>NC_133467.1:24952500-27374012 GCF_048565385.1 Saimiri boliviensis | reverse complement strand
ACGGAATTTGCCCACAGACCAGGAGATTCCCAGGAGGAGGAGCCCCATGGGTCGCCAGCACGGCTAGTTTGGCCGGTGCAGTGGTTTGGCCAGTGTGGCCGTTTTTCGCCGGTGCCCTGGTGCAGCGGTTCTCTGTACAAAATACACGGGTTCGGGCGCCGTTTTAGCTGGTGATTGGAGCACCTGGCAGAGTCGCCCATTCAACTGATTAAAAAGGGGACTGAAACAGGGAGCCAGGCCAGGAGATTCCCGTGCAAAAAGCGCCACAAATCTCAGTGCGGCTGTTTCAGCCAGCGCGTTGCCGCATGGGAAATCACACAGATCCCAGCGCCTTTTCTACAGGCGACTGGAACACCTGGGAGACAGAGTCGACCACTCACATTTTAAAAAAAGAAGAAAAAGAAAGGGCTCTGAGGCAGGGAGCCAGGAGATCAGGCTCAGCTGAGGGGGTCCCACCTGAGGGGGGTCCCACCCCCACAAAAAAAAACCCAGCAATCGGAATGGTCTGGATTGAGAGTTTCACAACAAGCACAGCTGAACCTGGGAAGGTCCAGCTCTGTGGGGGAGGGGCGTCTGCCATTACTGAGGCCATCCACCACTACAGAGGTAGTTTGCCATTGCCCAGGCAGGCGGCCGTTACAGAGAGAGTCTGCTATTATAGAGGTGGGCCATCACAGAGAGAGTCGCCCCAGGCAGTTGTTGTTTTTTTTGTTTGTTTGTTTGTTTGTTTGTTTGTTTGTTTTTTACATAATTCCACTTTTTATTAAATTTAGTCTTCTGGCATTAGTGACTGAAACTGAATTTAAACAAATATGCTGAAGTTTACGTGTCCCAAAGTATCGTCCTCTTTGAAGTGTTCTTTCGTACAGATAATTGTTTTCTTTTTTTTCTTTTTTCAAATTGCATTTTAGGTTTGGGGGTACATGTGAAGAACATGCAAGATTATTGCATAGGCACACACGTGGCAGGGTGGTTTGCTGCCTTCCTCCCCATCACCTATATCTGGCATTTCTCCCCCTGCTATCTCTCCCCACCTCCCCACCCGCCACTGTCCCTCCCCTATTTCCCCCCACAGACCCCAGTGTGTAGTGCTCCCCTCCCTGTGTCCATGTGTTCTCATTGTTCAACACCCGCCTATGAGTGAGAACATGCAGTGTTTGATTTTCTGCTCTTGTGTCAGTTTGCTGAGAATGATGGTTTCCAGGTTAATCCATGTCCCTACAAAGGACACAAACTCATTGTTTTTGATGGCTGCATAATATTCCACGGTGTATATGTGCCACATTTTCCCTGTCCAGTCTATCATCGATGGGCATTTGGGTTGGTTCCAGGTCTTTGCTATTGTAAACTGTGCTGCAATGAACATTCGGCTCTGAACCCACCTGGACCTGGGCTTTTTTTTCGGGTGGTAGGCTCTTAATTGCTGCCTCAACTTCAGACCTTGTTATTGGTCTATTCAGGGTTTCGACTTATTCCTGGTTTAGGCTTGGGAGGATGCAAGTGTCCAGGAATTACCCATTTCTTCCAGGTTTACTAGTTTATGTGCATAGAGTTGTTTGTAATGATCTCTGATGATGGTTTGTATTTCTGTGGAATCTGTGATGATATCCCCTTTATTGTTTTTTATTGCATCTATTTGATTATTCTCTCTTTTCTTTTTTATTAATCTGGCTAGTGGTCTGTCTATTCCAGCTCCTGGATTTATTGATTTTGTGAGGGGTTTTTGTGTCTATTTCCTTCAGTTCTGCTTTAATCTTAGTTATTTCTTGTCTTCTGCTAGGTTTTGAGTTTTTTTTAATCTTGCTTCTCTAGCTCTTTCAATTTTGATGATAGGGTGTCGATTTTAGATCTCTCCTTGCTTCTCACGTGGGCATTTATTGCTATATAGTTTCCCCTAGAGACTGCTTTAAATGTGTCCTAGAGATTCTGGTATGTTATGTCTTTGTTCTCGTTGGTTTCGAAGAACATCTTTATTTCTGCTTTCATTTCATTGTTTATCCAGTCAACATTCAAGAGCAAGTTGTTCAGTCTCCATGAAGCTGTGCGGTTCTGAGTTAGTTTCTCAATTCTGAGTTCTAACTTCATTGCACTGTGGTGTGAGAGACTGTTTGTTACGATTTCCGTTCTTTTGCATTTTCTGAGGAGTGATTTACCTCCAATTATGTGGTCAGTTTTAGAGTAGGTGTGATGTGGTGCTGAGAAGAATGTATGTTCTGTGGATTTGGGGTGGAGAGTTCTGTAAATGTCTATTAGGTTTGCTTGTTCCAGGTCTGAGTTCAAGTCCTGGATATCCTTGTTAATTTTCTGTCCGGTTGATCTGTCTCATATTGACAATGGGGTGTTAAAGTCTCCCACTATTATTGTGTGGGAGTCTTAAAGTCTCTTTGTAAGTCTTTAAGAACTTGCCTTATGTATCTGGGTGCTCCTGTGTTGGGTACATGTATATTTAGGATTGTTAGGTCTTCTTGTTGCATTGATCCTTTTACCATTATGTAATGTCCTTCTTTGTATCTTTTAATCTTGGTTGCTTTAAAGTCTATTTTATCAGAGATGAGCATTGCAACTCCTGCTTTTTTTTGCTCTCCATTTGCTTGGTAAATCTTCCTCCATCCCTTTATTCTGAGCCTTTGTGTATCCTTGCATGTGAGATGGGTTTCCTGGATAAAGCACACTGATGGGTTTTGGCTTTTTATCCAGTTTGCCAGTGTGTGTCATTTGATTGGGGCATTCAGTCCATTTACATTTAGGGTTAATATTGTTATTTGATCCTGCTATTTTGATGCTAGCTGGCTGTTTTGCCCATTAGTTGATGCGGTTTCTTCATTGTGTTGATGCTCTTTACCATTTGGTATGTTTTTGGAGTGGCTGGTACTGATTGTTCCTTTCTATGTGTAGAGCCTCTTTCAGGAGCTCTTGTAAAGCAGGCTTGGTGTTGATGAAATCTGAGTATTTGCTTTGCAAAGGATTTTATTTTTCCTTCACTTGTGAAGCTTAGTTTGGCTGGATATGAACTCTGGGTTGAAAGTTCTTTTCTTTAAGGATGTTGAATACTGCCCGCCCCGCCCCCCCCCCCCCCCCACTCTCTTCTGGCTTGCAGGGTTTCTGCTGAGAGATCGGCAGTGAGTCTGATGGGTTTCTCTTTGTGGGGAACCCGACCTGTCTCTCTGGTTGTCCTTAGCATTTTCTCCGTCATTTCCACCCTGGTGAATCTGACAATTATGTGCCTTGGGGTTGCTCTTCTTGAGGAATATCTTTGTGGTGTTCTCTGTATTTCCTGGACTTGAATATTGGCCTGCCTTGCTAGGTTGGGGAAGTTTTCCTGGATAATATCCTGAAGAGTGTTTTCCAGCTTGGATTCATTCTCTTTGTGACATTCAGGTACACCTATCAAATGTAGATTAGGTCTTTTCACATAGTCCCACATTTCTTGGAGACTTTGTTCATCCTTTTTACCCTTTTTTCTTTAATCTTGCCTTCTCATTTTATTTCATTGAGCTGATCTTCGACCTCTGATATTCTTTCTTCTGCTTGATCAATTCGGCAATTGAAACTCGTACATGCTTCGTGAAGTTCTCGTGTTGTGTTTTTCAGCTCCATCAGTTCACTTACATTCCTTTCTAAGTTGTCCATTCTCGTTAGCATTTTGCCAAATCTTTTTTCAAGGTTCTTAGTTTCTTTGCATTGGGTTAGAACATGTTCTTTTAGGTCACAGAAGCTTATTACCTACCTTCTGAAGCCTGATTGTGTCATTTCATCACACTCATTCTCCATCCAGCTTTGTTCCCTTGCTGGTGAGGAGTTGTGATCCCTTGTAGGGGGAGAGGTGTTCTGGTTTTGGGTGTTTTCATCCTTTTTTCGCTGGTTTCTTCCCATCTTTGTGGATTTATCCAGCTGTTGTCTTTGTAGTTGCTGACTTTCAGATTGGGTCTCTGAGTGGACATCCCGTTTGTTGATGATGAAGTTATTTCTGTTTCTTAGTTTTCCTTCTAGCAATCTGGCCCCTCTGCTCTAGGACTGCTAAGTTCCACTCAAGGCCCTGTTTGCCTGGGGATCACCTACAGCAGCTGCAGAACAGTAAGGGTTGCTCCCAGTTTCTTCTTCTGTTATCTTTGTCCCAGAAGGATATCCGCCAAATGTCAGTCTGATCTCTCCTTTATGAGGTGACTCTTTGGATATACCGGGGTCAGGGAGCTGCTTGAGGAGAGAGTCTGTCCTTTATAGGAGCTCAAGTGCTGAGCTGTGAGCTCTGTTGTTCATTCAGAGCTGCTGGGCAGGTACATTTAAGTCTGTTGCGGCAGAACTCATAAACCACATAAACATGTTTTTTTCTTTTCCCCCAGGTGCTCTGTCCCAGGGAGTTAGGGCTTTATTTATGAGAGTTGTGCTGCTGGCTTCTTTCAGGGCTGCCCTGCCCAGCAAGGAGGCAGCCGAGTCACTGTCCACCTGCAGAGGCTTTGCTGAGCTGCTGTGGGCTTGTCCCAGCTGTCATGTGAACTTCCCTGCAGTCCTGTTTATATGGATGTAGTTAGAACTGCCTTGGTGGAGAAGACCCAAGATGGCCGTTTAGGAACAGCTCAGGATTGCAGCTCCCAGTGAAAGGGCAGAGAGTGAGTGGATGCCGCATTTCCAGACAGATTTTTATTGCCCACAGACCAGGAGGTTCCCAGGCGGAGGAGCCCCACGGGTCACCAGCGTGGCTGTTTTGGCCAGCACGGCTGCTTTGCCGGTGCCCCGGCGTGGTGGTTCTCCATACAAAATACACTGGTCTGAGTGCCCTTTTACCTGGCAATTGGAGCCCCAGGAAGTCGCCCATTCATCTGATTAAAAAGGGGACTGAACAGGGTGCCAGGCCAGGAGATTCATGGGCAAAAAAAGCGCCACGAATCTCAGCACCGCTGTTTAAGCCGGCGCAGTGAGTCACCACATGGGAAATCACACAGATCCCGTTGACTTTTCAACAAGCGACTGGAACACCTGGGAGAGAGTCGACTGTTGAACTGAAAAAAAACCAAAAAACAAACTCCGAGGCAGGGAGCCAGGTATGTTTAGGTAGTTAGGGCTTTATTTATGAGTTTCCATTGTGCTGCTGCCTTTTTTTTTCAGGGCTGCCCTGCCAAGCAAGGAGGCAGCCTAGTCACTGTCTGCCTGTAGAGGCTTTGCTGAGCTGCTGTGGGCTCCGCCCAGCTGCTGTGTGATCTTCCCTGCAGTCCTGTTTATATGGGTGTAGTTAGAACTGCCTCGGCAATGGTGGCCCACCTCTGTATTGGCGGACTCTCTCTGTAATGGCAGGTTGCCTTGGCAATGGCAGGCTACCTCAGCAATGGCAGACTACCTCTGTAGTGGTAGAGTGCCTCGATAATGGGGGATGCCCCTCTGCCACAGAGCTGGACCACCCCGGGTTCAGCTGTTCTTGCTGTGAAACTCTCAATCCAGAGAGTTTCTAACTGCTGTTATTTTGTGGGGGTGGGACCAGCTGAGCCCTAACTACCTGGAACAGAGCACCTAGGAACAAAAAGCAGTTTACGAGTTCTGTGGCAGCAGACCTAAACGTACCTGCCCAGCAGCTCTGAATGAACAAAGGAGCTCACAGCTCAGCACTTGATCACCTGGCTCCCTGCCTCGGAGTTTGTTTTTTGGTTTTTTTTCAGTTCAACAGTCGACTCTCTCCCAGGTGTTCCAGTCGCTTGTTGAAAAGTCAACGGGATCTGTGTGATTTCCCATGTGGTGACTCACTGCGCCGGCTTAAACAGCGGTGCTGAGATTCGTGGCGCTTTTTTTGCCCATGAATCTCCTGGCCTGGCACCCTGTTCAGTCCCCTTTTTAATCAGATGAATGGGCGACTTCCTGGGGCTCCAATTGCCAGGTAAAAGGGCACTCAGACCAGTGTATTTTGTATGGAGAACCACCACGCCGGGGCACCGGCAAAGCAGCCGTGCTGGCCAAAACAGCCACGCTGGTGACCCGTGGGGCTCCTCCGCCTGGGAACCTCCTGGTCTGTGGGCAATAAAAATCTGTCTGGAAATGCGGCATCCACTCACTCTCTGCCCTTTCACTGGGAGCTGCAATCCTGAGCTGTTCCTAAACGGCCATCTTGGGTCTTCTCCACCAAGGCAGTTCTAACTACATCCATATAAACAGGACTGCAGGGAAGTTCACATGACAGCTGGGACAAGCCCACAGCAGCTCAGCAAAGCCTCTGCAGGTGGACAGTGACTCGGCTGCCTCCTTGCTGGGCAGGGCAGCCCTGAAAGAAGCCAGCAGCACAACTCTCATAAATAAAGCCCTAACTCCCTGGGACAGAGCACCTGGGGGAAAAGAAAAAAACATGTTTATGTGGTTTATGAGTTCTGCCGCAACAGACTTAAATGTACCTGCCCAGCAGCTCTGAATGAACAACAGAGCTCACAGCTCAGCACTTGAGCTCCTATAAAGGACAGACTCTCTCCTCAAGCAGCTCCCTGACCCCGGTATATCCAAAGAGTCACCTCATAAAGGAGAGATCAGACTGACATTTGGCGGATATCCTTCTGGGACAAAGATAACAGAAGAAGAAACTGGGAGCAACCCTTACTGTTCTGCAGCTGCTGTAGGTGATCCCCAGGCAAACAGGGCCTTGAGTGGAACTTAGCAGTCCTAGAGCAGAGGGGCCAGATTGCTAGAAGGAAAACTAAGAAACAGAAATAACTTCATCATCAACAAACGGGATGTCCACTCAGAGACCCAATCTGAAAGTCAGCAACTACAAAGACAACAGCTGGATAAATCCACAAAGATGGGAAGAAACCAGCGAAAAAAGGATGAAAACACCCAAAACCAGAACACCTCTCCCCCTACAAGGGATCACAACTCCTCACCAGCAAGGGAACAAAGCTGGATGGAGAATGAGTGTGATGAAATGACACAATCAGGCTTCAGAAGGTAGGTAATAAGCTTCTGTGACCTAAAAGAACATGTTCTAACCCAATGCAAAGAAACTAAGAACCTTGAAAAAAGATTTGGCAAAATGCTAACGAGAATGGACAACTTAGAAAGGAATGTAAGTGAACTGATGGAGCTGAAAAACACAACACGAGAACTTCACGAAGCATGTACGAGTTTCAATTGCCGAATTGATCAAGCAGAAGAAAGAATATCAGAGGTCGAAGATCAGCTCAATGAAATAAAATGAGAAGGCAAGATTAAAGAAAAAAGGGTAAAAAGGATGAACAAAGTCTCCAAGAAATGTGGGACTATGTGAAAAGACCTAATCTACATTTGATAGGTGTACCTGAATGTCACAAAGAGAATGAATCCAAGCTGGAAAACACTCTTCAGGATATTATCCAGGAAAACTTCCCCAACCTAGCAAGGCAGGCCAATATTCAAGTCCAGGAAATACAGAGAACACCACAAAGATATTCCTCAAGAAGAGCAACCCCAAGGCACATAATTGTCAGATTCACCAGGGTGGAAATGACGGAGAAAATGCTAAGGACAACCAGAGAGACAGGTCGGGTTCCCCACAAAGAGAAACCCATCAGACTCACTGCCGATCTCTCAGCAGAAACCCTGCAAGCCAGAAGAGAGTGGGGGGGGGGGGGGGGGCGGGGCGGGCAGTATTCAACATCCTTAAAGAAAAGAACTTTCAACCCAGAGTTCATATCCAGCCAAACTAAGCTTCACAAGTGAAGGAAAAATAAAATCCTTTGCAAAGCAAATACTCAGATTTCATCAACACCAAGCCTGCTTTACAAGAGCTCCTGAAAGAGGCTCTACACATAGAAAGGAACAATCAGTACCAGCCACTCCAAAAACATACCAAATGGTAAAGAGCATCAACACAATGAAGAAACCGCATCAACTAATGGGCAAAACAGCCAGCTAGCATCAAAATAGCAGGATCAAATAACAATATTAACCCTAAATGTAAATGGACTGAATGCCCCAATCAAATGACACACACTGGCAAACTGGATAAAAAGCCAAAACCCATCAGTGTGCTTTATCCAGGAAACCCATCTCACATGCAAGGATACACAAAGGCTCAGAATAAAGGGATGGAGGAAGATTTACCAAGCAAATGGAGAGCAAAAAAAAGCAGGAGTTGCAATGCTCATCTCTGATAAAATAGACTTTAAAGCAACCAAGATTAAAAGATACAAAGAAGGACATTACATAATGGTAAAAGGATCAATGCAACAAGAAGACCTAACAATCCTAAATATACATGTACCCAACACAGGAGCACCCAGATACATAAGGCAAGTTCTTAAAGACTTACAAAGAGACTTTAAGACTCCCACACAATAATAGTGGGAGACTTTAACACCCCATTGTCAATATGAGACAGATCAACCGGACAGAAAATTAACAAGGATATCCAGGACTTGAACTCAGACCTGGAACAAGCAAACCTAATAGACATTTACAGAACTCTCCACCCCAAATCCACAGAACATACATTCTTCTCAGCACCACATCACACCTACTCTAAAACTGACCACATAATTGGAGGTAAATCACTCCTCAGAAAATGCAAAAGAACGGAAATCGTAACAAACAGTCTCTCACACCACAGTGCAATGAAGTTAGAACTCAGAATTGAGAAACTAACTCAGAACCGCACAGCTTCATGGAGACTGAACAACTTGCTCTTGAATGTTGACTGGATAAACAATGAAATGAAAGCAGAAATAAAGATGTTCTTCGAAACCAACGAGAACAAAGACATAACATACCAGAATCTCTAGGACACATTTAAAGCAGTCTCTAGGGGAAACTATATAGCAATAAATGCCCACGTGAGAAGCAAGGAGAGATCTAAAATCGACACCCTATCATCAAAATTGAAAGAGCTAGAGAAGCAAGATTAAAAAAAACTCAAAACCTAGCAGAAGACAAGAAATAACTAAGATTAAAGCAGAACTGAAGGAAATAGACACAAAAACCCCTCACAAAATCAATAAATCCAGGAGCTGGAATAGACAGACCACTAGCCAGATTAATAAAAAAGAAAAGAGAGAATAATCAAATAGATGCAATAAAAAACAATAAAGGGGATATCATCACAGATTCCACAGAAATACAAACCATCATCAGAGATCATTACAAACAACTCTATGCACATAAACTAGTAAACCTGGAAGAAATGGGTAATTCCTGGACACTTGCATCCTCCCAAGCCTAAACCAGGAATAAGTCGAAACCCTGAATAGACCAATAACAAGGTCTGAAGTTGAGGCAGCAATTAAGAGCCTACCACCCGAAAAAAAAGCCCAGGTCCAGGTGGGTTCAGAGCCGAATGTTCATTGCAGCACAGTTTACAATAGCAAAGACCTGGAACCAACCCAAATGCCCATCGATGATAGACTGGACAGGGAAAATGTGGCACATATACACCGTGGAATATTATGCAGCCATCAAAAACAATGAGTTTGTGTCCTTTGTAGGGACATGGATTAACCTGGAAACCATCATTCTCAGCAAACTGACACAAGAGCAGAAAATCAAACACTGCATGTTCTCACTCATAGGCGGGTGTTGAACAATGAGAACACATGGACACAGGGAGGGGAGCACTACACACTGGGGTCTGTGGGGGGAAATAGGGGAGGGACAGTGGCGGGTGGGGAGGTGGGGAGAGATAGCAGGGGGAGAAATGCCAGATATAGGTGATGGGGAGGAAGGCAGCAAACCACCCTGCCACGTGTGTGCCTATGCAATAATCTTGCATGTTCTTCACATGTACCCCCAAACCTAAAATGCAATTTGAAAAAAGAAAAAAAAGAAAACAATTATCTGTACGAAAGAACACTTCAAAGAGGACGATACTTTGGGACACGTAAACTTCAGCATATTTGTTTAAATTCAGTTTCAGTCACTAATGCCAGAAGACTAAATTTAATAAAAAGTGGAATTATGTAAAAAACAAACAAACAAACAAACAAACAAACAAACAAAAAAAACAACAACTGCCTGGGGCGACTCTCTCTGTGATGGCCCACCTCTATAATAGCAGACTCTCTCTGTAACGGCCGCCTGCCTGGGCAATGGCAAACTACCTCTGTAGTGGTGGATGGCCTCAGTAATGGCAGACGCCCCTCCCCCACAGAGCTGGACCTTCCCAGGTTCAGCTGTGCTTGTTGTGAAACTCTCAATCCAGACCATTCCGATTGCTGGGTTTTTTTTTGTGGGGGTGGGACCCCCCTCAGGTGGGACCCCCCTCAGCTGAGCCTGATCTCCTGGCTCCCTGCCTCAGAGCCCTTTCTTTTTCTTCTTTTTTTAAAATGTGAGTGGTCGACTCTGTCTCCCAGGTGTTCCAGTCGCCTGTAGAAAAGGCGCTGGGATCTGTGTGATTTCCCATGCGGCAACGCGCTGGCTGAAACAGCCGCACTGAGATTTGTGGCGCTTTTTGCACGGGAATCTCCTGGCCTGGCTCCCTGTTTCAGTCCCCTTTTTAATCAGTTGAATGGGCGACTCTGCCAGGTGCTCCAATCACCAGCTAAAACGGCGCCCGAACCCGTGTATTTTGTACAGAGAACCGCTGCACCAGGGCACCGGCGAAAACGGCCACACTGGCCAAACCACTGCACCGGCCAAACTAGCCGTGCTGGCGACCCATGGGGCTCCTCCTCCTGGGAATCTCCTGGTCTGTGGGCAAATTCCGTCCCGAAATGTGGCGTCCACTCACCCTCCGCACTTTCACTGGGAGCTGCAATCCTGAGCTGCTCCTAATCGGCCATCTTGGATCCCTCCCTGTTTCCTTTTATGTGTCCATGTGTACTCAGTGTTTAGCACCCACTTAATAAGTGAGAACATGCCGTGCTTGGTTTTCTGTTCCTGTGTTAATTTGCTTAGAATAAGGGCCTCCAGCTCCACCCATGGTGCTGCAAAGGACATGATGTTGCGATAGTTAATCTTTTTTATCCATTTGCTTCAGAAACAGAAAGGCTGGAGTCCAAACCCTGACTGATGATTATTCCTACTTGGAAAACCTTGAATATGTCCCTCAGTCTCATAAACTTTCTCTTTCTCAACAGCAAAATAGAGATGGAATTAACCTCTTCCCAAGGATTGGATGTAATAACATAGCTGAAACACTCAGCACAGTGCCTGGCATCCCGTAGGAGCCCAGTTCATGGTGGTTGTCATTGCAATTGTCAGAGGTGATACTATAAGAGATTGCAGTAGTTGCAATAGTGACTTAGCACTTAGCACAATGCGTAGAATACAGGAGAGGCCTAGTAAATGTTGAATTTATGACTGAACAAGTAAGTGGATAAGTGAGCCTGCTATCCCCCTTCATAGTTCAGAAAAGGGTACTGAAGGAACAGAAGAGTTAAGTGGGAAAAAGCCACACAGCATGATTTGGACTCAGAGCCTTTGATTTGGAGTCCAGAGCTCTTTTAATTATCTCTGATCACTACCTCCTTCCTCACAGCCTCATCACCTCACACGCTCCCCTGCATATGTGTGTATGTTTGAGATACACATACCTGTCTGACAAATAGAAAAACTAAAATTTTGAAGGAGGTGCCCTATCTGGGTTCCCTGGGGGCTGGCGATGCTCTGCAGATGGGTGCACTGTCTGAGGCATCTTGTACTTTGCTTCTCTTATATCAGAAGCCCAGGTCTAGAGCAGGGTTGAGCTGGAGCCTGCAGGTAAAGCAGTTAAGCTGAAATTTTAGCACAGATCTCCAGCGATTATGTGGCTGAATGATGTTGGGGAGATACATAAATTTGTCTCCAAAATCTCTTTGCTTTCTTTTTCTTTGTATTGCCCTTTTCTATCTTATCCATTTGATTCACACCACGGTTTCTACCCTACCCAGGAAGTATAGCCACAGCAAGAAAGAGAGAAGAAACAAAAGATGTTACAGTCCTGGCATAAATTATAGGTTTAGAAGAATAATTGTCTAGCCCATTTCCCACCATATAGAAGTAAATGAAAAAATAAAATCTCTGAACTGACAAGCTGAAAGACAACAGGAAACAAGACAATAGGAAACAAGAAAGCTCCTAGTTTGAGTTTCTGAGAATGGGCCATACCACCTACTAATCTTGGATTATGTTGTGGGCATTGACATTGCTGGGAAATGCATGATATCCCTGTTAAACTGAAGGAGATGTTAGAAACCATGGTCTGCTCTCCATAAAGCAGGGAGGGAGGAGTAGGGCCTCACCCACAGTGGCTCCTTATACTTTCAAGGTGTCAAGCAGCAGATGCAGAGCAAGCAGGCCACAAGGAAGTTGGGGAAGAAGGAGACAGCCCACCACATGTTTCCTGGGTCCCCAGAGTGGCTGAAAGAGCAGTCAAGCTTTCCTCTGTCTACTCCCCCCGTCATCACCCCCAAACAAGCCAAGAAGTAAGAGTTGAGGAACCAATAGAGGGAAGAAGAGAGGGATGGAGGGAGTGAGGTGGGGTGGAGAGAGAGAGAGAACCAGCACACCTGAAAGAGTATCACAGTCTTGACAAAAAAATCCCACAGTGGAAAACCCTGTGGACAGAAGACCAGATGTGGATGTAGAGATCTCAGCAGGGGCCTGTGAGAAAGTACGATGACAATCAAGAAGGAGATGTAGCCATACACATCCCTGCACATGGACAGTTACAGATCCACACCAGATACTTGTCTCCACCCCAGTGTGACTATGCACTCCAGAACATACATGCTGCCCCAGAAAGAAGGAGGCACAAGAGAAAACCTGGAGTTTACTGACTTTATACCAAAAGTATCTGAATCAACTCTAAATGGACTGAGATTGCTTTTCAGGCCTCAGGTGAATTGGGAGCTAAAAATACAACTGAATGTTCCAAAGTGGGAACTGTATTTCTGTACACCTGAGGAACTGACTTTAAATTACTTCCTACTATGACCTTTTTCTTTTTCTCCTGGAATGCCAGTATGTGATGGCCATTGGGCTATATGCCATCATCTGTGCTGCCCAAACTTACTCAGTCTGCTGAGAGCAATCCAAATAGGTCTCTGTTGTACATCAATCAGAGCAGGCCCAAAATACAGACATACACTCAAATGCTCGGAAAACTTTCCAAAATACCTTTACACAGCAGGGGTTTGGTCGTGGTGGTGACAATGACATTAGTGATGGCTGTACACATTCTAGATATAAAATCCTCAGGAATAAGAGACAGAAAATCCTTAATATATATTATGGATGGCATTTTTAGAGCAAGACTTGGAAATGTTTTATCTTCAAACTCTTTTTATCTTCATACCTCTTCCTTGAACTCCAGATTCATAAAGCTATTGCCTATTTGACATCTCTAATTGAATGCGTAACAGACATCTCAACTTAACACATCCAAAGCTTAACCTGTGAGCTCCACCCCAGCCCCTATCAACTCCCAGACAAATCTATGCAACCTGCAGTCTGCTCCCCCATTTCAGGCATGGCAACTCCCTCCTTACAGTTGTTCAACTGAAAACACCATTCCTGGCTCTTCTCTTCTCCGACACCCACATCCAATCATCAGGACCTCATGTTGTCTTTACCACAGTCCTCTCTTAGCTATGATTTGGTTTTCTGTGGTTTCAGTTACCTGTGTCAACCTTGATCCAAAAATATTAAATAAAAAATTTTAGAAATAAGCAATTCATAAGTTTTCATTTGTCGACTATCCTGAGTGTAATGAAATCTCGCAGCAGCCCACTCTACCCGAGCAGGGACTTGAATCCTCGCTTTGTCCAGCACATCCATGCTGTCTGTGCTACCCTTAGTCACTTAGTAGCTGCCAGTATAATCTACCGGCATGATACCATCACAGCATCATACTGCTGTGTTCAAATAACCCTGATTTTCCTTAGTTGTTCTATTTTACTATTAGTTGTTGTTACTAATATCTTGCCACACCTAACTTATAAATTAAACTTTACCATAGGTATGTATGAGTGGGGAAAAGCATAGTGTACCTAGGGTTCAGTACTATCTGTAGTTTCTGCCATCAGCTGGGGGATCTTGAATATATATATATATCCCCATGGACAAGGGAGGGGGCGTCTACTGTACCTTCAAAAACTATTCAGAATTCAACCACCCTTTAACATCTCCACTACTACTACTCTTGTCTAAACCGTCTCTCACCTGGATACTTCAATTGCCTCCTGCTGGTCTTCCTGCTTTCACTTCTGCCTTCCCTTCAGTCTGTGTTTCATACAGCAGTCAGAATGATCCTTTTAAAATGTAAATCATGTCATGTTCAGAACCCTCTGATGGCTCCTAACTGACACAGACAAAGTCCCAAATTCCCAGACCTCCTTCCCAGACCTCCTTTGAAATAAAAGTTAGATGTGGTGCTTCTTCAGGCCATATATTCGCTCTGTGACTTGGGAAAGGTATTTGAACTCGCTCCTGTGTGTTTCTGATCCTGCGTCCTTAAGTTGGTGGCAATCAGTATAGACCTTGAACATATCAGGCATGTCCTTGCCTTGGGACTTTGCATGGGCCGACATCTCTCCCTGAAATATTCTTCTCCCAACTATTCATATAGAGTGTCCTACTTTTTGAAGTATTTGCTCAAATATCACCTTTAAAAATAAGTCCTCTCCTGAGCACCTCATTGTAAATTGCACCCTGGCACTCTTCCTTTGCTCTCCTAATATCTTCCTCTGCCTGGATTTTTTTTTTTTTTTCTTTTTTTGCCTTCAGTATCTATCACCTTTTTCCATATACCATAATTTTATGTTTATTGCTTGTTACTTGTCTCCTCTCTCTAGAATATAATCTCCACAATGTCAGGGGCTCATTCTGATTTGCTTTTTATGTACTCGGGCACCAAGAATATTGCCAGGTACATGGTAAGCATTCCATAAATACTGGATGAACTAATGAATTCAAATCACTGGACACAAAACGTTAACATTAAAAGGGACTCTGAGGTTTATCTGGCCAAGTCAGTGGCTTCCTGACTCCCTGATTCTGTTGATCCATCCTTGATCTTGAAACAATGTTGTCAGGCATTTTTTCCCTTCAGGACTTGAAGTGCAGAGAGATTTAGCCATACTCGTTAGTTCATGACAGACACTTGTCAACATCTCCATTCTCCTCCTGCTCCCCTCCCCAAGCACCTCCTGTATTATGCTCAATCTAGATAATGCTCCAATAGGAATATAGTACAGACATTGTTTTTTGTACATGTTTTCTTAACTTCTATATATGGTATCATGCTATAGAAGTCACCTTGTCTCTTATTGTTTTCACGCAACTGCGTGGTTCAAGTCTTGCTGTGTTGCTGGATTAATTGTTTAACTGCTGCCTTTCCCTTAGGTGAACTCACTACATTTTACTCTTCCATTCTGCTAGATAACACAGCTTAAAAGCATTTATTTGCAGTTGCTTTCTTTTTCAGGATCAGCAATAATCTAGCACATCCATGCTGTCTATGCTACCCTCAATCACTTAGTAGCTGCCGGTAGATTGACCGTCACAGTATCATAGCACTGTGTTCAAATAACCCTGATTTTCCTTAGTTGTTTTTATTATTAGTTGTTATTAATATCTTGCCACACCTAACTTATAAATTAAACTTTATAAATTAAACTGATTTCAAATCATTTTTAAGATTAAGGAGGAAGATGAGTTGGGTGCAACAAGAATGAGATCATGTTGAATACTGGTAGGGGCAGAGAATTTGAAATGAAATTTGGATGTGGTTTTTTTTTCAGGCCATATACTCTGTGACTTGGGAAAGGTATTTGACCTCTCTCCTGTGTGTTTTTGATTCTGCATCCTTAAGTTGGTGGCAGTCATAGTATATACCTCAAAGGGTTGTTGACAGTGGAAACATAGTAAGGTGTATCAGTGAGGAATATAAAATTATTTCATCAACTAATAAGCTGTACTCAAATATTAATGGTCATTTGGGTTTGTCTTCTTAAATTTTTTTTTTCTTATTTTATTCCAAAGGTTTATCGGGAGCAGGTGATGTTTGGTTACAAGAATAAGCTTTTTAGTGGTGACTTCTGAGATTTTGGTGTATCTATCACCTGAGCAGTATACACTTTACCCAGTGTATAGTCTTTTATGCCTCACCCCCAGAGAATTTCATAGAAAGTTCTGCTTTCCAGAACATGTGGGCTGGAAACTGCGTAATCAACATGCATACACAGATTGAACATGGTGGACTGTGTTATGTCTTTCTCCACGTCAACAACGGAATGGCTCCCCTTCCCTGCAGTCACGTACATAACACCTGGGAGGGCTGCAGCTCAGAGAACGAGTTCATCTAGTCTCTTTTGCGCATTTCATAGCCTTAGTGCCTTCAGTAAAAGCTGGCACCAAAAGATCCTGCCTTAAAAGCAGCACAGTTATCCTCTGCACAAAGTCACCTTTTTGTAATTTCCATAAAATTCAAGTGTTTTCTTGACTGCTGCCCTAAGCGACAGGTCAGAAAGTACATAAAGTAATTCCTAAAGGTCCACATTTTACAGTCTTTTGAAAAATAGATTTGCAAATATAGATAGGAAATTTTCTCAAGCTTAGTGAAAAACAGCCACAACAAATTGTGTGATAGTAATTGGAAGAGGTTTACTCCAAAAATGGAGCAGGGAGTGCATCTTGAATCTCTGCTCTGTTTAGAAACATGCCTGGGTATGTTGAGTGAGGTACTAAAATGGTCAATTACGTCATTTTCGTGTTTCCTAAGAACCTCCTAGAAGAAAGCTCATCCTAAGGAGGAAAAGAACCACGCATAAGACCAACCAAAGTATAGGCTATGCTGCTATAACAAAAAAAAAGACAAAAAATACAGTAGTGTGAATTAGAGAGAAGCAGTCCAGGGTAACAAGGTAGCCATGCTCCGTGAGGTCACCAAAACATCCAGTTCTCTTCCATTGAGTATCTTTGCCACCCTGTAGCGTATTATCTTTGCTCGCCTAGTCAAAGGATAACTACCATGTTTTTTTTTCTCCATCCTACGCAAAGGGCAAAAAATATGGAGAAGCCCCCATCTAATTCTTTAGGATCCAGCCACCATTTCAAGCCAACGTACGCATGTATCTTATCCTACTGTGTATTTTTGAGTCTCTTTGTTACATCAGCACAGTCTGTATTTAAACTAAAACACTGCAGCCCCCCTTCCCTTAGGAAATGATCTTTCTCCTAGGTCCTCAACAGAAGCATTAAAATATATTTCAGTCCTGCTTGAAACCTTTGACCTAAACTTGGTCATATTGTCAAATTTCATTACAAGAATGCTCAGGAAATGCAGTTTCTAGCTGAATGACATATGCCCAGCTACTTTATTGGGGCACAAGAAGAGGGGATACGTTACTAGAGGAAGCAGAGAGGTAATAAGTTCTGGAGAACTGTTAGCACTTTCTACCAAACCCAGTATCAAGGCACAGGTTGTTGGAGAAGAGTGATTCTGGTCCCTGTAAATCAAATTTATCCTTAGCCCAGCCATGGAGACTCATGTCTAGGACCCAGTCAGAGAGAGTGCTGTAAATAAAAACCAAATGATCAAGCATGTTTAGTGAAATGGTGGGTAAGTCTTGAGGGCATAAGCTAACTACTTTAGGGTCCTTCTCACATATTGGAAGGCCAAAAAAGGGAGATAACATCCCCTGTTTAACCAAGAAACAAAGTGCAGATATGTTATCTTAAGAGCTCAGTTGTCATTCCTAGTGGATTTCAGGGTCTTTTTGGAGACGGGAGAAACCAGAGTGGTAACACATGGGAGACAGCAGTGGCTGGCAGGAGCTTGCAGTACCTTCTAGGACACAGCGGAATCAATGGCAAGAGATGGTGGCATCCGGCAAGGATTGAATGGCCCCACTGGTGATGATGGCAGTGCCAGAAGAGGTGGCAGCAATTTCTGGGTGTGGAAAGAACATCAGCACTGCCTGGGGAAGCCAGTGACACTTGCTGGAGGCAGAGAGAACAGCGATATCCAGGATCCCCACAGGGCAGCTTGGGATTTACACCTGGATCCACGTGAGCTCTCTCTAGGGGGCTGCCAGCAATATGCGTGGTTGCACGTGCATGTGCGTATATGCTTGTGTGGTTACTTTGCATAAAGTCCTCCACAAACAGGTGCCAGAGAAATTTATATTATAAAGTTGAAAGCCTCATTGGTATCCACAAGAGAATAAGCCAAGAGTTAACTGGTCAGTAAAGCTACGTTTCATCCTCCAGCCATAAGCATATTTTGAAGACGCTCTTAGCACTTTCAGTACAGAGTACCTGCAAGCCTTCAACTATGCAATGGAGCTGTGAAGTATGTAATGGAGTTTTTCATTTCTGAGAAAACAAAATGGAGTTAGAGGTTTTACAATTTACCTAGTATCTTAAAATCAGAAAGCGATAGAACAAAAAGCTACACCCAAGTCACTAGTCCTAGACCCCACATTTTAATACGATCGAATGTTCTCACGTGGGATGATGTCTCTACTCATAGGGATTCTAGAGTTGTCCACCTGAACAAGGAGCTGGGTGATTTGGGGAACATTTTTTTGCACAAAGCAGACCTGAGATCTTGAGACACTGTGCAACATTGGGGAAATGTCATAGTTATTAATTTTTATAAAATATGTTAATAAGCTTCCCACTATTTCCTCTCATTATTCAGTGTTGCCTTTCTGGTTCTCTGACGCTTAACGGTGACAATGTGACCCAAAAATATCAGTGCCTGCAGGCTCCCTGACCCCTAGCTTATCTTCTTCCAACAGCTGGGACACTGGACCCCTGCCAAAGCCTCTGCTTCAGAGTCAGGGCAAATCATTCTCTCCTGTTTGGACATTTTTTAATACTTAAAAAAAAAAGTCGCATGCGCAAAAAGTATATAGGATTCAGTAAGCCCTCAACAAATTTTAATATCCTTCCTCTTCCTTGGATCTTCTCAAATTCTCTAAATATGGTTTTATCTCCTTAAAGGTAGAGAAGTATAAAGTTTATCAGTTGGATATTAGGGAAAAACGTCAACTCTCCAAGAGTACATCTACAAAGCAAGTCCCAGAAAATGCTCCATTTAGCCATTTAGAAATTAAAAATAAGCCATCAGGAGCCACCACTTCCTACTTAGCGGCCTGTGGCAGGCATTTCTAATTAAACAGCATTGACTCTTTTTTCCCTCCATACTCTTTCCTTTCTGATAAGGTGCAGCGCAGACCACTGTCCTACTCAGAATAGGTTAGGCAGCCACTAGCAATCATTTGGAGCTAGCACATGAAATGAAAGCTATTTTCCATGCCTGCTGAAGTTTATCAGTATAAATACTCAAATGAACCCCAACCTAGCAGTTCTAGGTTGAACTTATTCAACAATTTTTATCCGGGCAATTTGGTCTTTAACAGGTTTAAGTGAGTCACATGCGTCCAGGCTCAACCTTCTGAGGTCAGAAAACATTTGTGGGACCCTGGACACTCCACTCAGCTTCCCATGGAGCAGGTGTCATTAGGAATCTGCACTATTTTGGAGGACAGGGAGCACAAATTGTATAATGGTTTATTTCTGTAACTTTATAGTCATATTTGTAGCATTAAATAGCTCTATTACTTAGATGGTTCTAGGGACAGTTTAGAGCTTTTTCTACTTTTACCTCCAATAAAGGGAAAAATGGAGCTTTTTGCATAAATTGTTTAAAACTTTCAGTTTGAGGAGGAAAAAACCCGTAGTAAGAAATGGGTCACATATATTACAACTAAGTTTTCCAATTATGAACTTTTTAAACTTAATGACATGTCTTATATGTAATTCTGTAGATTGTCACTTCCCCCAAACTAATTATAGATAGCAGTTTATCAAACTTGCTAGCATGTTTTTATTTTCCACTATAAATCTGCTTATTTTGTATTAATAAAAATTCTGAAATCAATCCATTTGGGTTCGTAGTATACAGAACACACGTAACCATGTTAACTATTGTGTCTTCTTTCAAGTCTAAATGATTAATAAAACTTTTAAATTAAAAAAAGAGTTTGAAGAAAGAAAAAGTCTTGAAGTCATGCTAAAGCAGCAGACAAGCAGACAGCCGGCCCACATAATCACTGTGGTTGAAAAGAGACGTTTTGTAAACCAGAAGGAGGAACCACAAAACTTGGAGAGACAAGCAGAGCATCAGATCAGAACCTACAGGGAACAGCATGATGTGGGTAAGGATGAGGAGGTCAGATGTCAAGAGTTTGCAGTCCCACCCACACTGCTCTGTGTGTACCTGCTGTGGGGCCAGCTGCCTCTCTACACCTCAGGCTGATGCCACAAAGACATTTTGTACGATTTAACCTAAACCATTTCCCCTGCTAATCTCATCACTCATATGATCCAGGAATGTTGGTTAAAGAATCCAGAGACCTATATTTAAATTCCAATCCTGTGTTTCTTTATGGCTAATACGACCTTGTGAGAGCAGCCCAAATTTGCCAGCCTTGGTCCTATGTTTATATAGCGGTAGTCAAGACAAGCTGATCTCTAAGATCATTTGTCTTAAAAGTTTTACGATTCTGAGGTGGAAAGGTGGGGGGCAAGGGAGAAACTTGACTCTGGATGCCAAAAAGCAGGAATGAACACCTTTAGAACAGCCTAACAAAGCAGCACTGGAAATCATCTTGCTATTTAGCAGTATTTTGGCCGTTATACTTGGTTTTTACATTTGCCAGTTTGTGGCTAAAAATGATAATTTATCCATCAACATTTCTTTTCTGATCATTCCATAAAACCATTATAAATTCAACCAAATTCGATAACGTATTAGAGGTCCAATTCCTGGACTATTTCATACTTAATGCATTAGATTATGTAATAACAGATAAATAATTAAAGCTTTTACTGTGTGCCAGCTACTGTGCAAAGCATTTGTATTTATTAGCTTGCTTAATCCTCCCAACAAAGACATTCGTACTTTTATCCCTGGAAGGTGAAGAAACTGAAATTTAGAAGAATTAAGCCATTTGCTCAAGGTTACACAGCTAGTAAATATTTAGAGCTGGACTGTTAACTTAAGCAGTCTGAACCAGAGTCTTGGTAACCAAGGAAATGTGAGTGGTATAATATGCTTTATTTTAAAAAGTCTGTAAGATAGTCTTATAAATAATATAGAGTTTGTGCATATCACTTTTATATGTAGCATTTTTCATAAAATATCCTATAACAAAAATAACTGCTTGGAGGGCCTCTGGAAAGGAATGTCATACTACTGAGTGGCTCTGTGATGCCTTCAGCTGTGTGGCAAACACACAGAGTCATGGCAGTTTGAAGGTTATATGCTCTATGCTCTGCCTCCCTAATGCCAGGGTTGCTCCAGGATTTAGCCCCAGGGCTGGTGCACTGGGGGTACACAGGGAAAATCTGATCCTCCCTCAAGAATCACAGTAATCATCTCATGGGATCATGACCAGGAGAATGAATTTGTGCAGGCACACGTAGATACAAATCTGACAAGCACATTAAAGTGCCAGGGGAAAGAGAGAGAGAAACTATGATCCCTCAACAACTGCCCACATTTTCATTTTCAGTCTGCACTCCCTAAACTCTCATTATCTCTCCAACCCACTCCAGTATGACTCATCCTTCACTTCTCCACTGGAACTTGACTTCTTGTCCAGGGCACCAACAAGCTAGATCTTTGATATTCAAAGTGTGGTCAAAGGGCCAATAGCTTCAGCATTACCTGGCAGCTTGTTAAAAAAGCAGAGAAGCCTGGGCGTGGTGGCTCATGCCTGTAATCCAAACACTTTGAGAGGACGAGACAGGCAGATTGCTTGAGCTCAAGTGTTCAAGATCCGCCTGGGCAACATGGTGAGACCCTATCTCTACCAAAAAAAAAAATAATAATAATAAAAAAACTAGCTAGGTTTGCTGGTGTATGCCTGTTGTCCCAGCTACTTGGGAGGCTGAGGTGAGAGGGTGGCTTGAGCCTGCAAGGTGAAGACTGCGGTGAGCCAAGATCATGCCAGTGCACTCCACGGAAGTGCCCCAGGTTTTGTCTTTGGCCCTCTTCCTCATCTGTACTGTTCCCAGGTGATTTTATCTAGTCCATTCTAACACTGATGACTCCGAACTTTATAAACCTCTGGCCTTAGCTCGAGACAGGTCTATACGTTTGCCTACTGGGTATAACTACTCAGATATAACTACTCAGAGTGAGAGCCTGTCTCAAAATAAATAAATAAATAAAAATTAAAAATAAGGAGTAGAGAATTGCAGAGTCCCTGCCCCAGCTCCAAAATATGATTTTAATAATTCCCAGGTGATCTCTATGCTTATTAAAGATTGAGAAACATTGACCAGGTCTTCCTAAAGCAAATGATCAATGTTCTTCCCTCATTGTTCTTTCTTAGTCACATGTGGCATGGTTGACCACTTTCATTCGTGTAACGTTTTGTTCTGGGCTTTGGTGCCGTCAGCCTTTCCTGGTTTACTTCCTCCCTCACTGGTCTCTCCTTCTCGGATTCCTTGCCTTGCCTTCTCCTTTACCTCTTTGCCTCCTCTACCACACTTCCCGACACTGAAGTGCCCCAGGTTTTGTCTTTGGCCCTCTTCTTCATCTATACTGTTCCCGGGTGATTTTATCTAGTCCATTCTAACATCGATGCCTCCAAACTTTATACTGTATCTATCTAAACCTCTGGCCTTAGCTCGAGACTGGTCTGTACATTTGCCTACTGGATATAACTACTCAGATATCTAAGAAACACCTCAAAATTAACTTTACTAAAATAGAACAGTTGACCCCACACCCCACCCCTCCAAGTCCATTTGCTCAGGCCACAAATCCAGGAGGCATCCTCTAGTCTTCACTTTTCCTTATACTCCGCTTCCAAACCAATCTACCAGCAAGTCTTACGAAAATTATCTCCATAGTAAACCCGAAATCTGAACATTTCATTTTGTCCCCATTTTACAGCCCTATTCAATCACGGACTACTGCAAGACGTTTCTCGCTGTGTTCCTGCTTCCACTCCAATCCATTCTTCAAACAGCATCCAGAGAAATCGTTTGAACCAGAAATCAAAGTATAGTGCTTCTCTGCCTAAAACCCTGCAATGTCTTCCCATTGTAATAGCATTATATTAGAATACTTCTGGCTGCAGGTTACAAATACCCAGCAGAAAGTGATTTTATTTTACAACTCAATAATGCCAAAGGTCAGTGGCTCTAATGTTGGTTCGAGAGCTTGACAGTATCATTGAAAACCTAATCTCTTCCATCTGTTTGATGCATCATCTTCAGGGCAGCAGTGATGATGCACCTCATGAGTATAAGATGGCTGCTGCAGCTCCAAGTACTACATCCACACATGTCCAAAGGGAGGAAGAAAAGAATGTGCTTCACTTTATTAGAGTGGAGGAGAATCTTTCTCAAATGTGCTAAGCAGACTCTTCCTAAGATCCCAGAACTGAGTCACAGTCATTAGCTAGCCCTAAATTAATCAATGTTAAAGAGAAATGTCCAAGCGAATCACAATTCATTTCTTGGAGCAAGGGAAAAAGTATTCCTCCCCAGAGGATGTTGTGGTCTCATTTCTGAATGGGCAGGGGATCAGAAAGAGGGGAAAAGACAACAGTGTTCGTTCCACTTTCTGTGCCTGCAGTACCTGCTTTCCCACCTCATTGTTACTTCAGTGCTGCCTCATTCACGACCCTCCCACCACACTGATCCTCCTTCTGTCCCTCAAATTCACCACACTTATATCCTTCTCAGGGCCTTTGCACTAGTTATTTTTCTCCTTGAAGTGCTTTTCCACAGATGTTTGCACAGCTGCCTCCTCCTGCTCAGTTAAGTATCATCTTCTCCAAGAGGACATCCCTAGCCACCCTAAGTAAACGCAGTCCTTCCTTCCCACCTCCCTCCTCATTGGTCACTCCATGCTGCCTTGTTCCATTTTCTTTCTTCACAGTTATCTCTATCCAAAAGTATAATATTATGTGTTTATGTTGTCTATCTTTTGCCTCTAGAATGTCGATTCATTGTCAGTTATTTTGTCATTGCTCTGTCTCCAGTCCCTAAAGCAAGGCCTGATATTTGGTAGGTCCCAATCGATTCTTGTTGACTAAATGGCTGACTGTAACTCTGGAGAAATAACTCCACGTGCCTGCTCCTAAGGCTCTGCTGATCCGGCAGGCTCACAATCAGGCCAGCTCATAAAATGTAATTAGCCAAGTCAGTTAGAGAACGGAGGCTTCTAAAGGGATCTGTTTGTGGTCAGCAGGCTTTGTCCACTTCTCAATCTTGGGTGGCATCTTCAAGAAACTGTCTCTATTTATCCCTCTATCTATGTAAATATTGCTGAGTTAAGCCTATTTACCTGGGGAACCTTACATTAGAGACCCGAGCAAGTGAGTTACTGCAGCTCCACACGACGTCCTAAGTAAAAACAACACTGACGGCCAAGAGGCAGTTGTTCTAAAAGGCACAAAGGAGCCCCTTGAACGCGATTTTTTAAATTCTACTTAAATTTCCATTGGGGATAACAGCATCTCTACTTTTGTGCCAGGACAATAGACCTCAGCGAAGTGGAACTGTATGTTGTTTTGAGTAAACTATAAAGGAGATAAAAATGACCGGAAGAACCCTGAAGTCAGCTTCCTGTGCTTGGACATCACACAGACCAAGGCTTAAACCCAAAGTTTTCCAAGCCTTTCTGCTGCCTCGGAAGCCACTTAAAATCTCCCTGCACCTCAGCAGCTTCATCTATAAAGTGAGGCTCGAATCTCACAAAAATACCAGGGGGATTAAACTAGTTAATGCACGTGAAATGCTTGGCAGAGAGCAAATGCTCCATCTATCTTGGTCCCATTTCCTTCCAGGTTCTCCAGCAAGAAATGAGCCTTACTAAAAGCAGAGAAATCGAAGTCTGATCATTTATGCTATCAGCATACTCATACAATCTCAAAGGTGAAAAAAAATTAAAATTTGACTTCTAGTCTAACCACTACTTTTATTCACTAAAGTACCGCAGAATTTCTTTGAAAAACAACCTCCTGGGATACACAAAATGCCTGAAAATGAGCTTTTATTTCCAAGAATGTCTTTTCGATAATCTGATTTTGTGTGGAGCCTGATCTACCTCCTCTATTGTAATTCATGGAAGAGAGAGCTCAGCTTTGGAAAAATCCCGAAGATAATGTACCCGTAGCCCCATGCACAGTATCTAGAGCATGTCCTGGAGCACGCCTGGCTCATGTGCTGCCTGAACACCCACTGTGGTAGTCCAGACAGCTTACCAGGATGCTGCAGTGGGGATGCTAGTACTGCCTTCCCCACGGGAGAAACTGTTACCCACAAAGAAAGACACATTCGGTTTTCCAGTTCTCCCAAATCGCCCAAGGTTTTGTTCCTCAACAGCGAGTCAGGAGGTCAACTTCATTAGTCTGCCTTGATGACTAGTGTTCCTATGACTGGCACAAAGAACCTACACAGCAGTGTGGTCAGACAGCGATACCGAAAGGAGGCCAACGTGGCCCTCTCTGTTCTGCTAAGTATCTCTTTGGTAGCATGTGACAAGTTGCTGAAACTTTTTAGGCTTCAGCTTTCACATTTGTAAAATGAGAACGTAGGACTTGATAAGAGTCTCTAGAAGTTCTTTCCATTTCTAAATTTGTATGTATATCAATATTCCATGTATTTTTTTCTCTTATCTGGTCTTGGTTTTCAACAGAAGGGAAATTCAGGGTAGAAGGTCTGAGGGTTAAGGCTGCTAATAAAAACCACAAGTAGCCCCTAGTATTTACAGATTAATTAAATTTCATTAATATTTTCACATGAAGTAACGCATATTGTGAAATTGCTTGGTGTCAGAAAATAGGGAGACAGAAAGAAATTTCAGGCTTCAATGATACCCTTAAGGACGTTATAGACTAATTGTAGGAAGAGATGAAGAACAATGCAATAATCCACAGGCTAAGTGCCATAATGGTGACGGCCCCGGTTGATTAAGAAGAACACTAAATTTAAGGTCAGAAAGATTTGGTAAAAAACTGAGTTGTACCACCTACCGGGTCTGTGAACTTGAGAAATCAACTTATGCTGATAGGAAGGCAGTAATACCCACCCCATAGGATTAATTAAGTATACTTCATTCAATTAAGTAAAGCACCTAGTACCCTCTTGGATAAATCTTGAACACTTAACCTGCACTAAATCCTATGCAAAGTTTAGAAAATGCAGGTGATGAAGTTCTGTTTTCAAGGAGTTTACAACCCAGTGGGTAAAACATCCACAATCACAACCACAACCACAAGAACCATTAAAAAAAAAAAAAAATTCAAGCAATTACAGTCAGTATAATGAGTACTACCAAGGTTTGAGCACCAAGAGCTCTGTGAACACAGAGAAGAAGCTCCTAACCTGTTCTCCGTGATTAGGGAAGGGCTTCTTAGAGGAAACTGACATCTAAGATGAGACATAAAAAAGAGAAGACCTTATCTAGGTAAAGAAGAATAGAATATATAGAGTAATTATATCTGTTTGTTTATTTAGTTTTGTTTTTGCAGCACGTGCAAAGACCTGGTAGAAGGAGAGGGTGCAATGCCTTTCACAAATGCAAAGTATTCTAGTTCAGTATCGTAGAGAAGATAGACTGATGGAATAGATAGATTAATAGAGGAGATGACACATAGTAAAACGTATGGACTGATAGAAGAGCCGATACTGGAGATAAAAATTATTTTTGAAGCCATAGTAAGAGTTTGGATTTTAACTTATGATCCTGGGGATCAGCAAAGGATATCATGCAGCAGACATCACGATACGGTTCCAACATCAGAAATATCATTGAGGATACAGAGTGGAGAGATTTCAGGGAAGCACAGGAAGTCTCTGAAAATAATTCGGGTTAGATAATAGTCTAGAAGAAGAAAGTGACAGTGAGGAGGAGAGTAGTAGGTGAATTGAAGAAAGGTTTGTGATGAAGAACTGAAAAGACCTAATACTGCCTAGACATGGGTGGGTAGGGATGGGAGAAACACTAGTGAAAAGAGAGTACCAGGTTTTGGTTTTTGGTAATGGGCAAATGACAGTGCCACTGGCTGCATTTTGTTAGAATTAAAAAACAAATTCAGTTGTGGATACACTGTGTTTTGGTGAAGCAGAAGATTGCCTAACACAGAAGCCAACACATAGTATATCCACAGTCATTCAGAAATACTTGTTGAACACCTACTATGTGCTAAACACTGTGCTGAAACCTAGAAATATAAAAATAAATACATTTTAGCAGTCCTTGTCTCAAGGATGTCAGAGTTTCATGAGACATCAGATATGGAAACAAATAATTTTATAATATAGCCAAGGTGAGGAATGTCATGGAAAACAAACGTATTCATGGTAAAAAGTATACTAAATGAAATTTCTCAAGCAGTAAGTAACAGCTAGAGGAGAAGCAGACAGCAGAGGGCTCCATTGGTGAGAAGACTTGTGATAAAGCTAAGGAAGTTTTAAAAGAAGGGTCCATTTTAAGCAAGGAATAAAAAAGTCTGTTAGGCAGAGAGAGCAAAGTGAGCAAAAGTGAGGAGTAAGACAGTGTTTGGCATGTTTGAAGGATAGTACCTAGAAAAGTTTTACTGGTCCAGAGGGCTGTTAAGTGGGAGCATGGGGATAAGCCTAGGGAGGCAGAGCCTTATGGTCTTTGCCTATGATTTTACACCTGCAGCCTGGACTTCACTCAGTTCCAAACTTGTACACTGAGTGAGACTTGGCATCTCCCCTTGGATAGCTAACAGGTAAAGGCAACAAGCCTAAAACTGATTTCCCCCGCTCTAAAGCATGATCTTCCTGGAGTTCTCTCCATATCAGAAAATGTCAACTTCACACTAATAATTTGTTCAGATAAAAAAATATTGGCAGCATCTTTGCCTACCCTCTTTCCTGCCAGGCCATGTGCAACTCACCAGCAAAACCTATTACCTAAGGATGATGTCTGCAAAAATAGAAACTAAGGACCTCTGAAAATTCTGTCCTCCATAAAAGCAACGAGAACACTGGCAATTGATTTATCAGAATTAACTTTTTTAGAACCATGACATTAACTAAAATTTTACAGCACCTAGCAATGGAGATAAAAAATACACGAAGCAAACTGACAGAACTGAAGGGAGAAATAGACAATTCAAAAATAATGATTTGAGACATCAGTACCCCACTTTCAATAATAGACATAACAAATGGATTAATAAGGAACAATAATGTTAATTCTTGAACAATACCGTGAACCAACTAGAGCTAACAGCCATCTGTAAAACAGCCCACTCAACAACAGCAGAATACACATTCTTCTCAAGTGCCTATGGAACACTCTCCAAAATAGATATGTTGGCCCATAAAGTAAGTCTTAGTAAGTTTTAAAACACTGAAATATACAAAGTATGTTCACTGAACACAATGGAATAAAATTAGAGATCAATAACCGAAGGAAATTTGAGTAATACACAGATATGTGGAAATTAAAATATTTCTAAGTAATCAATAATAATATAAATAGTCAATAAATCATAAAGAAATCTTGAAAATGCTTTGAGATGAACGAAAATGGAAGCTTAACATACTAAAACTTGTAGAACACGGCCGAACTACAGCTTAAAGGGAAATTTATAGCTGTAAACACCTATATTTAAAAGAAGAAAGATCTCAAATCAGTCACCTAACTTTTCACCTTAAAACACTAGTAAATGGAGAACAAATTAAATCTAAAGCAAACAGAAGGAAAAAATAACAACAGAGGAGAAATAAATGAAATAGAGAATCGACAAAACCAAGAAAAGAGACAATCAACATTTCAAAATGTTCTTTAAAAATACCAAGAAAATTAATAATCTTTTAGCTAGCCTGACCAAGGAAAAAGAAGACTCAAATTACTAAAAGCAAGAATGGTGAGACATTACTATTGATCATACAGAAACAAAAAATAACTATAAGGGACTAGTATGAATAATCACACGCTAACAAAATAGGTAACTCGGATGAAGTGGATACAAGCCTAGAAACACACAACCTACCAAAACAAAGTCAAGAAGAAATAGAAAATCTAAATGGATTTATAACAAGAAATTGCAATTAGTAATTTAACAATAACTTACCACAAAGAAAAGCCAAGACAAAAGCTGGGCATAGCGGCCTGCACTTGTCATCTCTGCTACTCAGGAGGCTGAGATGGGAGAATTGCTTAATCCGAGGAGTTTGAGGCCAGCCTGTGCAACACGGTGAGATCCACCTTTAAAAAGAAAAGGAAAAAGAGTCTCAGGAAAGGTGGTGTCACTGGTGAATTCTGTCAGACATTTAAAAAGGCTAACATCTATCCTTCCAAAAAATAGAAAAGGAAAAAGTTCCCATCTTATTCTACAGGGCAGTATTATCCTGATGTCAAAATCAGAACAGGCCATCACAAAAAAAAACCTATGAAACAATGTTCCTTACGAATAGAAACATAAAAATAGTTAACAAAATATCGGCAAACTAAATCCGGCAGAATATTAAAAGAATTACACATGATGACCAGGTGGAATTTATTCTAGCAATGTTAGGTTTTAAATACAGAAACCAATAACGCACCATACTACTAACTAAGGAAACATAAATCACATGATTACATCAACTGATGCAGAAAAAGTACTTAACAAAATTCAACACACTTTATGATTTAAAAAAACACTCATAAACTAGGAATAGAAGAGAACTTTATTAATCTGATAATGGACATCAATGAAAAACACAACTTGCATCATACTGTAATGGCAAAAGATGGACTGTTTTCCCCCTATGATCGGGAACAAGATAAGGATTTTTACTCTTGACAGTTTCATTCAACATTGCACGGGATATTACAACCAGAGCAATTAGGCAGGAAAATTTAAAAAAGAAAGGCATACTGATTGAAAGGGAAGAAGTAAAACTCTCTATTTGCAAGGATGTAATTTGGTAAATAGAAAATATTAAGGAATCCATGAAAAAACTATTATTGCTAGTAAACAGATTCAGGAAGATTGCAAGATACAAGCTTAAAACACTAAAACTTAGTGTTTTTCCATACAATGACAGTGAGCAATTCACAAATAGAATTAAGAAAACAAGGCTGGATGCAGAGGCTCACTCCCGTAATCCCAAAGTACTTTAGGAGGCCAAGGCGGGCGGATCACTTGAGGTCAGGAGTTCAAGACCAGCCTGGCCAGCATGTTGAAACCCTGTCTCTACTAAAAATAGAAAAATTAACCAGGCATCATGGTGCATGATTGTAATCCCAGCCACTGAATCAAGAGAATCTCTTGAACCCTGGAGGCGGAGGTTACAGTGAGCTGAGATCACACCACTGCACTCTAATCTGGGTGACAGAGCAAGACTCCAACTCAAAAAAAAAAAAAAAAGAAAATTACATTTACAATAGTATCAAAAACAATAAAATTCATAGAAATCCGTTTAACAAAAGAAGTGTAATGAAAACTATAAAATATCATTGAAATAAGGCAAAGAAAATCTAAATTTAAAAACATTCTGTGTTTGTGGATTACGACACTTGATATTATTAAAATGACAATACTTTCCAAATTGCAGATTCACTGCAACCCTTATCACAACTCCAAAGACCCTTTTTGCACATATGGAAGAGGGGGGATCTTAAAATTCATTCAGAATTCCAAGGGACCTCAAATAACCAAAACAATCTTGGAAAAGAAAAGCAGATGACTTACACTTTCTTTGAGTTCAATCCTACTACAAAGCTACAGTAATCGAAGCAGTATGTTGCTAGCATAATGCTGGATGTATGGATGAAATAGAATCGAAAGTCCATTTATTAAAAACCCATTTATTTATGGTAAACTGACTTTTTAAAAGGGTGTCGATACCATTCAATAGTGAAACAATAGTCTCTTCTACAAAAGGTGCTCGGACATCTGGATACTTACATGCAAAAGAATGAAATTGAACCCTATACTAGTCAGAATTCTCCAAAGAAAAAGAACCAATAGAACGAACACACACACACACACACCAGATAGATATAGATACATGTAAAATGAGATATTATTATAAGGAATTGGCTCATGTGAGTATGAAGATTGAGAAGTACCAAGGTCAGCCATCTGAAAGCTGGAGACCTGGGAAAGGCAGTGGTACAATTTGGAGGCCTAAGAGCCTGAAAGACACCTGAGAACCAGGAGTACTAAGAGCAGGAGAAGATTGATATCCCGGTTCAAGCAGTCAGGCAGAGAGCAAATTCAGCCTTCCTCTGCCTTTTTGTTCTATTCAGGTCCTCAGTGGAATAGATGATAACCACCCACATTGGGAAGCGCCATCTGCTTTACTCAGTCCACCAATTCAAATGACATTCTATTCCAGAAACACCTTTCACAGCCACAGCCAGAAATCCTGTTTAAGCAGCTATCTAGCCATTCCCTGACCCAGTGAAGTTGACGCATAAAATTAACCATCACAGGAAAGCCTATGTCACACCATATAAAAATAAGCTCAAAATGTATCAAACACTTTTAGAATAAGAAAAATATAAAACTCTTAGAAGAAAACATAGAAATAAATCTTTATAACCTTGAGTTTGGCAATGGTATCTTAGATATGATACCAAAAGCAACAATGAAATACTAGATAAATTAGATTTCATCAAAATTACAAGCTTTTCTGCTTCAAAGGTTACCATCAAGAAAGCGAAAAGATAATCCATAGAATGGAAGGAAATATTTGCAAATTATATCTAAAAGGGTCTGGCATACCCAAGACTTGTAAAGAACTCTTAGAGTTCAACTATAAAAATACAAATAAACCAACTCAAAAAATGGGTAAAGAATTAGAATACATGCCTCTCTATGAAAGATCTACAAGTGGCCAATAAGCACATGAAAACATGCTCAACTTTATTAGTCATTAGGGAAATGCAAATCAAAACCACAGTGAGATACCATTTCACACACATGAAGATGGCTATAATAAAATGATATATAATAACAAGTGTTGGTGAAAATGTGGGAGAAACGAGCTGCCATACATTGCTGGTGGAAATGTAAAATAGTAAAGCCACTTTGTTCATTGCTGTACCTCCAGTGCCTGGCATATTGTACGTGTTCTGTAAATATTTTTGATTGAATGAATTACATGGTGTGGATAGCTATTTATCATTGCAAAGGACTGGGATATACACAACCCTATGAAATATTGTTAAGCTTTCAGAGTCTTGTTCTTCTTACTCTGTTTTTATTTTCTTATTTAATTATTAACATGAATTTTCTTTGGAAAAGCTTTCTACCTCTCTCATGCTATCACATGTACATTCTCTTCACTAGACACAGTTGATACCTGCATTTATGCCTTCTATGTGGTGGTACAGTAACTGCAAACAGAAGTGCTCAGCTTTCACAAGTCTTGGAAAGGTAAATGAAATCAAGGCCATATCCAAACTGAATAGAGACACTTCTTTGAGAAAACGTCAATGCAACTCTGTTTTTGCAGCCCATAACCCAAAAATGTCTGAAAGCCCTTGTCCCTGCAAACATCCATGGGGAAGTGGAGATGACTAAATGAGAATTTATCCATCCTCAGTTCCTATGTAGTATTCCAACAAATATTAAAATTAGTGGGAGAAAGTTTGCTTTTGACCTATTTTTGTCCTATCCCCACCCCAAGTAAAGTGAAAGCTATACTTGGGATTCACCTTCTGTCTAAAAGGGCAGAGATAAATTCCGAAAGACCAAGAATTCTTTCCCAGTTGTGCTTATACACTTTAAATTTTAGCCCTCCTCCAAAAATGACAAATACTTCATTAAAGAAATTTTTCATTTTTGTTCACTTGTCAAAAGCAGATGCTTTTGAATTCATTTTCAGTCTGAAAATAAGTCATAAGTGATCTGGGTGACAATGTTTCCACAGGGGAAGGTTGCTGCTCGGTTTTTGTTAATAATAAAACAAATAGAAGTATCTTAAGTATGTTCACTAGAAAGCTTTTGTTATAAAGAACAGAAATGACACCTGATAAAACATCTTGCATAGCTGTGCTTCAGTTCAGTGATGTGATGAAGAGTAGCATGAGATGTTTCACTTTGGGTCCTCAAGACAACGCTTAGCTGATTTCCCAGCAGGCAGTGGGGCAGAGGGTCCTCACAGGGCTTTGGGCTGTTTGCACAGGTCCCTACCAGTGCATTATCAAAGATTGGAGAGGCAGTGTGAAAACCGCAAGTTTTAGAATTAGAGGACTTGGGTTCCAGGTCCAGTTCTAACTAAGTTACCTAGCTATACAGAGGAATTCACTTTACTTCCCAGAGACTCATTCTGTAGGATGAGTTGATGCCAACATTCCCTGCTTCACAAGTTCTTATGATGTCAGTGAAAAAAAAAATGCTTTAAAAAAAGATTTTATAATGATGCGACACAAAGTTGTTAGTAGTGTAACTTAGTTGGTCGTGTTTACTAAGCTGTTTAACACGGGTTTGCTACAAGGACTTCAGCAGTGTTTCTGGTGAATCATAACCAGCTGTTATTGAGTGCCTACTACTCACCATATACTGGGTTAGGTGTTTCACAAGTTATCAAATTTTATCAGTATTAAACATTTTCATAAACCTTAAGAAGTTAATATAACTTTATGAAGCCCCATTTAACAGATGGAAGACTATATCATTATAAAAAGGTAATGAAACCCAGGGCCCAGATATACCCAACTGAACACTGACACACAACAATATCATGTAGCCTCTTTGGAAACACTGAGCTACTAGGACATTTTCATTTCTAGAGGATAGAAATTGCTGGTCCAAAATGAATCTAGTTAGCGTCACCCAAATTGCCACTAAATATCAGAGAGGATTCAGAAGAAAGATCCCACTCATGCTACTCTGAAAAAAAAAAAAAAAAAAGGACAGGCCACCTAATGCTGGATATGGGGAGGAATTGATACGAACGCAGACAGATCTGGGTGGAGAAAACCCAGACCAGACTTGAGTTTGGGGCATAATCTGACATCCCTTGGGCCAGAGGTTACCCAAACAAAGATAAAAAAAAGTTTTGCGCCCTTTCACCATGCTTCTTGTGACTCAAGCTGGAAGCTGGACAGCTGCTCTTCTCCTTCCTTGGTCCTACTCTGAAAAGTGAGAAGATACCATTTCCTTGGACATAGTACTACTCCTACTTATACCTCTACCCACACACGGATTGTTTTTATTCAGGCAGAGGCTACAATCCCAGAAAAGAGTTAAGTTAGAAATAAAGGGAGGCTCATTGGCATAGATGAGAAAAGTCCTGGTAGCCATTCATATTATAAATAACAGTTTTTAAAGAATCATATTGATTAAATAAAATATTCAAGTGGACATAAGTTGAAAACTCATTAGAGTAGAAATGCACTGTTTGAAACTCATCTAGAAATTGAGAAATAAATTAAGAGCTAAACTTATCAATTGCCCCTTCCGTGGTGGGTGTGGAAAGATGGTTAAACTACCACACAAGTTGTGAACCAAACCAGTGCCTTCACCGCAGACAACAATAGTGGACAAAGACGCTGCCTTCAAAGATTACTAAGGAGAAATCAACCAAAATGGAGCCATAAAAGAAAAAACATATCATTCTGACCAAGAAAAAGCACTCAGAAGACCCAGAATAAGATCCACCTGAAACCAACCTTTTGTAGCATACAGTAGAAAATGTCCAGAAACTGCTTGGCATCCTTCTAATAGAGGTCTGGATAGGATTTCCTCTCCCAAATGGAAGCAGAAGATAACAAAAACTGAACAGGGTGAGCTCATAGGAAAACAGGATGGGAAAAAGCAGCAATAATGTGAGACAAAGAGATGTAAATGAGGTAAGAAATTATTCCAACAGAACTAAAATACAAACAACAAACAGAAGATTAGAATTCTCATTGAAGGAAGTAAAGCAGAACTGAGGCTGCAGAAAAATGAATGAGTGATGCAAAATTTTGAAATGGTTTTTCAGAGTGCAGGAACAGATTTTTGAAGGTGAAGAAAAGATAAGTGGTCTGGAAATGGCAACGGGGTGCAAGTAGGATCTCTGCCCCCATTCTGGTTCTGAGGGTTCAGGGAAGGAGGATAAAAAGAGTCTCCCCTTTATAGGGCCTCAGGACAAAATATGTCCTCAAGGGACAGACAGATTTCAGTTAAGGCAGCAAGCAGAGAGAAAATTCATATAACAGACTGACAATATTGGGGAGTTTGTTTTTCTTTCTCTGAGATAATCACTTTATATCATCTCATCAAGCCTCCCACACCTTGGCCTACCACCTTCCACAAATGACATTGCCTCACAATTTCTTCAGAAAAACAGAAACCATACATAGGTGCACCTGCCTGTACCCATCTTCTCCACCTCTGCTCTCCTGCAGATAGAAAAACCATGCCTCACCCATGAAAGCCAATCCCCTGTGTGTGCACAAGACTCCTTTCCCTTCTCTGTTTCTCAAGGACTTTACTCCAGCTCTTCACTCTCTCTCCTAACCAGTGTCATCCTCTCTGTCAGGTCATTTCTGTCACCATAAAACATACCCTAAGGAAGAATATCTCATTTTTAAAAACACTTCCTTTTGAAACCATATCTCATATTGGCTAATAGCTCATTTATTTTCTCCTCTGCACACTTGGCCTTCTCAAACAATTTGTCAGCCTGTGCCATTTTCACTTTCTCATTTTTGATTCACTCCTCATTCCACTTTAGTCTGGTTTCTGTCCACCTCACTCAAGAACATTGCCTTAACTCCACGTTCTTCCTACTCCACTGCTTGCAAGCTCAACTTCCAAATGCTAGCACCTCTACTTCTTTGCCCAGTGGCCTCTCTTGCCACTGAAGCTCACTTTGTCTCTGCACAGAAGACCAGAAATGCCAGCAGAACAATGTCTTCTCTCCACCCCAGGAGCAGACCTCAACCAATGATTGACAGGGTTTGATGAATAAATGATGTCCATCATTTGAGGTGACCCTCTGAGAAATGAATTTTGTACTGGCTTCTAGGGTTTTCCCAGTGATATCCAACATCAATTGTCCACACTGGTAGCTGCCCTGATAACACACCTTATTTCACCTCTCTTGTCTTTCGTGTCTGTTTCCCATTCCCTCTACTTGAATTCTTATTTCTGAATTTACTGCTAAGAAATCTAAACTAAGACAACCTCCATTATGCTAACTCTAACACATTTCTCCATCTCATATCAACAAATTGTTAACAGCAGGTGGCCCAGATAATCACTCCTTGAAATCTCCTCTGCTGGCTTTCAGAATACCACACGTTCCTGGTTCACTGCCTCCTTCACAGACTGATCTTTTTCCACCAGAACTTTTATATTAGAATGTCTCAGACTTTGATCCTCATGTCTGATCCTTATTTTCTACCCTATTTTCCTATGTTTTTCATATGACTCAAGTTCATAACTCTAGCCTGGCCTCTCTTCTGAATTCCAGACTCACTCTAGACACTAAATAAAGAATTTATCTTAACTTTACATTGAGCTTATTTTCCTATTGTTTTATGGTACACCAGACATTGTATAAGTTCTTTAAATACATTATCTCATTTAATCCTCACCACAATGATCCAAATCATTACACTTTTCAGGCAAGGAAAGCATGTTTAAAAAGGCTGAGAGCTTGCTTGGATTCATGGAGCTGGTGAGGAACAGCACCAGGATGTGAAGCAGGTGTTTCTGACTCTGAAGTTTGTTTGCTCTTAACCACCAGGTCATTCTGCTTCCTTTGTTGAATGGGCATATAGGTTTTATAGAATGACAAACTACTGAAACTGGAAGATAACTTAGTGATCATCCAATTCAGCTCTTTCATTTTACAGTTGTCCAAAACAGCAAATAATTTTCCTGAGATTTATTTAGATATCTGCTTACATTTATGATGGGTAGTTATTTTCAGGCTTTATGTCTGGGGCTGTAAATGGTGCCAAGAGTTTTTACTTCTTTTTCTCTGAGTTGTATTTTCAGCCCTGGAGGCACTCTACACAAATGTTGATGGCACACAACTTCCTAACTCCCCTGATGCTGACAGCCCTCTAGAGAGAGCCCTGAGGGGTCACCATGTCATTTCTCTTGGAGACTTTCTCAGGTGGTGGTGATTTTCCAATTGCACAAGCCAATAACTGGAATTTTAACCACTGGAACCCTGCGAATGTATCTCTCTTAAATATCTACCCATCACCATTAAGGCTATTTATTGTGCTGTATCCAGAGCAACTCAACCCAAGACTGTATCTATGCCAGAGACATGAATAAAAACTATTAAAAAAGCAGCCATCCAGATGTTCTTTGGCAATGACAAACACCCAGACATTTGGAGACATCTGGATGACTGACTGACTTTTTCAGTTTTCATCTGGAAGATGAAGATTATGCAGACACAGCATGATTACATGCTGGAGGATAATAAACAAATCTTTGACAATGTCCACAGGATTGCAAACATCTGGGTAAAAAACTGAACAATCCAGCTAACCATCCAAATGTTTGGCATCATTTAAACAAAACATTGGACAGCAGGAGATGGGTAAAATCCAAAAAAAAGGAGGCAGGAGGTACCCAAAGCAAACATTGCTTACATAAAAATTAGTTTACATTCAATTTAAAGTGGAAAATGAGTTAGGAATAGTAAACTTATTATAACCCACATCCTATAGCTCTCTCTTCTACAATGGCCTTTCCAAACCTACTGAAGTCACAGAACCTCCAGAAATGTGTGGACAGGGTCTAATCTGCTTACCTAGTATGGAAATCTTTAGGTATCACACCAGAATAGCAAAGTCTTGTTTTTTGTTGTTGTTGTTGTTGTTGTTGTTGTTGTTGTTTTGTGGTTTCCTGGCCCACCTAAAAAGACAAAAATTACATCTGGGCTTAAGGACTTCTTAACAAAAAGAGGGCAGGTGATGCTTATCTCATTGCCAGGTGTGGGAAGAGGAGGGTACCTTGGAAATGAAAGCATTAGCCCTGAGGTATGAGAATGTTGCAAGATGAATCAGGCTGCTGATTCAAGATCACTAAAAGATAATGTTGAGTGAGACAATGAAACAAGGGTGTATATCCCCCGCTGCAAAAGAAAACTTAGTACTATGCTTTAATTGATGGAGGAAAGAATCATCCTATACATGGGCAAATAAACAAAATGTTGATGTTGGAGCTGAGAGAGATGTCCTTGGAGGAAAATTCTCTGTTTGTAGCAGAAATGGCTCTTAGAGTAATAATGGCAGCTATGGGAGCACCATCAGCAGAAAAGTAGTGTCCTGGTGGTGACAGCAGCATCAGACAGCTTTAAGTACTGGCAGCAGAAATGGGAGATTGGCTCCTGTTGGTGGAGGAGTCAGAACTAAAGCATCTGCAGGTGCAGATGAACAAAGCTAAGTGTAGGCTGGGAATCAAACATTTTTCTGCATATAACCTGAGCCCATGATTTTTCTTTTTGCTGCTATATTCTAGGAAGACAGGGATTTTGAGCCAAAGAAAATTTGAAGCATCTTGATGTTGCTCTTCATCTGGGCCATGTTAAAGAAAATGTAATAAAACTTCTACCTCTAAGTTGTTATCTTGTGATATTTGCTTTCTGGCCATTTTCCTTGACATTATCTGGAAATGCATGCTCTGCTAGAGCATGAGGAAGAAAGTAAAATTTCCTGACCAAAAAAGAAAAAAGACATTGGACTCAGGAATCACATTCACACAAAAATAAAACAACAATCAGTAATTTTACAGACAGCCCAAAGCTGAATTTTCCTTGCCAAATAGCCTTTGAGTTCCTTGCAAAATTAAAAACCATTGTTCAAACCCAAGATGGTTTCTTAGAAAATGTCTGTCTCTTGATCAGCCACCAAAAGAAATGGAAAAAATATATATGTTCCAAAGGCCCCTTTGGATTGTGTAACAGTGAAGGTCGGGGTAAATTCACCAGGGCCTTAATTCCATTGTGCTAACAATATTTAAAACCAGATGCTGGCTCTCCCTGCCTCTTTGCTGGAAGAATTAGTCAACATGCATTGTTTCTGAGAGAAACTTAAGGCAAAACAGTCTCCAAGTCCTGTGATTATAGTACGTTTTTCTTTTTTAAAAAAATAAAAGCTATACAAAATTCTCTGCATTAACACTTTTATTAAAAAAACGCCCATTAGGTTACAAAGAAATTACTTAGAAATAATCAAAACAAAAGTATGTGTCTTTTAAGTAAGGCCCATTATTAACTTCGTGATCCTGGACAAAGTATTCTTGTGTTCTAACCCTCTTGTTTTTCATGTGTAAAGTGAAAGGTTTGGAATTCCACGGTCCATAAGGTCTCATCTGGCTCTATGAGTTTGTAAAACTATTTCCTATTGAGTGGAAACACTAGCTACCACTATTGTTATTTTTCCTAAGTAATCCATTGAAATTCTGTATTTTCTTATATCAGGGGAAAAGGTGCAGAAAATGGAGTGGTATGGAAACAGTATTAGTGGCCTTGCTCTAAGAAAATCTAAACAGTAAAAAACCTTCACTTAGAGAACATAAAAAGAAATGTTGTTTTTAGATTCAAAGTATTCACCACACAACCCTTTAAATAAATCCCTCCCTGCAGAATCCAAATCTCATGTGTAAGTTACTAAAATTTAATTCACACAACTATTGTGTCTAGCAAAATCCCCTACAAGGGCAAGCCATGAAGATTCTGTAAAGTTGGAGTAGGGTGGCAACAGGTACAAATTCCAAGGGACATTGTAAAGGGATCTTGTGGTATATTTACGGGACTCCTCCAGGCTCTATGCCTCCTCTTTGAGAATGTCATACATCTAACAGGTGTGAGTCCAGCTGGTCAGGTTTAAACTACACACCCCCTTTTTCCCCGTCTGCAGCTATGGATGATTTGATCATGAGTGGAAGATGATTTGACCATGAGTGGACTGATTGAAGATGAACCAATCAGATTCTCTCCCCTGAGAATCTGGAGTTGGAATGGCAAGGCTGATTATTTGCTCCAATGGTATTTAACTAAACTGAGGACATATAAAAAAGATCATAGAGCAAGGCACATATAGATGTCCAGGGAAAGAGATGGAGAGCGAGGGAAGGAGGGAGAGAAGCAAGAAGCAGAGAAGCAAGAAAACCAGAGCACCTGGGGAATTTGTGTCCATATCTCCTGAGATCCCAACATGCTTCCCAATCAAGCCACCCTGGGTTTATTTCAGCTAGGCTTGCATAAGTTCACTATAACTAAACAAAACCTTGTTTCAAATAGAACTTACAATGCCTATGCATGTCTGGGCTTTTACATCAGCCAATTTAATGCTGAATATTTGTTTTAATATTTAAACAATACAACATTTATTTAACAAATACTGATGAATCACCTATTATATGTCAAGTAATAGACAATCAGAGCACTTTTTTTTTCAATTAATACCAGGTTCTGGGAGATGCAAAAATAAATGAGAAACCATTCTTATCCCCAAGAAGCTTACATTATAGAGTGCTAACTGTATATACTTTGTTAAGATTATTACCATGACTTTATGGATTTAGTATTAATAAAAATTAAATTTCAGGCTGGGCGCGGTGGCTCAAGCCTATAATCCCAGCACTTTGGGAGGCCGAGGCGGGTGGATCACGAGGTCAAGAGATCGAGACCATCCCGGTCAACATGGTGAAACCCCGTCTCTACTAAAAATACAAAAAATTATCTGGGCATGGTGGCACGTGCCTGTAATCCCAGCTACTCAGGAGGCTGAGGCAGGAGAATTGCCTGAACCCAGGAGGCGGAGGTTGCAGTGAGCCGAGATCGTGTCATTGCACTCCAGCCTGGGTAACAAGAGCAAAACTCCGTCTCTTAAAAAAAATAAAATAAAATAAAATAAATAAATTAAATTTCAGTGCCTTTACCTATGAATAAAGTCAAGTAGCTCTTTTAAATCAGTCTTTGTTTTTTGTTTCTACAGTTGTGTTTGGTTTCATCCCACTCTGCTAGAGTTAATCTACTCAGTTCATTTGCATCTGTCTTTGGCCCTTTATTCTACAACAATGTGGGGAATAGAATTGCTTGACACTTGAACTCAAGACCATGGTGGGCCCCCTAAGATTATTTTTTTGAAGCTCTTATCTCTTTAATATGCACTTTAATAGAAGGTATGCCTGTGAGATAAACTAAATTCTAATAGAGAATGTATATGTCCAGAGTTTAATTACCATATTTAATTCAATTAATTTTAGGTAATAAGTTTTAATTTTAGTGGTTCTATTTATTTCTTACCCACACTTTCCATCTACCTTTTGTTATTGGGGAAAAACAAACAGTCCTTAGTTTCAAGTCAAAATTGTCAAAATTGCTATTTCCCCTCTCATTTAGATATATAATTGAGGAGTTCTCACGTATGTTCCCTAAAGTGGTTGCCCATCAAAATAACCTAGAATGCTTGCAAAAAAAATACTACTTTCTGGGATACAGTAGGTGTTTCTGATTAATTGGACCTGGAGATAGCCCTGAAATTCGTATTTTCAACAACTTCCTGGCTTATCTTCTTGTGACTAGCTGATCTACTGTTTAGAAGACTGAAATGTTGCATTGAGAAAGGTTAGCAAGGAGAGCACTCATTTCCAGGGCAGGGTGCCACACTCAGCGCTGTACATTGTGTACTGCCCAAGAGCACCTGCTGGGAGGCAGTGAGGGCTAACCCTGCCCTGACCTCACTCATCTACCACGTGCCTGCCACAGGACTGCATCCACCCAGAGGAACAAGCGCCTGTTTCAGATTTGCTCCAAGTCATTGATGGTCCAGCTGCAGCCCTGTAACTAGAGACAGCTGTGATTTCAGCCCCTGTGCGACACAGTATCCAAGACAGCTCAGCATCTGCTGACATCCTTACCCTTTCCACAGAGCGTCCTTCCCAACCCAACCCAACAACCACATGAAAATTTCTTCATAGCTATTTTCTAATCTTTCTTTCTTCTTTTTTTTCTTAAAGAACTTTAGGCTAGAATTTCCCAAAATATATTCTGGGAATCTTTATCCTATGTGATAAATATCACACATGTGCACACACACATCTGCACAAGGCCATCACATATATCTGAGAAAAGCAGCATATTCTATTTCCCTCTTGGACATTAACAGCGCACATTAGCATATCAAAGTCTCTGAAAAGTCCTGTAGCAAGGAAACCTGGCAAACCCAGAAAACACGGCTTAACATTTTCCCAAATCCAAAAAAAAAAGTTTATTTTCTTCTTTTTGTTTATGTATTACAGCCAATTAATCTTTTTCTGCTTCAGATATGTTCCTGGATGGCCTCCTTTTTCCCCATCCAGTGAGTTTTTATTGCTTATGACTTAAATGACACAGGGACAACATCTTAGGCACCTTAGTTTCTCTAGTAGTACCTAACAAACAAAAATTGCATATGATGATTAATAAATAAATGTTTACCAAATGAATGAATAAATAGATGATAAAATAAATGGTTAAGTTTGTTTTTTTTTTTTAAACAAGAGGACTTTTTTTTTATTGCATTTTAGGTTTTGGGGTACATGTGATGAACATGCAAGATTGTTGCATAGGTACACACATGGCAGTGTGGTTTGCTGCCTTCCGTCCCCTCACCTGTATCTGTCATTTCTCCCCATGCTATCTCTTCCCACCTCCCCACCCCCCTCCGCCCCTCCCCCATTTCCCCCCAACGGACCCCAGTGTGTAGTGCTCCCCTCCCTGTGTCCATGTGTTCTTGGTGTTGAACAATGTAAACAAGAGGACTATTTTTAAACACTGAAGCCAACGACTTTCTGGTGTCTAATAATTGTCTCTGTGAGTGTGTATGTTTGTGTGTGTAGATACAGCCCTTGTGTCTCGGTAACTAACTGCTCAAGTGGTGAGGCCATCTTTTCATAGAAACTTTCAGCTGTTATACCCCCATGGATCTCATTAGCAGAAGAGGCTGAAGCTTAACCGTTCCCTCTCATCTCAGCTTGTGTCCTGTCAGGACTTATCAAGATCTTCCTTGCTCAATTCATGGGCAATCATTATTTGAGAACCTGAGATAGGAAGGTAGTAGATGTTATGTGATTAGCTGCTGAGATAAACGTTAATTAATTTTCAATTTCCATAAAGTACCCCAGTGACATAAAGATTTGTTAAGTTAGTTAATGGCTATAGATGATTATTCCAAAATTGGGATCAGGGATAAAGAGCTATGAAGACAAGGGCTGGTGAAGAGTGAACATGAAGCAGGCAGCACATAATATATTAGGAAAATAAATAAAAATGGAAGCAAATGCATCACCACATGATGGTACAGTTAAAAATTATTAGGCAAAACGAATTGGGGATTGGGAAAAGGTAAGGAACATAAAGAGGATAGTAGGCCAGGCATTTTTATTGTTTGTTCTTGAAAGAAAAATATAATTTGGTCCAAAATCTTAAGAACTGAGACATGTGTGAGGGCATATCTACTGTCTTAGTCTGTTTGTGCTGCTGTAACAGAAGACCTGAGACTGACTAATTCAAAGAACAGAGTGGGAAGGCCAAGGGGTGGCATCTTGTGAGGGCCTTCTTGCTTCATCATCCCATGGCAGAAGGTAAAAGGGTAAGGAAGCTCACATGCACACACATGAAGTGGAGAAAGAGAGAGAAAGGAGGGGGGCTAAGCTAATCCTTTTATCGGGAACTCAGTCTCGCAATAGCAGCATGAACCCAATGCCTTTAAAAGATTTCCTAATCATCTTTTAAAGTTTTCCCCCATCTCAACACTTGCAATGGGGATTAAGTTTCAAACACATAAACTTTGCAGGACTCATTCAAACCATAGCAACTACTAAACCTAGACCACAATGACAAATCTGATGGGGACTCTGTTTTGATTTAGTTCCATGCAGAAAGCTGAGAAATCCTCTCATTTCTTCCTTGACCAGAGGAAATTGCTTTGGATAAGCAAGGACAAAAGGAGGAGAGAGGGGTGGGTTTGTGAGTTTTATTCCTCCTGGGTAGCATAGAAACTCAGGTCATAGTTTTTTTGTACAAGAGAAACTACATTTCTTCTGTACCTCAAACTTTCTGGCTTGGACAATGCTCCTAAGCTTTCTGGGCCTCCGTTTCATTTTTTCAGAAAAGAGGAATGTTACATGAATCTACTTCATTAAGTTATATGGAAGACTAAAACAAATAATGTACATAATACTCTTTGCACTATGCCTGCACATGGCAAGTATTCACTTTACCTAGTTCTGCTCCTGTTGGTGGAGTAAGTCAGTTTACCAAAGACAAAATACCTCAGTGCCATTTGTGATGAATTTCCAAAATTTGCTGATCTTCTTAGACTTAGGTGCTGCTATTAGAGTTTCTAAACATGCTGAAGGCAACTGAAAGTCTTGCCAGACAAAGCTGAATTTTGTAACAAAGTGACTAAGCAGCAGTCCCACCAGTGCCTATATTCCATTCATGCACACCTCCAAGTCAGTTCACTGTGCCTCATAAGGAGAATACTGCCAGGTCTACTGACAATACTGTCCTCTCTGCTTCTTGATCTAGAGGTCAAAGCACATCCCTGACAATCTCTTTTCATCCAATGTCATAGAATAAACAAAAGTTTGCAAGAAAGATGCCACAGTTGACGCTATCTTGTTCTCAGCTCAGTGTTTCCTCCAGCACCATCCTTTTTCCCAGAATAGGCAGGTCAATCCACCCTCCAACAGTAGTTCCCAAAAGCCAGGCTCAAAACTTTGAGTCAGTGCCCTCATAAGCAGCAGGCAATCTCATAACCCCAGCAATGCAACTGCTTTCAAAAAGCACTAGCTACCTGCTTTTAGTTTTACCAAAATATGTTTCTGAGAGAGTGGAGGACGTTGAGGGAGCCAAGTCAGAATCAGGTGTGTCTTCTCTTGACATTGAGCTATCCAGGGGAAATACCATATCTTTAGTATCAAGGATTCAATTGACTATACCTTCAGCATGTCCTAGCTTAGCCAAGGATGTGTTGATACAAGAAACTCAGGAAATTTTTATTAAGTACACCACAAATTATTTCAGGTCTTCTGTTTTAGGACCATGCCATGAGTTAGGGGCCAATATTAACCTATTAGGGTTTCTTATGAATATCTCTTTTCAAATTTTAGGATCAGCATATATGTATCAGGGAGCTGAATCAGAAAGCACAGTGCTACAGAGAGAAAAAGTTAATTAGAAAGAAACTCAGCCCTCTCTTTGTAATAACAAAAATAAAAAACAGAAGGATTAAGAAAGGAGGTAGGAAGAGAAAACATTCACTTCATTGAGAAAATAAGATGTTACTGGAAATAATGATTGACAAAAGATTTCCTCATGGTAATATTTTCTTATGCACTTAAATGTAGATGTTTGATTTTTTATAGTGAACTTTATAAAATAAGCAAGAAATCAGCATAAAGCTTGGGGTTGAAACACAGCTTGCTTCTACAGGCACAGGATGGTATCTGGAAATATTCTGTCTTTATTTCTTTATTTTTAACACAAAGAATAAAAAGCACATGATGCAGTTGAGGTGGATTGACAGTGACATTTCATTAATGGTTTGAATAAAGCAATTTCTTGCTCACAGTACCTAAACAGGCAACCACAACAGAAAGGTAGTTTCCCTTATAATTCTGCCTCTGAAACATCCTTTAAAGATAAATAACCATACATAATTATATATATTTAATTTGGTAGACATTTCCTAAAGAAAAGAAACTTTATACTATATTCAAATGCAACCTATTTTCCCCATTTCTCCTGCTCTTTTTTTTTAAAGAGAGAAGGAAATGTGACTGTGTAATGATCTATCAAGTCAACACTCCTGGGGATATATATCACACAATTCAATGCAACCTCATTAGACTATTCCAGCATTATGTGGGGCTTTATACACAGCAATTCAATGCACAAGTCCATTTCAAATCCCAGAGGTCTGGTTCACATACACAATTATCTGGAAAATTCATGCTGAATGCCTTCATTATCCTGAATTATCTAAGTATTAGATATGTTGGTATAATTTGTGGAATAAACAAAGACCACCCAAATGAGAAAAAACAAAGGTTATTTATTCTGAGCTTGCTATAGCAAGGAAGTCAGCCACCATCACACACATTAGAAAGAGATTCAAACTTAGGCTGAAGAGTGGGAAAGCTTTGTAGTGGAAGAAAGAAAGAACTTCAAGTATGCCCTGACTGGAGGCTATTGGCCTGGGAAAATTATAATTTAGGTTAACTAAAATTAGGACGTCTTATGTGATTGGAGAGGGTTGCATATTTGGCTCTCCAGTTGATCCCAAGTTGGAAATAGAGGAAAAAATTAAGGAGGTTGTCTGTTAATCAAGTCCTGGCCATTTGGGGCCAATTGCCACAAGGTTTATTGTTTGGTTTCCTGTATTGGTTTATTATACATACTAAGTTGACTTCCTGGACTAGTTACTACAGACTGTAAATTAAAGTTCCATTTTTGCAGACAGTCTAGTCATTTTCTATTTGTATATTCAGTCTCTTGTAAATTAATTTTCTATAGATCTGCTTTTGGTTTTCCTTTTTAATGAATAACCTGGTGTGTGTGTGTGTGTGTGTGTGTGTGTGTGTGTGTGTGTGTGTATTTGACATGGAGTCTTGCTCTTGTCGCCTAGGCTCGAGTGCAGTGGTATGATCTTGGCTCACTGCAACCTCTGCCTCCCAGGTTCAAGTGATTCTCCTGCCTCAGCCTCCCAAGTAGCTGGAATTACAGGTGCCCGCCACCATGCCCAGCTAATTTTTGTATTTTTGATAGAGATGGGGTTTTACCATGTCGGCCAGGCTGGTCTCGAACTCCTGACCTCATGATCCACCCGCCTCGGCTGCCCAAAGTGCTGGGATTACAGGTGTGAGCCACCTCACCTGGCCAACCTGTCTATTTTTAAAATATCAGTTTCAATGGACTTAAGCTGTTTTTTTATTCCCGACTTCTTGTTCATTTATTTTTTGCCCCCAATTTAGTTAATGGTTCATTTATTTCTTGGCTTTGTTTTAGTGACATCCTGTGAGCCAAAGTAGTTCCCTCACAGATGGAGGCTTCATTTATTCATTCAATAAAACTTGCTGAGAAACTATTATGTGTTATTTTTTAGATGTAGAGATGTATTGGCGAACAAGCAAAAAAAGATTTGTGCTTATGTTCTGAAGGGAGATAAAGATAATAAATAGACAGACAAATAGATAAAGGGATAACTAACCAAAAAAGACCAGTTAAGTAATGAAAAGTGCTATGCTAAGGTCTCTAAGGAATGGCATTTCTGCTGAAATCTGCAAGACAAGGAGCCAGCTCTTCAAAGATTAGAAGGAAGAACATTCCAGGTAGAGGGATCAGGAAGGGCAAAAGTCCAAAGATGGGAATAAGCTGGCATTCTCAAGGACTTGAAAGGCCTGCGTGACTGTACCAGAGTGAGCCAAGGAGCTCAGCAGGAGAGAAAAAACAGAGAAATAAGCAGGGATGAGAGCATGTGTGGTTTTTCAACAAGATGGAAACATTTTTTCTTAATTCTAAATATGATAGAAAGGCACGAAGGGTTTTTAAACAGCAAAGGGATGCAATTTTTTTAGCTTTTTAAGGATCGCTCAGAATTCTGATGGAGAATAAATTGTAGAGTGTCAAGAGGACCAGTTAGTAGACTGGCAAGAGATGGGATTGGCTTAGTCTGCAGTTATAGCAACTGATCCAAAGAAGTGAATGGGAGCACATTAAAATTTTGTTTTAAATTTCAATAGGTTTTTGGGGAACAGGTGGTATTTGGTTAGATGAATATGTTCTATAGCAGTGATTTCTGAGATTTTGGTGCACACATTACTTGAGCAGTACTTGTACACTGTACCCAATGTGTATTCTTTTATCCTTCACCCCACTTCCACCCTTTCCCCTGAGTTCCCAAAATCCATTGTATTATTTTATCTATCATCCATTGTATCATCCTTTGCATCCTCATAGCTTAGCTCCCACTTATGAGTGAGAACATATGATATTTGGTTTTCCATTCTTGAGTTACTTCACTTAGAAAAATAGCCTCTAACTGATACAAGCACATTTTAAAGATAGGTGGAGTCACAGTATTTTCTAAAACATTGGATATGCAGAGTGAGGAAAGGAGAGAAATCCTAGCTTTAGGTTTAAGCAATTAAGTGGACACAAGTAATAATTCATGAGATAGGGAAAGCTGGAGGAAAAAGTATGGTTTAAAGAAGGGAATAAAGAATTCTATTTGGGTCAAGTTAACATTCTCTTGTGTGATGCCCTAGAATACAAAGGAAAACCAATTAAAATTATGAATATGGAGTAAAAAATAGCGTATGGAATAATGACAGCTTTGAAGGATCTTTCATCGACAATAGTTGTGAGGTAAGTATGGCTGAGTACCAAGACCCAAATCTGTATTACAGAGTTGTAAATACTACAATGCCAATTAATTGTTCTCTGTGCTTCTTATGTTAAGAGTTCTATGAGAAGGCGGGTGTTGAACAATGAGAACACATGGACACAGGGAGGGGAGCACTACACACTGGGGTCCGTTGGGGGGAAATGGGGGAGGGATGGGGGGGTGGGGAGGTGGGAAGAGATAGCATGGGGAGAAATGACAGATACAGGTGAGGGGACGGAAGACAGCAAACCACACTGCCATGTGTGTACCTATGCAACAATCTTGCATGTTCTTCACATATACCCCAAAACCTAAAATGCAATTTAAAAAAAAGAGTTCTATGAGAAAGAAGGGAAGCCATGAGGTGTGGAATATGGATATTTGCACAGACATAAATGAGGCTGAGAACTCTGAACCTCCAAAATCCCTGAATTTATCAGAGGAGGCAACTTCTTTCCTTACCCTCTCCCCTTATCTTCTCCCTCAACTCACCTTTATCTGAATTTAAAAGGCTTTCAAAAGGGCAAAAGTATGCTAGGGGCATTTGCCTCACAAGCTGACACCAGTTCTCCTTGGGCCCTGCACTCACCACCTCTCATAGCCTCCAGGCCAATAACAAGAATTAGCCCAGTTAGAAAGACATGAGCACTGCTCATGAGGAGACAGACTATACACAAAGAGAATTACAAGATCACCACAAACAGAAGCAAGGGAAGCATGAGGTTGAATTTGAAGAGTATTAGACTAGGGAGGATAAGGACTACACTCAAGCTGATTTCAGTGACATGGATGCACGAACTCAAAATTTGGGGCTTAATGCTTTGGTGAATCGAAACCTATAATCAATGATGGCCTTGAATTAATGACATCAAACTGCCAGAACTGCATCAACATTCTGTATAAGAATAGGTCTGAAGGATCAGTAAATGTGAATGCTGAAATGGATCCATTACGTGCATTCTACTTAGATACTCCCTAAATATACCTTCCAAAGGAAGACCCAAGGGGCACTCCCTTCACCAAGAAATTAGGAAATGCACTTATGAGTTGGGCACCAGCACAGCTAAAGGCTCTTACATTTGTTATCTTCTGTAGGTTAGAGAGGATGGTAGGGATGATGCCATAGATTGGGGTTCCCTAACCTCAACTGCCCTAATGAGATTCTGTTCTTGTAGGGGCCAGGTGGTATCATTGAACCATCAGAGAATAGGAGCACAGTTATTATCATGGGCCACAGTGACAAAATGAAAGCGTGTTTTAATATGTGTTGATGACTGATGAGTCACAGAATACCTAGAAATATATAGACTGTCTACTAAAGTTGCTTGACGTATGTACTAAAAATATGTTAGGTCTGATATATGGAAACCTAACTTACATTGCTAGAATGACCATTCTCAACCTCTTAACCAGTTCCCAGAATTAAGCCTGTTCCCAGACTAAGAGCCCTTTGACTGAAGAGGAGGCCAAATTATTTAGCGTTTAGACCCCACAATATACCCGTAAGTATTTACCATGAAGTTTCTATACTGTGAAATTTTATAAAGCTTTCATCATAAAAATCTAAGGCCATTTACCAGAGTGATTGTGGAAAAGAGGAAATAATCATATTTCCCTGAGGTTATCAGATACTGGTTTTGAACTAATGCTGATCCCTTAGAGACTCAAAATGTCACCATGGTCTACTTGTCAAGTAGGGGACTATGGACATGAGATAATAGGTAGAGTCTTGATCCAAAATCTCCATATTATAGTGGAGACCAGATAATAGATGAAGCTTTGACCCAAGCTTATCTTAAAATGGGCCCATGCAGACTCATTGGTCCTTGACTGTATCACAGAACTGGAAATGCAGACATACCTCAGAGATACTGTGAATTTAGTTCTAGACCATACAGCATTCATTTCCTTGTACATCTCCAGCAGAACTCTTGGATGACCAAGTGCACTGACAATGAGCAATAATATTTTGAAAGGAATCTTTTATTCTGAGCAGTAGGTTTCAACTGTGGAAATAAAATATTCAGTAAACCATGCTGTAAACAGATGTGCTGTTACTAAGGCTTTGTTGTGCCAGTGATCGAGAACAAGGAGAGTGGATTTAGCATAATTCTAAAGGGCTCTTGGATTTTCTGAATGAATCTTGAACATTGGCTTCAACTTCAAGTCACCAGCTACCTGAGCCCCTACCAAGAGTGTCAGCCTGTCCTTTGAAGCTCTAAACCCAGGCATTGACTCCTTTCTAGCTGTAAAAGTTCTAGATGGCATCTTCTTCCAATACAAAGCTATTTAGTTTACACTAAACAGTTTAGTGTAGCTACCTTGATTAATTATCTTAGCTAGATCTTCTGCATAACTTGCGAAGATTCTACATTAGCACTTGTTCCTTTACCTTGCACTTTTATGTTATGGAGACAGCTTCTTACCTTACACCTAATGAACTAGCCTCTGCTAGCTTCAAATTTTCTTCTGCAGCTTCTTAACTGTTCTCAGCCTTCATAGAATTAAAGAGAGTTAGGGTCTTGCTCTGGATTAGTCCATGGCTTAAGGGAAAGTTGTGGCTGGTTTTATCTTCTATTTAGATCACTAAAACGTTTTCCATTTCAACAGTAAGACCGTTCCACTTTCTTAGCACTTCTGTATTCACTGAAGTAGCACTTTTAATTTTCTTCATGAACTTTTTTTTTGTATTCACAACTTGGTTAATTGTTTGGCACAAGAGGCCTACCTTCCAGCCTATCTTGAGTTTCAACATGCCTTCTTCACTAACATTGTTTCTAGCTTTTTACTTAATTTGAGAGGTATGTAAGTCTTTCACTTGAATACTTAGAGACCATTGTAAGATTACTAATTGACCTAATTTTAATAATATGACATTGTATCTTAGGGAATAGGGAGATCTAAGGAGAGGGAAAGAGATAAGAGAATAGGAGGTCAGTGGAGCAATCACAACAGATAGACCTTAATTTATAAATTAAGTTCGCTATCATCTTGGGTATGATTAACTGTACCCCAAAATAATTAAAATGACAACATCAAAGATCACTGATCATGTATTACCATAACAAATAATAATGAAAAAGTTTGAAATATTGTGATAATTACCAAAATGTGACACAGAGACACAATATGAACATATGCTGTTGGAAAAGATGGTGCCAATAGTCTTGCTTGACATAAGACTTCCATTTGTAATAGATGCAATATCTGTGAAATGCAATAAAGCAAAATGCAATAAAATAAGGTATGCCTGTATTTGTTAAAAGGCAGATTATTTCTTTTCCATGAAGTAAGGCTATTAGGAAGAGACAAGAGGAAGTCTTTAAAACTGACTTCTCTGGCAAGAAATAGTGGCTCACACCTGTAATCCCTACACTTTGGGAGGCTGAGGCACATGGATCATGAGGTCAGGAGATGGAAACCATCCTGGACAACATGGTGAAACCCCATCTCTACTAAATATGCAAAAATTGGCTGGGTGTGGTGGCATGTGCCTGTAATCCCAGCTAATCAGGAGACTGAGGCAGGAGAACCAGCAAGTTGGAGGTTGCAGTGAGCCGAGATCGTGCCACTGAACTCCAGCCTAGCAACAGGGTGAGAATCTGTCAAAAAAAAAAAAAAAAAAAAAAAAAAAAAACGGAACTGACTTCTCTATATATCCACTAAGACAGCAAAACAAAATCAATACTGTAATCTTAAGAAAATGGCAGAGAATCAGAAATAGAAATTCCTTCTAAACTCTCGATTAAATTGCCTGTTTGTCTTGTGCAAAAGCCATATGGGTTGTAAAGAATGATAGTAAATTATTAAAAATTTAACCATGTCTTTATTATAATCACAACCACAACTTTAGATGAGGTATAATTATTACAGCAAATAAACATTATCCCTGACACCAGATACACAGTTACTGACTTGGCAAATGCTTTGGTTCCTTTCTTTTCTATTTTTTATTTACTTATTTTTATCTTATTTTTCTGATCTTCTGTTTGTGGAGTCTTTTCTATTTTAATCAGTAAGAAAAAGCAGTAGTAGATTTACATTTACATGACAGTCTCAACAATATACTTTTACAGTCTTTCTCAGAGCTATAACAACTTTCTTGATCCTCACAATTGTCCTCATATCCCATTAGGAAATTACCTAATGTACCAGTGGAACATCATACTGGTAAATTAATGACATTATGCTATTTAGAACTGGCTGTCATGGAATAATAATCCTGTTAGATGCCTTAGTAAAACATGGGCATTCCAGAGTATAGGAGTGAAACCCTGCAAAAGTTTGAGTTCCTGCACACTGGATGAATTTCTCAGGCTCCAGGAATGGTCCAGAGTATGTTAGATATTCCTTATAAAGTAACATACTCATTTGCCATATTTGTATCACCTACCATGAAGCCAAAGCACACAGCTTCATGGAGTGTTTGTTTTGGTGTATTAAGACCAAAATATTTTTTGGCATTTTATTTCTGACTCATTTACCAAGTAACCCATGTCTGCAGTTTTGAATAAAGCCTAGAACAAGTACATCTGTCACAGATGAAAGCTATAACGCAAGATACCCTTCTGCCTGGGCTTTATGACCCAAAAGATCCTTTCTTATTAAAAGCATTTGTGTTAGGCACAGGTGCAGTATAGAGCCTTCAGAAGTTATGGAAAACCATACCATAAGTTTGCTATGGTTGATAAGGCTATGATTGCATCTTCTGCCAACATCTATCCTGCATTTCAGCGTAACTTAAGACTTGACACTGGTTGAAACTGAGTACTTGACAATGGGTTACCAAGTTGCTATGTGACTAGAACTTTCCATAATGAACCAGGCATTATCTACAGAACCATAAAATTGGACATACAGAGAAACATAACCTTATAAAAGTGAAATGGTATATAAAAGACTGAACCCAGCAGGGGTGGTGGCTCATGCCTGTAATCCCAACACTGAAAGGCTGAGGCAGGGGGATTGCTTGAGCCCAGGAGTTTGAGACCAGTCATGGCAACACAGGGAGATCTCATCTGCACAAAAAATTTAAAAATTAACCAGGTATGGTGGTGTGCACCTGCAGTCCAAGCTACTTGGGAGACTGAGATGGGAGGATTGCTTAAGCCTGGGAGGTCAAGGTTTCAGTGAGCCATGGTCATACCACTGCACTCCAGCTTGGGTGACAAAGCAAGACCCTATCTCAAAAATAAATTAAATTAAATAGAATTAAAAAGACTAAACCCGAAACAGTCAAGGAGGCACAGGTTAATTGTACAAAGAGACCATATTATGACAGTACCTGCCCATGCTGTGTTCCATTGCCTCTTCCTGAGCCTGCACATATGGCCTCGTGTGATAATCTCTATGACCAATTAGAAGAAGAAAAGCATTGGCCTGACTCGTTTATAGATCTATACCCCACTCAGCAAAATGTCTGCAGATGCTGCACTATAGATGGCAAGAAAAAATCCTGCAATAAGGCAGAATTTTGTGCAGCCTATTCTGTTGCACACTTTGTATGATGGCCTGAATTACATATGTATTCCGATTTATGAGCAATGACTAATGATTGACCAGCTGATCAGGAATTTGGAAAGGACAAATTGGAAAATTGATAACAAGTCATTGGTGGAGCTCTGAAACTAAAGAAATTATTCTGATAAATGCCCACTAAAGGTTGAGAAAACACTAAATAAACAAATGGATAAGATGATTCATCTTATAGATGCCAATCAGCCTCTTTCCCCAGCCATCCCAGTGCTTATTCAGTGTACCCATGTACAAAGTGGCCATGGGGGCATGGATGAAGGCTCACAGCATGATCTTTCTCCATCAAAGCAAGTTTGACTACCAAGATAGCTGAGTGAATTGCCAATAGGAAAGACCCCAGCTGAGCCTTCTGTATGGCATCATTTCCCAGAGAGCTCTGTCAGCTTGCAGGGGGCTTTCACTGGGCCATGCTTCTTCTAAAGTGGGCAGTGTCTTGTCCTCACAGGGGGAAACACATATTTATTTTCTTACGGGAAACACATGAGGTGTCTCAGTCAGCATCATTATTTGTAGACTTAAAAATGCCTCATCCATCATTGTGGTATCTCACACAACAGTTAAGACATAAAAATGCTGTTAAGACATAAAAATGAGTCTTAACAGTAGACATATGTTACAAAAGAACAATATATTTTATGACCACAGAATTCAGTAACTTTATCACATGCCCCAACTTTCAGACGTAGCTAGCTTAATAAGGTAGTGACCAATCCCACCAAAGGTTCAGATATAGTCCCACTTGAGAGCCAATGCCCTGCCTTAAATCAACATCACCTCCCCATGGTGATGTTGGGTTCAGGAGTCAAAAGCTGGACATGGGAGACACCCCCTAACTCTTATCTTTCTAATAACCTACTGGAAGTATTTTTTCTTCTTTTTCCTATGAACTTGATTTACATTTACTTGATTTACATGTATTTACATACTGCCCCATGAAGAAAAGCTTCCATCAGGGCAATAAGTCATCATCCAAATGAACTGGATGCTAAGTCTGCTTCTATCCACAGAGGGAATTTACTGAATTGCTTCTTCATACTCTTTTGCCCCATAACCCTGGTTAATGAAAATCTGTGATGACCAAATAAAGACTTAACCACGAAGAACTCAGACTCTGCAGAAATTAAAGTTTCATTATCCTTGCAAAGTAAAGGACCCTGTTCAGCTGAGATGCTGGCAAAAGTCAAAGGGAATAAGGAATCTGTAATGGAAGAAGGCTGCTATCAATGCCTACTTAAACCTCAGATTGCTACAGAGGCAGAGATTATTACAGTGCTTTATGTTTCTTAAGACAGTTTTCTTTCTCCTCACTTTTTGTTACCAACTCAAATGAAGAAGGTGACTAGTGTTTCAAGTAACAAGAGAAAGGTGACTACTCTGACATTTCCCCATGATGATTAAGCTGCTGATGAGACTTTCTGAGTCCTCTGTTTAAGATGCTAAGAGGAAAAGGGAACAGATCGTGTTAGTTATCATCTCTCTACTTGCCCAGATTGAACACTTCCCCTTCTCTACCCTACCCACAGCAGCATGATCTCTGTGTCCCACCTCCAACAGGGCTTTCATGACTTTGGCTTCAGGTAATTTGGGATCTCCAGCAATAAATAACTAGAGGATGTGTGATATTTTGATTTGCAATAAAAATATATGTTTGGTCTTTGTCTCTGTTCCTGGAACAGGGCTCCTAAAACTCTTGGAATTGTGTAGGTTGTAAGTAAAATAAAGGTGAATGGAGCAACTTTTGTTATTCATAATAAGCCCCTTTCACGAATCCTGAGTTCTGTTAATTAGGTGATTTTTGTAAAGCCCACAGGATGGGGGCTGGTTGCCAAGGGAACCAACTTTAGGATAAGAGGGTTAAAACTTTCAGCCTCACTCCATCCCCCTACTTCCAGGAAAGGGAGGGGGGCTAGAAATTGACTTGTTACCAATGGCCAATGATTAATCAATCATGCCTTATAAAAACTCAAAAGAACACAGTTCAGAGATTTTCTGGATTCGTGGACACATGTAGGTACTATGAAGGCAGCATGCCTAGAGAGGCCATGGAAGTCCTGTGTCCCTTCCCCACATCCGGCCATGTGCCTCTCTTCCATCTGACTCTTTCTGAGTTGTATTCTTTTGTAACAAGTTCATAGTCTAGTAAAGAAAAACCCTGTTTTCCTGAGTTCTATGATTTGTTCTAGCAAGTGACCAAACCCAAGGAGGGAATTGTGGGAACCTGTGATGTATAGCTGCTGGTCAGAGCACAGGTGACAACCTGGACTTGCCATGGATCTGAACTGGGGACAGTCTTGTAGGACTGAGCCCTTAACACATGGGAACTGATGCTATCTCCATGTAAATAGAGTCAGAAGTGAGTTAAATTTCAGGACACCCACTTGGTGTCCACCAAAAAGTGAGGAATTGCTTGATGTAAGAAGTGGAAGATTGAGAGTAAGTGTAGGAGTAGAGACAGTAGAGAGAAAAACTGTTTTTTCCCATTTAGGTAGAGGAGAATGAGGTCAGGATGCTTATTTCCCTGGCTTCCTCCCTATTAAGTTGCCAAAAGCTGGCAGAGTCCCCCAACCAAGATCTTCCTCTCAATATAGCCTGTTCTGTAAGACTTTCTCTTCTTGTCGGTTCTGCTTCACTCTCTGCCTTTATTCCTTTAGTTCTCTGGGGGTAATTGCCCTGTTGCTGCTTGCCCTAGGTTCCTGTACTACCTACCACCTGCCCACTCATTTGCAATAAGGCTTTCTCGATGTATCCTAATTTGAATGTGCTACCTATTTCTTATTGGGAACTTAACTAATATTATTGGTAAGGAAAATGAGAGCATAGGTACTGGGTAACAGTACAATAACAGATTGTTATTTTGACCTAAAGTTATTGTGATATGGTGGCTTTAAAATATGTCTACAAACTCTATGGTATTCTTTCCTTCAAGAAGTGGAGCTTAATCCCCATCCCTGAGTGTTGGTAAGACTTAGTGATTTGCCTCTAATGGATAGAATAAAAGTGGAAGTGACAGTACACAATTTCAAAGACTATGTCATAAAAAGTGTGGTGAATTCTTCCTTCCTCTTTTGGATCACCTGCCCTGGGGAAAGCCGGTTACCATGTCATGAAGACATGGAAGAAACTCTGGAGAGGTACACGTAGGTAAGGAACTGAGGCCCCAGCCAATAACCATACGAGTTAATCATCTAGGAAGAGGATCCTCAACCTCAGTCAAGTCTGCAGATGACTGTGGTCCCTGCCTAACTCCTGACTTCATCTACATGTGAACCACCCAGGCAAGCCACTTCTAAATTCCTGACTTGCAGAAACTGTTAGATAATAAATGTTTATTGTTTTGAGCCAATAAGTTTGAAGTGATTCGTTATGCAACAATAGACATCTGATGTACTTGGCTACAGCTAAGATGATCATTAATAATAACCATGGTTAATATTTATTGGATGTTTATTGTACATGAGTTACTATGCTAAGTGTTTCATTTAATCTTCACTCATATTCTATGAAGCATGTACTATTATTAGCTTCATTTTATAGATTAGGAGCCTGAGGCACAAGGAAGTTAAATATCCCATCCAAGGACACATAACCTGCACTGTACTTCGTAAGTTGTAAGATGCACAGTTTTTCATTCTTAATGTCTCTGAAATCAGAACGCCTCTTATAATCAATAATGTCCCACAATTGCTGGCAACCAGGCAGCAGTTTAATATAATTGCCATTTCATGTACATGTGTGGCCTTGATCATAGCTGTTCATATTGTTATTGTTTCAATTACATTATTAACATTGGGTTGAATTGCTGTTTAAAATATCTTCAAAGGAGTACACTATGACTTGGCATTAAAATTAAAAGTTATTGCGTACACGAAGAGACAAAAATAGAGCAGCAGATCATAAATTTTTTATTCGAGAAACAAATATTTATCACCAGAGGAATAACAGCAAGTTCATATTTTCTTGCAGAACAGTAACGGAACCCTTTATGATATCTAAGAAAGGATGATACTTGGAAACAGCTGAAGCTGTTTCTCTTTATTCCTGAGAGACACGCAAAAGGATTGCCTATAATGTGCCAAGTAAGACATTGTAATAAATGGCCAAATTCCTTGAATAAGAAGAAAGAAATTTTAAAGCAATGAGAGATTGTTGCAACTAATGCATGCATCATAGAGAACCACCATAAGCCATTGCTTCCTAGTGTAATTGGTGGCATTGTTTTCCTTCTTAGTGTTCAATAGAATAATAGTATATCTTATAATTGATGATGGCTTGAAGATAAAATATTAAGTGGTAGGGCTGCGATTTGAAGCTGGGTGACATGTTTCCAGAGTTTGTGCTCTTAATCACTCTACAAAGTGCTCCCTAGGTGACTGGGTTTATTGGGAGTGCTTAGGAAATGCCCAATCAATTTTGTATAGTAACATAAATCAAACTTATTCAAATTAATTTCCATCTCTAGAAAAGTTCTGGCAATTGGTTACACAACAATGTGAATATACTTAATATTATTAAACTCCACACTTTAAAATGGTTAAGATGGTAAGTTTTTTGTTCTATACATATTGCCAAAATTAAAAATAAAAATAAATATGTAACTAAAATAAATATTTGGTCAGGGACTGTGACTCATACCTAAAATTCCAGCACTCTGGAATTGAGTGCTGAGGTGGGAAGAATGCTTGAGAGTTTGAGACTAGACCCTATCACTACTAAAACTGTTTAAAAATAACTGGGCATGGTGGTATACACCTGTAGTCTCAACTGCTTGGGAGACTGAGGTGGGAGAATCACTTAAGCCTGGGAGGTTGAGGCTGCAGTAAGCAGTGATTGTGCCACTGCACTCCAGCCTGGGTGACACAGCGAGACCTTGTCTCAACATACACAAATAAATAAATAAACATAAAATATTAATACCTCAAGTATGTAATTTACTTTCTGTATTTGAGCCACGGTGGAAGTTATTAGCAGAGGGAGGAAGTTGAAGTTAGTATTTTAAATCACAATATCAAAACGCTTTAAGTTCCATATCTTGACTGGGGTGGTAGATACACAATACTTGTCAAAACTCAACAAAATGCAAACTTAAAATGAGAACATTTGCTGTATGTGAATTGTACCTCACTCTGTCACTCTCACTCTGTCACCCAAGCTGGAGTGTAGTGGTGAGTGGTGCAATCACAGCTCACTGCAGCCTTGACCTCCCAGGCTCAAGCAATTCTCCCACACAGTCTCCTGAGTAAACGAGACTACAGGGGCGCACCACTGCGCCCAGTGAATTTCTTTAATTTTTAGTAGAAATGGAGGTCTCACTATGTTACCCAAGCTGGTCTTGAACTCCTGGCCCCAAGCAATCCTCCCATCTTGGCCTACCAAAATGCTGGGATTACATGGCTGGGCCATCACAACAAAGTTGATTTTTAAGAAAACATTGAAAATGTTGCTGGAGAACCAGGCCTGGAAACAAAACCTAGTTAGCATTATTGATAATAAAGAAACTCAAACACCTCATGTTCTCACTCATAGGCGGGTGTTGAACAATGAGAACATATGGACACAGGGAGGGGAGCATCACACACTCTGTATGTTGGTGGGGAATAGGGGAGGGACAGTGTGGGGTAGGGAGGTTGAGGAGGGATAACATGGGGAGAAATGCCAGATATAGGTGATGGGGGGATGGAGGCAGCAAACCACATTGCCATGTATATACCTACGCAACAATCCTGCATGATCTGCACATGTACCCCAGAACCTAAAGTACAATTATATATATATATATATATATATATGCAGGAACAGAAATAAATGCAGGAAGAGAAAAAAACCTTGGAATTTGTTGACATAATTTTCAGTCTTATTTCCTTAATTCATCATATTGGCTGTTCTATCTGGGCTTCATATGACAATGCATATATGAGAAGAATGTATATCCTGTCTAAGGTATTTCCCTACACCTCCAATATAGTTCCCAAAGAAGGAACTATATTGGAGAGAAGACTGGCATGACTTTTTCATGCTGATTCCACACTAGTTCCTAGGGAACAGCACACTTTTATCCAACTATTCACAACACATTTGTTTCATAATCCAATTTGTCAACTTAACTTTGAACAGAATATCTATTAGTAAGTTAAGTTGACAACATTAATTCATTCTTCACTTTCCCTTTATGAAGTAGAAGGAAAATACAAACAAGTTCCTTTCCCTTCAAAACCAAGCAGTTGGGAGGAATTTCTCACAGCTTCATTTCTTTATTTGGGAGCAAAGAAGATGGAAATTATAAGAGTCTGTCTCCCTCAGTCTTTGGCTGCAGGAGAAAATTCTGTGCCTACACTTTCAAAGAAATGCAGGCAACTCTTGGACCAATGGATCTCACCTCTCCTTGAGCCATTTCTCGTTGTTGAAAAAGATGGAAAAGGTGAAGATGCTGAAAAGATGGAGAGTTCCTCTCAGTCCCTGCCAAAGGAGCCTAGGGAGTAGACTTCCTCTAGTGCACAAATACCGGATGGGATGCAGGAAGAGAAGTTTGAGAGGAGAAAAATACAAATACAAGTAGACGATGCTGCACCATGATTTTCCCTCTGTCATGGGCTAAGCAATGCAACTGACAACAGGAGACTGATTTTAGCCTTGGGTTACCAGCACTGGACTAGATAATTTGGTTGTGAAGACAGTTGTAGAGCGGTTAGATAAACTGTTCACCAAGACTGGTCTACACTATAAACAAAGTAAGAGAGAGGGTTTCAGGTCACTCTGTCCCGTGTTGCACTCTACCTTGACCACACGGTTATCCTGGATTTAATTGCCTACCATACCTGTCACAGACCAGAGAGGAGTAAAGCAGGGTTGAGCATGCACAATATGAGTTAATTTTAGGGGAACAAGCAGTTTTGCAGCAGGGTGGAAGTGGGAACATCAAAGCCAGAATGTAAAAAAAAAATGCAGTAACTCATATAGACTTTTTCATTGTTTCACCAAAGGGCCTGAATCAAATGGCCCACTAGCACCATACCTCTGTTCTGCTATGTATAAATTGGAGGCAACGTTGAATTCTGTTCTTTCTCTCTTCCTTCTTCCTTTTTTGTATTTATTTATTTAAAACTGCTATTTCTTTAACATTATGAATGCAAGTCACTGCTAAAGGTCCTATAAAATGGGCCCTGCCCTCACAGAGCATACAGGCTAGTGAGGAAAACAGATGTTTACTTAAATAAGTAATTCTGATAAATGCTATAAAGGCAAAGAACAGATGACTCACCTCTTAGTGGAGTAACGTGCAGTAATCTGTGGAGAGGCCCTCTGTGGGAAAAGCTTGGTAGGAATAGCAATGATGAAGACATTAAACTTGCCAGAAGAGAGAAGGGCTGTTGAGATTGCAGAGCATCAGCTGTGCAACTGGATGTGTGGAGAGAATGAAAGGCAGAGAGAGAAAGAGGCAGAGGTGCAGAGATAGGAGACAGAGAGAGGGGGAGATATGGAGAGACAGAGAGAGAGAGCAAGAGAAGGAGAGAAGAGATCTCTCCGACTCTCACCTTCCCCTCCTCCCTCACTCTCCTTGAGGAGAGCCTGACTCTCACTAGCTCGGCATTTCATCAACCATCCATGCAGCCAACAGCAACCTTTGCTCTCACTGGTCTTCACATCTCTTTTCCCTTTTGGGGGGGAGGTGATTGGGGAGTGGAAAATCATGCATGCACTGTGCCCAGGCTATCTATCAAGACAGGCAGAGGCGGGCACCAGGGAGGGCTAAGATTTCCAAATCACACTGTCAGGGTGAACCTAATGTTTGTTGTTAATGACTTTGACGTTATTAGGCTAGACAGAGGGATGTCGATGTGAATCATTTTCAGTGTTATTCCATATTCATAATGGACTAAATATAGTAAGAGGAATGGGACTGGCGGGCACAGGCCTCTGGATGGTCATAGTGGATGATTCCCATGATGAAATTAAATGCCAGCCAGCTCCTTTGTTCCCTAAGAGGCACAGAAACCCGTATCCCTAGCCTCCAACCCAAAGATGAAACCAAGACACAGTTGTTAGATTTCTATCCTTCTTTCCCAGTAGCCAAATTCAAATAACATTTCATGAGGCCAGACACTCAGCTCTGATTTGTGAAGATTTAGAGTCTACAGGTGCTGCCAGGGGCAGCCAATCCCAACCTGTCTCTTCTTAACGCTGTCTGCGCCTTTACTCAGTGCCAAAGCGCGGGGGCAGTGCTTTTCATTAAATGAGAAGGTTAGTGTTTTCACTTATGTAAAGGAGAATCGGGTGGGGGGAGGGATTGCAATGAAATGAAAATAAATAAGCCTTTTTCTTTGTAAATCATGAAAGGCAGAGATCGAGAAAAAAAAGTACAGAAAAATGGTCATTGTTTTATTTGTAGAATTCAATACTAAGAACTCAGCTGTAATGCCTAGTATACTAGAAGTTCCAGATCATAAGTTTTGATGGATTCAATTTATTATTGACTGTATGCAATATACCATTTAACATTTAGTCCCAAATAAAGAAAAAAGGATGTATTAATTTGGTTTTTATTTATAAAATTTCTGATTATAAAATAGTATGTATTCAACATAAAATAACTGAAAAAAAATCAAAAGGTAAAATTACATGTAATGTACCACTCTAGGATGATCACTACAAAAATTTTGTCTCTCATTCAATACCTTTCCTATGTGTTATATATAGATGAGTATTTGTGTGTATGTAAATATATTTATTGACATCTCTCTATATGTTTTACATCTATATATCTTCAACCATGTTCTGATTGGCATATGTATGCACACTATACTGTCTTGAGGTAATAAACTTTGAAATTCTTCAGCATAGACAATGTGATAAATGTGTGTATAATTTGAATATTCACCTGGAATGATCCATAAAAAATATAATCCATAAAAAATTATGATCAAGATCTATACCAGTAGGTTTGCTATCACCATTATTGATTTTAGAAATAATTTTTGGAAGAGAAAAGTAAGTGGTATTCAGGATATGCATCCTTGTTTGCTCTACTGTGAGCACTAAATTTCCGAGGGTCCCCTTATGCACCACTCTGAGCCAGAGTTGCTAAGAGAGGAATTTGCATGAGATTTGAGATTTGGGAACCAGAAGGGAAGCAGCATTACTCTCTGAAGACTTTTGCAGTTTGATACATTAACAAACAGGCAGAGATGCCTAGCATGCTCTAGGTCAGGCGTCCCCAAACTTTTTACACAGGGGGCCAGTTCACTGTCCCTCGGGCCACCACATACTGTGCACCTCTCACTGACCAATGAAAGAGGTGCCCCTTCCTGAAGTGCGGTGGGGGGCCGGATAAATGGCCTCAGGGGGCTGCATGCGGCCCACCAGCAGGCCGTAGTTTAGGGACACCTGATGGGGCTTATCCTTACTCTCCTTCCCATGTCTAGCTCTTTTAACTCTCAGTCCTATTGTCCAACAACAGCCTGGACTACCTCCAGCCTCTTGGCACAGAACCACAGAGGCTTTCCAATCACCTCTCCTTCAGTTTCCCTCTGTGTGGTCCCACTTTGACCACCTCACACACTTGATTTTTTAGATTCCCTTGCAAGTTCCAACTTGTCCCCCTGCACCAGTGCTTTTTTGTCAGATCATCTAGCTTCCCATTCCACACCTTCATTTCTTTTTTTTTTTTTTTTTCCTTAGGATGGAGTCTTGCTCTGTCACCAGGCTGGAGTTCAGTGGTGTGATCTCGGCACACTGCAACCTCCCCCTTCTGGGTTCAAGCAATTCTCCTGCCTCAGCCTCCCAAGTAGCTGGGACTACAGGTGCCCACCACCATGCCTAGCTAATTTTTTGTATTTTTAGTAGATACGGGGTTTTACCATGTTGGCCAGGATGGTCTTGATCTCTTGACCTCGAGATTCACCTGCCTGGGCCTCCCAAAGTGCTGGGATTACAGATGTGAGCCACCGTGCCCAGCCTCCACACCTCCATTTCTTAAACTTCTCCTACAATTGTATAAGGTGTCATTTGTAAGGTGAATGCGTTATTCCACTACATTCAGTCACTCTGCTTCTCTGACTGAACTCTGAATGGCAGTTTTTGTTCCAGAAGTGGTTCCAAGTGAATAAGAATCTCTAATCTGACTATTTTTAAAGGTGTTAATGACTCTATTTCTACTGGTCAGTGGGAGACACAGGTAAATAGAAGTCCATGGCATGCAGTAATATAACAGTTATTTAATTCATAATGTGTGGTCACATGGATCAAATGCCTGGAGAAGACACAGTTTTGAGTGATCAAGTAGCTACTGCCATAAAACATTTTAGATTTTAGTGGAAATAATGAGTATAAGACTATGGGATTTGTTGGTTGCATCTAATTATATTGTAGAAAATGGGGAAAGAAAATAGGAAACTCAGTATGTTAAATTTCCAAATCAAGGTCCAGATACATGGCCACAACCCAATTCTAGCTGCCTAACAGTAATTCATCTTTTCTCACTTCGGGTTGAGATTTCTGAAGAATAACTCCAAGCCGTCTTATGAATAGCTGAATTATAATGCAAATTGAATTTACAAGTCTGCAGAATCTCCTATTTACAGCATTAGTTTGTGCCAACATTTGGAAAGGGGATGGCCAGGCGTGGTGGCTCACGCCTGTAATCCAAGCACTTTGGAGGCCAAGGCGGGCAGATCACCTGAGGTTGGGAGTTCAAGACCAGCCTGACCAACATGGTGAAACCCCGTCTTTAAAAAATAAAATAAAAAATAAAAATAAAATTCTTAAAAAAAAAAAAAAAGGAAAGGAGATATGTGCATAGATTCAAATGAAGCTAATTACTTTGAATTCCTCTATTCTGCCAAGATTGTGTGAACTAGATACATACCTTTCTCCCTTGTCTGAATTGGCCTCCTCTTCCCTGGAGGACCTATATTGGTATCTCCCACTTTGCATGGAAATTCTGATTCTCCTCAAGACCTACCCCTACAACATCTCATTACTCTTAGAACTATATCTAGACTCAGGTCTCAGTAGGCACCAAGGAGTCAGTGAAGAACTATAACCCATGAAGTATCACACACATAGAACAAAATGCAAGATTCTGACAATTATATAATCAGATATTTAGGGGAGCATGTATGACTTGGTTAAGGGTGAAAGAGGTTTAATATTAGACCAGGGCAAATTCACTGACAGGGGTATAATAAGCAAAAGTTCGGGATTCAATGTATTAGTACAGTGTATTAGTAATAGTTTGCATAAAGGTTGATTTCCAATTGTATGCCATCTATAAGAAAGGCACTTCAAGTATAAATAAAATTATATTAAGATATCTTACCATAACTTTACAACAGTTCTTAAAATCAGCCTTTTAAATTTTGCTGAGTCATTTATGGCTCAGCAAATAATTTATATTTTTTTAAAAGATTGCATATTCCATTCTTTTTGTGGGTATAGTGTTCTGTAAATATCTATTAGGTAAAGGTAATTGATGGTATTATTCATTCTTAATATTCTCATAGCCTTACAGATTTTCATCCAGTTGTTCTATTACTGACAATGGACTGTTAAGATTCCCAAAATACAATTTATATTTATATTAAAATAATAATGTTGAATTATAGTTATTACAATAATAAAGTAAAATTTTATACCAATAAATTTAAATTAGATGAAATAGACAAATTCCTTATAAAATTACAACAATCAAAACTGATACAAGAAGATACAGAAAATGTAAATAATTGTATCTACTTATAAAATTTTACTGATTTTTTTTAAAAAATTTATTCTCAGATAGTTTCAATGGTAAATTCTTCAAATATTCAAAGGAAGAAATAATAGCAATCTTACACTTTCATAAAATGAAGGAGGAAAAAGTGAATTTCTTTATAAGACTCACAAGACTCTTTATATGACAAGATATCAAAAAAAAAAAGACCACATCAGTTTTTAAGGCTAATATTTTAAAGTCATTTTACATGAACAAAAAATAGCCTTAACAAAATATAGCAAATACTACTTTAACAATGGAAACAAAGTAATTCATTGCAATAACAAAATAAAATTTTTAAAAATGATTGGCTTTATAGAAGTGAAAATGTTTGTCAAAATTTAACATACATTTATGATTTTTGAATTCTTAGGAAAACTTAGAGGGAAGCTTCTACAACCTGATAAAAAACTGATGTGGTCTTTTTTTTTTTTTTTTTTTTTTGGAGACAGAGTCTCGCTCTGTCACCCAGGCTAGAGTGCAGTGGCGCAATCTCCTCTCACTGCAACCTCCGCCTCCTGGGTTTAAGCGATTCTTCTGCCTCAGTCTCCCGATTAGCTGGGTCTATAGGCACATGCCACCACTCCTGGCTAATTTTTTTTATTATTGTTATTTTCAGCAGAGACAGGGTTTCACCATATTGGCCAGGCTGGTTGAACTCCTGACCTCATGATCCGCCCATCTCGGCTTCCCAGAGTGCTGGAATTACAGGCGTCAGCCACCGCTCCCAGCCTGCGGTCAGTATTTTTAATGGTGATAATAGTGATATATTAAATTATTTCCCTGAAGATTAGAAGCAAAGCAGGATGTCTATCCTCATCCCTTCTAGTGTTATTCAGAACAGTTATTCAAATAAAAGTATAAAGTTTGGAAGGGAAGCAGTGAAATATTCATAGATAAAATAATTGTTTATATAGAAAACTTTATGTAATCTTTTTGAAAAAATCTACTAGACCTAATAAGCAGGATTAGAAAGGATACAAGGCTAATATCTTTTTAAAAAGCAAAAAATTGGATAATGAAACTTTTAAAAATTATTTACAATATCATCAATATAAAAAGTAAGAATAAATTTAGCAAAAATCACGCAAGACTTCTACCTTAAAAATTCAAAACTACTCAGATAAAGCAGAGAAGGCCAGAATGAACAGAGATATACCATTTCCATCAGTTGAAAGACTCACATTGTAAGATGTCAGTTCTCCTGAAATTGATCTATAAACTAAACACAATCTCAATCATAATACCTACAGACTTTTAAAACAGAAATTGGTAGTTGATTCTCAAAATATTCATAAAAATGCAATGGCCCAGATTAACCAAAACAATCTGAGAGAGAGAAAAAGAGAGAGAGGCCAAAGTTCTCAAGCCTGATTTGAATTCTCAAGCCTAATTTCAAGACCTGCTATAAAGCTACAGTAATCACATGAATGTAGTATGGCATAATGATAGACAGATCAGAATGGAACATAGAAGTCGACCCCCACATATACAGTATATTGATTTTCAACAAAGTTACCAAGGCAATTTAATGAGGAGATTAAAAAAAGTTCCAAAAAATTATGCTGAAACTACTAGTTAGTATGAAAAAACAAAACAAAACCCTCTATCTCTCTAGCTTATATTGCTATTTTAATTAGTCTTTCTTTTTCATCGAGACAACACAGTAATTTGCCTTGGGTTCAGGTTTTGAGACAGGTTCAGGTAGACTCCATGTGTCTTTCATTTGGGACACAAATTGAAAAAGTAACACTGCCTGAAGCTTGCCCTTTTCTGAAATAACAGAACTAGGAATATAAGAGGTGAAAGATAAACTATCAAGCACATTTAAAGCCTTTGCTCAATACGGTATCCATCACATTATACTCTGTACTCACAGTCTATTGGATGAAGAAGTCACATGGCCAATCCCAACCTCCAAGAGACAGGGAAGTACACTCCTTTAGAGTAGAGTGGGGAGAAGTGAGCATTTGCTGAACAATAATATTCTTTTACATGTCTTCCTCTTTCTTGTTTCATATTTGAAAAAATATTTATTCTACCTCCTTAGAGTAGACAGAGTTTGGCTGCGTGCAGAATTCTCCATTTAGAGTAAATTTTCCTAGTGTTTCAAGGGAATTGTTCCGCCAACTGACTTCTAGCTTCCAGAATTGCTGATAAACAATCTGGTTGTATTTGTTGCAAATGACCTGCTTTTTCCTCTTTGAAAATGGGTCTTTTTATCTAAAATTCCACTACAATATGTCTAGTTTGATAGTGTTTCATTCATTCTCACTGATGATAGGGAAGACTTTTCAATCTGGAAATTTATAACTCTCATTCTTGAAAATGCCATTGTACTCCTTCTTTGATTAATCCCCCCTTTTCATTTTCTGAGCTCTCTTTCTGGAACTCCTTCCAAGACTGATCTTTTAAGTCTAACTTTTTAATTTATATACTCTACATGGGCCTATTTGTTTTATGTTTTGAGATATTGGTATTGTTTTTCTAAACTTTCAACAGAATATTTTTCTTTAAATATATCAATTAAGATGTTATGGCCTTCGAGTAAGTAAGGATTCAACTCAAAATAGGTTAAACAAAAAGATTATCTCCCATAGCAAAAAGTCCAAAGGTGTGTGGCAAAGTGGTTAATTAATTCAACTGCTTGATGACATAGGGCGTTGGCAGCTCCATTACATCACCCTTGTCACTTGGCTTATAGACTCTTAGTAACAGGATGGCTGCAGCAACACCAAGCATTATATCTCCTCACAACTGGATCTAACGGAAGAAAAGGAAACATCTGCCTTGTGTCCTTTTTTAAAGAGCAAGAAAAACTGTCCCAGAAACCCCACAACAGACTTTCCTTCACGCTTCATTGGCCAATATTGTATCACATACTCATTCTTAAGCCAGTCATATGACAGAAGGAATAGAATTTTCACATGATACTAATCAAGACTCACTTCTTGTGATGGGGAGGAAGTAAGTCTCCCCTGAAACATAAGACATTTGAAGGGTACACACTATCAGGGTTCTGCTGGAAGAGAGGAAGTGAGGGGAACAGGCATTGCATGAGCAACTCAGAGTGCTATATTTGGCAGTAGAGTCTTAATATCAAATAGCTCCTTTCTGTTTTGATTGTTCCATTTTCATATCATTTCTTATTTCATGAATGCAGTTATTTTATCTCAGAGGGTTCTAATTAGTTTTATCAACTCTGATATTTTTCTTATACATGGCTTTTTATGACATTATTTTTTCTATCTTCTATTTCCATCAGCCTGCCATTCCTCAACTGTCTATTGATCCTTAGTTATGTCTATATCTTAAATGTGACAACCAAGAGCAGACTAGGGGCTTGATGCCTATGGATGGGACTTTCATCTGGCAGGCTATGGCCCAGGATAATTAGGCCAGAAGTGTGTGAGAAAAGATCTCCCTATTTCTCAGGGAGATCTTTAGGGTAAAAAGTGCAAAATTTTTTTTATAACAGATGTTCAATTTCCTTATTTCGAAAAAAATATCAGGGGTGCTGACGTGAGCAAAGAAAAACAGGTGTTCAGGAAAACAGGAAGTACGTATATGTACTTCCAATGAATCAGATCTATAGCTCCATACTAACTTCCTATCCACCCTTCAAGCCACGTGCCTGCAGCCTCTGCGCTGGTTCCTGTGCTACAGAGAACCTCTGTTCCCATTTTGTCCTTCCTCTGGCCTCAGCTCTCCCCATTGGACAAGAAGTTCAAAGGACCAAGGAAAGATCCATCCAATGCCCACAGCTCCCCTTTTTGACCATGCTCTGGCTAATCAGGATCTCAGAATTCTCTGCCCAATCAGCTCCAAGCCCTCTTCCTTCCAGAGACTGCTCAGGCCTCTTTCCTAGGCCTTGAAAAGTAGCAAATGGGAGGTCATTGGTGACATTTGGATAAAGTGCCAACGCGTGCCAACTGGGTTGACTCCACAGGTGCAAAGGAGAGAGGCCTTTTGCGCTGCAGAACAGAGGTAGGGTGAAAGGGAAGGGGTGCTGGCAGGGGGCTGGGGACTCTATTTGTACCATTTTTCTGGGTCCCAAAAAGAACATAAGGCTTGTTTGCCTCTATCTCTCTCATTCCTCATGCTTGCAAATTCCATACCTCATTGGGATTAGGAAGGTAAAGAACAGCTTCCCCATTTGTATCTCTGAGTTCATGCTTCCCAAACTTGACAATACATAAGAATCAACTGAGCTTATTAAATAAATTTCTGGCCCCATCCACAGAATCTGATACAGTAGGTCTGGCAAGCAACCCATGAATTTACTTTCCCAACATGTTCTGGGGGTGACCTGCTGACCCATAGACCACAATCTAAGCGTTGCTCTGTACAGGCCTCCTGCACTCCGTGTCTTGCTTCAGCAATTACAAATTTCCTCTCTATTCTCTCTGTCTCTCAGAAATTTATTTAAATTTTTATCTGTGATGTTTCTTCATTGTTGTGTTTTATGTCTTTGAAACTTTTATTTTTTTATTGGCTTCCTAAGAGGAAGAAAAGACATAATCAGTCATATTTTTTGTGAAAGTTTTATGCAAGTTTTTTTTAGTTGGTTTTTAAAGGGGTAATTTTTATTTAACTGAAAATTAACTTAAGTGACCTGCCTCTTCTTTCTGATGGTGACAGATAAATGGTGTGTTTCAGTATTATCATAAAATAATAGTTTTGAGTCTAAGACTTGATTTGACCTCTACTTGACCTAATGCACATGAATATTATTTTATCCTAGCAGCTTTATCTGTAAAATGTCAATATCATAATTATACTTGATTTTCATTTAATAGGAGTATTTTGAGGTTAAATGAGAAATTACTTATGAGACATTTCCAGCACTTGCATCGCAGTAATCAGGCTCCATATTTATGTAGGTCTTGGCTCTCAGTCGCCTCAGACCCAACACAGATATTGTCTGAGTCATCATTGCCTGGCACACTGGAAAGAAGTGCAATATAATTGGAAGAGAATAAGCGCTGGAGTCAGACAAACCTCAGTTTGAATTTGATCTGAGCCACTAGCTATCTGACCTTAGGCACATTTCCTTATTTGCAGAAAACGGCATCAGACAAAGATCTAGCAACTCTATTTAAAAATGCATGCTAATTTGATAAGAAAAACAATAGAACCCTAAAAGATAATAGAAAAATAATTCACAAGAAGACAACAATGCTACTAATAAATGAACACATGAAAAATATTCAACCTTGCCATTCAGTTTTTTTAAAGATACAGAAGTCAAAACAATGTATTATTTTTATCTATAGATTGGCAAATATTTTTAAATGATGATACATATTACTACCCAGTGAAATATATGTTCTCTCTATGAACTTGAGGTGCTTTATCATGATAGGACATTTCTGTAAGGTACTTAGCATGTATGCATCACGATTCTCATGTCCATATCTCTTGATTCAGCAGTGTTTTTGTATATGAATATATGTGTACATCTCTTATAAAAAATACACTATATGAGGAAAATGCATAAAGATGTGTCTGTATTATTTATAATTTGCTTTCAAATGCCTCAGTAGGGAAAGTGTGACAGATGTGTGCCCCTTTTAATCTATACCTTCTGGGAAGATATTGATAATATTTAAGCTTTTCTAAAGAAGAACACACATTCTCAAGGGATAATCAAGACTGCATTCCTGAAGAATAATAATTATAAAGCTTGATAATTATATATGGGATGCTATAAAGCATTTTTGATGTGCAATAAGTAGGGGTTGGGTAATGATGGAGGTGTTCTATAGACTTGTTAGACATTGTTTGTTAGGTACTTGGGAATTTTCTGGGAAATCATCTCAATGTTGTTACCTTCTCTAATTCAGTCTCAGAGACAGGTTCAGCTTCCTGTAGACCTAAGTTCTTTAAGTTTATCCAGGTAAGAGAGTAGAGGGAATGGATGGAGACCTATGATGGTGACTGATTGGCGACCTCAGTTTCCTAAGATCCGATGGAGTCCTTCCTTGACCTTAGATTATAAGTAGCTGATGTTTGTGTCGGAGTAGAAAAAACACACTCCATTTCTCCTGCTATACTCTCCTACCACAGAATGCCTCTATGATCAAATAGGTGGGATTTTTTCCCCCTACACATCAAGTAAGAAAGCAGTTCTCCAGATTTAGCAGCAGATACCAGCTGGATGTCTTCTAATTCAATTCAATTCTGACACTATGTACCTGGAGATAGCATCAGATCCCAGAGGTTGAGAGTTGAGTTCCACAAGAGTGTCCTCACCCATTGAGACCGATTGCAAGCCCCAGGTTGGTTTACTTGTAATTCTGACTGATTAACTACAAATTGGGGTTCTCATGACCCCCTCTCAGTTTGATTAATTTGCTAGAGCAGCTCACAGAACTCTGGGAAATACTTACATTTACTAGTTTATTGTAAAGTATATTACAAAGGCTATGGATGAACATCAGATGAAAGAGATGCACAGGGCAAGATGTGTGAGAAGGGGTGCCTGCTCTAGGCACCTCCATGTGTTCAGTGATCTGAAAGTTCTCCAAACCCAGCACTTTGTGTTTTTATGAAAGCTTCATCACCTAGGTATGACTGATTAAATGCCATTGGTGATCAACTCTACCTTTAGCTTCTTTCCCTCCCCCAGAGGCTAGGGAGTGGAGAGGAAAGTTTCAATCTTCTAATCATGCCTTGGTTTTTCTAGAGACCAGCCCCTTTCCTGAAGCTACCTAGAAAAAATTAGTCAACTCATTAGCATATATTACCTTAAAAGTTCAAAGGACTTTAGGAGTTGTATGCCTGTTAACTGCCAAGAAAAGCAAATATATGTTTTACAGTATTACACTCTCTTTGAGGGTGATTTCAGCATTGGTCCTGCAAAGTCAGTGCACATGGTAGGATGGGGGCCTTGAGTCTTACTCCAGATGCAGAATCAACTTCACCATATTTTGTTCTGAAACAATTCATTGTTTGAGATCTCCCAAACACTCCACTGTATGGGAATGGAAGCTAAAGCAGAGGCCTAGGGAATTTATGGGCCATGCTAAAGAAAGAACTCAAAGGTGAAGTATAGGATATAGGTGCTCCAAACAATAAGACCACAGTCTTCACTCAGAAAGAGCCAAGACCCAAGAGAAAGTGAGTGGTGGGTAGTAGAAGTCACCAGTTGCTCGATGCAGGCCCCAAGTACAGGCTGTTGAGGGTGGTCTTCTGAGTCACAAAACCTCCAGTAAAGAGAATCTTTTTTTTTTTTTTTTTTGAGACGGAGTTTCGCTCTTGTTACCCAGGCTGGAGTGCAATGCCGCCATCTCGGCTCACCGCAACCTCCGCCTCCTGGGCTCAGGCAATTCTCCTGCCTCAGCCTCCTGAGTAGCTGGGATTACAGGCACGTGCCACCATGCCCAGCTAATTTTTTTGTATTTTTAGTAGAGACGGGGTTTCACCATGTTGACCAGGATGGTCTCGATCTCTCGACCTTGTGATCCACCCGCCTCGGCCTCCCAAGTGCTGGGATTACAGGCTTGAGCCACCGCGCCCAGCCGAGAATCTTTTAATAAAGTGTATCTCTTCACAGAACTGGAACAAACTACCTTAAACTTCATATGCAACCAAAAGAGAGCCCACATATCCAAGACAATCCTAAGCAAAAAGAACAAGGCTGGAGACATCACACTACCTGACTTCAAACTATACTACAAGACTACAGTAATCAAAACAGCATGATACTGGTACCAAAACAGAGATATAGACCAATGGAACAGAACACAGGCCTCAGAAGCAATGCCACACATCTACAACCATCTGATCTTTGACAAACCTGACAAAAACAAGCAATGGGGAAAAGATTCCCTGTTTAATAAATGGTGTTGGGAAAACTGGCTAGCCATGTGCAGAAAGCAGAAAGTGGACCCCTTCCTGACACCTTACACTAAAATTAACTCCAGATGAATTAAAGACTTAAACATAAGACCTAATACCATAAAAACCCTAGAAGAAAACCTAAGCAAAACCATTCAGGACATAGGCATAGGCAAGGACTTCATGACTAAAACACCAAAAGCATTGGCAACAAAAGCCAAAATGGACAAATGGGATCTAATTAAACTTCAAAGCTTCCGTACAGCAAAAGAAACATCATTAGAGTGAACCAGCAACCAACACAATGGGAAAAATTTTTTGCAATCTACCCATCTGACAAAGGGCTAATATCCAGAATCTACAATGAACTAAAACAGATTTACAAGAAAAAAAAAAAAAAAACCCTTTCAAAAGTGAGCAAAGGATATAAACAGACACTTTCAAAAGTAGACATTTATGCAGCCAACAAACATATGAAAAAATGCTCATTATCACTGGTCATTAGAGAAATGCAAATCAAAACCACATTGAGATACCATCTCATTTCAGTTAGAATGGTGATCATTAAAAAGTCTGGAGACAAAAGATGCTGGAGAGGATGTGGAGAAATAGGAACACTTTTACACTGTTGGTGGGAGTGTAAATTAGTTCAACCATTGTGGAAGACAGTGTGGCGAGTCCTCAATGACCCAGAAATAGAAATTCCATTTGACCCAGCAATCCCGTTATTGGATATGTACCCAAAGAAATATAAATCGTTCTATTATAAAGACACATGCACATGTATGTTCATTGCAGCACTGTTTACAATAGCAAATACCTGGAACTAACCCAATTACCCATCGATGATAGACAGGACAAGGAAAATGTGGCACATATACACCATGGAATACAATGCAGCCATAAAAAATGATGAGTTTGTGTCCTTTGTAGGCATATGGATGAATCTGGAGACCATAATTCTCAGCTAACTGACACAAGAACAGAAAATCAAACACCACATGTTCTCACTCATAGACGGGTATTGAACAATCAGAACACATGGACACGGGGAGGGCAGTATCACACACTGGGGTCTTTTGAGGGGGCTAGGGGAGGGACAGCAGGGGGTTGGGGAGGTTGTGGGGGGATAACATGGGGAGAAATGCCAGATATAGATGATGGGGGGATGGAGGCAGCAAACCACATTGCCATGTATACACCTATGCAACAATCCTGCATGATCTGCACATGTACCCCAGAACCTAAAGTACAATTTTTTAAAAATATCCACATAAAATAAAATAAAATAAAATAAAATAAAATAAAATAAAATAAAATGTATCTCCCTGGATAGAAAGACAGCTGCCTCCACTAAAGCAGGGCTGGTCCAGAAGTATTACCACTGGCATTAGCTATGCTTCCTTAGGCAGACAGCATGTGGAGAAATTCACATTCATCAGCCTGCCTAATCCTTACAATAATCCTAACTGGCAGGTATTATTATATCCCAATTCACACACTTAGAAGGATTTTTATATTTTGCCTGAGATGGTAAATATGACTCATGGCAGTGCCAAAATGTGAATTCAGGTCCATCAGTTTCCAAATCCCAGCCCATAGTAAATGGACGTACGTAGGACAGCAGATTAACAGTGCCATCAGTCACAGAGGGGACTGCTACCCAGAGGCCAGAGTAGTGAGGGCTTGAGGCACAGCCACTCTCTCCTGCTGCTGGCCTGTGCGAGGGGTTGCAGGGGGAGATGACCTTGGGGGAAAAGGTCATGGTGGTCATGATGGCACCACAAAGACAAAGCCTGCCTCTGAAGTCACATTTCTAAGCACATGGCAGGCACAACCACCGAAAGCAGCTGTGGTCACAAACAAGTCAGTTGCCAAGGGGATGAGGTTTGGCCACACCACAAGTCTTGTCACCAGGACTTTGTAAAGATCCACAGATTCCCAGAGGCTGGACCACTAACTCCCTGTGGCTACTTCACACTGACCAGGTCCTTCTCTCTAGAGCCAGCCAATAGAGATTGGTCTTTTCTATTCAGGCTATTGTTCTTAGAGAGCAAGTAATGCTGTCCAAGGCCCATCATTCCTGGAACACTGTTTTTCATATCCTAGTGGTCAATGCTGTTATATGTATCTCACAGAGAGGCTGTATTACTTTGCTAGGGCCACCATAACCAAGTACCATAAACCGGGTGGCTTAAACTGTAGACATTTATTTTCTTACAGTTCTGGAAGCTAAAAGTCCAAGCTCCATCTTGTCAGTAGGTGGATTTCTTCTGAGACCTCTCTCCTTGGCTTATAGATGGCAGCCTTGTCACTGCGTGCTCACACGGCCTTTCCTCTATGCATATCTGTGTCCTGATCTCCTCTTCTCATGGGGCACCAGTCACGTTGGTTAAGGCCCACCCATATGACCTCATTTCAACTTCATCACCTCTTTCAAGACTCCATCTCCAAATACCTTCACATTCTGAGCTGTTAAGGATTTGCTTCAATATATACATTTTAAGGGGATAAAAGTCAGCCTAGAAGAGTGGCAAGTGTGCAATGTCATTCAAAGAAGAAAATTCTAGGTTGTCTAGAGGCTGCCCATCTCTCAGCTTCTCAGACATCCAGATGTAGGGAGTTACATTTGCTTGAGTTCTCCCATATTGGGGCATCATATATATTGTTATCCAAACCAGGACGCATTCCTGGTTTGTCTTGAGGAGTTTGTGATTTTATTCCTCATTGTATGTGAAGTGCTGTAAGCTCTGTAGAGCACAGAAAATTTTAAGGGTAAAAGAGGAAGCTATTGATAATGATGCCAAGAAAACCAGAATAAACTGGAATCATTCCCCAGGTAAGCTGGGAAGTACAGTCTCCTATCCATAAATCCAGAACCCAAGATTTCCACATATAGCCACATTTACTGTAATAACCAGACTGTACAATGTTCCCTGAATCGCTCTATAGGAAACAGCAGTGGAGACGTGAACTCTTGTTTCAGACAGTGCATCCAGGAGCCCGGGTGAGCTGATCCACCCTCCTCTCCACTTGCTGCCAGTTAATCCAGCCAGTAGGCTGTGCATGACTGTGCCTTAGTTCCATGGCTCACTCTCCCTCTGTGCAAGGTGTGAGGACACCCTCCTCCCAAATCTCCAGAGTTCAGCTTCTAACAGCAGGTGAATGTGCTGCCCCTTTTAGGAGCCACAATACCCAACTGAGGACAATACCAGCTTCCAGGAAGCATTGGGAAATGACTGGGGACATTTCAGTTGTCATGCTGACTAAAGCCAGGAGGCAACAATGATCAACATCTTCCCCTCCTGGACAACACAGCCCTGTCCTGCGCAAACTGCCCAGAGGAACACAAATGCAGAAGAGCAAACCATGGGCTTTTAAACACTGCAAAGCTGGCTGGAAAATTTCTGAGGTCAGGGAGACCGTTGGCTGGTGATTTTGCCATTCTGCTTACTCTGTCCCTGCCTAAGATAAAACTTGTCCTCCTTACCCTCTTCCCTCTTCAGGAAAACAGTGAGTCTGGAGTAGAATTTTAAGACAAGATCTGGGATTGAGTCTGGGCTCCACTGCCTAGTATTTCTGTGACCTTGGGCCACCTAGCTAAGTTTTGGGGCTTCATTTTCTTCATCTGTAGAATGGGGACATACTTGCTCCTCCTACCTGTCTCAAAGGATTTGTGTCTCCCACAGGGTAACATTTGTAAAGTGCTTTGCAAACCGAAAATTCCGTAGCTAGGTCAGTTGTCATCATGATTAGCAGATGTGCTTACTTGAGACAGCGCCCGCTGTGAAATGGCTCTGTCTTTCCTACTGCGCTTTACCAGAACAGAGAGGAAGAGGGGGAGAAGGGACAGCCTCAGCAGCCTGGCTTTCCTTGCTTCTCAGTCCTCCCTCCTACTCCTTATTTTCATTACAAACAAAGGTCTGCAGCGGGCACATTTAAAACCAAGAAGTCTTCCTTGCTGTCCACCCATAGCCTGGCCTATGACTTTGTAACAAAGGCCCTCTTGGGTTTTGTTCCCTCCCCCAAATCTTCTTTGCCTCTAGGGAACCGGGAACTGGGGAGTCCGTGATTTTATTCCTAATTGCATGTGAAGTGTTGTAAACCCCGTGGAGCACATAAAATTCTAATCTATTTTAGTCCCCATTAATTTCCCACCCCTTTTCATTTATAACTTGCTCTCCTTTCTCTGTAATGCTCCCTTTTCCCTGATGGATTTGTAAATTCCCCTTTTATTCCCTTCTACCCGCTAGCAGGCATTAATTCAATCTCCAGTGAGGTCTTTTGCATGTTTCCCTTTAAATCTTCCTGGAAGCCCCAAGTGCTTCTGGAGAGAGTTCAAGGGTGAGCCGGGAGACAGCATGGGCAGTCTGACCTCCAGCTCTGGCCGGCTCTCTGGCCTTGTCAGTGTCTCACAGGTGTCAACAAGCTGCTTTGTGACTTAATTTTATTGCCTGCGAAATGGTACTCGAGGTACCTGCCCAAGGCACACTTGACAGACATGTTGTGCAGAGCAGTTAATTAGAGGTGGCCCTATCGCCCCTCCTCTGACTCTCCAGGATTACGCCCTGCGGCCCCATTCTCTTGCATAGTGGATATAAATTTGCAACCAATACTCTCAGGTGCAAGGCATGTCGCATTATTTAACTTTTCTAAATTAAATTAAATATGACTCTGAGCCCTCCCTTGTTAGGGTATTGAGAAGTTAAATCAAAATCATTACTAGACTTCCCCTCTGAAGGGCAATGCCGAGGTGCCAAGGATCTTACCCAGCCACTCAGCCTCCAAGAATGGACTCAGGTCTTTAGCCCACAAATTTCATAGCTCTATACACCTTATCTAAATCATCATCATCTCCTGAAAGTGGAGACTCGGGTCCTTGCTGCTAGGGTACACAGAGCCAATCCTCTCTGGGGTACTTTCCCATTCCTGAGAGCCAGGAGGGACCCAAAATAAGGCCCCCTCCCTGAGAAAGGGAAACTCTCCCTTCATGGGGGTTGGCTCTTCTACCTCTAACCATCTCTCCGACTGCCTTCATCTCCCCGCCTGCCACCACCGCCACCCCACCCTGCACGATGTTATCTCAGAAAGTGGTAGAAACAGGTTAGTTACTTTCTTCAGAAGAGGCGTCTGTTTTGCAAAGGCGACTTCATGCAGAGTCTCTTTTGCAAGTTATGTAAAAATAAAATCCAGCAACGGATCAAAGTTTTGCTGCCTCACCTGCTTCAAAGTTTCTTCTTTCCCCTTCCCTCCCACTTCAGCTCAGGACTGATCCAGGCATGAAGCCTGCTATGGGAAAGAGCTTCATTCCACTTACACCTCACGTGCTCGCCTCTCCGAGGCCCCTGCCCTGGGTGGAGGTGGAGAAGGCCAAAATGGGCACCATCTTCAGTAGACAGCCCTGCAGTGTTAGGCCTTCTGTAGGCTCGAGGCCTCATACTACATTTAGAGATCCCTGCTCCACTCCCCATTGTGGGGACCTTCTACCTGAGCTTTCCTTTTTGATCTGGCCGCCCTCAGTCTCTTCCTTAGCCTCTGTTCTACCCTTCAGTTGGTGTCATCGTGACCTTTCAGGCCACCAGTCCACATCCAGCCTGGGAAATAGGACTCTATACTTGCTCCCACTGAACTCTGGATAAGCAGGCTCCTACCACAGGCCTCCCTGTCAGGCTACATCAGCCATGTCTCTTTTGGAAGGTTTTTTATTTTAAATTCTTTAGGTCAGGCACCAGTCCCTAGTTACCCTGAAACTCCAGGAAACATGCATTAAATCCTCCCCAGGAGTTCTCTTGAGATTTGATCCCTTACCCCTGCCACTGGCTCTCTCTAAAGCAATCCTTACTCTAAAACGCTTTAAATCCCCCTTTCTGATTTAATCTGATTCTTCTATTGACACAGCAGTTGGGAGATCCTGCAGAAGTGGTGAGCACTCATTGTTCTCAGCTTTTGGAATTCCAAAAGGTCTCATATTATCATCCTGTTGCAAACGTGTAGCATACTCTCAGGCAGTGATGAGTGTAAGGGGAGCAAGGTGACAGCAAGGATCATTTGAAGAGTTGACATCAGAGCAGAGAGGTGGATAGTTGTGGGGCTGCCCAGACAGGTATCTGGGGAAAGAGCATTCCAGGGGAGTGTTCAGCAGGGGTGTTGGCCTGGCATGCTGCGAAGGATGAGACCAGCTGGTACAGAAGGAACAGGGAAGAAGGCTGGCCAGGAGGAGGGAAGAGGAAGAGCATGTAGGGTCGGTCTCATATACCTGGTCAAGAGTGTGGATGTTATTCTAGTGGATGAGAAATTCCTGGGGGTTTGGAGCAAGTGTTAAAGGGTCAGGTGGCCTTTGTGTGGGAAACAGACTGTTGAGAAACAAGAGTGGGGACCCCTTGAGAAGATCCTGGCAAGATCCAGCAAGAGCAGTAAGATATCCTAATATCCTACCCTCATAGGAAGTGGCCACATTTGAGATATGTTATGAAAACATGGGCAGCAAGATATGTTGATAGAATGCATTCAGCATGTGAGAGGCAGAATTTGTAGAAGGAAGATTTTGAACTTCCATGTAGCTCCAGGTAGGACTGCCCACAGGCGGCAATACTCCCGGGGCAAGCAGAGCTTTTTGTCATGGACTTAACTTGAATTTGCAGTCTCAAAGTTACCTAACCACACAATCTTTTTTTAGGGGACACCTCTTGCCATCTCTTAAATGGGAAGATTTACAAGGTAACATCTATAAAGCAGTTTTTCAAGGTTTGGTCCCAGGGCTGCTGTTATAGACAAAAAGATAATTATATACACAGTCTTTTTCCAATTGCTTTATATTTGGATCTCAAGTTATCAAAGTTAAGAATGAGTGTGATGGAGATGTAATAAGAAAGAAAATTAAACTAAATATCATATCTAAGTCAGTGGCTCTCTCAACTAACCTAATGCACGCTTAATTTTCAATCATTACTTAGCTCTTAAGTTTTCTTTCAGGGTTACAGAAAAAAACGTTGATACACCCTCAAGTTATTGTGTATCCCAGTTTTTTAATTGACTTCTGTTGTTGCCTGCACTGTTAGTTTCATAGTTTCAACATCCTGCTTCATACTAGACAAGAGCTATACATTACATATGTATATATACACCCATACATATATATTTAACTTTCATACAGATATATTAGTTTTTAGTTGCTATTTGAAACTCCCATTTCTCCCTGAAATCCATCTATTTCAGTGAAAGGACTGTGAAATCTAAAACCCAAATGGCCCTGGGCAGGCAGATAATAGCTGTGTGGAGGAGCCAGGTGTGTAGGGACTAATGGGTGCTCTGGAGAACAGCAAAGTTCGTGCCTACAGAAAGTCATTCCAATTAAGAAAAGGAAAAGAATTAAACACTGTGCTGACAAAACAAAACCCAGTGTTTATAAGACCCATCTTCATGCTGTCTCTCCTGATTGCGTGAAACAGTATTTTCTCCTCTTAGACCCCAAACATACACTTTTCCTGATCAGTTAGAAACAGATGCTAAAATATGCCCCAATAAGCACACACAAAAAGCATTCTTTGGCTTGCTTTGCAAGGACAGTGCATATAGCTACTGTCTCTCCTGTGAGCACCTTATCTGTATTTCTCTTACATGGGGTCACTACTTTATTACTTTATTATGCATTTACAATGTGATTTTCTACTAACAAAAGATATTCTTAAAGAGACAACATGTTTTACTCTTCCTTTTGAGGTCTTTACAAATCTAAATAGAACAAAAATGTTTTCAAACTTTCAAACTAGTGTTTTCTTCCATTTGAATCATTCTTAATACTTTTCAAAGTGCTTGCATACACTATCTCAGTTAGGATGTGCTAGGTTATGCTACAGCAATAAACTCCAAAATCTCAAAACCCAAATATAATGAAATTCTTCCCTATGTTTTATGGGTCATCGGGGGGCTTCTGCTCACCGTAGTCAGTTATGGAATCAGTGCACTAAGACCAAGATTCATCTCTGAATCATCTTCTGCACTCACTACTGTAGGTGAGAAGGAGGTGAGGCAAGTCAAGCCCCAGTTTGTCACATTCTACCTGAGAGTGATATACATCACTTCTGCTCACATTTTATTGGTCAAAGTACTTCGTATGGCAAGTAGGAGGGGCAACCCTACCATGCACCAAAAGAAGCAAAGCCAGAACTATTTGTTAAACTGTACTATGAACTGTAACACTCATAAAGGTATTTTTACGTTAAGTGCTTCCCAGAGAGAGCGAGAAACCTTTCTATTTAGCATGAGAAAACTCAGTCACAGACAGAGACAGAGAGCAGAAACAAGCACCCCATTTTCCTAAATCTTAGTTTAATGTCTTTGTATCACAGCATGCTCTCAACCCTTGGCTGTGTTAGCTAGCCTTTTTTTTTCAACTAGCTAATTTATTTATTTATACTCTCCTGGTTTCAAAGAATATTCGAGTGACATTATGCAATAGTTGTGTCACAGCCTTATTATATACACATAGAGCTTCTGGCTGTGATTATATTGCAGAAAACACAGGTTTTATAATCATTTGATTTTTTTCATTTATTTTAATGACCTATTAAAATAATGATATGGTTGATTCAATCAACTAAACTGTTTAACATTCTTGAAAATAATGATTCCCTTGAAGGAAAATAAAAGTCATCTCAGAGGTCATCTGTGGGTGTTAGACAGACGCCTTCAAGTGTAATGTGCTACAGTGATACACCCCTTGCGCTAAGAGCTGAAGGCGAGAAAAGTAGCATCAAAAGCTCCTACATGCCTTTGAGAATCTGAGCAATAACATTCCAAATTTCCATCCACATGAGGTTGTTACAAGACTAAAGGGGACCCTTTGGCTAGGGAATGAAAGGATTTGCTTGACACTTTCTAGGGCAAAATAAGACAAAAAATGAAATACACATTAGCTGACAACGAGAGATTTGTAATCACAAAGATAATAGCTTAGGTAGTTTTATAAGAAATTTAGGCAGCGTATTCTCTCATTCTCATCATGTATTTTTTTTTAGTTAGAATTAATAAATCCCTTAGATAACTGGCATTCCAGTCTTTAGTTAACAGAGACATTTGCATAACAATAATAAACCCTTTCCCTCTGGGTGTGTGTGTGTGTGTGTGTGTGTGTGTGTGTGTGTGTGTGTGAGACAGAGAGAGATGTGTTGTGTTAGCTAGTGGATATGCATGTGTCTGCATTTCTAGGGCCCATGGGATGAAATTACAGTGAAAAATTTAGAGGCAGTGTATTTTTCTCAATTTGCTAGAGACTGGTTGCACGCTTCTTCATTTTAATAGGAATCAAATAAAGAATGCTGACTCATTAAGAGGCACCACTGAGAGGTGTGAATTCCTAGCTGTTGGCTATGCATGGCTATGGGTTAGTATTTCAAAAGGTGAGAAAATAACTTTACTTAATGTGTAAGGAATTACATTTGAAATTTAGACCTGGAAGGTCTGTTTACAAGGGTTTTCAAACTTGAGGAATATTTCAGTTTATTGCCATAGCACTGACAAGAATATATTTTATTTGAAAGAACTACAGGAGACAAAAAAAGATAGTGAAGATAGTAATATCTAACTCATAAGGGGGCTCTGTCTACCACCTAGTAACAACAGATCAATAGTCATCATCTTCATCATCATTATAATAATTAGATACCAATATACTAATGATTTTCAACCTTTTAAAAATTCTTAGCCATAAAAATCCATTATTCAAATATTATTTTAAATGGAAACCCTCTGGGTAAAACATGTATGTAAAACAAAATTGCTCTGGTTGAAGACAGAGTAGAAACCTGAACCCCCCCAGGTCTCCCAACTCCAGCCCCCACCCTATCCCCACAGGGCTCTCTAGGGCATATTTGGAAAATCATTGTTTTCAAAATTATCTTTCATTTGTGTCTGATGTAGGTAAAATTTTCAACTATACAATCCCCCTCATCACTTTCCCCACACACACACTCATAATTTCAGGGCAGGTTACGGGCAAATGTGCTCAGTATAGATAATCCATAATAATGGCCACAAGACTTTACCCAACTCTGAAATGAGAATTAGAGATAATGTGTGTAAAGTTTTGATCAAAACGGGTTTTGCTCAAAACTGTACACACATTATCTCTAATTCTCATTTCAGCTCTGTGTGATTGGTATCTTTATCCTTATTTTTAAAATGGGGAAAGGTGACATAAAGAGATAACACAACTGTTGAGTTAATGGAAAAGCTAGGTTTGAATCTGAGTTTGTTTTTCTTCAAAGCTTAAGCTCTTTCCACTTTACCACAGCTGCTCTCAAACTGGTGATCTGTGAATGTCTATGGGTTTTGTAATAAGTTTTAAATTTGGTTTTCATCTTGTAATAACCCAACAACTTTAATGTATGGCTATTCTGGATCATCTCGACAGCCCCAAGATTTCAGTGTTCTTATTTGCTTTTGTTAGCAATTACATTGTTGCCAAGTGGCACTACTTTAATGGCTCTTACTAATGAGAAAATAACAGAGGTGAACTGAATAGTAATGATGCGTTTGTGCCAGATGAAGGCCAAATGACATCACAGCAGGCTGTACAAAGTAGTCAGAGGAGAGTGGCGTGCAAATAGCCAGCACATAGGTGATAATAAGGGCACGTGGAACTCTAAGGAACTGGGGCTGCAGCAGTCACTACCATGCTCATGTTGCAAACTGTGACTGAGTTTCAGCCAAACATTACTCATCACAGTACATGCATGTTCTTTATTTGAATTTTATTATGTTTATATTTGAGTTTGTATTTAGTTGATTGAGTTGTTTTGGATGTAGTAGAGTTCTTACCATGAACAGTTTATATCTAGTTTTATGTTAAACATTTTTAAGTAATATAAAAATAATTTAACACGGGAATCCTTGAGTATTTTTTCCCCTCTAAAGGGAGTCTACATACAATGTTTGAGTTTGAAGAATACTATACAGAATGAGTCCTCTATCTACTGGGTTTGCTCTTGGGAAACTTTCAAGTTAAGAATCTGAAGACTGGTCAATCCTAGTAAAAGTCTACTCAATTCCACCAAACAATTGGTTGACTGACTCTTTCTTTTTTTCCTAAATTTACCGAAACCACCTAGAAAAAACTCCAAATATCATAATAAAAGGGGTGTGTGTGTGCGTCCTTGAGATTGGTTTTTATGTGCCAGAAAATTTCAATTATGTATCTTTAGTTGTAGTAATTAATACTAATTTTATTAGAGTTACTAATCCAAAAACTTTAATCCTTCCTTAAGCTTTTTAGTTCAATTTACAAATCTCATTATTTTATCTTTAAATGTAGCTAATCTCAACAATCATATTTTGAGGACTTTTGTTAACATTTGGTCTCATTTACAAACTTGGTTAAGCTCTTTTACAAATTTTAAACTACATTTATAATTTATTATCTTCAACTTCCTCTTTAAACACTTCACTTATCTGACTGGAAAACACTTCCCTGTACTTAACTGATTTTTGTAAGTCTAATAAATTACACTTTTAAATGCAGTGAAACTTAAGTTCTCTTAAATATTTAAACATGTATATACAATTAGATCACAACCAAAAATTATAGGACTAAGCCAATTACTCAATTCTATATTTATATTGATATTACAAGGCTAAGCCATTGTTCTAATAGGTTATTGCTGGTATTTAAACATTACCGGTAACTAAAATTCCAAATTTTTCTAAATTTGTTACACAAAGACATTACTACCATAATTCTGGTCTTTTAAACATTTCAATAATTAATTCTAAATTCTATGAGTTTTGGAAAATGTATACAGAACGAAGAAGTAATTATTATCCATACAATTTGGGTGGATACCTCTGAGCCAGTTGAGGTTTCATGAGAACCCAAGGTTTCAGCTGGAATAGTGACTGAATATTTGTCGGCAACACTGATAGGGCATGTCTACTTCTATTTACAGTGGTTATACCAAAATGTTTCAGTGAGGTGGCCTCATAAACTGTTTAGCTTATGTCTTTGTGATCAAGTAATGTACTACATGATTATTTCATTTACCCTAGAAGACTGCATTCTGAAGCCATGTTCAATTGATTGGATTTTGCTTTTCTTTGTTTCTTAAAAAAATGAACGCATTTTCCAGTTAACTCTAAAGACTTTTGGACATGTCAGAATCTTGCATTCTTTTCATATGTTTTCTATCCCTTAAAAAGGAATTCTAATATCTCTTATGACTGGCTGACGATTCAACCACAACTTTTAAGGTCATTCCTCTGACACAACCTATTTCTAAGACTCATCAAAATCAATTTGGAAATCTAGCCTGGTTATTCTCAAAATTTTGCATTTGTTTGGAACTCCTTGTTCATCTTTAATGTTATACAGAACTATGAACAAATAAAAGAGACAAAAGCTTCAGATTCTATCATTTTAAAACAATGTGGACCTCCAGGCATGAGATCACAGGGAAAGTTTCTCCAACTTTTATTTTTATGGTCTTGGCCATCTGCCACGAACTGTCACATCATCCTGGCTAGCAGTCCTAAGAGTGGAGCATATGGCCACAAGGCTTGCAGGCAATGAAAGCTGTAAACTATGGTCCTGGTGCTTTGGATGATTGTTGAGCCATGCACAAAGTCCAGGTAAGGTTGAGTCATAAAAAGTGGCGTGAGAAGGAGAGATTATAGAAGGCTGATAGCTATTGTCTAAAACCCATGTTCCTCTTCTTTCTTTGTGTATAGCTAGAAAGATTACATTTCCCAGACTTTCTTGCAATTAGATGTGCCTATGTGACTGACTTCTAGCCAACAGATTGTGAATAGGTATATGATGTTCTCCACTTCTATTTCTATCCCAGAAAAGTCTCCCCTACCCTTCTCTCCATGCTATTTTCCCCTATGACTGGCAAGAATGGAGACAACCTTCAAAGTAATCTTGGCAATCACAATTTGAAGATGACACATTCTCCATCAGTGTGGAGAAGAATAATTGGATGGATGAGGGCCACTTCATCAAGCTGTTCTCCCTTTCTGCACTGTTACACTTCAGAAAGCAAACTTGTACTGTGTTAGAACTGTTAGACTTTTGGGGACTCGATTGTTATGGTGGCTAGCCTATGTTAACTAATACAGCAATCAGTGAGACCCACCTATCCATGTGGCCCTTTGCTCTAACTTCCATGAATAGTGTCTCAGTCATTGTTAATGTCTCAAGCAGAAAGTGCTCCTTGACAATGTCCACTCAGAATGATGCAAGCTTGAAGCTGGTCAACAGTGGGGCCTGGTACCTCCACACAGAAGAGACTCCAGCTTGCATGATTTTCAGTGCATTCTGATTCCCTTGGAATAGGTCTGATGCCCTGACTCTTAATCAAACTGAAAGAATGTGGAGAAGGGGTACAGTTTCTCTATTACTTGTATCCGGGGACTTTTCCTGATGGTGACAGGCAATGCCAGAGGTTTCAGGGCAGGATAGCTACATACAGAGTGACCAGCTTCCTCACAACACAGCTGTGAGTGCTCACACTGATGACACAGTTGCTCAGTAAGTCAGCAGGGTATATTTCCATCAAAGAAGTATTCCATGCTGAAGAATACGTTTGAATAATTAGGAATTAGAGCCAATGGCCTTTCAGCCTTGTGGAGCAGGATCATCAGAGTGGCTGGCTTTTACCACGGGAGTCGCTCTGTCATAGAAGGGATCACTAGAACTCTCAGTGGAATTGTGTACACATAGGCAGCTGCATTCTCCATTAACAGAGCATTTGTATATGTTATTTTTTCCATTGTTTTCCCTCTGGTAAGCCCCCTACCTCTGTCCCCCCACCCCCAGTTAATTGACTCCTAGAATTCTTTAACATTCAGATGAAATCTCATCTACTCAAAGAAACCTATCGTCTCTCAGAATGGGTTAGCTGTTTTCTTTTCTGGTTTTCCATAGCATCATGAGCATATTTCTATGTATTAGCCAGTTTTGTATTTATTGATGTTCTCCCTCTCACCAGACTGTGAAATGGGGGTGGTGGGATCTGTGTCTTTTCTCTTGCAAACCACCTTCTCTTTATCATTATGTGTCACTCAAGAAATATCTGTTGATGAATTAATGAGCTCTTATTTGTTATCACATAGACTGAACAACAAATTAATTAGCTGGAATTTCAGTCCCCAACTACTATGTCACCATATAGTTAGAACTTAGATTTCACCAGTCACCACTTCCCTGCATGCTTGATTTCTCCCTCCTAGCAGCACAGTGGTAATTTTCTAACTTCTGCTTTATTTCCCAGGATAAAAAAAGAACATGAAAGACATTAAAGGGTTAAACATGTAGCAATCTGTTTGACATGAAAAGAAAAAGACACGAAGAAATTTTAATAAAAATACAACCCTACCAGGACTTGGACTCATTACCTCTGCAATATAAGGAAGACACTAGGCAATGTGAATTTACAGGTGTTAATTAGCCAACAGAGGGCTCCCCGATTGTTCCCAGAATACCATACAAACATAGAGAAATAGAAAAATTCAATCAAAGAACATTCCCTGCCTCATAGAGAAGACTGCATGCGTGCACAATGTCATGCAAATCAGCTTTAATTTACTGCGTGTTTTTCTGCTTCCACCAAATTTGTTGAAGAAAATGGATCTTTCTCTGCTCATAGCTGTAAATTCCTGCATCATCAAAGCATACACAGATCAGGATGTTGTTTTGCAACTGACGCTTGAATAATAGCGGAAGAAAACATCTATGCAGAAATATTAAATGGATATTCCCATGGCAGCATTAATTCAGAAATACTCCCCACTGCACTATAAGGTGGGGTCTAGTTGGGTAATAAGAGCATGGATAGGTCCTTGTTTTGCACCCAAGCAGTTGCTGTGTTAGGGATTCCTGTTCCCTCCCAGAAAACTGAGATTATGATTTGCATGAAGGTGAATTAAAATATATCCCTGCAGCCACAATTAATTAAACCGTATTCACAATGCAACATAAGTAACACTTTAGGAGATGTATCTACACAGCATCAAACCACTGGTCTAATGTTTTCTCCCCTGCATTGGTCTGTTTTCGTGGTGAATTGTGGACACAGGCACAGATAAGTTCAGCCTGTCAGTGCAATTATGATAATCCAGCTACATCCATTTTCTCATTCGTGCTGTCACTCATGGAGCCCCTGCCATCTTCAGAGATTGTATTGTTCTAAGCATTCTGAGTGTCCTGAAGATGCAGACATGTTGTGATAATCATAGCTAACACTTACGTAGTGCTTACTATGTATGAAGCACTATGTGAATCACTTTAGAATTGTTCATGTTCGTCTATTCAGTCCTCGTATCAAGCCTATGAGGTAGGCATTATTATCTCCATGAAAACAGAAGAGGCAGCTGAGGCGTGGAGAGGTTTAGTAACTTTCCCAAGGTCCTGTAGCCAATAAATGGGTGAGGTGGGATTCAAACTTATAGTCTAGTTTAGTCTTTGCTTTTAATCATGACCCTCTGCTGTCTTAGTTCCTAGTAAATCTTTCTTGAATGAATGAATGTGGCTCACAGAATCAGACTGAAAGGTGATATTATTTATCAAAACAGAGATATGATTACAGACTGCCAACCGGTGGTTCTCAAAACAGGATCTGCAAGCTATTTGCAGTTTGTTAAGCTACTCCAGGTGTCATGTGTTCTTTGACAAGGACATATTAGCATCAGTTTTCTTGTTTGCATTAATATTTTGAGAAATCCAGACATCACTCCTGGTGCCTCGTCCAAAGGAGTGGGCATCTTCTTGTGTATCCTTTACTAGGAAGAATGTCTAGGTTGTTTCCTTGTGCTGATGAGTAAGGGTAGATTCACTGGCTTCCAAGCTCTCTCTGGGCACTGCCAGAGTGGCTTGCAGTCTGAAAATCTTACAAGCCCTTGATCTAGGTGATGACATTTAAAGATTGGGAAAGGTGATGTGGTTCATGTTTACTATTGCTCTGAAGAGAAGAGGCTGCAGGACACATGCTCAAGACCTAACCCTAGGCTATGGGCAAGACAAACCCAGAAGCTGACTCAGGAGGGTCATTTCTGACATTGGGAAGACATCAGGTCTAGCTGACTCTTACTGTTTTCAAGCTTTGTACTGTATCAGTTGGCCAAGAACCGTCTCAAGTGGGGGGAAGACAGAGAGGCCACCTTTTTGCACTAATTAGTCTGTTTTGTCTAGTTACCTTGGTTCTAACAACTGCATCAGGTTAACCATGTGGTAGGTTGTACCACCTGAAACTGTGGACCTTTGGTCGTTTTTTACTTACAAAAAAGTGGCAATTTTGCATAAGACAACTTAATAATAGTCATTCTTATATAGTACGTCAAATACTAACATCATGGTCTTTCAACTTGAAGAGTGAGGTAAGAATCCTACCAAACTCTTTCATTATTAATTCAGTAGTGAAGCACGTGTGGGTGGCTAGGGTATGCAAGCATGACAAGGTGCATGGGCTGTACCTGGGCAGAAAGAGGAGGGAGACACCACATGTGCCATGTGGCAATGGCGCTGCCTCCTCCAATAAGGTCTTGTGGTTGAAAAAAGCCTTCCAATTTACGTTGCTGGGTATCCATAGGTGATTAGGAAACTAGTAATAAAGATACAGAACTAAACTTAATGAAAACATGCTGAGTCCTTCCCATGCACATTCTCTTAAGTGCTAGAGTAGAAATGAGTATGGAACAGAGATCCTAACCCCAGGGCATTTTTATTTATTCAACAAATATCTTGGCCAGGCATGGTGGCTCACGCCTGTAATCCCAGCACTTTGGGAGGCCAAGGCGGGTAGATCATGAGGTCAGGAATTCGAGACCAGCCTGACCAACATGGTGAAACCCCATCTCTACTGAAAATACAAAAATTAGTTGGGTATGATGGTGTGTGCCTGTAATCCCAGTTACTCAGGAGGCTGAGGCAGGAGAATTGTTTGAATCCAGGAGGTGGAGGTTGCAGTGAGCCAAGATCACGCCACTGCACTCCAGCCTAGGTGACAGAGCGAAAGTCCATCTCAAAAAATAAAATAATAAACAAATATCTTCAAGCATCCACTATGTGGTATGATCTGGTCTAAGTGCTTAGGGACACTTCAGTGTTCAAAATGGAACAAAATCCCCATCCTTGTGGAACAGTCTAGCAGAGAAGACAGACAATAAACAACAAGCAAAAAGTAATAGTTATGAAAAGGGAACAGGCAGTCAAGGGGATCCGGACTGGAATGGGGCTGCCTTTTTAAAAGGGTGGTTAGGAGGAGGCCTTCTGAGAAGGCAACAGTTGAGCAAAGACTTGAGGGAGGCCAGGGGTCAGCAACGCTGACATTTGTGGGAGAGGAAATCGCTAGCAGGAGCCCTAAAGTAAGAGCGCCCCAAGAATGTTCAAACACAAGAGGGAGGCCTGTGTGGCTGAAACTTAGGGTGAACAGTTTAGTCCCTACTAGTGACCACATTGTAAGAGATTATTCAGACAATCATCAGGTTCAACCAGAGGAAACGGCAGCCATGTGACCATAAAAGGCTAGAAAGTATTGTTTAAAAGTTGACAAAATGTCAGTCTATCAGGAAGCGGTGCATAATCACAGGACAGCAATCTATAAATACAGGAGAGCCACAAGAATTAGGTGCACAGAGCCAGGGAGCTGAGGCCAGAGAGAAAGTTCTCCATGCTGCCCAGAGAAAGCCACTGGGGAAGGGGGTAGAGGCTCCTCAGCTCAAGATCAGGAAATACAACCAAATACGAAGGAAAAGGGAGAACGTGGGAAAGCAGGGTTGGCAAAGGTGTAAACCCATAGAACACTGCATAAAGAATAAAGAAGAGAAGGCGTGTTAGAGACCTGCTGCTCCATTGGCTTGCGAATTGGAGCTCTTGGTAGAAGAGTAAGCTTGATTGTTTCATGTGTAAATTAACCCAGGCTGAGCAGCTGCTATCAGAGAACAAAGGTCTGGCCAGGCCCCTGGGGAAGAACAGGGGACTTCTGTCTCCCCACAGCCTTGGCTTGCCCTCTCCTCAGACTTCTATTCCTGGGTACGGGTTCACTGAATGTCACAAATTGCTCGCACTTCCACCCTCCCCAGAAGACAACCACCTCAGGCAGTTGTGTGCCTGCTGCGGGTCAAGATCCACCTCAAAGGCCCTTTAAGCAACCCAGTCTCCTCCGGGTCTTCCCAAGTCATCCACGTCTGTCTGAAGTGTGTACTGATTCAGCAACTTACAGGAGGCGTGTATCTGTGACTGGAAGACCAAACACCCTACCCCCAACACATATCTCACCCCCACCCCCAGAAAGGGGTTCAGGAGGAGAAAGGCCTCACTGCACACATCTAATCAAGCACTCACCGGTGGTAATTTCAAGATTCCAATATGGTGTGTTGTTTAAGGAAGCTGCCACTTAAGGCGATAGCTCTGTAAAGAGTCTATTTAGACTCTTCTTGTAGTTAGGCCTGTGGTAAGGGGAAGGGCAAGAGGGGTCTTAGACTAAAGGTAAAAAAAGAAAGACATTGCATCATTATATGAAGTCCTGACTCCTTGTGGAGAGCTGGCCTTGCCAACTGTAGTGGCTGACAATAGGAAAATAGCTCACGTAAGTACAGAAACATTTTTCAAAGGGTGGTCCTAAGATCGCATCAGAATCGCTTGGAGTGTTTATTATAATTCACATTCCAAGGCTCTGCCCAGGCTTCCAAAACCAAAATTCCTTGGATGAGGGCCCAAGGCTTTAAATTTTAACAAGCGCCAGGAATGTTCCAAATATATGTATCATTTAAAAACAACTGGTTTAAATTGTAGTATTTGACTGATTAATGTTGTTCTTTGGGAAGTGCATGTGTGTATGTAAACTTGTTTGATCCAATAGTTATCATCTGCATTTGAAAGAATAAGAGGCAGATGTGTAACTCACAACTCAAAATGAATGGGATTTAGCCTGGCTCTATCTGACCTGAGTAATTGCACAGGACAGGAAATGTCAAAATCTTTCCCTGCCAGAGGAGGGCATGTATGTGCAAACAGAAACAGATGTGTCCTTCTCTCTTACTCTGTCTCACACGTATGCATTCACACATGTACACACACACACAGACACACACACACACACACACACATACACAGTGTGCCTGGGTGAACCGCCCTGGCTGATGTCTTGAGCATTACTACATAATGGAAACTCAGACTAGAAAAAAGGTCCAGCTGCCAGAAAGGATATGAATCCCAGGCTGCTGTAAGATTGCCTGAATGCTGTCATGGACGTTGGCATAGTGGACATTAGAGAAAGAGGTATCTTTATAGAGGAGAGCCAACTAAGCCAAGAAATATGATTAAGAAATACAGATGTTAGTGAATGCTCTCCCTGTGACTATTTTAACATCTGGAGTGCTTTTATCATGGACTAAGGGAAAAGTCAAGATTTTTCTGCTTCTATGAGAGACTCAACTCTTCAGTCAAGAATGGTGTACCTCCAGGGCATGGGAAGAGATACTATAGAGAATGAAGGCGAGAAAGTTAGGGATGTGTGGCCATCCCCACATTCACCCCTCACTAACAAGCATTCTGGCAAAGAACACACATATTACTACCGAGAGAGCTGTGTCCAAGAGTTCTGCAAAGCTGACAGTACCAAAGTGAAGGGCAGCCTGTAGCAGGGCTGATAGAGAGGGAAGGAGACACAGCCAGAACAGTGTCAGGCAAGACAGACACCTCCTTCTCAACCATCACACACACAGAGAGCTATGGTTCTCAAACTTTTATGACCATGCTCACTGCATGATATACATCTTATATTGTACACCAATACAAATGTTACAGCAAAAGTTTAATAAAATAACAGTAATCCTCACTTAGTGCACACACACAAGATCAATATCTGATGTTTCGGGCATGACTTTTTACTAGGAAAAAAGTCTGGCTAACAGGAAAGACAGGAATCCCAAGGCCAGAACTGCACCTGATACCTATTGTTCTTTACTGGCTTAATTTACTTCATTAAGATAAATGCTGGTTTTGACTCACGTAATTAATTTCCTGAGTATACACAAACACTGTACTGGAGGAAAGAGACCTTCAAACGAAGAGGGAAAACTAGTTCATGGGCTCCATTTTACTCACGTTATGTCTCTTGGGTAAACTGACTCATTCTACTAAATAATGCAAAGTTATTGACTGAAATCTGGACCAGGGAGCTCATTCTTCCAAACACAACTCTGAGGCCTTTCCTTACAAAACCTTCTTTAGTTTTCTCCATTTGAATTGACTGCCTCCTTCTTCCTTGGACTTTGGGTTCTACCTCCTTAGTAACACTAATGTATGAATAGTTTTCAGTTCATCATGTCCTTGTCTCTCTCACTAAATCACAAGCTTCTAGAACATGTTTAGTGCCTTATTAATTTTTTCCTACCCAGAACCTGGCCACTTAAGGTTGTCTGTTGACCGTTGAGTCTATCTGTGGGAAGATTCGCTGGATTGAATTTGGTTGACTAGAACCAATGTCATGTACGTCTAAGATGTGGGCTTGTTACTGAAGCCTCTCATGCTGGCTAGGAGGCCGAACAGGGATAGAGCCAGTGTCATGTGCCTGGACCTTAATCCCGTCCCTGCTTCTACTCATATTCATGTAACTTGGGCGGGTAACTTACTTGCAGAGTTTCAGAAGATACTGAGAACAATTATCTCATAAGTTTATTGTGAAACTTAAATGCAATAATCCACAGGAAGTGCCTGGCACATAGTAAGTATTCAATAAATCTTAGAGATTATTTTTTCCACATTCCTCGGTGGCCTTTTGTGAGAGTTAACAGCCACCATGAGAGTCAGCATGCAACAGGTTATCACCACTCCGGGGTGCCAGAAAAACAAGGCTCAGACTTCACTTTATCAATCTGAAAGTAATTGATCTTTAGTATAAGACAATAACCTGCTAAGTAACCACATTTACAGTGGCATTTTGGTGATTTCTACCTTCAGGTTATTTGGAGATGGGCTAAGACTGCACTGTCCCATACAGTCACTGTTAGTCATGCGTAGCTACTGAGCACCTGAAATGTGGCTAGTCTAAACTGAAATGTGTTCAATGTAAGATACATCAGAGTTTGGAGATTTAATTTTTAAAAAGAAGGTAAAATTTCTTACTAATAATTTTTATGTTGATTACATATTGAAATAACTTACCTATAAAGGATTAAATAAAATATTGAAATCAATTTCAGTACTTTTAACTTTTTAATGTAGCCATTTTACTGCATTATGCATGTGGCTTGCATTGTGTTCTGTAGGTCAGCAAGGGTGTCAGAGTTGGACACATACTGTACCTTCTATCATGTTTCAGATGCATGCTTCTTAAAAAGCAATCATTCTCCAAAACACCTCTGTACAGTTCTCCCCCCACAGATCTAACTGCATCCCCCTGCATCCCCCGTAATATATGTTTTCCCAGGCAGTGATTGGCAACTTATTCCTAGCATATTCTTATTTAAAGTTGTCTTGCTTTCCAAGTGTTAGGAACAGTGCATGATCGGATTCCATTTGTCATGCTGATGATCCAGCTAATGGTATGGAACACAGTCAATAAATGGTTGAAAAATATTGTTTTTGTACATCATTCAACAGATAAGTAAGTAAATCATAAGCATTTAATAAGAACAAGCACCATGTTTGATGCTAGGCTATGGGCAATGCAATGACGAATACAAGGCAATGTTGCTTTCAAATAACTTAGCATACTGAATATCACCTAAGCTTTGCCCTTTGCTATGCAGTCCCCACATATCTATTGAAGCCCTTTCTAGCAGTTCTTCGCCTTGTACCAGATGCCTCAGTGGTACCAAACTACCAGTGCAATCCTGAACTTAGCATTCTATTCCACTGGGAGCTTTACCTTGTTAGTTCCTTTGTCTGAAATGCTCATTCCTCCCACCCTTGTCCTCTAAATTGGACATATTTCCCTGGCTCAGTGTTTCATGCTTTCCTCTGAGAAGTCCCTCTCAATCCTCCAGCCAAGGCAGCAATGGCCACTCCGTTTTTCATTCAATTAGCAGGCTTTACAATATAGTTCTATTGTTGATCTGTCACACTGGATTGCAATTGCTTACTGTCTATCTCTCTTACTAGCTTATAAATAATTTAAGAGCCACATGTATATTTAAGGTAGTTGGATGTTGATTTTGTACTTCAAGACCATACACCCAGCAGCCCACGTACTTCTGCCTTCCATTCCCTAACTGATGAGCCAGAGGAAAAAAATGCATGTAACCGTAATTACTTTTGGGGGATAAGTCTGATATAAGAAGGAGAGAAAATTAATTTTAGCATGAACTTATATGACAACATTTTCATAATCAGGCCATATCCCTTGCCAGGATATCTCTGGTGTAAAGGGATGAAATGGTACTTGATCACATGTGTGTTCATCAATCAATTTATTGTAACTTTCTAGTTTAGATGTTTCAGAGCTAGGAAGTTTTGGTACTACCTAATTGCAGTTGCAAAACACCCCAATGGGGTTGAAATAAACTGCTCACAGAATGGCAGTGTTAGAAAGCTTCTGCGATTCATTTACTCGAACTTCAAGAGCTTCCCTAAGTGGAGCCGTGCAGACCAGCAAGTGTTATCCTGCTTGACTAAGACAGATTCACGAAGGAGTAAAGGCAGCAGTGCCCATCAACATGTGCAGAGTGTCTAGTATGAAGTGGGAGCTCAATACATGTGGTTGAAAGAAAAAATGAATGAGTATCTCTGCAGAAGATCAGGACTGACTTTAATAAGTTGAGAAGGATCATTGCTCATGCTGTGGCGGTAGTATCAAATAACTGCTTTATAAGCATATTTTCTGGGAGAGTTCCAGAAAGGGCAAGAGAGAGACAAAAGTATGGAACGGTTCTTGTCCTCAGAGGCCAAAACAAAGTCAAACGGAGACACAATGTTCTTGGAGCTATGCAAATATCTCTTCTTTGTCCTATTTCAGTAGGGAAATCAGTTATGAGAATCTTATTCCGTTAATTTCATTTCTTTAAAGCTCTCACCCTATATTAATTAGCTGATAGAACCCTTATGGTGTGATGTGTGTTTAGGGCCATTGTAGAATGCACATTTTCACTGAAATCTGTTTTATGGGACTTGTTACCACAGATATTATTTAGCTAAATAGCTCTTAATGATTTCTTCGGAGCCTGCTGCATCTGTTGGGTAATTCATTTTACAGCTGGGGACTTTAAAAATTCTATTTTTTAACCTACTCAGCCCAAGTGACCTGTCTCTAGACCAAGGAGGATAATGGAGTACCACTGTGTTCAGAAGAGACTTAAAATAATACTTGATTTGTCCAGGAGTAACAAAAAGTTCCCTTAGTGTAGTACTGTATTCCATTTTGAAAAGTCTTAAAAAACATGTAATTTTTTCAAACAAATTGCTTCAAGGGAAAAGAAGAAATTTGAATTATATCAAATACCTGGCTTTTTTGAAAATAACCTGTTGAATTCAAATGACACAGTTGATGTGAATTTGTTTGCACAAATCAGTCGGTGCCCCTGGGAGCAAGTGGACTCAGGCTCTGAAAAGTCCATCCTGTGAGTTCAATTGCAGTCAAGTCACTTGACTAACAGATCAAGGGTTTCGTGTTGCTGCAGGCAATGCCATAAAATGTCACAGAAGAACTCCCCAGCATCTCAGGGCTGGGGCAGCTGTGGCAGCAGCTCTGTGATGTCAGCAGCAGCCTTCTCATCAGGCAGTTCATTTTGCTTGTGAAATGCAAATACTCGAATGATGACAGATGGGGCTGGGAAGAAGTGTTTTTTAAATAATTCTATAGCCCCATCAAATGTTCTGGTCTTAGGTAAAGGGGAGACTTGAATGTGGCATATACTGGAACCCCATGGTGGTCAAGAGATGTTTCTTTGTAGGGTTCTTTTTCATGTGCACGTCAAGATGAAATTGAATGTCTCTGAAAGTAAATCCCAGGAAGCATGTCTGATGACATAAAACCCATCAATGGCTCCTGCGTATTCCTCAGAACACCCATTTTAAGTATAGAGTCTGCTTGGTTTTCTGGAAGGAAACCAGATCTGTGCACTTGGCAGTCCTTTTGTTCAGAGCCCTGACAACCTTAGACCCATTCCAGGAAGCTAGATCCTACTTCTGGAGCCAACGGCCATTTTTCCTTTTTCAGTTGGTTCTGATAGAAAATGTGCAGAGTACCCACTGCCACAGAGTAGAGCAGTCAGTAGCCCAGGAAAGAAATAGAAATTGAATCACATTCCCATTTCTGCCACTTACAAGTTCTGTGAACTTAGACAAGTTATTTAACTTCGCTAATGCAAATTTACTCATTTGCAAAATGAGGCTAATACTATCTAATTCACAGGGCTGCAGTGAGGATTATGTGAGATAATGTATATGAAATGCTTAGTGGAGTGTTGCTTATGTTGTAAGTGCTGAAAACCATTATTAGCCTTTAGCAGGGTCTTACCTATGCTCTAGGGCAGGCGTCCCCAAACTACTACGGCGGGCCACATGCGGCCCCCTGAGGCCATTTATACGCCCCCCCCCCCCCCGCTGCACTTCAGGAAGGGGCACCTCTTTCACTGGTGGTCAGTGAGAGGAGCACAGTATGTGGCAGCCCTCCAACAGTCTTAGGGACAGTGAACTGGCCCCCTGTGTAAAAAGTTTGGGGACGCCTGCTCTAGGGGGAAAGCCAGGTTTTCATGATGGCAGTAAAAAGGCAAAGGCTATGTATGTAGTTACCACTAAATATTCTCACATGAAAAGAACATATAAATAGCTTCCTCTGCTTTTTCTAGAACAGAGATTGGCAAAGTTTCCTATAAAAGGTCAGGTGGTAAATATTTTAGGATTGTAGCTATTTGATTTTTCTTGCAAGTTTGTCATAGTAGTGTGAAGGCAGCCATAGATAATATGTAAACAAAGGAGTGTGACTCTGTCCCCATAAAACTTTAAATACAACCCAGGCAGCCAGCTGGACTTGATAGTTTGCCAAACTCTATTCTGGAATAGAAGCTGTTGTTTGATGAAGGACAATGGTCAATAATTCAAAGGAACAATAACCAAAATCACATCCTATTATTTCCTGCATCTCTTTGTCTACCCCTCAACCTGTACAATAGAATGTTTGTTTGATTTTAGCCACATAGAGGATTTGTTGCCTAAATTTCCAAAGGTACTACTAGTAAATAATGTACGGGTTATGGACAGTAATAACATTTAACAGACTAGATGCAATTGGCTATATAGATGAAACAAAAAGGAAATTAAAACTTGGTGAAAAAACACACTTTGCACGGGAAAACTAGATAGTCTACATCATAGAGAATTATACAATGAGCTATTGATTCTCCTGACTCTCTGGTGAGTATGTTTTTAAAGTCCTAGAAAACTTAGAAGGCACAGTGAGAATTGGAAATTTTAACATCAAACACACACACACATAAATATTCAACTGATCTTCAAAAGAAGCATGACCTTAGAAATCACTGTAGGATAAATTCCAGCTGAGTCTACACACACAAACCTGTTTTGTAAAAAGGAAAATGATCATGTTCAAATTCAGTCTTGTCACTGACTATGTTGGGTGAAAAAAAAAAGAACACAGTGGTTTAATTAGATATTTTAAAGTTAATCAGCTAGTTGTTTTCAAAATAACCAAGTTTTTAAATTAGTTTAACTTTTCTTCAGTTTTTGAGTCTGACCTTTGTGACACTGATATGCAAATCAAATTACATTCCCCTTCCCATGCCCTTCAATGGCTTCTCTTTGCTCTTGGGATAAAGACCAAACAAGCTATCCAGCCCACATGCATTTCCTTGGTCCCCACTGACTTCCTACTCCAGCTGCATCTTCAACCACCCTCCTCCAGGCTCTTTAAACCTCAGCCACACAGGTTTTTTGTTATTTCCGGCGATGTTCCAATCTCTCTCTCACCTTGGTGTAACTCACCACCACCCCTACTCCTCTGCTCCAAAATCACCACTGCACACACACTGTTAGACTCATTTTCCATATACTGTTTAGGCCTCCGTTCAAAACTTACTTCCTCAGGGAGCCTTTCCTGAGCCCCAGTCAACTGTGATAGAACTTGTCTCTAGCCTTCGAGCTCTTATTGTACTTTTTCATTACACATTCACTAGGGTGATGATTTAATTAATGTCTGTTTTTCCCACTGAGCTCTCCGCCCCCCAAAGAGCAGGAAATGTGCCTGTATTTGAATGGCAGAGGGCTCAGCTCAGTGTCTGGAATGCAAGCGGAGCCATAATAAATAGAGGTAATGGAGTGGTCATTGGAAGGATATAGAATTAAAATGTAGCCATGAAAGGTCAAACCGAATTTCTAAAGGATATTGTGTATGTTGCAATGAAAACATTGCCATTTTTCAAAACAATACAGATTTTCTTGTTTGCTCATTGTTCTTAACTCATTTTCTAGATTTAGGTTGGCAAATTTTTTCTATAAAGATGCAGGTAGTAAACATTTGGGGTTTGGGACCATATAATTTCTGTTTCAGCTACTCAACACTGCCATTGTAGCACATTGTGGAAACCAGAGACAGCACAGAAACAAATGAATGTGGTAGAGATCTAATAAAACAAGGGATTCTCAATTTCCATACTGTTGATATTTTTGCCCAATAATTCTTTCCTGCTGGGCTACTATGTGCATTGCGGTATGATTAGAAGCATCTCTGGCCTTGACCCGCTAGATGCCAAAAGTGCTCCCACCTCCACTAGTGACAAGCCAAAATGTCCCTAGATATTGCCAAGTGGTTTGCGGGGGAGCAAAGTCATCCCAGTTAAAACCACTGCAATAGAATTTTATGAAAACAAGTGGCAAACTGGATTTGGCTTATGGGCTGTAGTTTGCTAAATCCTGATCTGGAAGAAAAAGAAAACTAGGAAATTTCCTAATGGATGCTATTTCTGTAAGGGTTATTAATTTACATTATTTTCCAACTTCTTGGATTTTCCTTATGGGCTATAGATCCTTTCAAGACTTTCTTTCTCAGAGGTAGGTAAACCCTTGGCGTATAATCAATGCAGCCCTCAGAGAGAAGCAGGGACAACCGATTTTAGACTGAGTAAGAATTTACTTGGTCCAGTAAAGGATGCTGGCTCTGTTTATACGAGTTACTCTCCCCATTTGGACCCCTATAATCCTTTTGATTACTTTGATGAGTTTTTTGTTTTTGTTTTTTTAACTAGCTTCTAGCTAAGTATGCACTGCCAGGCAAGTGAGAGCGGAAGGCAGGTCAGCACGAAATCCAGCTCTTCGTTTAAGTCTGAGAGCTGGAAGTCTGACCGTAGAAACCATTCTATTTCTTCCCACCTTATTATTTTTTCTTTTCTTTTTGGAACTCAGGTACACAGGCTTGGATTTATCATGATCTTTGGATCATAATACCCTCTCATCACTGGTCGGGGCATGACTCATTTTTGGCTTGTTTATATATTTATGTCATAAATATCTGTGCCTTTCCTGCCACTCCCCCAACACAAAAAATAGAAATAGTCACTAACTGACCCATTCCTAGATGTTCTATCTCTATCCCGCCCTGTGTTCCCCTCATCTGAGGCAACCACATCCTGAATCTGATCTTCATCTTCCCACTTTACTTGGCCGGATGCTGGTTTTCTCATCTTTAAGAGGGGAGAGGGCAAAGGGACTGTCATCTCATCTTTTAAAGCTACACCCTTATAGCTTTAATGCCAGTTTCATTTTCCCTGGCAAGCCTCAGAAATTGTGTCACGCAAATATTTTACATCTCTAAATGGGAGAAAAAAACCCAGGCAAATCAACGCTGTGAGAGACACACAAAAACAGATTTCAGCTCATGTTGAGGATAGCTTCTTGCGAGGTATCTTGCAGCCAAGGAGTCTACAAGGTGCTAAGACCCTGAAGATGTGCTTTATCAAAAAATGCTCTTCCTCTGAGAGCCAAATAGATTTATTATAAATATTGAGGCCTTTCCCCTTCCTTGGTCATTTCTCTACTTTAACATTAAAAGAACTGTATCATTTATACAGCTCTGATGAAGAGAATTCAGTCTATTTGCCCCTGGGGCCGCAATGCTGGTGTGGTAAAGTTCAACACGGCATGTAATGCATGGTCTAATTTTAAGTTCTTCAAAATGCCGATTTATTTGTCTTTTACCAGACCATGGAGATAAGGCAGTCATGTTCCCATGCAGCTAGACATCTCTGTATGCTTGAAATTAAACCTCAAGGAAGACGGGAACACACGCCGGGGCACTGGTCTGAATAAAGGAGACTGGTGCTGACATACAAGTGAAAGAGAAGATATAAAAGAGAAGGAGACACTTGGGAGAAAACAATCCCTTGTGGGGAGGGAGGGGAGATGAATGTCGTTAATAGCAATTTGCATCGCTATCGATTTAATGTGGGAGAAAGTGAATTCTCCTGGAGCTGTCCCTGATATATTTGGGTGAGATTCTAGCGACCTCCAGTGGAAATTCTCTAGAATTACCCTCATTGCCCCAGGACACTAAGACCAATTTCTACACTTAACAAGCCTGTCTCCCCTTACACATATTTTATGCTCCCGTACCTTTCTGAATTGAAAACAGCTTCTCCGTGCACATCATTCTTTTTTTTTTTTTTTTTTTTTTGAGGCGGAGTTTCGCTCTTGTTACCCAGGCTGGAGTGCAATGGCACCATCTCGGCTCACCGCAACCTCCGCCTCCTGGGTTCAGACAATTCTCCTGCCTCAGCCTCCTGAGTATCTGGGACTACAGGCACGCGCCACCATGCCCAGCTAATTTTTTGTATTTTTTTTTAGTAGAGACGGAGTTTCACCTTGTTGACCAGGATGGTCTCGATCTCTTGACCTCCTGATCCACCCACCTCGGCCTCCCAAAGTGCTGGGATTGCAGGCTTGAGCCACCGCGCCCGGCCACATCATTCTTAAATAACCGGGAAAAAAATGTAATTGTAATATAAAAATTCAAAGTAATTTTTAAAATAAATCAAAAATAATGGATAAATAAAATATATATAATAAAACAAAGTCTGTATTTGAAGATATAAATGTTCACAGCTGGGTGCTCTAGAAGACATAATTACTTGGAAACTTACATCTAGTCTTAGACTCACCAGAAATGTGACAGCCACAAATGCAATACATGGAAATGTATAATATTGGCACCAAGGGCCACCAGCTGCATTATTGTAGGTTATGTGATTTTTAAAAATAAGTAAAAAAAAAAAAAATCTGGTAAAATTCTAAGCTAGACAAAGACAGTCTTCCCTAGATTCATTCCTAGGAAATTTAAGGCATATGAAAATTTTGCAAAATGCCTCTCAGGCAATTATAAAGAGGCTTTTCTCTGTTCTGGTGAAGCTTTCCAAAGCTGCTGGGATGCTGCAGCAATTTTCTAACACACGGAAGCGCTGGACTGTCCTCCGTTTTGCAGAGTATTAATCAACCCTAGTCCTGCCCCACAGATACTGATAGGACTCCTCATCCATGGAGTGATCAAAAACACCCATGCAAATGACCAAAACCACCCTGGGAAGCATCACTGCCCAGGCCTTCCTCTGACAACGCAGAGGGCCCTCCCACCCTATGGGAGTCTTCTCCCGGGGCTGCCTCCAGGATGTGGGACTGTGGGTTCTTGAGCTTTTCCTCCTACTTTGGGGAATTCTTGACACTGTAGACAGGGCGTTTCTGGGGGAGCTGGGAGGGAACAGCAAAGAAGAGGCTTCCAGCAGAGTGGTGGGGTCGGTGAAGTGAGCACAGCTCTTCAGCCTGACCACAGCAGCACGGGAGGCGGAACGCCAGGTTCTGAAGCCAGTTCTCATTACCACCAGCGCCCACGTTACAGCTCTGCACCAGCGGCTCTCCTGGGTGTGCTGTTTATCTTAAGTTCAAAGAGGGGCATAGTTGGCCTCACATTGCTAGGATTCTGAGAATTTTTCCTTTTAGGCTTTTTAGAGCACAACTCTCTAATTCTTAGTTGTGAACCCTTTCTGCCTACTAAAAACAAAAATATACTCAACAGAGATAATTAATAATGGCACAACGATCTGAGAATAGATTCTGTTGTTTGTTCGTTTATTTTAGGGGAATAGCACAAATGGTTTACACTCTAAGCCAGCATTCTCCAAATTGTATTTGAAGGAACACTCACATTATTAGCCAGTCATAGGTATTTATCTAAAAAAGAAGTGTTTTTTACCAAACAAGATCAGAAGTCCTAGCTTAAATGAATTATAGCAGGCATAAATTTCACAGACTCTGGTGTGCAGATATGTAACTACTTTCTAAAATGGCACAAAAACCAACTTTTCAATCTAGTCCCATTTGGTGTCTTAGAAAAAAATACTGACAATGCGAGGGAGACAATGCCCTTTGGGTCTGCCAGCCCTCTTTCAAATATTCTTCCAAGATCTTCTCCAGTACACAGACACTTTAGCGTCTTTCCCTACACCACAAGCAGATCTGAGAAGCTCCAGGACATTTCTAGGCTGGAAGCCTCCCCAAGCTACACTATGGAATTGAGGCCCTGGCTCCTCTCCTTTGGAACCCCCAAAGTTATCTGGATTTCTATCATTGCATCATGTGGCCCACTCCCTGCCAAGGGTGTTGGCCTGTGCATTGATGGGCCAGAGGGCCCCTTCTCAGAAAATCCCCATTAGTAGCTGAATCTAATGTTCTTTCTGCAGGCTCAGAAAAAAACATCACCCTCCTCTATCCCTGAAGGACTTTTTATTTCCTCAGCCTATGGCCTAAAATTGGCTTGACAAATGTCTTTGGCCTTCTAAGCCAACTAATTAGAACAGTGGTTCAGATGATTTTGCCTCCCAGGGAATATGTGACAATGTTTGGAGACATTTTTTATTGTCACAGCTTGTTGGAGGGTGCTACTGCCACCTAGTGGGTGGAGGCCAGGGGTACTACTAAACATCCTACAGTGTGCAGACCAGTCCCCAATAACAAAGAATTCTCCTGCCCAGAGGGTCAACAGTGCTAAGGCTGAGAAACTTCAAGTTGTTCTTGTTATTTTGTTTTTATATCAGAGAGAAAAGGAATCAGTTCATTTTCTTAAATTTCTTTTTTTTTTTTTTTTTTTTTTTTTTAATAAAGACGGGGTTTCACCCTGACAGCCAGGCTGGTCTTGAACTCCTGACCTCAGGTGATCCACCCACCCTGGCCTCCCAAAGTGCTAGGATTACAGGCGTGAGCCACCGCGCCCCACCCCCATTTTCTTAAATTTCTAGCCTAATTTTATGTTCTAGTCAATGACCATACTCCTCACTGACTGCTGTTATTTAACAACCTTATTAACAATTTCCACTGGACCCTGGGAACCTGCAGACATAAGCAGTTTGAATGAAGAGACTGGGTTTTTCTAATCTTGTAGATGACATGCACCTGGGTACTGATAAATGCCCTCCCCTCTGCTGTCTCTGCAGATCCTTTCTGTAGAGGAGGATAGTGGAGACAGGCAGGAGTAGCCTTTCTTATCTTTGCAAAGCTCTCTGAAATTTGCAGCATCCCCACCTATCGAGAATCACCAGCTGCCTTCAAAGCAACCAGGTTTGCTGCTAGAAGGAACTGGAGAGCGGCCGTGTTCCAAGGCTCACAGGCTCATCCGGGGCCCTTCTGAATTCAGAGCCACATCCTTCCTGGTACACTAGAGGGGAATCAATAACCTACATGTTCCCCTCAACATGCCCAGGAGGTCCCAGATGTGTTCAACCTGTGATATGCAGAACTCGGGGGTTCACAGAAGGGTTTGGGGGTCTCACTCTTCAACCAGAGTTCTAATTTCCAACGTTTTAACATGTTGGTCTTTTAGATCAAATTCAGTCTAAAGAAGTGGTTCTGAAAGCCTAAAGGAAGATGGAGACACACCCTGTAAGAAGGGGATAGGGGGTCATGTCTCAACAGGACACACTGCTGAGTGCTCAGGCTCCTGTCCCGTGAGCACACAGCACAGAGCAGATGGACGTGTGTGTCACTTCCCTCCCACCCTCTGGAGGTGAGTTGTAAGGAACTCCAGGGAGCCCTAAGGTGATAACGATGCAGATGGTGGAGCCAGGAGATGGTCTGGGAACAAGGGAGGAGGCCATTACATCTGCGAGAGACAGAGTCTGCCCTAGCCAACATCTAGCCTGTGCCCAGTCCGGGGCCAGATCTCCACCAATAGCTAACTCTGGTTCCCGCCCTCCTCTCAGCAGCCCTGTGCATCTGCCATGCTGATATTGGCTGTAGTGTGCAGAGGAAGAGCGAAGCTCCTGTCCTTGGGTACCCTCCTACCAGCACCTGCTGCCTTTGCCACGGGAGGGGGAGGATTGCGCCGTGTGGCAGCCACGTCTCCTAACGTGCAGGGCACGCTTGGATCACCAGGAACATCTGTCACAGCCATAACACATTTAGTCTGGTTGTCTTGTTTATACAACCTGAAGTGACCAGTTGGACTAAGATCTTCACAAAAAGACTGATGGGGTAGGGCAAGGAGGGGTCAGAAAAGGCTGACATCATTTAAATAGAGAATTGGATACAGCCTTAAACAGGGGACTTCAGACTTTGATATCTTAAGCTACACTGTGAGTTGGCCTGTAATACTTGCAGGTACTTTCTGTTATGCTACATGACAGTAAAAAGCAGGCAAGGAATGAACGCCCTGTCCTTAAACGAGGTCTTTCTCTATGGATGCAGAAAGCACACTGAATTTACAACAATGGGAATTGTTGTTGAATTTTCCCATTGTATTAGTTGTTGAATTAACAACTAATACAATGGGAAAAGATGCAAACACTGATATTTAACCCCCCTCTGGCATAAGTAAAACCTGCCCCTTCTGAACTAACATGGTCTTTTACTGAAATACTTATAACTTTTATGAGCCATTATTATCATTATGCAATGGTCGTCACCCTGCCTATAAATAATAATCATGGAGAAGCTTTAAAAACAAACTGAATGATGTCAGGGCCCAGAATGATTGAATTGAAATCCCAGGGAGCAGAGCCTAGGAATTAGAAACTTTTAAAACTTTCCCAGGAGAATCTAATGTGCCACCTTAGGCTGAGAACCACAGTTCTGGCTGTACATATTAACAGGCCAGGGGACAGAGCTTTAGCAGTTTTATTGCCCAGAAAGAAAAAAAAAGATTTTTTTCCTACCTTCTTTGGTTTTGTGGCTCCAGTGCAGTGCTTCTTAAACCTGGCTGCGCTTTAGAGTCACCTGGGGAGCTTTAAAAACTATGGCTGTCCTGGCCCCGCCCCAATCCAATTAAGCCAGAATTTCTTCCGGTGGGACTTGGCATCAGCAGTTTTTAAAAGCCTGCTGGATGATTTTAATGTGTGCCCAGGATTCAAGCTACTGCCCTAGCACAGGGGTTCTCAATCTTGGTTACGTATTGGAGTCTCCTGGGAGACTTTAAAAAATCCTCAGACCTGGGTCCCATCTCCAGTGATTCTTATTTAATTGGTCTAATTAAGTGGGAGATCTGAACGTTAAAAATTTCAAAACACTCCAAGTGACGATAGCATGCAGTCAAGATTGAGACCACTGGGTCTTCAGGAGGAAGGATTGTGCTGTTTTTAAATGAATTAATTTCTTCTTTCTGGCCCTCATAGGTATAATTTGCTTCATGGCACTGCAGAACGAGAAATTGATGTTGCTTTATATAATTCTGGCTCAAGCCCAGGTTGGTGGCACGTTTGATGTCCATCTGTTGGGACTCCTTTACACTCACCTAGAGAGTGAAGAACACCAGGGACACATCCATTTCAGTAGGGTGATTGGAGAATTATCTGTTAGATTGCTTTTCTGCCTATCTAATATGGTTTTTCTGCCTACCTAATATGGTTTGCCTGTGTCCTCACCCAAATCTCGTCTTGTGTTTTTCTGCCTACCTAATACGGTTTGCCTGTGTCCTCACCCAAATCTCGTTCAGGTGTTGTGGGAGTGACCCAGTGGGAGGTAACTGGATCATGGGGGCAGGTCTTTCTTGTGCTGTTCTTGCAATAGTGAATAAGTCTCATGAGATCCCATGGTTCTATCAGGGGGAGTTTCTTTACACAATCTCTCTCTCTTTGCCTGCCACCATCCACGTAAGATGCAGCTTGCTCTTTCTTGTCTTCCGCCATGATTGTGAGGCCTCCCTAGCCATCATGTGGAACTGTAAATCCATTAAACCTCTTTTTTTTTTGTAAATTACTCAGTGTTGGGTATGCTTTTATCAGCAGTGTAAAAATGGACTAATACAGTAAACCAGGAGTGGGTTGCTGCTGTAAAAATACCTAAAAATGTGAAAGCAACTTTAGAACTGGGTAACAGGCAGAGGCTGGAACAGTTTGGAGGGTTCAGAAAAAGACAGGAAAATGTGGGAACGTTTGGAATTCCCTGAAGACTTGTTAAATGGCTTTAACCAAAATGCTGATAATAAGATGGACAATGGAATCCAGGCTGAGGTGGTCTCAGATGGAGATGAGAAACTTGTGAGGAACTCAAGCAACGGTGACTCTTGTTATGTTTTAGCAAAGAGACTGGTGGCATTTTGCCCCTGCCCTAGAGATTTGTGGAACTTTGAACTTGAGAGAGATGATTTAGGATATCTGGCAGAAGACATTTTTAAGCAGCAAAGCATTCAAGAGGTGACTTGTGTGCTGTTAAAGGCATTAAATTTTAAAGGGAAATAGAGCATAAAAGTTTGAAAAATTTGCAGCCTGACAATGCAACAGAAAAGAAAATCCCATTTTCTGAAAAGAAATTCAAGCTGGTAGGGTATGAGACCCCCCTACCAGAAAAAAGATTACAACTCACTGAAGGCTCAGATGATTGTTAGCATTTTAAGCAATATTTTTAAAATTAAACTATATACATTGTTTTTAAAGACATAATGCTATTGTATATTTAATAGTCTACAGAATTGTATAAACATACATTTTATTTAACCAAAACTAAAAACATTTTTTGTCTTGCTTTATTGTGACTTTTTTTTTTTTGTAGTGGTCTGGAGACCACCATGAGGAGATACCTGAACTACTGGTATCTCCGCAGTCTGCCTGTATACCCTTTAAAAAGATATTTATTCCAATGTCTTTGTAACAGTAGAAAATTGTAAAGATGTTGAATATAGGATAATAATTATGTACAACTATGGATTATGTACAACTATGGGCTATGTACAACTATGGATTGTGTACACCTATGGGTTATGTACAACTATGGAACGAAAAAATAACAGTATTATTAGCATTAAGTCATAAAAAATTTATTAGAAGAATAAAAAGATGGTATAAAGTTAAACAAAACGTGATCATGAGTCAACAAGTTCATCAAAGTGTCTCCATTTACTACCACAACCAAGCGCAGGAACTGGAGGAGGCCAGAAGTCATCAACTTTATTATGCAGTGATACTCCCTTTGGCCAAAAGGGCCCCGTTTGAACTCCAGAGTCTGACCCATTAACTTTTCATGGTGGGAGGAGAAGGGGAAAGGAAAGGGAGAGCTATGAGGAAGAGCCTGAAGTGACCCATATCAAGGAGGCAATTGACTTTTTAAATTTCTATTTTATTTTGTCTTTGATATTAAATAACACATAGTAATATTAGAATTTGGAAAGTATTTCTGAGAATTCACCTTCGTTGATCCATAAACAAGGCATACAGAATGCATACCTAGTATTCCAGAATGGAGAACTTCTGTGAAACATCGGCAAATTCTAGGGCCAATTGAAATTATTAACGGAATATATTCACTTCAGAAAGACCATTTTTGAGTGATTATCTGAGTCTCCATAGCAATACCAGTGAATTAGACTTAAGGCATGTGGGCAAGAGAAAGGTATTTCTACTGCAATCAAATGTCATTGAACATAAGATACCTTAGATTATAAAATACATCCCAATTTTAGATATGTTAACATGTGAAAAAAATCAATGAAATAAGTGACTATACCTGAGAGCTTATTCTGTATCAAGTATCTGATATATAGTCTTTTTTTTTTTTTTTTTTTGAGATGGAGTTTCACTCTTGTTACCCAGGCTGGAGTGCAATGGCGCGATCTCGGCTCACCACAACCTCTGCCTCCTTGGCTCAGGCAATTCTCCTGCCTCAGCCTCCTGAGTAGCTGGGATTACAGGCACGTGCCACCATGCCCAGCTAATTTTTCATATTTTTAGTAGAGACGGGGTTTCACCATGTTGACCAGGATGGTCTCGATCTCTTGACCTCGTGATCCACCCGCCTCGGCCTCCCAAAGTGCTGGGATTACAGGCTTGAGCCACCGCGCCCAGCCCCTATATAGTCTTTTTTAATATTCACCACATTTTACATGTGGTGTATCCTGGTATTTTTATTTTACACATTAAGAAATTATAGCACAGAGAAATTAAGGAACTTATATACCATGTCATATAGCAATTCAGTGCTGGGGCTAGATTTTCAACTAATAGCAATTTGACCTAATCCATGATGCTATCCTCATATCAGAAATTTTGCCAATACTTTTCCTTAGGTGGAAATAAAGAGCCGTAGAACATGTGAGGTGTTTTTATAGATACCCAACTGTAAAGCCTGGACCATCAGAGATAACTCAAAGTCACTATTTTGCAACCCCCAGGAACTAATAGATACAGATAATAATTATCAAAACAGAGATAACAAGACCTTGTGTACTTTCTAGTGTAAGTACACAAGACCACCTCTGAATTAGCCTTAACAACAATAACGACAGCAAAATCACATCTAAATTTGACCAGTCTTCTAGATTTAAGCACCCCTACATTTCTAAGGAAATCTAGAAGATAGAGTAATATATTACCTAACACTATGAAAATGAAGACAGAAAAACCTGGACCACGAGAGTATGTGTAGAACAATGTAGTTTCTTTACAAACCAATTGCAAGGGGAAAAATAAGACATAGAAGGGATACCTATTAAAAGAGATTTAAGAGATGCCAGTCAATCACAATGCGTGAACTTTACCTGTATCCTGATTCAAAACAAATTATTATTATTTTTTTTGAGACGGAGTTTCACTCTTGTTACCCAGGCTGGAGTGCAATGGCACGATCTCGGCTCACTGCAACCTCCGCCTCCTGGGTTCAGGCAATTCTCCTGCCTCAGCTTCCTGAGTAGCTGGGATTACAGGCACATGCCACCATGCCCAGCTAATTTTTTGTATTTTTAGTAGAGACGGGGTTTCACCATGTTGACCAGGATGGTCTCGATCTCTTGACCTCGTGATCCACCCACCTCGGCCTCCCAAAGTGCTGGGATTACAGGCTTGAGCCACTGCGCCCGGCCCAAAACAAATTATTAAAAAATTTTAAGATAATTAGAGAAATGTGAACATGAAATATCTGATGATATTAAAGAATTATTGTTAGTGTTTTAGGTTTGACAATGATATCACAGTTGTATTTTAAATAGTCTTATATTTAGAGGTAGTTACTAAAGTATTTATATAAAAATAATATAATTTGTTTCAAAATAATCTTAAGGTATGGGTAGTAAAGGAAGCAGCTGGGTACAAAATGAAATAAGGTTGGCCATGAATTGATGGCTGCATGGGACTTACAATGCTATTCTCTTCATTTCTACATTCTATAATTTAAATTTTCTTGTCTATAAAGATAAGTTCTAAAAAACAATTTTAAAAGTCACTCGAGTTGCCCTAGCAACTGCTTTCCAAGTCCTCGCTGTTCTCTAACTACTATTGACCTTTGGCTTCTCTCCTCCATCTAGTCTCTGCCACCTTAGAACTTCCACTCTTTAGCACTGGTTACCTACATCATTTTGCCTCTTTGATCACAAGAACCTCTCTGCAAGCCTATCTAGAGATTTTAAAGAGTTTCCCCAAACTCCAGTAAAGAGATGGATCAGCCCTATGGAACAGAAAACTGCCAACCTCAGTATCTACCACACACATCAAGAGACTAACGTGTCCATCCATGGGCCACCAGGTTCAGCCTTCTCACCCAGAACGTTAGCTGGAATCAACCTGCCCCAGTCTAGAAATGCTTAATGAATTGATCCTTGCAAGTAACCTAATTTAATCATCCCATGCTTACTCCAGAAGGGAGGCTCATCCTAGAACAGGGGGATATGGTTTTTATTTTCACCAACCCCTGGCACCTGCTATCATCGACCTGGCAGGATTTTTCATGGCTCAGATTAACCTCAAGCCCATACTTCAGCAGGTTGAATCTTCTTAAAAAGCCATCATGGATCTGTTCTCAAGAAGCTCTTTGTATCAGGTAAGATAGAGTTCAGCTGTAAGCAAGGGCGCTCGACCTATCACTACTAACATTTTGGGCTGGATTATTCTTTGTTGTAGAGGCTGTCCTGGGCATTGTTTAGCAGTTTTCCTGGCCTCTATTTACCAGACGCCGGTAGCGCCTCTTCAGGTGTTCAAACCAAAAGTGTCTCCAGACATTGCCATGCATCTTCTGGGTGAGCTCCCTACTGTAAGCCAATAGCCAATGAATTACAGAAAATCCAAAATAACTGTGGCTGAAAGAAGGCAGAAATGTATTTTTCCCTCATGTAAATGAAGTCCCCAAATAAGCAGCCTGGCTAGTATGGTGGCTCCACGACCACCAGTGCCTGGGGCGGCTTCTTGTTGCCTCTCGATCAGGAACACGTGGTTTCCTCACTGTGGCCCCCAATACTCGAGCTACAACCACAAAGCACAGCTTCCAGAACCAGGAAGGAGAAAGAGTGAAGAGCCAATGGCCTCTACCTTTAAAGACACTTCCCAGAAGTGACATAGCATGGACATCCCATGTGCCTGAACTAGTCACGTGGTCACACCTGACTACAAAGAAAGCTGAAAAATGCGTTCCCTAATCTAGGTAGACATGAACACAGCCAGAGGTTACCAGGGAGGAAAGGAAAACCAGATGCTGGGGACTGCTAGTTGTCTCCACTGCACTAAGATAAGCAGGAACCATATATGAATATCCATGTAATCCCTCAGTTCCACCTGGCTATATTGAAGCTGGGAGTATGAATGCACGGAGCCCCCTCCCCTTGCCACCATGGGCTCTGCTTGGCCTTTGGCTGACTATTGATTCACAGCTTCTTCTCTAACCAGCCAGCTCTACCTGCAGCCTTTTAAAAATGCTTTCTTGGCTGGGTGTGATGATTCATGCCTGTAATCCCAACACTTTGGGAGACCGAGGCGGGCAAATCATGAGGTCAGGAGTTCAAGACCAGTCTGACCAACATGGTGAAACCCCGTCTCTGCTAAAAATACAAAAATTAGCTGGGCATGGTGGTGCATGCCTGTAATCCCAGCTACTCAGGAGGCTGAGGCAAGGGAATCGCTTGAATCTGGGAGGTAGAGGTTGCAGAGAGCTGAGATCGTGCCACTGCACTGCAGCCTGGGCAACAGAGCAAGACTCCATCTCTAAGTAAATAAAATAAAATAAAATGCCTTTTCTCCTTTTTTATACAATTAATGAAAGTTCACTTTGAAAATATAGCTAAAACCAAAGAAAAAATTAAATGTCACCCATGTTCACATTATGTTTAGATCATCATTGGAAAGTTTTAGCCTGTATCTGTAATAAGAGCTATCATGTGTTGAGTGGCTACTAAGTGCTTTACCTGTACCACCTGATTTCATCCTTACACTAATCCTGTAAGGAGGGCTATCGAAGTATAGAAAAAGTAACCTTAGTCTTTACTTCCCCAGCAATGCTAAAAACTGGCTAGGCCAGAAGTTGAAGTCAGAAAAGGACACCAAAGTTCTTGCTCCTAAGCTCTTTAGTCCATTTTTACATAACTACATTTATGTCTCTATTACGTATGCACATACACACTTCTTTTGCAAAGTGGGGTTATATTATATGATTTTGTAAGCCTTTCCTTTAAACATAAGAATAGATCATGAACATCTTTCAATGTTCCAAAGAACATCTTTCTTTTCTTTTTATTTTTAGAGATGGTGTATCGCTATGTTGTCCAGGCTGGTCTCGAACTCCTGGCCTCAAGCTATCCTCTGGCCTTAGCCTCCCAAAATGCTGGGATTACAGGTGTGAGCCACTGCACCTAACTTTCATATTTTCTTTTTTTTTCTTTTCTTTTCTTTTTTTTTTTTTTTTTTTTTTTTTTTTTGAGACGGAGTTTCGCTCTTGTTACCCAGGCTGGAGTGCAATGGCGCGATCTCGGCTCACCGCAACCTCCACCTCCTGGGAGGTGGGAGGTTAAACCTGGGAGGTTCAGGCAATTCTTCTGCCTCAGCCTCCTGAGTAGCTGGGATTACAGGCACGCACCACCATGCCCAGCTAACTTTTTGTATTTTTAGTAGAGATGCGGTTTCACCTTGTTGACTAGGATGGTCTCGATCTCTTGACCTCGTGATCCACCCGCCTCGGCCTCCCAAAGTGCTGGGATTACAGGCTTGAGCCACCGCACCCGGCCCTATATTTTCTTAAATATAGTTTGGCATAGTGCTTGAGAGCCTGATTTTGGGAGTCAGACAAATTGGGATTGGAGTTCCAGCTTAACTAGAGTCTGGCAAGGTGGCTAACTTTTCAAAGCTTTCATTTTCTCATCTGTAAAACAGAGATAATATTAATTTCCAATCATAAAGTCATTAGGAAGATTGTACTGATGTTAAGAGTGACCTTAGGGATAATCACAATGGTTAATATTTATTAATTAACTGCCAGGTATCATCAAAAACACTTCAAATGCTAGCCATCATGATTTTTCCATAAAGTTATTTTAAATGGCAACTGTTTTCTGTTTCATGGAGAGTATCCTGTACTCTAGTTTACAATCCTGTAAATTATGTCCATGATAAAATTCAAGGACCTTCCTTAAATTGTTAGGATATCTTAGATCCTAGATCCTTAATGCTGCCAGGAAAGCTGCCAGTCATTTCCCCTAAACTCAAAGAGGCAACTGCAAAAATGTCAGTGGATCAGCAGATTAAAGGCCCTCGCAAGGCATCATGTGCCTGATGAGCCAGGTATTCTTATTTAGGCTGATGACCCTACCTGTGCCCACCTTCAGCCAAGGATCAAATCTGAAGTGGTATCCGTACTAGCAAACAGGCAGATTTTGTGAACTTCCTCTCTTAAACGTGACTGCTCACATTCTCTGCTATCCTTTTAGGCAAAACACAACTCCCGTTTTTTTGGTAATTAAAGTACAGAAATCAGATACCTGATCTTGGCCTTTTCTCTTTTGTAAAGTGGTAACATTGCCTTACGAGGAGAAAATGTGTGAGAGGAAAGAGATGTAAATGACAGACATTTCGCCAACTTTGGTAGCAGAATGCAAGGACCCTTTGAAGGGAAGAGGAGGCGTTGGCAAAGGGGAAGAGACCGTGACTGCAAAAAGCAGAGGACTTTGCGAAGCAGGCAACTTGCCTAGCCTCACACGTTTGCCTGCAGGTCCTAACCTGTGCTCTAGACTTTCAAAAATTTATTTTGAAATTGGTCCAGACGAGCTGCAGTTTTGATTTTGAACACACGATGGAGCCTTTGCCTCTTAAATGGGAAACGTTTGTCCATCTTTCAGGGAAAGTCAAAAGGTTATGGAGAGAAGTCTTCAAGCATTCCATAATCTTTGCTGATGGCTGAGCAGAGCCAGAGCTCCCCGCTGCCCTCCATGAAGGGGCTGAAATTAGTTGTTTTTGCTTTGTTTCAGTGGCACCAACCATAGCCTACCAGCTATTCATTTGTGCTGGGTTTTGTTTTCTGGGATATTTTTCCATTCTTTATTTCAGATGAATTCCTCTATTTTTTTTTTTTTCTTATTTAACTTGATTCTGAATTTCAAAGGCTAATTAGGGGGAAAAAAAGATCTGTCAAAAAAGTCATTTGGAGATTTACCGCGAAACAAGTTGACTGACTGTCCTTTTAAGTTTTTACTAAGACTTCCTGTCTTTCTGCTTTCATAAGCATAACTGGTCTTTGGAACTACCCAGTAAAAGAGACATCATGGTGCTCTCACTGACATAAAGAAACATGCAGCTTTATACATACACACACACACACACACACACACACACACACACACACACTTGCAGACACACATACCTGCATGCACAAATGATCATTCACACACATGCATTCATGTTCATGCTAACACACATGCAACCATACATTCTCACACACACATGCTCATTGTGACAGTTACACACTTACACATATACCCACACTTACGCACCTATTCACACATGTGAAAACACGTGCACAAAATACTCATGTATGTGCTTACTCACCAACAGTTGATATCATACACATATACATTTATACATACACTTTCACACAAACACACATTACACATTCACCCACACGTGCCTTGACCTCCACAGTATGCATATACACACACATCACATGCACACACACACTCACACTCACACACTCTTTCACACGTAGACACACTCTCAAATCCACCCACAGGCTTCTAGCATTTGCTTACATATAGATCCCAAGTAAGAAAACAGGAAGTGTTAAAACATTTTTTTGCTTCCTCAGTAGTACCTAGCACGGAGCTGGACATCAAGCAAAAGCAAAGAAACAAAAAGCATTTGAAACAGGAGGAAGGAAACATTTAACTGACCAGCTCTTTTCTGGGTAAATTTATTTTGAAAAAGCAAACTTTGGTCCATTTATCACTCACCAAAATTTTATGTTATAAATGTCACAAACTGGAATTTGTGGCATAGCATACATAAAAAAGAAGTATCAAAAGTCAAAATATAATGCACACAGGAATGGTTACTGCTCTAAGAAAAATGTCCAAACAAGGCATGGGGTGACCAATACTTCAAGATTAGCATAATCATTCCCACTTGACAAGGGAAGACACCAACACCTGGAGAAAATAAATGGTGCTTGTCACTAAACTAAAACCTTATTAGCAGGGAGAATGTCTAACCCATCCCACTTTGCATCCCTAATATCAGCAAAATGAATGCCTGCCTGACTCCTTGTTTCCTGTTTCTTCTTCCTCTCCTCCTCCTCCCTCTCCTCTTCCTCCTCCTCCTGTTCCTTTTTTTCTTAAGACAAGGTCTTGCTCTGTCACTCAGGCTGGGTGCAGTGTCATGATCATGGCTCACTGCAGGCTCAAGCAATCCTCCCGCCACAGCCCCTCAAGTAGCTAGGACTGCTGGCAAACACCACCACGCCGAGCTAATTTTTGTGTTTTAGTAGAGACAGAGTTTTAGCATGTTGCCCAAGCTGGTCTCAAACTCCGGGGCTCAACCAATCCACCCATCTCAACCTCCCAAAGTGCTAGAATTTCAAGGGTGAGCCACCATGCCCAGCCAGACTCCCTGTTTTCTTACTCAAAATATAAATGTAAGACTATGGCATGAGTGTGTGAGTGAGTGTGTAAGCATCTGTATATGAGTTGTGTATGTTTGGTAAATACTGGCTAAACATAAGAAGGTGGCTCAACGTCACACAAGCTGAAAGGGGCACACTTGAATTCAACCCCAGTTTGTCTTTAAAGTATGTATCCTTTCTATAATAGGACAACCACTGCCACTAGAAAGCTCAGATTAAAGGTACAACACAGAGACGTCTCAAGGTCAAATGCCCCTGGAACACAGGTCAGGACTATTCTATTGTCACCCCAAATGCTAGCTCTCCAGTGTTTGCATGGAATCATCTCTAAATCTTGTTTAGTCAATTTACATCACACAGCAGCTTTCTGTCTGCATGATTTTGTTTTCTTAATTTAGATACTTTTCCATATACTTTAAGCTACAAATTCCAGTTGTTGACATTTGTAAAATACTATTTGTTAACCTTTTAAATCACTTTTTTTTTGGGTGCTGTTTTGCATATTTTTCTCAGATTTTTCTCTGAAAACAAAGAGATACTTTTGGGGTATCCCAATATCTTAACATTTGGTTAGTATTTCTTATAAAAAGACTCTCTTCCAAAGAATGTATGAGAGAGGTTGAAAATTTCCTCATTTATTTGTTTATAGATTCTTTTGTGCATTTAATCAAGATGTTGGGAGGAATATTGTCAGAATCTTCCATTGTTGCTTTTTGCTGCCCATGACAGCTCTTCTCATATGACAGAAAAAAATCTGTCCCCAATGAATGATTTGTGTGACTCACTGTTCAAGCTCCCTATTCTAGGCTGTCTTCTGGAAAGGAAGTCTGAGGAGAGACACTTTCAGGGGTGTCTTGAAGGAGCATCAGCATTACCAATTGACCCAAGGAAGAGGCTTTCCTAAGCAGAGGGAGCTGCCTGCAAAGCTGCAGTGCTGCGTGAGGGGACATAGGGCAAGAGACAATGCCAGAATGGTTTGCTGTCAGAGCCAGATGCCATAAAGCATTCTTCACACACACAATAAGAGTTCAAGTTAATATCATAGGCACAAATCGGCCATGAGTCTTCATGTTGGAACAAACAAACTTGTAATAATCTCAATCCAACAGAAGGCATTTAACCTGCTCCCAAACTGTGATTCACATGCTCTCAAGCAACCTCACTTGTATTTAGTTTTTGAGTGACCAGGACAAGATTCATCTAGAAGAAAGAAAATAGCTTTTGCCTAAGAATAAACTATGCAGTGGTTGACCTGCTTCAGCTATCATTTTGATCTTGAATAGAATCAGAGTAAACTTGACCCAAGATTTCCACAAAAGCAACAAAAGCAGTTACCCACAAATAGAACTTGTGTGCTTTGTGGCTAAGCTAGGGCTGGTATTTCTCTTCTCCACCTTCACCCCTTATCCCATACGTGCAATTAACTCGTATGAGCCTCTCTCTCTCCAGCGGGCCATGGGCTCCTTGAAGGTTAGGATCATGCCTTGTTCATGAATCATTCCACACATATTTGTAGTACAAAGCTGGCACCACGCTCTGTGCTAGGACCTGGAGTGACAGAGATGAGTAACACTGACAGGGCCCTTGTGCTCACGCCATAGATGATTCCAGTTCAGGGTCTTGAGTGCTATGATTGGGAATGTGCAGGGTGCAGCGGGGGGGTCACAGGGAGGCCACCCACAGTGTACTCCAGGCCGTTTCTTGGAGGCTTGGAGTCTAGGTCAAGTCTCAGTCAATCTTGAAAGATGTGTAAGCAGGCATTCTCCTCCGCATTGAGTCAGTGACGTCACCCCTTCCCTACACGTCTGGTGAAGCAACAGAAAGCAGGTGGAAATAGGTAAGCCAAGATTGACAGCCACCGAGTTCCAGGCTCATTTCTACGCAAAGCCTTGAGCGTCCCATTAGCTCTTCCCAAGCACCCACCCTAAAGCGCTCTCCTCTAGTTGGTACCCCTCCAATCCCCTCCTCTGTGCCCATCTCGCTGGCTCCACCAACATGTCCTTGGTGTAAAGACTTAAGACTTTTAAAAAAGTTTCCTCCTTTCCCATCCTTCCTTTTAACTCCAACAGCTTCAGTGAAAACTTGCCAGAAACAAACCTGCCAGGGCAGCTGAGAGAGGGGGCGGCTGGTGGCACCGTGCCTTCCCGCCGGCCGTTCTCTCCGCAGGTGCCCGGCCCCTGCCTCCGCGTGCGCCTCGCAGAGCGCAAAGCGCTGTCACGACTCGGTGGCCGAGGTGATTAATTAGCGGCGTGGCCGTGCAGGGGACGCGTGCTGGCCTCCACATCTGCCCCGTGCCAGCAGGGGTCAATATGCGGTGTCACTGCTTTCCCTCTCACTCCCTCCAAAGCCTAATTGGCTGTGACACGCGGGCCAGCTGTTGTGAGAGGTGGAGCGCGGCGGGCGTTTTCCAGGACGGAGGCGGCGAGCAGGTTGACGGGCCTGTGGAGCTTGTGAGCTGCTTCCTGACGCCGACCTCGTCTTTGTTCCAAGTCTGGGGTGGCTGGACGCTCTGGGTATTCGCATCCTGTTTCTTTCTCCTGGCTTTCCTCCTGGTCACAGTCAGGAGGTTGGGTACAGAGGAAAGAGAAGTTTCAGGGGTCCATAAAGGGGCATCAGGTAGCGAGCGCTCCTGTCCACGAGCAACCAGAAATCTCTCCCTCTCCTCAACTGAAATCATTGTGCCACTGTCAATACTCTTACTGCGGGATAAATTCTATCTCATTTCTTTCTGCTTAGGAAAATATGGGCTGGGGTTGGAAAGAGAGGGTGAATGGGGTAATTTTGGAAGCCTGGGCAATGGGAGAGTAAGATGCCAGGGTTGAGAGGGGATCTGCACCTCCAGGAATTGGCTTGAGCATAGGAAGGAGATAGAACAGTCTAGGAGCAGATACGGGCCTGGTATTGGTAAAACTGCAAAGGGTTTTCCCCCAGTGTGTGGGAGAAATATGATTCTAGAGGGAACATCCTTTAAAAAAAATAGTCTTGCAAAGCTGTTTTAGAATATCTCCCTACTCAAACAGAAGTGTGCTGAAAACCACCCTGATGGTCATATTCTAACACAATGAGCTATTTTCTTTCTTCTAGATGAATCTCGTCCTGGTCACTTAAAAACTAAATACAAGCGAGGCTGCCTGAAGGCACGTGAATCACAGTTTGGGAGCAGGTTAAATGCCTTCCATTGGATTGAGATTATTACAAGTTTGTTTGTTCCAACATGAAGACTCATGGCCGATTTGTGCCTATGATATTAACTTGAATTCTTGGTGTGTGTGTGAAGAATGCTTTATGACATCTGGCTCTGACAGCAAACCATTCTTACGTTGTCTCTTGCCCTATCTCCCCACACACTGCCCTGCAGCCTTGCAGGCAGCTCCCTCTGCTTAGGAAAGCCTCTTCCTTGGGTCCATTGGTAATGCTGATGCTCCTTCAAGACACCCCTGAAAGTGTCTCTCCTCAGACTTCCCTTCCAGAAGACAGCCTAGAATAGGGAGCTTGAACAGTGAGTTGGATTGAGGAGGAAGCACAGAGGAAGGGTCCTAACATTGACTGAGCTCCCACAGCATGCCAGGAAGGGTCCTCAGCACTGCTCTATTCTTTGGAGAGGCTGAGACAGGCTCCTTGGTCTCTCCAGATCCTGCTACTCAGGATTGAGCTAGGTGGCTAATTTGAATGATTGGTTCACTTGTTTCATTCAGTCCACAACTTTTATGGAACCTAACTCTGAGGCAGGCACTGAGAGGTACCAAGACGAGCTGGAGGAGTCCACAGGTAAGGCTAGGGAGCATGACAAGGCAACGTGACAACCCGGGGTGGGAGGTGGGATGGGAGCGTCAGGGCTAGGGTTCAGGGAGGCTTCCTGGGAAAGGACGTCCTGAGCTAAGTTCCGAGGCTGAGCAGGTGTTCATTATGAATCAGTGGCAGAGTTCTGGCACAGGGAGAGGCAAGCTCAGAACTGGAACAGGCACAGATTGTTAGTGCTGGGCGAGGTGGGGGGGGTGCACCACAGCAATCATCTGCTTCTCTCTGCTCAGCCTGGAACCCAGAGAAGGCCAAGAGCTGGGCAGGTGTGGGCATTTCTCCCCTTTAACTATATGGACAAAACTTTAAGACCACCTTCCTTTTGGAAAGCTGGAGGGCCGCTTAGGCCCAGAAGTGAGAAGAGGGGATTAGAGAGCGCCTAGAGGTCCCCTCGACCAGTAGGACAGTAATAACCTTATTAGGAGAGAGGGGGCTTTGCAGCACGGGTAGCATCAGCTCCCACCAATGGCCCTGCAGCTGACCGCATGCTGTCCGCAGTTTCAGCAGCCGGTGATTGCCTTCGTCGCAGAAGCTCCTGCCTCACACCTCGCTTCTCATTAGCCCCTGCTGGGCTGCCACCCTGGCAGATGAGGAAATGCCACTGTGTCCTCAGCCCAGCTCCACCTCCTGGCCCACCATCCTGCCGCTCCCACCCCTCCCCTACCTACCCGAACAGTTGCCTTGTCTCCTCCTTCTTGGTCCTCCAGCCCTTGACTCAGGGAGCTAGAGGGGAAACAGAGAAATTAGCTTCATCCTTGGCTCTCTTGGGTCTAAACATTCTTGATGTCCTCATTAAACATAAAGGAAACATTCTCCGCTGTGCTGTGCAGCTGGAGCAGTGGACACTTCTTTGCTCTTGGTTAAATGCGGGCCGTTGCGCACATCACTCAGTCAGCTCATGTTTGGACCACGCAGGATGGGCAAGGTGCCTTGATAGAGGGCAAGGGTGCTCCTTCAGACACTTGCAGTCTGAGGAGGAGCGATCACAATATACAAAGGAAAATAACAGCACAGCAGCGCAAGAGATGTCTTGATGCTGAGCGAACGAGTGGAATGAATTTAAAGGAAATGAGCAGCTAGGGCTTGACAAATACTTACCTGGCCTACCATATGCTGTTGATGAGAGCTACAGGGATGAGTCCAGGTGTGTCCCCTGACCTCGAGGAAGTCATAGCAGGGAGGTGTGTGACATTTAAGGCACACACTGAGGCCTGTGACATTTAAGGCAGAGTGTACAGTGGGAGCAGGGACATTGGGTGAGGGATAGACTGAGCACACAGAGACAGCTGGCAGACAGCAGCAGAAGCAGTGGTTATGAGTGGAACAGTGTGGGAGCGGGCTGTGACAGAGAGGACCCACTGGGCGCTGCAGTCCAGCATGGGCACCAGGCCTGCTCTAAGAGGGGTTTGCATAATCTACAGCCACCCCTTTCATTGTGCTGTTCTCCTCCTATGTACTATGAACAGCAGGCTCCAACCTGGGGCTCCGTAGCACAGACCCAGGTTGCTCAGAGCCTGACGGGATCACTGCTACTCTTCAGCTCCTCTCTCCCTCCCATGTGGCCATCACAGTGGGTTCCTTCATTTTCTACATCAGTCTTGCAAGAAGTTTTAATTTCTCTGCATAATGGATTTTCTTTCTCTTGATGTTTGTGGTTCACCTGTTTGTTTTCAGGATTATTCATACAGAAAGATTCAGGAAGTTTTTTTTTTTTTTTTTTTGGAAAGTTAAGGTAAATCACTGTCTAGTTTTAACTACATGTTATCAAGAAATGGGCTTTACTGGTTTCCGATCAACTCGCTCTTATCATTGATACCACCTCCCAGAGCAGACTAAATTATTGGTGTAATGAGCTAAGCAGTAGTTTTGGCCTCTGACAGGCATAGCCTTCTTAATTCCTTCAGTTAGGATTCTCATAGCTTTTCTCTGTCTGCCCCGTGCAGAGCCCAGCACTCAGCAGATGTGCTGGGGAAATGGCACTGCTTTCTCTGATCCCTCAAGGTCATCCAGTGGAGGTGTGAGGACGGCCAATTAAAGCTGAATCAGGTGCAACTTTGTGAGGGAAAAGGTGATAGCTGAGGCCCAGACAGAACTGAAATCTCTACCACCTGTTCAGCGTCTCCACCTGCCATGCGGCACTTTGCTGAGCTGCTAGAGACAGCAGTCTGTTTTGAGTACATCTTTTTTGTCACTTCAGTCTTGCTTACCCCTCTGAATTTGGTATTTGGCTGGCTCTTATTAGCCCTCTATGGCAGCTTTTCTTAGAATGTGTTTAGTGGAAATCAGACCCATGAGACACTTAATTTTAAAATAAATACATAATAAAATAGTTGGGAGTGTTCCGGTTCTATCGTCATATGTATTTTGAAAATGTGACCTCCTGCATCCCCCTCTTGGGAATCCATTATGCACGTTAGCCTATTCAAGGCTCTGAGAAGTCTTGCAGCTCAGAAACTCTGGTTTTATTTATTGTGGCTGCTAAATGTATTTTACCACTGAAGCCCCCTTTTTATTAGTATCTCGTAGACCTTGGGTTTTGTAGAATACACTTTGGGTAGATGTTGCTGGCCTATAGGATCATAAATAATAGTTTGAGATATACTAATTTACTAGGCTATTCTTGGAAATGCACAGTCTTCTGGAGCCAAAGGAATAATTATTTCTTGTCAATCAATGGCCAGGCAGACGGCAACCCGACTCCTAGTTTTGAAATCACCTCACGTGGCTGATCACCTACTCCAACAGCCAATCAACACAGAGAGTTTCAGAGAGGAGTCAAACAGAGGCACTGCGCTTCTCTTCAAAAATAGAAGGCCTGCCTTTTTTTGTGACAGAGACAGAAAGTTGAAAGATATCCACTCAAGTAAATTAATTATTTTATCTTACAATTTATTTGGGAAAACAAAAATCCGTATGCACACACACACACACACACACACACAATCAAAGAATGATGGTAAAGCCACCTTATTTTAATCCAAATTTGCTGTCCAGCATACAACTGGTAGCCAAAGCAAGAATTGTATGTGAACACAAGGAGGTAATAAGTAGTTATCAAATAAACAGTGCACATCATCTCTTTTCCATATCTTATGAAAAGAAAATGAAAAGTGAGGTCAAATTGCAGCGAGAGATGTTGTTTCATTCATTATTCACTTTAGCAAGTACTTATTGGGTGCCCATTATGCTAAGAAGAAAGAGAATGTTTAGGTGAAAAAGATATCAATCGTGCCTTCAAGAAGTTAGCAGGTTTGTAGGAGAATTAACATGTAGACTCCGAAACTATAATCATAGAATCACTGGGCTTTAAACAGAAGCCTCTTAGAGGCCATCAAATTTAAGCCGTCATGTTGACAGATGAGGAAACAGAGGCTTACGGGGACTGCAAAATGCATTTAAGGCCACACGCCATTTCGGTCACAGAGCTGAAGGTTGCATCATCCTCCTGACTACCACCAAGGCTCCTCCTTCTGCTCCACGAAGAGTGTGCTAGAGCCCCTAAGAGTTGCAACCGAAGTGCTATGGAGGCTTAGAGGAGAGGCTCTGGAAAAAATGAGGCATTTAGGTTGAGTCTCTAGAAATAGATAAAATTTTGACAGGTTGGAGACAGTACTGAGGATGAAAGGGCATTCCAGGAAGATGGAACAGCAAACAAAAGTTTAGAAATGAAAAAGTACAGGGCAGATTTGGATTACAGAAAAACCATCCAATTCTTGGTCAGATACTTGGTAGAGGGGAAACATCTTATAAGGGAATTGACCCTGAAAGATTGGTAGAGCTAAAACCCTGGGCAGCCCAGTCAAACCAAGGGCTAGATTAGGCTCAAAGCACGCCATGGTTTGAGCCATGTGCAGGAACCGTGGAAGCTGTTGCATGATAAGGTCCAAGCAAGACATGCCGCAGAAGGATAAGGGCAACAGAGCAGGGAACAGAGGGTGAGATGCTAAAGTCTTAGGAGATGCAGAAGACACAAATTGCTGGAGTGCTCAGAAGGAAGCATGTCTAGATGGTGAAGGACATTAACTAAGGATTTTTCTGGAGTCGAGAACAGGAGTGATGAAGTTTCCTCTCCACAAAAAACTTTTAGTAGCAGGTTCAGTGTCATCAATTCATCTCTCCAAAGCACTCTAATTTTGTGCCTGGTAAGAACTGAAATTGAAGAGGGAGGGTTATAAACCCTCAACATGCTGTTAGTGCTTGGGATAATATAAATCTCGGGGCAAGAATTACCCTCCTGAAGCCTGGCATTATCAGTGTATGCAACTAAAAGAAATCACTGAGGATTGACCTCACTCTGGCAGGGAGTCATCATGGTAATGATTCCAGATTCCTTCTCTTTCATTCATATTCTTTCTTTTTAAATTAAGCAGATGCCCATGTATACATATTTAATTGCTGGGAAATTCTTCACCAGGGAAGAGCTGGTGCTCAAACCATACTTGAACAATATTCTTGTTTTCTTGGCATCTTTTGCAAAATTGTTTTGCCTAGCATTGAAGAGATTTATAAATGAATTTTTCAAATACTCTTTCAGACTGTTCATCTGTTCATGTGAGTCACCTCATATTTGAATATAAGCAAATAATCTAAGTAAAATGTTTTGATGCTTCCAAATATTCAGACACTTACCATTGTAGTATCAAGATACTCTACAATATAAGTTACTCATATATTTTTATATAGCAAATGATACAGATAGTATTATGATGACGCAGGCACAGAACTGGGTCACAGTTTAATTTTTTAGCAAGAAGAAACTCTGATTTGAATGTTCTCTGCAAGTTCATTTTTGTGATTCTTGCCATTCCTGCACAATGCTATTTCATACCAACACACACACTCTCTCCCAAAGAGGTATTCATCTGAATGCCAGCAAGGCTGTGAAAACGCCTCCAATCCCTGTGACCACAGGGTCTACTGCTGTTTCTGAGAGGGAAAGGAGAGCTGAAGGACCCAGCCTTATGTTCAAAGCATAAAATCAATAAGACCTTTCTCACAAATTAAGAAGAAATGAAAGGAGGAGGAAAACAAAGAAGAAAGAAAGGAAGACAGAGACAAGGAGAAAAGAAGGAGAATGATTCAGGATCGAGCCACTCTGTGCTGATATATCCTCTACAAAATAATAGAGAAGCACATAGACGCCCCGGCTGTGCATGTGTATAAAGAAATCACGTGCCTATATCACAGTAGTAATTAAAACCTCTCAATCAGATGCTATAGAGAGATTAGTTGTCACATTGTGTTAAAGGAATCCTTGCCTTATTCCCTAGAAGGGGACAGACTGCCTGCCGTTCTGTCATCTGTTCCCGAGCTAGAGTGACCCTCAGCCAAAATGCCTCACTGACAGATTCTATGCGCAGAAGAAGCCCTTTGCAACCTGGGACTGTTCTACTAATATATAAGAGAAAAAATGGATCACATCTATGGGCCCAAAACTCCACCTTGTGTCCCAACAGCCAACCCAGTTGCCTTCAACAAACACCCTCAATGCTATGTCAAAACTCTCACTTTCCAGTCCTGCTTTTCAGGAAGGCCAGTTGGGAAATTCACCAGGCAACCCGGAAGGGGCAGGAGTAAAGTGGTGCAGTAGAAAGAAACTTGGTCTGGAATTCAGGGGATCATTTCTGGTCCTCAGCTCCACCAGGCAGTATGAAAACTTAGCAGAGTACCTTGACTTTCTCATCTATAAGCTAAGGGAATGGCCTGGTTCCAAGTCAACTGTTAATTCTGTTATCCTAACCAAGTAGAACAGATGGTGTAGCCAATAAGTTGAATGAAGAACAATGAGGTCTATGGACATTTTTTTCATCACCAAATAACCAGTTGATTCAGTCAAATATTTTGTCAGCCTACTGAAAAAGAAACCCCAGCCAAATTAGCTTTTGTGCTTTTTTTTTTTTTAACTGATTGCTATATTGATTGAATTGATAACCTAAATCATTGGTCCCTAGATAGAAAAATTCACAAGAACTACTTGAGGAGTCCACGGATACCTATTATCCCACTGGTGTGACATTTTTATTAAGTTCTCCCATGTATTGTATTTTTGTAATGCCTTTGCCTGAAAGCAACTTGGAGACAAGAAACGTCTTTGACACCTTCAGAAAATAGAAAGACAATTCACAGAATTGGGAGAAAATAATTGCAACTTATATACCTGATAATAGATTGTAGCTAAAATATACAAAGGATACCTGCAACTCAATAATAAAATGATAACTCAATTAAAAATAGGCAAAGGATCTTAAACAGGTATTTCTCCAAAGAAGACACACGAATGACCAATGAGCACATGAAGAGATGGTCCATATTTTTGGTCATGAGGAATATGCAAATCAAAACTGCAATGAGATACCACCCCATACCTCACAGTCTAGAATGCCTAGAATGAAAAGGACAGATAACAAGCGTTGGCAAGCTTGTGAAGAAATTAGAACCCTCATACATGGCTGATGGGATTATAAAATGGTACAACTACTTTGGTAAGCAATCTGACAGTAACTCCAAAGGTTAAAGATTTATTATATGATCCAGAAATACCAGGAGAAATTAAAACATATATCCACACAAAAACTGGTCCATGAGTGTTCATAGCAGCATTATTCATAACGGCCAAATGTGAAAACATCCCAAATATCCATCAAATGAGGAATAGATAACAAAATGTGGTATAGCCACAGAAGGAATATTATTTCACTGTACAGAGGAATTAAGTAATTATACGTGCTATATGAATGAGCCTCAAAAACAATGCTAAGTGAGAGAAGTCTGTCACCAGAAAACACATATTGCATGATCCTATTTACATAAAAAGTCTGGAAAAGACAAATCTACAGAGACAGAAAGTAGATTAGTAGTTTCCAGGAAATACGAAGAAGAGAGAATTGAGGGTGACTGTTAATGATGTGAGGTTTTATTTAGAAGGGGGATGATGAGGATGTTCTAAAATCAATTATAATGATGGTTACATAATTATGAATGTGATAAAAGTAATAGAACTGTATGCTTTAAACAGGTAAATTGTATGTTACATAAATTGATCTCAGTAAAGTTGCCATTTTTAAAAAAGGGGAAAAAACTGGTTTTCTTCATCTGCCCTTTTGTCCAGGACCTGCATCCGTTTCTTGCCCTCCAAAATATATTGATGCAAATTGATTTGATAATGATGATAATCACGAAGATTTTTCTTCCTTTAAATTCAAACCTTTCTTTCAGGAAACATTTAGATGTTAACTACACGATTGTAGGGAATGAAAAGTTTAGTGGAATTGCTGGCAAAACAAGTTTCCATCCACATGGTCCAGTATGAAAGGGGGCTGGGTGATCCCACAGTGACAGATTTGGCCTTGCTTGGTGCGTGTTCTTCAGGATGGGAAGGCTGACTCTGGTACCATTTAATAATCAAGACCAGTGGACTTATTTACTCTTTGTGTTCTCACTACTGACTCACCATCTGTAAAAATGTGAGTTTCCCACAGTTCAAGGCTAGTTCATAAAACATGTGTTTAGACACTGGATCCCATCTGATATCTAGAGTTGATGAGACTCACCAGCAACAAATTACTATAAGAGACTGCTGGTTGTTCCAAAATATCTGTTCTCCCTTTCTTCCCCAGAAATCAAGTTTTAGCTGGATACCTAGCCGCTCAGTGTGGCCATCTGATTAGGTTCTAGCCAACAGGCTGTGAGTAGGAGTGATGTGTGCCCCTCTGGGTTCTCCTAAGATGACTGGGCATATGCTTCTCTGGTCCTTCTTAAAAAATCTTCCCACTGTATAACAGAGTTACGCACCGGAGACCTTTGTCCAGAAAGGAATAACACCTGTCAAAGAGATGGAGTGGCCCGGGCATGGTGGCTCATGCCTGTAATCCCAGCACTTTGGGAGGCCGAGGCAGGCAGATCACTTGAGGTCAGGAGTTTGAGACCAGCCTGGCCAACATAGTGAAACCTTGTGTCTACTAAAAAATACAAAAATTATCCAGGCACGTGGTGGTGCATGCCTGTAGTCCCAGCTACTCAGGAGACTGAGACAGGAGAATCACTTGAAACTGGGAGGCAGAGGTTGCAGTGAGTCAAGATCACACCATTGCACTCCACCCTGGGCAGACAGAGTGAGACTTTGTCTCAAGAAAAGAAAGAAAGGAAAGAAATAGAAAGAAAGAAAGAAAAGAAAAGAAAGAAAGAAGAAAGGAAGGAAAGAAGGAAGGAAGGAAAGAAAGAGAGAGAAAAAGAAAAAGAGAAAGAAAGAAAAAGAAAGAAAGAAAGAGAAAGAAAGAAAGAAAGAAAGAAAGAAAGAAAGAAAGAAAGAAAGAAAGAAAAAAAGAAAGAAAGAGAAAGAAAGAAAAAAGGATGGAGAGCTCCTACCAGCCTGAGGAACATAATTACCACTGAACTATTCTATGAGAGAAAAATAAATTTCTGTGTAATTTAAGTCACTCTGTTTTGGGGTCTACTTGTTACAACAATCAAGACTGGACTATAACTAATATAACCAGACTCCCATGTTTGCACAGGACTGATGAATAAACCAAATGCCAATTTGTTTGTCATCCCCACTGTCTGTTATACACTTCCTAAAACAAAAAATGTTTAATTCCTTCTACAGAGCATTCTTTTCCTATTCGGTATGGGAGAGCATGGGAAACTGAATTAGAAGCTCTTTTATCAGATACTGTTAGAATTGATGGTTGGCTGTTAACCTAGACAAATTAAAGTGAGGAATCATTTTTAAATGATACAAACACATATAAAACATTTTATTTGAAAATCTGTGGGAAACGTCCTGAAAGTCTCTTGAAAAGAGAGAGGAGGAGTTGGGTTCTTTATCTTGCTACTGAATGATTGGAGCTCTGGAAGCTACATTGGACCAAAAGGATGATGGTCACTTTACAGGGATAGCGGCGCAGACACCAGGAGGGAGCCTGGACCCTCTACAACCTCATGGGACTGTCATGTGAGCCTGCACTGCCAGCTTCCAGACTTCCGTTCCATGATAGATGCTGTGGGCATCAGCTTGTACATTTTATGGAAGGAATGGAGAGTGTTGGTCAGTCCAGCACATTGACTGAGGAGTAATCAATTAACAGTGTTTACAGAGAAATTAGATTCTGGAGCAAGCAAAGGCTTAGGTCAAAGCAAATTATACAGTTCTGCATGATATTTCATTTAAGTTACAGAAAGGTTTAATGAATGTCTCTATCCTACAGTAAAGTATACCTCTCCTGTGACCCGAATTTTTGTAACCACTGACTATCTCATTTCATATTCTCTCTGTTAGTACTGAAAACTGCTGGCAAGTTTTTAAAATTTGATTGTTTTTAAAGTCAACATGAGCCCAATGTATAATGTAAGACAAGTTACTATAAAATTGAATGGTTTGCAGTTTAATTGGTTTTCTTAGTTACAAATGGTCCTTTTATGTGCTGGCTATAATCATTGCCTTGGCTTCATTAGCCAGGTCCCAAAATTATCTGAACTAAAATTACTGAAGGAAAACATCCCATCAGCTATACTTGGTTAGGGATAATACCAAGGTGGCATTTATGCAGCTTACAAAGGTCTAAATCAGAAGGGATTTCAAGTTCATTTATCAGACCCCCACATTGCTTTCTAAGAAAAATTCCACCTGAGACATGATATAGAATTATCTTGAAAGACATGTTGCAGGAGGCAGAAAATGATTAAATGGCTAAAATGAGTGCTTGTTCTATATTATTCTCTGAAATTATTTAAAACAAGATGTGAAGCTGTAGCCATGGAAAAATGAAATAGTTATTAAAAAAAAGATGAGCTCTACTGTTCATTCATTTATCCCTTTATACATTTAGCAAATGTTTATTGAAAGCCTCTGATTTACTGTCCTAAGGGCAGGGTGTCACAGCCGCACCCAGCTGACCAACAGAGACAGATGTTCCCTTTCTTTGGTGTACAATTGTTTCCCTACCAGGACTACACACTCACGCCCTTGTGCATCTCAGCAACCAGTTCTGGCTCATGTTACGTGACTGTAAATGATACATGTGACTTCTAAACCAAGATTGTTAAGATCCATCATGCCTTCTCCACGTTCTCTTTCCTTCTAGGGTGACCTTGAAGACTCTGTTGAAGATGGTGGCATCACAAGATAGAAGGAACATGGGTCCCTCAGTCATCACTTGCTGGAAACCCTCCCCAAAGAATCGACCAACCAGGAATACTGTATTGGATTTTAGTACAAACAAGAAAAAATATATTTATTCTGTTAAGCCACTGAGTTTTGGGTTGCTTTGCTACAGCATTTAACCTACCTTGATTAATACTAGAGACATAGGACTGGGGATTATAAATTTCTCATTTATTGCAAGCAACTGATCCCATTATTATGATCTTATTCCATTGTAATGCAACTTTGTTAGAAAATATTGGGAGTTTATGAAAACCTCCCTCTGAGTATCTTAAAAGCCTTCTTTACACAATAAAATCTCATGAAAGAATGAGAACAAACCCAAACTAATTGCATTTTGGCAAACATTTCACACATGTATTTGCAAGTTAAAATCTCTATAGACAATTGCCTAGTTTTCAGAATGGAATGTTGGAAAAGATCACAAATGAGACCATCGGATGGACGGACACTTTTAGTAGGAATATTCTGCAAGGTCTGGAAAATTTAGCACTCATAGTTTGACTGCCTATTTAGTTCCTCCCCTCCATGCCCCCCAGGCCTTCTGATACGTTTGATTTACGAAAAGGATACACTGTCAGGCAAGGTGTGATGGGATGCAGAACCTGAAGCCATGGACAACCACCGCTCAAAGAATGAGGTTTGGGGCTTGGGTCTTCAGAGTACCGAGTCATGACCTGCTTACCTCGCTATAGAACTCCTGACCTGCTTTATCCAACTAGACTCCCAAGCTAGAAGACGAGAACAGCCTGGATAGTAAAAGGCAAAATATTTTTACAATCTGAAGAGAAACCAGAGCATAAGATGAGAACAGCACGGATCGATAACCAAACTAAAAACTTCACAAAACAACACTTACCATCACTATGCACAATGCAGTGAAATATTTTCTACTCCTTTTATACAATACTAACTGAAAGCCAATAAACTCTTTTCACAACCCACTACTAAATTAGAATTCTCAGTTTGAAAACTGTCTCATCTAATGTATGTTTTCCTTTCCTGCTAAAGGGCCCTTTCCATTGATGTGCTCTCCTTAAATAAAGCCTGCACTTGGCCAGGCGCGGTGGCTCACGCTTGTAATCCCAGCGCTTTGGGAGGCTGAGGTGAGTGGATCACAAGGTCAAGAGATCAAGACCATCCTGGCCAAAACGGTGAAACCCCGTCTTCACTAAAAACATAAAAATTATCTGGGCGTGGTGGTACACTTCTATAGTGCCAGCTAGTCAGGAGGCTGAGGCAGGAGAATAGCTTAAACCTGGGAGGCAGAGGTTGCAGTGAGCCAAGATCACATTACGGCACTCCAGCATGGCAACAGAGCTAGATTCCATCTTGGAAAAAAAAAGACTGCACTTTAGAAGGACACAGTCTCAGTTTACTCTGCTGTACAAAGAACTGAAGTCAAATTGTTACCTTCACAAGGAATAGTTGAATTTTTATTTGAATGTAAAGTATATATATATATATTTTAAATTTATTATACTTTAAGTTCTGGGGTACATTTGCATATCATGCAGGATTGTTACACAGGTATACGCATGCCATGGTGGTTTACTGCACCCATCCCCACTTCGTCTACATTAGGTATTTCTCCTAATGTTATCCTCCCCAATCCCTCACCCCCTGCTATCCCTCCCCTACCTCTCCCACCCCCCAACAGGCCCTTGTGTGTGATGTTCCCCTCCCTGTGTTCATGTGTTCTCAATATTCAACAACCACTTATGAGTGAGAACATGTGGTGTTTGGTTTTCTGTTCTTGTGTCAGTTTGCTGAGAATGATGGTTTCCAGCTATATTCATGTCTCTGCAAAGTACATGAGCCCATCCTTTCTTATGGCTGCATGGCATTCCATGGTGTATATGTGCCACATTTTCTTTATCCAGTCTATCATTGATGGGCATTTGGGTTGGTTCCAAGTCTCTGCTATCATAAACAGTGTCGCCACAAACATACGTGTGCATTTATCTTTATAGTAGAACAATTTATAATCCTTTGGGTATATACCCAGTAATGGAATTGCTGGGCCAAATTGTATTTCTATTTCTAGATCCTTGAGGAATCGCCACACTGTCTTCCACAACAGTTGAACCAATTACACTCCCACCAACAGAATAAAAGTGTTCCTACTTCTCCACATCCTCTCCAGCATCTGTTTTCTCCAGATTTTTTTAATGATCGCTATTCTAACTGGTGTGAGATGGTACCTCAATGTGGTTTTGATTTGCATTTCTCTAATGACCAGTGATGATGAGCATTTATTCATATTCATATTCTTCTCTAAGCTATTTATTCTAGTTTGCATTTCATCTAACCTTTTATCAAGGTTCTTAGTTTCTCTGCATTGGGTTAGAACATGCTCCTTTAGCTCAGAGAAGTTTGTTATTATCCACCTTCTGAAGCCTGCTTCTTTCAATTCGTCAAAGTCACTCTCCATCCAGTTTTGTTCCCTTGCTGGTGAGGGGTTGTGATCCATTGGAGGAGAAAAGGTGTTCGGGTTTTTGGTGAAATCATCTTTTCTGTGCTGGTTTCTTCTCATCTTCATGGACTTATCTACCTTTGGTCTTTGAAGTTGGTGACTTTCAGATGGGGGCTCTGAGTGGATGTCCTTTCTGTTGATGTTGAAGTATTTCTTTCTGTTTTTTAGTTTTCCTTCTAACAGGCCCCTCTGCTGCAGGACTGCTGGAGGTCCACTCCAGACCCTGCTTGCCTGGGAATCACCCGCGGGGGCTGCAGAACAGCAGGGATTGCTGTCTGTTCCTTTTTCTGGTAGCTTTTTCCCAGAAGGGTACCCACCAGATGTCAGCTAGCACTCTCCTGCATGAGGTGTCTCTTAGGATAAATGGGGGTCAAGGAGCTGCTTGAGGAGGCAGTCTGCCCCTTTTCAGAGCTCAAGTGCTGTGCTGGGAGCTCCATTGCTTCCTTCAGAGCTGCTGGACAGGGACATTTAAGCCTGCTGAAGTGGAATTCACAACCGCCCCTTTTTCCAGGTGCTCTCTCCCAGGAAGGTGGGGCTTTATTTATAAGTCCCTGATGGGCTGCTGCCTTTTTTTAGAGATGTTCTGCCCTGCAAGGAGGGAGTCTAGTCACAGTCTGCCTGTAGGGGCCTTGCTGAGCTGCCATGGGCCTCCGCCCATCTGCTGTGTAAATTTCCTGGCAATTTTGTTTCCACAGGCAAAGTTAGAACTGCCTCCAATATAGCGGACTGCCTCAATAATGGTGGACAAGCTCAAACTGCTGTGCTGTCTGTGAAAATCTCAGGCTGGTGGGTTTCAGCTTACTGGTCTTTGTGGGGGTGGGATCCGCCAAGCCAAATCACGTGGCTCCCTGCCTTCAGCCCTCTTTTTTTTTTTTTTTTTTTTTTTTTTTTTTTTTAAGGGGAATGGGTGATTGTGTCTCACAGGCATTCCAGGCGCCAGCAAAAATGGCCACCCAGTTTTGTGCTGGAAACCCGCGTGGCACCAGTGGGAATTTCCTGGTCTGTGGGTTGGAGTGCCAGAGTGTCCAGAAAAGTCCCTGATGGCCTGGGTGGGAGGGGGAGTCCTCCCATCCTTTCCTCTTCCCAGGTGAGGCAACACCCCATCCTACCCCCGTTTGCCCTCCTTGGGCTACATCTACTGTCCAACCAGTCCCATTGAGATGAACTTGGTACCTCGGTTAGAAATACGGAGATCACTCACCTTCTGCATCGTTCTTGCTGGGAACTGCATTCCGGACCCATTCCTACTTGGCTATCTTGGCGGAAGCCAATATTTGTTTATTTATTTGAGACAGAGTTTTGCTCTTGTTGCCCATACTGGAGTGCAATGGCAGAGTCTCCGCTCACTGCAGCCTCTGCCTCCCAGGTTCAAGCAGTTCTCCTGCCTCACCCTCCTGAGTAGCTAGGATTACAGGCATGTGCCACCACACCCGGCTAATTTTGTATTTTTAGTAGAGAAGGGGTTTCACCATGTTGGTCAGGCTTATCTCAAACTCCTGACCTCAGGTGATCCACCCACCTTGGCCTCTCAAAGTGCTGAAATTACAGGTGTATGCCACTGTGCCCAGCCTGAATTTTTATTCCTAAAGCTGAAATAAATCTCAGATATATTTTCTTGCAACAGATGGTCTAATAGGTCAGCTCATAAAGGTTGAAGTTCTTGGCATAGCTGATCACAGAGCTGGAGACTAGAACTCAGGTCTCCTGATACGGGGACATGTCCAGTTATGACCCTGCCACCTCTCTAAATGACTGCCTGTGTCCTCTGATAATCTATTTTGAGATTAGTAAGACAGAAAGAAAGAGTTTTGCAGAGGAATGGTACTGGGTGCCAGGAAAGCCCTCAAATTGTATTTGTTTATTTATTCATTTATCTATTTATTTTGAGGATCCAATAAGACACTTCATTGACTAAAAAATTTATTCCTTAATACAGTTCTATGGGTTATATTTTACTGTGGTAAAACATAAAAGTTACCATCTTAACCATTTTAAGTATACAGTTCAGTGCTGTTAAGTACATTCATACTGTGCAACCATCACTACCAGCTACCTCCAGAACTCTTCGTCTTGCAAAACTAAAACTGTATACCCATTGAACAGTAACTCTCCATTCTTCCCTCCCATATCCCCTGACAGCCACTGCTCTGCTCTCTTTCTCCACGTCAAATTGTATCTTGAGGTTGCTTTTTACATCTGGGCCACCCAGCAAGCAGACATGGAACCGGCAGGTGGGATGGCTGGCTAGCTCGACATACAGGCTCACAGCATGCTGATTTTAAATGTCATCCCTTAGCTCGGCAGGTGGCGCTCTCTGACATCAGTTGACTCTGAGGCAGCTCAGGGAATTAAGGGAACTGTTCATGCAAGTGTGGAAAGTAAGAAAGGGCAGGAAGAAGGTAAACACTGATTGGCGGCTCTGCACTCTGACCACAGAAGCTGCATCCCTGCAGACTGGCAGACGCAGACACTGTGACTGACAGCAATAACGACAAAGCAGCTGGTGCCCCATTAATCATCACAGGCTCTGGGGAATTTGTCCCCCTACAGATGAGGACGAACGGTGTAGGCTGTCATCAGGGTGTGCTGGGAACACCCTCAGCCACCCTGGAGGCATGACTTCATGTCCCTCACCTTTTCAACTTGCTTTTCTAGGGGCCTGTGACATTTATTTGCTGACCTCAGGGTGACATCTCATAAAGGCAAAATTATCCTAACCCAGTACCTTTGAAGCTATCAGGCTTAATCCATGTAACTCATTACAGTAAATGACAACAGCTATGATGGACAGAGCTGTAGGGGGATGTAGAGTTCTCCTCTCACCCCTGTCCAATCTGTCCCAAACAAAATATAATTCTATTACATACTTAATCCCTCTTGTTAATGGTAGTCTTATTTTACACAGACAGTGTAAACAACTTACAAAGTCACCCTACAAACCAGAGAGAGCCATTGCCAACAGTAGTGAGGAAAGAGTGATAGCCATGAGCGATCAGCATTACTAATAGAACTTATTAAAGGCACAGTCAAACCCTAATGAATGGCCAGCATGGACGTCTCTACTCAGGAAATCAGTAAATATTCACAGAGAAAACAACACGGCATCAGCCTTAGTTTGGACTTCATAAAAAGAAGAGACTCTGAAAGTAGCCAGTTCATAGATTCAACGCTCCTTAGGAGTGTTGTGAGGTATGAATTGCCAAAGAATGTACTTGTATAGCTGGATGGTATATGCTAAAGAGATTTCGATTTGAAGCCAGAAACTGGCTGGGCACGGCGGTATACACCTGTAATCCCAGCACTTCGGGAGACAGAGGCAGGAGGATTGCTTGAGCCCAGGAGTCTGAGACTAGCCTGGGCAACATGGTGAGACCTCACCTCTAAAATAAATAAATAAATAATAAATAAAAATTGTATGAAGCCAAAAACTTTGGTTCACATTCAGGCTCCTCCTCTTACTAGCTGTTGAAATTGAATAAGACACAAGCTTAGCCTATTTTATTGTTGCTGTTGATGTTTGCAAAATGTGTATAATACCAGCTGCCCCTGCCTTCTTCATGGAACTGTAAGGATGAAATGATATACTGTAAATAAAATCACCCTAACTGCAAATAGTAAAGGCTAAGTAGACACTGATTCCTGTACAGAGGCAAATGTGGGCATACACACACACACACACACACACACACACACACACACGGAAGTACAGCATTTTTATTTATTTCTTTATAAGAATTCTTCAGCAGTGCTTATGAGAATGTCTGCCTGCTCCTCTGCCCTGGGGATAGTCACCACAATTCTATGAAATGATGCAAGTTGCAGAAAATGTAGAGCCATTTGTAAGACCTTGATACATCTGAAACAGAGGATGCATAAGGTAACCACTTTGCAATGTTGAGTTGAATTAGAGGGTACGTATACTACAAATTTACACAGGTTTTTCCTGATACATAGAATAGATGCTATGAATTCCCAGAGTTCAGTAGAGACCTGGAATCACACTTGCTGAACTACAACAAAAAATGTCATGTTCTTGCTTGTGATGCCAGTTTTGTTGGCCTGGGTGGTGAAGGCTGTGGAGTCTCTGCTTTCCCATGGGCTTCTGCATTCATGCATTCCCATGTGCTTATGGGCAACTGTGATGCTTACACAAGGAGGTGTTCAACAGAAATCCAAAGCATGCTTTTTAAAGAGGGAAAAAGAAACCAGGCTAAATCATTCCAAACTAAAAGTTAAAAATAATGTAAGAACAAAGGATCTGTGAGCAAACAATATCCATGTGCATGTATCTTCTGTGATGCCTTTATTTGGGTATCTGCCTATTAATATTCTAAATCATGTATCTATTCCTAATAGTGCCTCCCATCACATATTGCTTATTTTTCTTTCTTTCCTGCTATAGGCAGAGTAGTAGGAGGGCCAAGACAATGTCTAAGGAATCACTGTATTTCCAACAGCTAACAAGCTGCTTAAGTTAATAAACATTAGGAAAATAAATGAATGATGAAAATGGCCACTCTCACCTCTCCTAAAAAAGAATTTTCTAAAGCATTAAAAACACAGTTATTTATTTTTATGAGAAAACTGAATGAATTGCAGAGATAGTTTGAGCAATTTATTTTGGGGGTAGCTTTAAAAAATACGGGAGATACCTCAAATGGTGTGCCATCTTATTAGAAGGAAGTAGCATGAACTAAATCCATGGACTGTCTGTGTCAGAATTAACAGCAGACTTTAGAAAATATAGATAACTGGGCCCGAGACCTAGAGATTTCTGATTCGGTAGATCTTGGGGTGTGGTCCTGGTATCAGCAGTTTTTAAAAGTCCCATAGGTGATTCTAGAAGTTATTAGACTGGGGACCTTAGTCACTTTCAGAGCAAGTTCAGGCTGGGTCTGATTTGAAGATAAGCCCTGCTTTGTCTAGATTCAAATCAGAAAAGCCTGCCTGGTCAGAACTCAAGATGAAATGAAGATGTTGAGCAGTTGGCTAATTCTTCTGGTTTTAAATACTTGAGATTACAAAGCATGTTTAAGCTTCTGAAGAGATCATGAGTTCAGTCTTTCGCTGAGGCTCTTAGATGAAAAAGCTCTCTTTGGAGCCCTGAACAGATGCTGGGATGGAAAAGAAAAGAATAGGATTCGAATTTAAGGTGAAATAATGAATGAATGAATGAATGAGAAATAAAAGGCATAGAGAAATTTGAAAGCGGTTAAGTAGCAGATTTTTTTTTTTTTTTTTTTTTTTTTTTTTTTGTAGTTTGTTACAGGGAAAAAATGAAGAATTTATCTGGCTCCTAAATTGTTCCACATCCTAACGTTTTTCCACTGCACCCATTTAGGGAATAAGTTTATTCAACTGTTGCAAACAAAAACACTAAGGCAGACGTCCCCAGACTTTTTACACAGGGGGCCAGTTCACTGTCCCTCAGACCATTGGAGGGCCGCCACATACTGTGCTCCTCTCACTGACCACCAATGAAAGAGGTGCCCCTTCCTGAAGTGTGGCAGAGGGGGGGCGGATAAATGGCCCCAGGGGGCCGCATGCGGCCCGCAGGCCATAGTTTGGGGACACCTGCACTAAGGGATGGTGAGAAGTGACTTAATTTGTGAGCAAACCAAGTAATCTGCTCTTTTCAATTGCCATTAAGTAATGGTGGCAGAGAAGGAATCATCCAGACCAATTTTTAGGTACATTACTTCTGTATTAATGGTACAGACTCACCAACTTTCATAAAATATAAGCATTCATTCAGTTGACGTTTATTGAACAATTGCTTTGTGAAGATCTCTGCTAGGCAATCTGGAGATTCAGATATGAATTTTATCTGATCCTTGCCCTCCATAACTTACTTCACAAAATCAATACCTTAGAGTTTTGTAAGTCTTTGGATATTACAAATTTCTTAATTATCTCTTTCTCCCTTCTTGTATCCACATTTACCCCCCTTATTCCTTTACCACCATAACCATATATATCTGTTCCAGCTACACTAATACACTACTTAAAGAATAGTAAGACACTATTCTTTAAACATACTAGAAATGTTCCTGCCTCTAGGCCTTAGCACTGCCTGTTCCCTGTGCTTTAAATGCTGTTCTCCAAACACCTGCGTGCCTAACTCCCTATCTCCAAGTTTTGTTCGAATCTCACTTTCACAATGAGGCTTACCCGGGCTAATCTGTTTAAAATTTCAACCTGCAACGCCCCACAATATTTCTGATGCCCCTTGCTATGCCCTTTTTTTCCCCCTTAGCTCTTACAGTCTTCTAACATATTGCATAATTTACATATTTATTGTATTTGCTGTTCATTATTTTCTGTTGCCTAGTAGAATATTAGTCCTTAAAGGTAAAGAGCCTTTCCAACTGGGTCAGAGGAAGACATGGCTACAGAAGACTAGACAGATGTGACATTGCTAGCTTTGTAGATGGGGTAAGGGAACCATGAGTCAAGAAGTGTGCGCAACCTCTAGATGCTGGAAAAGGCTGGAAAATGGCCTTCTAGAGCCACTAGAAGGATCATAGTCTTTCTACACCTTCAGTTTAGCCCAATGAGACCCGTATCAGACTTCTGACCTACGGAACTATGAAATAATAAATTTGTGCTGTTTAAGCCACTAAATTTGGAGTAATTTTTTATAGCAGTAATGGACACTAATACAGGGTGGAAACCGATGTCCCTGTAAATTTCTCCCACTGGCTCTAGAGCTGCCCCTGGAGTAATCAAAACACATCTGCTTCCTTCTGCCCCATGGCAGACATTCAACTATTTGAAAATGCATTTCAAATCCTCCGTATATCTTTAGCTTGTTAGCTAAATGTTGTCAGTGTTTTCTTACATGACAGTTTTCAGACCTCTCATCATTATAACTATATTTTTGTCCCTACCCTCATCCAGAAGACATTAGAACCCTGAGTTAACTCTAGAAGGTAATACAAGGGAATCAGGCTCTAAAAATACTCTAGATTACCAAGACCTCTGCTAGAGCACAGCTCTTGCCACCAGGCCCACACTGTGCTGCGTGTTAACGGAACCCGACATGGCTCTGCAGAGACCTTATTGTGGGGCAGCGGAAAGAGCAGGGCTCTGGAATCAAACTGACCTGACTATGAACTCTGACACTTCCACCTCCTGGCTACATGACCTCGAGATAATTAATTAGCTTTCTGTGTATTGAACTCTAATTCGTCTTCCAAAAAAAAAAAAAATAAGGCTTATAGGTTATGGGGGAAAAAAAACCAAACTATTTGAAAATATTTTGCAGAAGGAAGGCATTCATTAAAATATTCTGGTTTCTTTTTTCTGTAGTTCTAAAGATTATGTTTTCATTCATGCAAATCACATTTGAACTAACTCTTTGGGCAATGATACTGCATCTCAGGCTCGTGTCGAATTTACAATTGCCTAAAAGACTTAGGTGTTTGTTTGTTTAAGGGCATGCTTATCAAACCACCTTCCCCTATTCTGTACTGAACACTTAGTGATTTTATGGTATTTTAGTCTTGTTAGGTTTAGTTTACTGGCTGAGTCCTCTCATACCTTTGGGATTCTAATTTTTTCATTCACCATATTAGTTAGCAGGCCCAGCTTCAAACCATGAGTTTGTCAAATGTTTCATTCAATGCCTGCAATGCCTATTTTGGCATCACCTCCCCTTAATACATTCATGCAGCATCTGAGTCCAAGTGCTCACAAGCCAGCTTCTCAATGACCGTGGACCTCAAGATTCCTCAGAAATTACTCAAGATCTGTCCAGTCAGCTCATATGCAAGCTCTCTCCTACCCTGCCAGTAGATGGATCTACCCAGGAGACTTGCACGCAGATAGAGCCCCTGGTTTCTCTTTTGTCACCTCTCCCTTTCTCCAGGGTTTAACTTCTCTGCTATCAGTATTGATGTTCACCTTGACAGTTGAACAACCCTTCTCCTTAAATAAGCATAGAAGCAAACAAGTATTCAAGAGTTCTGTTTTCTCTGTGACCTGTTACCATGTCAATATTGACCTACAGCAGAACTGTCCTTTCAGTGTTATTGTTGTTGTTTTCTTTCTCAAAACCGGTCTGTTGTCATCTGTCACCTTTTAGTTTACTAGCAGATCACCCCCTTCACCCTCAAAGAGGTCAGTGGCATGGCGCCTGTCCATCCTTGTTTATACCTCAATCCATGTTGTTGATGTCTGAACTTGCAGATACATTTTCTGGAGGCAACCTCAGTCTTTTGTGGATATTCTTTACCTCTTTTCTTCTATATGGGACTTTTTTTTTTTTTTGAGAACTGCTGTGTAAATGAGTCCCCCTTGGTCTTAGTCTGTGGAGTTTTTTCCTACCTTTACTCTGAACTCTTTTTCTGAGTCTTTTGAAACTCTATTTCTAACATATAACGGATATATCTAACTCTGCCCTATGCGCTTGGGGACTGTGAGCAGTCAAGTGCTAAAAATACAGAGCTTGCAGAGTTGAGTTTGGTCCTAGCTCCTCAGACGTGACATTGAACCATCATTGCCCACTCCCCATCACCTAGAATAGCAATGGAATCTCCCCCCTTCCTGTAGGAAAAGTGGAGGGCTCTCCTTAGCCTCAGAGGGAAGACCAGCTTTGAAGGGAAAGGAGTGGGCCTAAAATCCCAAAAGTGATGACTCCTTTTATCCCTTGCAGAATTACTTTCCCTGAAGTCCAGAGAAATCTATTCTCTGGTCAAAAACTATTGTCCCCCTCTTTCAGTCTTCTCTGTACTTCCCCTTATTCAGATGGCACCTGCAGGACACTGAGGTGCAGCTAAAACACTGCGGCTAAGATCCTTGGCTCTGAAGGCAGACACACAGACCTGAGTTTAAATCCCAGCCTCTCTGAGCTTTAATTTTCTCATTTATAAAATGTGATAATGAGATAACCTGCCACAGAGTAACATTTGAGAATTGAATAAGAATTAAGTGAGATGATGCTTGTAAACCACTCAGCTCAGTGTCTAGGAACTAACGCATGCCAACTAATATCAGTTATTACTCCTCACTGGAAATATGTCCCTTCAGTGTAAAAACCCCAGCTTGTATCTATCTGGCCATTCAGTCTGCCTACAAGTCAACTCAGGTCACTATACCATCCAGGCAAGCCACAACGGAGCATTCAATTATGAATGCTCCATCAGTGAATATTCAAGATTGAATGCTCTATAGTGGGTTTTTTTTCTTCTCATTAGTTTTTTGGATCTTTTTTTCTTTCAAAAGCACTTCTCTTTTAACATTGCCTGCAATAAGCTTTGGTACAGAGATTTGAAGGGGGTGGGGGGATGCACATGGAAAAGAAGGAAAAAAAAGACTCCAGGCAGTTGCACAAAGCCTCTCCCTGGAAAGCCCAGGCTCTGAGGTGGTTAGAACACGTGGTTGCCCTCCTCCACCCCTAAAGCTCCAGCTTTGATGGTCAAGGCACAGATGGGGATTCATTGCATTCCCCACATAAAAGAGCTGTCTGGGAGTGGGAGAATGGTGGGGGTTGCCTGTATAGGTGTGTATGTGGATACATATATGTGTATATATGCATATGTGTGTGTGTGTGTGTATACATACATACATATATATATGCTATATTAGAAAATCCTCTCTATGTATAAATATAAAACACTGGCATCCAAACATGACACCAATGGCTAGCTAAAGTGCCTGGCTTTTAAGGAGCCTGGCCTACGTGCATTTGCAAGGAAAATTGTTTAACCTGAGTGCCCAGAATGAGGGAGGGGCTCTGGGGAAGCAAAACAATGGGGATCCCCTCTGTGGGCAGGTGGTGGGAGGAAAGTGTGTGCTGGCCAAGCAGGGCCACCAAGAGCATTTGAGATTTTTTGGTCCCAGGGCTGTCATTAATAGAAGAAAACAAAGAAAGGAGCGAAGCACAGAGGGGCAGGTTCTACGGTCCATTTATAGAGATGGCTTCAAGCAAAACCCGAGTCTATAAAACAAGAAGGCCAGAGCCAGCCTGGCTTTTCTGTAGAACTACCACGGAAAAACTCAGGCCTGGCTCCATTGCCCAGTTGTCCCTGAGTAGTATATTGCAGACCCCTGTAGAAAACACCTTCATTGAGCCAGTTTACACAGAAACCAGGGAATGGTGAGGGGTGTTTTTGTTTTCAACATCTCAGCACAAGGATGGGTTTGAGAGAAGAACGCAGTTGAGGAGGACAGGAAACACAGCTTACCTTTGTCCGTCTCTCAGAACTGGCACCAGGTTTTTGGCAATCTTTTGGGAGTCTCTTTGCCTGGGCTGGGTTGACTTGGCCCCGTCCATTTAAGAATATTCGATTTGATTGCAGAGCAAAATGCTTTTGAAAAGCTGGGCTATTATCCCTGAAATAGAAAAATTAAAAAAATTTGAAAAGCACCTTTGAAGTCAGCTACCCAAATGAAACCTGTGACATCAGAGAGATGGCAGATAAATGGAGGGCAGAACAAGGCAGCCATTGACCATGAGGCAGGCCAAGCTGATGCCACACTTTACACCCTACCAATATAAGTCAAAGATGAAAGATGCTTTGGGCAGCCCGCCTGACCCCTGGGCCTCTGTTATCTTCAATTGATTGCACAGTGTTTTGCTCGGAACAATCCCTCACTGTCTACCTGGTGCAGGTGAATCTCAGCAGAACAGGGGCTTGGGTGGCTTGGCCAGGTTATGGGAATGCCATGCATAGCACAGGGGGCCAGAGGAGGGCTTGCTTGCATGAAGTGCCGTCTTTATTACCTCTCTTATCCCTTGGATTCTGGGGACAGGGCAGCTAAGTGCAAATCAGGGGCATTAAAAAACCCAGGGCAGGTATGGTGACAGACAGGCAGCTCTCCCTCCTCTTAGGAGACTGTCAGAGACTGAAAACAAGCTCCAGCTGCCACTCTGCACCCTGCACTTCCACACGATGTACCTGGGAAAACCTGAATCCCTTAATATAAGCAACTCCTTACTAGGCAAGCTGCTAAGGATAGTCTATCAGTCGTTCTTAAACCTGAGTCTGCATTAGAAACACGTGGAGGACTCACCGAACCACAAATGGCTGCCTCCCCCACCCCCATGACAGATTTAGTGAATGTGCATTTCAAACAATCTCCAGGTGATGCTGATGCTGCTGATTCACGACCCGCACTTCGAGGTGGGCTTCAAGGTAAGTATCAGACTTACAGTCAACCCTGCTGTTACAAAGGAGATTCACTTGGGTTTAGTGCAGTACAGTGGAGTCAGGGGCTATGCTAAGAGCCAGGTACAAAGATGAGTAGTAACAGACTGCAGCTAAACAACTCAATACAACCTAATCTCAGCAAAGTGGGACCAAGTAAAGTCCAGTGGCGTCAAATAAATCCCTACAGAGTCATCTTTCCCACAGAACACTGGGGAATAAGCAGGGTGCATATGTACTTTTTTAAAGAGGTAAAGTTACCTTTTAGGTATCATCAAGCGTTGGTGAATACATAGTTTAGAAAGAAAATTTGGCAGAGAAATGGTTTATTCTCCTTTAAAAAGCAGTTTTAGGACAAAGGCAAAATGGCTCTGCATTTCTAGAAGACATACTGCTGCATGGTAATCCCTGAAACTGAGGGCAAAGAAATATGGCGAAGATAAAAGATGAGAAAGAAGTGGAGCCATTGCCAATTGCACAAGTAGGTGAAAACAACAGACAAATTATTCTAACTCCATTTTCCACTGGAGCCTACCTAGGCAGCCATGGAAGAGGGAGGCCAGCGGGTCCTCAAGCCTTCCTCTGTGGCACTGCCTCAGCTTCTCTCACCTTGCCTCGAGTTCTCCGCATATCCCTGTGGTTTCCCTCAGATATCTAGGGCGGCTGAGGCACAGGAGGCAAATCTATTCTCAAACTGCCAAAGACCTGATTGCTTGCAGTCTTCGTTTTCTGAACTGGTATTCATTCACTCATTCACTCCTTCATTCAGTAAACAGCACCCCGAACAGCACCTGTGTTCCCAGTAACATGCTGGGCCTGAGGAGGTGCTACAGGACATCACCCCTGTCTTTAGAAACCTTACAAGAGAAAAGAAAGAGCCAGGCACCGTGGCATGCCTGTAATCCTATCACTTTAGGAGGGAGAGGCAGGAGGAGCACTTGAATCCAGAAGTTTGAGACCAGCCTGGACAACATGGTGAAACCCCCAGCTCTACAAAAAATAAAAATTAAAAAATTAGCCCAGCATGGTGGTGTGCACCTGTATTCCCAGCTACTGGGGAGGCTGAGGTGGGAGGATTGCTTGAGCCTGGAGGGCAGAGGTTGCAGCGAACCGAGATCATGCCACTGCACCCCAGCCTGAGCAGCCGGACCCTGTTTAAAAAAAGAGAGAGAAGAGACAAGAAAGACACTCTTAATAAGTTATAGATCACTGACTAGCAATTTCAAAACCACTGTAAAAGATGCTGTAAGACATAAATAATTAAGTGTCGTGTGATTATGCCATAGTAAGAAGGTAGGGTTGCAGAGGACAGGACAGTCTCCACAGACACTGAGATGAAAACTCACAGTGAAAAGTGAGTAGGGATTATATCGTTAGACAGAAGAGGGCATTGCAGAGAAAAGAAAAGCAGGTGGGAATGTAGATATGAAGGAGACAATACATAGCTTATCCTGGATGAGCCAGAATGTTCAAACCACATAGACCAAGTTGAGAACAGACTGAGCAACACATTGGGGCTGTCCTAAAGAACTTTGATGTTATTCTCCAGATTGCAGGAAATCAACCACGCATTTTATTCATTCATTTATCCAGTTCACACTTATTTAGAGCACGTATTGTGAACCAAGAACAACTATCAGCTGTGAGCTCAGAAATCAGTGAGTTTAGTCCTTGCTCTTCAAGCTTTCACTGTCCAGTAGAGAGAGCCCCCATAGAATCAGATAATAACACAAATTAGGAATGAAATTTTGAACAAGAAAAGTGGAGGCCAGAGGAAGCAGCCGTTGGCTCTCCTTGAAGGCACTAAGGAAAAACTTCACAAAGCCGAACCCTCAGGGATTTGAAAAGGGGTAGACAGACCCAACAGAGGCTCCATGTTGCACTCCGTGGTCATAGAAGGCTGCCTCCTGCTTCTTTCTTTTCTCAACCATCACGTGTCATAAGTGAGTTAGGGAATACGGAAAGAAGGAAGGCAAGAAAGAAGGGAGGGAGAATGGGAGGAGGGAAAGAAAAAGGAAGGTAAGAAGAAAAGGAGAGAAGAAAGGAGAGGGAGAGAAAATATAGGCTGTAAGACGGCAGGAGGGTGGAAGGACTTTCAGAAGAGGTGACAGAGAGCCCTGCAGAGCATTGTCATGTACAAATGGCAACTCTAGAACTGGCATATATAGGATGTCCCACACTGCAGCTCTCAGGGAACAGCAGAAAGATGTTCTTCCAGAAAATGGCAAATTTTCCTAATCTTTTTTAGGAGACCGTGTATGGCTGAATGTCTGCCTAGTTCTTTGCTCAGGAACAAGTTTTGTCCCCTAGTCAAAGAAAGAGGAGGTGATTGGTCCTTGCTCTGGCTTGAGGGGTTCTGAAAGTCCCTGCCTCTGCGCTGCCCCACCCTCCTAGGCTGGGATGCTGCCCCTGGCCTGACTTCACCATCTCATAACTGCCATCAATCCTGGATCAGGGAACACACAGGGCTCTCTGGCTCCAGAGGACCACGGGTAAGAGGTGCGTATGTCAGCTCAGAAGCTTTGCTGCCCTTTTTCCAGAGCATGAGAGTCAGCTTTTACAAGGTAAAAGAGGTGGCCCTTTAAAAGATGAGTCCCACAAGAAAATGTATCTTACTATGAAAGATAGTCTGCAATCACTCTGGAAATGAAAAAGAGGGAGACTAATTTTCTCAAAGCAACTCACATCTCAATGTTCAGTAAACAATTTATTTGGATAATTAAACTGTTCAACTTCTAGAAGATCAATTAATTCTATCCAAAGAGTGATTACAGTTCAGAAATAGATTTCAACTTTCTTTTGACATATATCTTTCTCTTGCCCTGAGACTTAAGAGATTGTCCAGGCTGGGCGCGGTGGCTCACGCCTGAAATCCCAGCACTTTGGGAGGTCAAGGTGGCGGATCACAAGGTCAACAGATTGAGACATTCTGGCCAACATGGCAAAACTCCGTCTCTACCAAAAATACAAAAATGAGCTGGGTGCTGTGGTACACGCCTGTAGTCCCAGCTGCTAGGGAGGCTGAGGCAGGAGGATCACTGGAACCCTGAAGGTGGAGGTTGCAGTGAGCTGAGATCGTGCCACTGCGCTCCAGCCTGGCAATGGAGTGAGACTGCAACTCGAAAAAGAAAAGACAGAGAGAGAGAGAGAGAAACGTGCCAAGATCATCTTCCTTTGTTTTTCATGTCTTTATTCTTTTCTTCCTCCTTTCCTTCCTTCCTCCCTCCTGTTTCTGTCTCCTTCCTCCTATTCCATTAAGCATCATTCTTCCATCTCTTACCACCAGCTCCTCCCCCTGCCCTGGGTGGAATTCCACCTAAGAGGATCTGTGCTGGCCTGGGAATCTGAATTGAGTGGGCTTGGGGGTTATGTGGCACCCACTACAAGCAATTTTCCCTGTCAGTCAGTTTCTTCTTATTACAAGAAGGACCTCCAGTATGGCTCCTCCTGTGGTTGGATTCCAGGTCACTGCTGTGCCCTGTGTAATTTAGGAACCTCTTTGATTATACAGGTGAATAGCTCTACTTGTTTCTCCAGCAGATGTTTGGTTGAAGTCCCTTCCCTGTGATTACGACTTTCTTTGGTCAAAAGGAAAGTAACCTGAGAAAGCTGGGTCCAGGAATGAAGATCAGGGAGGCAGCCACAAGATGAATTTTTGAACTCTCCAGACCACATTTTTGACTCTACAATCCCTGAACCAACCTTATTATTAAGTATAATTACCAGCCCCAGGCACAAGCTACAGAGCCCCTCCAGAGGTACTGTAGGTACCCCCAAGTTAAGCTATATTTTTTTTCGTGCACAATCATCTTATCAATTGAGGAGTTATGAACCCCTGGGTAATCAGTTGGGTCAAGGTGGCTCCAAATGAGAAAGGGCATTGATAGGATACTGAGAAATGTAAAACAGCCATCATTAGAACTTGAGAGTTAAGTGTGTTGAAGCCTCACTTAAAAACAATACAGATATGTTTAATGCAACATTTATTTCCCCCCAAATATTGATTCTTGGAAAATAAAGCTTCTTCCCAAACACCTGCATCAGCTCCAGACTTATTAATATGATGGTCCACTCAGGAGGTGGGAATGGGTATTCGTTTAAGGATGACCAGTCCCTATTTCATATAAGCCATACTGATCAGATAAATATTGGCAATAGGTCCCTCTCATCTAATTGCATTAATAGAAAGCACATGAAGGGGAGCAAGTTCAAGATCCAGCAGCTCTGTGAGGTAGACATGGTTCTTAATCCCATATTTCAGGTAAGACAAACAAGATTTAAGAGAGATGGCTAACTTGCCAATATAGTCTTCATTTCTTATCTTCCTTCATTCCTCCTTCCTTCCTTCTCTCTTCTTTCCTTCCTTCCTTCCTTCTTCCTTTCTTCCTTTCCTCTTCTTCTTTCCTTCTTCCTTTCCTTCCTTCCTTCTTCCTTTCCTTCTTTCCTTTTTTCCCTTCTTTACTCCTTCCTTCCCTTCCTCCTCCTTTTCTTTGCACTCAATGTGCAAGTCTCTATAAGCACAACAGAGAACAAACAAGACAAAAATTCCCGGCCCCCACGGAGCTCACATTCCAGTGGGGAGTAAAACAATTTTCTCTACGTACTATGCTACCATAACGCCAGGTAAGGAAGAGCTTTGTGAAATAATAATAAATGGGACAAGGATAGAGAATGGGGATGGTGGTAAACGGGCTTTTATTTAATATAGATGCTCAGAGAAGGCCTAACAAGATGACATTTGAGCAGAGACTTGCATGAAAGACAGGAAGGACAAATGCAAAATGTGCTTGGCACGTGAGAGGAAGACCAAGAAGACCACTGTTACGGAGAAAAGAACAAGAGAGGGAATGACAGGAGATGAGGTTGGAAACGTAGCCAGAGCACGCAGGTATAGCGTCTTGGAAGCCGCAGTAAGGATTTGGATTTCAAGTGTAATGAGCACCTGTCAGTTGCTGGGGAAGGCTGTAAATAGACAATAGTGGAAGCAGTTGGTAGGGGTGGGGGTGGGTGGGACGGGCGGGAGGGCAAGTTGGTGTTTTTAATAGAAAGCCATGCAGTCGTCTATGCTTGGGCCAGGGTGGTAATGAGAAAGGTAGTGAAAACTGGCTGCATTCATGTTACCTCTGATGCTGGGACCACAGCATTTGTCTCAGGACACAACGAAGTCTAGACTTTAACCCAGGCAAGTTGACAGCAGCTCCACGTACCCACGCTGGCCAACACAGCAGACAGTAAGCAGGTTTTAGTCTCACGGCAGCTACCTCCTCAATCCTCCTTTTTCTAACAGCCCTCCTACCCCCACCCCCACCCCGTGCTCTCTGCTGTCACCTAGTGCCCATGTGCTGCCTCCAACTCCTCCCAGCCCTTGCCCTGAGTGGTGCGCCCATCAAATACTTAGGAAGAAAATCTCACTTCTCTCAGCCTCAGTTTCTTCAGCTATGAATACTAGGGCTGGGATAATTGTCCTCTAAAGCCATTTTCAATTCTTACTTTCCATGGTCATGATCTCTTCCCTATGACGCAGGTGGGGAAAATGTTAAGATTATGGCTACCTATATTTTCCCTGCAGGAATATATTTTTTAAATGTTGCCTTGGCAGTTCTTGAGAACACTGCTCTACTGCTCGGAAAGAATCAAGGTGCTCTGAAATCATTAGGTCTTTTTGCACAGTTGGGATTAAACTAATTAACATTATATAAAATTTAAAATTGAGTATGCAGTTTAGTTGTTCTCCAAAAAATTAAATAAAGAATTCCTGTGTGATGTAGCAATGCCATTCCTAGGTATATATTCAAAAGAATTGAAAATAGGTACTCAAACAGAGCTTGGTACACAAATGTTCACAGCAGTGCTATTCAGCATAGCCAAAAGTTAGAACAATCCAAATGTCCATCAACAGAGGAATGGATAAGCAAAATGTGGTATATCCATAAAATGAAATATTACTCTGCCACAAAAAGGAATAAAATGTTGATAAATGGTACAATGTGGATGAACCTCAAAAACATTATGGTAAGTTAAAGAAGCCAGACTCACAAGCTGACATATTGTATGATTTTATTTCTATGAATTATCTGGAATAGATAATCCATAGAGACAGAAAGCAGATTGGTGGTTGCCAGGGACTGAGTAAAGGGTGGAAATGGGAAGTGACTGCTTAATAGGTACAGGGTTTCTCTGGAGGTAATGAACATCTTTTGGAACTTGATAGAGATGCTGATTGCACAGCAATATGAATGTATTAAATGCCACTAAAATGTACAACTTAAAATTGTTAATTTTGTTTTGTGGATTTCACTTCACTAAAAATGTTAATGTAAAGGTGGAAGTGTTAATTCACTCCCTCAGTCTCACTGGCCACATTTCAAATGCTCAGTAGCTAGCGACCAACATATTGGGCAGCACAGACGTGGAACATTTACCTCATTGTAGAAAGTTCTGTTGGACAGCACTGATTTAGACAGCACATGGTCTCTGACACGACCATGGGGAGGTTGCCGGAGTAGAGGAGAAAGGAAGGCATTGGCTCACAGTTCACACTGGCCCCTGCTCTTAGCAGAGGCTCCACGTGCACCATGGTATATACTGTTAACCATCGCAGAGCGGGGAGCCTCCTCAGCGCTACTTTCCAACCAAATGTCCACCAGAGGGCACTCTTACGCCCCAGAAAACGGAACTAAAAGGACGTCAGAGAGCAAGGACCCTTAACATATTTTTAGCATCCAGAGTGGTAACAGAAGTGCACGGAAAGCAAACGCTATATGACATGTAAACTCTCCCCCTCTGACGTGAGAAATTGTCCATGATTTGGGGAAGCTTTCCTTCTTGGCTATATTGGATCTCAGCCCAATGCGAAATTGATGAGCACGTAGAAAGGTTGCATGTGTACTAAACGCAAACATGCGAGCTAAAGGCTAGAGTCCTGTGGCCCAGGGATGAAGTTATCCATCCTTGCCCTGCAACTTTGTTGCTCCTTTTTCCCAAAGTTCTTGCTGACAGCTTGATGGCTGCTGGGCTGTGCTACCATTAAATATCCATGGGAAATTAAAACTCTGCAAGCATTCAGTGTGGCAACCCTCTAAGTAAGTCAGCAGGCTTTTGCTTAAAATAAAATGAAATAAAAATATCTGCTTCCAGGATAGGAACTATACCTAAAGCACATTTTACAAAAAGATTTGAAAATCATCATCTCTTCTGGTGAGCATTCTGGTGAGCCAGTGTGAACATTTATATTTCATTGTTTGAGTTTTTGCATAATCTTCTCACAAAGCTCTTGTAATCAGAAAGTTAACCAGGATGATAGTTTGGCTCTGGCATTGCTGTCATTTTGCAAATCTAAATGTGAAAAAACAATCTGTCAGTTTTACACTTGAAGAATAAGATTGTATAGGACTCAACTATTGTCTCTACCATTTGGCTCTTAGGGCACCAAGACATTTTTTCTTCCTTCCAGAATTTGGAAATGTTTTGGGTTTAAAAAAAAATACAAACTTACAGTTCTCTAGATCTGGAAGAGCCATTTCTGCAAATTCTTCAGGACAGAGTATAAATGTAGCCTGCCCTTCCAGTGATTGGCTGGTTGATCTCATGGACAGAAATGGTGGGTGTTCTTTCTTCCCTTTCTTCTCTCCTCCCTCACTTCCTACTCTTTCTCCCTGTGTCTGAGATGAATTTATTAAATTTGGAATGTCCTTTTTTCTTTCTTTCTTTTTTTTTTTAATTTGAGACAGAGTCTTGCTCTGTCGCCCAGACTGAAATGCAATGGCGTGCTCTCTGCTCACTGCAACCAAACTATCCAGGTACTCGAGCGACTCCCAGGTTCAAGCGATTCTCCTGTCTCGGCCTCTTGAGTAGCTGGGATTACAGGCATGTGCTGCCATGCCTCCATTAATTTTTGTATTTTTAGTAGTGGAGGGGTTTCACCATGTTGGCCAGGCTGGTCGCAAACACTGAATCTCAGGTGATCCACCCACCTTGACTGGGATTACAGGTGTGAGCCGTCATGCCCAGCCTGAAGCATTCTTTACTAATTCTCAGCTCTTTGGAACAAGTGGACAAAATCAGGCTTTGGTCTTGGGTTAATATCTGCCAGAGATGTTACAAAGATAGAAAATGACTAGCTGTTACTCAGCAGAGTATTTAGAAAGAAGATATCTTAATATTGTCCTTTTATCTAGTGTCTTATCATTGTCTGTAGGTTTAAAAATTTTATATTCACCTATTTTGTTGGTAGACATGCTTCTTAGGTTTCTGAAACCCAAGACCAAAATGCCACTTAAATCTCAAAAGACCATCACATCTTCATTTCCCTAGGTGACATTAAATGTCTTCAGCTCTCAAAAGCATTGCATAAAATCAGCCACATACAGCCCAATAGGCTGAAACGTGCTGGAAAGCAGGGAATTACTAGCCAACTCACGCCTACTGGCACAATTTTAATCTGTGTTTTCAAACTAAATTTTCAAAAAAGAGAAAAACATATGCAGCATTTACCAAAGAATGTTTCACACACACGCCCAAGAAAAAAAAAGAAAACAGCCTGAGAAGGATTGAGGGGAAATGTGTACTCGGTGCTCAGATAAACTTGGAACACACTAAGCGTTCGCTTTTTCTCTTGACCATTCACAACTTTTATGGTAAAGCCCTTGAGAAGCTGCATGCAGCGGAAGTCATCAATGCTCTATCCAGATCCTTGGAGATCATTTATAGTTCCTTGTGCTCACCCCAAGCTTTTGCATCCTTCACAACTTCCTTCAGAGTATTGGTGGATGCACAGAAAGCCTAAGAATTCACAGACAATACATCCTCATACCTGAGAATTCACAGTCTCCAACAGGTTCATGGTCAACGAGGACAATGACGGGCAGATGATGGGAAGCCTAGCCCTTTGCCTTGAAGTGGGACAAACTTTGTGAAATACTTCATGCCCCAGAGCTGCCTGGGCCTGAGTCTTCACCTGCAATGGCACCCTGTCTTCACTTCTCCCTTCCCTATCCAATTTCCTACTTCACTGGCTGCTGTTGGGAGCACTTTTTTCATAAATTCCTTGCCCATAATTCCTCACCTCAAAATCTTATCTGGAAAATCTGACCCACCATGCTACAAGGAACCCCATTCAACTTTGTTTAACCCAGGGTTTTGGTCATGCATTCATTAAACAAACATTTACTGAGTTTCTAATGTGTGTCAGCATGTCCTAAAAGTACTTGACCGTGGATGGCTAATCATTGGCTGATTCATCCCACCAAGCATGAATGGGTGAGTTTTCTCTCCCATGTAACACCTGTCAGATTTGGGGGAAACTAAAATGCCAAGGAATTCACTTTCAGAAATGCTGACATACGGAATTCAAATTGGCACACATAAGTCATACTCTCAAACCATGCTGTACAATCCTCAAGGGAGAACTGTGGCGGAGGTGCATTTCTTTGTATCTGCATTATTATTGTTCAACCCTGACTTGCACCTTGAATAGAATCTCAAGCAGTTGTAATGGAACATGCCCTAGACGTGGACTCAGAACCACTGAGTCCTCATTCATCTTCAAGAAGTGAGGGGAAGCTGGAGGAGAGACAACCTGGTGATTAAGATGTGACGCTGGTAAACGTGGGGAAGGCTAAAGTCAATTTTGTGGATGAATACAGTTTTGGCCACCTGGCAATTTTGGAAAAGATTTACAAAAGAGTGTTGGGTAATAATTTCTCCCAAGAAGCTCAAAGTTCATCCCAGATGTGGGGTAATCCATCTCCAAACATCCCAACGAAGCAGAAAGCATTTTAGAAGCTCACAGTGTGATTTTTAAAGTGTTTGATCAATTCATATAACTCAGCAGTCAACGCTTATGTTAGATGTCACATAGGAAAACTACCCAGGTGTTTTGAGGCTGGATTGACTGGGGAAAACAATCTGAAGGTGGAAGCGGAGTCAGGAGACACACTGTCTGTCCCCACCTTTTCCCTGCCTGCTTTCTTAAGTGAGCACGCATCATAGCAGTCTGATGTGATGGGATTATAGCTAAGCCAAGGTCTCTTAAAAACTAAGCGTGGTCAGGGAGAAGCAGCAAAGAGAGGCCTGCTGGCTGCTAAGGTAAGCACAGTGCACACAGTGCCTCGTGATGCCGCCTGAAGCCAAGTATCAGGACTCTATGCTTCATAAAGTAAGAAGGTTAAAAACAAACCAACAACAAAACCTGTTCTTTGCACTTTTCGGAGAAAGGATTAAGAAAAATGAGTGATGAAATTGTAGGTAAAAAGGTATCTATGTGCATACCTGCATTCCAGTCATATCCTAAAAGACTAAAATGCCTGCACTAGGTAAATGGAAGAGAGTAAAGACTGAGAGAAGGTTGGGAACCAGTTGGAGAACAGTTCCAGCAAATCAGAAACCTAACTTCCAGGTTAAGGAGTATGTGGTGGTTGTGTGCAAACCCCAAGCAACTCCAAATACGCTTATATGTGATCAGAGTAAAATGAAGGACACAAATAATCAGAGGGTTCAGGATTCAGAACAGAAAAGATATAGAAATGGCAGGGCCATAAAAGTGTATCAAGAAACATTCAGGCTTGCAATAGGCCTGGAGGTAAATGGGAGGAGCTTGGTTACAGATTTTAAGAGTCTCATCCCAGGGAATTCCCTGCCTGTTTACTCTGGAGAGAAGATGCTCTGAAATTCTAATCTTGATTCTTCTAAGTGAAAAATCATGGAAACCCTTCCAAGACCTACACCTTAAACCAGTCACCATAGTCTGTTGTTGACTTTCCTGTCATCTGATCCCTTGCCTCATTTCCTGTTCATCCCATAATATCTTTCACTTGCCCATGACCCCTCCTCAGCTGTGGATTTTATTGCCGGCTACAGGCTATCTTCCTGCTGCGTAGATGGTAGCGTCTCATTGAGTCCTTACACAGTGGAAGGGGCAAGGCATCTCTCTAGGTCTTCCTTTATAAGGGCACTAATTCCGTTCGTAAGAGTGGAGTCCTGATGACCTAGTCACCTCCCAAAGGCCCTACCTTCTAATACCATCACCTTGGGAGGTAGGATTTCAACATATAAATTTTGGGCAAACATAAATATTCAGATCACAGCAGCATGTGTGAGGGAAAAGGGATTCAAATCTGTGTGTACAGTCATGTCCGGGCACTGATACTGGTGTGACCACCTACCACAAGACAAACATTAAATAGCACAATATCTGTAACACTTTGCTAGAAGGCCACAGTACAGAAGGGCATATATAATCCAAGACAAGTGCAGTGACAGAGCTGCAGTTACAGAGCACACAAACATTATCACCCTCTCATCATGGATTCAACACCTGATGGGTAGGGAGCACCCATGCTACAGAGGTCAGACATATCTGACTGTAATGGGGGGAGCTTTGTATTAAAAGTTAGTAGCCTGAGTCCAAGTCCTGACCTTACTCCTTTTTTGTTCCATAACTTTGAGAAAAGGACATAAGGTGTCTAACCTTGAGTTTCCTGTAAAATGGGGACAATACAATTCCTGCCTTGTTTACTTCAAAAGGCTCTTGTGAAAATTAAATGAGATGATGAATGTCAAATCATGTTGCATACTCTGAAATAGTACACAAATGAAAGTTCTTGTAATATAATTGATACTTAATTCTCTCCAAAGCCAAGCAAGGTGGGGTAAGAATAATCATCATAACAGTTAAATTTTTCTTTTATCATGATGCTTTTTGTACATCCTTTCAAACCACAGAAAAGTTACAAGAAAGTACCAAAAATGCCCATAACACTTACATTTTTCTCTTTTATAATGCCTTGATTTTTTTTGTACATCATTTACAACAGAAAAGTTATTAAAAAGTGCCAAAATTTTTTTTTAAAAAAAAGCCCATAGGTTTGGGAGGTCGAGGAAGGTGGATCACTTCCTTGAGGTCAGGAGTTCAAGACCAGCCTGGCCAACATAGCGAAACCCAATCCCTACTAAAAATTAAAAAAATTAGCCAGGTATGGTGGTAGGTGCCTGTAATCCCAGATACTCAGGAGGCTGAGTCAGGGGAATCGCTTGAACCCGAGAGGTGGAGGTGGCAGTAAGCCGAGATTGCACCACTGCACTCCAGCCGAGGTAACAGACGGAGATGGTCCCCCCCGCAAAAAACCATCAGTCTTTTATCCAGATGCATCAAATGCATCAATTAGTAATGCTTTGCACCATTTGCTTAATCATTCTCTCCCTTGCCCCCATCACTGTCTTGCTTTGATCGCACACATTATGTCCCTTTATCCCTGAATACCTTAGTATATATTTCTCAAGAACAAGGACATTCTCCTATATCCTCTCAGTACAATGATCAGAATCAGCCAATTTAACATTGATATAACGCTATAATTTAACCCATGGTCCATATCCAAATTTTGCCCATTATCTCAAACTATCTTTTACTTTTTTCCATTCCAGGATCCAGTCCATGATGATGCATTTATTATCATGATTTTTTAAGCCTCCTTTCACCTGAAACCGTTCCTCAGCCTTTCTTTGTCATGATTTGGGTATTTTCTGTGGAGTAAATACAGTTGTGTTGTAGAATGTTTCTTATCTGGGGATTATCCGGTGTTTCCTCATGACAAAATTCAGGCTGTGGAAGTAGGACAGAAATGCCACAGAAACAATGCTATGCCCTGCTCAGTGCGTCACAGCAGAGCCATGGCATTGGGTTGTCTTAATACGGGCACAGGCAGCTCTGACCACTGGGATAAGGTGATGTTTCTCCACTGCAAAATAATTACATTTCCCCCCTTTGTAGTTAATATTTGTGGGAAGATACTTTAACATGATGTAAATATTCTGCTCTTCATAAAGCTCACCCCCACTAATTTCAGTATTCACTGGTGATTCTTGTCTGAGTGAATTATTAGTCTAATGGTCACAAATTAGAATTTGTTGACTTCATCCTTTCTCCTACTTTGTAAAGTTAGAATAACAAAATGGAATTGTTCCTTAGGCTCTATTTATCTATGCATTTATTCATTTATTTAGTTATACCACCATAGACTCATGGATTCTTTTTTTGCTCAATAAGTTTTAATCCATTACTGTTATTGTGTTTGCTTGGATTCTCAAACATCTCAGATTTGGCTAGTGGGCAAACTTCAGTCTGGATCCCCCATCATTGTGACACACTTCCATTGTTTATTCACCAAGCACTTTCTTGCTTTCTGGCACAAACAGCTGGTCCAGTCTCATCTTGCACCTTCTCTGCCCTGTAATTCTCCATTTCTTTGAAAGGTTCTTGTCAAGTTCTTTTTGTGCAGAATGGTTTTAGAAGATCTGAGCCTACAGGCATGCTGGGGATATCATAGTTTCTAGGCCCTCTCCATGAACAGATATCACTTTAAAACATTTCCCAATAATGACTGATTAATATGTAAACCCATTGACCCATGACAGCTCATACAAGCATAATACATACATATCACGCTAAACGTACATATTTAAACCAATATGCAAATAAAGAAAACATGAATTTGTACTGGTATTTCCATTCAAACCAATGTTACTAGTTTATTCCAGCCGTTCACCTTGCCATATTCAGACCTCCCTTCTCCAACAGTGAAAAACCTGGCTCCCACCCACAATGTACTTATTCGGTTGCCCAATACTTGAACATATGCAGAGTAGTTTCAGAATTGCTCACCTATACCATTATGAAAAACAAACTACTACGTAGCATTCAATATTTGTTTATAGTTCTTGTTCTCTTTGCATTGGAGGCATATAGTGAAATACTGTGTTCAAAAGTTACTTTGATTAGTTTTATTTCCTCCTTCAGTATGACTGTTTTTCATATGAAATGCAAATAGATTCAATTGTTTATATGCAATTTTATTTTTATTTCACAATTTTTATTGATTTAACTTTTTTGTATAGTAAAACATTAACATGCTTCCAAAAGTTAAGATTGTACAAAAAGGTATTTTAAAAGATGTATCCCTCTTCCCCCGCCCCAATTCCTTGTACTCCATTCCCACCATGCCCTGTAGATAACCAGTGTCACTACTTTTTGGTTTGTCCTTCCTGTGGTTGTTTTGGCAAAAATAAGCAGATGCACGTGTGTTTCCTTATAATAAATATTATAATTATTATTGGCTTACAGAAAAGGCACAATCTGTACACACGGCAGAAGTCAATGGGATCAGGTTACATTTCTTCCTGACTCAGAGGAGCCCGTAGGGTTCAGCAAGGGGCACAGAGCCGGCTCTCCAGAGCGGAGTGGGTATTACAAGTTCACTGCAGCCTGAACCCACATCCATCAACTGGCTGCTAATCCTTCTTGACAGACATCCCAGAAGAAACTTGATGTGCTAACTAGTTCCAGAGTTTAACGAGTGTGAAAGCCAAGGTTTGTATTTTGGAGGCTGGAAGTAAAGTGATTTATGTCTGCATTTGACTGACCATGAGAAGTCACCAAGAAAGTGGTTGGCCTCAGTTGCCTAAATATTATTTTTCTTCAGAGGAAAAGCTCGCACTTTTAAGATTTCTCCACTTCTTCCCAATAAGTCTGTACTTGGGAGACCCAAGAGCCTCAAGCCCTTCTTAAGATGCATTTGATATACCACCCCATGCAGGGTGACAATAGCAGGTCTGTCTGCCTGCCTGTCAGTGGGGCCTCTCAGCTCTGCAGGTGAAGAAAAAGGACGGTGGCTTCACCTGAGTGCACCTGTGCTCACAGGAGCAGAGTCAAGAATGTGAACAATTCGAGCATTCTCCAGCCTAGAAACTCAGCTGCGTTGACTGAGAGAAGCTGGATGCACTTTTCTGTTTAGATATCTCTCCTTTGTCCTCATTGCTTTCTTGGCAGAAGGGCGCAGTCAGTGCTGGATGGCAGACGGAAAGCTTCAGATGGCTGTCTTGGCTCAGGCAAGCAGGGCTACAGCAAAGGAGGCAGCTTCAGCTGTTCTGTACAGACAGGAGCAATACGAGCCCACCTGGATATAAAGAAAACCCCACCCTCGACTCCACCAAGTATAGAGAGGAACAGAGCTCTCTCTTCCATCCCCAACTCTCCGTGTTTTCTTAAGTCCTTCATATCTTCCCACTTTAATACACTCAGCTGAGAAGTATAAAGAGATACTCACCCTTAGGGCTAAGAAAAGATACATTCTCCCCCTCCTCATTCCAACTGAAACCTCTTTAGGTTAACAGCAGCCCCCTCGTGCCCCATGAGGCACAGAATTGGGAATAATGTGTTGATGGATGGTAACATATAGGCAGGTACAAGAATGTCCCACTACTGTGGCTCTTTTATAGGTTCTTGGATTTGGAAGGGCCTTAGAGGTCACCTAACTGACCCAGTTTCCACCTCCCCAGCAGTCCCGCTGCAGTACCTTTGAAAGGTGGCCATTCAGTCTCTGCCTGAACACTTCCAGTGATAAGGAACTCCACGCTGCTGAATAGCAGACTCCTACTCATCCTTCAAGACCCTGATCAAATGTCATCTGCTCTGTGAAGCTTCTCCCAGCTCAGCCAGGGAGATCGGTTACTCCATAATTTGTGATCCCTCAGCACTTCACCCTCACTCCATCAGGACCCATTGTATTGAAATTTATCTTTTTCACTCATATCCGTCTCTCTCATTGGTCTCTGAGCATTTCAAGGGAGAGAGCCACATATTATTATCTTTGTCTACTCAACTCTTACTACAATGCCCGACACTTAGATGGTGTTCCAATGATTGTTGACTATGTAGATGAGTGCATTCTCTTAAGACAGCTTACACCATATTTAAACAACTATGATTATTAGAAAATCCACCCTTATATTGGGCCTATGTCTTCTTTCCACACAGTGGTCTTTATTCTGCCATTAGACAAAGGGACAAAAGGGTACATTAAGTATCCGCTGTGTGCTAGGCACTCTGCTTGACAAGCCTATAGAAAGCCCACTTGTGCTTCCATTAACTGTCCTTCCAACGTTGCTGTCCTCATGATTCCCACAGGCCTCTCCTGTGCAGGGTAACCCTCCATGGTCAGGCACACAATTTCTTAGCTGATACAGCTTTGAGACCTTGGCTTTCCATTCACTCTGGTCTGGATGGGTTTATCATGAAGAAGCTAAGGAAACCCAGAATCATGTATTTAGTTCCACTTGCTGCCCTGGGAGTGCAATGTCTGCTCAAAGAGCCTGTGACAGCTGCTCAGTCTCATAGAGGGTAGATAAAAAGGTTCTGGGAAAAGGTGAGCACTTTTCGTAAGTGCCAGCCACAGAACTTCAGCAGGCCAATGTTTCCTGATCACCCTTCAAGCCAATTTCAAGGGAAGCTTCTATTCAGCATCCCTGCTTATGAAACATTTAACCTGAGAGCAAAGGGCCATATCCCACCCTCAGAAGATTATTGTCAGTAGCTGCTCCTCCTTAGGCCTGGGTTTTCCTTTGTAAATCAATCAACAATACTTAACTTCTAGTCTTGCCTGGACCTATTATCTATTAAAGTTTTAGTTATTTTCAAGTAGGAGACTTCTCTGCAAATGCTGCTGCCAGGATATGCATATATCCATGTATTTTAGCTCACCAGGTCTTCCCTCTAGAGAACACCAGGGATACCAGGGGGAGGTGGAATGAGAGGGCAAGCTGACCCTGAGAGGCAAGACACAGATGTCCAAGTCAGACTTCATCACCTGGAGCCAACCCTTCTCTTCCATCTTGCCAAAACATGCCCATCCAGCCAAGCGCATTTCTTTCTTGCCACCTCTAAAGATGAATTTCCAATGATGATATATTTGATTTCAGTCACTGTCCTCACAGCTGAAAGCACACTGCCCAGTAACTGTGTAACTTTCTTTTCAAAGCCTGCCACAGCATTTCCTTCTCCTCAGCTGTCCTATCAGGCTCTTGTTCACTACACTGGCTTTCAAAACATCCCCGTCCATGTCAGCTTAACCTCAATGCCTTTCTATATGCAAAGTGATCACTTGTGCTTTGTGCCCACCCTGTATCTCATAGAGGCTTCCATCCCAACAATGGGTTGAAATTACTTATTTATACAACTGTCTCCCACAGAACAGTCTATGAGCTTCTTGAGGGCAGGAACTTTACTTTGGCTTTGTATTTGCAGGGTCCAGTATAATCTCTGACATGTCGGCAATACTCAGTCAGCACTGATGAACTCCTTTTTACAGTCGAAAAAATGGTAAATTGATGTCTTTGATCTTACACCTCATGTCAGTGGCTTTGGAATTTGTAAAACATCATCTGGAGAGCTTTTTAGAAATACACACCACAGATCCGTTAACTCCATAGTATTGGTGGGGCCTAGACACTTGCAATCATAAATAAGTACCCCAGATGATTCTGACATGGGTGTTCTTCATCTCACATTTTGATAAATAGTGATTAACCTTCAGCCTTCTTCCTCACCATGTTCTGGGTTTAGGGTAACTTGCCATTTCATACCCATAAGATTATTAGCCTGGTAGATTGGTCACACTTTGTAAATGCAATAGATCTGCCATTCAGCAAGGCACGAGAGAAAGTCTCTGACGGGATAGACACAATTAAGCACATTAATAGCTGTTGAGATACTGTCAGTCAGCATAGGAGAGGCTATGCTGCAATAACAATCAGTCACAAAATCCCAGTGGCTTAATGTAACAAAAGTGTCTTTCTTACTCAGTGAGCTTGGGAAGGGACTCGGTGTATGTGTAGCCACTCAGGGAGCCAGGCTGGTAGAAGTTCCACATCTGCATGTGCTTCCAGAGTCCCACAGCGGGGAGGAAAGGATGCAGCAAGTCTTGCACTGGCCCCAAGGCTTTGTCCTGGGAGCGACACGTGCTCATGTTTCATTAAGCAAAGCGAGTCTTGTGACCACACCCAAGGACAGGATAACACGAATGCTAGCAAATAGCAGTAATAACTACCCAAACACACACCCAATATGAAACCAGAGAGAGGTGTTAGAGAACCCGGCACAAAGTAGATGCTCTGATAAAAATATTTATCAGACAAATAAAATGAAAAAACGTGGCCCTCATGTTAGGAAACAACTATCACTATCTTTCTGCTTGCAAAGCTGTCTGTATTCTGTTTGAACCTATCCTGAAGTGCGTGTTCTATGTTGTTGAGTGGAGGAGCCACAGATTACAGAACAGCTGTTGGTACGATTATGAACTCATTTAGGAAAACTTATGCATGTACACATACCCAAACACATAGTTATATGTTATCTAAAAAGAAATAAGTGTCTGAAAAGGTGTTCAACCAAATATTATTATTGGATTATTTCAATCTGATGGGCTTTTATGTAACTTTTATAATTTTATTTATCCTAGGTTGTTTGACATACCGCCAGTAAGCATAATAATCAGAAACAAACAATGAAGTAACTTCCGTTTTGAGAAAAGAATATACACATCCTCACTGCAAGGGAATAAAGTAGGCAACTAACCAAAACATGCATGGCAGAAAATTAAAATAGTATATGTTCTGAAATACGAGCAAGTTTGCAGAGTGACCTAAGTTACAAAGCTGTCTATCAAGGAATATTCTGTGGAGTACACAGAGAAAAATCTCACGTGTTCATCAGAAAATAAATTGGTCCTCCCAGAACAACATGGGCTTGTGAAAAGGACACAGGGGCCAGCTGGAAGAACATTACAATTAATACTGACAGTAATGGGTTATAAGTCATTGAATACAATAAGAATCAGAGAAACCATTGGAGGCTCTTTCAACTTCAACACTCACTAGAGTTGTATACATGGAATACGTCCTCAGTCCTCATATTACTTGATTTATCAGCAGCATTCAAGAGAGTAGATTCCACCCTCCTCCTTCAAGTATTTTTGTTCTGACCTTCCAGAACACAATACTCTCCTGGCTTTCCTTCCACCTCACTGGCTCCTCTTTCTCAATCCCTTTTCTGTTTCTTCCTCCTCTCCTCATTCTCAACATTGCAGGGCCCCCAGGACTTAGTCCTTGGTCCTCTACCTGCATTCTCTCCTCTGGTGATCTCGTACAGGTTCGTTGCTTTAAATACCACTGTTTGAAAATCAAACACCGAATGTTCTTACTCACAGGCGAGTGTTGAACAATGAGAACACATGGACACAGGGAGGGGAGCATCACACACTGGGGTCTATTGGGGGGAAATAGGGGAGGGACAGTGGGGAGTGGGGAGTTGGGGAGAGATAGCATGGGGAGAAATGCCAGATATAGGTGAAAGGGAGGAAAGCAGCAAATCACGCTGCCATGTGTGTACCTATGCAACTATCTTGCATGTTCTTCAAATGTACCCCAAAACCTAAAATGCAATAAAAAAAAGAAAAATAAATAAATACCACTGTTTATGTTGCTAGCTCCCCAGCCCGTACCTATCACCAAAGCTGCACTCTTGTGAAGCAGATTTATATATCCAACTGGCTACATAACATCTGCAGCTGGATACTCAATGGACGTTTCAAATCTAACATATTCAAAACTGACCACCAATATTCTCCCAAAACCCACTTCACCCTCATCCTTCCCCCATTTTAATTAATGTCTTCATCCTTTCAGTTACTGAAGCCAAAACTCTGGAGTCTTCCATGACTCCTCTCCTTCTTTCCCCATCCAGTCTTACAGGAGATTCTACTGGTTTTGACTTCAGATACATCCAGAAATCAGTTATTATATCATGTTCTTCATTGCTACCAATGGTTATTTCCTCTGCCTGGAATGCTCAGACAACCACAGGTCTAAATCCTTCACCTCTTATAAATCTTTGCTCAAAAGCCATCTTCTCAATAAGGTGTATTGAGACTACTTTGGTTAAAAATGCAATTCAGCCAGGCACGGTGGTGCCTGTACTCCCAGCTACTCAGGAATCTGAGGTGGGAGTATTGCAGGAGCCCAGGACATCCAAGATTTCCACCTGAATCAGCCTGATATGAGAGCCCACACTCATGACACCACACCGTACTTTAACTCCAATCTGTGCAAACACTGCAAATGTCACGATTTGTCTATGGACACAGAAGAATCAACAAAAATTAGAACATTTCTTGCCTGCTTTTATTTTTAAGAGAGTAGAAGAGGATGTCTAGAATTTCCTGAAAATTGACCTGTAGGAGTACTTAGAGATCTTAAAAATAAGGAAACCAAGTATCAAGGATGTCAGTGGACTTCACTAAGTCTCATGGTTGGAATAGACCTAACAGCTGGTTCAGAGCTATTTCCACCTCACCCACCAAAGCCAACGCTTCTTCACAACCTCGGCATGCCTCTGCAGCCCAGCTGGATCACCTCTTCTCCACTCCCCTTTCCCTCGGGGCAAAGAGCACCAATTTTTTCAGTTTTCTTCTAGGTCACTTATCCAAGCCTTTAATCATTCACAGTCTCTTCTTAAACTTTTAAAAATATTTAGTCTCTGAAGCCCAACTAAGAAGCACTTTCACCTAAAGAGTGATTCTTGAGTTAGGAAGTAAACACGCATCTGCTCGTGGGCAGCTATGATGAGGTCAGACAGCATGATTGCTGTCTCACCCAGGTCGTCTTGCCTGGTAAGGGTCAGTGGGCATGAGGGCTGGGCCGGCCAGGGAGAGTGGGAGGAAAAATGAAATCTTAATTTCCAAAGAGCCTGGGAGAATAAAGCTGCCTGAAAAAAAAATGTGATCGTTGCAAAGATAAGAAGGATAGAGACGATTCTATAAAACTACTAGCTTACTATGAAAACATTTGCCTACTCTGTTTTCTACCCAGTTTCCTGACACATATTCATGAGGGATCCCCTCCTTTGCATGTGCACACATACACAGACATACACAATCAGCTGCCATTATTATCGTCATAACATGTTTCAACTCAAGGTATTTGAAAATTACTCTCAGTGCACTGTGTTTAGCTGGACAGCCATTCTTGACTGACAGACACATTCATACACATTTACCCACTACCCTTCCAGTCTTTCTTATCTCACCCCTAGCAGAAAACCACTTGATAATGAAGATGTGGAGTTTGGTTCAACACTATACCTACACCAAAGAGAAACAGATGCAACCATCCAGTAGTTAGTAGAAAGGTCCCTGAACTAAAGATCATGAGATGCAAGCTTCCTTCGCTCACCTCCTAAAATTCTGTGACCTCAATCATTCCACCTCCTCAAGTCTCACCTGTTTCTAAAGTAAAATAAAGATGATAATAAAACTTTGCCTACCCGAGAGCAGTTGGCTAGGTCAAATAAGATGGTCTCATGAATCTCTTCCTAGCCCACCATTCATTTACTTAGTCAAAAATATTTACCAAGCTCTGTTAGGTGCCAGAGATGTTGAGAAATGTGTCAATGAACAATCCAGACAAAGCTGCATGTGAAAGGTAGGAGGCAGAGCACTAAAGGAAAAGTGAGGTCAGGAAGGGGAGAAGGAGCAATAAAGGGATGCTATCAATAGTCTTCAGGAAAGGCATATTTTAAGTCTACTTGAGCTACGTGGATACTTTGGAGGAAAGCATTCCAAGAAGTGGGAAGAACACGTACATTCTCTGAGTTTCTGAACTCCACTCTACACATTTTAAAAAACACAAGAGATGTTCCAGAATCCTACCTCGTTTAGAAACATTAGCAGTGTGAGGGTTTGGCCAGCCCTGTTGTGGAAAAGCCAAGTACTGAGAATTAGAGGAAAGGGATAACTTGTTTTTTTCCTTACCTCTTCCAGAATCAGCTGGAATGTAGCCACCAGTCTGTGGGCAGGGATTTTCCCAGAGCCCAGCTTCAAATGAGCCCTCTTTGTTCCAGCAAGTGTCTCATGAAGAGAGCCTTGGAAACAGCTTCACTATTCCCTTCCAGCTCCTTGGAGGACAACAACCCTTTTGCAGCAACTCAGAAGATGTTCCACTGGTTACTCCAATCTTGGTCCTGGGACCACATTCATTTACTATCAGGCAAACCTGAAGCTTGTCTCCGAGTAGACTTAAAGAAAGTAGACTGGAAGAAAATAAATAACAAGTAGAAAAATCATGCTCCAAAATGCACAGGCTGCTTAGAGGAATGTCCGAAATGTCCATGACGCATCACTCTTTTAAAGTAAAACTGAAGTTCTATTCCATTTTTTTAAATGCAAACACAGTACATTGATGATAACACATTAGAATGTTATCTGCCTTTAACCTTGTAGTGTGTTGAATCACAGCTCCTCTCAAAAGACGTCCACATCCTATCCCCCAAACCTGCGAATGTCTGACAAATGCTCTTCTAAGTGAGAAAAGAGGAAAATACACGCACAGAGCGAAGGTCATGTGAAGCTGGAGGCAGAGATTGGAGGGGTGCAAGTGCACCCCAGGGAGTGCCTGGAGCCACCAGAAGCTGGAAGAGGCCAGAAAAAATCCTTCCCTCGAACCTTCAGAGTCTCAGCCCCTGCCAACATCTCCATGTCGGACTGCTGCCTTCCACACTGGTGAGAGTGACATTTCTGTTGAAGACACTGAGTGTGGTAACGTGTTACGGCAGCCCTGAGAAACTAATGCGACACCTTAGAATTTGTCTATTGTACTAGCCTCTGCTGCTTCCCTGGACCTCAAAGCTCTGGGGCCTTGTCCCTCCCCCGTCATGTTTTATAGGGAAGGGAACAGGAGCAGGAGGAAATGTTGGACAGCTGGAGAGTGAAGAGCAGACCCGGGGGCACACTGATGTGGCAGAGGGGCCATGTCAAAACACTATGGGAGACAGGAGAATGTGGGCACTGGGGTGAATGGGGCAAAGAGGAGCAGGCAGGACCAGCAACAGGGCATTGAAGCGGTGGTGATGGCCAACCCCAGAGACTGCACCCTGGCCTTGATGGTCTTGTGGTTTTATGTCACTGCGGGTTCTAGCCCACAGCTCAGAGAATCAGACTCCTTCCCGGAAAGGGCTCCAGGTCTCCCCCAGGGAGCAGCCAGCCAACACAGCCTCTGCAGAGAAGGCTCTGGGCTGAGCAAAAAGGTAGATGAAAAGCTTTCTCTGGTTGCACTTCTCTAAAGCGCACACTTGAAGAACTCTCTGACTTGTGCTCCGAGGCAAACTCATGGCTGTTGGCTTCAGATGCAGAAGTCGCAGGCAACTCAAACCTGGTTGGGAAGACAGTTTGCCCGTGATTTGTCACACACAGAATGCTCCGGGGACTGGGAAGAAGTGCCTGAACTAGCAGGCTGGCACGTGTCCAGCTAGGTGTAGGAACACACACAGATCCCAGGCAGCTGACAGTTAAAACGTCTTGCCTGAATTCCTTTCCTTTGCCGAATTTGATGGCAATGATCAAGTAGCCTCCTTGGGAAGCACCTTGAGGATACAGGGGGAAAGAAAGCTTCCTTTGGGGTTTCCAAAACACTCCCCTTTCATGCTTGTTTTCACTTAGTCATTGCCTCCCTCCTGGCCTCCGGCACCAGAGCCTGCATCCTGCCTGCCCCAGGTAACCAGAGCCCTGAATGTGCACAAAGCGCCACTATGCCGGAGCGATGTTATCAGGCAGGGCTGCCTGCTCCACACGGCAAGACAGCGGCTGAGCCAGGGTGGCCGGGCCCGGAGCTGAAACAGGACTCCCATGCTGCCGAGCGAGGACAGAGTGGCCTTTGTGCAGGACAAATCGTATTTAGGCCCATTCCTTATTAACATTGCAGTCATCAGAGCATTTTCTTTCCTGACTTCCAGCTCCAAAACTCTGCATAGGCTTGTATAGGATGTGGATCAGCCCTGAAGTTGACACTGAGTGGGAAGGATGATGTGGTTCTTCCCGGCTTCAGTTTTTGGGGTCCATCAGAACACTGAGTTCACGATCATACATGATGAGCAGCAAATCATAAAACTTGACTGGAAACTTGATACAGACTAGAAAAGATCTGGTCATCATAGAGGGAAATAGTGTCTTTTATGGGAGTAACTGCAGATTTGGGAACCATATTACCCTGGATATATATTTGCACCCTACCACAAACCTGCTGTGTGCCTTTGGGCAGATCTCTTGACATCTCTGATCTTCAGTGTTTTCCATCTGTAAAACGCAGACAATAGCACCTACTTGCTAGTGTTGATGTGATGATTACAGACAGTAAATGCAGATAAATTAGCACATGGTAGATGCTCAAAAATAGTAGTTTTAGTATTAAATGGATTTTCTGTGCCTTCTCCCACCTCCAAATTATTAGAATACATCTCAGTAGCCCTATCACACAGGTGATATATACATCTTAAGGTCTTAACAATGTACAGTGTAGAATTTGGCCCAAATCAGAAGAAAATCAGCAAATAAATCAACAAGGGTATTCAAAGCCAGATGTTTAAGACCACAGCCCTTTTAATGATACTAAACCCATGTTTCATGAGCAAGGCCACATCTAGAAAGAACAGTGCTGCACAAAAGCAAGAGAATCTGCTCTTTGAGGTTTCCAGTCTCCCACCTGCAACTCCTCATGGCCCACATGGATTGTGCCCCTTGTTAGGCAAGGTCTGGGAGGGAGGCCCTGAAGAAGCAGCCATCTGAAAACTCAGTTTGACCTGGAGTAAAGTAAAGCAGGATGCAAACTGGTGAAGAGTTCAGCCGGGGAGAACAGACAGCCCCTGTCAGTCCTCGCTTGTCACACTCACCAGCTGTGTGATTTGGGGCATGTCATGTTGCCCCTCTAAACCTCAGAGACCTTATCAATAAAGTGACAATAGCAAAGCATCTCTCTTGTGAGTAGATGTAAGAATGCAAATGGCCTGGCACATAGAGCTCAGTAAATATCTGCTGAACTAGTGACTTACTGTTGAAAAGTTTAGGCTGGGAAGAAGAAACAGGCCAATGGACATAATTGGAGGCAAGAGACGTTTTGTGGCACCCTCTGATCACACTGAGTAGGTAGGAGGCAGAGTGCTCCCCTAGTTACCTTCCATGCACTTCGGAGAGGAAGATGAAGCCAGCTCAAAGTCTGAATAAGCAGTGAAGGCACATTACACTGGAGAAAAAGAAACGGAAAGGAGGGGCTTTGGCAAATGCTAGGGGCTTTACCTGTGCTATAGTGTTTAAGTCTTACAGCAACCCTACTGACCCTCTTAAACCCATATGAAAAGATGGGAAAGCTGAGTTGCAGAGATATTAAGTAATACTAACAAATAATTATGGAACATATATTGTGTGCTCTATTGATGATTTTATAATCATTATTTCTTTTAAAGAGCCTAATGGCCAAATAAATGAGATAGTTCCATAAAAATATAATATAAAGCCCCCCCCACCAAAAAAAAAAAAAGAATCCAACTGCCCTGGATTCTTCAGTTGATAAAGGAAAAGCCAAGATCCAAAGCCAGAGATCATCTGGCAGCAAATGCCATGTGCTGCGAATCTGTCACCGTGCACCACCCACGAAACCACTGGTTCTCAATATTTGATGTGCATCAGAATTACTGGTTGAGTGTCTTGGAATCTCAGATTATCAGATCTATCAGATCTCCTCTAGCACTTACCACATCAGAGCCTCAGGGTTCTAGGCTCAAGTTAGTGTGTTTTGTAAACGTTTCACAGGGCACTTTGCACTTGGCAAGTGTGGAGAATCACTTCACTAACTGAGGAGTTTTCATACACTCTCTGGTTTTCTGACGCCCTATTCTCGCCGGATGCATTCTGAGGAAAATAGTTCCCACACTGTGGCCAGGGCAGACTTGCTTTGTCAGGCCCAGAGGCCACCTGGTAAGCGTGGGAACTAGCCTAACTCTGCGAGAGGTCAGCTGAGCATCCTAACCAGCTCACCGTTCCTTTTGTCATGACTGTTACTTTCCTTGAAGAAGTAACAACAAGAAACAGATGAGGGTCTGGGGAATCATCCGTGACTACTTTTATATGCTCTTCTACAACTTTGCTTATCTGTTATTTAATTAAATAACAATATTCTTTAGTAAAAATCCTAGGGCAGATATTCCTTTATTCCATTTTATCACAGGGTATGAATAGTTTCCAATACTTTAATATTTCCATGTCTTTTCATAAGCTTTATAATTACATATTTTTACTTGTAAAATATCTCTCTCAGTGGAGAGGCCATAATGTAGTTAACCTTTTTTTCTATTATTGAGCATGTGGGCTATTCTGAATTTTTTAGTATTATGGATAATATTCAAGTAAATAGCTGCCCAGGTAATTTCAATTTCTTCCTTCCCTCCTTGCTTCCTTCCTTTCTTCCTCCTTTTCTACCAACCATTGACAACATCTACTTAACATCTGCTATCAACAGGTTCTACCCTAGACATTGGGTAAAAATCTGAATAAGACCCAGCCCTAGCCTTAACGAAATTTATTGTCTGGGCCGGGTGCAGTGGCTCACACCTGTAATCCCAGCACTTCAGGAGACAGAGGCAGGCCGATCACTTGAGGTCAGAAGTTTGAGACCAGTCTGCCCAACATGGTGAAACCCCGACTCTACTAAAAAAATACAAAAAGTAGCCAGGCGTGGTGGCACAGGCCTGTAGTCCCAGCTACTCAGGAGACTGAGGCAGGAGAATTGCTTGAACTGGGAGTTGAAGCTTGCAGTGAGCTGAGATCGTGCCACTGCACTCCAGCCTGGGCAACAGAGCAAGACTCCATTCCAAAAAAAAAGAGTTTATTGTCTACAGAAAAAGGGAGAAAACAAGGAAATTTTAAAAATACTTATATTAAAACACAATGAGTCCACTAAAAGATGTTTGATGAAACAAGAAGGTCAGCACTAACCTTTCTACCTGGGGTGTCGCTGGTGGATGGAGCAAGGACAGCTTCCCAAAGGAGGGAGCTTTGCAGCTGGGTCCTGGGAGAGCTTGTGATAAGGGAAGGTGGACTGACTGATGGTCTGGGTTTGGTTTCATTTCAGATAAGCCTTTAGGCCACATTTCCCACTGGTGTTAGAACAGATCCTCCTACTGGCAAGGATTGTAGGCTGGCAGTTCCAAGTCCTCTGTGAGAAGAGCCTCCGTGTTCCCATCACATTACATTTGAACAGAGACTCACCTACCATCTCCTATGGCTGAGTTAAGCCCTTATGGCTGTTTGGATCCCCTTCTTGCTGCGTAGGATCTATGTAGGCTTCTATAAAACTTTCTCATGGCTAAAATTCCATGGGACATAGCTGATTAGGACACTTAGAGAATTTCATCCTTCGTTAAAGCCCAGCTCAAATCACACCTCCTCAGCCAAACCTTCTTCAACCCCAGCAGACTATAATAACCCAGTTTCTGCATGGTACACATGGCCAGAGCAGACCCTGGTTGTCTGAGATTAAGTTTATTAACTTTTGAGGAGGTAGAGTGAAGAGGTTTTTTAAAAGATAGCCAAAATTATAGTACAGATGTGATAGAAAAGTAAATATTTAACTTAGAATGAAAGAAAAAGGCATTATAAAATTATGAAAGCTGGCAAGTACAATGAACATCAGGCAATTCAGGAAAAAAAGACATTTTTATGAATTAACTGCCTAATACACTTTTGTATTTTTAACAGTGCTTATGAGGTGCTTCATGGTCTGGGCCTGCCTGCTTCTCCCATCTTGCCTCGTCTCTCAACACCCCTACCCCCTTCACCAACACAACCCCTTCCATTCTAATTGCCAAGATACATGGAATTTCTCCACCGTGCAACCTTTCTGTGGCCTCCAAGTCAATTCACTTGCTGGTCCTTCTGTCTGGAAGACTCGTATCCCAACACCCCTCCTTTTGCTGATAGTACTGCAGGACGCAGCTCAGCTGACACTTCCTCCAGGAAGTTATCCCTGACTATACAAGGTGCTCTGCCCCCACCGCCATGTGTCTGCACTGCCTCCTGCTCTTCCTCTTATCACTGCACTTAACACACTGGATTCTAATTGCCTGTTCACTCATCTCTCTCCCCCAATAGCATGAGGGCTCCTTCCGGACCCATAGTACGTAGCACACTGACTGGCAAACACTGGTGTTCAATAACTATTTGACAATACATTAGTTGAAAATAGAAAGAAGGTCAACTCTCCAGTCCCTTGGTGGTATCTACAAAAGGCAGCATAAAGGTGGGAAGCCTCTGGGATTGATCTAAGGGCAGTTGGCTGGTTCAAGAGAGAGGCAAACTTTCTCCTATCAGATAACAAAGGGTGAAAGGCTCCCTGCCTGAGGACACCTCTTCAGGAAGCATGAAGACCATTTGCTGAAGTCATTGACCCCAGACCTCAAAGGGCTTGCAGAAGTTGCTGGACTGAATGAAGAAAACTTGTACAGGTCAGGGAGGCTTCCCTGATAACACAGGTCTCCCTGGCAGCCAGGTGGCCAGCCATATAAAGCAGTCACAGGTGGCTGTAAGAGGTGTGGGGTTCACTCAGTGGCTAGCCCCGGGGCTACTCGGATCAGGAAGAATGATGGCACAGGAAGTCCTTCTGCACAGGGGCACAGAAATAGAAATGAAGAGGAAAAATGGGTCATTAATTAGAAGACGATAGCCTGAGGTCAGCCTTCCTTCAACCTCAGAATATATCTCCAAGGTTCAGAATATAGCCCACAAATCAACCTGTTCTATGGAAAAGTGTCTAACCTGTGACTAGATAATGTCCCATTCGCCTCAGCAAAAAGTACAACCAAAGCTGGAAGTTCCTTAGATCTTGGGATTTTTATTTTGTTTTTGTTGTTGTTGTTGTTGTTGTTGTTGTTGTTGTTGTTGTTGTTGCTTTGAGACAGAGTCTTGCTCTGTCACCCAGGCTGGAGTGCAGTGGTGCAATCTCAGTGCAGCCTCCACCTCCGCCTCTCAGGTTCAAATGATTCTCCTGCCTCAGCCTCTCAAGTAGCTGGGATTACAGGCATGTGCCACCACACTCAGCTAATTTCTGTATTTTTAGTAGAGATGGGTTTTCACCATGTTGGTCAGGCTGTTCTTGAACTCCTGACCTCAAGCAATCCACCAGCCTTGGTCTCCCAGACTGTTGGGATTACAGGCGTGAGCCACTGCGCCCAGCAAGATTTTTTTTTTTTTAAGATGCAATAGGGGGGCTACTTTACCCACTCCCAATTGTCCATTGTGGTCTGAAATTCCACAATTACACATGCATTCCTTCAGCTTAGTATTTGTTTTTTTTTCCTGTTAGAATGCAAACATACCTGGCAGCCTGTGCTTTGGACCATGTCAGCCATTTTCACTGCATGTCAGTTTACATAATCTCTCCTAGCCTCAGTATTTCTTATCTGAGTTGTGGAGTTAAGAGTGCTCTGATTTATGGTACATATACACCATGGAATATTATGCAGCCATCAAAAACGATGAGTTCATGTCCTTTGTAGGAACGTGGATGAACCTGGAAACCATCATTCTCAGCAAACTGACACAAGAGCAGAAAATCAAACACTGCATGTTCTCCCTCATAGGCGGGTGTTGAACAATGAGAACACACGGACACAGGGAGGGGAGCACTACACACTGGGGTCCGTTGGGGGGAAATAGGGGAGGGACAGGGGATGGGGAGGTGGGAAGAGATAGCATGGGGAGAAATGACAGATACAGGCGAGGGGAAGGAAGGCAGCAAACCACACTGCCATATGTGTACCTATGCAACAATCTTGCATGTTCTTCACATGTACCCCAAAACCTAAAATGCAATTTAAAAAAAAGAGTGCTCTGAAGAGAATTTCAAGTCCCAAAATCAATGTCATCTCCTTCTCAATTTTTCTAAGTGATTTTGGCCCTGCCTCAATCGATATCCATTTTAAATATCAGCAATCCTGTTATTCTTCACAATGGATCCTTCTTTATTTTTTCTTTCTCTGCATTTTCTACCTTTCTCCCTCCATTATTTCTCTTCTTTCATTCAATTTCTCCTGCTTCTCTTTTTATTCCATCAACCCCAAGCCTGCAAGAGCATTCATAGGTATGTTCACAGGCATTCTTTTGTACAGATGCAGTGTGGTATATGGTAGGCAGCACAAAGTTTTCAAAGCCACGAAGGTCTGGCTTTAAATCTTCTATTGTTTAGGAGCTGTGTGATTTTGGATAAGTCACTGGTCTTGTTTTTCTCCTTTGGAAAATGGGGAATAAACTGTACCAAGCCAGCAGGGAGCTGTGAAGATTAAATGTTTCACCAGTGTGTTTGGATTCCACCAACCCCTTGCTCCTTTCCTTTCTGTCTCCATCTGGGCCTGACAGGAGCATCCAGTGAGCCCCATGATCACTGCTCAGCTCTGTGGACTGGAGATCATTAATATCTCTCATAGGCCAGTCTTATTTGTTGTCCTTTTTGATTTTTCCTGGCTTTAATCCTCTCCTAATAATAGTGTTCTCAATTAAGTTGTGGTGAGTCTGCAACATGGTAGCGTGATCTTGAAAATACAGATGGTGTTTCCGACCAATTTGTCGAAGTTGAATGGAAATCCTGCAACTTAAGAGCATTGCTTCCAAAAGTGTGATATTTAGTTTAGCTGCATCAGAATCTCTAGGAGTGTAGGTAAAACTGCAGATTCCTGGGCCTGTCTCAGTGCTCCTAAATGGGATCTCTGGGAATATAGCCTGGAATCCAAATGTTTGCCAAGCACTCCGGGTGATTCTTACATACTCCAAGGTTTGAGATCTGTTGCCCTACAGGTTAAGCTTAGGACCTAAACTGACTATTGAAATACAGGTTAGAAATGCTCAGCCTTTACTGCTCATTTATAGCAGTAAGAAGAACTCTCTTCACTGGCCATCGAGACCTGAGGAAATGGCTTGCCTGTATGTTCATAGCTAGTTAGTCGTAGAGACAGAAGGAAACTTCCAGGTCCAACTCTCTCTTAACTGCCCTTGAACCTTCCCTCCAAAGAGTTCTCATCGCCTAACAAAGTACTCACAAGAGTCCTATAATCTGTAGGCAAAGAATAAAATAAATGTGCGTGTGTGTGTATGTGTGAGACAGAGACAAAGAGAGACAGAAAGTTCACTCGCTCTTCTTTCCTGTGTTCATTATATTTTCTCTTATTTTCAAATTAATCATTGAGCTTAGATGCCTGATATGGTTTTTTTTTTAAATTCCTGAAAATACACCTTCACATGAGTATAATTATAATTAAATTCCATTATAGGGAAGAAATGTAGCTGACTAATGGCATTATTTTTTAATCCTGAGATTTGATCTGTATGTCCATTTAAATATCTTTTGTGCTTATAGTTAGAAACTGTTCTATCAAGTTTCATGCTTCCACCTGATAAAAGATTTTTGGACCAAGCTAGTCATTTAAAACATTAGCTATTATCTGACAGAGAAATGAATTTAATGATGCTTCAGAAAACATGTAGCTGAAAGAGCAGTGGTCTGAACATCAGCAGATTGGAGGTTCCAGCCTAAAGAATGAGCTGTGGAACCCTGGGTGAATCATGTGCCCTTCCCAGTCTTCAGTTTCCTCATTGAAACAATAATATATATATTTTTAAAAATGTGAGTGTTTCTCAGGCTGCAGAGCCACGTCCCTTGATGTGCTCACTGACAGCAAATGCTGCAGTTACACCACACCCTCCTGGAGCGTCTTGACACACACTCATAATAAAGGCTTGAGCGGTTCAAAAGTCAATAATCAAGCTTAATGTCTCTCAATATTGCTTTCCCAATGCCCCTTTCACTTTCCCATTCAAAAAATATTTGTTGAGCACCACTTTGTACCAGGCACTGTTTCAGGAGTCAGGATTCAGCAGGGAACAAAACCCAGAAATCTCTTCCTGCAAGGAATTTACATCTAACTGGGGGAGACATCACACAAGCAAAACAAAAAATTAAAATACGTAGTATATTAAATGATGAAAAAGGTCGTGAAATACAGTTAATTAGGGAAGCATATGGGGCTACAAGAAAGAGATGAGTGACTAATATTATTTAAGAATTCTTATCATAACTAATATCTCTGGACCTGACGTTGTGCAAAAATACGACCTGGGAAATCAGGTACTAGAATGTGTCTAAAAGGCTGTCTACTTCTAAAAACATCTGCTTCTCTGATGAATGATCACACCAGGTATCTTTCTGGTATACAGGTAGGTAGTTTGTCTTTGGCATCAAAACTGGTCATGTAGTCAAATCATTCCCATAAGGTCACAGGTTAGTATAACTCAGTCCACCCATCCTTTGCTTGCCTAGTGCTAAGGCAGGTGCTATTAGGAGACACTATAGTAGAAACCATTGCCCTTTTCCTGAGCAGCTGAGAGCCTTGCTGGATAAAATGACTGAAAAGATAACTCACGGTCAATGTCTTCAGTGCAGTGGATGCAGTGAAATCCATTAGAAAATCATGAGGTTTGTCATCTAATGCCCTTCATCTCTAGTAGGTGTCTTGGCAATGTCACCACCAAACTGGCCTCAGTTTGCAAGTCTTAAAATCTAGATGTTGCCCTGTGACCTTCAAACTTGCTTGTATTGGTGAGATGTTATGTTATCTGTTTGTATAAGAGAGATTTATTCATTCGCTTAACAAACATCTATTGAGCTCCCAGTGGTATTTGACCCCAGAGTCAAGATAAATAATCCAAAAGTCCTCTTCTGAAAAAAAAAAAAAAAAAAAAAAAAAAACTTATTTGGCTCCCATTTGGCTAATGTTTACTGAGCATTTACTATGTGCAGAGAACTAGTCTGAATGCTTTTTATATGTAATCACAACCCTTTTATTAGCTGTATTGTAGGAGGCAGAATGACTCCTACAAGGTGAGCCTCAATGACTTTCACCTTTTATAATGTCCGTCTGTTAAATGTAGATGAAACCAGTAAATTTGATGAGATGTCACCCTGTGGTTATGTTATGTTCACTGGGAAAAGGGATTTTGCAGATATAATCAAGGTCCCTAAACAGTTGGCCTTAAGAAAGGGAGATTATCTTAGGTGAGCCTGACCTATTTATATAAGACCCTAAAAGGGACTGGGCTTTTCCTGAAAAGACTCTCAGCATGAGAGAGATTTGATGGGAAGAGACTCTCCATGGCTGGCTTTGAAGATGGAGGGACCACACAGTGAGGGATGGTGAGCAGCGTCAAGGAGCTGAGAGCAACTCTTGGCCAGACACCAGCAGACACGCAAGGACCTCAGCCCTAGAGCCTCAAGGACTCAGACTCTGCCAACAATCTGAATGATCCTGGATGCCGGTTGTTCCTTAGTAATGCATCCAGGTGAGAACACACCCCAGCTGACACTGTGATTGCAGCCTTGTGAGACCCTGAGCAGAGAACCCAGTCATACCATGCCCAGGCTTCTGACTTGCAGAAGTAGGAAAAAATAAGTGGATATTGTTTGAAGCTGCTAAGCTTGAGGTGATTTGTTGCACAGCAATAGAACACTAATATCTTCATCTTATGGATTAGAAAACAGGAACTTACTTAAGCAAGATCATATAGCCAGCAAATGCCAGGATCAGGATTATAAACCTATGCCATTTGGTTCCAGAGCCTGTGCTCTTAAGCTCTGCCCTTCAGCAGGGACCTACACCAGTAATCAAATGCCCATAGTACAGTTTACCCAGTGCGATAACTAACATTGGTGGTTTAAAAACAGTTGGCCAGGTGCAGTGGCTCACACCTGTAATCCCAGCACTTTGGGAAGTCAAGGCAGGCAGATCACTTGAGGTCAGGAGTTCAACACCAGCCTGGCTAACAGGATGAATCCCCATCTCTACTAAAAAACAAAAGCAAAAAGAAGACAAAAACAAATGGAGTGATTAACTCTATCAGGGGAATAAATAAGTACTGTTCTCTGCAGAGAGCCCATTGTTAAATATTCAAGAATTTTACAAACTGGTTATTAAACTGTTGGCAGCTTGAGATAGGTAGGAGTATTTACCTCATGGAAAGTGACAAAAGCTACAAATCAGGTTTTTGTTTTTTAAATGAGATAGCAGGTTTGCCAGCATGCCATGGGGACTAATGATTCCTCAGGTAAAGTATACGAAGAATTCACACAGATCAAATGTTGTTAGAATTCTGAGAAAAGGAAGGATCGTTGTGTGACTGGGTCAGTGCGGAACAGCATCATGAAATAGAGTGTGGGAAGAGCTTTTCAAATGCACATTTGTAGAATGGCACAGAGGTGGGGAGGCATGTCATGTGTGTGAGCACCTGGAACAGAGGGTCATGCTGGGCACATCATTCTCCATCATGAGATGCTGGCACAGTACTGTGTCATGAGAGCAGAATGTGATCTACATGGGAGGGGTTTGGATGGATCCCAGCAACGTACCAGATGGGGTGGAGGATGGGGCACTCACAACTGTCCATCAAGTGCGACCCAGAGGCCCAGGGCACAGTATACTGGAATGGGAAGGTGGGGATCAGGGCCCCATCAGAAAAGAAGAGTGCTAATATGAACCCAGCTTGAAACCAAGTTCTTATCAGCTGGTACTGAACTGGGTGTAGCTACTCAAGGAACAGATGCTTTAACTGGACAATGGAGGCAAGAACTGCCTGAATGAGTTTGAGTTAGTTTCCATTACGAGCCCACTAATGAAAAGATATAAATTTATCAACATTTAGTTACATACCATTTCTCAAATCCCCATTATACAGTGTCAAAACAACTGGTTGAAATGAAAGCATTTAAACCTTTTGCCCAAGTGTGTTGCGTACTGGGTACAGTAAAACCGTTTACTGGTGTTTTTTGGTGTGCTCTACTGGACACTCCTTTCACACCTTTTCAGATCCTCTTGGCCTAATGGCTGCGAGAGGTAGTTAACAGCTTCACATCAGTATGACTGATAGTCCCACACATCAGTCCCTTCTTACTTGTCCCTTACCTCTGGTATTTCCCTGTTGACCTTGTGGCTTGGGACACCCCAGAAGCATACCTGTTTCTGAGCCCTTAGCTGCACAGCCCTGAAGTGCAAGGGAATTAATGCCCCCATGGGGCAAGATTCTGAGCACTGGTAGACAGGAGTGGTGGGCAGATACTTCTGCTTTACCACCCTGTGGATGGTCTTGAGGTGCATTTCATGGGGCTTCTCAGCCAGACTGGTGAGCTCCAGCAGCCACTTGTGCTGGGAGCCAGCTCACTCCTCCCGTGCTCTGTTCTGCCTCACTCTTGCTCCCTGGAAACCTTCTCATCTCAGTTCTGCTTTCTGCGGAACCCACAGTAAGACATGTACTAACTGGATGTGCTGTTTCCTTGAAGACATAAATGAGAACAACAGAGACCTTGAAGACCAATTACCTGCTAGGAACAGAGGTTGCTGAAATGGGAAAGTCTTAGAAGTCTTTCCAGGTGAAAGGCTAAATGTGGTAGGTCGTTTCTGATCCTCAGATTTTTCAATTCCCCCAACCCAGCCCTGTTTGATAAAGTTGGAATAACATGCAGCACTCTCACCATAGTGTGCAAGAGATAAACTTCCAAAGTTTTGTGGATTAGATTAAGCTGGATATACATATTGTTTCAGTGAATATAAGAAATGTCTTTTTCGGGGTATACTGGTAACCATGTGCTGAGAACTGAGGCACCAATACCATTAGAAAGAGGGAAATAGTTACATTATCAATTACTATTGGAAATCTATGACCTTATGAATCTAAATCTACGAATTACCTGTTAATTTTGAATTGCATTTTATGGGTTATCCGTTTTCTTCACTGCTTCGAAAGTGTACACATTTAAAGTTTAATAACTCACTTTCTTGGAGAGTGCTTTTCATGTTCCCTACCCTATTCTAAGTGCTCTATATGCATGATTCACTACTCTGTGGTAGGTATCGTATTTTCATTATTACCCATTTCACATATAAGAAATCCGAGAACCAGAGACAGAAAGTAACTTCCTAAAGGCCACACAGCCCAGTAACACTATAGCTAAACCTGAGATTTAGAGCCAGCTAGGGCTGATTTCATAGCCTGTACTCTTGATCCAATCAACGTACTAATTCATGGTTTGATGCTGTCATGTTTAGATAAAAAACTAAAAGATTGTGAAAATATGTGGTGAATTGGGAATGCAATGAAACACCAATGAATAGAGCCTTATCAGAATTGGATGGACATGATGCCCAATCAATAACTGAAAGTGAGAAAGAAAACCACAGTACTTCAGTGTTTGATAATCAGATGCTTGGTGGACTTTTCACTGAGTTCATATGAATCAGTTTGACATTTTCTTGTTTGTTTCTTATTGATTGAACTGACTGGGGCTATATTGCTATCAGTCAATTCAGCCTAAAAATGCACTAACTGATCTAAAAAGTTTGTTTATGAATGCTTGTAACCAAACTTTTGGCATTCTAACCAATCATTTGTCTTGAATAGGATGCAGGCCTAGACCAAATACTATGTATAATTTGTCTCAGTTTTCTGTCTAAGCTACTTTAAAATGATTACTTAATGGCAAGAGCAACATAAAACTGAGGAAAAGAGTCCATTGTCTTGCACCTAAATCACATAAATTTCAGCTAGCCAGCTCTTTGAGAAACACAACCTTCAGAAACTTGGTTTCCTAAGCAAATCATATTCTAATTCTGCAACTGTACTGAACTACCTAGGACCATGGGCATATAACAAGGTCAAGGTCAAAGGTCAGACATTGATACCTTTAGGAAAAATCAATCTCTTTCCTGTTGTAAGAGTAGAACTAAGAATCTCCTGGTGTTTTCTTTAAAAACTCTGCCAAAAGAGCTAAGACCTAAAAACCTGTCACTTTCCTTAGTTCTGAGCACCAGCAATGTTTGACCACTGAGGATCTCATATCATGGCTCTGATGGGGGAAGAGGTCCCTGGCTGTAAACTTGTTTGCTTTGTATAGTGTAAAACGATGGGTCCTGAACTTAATTGTATGACAACAAGCAAACCCACTTAACCTCTCTAAGCATTGCTTGAGTCATTAAGGGGATACAATGAGATAATATGCGGGGATACTGTGCAAAAGAGAGATTTGAAGATACACACCTGTGCTCAGCAGAGGACAACACGCTATGGTAACAGACTTAATAATGGTCCCAAAGATACTCATGTCCTAATGCCTGGAACCTGTGAACGTTATAGCATCTGGCAAAAGGGACTCTTATTAAGTTAAGGATCTTGAGATAGGAAGATTATCCTATATCATTCAGGTGGGTCCTAAAGGCAATCACAAGTGTTCTCATAGGAAGGAGCAAAAGGAGATTTAGCCACAGAAGTAGGAGTGATGACAATGAAAGTGAGAGACTGCAGTGATGTGATAAGCCAAGGAAGCCCAAGGAATGCCAGCAGCCTCCAGAAGGTGGAATGAGGTGGGGAGCAGGCTCTCCCCTGGAGCCTCTGGAAGGAACCATCCCTGCTGACACCTTGATTTTAGCCCTAAGAGATTCATTTCAGATTTCTGACTTCCAGAACTGTAAGAGAGCAAACATTTTAAACCATGAAGTTTGTGGTTTCCTTTGACAGCAATGACAAAAGTCACTAAGTTTGTGATTTCATTTCCTGTTCCTGTTGTCACTTTTCTATCTGCCTGCTAAAATGGGATACTCCGCTCTTACCTCCTTCTAAATAAGCATCTCATGCCATGCTTCAAAGCCAACCTTCTCATATTAGTTTGTTTTCACACTGCTATAAAGAACTGCCCAAGACTGGGTAACTTATAAAGGAAAGAGGCTTAATTGACTCACAGTTCTGCATGGCTGGGGAGGCCTCAGGAAACATACAATCATGACAGAAGACAAAGGAAAAACAAAGCACCTTTTTTGCAAGGCGGCAGGAAGAATTGCCAGGCAAAGGGGGAAGAGCCCCTTATAAAACCATCAGATCTCACGAGAACTCACTATCTTAAGAACAGCATGAGCAAGCCTCCCTGATGATTCAATTACCTCCACCTGGTCTCCCCCTCGATCCATGGAGATTATGGGGATTACTGGAATTGTAATTCAAGATGAGATTTGGCTGGAGACACAAAGCCTAACCATATCACTTTTCCTTGGATATTGTATGGTTTTTCTAGAGAGAGTCATTATTTCACTTAGCTCTAACAGTGAATACAAGAACCCAGTCAAGTGTCTCTTAGTCAAAAGAAATTCACAACAGGAGTAAAGAGAAAAGGCAGTGAAGAAGAACTCTCCAATGCTGCCTGTAATACAGTTAGCTGGGCCGAGCACCAACAAATTACTCACCTGTTGGTCAACATGTTTGAGCAGTTGGTATATGTGTAGCAGTCCCTGTGCAAGTCAATAAAAGAATACACAACTTCTCTGAAGAAGGAACCAGTGTGGGTATGCATGACTTAGTAAAAACATAGTGAAAAAAGTCTCGCCTTTAACCGATCATGTGGCTTTGGGCAAGTCCCAGCCTCTCTGGGTCTTGTTTCCCTCTTTTCTCAAAAGTAGAAGTTACACTGTAGATGATGTTTATACTTTTTTTTTTTTTTTTTTGAGACGAGGTTTCGCTCTTGTTACCCAGGCTGGAGTGCAATGGCGCGATCTCGGCTCACCGCAACCTCCACCTCCTGGGTTCAGGCAATTCTCCTGCCTCAGCCTCCTGAGTAGCTGGGACCACAGGCACGCGCCACCATGCCCAGCTAATTTTTTGTATTTTTAGTAGAGACAGGGTTTCACCATGTTGACCAGGATGGTCTCGATCTCTTGACCTCGTGATCTACCCGTCTCAGCCTCCCAAAGTGCTGGGATTACAGGCTTGAGCCACCGCGCCCGGCCCTGATGTTTATACTTTTGAAGTGTCTTTCTTACCGTGTGAACCTCCCTGAATACCCACAACAACACAATAAACAATATTGTTATTTCCATTTCACAGGTGAGGAGCCAAGCCTGAAATTGCTTCATTTGCCAAAGTCAATACTGGTCTGGCTACTGACCCTATTCTTCTTCCACCACATCACAGCACATGATGCCACCCAATCCGAAAGACCCACTCACCTCTGTAGCTCTCCCGGCATTTATCCAATCTGTTTGTTCCCTCTGCCTAGAATTCACTTCCCCAACCTATGCTTGTTAAAGTTCATCATTAAATATCCAGCTAAAATGCTATCTTCTTGATTGAAATTAATTTCCTTTCTGTGCCTTCTCATAGAAACTTGCTTGAATAGTACTTTTATATACTTGTTTAAATCTGTTTTGTAGAGAAATATTATGCCTGTGTTTAACTTCCCAACCAGTCTATGAGATGAGCAGACAATTCTCCTTCTTTCCTCCCAGCACCAAGTATAGTAGCTCTCACACAGTACACACTCATTTTCCACTGAATTCCATGTGCAGCTTTGGAAATAGGAGTCAGAGTGCCTGATTTCTAGATGAAGTGGCATGATCATTTATGTGGTAATATGCTATTCAGTGCGTTCATGGATTTTGCTAATCCCTCTTTTGACCCTAAGTCTCACATGCTATTGATTTCCTTTGGAGAGGATATGTGTGTGGTGTGTGTGGTGTATGTGTGTGTCCATATGAGTATGAGACGAATGGGTCAGGGGAGAGTCAAGGACATGATATGGCAAATGGGACTATCTATACTTTTGGGAATGTAAGAGAATATCTAACTAAAGACTTATTTCTATAATACTCCAATTGTAAAACTAAACCCTTGTTCGTTTTTCTCTAAATGAGTGGTCTTTACAGAGGGAATCCCTGGACATGAGTAAAATAAAAGCAAATTTTCTAGCTTCACCATTCTAGCCATAGTACCATGCACACTGACAGCGTAGAGAAGTGGGTGGGGGGGCATGTGTCCTTCCAATAGCCAGAAGACCCCGAGATATTGGTATATATCTTCCAGTCAGGTAAGAAATCCCACAGGGGACTCCAGGTGACATAACAGTAGGATTAAGTGCATGTCTCATCACCCAGATTTTCCCTGTGGGGACCTTGGGGCTCCTTCTTTTTTTGGGACTCTGGACATACTGACAACTCTTATTAATAGAGGGTAGAACACATCCATTTCTTACAGTGTGGTATGCTAGGTAACTGAGACAACCTCCTTGAAAATAATAAAAAAGAAAATGGTAGATAGCTTTTAAAACAATATATTGAGATGCTTTCAAGAACATACAGGAAAATAAGGATGTCCCAGAAGTCAAAACCTGAGGGGTAAATGGGAAGAGAGACAAGCAAAGCCCTGAAGCTGGTATTCTGTCTGAGAGCATTTGCCTAAGCCAGGTAATTGTGAGTTTTAGATTTCATATTGCCCAGGACAGGGAAAGCAGGAACAAGACTGGAAAGTGTGTACATTGGGGAGACTCATAGAATACCCTAAATAAAACTGGAACCCCAAAGGGTTACATCCTCAGTGAAGGGTGAATTGGAAATCCCCCCATCTAAGAAGAGGAAAAATAGTAATGATTTCAAACCTGGAAGGTGAGTAAAGGAGAAACTATCCTCTAAAAACTCCTAACTGTTAGCCAGTCATCAAAAGGGTCTGAAGTCCAATTTATTATTATCAGACTTGTCTGAAAAGTCTTAAGTCAAAAAATTAGTTATAAAATGATTCCACATTGGTAGCATATCCTATCAGTTGGCAGAACTTTATTCATATCCTCTCTGAAGGTACCATCTTCAACCCAGGCATAAAATAATTACAGACATATTCTAAGTTGTTTTTTAAGCAAATCTCAATATAGTACAAGAAAACAAGTACCACGAGTGAAAGCTAGTAGAAACAATAACAGATAAATCAGATCTGTTAAGGCTTCAGTGCTAGAATTATCAGTCACAGGTTATAAAATAAGTATGCTAAATCCATTTAAAGAAAAGCAAGAAATAAAAATGGGAATAAGGAGGCAGAGACTATCAAAATTACCAAGAAAACTTGAAAAAGAATGAAATAGAATTTCTAGAAATAAAATATAATTGAAAAATTTTAATGGTTTTCATTTCCGGCAGTATGGTGGATTACATACCTGAACTAACCCTCCCATCAACTTTAATTCAAAATGCTAGACAAACTTTTCAATCCTCCTAAATATATCCATGAGCTGGTAAAAATGTAAAGAAAAGTCAGAACAATATCTAAGTGAAGGAGTGAGCCCAGAATGGTCAGTGAAGACCAAGCCGGTTTTGTGAATCTGAGCATCAATTTTCTCAGCTTTTAGGAATTAAGAAACGGTTACAAGTTAGGTATTCTAACAGAAGCCATCTGCATAGAGCGAGGATGGCATTATATGGGGGAGTTTCCCTGCACGAGCTCTTTTTGCTTGCCGCCATCCACGTGAGATGTGATTTGCCCCTCCTTGCCTTCCATCAGGATTGTGAGGCCTCCGCAACCATGTGGAACTGTGAGTCCAGTTAAACCTCTTTCTTTGGTACATTGCCCAGTCTTGGGTATGTCATCAGCAGTGTGAAAGTGGACAAATGCAGTAAATTGGTATCAGTAGAGTGGGGCATTGCTGAAAAGAAATCCCAAAATGTGGAAGCAATTATGGAACTGGGTAACAGACAGGGGGTGGAACAGTGTGGAGGGCTCAGAAGAAGACTGGAAAATGTGGGAAAGTTCGGAACTTTCTAGAGACTTGTTGAATGGCTTTGACAAAAATGCTGATCGTGATATGAACAATAAGGTCCAGGCTGAGGGGGTCTTAGATGGAAATGAGGAATTTGTTGGGAACTGGAGCAAAGGTGACTCTTGCTATGTTTTAGTAAAGAGATTGGCAGCATTTTCCCCCTGCCCTAGAGATTTGTGGAACTTTGAACTTGAGAGAGATGATTTAGAGTATCTGGTGGAAGAAACTTCTGAGCAGCAAAGCATTTAAGAGGTGACCTGTGTATTGTTAAAGGCATTCAGTTTTAAAAGGGAAACAGAGCATAAAAGTTTGGAAAATTTGCAGCCTGACTATGCGATAGAAAAAATACCCCATTTTCAGAGGAGAAATTCAAGCTGGCTGCAGAAATTTGCATAGGTAGCAAGGAGCCAAATGTTCATCCAGGGCATGTCAGAGGTCTTCATGGCCACCACTCCCATCACAGGCCCAGAGGCCAAAGAGGAAAAAATGGTTTCATGGGCTGAGCTCAGGGTCCCCATGGTGTGTGCAGCCTACAGACTTGGTACCCCATGTCCCAGCCACTCCAGCCATGACTCAAAGGGGCCAGGGTACAGCTTGAGATGTTTCTTCAGTGAGTGGAAGCCCCAAGCCTTGGCGACTTCCACATGGTGTTGAGCCTGCAGGTGCACAGAAGTCAAGAATGGAGGTGTGGGAACCTCTGCCTAGATTTCAGAGGATGTATGGAAATGCCTGGATGCCCAGGCAAAAGTTTGCTACAGAAGCAGGGCCTCATGGAGAACCTCTGCTAGGGCAGTGTGGAAGGGAAATGTAGGGTCAGAGCCTCATCACAGAGTCCCTACTGGGATACCACCTGGTGGAGCTGTGAGAAGAGGGCCCTCATCCTCCAGACCCCAGAATGGTAGATCCACTGACAGCTTGAACCATGCACATGGAAAAGCTCAGACACTTAATGACAGCCCATGAAAGCAGCTGGGAGGGAGGCTGTACCCTGCAAAGCCACAGGGGCAGAGCTGTCCAAGACTATAGGAACCCACCTGCTGCATCAGTATGACCCAGACTTGAGACATAGAGTTAAAGGAGATCATTTAGGAACTTTAGGATTGGACTGCCCTGCTGGATTTTGTACTTGCATGGCACCTTTTGTTTTGGCCAATTTCTCCCATTTGGAACTGCTGTATTTACCCAATGCCTGGACCCCCACTGTATCTGGCAATGCAAGTAACCTGCTTTTGATTTTATAGGCTCATAGGTGGAACGGACTTCCCTTGTCTCAGATAAGACTTTGGACTTGAACTTTTGGGTTAATGCTGAAATGAATTGAGACCCTGGGGGACTGTTGGGAAGGCATGATTGGTTTTGAAATGTAAAGATATAAAATTTGGAAGGGTCCAGGGGTGGAATGATATGGTTTGGCTCTGTGTCTCCACCCAACTATCATCTTATAGCTCCCATAACTCTCACATGTTGTGGGAGGGACCTGATGGGAGATAATTATGGGGGTGGGTCTTTCCCATGTGTTCTTGTAATAGTGAGTAAGTCTCATGAGAGCTGACAGTATTATAAGAGGGATTTTCCCTGCACAAGCTCTGTTTGCCTGCCACCATCCACATCAGATGTGACTCGCTCTGCCTTGCCTTCCATCATGATTGTAAGGCCTCCCCAGCCACGTGGAACTGTGAGTCCAGTTAAACATCCTTCTTTTGTAAATTCCCCAGTCTCGGGTATGTCTTCATCAGCAGCGTGAAAATGGACTAATATAGCATGTATAGCCTCATTGGAAAATATTTTCACATTAGTAAAGCTGAAAATACATGTTTCCCATGACTTTGCAATTTCATTTGCATGTACTTAAGGGTTTCGAAGTCTTTGAGCTTCACTTGCAGCAAAAAAATTTAAAAAACAAATTGTACATTAGGACCCAGCACATGTGTACATTCCTACACACACTCACTGCGACATGCAGTACCGGCACACCATGCAACTGTAGGAGGGACTGTTCACATTGCAGCCACAGCCCTGAAATGTATGTGATATGAGGAGTGAGGGGTGTGTGTGTGTGTGCATGCACACGTGAGTACGGATATGTTCATAGAGAGATCTATAGATAACTCTAACAAAAGTTTCAGAAAACTCTCGCCCTTTTAAAATATGTGTTCTTGCCATGTGAGGCATGTCCCAATACATTCAACTGTATTTAAATCAGTTTTTTAAAATGCTGATCAGGAAGTGACCCAACATCCACAGTCTGCAAAATGCTCTTGCATATGTGCACCAGGAAACATACAAAAATATTTATGGCAGCCTTGCTTCATAATAGCCCTGAATCAGAAACAAGCTAAATGTCCATCAATAGAATGAATAAAAATATTACGGTCTATTTTTATAGTGCAAAACTCTTCAGCAGTGGAAATGAATAAACTACAGCTAGACGTGACTGTAGGGATGAATCTCAGGAAGATAAATGCTGAGTGAAAAGAAGTCTTAGAAGAACACGTATGCAAAGTATATACGTACAGTATAGTATCATGCTGTCTATGCTGAATTACTTTTAATTTTTAAAGTAAGTTCTAAATGTGATAACAGGGCCTGTGCTCAATTTAAAGCCTACTGCCCTCAACTAATTTAGGTCACAAGGAGGTTGCTACGTGGAGATAGTTCTGCGTACACAGTTGCAGATGCATGAGGAACTAAGATTGACAAAAGAAATTCTCTAGTGGTTCACTCCAATACGAAGAACTTCTGCAAGGTAAACTACACTAAAGGGATGCTGCCTTTCTCCCTATTATATCTTCAGAATCTATAGTGCCTGGCACTTAACAGGAAGAGAGGAAGGAGGGAAGGAAGAAAGGAAGGAAGGAAGGAAGGAGGGAGGGAGGCAGGAAGGGAGGAAGGAAGGGAAAGAAGGAAGGAGGGAGGGAAGAAAGGAAGAAAGGAGGGAAGGAGGGAAGGAGGGAAGGAAGGAAGCGTCGCATCCACAGTATTTACATATTTGAAGACTTTAAATCCCTATTACATAGTCTGCAGAATTGCAAGTCTTTAGAGTGAGTCAAGGCTCCAAGCATTATAACCTTGAGCAAGTCACTTAAGTGCTGGAAATCTGTTTTCTTAGGGTCTAAAGGGGACCGTGCCCTATGGCAGTGTGGCAGTGAGGTTCAAGTGCAGCAATGCTTGGAAAATGGTTTGTCACCTGTTAAAGTTGTATGTAAATGTTGTTCCTTAAATGTTTTGGCTCCAAGGTCTTAGACCTCCTTGTAAACAAGTTTCTGGATCACTGGCCTCCAGAGGCCCCTGGGGCAGTAAACCCCTCCCCCTCCTACTGGCCATTGCTTGAAACCCCTCAAACGGCAGACAGTCTTTCTCCTGCAATCAGAGATAAGGATACAGAAAGGGTGTTGACAATAAGCTTCACCTGCCTCACTGGAGCAGCACAGGTCCTGTGTTGCTGAATGGGTGTGAATGAAGGCTGTGATGGGGTGAAGATGACCTGCTTATCTCAGGGGGCACAGCTAGGTCAGGAATGAAACTGAGAGGTCAAGAAATTGAGAGGGCCCCAGGGGCTAGAGGGTGGGCTGGAATCCAAACCCATTCTTCACCTTAGGAGAAAGGCCTTCCCCTGTGCCATTCACTCACTCATATCCCCCTCCCCTTACTCCCGACCTTCTCATCAGTCCCCTCCTCCCCACTCCCAGTCTAAAAGGTTGGAGGTTTAGGAATGTTCAATCTGAGCCTAGCTGCAGCCAGCAGGCAAGAGAACCACTAGGACACAGGGACAGAAGAGCCATGCCCGTGTCTCAAGTCTTTCCAGTCATGTATCAGAGCCCAGGTCAGAAGAATTGGGGCAGCCCTTCCACAGCCACACCTGCAGGAGAAGCCCACTTGCCACCAATGGGTCTACCTGCCATCAACTCCTGGGCAGAGCCACTGCTGGAGTTCCAGTGCCAATATCCTTCCCTCTGCCACCTAGCACCTGTCCCAGGCCAGCGCACATGCTTCACACCCAAAGGGAGAGGAGGTGGGACAGTGCTGAGAGGCTTCTAGGTCAATGAGACTCAGGTTGCAGAGTGAGTGGTAGCAGCAGCAGCAACAGCGGTCGCCAAAAGTCCCCAGGAGTGTGGGATTCAGAGCCATTTGGAGCGTAGAGTCAGTATTGACCAAACTGAAGCATCAAAGAGAGATAGTGGTGAGAGACAGCAATGAGAAAATAACAAGAGCCCTGCATTATTGTATGATCGTATGTGTCAGGTGCTTTACAGGCATGGCATCCTTTAATTCTGTTGACCGAGGCAAAAGGAGTTTCACACAGATAATGGGGTACAGAGCTAGTCTTATGAACTCATGGTACCTGACTCTAGAATCCATTGTCCTAACCATTCCTCTCCTCTGCCCATTGAGAATAGCAATCTGTTTCTGTGATTAGGTTTCTAACTTGAGTCCACAGGGCATGTTAAAAAGCCAGGACCACAGCTGCACTGGAATAGACAGGCCAAACGCTCTAAAACTGGCAGATATTAGTGCTTGTAAGTGCTTGGTGCTGGCTGGGAGCTGGGCATACAAAAGTGAACTAAACAGCCCAGCCTGCCAACCTCCCAACCACCACCGCCCCACACCTAAAGCCTATGATATAGCCCAGTAGGAGCTGTGAAAGCCTCTGAGAAGGGCAGAGGCCCCAGAGATGGAAGGGGGCTCAGCAGACCTCTTGGAGGAAGTAATATCTAATCTGAAACATAAAGGATGAGTAAATTAGTCAGGGGTGTGTGGGGTGTATGTGTGTGTACATAGGAAGGTAGGGGAGGGGTGAAGGGCAAAGAATCTATGCAAATGCCTAGAGGCGGGAGAGAGGCTGGCAGGCTGGAGGAAGTGGTGGTGTAGGGACTGGAACTTGGAGTGCAAAGGGAAATGGAGGAAATGGGAAAAGAGAAGCCTTGTCTGTTTAAAGCTGGCAGCAGCATTATAAAATTTGCCTTTGGAATGTTCATCGTGGCTGCAGGGTGCACATGAAAAAGAAACGGCTTTAGCCACTAACCCTCTTGCAGTGGAGGATGGGGAAAAAACATTGTTATTTCGGATGTAGGGCAGGGCTTCGAAGCAGGGCCTAGAGAAGGCTAGTGGAGCGTCTTCCTGCACTAACTCACTCATGAAGGCCCTGTTAGCATGCTCTCCAAGGACAAGGACCAGGGATGTGGCTAGAGGCTCATAGGGTAATAACCCATGTCTTGCCTTCTACTGACCCATATGACCCCTAACAGAGGAATCCATGTGGCACACAGGCAGGCACCACCCTTGGGCTGGCAGATCTGACCTAGCCAAGAAGCAAGCCCAGGGCAGGTAGCAGCAGAGCTCACCATGTCTTCTGGGGAATACGGCAACCCATCCTTCTGCCTCTGTTCTGTCCTTCTCCGGTCAGTCCTCCCCACTGCGGTCAGAGGCATCTGGCAAAGAACGTATCACATCACAGCTCTGCTTAACAGTCTTCAGAGCAGCAATCGGCAAACTTCTGGAGGTTTAAGCATGATTTAAGGCAGTAACACCAAACTGTACCTCGTGTCCTTGCATTCTTCACTTTCACACATTCCCGTTTAAAAAAAAAAAATCATTTTTTACTTAACAATGCAATAGATGAATCACTAAAAACATTATTCATTTTATTAAATCGCACCCCTTAAGGATGAGTAGATTCGTCAGGGGTTTTTAACATTTGGTGTGTTGACATGGGCAGCATGCACAAAGCACAAAAGTGTGTCCGTTGTGTTCAACGCACTTGTGTGATTGATTGAGTGGAGAGAGCTGAACTCGCTGCATTTTTCATGGAACACCATTTTTATGTGAAAAAAATTACTGACAAACTGTGGTCATGCAGACTTACATATTTAATAGACATTTTCTCAAAAATGAGCAAAGTGAACCTGTCATTTCAAGGAAAAAAAAACTGACCATTTTTGTTGTCAGTGATAAAATTTGAGCATTCAAAAGAAAATTAGAATTTTGGAAAATTTGTATTTGCCTGTGAGCACAACAGCTCTCCAATACTGAAAGACTTTTCTGGTGAGCTCAAGGGTGACATTAAAAATTTTTTTTTAAAAATATGACGTAACGAATGCACCATGCCTGGGAAGATCTGCCTAACTGTGAACAGTATTTCCAAAAGACCAACAAACAATGTTACAAAAATCAAGCATGGATTAACAGACACAGCACAAGATTGACCAGTGGATTTTAAAAAATAGATCTTAGTTTTTTAGGACAGTTTTAGATGTAGAGAAAAATTTGTGAATATAATACAAGGAGTTCCCACATAACTAACACCCAGTTTCCACTATTAACATATTTTATTAGTATGATACATTTGTTAAAATTAATGAATCAATATTGATACATTATTATTACCTAAAGTTCATATTTTATTCAGATGTCCTTAGTTTGTAGCTAATTTCCTCTTTCTGTTCCAGGACCTCTTCCAGGATAGACCTTACATCTAATCATTATATCTCTTTAGGGTCCTCTTTGTCTCACAATTTCTCAGACTTTCCTTGTTTTGATGACCTTGACAGTTTTGAGGGTTACTAGTCAAGTGTTTTGCAGAATGTCCCTTACCTGGGATTTTTCTGATTTTTTTCTCATGATTAGACTGGGGTTATGATATTGAAGATGAAGACCATATAGGTAAAGTATCATTTTCATCACATCATATCAAAGCTACATACTATCTATGATTGCTGATACTGGCCTCAATCACCTGGCTGAGGTAGTGTCTGTTGGGTTTTCCCTCTGTGAAGTTACTTTTTCCTCTCTTTTTTGTGGTGAACTCTTTGGAAGGCAGTCACTACAACAGCTCACATTTATGGAGTGGGAAGTTAAGCTCTGCCTACTTGAGGCACAGTATGCATATAAATTATTTGGAATTCACACAGAAAATTTACCTCATCTCTCTCCTATTATTAATATAATCATTCATTTATATCAATGTGAATTTATGGATATTTTATGCTTTAAGCTCTAATTCAATACCACCTTAATTGTATTGCTTAAATCGTTTGAGCTTTGGCCACTGGCAGCTCTTTCAGTTGGTTACTGTGTCCCTGCCTTTGATATACCCGCATTGTTGTGAGTTGTGGGGGTGGTGTTTGAGAACCTCCTTACTTTCTGGCACTACAAGATGCTCTACACTCATCTTGTATATTTTAGGCTCCATTCCCACAAGATCAGCCATTTCTCTCAGGAGTCCCAGTTCCTTTTACATTAGACAATAATATTAGAAACCAAGATCTAGGTAAGGGGTTCTGATGTATTTTAGTGTAACAGAGAACATGGTATCAGATGCAAATAAATTTTAAAAAACTACAGTCTAGCAGGAAATAACTAGTCACCTTTATGTTTGCCCCTCACCTGCCTTCCACGGTTAAGAACATCCAGAGTCAGTTCACGTAGAGCCGCCAGCTGGATCTAAATTTAGCCCTAATCCTGGGGCCTAAATAGGACAAAGCAAACGCAATTATCCAGTGAATTCAAAGAGTGTAGACAGATACTATAGGTAGTGAAATGTAGGAAATATTTTATGCAGGCTAGTGGTCAGATTTACCCATATTCCAAAACTCTTTGCCGTGATTCTTTTTGAACAATGACGCACAAACTTGACCAAGTACTTGTTCTCTCATTCTTCTAGCATTTTCTTGCTGGCAGGTAGCAGAGTAAAAGGAGATAAAAAGAAGAAAAGAGACATGATGCAAGAAAAAGAATTCAATTTGTGGTCCACTTGGCCAGTAAAAGGCAGTTAAATGCTAATAAATTTTACTTGCAATTGAGCCATCTGTTCAGATATTCGAAGCTAAAATTACAAGAACGTCCTTTTGGCCACTGACCCAGTGTTTGAAATTCTGTGTCCCAGGCTGGGTGCAGTGGCTCATGCATGTAATCCCAGCACTTTGGCAGACGGAGGTGGGTGGATCACCTGAGGTCAGGAGTTCAAGATAAGCCTGACCAACATGGTGAAACCCCATAGCTACTAAAAATACAAAAATTAGGTGGGTATGGTAGCACATGTCTGTAATCCTAGCTACTTGGGAGGCTGAGGCAAGAGAATTGCTTGAACCCGGGAGGCAGCGGTTGCAGTGAGCTGAAATTGTGCCATTGCACTGCAGCCTTGGCAACAAGAGCGAAACTCTGTCTCAAAAAAAAAAAAGAAAGAGAGAAAGAAATTCTGTGTCCCAAATTGTCTAAATGTGTATAGTCTAACTAACATAGCCACTTCCTACATGTGGCTAATGAGCACTTGAAATGTGGCCAGCTGGACATGTTGAAATATAGCTTAAGGGATATGTTGTGTTTAATAAAACATATTATTAAAATGAACATCCATTTCTTTTTATCCTTTTCACATGGCTATTGGAAAATTATAAATTACATAGGTGGCTGATGTCATATTCCTATTGGACACTGTGGATTCAGCCTCAACTCGCCACCTGACACTCAGGTTAGCCACCCCTCTTCCCTATTCTCCTGTTCACTTGGCCAAAAACTCCACCATTTAACTCCCAGCCACGGGGTCCTCTGCCTGTTTTTGCAAAGCAAGGTAATTAACACAAGATCACTCAGAGCAAGCTCTTTCCCTCTCCTGATAACATCATGTGGAACTCCTCACCTAAAAGGCAATCTCCAGGTAAATCTCAGGTTGGTTATCAGGCAACATCTGAGGACAAAGGAGGGGTTGTTGATGGAGTGTTGCAATTCTTCCAGGAAGGTCAATCCCAATCCATCCTTTCTCCTCTCCTCACCCTCCAGCACCTGAGCAGACTTTCATTCTCCCTGCAAACCTCTTCACAAAGAAGACTCCCTCATCTCTGAGTCTCCTCAGTCCCCTGCTTTTCCAGAGTCTCATTAGCAGCTGTGGAATAATGGCAGGCGTGGAGCAGCCTCCTTAGAGCCTGCTCTGGGGAGCTCCCCTCACCAGGTTAAATCCCAGGCACACGCCTGACATCACACAGGGCTGATTAAAATCCACTTTCATGTTGTGCTTGTATTTGTCAAAGGAGGACAGAATGGGGCAGGACGTACTCAGTATTCCCTAATTATTTTTCTGTTATACAAGGGCAAGACATGGATGAGTTAACATTTCTTATTTACTGTGAAGAAAATGAGGCTGAGAAAGATTTAGTAACTTGTCCAAATTTATGTTTAAGGAAGAGAACCAGGATTGGAAACCAAAGTGCTAGCTCCACATTTTACATAGCTAATGGCTATGTTTTTCTGCCATGGTCTTTTATTTTTTCAATGTTTTATTGACATATAATATTCGCACATTTTTATGGGGTATGTGTGATATTTTGTAACATGCATTGAAGGTATGTGTGTAGGGAAATGAAGAGAGGTTGGTTAATGGATACAAACATACCCAGTTAGTTAGAAGGAAGACATTCCAGTGTCTGATGACAGAGCAAAGTGGCTACAGTTAACAGCTATGTACTGTGTATTCCAAAATAGCTAGAAGTATTGGGCACTGCCATGTTCTCAGTTACTCAGGCTCCAAACGTCATTAGCTCTCCCCGCTCTTCTTCCCTTGTCTGATCAGTGATCAAGTCCAATGACTCTTGCCACTGAACCATTCCTGAAATAAGTGCTCTTTTATCCCCATTCTCATTGCTGTCCACCAGGGCATTGCTTTGCATCCAGAGTGACTATAATATTCGCCACCACATTCTAGGCAGCTACTGATTTTGCACTTCTATTCCTCATATCAATCTGACTAGCAGGCATCTTTATCCACATTCACTGATAAACAACAATTCAAAGGGAATGGATGAGTGGCATTGTGTGGCGGGATTATACCTTAAGTATGCACTCTTCCCATGCTGGCTTCCCATCTCAATGTCATGAGAAAAGAAATAACTGAAGCCATTTCTAAGTTGTGTTGGTTTATCCATTGACCAAGGTCTGATGAAGGCTGAAAATTTTAATCCAAAAAATGTAATCCAAAGAGGCACAGTGGAGAAGGGGCTTAGGAGTGACTTTGTAGGTTTGAACCCTAGTTGCTACAAATATCTGATTGCTGGAGCTTGTAGTAAACAAGTATATTTATTTGTCTTATATAGTCTTATATATTTTGTTAAATAAATATGCTGTAAATACTTAATAATGTACCTTATCTCCATACTAACCTTTAAGTTTTCTAAGGGTAGAAGCTGTGTCTGTCTTTATCTCATCTCCTAGTAGTGCCTACTTCTGGCAGATGCTCAATGAAGGTTTGTTGAATTGAATAATTTCTGATGCCCAGTGGGTGAAGTCCAATCTGTTAGAGAGGCATCTGACGTCTTTCCCAATCATTGCAGCCCTAATTTCATAGCCTTGTGCCTGTCATTTCTCAACCCCTCTTCCCCATGCCTCCAGTGTCCAGCCACAGTGGCTGTCTTCCCCATAAGCAGTGTGTTTTGCTCATGCTCTAATTATTTCCTCTTTGTGGATTGCCCTTCTCCACTCTGCATTCCTGGCATTCTCATCTTTACAGGCCCAGGTTAAATGTCACCTCCACCATGATGTTATTCCTAACCCCCCTCCCCACTGTGCCTCTTTGGAATTCTGCATATGCTTTCATTAAAAGCCCAATTCTAACAATCCATTTACAAATATCTTCTCCCCAGCTAGAGAGATACTATGTAAGATAATTTCCAAAACCTAGGGTGACAGGCAAATGTATACCTTTAAAATATTATTTTATCATAGGAGAATTAAGCAAAGACAAAAGAGTGAGGATCAGGATATAGAAAGATGTTTTAATAAGAAATATAACGTAGAAAAGCATTTCCCCACTTAAAAAAGAGATTCCTGGCTTAATTAGAGGAAGAAGGAGAAAGGATGAGAACCTACTCAGGCTTCCTGCTAAGGCTGTCAGAAGACCCAAGAGAAATTACTTCACAGCATACCCAGGTTTGCCACAGGACCACAGCAGTTATGCAGAAGGACATCAATGGCATTGACTATGGTGAAAGGTACCTCAAGGTGATGGCAGAGAGCCAGCAACTGATAGGTCCCTTCCCTTCCTCTAACTGCTCTGCCACCTTGGCCTTACCCAAGACCCAAGACTACAAGTGGCCATGAGGTTTGAGAGGGAAACCCAACCTTGATAAAACTAGACATTAGGTTGCCATATAGAAAATAATTATTTTTTTAAAAGCTGAGTTTTCAAACTAAAATTCATACTCATAGTGACTGTCACAGAGACAGTTCTTTAAAAGTTTGTCTTAAATATTGAGTGGATACTGAGTGGATGAATTAATAAAAACAGATAGGCCATACAAGGGCAGAACTTTTTATGGTATGCCTAATGAGTATTCATTTGTTGAAATTTTAGAAAAAAAATGCATAAGTGTTATTTGTCATTTCACCACTTGTGGCCTCCATTCAGGGGACCAACTCATGGCCTAATATAGTTTCTCCAGCTCCAGCCATCACATCTGCATTCCAGCCAGGAAGACAGAAGTGACACAGAAGAGGAAAAGAACACTTGCCAGCTGTTTTTTAAGGAAGGGACCTAAAAGATGCTATATGATACTTTTGCTTCTGCCCGCTAAAAATGGAGGGTCTTATTTTAGAGGAGAATAGATTATGAGGAATTACTAGTAGCCTCAGCTGCACCTTGAAATATGGTACCTTTTATCTGTATTAGATAACCACTGGTAACATGCTCCTGTCATCAACACCTTCATCATCAGCATCGCTCAGTGACTCAAATTCCACCATCAGTCAACCCATCACTCCAACCAGAATGGTCTCTATATACTCACACATAAATATGCCTTGGAACCTTTCCTCCATACTTTTACCTACGCTGGTCCTTTTGTTTGGAATGCCTTCCCTCCCCCTCTCTACCTATCTAAATTCTACTCACCTTTGAAGGCTCAGTTCAAGCCCCACCTTCTTGGAAAAGCCTCCTCTTCCCTTCTTTGTCCCCAGAACCTCTTTTCTGAACTCCCGTAGCTCACATTATCTACACTAGTCATCTGACTCTTGGCATATATAGACATATATGTTTAGCTCACATGCATGTCTTTCACCTTCAACTAGATTGTAAGCTCCTTGGAGGCAGGAAAACTATCATGACTTCTTTGCATCTTTCGGAGTGTCTAGGCATGCATATGCTCCTAAAACTTCTATGTACCTCACTACTGAGAAGTTAGGGTTGCGGGCATTAGCATAAGACCATGAGCCAAGAGAAATGAATCAGAAACTCGGCTCTAACCCTAACCAGGTCTGTAACCCTGGGCAAGGAACTTAACTTCTCTGAGCTTCCGATTTCTCATGTGTAAAATACAGAAAAACCTGTTTAACCTAATCCAAAGGGCTATGTTAAGGAATACACAGACACACACACACACACCCTTGGCACAAGGCAAACACCACAAAAAAACATATGTTTGTAGCTTCTGTCCGAGTTTTTGTTTTGTTTTGTTTTACTGAAAGCAATAGAAACCAATAGCTCTCGCTAATTTAAGCAAAAAACAGTCTTTATTGGAATAGCAGAGCAGATTGCTCACAGAATCAAAGCGTGTCTGCAGTCCAGACCAATCTTGGAAATGTGGTGCAGGGTGGCTCTGGAGCCCAGGCAGCAAGAACTGTTTGACCAGCTTGTCAGGTACATTGCCAGAAATGACCTAGCTCCAAGTTTCCAATGTTGTGCCATTCCATGAGATTCATGTTCTGGGCAAGACTGGTTGGCCAAGCTTTGGGTATATGCTCCCACTCTGTGGTTACAGCAGATCAGATCACCTTGACGCATAGTCCCACAAGGACTACCTGCTCACAATGGAGGAAGGACAAGTCCTCAAAGGAAATCAGAGTGATGTTATCAGAAGTAAGGTGAATGGATGCTGGGTGGTCAGAAAGCAGCAAATGTCCACTACAGGGCTTAATAAACATGTGTTGATTGAGTGACAGTGGCCCATTCCTTTGATTCTGAAGACATTTTTCACTAAGACAGTACAAGGGATTTCTTTAGACCGTATCAGTGAACAACTTGGAGCACATCAGTTTATCAGATTCTTTCTACCAATGGCAATTAGGACAAGATCTTAGAGAAAGGAGAAACAGAATTACTCCTTGATGGAGGGAGGACACCAGGAGAGAGAAATAAAGTCTCAGCTCTGTCACCACATGCTCAGAGAAATCTTTTCTGACCTTCCTGACTAGCTCAAGCCTCCCTCCATTCTACTTTCTTGTAGTTCTGTGTCTTCCCCTCTGTGGCTCTTAATACAGTGCAAGCTAAATTTTAGTTTTTGATTAATAGCCCTTTCTCCCATAAGTTGTAAACTCAATGAAGGTAGGGCCAATGTCTTTCTGCTCACTTCTGTGTTTCTGTTACATATCCCAGAGCCTGACATATTCTAGATGCTTAGTAAATACTTGTTGGATGGATGGCAGGTGAATGTATGAATGAATAAGGTTCTAAAAGGGCCAGAACAATTAGTCAGCTGCACAAGTATCTAGAGTAGGTTCTTCCAATCACAAATCAGGGACAGGCTCCATCTTTTCCTTCCCAGGAATATGGAGTGGCAGGAAAGAGGTTAAAAGTAGTGGCAGAGTAGCCAATGCACCACCCACGAGGGGCTGGGTCATGCTAGATTCTTTCCCAGAACCCTCCCCTGGTGGGGAGAAGGCCCATAAGGTGGTGGTAGCAGTCATCCACAGCTGCCAGAAAAGAAGTCATTCACACTGTGATTTGGGGCACCCCTTCCTTGCCATGGGCAGAAGGAAGCATTGCTTATGCAGGTGTTATGCTTCCCACGTGGCTGATCTGTATGTGCCTCCTGGGACAAAGTCACAGCAAGCCCTTCCATCTGTATGGCACTTCAAAGTCTACAGATCTCTGTCCTAATTCATTTTTAGTTGTGTTTTGTTTTTTGATGTATACAATAACTTGTAAGACAGGCAAGTGTCATTGGCCTCATTTTATAGATGCAAAAGTGAAGGCTCAATATATTATTAAAACTTTACATCTAGGGAACTTCCAATCCAAGTAATCTCCTCATCATCCATGTGTAGAAGGCATATACTTTTAGTATAAAAAAATATCAAGGCCTTCTTTTGAGAGCTAAAGATAGCTCTCACCTTGTCACTGAACATAATGTTGAAACATGGTAAATGAAGGGATCCAGGGAAACAGTGCGTCAAGTTAGTTATGATTCAGCTGTAATTCTTGATGGCAGTTTTGTTGTTGTTGTTAAATCATATTAATAGGTTTCATTCTACTTTAAATTGATTTAGAGAGAAAAGGAAAGAGATAGACAAATGTTGTTTTCATTTGCAATTCAGTTCAAATTTATTTTGTCTTTGAGTTTTGAACTAACAGATTAACTTCATTTTCTTCCCATTTTTGATTCATTTTAGGTCAACTCAGTTTTCTTCAGAGACAGCCTAGGCTCAGGCCTTTTGAGGTGTGAAGGCTCAACCTGTGGATCCAGGCTCTCCACTCTGAGCCTAGCCCTAAGGCCTTCCCCCTTGTGCAGGTCATGAAAAGCAGGTGACAATAGGTGGCTGGAGGAATCTCCTATGACCTGACCACTCCTCCTTGGGGGTCAGAATTCTGAATGTGTCTTCATTATTGGAATTTTATCTGCATGCTTTAAAACAAACAGAAACCACTCCTTCATAATTCTGGCTCAGGCTCTGTAAGACACACACTGAGATTTGAGGAAGTGATGGTGAGAAAGTGTTGCCTTCTGAGCTCAGGTGAACCAGGATGTGTTCTTCTTTTTCTTCAAATAGGGTATGAGACTCCCAGCAACCTTTCATCAATGACCAAACCCCAAGAGCAGGATTGGCCCATGGCACAGCAGCTAACACTCATCTGGCCTTTACCACACTCCCAGGGCAGAGCTAAGTGCTTTGTGTGTATTATCTCACCTGTGCTCACAACCCCCATGAGGTAGCAACAAGTACCATCCATAGGAATCAACTCAGCAGAGTGAAGGAGCCTGCCCAAGACCACATAGCTAGTAAGTCCAGGAGCTGGAACTGCAATCTAGACTCGTGCACTTCCAATGGGAAGGGGAAAAGATGAATGAAGACAACCAATCCACAGTGAAAGCCGGGAAGCCAGGAGCAGAGCCTTCCTTGTGCATGGAAGAGAAGTGTGCTGTAACCCAAACTCCCTCCCGGGTATTTTATGTGAGTAAAAATATTAATTTCCATTGTGTTTGAGCTACTATAATATTTGGGGTTTATTTGTTGCAGCAGGTAGCATTAGCCCAAGTAGTCCATGCAGGCACCTAACCCAGCCTTGTAGGCTTCAGAAGGCCAAGTATGCTGATCCTGAAGGCTAGGTAGTTGCCAATTAAGCAAACAGGAGGGGTAAAGGGCTTGTGCCCATGCTCCCAACTCCCTGGAAGCCGGAGTTAGGAACTAAGACCAGCCCAGTGGAGGCCAGTTTGAGATAAGGCTTCCTCAGCGGGCTCCTCCTGCCAGCCTGACCTTACAGTGCACATCTCTCTCCTTCCAGGCCCTCAGCAAGAGGAAGAGCCAGCTTCTAACATATGGTGGGTGAGCCGGAGGTGGGGGTTGCAGGATTTGAACAATTGCAAGTGGGGAAGAAAACAGACAAAATGTAACACCACCCTGTGAGAATGTCTCCTGGTCTTACATCCACATTGCTCCCTGACTTCTTTTCTCCATAGTCCTAATTGCCCACCATATATCACATTTAAAATTGTTGAGAACTTTGCGAGACTCTGTCAGGGAGCTGCTATCTGCTTCCTGGCTCTCCCATGCTGGCTGGGCATCAGCCTTCAGTCCTGCATGAGAAATCCTTCTCCTGCCTTGTCACTCTGTTCTGATTTCCAAGTAAATGTTTCCTCATCACATATCGCAAGCTGTTCTGCCCTGAGGGAACTTCACGGTGGTGGTGGAAAGCTCCCACTGCCTCCTTCTGTAGGGTGTTTGGTAAAGGCTGGGGTCTTTGTCCATCTCGGCAAGAAGTTGAAGACCCTTTTCTCCTTATGTTTTGCTGTAGTCATCCTTTTCAGTCATTCAAAGCTTCGCCATAAGATCATCCCCACTGCTTTGTAGACAAAACTCCCACGTCCCCCTGGTTCCCTGCCCACTACACCACCCCTGAAGAAACAACAGCTCATTTGTAAGAGGTTTTTAATTTCATCTTGGTATGCCATTAAGGAGTGGAATAAGGATCTCTATTCATTTTCACTCACATAGTATCTGCTACATTCTCCAGCTGGTCTTTTATGCAGAAACCTGTGGGGTCATACAGCATCTGCATAATTTTCACTCACCAGACTGGTTTGGGTTTCTTGGTGGTTTGCATAAATTATAAACAAGAGCACAAAAATCACACAACATAGACTCTACCATAAGGGGACATGTTCCCTCTGGCCTTGCCAGAGTGATAGGGACATGTCCCTGTATTCAAGTCTCCAATGACGTCCCCAGAAGTGAGGCCAAGCCTGTCCTGGCCCCTCTCAGATGGGTCCACAGTGACCCTCTGTCTTCCCCATCAACTCATTCTGGGTTCCCAGGAGGTTTCCTAGCACAGAAGGATCCCATCCTAGCACCATAACTGGAGACCAGGGTGTAGAACTGTCCCCATGTACAATGGCTGCTGGGTCTTCTGTGCCGAGGATCAGAAGAGTGAGCTGGAAGGAAGAGCCGAGGGTTCCCACCAGACCCTTCTGCCTCTATGAGCTCCATGAGGTTATTTAGAAACAGAACCTCTAAAGCAAAGGGCCCCAAACTTTTCCTTTCAAGAGCCAGACAATACAGATAGCAAATATTTCAGGCTTTCCAGGCCACAGACAGCCTGTTATATATTCTTCTTCTCTTTTTTTAAATGACCTCAAAAAAATGTAAAAACCATTCTTTGCTGGCAAGCCAAAGAAAGCAGGCCTGCAGGCAGGAGTTTGCCCACCCCTGCTCTAGAACACCACCAGGCCTTCCTCTGTCCCCTCAGCCTTCACCTCCTTCCCACTCCGGGACTGTGGCATCCCTCTGAGCTGCTCTGAGCTGGTGTCTCCTCCAGCACAGCCTTTGCAGAGGGACTTCAGCAGGCAGAACCGCCCTCAGGAGTTCAGGAGCCCTCCAGCTCTGCAACTCTACATACCCTCCTTTGCCAAGTGAGTGGCCTGGTTGTATCTTAAACAAATATCAGATATGATTCTCAGCTCTGCTCACGTGTCCTGGAGATGAATTAAGCCTTGGTGTTTCCCACTGAGGTAGGTACATACTGTTAGCCTCATCCACACTTGCAGATGCTAAAGCTCAAGAGCTGAACCAACCTTCCTAGCAGTGCCCAACAACCACTTGTCAGAATGTAAAAGAAAGCCCCGGAGCCTGGGCTTTACATTTTCTCAGAACATGATCAGGGATTATTCTGTCCCATCCCAGCCTAGTGATTTAACCCCAAAGAGAGCAAGAATGCAAGAGAAAACACTGTCAGCCATACAGAATTGCTTTCCACACCTGAAAGACACTCTGAAAACAGAGTGAACCCAAGCACTCAAAGCTATGGGGCTAGGTGGAGCAGCCCTCTCTGCCCTGCCGACAAGTCTCATCAAACTAAAAATAAAGTTTATAAAAGTAAATTATCTCATTTTATAACTTAAGTGCATCAAACATTTCCTTAAATATAGTTCACACTGAAAATAAAGTTACTTTTGCTGTACAGTTGGTGTCTGTTATAATTAGGAATAAACTTTGAGGGTAAAATATGAAAGGTTACACACTCACACACACATCTATCTATCTGTCCTTCTGTCTATTGATGTGTAGATGGATAGACATATGCACCTCTTGACGAAAGCTTCCCCAACATGGTGGGAAGTTGTTAGGAGTCCCTAAGTATCTAGTTTGCATGAGAATATCTATATTAAAAGTCCCTGTCCTTAACGATAAACACATCTTCATATCTAACGCTAAGACTCTTATTAGAAACATTAAACTATGCAATCCATAATGTATTCAGTCTTTGGAAATGCTGAGCTACACCATATCATTATACAACAGCATCCCCAACAAAACTCCCTCCCCAACCCACCTCTTCCCTGGCCTCCCTGTCCTAAAGCCAGCGACCCCTCACAGAACATGGTTGTTCCATATGGGAGCCTAGTCACAGAACTCTAGGGGAAGACTCAAGAGGTGAAGTAAGAATTCTGCATGGAGTACAGGTGGTCAATGGGGTTTCCCACTCTGGACTGCAGAGGCCCAGCTTCTGAGGTTGCTAGGAAACAGTCACCCAGGTTACTGAGGGAGGTGTCGTCGCTATCCAGGTCATGGAAAAGGGGCTCAGCACCTGAAATGGAGACAAAACACTGGCATGAGGGTCTGGAAGAAGTGATTCATTTCAGTGCTAGGATATTCAGCTGAATTCAACAAGTGTGGCCTGACAACATGCCCCAAGTGAAACTTTCTATGAAAAGTCTATATTCTATTTTGGGAGCTCGTGTTCAAAGTGCAACAGGTAAAAACAATCTAAATCGGGATACAACAAAGTGCTAAATTGAGTGAGGCATAAGCAAATGTCACAGTGTCTAGACAGGGAGTGTGGGGGGTAGGCAGGACATGTCACCAGAGGCTGGAGAGACAGAGGCTCCTACGGGACTTGAGCCTCAAAAATGATGCTTGAAGGAAGGATGCTAAAACCAACAAGCAAAAAACACAAAAGCTCTTCCAGTGAGGCTAATGAAAACTCCTGTGATAACATCTGTTCTTCCAGACACCAGGGGCATACTAACTATCTGCTGTTACCCAAAATTTGTAACACAAAGAAAAGGAAAGTTAGGTGCCTACCTTCAGCTAATTTATACCTTTGATAGGGAAGCCAGCAGGGCACAATAGTGGAACAGCTGAGGAATCACTGCAAGCAGGACCTGGAGGCAAGGGATTTTCTGCCTCCGCATCAAGTAAATGGGAGAAGTGAAAACTGGAGTTTACACAACTTGTCATGGGGCTTTAAATATTCATTTTATTAAATGACTCAATCACAGGGATACTTTATGTGACACAACCCCTGACACTCTGAAAAGAATTTGCAAGAAAATGTATTTGCCCTGTTTTCCCACAGCTGTGGAGTGAAGAATGGTACAGATGTGACCCATGCCTTCTAAGGGAGCCAAGAGGGAAGATATCACTGAACATCCAGTGAACGTGGCTGACCCATGAAGGGCTTGTCAAGGGCCAAATCTTAATAAATGTTTGCTGAATGTGTGATATAGGAAGGTAGGGGTGATTTTAACAACAGAATTTTTTTTTTTTAATGAAGGCAAAAAAGAAGTTGTTTGACAAAAATCTATGCGCTGTGGCATGAATCTCTGATAATAATGTTGTGAAGCCTTGCTACATAAAATTATTTTTAATATAGGCCAATGCATTATGTACACCACTAACCTTCTCTGTATAAAAATGTGGTGGCCTATACTTGGCTGAGGTTGAACTTGAGCCTTCACTCCAGAACTCACCCAGGCCATACCCTGGGTCCTCAGGCCCCTGGTTGTTGTCCACTAGCTTAAGCACAAAGCTGGGTAAGTGGGAGAGTCTCAGCTATCCACATATGCAGCATTTAAATCAATGCCATTTTGGGTGGGGTAAGATGGGTATAAGGGAGATACTTTTCACTTAAAAAGTCAGTTTATGTTTCACAAGTTATATTAGAGCACCTATTAGTATCCATAGTAGGATGGTCCAGTTAGGAAATTTGTTTTCTGTGCTTTTTATATCTTTTTCTTCTTTAGGTAAATGTTTGCTTAATGAAGCCCTTCTGTAGCACTGATACTACTGATATCTGGCATGAAGCACCAGAGTGTGGAATTCTATCACAACAAGCAAGTCTATAAGGAGACACAACCTCCTATCTAAAACTAACAAACAAGAAGCTTTGAAAACAAGATAAATTGAAGTGTCGCTAATGAATACACATGCATGTAGGTCTCTGTCCTGTAGCCATTGGTTAGGTGACTCTAGCAGTATCTTGTAGGGCACATTATTCTGCTTCGAAGCTTCAGTGAGCATCTGGGAACTGCGTAGATGTGTTTAGGAGGGAGTGAGAAACCCGCACAAGTTGTGAGAGGGCCCAGGGTGGGGGAGTTGAGTCCCTCTTACCATAAGGGTGCATGTGGTCTCCAGGCATCTGGGGTGGGGTGAGACCCTGCCGGAAGGGATCTGAGCTGTAGACACTCTGCTCGATAGCCAGGAGCTGCTGTGGGGTGGGCAGAGCCGTGTAGGGGTTCATGATTCCTTCCATCCCAGCACTGCTACCACCATTTGTCTGAGCTGTGGAACAAAGAAGCCAGATCATTCTTAATGTGCAGCCTGGCATGTGATTTCCCTGAGTCCTGATTTGCTCGTTTATAAAATAAAATGGGATGAGGTGACATCAGGGCTTCTAGTCTTTGTCCTACCAGGGGCCATCAGGAATCACCTTGGAGGATAGGAATGGGGTAAGGGCTGGGATGTTGAACTTTGAGCACATTCTTGAAACATATCATTTCAACAAAAGGTTCTGATGTTAGCCACATGTTTAGAAGTCACTGGAATAGATGAATCTAAGGATCTTTCTATGACAACCCACTATGAGCCCATCAGTCAAGTGGGAGTTGTGACACTGACCCAGTTGACCTCATGGGGCTGATAGGAAGAATCCATAGGACTGGATATGTGCTTTGAAATTATAATTGCTATGCTTGTAGATAGAATTTTATGAGAAAAGCGGGCTTCAGTTCAGTTCCTGCCTCCACATCTTGCTGAGGTTCTCTGAACATGGGAAGAACAGAGACCATATTTCCCACCAGCCTCCGCTTTCTAAATACCTTTGGAGCTGCGTTTAGAATTATTTAAATGAAGTCCAAAGCAATAGGAGTTTGTGTTCTCATAATGCTTTGATGCATTCTTCTCCCTTTGAAATGCACAGAGGACCTGTGAGATAGGATCCACAGGCATTCGGCCCTACCCTAGGGATGCACACAGCCTGAGGCTCAAGGAAAAGATGGTCCCACATAAAAGCCTAATGGTGGAGCTAAGAGCAGAACTCAGATCTCACCCACTTGCTGCTCTGCCCTTCCCTGCACCCATGCTTTGTTTTGTTTCTTCTCTCCCTAAACATAGACCTTGTTGTTAACATACTGTTTAGTCTAGAAGGTAAGAAACTAAGGGAACTCCTGGCTACAAAAGTCACATTCTAGATTAAGCATAGACCCAGTGTCAAGCACAAAGCTGGGTCCATAGGAAGAGAAGAGGCTCTGTGGAGCGGCCTGAGAACTAGGATCACATTCCACAGACTTCAAAGTGTCGGTCCACAAACCAGCAGCAATGGCACCACACAGGAGCTTGTTAAAAAGGCAGAATCTTGGGCCCACCAAGACCTTCTTTATTAATCAGAATCTGCACTCTATCAAAATCCCAGGTGACTTACATGCACATTGAAATGTAAGAAGCCCTGCTCTAAGATACGGACCATTCAAGGCATTCTGGATAGCTGAGTTGGGGAGCAGGGGGGATATCCTTTAAGAATGACATTGTTCTAATACAGTAATTCTTGTTTTGTTTTTCTTTTAACTTCCATGAAGTATCCCACAATCTGTCCCTCTTTACCATCCTCCCTAATCCTCATATCACCCTGATTTGTTGAAAAGTAGATCTGGATAGAGAAGAGGAGGCAGCAGGCCTGCGGAACACAGAGCTTTAGGCCCAGCCCCATCCCTTACTGATCTAGGGCCACATTCAGTCTCGCAGAGCCTCGCTTTGCTCATCTGTGATATGGGGATAATAACAACTTCTTCACTCGCCTCCAGGAGTGGGTGTTATAAAAGTCAAGTCAGCATGTGTGAGAACACTGATCTACAAAAGTGCTCAACAAAGGAGGAAAATATTATTTTACTATCATTATTTTTACTACTTTACATTATTTCGGAAAGAGGAAAGTCATCGAGGTGTCTTCTATTAAATCAATTAGGCTGGAAGGAGAACTAAGCAAGATGAGAAACTGAACATATCTGTGACTTTGCAAGTAGTCCTGACACATTCCCCCAGACACTGTGGTGGGATCAGGCACAGACACCGTGGATAAGGTTAGTGCCATCCCCAGTCAGCAGTTCTAAGCCTGCAGCTCAGGCGCCCTCAACTCTCTCACAAGTTCCTCATGGCTCAGTCCTTCCTTGAAGGCCTTATCTCTCCCACGGGTGTGATCTGGGCTTCACTGAGTCCAGATATGTCATCCAAAGAGCTGGGTAGTGGGAGGCCCCTGGTAGGAACAGCCTGGATCCCAGCCAGAACTGCCTGGGAGGAAGTGCCAGCTTACCAGAGCTCAGCCTCTGGGTGTTCTGCTGATCTTGCTGCTGCTGCTGCTGTCGCCTGGCCAGCTTCTTCATCTGATAAGGAGAGGACCATAGGATTAGAATCAGGTGATCTGCAGCATGTTCACACAGTAAGGGAGATCCTGGAAACAATGCCTTCCTGGGGAGAGGGCTTATTTGCAAAGCTCTAGTTTTTACTTAGTAAAGGAGCCACAGTAGCCAACCCCATGTGCAACAAGCATTGCTGAGAGCTCTTCTACTCTGCAGCAGTATAAAGACAGCTGGCTGGGAAGCAGGGGTGCAGCTTGTCTTAGCAGGAACAGGGATTTTCCCTCAGCAAATAAAACTTGCTGCTTGTGTTGTGACAGTTTTACATTCGGTAATAAGTGTGTGACTGTGAAGTCTACAGCCCAGCCTAGACATATAGAACAAGAGGATACTGACAGGGTGTGATTTGGGGTGAGCCAAGAGGCCGTCCCTTTCCCCCTCCCTGTCTGCTGGCCCTGAAGTTTGAGATGAACCTACCCAGAGATTCATGCCTCTTCTAAAGCACCCCACTAACACACAAGCCTCCCTGAAGGAATATTTTAACCCAATGTTTCTCAAACTGTGTTCCATAGAACATTAGGGTTCCAGGAGATGTTGACATATACTTTGATTATATGTATGTGTCTGTGTGGAGGAAACACTAGATTTCTGTAAAAAAAAAATTTTATTGCGAGATCTCTCAGAGCTTTAAATGTGCCCCTGTGCTTTATGAATCCACAGGCTATAGGGGATCTGCAACACATTGCACCATGTAGTCTTTCCCTGGTGGAATAATACATCAGCAGCCCTGTTCTGAAGACATCGGTCAAGGAAATGCTACCTTAACCAATCATGATCAAATCATGAGATAACCTGTGATACTGTAAAGTATATGTTTTTTTGTTGCCCGTCTTTTTGGCATACAATTCCTAAAATTTTTGTTCTCTCCAAAGTGTTGTCTTTTTTAATGTTAATGGTTGACTGACAGCTATCAGCCCCTAGGTAGCTTCAGGATGGAGGCTGATTACTAGAAAGACCAAGGTATAATAAATGGTTGGAATGTTCAGTCCCACCCCCAAACCTCTTTGGAAAAGGGATGAGCTGAAAGTTAAGTTGACCATCAGTGGTCAATTTAATTAATCATGCCTACATAATGAAGCCTCCATAAAACCCCAAAATGATGAGGATCAGAGAGCTTTCAGACAGCTGAATACATGGAGGTTCCTGGAGACTGGTATGCACAGAAGAGCATGGAAGCTTCACATCCTTCTCCCATTTCTTACCATATGCATCACTTCATTTGCATCCATTGTAATATCCTTTATAAAAAGCAGTAAATATAAGTAAGTATTTCCCTGAGTTCTGTGAGCTGCTCTAGCAGATTAATTAAACTCAAGGAGTGGATCATGGGAATCCCAGCTTATAGCCAATTGATCAGAACCACAGGTAAAACAACCTGGAGCTTGCAGTTGGCATCTGAAGAGGAGGGCAGTCTTGTGGGACTGAACTCTCTACCTGTGAACTCTGACACTATTTCCAGAATTAGAAGACACCCAGTTGGTATCCACCACACAACTGATTGCTTGCTTGGCATATAGAGAATATCTCCACATATTTTGTCACAGAAGCATTCTGTGCTGATTGTTGTAGTGTAAGAGCAGAGGAAACATAGCGTTTGTTTTTTTTCTCGTATCTGCCACTGAAGATCAGGGCTCTTGAGAAACAGCATAGGACATATGTATTTTTAGAGGTAGGAAGATGAATGAGTAAAAGATCTAAAACTAAAATCATGATGAGGGAATGTAGAGCTTGGTCAGATCCAGAGGACAGTACGACAGCTTGGGCCTGTATTAGTGAGGGTTGGACCCGGTAGAAGTGAGAAAAGGTACTCATTCCACCGTGTCATAATGTTGTCTTGGACCAGTCATATGCATGCTACTTCTAAAATAACTCTGGTATTTGCATTAAATAAATATAAATTAAAGAACATGCTTTTACCAAAAGACAAAGAAAGGCATTTATTCATACACATGGCTGGCCAAATTCAGTCATGGCCTTAGGAATATGAAAGCCATTTCACTGAAATGAATGCCTTCTCTCTCCCCTACTGCAGGGCTGCTGTGGCCAAAATAATTATTGATAACAGAATTTCTGAATCAAGAGAACTACTCTAATGAGCAAAGGCGAGAAAACCTGGCAGCAAGAACAATGTCCTACTATGATTATTTCAGGAAACCAGCAACACAAGGAAGATAAAAGGAAGAAGCAGGTTACCTTTGCTCTCTGGTTCTGGAACCACACTTGGACAACACGGACACTCAACCCTGTCTCTGCAGCCAGAGTCTCTCTCACCTTGGAAAAATTGAACATGAGAATTATAGACACATCTCAAGGTAGAAGGTGGAACACTTCCTATATAATAGATGAGGAGGCCAAAAGACTGTATCTGCACTAGGAGTTGGACAGTTGTTAATGTTGAGGATAAACACAAACACAAGAACACTGCTTCCCTTCAGACAGAGTCCTTCACCAGGTAAAGAAAGAAAAGAATAATTATTAATTCACACATGCATTCTCAAGAAGTGCTTCTGGATTTCTCTTGCTGGATTTCTGTTGTGCTTTAGCTACAAGCCATGCATATACATCAACCTACTTAAGGAGATCTGAGAGTGAAAATCACTTTACAAAAACAAATGGTTTTCTTTTGCTCTCCCCTCTTGCCTAAATTCATTGACCTACATTTTTGGTTTTGTCCCTCATATCTCTGGGTAACTTAGGGTGTTTCATGAATATCCATATTCGTTGCTACCCCAAGTGAGCCCTGCCCAAAATTAATAAGATAAGAGTCATCTGGAACTTGGCAGAGCCAGGTAGACAGCTCTGAGGTCGGCACTTGTGACAGGGCTGTGGCGGAGACAGGACGACTGGAATCCAGATGACAAAGTGGTGTATTTCAGCATCTGCCCACCAGACAGGCACACAGTGAGGGGCTGGCAAGGTGTCGAGAAGGGGCAAAAAGCACAGATTTTCAGAGGGGGCCTGAGAGGCACTGCTCTCTCTTGATTAGATTTTAGGGAGGAGATGGGATTGAAAGAGCTCCTTGAATAAACGTGTGAGTAGAGCAAATGGAGGCCTTGAGAAATGCTTCCCCTTTATCATGCCTCTCGGGGCAAGGCTTAGAAGGGGAATGATTAGAACAGGTTTTTACAGCACATCCTTCTGCTAAGCCAACTAAAATAGGAGTGTACACAGGGGCCCACCTCCACCTGCTGAAACCCTATCCATTCCTCAGAGGCCCAGCTCAAAAGCCACCTGTTCCTCAAATCCTTGCCTGATTGCTCAGACCGAAGTGAACTTTCCCTTCACTTGGATCCCGGCTGCCCCTCTGTTATGGTCCTCAGAGCCTCCTCTCTGCTATTATAATAATGTGTACATGAATCTCCTTCTTGTTGGTTACCTGGAAGCTGCCCGTGGACAAGCACCCAGCACAAGGGCATACATAGGCTGGGAGTTTAGTATACACAGAAGAAGTGAATAAATAAGGAAGATCTTAATTTGTCCTGGTGTAAGCCCAATTTGGGGGCATTTCATTTTCTACCAGTACCTCTCTTGGAGCATAAGGAGCTGCAAGGGCAGAAAAAGGAAGAGTCTGCAGCTCAATGTTTCCAAAGTTCAGAAGTTGTGATAGGCTGACCTACTGCTCAACAAATACCTATCCTTCCCTCCCCTGCTCTGTGGCGGCTGTGTGCTTCACCACTGCACCTACACTGAGCTGAGCCCATACCTTGCTTTGGCCCATGGGATGTTATGTGTCTTATATCCAGCAAGAGGTTTTCAATGGGCTTCCCACTTTGACTTGGCCTCTTGCCTCCTGCCGTCCTCATGAGAACAACATGCTCAGGAGGGGACTGCTCTTTCAGCCTGGACCCTCAAATGACAGAGGTGGAGAGAGCTGGAAGCTGCATCCTGCTGTGCCACAGCCAATGCACAGCCCAAGAGAAGAAAAAACATATTTCTTGGGAGCCACGATGAATTTGGTTGTTTTGGGTTTTATTGTTTGTTTGTTTGTTTTGTTTTGTTTTTTATCTATCACAGGCAGAAAAAGATGCAGAAAAAATAATTCTAACATTTTTTCAAAATGTATTTCCTTTATGAATTTTAATAAAGAATATTCTATTTTCTTCTTATTGTGTAAAAGTAGTACTCAGCATATGATAGGCAGTCAATAAATGACAAGTACTTAATAAATGGATACTGCTATTTATAGCAGAGACTGCTAATTGTCCCCAATATCTATTCTCTCTTCCTCCTATGAAAAATTGAATCACAAAGTTTTAGCTTGGTCACCTAGATTGACTCATTTTCTGATTTCCCCTATAGGAAATGTGGCCACAGGGCTAAATTTTGGCCAACACATACGAATAGAAAAGATTTGAGCAACCCCTGGATACACCTTACAAAGCAGGCTGCTTGCCCTCCATTTCCTCTTGCTCTACCCTGGTGGCTGGAAACATGGTGACAACGGGAGCAGCCACTTGGACCCAGGAGATGGATAACAGAGCCACCTGCCAGTCTTGCCTTGCTCACCTCTGGACTGTGACAGAAGAGAATAGACTCCTGTTTCATTAAACCACTGTATTTTTTAACATGACTGTTAACAGCAGTCCTATTTGAAATAGTCCCAAAAACCCAAACACCCATCAACAGGTGCATGGACAAAGCAACACCTATACAGCAGAATGCTGCGATAGGAATGAATGAATCCCCAAATTACCACACCAAGTGGAAAAAGCCAGACTCAAAAAAGAGTACATACTGCAAGCCACTGTATTTTTATACTCTTCGTTTTCCAGCGTCTGGGTCTACACCACAATGGGCACCTATGATTATCGCCGTTCCCTCTGCTCTCCATGGAATGAAAGGTGTGAGCCAGGGGCCATTTGGAGTTGGTGTGCATGCATGAAAGCTTGAGGAGAGTCTGCAGCCTCCTGGCCACAGCTTAGTGATCTCTGGAGTCTCCAACAGGGCTCCAGCCACCTGTGCAGGCTCTGTCTGAACAGCCTTCCTCACCACTCTGACCCCCAATGCCCACTGAGATCCCAGACGGGTCTGAGTGCACACAGAGAAGTGGGGCCCAGCTCCTTTTCCTCCCTGCTCCCTTCTGTACCTTCCTGCAGGGCTTGGAGGATACTTCAAATGAGGCCTTGAATGCTCGCCTCTGTTGAGTTGTCAAGATGGTTCTGGGACGTTTGGGGCGCTTATGGTCCTTGCCTTCCTCAGCAGTTCCTTTCCCTGCCCCATGGGCTGACTTGCAAAGACTTTCTTCATCATCACTTTTACCTAAAAGAAGCAAAAGACAATGTTGTGAGTCCCTGAAAGCCAGTTCCTATCGCTGTACATTATTCCATAGCATGGCCTCCGGGTCCACATTTCCAGGATGGCTTTACATATGAGAGTAATAACCTGTAAGGTATTGATTTGAAAGCTTCCAGGAAGAGGCTAAGAAAAATATTTCTAAAACCCAGAGCCAGGCAGCAGAAAGTTCACCATTACACTTCAGAGCTTTATCACAGCACGTTATCCTGGCTCCACATTTACCATGGCCTTGGGCAGTGACATGGTTTTGCTCCGGGTCCCCAGAATTGTAATCCCCACATGTTGAAGGAGGGATCCTGATTGGATCGGGGGGCGGTTTCACCCATGATGTTCTTGTGACAATGAGTGAGTTCTCACACGATCAGATGGTTTAAAAGTGTGTGGCTTCTTTCACACTTTCTCTCTCTTGCTTCGCCATGGTAAGACCTGCCTTCTTCCCTTTCACTTTCTGCCATGATTGAAAGTTTCCCGAGGCCTCCCGAGTCATGTAGAACTGTGAGTCAATTAAACCTTTTTTATTTATAAATTACTCAGTCTCAAGTATGTCTTTATAGCAGTGTGAAAACGGATCAACACAAGCAAGTTACTTAACTCTCTAAGACTCAATGTACTCTTCTGCAAAATAGTGATATGAGAGAATCTACTTCATTAGGGTTACTAAGGATTAAATGAGTTTATATTAATACAGTATTGAGTGCCCTAAATGCCAATGAACCTTGATATATAAGTTCTCAATGAGTGTTGATAATCAGTATTATTTCTTAGATGTCATTTTTTAAGACTAGACCTACACACTATGTCTGAAACTCTACTTACTGCCAAGTGGTAGAAAATATTATGGATAAAAAGGCCATAGAGAAAAGCATTAGATTAACTGCCAGGACAGACAACTCAGAATGGACAGATAATACTGATAATTCATCAACATTGCTTGTCTGTAAAGTAAATAACTCCCTATTGTTAAAGTAATTGTCTAACTATTTGAATTACTTCAGCTCTATAAGCAGTGAACAACACAAGGGTTAACTTTGAGAAAAAAATAATAAAACCTCTAGTATATGTTACATTTCTTCCAGGCTACTTCTTGCATTCCACAGACATCACACTCTTGAGAAGGTGCTTCTAGGGTCTGGGATATACCGGTGTGAGAGAGGTTTTTTATTTTTGGCATTAAGAGCCATAGGCAGGCTGGGTGCAGTGGCTCATGCCTGTAATCCTAGCACTTTGAGATGCTGAGGTTGGTAAATTGCCTGAGCTCAGGAGTTCTAGACCAGCCTGGGCAACATGGCAAAACTCCTCTATACTAAAAATACAAAAAAATTAGCCCAGCACGGTGGCGCATGCCTGTAATCCCAGCTACTTGGGAAGCTGATTCAAGAGAATTGCTTGAACCCGGGAGGTGGAGGTTGCAGTGAGCCAAGATCACGCCACTGTACTCCAGCCTGGGTGACAGAGTGAGACTCTGTCTCCAAAACAAAATAATAATAACAACAGCCATAGGCAATTCTATGTCCAAATGGTCTAACAAGAACCTCATTTTTCTCTGCATGCTCACAGAGCTCAGCTGCCCTCTTTTCTCCAGTGAAAATCTTTGTCTCAATGGCTTTCCCCTGTGCCAGTCCCTTCTGTCCACTTCAAGAAAGCAAAGATGAAAGGACCCACTGTGTGTGAGCCACACATACCTTTTTCTTTCCTCCTGCTCCCCTCTGTGAAGGATGCTCATGGGCATATGCTGTTTTAGTGTAGACATTAACTGAGTTCTCATTTTTGGCTCTGCCAGAGCCAAAAAAAAACGTATTTAATGTCCAAAAGGACAATGGCTTCTTCTTTCATGAACATTTGAACATATAAGTTTGAACACGAAGGGAACACTAAATTGTGAGTTTATTGAGGACATGGCTCTTTCAATATAACTGAAAACGGACTGATACAGGCAGACCTAGGTTTCATACCAGTTCTGTCCCCATGCTGTAAGTATGGCCCTGTGCAAGTTACGTCACATCACTGAGCCTTGGTTTCTGTACCTACATACCAACAACAATAATACCCACATGGTGAGTAACACAGAAGTAGGATTATTGTGTATACAGTAACTAGCACAGTCCTGGTACTCAGGTGGCTCTTAATAGATGATGTGAAAAGGATGTCTTCTCCCTCTGCCTCACCCCTCTCAACAGTACAAATAAGAGCCCCCACAAAATTAAAGAAGAGAGTTAAAGCAAGAATCCTCCTGACAAGGGGTGGCTACTCTGGCATCTTCAGCTCTGAGGTTGCCGTTTTCCCAGGGGTGATGTGGTAAGCTGATCTCAGATATAACCTTGGTGTGAAGGGATTACGAAATCTTTCTACAAGCGTTTCAGAATGGCAAGGAAAACATGAGCACTTAAGAACTAAGAGCCTCAGGAAAATAAGAAGACCCCGTAAGAGAATAAAAGGTAGAAAAAAAGAAAGCCATTGACTGCACAGATTTGCCCTTGCTACGCCCTACTGCTCCCACTGCTCAGAGACACCCCAACTTTGGTGTCTAGTGAGGCCAGCAATTCTCGCTGGTGGTGGACTCCCCTGGGGTGAAAATGATGATCCTGTAGCACTAGTGATGACTTCTGGGACATTTCTAAGGAAATCCAGGGATCATGCAGATCTGCTTCAAGGTAGAGGCTGAGTCTGCAGGCCAGGCCCGCAAATTAGAGCTGGGAGATCTCCAGTATAGAATATATTTTAAAATGCAATTGTCTCCAGAAACCTCATGCCTCATACCAGTCTTTTCAATAAAACAGTACTTGCATTGATCCTTTTACAGTCATTCCTCACATAGTTTGATGCAGATGTATACTGATAAGCTGGATAACGTAACAAATGAAAATGTAAAGTCTAAAACAATGATAATGGTTCATTTATTTTGACACCATCCAGGAAAGCAACGTGACATGGTATCTACAAGCATGGCCTTTAGAGTTATATAAACTCAGGCTTAAATTCTAACTCTGACAGTTACTGTGCTTGATTCTGAACACATTCTCAACACTCAATTCTCTCATCAGGGAAAGTAACAATGTCGTTGGAATTAAATGGGATGATATATGTAAAGGGTTTAGCACCATCCAGAAATACTTGGTATTTAGTAAATAACAATAATAATCATTATCATTATTTCAGCATAAAAGACACAGTCTTAGTTCTGACGTGTGTCAGTTAATTATAGTCTCAGATCAATGGGGGTGGGTCTCCGTTAAGGTTTTACACTCCAGGTGTTCATTTCTCTCTCTTTGCAGATAGGACCGCAGCCAACATAGAGAGCTGGTTTTGTGGACCGTGCCTATGTGCTTGTGAGAAAGGAGAACAACAGAGGGAGGGGGACTTGGAGCTGGTTGCAGCAGGAAGGTGCCATTTCTGAAGTTTGTTCAGAGGCAGGAGGGCTGAGGGCCTTCTGGGCTCCTCCTATGGCTGTTGCTGTACTCAACCTTACCTGGGACATATCTGTATCCCCAAAGAACTGCCATGCCATCGTGAACCAACAGAGAAGACAGAGGAGGAGGACACCTCCTAGGCTAGCCATTTTTTGGGGGGAGATGGTGAGACAACAGGTGGCTGCTCCTTTCCTCTCTCCACATCCCCACAAGAAAAGAGAAAAACATATTTGCTTTCAAAAGGAGGAGGAGAAAGAGAAGGGGAAAGGGGTGAGGGATGGGTTCCAGGACCCTTCATCTACTCAACTGCATACTCAAACCTGTGCATATACAAGTCCCACACATAAGCCCTGCCTAACCCCGCCGTAGGAAAAGTGGGTCTCCCACAGTGCATATATGCGGGTTTCACAGCCCTTGAATATTGTCCACATTTGGTTGAAATAACTCCACCAATAAGCGGACCTGCACAGTTCAAAGCCATGTTGCTCAGGGTCAACAGTAGCAGCAGTAGCAGTACTTTGTCTCTGGAGTGTTTCTGTTGCTTTTGTGGTGTATTTTCTTTCTTTGAGTCTTCCTTCCTGCTATTCAATATCTCACGCTCTTCTCACTCACTGTCTCTTTACATCTTCCATTTTGCTTTCTAAGAAGCACTTCGTGCTCTGGAGCAGGAGTCTACAGACATTTCCCGTAAAATGCCAGAGACTTAATATTTTAGCCTTTGCATGCCTCCGTTTCTGTTGCAACTACTCAGTTCTGCAACTGTAGCACAGAAGCAACCACAGACAATATAAATGGGCACGGCTGTGTTCCAATAAAACTGTATTTCAAAAACAGGCAGCAGGTCAGATTTGGCCCGCACACCATAGTTTGCTGACCCCTTCCCTAGCCCTCTCCTGACCTCCTGTTCTCCATCAAAACTTACACATCCTGCGTCCCATTTGTCCAGGCTCTGACTCTGGAGGCAGGAAGCACTGCTCATGGCTAGCATGGTTTGATGTGTTCTCTCCCACAGCCAACAACATATATGCATTTAATAAGAAATGCTGCTGCTCAACAGTCACCAATGTAGAATTTTGGACATCCTAGCACATCTGAGCCAGGTAGATTGATGATGGAAGAATAGAGGAGCCTTTTGGTACCTCTCAAAGTACAGACAGACACCACAACCCAGCCACCAACAGGAATCCGGACCCTCGCTAACCATCGCCCAGCTTCCATCTACTGTGTTGCATATATTACGGGCACAGTGGTACCCTCTGACTCTCCTGAAGAGTTTCCAAGCTGCTCCTGGGGCGCTCCCTGAGGTTTTTGTTTTCTCTTTCAGCAGGGGCAGACCTGCCTGACTCAGATCTCAGCTTCTCCATGAAAATATGCAGTGCCTAAAATTTACACTGATCGATTTGTTCACGAGAAAGGAAATTTCTGAAAGAGCCAGGAGATTTCCCCCAGAACCACAAGGAATACTGGAGAACAGAAGATGCTGAAAAACCTTTAAACAGCAGAGCAGTGAAGTGGAGGGAGAGGCAGCCCCTCTCCCTTGCCAGAGACTCCCACTCCCAGATGCAGGCCCGAGCGATCTCTCATAATTTAAGCTGACACCCCTCAGCGGAGATGAAAGGAACACCACTTGCTGCTTTCCAGCAACAAATGTCAGCATCCCCAGAGGCCATTTAGACACAGACGCAGCATAAATCTGACTCCTAGTGGGGAAGTCCAGAGATTAAGTCTCCACGCACAGCCTACCAGAGTGAAATGAATTTGCTTGGCACAAAGTTTGAACATGTTTCTCAGGGCCTTTCTTTCCCCTTTCTTGTAAAAAAAAAAAAAAAAATCTGGAATGGTTCAGGGCTGTTGTTCCCCCCTCGCTGTTCCTCCCACTCGTTTATGACATAAGCAATGGCAGATGAAAGACCCAGCCATGGTTTATGGCTCGGAGATGGAGCTGCACTACCTGTGGGGCCTCGGAGATTCATTTCAGGTTGTTGGAAAAATCCCAACGGCCCATAAACAGGGCAAGAGATATCTGAGCTTGGCCCAGGAGGTGAAGGTGAGGGAGGGGATGAGAGATCTTCATGCTAGGGAAGGCAGAGGCAGGAACGGGCCTCAGATGCTTCCCCAGTGATGAGCCTCATAAATGTCTTTTAGACAAGGGGAGTAGAGGAAGGGTCTGGGATTTGTTTTGAGTGGAGGGAGGAGGGAAAGAAAGAAGGGAGGAATTTATGAAGACAGGATATATAGGAAGCTATTTCAGTCACTGCCCTGCACTACAGGACTAGAGTTCCATTCTCCCTGAGAATAGCAGCGGCCAACTTTCAATGCAATGAACTCAAAACGGCATTTAAAATCCAAGAGGCAAAAAGTGCAGTTCTCTAGAAAAGCAAAGTCCATGTAGCTACTGTTTTAAAACTGTCTGACACATAGTTCTTCAAGGAATTGTCAACTCAGACCAAAAACACTTTCTGGTAAAACATCTGACTTGGAACTTGTTCATTTACTTTTACATTTAATAAGCATTTATTACGGGCTCATGTGTGGGGCAGTGCACAAGGACAATCCCAGGATCCAGGGATGAGGAAGATTCAGCCTCTGCTCTCACAGAGGCTGTGCTTAATGGAGGAGAAAGACCCAGCACCAAAATAATAACTGTGCAGAGGAGTTAAGAGAGGGGATGAGGGGAGGGTTCACAGTGCAGGTGTCACCTGAGCTGAACGTGAATGACACAAATGGTGACTAGGAGTTGCTAGGGAGAAAAGGAGAGAGAGGGCACTTTATGCCAAGGGCACAGAATACTTTATGGCATGGAAACAAGACATTGACCTGGAAGGGAGGCTCCTCAAATATGAACATTCCTGGCATTCCACTACACATTCAGCACGGTGGAGCACTGCGAGGGGATAAAAAGAAGAACCGCTCACTCTTAAAAAACATAAAGTTGAGTTAGAGTGAGTGGGCATATGAAAGATAATAAAGTATATAAAAGTGTATGTGGTATGTGGTTAAGTTCTTCAGGCATAGTAAAAACTGAAAAAAAAAAAAAAAGTGTGAGCATTTAGAAAAGAGGAGTATCAATGAGCCAGAGAAGTTAATGAATGAAGGAGACATACAGGTAAGGAAGGAGAGGATTTAGAAAGCCCAAAGGGAGGATGCAGGTATTACAAAGGACAGGAAAGAAAGGGAGAAGGTGTGTGCAGAGATGAGTGTGGGCCCTTTGGGGCCTCAGGCAGCCTTTCATGGCATGGAAGGTCTTATTGGAACAGTCCACCTAACCGAGAAATAAACATAGCCTCAAAGAGGTTCAGGGACCCGTCCCAGCAGACACAAGGCATAGGTGGCAGGGTCAGGTTTCATGCAGGGCTTGTCTACTTCCAAGACCAGGCCCAGAGAATCCCTGAAGAGAGGAAAGAAACAGGCTGTTTACCCAGCATATCAGACATAGTAAGCAAATAACAGTCACCTGTACATGCCCTGGGTCAAGTGTGTGGAAAATCAAATACTTTGTCTCCCATTAATTACTAATAAGCACTGACAGATTACTCTTTCTATGGGAAGGCATGTGGAGTGGTGGGAAGTAACTTTGGCCGTAAAATAGGAGACCTGGATCCTAGTCCTAATTTTGCTACTAAGCTGTGTACCCTTGGATAAGATTCCTCACGTCTCTGAGATGAAATTTCTTTACCTATGAGATGAATTTAAAAATCCTTATGTTTACCTAATACTTGACATGGCATCACTTTATAATTGCATTGTTTCACTGTTTCTACCACAACCTCATGAGGCAGGAAATGCCTTGTTATCGGTTTTTCACAGATGAGCAAACTGAGGCCCAAGAAGAAAGGAAGGTGATCTTTTGCCCGAGGACACACAGCTGGGATGCTCTTTCTTCAACCCCTATCTCTCTCTGCCTGCTTGACTTGCCTCATGGGTTGTTGTAAAGATCCAAGGATACCTGGGGCTTGCAAAATATCAAGTGCTGTCTAACTGCAGGCAGCATTATTGTTATTAAAGAGTGAGGAAAGAAAGGGAAAGCTTTCTGGAGGGGGTGAAAGGTTGACCCTGAGCTCCTGCCGGAAAAGCTATTCTTTTCAGTCCAAAAGAGGCAGAGCTTATTTTCCATCCCCGTATCTCCCCAGACCTTCCCATCTCCCCTCCACTCCCCCCAACTATCCTGCCCTGCCACTGCAATCCCCACCAGGGCAAATGCAGGGAAAATCTCCAAGCGCGGTGCACTAAGCATTCCAAGAGCAGAGCAGACAGAAACCAAGCTGCAGACCAGAGTCAGGCCGTAGGTAAAGGGTCCCAAGAAAGACACCTTTGTTCAAAGATGTCCATTGCAGATGGGGGTTTCTGTGCCAGGCAGGAGGAGGGGCCGGGCAGGTCAGAGGCAGGGCATTCCAGCTCAGACGTCCAGGCAGGCCCCAAAGGGGAGCTGTGTGTCTCCACTCGGAGTGCTGGCAGCCCGCCACGGCCTGGATGCCTCTCCCTTTGCTTTCCTCAGCTGGCTGGTGCTCATGAAGGGAGACCTTGTGCTTGGGAGGTATTCAGGGAAACAGGACAGTATTGGAACTGATTGGTAGAATGACTGTTGATTTGCATCAGTTTCAGGCCTTTTCACATTTGAATAGATCTTAAGTTAACACCTACCTTAGTTCTGTCTCCCCTCTACACACAGACACACACACACACACACACACACACACACACACTCACTCTCTCTCTCTCTGTCTCTCTCTCTCTCCCTCCCCATCATTCCCTCTCTGAATTTTTCCATCTCTTTATCTCTCCTGTCTAATAAAAACATGGCCATCTGTAGTCCAAACTGATAAGCACGGGTATATACTGCAGGTACCTACACATAGATTTGTCAGACAGTCCAAATACTGGCAACTGAAATACCCCAACAACATCACTGTATTCAAATCAAGCCTGGGTAAATACACTAACTGAAACCATAGCCGGTTTTGTTTTTATCTGGCCAGCCTCCAAGAAGGAGACTGTGAGCTCATAACAACTTGATTCAGATGTTTGGGGCTCAGAGCTCAGTCTAGATAAAAGCTCATTAATCCAACTGCCCTATGGTTCGCTAGGCTTGGAGTATTATATGCATGACATTGTATTAGGTTCATATAATAAGGTTTGAGTGTGTTTGTCCTAATTTAGGAAGTAACTTAAGTGGATCAAATACCATCTCTCTTTGGAGTAGCCCAATTTTGCTACACTAACTACCAGTCCTTTGAAGGATAAATTATCCGAGAAAATTAAAATTGTTTCTAGGCAAAGGATGGAAGACAAAGGGTTATCTCTCCAAATTGAAAAGGACGAAGACAACAATCATGTAGGTGGCTAGGAAGGTGGGGTAAGTTGACTAACACTCAAAATGTTCTCATCGCAAATGTGAGTCCTTGTTGGTCAAATTTACTGTGGGCTTAAACACACAGAGAGGTTGCCTGGATGACCACAGCTGATCAGACTGCTTGAGCACTTGGCTGAGACACCGTGGTTCCTGGACACCGTGGCTCCTGATACAGGCCCTCTGCTGGTTTAGAGAGGAAAACCAAAGCTTATACCCAGCCGGGTCTATGCCTTCACACTCCAGTCCGTTCCATAAACCACTGACAGGCTATCTGAAGGATCAGGGGAAAACAGGGTCAGATACCTAGCCTTTGTTCTTACCTCCACTACTCACCAGCTGTGTGACCTAAGGCAAATAACCTAACCTTGCCTAGGACTGGGAGGAGGTTTGAGATTCACTGCTAATCAATACAGAGTTTCTTTCGGTGGGTGGGGCTGGGGGGAGATGGAAAATGCTCTAAAATTGACTGTGATGATTGTACAACTCCAAATACACTAAACACTATTAAATCGTACACTTCAAGAAAAAAAATGACTGAACCTTTCCAAGCCCTCCTTTTCTATTTGCAGAATCAAAGGAATAAAGAACTGTCAAGCTATCCTGATCAGATTGTTAGGAACACAATACAGACACAGTAGATAAATGCGCTTTGGAAAAGGTAATAAAATGTAAGATATTTTAAATATTTTTATTATGACTCTTGGCTGTTCATGAACTTACTACCTATCCCCACTGGCTAAGCAATTCAAACTCCTCATATGGAAAATTCCATAATTCAACAACTTCAGCTTCAGTGTGCCTACTATGTGTTGCCACTCTTCTAGATCCAGAATGAGGAGGAATGGACAAGATGAAGAGAGTCTCTGCCTTCCTGCCTCTAGTGGGAGAAGATGGTGAATAAAGGAAAACAGGAAATAAAACAGAGCAATGGGATAAAGAATGACTGGGGGATTGAGAAAGGCTTCTTAAGGTCACAATTCCGTGCTAACAGGGAGGTCCAAATCTATTTGCTCCCTGCAGGCTCCCTCAGCTCCTGCCCATGGTAATTTCTTCCCTTTCCAAATACCCAGAGCACGTGTTTGTCCATCTGAAATACTTTAGTTACTCAAGCATATTCATACAAGAAGACAATTTTGTATGTTGTCTTACATTATTCTCCAACCATTCCAGTGGAAACAGTAATATAAGCTCTAAGTACAAACTTTCTAAAAACCCAGTGCACTGCACCAATATAAAGATTCTGTTTGGACCTACTTCTGGAGGCAGTATAACAGAGTGATTAAGAGAGGTGCTTTGCACGAATGTTCATTGCAGCACTGTTTACAATAGCAAAGCCCTGGAACCAACCCAAATGCCCAACGATGATAGACTGGATAGGGAAAATGTGGTACATATACACCATGGAATATTACGCAGCCATCAAAAACGATGAGTTCACGTCCTTTGTAGGGACATGGATGAACCTGGAAACCATCATTCTCAGCAAACTGACACAAGAGCAGAAAATCAAACACCGTATATTCTCACTCATAGGTGGGTGTTGAACAATGAGAACACATGGACACAGGGAGGGGAGCACTACACACTGGGGTCCGTTGGGGGGAAATGGGGGAGGGGCGGGGGGTGGGGAGGTGGGAAGAGATAGCATGGGGAGAAATAACAGATACAGGTGAGGGGACGGAAGGCAGCAAACCACACTGCCAAGTGTGTACCTATGCAACAATCTTGCATGTTCATCACATGTACCCCCAAACCTAAAATGCAATAAAAAAAAGAGAGGTGCTTTGGACTCAAACATTTTGCTCTGTCATTTACTAGCTAGTGGTCTTGGCCAATGATATGGCTTGGATCTGTGTCCCCACCCAAATCTCTGTTGAATCATAATCCCCAGTGTTGAAAGTGGGGCAGTTTCTCATGGCTTTACACCATCCCCCTTGGTGTTGTCCTAATCATAGTGAGTTCTTGTGAGATCAGTTTGTTTAAACGTGTGTGGCACCTCCCTCCTCTTTCTCTTGCTCCTGCTCCACCATGTAAGATGCCTGGGTCCCCATTCACTTTCTTCCATGATGGCAAGTTTCCTGAGGCCTCCCCAGAAGCCAAGAAGATGCCTCCATGATTCTTGTACAGTCTCTGGAACCATGAGCCAACTAAAGTTCTTTTCTTTATAAATTTCACAGTCTCTGGTATGTCTTTATAGCAGTGCAAGAACAGACTAATACAGCAAAAATTCCCTCTGTATTAAGTCTAGGTATCCCCATCTATAAAATGTGGTTGTTGAAAGCACCTACTGAACAAGACAGTTTCAGGAATTAAATAGAGCACAGTGTTTATGGTACTTGGCTAATGGTAAGAAATTAGCAAATGCCAGCTAATTTTCATCAGCATTATAATTTTCAGTATCTACTATATAATTAGAATAAGTTTCTAGAAAACAGAGATCAAGTCTAAATCATCTTTGTATCCTCCACAACACAACAACATACTGAGTACTCAGGAGATTAATAATTAGCTGTTGAATAGCTTGTGTTTCAGTTAATACAGAATGAACAGAAATAAGCCAAAGGTCACCCTGGCAATGCATCGCACAAACAAATGCACTGCAGAGTTCTGCCTTTCCATTTTTTAACAAATCAATTCACCAATGTCAACCAGTAACTTCCAGTGACTATAGAAACTATTAGCTACCTCCATAGTTAGAGTTCACCTGGGATGAAATTTATTTCTCTTGAACTACAATCTGAATCTCTTTCACACTGATATTCATGCTACCAATGGTCTACCTTCTCATTAGTACACATCCAGTTATGTTTCGATAGGAAGACAGGAGAGCAGGTCATGAAAAACAGAAACCCCAAATTATGCTAATTAGGGAGAGAAGGAGGGAGACTGAAGAAAATAAAATGGAAACAGGGCACCTGGACAGCGCTGTGGAACACATACAGCCAACAACATGTCATCCAGCCAGTCCTCATGTGACTGCAACACATAGTCTCCAAGGTCAGCTTGGGGGAAGGAGGGAAGCCCTGGGTCAGGAGGCTCTCAGCCCTGGCAGGCTGGGCTGCCCTTCCCAACTGAGGGATCTTGAGCAGACCTTCCCATGGCCATGCTTCATCATGGGTGAGAACACAAGATTAAGTGAGGATAGCATAAATATTTTTTTTGCAAGAAAAGCTTGCCCTAGATTGCTATAAACCGATTATAATTGTATGTAGTGAACTACACTACAACCATTTGGAAATTATTTATGGTGATTACCCTTAGGTGAAATTGAGTGTCTCAAGATGATCTCAATGTTGATGAGATCATTGCTGACAGTACCAACATGTTGTGTAGTTAGCCTTGAATTACTAACATTAAAATCTTTTCTTTCCAATACTGTCATTACTTGTAAAAGATAGAGTTTATTGTTGAAATAGGGTTAGACTTGAACCTAAGACCACTGTAATTATAGTCTGGACTCTCAGGCAGTGGTTTTCAAAATGATCATGCCCCCGAATCACCTAGGGGGCTGGTGAAAATATGAGTGGCTGATTCAGTGAGTCTGGGATGGGGTCCATGACTTTCTAACCATTTCTCAGTTTCCAGGTGATGCTGCTGCTGCTTGTCCAGGAACCACACCTTTAGAATCTCTGATCTAGAATGTTTCTCCCTCTCTTTCCCCAGCCCTACACAACCACTCCTGCAGGCATGCACAGGGAGTTCGTGTAAGAACTTCTGAAGAGGTGGGAGCAATCATATCATAATCTTACTTTTAGTCATCAGAATCTTCATGCCTTTTCAACTATTTCAACCCGCTCTTCAGAATGATTGCTGCTAGTTTTGATAATTATGGAAGAATGGAAACTGGGGTTTTTTTACAGCCATCTTTTCATCTTGAAAAATAATGGTATGACTGGTGGAAGAGGTGAGGACGAGTATAAAGTAACCTAAGATGGGGAGGCACAGGGATGGCTTTTGGGCATCATTGGAAAGTATGCCACCAAGTACAGGGCCAGGTCTGTCTCCTCTCTATCAGTACGATGGCTGTTAAGCACCAGAGTGGTGAACAGCCAAGCGGGTAAGGAAGCAGCAAGCCCCCGAAAGGAATTTGCATCATGTTTCATCTCTTCTTTACCTTCATGCTCAAGGTGCCCTCTTCCACCTCTATTCCCTGTCACCTATTCCAGGACCGAGGCAAAGTGCTGAACAGCCCTTCTGTTTGCAAGACCGATGGATTCAAAGTCACGCACCTCTCACAAAACACAAATGTCATCCAACGTACGTGCTTGGCTCAGTGTCCTAGATCATGTCTTTCGATGAGTTCTCCCTCACAGTCAGCTGTTTCACCTCCACTAGTGCCAGTGAAAGCTAGAGCAAGAGATGATTGGGAAGTATGGCAAAGGAGGAAAACCTTGCCATTGTGGGTACAGCTGAACTTCGGGAATCACAGGTGGCTGAAGGGCTATGACAGCAGCTAGTTAAAGAGATGCTGAGCTTAACCTTGCTGCCAAGTTCTAAGTTAATATCGCTTCTTTTTGTATTGAATACCTCACTCTATATAACGGTTGTGGATCCGAGAAGGTGTATATAGACCAAACTTCTGTAAGGTTGAATTTTATTTTCCCAATGAAGGAGTTCTTAGTTTCATAGACGCTTCATCTTCAGGGATAAATATTTCTTAATATGCAGAGAATGCCCCATACTTCCATCATCATGTATTCGTCTAAACATATTTATTGTGCAAAGTGCTTAATATATATATCTCTGAACAAGGCAGAGTACCTGACTTCACCACAGTCTAGTGGAGGAGATGACAGATTAACAGGCCTTTGTAAGACAGGCTAAGAAGTGTTTTGGTAACGTAGGAGATGCTGAGGGAATACAACAGAGGGGTATCTAATATGGTCACAGGGGATCACGGCAGGCTTCCTCAAGAAGGCCTGCAGAAAAAGAATGGCTTTAAATTTAAATACATTTAAAATAAAGAACAAAGCAAAAATATTCTAGCACAAGAGAGTAGACAGGAGCATGGACAGTGAAGGAGGGGTTAGGAGAGCTGACAAAGCAGGGCCTTGTGTTTCAGTTTTTAAAACAGGCACAGTGGCTCACACCTGTAATCCCAGCACTTTGGGAGGCTGAGGTGGGTGGGTTGCTTGAGTTCAGGTGTTTAAGACCAACCTAGGCAACATGGCGAAACCCCATCTCTACTAAAAAAATACAAAAATTAGCTGGGTATGTTGGCGTATGCATGGAATCTCAGCTACTTGGGTGGCTGAGGTAGGAGAATCACTTGAACCCAGGAAGGCGAGGCTGCAGTGAGCTGAGACTGAGCCACTGCACCCCAGCCTGGGCAACAGAGTAAGACCCTGTCTCAATAATACATGCATACACACATACATAAAATAGAGAGCTAACAGAGGAAAATGATTAAAAGAGGTCTAGAGCTTTGAGTCAGAGATCTGGAATTCAGTGCCGGCTCTTTGGGGAAAATATTATTTCACCTTTCTGTACTGGGCACCATAGCATGCATTCAAGAAACTCAAGTCATTAATGTTTTTCATCACAACCAAGTAATATCATATACCCTATTCAAAAGGGTCTTATTAACATGAGCAATGACCAAAAAGTCTTGGTTTTTGGTTGTTTTTTTAAAACAAAAGGAAGGAAAGGGAAGAAGAAAACTTTATTCACAAGCTAGGGAGATAGTCATACAAGCAGATAATTACAATATCATTTAACGGAATTCCTTCATTTGCGCATTCAGCAAACATTTACTTACTCCACACAATGTAGTGGCTGCCATTCTAGGTTCTGGGAATACAATAGTGAATAAAACAAACAGGACCTCTTACTTTTGTGGAACTTGCCTTTATTTGGAGAAGATACATCAAGGAAGCAAAGCATGATCTAAGTCATTTTAGAATCTAAATAAAATTTAAACAGTGAAAAGTGATACACATAGATTGAAAACAGTTACTGTGTTGGAGAAGCCAGTAGTGATGGATGTTACTTTAAAGAGAACGATACTACCGTTCAAATAGCACCTGCGTGCAGCTCCTTCATGGCGCCAACCTATACCTGACAGGCCCACTGCCACTCTGGCTTCCACCAGATGCATGTGGCAGTTACATAATTTCCTCACTCTGTCCCTCAGCTTGCAAGTAGTAGCAGCAGCGTTCTTTTGTGTTACTTTGTAGATTGGCTCACCCAGCCTATTTGCATCTCAACAACCTCAGCAGCCATTTAATCAGTTCTCTGTATTAAACTCTCTCTGTTTTAAAAGTCAACCATTGTTTCTTCTCCCCAGGCTGGTCCCTGGATGGTTTAGTTCTTCAGGGTGACAAGGGATTTCACAGGTTGGGCTACCATCCCTTCACTTGCCAGGTAAGCACCGCCATACACCTGATTTCACTAGCCATGTTGAAACCTTAGTTAGCTCCAATCATCTTCTCACTTCCTTTGTTGTCTTCCTTGGACCTAGCTTTCTAAGGTTTACCCCAGAGTAGCAGTTAGGTAATGAGACATGGCAAACATTCACCCCAGGATTTAGACTTTAGGTCCAGAATTCTTTGGAAATTAGTATCAAAGTTCGACGAGCAGTCAGCACCATGGCCAGATCCAAGAGGCCACAGGCGAAAACCAGAGGCCAGAAAGGACTTTAAAGGAAACTTACTCCAGAGACTGAAGAGAGGAACTGGATACCTTATCATCTTGCTTGTAGAGACTCTCTGCAATTTGTCTCCATTATCTGTACTGCTGTGTCATATACAGACCAAACAATTAAATAGACAGGTTTCTCCACGTGATGCATCACCTCTAGGAATAGTTAAAATAGAAATAATCTCTGCAGCCTGTCCTGAAAGTGATCTATCAGATTTCATCAAATATCAGCTACCTTTAATTTATAAAATATGGACCACCAAGAAAGGAAAAAAAAAATGTGGCCACTTAAATATTGATACAATGCTTTCTCACCACATCAATCGTGAGTGAGATCTCAATTTTGAATATATTAAAACACAACCCCCACAAAAAGTGTCTTAGAACATGAAACACAGTATCAGCTCTGCTTAAGGTACCCACGTCCTCTTAACCAGATAAACTGTTTAAGAAACTGCTTATCTAGAAAATCCCAAGGTTCAGGACTTTGGGGAGAGCATTATTAATGGAAGTTATAGATGGCCCCTGTCATTTCTATTATTAGTCACAACTCCTTCACATGTTACCAGCTATCTCTTTGGCCATGTTTATGACACCAAATGAGGCAGTACAAGAGCCCTGCAGTGGGTGGGAGGAAGCCTGATACTAAATCTGCTTTTACCAGCTACTGTAACACTGTCTTAAACAAGACACTTAACCTCAACTTTCTCATTTCTCTGAAATGAGGGAGTTGTGATAAATGATGTCTTAGATTCCTTCCAACACAATCGTCTGTTTACAAATTAAAGAAGAAAATATTAACAAATCTGCTGTCTGGTTATGATCACTGGATTAAACACTGGTTCTCAATCAGGAGTTTTTCGTTTCTCAGGGATATCTGCAAATGCATGAGGGCTCTTTTTTCTAAACATTGTTAATGGAGGGGGGTGACAGATGCAATGTAGCAACTTGCCTCACCAAAAATGCCAGTAATGCTTACATTGGGAATTGCAGACCAAGACTGTTATGGGGTGAAGGTTTGTGTCCCCCAAAATTCACATGTTGAAATCCTAAGCTCTAATGTGATTGTTTTAAAGTGTTAGGCCTTTGGAGGTGATTAGGTCATAATAGGGGAACCCTTGTGAATGCTTTCAGGGGCCATTTAGAGGAACCCCAGAGAGCGTTCTCATTCTCTTTTTGCCACTTGAGAATACAAGGAAAAGTCAGCAATCTGTAAGCCAGAAGAGGGTTCTTTCCAAAACCCAATGATGTTTGGACCCTGGCCTCAAACTCTCAGCGATAAGAACTCTGAGAAATAAATTTCTGTTGTTTACAGGCCACCCGCTTTATGGTACTTTGTTATTGCAGCCTGAGCAGACAAAAACAGAAATCTTCTGAGAAGATGTTTATGATGGTGAACAAAAAATCTCTCCGTTTATGTTTTTTTCCCATAATAATTTCTTTCTAATTTAATTTCATTATAGTGATTTAACATGGATAGCTCAAGGGGCTGGCGCTTAGGCAATGCCCAAGGAAACCCCCCAGCTTGCTATCTAGATGCTAATCTGTGTCTTAATAGTCTCCTATGAACTTCTCAAGTTTCATTTTTCTTGGTGGCAGGAACAGCCCTAGATATTAGACAATAACTTTACCTCTGGGCACTGCCCTGCCACAAGCTCACAAATCGCTACATGAATGTGGATGTGTGACTTACCCTCCAGCTGCCCCTTGCTGCAACATGCTTGAAAACAGCACAGCATCTGAGAATAAAGAAACCTGGAGAGCATCCAGACCAATAATTCACATTCACATTTCCTCAGATAGGAAACTGAGTCACAGACAGGGCAAGGAGCTTATCCAAGATCATATGCCTGGGATCTAAGTCCCTTGGCTCAGATCCAGTGCTCCTTCCCCATCCCAAGTGCCTCTCACAGGTGGCGAGAGGAGAAAGTCCCCAGCAGTTCCAATTCAGGGTCTTGCTGAGCAGACTGGAGAGCACTCGCCCACTGCCCAGGAATGAGGTATGATCATCAACCCCATGCATTCAACTCAGAGGGTAGAGCACTAACAGTCTGAACATTTGTTTATGAAATATTTCCTAAATTATTCCACCATCCTAGTTAACTAGAGCTTGTAGAAATAATTAATTTATTGTTTGTTTGTTTGGTGACAGTTCTCAATCTTTTGATGAGTCATGAGAAGCACCGTCTTAACAAAGCAATTGCTTTATACAACTGCATATGTAATATAAGACATTGTGCTGATTAGGACTAACTCTGGAAAATACTTCCATCAAGGGTGTTGTTTAAAATAAATCTTTAGTTTCTTCTTATTATTTTTATTTTTGGAGACAGGGTCGCAGCTCTGTCACCCAGGCTGGAGGGCAGTGGCATCATCATAGCTCATAGAAGCCTCGAACTCCTAGGCCCAACCATCCTCTAGCCTCAGCCTCCTGAGTAGCTAAGACCAATTAACCTGCATGAACCACCATGTCGGGCTAATTTTGCTTTATTTTTTGTAGAGACAGGGTCTCACTTTGTTGTCCAGGCTGGTCTGGAACTCCTGGCTTCAAGTGATCTTCCAGCCTTGGCTGCCCAAAGAGCTGGATTGCAGTGGGAGCCACTGCACCCAACTTTATTTTCTGATTAATTCTTTATTCATACTAAAACAGACTTTTAAATAAAATATTCTGCTTAATTGAGAACTCTAGTTAATTGGGTTCCCATAAACCTGTGTTTAGTGTAAAATTACAGTTGTTATTTTATCTGACTAATCCTTTCTTCCCTACTTAAACTGATTTAACATTTTTATTTTTACCTGTTGTGAAAATAATCTAAATTCTAAAGCTTATAATTTGAGTGTCTAACATTTAAGACACTCACAGACAAGTTTATCTGAACTTTTTCTAACTTAATGATTACAAATCTGGTATTACTGGGAATTCGCATATGCAGACTATCCAAATGCATTGAGAGCACACAGGAACTGAAACCAGTGTGTTTTGTGTACCCAGAAAGGCACTCTTGAGGGCATTCTACCAGACAAGAAAAGGGAAAACCCTCTTTCTGCTGTCCCATGTGTCATGGTCCTTGGATATACCCAAGGTCAAAGAAAGTGAAGTACCGGGTTGGGGATTAGCTCTGTGAAACCAGTCTCAAGGTCCACAGAGTAGCGAAGGCTGGGGATACATTCCTGTGCTGGAACAGCAAAGGGCCCCAGACCAGGGTATGGAGAAGCTCAGGGGAACCTTGCCACTTTGAAGATCTGCGTCCCTGTCCTGAGCCCTTCCCTTTGGAAGTTACTGTGCCTGGGCTTAGAGACCCAGAGTTCATCAAAGAGAGGGAGACTTTTTCCATTCCTTTACTCAAACTTTGCAAAAGCACCAGAAAATGCCAGTTCATGGTTTTACCAGCCTCTTGAAGGGAAAACCAGGGTTCAGTGGATTTCCTTTGCATATAATATGGAGTAGGCTTACAGCATCCTGGAGAGCCATGAGACACTAGGCAAAGCAGGGAATAGAGGAAGGTTAACATTCTCATATTTTTTTTCAGAGGAGGATGATCTTGGCATCATTGTCTGATCTGCTTTCAGGAAAGCACACACTTCTACAAAGAGGAGCTTCCCATGTTGTAGCTGGTCGTTCAAGAAGAAAATAAACACAATTCTATATAAACTGACTACCTCATACACACAGATCCAAACCAATTCTTAGGGAAAGTGGTAGAATGAATGTCACATTCGCTTTGGCACATTCCACTTTGCAGAGATTGTGTCTGGAGTCCTTTGTCCCTCCTTCAAGAACCGAAATTCCCTCTGGTCACACCCCAGCTGTTAGATTAGGAAAAGCTAGCTGTGGCTCCTTGCATCACTGTCAAGCAGCATAACATGTGGCTTCCCAACCATATGAAAAGGGCACTTTGGTGAGTCAGGAAGAAGTCCCTGGAGCGTCTCCACTTCTTGGATTTCTTCACTCTCCTTAGGTGGTGTAGGAATAGGATGCTGAAAGGACCAGTAGAACTCCCAATACTTACCTATAATAATGAATTCCCTTTATTGCATCCTTACTTTGTACCTGACAATCCCCACCATAAACACTGCATATATTGTCCCAACCAAGCCTCACAAGTTTGTTTCCCCATAGCCACGAAGACTCAGACAATTGCATCATTGGAGATACTGGTTTAAAACTACCAAGTTTTGTCTGGGCACAGTGGCTCATGCCTATAATCCAAGCACTATGGAAGGCTGAAGTGGGTCGATTCCTTGAGCCTAGGAGTTCAAGACCAGCCTGGGCAACCCAGGGAGATCTAGTATCTACAAAAAATTTAAAAATTAGCCAGACATGGTGGCACACACCTGTGGTCCCAGTTATTCAGGGGTCTGAGGCAGGAGGATTGCTTGAGCCCAGGAGGCTGAGGCTGCAGACAGTACTGCTTGTGCCACTGCACTCTAGCCTGGATGACAGAGTGAGACCGTCTCAAAACAAAAACAAAAAAAAACCCACAACAACTACCTAGTTTTAAAACCTCAGCTTTTATGTGATTTCCAAATTCACATCTGACCTCCCCCTTAAGCCCCAGATCCATGTGTACAACTGCCCATTAAACGTCTACAGTCACCTGAATTATTATCTAGATGCCTGGTTCTTTTCTGAACATTCTCTCTCTTCTTTTACCCACACTATTCATAAAATTTAGAAATCTTAGTCATGCTCAACTTCAACTACTCTTCCTGTATTTCATGGTCATTTAAGTTCTAGAAGTTAAGCTCCCTGATGGACAGGTGCTTTGCCTGTTTTGTTCATTAGTAGGGATTCACTAAGTACTGAAGGCATAAACGAACGAATAAATTCTCTGAAACCCCTCTCTAAGGTTTGCCTTGGTTCAAACCTTCATCTCTCACTTGGAACACTGCAATAGCCTCCTGCCCACTTTCCTTGCCTGCAATGTTACCCCAACTCCAATCCATCCTCCCTACTTCTCTTTTGAAAAAAACATTGAATAACGTCACAATCCTGTTTACAAACTTCTGACTTCCCACAAGCATCAGAGTTTATTCAAATAAGACGTACTAAACCCTTCACATTTTGGCATTAATGTTACTGCACACTCACACCAGGATCTCAGTGCTCCAGAGGAACTCTTCAATCCAGCCCTTCCTCTGATGCCTGGATACAACCCTACTGAGCAACTCAGTACAAGCTAAGCTATGCTTTCTAACAACATACTCATCTTCATTTCATTGCCTGCAAATTAACTACTCTGCCAAGTCCTAGTTACATTTCATATCCATTGTGAAGCCTTTTCCAAACAGTACCAAGTCCTTTGCCCTAATACACATATACACGCCCCAAGAGGAATGATTGCTCCAGTCTCTATGATCCCATAGCACTCTATATCTCTAACATAACATTAATGTATATTATATATTATTATAATTATTTTGCTATAGGAGTTTCTAATCCCCTGAGGAACCTGAGGGTCTGGAACAGAAAGGCGGTTTCCCTTCCTCTTGATCACCAGTATCTAACCCAGAGTCTGACAGATATAGACAGGCTTTCAAAATGTTTGCTGAACTGGCCTCGATTTAATTTAGTTAACATCAATCAGAAAGTAAGGAATAAACAAACAGCCATGGACTTAGTGAGACTAATTCTCTGAGGTCTTCACCGCCAAGGCCAAACTAAAAACTAAAGTAATTACTTGGGTAGATAATTCATGAAAGAAGGAAAACCATTTGCATTTGAATGATCTAGTGAGGATTTTCTGCTTATTGATGTTTCTGGAATTTTTCAGATAATGGCTTCAATTCTTTGATTCTTTCATGGTATAGAGAGTAGGCCAGAAAGTTAATCTAACAATCACTCTCCCATCTGAAACCAGGCAACTTTCAACCAGTTCTGTTGAACAGCAAACATCCATAGAAACCAAGTTTTTTGAATACCATAATGTGGAGGTCGAAGGGCCTGCAATGTTCAGATTCAGCACTCTAAAGAGCTCCTAAGGAATGCCAGGAGGTGTTCAGTAGCTTTCCTGATATTTAAATCACTTCGCATCTGGCCACCATTCATTTATGCTCTTAGATTTCTCAAGGTTGGGGCATGAAGGAGAGACAGAGAGAGCACAGAGGGGCGGGGCGATGCAGTCCGTGGTATCTGTAGCACAGTACCCAGAAGACCTGGGAGCTGAGACCAAACCAGGAGTCAGCTCAGCGGGCCCGGGAGCCCCAGGAAAGCAGGGTTCCCGTGGCGCCTCTGTCTGTGCACTTCTTCCCTAGCGCCTGTGCAAGGGCTGGAGGCATCAGCGAAAGAGGGAAGGCAATGTCAGTGTCCAAAATATCCAGGGGACTCTCCCTGTTAGCACAAGCGCGCACACATGGGTTCACATGGACACGGACACCACACACACACACACACACACACACACACACACACACACACAAATAAATCCCCAGCACCTGCCTCGGAAAGCCCCCTCTCGCAGGCTGGCCCGAAGGCGCGGCTCCGCCAGCGGAGAGCCGTTGGATTTACCGTGGCATTACTTTTAATTAACTCTGCGGCGCGGCGCGGGGAGCGCAGGGTGGGCCCTAATCCTGGGCCCGCCTGACGTCACCTGGGAACGCGCGGCGGCGCGGGGAGGCGCGGACCCTGGACGACCTCGCCGCGACCCGGCCGCGCCTCCGCCCGCGCGGGGCTTTGCTCCGCGGGAATTAAGGGAAGGAGAAATGTTAGTACACTTTTAATTGGAAACCGAGTTCTTCTTTCAGAGAGGCTTGTTTACTCAGGATTGGGCATTAGAACTCAGGGGAGGCTCTAATTGAAGTGACGGCTTTGGAGATTATGGGGAACATATGGCCCTACCGCCGGGCTCTTTATCTGCATTTTCTCATAAAACTGCCGTCCGTGTGTGTTTCTGCGGCCGGCCTCTTGCATTTCTAAGGGGCCTTTGAAGAGAGGGCCGAATGCGCGCGGGGGCTGCGGGCGTCAGGCACCTTGCGCTCCGCGGAGGGTCCCGCAGCCCAGCCCGAGCCGGCCCTGGAAGCTTCGCGCCCGACTAGACTGGCACCGACGCCGCCTCCAGCCTGAGCGCTGAGAGGGAAAACGAGAGCTAGAAAGCAAAGAAATCGGACTGGTGACTGCCTGGCAGGGGTGTAATTCAAACTGTTGTGAGCAGACGGCAGGAGGGAGTTGCCAAGGTAACGGGAGATTCCCACCCGCCGCCCTTTCGCTAAGGCCCGGGAGAGGGAAGCCTCCCTGTGCTGGGTTGGGGCCAAGCCCGCGCACAGAGTGCGCTGGGAACACGGTGTCTTGGGACAGAATTACATTTCTTTTTCCCTATCATCAGTCAAACAAGTTATCTATCGTACAGGCTTGCAGGCTCCAGCACCGATCACCACACTGTGGGTTCTCTCTCCCCTACTCCTGCCAGATTCTCACCATATCTGGAGCTGCTGGGTCAAATACAGGGCACATCGTTAACTTAGCATTTCCAATAAACAATAATTTTTGTATTGCATGGGACACACTTGTACAAAAATATTCATTGTTTATTCTTACACATGGATTTGTGTTAGCTGCTGTCTCTCACAACCCTAACTACACCTGCTCACTCTAAGGAAAATGCTGCCTTCTTTTTTAACTCGAGTCTCCAAGGCTCCACACCAAAGCTCTGCAACTGAAAGAATGGCTGATTGAGGTGCCTCAACTCCATCCCTCTGAGCTTCACCTACTCCTGGAGCAACGGCTCTCAACCCTGCTGCACCTTAACTCACTTAGGAAGCTTTAAAAAAAATCCCAGGCCGCACCCCTGACTATTAAATACCGAAAGTCCATTCCACAGGAGTTCAAAGTATTTTTTAATACATAAGTAGAAGTCTTACAGGGTAAATACTTTGAAGGGTAACCCTCATTCGAGAATGTAACATTATGTATCCATTTATTTAGTTATTAATGATTTCCTTCTACTAGAATGTAACCTGTGTGAAAGCAGAAATATCACCCCAGCAGCTACAATAGGACTGCTACATACTCTGTACTCAAAAATATTTGCTCACTAGTCAAACTTCATATACTTCTACGTGTTCCACACCCCAAGCCTAATAATCCTTGCCCCATGTAAATACTCAGCAAATTCCTATGGATGGAACAGATGCTGAGTTGGTTCAGTCACTGCTTTCCCACCCTCACTGAGTCCTGAGATGGAATGCTTAGACACTCTATCTTGAACACCATCTGGGTTTACTGATCCCACCTTACACACCCATGCACACACAATATGCAAATTCCTGATCAGAATCACAAAAACAAGCAAACAAACAAACAAAGCCCAACCATGCCTCCATGCAAACCTGGACTTGGACCATTAAGAGTCCAGATGGTCTCGATCTTTTGACCTCGTGATCCACCCACCTCGGCCTCCTGGTCAACATGGTGAAACCCCGTCTCTACTAAAAATACAAAAAATTAGCTGGGCATGGTGGCACGTGCCTGTAATCCCAGCTAATCAGGAGGCTGAGGCAGGAGAATTGCCTGAACCCAGGAGGCGGAGGTTGTGGTGAGCTGAGATCGCGTCATTGCACTCCAGCCTGGGTAACAAGAGCGAAACTCCGTCTCAAAAAAAAAAAAAAAAAAAAAAAAGAGAATCCAGATGGTTCTAAAATTACCCAGTTTTCAATATAATTTTATAGCACCAAATACCAGAGTACCTAGTTTGCTACCAATCCTTAGTAAACTGGACTTTGAGGGTTTTCCTTGGTCACAGAAACCAGAGCAGTGGGAAATGTTAAAGATGATTCTTCCATCTGCTCAGTACTGTCTAAAGCATCTTCAGATCTATCTTGAAACCTCCTAGTTGGAAATCTAGTTGGTAGGCTTAGCTGAAACATCAGTGCAAGAAAACCAGTACCTTCCCTGCACCTCCTCCCCGATCCTTATTTCACAATAGAAAGTGAGTCCCTGGTTATTTAGCTCAGATAATGAAAGACTGAAGTCATGGGTTGACTCTACATGTCCAGAGACTGCATTCCTAAAATTCACTAGTCATACTGCACCATCATTGTACCCAAAGAGGACCCAATGTAAAGGTAGATAGACAGAGGCACGTTGTCATCATTGCCACTGGAAAAACAAAATTGACTTCATTTCTCCTAAGAGTATAACTGTAAAAGATGGTAGGACATTACAAGTCAACTTGCAGAAGCAGCATGTTAGAAGTTTTTATATGTACCAATTTACTTCACTGTTGTGCTTTTATTCATTTGATTGATGGGGGCTGCACAGCTGATACCTCTCATCTGAACAAAAAGTCAATTGATGTTTCCTGTTACTATCAACCCACAGGAGCAGAAGAACCAGAAGTTTGTCAAAAAATTACAAACATAAAACAAGATAAAAATCCAGTAACAGTACCTTACATGAACTTTTAAAGTAATTCCTCATTCACAGCCGGGCATGGTGACTCACACCTGTAATCCCAGCACTTTGGGAGGCTAGGGCAGGTGAATCACCTGAGGTCAGAGTTCGAGACCAGCCTGACTAACATGGTAAAACCCTGTCTCTACTAAAAATATGAAAATTAGCTGGGTATGGTGGTGGGCGCCTGTAATTCCACCTACTAGGGAGGCTGAGGCAGGAGAATCACTTGAACACAGGAGGCAGAATTTGCAGTGAGCTGAGATCATGCTATTGCATTCCAGCCTGGGAGACAGAGCGAGACTCCATCTCAAAAAAAAAAAAATCACTTCTTAATTCACATAGCACATTGCCTTTAGATCCTTCAAAGCCTCCTATTGCCTTAGAAGAGGCACCCATGAGAAGTATAGTGCTAGTGATTAATGATTAAGGAGGAACTGGAAGTTAAAAATCAAGGTGAACTTGTGACTGATTTTGAAAGGGAGTGTAAACTCTGTTCAAACCACCTTGTTTTCATTGCTTTAATTATATGTGAAAAGGTCCTTCAGTTGGGATCTCTCAGGTACTAAGTCCTACTGAGTGCCTGGAACACTGCCATAGCCAGCCAGAAACTGCTGTCAGTGAAACATGAGAAAAAAAACGTAAGGTTCATTTTCATATACACGCGCATTTTAAGCAACCAGGCAACACAGCATAGTGTTTAATGGTGCAGGGTGCCGGCGCTAGACTAGAAGTGAATTCTGGTTCTTTCCATTGTTAGCTGTAGGACCGTAAGCAAATTAATAACTTTTCCTTGTTCATCTTCCTTATCTGTGGAATGAGAATAATAGCATTGCCTTCCTCATCAACTTGGTGTGCAGAGTAAGTCATGTAAAATTAGTTAATTCATGTAAAATGTGTAATTTAAGGTAATGCTTTGTGCATACTAAGAGTTCAATAATTGTTGACACCATTATCATCATCATCATGCAAAAATCACAATGAACAATTGCCCATTTGGCCATTTTTTACAGAGGTGAAGCAGGAGAAATGAATGCACACAGATGGCACACTATTACTGATTAAATATGCTATGAAGCCATGGCGCCAATATTAAGTCATGGTTTTTATTATTCATTTTATTCAAAATTATTGTGTGAACACATTTTCAAAAATAAAGTATAGTCAATGGAAAAAGGACAATGCATTGTCTGAACCTGTATATTGCCTGTAACTTTTTAAGCACCAAAGATAAACTTTACCCAACTCATAATTATAGCAAGAACCAAACCCCTCTGTGTCAGTATCAAGTGTCCTGACTTGGTAATTGGTAGAATTAAGTTCTTATTCTGGCTTATCCCTGACTCGAGTATCCTGTGTCTTTATTTCTCCATCTACTTTATGAAGACAAAATAAATACACTAGAAGACAAAAGTTCACCACAGGAAAAAAAAATTGCTGAGCCTCAGACTAAGAGCAACAAACAATTCTGGTAGGGAATTTTATGGCAGTGATACTGTGTAAGAGACAAATCTGTTGATTTTGAAAACAACCTGGATGGCTCAGGCAGTTCTCAGTGCTTCTTGCCTATCATCCAGAGATGCCAGAGTAATAAATCAGAAAATGTCCATGAAGATCTTTGTACTAATCGTAATATAAATATGTGTACTCTTGATGTCTCCTTAATAAGACTAACAACAATAAAAATAGACAACAGTGATTACATGTTCACTGTACTCAGGACACTGCACCAAGTCTTTGGGGCCAGAGATGATATCATTTGTGCCTTTTGCCTTATTCACGGCACCTGGCACAGTAAGTATCATTAAGACATACTTACTGGCTGACATTTAAGGAATTTATACCAATTCCAAAACCTGGGGATAGGTTTGCAAGTAATTGTGCTTTGAAGCAGTATTTTTCAAACTTCTGGTTATGACCCACGAGTAGGTTATGAAATTACTACAGTGGCCTAAAAATAGAATTTAAAAATAAGTGGAATAGAAAATACCAGCACATAGGGCAAGCAGCAAGTCAGTCTGAGTGTTGAAACTTATATACACACATATAAATGTGTACACTAGCTCATGATTAAAAAATGTATTTTTTACTTAGCTGTAGTTAAGATTTTCTGAAAAGTGCTACCATAGAGTCTTTTGAAAACATGGCTCTAGAGGAAAATATAAAATATTATTTAAATATTTTTCTTCACCAATATGCTTAGCAGAGTACTTTCAAATACCTACTCAAGTTTTTTATTATTATTATTTTTAAAATGACTCACCCTTCTGCTTCTTAAAGGAAAGAATGGCTAGATTGCTCTCCAAGCTATATCCCTTTCCCATCTGCCAGTTCCTTTATATCACAAAGCTGGTCCCTGCTCCCCTGACATTAGGATGTTGGCTTTGAGGTGTTTTTCTCAATTGTGCTCCTCAGCATTCACTATTCCTCTGCCTTGCTTTTACTGCAACTAAAACATGGCATTTAACACAGAGTCTTACACAGTGTGGGTGTCTGTAGGAAATACTTGTTGAATTAAATGTTGGTCAGGTGGCCGCCTGGAAGGACATAAATAGATTATGGCATGTAACAGAGTAATGCTAGCCTACTTAGGAATAGAGTAACTCTGGCTCAGCTGTACACTGCATCATTAACTGTCAGGTTCAATGTTCTTTCTGGACTCAAAGACTCCAGTTGTAAGAAAAAATTCTAATCCGCTCCAAAAGCAACTCATTCAAAGATGGGAGACATACCATCACCCTCAGACCAAGAGGCACAGAGAGCTCCACCCCCAGGATACTATATGCCTGGAAATGTAATGTTCAGTAATAAGTAGGCACTTGGGCATTTAAAAGAGCCCAAATAACGACCACTGCATTTATCAGTTCTCTGGTTTATAAAAGAAAGATAGCTGCATTTGATAAATCCTTCCCATTCTTGCTTGAAATTCCTATTAAATCTCAGAAGCAACTTCAAGACTGTTTTCCCCCAGTCTTCTGCATTGACTTTCCAGGATGCAACACTAGCTAGAATGTTCAGAAGCCAGGGAGTGTCTCTGAGACACACAGGGCCCATGGTATAAATCAGCCCATCTTTACTTTATGCACCCTAGCCACCCAAAATGACAGACCCTATCTGTACTACCCTGAGATGCTCCAGGTATGCTATCCATAAGTGCCTAAAACCAAAGAGCAAAGACAGAAGAGGAGATACGTGAGACATGATGGATCTTTGGTGAAAAAAGCAGATGACCCATGAGCCATCCATAAGTACACCAGCTCCCACACTAGGAGATAATAATGGTAACTGCCATTTACTGGGCCTTGATCAAGTTTCAAGCTTTTGATTTTCATTGCCTCCTTTTGTTCTAGAGCAACCCACAAAGGTTGTACTGTAGCTCCCTATTTACTGATTAGGAAATAGCATTCTGGAGAGGAGAAGTGGCTAGCCCAAAGTCACACTGCTTATGGGAAAAAATCAAAGATCTGTCTAGCTTTAAACCCCATGCAGTACAATACGGAGAATGAGACTTCTTTCTAACTGCTGCTGACCTTTTCTATCTTTCATTGCAAAATTCAGGACCATGAACTGATGAGGATAATTACAGGGAAGAGTCCAGTATTTTCTAGAATTTGTGAGGTAACTACTGCTTCTCTAGTCTAGTTTATTGAAGAACAAGAAGATTTCCAAGACAGGATGGATGAAATACTTTTGTAATGAATTGAATAAAAAAAGACAAACAGTTCCAAGGTTGTAGAAGGAAATTAAGACAAATGTCTAAATACCAGCAGTGGAGAGCAAGACTCAGAAGAGGAGAAAGAGACGTATTACACAATGAGAGTGTCCAGCGAGACATTTGGATCTTCCAAAGCACAAACATCCTGTGTCCCACAGAAAACTGGGAGAAAGAAGGATTCACAGACTCCAGCAGATGTGAGGGATCTTCTCTCTGGCTTCGGTGAGAAGAAAAGTTATACTGGAAGATGATGCTTCTTTGCCAAGGACATCAGAGGCCAAAATGAACAGGACAAAGTGAATTTATTCACACAATAAACAAACATTTACTGAGTGTCTCTTGCATGCCAGGCACCATGCTAGGGCCAGATGAATGCAGAACAGGAGAGAAGCAGCATAAGCCTCACAGTGCAGCACAGACTGCCCAATAAACAGAGGCCATGCAACTGCTGCATTCATCCAAAGCATAAAACATTCTTTGCAGAAAGGGGCCCTCATGACAGAGACTTCACAACCAGGCTTCCCCTGGGAAAATCCCTCTACAAAAGCAGAGCACCTAAAACAGCCCTGCCTTAGCCAAGGAATAAATCCTAGGCGTAATCTAAAATGCAAACTGGTCTTCAGGAAGAAAAAATTTTAAACGGTAAATAAGCAAAAAAAAAAAAAAAAAAAAAAAAAGCATTTTGATCCCATGGTAAAAGACACTAAAAGGAAATAAAGATATTGTTTGAGACAGGAGCAAAAATGAAATTCTGACTCAACATTCTTCGGTGATTCCAAAATGAAGAAAAAAGGAAGGCAATTTAACATAAAACTACCTGCAGCATGATATACTGGGTTTGATCCTGGAATGGATAAAGATATTAATGAAAAAAAATCATGAAATAGAATAATGTCTATAGTTTAGAGTGTTATAGCAATGTTAATTTCTTAGTTTTGATAAGTTTGCCATGGTTATGTAAAATGTTAGCATTACAGGAAGCTGAATGAAGGGTATATGGGAACTTCTGTTTTGCAACTCTTTTGCAAATCTAAAATATCACTTCAAAATTTTTAAAAAGTCTTATTTTTAAAAGTTTTTAAAAACTGCTTCACAGGACACTCTCAGGTAACTTCTGATTTTAAAAGAAAATATAAAGATAAGAGGGGTAGATAAGAAATGCCACATGGACCAGCCAGAAGGCAGGCTTACCCACAGCCATGGCCCAAGCCCCTGCCTCCACTCCCAGGTCAAAAAAGCTAACGAAATCATGGGCTACATCAACAGAACATAATATCTACTACAGGCGGTAATAATGCTGTGCTGGTTCAAACCACATATGGAAAAGTGTATCGCCTGCCTGGTTGTACCTTTGAAAATGATCGTAGTATTTTCATAGATAGAAACCAAAGTCTCTAATGAGGCCTAGTTGGAAGAATGAGGAAGAACTATAAAGGAAAGGACAAGACTTAGAAAACAGCTTAACTCTTAGGGAGCATTTCGGTCTTGAACTTGAAGGGCTGCCCCATGCAGAGGAAACACTTACTTTGTGAAGTTCCTGAAAGGACAGCCAAGACCATGGTTTGAGTTTACATACAGAGACTGATGTTGGAATTCAATATAACAGTTCTGACCATTTTACCCTCAGAATTGAAGTCAAGGGCTCCTGTGATGTTGTGAAATATATATTCGGTCTTCATCCAGTTTCTTGGCAAAAGGCTACTAAAATCCTTGAACACTCCATAGTGAGAAGAGTATCTTTTGTAGGCTGATGAGATGTCGGTGGCTGGGAGCCCCTAGGTAGTTTCAAGATGGGGGTTGGTCACTGGAAAGACCAAGGCATGATTAGAGGAACCTATAAACCCCTAATCCTTCACCTCTGGGGAGGAGAGAGGGGCTGAAGTTTAAGCTGACTACCAATGGGTAATAATGTAATCAATCATTGCCTGAGTGATAAAGCCTCCTCAAAAACTCAAAGAACAAGGTTAGGGAACTACTGGATAGCTGAACATGTGGAGGTTCCTGGAAGGTGGTGCATCCAGAGAGAGCATGGAAGCTCTGCACCCCTTCCCCCATACCTTGCGCTATGAATTTCTTCACCTGTCTGTTCATCTGTATCCTTTAAAATATCCTTTGTGGTAAATGAGTAAATGTAAGTAAAGTGTAAGTTTGTCTAGAAAATTAAATGAAACTTAACTTTATTTCTAACTCACTGGATTAGAAATATAGAAACTTAGCTATATTTCTAACTCAGTGGGTATGAATTAGGGATCCTATGATTTACACCCAGTGAGTTAGAAATACAGCTGACAACCTACTGCTTGTCACTGATTGGTCTCTTAAGTGGGGTCGGGGCTGGCAGTCTTGTGGGATCAAGCCCTTAACCTGTGGGATCTGATGTTACCTCTAAGTAGACAGTGTCAGAATTAAGTTGAATTAGAGGACAACCAGCTTGTGTCCCCTGGAGAATTGCTTGGTATGCAGGGAGAACCCCTACACAGCTTGTCAGAAGTGTTATGTGGAGTGGAGAGCAGAGAGGAGGAAAAGCAGTTTGGTAGTTATTTCCCCCCTCTATCTCTGTAGCTCCCCATGGTAGGAAATAAGTAGAGGCAGGATGAGCATCTGATTGGAGCTTGGACTGGATAAACTCCCAAGTGCCTACCAATTTCAAGAGCCTGTGATTCTCTGGTGAAGAAGAAGAGCACTTCTAGAGACTTCTCTAGAAGTTTGTGAATGTTTTAGGGTCTCTCCGGGAGACCTTGGGCATCCAGGTTGCCCAGTGTCAAAGAAAGTCATCTGACTCTAGCTACAAATTCCATTCATCTGCTTGGGAGTCTGTCCAGGGACCAGGACAAAAAGGCTCGGCCACAACAGAAAAGAGCACACAGTAGTTGCAGGTATCCTGAATTTGGTGTCCCATGTAGATGTGAACATGTCACATACTTCTGAGTAAGATCAGTCAGCATCACAGAACCATAGATCCTTTTTAAAACAATAACTTCAACTTCTATTTTAGATGCAGGGCATACATGGGCAGTTTTTTTACATGGGTATATTGCATGATGCTGAGGTTTGCAGTACAAGTGATCTGATAACACAAGTAATGAGCACAGTGCCCCCTTCTCTCCTTCCTCCCTCTAGAATCCTAGACGTAAGCCACTCTAGAGGTCACTGATGCAGTCTTCCACCAACTGTAATTAAAATGTTAAGGGATAAGCAATTGATTTCCCATAAAGGCAATCCAGTCCGACCATTTGTCAGACACAGTTCTACCCTATGTTGAACCAAAATCTCTCATTTCTTCCCCACATGGGTCTGCAACCTTGGGTGTGACTCCCATACGTTCCTTGCCCTTATTTTTATTCAATATACTGAGTCTCTTTAATTATTTATGATTTAACAAGCTGATCACTCTCCTCAAGATTCTCTCTAGTTAGTCAATGACCTCCTAAAACGCGTCATTTGAATTAGCCCACATATTCTAAATGTGCTCTGACCAGTGAAAAAAGAAAAATACTGGAAGTATAATTACACATTAGGGACACTGTAGTTCTATTAACACAACATATGTCTTCTTGGCTCCTGTTGGCCTTATCATCAACAACAACACCACGTAGAATCCCTCAAAACAGGCACCATTTCATACAATTACAACTGAATTTTGGGAGACGATGGTTAGATTGTGCTGTTCTGCTAGCTTGTCAAAATCTTCTTGAACACTGACATTACCAGCTGCCACACCAGCCTTCCCTGCCAGGTGCCAGGTTTATGGCATCTGCAAACCAAGTAAACCTGCTTTCTGTGTCTTCATCCAAGTCATTGATAAAACTGTTTAAGATACTAGATCAGTCAATCATTCACTCAACAAATACTTTCCAAACATCTACAATATATATGTAGAAAGACAGAAACCAGAGGAAAAACTGTATTTGTACTAGGGCAGATGCTACAGTTGTTTGCTTTCTGGTAACAATGATGTAGACTTCATTCCATGAAGATTTAACTCATTTAGGTACGTATTGATCACTTACTCTTCTCTTGGCATCATGCTAAGCTTTGTTAAGGGAACAAAGGAACTAAAAGCTACAACCCTGCTCTCCAGAAGTTTGTCCTCTCAGTAAAGAGGCAAGCTTTGACACACACAAAAATGTATGATATGAGACAGGCAGCATTCATATAATTGGCAAAATGAGTAGTCCAGATGAGATATTTGATTCTGGTTGGGACTTTAATGTCACTTCATTTAAAACTACAAAAATAATTATAGATGTTTAGAGCTGAAAGGGATAACAGAGGCCTTCTAGAACGATCCTTCCCTCTCACCTCATCTATATTACTCTCAGTGAATGGGGAGTGCTGTCTCTTGAGTAGTTTTACTCTTCATTACATCTAATAATTGTAATGACATTCTAGCATTTCCTGTGTTAAAACTTACATCCTTGTACCCTCTATCTGCAGTGTAAACACTCAATAATTTTGTTGAATAATTAAATGAACAAATTCTAATTCTGTTCTCTGAAACTGAAAAAAAAAATAGGTCTGATCTAACCATTTGAAGGTCACAACTATGTCTCCTCATTCAGTCTTGACTTCTCTATCCTAAACACACAATTTCTTCATTTGATATGGTTTGGAGACCTCCCCATTCCCACATCATTCTTGTCATTCATATTTTGACTCTGTGCCTGGCATGATACAAGCACTCAAGATATGTCTACTAAATGAATATATGAATGGATAAACTAGAAAACTCCAATATGTCATTATCAGCCTCAAAGAGAAATTCCCATCACTGAACATATTGCTGAAAATGTGATCAGAAAAGTGAACCTGTTGCAGTTCCCTAGTACTGAGCATTATAATGCTATTAATCTGTAAATGTTGCTTAGATCCAGTTATTCCTATTGCCTTTTTTTTTCTTGTGCAGGGGCAGGGGGCATGGATGCCTCTTATTGATTTTGTAGTGAAGTAAAATCTGTAAACCTTTCACACAGTGCCAACTGGATAACTTAGTGACAAAGCCCCCAAACGAATATTTATCAAGAAAGGCTAGACCACAGCATTTATTTCCATGTGACAAAGAATGGTATGCCCCTCTGGGTGTATACATCTTTCTATGGTCATGCTGGTATTCTGACCACCATAACAGCTAAGCCCTTGGGAAATTCAAAATTCTATAGTATTCTGAGGAGGAAGCCTGAGAGGGCTGGCACAGCAAGAAGCCTGGAGGAAAATGACAGGGTGAGTTGACCTTTTTATACCAAATGGTACACGCTTTAGACTGGGCCCAACTACCCCTGAAAGATACTCAATATGTCAGTGCCAGTGTTCCTGACAAGGAGAAATTTCCCTCAAATCGAAATAGATCCAGGAAAGTGTCAGGCCAGTAAGACCAATAGGAGTTGGGGCTTTCCTGATGCCAGCTTTCTCAAGGCTGCAAGCAAGGTCAGGCAAGAACCAACCCGGACATAAAGGGCGCAGAACATGGCTGCTACAAAGACGCAAACACTGACTGGCGGATGTTACACGCCAGCATTTATTGAACTCCAGGCTTTTTATATGCACTCTCTCTCATTCTCCAACAATAAACCTATTAATAGGCATGACCATCACCATTTTATAGCTGTGGAGACTGAGGCTTAGCAAGGTTCCAAAATTTGCCCGAAGTCACAGAAATATAGTAATCCAACCTGGCTAAGGCTCCCCACCTGTCTGTCTCCAGAGCTTTTTCAGTTAAGCACCACAACATGGTGCTTTTTTCTCATGTGTTTTTTCACTCTTAACAGAGTTTGTCAAGCACTCTCAGTGTCGCAGGCCTGTGCTAGGCCTGGCATCTAGTGGTAAATAAGACACACACTGTCCTTCACAGAGTTTAGCATTCTGAAAAGAATAAGAAACAACCGAACGTGTAACTACAATGAAGTAGGATAAATACCCCAGGAGGAGAAGTTAAGGGTAAACTCACCCAGCGTGAGGGATTAAGAGATCTTCCTGATGAAGTTGCCTTTAAAAGGAAGCTCAAAGGATAAGCTAGCAGGACAAAAGAGAGAGGGAAAGAGGCAGAGAAGGAATAAACTTTTAAGATTTGAGAGTGGGTGAGACACACTGACAGGTGCTAGGGCCTTGTAAGGGTGGAGGGAAGGGTGGAAGTGATCAGAAACTCCCAAAGAGGTGGAAGAAATGGACAGAGTGAGGTTACTGGAGGCTTGGAAATGGACTGGAATTGGCAATGGCAAGAAATGATAAAATCACATAGATGTTACCTAACTGCTTCTCACAGATTACTATGGATAAGATGAATGCTGAGCAGTGGGGACCAACACTCCAGAAAGGCATTTCATGTTTAATGTAGTCAGTGTTAATTTAATGTAGTTTCTGTGGCCTTGTGAAACCTGCTCTGTAAAAATCTCTGAACCTCTCCTGTCTCCTTTCTTTCGCCCACCCTCAAGGCAATAAGAGGGAGGGTCGAGTCGGGTGATGAGGAGAAAGAACAATCTAGTTCCTTTCTTTATGTGACCTGCCAAGCCTTAGATAGAGTCCACCTTTCCCACTTGACAAACGAGGAAGCAAAAGCTTAGGGCAGTTCGGAGATTGTGGGAGACTAAATGATCGGTTCCAATCCATCATTCTCTTTAATAGCATACGTATCTATACCTGGGCAGGTTTTGTGGTGCATGGAGTGTATTTCTCCTCTTCTTGACTTTGAATTTGATATTGCCATTTGCTTTGGCCAATGGAATATTAGCAGATGTGATACAGGCAGAAGCTTGAAATGTGCTCTGTGGTTGGGTATGCCTTGTTGCACTTTTACCACTGTCAGAGGATCATGCCCTGCGGCTGCTGCTCCTCAAGCCCGGATCCTGGAATGAATGGCACAGAGCATACCTAAACCTTGTCTACAGCCTGGAGCTAAGCTCAGCTGAGATCAGCAGACTCCAGCTAACTGGAAGCCTGAAGCAAAGTCCACTTAACTTCAGTTAACCCAGACACTTGTATATGTATGTGTGAAGTGTTTATGGTTGCATGCCATGGAATTTGAGGGTAATTTGTTATGCACAATCGTAGTGGTAATCGCTGACTGATAAGAGATTACTCTAAGTTTACAAAGAAAGTTCCTGGAAAACACAGAACTGCCTTGCCTTGGAGCTAGGCTGCCCTGGAGGCTGGCCCTCTAGGGAAGAAACAATGCAGACAGCCACCCCACTCCAGGCTACCCACCCCACCGCAGCCCTGCCCACCACCTGGCACTCACCTGAGTCTGAGGCTGCTGGGCTCACCAGGCTGAGAAGTTCCCGCTCCTTCTCATAGTCCCCTTTGCAGAGCAGCTGCCCCTCCTTCAGGACAAACTCGTCACCCTTCTGAAGCTGTCGCTCGCAGACACAGCAGCAGAAGCAGCTCAGGTGGTATACACTCTTCTGGGCCCGCATAACAAACTCATTGGGTGCGATGGCCTCAAAGCAGCCCCCACATTTGACAGCAAACAGCCTGGCAGCAGGGAGAAAGGAAGTACATGCACCATGAGTAAAATCTGGCTTGGTCCTGGGTCTCCCCTGAAGTCAACAGCAGAAGGATCTTCAAGAAGTTGAATACAAATGTTAGAATGGAATGTACTTTAAATCCAGGTTATCTATTCCCTAAGAGATCGAAGCATTCAGTTGAGTCACTCAAAGGCCTAAGAAGGGTGTCTGACTGCATAAAGAAAATCTGGTACATGTACATCATGGAATACCATGCAGCCATAAAAAGGAACAAGATCATGTCCTTTTCAGGGACGTGGATGGAGCTGGAAGCCATTATCCTCAGCAACCTAATGCAGGAACAGAAAACCAAACACCGCATGTTCTCACTTATAAGTGGGAGCTGAACAATGAGAACACATGGACACAGAGAAGGGAACCACACATTCTGGGTCCTGACAGGGGGTGGGGTGTGGGGAGGGAGAGCATTAGGGAAAATAACTAATGCATACCAGGCTTAATACCTAGGTGATGGGCTAATAGTGCAGCAAATCATCATGGCACACATGTACCTATGCAATAAACCTGTGCATCCTGCACATGTACCCTACAACTTAAAAAATTAAAAATTAAAAAAGGAAGAGTATCTGAGTTAGCGCCCAGAATGTATTTGCTGTGGTTCATGACACAATGCTTTCAAAGGCTGGTCTACAGACTGGCCCCAGGCAGGCTGTTCAGAATCCCTGGGGGAGCGTATTATTTAAATTATTTAAATCAACAATAACAGTAACAGAAACGTCCAGGCCCACTCTTACCAGTGTGTAAAAGGATGTGCCCCAGAATGTGAATGCTTAACAAGCTCTTGAAGTGTGTAAGATCTTAGATGTGTCATCTAGTTTCTGAGAAACTGCATCCCAACTTCTCAGCCTGATATTCAATAGATTCAGCCTATCTCTCAAAACTTAACTCTTCTTTCGTTTATTTTCAACAAAGCAGAGTGTCTATTATATACACCAAGGCAAAAGTAGTAAGTGCTAGTGGTCTGAAGATGAATAAAGGAAAATCCCTCTCAGAATTGAGTTCAGGCTAATGGAATAGACAGACATATCCAACTAATTAAAGTGGAGGGCTGTGGGAGTAGAGGGAGAAACAACTGACCTGCAGGGAGTGATTGGGGGGTGCATTTATTATGTATTTAATAAATCTCAATCAAACAAAAGACAGGAAGGAAGGAAGGCTGGCAGGCACAAAGGGGTGGGAGGAGGGACATTCCAAGGGGAGGAAGCAGCCTGTGTGAAGGCCTGGAGCCATGAATAGGCATGGATGCTCAGGTTGTAAGGTGCACTCCACCAAGTTGGAGGCAGGTACCTCCAGAAAGGTGGCAGCTGAGGTTAAGTCATGACCCAATCACACACTAAGGGGTTGGACAGGCAAGTAACTGGCATTATCATTACCTGCCCCCTCTGACCACCAGGATCCTGGGACCCATGCCCCATACTTTCCTTTCTCCTAGCTGTGGGTTCTGGCCCCTTCTGACGGGGTTTCGCCATGTTGGCCAAGCCGGTCTTGAATTCCTAACCTCAACTGATTGGCCCACCTCAGCCTCCCAAAGTGCTAGGATTATAGGCATGAGCCACTGTGCCAGGATTGAATGATTTTTTTAAACATGATAATATCCAAGTTCTGAATTTTTTTTTTTGAAACAGAGTCTCGCTTTGTCACCCAAGCTGGAGTGCAGTGGCATAATCTTGGCTCACTCCAATGTCTGCCTCTTGGGTTCAAGCGATTCTCCTGCCTCAGCCTCCAGAAGCAAGAGAAGCTGGGATCCCAGAATTCTGGGATTGCAGGCGCACACCACCATGCCTGACTAATTTTTGTATTTTTAGTAGAGACAGAGTTTCACCATGTTGGCCAAGCTGGTCTTGAACTCCTGACCTCAAGTGATCTGCCCACCTTGGCCTCCCAAAGTGCTAGTATTACAGGCATGAGCCATTGTGCCAGGCTTGAATGGTTTTTTAACATGGTAATATCTGAATTCGGAAAACGAACTCTCAGCTGTTTGAAAAGTGGAATGGAAACAGAGGTAGTCAGATGAATGAGCAGCTGAGAAATGATCAGGGTCAGGACTCATGCAGCAGAGGCAAGGCAGAAAGAAGGGGCAGAACCCACAGCTGGGATATAGGAAAACATGGGCCATGGCTCCCAGGGTCCTGGTGGTCAGAGCTGGCAGGTATTGATAAAGCCAAGACTCCAGTATACCACATTGCTCATTTCCTACCTCTGAGCCTGTCTATGCCATCTCCCCATTCTAGAAAGCCTTCCTTTCCTGTTTAATTTATCTGAACCCAAACCACCCTTCGGTATATAGCAGCTCCCACCTTCTCCTCAATCTTGCCCTGATCTACATCCCCCAGCCTGAAGTGACTGCCCCTCCTTTGAATGATGATACCAGGAACTACCTCTGTGGGTCATTCCTGTCATCCGGAGATGTCTCAAAACGACAATACAAAAAGTAGTGGGCACTGGAGGCCTGGGTTCTGCTGCCAGCTCTACAGATAACCATGCAAAATCTTGGACAGGTTGTTTAGCCTGTGCCTTCATACCTTCATTTCTCTGTCTGCTATTAAGATGTTACGCCAATCTCTTCCAGCTACAAAAATCCTACCATCATTGCTTGCAATTGCTGGCTCAAAATATTATCTTACTCTTGCCTTATTATTTTACTTTTCCCATGTTTATAACTTATCTTGTCAACAGCTCCTATTTCAAGAACAAGGCCTGTGGAATATTTATATACTCTCACACATGGTGGGTACTCAATAAAAGTTGATTTTATTTGACTCATGGATCTAATTTGTTCACCCTCTTTCTGAAATAACATAATATATACAAACAGCCTAGCATAGGAGCTGACACATAATAGATACCCAATAAAGATGTCTCTTCTCTTCCTTGTCACTCCAGAGAAATAACCATTCAAGGCAACCTATGAAAAAACTAAAATGTAAAGCAGATCCCTCTGTTTCTTTTATTCTTTTTTAAATTGCTTGATGATAACATAATTGTGTGTGTCAAAACTTTGGCATAAGCACAGACACAATATATCCTAAGATTATCTCCGTGATTCATTCACTATAGCATTCATTATACTATTTCCAAAGTAAAGAGTTTTTTTTTTCTTTTCTAAAGTAGTAGCAAAATAGAGCGGAAAATACTTTAAAAACACTCTGTTTGTCCCCACATGCCAGAGGAGTCAGTAGATATGGAAGGGTCAGATGGCATACAGGAGAGAATGCCAAGGGGGCATAGGATGGCCAGAGAAAGCAGATAAAACTCCACATCACTCTCCTCTTCATAAAGCTAGTCACAAGCTGAATCAGAGTCTATCCAGGGAACTGAGACCACCTTGCTCTGCTAATGAGCCCCACCTTGGCAGGAGCTAAGAAAATATGAACAACTGAAGAGCATTTTCCTATAGACAGGCCAACTACCACGATAGCCTACAGGTTGCCAATCCATTCACTCAAAATCTCATTCATGCACTCATTCAATCATTTATTCTTTTCATTCATTCTTTCATTTATTCAGAAGTATCCACCACACACCCTGTAATATACCACACTCCGTGTCTTTCTAGGGAGGGGAAGAAAAGAAACTTTCATCCCAAAGGCATTCATGTACATAAACAAGTATATACTGAGTGTCTGTTATGTGATAGGCATTGCTGTAGGCACAAGAGGATACAAGACAGGCAAGTTTTTGACCTCATGTAGCTCACATGCTTGTGGGAGAGATAGTAAATAAATACATAAATGAACAGATCAATTGCATCTACCATTAGGGATTTACCTTTAGGAAACAGCATATAAGAACAATACAAAGCAATGTCCCAGGAATATAAAATAGAATGGCACAAAGCTATAGAATATATAATTATAATTTTTTTTTTAGATGGAGTTCCGCTCTTGTTACCCAGGCTGGAGTGCAATGGCACAATCTCAGCTCACCACAACCTCCGCCTCCTGGGTTCAAGCAATTCTCCTGCCTCAGCCTCCCAAGTAGCTGGGACTACAGGCGTGGACCACCACGCCCAGCTAATTTTTGTATTTTTAGTACAGACGGGGTTTCACCTTGTTGACCAAGATGGTCTCGATCTCTTGACCTCGTGATCCACCTGCCTCAGCCCCCCAAAGTGCTGGGATTATAGGCGTGAGCCACCGCGCCTGGCCAATTATAACATTTAATCACCTTCCAACTCTAAAATTGTGCTAGTTTATGAGTCTAAGTCAATACATGTGTACTGTGCTTTATCTTGGAAGCTTCCTAGAAGAAGAGAAAAGTTTCGAGGGTGGAATGAAGGGGAAGCTAAGGAAAAGTTCCCAGGGAGATTGACACAAAAAAAGAGGGCCATGTGACTTCTTTGAGTGAAGGAAGGCAAGGCTTGGAAAGGATGATGAGCCCACCTCTCATGAATCCATGAGGAAGCGGCCTCTGGGGTCAGAGGCGGGCTGCAGGATTGGAAGTGCACGCGCTGTCTTACTTTCAACACAGGCCTTGAGGCACCACAGCAGCCCTCCCTGTCCTTGGCTTTCAGAAGCACCTCAGAATAACCTGTCTCGAGATGCTTCTCCTCTGCCTCTCAGCTTCAGAAAGTGAAATTGGGGGACAGTCCAAGAGGGTGGAATGGCTCATGTATCACTAGCAGGTATGGCAGAACCTGAAAAGCAGAACTCCAGGTTCCAACTGCCCTTCCCCTGCCCTCTCCCTTCCTCCAGCTGCCCAGTGTGGTTTCTCTCTATGTCTAAACCAGGCGTCCCCAAACTACGGCCCCACTGGCCGCATGCGGCCTCCTGAGGCCATTTATCCACCCACCCGCCGCACTTCAGGAAGGGGCACCTCTTTCATTGGTGGTCAGTGAGAGAGGAGCACAGTATGTGGCGGCCCTCCAACGGTCGGAGGGACAGTGAACTGGCCCCCTGTGTAAAAAGTTTGGGGACGCCTGGAAACCTCTGACACACCAGTCATTTGACTATTTGCCTTGACTCCCTCCCCCTATGCTGGATGCTGTCATTGGGCAAAAAAAATCCACCCAGTTCGTCCCTGGGCCCCAAGTCCCTGCTTGCTGTTTGCCAACCTGAGCAAACTAATCAATGCTTTTCCAGGAGCCCGTCAAAGGCCCTTTGTCCCCAAGCCCTCCTTCTCCTCCCCTTCCCCTGGAATGAACTGTTAAACAGACTCAAGGCAAATGCTCCCAGGGAGTCAACAAGCACTTGAGAAAGTGCAACAGCAGGTGGTAGCATCTGTGCTTGTCTAACTTCCACCCTGCTAATCTCCTCCTCTTTTTCTTGCCTTCTTAATTTCATCCCCCACTCCAAAAATATCCCCCAAGTTGGAGAAGGGAGGGTTGAAGTGAGCTCAACAAAGAAAGCCCACCATGTTGACTCAGGAGAGGCTAGAGGAAGCGGCGGGAGTTGTCTGAGCTCAAATCCTGAAATGGTCATGGTCACTGGGGATTACAGACCAGGAAGAGCAGGGCAGGCCTGCTTTTTTCTTCTCTCCTGTTTCTTTTCTCTCTCCCTCTCTGGGTCCAAACCAGATCAACCTCGCCTTACTACCTTGACTCCTGTCGCCTTCACTAACCCCAGAGCAACTCAAGGAGAAAAGGTGCATGTGGTCCACCACCTGTGTGCCAGATGTGTACACAGCTGTACGGGTACTGCTGTGGACCCAGCTGCCGACTGTACACCTCCCACAAGTTGTTTTCTCTAAGGCTCAGACGAGCAGAGAAAAGGATGTGTTCAAAAGTCCAGGTCATAATTAAAACACAGCCTGTCTCTTCCTAATGCTCTGGATGGCATCCCCCATGGTTACTTCGCCCTCTGAATGCTAATGAGACCTCAACTCTGGGTTCAGAGCCTGGCAGCCTGGCTGTGCCCTGGCAAGCTGGACAAGGCTTCCAGAGATGTCCAGCTCATCAAGGCATACATAACACCACCCAACTTTCCTTGATGTTATCAACTCTCCTATCCCTGAGAACTCTTCAAATGATTCCTTAACTCCTCTTTGCATTTAATTCCCTCACCTGTAAAATGGGAATCATCGTATCTACCTCCTGGAAAGGCATCCAGTGCGTACTTGCTGCAGAGACTAAGCACTCATGCTGTTCCTCCTCTGTCAATCATTCTCTGTAGGGAAGGCTCTGGGGATGCCATGATAGATAAGGCTGCCCCTCTCCTTAGGTAAGGAGTTCACACTCTCTGGCAGGCAGCAGGCTCTAAACAAATGACCTCCGTAGGATGTGTTTGGGATATGCAAAGAGAAATAGCTGGGAATAGCACAAAGGAGAGACCCATGCACTTGGCTTAGGCTAAGGGTCACAGAATCTTTTGCTTTACCTTTTCTCTTCTTTTTCTCTCTCTCCCTGCACCTCTTCTCACTCTCCCTTTTCCACTCACTCTGACAAGCAGGAAAGTAGAGGTTGGCTGAAATGCCATTCACTGCCTTGCTTACATCTCTTCTTGTACAGCTGCAAGCTATAAGATGCATAACTTTCAGTTTTGGTGAAAGCACCTGCGTTCTCAGGCTCTGCCACCTCCAGACAGCATGACTGGGAGCACACCACTTCATCATGTGCTTTGATGTAAAAGGTAATAATGCTGCGCGCATTTCTGGACTAGTGAGAATTAAATGTATGTGGAGTACTTTGTGACCTATAAGGTGTAGCACAATTTTTTGTGCTTTATCTTTTGACCCTTGTGGATTTTTCTTTTTTGTCCCAAACATAGTTCTTGGAACTTAGGAATTTTGTAAATGCTGACTGGGTACCATAGCTCATGCCTGTAATCCCAGCACTTTGGGAGGCTGAGGCAGGCAGATCACCTGAGGTCAAAAGTTCGAGACCAGCCTGACCAACATGGAGAAACCCCGACTCTACTAAAAATACAAAATTAGCCAGGTGTGGTGGCACATGCCTGTAATTCCAGCTACTCGGGAGGCTGAGGCAGGAGAATCACTTGAACCTGGGAGTGGAGGCTACAGTAGGCTGAGATAGTGCCATTGCACTCCAGCCTGGGCAACAAGAGCAAAACTTCATCTCAAAAAAAAAAAAGAAGAATTTTGTGAGTTCCATTCTAAGAGAACACTTCCTCTGCAGCATGAGCCCTTCCACTGCCTCCTCCCTGCTTTGACATGGCACAGCTGCACCCCAGAGCATAGTGCTGAGCCAGGAGATGAACCATGGAGATGCACTGCTGGTGGTGCAGGCCGAGCATGCTCCTTACACCAAGCCATGGGCCTCTCACCTTCTTTCCACCATGGGCCAAGATCGTCGGACTGAAGCAGTATTTCTGGCAACAAAACTCAGCCATCCCGCCCTAGGTGAGGTGCTGGGGAAAGAACACCAGACTTAGAATGAGAAACTTGGGTTCCATATTTCTGCCTTTTTCAAGGGGCCTCAGAAAAGCCACCACATTTCCCTGAGCCTTGGTTATCTCATCTTCCATTTCTTAATGGAAAAGTACTGTCCTAGATCAGTGTTGTCAAGAACTTAAAGGCTGAGGAGGAAGGATGTCCCTGTTTCCGAGTTCTCCACACACTTACAACTAGAGAAACGCACTCTGTTCACACCTAAATTCAGGTCTACAGATAGTGTTTTAACATTACATTGTCTTGCTATGGTAATTCCTGAACAAACTCTTTTCCAGAACCATTTCATTTGAATATATATAAATATAAAACAGCTAAAGCCAAAAGACATGATCTCTATTCTATGAATAGAAGAGTAGCATTGGAAGAAAACATTTTGCTCCTAAGGCAGGTTGGAAATCTACCAGGCTGGATAATTTCTTACTCCCATTTTTACATTTCCAGCTTTTATTACAGGGGTTGAGAAGTCTCCTCTGTAACCAAGGAGACAAGAATGTTTCGAAAGCAGATATGAAGGCTTGATGCCTGAGAAACTACTAGGGGTCAAGCCTATGGCAATCAACAAAGAGGCACAGAACTTTTAGACACAACAGCATACCCCTGTACTGCAAGCATTACGGTAGCAAGATGACAACACACAGAGACATCCTAGGGACTCCTGGATTTCAATGCCTGTTGTGCAATCTTAGGAGAATCACCCCACCATTCTGAACATTGGGGTCTTCATTGTTAGAATTTCAGCTCCAAAAATCATATTTCTGCAAAGGAAAAAGGCTTATGGAGGGCAGGAAAAAGAGAATTAATCTTTATTGAATACCCACTCAGTGCTAGGAAGTGTGATATCCTTTTTACCCATTATGTGACTAAATTTGTGGGATGGGGTAAACAGAACTATTTTATGAACTCAAAGAGAATCTGACCATATTTCGGCTCTGCTTGGCTCGTGATGCCTCACCTCCGTAGGAGAGAGTCACTCTGAGTTGGCAAACTCATGGGTCCTGTTTTGTATTTCTCTCCCACATGCTCTCTAGCACTGTCTTCATAGTAGAAACACCTAGAAAGACCAAGCAGTTAATATGGCAGCCTCAACTCATGAGAGGGTCTTGAGACAAGCCCATGGTTTTGTAGAAGGTCCTGAGACTACAATGCAGACATGCAGGTAGGTGAAAGGCAGGAGTTAAAAACCAAGTTGATTCCTTTAGGCTACTCAGCTCAAAATACCTGATGGGATTTCTGAAAGAGGTCTACCCTCTATGAATTCGAGTTAGGGCAAATAGTGTGTGGGGGACACTGACCCAACACCACCAGCCAAGAGTCTACCATAAATCCAGAGATACTAGGGACCAAGACAATTCTTGCTGGAACCCCATTCACTGGGGAGCCTAATAAGTCAGGTCATTCTTTTCAAAGTACAGGCAGAAATGTAGCCTAATGGGGACAGCTTTAGACCCAAAAAGACCTGAGGAAGTCCACCCAGAGAGAGGTTAAGATCTTCATTTAACTTCATCCCAAATTCCTGCAGACCTCAAAAAGAGCTTCTCAAAGCCTCCACACCATAGAGAAACAAATAGAAGGATGGAGGAAAAAGCAGACCCATGGAAAACCCTGATTCCAGTTTGAGCCAACTGTAGTACACTGTGTTTGCCCCCCCAAAATAAGAAATCCCAGCCATCTGTAGCTCTGGACAGTAGGCTACTACAGATCAGCTGTCTTCCTACAGGCACCACCAAAACATCTTTTGATGAGACACCTGAACCCTCTGGTTTAGAAGTAAGAGAGGGTTTGGGGCAGCGCTTTAACAAGGCAGGAATCTGTGTCTCATTCCGTTTCCACCTCTCCACCAGGGGGCAGCATAGCAGCACTCATTCAGGGCCATGTTGACTTGGTAACTGAGGTCATCCAGGCAGAGACAGGGATTGGCCATAAGCCAAAACTGTCTGCCGGAAAATCTGCTGCTGGGAGTCTGGGAGACCATGTGGCTAAACTGAAGGAGAGATGGTGAGAGAAGAGTATTCAAAGTATTGAGAACCAAAAGCATGGCTTGTGGCCTTAGAAGTAGTGACACAAGCAACCTTGTCAGCTGGCTCAAGGTCTCTGTCCTTGAGGCTGAGCCAACACCACCACAATAAGCAACTGAGCACGTGGTCCTGGGGCGGTGGGAAAGTCTGCAGGGACAATAGAGTGGCAGGATCTTCTACAGGAGACAGTCCCAAGACTCTGCCGCGGTGAGAAAATGGGAAACAATAAGTGGCTGGCAGAGCCAATCAGGGTCTCTGTCTGCCTGCGGTTCCTGGGGAGCTGTAAGGAGGACCATACAATGGGATGAACGAGTGGGAGCGAGGACTGCTAAGTATGATGTCTGCACGGCTCCAGGAGGCACCGGCCTCACCAAGAAGGGCAGGGTAATGCGCATGGTTCTTCATCTATCACAAATGTTGCTGGCAATGGGTGGCTTCTACCTTGAAATGGTACACTATTTTTTTTTTAAGCGCTTTTCTTGTTCTCACCAAGTGTCCATTCCAGAATCGGCAAGACATTGTGGGAAGAGCACAGCTTTTGAAATCTGGTAAAACCCGTATTCAAACCTTAGTTCTATCTTTTAAGAACTTGAGCAAGTTACAGACTCTCTTGGAGCCTCGGCTTCTTTCTCTTTAACAATGAGATCATAACTACCTTATGAGATATTTCGGAGATTAAGTAAGATAGCATATTTTAAGTATCTGACACATACTAGCTGCTCTCAATAAGTAGTAGCTATTAACTCCCTTTTATAAAATCAGTTTACCATATCTGCCCATGTAAATATTTATATAAGATAATTTATTTCAAGACAGCCAACTGAGCCCAAAATAGAACTTTATATGTATCTTAAGGCTCTGTCTTTCATTATTATAACAAATCAAATCAAACTTCAACCAGCCTTTCATGTGTTATGGGAGAAGACACCAACAAACAAATATTAAAGGCCAAACACTTAAGAGGAAACTGAAGGTACATCTCATTCAAGCAGCTATGGCTATGGTCTACCCTAGCCCAAGGTCAATATTGACATCAGCCATGAATGTTGACCCACACACAAATTCATTGCCTAACACCCAGCATATGTTCAGGAAGTTGTCAGCTCCGTGTTTAACCAACCAGAGCCAACAGTTGCTATTTGGTTAATGCTGACATTACCTGGCAAATATTTGGAACAGACTCTTTCCCCACATCATTTCAGTTCTCAGTTAACTGCTTCTTACGGAGGTTGCTGACTATGGTGTGGACATGTACTGAGACATACCTATTCTTGCCTTACTTTCCTAGCTGTCTGACCCCATCAACCAAGAGATCAACCTCTTTCCTCTTATAACATATGGAAAGAAACCAAGACCAATAAAGAAGCAATGGTCTACCCCAGACCACAAAGAAAGCTATGACTGCCAAGAAGGCCAGACAGAGCTTGGGACTTCATCAATGATCAAGAAACTAAAGAGATTCTAACATGGCTCAATGAGGGACAAAAATGTACTCCTCCAGGTCTTAAGCAGTGTTCTGAACAAGTAAAGAAGTCGACAATGTCAGACAAGCTGAATAAGTGTGCTGTGTGTGGGACTGTAAGTCTCTCCTATTTGGAAGCTTTCTTTTCCTCCCCCTCTTCTACTTTGTTGAAAGCTGAAAAGTATCTATGAGTCAAGCCCTAAAACAAAAGAGTGTGTGGTGAAAGTGTGGATTTCAATAACTTAAGCCAAGGTGGCACAACTTATAGACTTTCCATATTGTCACACAGACATGCAAAAATGGCAAGAAACATAAAACAGACATATGGAAAATATATGTTTTCCTTTTAGGGAGTTAAAGGTTTGCTTTCCTTTGAAAATGTCAGTTTTCCTTTCCCTTCATCCTTATTAGCCTCCTGGGACACTCTTAAATATACCCAGCAAACAACAGAGCAGGAGAAATGAGGTATTTTTAGCTGATATTCTGGGCACAGATTCCTATTGTTCCACAATTTTTGGCTTGGCTGGATGGCACGTGGCCAATACAATGTATACACTTGCAAAGAATGTATGTTTCCTGGGCTCCGTGTGTGTGTGTGTGTGTGTGTGTGCATGCACATGTGCTCACGTGTGTGTTAATAGGAAAGACAAAGGTATTATTGATTGTGTTTTGATGGGAAAGATTCTGGGATCCCGGCAGGGGACCACACCAAGCTTTCCATGTATCCTATTTGCTTTGGTCAACATCACTTTTCACTCATTATTACCATTGTGCTATATGTCCAAAAAAGGAGAAAAAACAAAAGCTATATTGTCACAACTGAAGAGCTCCTCATATAATCAACTGTTTCCAGCAGCAATTTATTAGGAACTAAATGTATTCTGAAAACCAATGATTATGTTCCTAAACCATCTGGTGCACTGCCTAGCATATAACAATGTTCAAAACACTGACTGCTATGATGATCTTCCTCCTCCTCACACGAGTCTTGTTCTCAAGGGTTACCCAGGCTTGTAGGGCAAACAAACAAGAAAAGAAAAGCATTCACTGACAATCTGAGTAAAAATCTCCCTGTGGCATAAAACCACAGGGAGCTGCTATGGGGCTTTCCCTTTCTAACTGATGGGTGGAAAACATCTCTGGATTATTTGAATTTCCAGAATGCCTTTAGTTCAAGGATCTCAAGGCACAGGAACTCTTGTATAAACATCTCAGCTCTGAAATAATTGAGAAGCGGTTCAGATTCTATGATCTTATTCAATTAACACTCATTATACAGAGGGCAAAACTGGCATAACAGCAGGATGCAGCACATTATACACACTCCAAAATCCAGCAGTAATGGAGACCGTACACAGAAGCTCAGGCCCCTGGATCCCCAAAGCAGCCTCTTTGCCTCCTTCCTTTCATGTTAGACTTCGGGTGTCTTGAGAACGCCATGGAAGTTCCGATAAAGTCCGATCCAGTGGAAGTGACACAGTTGTTTTTTATTTTTAAAAATACTTGTATCCTTCAATTATTCAATCCTTTTTAATTCTTCAACTCTCTCCCCCTCCTTGCATTTCAACTCTCCTTCTACCCACTGAAAACTAGAAGGCACGACACCCCTCACAGTAGCTACTCTCAAAGAGACAAGAAAATAACAGGTGTTGGGTGTAGAGAAACTGGAAGTCTTGTGCATTGATAGTGCGAATGTAAAATGGTGTAGTGCTGTGGCATACTGTACAGCAGTTCCTCAAAAAAATTAAAAATAGGATTACCATGTGATCTAGCAATCTACTTATGCACATATAGCCAAAATGATTTAAAACAAGGACTCAAGGAGATGTTTGTATGTCTAAGTTCATAGCAGCATTATTCAAAATAGTCAAGAGGTGAAAGCAGCTCAGGTGTCATTTACAGATAAACAGATAAACAAAACATGATCTATGCCTGCAATGGAATATCATTCAGCCTGAAAAAGGAAGAAAATTCTAACATACACTGCAACATAATAAGGATATTACGATAAGTGAAATAAGACAGTCGCAAAAGACAAACACAATATGATGGTACCTATGAGGTTCCTAGAGTAGTCAAATTCAGTGAGATGAAAGTAGAACAGTTGCTGCCAGGAAAAAAAGATGAAGAGTTACTATTTAATGGGCATAGAGTTTTAATTTGCAAGATAAAAAGACTTATGTGGATGGACAGTGGTAAGAGTAGCCCAACAATGAACTGTACACTTAATGATGGTTGGGATGATAAATTTCACATTAGGTGTATTTTACCATACTTTTTTTAAAATAAAAAATAATAATTTTTTTTAAACTGGAAGACACGATCATCTTCTATGCTCTACCTTCTATAACCAAAATGTAGGTGATTATGTTCCGAGTGAAACTCTCACCAGCTTCCCTTGCAGCTAGGAGTAGCCATGTGAGGAAGTACACGGATTCTATTGGTGAAGGAAGCTCTGGAAAAGCTACCGTTTTATTAATAAAATGAGACAATCTCAACTGGTGCATACATTTTGCTCTTTATCTTTTCTCTTTTTTTTCTGCCTGGAATTAAAATGCAATACTTAGAGATAAAACAGCTGTCTTGGGACTAGGAGAATGAAAGCTACTTGTAGCTACAGGTAGCTAAATTCTTGAAAACTTTCTTGAGCACTTATACATTCCTTGGACTTCCTACTTCTTGACTCCCTCTTCGTGAGAAAAATCAAAGCTCTCTTTGATTAAAATTAGTCAAGACAGTTTTATGATGCCAAATGCAATCCTACTTGTGGCTCTTCATACTGAGTTGCAAAAGAGATACCCGCTTCCCATCTGATGTCTTGGATGTCCTACACTCCTATCTAGGTGCTAAACTTTATCACTTCATGCTTACTTAGGTGCTAAAGTTTATCACTTCGTGCTTACTCAAAAACTATATCATATATTCTCTCTCTCTTTACAAATATGTTTTACAATTTTTTTCTTGCTTCTCCCACTTTGAAAAAAAAATACCCCCTCTTGATTTCATTTTCTCTACCAGCTACCTTTTCGTTTATCTGATGGCCTTTGCAGAAAAAAAATGTTTAATTACTTCTATTTACCACCTCCAGTTCCTCTCTTTTTAGACCAATCCAATCAGGTACTTATCTCACCCTTTCTAACAAAACTGTCTTGTGAAGGTCACTAATAACCTCCATAGTGTTTAGTCATCATTGTACTAAGCCCATCAGCAGCCTTGTACATCATCAATCATTTGGCTTTCAGGACTGCTCACTCGTGGTTTTCCTCTCACCTCACTAGCCACTCCTGCTTTGTTCTCCTTTACAGTTTCTCCTCATCTCCCCGACCATAAAATATTTAATTCTCTTCCTTATCTATACTCACTTCCCTTAGTGATCTTATCCAATCCCATTACTCTAAATATCATGCATCTGCTAAATGATTTTAACGTTTCTATCTCTACCCCAGCTTGCTTTTTAAAATCTAACTTGTATACCCAACTACCTACTCAACATCTTCGCTTGGATTTCTAATCACAATCTCAAACTTCACAAAACCAAAATAGAATTCATGATCTTTTCCCACCTACCTCATCCTGGCTCAAATCTGCTCCAACCACAACCTCTCCCTTTCCATTGATGGATGACAACTACATCTTTCCTGTTGCTCAAGACAAACATCATGGACTCATTCTTGATTTCTTTATCCTCAACATTTCATATCCAATCTTCCAGTAAGCAATTTCTGCTCCACCTTCAAAGAACAGACAGGATAGTCATTTCTCATCATCTCACTGCTCCCACTACAGTCCTGCCTGCACCATATCTTCTCTGGGTTACCACCACAACATCCTCAATGAACCACCTGCTTCCTCTTGTCACCTGCTACACTGATCTTCAGCATAACACTCAGGGTTATCCTACTAACTAAATCAGATTACATCCCTCATCTTCTCAAAATTCACTCCCATTTTCCAGATAAGAAAACAAACACTTACAAAGGTTTAAATAATTTGATCAATTTTATACAGCTAGTAGTTGGAGATGCCAGGATTTAAATCAAGTCTGCCATTTTATCACTGCCTAACTTAGCTCTGGGGATTGTCCTCATCAAATGGTAGGATGGTATTTTGCAAATTAAAATATCTATGTGACTACAAGGTAATACTACCACCATCATCAACACAAGCTCTTGATACGGTAGTGCTGAATGAAAATGGTTGTCAATTACATTGAAATATTTTACCTAGAAAGGAAAGGCAAAAGTTTGCCCTTCAATACTTGAAAGAAAACCCAGACTGAGATCAACAATCCAGGATGAGTCTAACCCAAGGGAGCATCAACTTTGTGACTTACACTGAAACAAGCAAGGAGGGACTGGGTGCAAACAGAAAAACCAGAAAGAATGACGGCAGCCAGCACGTGGCCCCTGCCCCCACTTCAACCACAACACTCATGTACAAGTCTGCAATATAATTTTCATCTTGGATGCCTTTCATATGGCTCTTCTCCCTATACCCAGCTCCATTCAGAAAATTAAAGAAGAGGGACAGACATGAGGAGCTAAAGAACCACAAAAATCTCTGTGAAACAGAATTCTTGGTTTAAAATCACAGTGGCAAGTTATGTGTACAGATGCATAAAGCATGCATATGCTGACACACATGCGTGCATGTGCACACGCACGCACACACACACACACACACGCACACACATGCTGCCTTGGACTGGGGATCCACAAAGCATGCTACAGCCAGAAGTTTGGAGAGGAATTTTTTATAACAGTCCTTCCCAGCCATGCGAATAAATAATGACAAGTTAGGATGTCCTCAACCAGAGGAAGTCTTGAAGAGAGCATGACCTTTGAGGGAGGTCTGCATTTTGCTGGGGCAGTGCACTCTCAGATCTACTCAGGTGAAACCAAAGGGAGTGCTGATATAGGAAAAGGAAGCCTAGTGCAGTGGAACACACCTATAATCCCAGCACTTTAGGAGGCTGAAGCAGGAGGATCACTTAAGCCCAAAAATTTGAGACCAGCCTGGGAAACTTGGGGAGACCTCATCTCAATAAAAAAAATCTGAAAATAAGCCAGGTGTGATCATGGGTGCCTGTAGTCCCAGCTACTCAAGAGGTTGAGCTGGGAGAATGACTTGAGCCCAGGAGATCAAGGCTGCAGTAAGCCATGTTCAAGACACTGCACTTCAGCTTGGGAGACAGAGCAAGACCCTATCTAGAAATAAAAAAGGAAAAGGAGTGCCAGGAGTCCACCCCTTCCATACTTGGACCTTCAGCTTCCAAGTTATAATTGCAAAAACAATTAGGAAGTCACAGACCTGTTCTTCCAAGTCAAAAGATAAGGCCAAAGGCTCCTTTTGCTGGTTCCAAGAGAAACATCTGCCTGTGTCACTCAGAGACTGGCAGATTACCTACAGCCAGGCACCAGGGCAGGGAGCCTTTTTCCTTTCGGCAAAGGAGGGGGCAGAGGAGCTCTTGTGGAGTCCTCTCTCAAAAGGCTTGTAGATACTGCCCCAGTCACCCAGGAAGAAGAGACTTCTCTGGCACTCAAATGCACGTGCCTCTCTGAGCCCTGCACATGTTTCCACTGTGAAGAGGGAACCACACACACTGACATCAACCTCCATTGCACTATACCAACAAGAGCTACACTAGAAGAAAACCAATCATTGCTATTGTCATGGAAATGTGCAGCTACCCAGACTTCAGTTATGGGCTAAATCCCTCCAAGAACAGGTCAGCGCCTTACCTCCATGAAGAAAAATATTTTTCCCAAACTGCAGTCATGACATGGGCCGAGAGAAAAGGGGTAGACAAAACCCACAACACAGCTTCACCAACCAGAAAACAACTTAAAGGTCAAGACCAACTAATTTACAGGCACAACTGGGAGAAATATGACTTTCATAGCACCTCCCACAAAGGGACACAAGGGTTCTTATAATTAGCAAATAGTGAACAGGTAATTAGAAAACCTGAATAATAGATTATTTAGGGAGGGGGTTGGATTCATACATACAAGTATTTATTGAGGGCCTACAATTCTACCTGGTAATACTGAGGCACTACTCTGAGTTCTAGGAATATAACAGGAAACACACCAGGGGAAAATCCTTGACCTTGGAGTTTACAGTTTATTGAAAACAAATAGGTACCAACTAAATGTCAGATGAATGCAATGGATGAAAATGAAGGAGTAAAGGAGGATGAGAAGTGTCAGGTCAGGGGAGTTATAATTTTCACTGGATAACTGATGTTACAGCAAAGATCTGAAGGAGCTGATCAGGAATGAGCAATATCTGTGGAAAGAGCATTCTAGGCAGAGAAAACAGCAGGAGCGGAGGCCCTGAGGTAGAAGCAGGACCAGCATTTTAGAGAAATAGAGTCCAGTGTGGCTGGGGCGAAGATGTGGCAAAGGAAACAGAGGTAAGAGCTAAGATTAGGGAAGTCACAAGGGAAAGGCTGGATAGGTCAGAGAGACCTTGTAGGTTACGGGGAGGGCTTCAGCTTTTCCTCCGGAAGCTGGAGCAGGGCATTCTGCAAAGAAGCAACATGCCAGATAAACTTTCTCCCTCCCTTTCTTTCTTTCTTTCCTTCCTTCCTTTCTTTCCTTCTTTCTCTCTTTCTTTCTTACCCCTTCCTCCCTCCCTCCCCCCTCCTTTCCCTTCTCTTCTTTCTTACCCCTCCCTCCCTCCCTCCCTTTCTTCCTTTCTCCCTCCCTCCCTCCCTTCCTTCTTTCCTCCTTCCTCCCTCCCCACCCCTTCCTTCCCTTCCCTTCTCTCTCTTCCTTCCTTCCTTCCTTTATTGAGATGAAATTCATGTATTTCAAAGGGAACAATTCTGTGACATTCAGTACATTCACAGTGTAGTACAACTACCACTTCTATCTAGTCCCAAAACATTTTCATCATTTACAGATTAAACCCTTTTCTGATTGAGCAGTTCCCACCATTTTCCCTGTCCTCAAATGTGGGCCACAACCAATCTGAGTTCTGTCTCTACTGATACACCTGATCTGGATATTTTATACACATATAATCATATAATATGTAGCTTTCGTGTCTATCTTCTTTCACCTAGTATAATGTTTTCTAGATTAATTGCATTCAGTAACCTATATCGAGGTACATGTGTTCAGTAGCATGTGTCAGTACTCCATTTTTTATGGCTAAATAATATTCCATTATATGATAGACCACATTTTGTTTATCCAGTCATCCATTCGTGCACATTTGTCTATTTCCACATTTTTTTGTGAATAGAGCTGCTATGAATATGTGTGCACATGTAGTTATCTGAATGCCTGTTTTCAATTCTTTTGAAACTTCATCCTATACCTGAGATAAAGCTTTAATAGAATCACTATCGCTGCTGCGTTAAGGGATACTTGTGGGGAGATGAAGAACAGAAGGAAGAAGGCCAGTGAGAAGGCTATGGAAATACTCCAGGTAAGAGATGACAGAGTCTGAGGAGAGGTGACCAGGGAGACAGGAGAAAAAAACAGGAAAGTGAAGTGGAAACCAATTGAAGTGAGAATTTCAGGGGAACAGGAGTAACAAAACCCGCCGCAGGCTGCTGACAGGTCAAACAAGATGATGACTGGGCACTGACCAGGGAACTCAGTACTGGGGAAGTCAGTGAGGGAAACATGGCTAGGGAGAAAGCCTCGTGGAATGAGAGGACACGGTGACACAGAGGAACATCTCTTTCAGAGTTTCACTAAAGAACACAGAGAAATTGAGTGACAGACAGAGGGATCTAGGGCCAAAAGATTGTTTTAATGGGAGTAATTACAGAATGCTTGCTGATAAGGATAATTTTGTACTAGAGAAATCTTCAGGATATAGGAGGGAAGGGGCGGATGAGTACTGGAGTGATATTCCACAAGTAAATGAGAGGGAGATCAGAGGGGAACTAGGGCACGTGTGGAGTGAGTGTCGGCCTTAACTTAGAGCAAGTAAAGCCTCCTAGATGCTCTAGGCAGAATTCTCAGAAACTCATATTGGAAGGAGCGTAAGTCTGGACCACTCTGGATTATTTGATCCAGTAACAAGGGAAGCCAAGTCTAAGCCAAAACATTGCAGAAACCAAAGCACTCATATTTGACTGCATAATATACCCAATAATTTTGCTATGCCACATATTTACCTTCTCATGATGTTTTGGGGGTAGTGTTAAAGCTAAGAGCATGAATGGTGAAGCAGATGGCTCAGGAGTGAGCTCCCTGACTAGATAAACTAAGCCCTGCACCTCAAACCACATGCATGATGTTGAGGCCTTAGAAATGGCATTGAGAGATGTTGTTACCAAGATCACTAGCAAATATTCCCACATCTAATTCCAATATGTATACATAGGAAGTAAGGTAGAGGTGTGTTTAAAATGTCTTTTTCTAGTATTTGAGGACAGCTATGGTATAACATAAAGAGCACTGAAAGGTCTGGATTCGAGGCCCCACTTTACCACTTAGTAGCTGTGTGACCTTAGTCAAGGTAATTAATCTCTCTGAGCCTGTATTTCTTCAACTGTAAAATGGGCTTAGTGACACCCATGCACCAATCATCAGCAGCAAATGAGGAGATATCTCTAAAAACTGTTTGTAAAATAGTACACAGTTATCCAGATAATCAGGCTTTAGCTGTCTAGATGTGCTTCAAGTTGTTATGAAAATTGCTGAAAACCATTGCAAAGACCATATGACAGGGAGCATAAAAATCCTCAAAAGCGGAGCTATACTTTCTATGCACTGGACCCAAAGCCAAGGAACAAGACAGAGAGAAATCTCCAACACCCCGGGCATGTGGCCTCTTCTAGAGTCTAGACTCATTACCTCATCCCTGGCTAAGCCTCCAAATGCTTGCCAAGAGCTACCCAGAGATGGTTTTCCTGTTTCATCACTTACTTCCATCATCTCGCCAAGCATATTTCAGTCCCTTGGAGGCTCTGAGACAAAAGAGGGTGAGATAACAAGTTTAGACTCTCAATTTGGAGATTGCCTCCAGAGGGTGTTCTCTCTCCCAGTGCAGAGAGCAGGACTGCTAGAATAACCTGCTAAGAATCCGCTTCCCTAAGGTTTGTTTGCATAGAACCTGCATTTCCATCCTCATAATAGACATTGCAGATCAGAGTTCAGCAAACTAATAGAATAAATTCAGGAACTGCCCCTGCACCAAAAGATACCAGAATTTCAGCCACACTAGACAACTCCCCTGGTAACCCTTTAGATCATTCCTGTTCAATAGAACTTCTCATAATGATGAAAATGTCTTAGTTCAACCATGGTGGAAGACAGTGTGGCAATTCCTCAAAGATTTAGAACCACAAATACCATTTGACCCAGCAATCCCACGACTGGGTCCATATCCCCCAAAATATAAATCATTCTGTTATAAAGATATATGCATGCATATGTTCACTGCAGCACTATTCACAATAGCAAAGACATGGAATCAACCCAAATGCCCAACAATGATAGATTTGATAAAGAAAATGTGGTACATATACACAATGAAATACAATGCAGCCATAAAAAAGGAAAGAGATCATGTCCTTTGCAGGGACATGGATGAAGCTGGAAGCCATTATTCTCAGTAAATTGATGCAGGAACAGAAAACCAAACACCGCATGTTCTCACTTATATGTGGGAGCTGAACAATGGGAACATATGGACACAGGGAAGGGAACAATACTTACTGGGGCCTGTTAGGGGAGTGTCGGTGTGGAGAGCATTAGGGAAAAGAGCTAATGAATTCTGGGCTTAGTACCTGGGTGATGGGTTGATAGGTGCAGCAAACCACCATGGCACATGTTTACCTATGTAACAAACCTGTACATGTTGTATATGTACCCCAAAACTTTTTAAAAAATAATTATTGTTTTGAAAAAGAAAAAAATGTCTTCTATCTGTGCTATTCAACATGGTAGCCATGAGCCAAGTTTATATGCTCCTGGAGAGACAGTACTAAGGTGTCTGAAAGGGAGGCAAAAGTAGGAAAGTGAAGACCTAGGTGCATTCTTATATACGGCCTCATCCCCCCAGCTAGCTGGCATGGCTCTGTCTTCTCCACCACCTAAATCCTCCCCAGGCCTCAAAAGTCATCTCAAGACTCATACCCCCCATAAGATCATCTATGCCTTTCCAATTCTATGTCTCATGTGGGTACACTGAAAACAAGGGCTATAGAAATTTGGACACTCAGGAAACTTCCTGTGGGGGCAATCAAGGACGTATTCTCCAGGGAAATAACTTAAATGAGGTCCTTAAATAATAAGAACCTGAGCAGGCCCAAGTTATATATTCAGACAAATCAAGTGGAGACCCTAGAGTGAGCAAAGTGTGGAGAGGCCAAAAGCCTCTCAAGGTGTGTCAGTTAGGAAATAGACCAGCTTGACTGATACCACTTTTGCACAGGGGAGTATCAGGATGTTTTAGAAATTTCTTATTTCCTGCCAGATGTGAGGTTGGTTTGAGTGGGGTGGAGGAGGGCCTTGAATGCTGACTTCAGTCTCTATTTTACAGGAAATGGGGAGTCTTAACACATTTTTGAGCAGAGGGATAACTTGAGCAAAGAACGCTCTGAGAAGAATACTCTGTTAGGACTAGCACATGGGACAGATGGCAAAGAGTCCTGGAAAAGTATGGACTACTGGGATTCCATATCTCAATGCCTTTCATTTCTCAGGAATGACTTCTCATTTTCTGATGGTTTCAAGCATCCCAGTGACAATTTCCTCTTCCAACAGTGGTGGCTCACCACAGCGGACACTGCTGGCTGCCTTCCCAACAGCCATTTCCCTCCCAATCACCACTTTCTAGCCTGCAAAGAGAACCCTGACTTCATTAGGTAACAACAATCTTTCCCACCCCAGTGATGAGTCCTCATTTATTCTAGCCAAGCCAAGCCATCTCTTTCCCCTTTGCCAGTACTAGCCTTGGGGTAGACATGCAGCCCAGTTATGGCCAAAGAGAAGTAAGAGTAAGTCTACTAAGAAAGATTTTTTTTCCTCTGTAAGTAAGAAGCAAATAATGAAGAAGCCCCTGGTCCCAGCCCTTTCCTTCACACTTTGGACCCTGTTCTGTGAAGATGAAAAGCCATCACTCGAGTATTAGGTGGCAAGCTGGACAATGATACCAACATCCAAAAAATAGAAGGTAGGAATTTAGAGAGAGGCTGGATCCCTGATGACATTGTTGAATTGCCAAGCCAACACAGTATCACATACCCCCAAGACTTCAGGTTCAGTAAAAATAGTTCTCCTATTGGTTTAAACCTCTGTTCATTTAGTTTTGTGTTAGTCGCAAGAGTCACCAAGGCCAGAGGCTGCTGATCCTGTCATAAAAGGAAAAGAGCTACACTCTTCCCTTGCTGCTGGGTAGGTAGAAACGCCTGGCAGGAGAAGGATGTGCCAAGCCAGAGGAAGGGCTCAGGGCCCCAGCTAACTCATCGAGGACCACACTGCCCACCAAGAGGTTCGGTGCTCCAACAAAGATCCCTCCTACCAGCTAAGCCCAGGGCGTGACAAGCTGGATGCATTCCCTGCCAGATTCTCTCTGCCTATCATGCTTTACAGACACAAAAACAAATTCCACCATATGTTAAAGTTAATTGCAAACATTTGCTGCTGAAGAGAGCTCCATTTTTCAAGAGCCCACAGAGATCTGGTTACACTGGTGGCTGAAGCATCAACTACCCTCATTCACTCATTGAAACCAGCAGGGCAAAGCAAAGGTGGCAACCAAGTGGTGGAAGAGACACTCACTGCTCCCTTCCCTGCCTTCCCTTTAGTCTGTTTCCACCTCCACTGGGTCCAAACAAGTGCATATTCTAGGCCTAAGCACGTGCACCCCTCTAACAACACAGAATGACAACCGTAGTGGAGATTTGAAAGGACCAGGGCTATGGAGGCAGGAAGAGATGCTGTCAGGAAAGGGTGGAAGGAAGAGGATGAACTGAAGTCAGTTGGCTGTATTTCATTGCCTGGCGAACACTGAAATAAAAGGCACAGAGAAACCCAGTAGCTCCAGGGTACCCAGAGAAGACAGGCTGGTTTGCTAAGGGTCTGTGAGTGATAGTTATTTATGGTGTGGTTTAATGAGGGTAAACCCGGGGCTAACAAGGCCCTCAGCTTACGAATGCACAGCCTGGAGAAATCCCCAAACAACATAGATAGCTGGGAGGAAGGAAGGACTTAGATCTCCATGAACATTCTTCCATGGACCACAGAGAGGCATTAATAAGCACATCCCTGGTAGCATGAAAGGGAAGTAGGAGCCTGTGCATTGCCTCTACATTCTCATCTGTCCCAGGAGAAGCATTATTGGTTTGAATTTGCACCAACCCAGCTGGAGACATGAACTGGGAGGAGCTCTTAGTGCTCTCCTGGCTCAGGTAAGAGCACTACTGAGGATGTCTCTAGAGCAATTCCTTCAACTGCTCTTTGGGCAAGTCCAGATGTGTGTGTCTGGCTGACAGAGAACTCTTTCTGAGCAACCACTTGATGAAGGAATATCTCATGCCAGCATAGTCACTGAATGACCTATCATGACTTGGGACTCATTCCCCAAGCCCTTTGAAGAAGGGACTAGCATGTGTGGTCTGCAGAAGGGAGCTCACTTGGCCATCTTCTCAAGCAACCCAATGTCCCTCCATAGGCACCTCCTTACAGCAAGTCCCAAGACACTCAGTCTGCATCCATGCTAAGCCCATTCACACAGCCAATTCATACAGGCAACTCGAAGGAGAAAACAATCTGTCAAAAAAGTCAGGTGAACCAATTAGGAACCCCTTGGAACCTGTCCACTGAAACCTCGCCTTCCCCTCTGGGGTCCTGTATATTGAGCACTTACCTTGTTTTGTCTCCTTAGACATGAATCTTGCCCCCTACCAAAAACATTTCAGCACTTTATTATATACTATCTTATTTGTAATAAATATTTATGAAGCATCCACTGTATCAAGTTCCCCCAAGCTATAGGTATCACAAAAACATATATTGTCCTTACCACGATAAATCTAACATCTAGCTGGAGGTGCAAAGCATTTACATGAAAAAAAAATAAGCGACAATAAAGATTTAAGTGAGAGTTCAAGATGAAGGTGTAAGAGGACATTTAATGAAGGCCAACTACAAATCAGGCACCCTTGGGAGGGCATACATGGTGAGCTGCCACAAGTAGTGCCCAACGAAGACAAGCAATGTGGCCATCACCACGCTCACCAACCCTTACATGCCCAAGACGTTCCTCAAGCTGCAGACTACATCATTCATTCCTCATAGCCATCCTTTGAGTCAAACACAATTATCATCCCCACTTTACAGATCAGTGGGGTACGCAGAGGTTAGGTGAACATATAGTCTCATCCTAGCTTGACTGTTATATATCTGTAGGTCCTGGGTAATGCATGCCTCCCTGGGTTTCTGGAATAACTTTTTCTCTCTTCTCTATCTTTCAGGTCTAATTATGGCTTTCTTTGGCCACCCATTGCCAACACCTCTGCGCATATATGTGTTTGCATTTCATCTTTGTGCTCGAGGAATATTTTACAAGTCCACTCTGATTTATGTTACAATATTTATAAATATTAGTTTATATTTCCCACCCTCACTACATTGTGTCTCTAGGGGAACACATTCATTTTTGTACCCCCAGAACATAGTATAGTGCTTAGCATACAGTAGGTACTTAATAAATGTTGGTCAGATTGTTTTAGATTGGATTGAATTGAACTAATTTGGGGTTTCAGTTTTTGGGTATAAAAGCCAGGACTTATTGCTGATTCTGAGAACTAAGGAATGACCAAACAGCCCTTAGCTAATCCACCTTCCCAGCACTGGCCTCCAGGGGTGAGTATTTACTGCAGAAATCCGAAGTGGCAGCAGGACTGATGGATGGTCACCACCCTCATAAAGAGCTGTGGGACGCAGTCTCCATCCACAGCCTCAGGGCTGCTATGTCCCTTGAAACTTTATGGCATCGTTGCCATGGTGGTCACGGATGTAATGCACCATGAAGGTAAAACATGAAATTCCCGTAGAGGTGAAACACTGGTGGGAACCCATTCACAGGCAACACCGAGCTACTTCACCTCTCTTAGCCTCAGTTTCCCCATCTGTAAAATGGAAATAACACCTCATAAGGTACCTCGGAGGATTAAACGCAATAATATATGTAAAGCTCAGTGACTAACACACAGTAGGTGCTCAATAACTGGTAGTAATTACCATTTTCTTAACTGTTTGAGGAAATATGAGTTTTAGCATGATTTCATTTTGCCAGAGTGAAGTTTGTTTTTTTTTTTTTTTTTTGGTCTTATTTCAATTTTTAATTTAAATACAGGATCGTAGGAGCTCTGGAGTTAATGATGGAAGGAACCCTATGGTTTCCAATAAATGAGGCTTCCCATTGATCAAACACAGCCAGACTGACATCTGAAATTGCCCCTGAAGTGCACAGAACTCAACTCTTCCCAACTTCACAGTGCCCAACAGCCCCGAGTTGGAGGGCTACTAGGTTGGAGCTTCTATCAGGCAAGTAATTTGCTTCTGGGTCCCTCAAGTCACTTGTTTGACTTCACTGATTAATACATTAATGGCAGTTACTCATTAGCAAGTGCGAATAACACTCCCCAATAAGCAGCAGTCTGGGCTTTGTTAGAGAGCCCACTACAACTGCTCATTAGTATTTGTGGGAAACACCCCCATAAAAATGCCAAATATTATCACACTAAATCCGACTGAGGTGACAGAGGGTTATGTACTTCCAGGTAACTTCTAGTCATCTCCCAAAATTCATATGCCTTTTCTTCCCTATACTCTTACTGCATCCCCTCAACTACACTCTTTTGCCCCCCATTATATCCTGCTCCTCGGCAAAACCCCCTTCCTTCCTTTCTATAGCAAATCCATTCATTAAACATGAAGTAATCCTTCTCCAGGGAAGAAGAGCTGCTGAATCAAACACTCTTGGGACTGGAAGGGGGCTGGTGGAAGGGAGGAGGCAAGGGCAGGAAAGAGGATAGGGAGGAAAACGTGCAGCACACAGGAAAGACAACTGGGAGACTGTGCTCTCACGTCTCTGGTTTCTAGAACTTCTATAGTGCTGGCGTGTGTGTGTGTGTGTGTGTGTGTGTGTGTGTGTGTGTGTCTTCCTCCCTGTGAGTTTGAACACCAGCCAACTTGAAGAATGAGAGCAGACTGGGGCTAGGCAAGGAGACAGCCACAACTGTGTTTGGGAATGTCACTGAGGTTTCACAAAGGGAAGCTGGAGAGTGAGTGATGGGACGCACACACCAGAGAGGCTGGCAGGAGGAAGAGGGGGAGAAGCCCGAGATGTCATGAAGAGAGGAAAAATCAAGTGTGTCCCTTCAGAGTGCATCATCCCTGGCTGCAGTCCTGAGAATACATTTTCTGATTCTCCTTGCCAACTTCAACTCCCGGATCACTGCATATTTTGGCAAAGCCTCTCTGCCTTTTCCGGCTGATCAATCAATCGATTGATTGATAGAGAGGTCTTAAACGCTGAGACAAGCTCCTCCTTGTCTGATACCAAGAGCCTGCTGGGATTTTTAAAACAGACCCTTGAGGATGAACAGCTCTTTAAACATAAAAAGATTCCAGCTGAGGCCGCCGCCTCTCCACCCTCACCCTTTCTGTCTTTGGCAAAGCCCAGGCACAAACATATAGCTGCAGGACCCAGAAAGAATCAGCACATGCAACCTTGATGATTGATAGCAATTCTCATTTCCAGTCTCAGGAGGATGAACAGCCCTACAACCACATGCTTCAAGCCAGGGCAACCACAAGACTCAAAGATTACAGTTATAATCACCCTGTCACCTTGGACAGTGCTATACTATACCATGCGGTATTTGTAAAGAAAAGCAAAAATAAAAATTAAAAAATTAAAGTGTAGTTGATGGTATTCTTTCTTGGAAGAAACAAACTCAGCTCTGAAGAGAGTAGTTGTGGGGAGAAAGTACACACTCAGGAAGTTAAGGAGGATAACATTAGTAAAATAATGCTTGTGAACATACTTTATGAGGTATACAGGAACTCTATACCTGTAACTGGATATTGTTTTCATTATTGTGGATAACTCTAAGTTACAGGAGGGGAAACGGGGCTTTGAACAGTAAAGAGATACAGAGAGGTAAAGGGAGGAACTCACCTGAGCCCAAGATTTGGGGTTTAAAGTCCGTCATCAGCCAAATGCAAGGCATGCCACGATTGTATCCATAATTATTAGCAGCTTGAACAGAGGGAACAACGGAGTGGTAGATGCTGCATGCAGGGTGCAAGAGCGCACCAGCTCTGGGGCCTTCCATTTGACTGCCACGGGAACGGTGAGTGCCCGAGAAAGGGATTTGCATGGGTTTGCCAGTGACGGGTGCACATAAGGAGGGTACAGCAAGTCTACTGGGCTGGTGGACCTGCAAATGCAGGGCGAGCCAGAGTAGGAAGACTCTGGCCACAGGAGGTGGGGGTCAGAAAGGCTCTGTGGGTGGCATGTCCACTCAATGAAGTTGTCTTGGCATCAGCCCACCTCCCCACTCTCCGCCAGGGCTCACTACTAGGAGCGCCAGCTTTCAGAAGACATCTCTGCCAAATCCTTCCCTTGGGAAGGGGCATTCCAGGACTGTGCAGGAATCTGGGAGACTGTTCAGGGGCCACAGAGTATTCCAATGTCACTCACTGGGTCTTCCACATTCCCTCTCTCCCTGGGAAAAGGTATGTTAGTGTCAGAGACAGATTTATCCTGGGTTGTCACTGCGCCATATGAATGTGCAAAGCACCTGACTGCCAGGAAACCCCAGTCCGTCTTTGTTCTACCAGCCCTCTCTGGGCTTCAGATTCCTGGAATCCCCGGCTCTGTCAGTGCTGGCCACAATCAGCACTGTGATCCTTCTGTTGAGTGTACTCCAGACTCATTCCCTACAGCTCCACACAGCACCTAAAATGCCTGCTGCTAAAACAGCAGAGAAGGGAAGGTGGGGATCTGGTGTCATTTGGGGCAAAAAGGATCAAGCTTCTTCCATTTTTCTGGGTGACATAAATGAAAAAATAAAGTGGAGTCCTTATCCAGGGAGTCTATGGTTGAGCATCATGGGAGTCTATGGAACCCCAGAAATTGTATGGCTTTATGTGTTTTTATGTGAACTTCTGAGAATAACTATAGTTGTAACAGCTAATACTGTGTGCTAGTTGCTATCCTAAGGGTTAACACATATCAGCTAATTTAATCCTTGGATAGGAGATATAAACTGTTTTTAACCTCTATTTAATGATGAGGTACCAAGGGACTAAATAACTTGCCCAAGGTCACAAAGCTAATAAGTGGTAGAGCTAGAATTCAAACTCAGGCCACTTGACTCCAGAGCTCCTGCTCATAACCACCGCGATATCCCGTCCCAGCTGACTTCATATTCTCAGAGGGGTCCATGACCTCACAGACTCAAACAGTCACGAAAGCATCTTGCTATCAACACCCAGTGCATGGCTATGACTTACTCATCTTTGTACACTGGAAATCAAGAGCTGTGCCTGGCACGTACTCCCACAGCTCAGCAGCTACTCCAGGGAAAAAATGAAGAGTTTGCAGAATCTAAGCTCTTTTTTTGACAGCTTTCCTCTTTCTTTTGGAGTACCTTTTTCTCACATTCTCTCACTACTTGGCACTGAGTACATGCTGCCAAGTTCCTAACCAAACACTGGATTTTTGCTGCCAAAGGTGTTTTTTGTTTATTTCCTACCTGCCTGCCACATTCTGTCTTCTGTCTTCTCTCTTCCCCATCCTACCTCTTCACCTGCTGTCTTTCTGAACCTCACTTGCTCCATAAATTCTGGGGACAGCCCACGACCACCTGCTTCTGGCCTACCTCCTAGTTTGAGTGGCAGTTGCATAGGAGGTGGCAAGACTGAAATTCAGCACACCCCCTCCACCAGAGCACTGCAAGGTCTCAGGCACAGCACAACAATACCTGGTTCTCACCTAGAGAAAACTCACCTGCCAGGAAGCCACTCAAAAAGATTGACAGAGTGGAATTGAAGCATTAACCCTGCACCCAGTGCTGCTGAGGTCCCAGAAGGCTGAGAGGAGGTAGAAGGCAGGACCCCGGAGGGGCCAGGGGATGGGGATGAGGGTGAGACTTGTTATACAGCACCCTGAGGGAACCTCAGCCCAGGATGGCACCACATAAGAGCTATTCTGCATCAAATAAGGTAGGCTTCTCTCTGTTCATGGGGACATTTTCTGGAATTTTTGAGGAGTCCAAAAGTTGAACTTTTACCACCAGCTGTATATATCCTGTGAACATTCAATACATCTTCCCTCATCAATGAGTTCCCGAACAGAATTAGGAACCTTTTCACTTTGGGTTGCAAACTTACAAAACCTGCCAAATAAAGGCTGAAATCTGTTATCCTTTGCAGAGACTCCTGTGGTTGTGAGAAATAAGCGGGTGGAGGCTTCATCCACTGGGAAGAAGCCTTGTCCACAATAACCACCACTGCGGCAAGCACAGTCCCCAGGTTTGTTTCCTGCTCCAGGTGACCTTGGAAGAAGCACCAGAGTGCCTGGCTCAGTGCCCTCTTTGTAATAACACTCATGGGTATTTCCAGGACTGAAATTCATTGTATTAATTTTCCCTCTTACAGCCTTTTCTACCACACAGGAACTTGCGAGATCCAAGAAAGAAACTGGTATTAATTCCATCTACAATCCCATCTGCCCTTGAGAGAGAAGGCTGGTGCTGATGCTTGGCTCCTCTGTCCTCTCTGTCTGGGAAGCTCGGCTTCCTTATGCCTCAGTTTCCCCTTCAGTTAACCGGGGCTGATGCTGCCTGTCCAGAACAACATTATTTGTTCGAGTATATCTGGCGCTGCAGAAATGGCATACAGGGCAAACTTACCCTGCTATTAGTGACTTGATAATAATAAAAATAATTTGTATTATTAGTTCCAACAAATGACCACCATTTGGGCTTACGTGGCAGTGGCTCTCCACATCAATAAACATATCAACTGCTCCAAAGATTCTCAAGTGGGGATTTTGTGGGGAGGGCTTGAGTGAGTCGTTTACATGACCCTTTTCCATCTCGTGGTCCCCCTCTCCCTGGGGCGGGCAAGTGCTCGTTTTACTGCCTGGCAACCAGACTGGGACTAAGCTTGCTAAAATATGAGTGTTTTTTTGGCTGGAGTACCAGAGAGCCTGCAGCCCTATGGAGAGAGAAAAATTGAACACACCAGGCCGTGGCTCCAGAAAGGGGAAGAATTAGGCTTCACACCGAGCAGGCTGAACCATGGCATTCTTTAGATAATGCTTAACAAACCCCCAAACAAAGGCAGCCAACTTAGCTGCATGTTCGTAAAATGTATTCTCAGCAGATTCGGGCTTATTGAAGCACTGACTTGCTTTGCAGCCAGGGTCCCCATCCTAAGCTTCCCGTTTTTCCGTGCTGTTCCCCTTGTCTAAATTCCTACAGATTCTGCCAATCAGAATTCCTCACCTCGGGCTCAGAGGGGCTTAGCAACCAAGGTAAATGGTGGTGCTTTTAAATTTGATCCTAACCCTTAAAAACAACTGTCTCCCACCCCAAAGCACCCCACCCTGATGAGCCATCATCTGATGCCAGCCCTCTTCAGTGGCTGAGGGCTGACTTCTTAAACATGAAGGGGAACATTCAGGGATTCACTTCCACATCTCACCATTATGGCACTTCTCATATTTATTCAATGCTGTATTAGGCTGTTTATCTCCACAGCCCCAAAAATTCAACTTGAGGAAATCTTTTTTGGCTTTGTGACCATCACTGTTATTTTTTAAACAATAGTTATCATGAGTGATAATGGTATTCATGCACCCATACAGAAAGTCAGCTTGATAAACTAGTAGGCATGCATTTGTGGTTTAGTCTGATTTTCTATTGCATAATGTAGAGAAGTAGGTAGAAGTGGCAAAAGTTATGGAAGCAGACTTACATATCTGGGGCCAAACACAAATAGTACTGAACATTCTTATTACTCAATGCAGCTGTCACTCTTTTTCACCACCCCACCCCCGCCGCATGGTATCCCAGTGATCCCTTACTCAAATTCCCCAGGATCTGTGCATTCGATGGGTCCTTTGTAACAGTCCATTGGGGGCAGAAACTTAAGGTCTAGAGACCTAATTATGATCCTGATGGATACACTATTTACAAATTTATTGAGATCAACTCATTTTCTACAGAAGGTGGTACCACCCTACCCCAGAACATGGAGAAGTAGGCTGGTGGCTGGAGTACCACTGAAACTCCTTGGTAACTCTGTGACCTCAAGCAAGGTTCTCTGTTATGAACCTTCACCCCCATAAAATGAGAATAACAATTCTTCTCACTCAGGAGTGAATAGGAAAAGGAGTAGAAGGCACTTTTAGTGCCTCTGGGAAAAAGGATGCAGAAATGCAAGACATTAAGCTTACAGAAAAATTTCCAGGACTCTTTAGTTCTTGAATTTCCTACATGTGGCCACCTTAAATCCTAGTCTCCACTGAAAAGTGTCAGCTGGGCAAGCATACCCAATCTTAAAGCACAGACCAGGGCTTCCATCAGGATTAGGAGCAAAGTCTGCTTGGACCTGTGACCTAAATGTTCTTCAGTTCAGATCTGGCAGATTTAAAGTGGTGCTCACTGCAAACATGGAGACCAGGAAACACAGTGAGCATGGAGTTGAGCACTCAAGTCCAGGTCCAACTCCAGGAGACTGAAGAGACTCCAGGATTTCTAGAGGTGAAGATAAGGGAACTTGCATTGGAGGCAAGGGTTCAGGCTGACCACAGGCAGAGAGGAAAGCAGGCTTTATGAATGATGGCTGCAACTGTATGCAGGAGATCAATGTGTACATTTATGTGTAAACAGCAACTGTTTGCTTAAGACTGCCCACTTAGCCAACTGTACACACAGGCAATATTGTGTGTGTGTGTGTGTGTGTGTGTGTGTGCGCGTGCACGCATGTGTGCATGTGTGTGTGTGAAGCCAAAATGCACTGTCCTTTCAAAATGAAGCTATATTGCTTAGCATATTGCTAACCAGTAGCAAATATTCAGCAAGTTACCTGTTGACTGACTAGCAATTCTGCTGACTTTTAGATTATCCATATGATTTTTCCCCCAGAGACGGCCATGAGTTTTCGCTGATAAATTAATTTCTCATCTAGCTCTCTTGTGATCAATGTCCCTCAGTTGTGAAATGGCTAACTGCAGTTAGGAGCACAGATAACTCAGACAGTGGGGAGAAGAAAACACATTGGCACGTGCCAGCCCTCAGACCACAGTCCTGCCACTCTGCTTTCTGCTGGGCACTGCCCTGTGGGTACCAGGCTTGCATTTCTTCCTTATCCACACACTCTGCCCAGGTCACCCATTCAGCTTCATGATTGTCAATACTACCTATAGACTGATAAGTTCCAAATCTCTACCTCTAGTCACTCTTCTAAACTCTAAACTCATGCTCTCCTATTGCCTCTTTGACATTGCCACCTGGATATATATTCATCATCCCTCAGCATGCTCAAGGGATTGGCTCCAGAAGCCAACAATTGACTCAGATACCAACAATTCTCAGGTGCTCAAGTCCCTGATATGAAATGTAGTTTGTGCATGTAACTTATGCACACCCTTCCGTATACTTTCAATCTTCTCTAGGTTACTTATATTACCTAACACAACATAAATGTTGTGTAAATAGTTCTTACACTGTATTGTTTTTTAACTTGTATTATTTTTACTGTATTGTTATTTTTAAAAATATTTTCAATCCCCGGTGGCTGAATCTATGGATGCAGAACCTGTGGCTGTGGAACCCTCAGATGCAGAGGCTGACTGTACAGCACATATATAAGCTTCACATGGCCATGCAGAACCCTTTGCTATGCCCTCCAGCCATTCTTCCACTCATTCACATGGCAGTTAGTAGTGTCTCCATCTACCGAGGAGTCACCTTTGGTTCCTGTCTATCCCTCACCCTACTTCTAAGTCTTCAACCAGTCCTGTTAGGCCTCCAAATCATGTACGGAGCTCCTGCACTTTTCACTGGCTCCACTGCTACCTCCATCCCTTGCCTTCCTAAACTGGCAAAAGGCAGTTAGAATCGTCTTTTTAAAATGTAAATCAGACATCAGTCCTCAGTGTAAAGCCTTCCAGTGGTTTCCTAATGGATTCAGAAGAAAGGCCAAAACCTCTACTCTGACTTACAAAACACATTTTAGTTTGATCCTCACCACCGTCTCCAACCCCAACTCACACCACCCTCCCCTCTTTCATTCAGCTCCAGCACATCGATTTCTTTCTGTGCCTCAACTACAGCCATATGCTGAATAAAGACTTCGGTCAATGACAGACTGCATAGACAGCGGTGGACCCATAAAATTATAATAGCATATTTTTACTGTAGTTTATCTATATTTAGATATGCTTAGAAACACAAATGCTTACCATGGTATTATAACTGCCTACACTAGTCTGCACAGTCACATGCTGTTCAGGTTTGTAACCTAGAAGCAATAGGTTCTACCATATAGCCTAAATATGTAGTAGTAGACTATACCATCTAGGTTTGCGTAAGTACAGTCTGTGATATTCACACGACAAAATCTCCTAACAATGCATCTCTCAAAATGAATCCCAGTCATTAAGTAATACATGACTGTATGTCAAGCTCATTTTCAACATAAAGCTTTTCACTGGCCACATGTCCTGCCTGGAACCCCTTCCTCCTCCCTCTCTTTCTTCTCTTCCACCTCTACCTCCCCCAACTCATCTTCATCCCCCACATGAATGGTTCCTGATATTCAGCTCTCAGCTCAAAAGAGTCTTCCTTGACCACAAAATTTAATGTACCTATCTGGTCACTTTACCACATACCCTTCATAGCACTGCTTTTCTCATTTGCTTGTTTATTCCTGGTTGTTTCCTCCAATTCCAGTGTAACTTCATGAGCAGAGAAGCCATGTCTGAATGGCTAAAACAGAGCCTGGCACACAGCAGGTTCTCAAAACATTTTTCAAATGTACGACCTTCTAACCAATAAAATACACACAAACACAAACATTTAGTTTTTAACACGTTTGGTGGGTTGTCCTCACTATTCTCATTGTCCAAAATATACCATATATCACGAGCCAATGCTTACTTTATCTCTAATGCCTCTTTGTGCCAGGAGGCAGAAGAAAGAAATTACTGAATACTCATGGCCTGGACTGGCAGGAGGTAAAGATACAAACTCATTCCCCCTTACCCCAACCTTCATCATCGCACTCTATCTCTATGGTCCACTCTGAATCAGATATTTAAGCAACAGTGTTGAGGTCAAAAGACATAAATGTGAACCCAGGGCTCGGCCACTAATTGCACAGGGGATGCCAAACAGGCCACATCTCCTATCTGACCTGTGTCCTTTCTCATCTGTGAGATGACTATAATGTCAGCCCTGCCCACCTGACAGGGCTGTCATGAGGAACAAGTACATGAAAGCACTTGGCGCATTGTAAAGTGTGAGCTGTAAATGTATGGATTATCAACCATATTGAGATAGTAGAATTTTCCATGCCTGCAAAATCTACAAAATTGTTGATTTCATTTGATTACCTTGGCTCCATGTGTGTTTGAGGTTAGAGTAGGAGCTGACGAAGGACTGCTGAAGAAGAATTTTAAAGAACATATCCTAACAACAAACAGTGAACGCTCATTTTGGGAGTCAAAGCTAATATTAAGAGTGAGTGAGCAGGCAGACTGTGGAGGTCAGAGTTAATTACAGCTAGCGGCATTTTACATGGTGCCTACCCAGACCCCCTCCACTGGGAACCACCACAGTCTAAATCTGAGCCAGCTGATATTAGTGAGCAGTGATTAGAATATGCCCACAGGGCTTTTTAAACTTTCCTCCTCTAGTTAAAGCATTTGTTTTCAGCAAGATTTATAGGCTCGTCTGCTGAGCACAAGCAGGTTTGCCAACACGGAAGTCCTTCAGTTTACAAAGCCTTGGCCGCTCAGCACCCGCCGTAGCACCCTCGTGGGAAGAAAGGCAGCCTCCATCTGGGTATTCTTTCCCAGCAGAAAAAGCACGTGGAGAGATGGCAGGAGGTTTTCGGGTTTCTGACCAGCCTGCAATAGCCGCCAGAACCAACAGCCACAGCTAGAGGAAAACCACGTATGGTCGCTGCCTTTAGGAGAGCCAGGGTGCTTCAGTCTCTCCATCTGTGAAATGGGTTGACCTTGTCTGGTTATGACAGATGGGAAGTGATTGGTGTTTGAGGGAATGTCAGTTTATACCCTAGCTACACATCTACAGTGCTGTTCTTAAAAAGATTACATGTTTAATTTCCCTGATTTTAAATATTACTCTGCAATAGTCATAAAGGTCTCCCAGGCTAGATACAAAGATCCAGTGAAGAAAATAAAATAATTCTCACCTCTGCTTCATAGTTATGGCCTATAGCACACCCAGACGGAAATCAGGTGGAGAGAGTTCTGCAGGGACTCTAGCCTCCACCTTCCCATCCATGCAGGTTAAGTGTGGGCACTGAAGGATGAGTTTCAGCTATAAAATGATACGGTTCAATCAGACTGTGTTCTAAACATAATGATTCTATATGTCTTATTGTTCCTTCTCATGCTATCCACAAAATCAAAGCCAATTCTGCAAAGAAATCAGCGACAGCTCACAGATGCTACAGACCTTTTCTGTTCTAAGAGCTATTCTGTGTCTCTGGGTCATCTGGTGGTAAAGTCCTCTTGTACAGAAAACAAGAGAAGCCTTCAATCTCCAAGGTGAATGCATGCTTATGGGCTTCCTTGGGAAGATTACGGAGCCTGAGGACCAGCTGTTCACCATCTCCACTGAGGAACAAACCAAAAGGAATGGGCTCAGCCTGATGGACTGGGGCTTAGCCTAGAAGTAGGGAAGCATTCTCAGCCAGGATGGGTTATTAAACATAGCAACGGGTTACTAAGGAAAGCGTGTAAGCTTCTTTTCCAAATGCCTTTATTGGCCCAATGGACCTTTGTCTATCTGTCGTGGCTCAGTTGTCTGGGTATGGATGTGGGGAGAAAGAACAGGGGCTATGAGACATCCTTCTTTTGCCAGCCATGTGACACTGCTCCCTGGAGTTGATCAGAGATATAGACTGGTTAATTAAGAATAGCTCCTCTTTGCCGGGCGCGGTGGCTCAAGCCTGTAATCCCAGCACTTTGGGAGGCCGAGACGGGTGGATCACGAGTTCAAGAGATCGAGACCATCCTGGTCACCATGGTGAAACCCTGTCTCTACTAAAAATACAAAAAAAAAAAAAATTAGCTGGGCATGGTGGCACGTGCCTGTAATCCCAGCTTCTCAGGAGGCTAAGGCAGGAGAATTGCCTGAACCCAGGAGGCAGAGGTTGCGGTGAGCTGAGATCGCGCCATTGTACTCCAGCCTGGGTAACAAGAGCGAAACTCTGTCCCAAAAAAAAAAAAAAAAAAAAAAAAGAATAGCTCCTCTTTTTGGCCAGTAAAGAAAACATAGCCCAGGGTTTCTCCAGACTCACAGGCCAAAATCCAAGGGGAGGCAAGACCCCTGAGTGGCTGCAGGGAGAAGTGGAATTGGCATGAGGGCCCCTGTCTAGAGTCCAGGGGCCTGGGTTGACTCTTACTTCCACTGCTTTCACAATCTGCGTGAATGGACAACCAGCTGCTTAAAACCCCTGCATCTTAATTTCCTCCTCTGTAAAATGGGCTCAATAATTCCAATCTTGGAGGCTTCTCGTGTCCAATAATTTATGTAAAAGCACAGAGTATGTGGGTACTCAATAAATGTCAGTTTCCTTCTTTACTTCCTGGTAGACCCTTGATCTGTGCAGGAAGTGCCCTGATAGAGAGCAGAACTCCCACCTGAACGATAGGAAGGAGCCAGGGAAGAGCTAGCTGGATCTGACATGCCAGTTGACTTGATGGATCCTGTATCAGCCTAAATTACCCCAATTCTGACAATACCTGGACATCAAAAGACCATAGGTTCCAAAACCAGAATCTGAGGTTCTGACACTTGGCTTTGCCTTGGGAAAGTTACTTTAATGCTCTGTGCCTCAGTTTCTCCTGGTTTGGTCATGATAAAATTAGAGCATCCAGAGTAGAAGGGAGAGCGCCCACCAGGCACTAACCTCTGCATATTCCATTTTTTGTAAATTAATCCTCACAAGAATCCTGCAGGGTTATTGCTATTAAGTGATTTTACAGATGAAAAAACTGAGGTTCAAAAAACGTAAATTACCTGGTACCATACAGACTCTGTTTGGCACCAGGATCCAAACCCACCTGACTCAGCTCTGAAAACAAGCCCCTTTCCAATTTTAAAGACCTCACAGATGTATCTGGAGTATTTACAAGATTGTATCTGGAAATAATTAGAAAAAAGTAAATGATAATACTACCCTGTAAGTGATGTTTGGTGCTGAAAGAGAACCAACAATTCTTGAGTACCACAGAGTCCTAGGTGAATCCAGCTTAATTCATCCATCTATCTGCCCCCTCTCATCACCCAGTCAGATTAAAATGCAGGAGGGAATTAAATACAATGGGAACAAATATTAATAATATGTTAATAGAAAGAATAAATCATCAGAGTCCCCCATTATGCTTGATAATAGGAAACATGAGAGCTTTCAAGCAAATTGCTAATTATGTGCACTACCTTCTACCCCGCTGGCTAGCCAGTTGCCCCAAGCAGCACAGAGTGGGCTTCCTTCGATAAAATCCATCTGATCCTGACTATGGTTCGGGAGCAGAACATGACCAGTGACTGTAGAAATCTTCTTCGCACATGAGATAGTCCATTTCTCTAAAGGACTTCAAAAACTGAGCTCTGTTTCCCTCTATTCCTGGTAGGTAAATTGGAGCTCCAACTACACCTCTCCTTAAAGAAAGAAGCCCAGATTCAAGAAGTAATTTGGCAAAAGGGAGGCGGTGACAAGACTGGGCTGGAATTGGGCCCTCAGGGTGAGTTACAACTGTGAATTCTTTTGTTCCTTTGTGTCCCAGAGCAGTGGTATGCTCCAGTTATTCATCTGGGAAGGGTGAAGGTGGGTCCCTCTGCCCAGGTTTCCCAGCCCAAACATTCCAGGATTCACTCAACTCCCAGGCAACACCTCCTACAAGGGCCACACCAGCCATCTGAGCCATGCTTAATACAGAGTTTTATTGAGGAATACTCTTATCTCAACAAATTTATTTTAAAAATCTATTAGGGGAAAATTATTCATGTTCCAAAATGGATTTTGGCTTTTCTTAAAAAAAAATAAATAAATAAAATAGACTGATGTGCTATATGCCTTATGTTCCTCTAAAGGCTCTTTTATTTCAAAATTCTGATTTATAGACAATTTCCCAGGAATGCTGCTATTGTGTAAATCAACATCCACTTGTCCTGAGAGTGAGCCTCCCAGCCAGGGTGCCTTGTTTGGTTGTATAGTTGTAGAGCCAGATTGCGTTATTCATTAACTTCCTGTATGAAAACCGAATAATAAAACTGAAGTGTGTTAAACAAATCCAGATGAGGGGGTTTAAATCACCTCCCAGTCACTAGGCTGAAAACCGCTGTCATTTGTCCTGGAACAAATATTCTCTATCTTGCTCTAGCACCACGTTATTAAATGGAGATAACAATATTTATGCCCTTCCCAGGGGGTAGTGGGGATGGACAGCTCTCCTGGGTTGGGCCCACTTGGATGAGGAAGTGACAAGCAGTGGGGAAACAGGTAGGGGGCCCCTTGAGTCTACTTGCAGCCTTGTGATTCCAAAACATGCTCAGAGATTACCGGCAGAAAGGTGTCTTGGGATGAGAAAGTGTGGTCTGGAAGAGGCAGGACTGTTTCTGTGACTAGCTATGGGAGTCAAACCCATCACCCCTTTGTAACAACCGCTTAGCTCTTATTTCTCCCCAGGGATTTATGTGTGAGCGAACAGCAGGCAGCTGTCTCCTCGGCAGCGGCTGCTGCCACCGGGAACTACCAGGCAATGTGAAGCCTGCGCTACAACAACCCCTTCTGGGCCGGTCCTGGAAGCAGCCAAGATGCGGTTAAAGATTCCAATTCTGATGGGATCCTATGTCTCCTAGGTTACAGCTGAGGACTGTGTTTTCCTTTATTATAATAGAAAATGTGTGTTCCCCAGGGACTGTTCAAACATCTGTATGAGGTACACCGTGTGTATGCGTGTGTATGCGTGTTTGCGTGCCTGTGCTCACACACACGCTCAGGCGGCACCTATCATGACCTGGTTCTTCAAATAACCCTCTCCAGATAATTAAAATTCATGGTGCCTTATTGCTGTTCCAGCAGCCAGTCTGCTACAGATGTGTGGTGGTGCAGTTGCGTTTGAGGCAAACAGTCTCAGAAGTCTAATTAAAACAGAGGAAGCGATCTCCTCCTCAAATTTCCTTTAGAATTAACTCCATAAAAATCACTAGGTAATATCCAATTGGCAGAGTGAATCATCAGAGCTGGCAGCTGGGCCAAGCAGGCAGAGCAAACAGACTTCTGGCCCCTGCTGGGGGTATCTTACAAAACACCCACAGCAGAGGCTCCAGCCTCCTTGCCCTGTGCCTTCATCCAAACTTTTGTGGTCGCATTTATAAGCTATGATTATACGTCCATCTGGAGTTGGGAGCGGGTAAGGGTATTGTTGATTCACCTAAAAATCCACTGACCCAAAGTCACTGAAATGTGTGCTCAAGTGCTTTTCTCTGATTATTGATTTTAAAACAAAGAGAAAGAGAGCGAGCCAGTTGCCTGGACCTCCACACTAGCAAAATGGCGCTGCAGATCTAGTTATCCCACAGGGAGACCCTTCATCTGCTGATACAAGCACTCTAGCATGTGTTTGGAATCATTGTCACCCAAGCCTAGCCCAAGAGTCAGATGCAAAATGCCCCAGGAACCGGTTTGGGATGAATTTTAACTCCCTCTAAAGAAACGTGACCAAGGCTCCCTGGCCTCAAATCTTACCTTCCTCTTCTCCCGTAAGTTTAAAGTGATTCAATGTGTAAAATGTTCATCTTTCCACTGTCGAAAATCTCAAGGCTGACAATGAATTTACCTGAATAGTCGTTAGGTGCACACAATCACACATCACTGCTGAGGGCAGGAACTGCCGTGCAGCACAGGAGGCTCTGAGTCCGGGTGGAGGACGGGCTGCTCCAAGATAGCTAATTTTTCCCAGGACTCATTATTCATCTGGAAAATGATGGCACCCACCCTGCCTGCCTCAGACAGCTGGTGTGGGGTTAGATCTGATAGGAGTACTTTGCAAACTCTAAAGCCTCTGGAGTGCTAGCTCTCGACCGTCATACTGAGGATCAGCCAGCTTCTATGAAATAGCCTGGTCTAAGCAGTTTTCAATCCTGGTTGGTGAACTTCTGAAACAATAGTGAAGCACAGGCCTCGTCCTTAGGGAGTCTGATTTCATTGTGCAGTTAGGCTAGTAGAAAGGAAACTGAGGGAAGTGACAGACTTGAGCCTCCCATCAGTAAACATACACTGCACATTTGGATCTGAGACATCAAACCCTCAGTTTATGTATCAGTTAAACGGACATCATAATGTCTACATCTGACTCCCCTGTTCATTGATGTTTACTATCTTCTATAGTTATTTCTTATGGTCAGTGTAACAAATTACTGACAATTGGTGGCTTAAAACAACAGAAATTTATTCTCTTGCAGTTCTAGAGGCCAGGAGTCCAAACTGCATTTCACTAGGCTGAAACAAAGGTATTAGCAGAGCCGTGCTCCCTCTAGAGGCTCAAGGGAAAACTCTGTTCCTTGCTGCTTCAGGCTTCTGGCGGCTGCCAATGCCAACATTCCTTGGCTTACGGCCACATCACACCCATCTCTGACTGTCTTCACATTGCCTTCTCGTGTGTGTGTGTGTGTGTGTGTGTGTGTGTGTGCACGCGCATGTGTGTGTAATGTCTCTCTTTATAAAAACCCGGTGACAGCATTTCAGATCCACCCAGACAACCCAGGATTATGCCCTCACCTCAAGATCCTTGATTTAATCACATCTGCAAAGACCTTTTTTCCAAATGAAAAAAACATTTACAGGTTGCGGGATTAGGACCTGATGACTTTGGGTGATATTTTCAGACTATTATGCCTTTTATGGATCAGATATTGTGCCAAATGCTGAGAAATAGCAGATAACAAGACCCTATTTACTCCCAAGGAATGAAGGATTATTAAAGATCACAGATTTTCAGATTTGGAAAAGACCTTAGAACCATGATTCTCAAAGTGTAGTCTCCGGACCACCACCATCACCAGGGAATTTGTTGAAAGGGTAAACTCTTGCCCCCCACCCACCTTCTGAATCAGAAACTCAATGGTGGAACCCAGCAGTCTGTATTTTAACAAGTCTTCCAGGTGATTCTGATGCGTGCTAATGTTTGAGAACCACTGGTCTAGTGGGAACGAAGTTTTTTATTTTAGTGTTCTTTCCCTAGCATCTCTGCTAAATTTATATTCAGCTTTGGCTTAAGCGCTACCCATTTATATACCCATCCACTCCATTGCTTACGGTTAAAATGGTTACAAAGGGCTCAAAGTTATTAACATAAGATCTCAGATTATTACCATTAATTGTATAAACACCCAACATCACCAATATTCTCTACCTCAGCAACAGTTTCAATTTCCAAAGCCCCATGCTTGAGTAATTAAGCAGCTAATGATTAAATGCCAACTTCTGGTCTATAGCACTGTCCTGGGCACAGAAAGGAATACAAATACAAAAGGATATAACCCACAGATTCTGGCTTTAAGGACTTGATGAGGAGAATGGAGAAACCCATCAAAGGCATGTGAAGCGCTAACGGAAAGTAGGAGCAAATACCTGTCGTTGGCTTCGAGATGAAAAGGAGAGTTTAAAATCTGGGCTTGCCTCTTTCCATCTGTTATTTCCAGCTGACTGAATTTGGGCCCATCCTTTTACCTCTCTGTGGCTCAGTTTCTTCATCTAGAAAACAAGGCGAAAATACTGGACCATGTCTAATCATCTATGACTCTGAGCACAGCCAGCAGTGCCAGAATTCAAAATAATGATGCCTAATACAGAATGACTTGGGGCAAGTGCTGGTTTAAAATATTGGCATACATTTATTCTTCATTTCAACCCTAAGAGCTTCTGTCATCATTTTCATTTCATAGATGGGAAACTGAGGCACAGAAAAATTTTAAATTACTTTCTTAAGATCATACAGCTAACAAGTAGCAAAGCTGGGATTTGAACCTGTACTCTAAACAATATGTTATATTCCTGCTCACCATAGACTAAGGTGGGCAAGGATGCCTCAGGAAGGCAGTCGAACTTACTTATGGCTTTAAAAGACTGCCAAAGTGAACCAACTGTAAAAGCCAGAATTTGGAATCCTGTTTCAATAGGATGCTGGAGTTTTTCTTTTTTTTTAAACAAATGGATCAAAATAAGTGTGGCTACTGGGAACATGTCTTTCACAGCAACTCAAGAGTCATAGCTACCTATTCAGAAAACATCTGTTTTTATTTTTAAAGCTCTGAGAACCACACAGATAAAAGCTGGAGGCAAAACTCAGGAAAGTGAGTCAGAAGTAGAAGTGGTTGTTACATATCAAAAGGCAGTGAGGGAAAGAAAATATATGAGAGACACATGCAGGGGCTATAAGGCTCATATGGAGAAGAGTAGGTGGCCTCCTATCAGGAGGGTCACCTGTGCGACAGGATTATTCAGATAGGTGCATAGACTGTGGTATCAGTCTATGCATCTATCAGCTATCAGGCGTGACTGGTTTGTACTTGAAATGCCTGAGGATGAAAATTATTTCATTTCATTTCCTCCAAGTAGATAGCATTCATTTGCTCATTCCCTGAAATTTTATGCTATATGTTAGGACTCAGAAATGAATAAAACCTAAGGAATTGGAGCAGACAAACAAGATTCTCCACTCTGGTCTGTTGTTTTGGGCTTTACCCACTAGTCACATTCATTGTCTTCATCAAAAACCTACTGGGTTACAGCTGTATGCAAGACACTACACCAGAGTTCCTCAGGGAAGCAAGGGCTTAAGAAGACCCAGCTCGCTGAGTGTTCCTTCTCTTTGAGTTTTATTTTTCATGGGCCATATAGACAGTATACAATTAATTAACACTGGATAAATGTGTAAACGTTTAAAATAGCACTTTCACAAATAACATTTGGTCCTCAAAATAACTGTCTGAACCAGGTAGTAGTAATATTCCTGTGAGCAAGTTACACTACTGCTATAACCTCAGGTTTCTTGTCTGTAGAATAAAGAATTGGGCTACAAGATTCCTAAGACCTTTTCCAGCTCTAGAAGGCTGTGTGATTCTCAGAATTTGAACTAAAACTCAGAGAGCAAAAGAGACCTGAGAACATTATACCTAATAATGATATTTAATAATTGTTAAGCATGTTCTATGTCATTGTCCATTCAGGCTGCCAGAGCAAAATATCATAGACCAGGTGGCTTATAAACAACAGACATTGGTTTCTCAAAATTCTGGAGGCTAGAAAGTCCAAGATCAAGTTCGAGATGAGCCCGTCCAACATGGTGAAACCCTGTCTCTACTAAAAATACAAAAAAATTTAAAAATTAGCCAGATATGGTGGCACATGCTTGTAATCCCAGTTACTTGGGAGGATGAGGCAGGAGAATCCCTTGAACCCAGGAAGAAGAGGTTTCAGTGAGCCAGGATCACGCCAGTGCACTCCAGCCTGGGTGGCACAGTGAGACTCCGTCTCAAAAAAAAAAAAAAAGTTACATGCACGTAAACTTTGCATGCAATTTAGAAAATGCATCGATGTTGCTCTGAAGCCCTTCTATGAGTTTCAGCTATAAACACCTAAAAAGAAATCATTGATGTCCAACACCTGAATAATATAAGACTTCAGTTTAATATTATGCAGGGTTTAAACTGATGTTGGAAATGTGAAAGAACTTTTAATGATATGGGAAAGTGTTCATGGTAATTGCCAAATGAAGACACAGATTATAAAATAAGATGTATCAAATAATCCCCACTAAAATATATGGGCAGGAAAAAAGGAAAAAACCACGGGAGGCTAACTACCAAAACATTAATAGTGATTATTTATAGACAGTAAGATGATGGATAATTTTTGTTTGTTCTTTATTATTTTTGTGTAAGTTCCAAATTTGCTGTAAAAAATAGGTAGCCCTATTATAATCAGATATAAATACTTTTTAAAAATAAATAACCTAATGATATTGCCTGTACAAGCTTGAAGATTCATTTTTTCCCAACTCCCAGATATAAGCTCCCAGCCTTCCCAAGGAAAGGGCACCTGTGTCAAAGCCACCTAAATGAAATCAAAGTGCATGATCAGTGGATGCTGGTACATTCCACATACTTGTGTGTAAAAGTGGAGATCCTTTTCTCCTCTAGGAGGTAGGGTGAAACAATAGGTATTAAGCCCATAAACAGAAAGGTGAGATTGTCCCTGCTCTTTAAGGAGAGGATCCCCCAAGTGCCAGGTCTCAGTCACATGCCCAGGAGAAAACTACCTCCCAGAGGCAGACAGGAAAAGAACTGGGATAAACATGAAGTTCACGCTGCTGCTAGAAGCAAATCAAACAGATGGGCCTGGAATCTGCACACCAGGTCTGGGGTGCCATCCTGGACTACAGGAGGGAATATTGCATATTTATTTTTCTCTCACTCTAAATATTTCTTTACCAGAAAAGGTTTGTCGGAAACAGTTGTAACCTTTAGAGAACTGATTATCTGGTTTAGCAATCCCACTCAAAATATATACATAAATAGAAACGGATGCACCAATCAAACTAGCTGTATTTCCCAGCCTATCTCCCCTCCTTTGTCTATCACACTCTGTCCATCCTTACATGCTTTTCAAGACATGGTGAAACAGTGAGCACCAAACTTAATATGTTTCTCAAAGTGCAATTCTCAGATACAGCAAAATCTTTTTACAAAAGAGAGGGCCCAGCCTGAGTTTGAACAACAAAGAGAATTAATCCATTGAGGAGAAGCAAGAAGGGTGTTACGGCCAGGGGTAAGAGCACCTGAAAGGCACAGAGACACATACTAGAGTGTAAAGAGTCAGGTAAGGAACGGCAGGGGAGCAGGCCCCACAGGGCATGCTACAGTGAACCTTCTCAAAGGAGAGGTACCATTATACGCTGCAAAGTGTTCAGTGTGCCCAAGTGCACGTGTCTCAATGGAGAAGGGCCTGCTCTTAGAATGTCAGTTCAGGGACCAGGCATGGTGGTTCATGCCTGCGATCCCAGCACTTTGGGAGGCTAAGGCGGGTGGATCATAAGGTCAAAAGATGGAGACCACCCTGGCCAAGAGGGTGAAACCCCATCTCTACTAAAAATACAAAAATTAGCTGGGTATGGTGGCACACACCTGTAATCCCAGCTACTCAGGAGGCTGAGACAGGAGAATCACTTGAACCTGGGAGGTGGAGGTTGCAGTGAAATGAGATCGTGCTACTGCACTCCAGCCTGGTGACAAAGCGAGTCTCTGTCTCAAAAAAAGAAAGTAAGTAAGTTAGTTAATGTATCACGTTGACTGTGCAAACTTCTTCGACGTCTCCATTCAGATTTAACTGCTCCTTCCCCTTGCTCCCTCAGACACTCTCTTCATACCTCTAGTGTGGAATAAATGGCAGATGCCTGGAACCCACCCAAGGTTCCTATATCAGACCTTATATAATGGGGTTCAGGCCTCTGCCCGTTTTCCCTCTCACACCTGCTGTTTCTTGTGGAAATGTGCAGATATTTCAAGGTGAACAAGGCTTCCTGAACTGGCTAGTGTTGCAAGCAATGTATCTTTATGTTTCTGTTTTAAAGAATGCACATGTCTTTTCCATTATTGTGTGAATTACAAGAACGGCTTGGGGGTTAATTTTGCTTGATTTACCAAGAAGGTGGATCCACATTTAGCAAAGGTGTTAGCCAAAGGGCTCCTGCATTTGTAACAAGTTCCTTGGGTGAGTTAGATGTACAGGAAGGTCTGTAAACTCCTAACAGGTGTCCTGATCTGAGCGCAACCACAGTTCATTTTCTGTGTGTCTGTCTCCCCCATCAGACTGTGAAGCAAGTGGATGTCTCAGACATCTCTAGAGCTCAGTTTCCAGCACAGTGCTTGGAACACACTAGGTCCTAAATGTATGAGCATGTAAAATTCCCTGTCTCTACCTCTGTTCACTCAAACCCTTCCCACTTCTGCCTTTGTGTTCCCCCAGGTGCTGGGAACCTCTTTCCTTCAGAAATTAAAATAAAGGCTCTCTGCTCTAGCAACACATTAGAATAACCAGGTGAGTTTTTTAAATCTCAGATGCTCAGGTCACATCCCTAGAAATTTTGGTGTAATTGGTCCACACAGGGGCTTGGCATTAGTATTTTCTGAAGATTCCCAAGGAAGGCATATTTTACCTTTTCTCTCAGCCGGCAAACATGGGGCTGAAAACAGTCCTGGAAGTCTGGACTCTTAGTAGAAGTTGAAAGAGTCTAAAACAAAGTCTCTGGATATCCTCAATTTGCACTTAAGAAGCAGAACACTCAACACTGAAAAGCAAGATGGCGAGCAAAGATCTTATACCGCCTCCCCACTCTGGATGGAGACAGCGGGGATCAGGATGAGCTAGTGGCTGGAGTCTGGGAGAAATAGAAACAGGTTCCCAAGAGACTCCAGGCCCCAACATTGAGCTCTTATTGTGACATCCAGGGCTGTGTCCCAAATTACCCTTTCTGAGACCATCCACAACCAGCCTCCTGGGAAGCCTGTGAACCAGAGAGAAGGTTCACTCTACTGAGCCACTGCCAAGGTTTGGAGTCAGCGCAACTGAGCCCCATCATCTGTATCAGTGCTTCATAGCTATGGGAACTCAGGCAAGTCATTCAGCCCCTCAGATTCCTCATCTATAAAATAAAAATAACAAAACCCGGCCGGGCGCGGTGGCTCAAGCCTGTAATCCCAGCACTTTGGGAGGCCGAGGCGGGTGGATCACAAGGTCGAGAGATCGAGACCAACCTGGTCAACATGGTGAAACCCCGTCTCTACTAAAAATACAAAAAATTAGCTGGGCATGGTGGCGCGTGCCTATAATCCCAGCTACTCAGGAGGCTGAGGCAGGAGAATTGCCTGAACCCAGGAGGCGGAGGTTGCGGTGAGCCGAGATCGTGCCATTGCACTCCAGCCTGGGTAACAAGAGCGAAACTCCGTCTCAAAAAAAAAAAAAAAAAAAAACCAAACCCAGTCCACGGCATCAAGCCATGAGGCTTCGATGTGACAATGCATGTCAAATGTCTGTTGCAATAAGTTAATTCTTGTTTCCTAAGCCGGGAAAGCAGATACGTGACATAAAGACAATGCAAGATGTTCTTTGAAGAAGTAATCTTACATGACTTGAAAGAAATACACTTGAGATAGGAGTTGAAACCTATAATGTGCCAGAGGGGCATCTCCCTGGGCGCAAGTACCTGAGCTCAGGGCTGATTCTCTTCCCGTTTATAAGAGCCTGCCAGTGCCTCAGTTCAGGTGTGCTTTCCTCTGGCCAGACTGGTTTTTATGCAGCTATTTGGGGAGATGAGAGTTGATTTACTGCCAATGAGGACCTCCATCACTTGAAGGCTGAAATAACTCTGGGGGCTCAAGAGCAACTTTCAGCTGAAAGGCTTGTGGCCTCATCAGGGAGAAAGTACAGCCTGGGGCTGAGGCAGCCAGCAGGGACAAAGGGAGGAATTCAGCACAATTGGCCACACAGTTCTAAATGGCAAGCAGGATGTGACGTGCTGCTACAGACACACCCAGTTGGGAGGTCCAGGTGCAAGAACACACAATTAATAGGGGACCCAAAAGGGCTGGGAATGACATTCTACCTGCCATTCTGGATTTTGGCAGCTAACCCCTGTCCAGGGCCGAGGCAGCTGGCCCGTGTGAAATGCTACCACACCATCCGAGATCATCTTTTGTCACAGTGTTCCAAAAGAAACCAAGATGGTATTTTCTGTTATGAACCTGCACAAGGTGTAACTTCCCCTTAAAAAGAGCCTCCAGGCCTACAGAAAGGACTCTAGCTTTTAGAAACAACCAAAATAATCAAGTATTACAAATTTAGCAACTCACCCTACAGAGCACTAGACAGCCACTAACAATAATGAGTGAAAGCTTGCAGAATTACAGAAGGTGCTTATTTTATAAGGCTAACATGTTAAAATGATACAAACACTATGATTTCAGCTATACAAAGTGTCTGCATGTGAGAAGAGATCAAATATTGAGAATGTATTCTATACCAAGCTGTCTTCAATAATTTTATTTAACCCTACAACTCCAAGAGATATTTTTATTTATTCCCATTTTGCAGATGAAAAAAATTGAAACTCAGAGAGGCTGAATAACTTGTCCAAGGGTTATATGTTTCAGACCCATGACTTTAACAAAGTCAGCACCCTTCTGATATGTGTCAGCCCCAGATATCCCATTCTTCCTCTTCTCTTCAGTATCTGCTCTCTGACAAGAATGCTGTAATGGACATTTATGCATCCGTATGAATTTAAGCCATTACTTCTCGCTGGATGTTTAAGAATAAAACGAAAAGGAAAGTTCCCTTGTTAATGGATCTGAGGCTTCAATAAGCAGCTAACATCAGTCCTAGCTGGATGGCTGTTTGGGGATCAGGAAGGCAGGGAACCTAAGTTCTCTATTTCCTGCCTAGACACTGGCCATGAGGCCGTGCTCCCTATCCTGGAAAGCCCTTAATACCATAGGATGGAAGGTATTTTCTGCTGAAAGATATCATTATTGAACAAAAGGGGAGGGAAAACAGAAAAAGGGCATCAAAGCCTAAACAAATAACATCAGCATGAAATCTTTAATGAATGGCTCATCCAATGCGATCTACTGAAATCCAGAAGGTTTAGTAAAAGATGCCTTAAACCCAGTTTATACTGCAAATCGACCATGAAGAAAAGTCAACACCAAGTTAATCCCATTTAATAATTCAGTTTCAGGATGTTAAAACATATTTCTCTCTCGGAGTTCCTGCATGTATGTCCGATAGCAGGGCAACCAGGAAACACACTCAAAAAAGGAAGAAGTATTCTTTAAGTAACTATACTGTACTGTTAGCAATTTGCAAGAGGTGCCAGTTAGTTCTTCATGATCCCTTACTTATCTCCCAACTCCCTTTTTTTCTCTTTGACCTTGCCCCAGGCAGAGATATATTAAGCCTGGCTTTGGAAACTGGCCTTGACCCAGTCTGAAAATGGAGTCACTGTTTCTGATACCTATGCCTGGCTGCTCAAGAATCTTGTGTGGGACAAGAACCATGCAGTCAGGAGACTCCTTCTCAGACCCTTTTGGGAAGAGTCAGTCTCACGATGCTTCTGAACTCATTGGACACCTTGCTGAGCATGCTCCCAATGGGTGGTCCCAGGCCAGCTCCTTCACCTGTCTAATCCTCAGAATCCCTACAACTCTCAGTTGACATCCTGAGCATTCACCAAATCAGTTTGAGCTTGGAGCTGACCAGAGCCTGCCGTCAATTAAAATGTGCTCACAACCTTAGGCCTGATGTGTGACCTGTTTACAAACTCCCCACTTAACCTTCTGGAAAGGGCTTTCTCATCTCTGATGTTCACTTGGATTAGGGCAGCTTCCAAGGCTTTCCTCAACAGAGCTGCTCAGACTCGCAAGCAAGTGCCTAACTCATCCTTCTTCCCCATCCAAACCTTGAGCTGACCCAACTGAAGGGCTCTTCTTTCTCCCAAGCCTCCCTTGCTTTTACTACAGAGAAAACGCTTGAGTGAAAGTGGTTCTCATCAGCTGTTCTCAGAAAAGCAGCACTTTATGCATACATAAAGCAGGAAGAGCCAAGGGTCAAGTCCATAACTGACCACGAAGCAGCCTCAGCTCCTCCCTAAGGCCCCCTGCTTCCCTGCTCTCCAGGACAGCTCCCTGGACGCTTTGGCAGTGCTTGCAACTGCACAGAAGAGAAATTAAAAGCAAATTTGCATCACCTTTGCTCAGTGCTGGAGCGCGCAGTTTTAATTTGCATTTTATTTGCAGAGCACTTGCATATAATATTGTAGAAATGCCGAGAACTCTCCCTTCCCCCTTCTCACCCTGCCTGCTTCTCCTCATCCCTGATTCCCAGGATGCCTGTGAACAGAGGTATATTACAGAGGACTCAGCACACTGGGAGCTAAGGTAGAGAAACTCTAGGTGGCATCTAAGGGCTAGAGGATCTGAGGGGCAGGAGTCTGAAAACAGTAGGCTCAATCTGTAATGAAATAGAGCCCAGATATCTGCTTTCCTTATTTATGAAATCATAGGAAAATTCTCCTCACTGCCCACTGTGCAAATATGCACGATGCTGACTCAAAGCCACCAACTCTCAGGACTGGCTTAACACAATTCCAAACCTGGTGAGAAGCCATGGGGCAGCTATGCTGTGCCATCTGTGGAAACCCCTGATGGTCCATTTTAATATCCCTTCCCCTTTAACAAGTGGACTTTCCACCGCTCTGGTTCTATTGGTTGTTACACCCACCTGCCTATCATCCCACCTGGCACCTGTATGGTTGAATATCCAACTCCAGAGCTCCCCACCCCTGCACGACATTTGGCTTATACCAAAACTAGCCTGAGTCCAAGATTACACCCCTGACAACACACACACACATTTCTCTGCCAGTACAATACTATAACACATTAAGATTTTTGTAAGACCTAAAGTTTACTAACATCACACACACAGAGGACAAGGAGCTAGGAAATGCACTGCACCACACCAAGCTAGCGTTCCTGCTTACTCAATGACCATTCTAAGAAGTGCCCTTCTCCCCGTTTACCCAGATGGGCAATTTTCAATCTGAGGGAATTCAGCGTTACAAAAAAAAAAAAAAAAAAAAAACCAAGCAAACAGGTGAGAACACTCTGCTAAATATGCTCCTCCAGTGTCAAAAATGACAGCCAGGTTCCAAGATGCACTTTTAAATGAAAACAAAATCAGGGCAAAAGCAATGAGGATAGTGAACACAGAAAGCAAAACAAAACAAAACAAAGAATAAGAATGAAAGAATAGATCAAACTGGTTCTTTTCTTTTTCTTTTGTTTTAAACTGTTGCCAAGTTATTTATCCCTGGAAAGCCACTTACTTTTTCAAGGTGAAGTAATTCCTTGTGAGATGACTTATTTCACTTGGTTCTACTTAAGTTTATAGCTATTGGTTAAGGGCGGGATATATCAATTTATAGAATGCTGAAGTACAAAGGGATCTTCAAACCATCATTCATCTTCTCATTTTACAGAGGAAGAAACTGTAAGGCCTGAATTTTGCTCAATACAATTAAGTGACTTTCCCAAGTTCACACAGACACTCAAAACAGCGGAGACAATGAGAAATCAAGTCTTTCAAACCCCCTTTTCTGCTTTCCCTCTCTCTGTACTATTGAAAGAAGAGAATGAGGCCAGGAGCGGTGGCTCATGCCTGTAATCTCAGAACTTTGGGAGGCCAAGGCGGATGGATCACCTGAGGTCAGAAGTTCGAGACCAGCCAGGCCAACCATGGAGAAACCTCATCTCTACTAAAAATACAAAAATTAGCTGGGCATTGCGGCACATGCCTGTAATCCCAGCTACTCAGGAGGCTGAGAGAATTGCTCAAACCCAGGAGGCGGAGGTTGCAGTGAGCCAAAGTCACGCCATTGCACTCCAGCCTAGGTAACAGAGCAAGACTCCATCTCAAAGGAAAAAAAGAAAGAAAAAAGGAAGAAGAGAATGTTCTGATATGCGATTGGTGATGCGGACGTTGCTTCTGTTCAAAATCTTCCTCCTCAGTCACTACTCTTTGCAATGATGATCAATGTCCTTGCCCTCTGTTTGCACTTCTGTCCGCCAAAAACATCTGTGCCCAAATAATCACTTTTACTTTAACTGGGCATGATGAGGATGAATGACAGGAATACCACTGAATTTTTGGTAAGGTCACTTTGAATTGCTATCTACTAAATTGCTCAATGACCCTAGGACGGTCATCCTTATGTTTCCTCCTCCCTAGTAAAAAGTGCTAGGGTCAGGTTTTCCTCTCTAGGTGCATGAGGAGGCTACCAGTTGCTATATAGCCTCCTGTAACTCAGCATAGTTGATGTTCCTTCCAGCTTCTAGGAAGCTCAGAACTAGGTTTCACGTGCTCGACATAAATGATTCCCTTAGCCTGTGTTGTTTGGAACACTTCTTGCTGCACACTAACCCCTTCTTCATTACTTTGCTGTTATTCTTTTATTCTTATTTCAATCATCTTATTGTATCTTTGTCTTCATTGTAAACTGCTTCATATCTTCTTTGGAAGGGTAGAGTATAAATAATCATAATTATTATAAATAATCTTAAACTCTCAAGACTTTTAAAGCTTTGAGGAGAAAGATAATGTATAATTTTCATGCATCTTGGTCCAAAACCAGGAATGTTGAACTAATGAGAACACTCCTTTTGTGCCAAAATTACGACACAAAACAGACAGAGAACTCCAAGATGCTCCCAAACCTTAAGGTAAATCTGGGACCAGCAATTTCTGCTTCTGCCGTTCCATAGCCCACAGTGTTTCCGCTGCATTTACACACAGAAGTGATCATCTCCTTTATAGCTCACAAGTGGCATCTTACTTCTTCCCAGTGTGCTGGGGGCTGGGAACACTTTGTGGTTGGCTGACCTTGTACCCACTCTGGTGCTTTGGGTTGTTCACTGATCCTCGTCAAAATTTACAAAAGCGCAAGACAGATGAGAAGGGGGAAGCACATTCCTCAGCTGGAAGAGTGGCCAAGTAACCACAAACTGCTGGCCCTCCTGGGATTGTGCTGGTCACGGACTTGGCTTCAGCAGCCCAATGACTTGTTCCTCCAGACATCGCCCATGCCTGCAGTCAGTTACTCTTCACTCAGACCACCAGCCCTCTGGGTCCCAGGGAGGCAAAGCATGATGGGAAGTAGGAGGGTACTGGACAGGAATGTAAGGAGCCAAGGTAAGACCAAGAAGGAAGCCACTTCCCCCAGAGTCAGTCCCCTGCTGAATTCTAAGACCTCTCTGCTCTAACAATTATCTTTCTAAATAGCTTTGGTCCAAGCTATGGAGACTTTAAAGCAGTAGGAACAGAGCATAAAGCTTTCCATCTTCCACATGGATATTATATCTGGTATACGGGTGGGATTGCCACCGGCCAGAGATTGTTGTTTTCTTAAATAGCAAAGTTTATCTCTCCCTCCATCCAAGGTACATAAACCCTGGGCCTGAGGAAGGAAAGGGTCAGAGCGGTCACTATGTTACACATTGCTTTAATGCTCAGTTCTGGAGTTGATCAGAACTGAGGAGGTGAAACCAGGCTCCTCTCTTTACTAATAGAGTCACGCTGGGAAAGTTACTTAACCTCTCCGGGCCTCAGTTTCCTCCTCTATAAAGTGGGAACAATAATGGAACCCACCTCATGGGATCAGAAAGCCCACGGTATGTGCCTGGCTTAGGGCAAATGTCATATAAACTTTAGCCTCTCCCACCCCAAAAATATCTTGTCCTCCAAGATTTCAGTCCCATCTCAGAAATAAAAAGGAATTCAGTAACCATGAGAGTTAGTTCAGCCTTCTCTCAATTATTTACAGAAACAACACATTTCCTGTTTGAGGACCATGTCACACATGATATGCCTCCTCTAAACTGGGTCATTAGGAGCATGAAGGACTGGTTTGGATATACAGTGAAAAAGGAAAATCAGTTATGATTGGGTCTGCTCATTTTTACTTATTTCTACTCCCTAAACCCAGATAATTAAGAATTAACTGCACATGGTTAAGCCTCTTATAAAAACACAACGCAAATCTTACCACGTCATTCCCGTTTCAAGCTTTTCAAAGATGCCTAAACCCAAGCTCCTTCCATGATACCCAAGGACCTCCATGATCTGACCCTCATTGCCCTTCCCTGCCTCATCACCTGCTAATCCCTGTCTGGACCTTTATAATCCAGCGATGCTGAACTTCTTTTTTCTCCCTGGTGCCCGGCATCCACTTCCTTGTCTGGTGCCTTTACTCAGATTGCTCCATCAGCCTGGAAAACTTCCCCTCTCCTCGTCTGCCAAATCTGCTCAGACATCATCTTTTCTGGAGGCACCTTCCCCACCACCCACCCCACAGCAGGCTGGGTGCATCCACCTCATGCTCCAGTTATAACCTGTACGTTGTTTCATCACTACATTCACCACTTTGCATTATAAGGACCCCTATTCCTTGTCTCTTGGGCCCTCTAGAGAGTGGGCCCTCTGAGATCAAAGAGTGTGTCTGTCTCTCTTGCCTGTGTGTGTCTATGTGTCTCAGGTGCCCAGCACATAGTAGGCACTCATGAAAGGAAACACACAGAAAAGGTGAGAGACACGTGCAGTTGGACTGGTCAACAGGTAGGAGTAGTTTAGCTAAACAGCACACTGCCCAGGTAATGGAGTCAATGGACTCACCAACACATATTGCCACCCAGCAGTGGCAGGATCCTGGAGAAAGGGCCTCTCCACTAGAAATTTATGACTGAGCAAAGGGGAAAGGAGAGAGATGAAGGGAGACAAACTTATGACGTATAATACCATCTTGGATGGAGTGTTCTAGAAAGCAAGCATGAGAGGGAAAAAAGACATCAAGCAGAGAATCTTGAAGATTAAGTTTGAAAGGACCCAGCAGGCCAAATATTGCATCTTAAAATAAACGTCTTCACTGAGGGCTAAAGCAAGAAGAGGGCCTAAGTATTGTGGAGCAAAGGAGTCCCTACAACCACTGTCCTTCCTGACAACACAGCTCCTGAGCAGAGCTTAGCCAACTGCACATTCCACAGTGGAAACATCAAATTGGATATCCAACAGTTGTTCCAAAGAAACACAGAGATACAGAAATCTGACCCAAGTACTGGCAGTATCCAACTTGAATCTGGCTTCTTTTTATCTTTACTATAGGTCTCACTCCTAGGCAGACAGCCTACATTTATAGTTCTTTGAAAACACAGCAGGTTAAGTACCAAGACTCCAGAGTTATGGCCTACAAGGTACAATATGGTGAGTGAGCCAAGGAGTGACCAACCAAGAGCCGTAGCACATGGAAAGCCAGCACGTTCCTGGTCCTGACATTCTGCACACACCTTCAGGGAACTTCTATCCATAGGAGCCCAGACCGTAGGTGGAGGGGCCAGGAAGTACAGTGAGTTATTAGCATGAATGTCATTCATGAAAACCATGTCCCAGATGTGCATACAGAAAAAGCCAGATTTCTCATTGCCGAACTCCTGCCTGGTCCTGTATCCTTAAGCTCTTTCCACACTAAATTCATACCTGCCCATCAGACATCCTTTACTCCTCCAACCTTCTTTCTCCCACCTATTCATTCACTCTGCAGAGCTCAGGTTAATGGAAATTGTAGATATATTACTTTGTGTGATATTTTAATTATCACTTAATAAATAGTCACTCTCCTCTTGCCCCTCCTTTTTGATATAGAGTAAATTTCCCTCTTCCACTTATGTTGGGCTTCCATGTGACTTGTTTGGGCAGTGGAACGTGAGTAAATGTGAGTGTGTGGTTTGGCTTCTGTCATTCGCCAATGAGAACTCAACTAAGTGGCTCCTAATCCAAAGAGAATGTGGAACAAGATCTGGACCCAGCCCGAAGCCTGGAGCAAGTATAGGTGACCCATAGCCTGAAACAAAGTTGCCCCTGCCCACCCAGAAACCCATGAGTGAGAATAAATGCTTGATTTTTTTAAGTCTTTAGTTCTAGGATGCTTTGTTTTGCATTATTCCTGTAGCAATAGCTAATGGATCCACTCTTAGAAAAGCTCAACTTGATTGCTGGTTTGCTCTTTCTTAACTATTTTCCTGTATAACACAGTGATGGCTCCTTTCCAAATGTAGTCAGCACAGGATGAGCTCTGAATATCCCCAACAGCCTGTTGGTGGCTCTCACACCACAATATATCCAGGATATGCAGTGCCTGGTACCTCCCAGAGATGAGATGGCTGGTGGTTTGGCTGCCTCTGCCTGACTTCCCACCATCAGCAGGATTTCCACTCTAGTCCTTGCTGGAAGCTGTGTGTGCCATACCACCCTCCTCTGCCTCCTCCTGCCCAGGCAGCTCACAGAGTGAAGCGGTCAGCAGGAGAGGGGCTCAGCCTGAGCTGCTGGCAGCAACTCTCCCCATGTCCTCTTGGGCAGAAGACAGATGCTATGTCTGTGCATATGGGCAATGGTAATGAGAATTCCCTGTGGCTTCATGCAAGGGAATCAGGCAGTGCAGGCAAATCAGGCCAAACTTCCCTTCTTGTTCCAGAAATGACAGTGAAACAAATGGCAGGAAACTCTTTGTGCTGACCAATACAGAAAGGATTGCCAGGGCACAGCTCTGGAAGTGGGAAGAAAGTGAGAGGAAAGATAAAGGGAGCAAGAGACAAAGAAAGTGCGAGCACAACTGTAACTTGTGTGAATCACTCTGTATTACATCATTGGCCTTCACAGCTCTGTCCATCAAACCTTACCAAATCCAGTTCCAAAAAGGCTTACATATCTTACAAATATTTGCTATCAGGAAAACATGGCTGATGACATTCTGCAAGCACTCTGGATAGCCAAGGGGCCAAATAGGTGGGAAAAAAATGAGCTGGTTTAAGCAAGCCCAAGGCCACAGTACAACTGGAGGCAGTTCTTAGTTACAAATGGGCCTGTGCCACAGGCAGAATGAAGAAGAGCATCAAGATCCCCTCCCCAAGATTATGCTCTGCCCAGAAGGGTTTATAGGGGGTAGGCAGTGTATGCATGCTCTACACGTGTGCTGCTGAAATGCTAGTAGATCCACCCACAACCTCCAACCCTCAATACCCTTACAATAGAACTATCTGAGTTTGCAACTGACCCCTACCAATGTCAGCTGGTCATGGCATTCTGCACATAGCTCCAGAGAATTCTCTCATCCATAGGAGCCTGGACCATAGGTAGAAGGACCAAGGAGAAGTACTATGAGTTATTAGCATGAATATCATTTGACAATCTTTATTTAGACTGGCATTTGGACTCAGAATTTAAATGAAAAATAGTTCCTGAACAACACATTTTAAATTTTAACTTTCTTTTTAAAAAGACTGTGTGAAGGCCACCAACCATGGCTACAAATGCTCTTCCTCCTTCCTCCTTGGTTCCATAAAGGTTAAGTCACAGAACTACTTCAGAAAGTCAAGCAGCCAGAGAAGGGCTCCTGGAACCTGACTGACAACATAAAAAGGAAAAAGGAAGGGAAGGAATCACACACTGAACAAACAGCTTTGAGGAAAAAGCAGTCAGCATTTTCATAAGGAAATTATTAGTCCGAGTCTGAAAGAGATACACAGACACTATCATATTCAGGACACTAAGGAACCACAGTTAGCCCTCTGAGAACCAGATGCCAGGGAGGAGAGCCGAGAACACCTTCCATACAAGCTCTGTGGCCAAGTCACACCAGCCTTACTCAGGTTCCTCCAGTGCAAACGGAAATAAGAATTGCAGCAAGAAACAGACAAAATCATTCTGAATTCAGTAAAGCTCTATATAAATTTTAGATAAAATGTGTATGTGATTTTGTGATTCTGCAAAGTATCTGCTAAGCACTGAAGAAAGCAAAGTCTCTAAGGTAAAATGAAAGGAAAGACATTGGATCTCTTTAATATAATATTTTAAAACAATACTGAGCACCTACTTGGTGATTCATGCTTTCTCAAAGTTGCATCATTTAGTCCTCACGACGATTCTATAAAACAGGCATTATAATCCCCACTTTACAGGTAAGAAAATTGAGGCTCCGAAAGATAAAGTGACTTGATTGGTCTCCTGGATTTGTGACTTTTTATTCCCTTGTACTACATTCCACAACTTGGGTCTACGTGAATGTAATGAGTGACTTTTATCATGCCTATTAATTTAGAGACGGAATCTGTGCCAGTGCATCCGCTCACAGTCTCTGCCTCAAGACGCTCAAGAAGTCATGTGTCATCTGGAGGGGTGATCCACTCATCCTGAAAGCACCTCCCGCGTTAGCCAATGGGACCTGACACAACCCTGGATTATTGGTCCTTCCCCCCTCTGTTTTGTTGACCTGAATATTATTATAAATGATGCTTAAAAAAAGGCTCATGAGCATCTCATATTCTATCTCCGGTCCCCTTTGGAAAGAAGAGATGCTTATGGAAAACCTCCCTTTCCGTCCTGAGTCAAGACATTCCTTGCCGCCCTGCCACCATTTGGAAGTGATTATCACCAAGATACCCTGACAGAGTGAATGATGCTGAGGGCTCTCTCCTGGATGCTGAGCGAAGAGCTCGCTGCATGCTCCCCACCCCCAGCCCTTGGCACACGCTGTTTAACAGAGAGCCTGGAATCCCACTTGGATGCCGATTTCCACGGCTTGCTTTCCACTTTCTGATACGTGGGATCAACTTTAATAACAAAAACCTGGCAGGGAAGGCACCTCTGCCTAGCAAGAGACCCCAGTGGCAAAACTGAGGGAGTCCTGGTGGGGGGCTGGAGGGCAGACTGTCAGCTCATTTGTTACCCTCCGCCAGAGATGCAAGGGCACCCTGTGACCTTCCCCTAGGCCCTCTGCCTCAAAGTCAACAACAGCAGCAACTGTCTACATAGTGGCTTCTTCCCCTTTTCCTTGAGGAAGCCCCTCCCACCATCTCCAGCCAAGATCCACCCAATCCTTCCTGTAGGTTCAGCTTGGGCTGTAGATTCTTGGGGTAATTTGCACTCCCCACACGGCTCTCAGCAGCCTCTCCAGAAAGGAATGCAAAAACCACTGGGACCAGACATTGCTGGATGCTCAAGATGACCAGCGAACCACCCACCTTTCCCATGACCTTTGTGTCTGAAACTGAAAGCGTTTTGGTAAGCTGGTCTTGGCAAGCTGAATCACAGCATCACAACCTCTGCAACAGTCACCACATTGTAAGGTGCCAGGGAGAGCACGTATTCCATCCCACTGCCTCCACGAGAAAAAATAAAAATGAGAAAAACGTTCATCCACTTCCCCTGGACAGTCATTTCCTCAAAGCTGTTTCATTAGATATTGACAACAATCTTATGCACAGTTATTCTCCTCATTTTACAGATGAACAAAAGCCTCAGCTTTGTTGCCTGATGCCCTACTGTCAGTAAGTGGCAGTCGCAATTTGAATCCCAGTATTACAACTAAAGGGTATATAACTCTCTGCTTCACTTCACAGAGTTTCAGGCTCTCTGAATTCTTGTCCACTACAGAGCTTGAGAGTTTCATAAAGGCAAGGACATTTGACACGCCAACAAAATTTGTCCCAGCTCTATGTGGAATGAATTTGAATTCTTCATTAGTGATGAGTGACAAGAATACCTCTTCTCTAAGCCAGATTTGGTCTCTTTCCACCTTCCTAATTTTCTGTACCTTCCCTCCAAGGTCTTACCAGGCAGGAGGATTTGACAGGCTTCCAATGATGAAATAAATGAGCAGGGTGAGGTGATAAAAACTACCTTCTTTGCCTGTTTTCTTTGTGTTCTTAATAGAATCTCATTAGGTGTAGCATTACAAAGTCAAAGCTGCCTCCATCAAAAGCCACAGAGTACTGAAGATAGAACAGTAAGTAAAAGTGAGTTATCATGCATCACTAGCCATCATTATACCCCCTGACAAAACTAGAAGCCGAGCAGATCTGGCTCTCCGTGCAGTATGAGCACCCAACAGAAGGCTCATGCATCCAATGGGGAGGAGATGCAGATGTTGCCCAGGCACTGATATTCTCCCTCTTTCCTTCTCCCCACTCCTGTATTTTTAGTCTTGCTTCATCTTAGTGAACAATCCTGGTTTATTTGAGGTGTGGGTATGAAGGGCTACTGGAAAGTAATTACCGTTGAATGTCAAATCACCAGTGAGGAGAGCTCCACTCTGCTTTCATCTGCATCGCTCAGGCATTTGCAATACAGAGGAATGTGATGCTGACAAGGATTTGAGAATGTGTATCGTATTTGGTTATGACTCCTGGAATAATTCTGGATAAATGTGATCATCCACAGGACAATGAAAATACTTTATATATAAAAGTTACCATTATGACAATATTTGTAATAATGTACCCCGTATCTGGGAGTCTATTTCTATTTCGACTTTCCCACTTCTTTTAGTTGTAACATTCAAAAAGTTTAAGACATATCTGGAATCTCATCCATAGATGTAATGGAATCCCAAGAACTAAGTATTTCAGTCAACGGGATTCTCATTTTTTCTTCCTCCAGGGCCCCTTGCTCTTCCCTAGAAATGCCTGACTGGAACCGGAGTGGTCAGAATAAACTGCATTATTCATCAGAGATTTTCAAAATGATGGGTCCAAAGGCCTGAAGTGATAAATACTTTATTGGAGGTTCCTAATTATGTGAAAAATGATCTCCCATATGTAAAAAGAATCCCGGTACAAGGCCCGGTCATCCTTGTACCACATTCCTAACTTCATCTGGGTTTGTGTGACAAGCCTCCACTCAACTGGATTCTGAAATCATCAGAAGTTCCCAAGCCCACTCTACTTCAACTGAAGGGATGACATGACAGGAGTGGCTTGCCCCTCAGAACCCCAGGTACTGCAGCTGTCGGCTGTGGAGACCCAGCCCACCCACTGGCTCTTAACAGCCTCATGCCCCTGAAGCTACTGCATGGACATGCCTGAAGATAGGCATACCACACCAAGAGCCACACACCCCAAATTTCAAAGATCAACAGCCTCCTTCCCAGAATTGTCATCAAAGATTAAGGGATGTCACCCTGAGTCGGGCAAGCTCTAAACTGTAAACCCAGCTTTGAGAGAGAAAGAGAAGGGTTTGCCTGTCCCAGAGGCTCCAGGAGAAGCAAGCTCTTCAGGCTTCCCCTGCACAAAGGCATTCGAGTTCTTTGAAGGACCATGGGGCCAATTTTTGCTATAAGGCTCAATTAACTCGGAGCATCTCAGAGGGCACTGGTGTGTGATGTGCCCTCCATGATGGCTGAGAGCTCCTCAAAAGCCTCCAATCTTAACTCACAGCTTCGCAGTGACCCAAAACAGAACTCCTAGTACCACCATGACTACTCTAGCAGATTGTCCTGAGCTACCTGCTGTGCCTTTAGAGGAGCAAGAAGCAACCATGTACTGTTATATCCTCATATTCTTTCATCAACCCTGAAAAATCATAATTGCTTTGGTTTTCAATGGTTTGGATGTTTTCCTTTGTTTTCTAAATGCCTGGACTCTATTTTAATAATTCTAAAAAGTACTGGAATATCTCCCTGATTACTATTCTAATGGGCTTTAAAGTTGAAAACCAGGGCCATGAGGATAAGAAAGAGTTATTGCTGTGTATTAGATTAGCAAAAGAACGGTATCTATACTAGGCAGAGTAAAGTCTGGGAAATCAGGAGCTTATGAGTGCTAAGTTCAGCTCTGCCCCTATTTGCTGTTGCTCTGAGAAAATTTCATTGTGCTATTACCTTTAATTTTTTTCACACATAAAACAGGGATGCTTATCCAGATTAAAGACATCTGGTTATAAATTATCTGACTCTCTTCCCACCAAGAGCTGGAACCATTTCCCCAACCATGAGTCTTGATGGGCTCTATGACAGTGGAAGTCACAGTGGGAGTCACAGTGTGCCAGTTTCCCAGCCCAGGTTTTAAGAGACTAGTAGGTTCCACTTGCTGTCTATTGGATCATTCATGCTTGGAATTCAGCCACCATGCTGCAAGGAACAGAGGCTCACATGAAGAGGAAATAAGATCCCCAAGCCAACATCCTTAGCTGAGCTCCCAGGCAAGAGCCAGGACCAACTTAACAGTCACATGTGTGAGCCAGCTTGGAAACAGATCCTCCATCTCCAGCTGGTCTGCCAGCAACAGACACTGTATTAAACAGCAATAAACCATCCTTGCTGAGCCCTACCCTACTGCAGATTCATTAGCAAAATAAATGGTGGTGGTCGTTTCCAGTCTCCAACTTTTGGCTTGGTGTGTTATGTGCCAATGAATGACAGGGATTTATATTTAGACTTTCAGGGAAGAAAATTGAACTGAACCAAATATAAAGAAATTATCTTTTTCAGTTATACCTCTCTGGCTCACACAAAGAGGCTGAGTATCATGGGGCAAATGTCCACCAAAGAATTGGCATTCTTGTCTAATGGTCTTATATCCCCATCACTGACAGAGGGTTAATCATGCTCAACTTATGCCAATTGGAAACAATATATAGAGTCCACAAGTAAGTTCATCCTAGCAAAATTAGCATAATTTATGGGGCCCAGTGGTGAAGTGAAAATGCATCATTCCTCATTCAAAAATTAAGAATTATATATAGCTGTAGGCAGTGGCTCATGCCTATAATCCCAGCATTTTGGGAGGCTGAGGCAGGCAGATCACGAGGTCAAGAGATCAAGACCATCCTGGCCAACATGGTGAAACCCTGTCTCTACTAAAAATACAAACATTAGCTGGGCGTGGTGGTGTGTGCCTGTAGTCCCAGCTACTTGGGAGGTTGAGGCAGGAGAATTGCTTGAACCTGGGAGGCAGAGGTTGCAGTGAGCTGAGATTGCACCACTGCACTCCAGCCTGGCACTTGACAACAGAGCAAAACTCTGTCTCAAAAAATAATTATTATTATATATAAAATTATAAATAATTTCAAGAGGGAACAGTATAGGATTAAACCAAAAAGCTGCCCTGCATCCCAGCTTAATGGCCTAGCTGATCTGATCCATATCATGGAAACGCATATTCTAAACCCTAGATACCAATCTTCTCCACTCCTTACCTGATATTTCATTTAGAACAAGCATTCTGATATTTCACTTAGAATAAGCCAAAATCTTCCTTATGTCATGAACCATTCTTTAAAATGATCAACCAACTTCTTCATACTTAGTTACCCACACCCTCTTCCTTTTTTTTTTTTTTCTGTTGTTTTTGTTATTGGGGTCAGGGTTGCATAATGGAGAAGAGTTTTTAAAAGGTATGGGCAGGGCTTAAGGAAAGCAACAAAAAATGGTATGGAATCCCAGGCTGGAAACTTCAGGCAGCTATTGCCAGCCCTAGGCCTGAAGGGAGCAGTTAGCAGAACCCACATGGACAAAGACATATGATTGTATCTTTGACTTCTGGTGAAAGGACAAAACCGACATGTAGGGAATGCATGGGGAAGGAGCCTGGGGAATAAATTCCCAGCTCATTTCCCTTCTGCTTTCAGCTCTTCTGCCAGGGCCTCTTCCTGGTCAAAGCAAGAGAAACCAGAGGACAGAGGAGTTCCCTGAGGCAGGACATACAAGCCAGTCTCATAGGAGCATACCTGAAAGCTAAGCTATTTTTTAAGAAAGCCAGAAAAGCCCTCTTTAGGAATCTCAGCATTTTCTCACTTATCCCTGCAGATAACAACAACAAAAACAGCCTCGCAGGAGGAACCGCTTGGCTGACATTTCCCAAACTGCTCTCAGAAGTCAGGGCTGAGCTGGGTATCTGAGGTAATGCAGGCAATGAGTGGTTATGCCAGAGATGGCAGGGGCCAGCTCTCACCCCGCAGCGATGAGAAGGAGTGATAACAACAAACAGAGAGAGGCAACCAAGCCAGCTCCCTAAGCCAAGCAGTAAATATCTCCACAAGCTCACACCTTCTTGAGAAATAACTGCCACCTCTGCCATTTGTATGGAGCATGCTTGAGGGTGGTGGGGGTGGGAAAAGGGAGACAGTCACCACTTATGCACCATCAGAGCTCCAAAACAAAGCAGAGAATGTGGCAAAGGGGGCCCAAGAACATCCCTCTATCCTCCCGTAACCAGCCTCCATGAATGTAACATCTCAGGATGCTTCAAAAAGGGCTCAAGTGGCCGGTCACACATCTGTCATACCAGTACTTTGGGAGGCCGAGGTGAGCGGATCACGAGGTCAAGAGATCAAGACCATCCTGGCCAATATGACGAAACCCCATCTCTACTAAAAATACAAAAATTATCTGGGTGTGGTGGCATGCACCTGTAATGGCAGCTACTCAGGAGGCTGAGGCAGGAGAATTGCTTGAACCCGGGAGGTGGACGTTGCAGTGAGCCAAGATCATGCCACTGCTCTCCAGCCTGGTGACTGAGGCTCAAACAACTTTGCTTTTATGCTTGCATCTTAATTAGGTGCAGGCGACCCCAGGTCAGTGGTAATATTTTTGCAAGTCAACCTTTTCTGCCTTTAAGATCTGACAGGAGACAGGGTGCAGTAGCTCTAATGTTAGATCAGTCGCCTTTCTATGTGGTCCCCCATCTTACTGACCTGTTTCCTTCTTATAGGTCTTAGCTTTTTCTCTCTTCATTTTGTTTCTTCTAGCTTTTTTCTACCTTTTAAAAACTATAATTTCTTCCAATATTCTTATTTTTCAATACCCTCATTCTGTAGATCCCATCCCTGTTCTCTTTTTTTTAGTCTCTCAGGGTTTGAACCGAGAACTCAGATATTCATGGTCTCCATCCCCACAAGACTTCTAGGGTCCAGCATCTTCTCCCTTTAAGCAAAACTGGCAGTTTCCGTTTTCTACAGTAGCTAGCATGTTATCTTTCTTTATTCATACTAAGCATCCAATAATTATTAGAATTACCTGAGTACTGAGGGCATATGTAGCAGATAGTGGTGGATGGCTTCCACTTGGCATCAGTTGGAGCACAGCAATCACAGGCAGCTCCACTTCATCCCAGGCAGAAGCCCTAAACACCAGCACCCTGGAGGCTCCTGCTAAACTGGTGACCTAGTTCCTTTCTCTGTTTCCCAGCCCCTGGGTTAAGTGAATGATCAGATACCTGCACGAGACAGGACAGTCTGGAGTTGCGCTGTTTGTCTCTCTTGACGTGTTCAGCAAGGCACATCTTATCAATTAACACTCTTATTACAGCTGTTCTCTATCTTCATCTTTCCCTCTCATTCTGTTCTCTACCCCTCCCTGTTTAGTCAAAGTCATTCTAATAAGTCACAGCTTTTACATTTATGAAGGGGATGTCCCCACAAACCACATCCACAACTCCCTTCTGGCCATGCCTGCCTTTGGGCTGGTTCCAGCCACGTTTCTAAACTCCCCTCTCCCAACATCCACCCTAACCAAAGAATATTCAGGAAAAGCCCTACTTCCTTTCATCTCTACCCACTCCAACCTTGGTTTAAAGCCCCCCAGGCCCAGAACATCAGCACAAGAACTTCAGAAATCTTAACTATAGCTTTGTACTTTGAATACTGGCTTTGAAGTACTTGCTAACAGCTATAATTGGCATTATGGAAGAAGGTTAGAATAAATTACTTGTAGCTAAGGAGCCAGCAAAGTGGAAATTATCCAAGTCATCTTGTATTTGGTCCTTAATCCAACACTATAAAACTAAATCCTTGTCACCCTGACTCCTTGTTAGGCTGAAGCACAACACAGCATTTCACAATCCCACACTGTATCTGACAGCCTTGAGATCTGGCCCCCTCTACCCTCAGGGAAAGCCTCAAAACCATCAAGGAGGCACCACGCAGCTTTGGAGAGTCCCATCCACTACCGACACAAGTGACCCACCAAATACCTCTGCCTCTCTCCTAGAACCTTGACTTCAGCAGCTGAGTTGATCCTTACCAGGGTATTGCCTACAAAAACATTCAAGGAGCACCCCTCTCTGCAGTAGTGATTTTAAATCAGGGGTTCTGAAAATTGGAAATCTTAAAGACCCAAAGGGCTTCCCCTCTCTGGTAGTATTTCAGATCCCATCATCGGAGGCAGATGTGCACTGGCCAAGTAAGGACCTACTGGACATCTCTCATAATAGAGTACCAGCGTCCAGGTCAGGCGACAGGTGCACAGACACCCCCGTCACCCAGTCTGTCCATGGGACATGGTGTGCAGGGGAGATTTTATTTTCTGACAGGAGGAGGAAGGTTTTTCTTTCTTGATTGGGTAGCTGCCTTGGTGACATTCTGTCTTGTGTATATACTCTGTGTGTGTGTGTGTGTGTGTGTGTGTGTGTGTGTGTGTGTGTGTTGCGAGACAGAGTGCACAGAGGCATGAAGGAGAGACAGGTGAACACTGGGCAGCGTCTGTCCCCTTCCCAGCCCCATGAACACATGCTGAGAGCTGACCACAGGTAGATGGGGAGGGCGGAGCAGAGAGGCCTGGGAGCACAGTGTTGCTGCTTCAGGGCCCAGGGACAGAGAAAAACACCCAGCTGCTGAAGGAACCAGCACCATGGTCACTTTAAGGACTGGAGGTCCTGGGGGCACTGTTACCACCTGCCCCTTGGTCCCTACCCTAGCAATCTCGTGGTGGGCACCCTTGGCCATAGGGTCTATGACTCCCTCAAGCTGCTTCACAAGCAGAGAACACTGCAGGGAGACACTGGGCAGGAAAAACTGGGGCTGCCAGGCTGGTACAGAGACATGCACAGAAGTGGTTTGTAGGGGAGGTGGCTGGAGCCAAAGGAGAAATCTTTAAAGTGAACATGCCCTCATTTGCATCCATATGCAGGCAGGTCCCCAGGGGCATCTGGGTTACACACAGGAGGCTGGCCATGGAGACAGAGGTACTTGCACTTTCTCAGCACAAAAGAAAAATGGCAAATGAGGAGTTGGAGAGAAGCCCAGCAGCCTGTTGCGGCAGCACCTCCCCACCCGGATCCCACGGGGCACTCGGGCCCAGGCAAAGCCTCCACCCTCGATGGGATCCAGGCTTCCCTTCCTTTTGATGGATGCACTTTTCTGATTAGGATTTGGTTCAGTGAGAATGAGTTTAGAAAACCTAGAAGGAAAAAGAAAAAACTCCAAAAAAAAAATACTCTGATAAGATTATTTATGGAATTGATACTTGTAAATGGCTTAAGAAGAAAGTGAACTCTCCTTCATGTTTCTGAACCCCTCCATCACCACCACAACACCCAGCATGTGCATCAGACACAGTGAGCCTTCAGCCCGCGTCCATCATTCTGTACATATAGAGGGGTGCTATGAATTTGTGGAACCCATTCTGTACATCTGAGGGGTGCTGTGAATTTGTAGAAAGGCGAAACCCCAACAGTTCCAAGTCTAGTTTATTTTTAAGCCCATAGAAATCCAATAATCATAGATACAATTAATACACATGCTCCAAACACTCCAACTATGGGATACATGGGAAATACCTGAATACTTTTACAAAAAAAAGTTATAAAAGAGGCAGCAGGATGAATAAGTTGCATTCTGGATTTACCTTTCTCTTTGTATTAGTTAGGATACTGGACTTCAGAATAAGGTAAAATTGAAATGTACATATTAATACAAAAAAACTACAGTATTAAAAAAAAAAGTAGAGGCACAGAGCATGTTTGTACACCAAGGCATTTCAGATGTGTCAGCCTGGGCTCTTATCACATGGGGAAAAAATAAAGCCATTCTGAACCACTGGGACACAGGTCCAGCCCCAAAATGTGAAGCCTGATAATAGAAGAGGACAAGATCCTTCTGAGTGGGGCTCCAGGCCCAGAAGATTTCTGCAAACTATTATCTAATTTGATTCCCCTCATTGCATTACAAGGGGATTTAAAACACATCACCTCCTGCTGAAATGGGTTCTGGTAAATTTCTTGAGAGCTCTCGCGGATCTCACGTCATCCTCTGGGTTCAGGGTCAACGCTGCATTAATGACCCACCATTTATCCGCTTCGTAATTCATTCCCTGGCAACCTATTTTATTTATGCTGTATAAATTCAGGAAGCAATTAATAGTTGCCACAAAGGCAACATGAGTCAGGGTGCTTTTCTCAACAAAACTTCAGAGCACCGCACTTCTCATGCCCCAAGGCAGAGAAAGGAAGCAAAGCTCACTGAGGAAAAGCACTAAATCACTTCACTACATGTTCTGTCTTCCTTCTCTCCCAGTTTGGAGGGAAGCAACTTTCTGGCTTTTCTCTTAGCACCTTCTTTTCCCACTTTATAAAGAAAGAATTCCTGTTGCTGACAGCTGTCCATGCAACCTTTTTTGATATCCTGTTTACCTTACGGTTCTGTTCAGGCAAAAGTAATTTAGTAACACCATAAAAATCATGAGGAAGGAGCAGTTAACTAACCCAAAACAAATTATCCTAATGCAAAAAAGAAATGAAAATAGGAGTCCTTCTAGGATTTGACTTCCTTGCACTCCACAAGCATCTCCCAGGTAGCTGAAACAGACATCAGCCAAAGGACAGAGAGGTGACTTGTTCATGCCAGTACAGAGGGTCAAAAGAGAAGTCAGAATTCAGACAAAATCTGCTGGCTTCAGGTTCAGAGCATTTGTTAAGGCATTATATACATAATGTTTTTTTCTGTGAAGACTCCAAGCCATTTACTTGTAAGCTGTGATAGATGCTGTGGATTGGTTAACCCAGCTCACATCCTCAAGCCCCTTCTCCCAGACAATTTCACTGTTAAGAGCTGCCCATTTGACTCAATGAGATGTAAGAGGAAGCCCCTGGGTGGCTTCCAAGAGAGCTTTTAAAAGGAGACAAGACCCAGCTAGTGTGATTCTTTGACCTTTTACCCTTCCCCTTTTGGCCCTATACTCTTCTTGCCTGGAATGTGATTACAAGGCTGCAGCTGCACAGTCTTCCTGGCCCTGAGAATAAAGACCTATGTGCCAAAGAGATGGAAAGGAGAAATATAGAAAGAGCCTGGATTACTGATGGCATCAATGAGCCACCATACCACTTCTGTACTGCCTATCCTCAGACAGCTTGTAACGTGGAAGAAACCAACTTCCCTTCTGGTTAAGCCCGGGTTAATTGGGTTTTCTGTTATTTGAAGCTGAAAGTATTTCAGCTGAGTTCTCTCTCGCTCTATCTCTCTCTCACACTCACTCACACGCGCACACACACCAACTTCTTTGTAGAAACTAGACATTCCTTAACATAATAAAGAATGGCAATCTTAAACCTACAGCCAACGTTATACTTTAGTCAACTGAAAGACATTCATTTTCCCGTAAAATTCAGGAAAAAAAAGACAAAAGTGATCCATATTACCTCTACTATTTAAATACTTAAGAAGTTCTGTGTTAAAAATAGATAAATACATAGAGATACAACTGCTGGAAGGAATAAGATAAAATAGTTAATGATTTGCAAATGAGTAAAGTCAAGAGAATAAAGGAAAGGCTTACAAGTATAGATTTAGTAAAGTGTAGAGATACAAGACCATATATAAAAATTATAAACATTTCTATGTTGCTAGTAACAAAGTTTAAAATAAAGATTCTGGATATTAGCCATTTGTCAGATGGACAGATTGCAAAAATTTTCTCCCATTCTGTGTAGGTTGCCTGTTCACTCTAATGATAGTTTCTTTTGCTGTTCAGAAGTTCTTTAGTTTAATTAGATTTCATTTGTCGACTTTGGCTTTTGTTGCCATTGCTTTTGGTGTTTTAGTCATGAAGTCTTTGCCCATGCCTATGTCCTGAATGGTACTGCCTAGGTTTTCTTCCAGGGTTTTTATGGTTTTAGATCTTAGGTTTAAGTTTTTAATCCATCTTGAGTTAATTTTTGTGTAATGTGTAAGGAAGGGGAAAAAGAAGTTCTAAAAATGTTAACATGCTTTATTCCATAATCCTCCCTCCAGTAATCTAGGAAAATAATCTAAGATAAAATAAAATATGTATTATCAGTAAGGCCACCTAAGTGTCAGTAACATCATAAATGGGTAAACAAATTGTTCTATGACTTAAGTTCCATAACCATTAAAACCATACTCTCAAAGACTAATGACATGGGAAAACATTAATATAATGTTAAACAAAAATAGATGGTTACAAGACTGTACATATGAATAGGCAAAACACAGGCACACACATGAATAATGAGGGAGGGGGAAATACTAGAAAGAAAATATACCAAAATACTAAGAAGGTAACCTGTAAATAGTGGAATTGTAGATGATTTTCACTTGTGTATATTTTTTGTATTTTCCAAATGTTCTCTACTAAGCATTTAGTTACCTTGTAATTCAGTGTCTCTGACCATTACAACGTGGTATCTCTCAACCACATGGGCCACCAGCTTTGTCAAGGTTATAGTTCTGCATAACAACCACTAAGGTACAACTTCTACCTCCAACTAGATTTTTCTTTCATTATAGGGTGACAAGGCACATTCATTTTCTCCCCAGTAAAGAACTAAAACTGCTTCTTTTACAAGCACCAGAAACTTCTTTTACAAACACTTAAGTGGAATAAAAAATTGAGATCTTTTGATAAATGTCTGTTCATGTCCTTTGTCCTTTGGTTTTCCACCTGCTGACGTTATGTTAAAAGGCAGTACTATTGATAGACATCTCACAACCTAGACTATACAACCCAAGAAGTGCTGCATATAGTGAGGATGGCTAATATCCACACCATAGAGAGCATGCCACAGAGAAATTGACATCTTTGATTTGCTGAGGTCTTGAGCCCACCCCAATGTCATTGTTAGCTAAGACACTAAGCACAAATTAAATGTAAAGACTGAAATGTGTTTCTTCTCCTAAAAATTAAGAGTCAAGATGGGAGTCTTGAAGGATATTCTGCAAGGCAGAAGGAAGAATGAGAGAAAAAAAGACATTGTGTGTGCATAAACCTTTGGCCACTGACCATACGGGTCTTCTCAAGGGCAGATTACCAGTACTCTAATAGGGGGACACTACAGAGTAATCTCAAACCTGAAAGAGACATTCATACATTCAGTAGAAACTTCAGAGGATTCCATAAGATCAAATGTGTACCCTGCAAAATATTAATATTTGCCTGGTCTTGCTCATTGCATATCTTTCTAAATAGAATTGCCATTACAAGTAACCCAGCTTTTCTGGGATGTTAGGAGTATTGCCTAGAGATAAGGGTATCCACCTAAAAGGGAAGCCAGTAATTTTAACTACCTGAATAGTAATTCCATGGGATAAGTCAGACACATTGTAAGAAAAGATAAAGGTAAAAAACAATGACAAAATGCTATGTAATATTACACAAAAGCTAAATGTTATGTCCACACTAAAACTTCTACATAAATGTTTATAGCAGCATTATTCAGAGTAGCTAAAAAAAGTTAAAACATCCCAAATGTCCATCAACAGCTGAATGATAAACAAAACATGGTACATCCATGCAATCAAATATTACTCATCCATAAAAAGGAATGGAGTACTGACACATGCTACACATAGATGAACCCTAAAAACATTATGCTAAGTAAAAGAAGTCAAATACTAAAGACCTCAGACTGTATGATCTCATTTATGTGAAATGTCCACAATAGGCAAAGCCATAAAAACAGAGAATAGATTAATCGTTGCCAGGAGCTGTGGAGTTATGGATAGGTAGTTACTACTAATGGATACAGAGTTTCTTTGTAAGGTGATGACAGTGTTCTAAAATAATAAGGAAAATAGGGGTGATAGTTGCACAACTCTGTGAACATACTAAAAACCACTGAGTTGTATGATTCATTTCAAAAGAGTTTTATGGTATGTCAATTATATCTCAATAAAACTGTTATTTAAAAAATAAACCTATCTTTTGATTCCTCTCTCCTCTGCAATAGCTTCCCTGTTTTTCTCCCAGTTTTTTCTGTTTCACTCTAAAGATAACTGGTAGAATAATCTTCCTAATACCACTATTAAATGATTTCTATGGTCAGGAACCCACCATGGCTTACCTCACACAATATAAAACATCAACTCCAAATGGACCAAAGATCTAATTTATAAAGCCAAAAACTATAAAACTCTTACCAGAAAATGTGGGGATAAATTTTTATGACTTGGCAGTGGCTTCTTGGATATAAAAACAAAAGCACAATCAACAAAAGAAAAATCAAACCATTTGACTTTACCAAAATTGAAAACTTTTGTGCATCAAAAGACACAATCAATAAAGTGAAAAGACAATCCACAGAATGGGAGAAAATATTTGCAAATCATATAATACATAAGGGTCTAGTATCTAGACTATATAAAGAGTAATACCCACAGAATGGGAGAAAATATTTGCAAGTCATATGAGTCTAATATACAGAATATATAAAGAGTGCTAAACAATTAAACAACAAAAAGACAAGCACAATTTTAAAATGGACAAAGGATTTGAATAGACATTTTTCCAAAAGTAGTATACAAATTGCTAATAAGCATATGAAAAGATGCTCAACATCATTAGTCTTTAGGGAAATGCAAATCAAAGCCAGAATAAGATACCACTTTATACCTACTAGGATGGCCATTTTTAAAAAAATGAAAAATGAGTGTTGGTGAGGATTCAGAGAAATTGGAACCCTCATATATTGCTGGTGGAAAGAAAAATGGTATGGCTGCTGTGGAAAATAGTTTGACAGTTCCTCAAAAAGTTAAACATAGAATTGCCATGTGGCCAAGCAATTCCACACCTAGGCATGGGCCCAAAACAACTGAAAATAGGTGTTCAAACAAAGCTTGTACAAAATGTTCATAGTAGCATTATTCATGACAGTCAAAAGGTAGAAACAACCCAAATATCTACCAAATAATGAATGATATACAAAATGTGGTATATATATATATACAGTGGAATATTATTTATCCATAAAAAGGAAGATAGTACTGCTACATGCTCCAGCATGGATGAACCTTGAAAAGCTTATTTTAAGTGAGAGAAGCCAGACATAAAAGGCTACATATTGTATGATTTATTTTATATGAAATATCCAGAATAGGCAAATTTATAAAAACAGAAAATCAAGTAGGGGCTGAGGTAAACGAAGAAAGGGGAACTGTCTGCTTAATGGGCACAGAGTTTCTTTCAGGGATGATGGACATATTCTGGAATTAGATAGTGGTGATGGTTGCACAAAATTGTGAATGTACTAAAAGCCACTGAAGTATACACTTTACAATGGCTAAAATGGTGAATTTTATGTTATACGACTTTTATCTCAATAAACAGAAAAAAATAACCCACCATGGTTCCTTAACACCTAGACTTTGAAAATTCTTCTTGAATTATTCCTATCCTTGTCTTTTCTGACTTTTCCATTCATTTTTAATCATGTATTAATTCAATATACCAGTGCTGTGTCCCTTAGGTCAGAACACAATTAGCTGATTTCAAACTGTTTCTTCAAATGCCATTCTCTTCACCCAGAATAACTCCCTTACTCCTCTACCATGGAAAAATCTCAGAATCAAAAGGGGCAGAATGTAATTTCAGATTACTACTTACTAATTGTCTTACCTTGAGTAACTAAACTTCTCCAAGTCTTGCTTCTTTACTTGTAAAATGAGTAGTCAAAATTCAATTAATAAATACATGTATTCTAATTCTGCTTTGCTCCAGAGTAATATTATCTGCCCAGCCTGCTATACAAGTCAGTTAACCATACAAAATATATGGAAATGCTTCATGAATTATAAAGCGCCAAATCTATGTTAGGTGATAATATAATATACGCCAGTGTTTCCCAAGCTTCAAGAATTTTCACATCACAAAAGTGGTGTATGCCAAGTCTCACCACCGTAAAATTATAACTTAACATTTGTAATCAACTCACTCATTTTACTTAAACAGATTCGTTATAAAATAGAAACTCTGTATTACTGCCATGAGATCATTGGTTTAACACAATAATTTTTCTGCACATGTTAAAAATAAAGACACTACCATCACAATATAAAATGTGTACCCAGATGCCACATAAAGTCACCTTCTGTACCATCACTAGCAGCATACATGATAAATACTGGTCTCTGCCAACTGCCTTTTTAAAAAACTGACTACAAATTTACCTACTCTAGAAAACCACCCCATCCTTCGATCTACTTTTCATCCCATTTTAGGCCTTCTTTGCTCCTTCATAAGTCCTTGCATGTTTAATTTATACCCCATCACTTTTGTGTGTGTTTTCACTGTTCTCAGTACTTTCTCATCTGTGCTTTTCTCCTGTACTAGATTGTAAAACACCAAAAGCAAAGACCTTCACTTATTTCTTTTAGTTCCTCCCATAGGCCCAACTGCAGTACAAAATCATTTACTGAACAGATAAAAGTTGGCCTGAACGTTGTGTCTACCAAATACTTGCAGTTAACCTATCATCTCATTTCTAAAGATAGCACACAATTAACCCACATCATTTTCTAGTCTATATGTAGCTACACTAATAGCCTAACACAGGTATCAACCCATGAGAAAGATAAAAATATGACTCATGCCTGGCACATTGCAGGCACTCAGTCAATTCTGTGGAATGGATGTTGAATAAGTGAGATGATTACTTAGCAGGTCATGCTTTCTCAGACAGACCACCTGCAGAAGGTGAGGGGCACACCATAAGAAAACTAACACCCACCCAGGGCTGAACATCCGAGGTGTGAGCAGCTGAACTCCGGTCTCTGGTCAAAGCCTCCTTCCGCTAGCCCAAGAGCAGCTCTACCCTGATGAGGGGCTCAGTCCTCAATTTGCTACTCTCCTAATTAGAAATAAATCTCTATAAGACAGAAGAGCCATTGAGTGTCCACAGTGCATTTTGGCCACAAGTCTCAAAGCACTGATAAAAGAAGCTGCGAGTGAAATTACTGATTGAATACATTCAGACCCAGAGCAATCCTTGTGTCAATGTTGACAGACCAGCTCTTTATCATCCAGCTCCAGGAGGGCAAACGTAAAGCAAAACCACCAGAGATACAGAGAGAAAAAGGAATATTTGCAACTACAGGACCATAGAGTTTTAGATTAATAAAATGACAATAAATATTAATAACAACATGAATGGTTTTTAATCCTAAAGGTGTCTAGCTCTTTAAGTCTACAAAATGTTACTCAAATTTTATTATCCTATATGATTCTTATACCAGCCCTATCAGAGAAATAATTTGCCCATTTTTACAAATGAAGAAACTGAGGTTCAAAGGGCATCTTAAGCCCAGGTTTTCTGACTCCAAATACAGTGCTCTTTTGATCGCAACATCATTCAGTTAAGCCAGCTTTCTTCTTTGTGCTGAAACATGGTAAGGAAATGTTTAATATAAGAAGAATTTTGAATGCCTTCTATACCGACATTATAACAAAGATTCACTCCAAGTTTAAAGCACTGTAACAAAGTCTTCTTTACTTGAGCTAAACGTCTCTCCAGGGAGCTCCTGCCACTCCTTAGCCCCCAGATGACCACCACATCACCATCTCTAAAACCCTCCAAAGGCTTCTGCACAGCCCCCTAAAGAAACCCAAGCAAACTTTGCCTACCAGATTGTTAATCCCAATGTTGGTCTCAAAACAAGATGCTGTTCCTCACCATAGTTCTCACTAAAAGACCTCTATCTGGACTCCCCAGACCTGTACAATCAGTTTGTTCTCGTTACTTACTCTTGGATTTTCTGTACTCATGAATAACTGGAGAAACAGAACTAGAAATTCTAATTAAACCATTCTATCATTTCTATTTTTTTCTTTTCGTGTATTTTGTACCAATGATACCTAGATGAGGATTGTATAATTCCTTTCCATCATTGTTTAGATTTAGATCACTATTAAATATATATATATACACACATATGTGTGTGTGTGTATGTGTATACGTGTGTGTATATACATTCTTTCCAACACTGCCTTTTCACAAGCTATCCAGTGCCCCCAAGATGAGGATTATCTATGACAGCCCCATGGTCCTTGGATGAGAGAGAACAGAGCATCCTCCTCTCAGTTAATTACCATTTCTTGCCTGTGCATTTGATTTCAATAAAGTCTCTCTAATTACTTCAAATATCACTGCTCCTTCCCCCTCCCCTCTCTCTTGTACCCCTCTTTCTCTTTGAGAGCCTGAGACTGATGAACTCAAACACCAGCAAGCCTCAGGCATATGCTGCGACGAGCAAAGACTTCTCAAAGTTAATAAGCCAGGAGAGTTAATAAACCAGATTCCCAAAGTTAATAACCCTGGAAAACACAATTATCACTACTATTACTATTATTAAAATATTGCCATTATGATTGTTGTTGTTATTCTCAGCCTCATCTGCAGCTACCCTAAGACCCTCCCCCACACCTGCCTGCCTCCCCTTCCTTCCCCCATCCTCACTGGTGGCAGTAATATTGTGTGAGTAATCCCAGAGGGGCTCCCCAGCACTGCCCTGTTGGAGGAAGCAATATTGGAGCTCGTGCAGCCCCTGGTCCCTTCAGGCCCAGCTCTGCCCTTTTATATTACACACTGTTCAGTCAAATCCATCACCGACCTCCCAGATCTTTCCAATAGGCTTGAGAAGGCTGGTGGAAATGATGATTAAAGAAGCTGGAGACAAAGAGGAGGGGAAGGGGGTAGATGAGATAGGAGAAAAGATATTTGGGTTTTGGACACGCTTGAGCTGTCACTGAGTCTGATTTCCATATGATGGCTTCTGAGGATCAGTACTTCCCTGCACCGTCCAGGCAAGGCATGATTCTCTCAGGATCCATTAGGAATGTCTGCAAATCAGGGTAATATTAACCATAACTGTTTTGCAGACTCCCAGCAAATGTATTCCTCTCTCACCTGTTTTCTTTCCCTTTGGAGGAATCACTCATCAATGGAGACAGAATCCTTTTAGAACTGGTCAATGGTATTAAACAAGTGGGAAAAGGATCATGGGGCAGCAGGGCCTTACATTTCATTTAGGCCAAATTCTCATTTTATTCGTGAAGAAACTGAAGCCCAACAAAGTCAAGTGTGTCTGGGTCAGCTGGTTAAGAGGGGTTTTGAACATGCCTGAGCTGTCACTGAGCTCCCTGGACTGTTGATCTCCAGCACACCTTCCTTCTGCAAGTGGCTGCATCCTTTTCTTCCCCAGCTCTTCCTAGGCCCTCCTCATCTTGTTTCCTGTCAAACTCAACCACTTCCCCCAAACTTACTCAGTTCCATGCGGTTCCAATTTCAGTGATTCATATCACGACATCCCAGTGATTCCCAGCTTGGAGACATTCTAGGTGTCTAGAGATATCCTTGATTATTACAACTGCAATCACCACTGGCATCAAGTGGGTAGATCCAGGGATGCTGCTAAACACCCTACAATGTGCAGAACAGCCCTCTCCCCACCCACAGCCCGACACACACACACACACACACACACACACACACACACACACACACACAGAGCAAACAATCATATGGCTTAAAATGGCAATAGTACCCAGATAGAGAAACCCTACTATACCCACTCTGGCTCAACAACTCAATTACCTTGAAATTTCCTTCATGAGCAGCTGAAAGCATGCATCTGGAGACTACAGTAGAGATGATTTGGTAGGTTTGAGATCCCGAAGTCACCCTCTTGAGATACCAGCTGAAACTGGGAGAGTGGACAAGTACATTGGTTGGAAGAAGGTAGGCAAAAGAGATATAAGGAAAGGACTGTGGGCAAGGACCACAGAGGAACCAAAAAAAAGGAAGCAGCAGTACTCCAAGGAGAGAAGAAAGCCAAGTGCAGCCCAAACAATGAGCTGACTCTACCTGTGCACATACAACCAAGTACAGGCCCAGGCCATGTTTCAAAGGATACTGCAGCAGATATAGACACCCAGAAAGAGCTCCAGGTCATCCTGATCCCAACAAAGCTGAGCCTGACTTAGAGAAAGAGCTACTAAAGATGGCCCTCTGGGTGTGCAGAAACACCAGAAGGCAAGGGCAGGACTGCTGCCAAATCCTGGAGCTGAGTCTTGAACTCCAGATCCTATCCCAGAACCCATCCAAAAAGGACAGACACAAGGGCAGCCATTCCGACAGCCTCAGGCTTCTCACCCTACAGTACTCCACCACCAGGAAATGAAGCTGAAACTGGACTGTAGGAGCCACCTGGGTCTGGACACACCGCCCAGCCAGGAAGAAAGGGCCTCCCACACTGCTCACAGCCCAAATCCAGTCCCTCTTCAACAAGGTAGCTGCTGCCAGCAGGAAGCCTCAGAAGGAGTCAAGAGTAATTAAAAGCTGTGAAAGCAGCATTGTCTCTATTGTAAATCCTTCTCACTAAGAGGCCTTTACCAGAGAGTTCTCAAAGGCTGGGAGAGGGCAGAGCTGTGACAGCCACCACCTCGACTTAGAGAGTCCAGCAAGGAACTTGAATGGGAAAATATTTCTGTCTAACATGGAAACGAGGAAGTTGCATCACTTCACTCTGCCTCTAGGGTTGAAACTAGGGGGAAAAGTAAGACAATGAGAGTGGAAGGAGAGCTAAGGAGAGCATATGGCACAAGCTAGGACAAAAAAAAGAATTACATTAACAAAAACACCAACCTGCACCCTTGTTGATTTCTTTCTGACTGTTTTAACACAGCAACCTGTGGATTCTGGTCAGTTGCCCACAGGCCAAGTAACTGTTTTGTGATCTGTGTTGAGGTCACAGTGTTCACTCATCTAGATTTTAGCTCCAGTAACAACCTGCTAGCATGTGACATAAACAGATCACAGAAAGATGTACTTCTGTTGCTGGGTAGGAGGCTGTCCCACAGTGCTTTGTCCACAGTGTGTAAAATTAACAAGCAGGTACAGCAGGCCTGATACAAACCCTGCAGGCCGGAAGCAAGCTGTCAGTTTAACCTCTGCGGCACTCCCACCTACTTGCAACTCTGTCCCAGAATCTGGCCAGAAACCCAACAAAGACTGAGCTATGTGATCCACCCAACAGGGCCATAGTTACAATGCACCTGTGCCCGTGAGGGCTGGCATCCTGCTGGAGGCATAGAAGCATGAGTGAAACTCAGAGAGGTGGACCAACAGACAGATTCAGCCCATCCAATTCAGTCATATTCACAGAGGCACAACTAGAATAAAACATGAAGCAGACCTTAGTTTTCCAGTGAGTTCTAGGTTTCCTCCTGCATAGCAAAGGCAACTGCATGCCCTATTCACATCTTACTTCTTTGTGTTTCTTGTCTTATCTCAAGATCTTATCCCACATGGAAAGAACATGGCTTCCAGAAATAATCTCAGCTACCAGTGCAATTGTCAGGAAAAATGAAGCAATTTGTCTCTCTGGGACAGAAATCACAAAACACAAAATGATACTCATGATGATGCCAATGTGCATCAGGGCATACCTCCCCCATGACAAAAGAGAGCCCCAAGCTGAGAATCAAAGTCTCTGTTCATTTTCACATTGCTATAAACAACTTCCCCGAGACTCTGCAATTTATTTTAAAATAAGAGGTTTAATTGACTCACAGTTCTGCATGGCTGAGGAGGCCTCAGAACACTTACAATCATGGCAGAAAGGGAAAAAGGCATGTCTCACATGGCAGCAGGCAAGAGAAAGAGAGTGTGTGTGGGAGGAACTGTCAAACACTTATAAAACCATCAGATCTTGTGAGAACTCACTATCATGAGAACAGGATGAGGAAACCACTCCCATGACCCAGTCACCTCCCACCAGGTCTCGCCGTCGACACATGGGGATCATGGGGATTACAATTCAAGACGAGATTTGGGTGGGGACGCAGAGCCAAACAGTATCAGTCTCCCACGCAGAGGAGATGTGCAAATACCACTGTTTGATCTCCAAGAGAGACAGGGCCTCTCTGTTCCCAAAACATGTCAGCAAACCAAAGGCCATTCAGTGAGGGGCAACCAGCATGATGTGGTCTGAGAAGGCTACTTCATTCATGGAGTAAAGGGATAAACTTGAACATTCCCACTAAATGGAAAAAGAGAACAGAACAATGTAGTTGAAGGCAAAAGGCAGAAATTACTCACATGCAACTCTCCCACCCCTGCCACTGCAAAAAAAAGCCTTACAGTGATATGGGTGAATAAAGGGTTAAAAACATCAGAGGCAACAGAAAATTTTTGTGAAGTCTGACAGAAAAAGCTGTTATTAGTAAAACTTATCAAACTGTCTACTCACTCACCTCTCAAAAAATCAAAAATTGTGGAAGTATGAAATAATGTATAGAGCTACAGCACATCAATCGAAGACGTTTTGTTAGGCAAATGGCTATCTCCAAGACTAACATATTGTTTGAGTATGTCTGTGGACTCTCTGTGTGGCCCAGCTGGGAATCAGGGTTCCAGTGCTAGCTCTGTCACTCACTAGCAATGTGACATGTGACTTCCTCGTATGCAAAAGGAGAAGACTGAACTCACATACTGTTAACAACAACTAACATGGGCAATTAGTCTGTACCAGAAATAACTCTGAGTGTTTTATATAACTGCACTTATTTAATCTTCCCAACAATATTGTAAAGCAGGTATTATTATCCTCTTTTCACATATAATGAAACTAAGGCATAAGAGTTTAGCAACAAGCTCACATAAATGGCTGAGTCAGATGTGAGGCCAGGCATGGTGGCTAATGCGTGTAATCGAGCACTTTGGGAGCGGAGGCTGGAGGTTCCCTTGAACCCAGGAGTTCGACACCAGTCTGGGCAACATGGAGAGATCCTGTCTCTACAGAAAATTTAAAAGTTAGCTGAACATGATGGCACATGCCTGTAGTCCCAGCTACTTGGGAGGCTCAGGCAGCAGGACTGGTTGAACCCAGGAGGTTAAGGCTGCAGTAAGCCAATATCATGCCACTGCACTCCAGCGTAGGCAACAGAGCAAAGCTCTTTCTCAAAAATAAACCAATAAAAGTTAAAAATCTGAAACAAGTTTCCTCTTCCAGTAATGGCTGAGTAGCTGCTAGGAGAGCAGCTTCCCCCAGAAAAAAACTGTAGACAAACGGTAGACAAAATACAGAAAACAACTATGTGAAGATAGCAGACAATGGACCAAAAGTAGGCAGATATTGAAAGGGAGTCACCACAGGGAAGAAGGGACTGGAACTAGATTTCCTGTTCTTACAGCCTTTAGTCAGGCAGGGTAACTAAGAAACTCAGATGTAAAACCCACAGTCTTACTGACTAGAAGAACCAGAGGCCCAAATCTAGGGCAAACACAGCGGCTAGAAAGTGAGGGAATAAACCTGGAAAGACACAAAGAGGAGGAGCTCCAAATTCTATACATAAGCTTTATCCAAACCCAGCTGAGCCCTGACCTACACACATACTGGGTAGACTCCAAGTAGCCTAATTCAGGATGAAAGAACTGAACTGAGATCCCCTGTAGATTCTTTCCCTATAGGTCACCACAGGGAAGAAAGTTTACAATTTGAGTTCAACCAAGTGATCTGCCTACTGGAAATTTTCAAAAATAAGATATATATAAGTATTCTTTGAATGAACAATTCAGGTTATTGATAATGCATCATGTCCAGGATACAATTTAAAATTATTAACACAGCCCATACTCAAGAGGAAGGATAATCAACAGGGGCCAACCCTCAAGTGACCTAGATGCTGTGATTAGCTGACATGGATTTTAAAGCATCTATTAAAACGATGCTCAAGGATGTAAAGAAAATACAAAGAAAATGTAAAGAAAAATATATTCAGAAAAAGGAATGATAGGAAATATCATCAGAGAAACACAAACTATAAAAAAATCAAATAAAATTCAATAGCAACACTGTCCAATACAACTTTCTGCAGCGATGGAAAAGTTTTGTACCTTTGCTGTTCCATTAGTGTCACTAGTCACATGTAGTTACTAAGCACTGGCAATGTGGCATGTAACTAAAGAAATCTTTTTAATTCATTTAAATTAAAATGAGCAAATGGTGCTAGTAGCTATTAGGCTGTGCAATTCTAGAACTAAAAACTACAATATCTGAAGTCAAAAAAATCACCAGAATAGCTTAAGAGTAGATTGGAAATGACAAAAAAGTTTATGACCTTAAGGATAGATCAATAGAAATTATCTAATTTAAAGAACACAAGGCAGGGCAGGGAGCAGTGGCTCATACTTGTAATCCCAGCACTTTGGAAGACCAAGGTAGGTGGATCCCTTGAGCCCAGGATTTGAGACCAGCTTGGGCAACATGGTGAAACCCTCTGTCTACTAAAAATACAAAAACTAGCCAGGCATGTGGCAGGTGCCTGTAATCCCAGCTATTCAGGAGACTGATGCTTGAGACTAGCTTGAACCCAGGAGGTAGAAGTTGCAGCGAGCCAAAACTGTGCCACTGCAGTCTAGCTTAGGCAAGAGAGTGAGACTTGGTCTTGAAAAAATAAAATAAAATAAAAATAAATAGATAAATAAAGAACACAGGGGGAGAAAGTCTGACAACTATAGCAAAAGGAATAGAGGAAGAGAGTAAACAGATGTCTATAGTTCCAAGGCTCTTACATGCTATGTGCAATATTAACTATAAGTATATTGTGAATTTTTAAGGAGATATATTGTAATCCTGGGAACAACCACTAAAAAATTAATAGGGTAAAGAGGTATAGGTTAAAAAAAATTAAGTAACTTAAAATAAAATTCTTTAGAAATTCCATAAACCAAAAGAAGGCATGAAAGGAGGAACAGAGAACAAAAAACGGAGCGCATAAATAGAAAGTAAATAGCAAAACAGTAGACCTTGCTTTGACTGTATCAACAATTACATTAAATGTTAACGAACTAGACACTTGATTTAAAAGAAAGAGGTTGTCAGAATGGATAAAAAAAAAAAAAAAAAAAAAAAATGCTCGGCCAGGTGCAGTGGCTCACGCTTGGAATCCCAGAACTTAGGGAGGCTGAGGCAGGCGGATCATGAGTTCAGGAGTTCAAGACCAGCCTTGCCAACACAGTGAAACCCATCTCTACTAAAAATACAAAAATTAGCTGGGTATGGTGGTAGGCACATGTAATTCCAGCTATTCGGGAGGCTGAGGCAGGCACCTGTAATCCCAGCTATTCGGGAGGCTGAGGCAGGACAATCACTTAAACCCAGGAGATGGGGATTGCAGTGAACCAAGATCGCACCACTGTACTACAGCCTGGGCAACACAGCTAGACTGTGTCTTTAAAACAATAAAAAGACTCAGCTACCTACTGTCTACAGGAGATGTACTTTTTAAAATAAAGATTAGGAACAAGGCAATTCATTTTCTATTTTTAACTATTATACTATGCATAATATACAAAGTACTTTCCATTTCTAAAATCCAATTATTTCACATGTATATGAGTATGTGCATTTGTATACACATAGGTATATAATGTATATTTTTATGCTCAGGATATAATTACAATAATTAATAGTCTAACTAATATGTGCCCAGACCTGGAAGAAATTGTAGAAAAGAAAATTTATCAAGCAAACACATCCACCATTGCTTATTTTATTTCTCAACAACATACATTCTATCAAGTAATAAGATGGAGTTGCGGGGAAATTGTATTCAGAAAAATCACTCCACTTATTCTTAGACAGTGACTTAAACCTATCTTTTCAGCAACCGAACTGTCCCAGAGCTGTCTGCATTTAAATTTTCATGGAAAGAGTTGGCATAACCTTTCCACACAGCCTGGTGACTGAAGCAGACAGTATCTCCAGGGCTTTGTCTTACACAGAAAGCAGCTGTGACACAGTGCAAAGAGCACTGGACTTGCCACCAGAAAACCTGAGCCTCACTCCCATCTATGCCACTTAGAAACCATGCAGCATTGGGACCATCACAGCCTCTTGGAGCCTCCGTTGCATTATCTCCAATGAGATTATGGAGATAACTAAATGACACGATATCTGTTTTCCTAGACTCGTTAGGCCTTTATTCTTACCTCTTTGCCCGGACTGCCTTCCTTTTCTTCTCTACATTTACTTTTTATCCTTCAGGGATTCACTCAAGGCCACTTTTCTCATGGTGATACTCCAAGTTTTGAACAGCGTCAATCTCCGCCTTTTAAATTTGAATTTAAATTTTTAAAAAATTTCCCACGGCATTCACTGTCTCTTCCACACAGTTTTTCTCTAAATGATAAAATCATTTGTTTTCTACATGTTTCATTTTTATACATCTTCACCCTCCAAAATATTTTATAGTTCTTGAAGCCCAAGAACATTGTTTATACACATACACATGCACACACACAAACATGCACACACACACAATGAAAACACCAGGTTCAATAATAATGATGACCTCCCTGGATCTTGGGCTTCTTGTTCTAAAAAGAAGCAGTTAGATGAGGTGTTTTCTAATATCCCTTAAGGAGAGTGTCTATGAATCTTAAATATTCATAAAAACTCACAGCTTTATGGCTTTCTACAGATTTGAAGCACCTTTGCATAGAATGTCTCATTTGACAACCACCTAAGACATAAATTGGTGTCATTTATACTAATCAATATATGTCACAGGTGGTTGTCAAATGAGAACCAATCTAAGGAAAGGAAAGGTAAGGAAAATTAAACACAGTGACTGGCAAAGACATAGGTGAAGAGCACCTAGTGATTGATAAATGGACTCACACAGAGAGATCTGGGTCAAGACACACAAAACAGCTGCACCACTAACCCAAGACTGAGTTAGTATGAGTCATTTACATGAAACTGACTGACCCACAAATGATATGAATGGAGCAATCAATGGATTGCTCGACAGATCAACTAACCAGTTTACAATTCAGTTGAAAAGGCACAAACAAAAATAGACACAGAATATTCTAGCAATACAATCACAGCTGTCTCCAATTCCATAATACTGATGATGATAATGATGAGTTCAGTTTTAACTCATCATCAACTTAATAACAGTAAGTTTTAAGTTATTTACATTCATCATCTCATTTAAAACTCAAAACATTCTTTCAAGGTTGGTAACATATCATCCAAACTTTAAATGTGAAGAAACTGAGGCATAGAGATATCAAATACCCATCCAAGGTCACACAACTAATAAACGGCAAGTTTCAAACCAGGTCTGACTCTCACATACTCTGCAATTATTTCAAAACTAAACATAAATAACACATGAATAATTATGAGGAAAGCTAAGTACTGTGCCATGTGGCTTAAATGAAACTCTTTTTATGCTAATGTCCTGGCCATGAAAGGAATTGAGAGGAACTTCACTCTTCTTTACACCCAGCAAGTCTATAACTGAAGAGGCATTAGTGCAACAAGCTAAGGGAAGAGGTTTCTCTCAGGGACCCAACACCAGCCTCTTGATCTGCTGAGACAAAGACAGAAGCCCTCCAGAATGCCCAGTCTCTGGCCACTGTACCTGGGAGCTATAGCCCACCTCAAGCAGTCTCAGGAGGTCTAGAGTCACCTTGCAAGGCTGGACAGGGAGGAAACTCTCATCCTAGAGCATTCCCTGATGCAGTAATTCTTCCCAAGAGTACTGGAATTTTTTTTTAACTCGAATTGTGTTACTGTAACACCAGCCCTTTGTTAAGAGGTTTACTGTACATTCAAATTTGGAAGAAAATATTTCTATGTAAATTAGTTTGGGTTCTGAAATGGAAAGACAGAAAATAGGATTACAAATTAGGAATAATTTGTATTGTTTACTTAAAATATGATCTTCCTGTCTTTTAAACTTTCAATATTTCATGGTATCTTCTTAAAAGGGTTGAAAGAAACTGTATTATAATTTCCTTCAAAAATAAAAATTCAAAGACTTTAAACTCTTATAAAAGTGAAAATACATAATGCATGCATAAATTGTTAAAGATACATTTGAAAATGTGAGTGTATGTCCATTCACTAAATTAATATTAACAAATTGATTAATTAAGGGAGCATTTTGTGGTCTTGGTTATAAAGGATAATCAATAACTCAGTAAGCCTTGTCATTATGCATACCTTCTGAGAGGGTGAGCCTCTCTTAAATACAAGACGTATAAAGTTCACACACATTTGTGAAATTCAAGTGCATTATTTCCCTCCTGACAGCTATAATCAAGTCAGTGGAACACAGTTCAACATTCGGTTACCAACAAATGATCACAATTAGCAGATAAAGGTAAACATAAGCCTCCTTAACAAATTTGCTAATTATTTTTCAATTTGGGATTAATGTAACAAGTAAATACTGGATGACCATGGTTTCAGTTCATCAGTCAGTTTGTATAAACCAACAAGGGTAAGTATATTTTATCTTCAATCTGAAGCTCCTGTTCTTAAACCAAGTATTTCTTCTTGATTTTTCTTTCTTGAATCTGATGTATGTTTTTACTTTATGAGGCAATCTGTCAGCTTTTACATCCTTTTAAAATATTAGGTATAGCCACTAGAATTCTTAGAAAAAGTTATGCTAAGGTTTCAAGGTAATGAAAGAAATAAACCACGGGTAGGAGAATAAAATTGCCCATGTGAGCCTAATGTGCAACTGGTTGGTATTACTAAACATTGCCAAGTAAATTATTAGTATGCTAGTTCCTGCTTACTGAGGATCTTTACTAAATGCTTTATAACATACATAATCTTTAATCCCTAAAACACATGTAAAGAGATAGTGCCTGCCTTTTAGAAATAAGGATAGAGATTCCTCAGAGGTTAACAGAGCTGGGATTTGAACCCACGTCCCTGTTCAAGGTAGGGGTAGGGGTTGGGGTTGGGGGGTCTCTATGCATCTTCCTGTCCTTCATTCTCACAATGTTATTTCCTTGTTAGAATGTGCCTAATACTTAATACTTTTCTTCCATATCACCAACCTTTAATCATTTAAGGATCACAGAGCACTTTCAATAACTAATCAAATCTAGGGACCCTATTCCCCAGAAACAGACACAAACAGGCATGCTCTTCAAAGAGAGCCGGCAAATATCAGGATTGCTGGATTTTTCACCTGCTTGCCTCTTTACACTTCCCCTTCCTTTTTGGTCTCTGAGGATTTTTTGAGACAGTCTCATTCCACCGCCAGGTGCCAGACTGGAGTGCAATGGCACGATCTCAGCTCACTGCAACCTCCACCTCCCAGGTTCAAGCAATTCTCCTGCCTCAGCCATCCGAGGAGCTGAGATTACAGGTGTGCACCACCATGCCCAGCTAATTTTTTTTTTTGTCTATTTTTAGTAGAGACGGGGTTTCACCATGTTGGCCAGGATGGTCTCGATCACTTGACCTCGTGATCTGCCCACCTCAGCCTCCCAAAGTGCTGGGATTACAGGCGTGAGCCACCGTGCCCGGCCATGTTTTTAAGAAATAAAATAATGGTGCTAAGAAGCAGAATGTTATTTGTCCACATCCAAGAAAAGCTTTGCTGTCCCACACCCCTACTCCAACCCCTCCACCTACATCGTTGGTATCTCAGCACAGGGCATCACCACACACGCAGCTCAGGGGGAGTATCTTGGAATCATCCTTCGGCCTTCACTTTCATTAACTCTCGCATTCAGTTACTCCAGACCTTCCTCAACGACCTAATGCCTATTCTATTCCAGGCATCAGACCTGTGAGCAAAACAGTAATTCTTGAATTCATGGAGATTACAATTTGATTGGGAGAACAAACATTATATTTAAATACTAAATAAGTAAACTACAGCATATTCTGGAAGATACTTAGTGGTCTGGGAAAAGAGAAACTATACAGAAATTATGGGAAGATGGGGAGAGTTGGAGTGGGTGGCAATATTAAATAGGTGGTCAGAGTAGGAGAATATGGACATTTAGCACCCACATGAGGGAGGAGTCAAACATCCGGGTATCTGGAGAAATACACATTTTGCTTGTTTTCTTTCTTTCCATCTAGAATATAATCACTGCTGTATCCCAAGTAACTATAATAATGGCTCCTACATAGTAGATGCTCAATAAGTATTAATAGACAAAATAAATTAATTAAAATTTATTTTTCAAGCTAAAACTGAGGGTTAAGACCACAATTCTAAAATCTTGTTCTGAACATAACAATATCTTTTATTAAATGGGAATTTCAGAGCATAGAGAAAAGATACTGAGTCATGACGGATTCACCTTTTGAAGGAAAATTGAAAAGCAACCATACATGAAAAATGATAATCATCTGAACACCAACTCTAAAACAACCAAACAGAAATGGGTTTTACAAAACAAAGAACAAATAGTAGATCCTATACCCAAAAGGGCTTTAAAATTAGAAATGATCCTCGAAATCTGGGGCTTCTCAATGCTAAGTGACTCACTAATAAGGCTCTCATGACGACCATTGTCTCTTGCCATGGAGACTTGGTAACACAGATGCCACTCATCCAGAAGTACCACTTCACCCCTGACTGCATTCCCCACAGCAGACCTGCATTTCCAGAGCACTCACTGTGTACGGATGTCCTTGGATTTTCAAATAGCTTGCTTGTGGCTGGTTAGCTCCCTTATTTACCTCTTGGTGATCCTGTGTCTAAGGATATAGGTTGGGTCCCCAAAGATACCAAGAGGAGTCAACTCAGTTTTGGTTTACCAGAGGCTACAGCTTTGACCTTGTCCACTGACCCCACATAGGCATATCATCAATTATATTAGCGGACTGTGTGTGTGTGTGTGTGTGTATGTGTGTGTGTGTGTTACTACCCCAAAAACAGCAACTCAAAGTACATGTTCTATGTTTAAGATGGTTGCCAGCAGCCACTGAGGACTGATTCACCCCTTATGCACAATTAAACATCAAACCAAGGTCTGGGATACGTCTTTTTCCATTAGCATCCCTTAAAAACACCATTGAATTCTAAGAACAAATAAGTACTATCTGGACAGACGCCACACTGATTGGAAGGCTACCAGCAGAACATGTTCTCCCTCTGTGTTGTCCCCAGAAATTAGCACAATCTGGTAAAAGTCAGGAATATGAGCTCCCCTGGATTCCACAGCATGTGACTTTATTGATGGTGGGTCTTACCACATTACAGGTAATGTGAGCTTCAGAACCTTCTTTCTCTCTGATTAGCCAGCAATGTTAGGGCAAAGCTGAAATCACTTCATCGTAACAGTCTGACCTCTGCAATACTGCACATCATTAAACTTTTAAGGGAGTTCATCGGGAAAGTCCTTTAATCCTTTAATAATTGAGTTGGGGGAAAGGGGCCAGTGATGGAGAGCATTTACCTGAGCTGATATTAACTAGGTTTGGCTACTAATGGCTTTCCAACAATCCCGCTGTGTCCGTATTGCCATTTAAAAGAGTGCATTTCATTTGGCCCTTGCTCTTTAACTGTCAACAAGGAAATTGAAAAATAATACATCATTAGGTATTGCAATTTGTATTACAATTTTCTACCCAAGTCCCTTCTAGCCCTATTGAGCTCAGTCCAAACTCAGTCTCACAAACAGTTGACAAGTAGAAAAATCCATTCCATGAATCAGTTGGATGTCTACGATATCAAATAACCCATCACTAATATATTTTCCACTGAATTTACTGCCCACAAAAGCAGAGCCATTGGAAAATACTTGGCTTCCTTGGTAGCACCAAGTCAGTTTAATTCCCTTCAAAGCTCAGAGGTCTGGCCACTTATGACCTTGTCACTGTTTCTTTTCTATAGCTACAAGGATATGACAGCCCTAGACCTAGGAAAGTATTCCCACCTAACCACACACTGTTCTCCCTCTTCCTTCAAAACAATTAACTCTCCACCACTGCACACATCAGGCACGTTGTGAGCATGTTCCACACCTCAGAGAGCTCAAGGTAAAGGCACTGCAATTAAATGGGATCATCTCAAAGAGGTTCAATGATTTGCCCAGGCCCACCCTGCCAAAGCAGAGGCAAAGACAGAAGTAAAGCTCAAAGATTCTGAAAACCCAGTTTTACCCACTAGTCACCCTACTCTCCAGTCCTGGGAAGGAAGTGTATGATCAGCTAAGTGGATAACACTACAAAACAGTGATGGCTGGGTACAGACTGTGTCACTGCAGTCTGGTCAACAAGGAAGATGGTACCCATACCCTGAACTCTCTTGTTTTGAGAGCCCTCCCAAGTATCACAGAAAGCAAAAGCTCTTCAACTGACAGGCATGCCCATAGGCACAGCCACTGGTTCCTGGCCTGGTGAGGCTTGTCAACCTGTCTTGGAGAGCTAGCCATGTGGAGGTGTACTTCGGACAACATGCAATAGAGTTCTGCATGGATCAGGAGCAAAAGCTAATAGAAGTCAGGCAAGTGAGCTTCACACTGAGATGACCAGTTATCTGAAGAAGGAGGAGATAGATGGGAGCCTCACTCTAGTGCCATTCCCAGGCCCATAACCCAGGGAGACATTGGCAAAGCAGCTCTATGGGAAGCTCTCACCTACTGAGAGGCCTTGAGGAGTGAAGGAAAGCAGACTCACCTCTGCCAGCCCTTGCCCTGCAGTGATCGGTTCCAACCAATCCACAGGGAAATGCACAAAAGAACAAAGGGAAGGGATGGCTGGGAAGGAGCAAAGCAGGGGCAGAACCTGTGCCCCGGATGTGTCCCTGACCTTCCCCAGGCTTCTCCTCTATCAAATAAATGCTCTCCCTCCTAGATCTTCGACTTCCTTCCTTCCCTGGCTAAACTCACCTTAGCCATCAAGCAGGTTCAAAACTACCTCATCCTAAAGCACCTTCCCTTCATTCTATCTTTTTTTCACTACCCATCTTCTTGAAAGAGTAGCCGCATCACTCCCCCTATTTCTCCAACTTCTTTTTACTGTATAACCTTTATATGGTATAAAATGCTGTCCCGCCCCCTCTATGCCTCTAGCAAATCTCATTTGTTTGGTTTTTTGAGACAGGGTCTTGCTTTGTTGCCCAGGCTGGAGTGCAGTAGTGATGGAGTATGATGGTTCATCACAGCCTCCAACTCCTGAGCTCTAGCCATTCTCCCGCCTCAGCATCGCAAGTACCTGGGACCACAGACACGTGCCACCACATCTGGCTGCTTTTATTTTTATTTTTTTTTTTAGAGATGAGGTCTCACTACATTGCCCAAGCTTGTCACAAACTCCTGGACTCAAGTGATCCACCCATCTCGGCTTCCCAAAGTGCTGGGATTACAGGCATAAGCCACTGTACCTGGCCAAAACGACTCTTGATAAGGGCACACAGGCAGCCCTACTTCTTAAAATTCCCTACCACTGCCCTGTCTCCCAGAACTCCACTCCCTCCAGCGTTCTCCCTGCCTTGGTGTCATCTCATGGCAGAATCTCCCAAAGCTCTTTGAATTCTGGTGTTCCCCACAGAGTCCTCCCAGGCTCTCTTTCCATGTAGTACACCCTTGGGCATTCTATTCTCCTCTTCTCACATTTACATAGCAGTGCATCCCAAAACTTTGTGCCCTGACTAGTTTCCAGATCTTCTTTCACAACTGCCTCCCGGACCTCTCCACCAGACTGTCTCGCCAGTAATTTAGCATAGGATGTTCATAGTCATTGTCATTATCCGCTTCTGCCTGTCTCCTGCTCGCTTCTTAAATTCTCTCTATCAGGTACTGACATGACAGTCCACCTTGTCCCTTCCGGATCATCTTCAAATCTTCTCTCTTTATCACCCCTTTCCTCCGTCAAAAGTCATGAAGTTCAACTTACCCTATGTCAGGAATATTTTCTTGGTTATATTTGTCCTCTTCATTCCCAATGTCTCACCTTAATTTATATCCTTATTATCTCTTGTCTAGACTATAGCAACAACTGTCTAAGTAGTCTCTGCCAGTCTCTACCCAGGCTCCTACCAGTGCCCCAGTTTGCTACCAGAATTACCTTTCCAGAAAATAAGTATGGCCACAATATTCCATGCTTAGAAATCTCTGCTGGCTGCCTACTAATCACAGGATGAAACTGAAAGTTCTTTGCATGTTACACAACACTCCTAGCCACTCGGCATGATTTTGCAGTCCACAACCAGCCATTCCATAAATGCACTTGACATTGTGGCACCACCATGTCTATGAACAGTGACTACAGCAACTAGCACACTTTCTTTTCAGAACTCCATCCACTTGTACATGTTTCTTCTTCCACTTGGAGTTCTCCCATCCTCTCCCCTTTTCCTACATTCCCACTCATCCTCCAAGAGCCAGTTAACATGTCACCTTTTCCATGAAGCTTTTTAAACAACCCCAGGCAAGTCACATGATTAATTTATCTATTCAACCGACATGTGTTTGCTGAACAGTATACAAGATTATAGAGATGAAGGGGTTATAAAACAAAACCAAAACTAGAAGTGTCTTCTTTAATACAGCTTATGGTATAGTGACATCGACAGACCATACACATATAGTTGCTTTATTGGAATATATATATACATATATATGTATGTGTGTATATATATATATATATATATATATATATATATATATATATTCAAGTTGTAATAAGCACTTTGAACATGATGAATAGCACATGGTTATACAGAACCAAGGAATTTAGATAAAATGGTTCTCTATGCCTGTGGCCATGCCTTTCTTAAAATAATGTTGCCAGGCATAGTGGCTCACACTTGTAATACCAGCACCTTGGGAGCCCAAGGTGGGCAGATCACAAGGTCAGGAGTTCCAGACCAGCCTGACCTACATAATGAAACACCATCTATACTAAAAATACAAAAAATAGCCAGGCATGGTGGCACACGCCTGTAATCCCAGCTACTCAGGAGGCTGAGGCAGGAGAATCGCTTGAACCTGGGAGGCAGAGGTTGCAGTGAGCTGAGACCATGCCATTGCACTGCAGCCTGGGCAACAGAGCAAGACTCCATCTCAAAAAATTATAATAATAACAATGTTACTGTTTTTTCAAGCATCTGCTTAATTTACACGTCTAAACAGTCTTTGCTAGACCTTTAGTGCATCAGTGTTTTATTCATTTGTACATACCTGACACATACAGAATTTTAATAAGGATGTTTGTTGATTAAATGAATGAATGATTTAATTAATAAACCAACTATTTAACTCTAAATTAGAATATTCCACATGCAACTAAGTAAAGTGCATTCCAGTTGCTCATGTGCTACCTGAAATCTCTAGTTTCATTAAACACCAGTATACAAAGATTAAATTCAGAAATATATTTCATCTCTCCAAAATGAACTAGAGCTAGTTTTAAGAGAATAAATTTCAGCAATGGTAAGAGAAATAATACACTACAGAAATACTCAATTTCCTTAAAAACTGAGATTCCATTATCACTTTCTGATCCAGCCAGTCCAAGTAACAAACAAGAGAGATGTCAACAGTTCTGGAAATCAGCCTCCATTGGGGGCAAAATGGGATCTTTTCTAGCTAAGGCTGAGACTTGTTTGAAAATACAACACAGTTCAGAAGAAAACTTGGAAAGGGGTTATGCAAGGAATGGATAGACAGCTGCTGGCTGGTCCCAATGGAAGTTATGCTGGAAGCTCCGGATCTGATATTCAACAGTTCTGCTGCCAAATGTACAGACAAGCTCCCAGGACAAAAGTCACCAACAGCAAACCCTTGGAGCTGGAGAGAAAGCAAAATCTGCCTTTTTGTCCTTCTTCTGGGGGTTGGGGAAAAGAACAGCTATGCTATATGCTAGAGGGGCAGTAGAGGCCAATGCGGATGGTGTGGGATAGGAAAGGATGGTCTAGGACAGCTTCGTGGGTGTGAAGGAGTTTGGCAAACAACAGCAATGATTGTACATAAGCTGATTTCTCATACACACACACAGTCAATCCCCAAATCCTAAAAACTTCCTTTAAAACCACAGAATACTATAAACAGCTGACCATCAGGAGGCTGCCTGAAAGCTCAAGTATCTAGCAGGTGGGGACTTGTTTTCCAAGAGCTGGTTCAACAGGACAAACTGAGAATTGTGATCTCACTGGGGTGTGAACACCAGAATTCAAGCAGCAGATGGTGTGATTTAGTGGAAAGGCCATTGGACCAGGAGTTAGAGGCTGGGGACAGCATCCCAGCTTCTCTCCTCCTGCAACAGCGTGACCTTGGGCAAGTTGTTAACTTTTCTGAGCCTTTATTTCCTCAGCTATAAAATGCAGGAGGAGAAAACCAAAAACCTCTCCTTATCTAACTTTTAAAACTGTTGTGAGGATCAATAGAGATAATATATGTGAAGGTTCTTTGAAAATTGAAAAGGATACATTTTTTTCAATGAATCATTTTACAGCATTTTCTGTGAGACAAGCATTGATCTGCATGCATTTCAAATATTAAACAAAGGTGGCTCTTTGAGGTTGATACTATTACTATCCCTGTTTTAGAGAGAAGAAACGGGCACAGAACAAGTAAGACCCTTGCCTGTGGTAACACAGCTAAGGAACAGCAGGACAAGGATTTGCTCCCAGATACTCTGGCTCCTGAGTCTATGCTCTTAACAACTAGACTGTATTGGCTTATCACTAGTGGTTCCAATCTAGAGCCTAAAATTCTACCCTAAGATAGTCATTCATTTGACTGAACACTCTTCCAGTTAAAAAGTATCTTCAGAAGAATAGAACATCATCTTGTCCATCCCAATGTGAATTATTTCATAACATCGTCCCAATTTGGCAGCTAGGTAAGAGCCAGCTCTAGCCTGAGCACAAAGTAATATGAAACATAAAAGGTCACAAGATGGGTTCAGAGCATGAGACAAGGAAGAAGGCACAGCCAAGCTGAGATTCTGAAAATGGGGCTTAGAGAAAAACAAATGCTGTGGTTGAATCCAGAAATTCAAGGTGCACAGAGCACCAGGGGAAAGAAGGGTGCAAGCAAAACTCCGGCCAAAAAGAGGCAGAGAGGAGTCTCCTGGGATGTTCTTCCCTTCTGGGTTTCCAGAGTCTACCTCATGGCACTGCCAACTGGTTTGTGTCTCTGAAGAGCTGTGCCTGCCTCTCTGTGAAGATGGTGGCTGTCATTACCGGAGAACACATGCATGATGGGAGTCCCTGCCACAACGTGAGGAAGAGCAAGAGGAGAAAGAGTGAGCAGGGAGCCAAGAGCAGGGAAGGAAACTCTAGATGGTTACATTTAAAGGGATTTGTTCCACTGTCAAAACCAGAAAGCTCTCCCCAAGAGCCAGCTTTAGAGAAGGAAGCCTGAAATGACAGAGAGGAGGCAGGATGTTATTAAGGAAGCTCTTTGGAAAGGAGGCTGAAATAAGGGAAGAAATGTTAGGCAAAAGACAGGTGTGTCCATAAAAATCCACCACTGTACCGTGATGGACCAGGAATGCCTGGGGGATGCACAGAAACTAGGCTTTAGTGTTTCTCAAAGGCTCCTAAAGCCACCTGATTCTCTAGGGCCAGGACAGCTCTTTAAATCCAGGCCATCAGAGCCCTTGCCTATTCCCAATTCTCTCCAACGACTGGGCTAGGACCCAATGACGGCCAAGCTTGTGAAACTGCAAAACTCACACCTCCTCTCAACTGCCCATTCCCTTTCCTGGGCCCCATGCTCAGGAGAGACATCAACCTCTTCCCCTCCTGGAGCTGGGGGCCCCAGGCCAAGCTGGCATCAGCTCCCACTCAGGCTCAGGCTGTCGGGTGCTCAAACAAAGACATATTCGGACCCTCCTGCAGAGAGAGGGGGCCTATTTCTGGGCCCAGAGGGAGCTGGCCTTAATCGGCTACACAGTGAATGACAACAATGTTAAGAATGAAAATATGGTTTGGGGGGATAGTCCCCAGGAGCCCAACATTTTGGTATTTAAAGGAACTTTAATGAGCTTAAGAGGCTAATCTGGAGTTCAGGAGGGGGTGTTTTGTTTTGTTTCGAAAAGTCCTTTTAAAGATTCCTGAGGCTTGATAGGGAGGAGGCAACAGAATTCTGAGTCCAGGCGTGGCTGCTGTGCAACTGAAGGGGCAGGATGGAATTAGGAGAGGAAGCTGCTCCAAAGAGCTCTTCTCATCGCAGCAGTAGAACCTGGCACTCAAGAGATGTAGGGTGCTTCTTTCCAGGCTGGAGAAGTATGATGTACAGAGAAGGAGCCAAGAGTTGAGAAAGAGTGATGTGTTTACATCCTACCGAATGCTAACCAGGCTTCTGGCCAAATGACTCTTTCTCCGGGTTTATTGATGACAGCATCAGATTCAGGTACTTCTCTCACCCACCAAAACACACCCACCTGTAGTAGCAGGACATAATCCAGCATCCACTAAGGTGCCAGGCACAGTCAGAAAGGCTTTTAGGGGCCCCTAAATGGTTGCCCAAAGAGTAATGGTCATGGGGTCATACAAACCTGAGAGTTACACGACTCACTATCTATTTGCCTGAGCCCCAAGCAACTGAGTGGTCACGTGACTATTATTTTGTGCATCTAAAAGGCTAATTAGGCCAGGTGCAGTAGCTCATGCCTATAATCCCTGCACTCTGGGAGGTTAAGGTGGGAGGATCGCTTTGAGGTCAAGAGTTCGAGACCAGCCTGAACAACATAGCAACACTCTGTCTCTACTAAATAAATAAATGGCTAATTAGAAAATCAAAAGAGCACTAACAGTCCACAAAAGTAGTTTGGGCAAAAAATGAGGCAGTTGATGAAATGGAGTTTAAGAACATCTGATGGATGCTTGCAAGAGTCAAGTTAATAGAATTCCACAGGGTATAGGGGAGGGAGAAGGGGACAGAGGCAGATGTGAAGTCTAGATACAGCATCTGGTCCATTCCAGGCAAGGCTGGACACTTAAGATATTTTTAATACAGATGGAGTTTAACTGGATCAGTAGGATAAGGCGATCCAGTCCATAGTGCCCAGATAGCTCTCAGAGACAAATCGATCAATCTATCACTCTATTATACAACAATAATAATAAAACACAGATTGATCTATTGGTGTGAGGAGATGCTGGAGGCCCAGAGAGTCAGAAAAGCCAGACATATTTGCTGTTATCCAAAAATAGGATCCCCAAACTGGAATCTCGAAAGGCTGGAAGAGAGCAAACCCTTTCATGTGACTTCAGTTAGAGGACTAGGAAAAGCAAGGTCCACTTTGTATTTTTAGTTGTTATGACATTATGGTGCAATAATGGGGAATCTGGCAATCGTTTCATTAAATTCTAGTTAATCTGTGCATGGCAGCAAGGCGACAAGCTCTGCAGATGACTAGTTGCCGTGTTTGACCACTGTAAGAACAGCACAGAGGTAGGCTTTCAAAATCCTTTTTTAACTACCCAGATGGGGCTATTTGTGATGAGACCAAGTATACCCACGGGGTAGGAAACCAATGTAGGGCCACAGTTTTCTTCCTTACATAATGTCTTCACTAATACTTCAGGGTTTCTGCCGCATTCCAGTTGCATCTGCTGTCTAATGCCAAAAGAAACTTAATCCCTATCCTAAGTCTCATTTTATTTATTTTCAGTAGTGTGAAAACAAACATGTAGCAAGATTACAGTGTTTACACCTCCTTTTTAGCCGATATAGCTCTAATCCTCCCGTTAATTAACACCAGGGCCATAGCAATTTTATTAATTTCATCTTGGTTAAAAATATAGACAGATAATTGTGCTTTACTAAAATAACAATTTGACATTTGGGGGGTGTTCGCTTCATTCTAGCAAGATGGTCGATCAGATTTTATTTGATGTATGACAAGGAGACACAAAGCTGCAGACGACAGTAGTCGGTGATAACGTAACTAAGTTTAGTTGTGAGAAAACGACTGAAACACCTCATATCACACTAGTCAAAGGACACTAAGGAGAAAACGTTAATCCTATGGGGTACCAAGCCAGAGTCTCTCGTTCAGAAAACAGGCCATTCTAAAGGGGCCCGAAGGGGAAAAAGGCATCTTTTCTCTGTTCTCTCCGATATTTGCTCCAGAATCTTTTCTACGCTTTGCTCTTTAAATTACCAGCTTCCCCAAATCAAATCTGAAAACGCCACTGGCAGTGACTGTCCTAATGTTCCTAAGAGACTTTTTTAAGAGAAACATATAGAGCATTCCTAAGAGGAAGTCTCAGGCATGTTGGAAATAGAGCTGGGCCCTCCCACATAGGAACCTTTCTGCTTCTATGCAGAGGGCGGGAGAGACACACCTCACCCCATCCAGCCCCCATCTCACCCTGCAAGTGGTTTATACAAGAACTTCTCTCTGAAGATGTGAAAGACCATTTACAAATCCATGTCAGGAAAATAAATGTTTAAAAAAAGAAAGAAAATTGAAAAACACTGAAGTAGATCTAAGATTTCAGAAGTAGGGCAGAAATGATTTTTAAATCTTTCTCTTGGGGATGTGATTGCATTTTTTCCTCATAATTCATTTTCTAGTGTTGTACAACTGTACTTAATAACCAAGATCATAACGTTCAGTATTGGTTATTTTGAATCTGATAAAATTCAACCATGACATTTTGTAATACGCATTTATTCTAAAATGCTTTAGTAAATTTCTGATCATGAGTATTTTAAACCCTTGTCTATTTTCTCCCTTCTAAACACTATGACCCAAATAATTTCTTTGACTATAAAATAAATATCAGCTGATATTGAAATAATTGGAATTGTTCTCATTAGAGAAAAAAATCCCTGCTCAGCATCTCCAAAAACCTTCCCAGAATTAAAAAGCAATAAGGAAGAGGCCTCCCTAAAACCAGTAATGGTCTTTTGATTAATAATTATAAATAGGAAAAATGAAAGCAGAAAGAAAGAGAACAATGAATGATCAAGAAAGTTATTGTCACTAAAGTCTGAATATCAAAAGCTACTTCCTAGCCAGGTAGATGTACTATTTAAAACCAGGCTGAATAAATAACTTTTTAAAATGTGTTCCATTTATGTAAGGATCAAAAGAATCCCATAAGCCTACTCTAAAAAGGAATGTTCATATCTAGTATTTTAATTCCCAGAATACTATTAATATCTACTCCTGCCACCTAATTTTATTTCAAAATTTTAAGCCTTAGATTCCAAGAAAGTCTTACCCAGGGACCAATACATATAAAAAAAGAAAACACCTCTGAGCAAGGAATGCTTCCAATCACCCTCTAAAATTAAAAAGAGAGAAAGAGAGAGAGAGATTAAGTGCCTGCACAAACACAGCCACAGCCCATGGATGGTGCTTGTGCCAAGCTAAGCCCCCTGCAATTTAACACAGACATCAGTTTATTGCCTAGCTGTGTTTGATTTTTATATTCCTGAATTTTGTTGTGCCAGGAGTGGGGCCAACAAAAGATAAAGTAAAGCAAAACTGTAACAATTGCCTCTGTAATTTCATCTGCGGGCTCCTTTCATGAGTAACTGCATGCCCAATTTTGATCTCCAAGTAACATCACAGTAATAAAACCAAACTAATTCCTCCTCACACATACACACACACCTCCTCCACTACCTTGATAAAATGCAGAATTAGTTCATTACTGATCTTAATAGATATCATTACCTAAGTCGTTTTCACCGCAGGGCTGCCAATCAGCAGGTCCAAAGAAAGATGCAGAGAAAGCTCTATGTGTGACAGCCACTTTCCCCCTTTCAGTCCCTCTCTTTGGAAAATTGGTCTGCTCCAAAAGAAAGGAAAGAAAACATCCACTGGGAAAGGTTTCCCAAGGCCTGTGATTTGCTGACATGTGGGGAGTTATGATGTTGTGAGAACAGCCCCGATGACAGCAATACTATCCCACACTGCTCCTAGGATGTCCAGAGCAATCCGAGGGGTCATGATAAACTTCATATGTGAGGGCAGAGGGCCCCGCCTGACCCACAGAGCCAGGCACATGAAAGAAACAATAAAAACTTGATTTAACTGTGGTATCCCTTCCAGAAGACTTAATTATCTATTGTATTACCACATTCCCGTTATTCAGCAGTCTCTTCTGTCTCAGACTGAAGTCCAACTGCAGTATTTGTTTGGAACAAATTCAGGGAAAACTCCAAACTAACCAGATCATAGAGGACTCAGTTAAATCGGGAACAACAGTTACATAAATAGAAGTCCCATAGGCTGGAAAATATTTTGGTTGTTCGCTAACTTTCAGAAACGTTGAAGACAGTTGAAGTCACTTTTAAAACATCTACACCTATGTATCCTCATGTTGTCATCCCACCAAACTAGCAATTTTTCCACGTTGACATGTCATAAACAACAAAGATAGCCTTCAGTTCTTAATTTCTATACATTAATAAATCAGTGTTCTACACTCTCCCCTTAAAGGCTTAGTTTTTTGGAGTAATCAAAAGATAAATTATTCCTACTGTCATCACAGTATATGAGACAAATACTTAATAAAACATCCTGAAATCTTCTGATGAACAGTTGTGTGTGCAAGACGCCACTGTCGACTCTATTTTAATTAGAGAAACCTGGTGTTTGACATTGTGAAGGTGTGATAACTAGTTGAGACAATGAAATTTTAATTTAACTGGTTGCCTAACACCATAGACAGATAGCTAATAAGTCAAACGCAAAACTTCCCAATAGCCAGAAAGGCACATACAGATGGCTAAGATAAATTTGATAAACTTGCTTTGCTAATACTATGCTTATGATTGCCACTGAAAACTGTGCATTCCCTATATATTCTTTCATTTAAATGTGTAGAAATAGCATTTGAATTTCATGAATTTTTGAAAGCAAGGCACTGCCTGCATATTCGTTTTTTATTAAGTGCTCCATAATTTACCACCAGTATCTTCTTGCCACATAACTTTCACCTCATTTCCTTCCCATTTTCTTTGTTTGGGCCTCACATTTTTCAGAGATCCACCAAGGGGGGGCGGGGAGCAAAGCTATTTTTACAAATTTATTTTTTAAAGAGAAAAATGCTCTTTGTAATTGCTTCAGGACTATTGTCTAAAATTGAGTTGTATTTCCTCTGGAGGATAAATATCTGGTCATTCCAGAGAGCTTCTTTGCAAGACCTATTCCTGCACTCTAAGTGGAAAAAGACTGTGAGAAATTCTTGATGGTGAGGACAACACAGACAGAAAAACTGCTGAGCTATAAGCCTCCTGAAGGCAGGCTCTGAGACTTTTTCTCTCTGTCCTCTCCTTGTCTAGCCTACTGACTTGCGTATATGAGCTCCATAAAAGCTAACTGAATACACAAGTTTGTTCTGAGCCTAATTTTTTTTTTTACACACACAAACAAAAATCCCTCTTTCTCCTTCAGGCACCACCATGCAGACTGAGACCATTAAGATTATCAAATCTATGAAAACCCTATTTTATTGGAAGAAGAATATGATTGGGATGGGAAATAGAGAAGAGAAAAACGGAATTTTTAAAAGGAATAAATTAATCTAACAAGCAATTGATGGGCTAAGCACAGACCAGTACTGATATCATGCCATTAGCTAAAGAGGACAAGAAACTCGATTTTCTAAATCTGTGTTTCCAAAAATATTTTAAAATTAAAATCCTCCGCTGAAACGTCAGCACCTCTCTGAACAATGTAGCTCACATCCCTCTCTAAAGTCTTCTAGGTTCTGGCTAACAGCTGGCAAGTTGATCCCTGCAATTTTCCCTTTGCAGAAATAGCTTTGTGAGAAGAGAACTGACCCTCCTGGGCTAATCAGCCCAAACCGCGCCAAACCTGGAGGGCTGAAATGGAAGGGACATTGTTGTGTTAAGTACTTTACAACAACTGTTTCTTCTCCTCTTGACACAGCCTGACTTCCTTAAAGAAGATTTGACTGGCCAGACAGCTGTGTTGACCCTTAAGCCTTCTTTGGTTCGTGATTTTTTTTTTTTTTAACAAACAGAATAGAAATTCACAACCCAAATCCTTTCCTAAGCTCCAATACTTGTGAATTTGCTAGTGTTGTGCCTGAAGGATGTGGACATTTCAGTAATCTATAAGCAGAAAGTTAAAGATTGAGTCTACACAATACCAAAACCTTTCCATGAAAAGCGAGAGAGAAAAAAGCGAGCAATCAGCCAGAAGCTTTTATTCAAAGGTGATACTTGAAGTTGTGTTGGCAAAATCCATTTAACTACCTAAAAATTACACTTTCACTCAGACACCATGTCAATAAACAGACAACCAAGAATAGAGACAGGCGTATCTTCTTTCAAAAATGTTAACCATAATATCATTTCATAAGTGGTCATAAGAAGTTTTCACTTCTTTATATATTTACATATTGTCAAACTCATCCAAATTGAAGCACATTTTTAGTTCTGAAAAAAAGCCAAGCTATTGTCTTTTCAAAACGACACACACACGCAAAGAAAAATACCTAGTACTCTCTCCACATGGGAGTAAAATTCGATCATTTTAGGGCAAAAAAGCAGAGTGGCAGAAATAATTTTTTGTGTGGTCACAGGGTCTAATCACTTTGTCCATTTTTTAAACTTGCATAACTCTAGACAACAGGAAAAGAAAATAATTTGTTTATTCTCAGTGCTTTTTGTTATACTGAGACTTCTCCCGCTCAGCCCCTTTCATTGTCTGTTTTTAATAACATGATAGAACTGCTTTCCACGCATGCTAACCCTCCTTTGATTATCCTCATGTAATGCTGTCCCTTTCATTCGCCAGTGACAAATGCAGAATTCTGCGCCTGCACGCGCGCGTACACGCAGTCAAGCTACACCAGTCCTAAAGCACAAAAACAGAGACCTCCGGATCAGCCACTCTTCTTCAGTCATTTCCAAAGCCCTGCGAAGCCAATACCCTTATTAATTAAACATTTCGGAAGTAAAGCCCGTTCCCTCTCCTTACATTTCCTAAGCTCCTCCAGGCACGCCCGGAGAGAATAAGGAAGTTCTTCTACCTCCCACTTCCTGGCCTCATCCAGGCGTTGGTGTTATAAAAATCTAGCTTCGAAACATTCACTTTCTTAAATGTCTGCCCCCCAGTTCTCCTGTAAACATCCCAGAACGTTCGTGAGGACAGGAGGGAACTGAACCTGCTCCGTGGCAGAAGAGTATATCCACACCTGAATAGGTTGAAGAAGGCTTCAGTTCAGGCCCCAACTACTGTCCTAAAAGCCCCTGCGTCAGAGGGTTCTGGAGAAAAGGGTAAAGGCTACAGTCAAAGGGCGAACCGGCTGTGCGCTGAGCTCCGAGTGGCAGCAGCGCCATTTCCGAGCCCAAACTGTCCGGACTCCAACGAACACACCCGAGCTGAAAACACCCACAGGACGCAGGGGACAGAAGCTGCGGGGTCAGTACAATCTCGCCGCCCGGCACAAGAGCGAGGCTGGCGCGGACACCTGGGTAAGAAGGGTGGGAACCCGCGAGGAGACTTGGGGTCACTGGCAACCCGCATGGCACTCCGGTAAAAGGGAGAGACCAGCTTGGAGAGGGCAAGCTTGAGGGATTCCAAGGCTAACAAAGAGTGGCCTCTGGGAATAGCCGAGTCAGAGGAAGGGGTCTAGGAGGACTAGAAACTAGGCGAGCGGACCGTGGAGGAGACATCGCGCTCACTTCTGCGGGGCTCGGACCACTGTTGCTCGCACCCGCACGCATCTCTTCCCTACCACCTTCCCGGGAAGGGTAATGTACAGGACTGGACTGAAGGGAAGTTCTGCGTCGCTGGGCGTGCCTCTTGGGCCTTCCAGAATAGGACTAGGGTAAGGGAGGACAAAGTCCTGGACGCACGCTGATGCCGGTGCGTGGGGAGCGCTGCGGGGGCGCGGCCACTTACTTCTCGTAGTCATATTTGCAGTAGAGCTTCTTGTCCCGGTAGAAGCAGGTGGTCTCCAGGGGCTCTTTGCAGGAGGCGCACTGCACGCACTGCTCATGCCAGAAGCTGTCGTTGAGCCGCAGCAGAAACCTGTCCAAGATGACCCGCTGACAGCCCTCGCAGACAGACTTGGGGCTCACCGCTCTGCCTGTAGCCACAACAGACGTTCGCGGGTGAGCAGCCCCGGCGGGTCGACCCTGCCAAACCTGGCCGGGACTTGCTCCTAATCCCTTCACCCCACGGATTTCCCCAGCGGCCCCCATCCCAGGGAGCCCCTGCTAAATCAACCAAACTGAGATTCGGAAAAAATCAAGTGGCTTGTCTAATAAACGAGGACTAGGTGAGAAGGTTTAATTCCTAGCGGGGGAGGGCGCAGAAATCAATAATTGGCCTTTAATTATCAAACATACCCAGGTGTGCTCGCAAAGGTGCGCACATCCTCTAAGATTAAATTATATACAAATTTGTGCTATCGGGTTTATTACGTCGTAATTATTAAATCACTATGCCTGTCTCTACTGACTGTTTTTAAAACTGAGAATACATAAGAACAATTTGGATTTTTTTTCTTTGTTAAAACGCAGTTCTGTTCCATTTTTTGAGGGGAAACTTAAAATTTTCTCTTTTCTTCCTAAAAAGTCCAGGGGGCGAGTACAGCAAAATACCGTCTCGCTCCCAAGCAAACCTAACATTATTCAAACTGATGATCCCCAAACTGTTGCTTCTTGACTGGGGTGCAAACTGCACATGGGTTTTTCATAACTAAGAAGCGTCAAAACAGAGACAGGGGAAAAAATTAGGGGAAGCAGCAGGCCGCGGAGTGTCCCGGCCGGCATACCCAATACCAAGCGCGTTCGGCAACCGCAACTGGGTATGGGGGCGAAACGGGCCTCAAAGCGACTCTGCAAAGGCAGGGAATCCACTCTTTCCTACCCCTTGGGCTTTCTGTGTTTTGTTCCTTTAGGCTGTGGGGGGCGGAGAGGTGGTTCAGGTGGTGAGGCTTGGCCACCTTGATTGGCACTTTTCACAGCTATTTAAAGAAGGCCTTGTCATTCCAGGACTAACACTCTTGCGCTCCCCATTTCCAGCCTACACTCTTCTCACTCGCCCCTTTCGAGAGGCCGGGCCACCGGCTCGAGAACTGGGCCAGCCGCTTTGGGGAGCGGACGAGGAAGGTTAGGAGAAGCAGCGAGACAGACCTCAATTTAACAATTCTATTTTCTTTTGGCAGGGTCTCAGCGTCCTGGGCTACGACCCGGGCGTTGAGAGCGAACGTGGGCCGAACGGAGGGCACTAGCGAAACGCGACACCCACTATGTACATAAATCCGCACGCGCTGCCCGCCAGGGTACTGCCTGCCCTGGCCTCTGCTCTCCTCCCAGGCTGGGCCAGTACGAAAGTTCCCGAAAGGGGAGTTCGAAGAGGGGCGCTCAGTGCCCATGATTTCGTTTCATCTGGGGTGCTGGGGCGTGGGGAGATTCCTCTCTCGATACGTTTCCCCAGCAGAACTGTCTAGTCCTCCGCATTTATCCCGCTCTAGCGGTTCCAAGTGAAAGCGGCAAGAGGTTTAAATGACAAAACGTAAAATCTCTCCTGCTACACAAATTAAAACACGGGATTCCCACACTTGAAAAGCTCCAAGGGCGGAGTGGGTGGGAGAGCTATAACCAGAATCTCTGGCTTCAGCTCTGCAAGACTCGTGTGTGCACACTCTTCCGGGGTCTCTGACTCTCTGCTCCTCCGCAGTCACTGCAAAGGAGTTGTAGGGTTGGGCTGGAGGGACCCACTGGACCAGGCATCCAGCTCCAGTTAATTAACGCCGAGGCGAGGGCCCAGCCGCGCGGTCTAATCCCCGCGCTGCGCTGCCCACCGGCCAGGAAAAGTCTCTCAGCTGTGCCCAAGGCTGAAATTGGGGCTGGAGTTGATGGGGAAGAGAAGCCGCCTCGAACTTGGACGCTCCGGGCCTTGAGTCTCCGATGCTATAGCCTCTAGGCCACGAGAAGAGGGCGGCATTTATCGGACGTCGATTAGCTCCAAGATTAAAAATTCAGCCCTGGGTATTTTTAATCACTTGCCACTCAGACGCCTTCGAAACAGCTCGCCCGCCCCTCGCGGCTTTGGGGAATTCGCTGCCCGGTGCGTGAGGCCTGGAGCGGCTTGCTGGATTTATTTGGGTAGGGACGACCCACAAGGACTGATAGATAGCGACCCGGCTCAACTGAGTGCCGGAAAGAGGGGCGCTAGTTCCCCTATAGCGCACCGGGTCCCAGAGAGCCGGGATCCAGAGCTCAGGGCCAAGCGGAAAGAGAGTGCGCCCGGGACGCACCGCCTGAACACTCACCCAGCAGCGAGGAGAAGGAGGCCGAAGTGTCGATCGCGCTTTGAAAGTTCTCCTCCATCTTTAGGCCGTCCAGCATGTTCGGGCCGGGCCGGGAGGACCTGTAGAGGAGAAACGATGAGTCTGACGTCCGTGTCCGCTGGGACTTGGCGCCCGCAGCCACAGCACTCCTGGGAGGGAGTGTCCAGGGCGACCAGAATCAGCCTGGAGGGTAGAGTTCAGTCAGCCAAGAGAATGTAGGGTGGGAGGAGAGATCAGTCACAGCGAACTGCTCTGACTGATCTGATTTCACTTGAAGTCAACGGGTTTTGTACTTAGGCCTCCGCCCCCCAACTGCGTTTCTCCTCCTGCCCCCCCCCCACCTTCATCCCTGGCCCCAGGTTTTCCATCCGGAGTCCGACTCCGCCCCAACCTATACAAAGGTGGCCCTTGGGACGTCTCTGCAGGAACCCAGCTACTGGGATATGATGGGCATGTAAAAAGTGGGTGCCCTCCCTCGCGCGACCCGGTCCAGGCACGCGGGACGATGGGGCTTGCAATCCCGCGTCTCGGCCGCCCCATTGCGGCCCTCACCTGCCCGGGTCGAGGAGAGGCAACGTTAGGGACCCAGGCAGCGTCCCGCCCGCTTCTAGACTCTGGGCGCTGCGCTCTGCTGGGGGGCGCGCGGGAGCCGGTGTGCGGGGCGCGCAGGGAGGTCCTCCCGCCGGTCGGCCAGCGCCGGGAATGTCTGCAGAAGCAAAGAAGTCGCCTCGGGGAGGAGCCCCGGCTGGCCCGGCTCACTCTTGGATGCATTTCAAATCAACTTTCAGAAACACGCCCGCCCGAGCCGCAGTCTAGGCACCGGCAGCCTTCCTTACCTGGTAGACGAGCTCTCTCCCAGAGGCTGGAGCAGAGAGAAGTTGCGGGGCGCTGCGGGAAGCTCGGCCCGGGAAGGCGTCGCCCCCGAGACTGCAGCCGGAGGAGCCGCCCTCAGCGCCGGAGCGCCGGGGAGGGAGCCGGAGCGAACGGCGGCCCCTGGCTCTGCTCCTCGGCGCGCCCGGGCCGGGCCGGGCCGGGACTTGGTCGCGAGCGGCCGGCCTTCCCGGGACGTCCTGCCAGTCCGCGTCTCTCCTCAGCAGGAGCAGAGGGCCGGGGGCTCCTCCGCGGCTAGGAGGGAAGGCAGAGGCCCAGGGTCCTGGGTGCGAGTCGGCCCTGCTTCGCCGGGGCGGATCCTGCAGCTTCTGACAGGGGCTGCGACGCCGCGCGCGCGGCAGAGGAGAGGGGGTGGGGTGCGCTGGGCGGGGGGCTGGCAGCGCGTCCCGCGGCGGGGCCGTTGTGCTCCCTTTCCCAGCCCGGCTTCGAGGCCACTTCATGGCCGCGGCCCTGGGAGGTCTCGGACACGCTAAGTTTTCTCCCCTCCAGGTGTGACTGTTACCTCGGGGCTCTCTGGCCTGGTCACCCCCAATGCCCCTCACCCCGACTGGGCCTTTGCGGGGATGTCCGCGCCTCCTAGACCGCGGCACGGACACGGTGATTCCCCACAGCTCTCCAACTGCTGCAAGTGATAAAAGCGCTGCAGTCCTTACCCAGACACGGGGAAGCGCTGAGAAGCCGTTTACACCAGTGGTTGTGGGCCCAGCAGCTCCGAGCTACTCAAACCCCTCATCACCCCAGGGCTCTCGCAATCTCCCAACTTCCTTTAAGCTCGAACCATATTCACCGATGGGGTGTACAGAGGCCATGGGGCCCACAGCCTAAGAATCATGCTCCTGGGAGACACTAGGTGGGATCTGCCCCCAGATGCTGAACCTGCAATGGCACTGAGCAGGAAATCAGGTAAAGGGACATTGTTAGCGGAACGAAGTATCTGGGGGGGAAATGTGAATTCTCTGCACCTCCTAACTTTAATGTACAATGACAGATCTTTAGCCCCTCCAGGGGCAGGAATACGGTGGTATCCGTCTGTATATCCCAGGGGATAAGCAGGTAGCATGGCCCCAAGTGGATGCTCAATAAATACATCTCAGTGCTGGCTAGCGTTGATCATTTATTTTGTGCCAGCTTTGGTTACATAGTCAAGTCATTTAATCTTTACAACAACCCCCATGAAGTGAAGACAACTGTTATCCCAATCTTACGAGGAAAATGGAAGGGAATTCACGCAATCCAAGACCCATCATCTGAATACCCTGGGAAGGTTCAATTCAGTGTGATTCTCTGGGGCACCTTCAGTTCCTGAACTGAACTGAACTGAGGTGAAATTGGCAGGCCATTTGACATGGTGAACTCAAACAGAGGAGATGCCCATAGCTAGGGTTTTCTATTACCTCCTCCAAAGACCAGCCACTTCTTGATTTTTAAAGAAAAAGTGCTGGCAGCAACTTGCTCTAATGTGCTTAGGAGCAGCGACCCCACTCGCCATTCTAAGTGCTTTCTGCCAGCAGGCACAAGCCAAACACTGAATATGACTCCAAAGAAACAAGAGGAAATGGCAAAGAGGCTAATATGTTCTATTTGAATGCTGCTTTACACCTAGGGCATTTTCACACACATGATTTTGCTTGATCTTTACAGCAAACCTGTGAGGAAGGAAGAACAAATAGTTTTATCCATTGCTTCAGATGAATCTTTGGGGCTTAGCATGGCTGGGAGATTTCCCTGATGTTACCCAGATGGCTAGTGGCATGTCTCCTAACACCTGACCTCTCTGTCCTTTCTGTCACCCCAGGTAAAGCAGGATGTAAAAAAAAAAAAAAAAAAATACAAACTACAAGTATTCTTAGGATAATATGTGAAATAGAAGTTAAGCAAGAAAAAAAAATGGAGTAGGGCAGATATAACCATAGGAACATTGTTATTTACCCAGCAGAGTTTTGACTTCACTAAAAGTCTTGAATATACAAAATACATTTTAACTAGTGGTAAGACTGTTCTTTTTAGTGAATATCCTGAAAGAAGATAGATTCTATTTTACCTAAAACCCAAATCTTTCAAACAATTCTTACATCCACCCACAAGGCATCTTGATTAGTGTAGATCACGCAGGTTTTGGTGAGAATGTCTCCCCAGCCATTGGGCATTTCAGGATGGGAATGGTGCCTCAAAATCACATCATAAGTCATATCACTTTTAGTGCAGAGCCAGACACATATAATTGATGAAAAAATACCATTTACTTAGCTGAGGAATGAGTGGAGCTCTCACTATGGTCAGGAGGCACTACAGTGAAGGGTCAGGAATCAAAGGACCTCAGTCCCATTCCCAGCTTTGCCACTGAATTGGTCTGGCCCATCAGTTCACCTCTTTAGATGTCAATACCTTTCTGGAATGAAGGGGCTACATTATGTGGTTGTTCAGGCCCTCACAGTCTAAAGTCTGTGAAATCAGACTGGCTTTGGCCAGTGTGGTAGGCAATCGAACCAACAGATCTTTACTGGATGCTGGGCAATGGCTGCCTAGGTATAGTCCTGGCTGATGCGTTTAAGTGATGTGTCTAAACCAATAAAGATACAACTTATTTATTTGGAGCTTTCTCTGTTGTGATTTATTTATCCTCTTTCAATGAAGTGGGAGTCATGAATCTTACTCCTACCCTAGGACTGTTTCAGTTTGGCCTTAGCCAACTCAGTAACATGGACAGGCAGGTAGATCACAGGGGGATCGTTCTGACTCCTCTATGAAAGATCCTCTTGACCGTAGCTCATGGTTTTCCTCATGGTTTAAACTCAAACACTTTTATTTTACCTTTTAAATTAAAGAGAATGCCACAGAGCCACTGCCCAGAAGCCATTTGTAAAGAATCAGCCATACTCTCCCTTTTATCAAAAAGTACTCTGAGAATTCATGGGCTTAAGGTGAATAGGCTTCAGAGGGGACCCAAAAGACTACATGTTTAGAGTTGGAAATGATTCTAAAGCTAGTGTGGTCCAACCGTTTAGCTGTAATGGGCCAAAATTCATTTCCCTAAAGTTTCCATCCTCTGTTCCATTGACTCCTTACGGCTAGTCATTCAGGAAGTCAAATCCTGCATCTAAAACCTTCAAGCGTGGACAGAGCTGGCCTCACTCTCCTGCCCACTCTTTGAAGCTGATCCAGTTTTTCTGTCTGTCATAAATTATGGTATCCAGGCCTACTGTGACCTTCCAGTGAGAGGTGTTCAGGATGTTTCTCAAGCAATATAATGCCCATTAACGTGGCCTGATTTTGTGTGAGCATTTTCAATGGCTGCCATTGACTCACACTGTATGTGTCACTAACAAAACCTCCTCAGTCCTTCTCCACATGGTCTGCTGACAGGGCCCATCTCTGCCATATTGCATTTGTAAAATTGATGTTTGGGCCCATGTGTGAAATCCATCCCTGCTAAGAGGTAGGTAGTTATTGTGAATGTCAAAAATCTTGCAACTTTAAGCAGATCCCAAGAGATCCAGCAACCATGTCTTAAAGCCTAGTGCTTTGTTTTGAGATGGAAATATGCAGTCCTTACCCAGCTGGCCTGGAAGTGCCATCATTGAAGGAAGATAGGCCAGGACCAATGGATGGGTATATCTGTGGGTCCCAGGGGTTTTGTAGGTCCTTGTAACTTGGGGACACTTCAAGTAGGAGGTTTCCCTGATCCTGTTCCAATTCCGTCATCTGTCTTCAGTCCAACAGCAATTTGTAGAAGATGGATGTGAGACATGCAGAACAGCTGTGAAGCTGCCCTTCTGTGGCAGAAAACAGAGAAGCAAAAATATCAGATGCATGAGTCTTTGTGGCTGAGATTCGGGGAGAGGAGTGAGGATGGAGGAGCTAGAGACCAATGCTTGGTGGGAGGGAAGAAGCAAGGGAGGAGGACGGACAGCCTGCTGCAGAGTGGAGATGACAGGAACACATTTTTTTACTTTCCTTTTCTTGCTCTCATTTCTGGGTTTTATTAAGGGAAACACAAAGAGAAAATTGTGTTATTTGTTTAAAAAAATGTCAAAGTTCATTTCAAGATCGAGGAAAAGAAGCAGGAACATTACTGCCTGGAATGGCAATATCCTACTGAGGGCAGCCAAAGACTGGCATGGGACACACTTGAACTACACACTACCTTTACCTGGATTATTTTCATGTGAATCTCCCAGTGCTGTGTTGATATTCAGATCTCTCGACAGAGCTAGAGAACCAGGTGGCTCTCACTTTCTAGGGTGAAAGGGACATCCCAAACCAGCTGCCGGAATAGGAGGAAAGTCCAACAATGTAAATGTGGGTGTTCCTCCCTAGCCATAAAGCAAATTCTCCCCCTAGCCTGGCAAGGACAGCCCTAGGCAAGGAGGAGACTTGTCCAGGCTAACAAGAGTACCATCGAAAGCAGCACATTCTTTGGACCTTGCAATAGAATTATCTACATGCTCACTTTATCTTCCTGCTGGCCCATGAACTCCTTAAGAAAAGGTTCCAAGTCAGACTCCCCTGTGATTCTCCCAAGCATGGCACAATGCTTCACGTACAAAAGAGACTTCATGAATATTTGTTGACTCAGTACAAATGCCCTGATGTCATAGTCTATTTTATGCCCTAACTCAGTGGGCCGGAATGAACATGAATGGGCTTTGGAAATAGACAGGCCTAAGTTCAAATCCCAGCGCTGACATTAGTAAGCTGTTTAATCTTAAATTATTCAACCTCTCGTGTGTCAGTTTCTCTATTGGTACAAGAAGAAGAATGATATTCCTCCAGAGTTATTGTGACAGTTAATAGTGATGATGGCTGTGAAACATGTCATAATCTGAACAACTTAATGTTTAGACTCTGTAGGCCTCCCTCTACCATCCCCCTGAACGAGTGAATATAGTTTCTGAAGGGAAATCACCTTGGCTTTGCCCTGTTCTGCACAAACAGGAACCACGCCAGCATTCAGACAGAGTCCCTGTGCCTAGTGACAGCAGTTGTCACGATGTAACTGAGGGGTCTCTGTGCCTGGGACAGGCTATCCTCCGTGACTGGGCTCGTGGCATTGCAGGGCAGTTAAGAAGATGAGCCCTGGGGTCAGACAGACCTGGGGTTCTTTGTTGACCCTGTCGCTTATGATGGCCTCAGACAAGTTTCTTAATCTCTCCAAGCCTTGGTTTCCTCATTTGATAAACTGAGGAAATTATTGAGCTGTTTTTCTGTGTGTTTAAATAAAATAATAAATACAAAATACCTAGCACAATGCTAGGCACATCATAGGGATTCTGTGATTTGTAGCTGCTATTGTTACATCCTCATCGTTATTAGACAATAAGCAGCTCTAGGACCATGTTTTGTTTGCATCTGTGGTACCTAGCACTTGAATGTAGCTGTCCACAGAATGTAACTTGAATTAACCTAAACCGAACAGAATTAAAGACAGTGCTTGGTGTTGAGTGAGGCTCACGTGGTGTTTGGCTCTTGGTTCCACCCACAACTGAGATGGCATTTCTCCTGGAGCAATTCCACGTGTTCCCTAAGGAGTCCCCAGATTGCAGGCTTCCTACAGGAGCCCCTCACTCATGGGCTCTGGCAAACCCTATCTTTGACATCTGTGTGTGATACTTCACACCAAATATCAGAAACCTGAAAATAACGGAGGGAGGGTAGGCATGAACAGTGAACTCCCCCAGACATCAGGACAGGGGAAGTGACAAATCTGTGAAGAGGGGAGGTCTGTCAGCTCCTGGACCTGGCTCGTGAACCACCACATTGCAGTTACCACACAGTGAATGTACAAATGGATTAGGCAGAGCTCCTTGGGGACAATGCACAGGGAGCAGTTGGGAGCCTGGCTGAAGCCTTTTGCATCACTGGGGTGTCCTGTGCTGGCTACAACTGCTAGGAACAGGCCCCACAGGCATTAGCGCTGTGTTCAAACAGGTGCAGAGACCATCGCCATCAAGCCAGTAGCAAGACTCCAGCTTCCTACAGGTATTCTCAGGACAAGACTCTACCTGTGTCTTCACCCATCTAGGGCATTAAACCACAATGGGGACTGAGAACACCCCTGCCCCTAAACATATATCCATCCTCATTCTTCTGATGGATATGCCCTGTTTATTCCATTGTTAATTTATTTATATAATATATCTCACCTAGTTTCTAAAAAGGATTTGAGGTGACATACAAATACTACCAATAGGGAAAAGAATTTTCTTAAGTTAAAATTATATATTGAGAGCAGGAAAGTAAATCACAATCCCCCCCCAAATAATAACATGGGGCTAAATATTCGAATTGTGATAGAATGTTAAATGTCACTCTGTGTTTACAAGGTGAAACAGAGAAAAGTACAGCTTTAGGAAATTGTCACGATCTGATCAAACTGTGTATCCAACAATATTCATACATCTAGTTGGCTTCAGGAGAGGGTCTATAATAAAAGAACATATGTAACTCATGACAGTGGAGATCAGTTCTGTGACCTCATGAAGAGTGTTTAAATATTTTTACTTTTGTTTATTGACTGTATTTCACCTCCTGTGAAAAGAATTATAGTGAATTAAATCAAATGATACATACAAAAAGTTAATAAGGTAGAACTACAAACCCAGGAGGAGAGAAAACAGACAACATTAAATATGAGAGTTACCAGTTGTCTCTCTGAGGGCAGGAACTATCGTGATGATGACATGGTTTAATCTAACATAGTTCTAAGTGCATACTCAGCACTTGTTACGTGTGAACATTTGAATGAGCAAATGAATACTGTGGATGAGAGTTCCATTCGCCTTTGAGTTTCCTGGTGGCTCAGGCAAAAAGAGAAATAACCAGCCTACAGATATTTTTGCACCTGTATTAGAGTTGTAATTGTGAATTTGTTTGATTAAACAAAAAAGAAAATGTACGCTTAATCCTCATCCCTCTAAATTCTTGTGACCAAGGAGGCAAACAGTGAATCTTTCCATCGCACCTCTCAGCGTGGTGCCTTATGTAAAATAAATATTTGCTGCATGAATATATTAATGAGATCATTAAAGGAAAGGTTTTTTGTGCATCTAAGACATGATTCCAATTCCTCCTTTCTTAGCCATCAATAACTTATCCCCAATCCTTTTTTAACCTTACAGTTCAGAGGGGAAAAAAATTGTCAGGAGGGTACCAAAGATGACGGTATTCCAGGTGGACGACTTGACTTCAGCAAAGGCATAAAAGGGAGAAAGTCAAGATGAGTTAGAGAATCTCTGTGAACAGAAGGAAATGGGACAATGCCGGGAGGTTTAAATACTGGACTTGACGTTTATGACTCCACAGGCCATAGAGAGCCTTTGAAAATCTGGGATTATTAAATCTGGTATCAGTGTGGCTGATGAATTCGAAGAAAGAAGAGGGAGATAGAACAGATAAACTTAGTTGCTCTCATGTAAGTGAGAAATCCAAGGCCTGTCCCAGGGCAGGGACATTGAGAGGGATGAATGTAACAGCCAGATCAGAAATCAAGTCAAAAAGCTCAGCATCTGTTTAGTTGTGAAGTGAGAAGACAAGAAGAGGAAAAGGCATTAGAGGCTTGGGGAACTGTGTGGAGTAACAGGAATAGGAAGTGTGGGAGGAAAGCAGCAGGATGGGGCAAAGAAGAAGTTTGGTGACTTTTCAAAATGTTTTCCCATCCATTATCTCATTGATTTCATATGCAAGTGGAGTGAGCTCCGCCCTGAATGTCAGCTAAAAACTGCTCTGCCCCTGTTTACAGCTGCCAAGTCTCAATGAGCAAACCTATGCCTTGATCCTTCTGGTGGTACCAGGGCACCCACTGGCAGGTGCCCTGCCCTCTCCAGGCAGCCCCGAACCTTCGCCAGGGCTCAGCCACCCGTCCTGGCTCTGAGCCAGCAGCAGCTAAAAGCTGGGCAGTGCAAACACTGCGGCCTGCCATGCTTGCCAGGAACATGGATGGGTGTGCCCCAGAGTTCAGCCAGAGTCTCGGGGAACATCTGGGCAGGGTGGGGAGGGAGGAGCACAACCATTGGAGTTTCTTCAGCGCCTCATCTTTCTTCCCGCTGTGTAGCAGGCTCTGGTTTCACCACTGACTCACTTCCAGGCACAGGCAAGTGGTTTCACTCCAGGCTGCAACTTCTCCTGTGAGCAATGGGGCAGATAATATTCCTCACCTCCTTAGGACAGCAGGTGTTGATGAGAGGGCTCTGCATGCTCCTGGCTGAGCCTCAGTCGGATGGCACAAGAGATTGCAAACACTGACATAATCATCAAAAGTCAGTCCTGGTTGGGCTCCAGCATGAAATTGGTCTAGCCTCTCACCTCACAGATGAGGGACCTCCAGTCCATAGCCACCACCGCTCCACACTGTCAACTGTTGGTTTTCAGACACATATGTTGGGGCCTCTGATGGATCCCTACATCCCAAGGAAAATCCAAATTGCTCTGCACAAGCTGGCCCCACCCAACATTTCCAGCCTCCTCTCCCTCGCTCCCCTTCTCTCTTCTCTCCTCTCCACTCAACTCTAGGCATTCACGACTCCACACTACCCCCCACCCACCCCTGCACTGTGACTCAGACACTCCCCATCCATTTTCCTGGCACAGACCTGTGCTCTCTCCTGCCTTCAGGCAGAAGTCCCCTTCCCTTTCTTCTCTGCCCTGTTGAAGACCCACCTCTTGTGCCCTCGGACAGGTAATCAGCACCTCCTCTGCCCTGACAGGCTGTTTACCATTTGTCACAAGGTGTCCCCAGTTTTCCTTTAGCTACCTGCCTCTTTCACTGGAAAACACACAGACATGTGATTTGGGGAGCTTAGTGTCTTTAGAGTCTTTGACAGTCAGGAATGAAGAAGGAAAAAGGCAGATGATGATAGGGTTTACAAACCCAGGGTGCGGCGAGGTCTTCCTCCAGCCCCTGCTCTCTGCCCAGTTCCCCCTGATATATAACACACAGGTTATTAGGCATCCTTCCAGTTTCTTTAAGCATACCTCAAAAAACACAACACAAATATAGATCCTTTACTTCCCACTTTGTAACCCAGAACACAAACTTTTTTTTTTAGAGGCCCTTTAAAATCCTTCAAAGTTTCTCATATTCATCCTCCCTCTAGTCAAATCTTCAACTCCTAGTTTTAACTATCCATGAAACACATAACACCACACATATACTGTAAGTCGTTGTACAGGCGCATCTTGCATTTATAAATGAGTGAATTCCTGGGAAATCATGTAAAATCACATTTGCATTAAACTAGTCACATTTCCAGTGCATTGAGGGAGCATGTTGTTTAAAGATGCTCAGGAGTGAATCTTTTTACTGATGAGGAAATGGTTACTCTGCTACTCCCCACACTGTTGGTTCAGTTCAGATTTGCTGATACCTCATTTTTTAGAACCCAGCAATACAAATTTAAATGAGAGCAAGTTTCTCTGTCTGGTGAGTAAAAGGGTAAAATTTAGAGCCAGAACTGCTCCCACAGAAACCCCCTCAAACCCAAAACACAGGAAACTGATAGCCCTCCTTGACCCCACCTTTTCATCTATGGAGCCAGATTCTGTGGGTACATATGCAGCATCCTGGGGATTGGCAAGGTAGTTAGAAACTGATTCCTTGATTTCAGCTTGCAATGGCACCACCTAATGATTTTAAAGAAATTTTTTTTAGAGACAGAGTCTTACTCTGTTGCCCAGGCTGGAATACAGTGGCAAGATCATAGTTCACTATAACCTCCAGCTCATGAGCCCAAGTGATCCTCCTACCTCAGCCTCCCAAGAAGCTGGGACTTCAAGCATGTGCCACTATGCTCAGCTGGTTTCTTAACTTTTTGTAGAGATGAGGTCTTGCTATGTTGTCCAGGCTGGTCTCAAACTCCTGGCCTCAAGCAATCCTCCCACCTCAGCCTCCCAAAGCTCTGAGAGTACAGGCATAAGCCACCATACCAGCTGGCCATCTAGTGACTTTAACTGTCCAAGATTGTACATCAGGGGTCCATCATCTACAGCCATGGGCCAAATCCAACTGACTGCTTGTTTTTTACACAGCCTGCAGACTAAGAGTAGTTTTTACATTTTAAGATGGAAAGAAAAATATTTTGTGACATGTGAAAATTATATGAACAATTTACATTTCAGCATTCATAATAAAGTTTTGTTAGGACACAATCATGAGCCTTTGTTCAGTGACTGCTCTCACCCTACAGCAACACGGGGGAATAGTTGAAACTGCATAGTCAAAAGCCTAAAATATTTACTATCTGGCCCTTTACAGAAAAAGCTTGCCAAACCCTTTTCTAAAAGATATTACAAGACCCAAAGTAAATATCCAGATGAAACAGACATTTCTTTCAGCTTTGGGTGTTCATACCTGGCCAAATAGGATCTCAGTGGTGAGAGTTTTGTTTTTCTTGAAGAAAAGCATCGCTACCACGAACCAATGCTGAGAGAGTCCTCGTCTGCCTCAGAGGATCAAGCTAACCTTTCTCAGCTGCTCGTTCTTGGAGTTCAATATGGGCAGGTGTAGCGGGTCAGCCAACCACCTGGGAACGCTGCAGGTTCCATTACCCTCCTGCAGAACCACAGGTGTCCACAAGAGGGCAGCAGCTCTCCTGTTTGCTGTTCGCTGGTGGCCCTCCCAGCTTTGAAGGACTGCCAGCCCACCTGAGTGCTTTGCTGGCTGAGCCCCTACAGAACTTTCTCTAGCTGGATGGTCAAAAATGGAGCCATCTTACTCTGCAGAAAACCTATATAAGCCTTCCGGTCTCCAGCAGATAGTCCAACATCTTGGTGGCTTACCATCAAATCTGTTATTCTTGAAGTGTCAGCAATTTTTTTTAAAAGAGAGAAAAAAATTCTAGTTTCAGTCCCTTACTTCTTGTCAACTCCCAAATCCTTTTTTGCTATATTCTAACCCAGCACACTGCCCCAGTTTTTCAGCTGCTGTATCTCAGTTCTAACCCCATTCGTCTCTGTCCTGCCCTGCAGTGCTGGATCCGGGACCCTGCAAACCCCCCTCTGCTTTGCCTGGTGCCTCCATGATAGGCTCCGCCAGGTTAGGGTGGAGGGAGGAGGCATTTCCTTCCCTGAAGTTTGCTTCTTTGGGCTTCCTTACGCCTACCTGTTGTTCTGAGCGACACCTAGAAACGCTTCTTCATCCCGGTAGCAGCACCCCCTGATAGCAGCTGAAGCCAGCTGGCATCTTCCCCAGCTCATGCAGAGCTAGCTGCCCCGTGCCCATCTCAAAGACACTCGCATCAGCTGCTAGCGCTCCGTCCTCGGAGGTCTGGGTCCTGGGTCCTCCAGGCCTCTCCTCCAAGGCTCGAATTTTTATAAAGCCAACCTCTTCCTTCCCCACTGGCTCCACGTCATTCCGACAGCCCTATGGGTGGTAGGGCCCTTGGCAATTGCTCCACTTACGGCGAACAAGTGTTCTCTTCCTGCATTTTCAGTTATGCCTCATCTATTTCTTCTGTTAAGTTTTCTCTAATCAAATAACTGGGGGTGGCTTCGCTTTGCTAACTGAACTCTGACTGACAGATACCTTTTCTCAGGTCTAAAACCAATAAGAGATTTAATTGTGACCATTGGGTCGGAGATCCTCCAAAAGTCCACCTGAAAAATTAAGTCTACAAATGCCCACTGTGCATCTACACGTGAACGACACTGGCTTGAAGCTGAGAAATGGGCACCGCTGATCAGCTCAGGTCCCCTGTTCCGGGGACCTCCACCCTGACGTCTGACCCTGGTTCTTTGCCTTGCCCTGCAGGGCAGCTCTGTGACTGGTGCTTTGGACTGGTAAGGAATGCAGGCCAACTGGCTGCCTCCCTCCTCAACACGTGTTGCTCCTTGTTCCTTTAGCGACTGTCACCTAGCCCCCGACCCCCGACAGTTGCACCATCCAGACAAAGGAACACAGCAAAATAACGGTATAATACCTTGCACCCCACAGCGGCCTGGTGAAAGGGGCAACCTCACCGATCTTATTGAAAGGCAGCAACCCTCATTCTCAAGCACGATTCTTTGTAGACAACACCCACCTGGGGAATGAAGAAAGACGCCACCTTGGACACAGAGAAGCGGGCGCAGAACTTATCTCCGCCACAGCTTAGCTTGACTAAAAAGGCCCAGCAGCAGATTTGGGTCTGCCCAAGGGAAAGAGTGGGACAGGAGGGCAGGCAGGGGCCGAGGAGGGAGAAAAGGAGGCCATCGTGTCTCTGCTGAAAACAAAGCTGGACTCTTCGCAGACCAGCCAAGCCCGTCAAAGCCCTCTCTTCAGGAGCCACTGAAATGACAGATTGTGCTGGTTATAGCATTTAAAAAACAGAACCCCCTCAGCCGTCATCACTGGAAAACACAGACTCAACCAAATTATCTGGGATTCCTTTTCATGGAGCTTTGCCCCGCCTTTGCCAGAATGCCCCCACCAAGGCTCCAGCAGCACGGGGACGTTGCTGTGAACTTGAGCGCACCCTGCTGGCAAGTGGCTGCAAAGACACAAGGGCCGTCTTTTCCTGCCACATCCTCATGCCACCTGTGTGCACAGCAGCTTTGAACCTGAAAGCTGCTTTGCCCAAATTTTTGTCCTCTTTCCACACTTTTGTGGTGTCAAACAGACTTCCGCATCCTCATCTCCCTTTTCTTTTCGATTTTTCTGTCCAGTTCTTTCTCCATGTGGCCCCTGGCCTCCTGAACCCCACCACAATTCCCTTTTTAAGACTATCTGCCGAACCCAGCCAAGGCTTGGCTCCTCAAAAGACCATGAGCAGCTCTTGGATCATTAATGGAAGTGATTGCGTTTATTGGAGAGGTGGGTGTTGGGGCAGGGATGGGTAAGGGGAAGAGATTCTCTCCCAACCCTCAGGGTTTCTGGTTTTAGACGCCTAGAAGAAGAGAACCAACCATGGGGAATCAAGCAATTACAATTTGCAATTTGTAATTTCTTAATTACATTGAGAAAAACATCCCAGACCCACTCTTGCAGCTGACCTCAGGCTACGCATGCCTTGGACCAGAATAGCTAACTAGTCAACCCCTTTCACCTCTTCTGGGGCTGTGGACTATGGCTCTGAAGAGGTATGTGTCTGGGTAAACGCAGCCCACACATATACCACTTAGGTATGGATTCCTTTCTCAAGAATTTACTTCATTTCCTAATGAACATTAAGAATTCAAATTCCTTGATTTAGTCCCTGATATGGTTTGGATCTGTTTCCCCAACCAAATCTCATGTCAAATTATAATCCCCAATGTTGGTGGTGGAGCTTGGTGGGAGGTGACTGGTCCATGGGGACAGACTTCTCATGAATGGTGTAGTGCCGTCCTCTTCATACTGTTCTTGCAATAGTGAGTGAGTTCTCATAAAACCTGGGCATTTAAAAGTGTGTGGCACCTCCTCCTACCCCTCTCTCTCTTGCTCCTACTCTGGACATGTGAAGTACTTGCTCCCCCTTCACCTTGTGCCATGATTGTAAGCTTCCTGAGGCCTCCCCAGAAGCTGAGCAGATGCCAGCATCATGATTCCTGTACAGGCTGAAGAACCATGAGCCAATTAAATTTCTTTTCTTTATAAATTACTGTCTCAGGTATTTCTTTATAGCCACTCAAGAACAGACTAATGCAGTTCCCTCTCAAGAAGGTTTGAGAGGATGCAAATAATTCTCAAGCACCCTTCTTCACTTGAGCTGTCAAGTGCACAGTGCAGGTGTGTGAGGAGCCCAAATCAAAGCCAGATGGACACAGCTGGGGCTGAGAGGGTAGGAATTATTCTAGAGGCTTCTCTCCCCAGCTCCTGTTCCAGTGTCCACTAACAAGGAAATCACTTGGAAACCTGGATATTAGACAACTGCCTTCCCGTCATACTGCCCTATTTCCAGGATGGCAGATATAAGGTCTTCATGCCATTCCCATCCCCACCACACACACACACACACACACACACACACACACACACACACATCAAAGATCAATTCATTGATCATAGCAGTGAACTGAGATGCAGTTCAAATTCCTGCTCCACAGGAATTGGAAAACAGCCACTTCAAATCAGAACTAGCCACACTTCCGGCTAGTTCATGCCTATTTTAAAGTTAGAATCTTCAAAACACCAATATGTGGTTGATTGTTGTCTGAAATATTCACTATTCCAAATCTGAGCTCAAAGTCAGCTCTGCTATGGCCTTGTAAAAATCTCAAGTTCCTCTCCATCTCCTCTTTTTTATATATAAATTTGAATATCTGTGGTCCTTTGGTGTGTTTTTGATCACGGTTCCACCTCAGTGCCTTTGCACATCTTCCCTTCATCCTGTTCCCTCTTCTCCCAGATGCCTCCATGCCTCCTGCCTTCACTCTTTGGGTGTCATTCTACCACTGCCCTATCAGAGAAAGTGTTCCTGGATCTCTCTAGATAAGCCCATACCCTCCACCTCCATCTCCAAGTTGTCTTCTCACCTGGTGTTTCCTTCATAGCATGAATCGCCATCAAACCTATTATACGGTTATCAAAGAGTTGATTTTCTGTTTCCCCTGCTAGAAGGCAAGTTCTTTGAGAGCCTTATCTTGTGGTTTGCTTGTTGCTGATTCCACAATGCCTACAGCAGGCCATCAATAAATGCATGCTTAATGGATGAATGAATACGTGGGTAAATAAACAAAGGGAGAAGTTTGGAAAGCGGGAAACTTTTGCCTCACTCTTCAAGGGAAACACCTGCCCTCTGCACAGAAGAACTTGCAACAGAGGCAAGGTACAAAAAGCGGACAACCTCCGAGTGAGGTCTTCCCCACACAGCATTACTATTAACCTCGAGCAAATTCATAGTCATGATTTAACTGTGAATGCAAACATCCCTATTACCTTTTACTGATATAAACACAAAAATGTACAGCATATACTAACATACAAAACATACTTCCTCAACACATATAAAATGCCTTGCTAACCCAGACTAATTGGACATAAGGCAAAAGTGAATTACTGGAAAGTCTAGACTGTTAGATTTTGTGATAGAATACACTTTTATTACTTTCAAATTCAGGGCACCCTCCTTAGTCAACACTCAGACACTTATTATCTCTTTAATTCAATTCAACTGCCAAGAAAAGCCACAAACCCAGAAATAATCAAGAAGTCCTTCAGGCATCAGCAGCAATGACAGTATCCAAAAATAGTCCAAAAGGGAAATCTGCTGAGATTCAGTTATTTTGCTAACCAAAAGAAAGTGCTCCTCCCATTGACTGTTCGATGCCTACACAAGCAGAACTTTGCCAGCACCCGAGTCAAAACACAAAAGAGGAAATAGGTACAATAATGACAGTAACAATAAGCACAATATTAACAAATAATATTTATTGAGCACTTAGTACCTGACCCTATTGCAGTTGCTTTACGTGTATTATACATAATCTATGTAACGACCATATCAGGTATGTGCTATTATTGTGCCCCTTTTACAGACAATGATACGGAGGTACAGAGAACACAATAATGAAGGGAGAAATTAAAAAAAAAGAACAAGGAACAATCAGGTAGACAGCTATGGCCTGTGGCTAGGGAAGTAGAAATTATAACTTAGATTGCAAATGTTCTGTCAATCAAAGGAGATGATGATGGAGCACAGAGTGACCAAGAGGGAAGGCAAGTGGCATACACCAACTATATGAAGCCCAGTGCAGGGTATTCAGTGCTAGGGCTCCTCTGTGACTCTGGGGAGTTCCTCAGTCGGCCCTCCCCCCGTAAAACCTCCACAGTGATTACAAAGACTATAGAATACTCAATTTCTTTGAATTTGCATAAACCAGGTATCCAGAATACGACTTGCCTAGAATGCCTAGTCCAGATGTGTTGACAGCTCAAGTTATTGCAGGACCGGGCTAAATGTTTGGATTGTTATAGCCGGCCCATTTATTTTTTTGCAAAGAATAACTTTAAAATAACTTGAATGTTACTTGGCCTCAAGTGGTTTAAACAATCTCCCCATAACTTTGTTCTCACTATTCTCTTGCACTTTTTTCTTTTTTCAGTGGAAATATGGATTTCAAATTGGAACATTGTCATATGATCACCAATTCTGAATGCAGTAGACCCCAGACTTATGCATGTGTGTATTTCTCTTTCAAATCTGGACCATCCACAATCCTTTGGCAACAGCTGCTATCTGGTGTGCAAGCAGGAACTACACACGAAGGTGAGCTTCTCCACTGCCCTGGGGCCACCCAGGGCAGGGGCTGGCTGGTAATTTGGAGGTTTAGGTGGATAAGCGGTGTTTTCCACTCATATGTGAAATCTGTCAGCTCTCAGCCTGGAATTGTAAGCAGAACAAGTGAAACTTCCTAGGCTGCAGCAGCTCTTTCCAAGCTGCTCCCACAGAGCAGAATGGGATGCACTGGCTGAGATTCCTGGAGTGTCCTAAACAGCCCCTGAAAGAACCCCTCTTAGCCCAGCCCATGTCTGGTCCGCGGTGTGTTGAACATTCTTACCTGAGACTGAGTTTTCCCTCCAGGTTTCACTGAGTAATTTGTAAGGCAGCTCTCAGGAATTATCTCCATTCCCAAATCCATCTCAGTTGTTTTTCTAACTGCTAGTATGGCCCTGAAGTACCTCATAGAAGCCAAGCCGCTGATTCACGCATGCCCCAGGCCCCAGCAGCACTTCTGCCTCCAGGCAGACCCCAAGCCTAAAATGTACTCATGAGATCTTGGAGGACACATTTCCGTGGTAAGTATGTATCCCTAACTGCTCCAGGAACCCAGCTCAGCCTCATCTGTTTCACAGGGTGCTGCAGGGAGTCCCCTCTCCAATCGCTAGCCAGGATTTCCGGGGTGTCGTCCCACCATCTCTGTCCCCAGCAGAGCTAAATCTAGGCATGGATATTCAAAGTCTTGGTTACCTCATGATCGTTGTCTGAAATATTCACTATATGCACTTAAATACAGAAACTGACGTTTTCCAGACATTTGTCTTCCCTTTTTAAGTGTCAGCGACCTTAAGAAACGGAACTCGGTGCACCTGCTTTTTCTTTGTGGGTGGCGAGCAGAGACCAGAGACTCGACCTTGCTCCCTGGAGGCTGCTGCCTCCACAGGGACACCCAAATTATTCCAACCTCCACAAGGCAAAGCTAAACGAAGTCTTGTATTCAGCCTTTGTTCAAAGATCATGCTCGTGAGGTTTTGCATCATTCCAGCACTTTTGCATATTATGCAGTTCACACAAAGTGAACAATGGTTAAACTTTCAGGAGTAGAGCTTAGAGTAAATGTTTTCCCTTCCATTCACTTTTCTGTGGACACTTTTTTTTAAAAAAAACACCCTTGCATTACTGTTAGAAAGAACATCTTTCTTCAGTAAAAACATATAGATTGTAGTTTTGACAGGAACTGAGTTCCTGCATGTTTTGAAGTTTTAAAATATTTTAATGGCTTATTCCAAGTTTGTGTTATTTAAAAGATGATACTTACATTTAGCAAATTGACTGACTTACTCTAAAGATCCACGATTCAGCTTTGTGCCTGTCTGTTTTCAGACTTGTCCACCTGGGAGGGAGGAATGGCCTCATCTCTCCCCTTCCTGGCTGTCAGTCACCAGCAGGGCCCAAGCACACAGATCCCAGACTTGGCATGGTCCTTTCAATAAGCTCCCTGTGGGAAATTTTATAAGTTGCTGTTTTTCTTCACCCTGAGAGATGCACAAAGGCCAGACACAGTCATGATGATTTTGCAGGTGAGAAAACCCAGCTACTGGGAGTTCAGTCCAGTGGATTTCCCAGTTACTGGAAGTACTGACCGCAGGTTTCATGTTGGGTCTTTTAAGACTGATCCCCTGGGCTAAAATCATCTGATAGACTTCCTAAACTGCCTTTAGAGTCGTCATGGGTAACTTCCATTAGCCCTCCGGGAGGGGAATTAAAAACATATTTTTAAAATTCTCACAAGTGATTCACCTTCCAAAATGAAGTCACCCAAATCGATTGCAAGATAAGCTTGACAACAATTAAACTTGTTTCCTTTCGAGTCAATTTTGCACTAGCAAAAATCTCACCTTTATAGTGCTTAAAGAAATTAATGGGATTCTGCAGCCATCCTGTGTGTTTCTGGGAAAGAAGCAAGGGAGCCAACCACTGAGGTAAAAGACCCTGTTGCCCCATCCACCTAAACCACTCTGCGCTGCTCTGTCTATGGGGTAGCCATTCTTTATTCCTTTACTTTTCGAATAAACTTGCTTTCACACAAAAATAAGTAAATAAATAAAACCACTTCCACTTCCACACTTAATTCCTCCCATCCCACTGTAATTGCTGACCACACCCACCAGTCCATTTAGTTACCAATGGTCTCTGGTACTTTCTGTCATCCCAGTGGTACAAGACTGCTTAGTGCCAGCAAACTTGGCCAAGGAAAGCAGAAATTTCAGGTCTGTGCAACGGGTGCTTCCAGGTAGACACAGGTGTGGAGGAAGCAAAGGACAATTCCTCTAAGTAAGACCTAACCTGGTTGCTTTCCAATCATTCCAAAGTGGCATCGAAGGAGGCCCTCAAAGGAAGTGGTCGTGTCCTAGTGTTCTTAAAACCTGGCTTTGCCTGTAGCCCCTTGCCTTATAATCCCCATATACTTGGTATTATATCCCCATTCTTCATCTGTCCTGCATATCTCTAATGAGCCAGATTTTATGTCTATATTAGGCAAGGATTTCTCATTTGGAGGCTTTCCTTTTAAATTGTGTTGTGAATGTCATTGCTTTTCTCTCTCTCTCTCTCTCTCTCTCTCTCTCTCTCTCTCTCTCTCTCTCTCTGAGTTTTGCTTTTGTTGCCCAGGCTGGAGTACAATGGCATGATCTCGGCTCAAGCGATTCTCCTGCCTCAGCCTCCCAAGTAGCTGGGATTACAGGCATGTGCCACCACGCCCGGCTAATTTTTGTATTTTTAGTAGAGACGGGGTTTCTCCATGTTGGTCAGGCTGGTCTGGAACTCCCGACCTCAGGCGATCGGCCCTCCTCAGCCTCCCAAAGAGCTGGGAATACAGGCGTGAGCCACCGCGCCCGGCCAGTCATTGCTTCTTAAAACGTTTTCTTTCTGTAGGTTCATAATACTGCACAAATAACCGGTACAAAACACCATCATAAAACATTTTAAAACATGAGCCTACGAGACCATTGTCAGGGTGCGGCAGCATTTCAAGGAAGAAAATCACCAGCTGGATTCCTTCTATTAGCTTAAAGGTAGGGCTTGTGCACACACTAACACTAACAGTTAATAATACTAAATACAACTACGGAATAAATGAGTGTTTCTGCATTTGAGCTGGACAACAAACCAATAAATGGGTTAGGGCCTGTCGCTCACATTTGACGGGCGAGGACCCTGAGCCTGGCTACCTCGCTGCTCCCCCGGGACCGCAGGCTGCCTGGGCCGGGGGCGCGCGGAGGGCGGGCGCAGCGGGCAGAGCTCTCGGGGGCGCCCCGCGCGCGCGGCGTTAGCTAATCTTCTCAGGGCCTGCGGCGGCGCTTTCTCCGCCAAACCGCAGGGAGGGACGGCCCGGGATGGGAGGGGGCTGGGAAAGGTTTGTTGTTGCTTTTTCTGAATTAAAAGAAAACTGGGACTAAAGCAAGGAAGAGAACGAAGTTCAAGGGAGAATCTGGCAAGTCACCTAGGGCAGCCGCTGGACCGCCGCCAGAGCGCTCTCGGAGAGGGCGAGGCCGCCGAGCGTGTGATGAGCGCCTAGTGAGTATTCACTGTGCATGATAGATGACTGGCCTGGAATCCTTCCACGCCACAAATTTGTTCCTCTATACACCCAGGCAACCAAAAAGCCAAAAGAGATGGGGGGTTGGGGAGGGGGTTTCTCCCGGCTGCCGGCCCCCGCAGCCTCAGACGCTCCCAGCCCCGCCCCCCATTGTCTTTGACTCTGCTCCCTCCTTGGCCTCCCTCGGCCCCCGCCTGGCCCTGGAAGCAGAGCTGAGTTTCCCCTCTCTCAGTGTGCGCACTCGCAGCCCCGGTCCAAGCCCAGCCTCTCCAGGCAGGGATTAGTGCAAGCGTCCGTTGGCTGCAAGGATCGAGGACGGCCTCTCTACCTCCCTGCCTCCCTACCTCCCTGCCTTCAGCACCGTCCCCTCTGCGGCCCCCCTGACCCAGCCATCCACAGCACAGCTGCCAGAATCGCCTTTCCGTTCCACGGTTTTGATCATGTAACATCCCCACTTGGAAGACCGGAGTGAGTCCCAGCGGCCTCATATGTCAGATCTCAGTTTCTAACCATGAGCATTACGGTCCTCCCCGATGGCCCCCCGTCTTGCCTGCCCTGTCTCACTGGCCTTCTCTCCAAAATCTTCCAGTGCAAAACTTCTGGTCAGATTATGCAGAACTTTATAGCCTCTGCCTCCCCTACCCCAGCATGCCGTCATTCCACAAGTATTTATTGAGCATCTACAAGGTTCCAGGCACTGAACTGTGAGCTGCAAATAAAAAAGAACAACAACAACAAAAATCATCCTGCCTTTAAAGACTGTACTGTCAAGTGAGGAAAACAGAAACAAGGAAATTTTCTGGCTCCAGTTTGTCACTAAAACAACACAGTTCACATCTCAATCTGAGTACAGCTATGTAAATAAACGAATAAAAAGGTCGTGCACAGATAAAAGACTGAAATGAAATATACCAACATAGCTATCCAGGTATCCCTGGGCAGCTGCATAGAGGAATTAGGGTAACTGTTTCCTTCCTTTTTTTTTTTTTTTTGTTTGTTTGTTTGTTTTTGAGACAGAGTCTGGCTCCATCTCACAGGCTGGACTGCGATGGTGCAATCTTGGCTCACTGCAACCTCTGCCTCCCAGGTTCAAGTGATTCTCCTGCCTCAGCCTCCTGAGGAGCTGGGATCACAAGAGTGCACCATTATGCCCAGTTAATTTTTGAATTTTTAGTACAGACAAGATTTCACTATGTTGGCCAGGCTGGTCTTGAACTCCTGACCTCAGGTGACCCGCCAGCCTCAGCCTCCCAAAGTGCTGGTATGACAGATGTGAGCCACCATGCCCAGCCTGCTTCCTTACTTCTTCTTTTAGGTAGTTTCTAAAATTTTGACCAGGCATTAATTTTTATGATTAAAAGCAAACTGTTTTGTGTCATTTCTTATTTTTTTCTCATTAAAAAAGCAATGTCTTTTTTAAAGAAAATTTTGAAACTACAAAATACATTAACAAGAAAATAAAAACATTCCCAATCTCAATATAGTGCATAAAATATCAACATTTTATTTGATTAGTACCTAAGTATTAACATGCCTTTTTTTAAAATTGGGCTCCTGTTATACACAATACGCCATAACATTTCTACTTAACATATGATAAATAATTTTCCATGGTGATGAAATGTTCTATGGCATCATTTTTCATGTCTTCACAATATCCAACATGAATGAACCATAAATCGGTTCAATCAATTCTTGTACACACATCATTGTGCCTCTCCCTAAAGTGAAAGAAAATTGTGGAGACTGAAAATAGGCTTTTGACTCATTCAGACCTGGATTCAAATCCTGTCTATACCACCTGTTGGATATAATTTGAAGCACATTTGCTAAATTTTTCTAGATCTCATTTTTCTCCCACATAGATAAAGTGATAATAAATCTTCCTTATGGGGTTACTGTGAAAGCAAAATTATATTGATAAATTGTTTTGGTCATGCCTAGACATAGAGCTCAATGAATAGCAATTGATAGCCCTGATTATTTTCTTAGAATGCATTTCTAAAAGTAGAACTTTTGGGTGAAAGTGTTTAACCATTTTGAAATTTCCTGAGGCATACTGCACTATAATAAGGAGTGTACAAATGTCACTAAAAGGAAGGAGTCAGGAAGAAGTATTTTTTAAAAATTAATCTTGTTTTGGGCCTTGTGTACCCAGTGCAATAATGGGGTCACTCAGTAAAACGGATGTGAAGCAATACGGTCTCTAATCTCCAGTTGTTAGAACCTGGCTGTTCACCAGCCTTCTCTCCACCAGCATTAGTGCCTCCTGCTTCTAAAAGTCTTACTCAGTTGAGTCTTCCCAGATTCTCTAGAGCTTACCCCAGGGAAGCCCTCTTTAAGACCCTTCTCTACTGAAGACTTCAGGTGTGTCTTCACTTTGCACTGCTCGAGACTTCTGCAGTCTCTGTAACATGCTCATGCCAACTCCTCCATCAGACTGCAAACTCCTGAAGTCCAAGGACCAAGCTACATTATAAAAATGAAATTGCTTTTGATTCTTTGACTAAGCAAGTGCTATCTGGGTAGAATGAATGTCCCCAGATTCCAAGTATTCAGGAAGATCTAAGACCTGAACGTAGCTACTATATACAGAATCTACTATAAAGGTGAGAAAATCTGGATTCTGGGAGGGGAACATGCCCTTCCCAAGAGCACGCATCAAGCAATGGCACCTCATTCCTGTCTCTCCACCTTCTTGCTATCACCTCCAGCTGCCTCCCACCAGTTTGCATGTTTTATTGCTCAATCTAAGCCCTGTGTTATCCAGTACACTATCTCAATTTGAAAAATCTTGCCCTCGACTCTTGCTTTAGTGCAGCCTACTGCCCTACTATCATCCAGATCATTTGTGCATTTGAACGTCACACTCCCACCCACCACCCTTCCTTGAACTGGGGGAGATAACAGAATCTGTGCCCACCCCAGCATTCCTGCACATCCTGAACATGAAAGCAGTTGTGAAACATGCGGAATCCTCCCCGATTCATTTCTTTTTACCTTACATCCCTTCCACTTTGATGTCAGTAGAATATTTGAAAGAAAAGAATCTAACGTGACCTACTACCCTGGAATGCCAAGAAAAACAATTACCAGGGCAATGGAGCTCAGGGAGCAGCCGGTGGACGTGAATGAGTGGGGTAAAAATGGTTTGTTTTCTGAACTCGTTCCACCTCGGGGTTGACGAGCAGGTCTTTTGCTGGAGGCTGTCCAGAGCTCCCCACTTACCGAATCTCAGTGACCCACAATCCACTCCTAAAAGGGAGAGGCTCTTTTCCCTCAGTTCCCTCCGGCTCTTAGCATGGCTCAGTAAGAGCCCCAGAAGTTTCCCAGAAGTAAAGTAGATTTGAAAACACTTAAAATTGTAAGGATGGGTGGTGGAGTCAAGTGAGAAGTGACTGGAATACAAAGGAGGATCTGCCTTCTTCCCAGGACGGCCACAGAGTGATGCTAAATTGCCTTAGGGAGCTAGTGAATGCCACAGGGAGCTCAGTTCTATCCTGCCCAGACACCCAGAGCCTATGACCACCAACGTCTCCCCAGTTGTAGTGATTATCACAACTGGGCCCTTTTGTGCAGCAGGCTGGTGCTGTGGGGGATGAAGATCAATGCGGGCTTTGGAGAGGGCTATTTGGTGGTGCATCAGAATTTGGCCCTTACCATGGCCAAGAAGGCCAGTCTTAATGTGGCCCTTTCTCCCCTCCCTCTCTTCCTCTTGCAGCAGGCAGGGGTCACGGACACTTCCTTCTTTACAAGCTACTTTCTGCCACAGGGCATTTACACTTGCTGTTACCCCTGTCTATATGGCATGCTGTACACAGCACCACAAGTATGTACCAATCAACCTGCGAAACATATGATGGACTTATTACTGGTACTACCTGTCCTGCCTGCGGGCATTACTACACACACACACATACACATGCACACCCCTGGCATCTCTGAGTGGATCTGCTGTATCTCAGCATTACTAGCCTCTTCTCTTCATTCACATCTCTGATTAGCTGACTCCTCCTCAGAAAAGCCTTTCCTGGCTACTCTCTAAAATAGCACTCTCCCTCCCCCTGCCTACAGCATCTTCTCTCTCCTTACCTGGAATCATTTTCTTTATTGTGTACTCTGCCTAAAGTAGAATTATTTACTTATGGGTTTGTTTGCTTTTCTATTCTTTCCCCGGGTTCTAAACTCTATAAGAGCAGAAAATTAGTTTACTCGTTGACGAATCCCAAAGCCTAGAACAAAACCTGATTTACAGTAGGCACTGAATAGAATATGCATTTATAATCAGTCACAAAAAGAACTTCCAGGTGTGGTTTTGATGCATAAGGAAGAATTTTATGTAAACTGGGAGAGGTTTAATAGCTGAATCTGTCTCCCCTCTTCCCACTGAGTGCTTTGATTTTGTTTTAATGTGCCAGAGTTTCAGTGGACTTGATGCCTGAGTGGTTTCTACAGGGCTGGGACACCCCCAAAAGCCAGGGTTCCTCCAGTAAGAATGATGGAGGTGTTTCCAGAGGAAGTCATCTGAGAGAGGAGCTCTTTGCAAATGACTGCTCAGGGACCCAGGATGTACACTTACAACCCCTACCCAAGTCAAAAGCATGTATAGAAGAGTGATATATCTTTTATAAGTCATACCTCAAATTCCATTGTTTACAGAGGAAGCATAAGCCATTTAGAAATATGACGAGTTACGAGCCCTGAGCTGGAAGGCTTGACCATGGAATTTCATTCTCTTTGCTCATTTATGTATGCTAAAATGTTTCTTTTCAGTGTTTGACTGTAAGAAAGGCAAATGACTCAGAAAGGAGAAGAGCTTGCATAACAGCTAAGTGTCCATTGGTAGCCATGTGCTGTGAAAGATGAGGACCATGTGGTGTGGTAATATCTTTTTCTGCCACCAGGACGGTAGGAAGTCCTAACACGCAATGTGGGCATGGCGAGTGCTCGTCGAGATTTCTGATTCTCTTCTCCTTCTGAGCACACATCCCTCAAAGTTATATGTATTCCTGTGACTTGCTTTGGCCAATGAAATGTGAATGGAAAGATGTTTGTCAGTTCTGGGAGAGAATAATGTAGAGCCAGGAGGAGTCTCCGTGCTCTCTTTTCCTCTCACTGTGAACCCGAAGCCTGATACTGAGGTGGCAGTGGAAATTCTGCAGTGTGGGACTGAAAGTGTCTACGGCCAACAGAGTCCTCCCTTCGAACTCTCCCTTCAACCTGAATTGGCCTCATTTTATGCACTGGGATTTGGGGTTGTTTGTTACAGCAGAAGCCCAGCCTATCCTGACTGTAGCATCCCTGTAATACATCGGGCTCCTTCCCATGCATTAACTCACACGAGGACCACTGCAACTCTGTGAGTCTCTTTGCACAGATGAGGACACTGAAGCTCAGATTCCAAAAACCGATTCCAAAGCTGATTTAACAGATTCCAAAATCGATTCTCTTCCCACTATACTATGTTATCTTCTACTCTGAAGAAGATTCAACTTGTACATTTCTCTGGATCCTGTGGGACCTGCAGCCCTTGTTCAGCAACTGTGGCTTGTTCGAGTTTGGTTAGTTGTGGCCTACAGCCTCACTGGCCTCATGATTCGACAAGGGAATCAGAGAAAGAAGCAAACGCTTATTCCGCCCTACAAAGCAAGTTCGAGAGCAGGCACACCATGAACACGTGGAGGAGCAGCGCATGTGCATTCGTGTGAGGTCAGGAGGGCACCAGGGAGCCTGGGGCTGAGCAGGGCAGTCCGCGTCCAGGGAAGCCTGACAGTCAGCAGGGGGAATGTCAGGTTGGACTGGGTCCTGGAACACTTGGGTTCCAGGCCTGGCTCGGCCTGCCTTGGTGACTCACCTTTCTGGGCCCCCCTCCCAGCTGTGGAGTAAGCATTTTGGATTCCAACCCTGCCTGCACATTAGCACCACCTGGGGAGCTTTAAAAAGACAAATCTCCACCCAGCCTCAGAGATTCCGATTCGGTGGATAGGGGCAGTGCACAGGCCTCTAGTTCTAAACAATTTTAAAAAGGACACGGATGCACGGGCAGCTTTGGGCGTCACTGCGCTAGATCATTCTAGGACCGCCTTTCTGTCGGTTCAGTGCCTGGGATGCGCCCTCACTACACATCTGTTTTGGCCAAAGGTGTTTCAGCTATCCCTGGAGTCCACCCTAGACCTCTGGGGAAATGTGTCTAAGGCCTGTGCCAGGACTCAAGTAGCCACTCAAAGTCAGAGACTCCAGAGGGACCGTGGGATTCCACGGGGCTTCAGATCCACTTCCCAAGCTATGCCATTGTGAAGAAAGTGAGACGAAGAGTCGAGGAGCTGGGAAGGTTAGTAAGCAAAAGCTTTCCCTGAGACAGCACCTAAACTTTCACAGAAGACGGCCCTTCTAAACCAGAGTAGTTTCATCACAGAGCAGGTCCTAGAGCAATGCTCCCTCTCGAATCCCATCCACAAGGCAATGCTTTCCTGGCCTACACAGAACTAGCCAGCCTAATGCAAAGCTTCTTCAGATTTTCCTCTCAAAAGACCCCTGCCCCAGGACTTCTCTGCCCTGTAGAGCTCTCATCCTGACACTGGCAGCATTAGCTGTGGGCTTGGTTGAAGAAGAAACTGTAGCGATGCCAGGGAATCAGCAGAAAGACCTCCAGCTTCCCCACAGCCTCTTGGCAGAACTCAGGGTGGCCTCTCGGCTGATGTGTTGCAGCCAGGCTGCTGGGTACTTGCCTGGACTTAGTGCCAGGCCCCACAGCAGAGGGCAAGGTGTGTGGCTGCCTTGGTTGGCAAGTACATTCCAATTCTGGAATCTCATGGATTCGTGCTGCAAATTAGCTACCTCACAGCCTCTGTTCAGCTCACTGCCCTCTTCTGCCAATTCTAGCTCTAATTTTTTTGTCCATCTTCCTCCTCCTCATTTTCCTGCCATGATCCTGCTTCAGGTCGTTTCTTCCTCTTGCTTGGCCCTAATGTGATGGCACCCCAAATACTCTTCCCACCTCTGTTCTCTCATCCTCCAACTTAGGATATGCAGTCCTGCCAAGATGATCTCCCTAAGTCACAGCTCTCATTCTGCCACTCCTAAATTAAAAACAAACCGAAAAATTTCCCAGTTGTCCCCATCATAGGTCAGATTTTCTGAAAATAGAGTTCGAGCAGGAGACTCGCATGCAGAAAGTTTCCTGGGAAATCCTCTTGGGAGACAGACCGGTAAGAAAGACAGATGGGCCCCAGGAAGAAGCTGGCCCACAGGTGGTGGTACCTGAGGCCTCTGCTGGTTCTATGAGGAGTTCTGGACCTGGGATGGCCCTGCAGAGTAGTCCCAAATTGAAGCAAGTTTCCAAACATCAGCCAGTCATTGGTTACAGTCTACGCCACCCCACAGAGGGGCATATTCTCAGGCAAGACGGCTCCCTATAGCCAAAGGCAATGTTTAGTGAGGAACACAGCTCAGAGACATCAGCAGGGGATGCTACCAGCATCCAGAGCATGACTCTGTGGACCCTGAGCAGAGCTCTAAGAAGGGGACCCCATTATCCACTTCTATTTCCTCAGCTTGGCACTCAGGCCCACCTCCCATTCTGCTATAAAACCCACCCCTCCCTTTTTTTCTCTTTTGCCTTTCTTTTTTATTATAGGACAAATATATATATAAGTTTGCCATCATAACCATTTTTACATGGATAATTCTGTGGCATTAATTCACAGTGCTGTGCATCTACCATCACTATCCATTTCCAAAACCTTTTCATCACCCCAAAGAGAAACTCTGTAATCATTAAGCAGTAACTCCCATTCCCCGCTTCCCCCAGCCCTGGTTACCTCGAATATACTTTCTATCTCTATGAATTTTTCTAGTCTAGATACTTCCTATGTGTGGGATCATACAACATTTATCCCTTTGCAACTGGCTTCTTTCATTTAGTGTAACATTTTCAAGGTTCACCCATGTTGTAGCATGTATCAGAACTTCATTCCTTTTTATAGCTAAACAATATTCCATTGTATGGATAAAACCTGTTTTGTTTATCCATTTATTTGTTAATGGACAGGTGGGCTGTTCGTATTGTAGTCAATAATGGTGCAATAAACATTAACATTCAAAATATCTGAGTTTCTTCTTTCAGTTCTTCAGGATATACACCAAGAAGTAGAATTATTCCCTCCTCTCTTATAATCACCTAGGTTTCTGTTGAGCAAACCATTCACCAGCCCTGGACCATGACTCACGATTCTCTGCCTTCCAGAGACTGGTATATTCTGACCTTTCCACCTGGAACCCCCTTCTTCTCTTCCACATCTCAAATTGTCTCCATCTGTGCTAGGCAGAAAAAAAGGGCTTCCCACCAAAGATACATTCATTTTCTAATGCCCGGACCTTTGAATATTACCTTACATGACGAAAGTTGTGGTTGAGGCAAGCATCTTGAGAGGGGATTATCCTGGATTATCTAGTGGGTCCTGAGTGCCATCACACGTATCATTGTAAGAGGGGACAAGGGAAAGCAGGCAGACACGCACAGAGGAGAAGGCATCATGAGGGCGGAGAGAGATTATAGTGACGCAGCCCCAAGCTAACGAACACCAAGGATTGCCGGCGGCCATCAGAAGGTGCAAGGGACACGGAACAGAGCCTCCCCTGGGCATGCCTGGGTTGTGAAATCTTTAAGCAGGCATGAAGCCTTCTGTGCCACAGTATTTCATTTAAATTCACATTAAGTACTTAGCATGAGCCAAGCTGTGTTCCAGAGACCAAGCCCTCAGTGTAAAACACATACGTTTTTTCAGTTTTTAATTTTGTAGGTAATTCATTTGATCAACAAGTATTTATTAAACAGTTACTCTGTGTGCCAGACACTGTTTTGGGCTCCAGGAATACAATGGCCAACAAAGTAAACGTCCCCTCGTCCTTGACACTCCTCAAATAGTCCTTGTCCTCAGGAAGGAGACAAAAAATAAACACATCTGCATACATTTATATGTATTTCATGACAAGGAATGATCAATGTTATGAAGAATTTTAGAAGCAATATATAAATACATGCTCATTATAAAAAAGAAATAGAAAAGATGTGGTAAAATCTGCAAGCGCTCTTCAGCACTGCCTCCCATCCCACCTCCTCCAGAAGTGACCACTGTTAGCAGGGTGTGTCCTTCCCATCTTCTTTCTATGCAGTTACATAAACCTTACAAATCACCTCTATGGGTATTTTTTGAATAAACAGGACCATACTTGATGTGTTACCCTGCATCTTAGCATAGAATTGCATGTAGAGTAAATGTTTGCTCTGTATAGGTTGATGAGTACTGAGTTTCTTAAACTTCTCGAAAGGCCTACCCCACCTGATGCCGAGCATCAGGGCCAGGTCCAAGGTCAGCAGCTGGTTCTCGGCTTCTTCTGTTAATGGGTGTGTGCCTAGGTGAGCTCCTTGGTGCAGAGAAGAGGTGTGAACAAAGCACTCTTTGCCAGCCATGTGGACGAGGTGGACGCGGCACCTCCCCAGGGCACCAGAATCCAGTATATCTGTAGACAGTCTTTCTGTTTCTAGCCCCCGTGTTACACCATTTTGTTCTTTTTGGAGATGGAGAAGGGCCTCTTTGCGTTCAGAGTGTGTATTGAAGATTTGGGACAGCCGTAGGCCAGATCCCTAACCCTGGTCTGAGAGGTATCTTTCATTCCTTCAACAGACATTTTCAGATAGACTTAAGTATCAGACAGGGTACCAGAACCTGGCCATGACCACTCCTGGAATAACCCCAGGAATGGAGCGGAGCAGCATATGCAGATACAGGAGTCCACATCCCACTGGCCTCCTGGCTTCACCTGCTTTGAACACACCCAGGAAAGAAAACAGTGGCTATGATGTCTAAGCTGCTGTGATGGATGCACTCACAGGTGGGTGGGAAACTTTTCCGCTCTTAAGTCCAGCCCTGTTCCAGGCTGTAGGAAAATTTTCTGTTTCCACCTCTGCCTTTTGTTCTCTCTTCTACCATATGCCACAGCAGTGTTAGGAAGATTACAGTCTCTCTCTCCCTGTGCGTGTGTGTGTGTGTGTGTGTGTGTGCTCTCCATATGTTCTGTGTTATCACACCCATTGTAAGATGGAAAGATGAAGGCCCTGAGAAATCATTTGAGTAGAAAGGGACACTCCAAAAAGTGTTTCTCTGTCTCCAGGAAGCCTGTGTCTAAGTCATGGACAATAGCTGGGTGTTTTCCAGCTTTTAAATCTCTTCGAGGAAATTGGAACATGACTGAACCCATCTTGGACCAAATTCTAAAAGCCACTTTTTCAGACAAATTAGCTTCCTAGTTGTGTCACCTGAATTACAACTAAACCACACTGTCTCCTTCCATTGACCACATGGCCCTAAGTAAGAGATTTTGCCTTTTCGTCATTACTGAAAAATTTTCAACTTTTCTTCCAATTAATTCCTCATAGAGGACTTATTTATATTAGACATTTGACAATGTAATTTTTAAAGGAGAAGTAGAAGTCACTGTTAAAATGTATATGCCATATTTATTGATTTGTGTTCAACTGTTACCTTTACAAGTTTGTAACTTTTTTTCCCTTTTTTCTTTTGTGAAGTGGCACTCTGCAAGCCAGCTGATAGGCTTCTGAGTCAGTGTTGCTGTTTCTAATTATTGAATATCTAGAAGCAGCTCCAGACAACTGCTCAGCATTACATTTCCACCAGCAAAACCTGAGAGACAGATCTTGGTTACAAAATGCTGGAGCTAAGGGTTGAAAGACAACTTCCATTATAACCTCCTGTTTTCACTCATTTATAATTACCCAAAAACTGTCCTCGTGCTCCAAGTCATTTCATGCTCTGTTTCCACCCCAGGGATGAAATTGCTTGGAAAGTTTGAACAAAAGTGGTTTAGCCAGTTTAGATTCAGGAGACTTAGGGGAGAATATCCTTTTACAACTGAAAAACAAATAATGTGTATCTCTGGCTATGGACAACCCCAAAGCAGCTGTCACCTTATAACATCGGTTCTCTTGTGTGGGTGGTTAGCTTTATCCAAGAAAGGAAGTGTCTGTGAATGCAGCGGAAATCCAGAATCTCAAAGAAAAAATCAGAAGCAATGATGATATGGATTTGTGCTTTCTGCTCTACGATTTGGTGGCCAATGGGGGAGTGGGGCAGGAGAAGGAAGATTTACATTATATTATCTGCAGAATAAAGACTGTCCTCTTTTCCTGGGATTAACTGTTTTGTTTGCAATAGAGTGCAGTGGTTAAAAGTATGGGATTTAAGTTAAGGCATTCCTGAGTTCGAGTTTGGATTCTGCCCATGACTAACTGTGCGACACTGAATTAGTAATGAAACCTCCCTTAGCTTTGATATCCTCTCCATTAAAATGGGGATCATGATAGTAGCCACTTCATAGACGTACACTGAGGGTAAAATAAGGTACTGCATATGAAATGCTTGGCCCGGTGTCTGGAGTACCATGTATGTGCAATGCAGGTTGCCTGGTCGTAGAGCAATGGTAGTAATGGAGAAATACACAGACATGGCCACGTGTTGAATCTGTCAGTTGTGTTGACATCTAGGTTTTTGCCTTTCAGGATCCATTCCCAATTCCAGTGAGCACACCTCGGTTTTCATTTTAGGAAACCATTCCTTCCCAGGTTCAGCCCATGTGATTCATCCCTTGCTATCCCTCCCACCATTCCCGCGGGTGTATCTGGGACCTAATTCCAACCAAGTAGAGCCTGTGAATATCTGCTCCAAGATTTCTGCTGGAAAAGGTCTCTCCTCCTTTGGCTGGTGTCACTGGCCCACAAGGATGCCAACTTAGAGTTCCTGGAAGTCACTTTTGGTCAAGATTACCAAGAATGACTTGAACAGAGGGAAATGCAGACCCCAGGGATAGCAAGAGTCTTGAAGGTACCAAGCGAGGGCCTGGGCCCTCCATACCTGGAGCTGATCCTGTCTTAAGACTTTCAGTTTTGTGAGACTTTAACCTAAACCAGATTGAGTTGAATCTGTATTATTTCGGTTAGTCCTCTTCAGAATAGAAGCTCAAGGCTGCAAGCATCCAGCAGTGAGGCAGAACTCTTCACGACGTGTTTATAAAACACGTAATTTTTCTGCCTCTGCTTTGCTGGCAGCTTTGGACAAGTCCCTTTGCCCTCTGGGTCTCTAGGACCTCCATAGATAGATCAGGCAGAAGGAAGCAGTGGCTGCTGAAGTTGCAACATCCTGAGCATCTGTGATTTGGAGGAAACAGAGTATTGGAGAATCACAGTCTATACGTAGGCTTTTGGTTACAGAGGAGAAATTATGCGTTTGTGGTTAAGGATTAGAGTCTGTCTCACTTTAGAGACTGGTATTGACTTTCAGCTCTACTACTTGCTGTATGACCATGGACAAGTGACTCAACCTCTCTGAGACTCCTCTTCAATTGTAATATAAAGATATTAAGATCAGATAGAGAAAGAAACTTTCTACTCTTCCTAATCTCACATGCTCATTTTAGCTCAAAGATGAAGGGCTCCTGCTTTTCTACTGGACATAAAAGTCCTTGAAGAAATCCTTTGGCTTCCCTGTCCAACCTGTCACTTGCTCATCCTCATAGGAGAGAGGTGACTAGTCTGATTGGCTAGATGAAGGAGAGTTGTAAAACTGTACATGAATGATTTTTTTATGTCAGTTTCATTTTGATCCATTCTTTGTTTTGCTCAGTACTGCACTTTGCCCTCCAACAGCGATGCTCTGTGTAACTCTGGTCAGTTCCTTTCCATTGCGGCAGTGTTTCAGTAAACACGTAGATGGCCACAGACAGAATGGCATGTGCCTCTCCATTTGTTCAGATACGTTTCTGCCTTGGACAAGGTGAATGAGACGAGGGGGAGGGGTAAAAGCCTGACCTGCTGCGTATGTTGAAGTTCAGTGAGCCGTGTGCTTCCAGGACCCATGGCATGAACCCCGTAACAGAGGCACTCTCACCACGGGAGGTCCCTCTTCTTCAGCTTCTCCACCTTGGAAAGCGTGGCTAAATCAGGTCGGCCCTGCTCTATGGACTTGGACATCTGTAATTCAGGAAGGGCAGAGGGTAGAAAGGCCTGTCATGTTCTCCATTACGGATCTGTCTCTTAAAAAGCAGTTACTGTGATCCCCACATGGCTCCTTGAGTCTCTTGTTAGGTTAATGAGAAAATGATTCTGGAACCTTCGGTGAAGGAAGTCCCTCCAACAAGACTCTAGAATTGCAAACCATAAGGTGAGAAGAGGGTGGATCTGCCCACATCAAAATTAAAGATTCTGCTCAAGTGAACAGATGGTATTAGATTGGGAGAAACGACTCGTAACATTTCTGCTATAAAATGGCAGAAATTTCTCATAGTTCTGGAGACGGGGAAGTCCAAGATCAAGGGAACCAGTCTGGTTTCTGATAAGGACCCACTTCCTGGCTCATAGATGGCCAACTTCTGATTGTGTCCTCACGTGGTAAAAGGACCAAGAGATCTCTCTTGAGTCTCTTTTATAAGGGTACTAATCGCATTCTCTGCCCTCATGATCACTTACCAAAAGCCCCACCTCCCCCATTACCTTGGGGGTTAAGATTTCAACATTTGAATTGAGGGGAGAGGGACATAAACATTCAGTCCATTGCCATATATAGTAAGCACTTACCCCTTCTGAGCCAGGCCTAAATTGTGATTCCTTTAAGATAAGCAATAGAATACCCATAAGAAATCTGAATGGTGAATAAAGAAACAGGAGCTAAACCTTTCCAGTAATAAGAGAAAGACGAATCAGAGGAAGGCTTTGGATGAAGCACCCTGACAAAATTAGAAATCTGAACTATATCAAATGCTAAGAAGGATATATGGAAATGAGACCCTTGTGCACTGGTGGGAGTATATAATGTATATACATTGGTACAAACGTTTGGAAAACAGTAGGAAAGTATAGTGAAACTGATTATGCGAATACTCTACTCTCTGGGGCATATACCCAGGAGTAGGACTTGCCTACAGGTAAGCAAGGAGACTTGTGCAAGGATGCCTGTCACCGTGAAGAGCCGACGGCCATCTACGTGTTTGCTGAAACACGGTGCGGCAATGAAAAGGAACTGGCCAGAGTTACACAGAGCATCGCTGACGGATGGCAAAGTGCTGTGCTGAGCAAAACAAAGAATGGATCAAAATGAAACTGACACCAAAAAATCATTCATGTACAATTTTAAAACCAACAAAATACTGCCATATACTTTCTGTAGATGTTAAGTGTAGAAATAAGCCTGTGGGAGGTGGATCTTCAAGGACCTACTAGAAAAAAATAAGAACTTGGAATCTTTGGAGAAGATTTGGATCTGAGATAGTAGATGACAGGAGAAAAATAAACAATAGAAGTACCTTAAATTGTCTGTTTTACCATAAACTCAGGGAGATAAACTTAATTCTGCTCACCTGGGATTAGAAACCATCTTTATAAATCTATATATAGGTCTTTTGAGACAGGGTCCCACTCTGTCAGCCAGACGGGAGTGAAGTGTGGCAATCACTGCTCCCTGCAGCCCTGACCTCCCAGGCTCAAGAGATTCTCCCACCTCAACCTCCTGAGAAGCTGGGAATACAGGTGCACACCACCACATCTGGCTAATATTTTTGCATTTTTTGTAGAAAGGGGGATTTGCTATCTCTCCCAGGGTTATAAATCTATCCTTTAACAGAGCAATAAACTCATAGCAGGTGCTCAATTCATAATTTGATAATTTTTTAATCTGTGCATTTTATCCTTCAGATTCTGGGCTTTCTAAGGAATAGATTCTCTCTGAAATCAGTGCCCAGAGCTAAGGTCGATCCCTGCTTTCATGTAAGGTCGTGGAGCAGAATGTCAATCCATCTCTAAAAGACATTACTGATTCAAAGAGGAGAGACTATCTGGTTAGAATCTTTGATTTTACTGAAGAGAAAGCTGAAGGCCTGAGGGGTTCAGGGACCTGCCCAGGTCAGACAAGTCACTTGCTGCATGATCAGAAGAGGACCACAGGCCCTCTAACTCCTTGTCCCCTGCTCCTTCCACCAGGCCATCTGCCATCAGCATTGCTCCTCCTAAGGGGAGCAAGATCAGCTTTCTGTGAATGCCCACATCTGGCTCTGCAAATTTGGGAAGGGCTGATCTGGCACTTTTGTACTCTGTATGACAACCAGGAAAAGAACAACAGAAAAGTTCCCTAAAACACCATCCCACTAAAAACTCACATTTAGCCAGTCTCAAATGTCCCAAATTCTACCTCTGGGAAAGAGGTCTGTCATGTTGCTGTAGGAGCACGATTGTTGAATGGAGCGGTAACACCCTTTGAGGAACCAGTCCTGATGTGGCATTAGCCTTCGGCTTTGAATGTGATGCTGGTGAATGGGCAGTTATAGATTTGTGTCCCCGTTAGCTAGTGGAGTGGCTGACAGGTGAGTAGGAAGCTGTTCCTTCCCAGCTGGAACCTGACCCCTCTTTCCATGCATTCTCTGTAGGATGCTCCAGCCATTCCCGCTTGAGATTCCTCTCTAAGCCCATTTCCCCAGAGTCTGATGCAAACACTCCACTGAGTGAGTGAGCATCTGGCTAAGGGTACCCTTTCCTCTGAGTCTATTTGAGGTTCATTTCCCAAACTATTATTTTTGTTTTCCATTTTTAAAATCCCTTCCCCTCTCAGGCCTCCTGGAAGCTGCCTTCTCGGAATTGTGCTGCCCTGAGCGGGCAGCAGAGGGCGCCCAGGCCCAACAATCTTCCCGCACAAAGTGTGCAGCCCGGGAGGGGCGGGTTGCAAGCATCCCTCGCAGCTGCACAATCCGAGATGCCTGGGGAGGCTGGGCCGGGCCAGTTCCTCTGTGGTCTGTGGTCAGAGATGGCTATGTGCGCCAGCACTGTCGCGGGAGACATTTCCATGGAGTTCTGTGCTCCTCCCTGGCTGGGAAAGAGTTTGGGGCTCCAGTTCTCTTCACAAACGGACACCTCATATTCATATCTGTCTTCCCTGCCTGCCTTCGGAAAAAAGGGGTTTGTGCTTTCCATTCCACTCCTCACTTAGCCCCTCCCAGTAACGCCTTAATTAATCTTGTAAATGCGGCCCCAAGCCTTCTCCTAGTGGAAAGGCATTGTTGATTTATTGCCTGAAGCCTTGAGATCATTTGGCTCCAAGACCCAGCTCTTCCAGAGCCTGAGTCAGATTTTTTGAATTACAGAAGTGGTGGCAAATTGTCATACATAGAGAGTAGATTTGGTTTTTAGAAATAATCAAATGCCATTCGGCTCCAAATCTCTTGAACAAAGCAGGAAATAAAGATGGAAATACGAATGTGCCAGCCTTGGGCCTGGTGTATCCTGGATTCCGGATTGATGGGCATGGTACATGAACCTGGACCATGAGAGTAGTTGAAGTCTTTATTTAATAAGTCCTTAGTATAGAATCATGAGATCATGTATCTTAGGTGGCCTTAAACCGGCTCTAAAGACAAATATAAAAGGGAACTATCCAAGGAAAATATCCTTGAACTAAAACTCCTGAAGGAGATGTTGGCTAAATGTTGGTTTGCTTATCCAAGTTCCACATTTATTAAAAAATATCATCCCTTATTATTTTATATTTGTTCTTCATATATACCAATCTCTCAACCTACAAATATTTCATGGACACAGAATATGAAAAGTTCCCTGAGGGCCGGGTATGGTGGCTCATGCCTATGATCCCAGCACTTTGGGAGACTGAGACAGGAGTTCAAGACCAGCCTCCCCAACATGCTGAAACCTTGTCTTTACTGAAAATACTGGGCATGAGTGGTGGTGTGCACCTGTAGTCCCAGCTACTCAGGAGGCTGAGGCAGGAGAATTGCTTGAACCCAGGAGGTGGAGGTTGCAGTGAGCCAAGATCGTGCCACTGCACTCCAGCCTGGGCTACAGAGTGAGACTCCACCTTAAAAAAAAAAAAAAAAGTTCACTGAGGATATAGGTCTAGAGGTGTTGGAGTTGAGTGGCACTGGCTCTGCACCTGCTGTGACAGTAGCTGAATGCTGACCACCATGTGTGTCCCAAGACAAGTTGTTGAATCTCTGGAGTCCCAGTTTCTCATCTTTAACATGGAGACCTCAGCAGCTCCTCTACCTACTTCTCCAAGGCCAGATTACCACGACAGACTGTCACATGTGTTTTGTGAACTTCAAAGTGCTGTAGATATATTGTTGCTTAGGATACAGTGGTCCTTGTGCTTTCTGCTTTTCGCCATTGTAAGTTCCCTGAAGGCAAAGAATATGCCTCAAGTTCTTGAGCCACTGCCTGCTGTGCCCATGAAAAGTAACTTGGCAGGCAGTGGAGACCTCGTACCTCCTCTTAACATCCTACGCAGGACTGGTTTTCGGGCTCAGGGCTCCAGTAGGCTCCGGGGCGTGCTGTGGGGACAGACTATTTTCAATGGGCTGCCATCTACTGGGAATGAAACCAGAGGTGCCAATTGCACTAACATGTATTGAATGCCAACTTTGGGCTGGGTACTCTGTTCAAAGACATTATGAATATGCAGTTGAATCAGACATGATCTGCTCTCAAGGAGTTTACAAGTCAAGTCAATAGTATGTACAATCAGTCAATAATGCAATGCGCAGTGCTGAACGGTTTCTAATGGAAACACAGAATAATGATAACGTTACAAAGATGGAGATCAGGAAAAGCTTCACACAGATGTGGCCCTTGAGCTGGTCTTAAAGGATGAGTAGGACTTGAGTAACTACAGCTGGTGAAGGAGTCACGCCAGGCAGAGAGGAATGTCTGAGCAAAGACGTAGACAGCAGGTCATTTAAGAAATAGCTAACTCAGCTGAAGGTATGTGCAAGGTACACAAGGAGAGAGCTGGGAACTTTTACTCTGGGGCCTAGCCACGGACAGCCTTGATTGCCCTGCCAAAAAGCTGGGGCTTATGTCAGAGGCGAAACTAAATCATAACAGCTGATACTTTGGGCAGATGGGCTGGGCCAGACCATCTAGGCTATTCCAGGGGCAGAAGTGAAAACGATGTTGCTAAGTCTGAGAGACTGGTAACCAAAGAAGGCAAAGTCAAGCTGGTGCATGCCTGGGGCCCAGGTTTTTACTAGTGCGGCTGGTATTGCAAAGCTTCTCCAGTCAATGAATACAAACAGAAAAGCTTTATTCTCTTCCAGCCAGACTTCAGACCAGCTCTGTGTTATTCCCACTCCTTGCCTATTAACAGTACTCAGGCAAAGCCCAGAATATCTCACTTCGGTAGTTACAAAGTCAACTAACACAAACTTACTGGTCACTTCTCTCCCTCTGCCTCTACCTTCTTCCCCCTCCTTCCTTTTTGGGGTCTTCCTTCTCTCTCTCTCTCTCTACCAGGGAACTGGGCCCTGGAAGAAGGATGAGAAGAGAGAGAAGTGCTCTTAAGAGTGTGGTGCTGTTGATGCCTTCCATGTGGCAAGAACCAACAGGTGGCTCTTCTCAGTGCCTACAGTGAGCCTTCAGGAGGGCCCATGGGGACTCTGTGCCGCACGGTAACAGCTATGGGCAGCGAATGCTCTGCTTGACCCCTAGTTCCTGCCCATAGCAGTTCAACCCACAGCCTCTTACAGCGGGGGTCCCCTTGCCGTGAGAGGCCACTCTCTTGGCTTGGTACCTTCAGGATATTCTAAACACAGTTTTTTTCCAGGGAATTCATTTGGCTCGTAGAAAATGCCACATCCTGGGCAAACCAAGAACACAGAGGAGGGCGGTGGGATGCTGTTCTCTCCCTTTCCTTCCCCCACTTACATCTTCACAAGGGGCCCCTGTCCTCAGAGGTGTCTCTCAAGAAGAGACATCCATCTTGCTCCACCGGTGGCCCAGGCGCTTCCCAGCACTCCCTCCCCACCCTCTGCAGCAAGGTAGGGCAGTGGGTTTCTGCTGCTGGGCAAGCATGAACCAGGATGCCAGGCACCAGCCTCCCCGTTATGTAGGTGTCCACACCCACTGAGTGGCTCTTTTCGGCTCCCTTCATTTGCCAAGGGGTTGGGGACCCCTCCCTCTCGTGGTATACCCTGGAGGGATAGGGTAAGTAAAGCCACGAATCAACTCCCCAAGTACTCCTTATTCTAAGGACTTCTCTCCTGAAATTCCAATCTTCTACGAACATAGGCTCAAGAAGAGGAGTAAGTCACAGAAGCAGCTCATCTACCTTCAGAAGTCTTTAGAACCTGAGGGGACCTCGTGGCCTCACCTTGGGGCTTTAGCCAAAGTTAAAAAACAATGGAAAATACTATTTGCTATTTTATTTCATTAGTGATGCTTTGTAGCAGTTTTGCAATCTAAGTACTTTCGATTTGGGGACAGATAATTCTTTGCTTTGGGCCATTCTGTGCGTTATAGATGTTTAATAGCATCTCCAGCCTCCACCCATCAGAACTCCCCTGTCATGACAAGTGTCTTCAGATATTGCCAAATGTCCCTGGGGGTGGGGAGGGACACGCTTGCACCCTGGTAAGACTACTTTTTTTTTTTTTTGAGACCAAGTTTCGCTTTTGACACCCAGGCTGGAGTGCAACCTCTGCCTCCCGGGTTCAAGTGATTCTCCTGCCTCAGCCTCTCAAACAGCTAGGATTACAGGTGCCTGCCACCAGGCCCAGCTAATTTTTATATTTTTACTAGAGACAGGGTTTCACCATGTTGGCCAGGTTGGTCTCAAACTCCTGACCTCATGATCCACCTGCCTCAGCCTCCCAAAGTGCTGGGATTACAGGCACGAGCCATCGCGCACAGCCTGAGACTGCTTAATAAAGACTAAAGCAAATCATTTAAAGTTTTTGAGCAAAAAAGCAGTATACAATTATAAACATATTTGGTTGATTTCACAGAAAGTTTTTGAACAAGAAAGCAATATAAAATTATAAACAAATATTTGGTGGATGTCACTGAAGGATATGAAAAGAAACGGCCAAGGCCGAGAAATGCTTACTGTGCAGATGACATCTTTTTCACAGTCTTTAATAGTGTACAAAGTGCTGTCCTTAAATTATCTCACTTAACTTTCACAGCAAGCCTGTGAGGAAGGGCGGACCCACACTGCAGGGGAGAGTTGTCGGTGTGGTGGATGGGGGCTAGGGTGCGCATTGCTCTCAGGTTAGATAGGGTGTGGAGAGGAGTTAGGTGTAGGGTGGGGCTTTTCCATGGAGTCTGAACTTCTTTCCAGACTCAATTAAGTAATAATACTCATAATAATGGCGTACTAAAATTAATTGAGAGCTCACCACGTGCCGGACGTAGCCCTGTGTCCAGTTCACAGATCACCTCATCTGCTTCTCTCAACAGGCTCCTGTGGACAGGTACTATATTTTTCACAGTTTACAAAGTAGAAAACAAAGGTCTAACAGGTTAAATCACTTCCCCAGAGTTACTCAGTGGTCAGATGGGATTTTAATTGAGGCCGGCTGGGCTGACTCTGAGCCCGTGTTCATGGCCATGGCACCTCCCTGCCTGCATTTCCTCCAATCTGACTCACAGGCAGGCTCCACAGCCGCTAGCGCCCTGTACTCACGTGGCCCCTGAGGCTCACACAGGCCTTCCTGTTAGCAGCACTGTTTGTTAGGAAAATGGGGTAGTTCATTCCCATTTTCCTGATGAAGATGTGACCTAGAATAAAAGTGTTAAGCCAAAACTAAAAACTGGAAATTGTTGATCCCTTTTATACTATGTTGGATGATCCAAGCTGGCTGTGGAATAGAATGTTCCAGCAACCTCCTCGAAACTCCAAGATTAAGTTTTAATTGCAATCTCACTCTTCAACAGAAGATAAATTAATATTTTTGCCCATCTTCCATGCCAGTCACAGGACTAAGAGCATTAGCTTATGTAATCCTCACAAGAATCCCATTTCGCAGATTTGGTAACTGAGGCTCAATGAGGTTTAATTCCATCAGGAATGACAAAGTCAGGACTCAAAACCCAAGTATGTCTTATGTACTTGCTCTCACACTAGGCTTTATGCATCTTTCATCTTTTTATCCTTAAAAGGTAGGTATTATTATCTGACCTTTACAAATAAGGTAAGGAAATGAGAGGCAGGGAGGGTAAGTAACTTTCCCTAAATCAAAGACTACAGCTGGCAGAGCCAGGAGCCAAGCTCTGGCTGCCAAAATCCAGAGCGACAAGCTTTTTCTTTTCTTTTCTTTTTTTTTTTTTTTTTGAGACAGAGTTTCGCTCTTGTTACCCAGGCTGGAGTGCAATGGTGCAATCTCGGCTCACCGCAACCTCCGCCTCCTGGGTTCAGGCAATTCTCCTGCCTCAGCCTCCTGAGTAGTTGGGATTACAGACACGCACCACCATGCCCAGCTAATTTTTTGTATTTTTAGTAGAGACGGGGTTTCACTATGTTGACCAGGATGGTCTCGATCTCTTGACCTCGTGATCCACCCACCTCGGCCTCCCAAAGTGCTGGGATTACAGGCTTGAGCCACTGCGCCCGGCACGACAAGCTTTTTACCCCAGAGCCATGAGCTCAGGCTCTACAAGAACCTATGGAAAGCAAGGCTACATTCCTGTTTTAAGTCAGGCTATGCAGTATAGCATATGGGACTCCAAAAACATTAGTCAGTCTCGACCATGCTATCTCCTCACACAGCTGATTCTGCTTGTAGGTGAGGCACGTGGAATGAGGAAAGATCTCACTCTTCAGAGATGTGGGCCCTAGAAGTTTGTCATGGCTTCTGTGGAGCCAGGCCTTCGCGAAGGTGAGCCTCAGTCCAGGTGGAACTGAGCGCCCACTCAGTTGCTCTTGCTAGGGTATAAGGAGGACCGGTTCAGGAAGGAGCTGGCCTTTGGGGCCCTGAGTCTCATAGGAACCCCCCTTGCCATGCAGCAAAGACAGCCGGGCTCCCACCAAGCTTCTGTTCAGGCTCAGTGAGGTTCTCCAGCAGCAGTTCAGGAGACACTGCACTTCATGGATGTGCAGCACCCTGCTGAGCCCTGATGAGTCTGTGTTTTGCTGCGGGCAAAAGCTAAGGTTTGCTGGAAAAGGCATCAAAGATTGGAATGGGGGCCAGGCGCAGTGGCTCATGGTTGTAATCTCAGCACTTTGGGAGGCCAAGGTGGGCAGATGACTTGAGGTCAGGAGGTTGAGACCAGCCTGGCCAACATGGTGAAACCCTGTCTCTACTAAAAACAAAACAATTAGCTGGGCATGGTGGTACACACCTGTAGTCCCAGCTACTCAGGAGGCTGAGGCAGGAGAATTGCTTAGACCTGAGAGGCAGAGGTTGCTGTGAGCCAGGATCCTGGGAGGCAGAGGTTGCTGTGAACCAGGATCCCATCCATCCCTGTACTCCAGCCTGGGCAGCAGAGCAAAACTCCATCTCAAAAAAAAAAAAAAAAATTGGAATGGGACTCAGGTGACCACCAGTGTGAGGGACAGTGAATTTTCCTGGAAGGTTTTTGGTTACCTATAAGGCAGTTGAATGTGTCCAGTGAATTATGCTGGCAGAAGGAAGAGATCAAGGAGGGTACAATTAAATTTTAACACCCATCTCCAATCATTTTCATCATAGTTCACAGTAAATGCAGATACACAAGTAAAGGGAAAAAACAGCAGAATTCAGATTTTCCTTCCATTGCTTAATGTCCAAGGCTAAGAGATCCCTAAATTTTTCTTAGTAGTAAAGTAATCACTGATCGCACAATTGTATTTTGACTGGAGCATTAACCTGGAGATTTTGAGGGGACAAGTTATTGATGGGGAATGAGACAAATGTCATCCACATTGTCATTTAGGGAATTCTTTCTAGCTGTGTGGAACCCAACTCAACACCACAGATGTGTGCTTTACCAGGCCCTGAGTCAGGTGCTTGTGGTATGGAAAAGGTAAAGCGGGGCTCCTAAGTGCAGTTGTTCACCCTGCACATTTACAACCCTAGGAGGTACCATGTAATTCACAGCATACATGGATATGTGTATCTGTTAAGCCCTATTCCTGCAGGTGGCAGGAATGTGAGTTCAAGACAGTGAGCTATATGGGCTGTCCATGGTGTCATGGTCCATACCTTCCAAGAGCTCGTTGTCCAGCAAGCAGTTGAGATTCAAGAACCAGGTAAATCTGGAGATCCCAGGCTGAAAAGTGGGAGAGGTTTTCTCTCTTTCCCTTTTAAGAACAGGCTGCATGGGGTTAAATAAGATTGGAAAATAAACTAGGCGTACTCTAGTCTTTTCACTGTTGTTGCTGGCTCATGATATAACAGAAAAATCTATTCCTTTGTTACCAACTCCCAGAACCTGGGATCTTCCACCAGCTTCCAGGACAGAGAACATCTCTCCTTTGGCCTTACACTGAATTGCCTCCAATCAGAATAAGTCTCTTTCTGCTCATTATTCTTAGGAGGAAGAGAAAAAAAAAAAAAGATTTTTAAAGACAGTGTTTCTTCCCAGTCTCCCCAGAATCTTCCCTGGGACGAAGCTGGCTGTGCAGCGAATCCCGGCTGAGACACAGGCATTGTGCTCTGGGATTTACAGTCTCAGGACCCCAGCCCCAGCCCCGACCCCCTTCTGATACCCCTTCTCCATGTCTGAGACAACTTCCCTGTAGCACAATAACACACCCCATGCTCCAGCAGTGCCAATTTCATATATATTATTTTATTACTCATTTGTTTGCTTTCCAGGGCAAGTGAAAAAATAATTTAAACCAATTGTATGTACAGAGGCTTGGTTAGTTTTCCCAAGAACTTCCAGAAAGTCCCCCAGCCCTGCAGACAGCAACGAGTATTACCTTTAACATCTATACAAAAGTCCACCTATAAAAGTCTCATGTGTAGAAAGGTTTTCTTTATTATAAGCATCACATTTTGGGGACAGGAAAGGGGTCAGGGTGGGAGGTGGAGGAAAGTGCGGGGTGGGGGTCCACACACACCTGCCCAGGGGTCATCCTGGGTGGGGAGGCTGTGGCTGGTGGGGCTCAGGTGATCTGCAGTGGGGTCTCCAACATCTCCATGAGGAAGGTGTCAATGGGGGTGTCCCCGATGAGCTTGAAGAAGAAGAGGTGCTCCAGGCATTTCAAGCCAATGGAGCGCAGAGCTGGGAGGCGCAGCAGCAGCTTAGCAAACCTGCAGGGAAGCCAAGAGGCATCAGGAACAGGGACTGGCATGCACCACACACCTGCACCTGCTGATGGGAGACCGTCCGTTTGGTCTTCTTGACCAATCTATGATAGAGGAGCTGGAAGGGGAGACAAGGGAGTCACAGAATCTCTAAGCCTAGAGAGCTTCAGAAACAGGCTAGAGGGCTTGTCAGCCTTAAAGGCAGAAGCTGGAGCACATGATCCTTCAAGAATCTTGCAGTCTGTAGCCACGTCCCAGGATTGCCCTCAGCTCCCTTTGTTCACGGTGGGGAAGAGGAAGAACTGGATGACTGTGTCCACTCACGATGCCAGCCTTACTGGCTCATCACATTCTCTGTGTCCCTTGGGTATCTGCCCAGATCTGCTGAAGCACTTAGAGCAAAGCATGAGGCACCCAATGTGCTGAATCCATGGCAGCTGTCACCATTAGATGAACATGTTCGAGAACTCCACTTCAGCCACCATGCTTTCAATTTGCTTTAGTTACCCACCCCCACAAAAAATTTTTTTAAGAATGGGGTCTCGCCATATTGCTCAGGCTGGACCTGAGTAGCTAGGCTCAAGCAATCTTCTCACCTCTGCCTCTCAAGTAGGTGGGACTACTGGCATATGCCTTGGGGCTCACAGTCACCAAATTTTTGTTGCCAATTTGTAACCAATTTTTACCTTTTTTTTTTTTGAGATGGAGTTTCACTCTTGTTGCCCAGGCTGGAGTGCAATGGCGCGATATTGGTTCACTGCAACCTCTGCCTCTCGGGTTCAAGCAATTCTCCTGACTCAGCCTCCTAAGTAGCTGGGATTACAGGTGCCCACGACCACGCCCAGCTAAATTTTTGTATTTTTAGTAAAGATGAGGTTTCACCATGTTGGCCAGGCTGGTCTCGAACTCCTGACCTCAGGTGATCCCCCTGCCTCGGCCTCCCAAAATGCTAGGATTACAGGCATAGCCACCGCACCCAGTCAATTGTTATGAATTTTTATGGTCAACTTCTTAGTCTGTGCTTACCCTTAAATGGGGAAAACAGGAGATAGAAAATAATGGTCTCTGCCTCTGAGAAGCCCATGATCTGTTTGAGGAGAGGACACATATATACAACGCATGCATACACACTAACCCACACACACACACTCACACTCTGATGCTCTCACATTCCCTCACACACATGCACTTGCACACACAGCCACACACATACACACATGCCCACTCATATGCACTTTCACATGACCTCACAACAGGTGCATGCACACATACCTTCACACACTCTCATGCACAGACACCTTCACACATAATGTCACATGGTTGCACACACATTCACACGCTCTCGCACTATAGTCATGCACATTACACACACACACATGTGCACACAAGCATTCTCACATATTTCATACATGTGGTCTTACACCCATACACATGCACACTCATGCTCACGCACACATGTGCATGTATCCACTCACACATACATGCAGACACACACTCAACACTCACACTCCAACGTGTCCTATGACATGCCCACACACACCCTCACATGCTCACTCATACATACCCTCACATACATTTTTCTGTAAGTGAGGACACTTGTTGTGAGATTCACAACAGGGAGAAAGACCAGTGTGTGAAGGAATTCATCTCCCATCTCATGTCCTTTTGGGCACCTCTCTCTGTGACATTTTTCACTCGCCTATGTGGCCCTCTGTGCACAGTGCAATATCAGCTCACTTTTAACGTTATTAATGCTACTAGATATGAAGTCACTCTACTCACAACTTACAATAAAAAGTTCAAGGACCAAAATCACATTAGGCACTGTAGCCCTAAGTCAGAGATTTCTGGTTCCAGCTGAATCTTGACTGAGTGTCACAATGTTATTTCATGGAAAAGTTACAAACTGGAAGTTCAATGTTCCTTGAAAATGTGTATATTTCTATACTCATGCCATATGACATTTAAAAGAAATGTATCAATACAAGAAAAATAAAGTGGCACTATCTTTAAAAAAAAAAAGTAGAAATTGCTTCTCTACAGGGAAAAATTAAAGGTCTATGCCAATGCCACACATTACTGCAAAAGCCTCCAGCGGTAAAGCCCCTGAAAGCATTTGAGTGGCATCGCCGTTCAGGAAAGAGGTCGTTAGACAGAGAATAAGGAGGCTGGACTCCCAGCCATACCTCTGCCGGTAAGCTTTATGGAAGTAGGCAAAGGAAACGGCTTCTCTATAAGTGCAAAGTTAGACCAAGATTAACCCTAAAAATGTTTTTTAACTCTAAAAAAGCCAAGATTTTACAATATAAAAATGCTAAGTATGCCATCATACTGCTGCTCTCTGTTGTGTGATCTGGATTTAGGAACTGAGTTCAAAGCTAATAGAAATAAACACACACATGAATGTCACAGCCATGGAACTGCCAACGCATTCCTCACCCCTGAGCAACAAGGGGGATTTATGCCTTTGGAGGCGCCTGCTGTGTGTGCAAGAGCGTGCGTGTGTGAGCTCTGTGACCCGACTTTTGATCTCTGCTTTCTGACCAGAGAAAGCAGAACGCAGCCAGTGACGTGCACTTCTGAGACATCTCCACAGAGTGGCAGCACTCTACCACTGAGAAATCCACCTCCACCTGGCTATGCCAGGATACCCTTCAACCACATTCTGCAGAACTGAGGTGACCAGCCCTCAGCACACTCACCTACCTGGCCAGTGACACCCCTGTTTTGCCTGCTGAGCCAACTACAAACACTTAATCAGGGCAGTCACCCTCAGTCCAAGCTGTACTGGAAGAACCCACGAGACACATAGGGGACCCATCCTCTGCTACCTCTCTGCAGTTCCAGGCTCTCCCTAGTCCTGGCAACAAGTGTTGGCCTTTCTCCTCAGTGTGTGGAGGCAGCCTAGGCTCCTGCCAGCCCTCGTCCAGCAGAAGAGTCAAGTTCCAAAGTTTTCACAGTGACATGCATTGGAAACAACCCAATGTCCATCACAAGGCAATGACTAAATACATTAGGATATGTTCACGTTGCAAGATATTACAAAGCCATTGGAAATGATAATTTGTAGTTGTCAATAATTGAATAAAATTCCTAGAATGGCTAAGGGAAGAAAATAATATACCAAACTGTACAATTTCATATCTAGAAATGCATGCACGATACATGTAATACATAATAGATACATGAGGATACACACGATACATAATAGACACACGAGGATACTGGAAAGAAATGTACCAAAATATTTCCAGTAAGTTCTTATTACCTCCTTTTCTTTGGACAGAGTTTCACTCTTGCTGCCAGGCTGGAGTGCAATGGTGCGATCTCAGGTCACCACAACCTCCGCCTTTCGGGTTCAAGTGATTCTTGTGCCTCAGCCTCCCGAGTAGCTAGGATTACAGGCATGCACCACCAAGCCCCGGTAAGTTTTGTATTATTAGTAGAGACATGTTTCTCCATGTTGGTCAGGCTGGTCTTGAACTCTTGACCTCAGGTGATCTGCCCACCTCAGCCTCCCAAAGCGCTGGGATTATAGGTGTGAGCCACCACGTGTTTTTTCAAAATATTTTCTATTTTTTTTTTTTTTAGCCAAAGTATGCATTGCTTTTATAATTAGGAAAAAAGCAAGTTGGAGTTTTTTGTTTGTTTCTTAAGAGAAACAGCAAGACATAGAGCCAGTTTCAGGAAAATGATATATACGACACTCATTATTTCTAATGCCCTGCATACAAATATGTGTTCAAAAATGAAAGATTTGATAGAAAGTATCCAAATCAGGGCTTCAGTTACTATGACTTGCCTAGGGCTCACACCTAACAGAGGTCAAGCTAATGCTGGCAGCCAGGTCCTGACCCCTTGGCCAGGGCTCACTGAATCTCATCTATAGTGAAGTGCCAGGTTCACTAAATACCAGCCTTTTCTTCTCTTCCTTGGCATACAGCAGGACACATTCTCCAGCCTCCTTTGTGGCCAGCTGAGCCACATGACTTGGTGTCAGCCAAAGAAAGTGAGTGAAAAGATGAGGGCCCTCTAAGTCCCAGGTCTGACGCGTATGGCCTGGCCTCTCCACTCTTCTACCTCTTCCTCCTTCCTTCATCTGGATGCAAAACACACTATGGCTCTGGGTCATGATGGAGACACAAGAAAAAGGAGCTTTGATCCCTGAATGACAGCATGCAAGCCAGTCACCTCTCTGAACTGACTGCCCACCCAGATTTCTGAGCAAGGAATAGACATTTGTGTTAAACTGCTGGCATTTGGTGGGTCTATTATTACACCTTAATCTCACTAATAAACTAGGCCCTGCCTATTCATTGCACCAAAGGGCCAAAACCTACCTACTCAAATTCATCCACAGCCTCCAACAAAAAACACAGCTCAACCTCTTCTGGACAATTGCTAGATGCTGGCTTATGATCCAGGATAAACATCTAAGTAGATACTAGACTTCACGGAGGAATATAAATCATTAGTGAGCGTAGGGAGCATGTAAAATTAATCGCCCAAACAAAATTAATGTCTTAAGACAGTCTTTTCAGTTTCATTTCCAGTTTTCTATGAGATTTGAGGATCATGTGTCCGTACTTTAGCTGGCATCAGTAAAGAGGGAAAACTCTTTTGCTTAGCTGTACTTTGGAAGAAACTTTTGAGAATATTTTTGAATAACCCAGAAATACCTATATTGCTAGATGGCCTCAGAGATCTGCTAGACCAATATTCTTCTTTCCAAATGAGGAGCCTAGACTCAAACCCAGCACCTTGCCAGATGCCACACACATGGCACCTGGGGACCAGCAGCCACGTCTTCTGGCTACCAAAGCCTGTACTTTGTACTGCGTGGGAGTTTCTACGGGGGCAGACAGAAAGCAATACAGTCACACCGTGAACACAGGCTCTGTGAAATCACACCCAGTGGGTTCCCATCTCACCTCCATCGCGTGCTGGCATTATGGTCTTCCGCAAGTCACTTAACTTTTCTGAGGTTCTGTTTCTTGATAGAAATTGGAGATAATAATTCCCACAATTATACATTTGTTTGCTATTTATCCTCCATTTAAAGGTGTGTACTATGTGTCGGGCACTGCTTTATGTGTTGAGGCTAGAGAAGTGAATGGTGAGCAAGACAGACAAGGCCACTAGCCCTGTGGAGTTAACACTTTCAGCTTGTTATGAAGATTAAATAACATTTGAAAACACCTAAACAGTGCCTGCTGCACATTAGGAGCTCAGGAGATGAAGAGTGGAGTCCTTGCTGCCATGACTATCCTTCCGCCAGCACTCTCTCACCTGCCTGGCTGTTCCGGATACTTCTGCTTGGTGTAGGCCTCGAGGGTGGCATAAACCTTCTCTCGCAGAGTCTCCACCTCAGAGGGGTTGGAGAGGCCCTTGGCATCTAGAAGAGATGACTGATTTAGCCTTTGGTTACACACCTTCCAGCAGAGGCTGTCCCGGTTCCCTCTGGCCACCCTCCCTAGAGTTACTAGAGATACCCTGGATGAAAACAAGTGTGAAATAAACAAAGCTGGTCATTCATGCCCCCTTGCTCTTCTTTCTGTGCCCAACTTACCCAACAAACTCTTGGGGCAAAGATTTTAAATTCCATTAATAGGCAAATGTACCCACCACTGACTCTAAAGAGGAGAGCTTTACTTTATCCAGGCCATTCTCGAAGTACTACCTACACACATTTACTGAGTATCTACTGTGTGCTAAGCATGAACTGAATGATAAGATGAGGCACAAAAGCTGAACTGGCACGTGTCCTGCATCAGTGAACTAACTGCCTAACTCTGGAGGTAAAGCCTCTGCACTAGTGACTCCTCATTCTGAAGGTTCATCTTTCTTGACCACAGCTGCGTTTGCTGGAGCTGATCAACTCCTTCGTGAAAGACTATTTTCCCTGAGCCTACAGGACACCACCTGTCTGATTCTCTCCCTATCTCACTGCCTGCCCCTTCTCAGGTTCCTTTGCTGGCTCTTCCTTTTCTCCCTGACCTCTAAATGTTGGCATGCCCCAGGGCTCAGTCCCCAGCCCTCTTCTCTGCTCTGTCTCCCCAGATGATCTCACCCCAGTGTCACGGCCTTACACAGGCAGAGGCTGCCAGCTCACAGATGCACATCTCTGGTTCTGGCTTCTCCCATGAGGTCCAGACTCATATGAGCTTTCTGGGCAGCCACTCTTGGGTATCTACTTACCCATCTCCTATTTTAATGTCCAAAGACAAGATCCTGATTCCTACCCACCTACTCTCAGAACCTGCTCCTCATGGAATTTTCCCCACCTCAGTGAATAAGAACTTCATTTTTCCTGTTGTTCAGGAAAACAAAATTAAAAAAAAAAAAACAGGGAGTCATATTTAACTCCTTTCTTTCTTTTACATCCTATAGTCAATCCATCAGCAAATCACAGTGGCTTTACCTAGAAATATAGCCAGAATCTGACTGCTTTTTACCACCGCATTCACTGCCACCCTGGGCCACTGTCATTTTTCATCTTCCCCACTTGCCCCAGACATGTGCCTGCCATGCCCATTCAAAACATTTTTTTAAGATGGCTGTGGCTGACACTGTGAGTTCTCCTGGATTCCTGGCTCTGTCGTCTCTGTCTCAGCTGAGCCGGAGGACCAACAACATGGGAGCAGTGGAGGCTGGCCACGGAAGGGCTGAGCGCACACAGCCCCTGGGGTCCAAGGGCAGTTACCTGGGTTAAAGAGCACAATGGCTCGCAGGCACCCCAGCTCCGACTTGTCCATCTGCATGTCTTTCATTTTGGAAACCAGCTCAGTTAGAACTCTGTTAACAGGAAAGGAGCAGGTAATGAGAAAACCATGAGTACCAGGCCAAGAGTCAATACGATGAATTCAACCAAAATTTTTATGTACCCACTCTGTTCCCAGACGATGTACCAGGTACTAGGGACACAGAAATGAAAAAGATGCAACCCCCCATTGCAAGGTTACAGCTTAACTAAAGAAACAGACATAAAAACAAGCAGCAACACAAAGCCCGGGAATATAACAGCCATGAGCAAAGTCCAAGTGGGCTCCAAAGAGGCAGCAATGAACTCTGAGCAGGGAACCGGAAAGGTATCATGGAAGTCTTGGAAATTAGAAATGCAACACACAAAGCAAGCTAAGGGCATTGCATATCTAGAAAAGCACTGCAGAGGGCAGCAGTCAGTGAACTGGTACAAATGTCCAGGCACCGTGAAGGGGGATGGGTCATTCCCAATGACATGTTGGACTCTACATGGAACATGTGGGAAAGGGCAGGGAAATAGTAGAGACAGTTCAGTGGATATGCACATGATTAAAAAAAAATAAAATAAGACCATTTACCAAGGAGGTGGAAAGGGGCCACAGGGCCCTGGCACTGGACAGAGAGATTAATTTCAACTGAATTCTCCTCTTTACCAGTTTTCCATCCTCCTACTCTCAAGTCATTAACTACTCATTTTATTTGACTCCTTGGCAGACAGCTTAATTTTCCTTTAGTATCATTTAAGGCCCAGAATGTCTGCCAGGGTGTCCCTGCCTGACCAAGATGGGTTTGCTCCTGCTGCAGGCCTCCTTCTGAGATCATCCAGAGCCCAGCATAAACAGCCCATTTTGTTTGTCCTCTTTCAGACAGATCCTGATCCCTTTCCCATCCCTGGCCCCTAGGATAAGCGGTTCACCCTCTCCACCCACAACTTACTAGCTGGTGTCAAGATCTAATCTCATCTTGGAAAACCCATTGGGATAACAGGTTCTTCCATCTGCCTGGCAACTGTGCTGGCCTCTGACTGGCTCCATCTTATTGTGATCTCAACCTTTATTTTAATCTCCCTCATTCCCCAGGTTTATAGTTTCATGTGCCAAGTGATCTCTGCAGTCACGTGCAGCTAACTGAGCTGCCCGTCCTCCATCCCAGCACTACCCAGAGGTTCATGCCCACATGAGAATTCATGTACATACACTTGTGTATACATACACATACATAATACACACAAATACTGAAAGCAGAAGAGAGACACCTGTCAAAGATGGAGCCGACCCCAGCACTATGGGCACTGCTCCGGTGGACATGTAAACCCGTGGCCAGAAGGATGCCATCCTGCACGGAAACTGAGCGGTGGGAGAAAGAGGCAATCAGCAATTCATTCCACCCTGCAAGGATAAGGAGGAGGTCTTGAGGGAAAACAGACCACATTCTTTCTTTCTTTATAATCACCCAAGGCATGTACTATTATCCCACAGAACACAAGCAGAATTGAAAATCTAGGGAGGTTAAGAATTAGTTCAAGAGGACACAGCTAATTAGTGAAGAAACAAAGCCTAAGACTGGAGTCTGCTGACTTACGGCTCTGCACATCCCCTACTCTCTCTCAGATGCAACCCAGAATGACAGCTTGAGGACAAGGATTCTTTTTTTTTTTTAATCAGTCAACAATGTGGATTGAACATTTAGTAGATAATAGTCACTATGTTAGCTGCCATGGTGGACAAAGCTAATATACCTTGCAGTCTCTGCCCCCAGGACCTGACAACCTAGTTTTGTTTGTCATTGTCTAGTAACTCCCAACAGTATGTAGCTTCCAGCTGACAATCAATGAGTGCTCATTATCTAACAGGGATGAATGAATGGACTGGTTCCCAATGCTCAGCCAATCTTCATATTATTTCCCTGCTGGCTCCGTGACAAAGAGGAGATATGGAGTATGTCAATGGTCTGCAAGTGTCCCAGAAATAGCAGGCAAGAGAAAATACAGCACATAGAGTCTTAAAATAGGAAGACCATGGAACTCATCTAGTACATGCTTAAGCAAACATCTTTGGCTTCTTTATCTCACCTATGAAATGGGTGAGATATTTGCCAATTGCATTACAATAATGAGGTGCTGCTTCAAATTAGCCTCAATAAAAATGATTGAACAGCCTTTGAAAAACGCATGCAAATTATAAAGCCATGGTAAAATTTGCATGGGAAAAGAGTCCCACTCCTTCCTTAACAATGTTTCACTTGGGAATAAACAACTCTGCATGGGGTTATTTCATCATCAACATGGTACATAGCTTGGATGTGTTGCAGCTTCATCAGGCCACCTTTTTTTAGGATCCCAAGAGCAGTTTCAAAATTGTCCCAGAGAGAAAGGCAGACAATATACTTTACCTGCCCGAAGCAGAATGACCTGGTCCTCCAAGGTGAGGTCAGAGAAGTGGGGAATACGCTTGGCCCATTCAACGAGGGTGAAAAGCTGCTTGTCAGCCGCATGACATATGTTGGTAACAGGGTCATTTGTCTGAAAAAGGAAGAAAGTACTGAGAGGACAGGTCCCAGGGCTTGAATACACCCCTTTCTCCCATTTCCAGCCCTAGCCAAGAAATGGAACACACATGTGTATCTAAGAGCACATACCGAGTTCTCCATGTTCATGTCACCATAGGATTCTGTCTTTGGTTCAACAGCAAGTTCAGCTTCTAGAATCCTCTCCACGGGCATGTCTTCATGACCACTACTGGCACATTCTGCCTCACTCTCAGCTCGCTCCCGGCTCCTCTGTCTTTCTTCTTGCACAGCTGACACGCAGCAGGACATGCAGAGGTTACCATAATACCCACAACAACAATGGGAAAATGTATTACCCACCTAAGCCTTAACTTACTCATCTGTGAAAGGGGAATCATCATGATCCTGAATTGGGAATGTTGTAATGTTGACAGACGAAAGAATGAAAGCAAAGCTGTTTGCTTATGCCTATGCAGAAGGAGGGGTTCTTTAGTGACCACACTAAGAAGTGTGCATCTTAAGCTTTAATAAACTCTTTATCTTCTCTTTTAATGGGCCACCCTCTCTTTGCTATCCCTGCAGATCCCCACATTCTTCCTCTACCTGCTGCCTCTAAAAAACTGTGAGCATGAAAGAGTTAAGTAGCAAGCACATTACTTTAAAAACTCCCTCTGTCAGATCCTATGCATCATCCTTGGCATTCACGTCCCATTAGGTCTGCCCCTTGTGCACCAGCTTGAACACAACATCACCTGATCTGACTTGTCAGGGAAGATCTTCAGGGAGCCAGCTGTGGGTATTTAGTAAGTGAAGGGGTGGAGGGATGTCACCTAGATGACATTTCAGAATCTGTGGCTGATTTTGGAGATGGGGGAGGGTACATAGGCAAAGGTGTAGGTTGGAATTATCTCAGCCTCTCCAAAGCTTAGGGTTTTCATCAAGGTTCAGCCCAACTCTCAGAAGCCTCCATGTCTATACATTAGGTTGAAAAGCAGACCCCTGCCCCCTCCAATTCTACGCCCTTCAGGAGAAAAGTTTCTGTTGAGTTAGTTTCCATCATCTAGAAGGCTGTAGTTTCCATCTTAGTCACAACAGCAATAAACAGAATTCAATATTAAAACACATTTTTTACATCCCAAGAGTCAAGAAAATTATCCTTTAAGCAGGTGACTAGCCTGAAACTCAGTGACAGCTACTCCACTAGCAGCTCCTATTTCTGATCTCTCTCCCTTCCTCCCCGTAGTCCACTTGTGAGAGTGCCTCCTACTCTCTCAGGAGATAACGAGCCACAGAGGCTGCAGAACAGACTGGAACCGCAATGCCGAACATCTAGTTTGTCATGCGAGCCATATCAGTCTTTCAAGGTAGGTCAGAGAAGGGTATGACTGCAAAAACACAACTTAGACTCCAAAGCTTAGTGGAGACATGCCAAAAAGCCTCAAGACACAAATGGTACTGTGTGACTGAGAGAGAGGCCAGGAGGGTAGAAAGGAGAAAAGGAACAAGGGAAAGAGACAAGAAAACAGGGGTGAGAAAAAGAGGAAACGGAAGGAAGAGAGAACAACGAGGAGAAGACAGGGAAAATAGGAGCAAAAAACATGTACGTTGGAGTCAAAGAAACCTTTTTCACATATAACTCTTACTCCTTCCCTGCTAAATGGCACTGGACGTATGACTGAGCCGGGCAAGCCCCAGTTCCCTTATCTGTGAACCAGGGATTAACTGAAATAGTTAAGGCTGGTACTTAGGTAAGGCTGGTACTCTTCAGTACCTAACTGAGATAATATCGTAGGGATGAATGAAGCAATTACAAAAAATTCAATATAAATAATCATTTTCTCTTTCCCTTTGTGTCTTTTTAGCCCCTTGGGTTCATCTCTCCAGCTCCCTCTTTGGCCTCTTCCTCTCTCTACTGTTGTTCTTCCTCTTTCTGTCTCATGCTTACTTTCTGCTCACTCTGTCAGCCTTCATTCACTGACAACATGTAGATTGTCATAATATGTATTTTTTATTATAGTTGGATTTACCAGGAAACGTGAATGCTTCTTATATTAATTTTTTAAAGGTAGGTTATGAGCTTCTATTTGTCTTGACTTTAAAAGATGAGGGAAAGCAAACTAGGTTTAAGTTTCATTCGTGGTCCTCAATTTCTTCTACAGACTTGTAACACTCAAGGAAAATAACCTTCAAGCTTCAAAGAAAATAACCTAATGTCATGGAATTAGATTCTAATTCCAGCTTTGCCATTAATTGAGCAAACCCTTTGCTGTTCACTTTTCCTCTTTGTGCTTAAATCTTCCTGTTGTAAACGAGGAGTCATATATTGTTACTGGTGGGTTGCTTCTACATGTCTGACATTCTAAGCTACTGTTACAACACACATCAGGGTCCATCCAGGGAATCCTGGATGATCAAAAATAGTCCCAACCCCCTGCCTTATGAAAGGATTTTAACCATTCATCCAACATGTGATTATTCTGTACTTATTACAATAGCCAACATTTAAGAAGCTCTTTCTCTGCGTCAGGAATTATGCGCAACATTTTAGACAGATTATATTTTATTTAATCCTCACGATAACCCTCTGACATACTATGAGCCATAGAGAAACTAGTAACATATCTGAGGGCATATGGTAGGCCACGGTGGAGCCAGCACAAGCACCCACAATGGCTCCTCCTGGGCCCATCTGTAACCTCGCAGTGCTGCTCCAAGGTACTGGGCTTGTTCTATTGATAAAGACCACACAGGGCTCATAAGGATACCAATGCTGCCCAGGAACAGCTTTAAAGTAATCCATTCTCCAGTCTTGAAACTACATGTATATGACCAGAAATCATGGAAATAGACATTCCAGAATTCCCAAGGTGGCCCAAGAATCAGAGGATCCCAGTCCTATACCGGGTCTGCCATTTGCTTGCTGTGTGAGCTGGTGCAGGTCCCTAGGCTCTCCGAACCTCTGATTCTTCTTTCAGGAAATGGATGTGTTACCTTTGAGAATAGAAAATGTCCGCTCTATCTTTAACATGATGTATCCTAAAAGGGTAACAGGTCCTGGCCCCTGGTCCCAGGCAGGTAAATTCTGTGCCTACCCCAGTTCCATCTCTTTATCTGTGTGATTTCCATTATCTCTCTGTTATCTGCTCCAGGATGTTATTATTCTTGTCCTCAAGAAAGAGTGCAAACTGAGCCCCAAATTCTATAAATCAAGACCAGAAATGATGGTGATGAAGGACAGGCTATCCAGTAGCCTTTTGAATGTGGCCTCTTACGTAGCGAGAGGAGGAATTGATTCACTTCTTTGCCTTCTCTTTGTCAGGGTAAATGGTACTGATCTCTTTAGAAAGTTCCCTAAGAGGTCCTTCCCCACTCCTAATTTTTACTACTCTGCTTTTCATTATTCTTTCTGTTTCTCCACATTATTTTTTTTTAAATGCAGGAGCAAAAACTGGGTCCAATTTTCTATTAAAGTATACAAACCGTGCTAGATTTGCAAGAAGAACTGTCTAGTTTCTTACAGTTCACATGTCCCTGTTTTCCTTCCTTTTTATAAAATAAATAAATAAATAAATAATCACACTTCCAACATTTGGCCTATTGACCACTCTGTTCCTGAGCTGGAGATATTCAGCCTGAGTTTTGAGAGATGGATAAGACTAACTCTAGAGAAATAAAAATGATGCTTTCTCTGACTGAGGCCATTCGCTTTCTTTTAAATCAGTATCATTAGCTTAATGAAAACTGTTATTTTTCCAAGTCAACTGGAAACTTATCTCAAGTGTTTTAGGAGGAAAACAATGACCCTGCAGGCACTGGACTCTTGTTAATGGGAGAAACCCTTGTAGTCATTAGTTTCGTTCTGATAATCACAGTGGGGGAAGCTCCAGGGAGTATCAATTCTATCCTAGTGAAAAAAAGATGGTCTTCATCAGCAGGTATTTTATATCATGTATTCCAATCTATAGCATCATTGATCCCACTGCCACAGCAGGTATGACGTAAGCACAGAGTAGGCACTCAGCTAATACTCAGTGAATAAATGAATGAGTCATTTTTAGGAGCTCCTGCATTTCTAAAATTTCCAATTTCAGCATTCAGTTTAAACTATTCATTCAACAATTTATTAAACGGCTACAATGTATTAGTCACTGGCGATAAAGCAGGGGGAGGAAAAGCAGGCAAAGCCCCTGCTTTCAGGGATACAGAGAGTAAACAAGATAAATATAAGTGTTAGATAGTGATAAGTGCTGTGCAAAAGAGACAAGGAAGGGTTGCAGGCAACTGGCACAATTTTAGACAGTATAGCCAGGCAAGCCTTTAGTAAGAAAGTGAGAATTGAGTCAAGATCCAAAGGATGAGAAGTGAACCATGCAGACACCTGAAAAGAAGCCATTCTAGACAGACAGCAAGTGCAAAGGCCCTGAGGTGGGCACATCCCTGGTGTAGTTGAGGACCAGCAAAGAGGCCAGGAAGGTTGAGGCTGAGAGACAACAGGGCATCCAAACCACGTACAACCTTAAGTCCTAACAAAGATTTTTGCCTTTTTTTCTGAGTGATAAGGAAAGACATTGGAGCATTTTGGCAAAGGAGTACCTTGACCCAATCTACTTGTTCAAAGCCTCCTTTTGTCTACTGTGCTAAGAAGAGACTGTAGAAGGACAAAGAAGCAGGGAGATGTCTTAGGATGCTATGTAGATCACTACAGAAGACAGTGGCTTGGATTGGGGGGGTAGCAGTAAAAATAGTGAAACATGGAAAGATTCTGGGCATATTTTGAGGAAGAGACAAAATTTCCTCACCCACTGCATGTGATGTGTGAAGGAAGAGGGGAGTCAGCCAGGTACGGTGGCTCACACCTATAATTCCAGCACTTTGGGAGTGCTGGTGGATCACAAGGCCAAGGCGGGTAGATCACGAGGTCAGGAGATCGAGACCATCCTGGCCAACATGGTGAAACCTCATCTCTACTAAAATTATAAAAATTAGCTTGGAGTGGTGGCACATGACTGTAATCCCAGATACTTGGAGGCTGAGGCAGGAGAATCGCTTGAACCCAGGAGGCAGCGGGGGGCAGGTAGGGCAGGTTGCCAAGATCGCGCCACTGCACTCCAGCCCGATGACAGAGCAAGGGTCCATCTCCAAAAAAAAAAAAGAAAAGAAAAAAAGAAAAAAGAGGGGAGTCAATGGTTTTTGTTCCGAGCAACTGGAAAATAAGTGGTCATTTCCTGAAAGGGGAAGACTGCTTGAGGAACAGGTTGGGGTGTGGGGCAGATTATCTGGGGCTAAGATTTGGGTCTCTTGCTCTTAGATGTCACAGCAAGGGCTGTCCTCAGTTCCTTCACAGCCTGGCAGGAAGGAGACACAGATCAGCGCCAATCTGGGAGTCAGAGACCTGGGGTCAATTTGTTGCCCGCTTTTGGCACCTCAGAAAACTCCCTTCACCTCTCTGAGCCTGTTTCCTCGTGTGGAGGATGGTTACAGTTGATTAGGTGACTCTGTAAGGCCACCGTTAGCATCTCGACATGTTAAGATTCCAAGAATTTGTTTCTCGTGAGTGACATTCCCTGTTAGCGGGGACACAAAGAGCCCCTCTTCATTGACCCTGTCAGTCAGATGTCGTCTTCTCACAGAAAAGAAGTTCCTCAACAATGAGGAGCCTGCTGGGTCTGACTGAACTCCTTCTTCTTATTTCCTAAAGAAAGGCAGGGCCTTCTTACTCCAAAATCTATTAAGATTCACCACTAGCCCCATGTCCCTGCTTGAGCTGGCTAGTTAATTAACTGCCCACTTCAATTTATTTGTGTTACTTAATGGAAAGACTTTTCCATCTTCTAAAGGAAGAGAAAGTACCTTCAGAGGTTTTTTCTCTGACACTAGAATACCCAGCTAAACCACAGTATAAATTAAAAGATGTAACAGTTTCAACACACAGCTGTAGTCTCTCTGAATGGGAAGGCTAGGTATGTCAGACCTGTGTAATGCCAGTAATGCAAAAGATGATGGAATATACCAACGTCAAAGAATTTAAAGCAGACTAAGGTATAAAGGCTGAGTGAGTGAAATAAAGCCTGCAGTTTTCCCCAGAGAGAGACCTAGGATTAGAGGAGAAAAGTCACCTCCACCCTGGTCAGTCTGACAATCCATTGGTAGAGCACAACATAAGGACCCTGAAACTTTGGCTCTAAGACTTGCTGCCTGGCTACTGGAAGAAAAAGGGAGAAGGTCCAGTTTGGGGATCACCATCTGGGCTCCAGGAGAGGATGGGTAAATGTGGAGGAGAAAGATGCCTCTTGCCCTCTTTGCTCTGGAGAGACACATTTCCTAGGACAAAGGTACATTGAAATACATGAGAAGTCATGGTTCCCAAGGTCATCCTAACCTCCAATTCAGACTTCTCTTTAGAGCCCTGTGGGCAAGAAGTTTGAAGTGGATGGAGGTTCGGATGACTTTGGGCACCATGACTTCTCGTGTTTTGCAGTTGCATGTCCCCTTGCCCTAGGTAATGCTTCTGTCCAGACACATGTATTGGAATTGAACGTGTCTCACCTTCCCTCTTCATGCCCATGACAAGGCACTTCTGATAGCGACAGTACTGGCAGCGGTTGCGCTGACGCTTGTCAATGAGGCAATCTTTATTATCCCGACATGTGTAGATGAGGTCCTTCCTTATCGTCCTCTTGAAGAACCCTTTGCAGCCTTCACAACTGTACACCCCATAGTGCTTTCCTAGTTATGAGAAAAGAACATTCCATAGATTGTTCTTGTGTTTATTTGGATCTTTCATTCAAAAGAACCTCTTGGCTCTTCCCCAGAGAAACAGGCACATCACTTGGGCATTGGGACAGAAAGCAAATAACAACTAGCAGAGAATGCAGGCTTGATCACAGGAACCAAACTAAGACAGAGCAAATAAATACACCTTTCCTTGTGTGTTTCCTCTGTATTACTAATTCTAGATAGCATTATTAGAAAATTCCTAAGGCTAAGACTTTCTTTACATTTATTTTATGAAGGCAACTCTTGGGTATAGTTAAGCAAATGTCCTGCCTTCATTCAAAACGTTAGTGTAAATGATAAATAAAAACACATATGCTTGTCACATATTACCTAGTGGGAAAAGAACCCCAACTTAACTGATATTTCCTATTATTGAAACCCAAGTTCTTAGGAAACCCATTTAAATGTATTGTCCTTTACTATAAACTATAAACAGAATTCTGAGCTATGAATTTTTAAGTGCTACTGCCTGTTTAGGAAATTAATTTGTGGTTTATCTTTATATCATTTGACAATCAAGCTATGACATAAAGATCTGATATTTTTCAGCCAGGCATGGTGGCTCACACGTGTAATCCCAGCACTTTGGGAGGCCAAGGCAAGCAGATCACTGGAGGTCAGGAGTTGGAGAACTGCCTGGCTGACATGGTAAAACCCAGTCAAAAGAGAGAAAGAGAAAGAGAGAAGGAAAGAAAGGAAAGAAGGAAAGAAAGAAAGAAGGAAGGAAGGAAGGAAAGAGAGAGAGAGGAAGGAAGGAAGGAAGGAGGGAAGGAAGGAAGGAAGGGGAAAATTAGCCGGGCATGGTGGTGCGTGCCTGTGGTCCCAGCTACTTCAGAAGCTGTGGTATGAGAATCACTTGAACCGTGAGGCAGAGGTTGTAGTGAGCAAAGATTGAGCCCCTGTACTCCAGCCTGGGTGACAGAGTGAGACCCTGTCTTGGAAAATAAAAATAAAAAGAAGGTGATTTTGCTTTATCCAGACTAATTTGTTGCATATTTCATTGCCTTTATTACCTGCTCCACACATGCAGTTTTTAATTACCCCAGGCCAGGGTGGCTAATTTGTGTCAGGAGAGCCACCAAGCCCAGCCTCACACAGCCATCATGAATCAATCACAGTACTTTTTCTAGGTAGAAGTCTTCTCAATACCAGGCACTATGCTTGATTGATTGAAATTGTGGAACTTCAAAAACATAAGGAAACAAATCATTCAAAACATATTTACGTCTAATTCTTGAATGTAATATGTGATGTCATTGAGCTACAGAAGTGACATGACTTTCTAATTCTGTTTCACTTAGGTTTCCAGCATCTCAGGAGCTCACAGTTCAGAGGAAGCCATTCTACAACGAAATGATGGTTAGAGATAGGCTGCCTGCGGAAAAGCCAGCCTGTGACTCATTAGTTGACCATACTACAGGCTGGCTTCTCACATTGCTGAACTCATGGCAATGATAAATACAGGATTTTATCTCGGGCCCAGAAAACCTAGTGCTCTCAGATCTGAAATATTTGTCTTAGAGAAATATGGGACCAATTTTTCAACTGTTTGGCAGAGTCATTCCCATGGCTTTTCAATATTTAAATGAACCTCATAGACTTTCAACTAGAATAATCATGGCAGAGAAAACACTCAGTTGGACTATGGGTGATGTGCTGTTATGGCAATGGCCAAGTTTGCATGATTTGGGAAGTGTTTTTTGAGAACAAGCAAACATCAGCCATTCAGCTAGGTAAGTTCTAGGTGCCTGGAACTTTCAATGGAGTGATATTCTGTAGTGGCTTTGGTGACAGTAAGAGGATAAGGAAATATTCAGTTAGCCATCATGGGCAACTATAGAAAAGAAAATAACCCACCCCTCTTATTATTCTTCAAATAGTCAAATCGGAGATTCAGATGTGTTCAAAATTGGTGGGGAGGAAAATATGGGACAGAAAGAATGAAGAGGAAAGAAGCAAGGAAAGAAATAACCGAGAAAGCGAGAAGAGAATCAAAAGTAAATGGTGAAAACACATTTGTTCCTGCCTAGAAAAACATCTTGAAAACCTAGAATGTTATAGCAGGAGATATGCTAAAATATTAAAGGGTTTATCTTTCTTGGGGACCTTACGGGTAATTTTTTACTTTTTCTTTGCAGTTTTATAGTTCTTTCAAATCCTGTACATTAGGACATTATTTTTAAAATTGCTTATTTGGGAGGTTTTTTTTTAAATACTTTTTTTTTTTCTTTAAGATGGGGTCTCACTCTGTGACCCAGGCTGGAATACAGTAGCATGATCACGGCTCACTGCAGCCTTGACTTCCCAGGCTCAAGCAATCCTCTCACCTCAGCCTCCCAAAGTCCTGAGATTATAGGTGTCAGCCGCCACACCCAGCAAAAATACTTGATAATCACAACAGCTTCTCTCTCTCAGATACATGTATAATAATGTGACTCCAGAGAGGGGTTTCTGAAATGTTTCCTGTAAATCTCATCCTCAAAAAATAAAGCCATACTTTAAATTCACCCAGACGGTAGCCTGTGAATGCAGTGACAGAAATGTACAGGCGGGTTCCCATCTAGCCCAACCTAAAGGGACACTTTCCTTTCATTGGGTACAAAGTATTCAGGTGGACAGTGGGCAACCCCTTCTCTGGGGCACGTTAGCGGGCTGTCTGCTTCTGCATGTACCTGAGGATCTGTCTCCACAGATGGCACAGATGTGTTTAACCAGCGATCCAGGGCTGGTGGACGGGTAGTTCATGTTTCCAATCCCGGGAAGCCCTGCTAAGGGCTTGATGTCCTCTGAACTGCTGACACTGTTGACCACATTTAGCTGCAAGAGAAAAAAAATACTGTAAAGCACAGAGCCAGAGTAAACTCAATCCCCAAGGCCTAAGGCAACGAGGGCATACTCAAGAAAAAACAAGTTCTATTTCAAGAAACAGTTTCCAAGTGCAGAGTGTTTGAAACTGCCTATCTGTGAGATGAACTTAAGGGAGGGAAAAAAGTGTCATAGGAGGAACAATATCATTTCCAGAAGCTAAAACCTAAACCAAAAATCACAACAACACAACTCCATTAGAGTCTCTCTGCTTTTATTCATTTTACTCATGCGTTTTATTTGAGCTAGAAATCCATGCCAAATTACACACCTAGGACAATGTCAGCTGTGTATTTTTAAATTTTTATCAACTATTGACTGCCTATTCAGCCGTGCTGCAAGAGGAGCTATGGCCCTCAGGCTAAAGCCTTACACTCTAACAGAGCCAAGCAAAAAATGCAAATCCATTCATTAGTCAATCAACAGACATTCCCTGGGCACTCAGCATGCCAGACACTGTGCCAAGCTCTGGGGTACAAAGGCAAGGAAAAGTACACACCCAGAAGGAATTCACAGTGAAAATGGAAAAGGACATGTGTAATGGTCATCTCTGCAAGCACATTGAAAACGCAGACTCAAATACCCAAATCATTGCAGTAGCACCAAAAATTGGGTAGAAAGCCTGAGATCTATTTTAAACCTGTTTGTAATAGATTATCTTCCTGTGAAACTGTAAAATCTGTAGAGCCAGAGGCTGTGTCTGCCTTGTGTTTTCAGCACCTTCCTCATGGAGCCCAGCATGTAGTAGAGTCAGTAGATTTGAATGGCTGTATAAATGTATCTCGTGCTATCCCTTCCTCATCCCTTATTGTAAGTTAATATCAGCTCCCCACCACCACCTCTGTGTTTCCCAGTGCTCTTGGGAAGATTCCTAAGGAACTGCTGCTAAGTGTCTTGTATTCACCAAAGAAAGTAAGTTGAATAAATTTGAGCCAGTGATCCAATCAGCAATAGAAACCTAGAAAATATATCTCTCATTCCTCAAAAATATACAATGTCATCAAGGAGTTAGAACATGCACAAGAAAATAAGAACATTCACAAGCAAGTTCACATGAAGGTAGTGCAGGGTATGCACTACCAGCAGAGGTAAACGTTTAGGGGTTAGGAACGACTGACTTCCCATGGTCTGTCTCAATTTTAAATCATAGTGCCTAACCAAAGTGACAATAATTCTCAAACTGAATCAAAGGTAGGATTTTCCTCTATTCAAGGCTTTGGGACAGAAGAAAAGTTCAATAAAGCAGAAACTACAGAGCCTAAACTAGGTTCCTTCTAAATTCACTAGCTTTTTCAATTCACTAAGCAAATATTTATTGAGTGCAGAAGGCAAACAGAGGCTATTGGTTAAACGTTGTGAGGGATACAAAGAAGAAAAGACACAGCCTTCGGTGCTTTATTTGGAAATCAACATCACTATTAATTTTTTAAAATTAATTTGCATAATAAATGACAACACATATGTGATTGAAGAATTCTCTCTTTCTTCCCGCACCGCCCCCTTTTTTTTACAGAAGGCTATAAGACATCTGGAACTTGTAACCAGCATTTTGTTTTCATAGGAAAACATTTTGTTTCCATAGGTTCTCAACCCTGGGGGCTTTGAAGAAAAACATGGACCCCATGTCTTGAGTTTCTGATTCCATGAGTCTCAGGTAGGATCTTAGCTCCAGCATTTCTTTCTTTCTTTCTTTTTTTTTCCTCCCTGAGATGTAGTCTCCCTCTGCCATCCAGGCTAGAGTACAATGGCATGATCTCCGGCTCACTGCAACCGCCATCTCCCTGGCTCAAGCAACCTTTCTCCTGCCTCAGCCTCCTGAGCAGCTGGAATTACAGGCATATGCCACCATGCCGGCTAATTTTTTTTTTTTTTTTAAGTACAGACGGGGTTTCACCATGTTGGCCACACTGGTCTTGAACTCCTGACTTCAGGCAATCTGCCCACCCTGGCCTCCCAAAGTGCTGGGATTACAGACGTGAGCCACTGCACTCAGCCAGCTTTGGCATTTCTCTAATTTCACCAGATAATGTTCATGTGCAGCCAGGGTCAAAAACCACTGGTGTCGTGTGACTACTAGGCAATAACTTTCTTCAAGGGCCTCAAAGAAACAGATGAGCACCTGGATCCAACTGATGAAATGGAAGAATTTTAGGTCAGGTGCCCCCATAGAGATAGCACTCTAGGTGACCATGGCTCCATCCCCAAGTCCTCAGATGGACAAGAAAAGTCATGGGAGAAAGGAAGAAACCACCATCACCTGAGGCTCAAGGGGATCTCACCCTTCCTTCTCCTCCTATCCCTATCTCCAGCAGGACCAGCTCCACTGCCACCAGCCTGCAGCAACCACAGAGAGTAATGATTGCCATTGCTACCATCCTCGGAGAGGTTGCTCATTGCTAATTAATTCTGTTAATCCTCACAACAACCCTTAGAGGTCTTCCTATTTACAGATAAGGACATTGAGACTTAAAGTGAGTTTATTCCTTTGTTTATTCAGAAATAATATGGAGATCCATAAAGGGGGAAGATGCAGGCACCGCCTGAAGCAACTGGCCATTAATGAGATTAAAAATCAGTTCGGATCATTTAGGAAGGAAAGATCACATGCTGTTGAGATCAGGGAAGACTTTATGAAGAAAGCTGGGACTTGACAGCCTTCAAAAATGGGTAGGATTTTGGATGGGCTAGTGTTGGGCAGAAAGCTTTGAGAGCAGAGGCCGAGAGGGAAGCCCAAGTGTTTGTGGAGCGAACATGTCTGGTGGATGGATGGGAGATAATGCTGAGAAGTGGGCTATGACAGAGCCTAGAAGCTGAATTGCCTGGATAGGAGAATAGATTTAGACTGGGAAGCAATAAGTAGCTACTAGAGGTTTGGAGCAGAGAAATAATGACCTGAAATTACCTCAGTGAAGTAAATGAGGCAGAACATCAGGAAAGATTGAAGGAGACATGTAAGGCTATTGCACCTGCCGGGACACCAGGTTAGGTACCTTGCCAGGCCTGACTGCTTGGACCTAGAACACCAGGATCCTGGATTCTAAACCATCATTCCTCCTTTACCACTTTGTCTGCGTTGGGTGACAGGTGGTCCTCAATCCTTACCTGCCCTAGCAGCTTCCTTCCCCACCTCCTTGGCCAGGAGCCCCTAGAGGAACATACTTGCTTTAAGGCACTTTCTCCCCAGTCGGAGCCAGCAGCCCCTCTCCAACACTCTTCCTCTTCATGAGTGGATGGTGGCGGGAGGGGCAGTTGGGACAGGTGGGTTGATGTTTTCTCTCCCCATCTCTCTGGCTGGCTTGGGGTTTGTTTTGGGCTCAGAGCAATGGCAGATGAGATCAAAGGCAGCCATCAGAGCATAAACCCATTAGCTGCCTGGTCCCCAAGTCCCCCAATCCCTGCTGTCTTGTTCCATTAGAAACAGTCTACTGAAATAAGCACTTTAGAGCCAGGATTCACCAGGCAGCTCCTATCTGCTGCTGCACGCAAGCTGACTGCTTCCTGAGAACAGGAAAGAAACTTACTTGTCTGCTGGATTGTCTTCCCTTTTGCAGACTCAGCCAGGTACCAAATTCATTCTGGATGCTTCTGGAGCCAACCTTGAACACTGAGTCTTGCCTTTCTGAGCTGTGTTCAGCCCAAATCCTTCCACCAAAGGTTAGGCTGCAGGCAGGCGCTCCCGTTCCAGGGCGCAGAATCCTTCTACTGGCACTGCCTTAATCAAGTTAGGGCCTTTGTCATAAGGGGTAATAAGCCTGGATCTCTGACCTGGGTTTGGTCTAAACCTGCCACTTCCTAGCCATGCCGTCTTAATCAGGTCATTTCACTTAGCAAAGACTCTATTTCCTCATTTCTAGGTGAGTGTGTGTATCGTTGGCGGGCAGAGAGGTTGAGGCTTCAAGTCTTTTGTCCCTGGCTCAACTAGATCTGCTTTTATCTTATGTGTATATTAGACTTCCAAATATGCTTACATCTGAAGAAAAGACTTTACGGCTTTATTTTTTTAAATCATCAGACTAGATGAACTTTAAAGTCTATACCAATTCTAACATTTGCAATTTTTACTTATTTTCTATAAAAATGCAGACAGACTTAAGAGGATAGTAATTCGGTTATCAATAAATACCTATGCAGAAATTAGCAATGATAGAACCCAGGTCAGGCTGCAGAGTTCAGGAGGGGAGAAAAAGACAGCAGTATCCCAAAGATCTGTGAGGCCCATTTCAGAGTCCAGCCAGCAGACATCATGCAGACAAATATGCAGTATACACACACACACACACACACACACACACACACACACACACACAGAGAGAGAGAGAGAGAGAGAGAGAGAGAGAGATAGAGAGAGAGAGAGAGAGGAGAGAGAGAGAGAGAGAGAAATGTTTCCTAGATCACATTATCTAAAAAGTATATAAATATCTTCCCAATTATATACTGATGTCTTTAGAAATTGCATCACTGCACTTAGATACTCCCCAGACCAGGGATTGAATCTCATACACAATTTTGGTATCTTCCATGCCCAGTTCTGGGCCTGGTTCAATAAATGTTTCTTGAAATGAATTTCTCTAGAACCTTTCAGAAACACAGTACACCTGAATTACCTAAGTGTATAATACTATCACCTGGGAATAATCATAATAGTACCAAGTTACTGTTATAGAGCAATGCACACCTTGAGAAGTGAATTCTAAATCCACATCTCCTTTGACATGCTTTAAAAAAATCCCTGTAGGGTAGTCAGGGCAAATATTTGTAACCTCACAATAAAGAAAAGGAAACTGAAACAGAAACAAGTTACAGTGGTTTGCAAAAGATTGCACAATTCCTGCCTTCATCGTACCAGTTCTGATCTCTTTACTCCTCAAGATCAAAAATCCAACAGCTGCCAAAAGAGAAGCTCAAACAACAAAATGACAGAGCACAGAGTAGGAGACTGGCCCTGCCTGCTGCCCCCACCCCTAGACACTTCCTCCTCCCTATACCCCCAAATCGTACTTACTCAAGACCCAGGTCACAGAATGAACATCCCTCCATCATGAATCACTCTCAGCCCAGTCCTGGGCAAGGAAGGCAGGGTGCATATTAATAATCTGCCCAGATGATCCACAGGGTCCAGCTCACTGTAGCTAATACCAAGGCCTTTGGTCCGGTGTTGTCTCGTTAACTGGGCAAAGCTTTGCTGCTGTGTGGTTCCGGAGCCCAAGCCCAGAACACTGCTCAGGGTCTCAGGCTGTTGAGCTTCTCCAGCACTTGGCAAGCTTAATATAGCTCCCCAAAGCCAAACTTGGCCTTGGCCTCTGCACACAGCCCAGTTGGCCAGGACCAAAGCTTCCATCTGACCTTTCAACCCCAATCCCTCTGTACAGACATACGGTCCAGGAGTAGTGGCCCTGCTACTCACACAGCTCTGAGGATGAATTGACTAGCCAGGCTTGGCTCAATCAGACTTGAGTGTGGTTGCTAAAAGCAGCCTTAGAGGGATGGTGCCTTGCCCAATTCCTACCCACAGGATCTGTCTACCACCTCCCCCTATTTTATTTCTTTTCAGATTCTATGATTTTTATTTGAAACTATCTTGTTTATTCCTTAGGCTTTTGTCTTTCCTGCCTGCTGTTGTGTAAGTGCCATGACAGTACAAACTTTGCCCACCTTATTCTGTGCTTATCCCTAAAACTTAGGACACTGTCATTTAGAGCCTGATGCACAGTAGGTCCACATAAATAGTTATTGGGATGAATGTCAATGCCTTTTGCAAAACTGTACTTTCATCCCAAAACTTCAATGTACTTTGTCTCTAACTACCAGATTTTACTGGTAGTTAGACTTTACTGGCCTTCTGTTCTGTCTCTAACTACCAGATTTTACTGTCCTTCCTGAACTCTGTTCACAGGAAAGAAAGGGAATAAACCAACTTCACACATTATGAAGCATAGGGTATCAATGGCCCTGATGATTACAGTAGGTAGGAGTGGCATAAATGCATGTACACCCCTACTGCTTCCCCATCCCCACTCCTCTGAGCACTTTTACCCTCACTGGGGTCAAGGAATATATACTGAGCAATTTATAGGTCCCTCTCTTTGCTCTCTTCAGGTCTGCCCCTGACAGCATACATGCAGCACCCAAGTTCAGCGTATCTGCATAATGCGGCCACCTCTCCCATAAGATTCCTTGGGAGCACTGATTATCCATCTTTTAATCCTTGGCACCCAGTAGGAAGATCTTGAGGTCACTGCTCAAGTCAGCATATATCACAGCATTAGGCAAATGCAGAGTTGTGAACACAGGGCTGCGGGCCAGGGACAGGTCCTCATCGTGGCTCTGTTTTTGACTAGCTGTGTGAGGCTGGACAAGTCACTTGGGCTCCCCAAGTCTTGCTACTTCATTTGTGGAAGACAGGATTTGGATAGAATGAGTGATCCTCATCTGAGCAGGAGTAGGGCAGGGAGGATCCCCTGTGGAGCTTTTGCTACCTTCACAAGGGACAAAACATGGGATGAGGGAGAAATATGTACTCTGAAAAAGGTCCTGCAGGTAAGAACCATAAGATTAGAAACTGGGGTGAAGATAACTGGCCAAATTACACCCAAGAAAGTAGTTTATTTGGCCTGAGGAATGCTTTAAAAGTCTTTGAATTTGAACAGCTTTGAGGGAGCAGGGCAGCCCTCCACAGCCCACACCTACCCTCATTCACTTACACACCCCTCGTTTACTCACCTGTGTTACCCGACTGGCCCCAGCTCCTGTAATCCCTACACTAGCTGATCTCTCAGTCTCCAAATTATCTATTCTATGGAGCAACACATTTTTGAAGTCCTTACTGGCTCTATGCTGTAACTCCACATGAATTTGCTTTCAGACCCCTAGAATATGCAGTGTCTCAGAGGAGACTCCAGGCAGAAAATGCCAACATAAAAGGAACCCTGCCTCTTCTCCAAAACTACATTCAAAGGACGCTTTGGGACTGTGTTAGTCAGTGATCTCCAGAGAAATAGAATCTACAGGAGGAGTGTATGTGTGTGTGTGTGTTTAAATTTTCATTATAAGCAATTGTCTTCACATGATTATGGAGGCTGACAAGTCCCAGGATCCACAGGGCGAGTCAGCAAGCTGGAGACCCAAGAAAGCTCATGGTATAGTCCAAAGGCCAGCAGGCTTGAGACCCAGGAAGAGCAAATGCTCCAGTTCAAGTTCAGAGACATGGAAAAAATAATGTCACAGTTCAAAGGTCATTAGGCAGGAAAGTTTCCTGTTAGAGGACGGTGAGCTTTTTTGTTCTATTCAGATCTTCAACTAATTGGATGATGCCCGCTCACATTAGGAAGGACAAACTCCTTTACTCAGTCTACCTTATTTAAATGTTCATCTCATCCAAAAACACCCTCACAGAAACACCCAGAACAATGTTTAACCAAATATGAGGGCATCCTATGGCCCAGTCAAGTTGACACATAGTTAGCCATCGTAAGAACCTGCCAGTTCTCCCTCTAGGTGTGCTGGTAGATGAGGCGGCAGAGATCCTGGCTATTACACAGGAAATGAAGAAGGTGTGGCAGATGGGATTATTGTTCCTAATACTTCACTCCTTCTAATTCTTCATATTCTTTGTATCGTGTCTCTGTAGTACCTCCCACTAGTATAGACACAGCCTTCTTCCTTGCCCCATCAATGTTGGCATCAGTCATATGGTTTTCTTAAGCTGATGGAATATCAGTGGGCATGATTTGAGCAGAGACGTCACTGTGCTTTCTGGATTGGGTTTGGACTTTTGCACTTCTGTGATACACCATGAGAAAACCATGCCCCAGGTAGGTGCTGCTCCTTTACAGTGGGACATGATGAGCCTGCAGCTGAGCCCACTCACCCACCATCTGAAGCAGAGCCATCTATCCTAGCTTAAGGTAGGCATATGAGTGAGAAGATAAGTGTTTGAGGATTTCTGTTATGTGGCATTATTGCAGCAACAGCCAACCACTACAAGAGGGGAAAGGTGATGACCTTAGTGTGGCATTGTTAGAATGAAGTAAAGACATCTGGCCATCCTATAAATTCTGCAGAGTAACAACCTAGCATGAACCACGCACATACCTCTTCTCCTTCACGACAGAATGCACTCGAAATTAACGTAGGTAAAATTTCCTTCCCGATTTCCCATAGTCTTAGAGACAGCATGTAACACAGTGTGCCTTGCTCTCAATTTGTCCACTACCATACCTGCCTATTTCTCCTCTCAGCTGTAAGCTTCTGGAGAGCAATGACCATACCCTGATCGTTTCTGCATTACCTTTAACAAGAGCACATGGCAATTCGGTGACTCAATAAATGCTCATGATTGAATTGAGAGGAATAAAAGGGGTCCACTCTGCTGATGCGAGTTGTCCACAAACAACCCTAGAGACGTTGAAATCACAGCCAGTGCTGAGCTACTAAAACCACAAGGGAGGGTCCCTTTTGGTCACAGTCTCCTGGACCATGAGGAGTCGTCAGGTCTTCAGGACTGCTCAGCCTGAGGACACATGCAATGAAGACCCTGCCTAAGGGACGTCTGCAGACACCATCCAACCCCTTCAGCAAGCACGCGTTACGCACATGCTAAGTGCTGGTTCTGCTCCAGGAGCAGCCTGGATGAAACCATGTAAGATGGCTGGAAAGGCCTTGGAGAGGAAGAACACCTACCTGAGAGCTAGGTGGGGCCACCAGGTTGATTCCTGGAGGGGCTGCCAGCGCTCCTGTGGGTGGGCCCATGGCAGAGGTGATGACTCGATATGGAGAGCCCAGGGCATTGAGGGGGGTCCCCACTGCACTCAGAGTCCGTGGGGCACTCACTGGGGTGTCCGTGTAGCTGGGGTGGCTGTCCATTGGTTTCCCCGTGGACAAGGCTGCCGATGGGCTCATGGATGTAGAGCCAGTGTGGCCAGGGGAGCCTGTAAGGAGAAAGAATATAGGTGGTCCGAGGCTGGGAGGCATGGAAAGGGGCCCCATGGAGACAAAGGCCCAGCCCTACCTTTCTTTCCTGTATCCTGCCCCTCCTTTTAGCCTACATGCCTGTGAGCCCTAGCTGCTCTCACCTACACTATCCTGTTGATATAAAGAGAATCGAGGGACACAGAGGGGGAGAGGGCCCGCCCTAGGACAGAAATAAGCATGGATATTTCAGTTCTCTGGGGCCCAGCCTGAATCCACTCTGGACTATGCCAGATCCACAGCCAGTGGAACAAGGGGCACAGCCCAGTAGCCCTGGCCTGAGTGATTATGGTCTGGGCCAGCCAGCTGCAGAAGGTGAGTCTATACCAAACCTCAGGTGCAGTGAGTGAGTAGGTTCCCAGAATTACCTGCCTGGAACTCATATTGCTCTGAGAATTGGGCAAGGCTGAGATTCATTCATTCATTTAAATGCAACAAACATTTATTAGGGTGCCAGATGCTGGGGATTCAGAGCTGAAGAGCACACAGTCACTGACATCAGGGGAAGGCAGAGGCTGTGTCATACTCCTGGCTTCCTATATCTTCTTAAGCTTTACATACATGATGTTCTTGTCCTGTCCATCTCTATAGCACAGGGTTAATTAGCACTCAGGGGAGAAGACTTGGAATGGACTAGGCACGGCTTTATGGCCACAGAGGGCCAGGAAGCACAGGAAGGCAAGTGCAGGCGGGCCTGCTGAGACCATGTCTGTCTCTGAGAATAGAATGCTGCACCCACGAATGTCTGTGGAACAGGGTCTGGGCGAGGAGGTCATCAGTACCACTTTCTTCCAATAAATTGATCCCATATTCACCTATAGTCAAAAGCAAACTCGAGAGGAAACAGGAGAGGGGCCCCCTGTCATCTTGAGAGCCCCACATGGAACATTCTCTCCACAAGAGAGGAGCTATAAGCTTTAGGAGGTGTGGCAGCAAAGTGGAGACTAGAAACCACCACAGGGCAGCCCACCGTGAATCACATCACTAGATCCCTGTGCAGGTAGCATGCAAGAACAGATGCGAAGAAACCCTGTGCACAGTAGCTGCATGCGACACATCCATGGCACCCATGCCATGGATAGAAAGCGAGAGGATTAAGTGCTCAGTAAGCACGGTCTGCTGGAGAAGCTACCCCATTCTCGGATGCCTACTGTGGGTCATACACCTTGCCAAACAGATGTGATATGGAGTGAGGAAGTCATATACCTGACGTTATGTGGCTCACTGTCCACCCAACAAGTACCTCTTGACAGCCTGCTACAGGCAAGGCACTGTGCTAAGCCTTTGGGCAACATCAGTGAATGCTAAGTGTAGTGTTAGGATCAGGATGCTGGGAGGAACTTGCTTCCTTCAAGTTCTGGAGAGCCGGAAGTGTCAGAAATATAAGTGTGAAACTACTCCCAAACATAAATATCCCACTGAAAAAAGATGTCAACCTGCAGTTTCTCTTGGAGCTTTTGCTAGCTTCGTCAAGGGCTACTTGTGGAAAGAAGTCACTCCAAGGAAGCTGTGACCCTCTTGTCATTTTACCTATGGAGCTTCGGCCTATCAGGGACAATTACCTCATAAACGAGTAAGTCCCAATACCCCATGTCTTAAGTACTACAACCGGGGAGGAAACAGGCTATGGGTCCACAGGGGAGTGGCAAAGGGGTTAAAATGAATAACTCAAACATTTATTATGTGTCCTCGAGAGCATCAGGCAATTTCTGTAACTCTTTATTTTGACCGTAAGCCTATGAAGTCATTTCAGCCTTTTGCAGATGAGAAACTTAAGGCTCCATCTAATTGCAAACCATTCTCAGTTTCAAGATGACTTACCTCTGCCTCCATTGTCTAGATGCTCTTATTCATCCTTCAAGGTCTAACTCAAGTACCACTTCCTCCAGGAAGCTTTTCCTGGTGTTCCTGCTCTGGTTTGCTGCCCTTTTTTTGTTTTCTAAAACTGTCCGTACTTACTCATATCTTGCCTTTGTTATGCTGTATTGCCATATTTGTTTATTCCCATCTTTCCTCTAAACCAAAAGGAAAAAAACCAGGTCCAGTTTTGTTTTTCCATCTCTATCAGAGTATCTGGAGCTGCCCAGGTAGTAATTGGCAAAGCCTCAATTCGAATTGTCAATCTGAAACCCCCGCTTTCCTCTGCGTTTGCTGTCAAGGACAGCAGAGATGATTGGAGAGCCATCTGCACCAAGAGTACAAGATGACTCAATTCTGAAGTGATCTCAAGCTGAAAGTTCATCTGAAGGAGAGAAAAGAGGGCAGCACTCAAGAACTAAAGCCAAAAAAACCAAGACTCTTTTCAGATGGCCACTAATTGGAAAGAGCAGTTTTAGACTCTTCCAAGGCCCTGGGGGCTCTGACATTTAACGAGGCTAATGTATACCTTGAGTCTATTACTAAGATAAAGTGTGACAGGTAAGTTAGGAGCCAGCCCTGACTCAATGGACGAGGAGCCATAAACTCCACTGGGAAGGCAGCTGTCCTTCCCCACGACCAAGCTATTCGAAGGAAACTGATTTTCCCTTTTTGCTTAGGCTTGCCCAAAACAGACCAGATGACCCTGTAACTTTCCTTCTTATTCTGCTTTAAAAGATAGAGAGACTGCACCTTCTATTTCTTTACCCCCAGGGTCAAGAACCAAAGCCTGACACCAGGCCTAGACCAAGGGGACAGAAAAGAGCAAGAGTTTGCTTCACACACTCATCAACCCAACAGTTCCAGGGTGCGGACCCTCTGCCACCAGTGACAACGGGCATTTTAAGTGATATGTTGACAAACTTTAAAAAATTAATCATTTTATATTTATGTTTTGTTTCCTTTTGCTGATAGGGAGTAACTGAGCTCTCCTTTTTTGTTGTAAGATTATCTTCCTAAAGAGAGCTATTTAAGCTTTCTTGAAAAGAGTAAATTGATTTAAGAAAAAGTCTAAGTACACAGGATATATAAAATATCATGAAAATAGTATGCAAAGAAATGATGTTTAAGAAACATCAACCTGCACAAAAATATACAAATATGGACTTTGAAGAACTCATGAGTTGTTTCAAAAATAAAATGTGATAATGATATGAAAGTGATTTGAAATTTAAAGTACATTTTTGTTGTTATCATTATTAATAAAACGTGAGGCAATTTGACTACTTAGCGCAGTGGTGAGGATGGTACATTGTTGAGATATAATGAAATGATGAGTCAAAGTTTGGTTCTTAACGGCCTTTAAAACATGGTTTATTTCTGTTGAGTCAATGACCCAGAAGAGGCGGGCTATTTTATAACTATTTTTTTTAAAATAAAATAGAATTTAAAAAGACAAATACATCTTAGACAAATGCATTTTAGTTCTTTGCCTTTTACAAAGGCCCAGTAGTTCTTAGAAATAAATAGCTTTGCTTTTAGACAAGTTGAAAAATAACAACTTTTATGACTAAAGTGTTTCTCAATGGAAAATTAATCTATTCTCCCAAATAGACACTAATGCATACCTGTCCATGATGTTTTTGTCAGCCTTTCTCACTTCTCTTTTTTTTTTCACAGCCCCATGGAAAATACAGCAAGTATCAAAAGGCACCACAGTTTTCCATATACCTGATTATATCCTATTTCTTTTCCTTCCTCACCTAGCCTTCTGGTTAAGCTCTGAACTAGGTAGAAAACTGAAGGTTTATCTTCGGCATCAGCTGAAAGCAGGCAGGCTCCTGTTTGAAGGACGAATGATGTTTATTGAAAATTGATCCAGGGTAGGCACTGTCTATCCCTCAACCTAGAGCAAGTCTAGCCCAAATCTGAAGTCAAGGTTTTCTCTAATTTTTCCTTTTGGTCCTTACAATGATTTGGATGCATGTGTCCCTCCAAAATTTGTGTTGGAATTTAAACACAAGCAGTAAGAGGTGGGGCCTTTTGGAGGTGAGCAGGCCATGAGGGCTCCACCCTCATAAATGGGATTAATGTCCTTATAAAAGAGGACTTCAGAGAACTGCCTGGCCCTTTCATCTCTTCCGCTTGAGAGGATGCACCATTTGTCCATTTTTCTGTCCCTTCCATCCTGTGAGGCACCATCTTGGAAGCAGAGAGTGGCCCTTACCAGACACTGAACCCCTCGCGCCTTGATCCTGAATTTTCAAGTCTCCAGAACTGTGAGCAATAAATTTCTATTATTTATAAATTACCTAGTTTGAGGTATCTTATAGCACAAGATACCAGCAGGAGAAATGGCCTGATCCAGTCTCTCAGCCCAACTCATACTGTGGCATGACCCCTGGCCCCAGCATCCCATGAAGCTTGCTCCCCGCCCTCCCCTGTGCCCTCATGATCTTCCAGCCTCCTGTGCCAGGCCCACTGCCCAGATGCCTGGAAAATGCACCAAGTCTGTATTCTGCAGAGTTCATTCTCTTTGCTCGGGCAATGATTTTATTACAAAATACCTTATCTGATGAGAAAGTGCTAGTGGAGTTCCTCAAAAGGTTTTCTTCTCTCCTGGCAACATACCCAAGCATAGCATTGCATACTCCTGGGCCTCATTTCCCCCAGTAAGGAGGGCACTTAGTGACCTGTAAGATTCCTTCCAGCACTAATGTTTCATGAGCATTGGGTAGGATATAGCTTATTGGCACTGAAAAAAAAGAAGTGCAGGTCTTGGTGGTCTGGAATGGCCTGCGTCTGGACCGGGTGCTGAGGGGCACCTGTCATCATCAACTGGACCATGTTAGGCCTTCAAACCATTTGGCATTCCAATTAAAGGTGCTAAGAGTGTTACCAGGAGCCAAACTGCGACGGGAATCCATACAGTGCATGACTCTACGATGACTCCGAAAGTCCCTGGGTGCATTGACGGCACTAGGCTTCAGGGCTGCAGGACGAAGGAGGAGACCAGAGCTCCAAAGTCTGAGAGTTCTAGGTAGAACTTAAGGCTCTGCTGCTTTCCAGCTATGTAAATTTGAGTAAGGAACATGACCTCTGTAAATTGCAGTTTCCTCAGTCATAAATTGAGACAAATAGGCCTATCTCAGAGGACTGCTGATAGCTCGTGAGACCATGAGGTCCATTAAGTTTTTGTTAATGTATATAACTAGGTATAGAGTTTATCAACAGAAATTGTTTGCATAAGAAATCAATGTCCCTGATGTTTACCAGAACCACAATCTCTAAACAATGAAGTGCGTACGTGTGTGTGTGTGTGACAGAGAGAGAGAGAGAGAGAGAGAGAGAGAGAGAGAGAGAGAGAGAGAGAGAGAGACTTACTGAGAAAGGGGACACAAAAGCCCGGGTACTTAGAACTACAGAATTCTTACCAAGGTAAGGAAGTTGCTTAGCAACCTCATCCTCAGCCAATAAAAGCAAAATGTCAAGCATGCAGTTTTTCTGACTGGCCAGACAAGGGAGCAAATGGCTTGGTGTTTCCCCCGCTTTGCTGCTGTGCCAGGAAGGGTAGAGAGTTTGCTCTCCCACTAGTAATCCTCTTCAGGTTGGAATGGAAACTTGTAATGAATCATTGATAATGGCTAACGCCCACCCATGGGGAAAGGGACAGAGCTAAAGACTTGGCATTTCTCAGAGTCAGTAGTCTCTATATGAAGTCACGGGAGCACCATAGGGCCCTATCCCTCTCTGATCTCTCCCATGGTGGAACTGTCACACACCAAAGCCTGATTCCATTCCTCCAGTGGAGGGATATGGTGTGAAAGCCCAACAATCATAGGATTCTCAGACACCTGGCTTGTTCTTTGTCTGCAGCAAATTTACTCACATATTCTTTCCCTGCTTGGCTCTTAACACAGACATGCTGCTGAGTAAAGTAGGCAGGAGACTGCCAGGCACAGGCACTTCAACCAACAACTGACTGCCACCTCCTCTGCTGTGTAACAATAACAATAACTAATATTTACGGAGTAGTTGCCACAAGCCAGACATGGTTCTAAATGCTTTACATATACATGTTGAGCGTCTCTAATACAAAAATCCCAAATCCAAAATGCTCCAAAATCCAAAACTTTTTGAGCACTGACATGACTCCCAAAAGAAATGTTCATTGGAGTATTTGGGATTTTTGAATTAGGAATGCATAACCAGTAGGTAGATAATGTAAATATCCCAAAATCAAAAGAAAAAACAATCTGAAATATCTTGATTCCCAAGCATTTCCAATAAGGGATACTCAATCTGGAGTAGCTAACATTTATTAGGCACCTACTATGTGCCAAGCACCTTTCCAAGGGCATGACATGCAGCATCTTGTTTAATATTCTCAAGGGCCCTTGAAAATAAGATACTATTAGTACCTCATCCCCATTTCACTGACAGGAAAGTGGAGCCACAGGGAGGTTGAGCCAACTGCCCAAGATCCCCTAGCTGGTAAGGAGCAGGGCCAGAATCCAAGTCCAGGCAGTCTTGTGCCAGGCCTGCTGTGCTGAACTCCTGTATTGCGCTTGCCACTTGCCAGGGTGGAGAGGAGATAGCAGAAGGTAACCCAGATAAGCCCCAAATGGGTGGATTATGTGTAAGGACAACTAAGATATTCAATTCTTGCCCTATGCTCTTCACAACCTACTTATGGATCATAATGCATTCTTTTTCCTTGAACATACGTAATTGTGGCAAACGAACAAAATGACTAGGAGTGAGGGGGGCAGGAGACTGGGTCCCCAAAGGTGCTAATAAAATGAGGATTCAAATATCTTTCCAGGTGGACCTCCATTTATTTTAATATGTGAAACCCGATTTTACATTCTGGAGTAGAGGTTGGCAAACTTTTTCTTTCAAGGGTCAGTAAGTATTTCAGTCTTTGCTGGCTGTGCCATCTCTGTGACAGCTACTCACAATATCCTTTTGCAATGTGAAAGGAGCCACAGTCAACGTGTAAGCTAACGCACACAGATGTGGCTGAGTTCCAATAAGCTTGCAGACCCCTAGGAGATCATTCTGGAGAAGTTTTATTACTATTACCATTTCTGATTGCTCTTCCGTTAGTAGTGATTCCCAACACCTTAGCTCCACACTGTTCTTCCTCCAGCTTCCCTGTCACAGAGCGGGATTAACTGTCAAAGCTACACAGAGGGGCATGCAGATCAGTGAGTTCAACCCCTCCATTATAAGCAAGGACACCGGGGAAACCAGGGATGGCTTGCCCAGGACCTGTGGCTGTTTGTGGTCTTCAAACTGAGTTCCCATGAGTCCCCTTGGAGCCACCTGAGGTAGCAGGAAGAGAAGTAGAGGGGGGCTGAGCCACAGACAGTCCTCCTCCCCACTTTGGTAAAATAGCTCAATGCTACCAACCATATGGGGTAAGGGTTAACCTTCCACAGTGTGAGGGCTAAATAAAATCAAGCCTGAAAAACTGTAAACACATCATACAAGTTAATTCCCTTTTTCTATAGAAAATCTGGAGACCATGGCACTAAATTTAGCTAGAATTTGGTATGTACCTTTTTCTTAGAGGAGATTCACCTGTTGTTAAAGTGTCAGACTGCACACTATGAGGTGCTAACAACATAAATAAGACTTGGATTCTGCCCCAGAGAGAGCACTGTTTTCAGAAAATTACGTTTTAACCAATCATCCTAAGGCAGGTAGGTGCTCATGAGGTCAGACAGAGGGAGCCATGACCTGGGACTTCCAACCCCTATCATCTTCAGGGGACCCTCACCCCAGGCGGTGACCCTGATAAGTCCCGAACCCCTCCATTTCCTCAAATGCAAATTGAGCAACCTGGAGTTCCTTGCCCGTTTGTCAGCTACTGTAGCCAGATGGGGGCACAAGTGGGGGACGGCAAGAGTTTCAAGGTTAAAAATCAACCCCACACTCCTGGTGGGATTTCAGAATTAACAACGAAACTTGAAAAATGGAAAGGCCTGTTATCATCTTTAATTCAAAAAGCATTTACAAGATGTCAGATGAACGGAAAACAAAGTGGTTAATGAATATTTTCAAGTGTTTCTTCTAGGCTGGTTGCCTGGGTTTCATTTCTGTGACTCAACATCTTTGTTCCACCTTTTCATTTTACTGGTCACTAGTGACATGGGGAAGCAGCCTCCTGGAGGGTTCAGGGCTCACTGTATCTGTGTTTTCACCGCCCCAGCGATGTGGAGAGCAGAGGTGAGAGAGCAAGGGAAGAACAGCCTAGAGCAGGCGTCCCCAAACTTTTTACACAGGGGCCAGTTCACTGTCCCTCAGACCGTTGGAGGGCCGCCACATACTGTGCTCCGCTCACTGACCACCAGTGAAAGAGGTGCCCCTTTCTGAAGTGCGGCGGCAGGGGGGGGGGCGGATAAATGGCCTCAGGGGGCCACATGCGGCCGGCGGGCCATAGTGTGGGGACGCCTGGCCTAGACTGATGGAGAATGCCAGTCAGTCAGCCAGCAGACCTGGCTAAGCGTCTGCTTGTACATGGGCTGTGCAAGACACCAAGAGCATGAAGCCCATCCCCTGCCCAGGCAGACTGTATAAACTAGTTACAAGCTCTGAAGCCTTCAAAACATTTGGAGGTTAATTATTTCTACAAATTTTTCTTAAGGCTGAGTTTAAGTGAATGGATCCAAAGAATTCGGGGATTTAGAGCTTGAGAACAGATATGTTCTGAATATTACCCAATGGTAACATTGGACTTGGAATATAGTTCCTGCATTTGAAGATGACTGCTGTCTTTAGAAGACAATCTATAGAGATTATCTTGCTCAGATAGAGAAAGCCTATCTGAACAAGAAACCCAGAGAGAGAAAGAAACAGAGGTCATGGATTCAAGGGCTGGGTGTGCACATAATTGATGTTCAAGAACTTTAGGAACAAGAGGAGAACTGGGAGCACCCTTATTGGCATCTGCTTCAAACACTCACTGACATCTGCCTTCATGGACTAACCAGTACATGATGTACCAGTATAAGGAATTGGCTTAAAGGGACAGCCAGCCGGTCCTCGTTAGCAGGATCCCCTGGAGCCTCTCATTTGTTAGTGATGGCATAATATCCATCTGCACCAGCAAGGTCTATAATTTGGTGCTGGCTGGGAAAGGTGGCGTGCAAGCAAAATGTCATTAATTATATGCAGAAATGTTCACAGAAATTCTGCTAGACTAGACTCAAATTCTAGGTCTATAATAATTTGCAGCAAGTCCTCAAAAGGGCCGCTTTATCATTCTGAACCTCAGTTTCCTAATCTGTCTAATGGGAATAATTTCTGCCATGCAGACTACACTGAGTTGGTTTGAAGCTTGAGCGACACAGACAGTGGCCCCCAGGAGAGGCCCCTCTATCTGTAGTGCCCAGCACAGGGCTTGGCATAGAATAGGCACTCAACAAATATCTTTTGGCTGATACAACCAATGATTGGTATGAAAATAAATAGCACATGTTTATAAAGAGTTTTCGGAGTGTAAAGCATTACATAGTGAATGGAATAAGCTTGGACCCAGGAGCCAGAAGAAGTGCTGTTTTTGCCTATGCAGCCTTGGGCAAGTCTCTCAATCTCTCTGGAATTATTTTCTCTTCCATAAAATGAGGTGGTTCTTCAAGTTCTAAAATTCTGGTTTCTGAACAAAAATAACCAACATGGTCTTATTAATTTACAACATAATTAATTCAGAGTGGTGACTAAATTGGTCATGGTATAAACTAGTTTGTATTTGTTCATTCACAAAATAATAATAAAAAAGGTTTGTTAAGCAAATAAGATGGTAGAAGTGTTGAGCCTATTTAAGATACATATGTTTTCAAGCAATTTAAAAAGCAGAGTAGGAGCACATTAGCATGTTAACGGGCTGTTAATTACAAAAGAATCTTTTAAAGCAGGTTTTCTAAAATCCCCACTTAGTAACCATTAGCTTTTGGTACTTGAAACACAAACTATTCACATGTATTACTTAGAAGTAATAAAATTGTAATTTAAAAGTAATCTGCCAACTTGTCACAAATTTAGACTGATTTTTCTCTCAATTGATCCAAATGAGTGAGGTTTTGCTATAATTATATATAATGCTGGTGATAATGAGGCTGATTATCAATCTTTCCCTGCTTTTCACTACCTCCATCATTACGGATTTTAGGGGAGGGGGCGGAGGTGGAGGGAAATGAGAGGAGTGGGAGCAAGGGGAGGAGGGGGGTGGAGGAGAGGGAGAGAGGCAGGGATGCCACTCTCTACCTCCCCCTTCCTTCAGGCACTAGAAGCAACCCCAGCTCCCACCCCAGCAGCTCATCAGCCCTTCTCTGGGGGCTGCATGAATCCAGGTGGAACCGCCCTGTGCAGCTCGGAAAGGCTAGCCAGCTTGTTGGAACTGGGGTTGCATGAAGCATACAGCAGCGTCAACCCATCAGCTAATGCATCTTTTCATTCTCACATTCCCACTGAGAGGCTGAGAGGGCTGAGCCTCTGGGGGCAGAAGGAGAGCCTCTTCTACATGCTCTCCACTCTGCAACACGTTCCTTGATTTTCCCCACTGAGGAAGCCAGAAAGGGCTTTGGTAGCAGAGAAGGCTTCCCTCTAATCAGAAGAAAGCTTCTCTCTGCTGCCTATTCCCTGGAAATTTAATGCCTAACATCTTGTTTCCTCCATCTGTTAAAATGTAGAGCTTTGCACCAGTAAAACAGGTATCAAATACCTTCTGATTCATCTCAGGGTGACTGTGCAGCCTAAATGTTTATGTGAAAGTCCCTTTGAAAACGCTGATAATAATTCAAATGTAAGAAATGCATATGAGCTCATCCCTGGTGTCTGAGTAGCTCTTTTGTGGAAAGAGTAGGGAGAAGAAGATTGGGCTGCGCTGGGACCCCTGAGGAAGGGAACCAAAACTGGGGATTGAATTGCAAAGAGCAGGAGTCAGGATGGGGAGTGTTCTAGTGAGAATGGGCCAGGGTCAAAATCCTGGGAGAGGCCAAGTATTGAATTGGGAAGGGGCAGGAAGGACTGTGCTGGGTAACTGCTGTAAGAATTCACAGAGTCTCCGGGCGCGGTGGCTCAAGCCTGTAATCCCAGCACTTTGGGAGGCCGAGGCGGGTGGATCACGAGGTCGAGAGATCGAGACCAACCTGGTCAACATGGTGAAACCCCGTCTCTACTAAAAATACAAAAAATTAGCTGGGCATGGTGGTGTGTGCCTGTAATCCCAGCTACTCAGGAGGCTGAGGCAGGAGAATTGCCTGAACCCAGGAGGCGGAGGTTGCGGTGAGCGGAGATCGCGCCATTGCACTCCAGCCTGGGTAACAAGAGCGAAAACTCCATCTCAAAAAAAAAAAAAAAAAAAAAAAGAATTCACAGAGTCATACAGTATAGGACATGGTAGGGCTGAGATTAACATCCGAACCTGCTGCTTTCCCTCATGTTAGAATACCACTTGTATCATTTATTAGCCAAGTTCCCTTTGGCAAGTTATTAATTTCTCTGTCCCCCAGTTTTTGCATCTGTATATTGCGGATAATAAAACTACCAACCTTTAAGTGGTGTTGTAGTTATGAAATGAGTTGATATAGGTTAAGTATCCCTTATTCAAAATGCTTAACAAACACCAGAAGTGTTTTGGATTTTGGATTTTTTTTATTTTGAAATATTTGCATTATACTTAGCAATTGAGCCTCTATAATCCAGAAATCTAAAATCCAAAATGCTCTGATGAGCATTTCCTTTGAGCATCATCTTGGCACTCAAAAAGTTCTGGATTTTGGAGCATTTCAGACTATAGATGCTTGGATTAGGGATACTCAACCTGTATTTTCACTTTTTTCTTATCACTGAGCTAGGGCTGAGTCAATCTCATGAGAGCCACCAAAGTCCATGCATTCTAGAAAATACACTTCCATTCCCTGGGCCTCTGTGTCTCCTACTTTTAAAAAGAGGAGAAAACACCAGCTTCCTCTGGGACACTCGCCACCCAATGCTGGTGGCTAAGCTCTCTGCAGATCTAGAAGCTTCATAAAGAGGGGAAGGAAGAGGTGGGACATTGAGATGACTCTGCACAATTTCTTCCCCCAGAGGCTATTCAGCCCTCTCTCTTGGTGAGATTGTAAATGTTTTAGAAAATAGTTTATACTAAATATGTTCCTTCCTAAATCTCATAAACAGTTACTCCTTCCCACATAAACCATAACCACTTATGCCCATGGTAGGTTTCAATTAGCCACCCACATATCTGTGGAGGGGAAAAATATGTTCTAGCATATACACACACATACAAGCACCTCCAACTCAACCCCTTCTCTATGGCTATTTTCAGGTGAAAAAGCAAATATTCTGCATGAATGGTCAGGGTCAACTGGACAGGACTCTTGCAAATCAGTATATTCCCAAGAGAAGCCACCAATTAATTCTGCAGAGATTACTGTTGCTTCTCAGTATCTCTTAAACTATCCTGTGGCTTATTCCTCAATAGCCAGCCCATTGAGTCTGCAACAACCAGTCAGTGCTGAGGCTACATTTTTGAGGTTGGACTGGGGCACCAGGAGCTCCCCGGGGGTATGCTGCTGCCCCTGGCTTTGCAGAGCAAATGTGCTACCCACAGAAGCTGTGAGAGGCAGCTCTGAGGTGTGAACTCTGGGAGCCAGTCTGCCTGGGTTCCAATCCCTGGCTGTGCCATTTTCTAGCTATGAGACCTTAAGCAAGTTATTTCACCTCTCAATGCCTCTGTTTCTTCATCTTTAAAAGGAGTGCCCACTCTTAAGGTTGTTATGAGGATTACGAGTTGGGGTGGTAAAGTGCTTACAACGGTAGCTAGTATTAGTGTTACAGTGTGTTTGTTAAATGAAATGAGAAAAGTCCTCTCTCTCCCTGATCTCCTTCTCACCCTGAGGATTACTGCACAATTGGATGGGGGGATTACAGGCTTTGTTTTGCCATCTTCTAAGAGGCAGCAACTGTTTCATCCCAGAAAAACAAACCTATTACTGAGCAGCTGGCAAACCCTGAACTTGGCAGAGAAGAAGAAAAGGGTTCTCTCATCATCACATGGTAGGGTTCAAAGCTGGGGGATTGGGCACCTTTGTAGAGTCACTGTCACCCAGGTAGCCATGACACTTTGGCCAATTTGAGCAGTCTCTTTTTCACTGATCAGATGATGCTCTGACATCTGGTAAGCACAGTCCCAGACACAAATCTCAGGTGTTAGTTTCCAAAGATGGCTTTGCTTCCCTGGAGATTCTTACACAAATCATGGGGGCCCTCTGTAATTTCATATGCTAATATGTAAAAGGGTAGGGGGTTAGACACCAAATATTTTAATACGTGCAGTGCAACCTGCTGCACTGAGGCAAGGGAGGTTAGAGGCTGAAGGTGAGGTCCACTCTAATCCTGCAGTTTCCCCATGACTGCTGTGAGTCCTCCGCCATTCCTCTCCCTAATCACAGGAAGTTCTGAGGCAGACCTCCCTGCAGATGGGGCAGGAGTCCTTTGGCTCAGTATTCAGGCCTCCTCTTAACTGGCGCATGCAAACAAAATGGAAACCATCAACAAAACTAAACAAAATAATTGTTCTCCTCCCTCAGGAATGACAAGGAAAAGTAGCGTTAGAGGAGACATGGCCCTTTCCCCTCAAGTTCCCTGTGCTGTCCTGAACTATTTCCTTCCATAGCTGAACCATTGTGTTGTCCTCTATCTGAAATCTAATTACACTAAGTACCAGAGCTCCCACAATTACGAAAAGCTAAGCCAGCAACATACGAGGGTCTTTGTGGATTTAATTTTATTTTCCCAGATTCCTTATTTATTATTTTACAAAAATGTCTGATTTTTAATTATTTTGCATGTTAGTCCCTGAGCAAAATAGAGGGGAAGAAAATATTGTATTAGGTAGCAAATCTGTGGACAACACTATAGCAGCTGCTTTTCACATGCTAGCTCATTTAATTTTCACAATACGCTATGGATGAGATTATAAATCCCATTTTAGAGAGAAAGACACTAAGTCTCAGAGAGGTTTACTAGCTTGCCTCAGATCACAAAGCTAATAAGTGAAAAACTGGGAACCAAACTCAGCACACTATCTCTCTCTGCCCCCTCCTCCTCATGCTCTTTTCACTATATTAAAGCAATAATATTATAAATTTGAGTAAGGGGCTTTTCTGGAAGTGTTCTGAAACTCAGCCCCAAATAAACTTGGACTAGTCCCTGCCTTCCTTTGAGCCACAGTTTACACATCTATAAAATGAGAGTCTAAGATGCTGTTTCAGGTCCTTAGGATGCTAACATTCCAAGATTCCAGCCTCCATAGAATTTTAGCTAGACCTTCTTTCTCTGGCTCTTACTTTAGTTCTCTCCCTAAATCTTTCCATCTTCAACCCTTTTATTCACCCCAACTGTCTCTGAGGGTCTCTTTGGTATTAATGAAGCCATAGCCTCACAGACCTTGGCCCACAAATCTGGTGGAGAATGAGCATGCATCTCTCACAAATGAACTGAAATATAAAGGAAAAAGCCATTCTCAGCTGTGAATGGGACTGAGGTGGGCATTGAGGAGGCTTTTCACATCTGGAGCCCAGCTATAGACTAGAGATCAAATGCCCAGGTCACAGCATTGGCCACCACTCTCACTCTGTCATCAGACTGGCCTGAAGAACTTGAACATTACCTCGGGAACATTTCCATGGCCCTCACCCCGAGTCCAAGTGCAACCTCCTCATGTGTTTGCTATTACACACACCATGTAGTATTATGATGTGTCTGTTTAACAAGCCTGCCCGAGTCCCAAAGGGCAGAGACTGTGTCTCATTCATATTTGTATTCCCAGTGCCCAACACCATGCCTGCCTCATTAAAATTACCCTGAATGAATGTGCAAACTCCCTGATCTAACACCTCCTGGTGTCAGAGATCACTTCTACCTTGCAGTGTTTCACCATGCCTTCCAGAGGGTCCTGCCCAGCCAAGGTAGGCAAGCTTTACTCCCAAGGCTTCAGATGAATTGGTCCATGGAGGAAGTCAGGAGAGCAGGGATTTTTCAATTCTCAAGACCTTGTAAGAATTTCTGCTTTGTCTTGTTTGCCAGAATCCACCTTTGGCTCCCAACAACATAAGCTACATGCCTCCAACTGACAGGCGAGAGGCCAGTGGGTCAGCTGTTGGTTCTATTTACTCAGAGCTGGGTGGCTGTACTGTTTCTGTCACTGAACCAAGGGATCCTTGGGACGGATGTGCTTGGGCGTTAAGGCAGCCTGAGGACCTAGTCTCCGGAAGCTTCTGTGAAGTGTGACTGGGCTGCCCTGCCTGGCACAGTGACTGGAATCTTCAGTTTGCCAATTATCTAAGAGCCCCAACCCCCTACCCCCAGATCTCTACCTTCAGAGTGGAAGTGATTGCAGCAACCCTTGCAATAGAATTGGGGGCAGCAGCAGGGGAGAAGAGAAGAGGCTGTTAGCAAATCAAAAGGAAAGAAAACAGGGAAAGGAAAACACAGTAGCAAATTAAAGCACTATGTTTTGTTTTTAAAAATCCAATTAAAGAGAAATCTGCTTTCCAGTAAAACAATCATCCCCTTGTTACAAAGTATCCCAGGAACCCTCAAGACAGGCAAAACCTTTTTAATCACATTTTTTTCTCATTGCAAGTTGGCTAATAGGAACATCATAGTAATTCCCCCTTAACTCTTCCACTTTTCACAACCACACAAACACACTGGCTTATAACAATGCTCTTATTTTATCTTTGTCTCAGACACATTCTCAAGCATGCTGGTTTACACTCTCCTTAGAATACCCCCACATCCTCAATCTGATATGCAAACGTATCCTCACCTACGGACCATTCTCCCTTCCTCTCCTGTCTCTCATGCACGTGTGCACATACACACACAGAAACGTTATATACACTATATACACATATAAACATACATGTTCTCCTTTTAATTCAGTACGAATTCAGTCATTCATGTTTCCCAATTTCTTTTCAGTCCCTCATACAGGTCCAGGCAGTGAAGCCCAAGAGAGATACTTACCTCCATAGCCTGCGGGAAACTTCATGAAGTGAGAATAATTTCCATACATGTTTACTCTTCAGTTCATGTTCCTCTCCTGTGCGGCTTCTAAATATTATAGCCTCTCCCGGCGCCCAGGCACAGCCCGGCTTTCTTCAACTTGGGCTAACAAGAGTGGTCATCGCTTCCTAGCAGCCCGGGGAGCACAGGCTGGGCCAGCCCTCTGGGATTAGTCAGGAATCTGCCTCTAGATCGGAGAGTCCACATAGTGCGTTTGAGACGGCTGTGGCGGCAGCAGCTGGTGCCTGTCAGTAATCACGCATAACGCTGCCGCCGCCGCCGCCGCCGCCGCCGCCGCTACTCTTGCCACCGCGGTCGCTGCTGCTGCTGCTGCTGCTCGAGATCCTGTTGCTAGTTTGATTAACTCAGGGCTGGGCTGCTGCGTGCGACTCTTCCAGCTCCCGGCGCGTCCCCAGAGGTCCCTACCGGGTGGCACGATCTATTATCTAGGAAGCCAATTGATGTGTGACCGCCCGGTGTAGGCCAGGAGAGAGGGGGGAGGTGGCAGGGGATGGAAGACTCTTTAGGTGCCCGTTCTTTGACTTGCATCCACAAAAATCAATGGGGTTTTATTAAAATGCATTTTCCCATTCGAGCTTCTATCTGTCTGATGTACTTGGTATTTGATCTGTGAAAGGAGTGGGTAGGGTTCAAGAGAGAACAGGGCCCTTTCAGAAGCACAAGATTAGAAAAGCGTGATACTCAATCTCCAGCTATGGAAAACTAAAATAGAGCAGCCCTCAAGTTGAGGTGGGCCCCTCCTGCTTGGGTGGCCGGAAGCATTTATCTCTGCTCTAACAATGGGAGTTTGACAAGTGCAATTGGGAGCCCAGAGCTCACGCACATGGAAAACTTACAGGTAAGGAGGAGGGGTTGGCTTGATGTGGAGATCTTTCTCTGCATTTATTTTATATACCATTGTTTTCCTGCCACCTGTTCAAAACCACCACTGGGTCCTCACTGACACAGAGCCTGTCTTGTGTGGAACTGACCCGAGATGAAAGAATCTAAGCACCCCTTTGATGTTTGGGACTGTCATACAGCTTTCATAATAGTCACCGCTCAGCCTATACTTGAACACCTCCAATAATGGGGAGTTCACCATTGTCTCATTCCATCTCCAGGCAGTTTTCACCACAAGGAAGTTTCTTACAGAGATGAAATCTGCTCCTTTTCCCCACAGCTTCTGGCCACAGGTGCTAGGTAGTTTCCAGGAGCCACACAAGAGAAGCCTGAAAGACAAAAAGTCATTCACAGTGGAATGCTCTGCAAATTCCAATATTGATCTGCTGCACCCATAATCTCCCTTTCTTTAGGCGTTTGTGGCTCTTTCAGTAATTTTGTATATCACCTAGTGTTCATGTCTATTCACAACCTGTCCTTTTTCTAATAATGTACTTCAACTTACATAGATAACCTCACAGTGAGGAAGGGGGTTGGCCAGACTTGGATGCAGTACTCTGGATATGGTCCAAACCTTTTCCTCATGGTATATGCCTCGGCAGGGTGATGGTGTGCTGTCAGCATACCCATTGAAGGTCCATTTCCTGGGCTGCGCTCTGACGGGCTGGAAAAAAGATGAGAGATTTTCTCCTGATGCAGCACAAGACACAGAGAGCCAGAGAGGTAAGTCAAATCAGGGCCCCACAGAAAAAATTCAGCATTCAAGTGCGAGGAGAAGCCAAAACAAAAATGTAGAATAAAAGGCCAGAGGCAGGAACAAAGTCACGATGACAAAGGAGGAGGCCAAAATGAGGAATCAGAGCAAAAACATGTTAGAAAGGAGGAAGAAAGATCCCGGCCATTCCTGTAAAGAGCTTTGGAGAGCCCAGAGCTGCCTTGACTGATGCTGGGATGAAGGTCCAGTGGATATAAGTAATGTCGGGTACAGGAGAATCATTTGCTCACTGGCCATTAGCTGAGCAACTCTTCGTGTTAATTCATGTAGAACTAACTTGATAAAAATCTCCCCACTCCTACCTCCCCCAACTGGTGTTCTCTCATGCACATTCTTCATGCCATCCTCAGGCAATTGGTTTGGGGACCTGTATGAAATGCTTCCTATATTGCTCTGAAGTTAAAATTTTTTGGCTTCATTCTTCATCCCAAATCTTTTGGGATCCTACTTCTGTTGTCCAAAGTATTTCTTATTCATACCCCTATTTCATGACTTCTGAAAATCTGATGAACTGCTTTTTTATATCTTATTCAACTCACCGATAAAAATGTTGACATGCACACAGCAATGACAACATCTTATATTACCAGAAAGTCGATTCATTATTACCTTAGACAGCTTACCCTGCTACTTACTAGTTATATGGCCTTGAAAGGCTGTATGTATAGTAAAGGCACCAACTTACAAGCCAACCTTGCTGGGTACAAATCCCCATTTTATTGCTTACAGCCTCATGATACCGGCAAATGACTAAATCTCCCTGAGCCTCAGTTACCTTATAGGGTTACCGTGAGGATTAAATGAGTCAACACATGTTAAGCACTTGAAATATACCAGTTAAATACTAAATGCTCAATACATGTAATCTAATTTGATGCTGATGATGGGGAGGAGGAGGAGGTCGAGGAGGTAGAGGATGTAACCTTAAGCAAATCACTTCATGGCTCCTCTCCCTTTTCTCATTTGTAAAATTATGGAGCAGAGCTACTTGAATTCCAGTATTGCCTTCAACTTTAAAACTGAATGCAAACTAATCCATCACTCATTCCGTAATTGTCTATTTTCTCCATAGTGGTATCTGAAGCAAGTGTCTGACAAGCTACAGTTTTCTATTGTATGCATGTTAGAGAAGGAAATGAGTTACTTAAACTGGCTTTTTGGTGAACCTGTGTTTGCAAAGGTATTTCCAAGTTCTCAAGTACTCAAAACCGTTCTTTAAAAAGCACAGTCTACAGACTTCTCCAAGGTCATTGTCAAGATGATCTGTTGGTGGCTTATGGCAGACTCTTTCTTTACATTTTTTTTTCTTTGTTATTATTCTTTACATTTTCTTAAGTTCAGTACATTGTCAATTTCTTTTCCTCACAGAAGAAAAACCAAATCCTAACCTGGCATGGAAAAGCCTCACCGTTTGAGAGGTGTCTCACCCTATCAGATGAGCTCTATGGAGAGGAAAGTGCTTTGGGGCAGTAATCGCAAGGCCCAGGATACACACTCTCTGGGAAAAACATCCATGCTGCCTGCCTCACTGAGGTTTCCAGATTTAGTTTTGGTTTTGTGGCTCATATGTGATAAGAGTTGGGCAGGAGCTCATTTTTACATTGCAAAGTTCTCTACAATTGCTTTGTAAAACAAATGTGAAGAATTAATATGTTCCTGATTTTCTTTCCTCCCTTTCTCTGACAGTTGCTTCTGATCTGGCTGTAGGGGCACGGTATGTTCATGCACCTACAGCCAGGTCAGAAGGAACTGTCAGAGAAAGGGAGTGGCACTTCCAACTTCCAGTTTGATATAATTAGGATGTTTTTCCTCTCCAGCTCCCATGTTGAAACGTGATCCCTAACGCTGGAGGTGGGGCCTAGTGGGAGGTATTAGATCATGGGAGTGGATCCCTCACGGATGTCTTAATGCCATCCTTTTGGTTATGGGTGAGTTCTTGCTCAGTTACCTCACAGGAGATCTAGTTGTTTAAGAGTTTGGGACCTCCCCCTCTGCTGTCTTGATCCCTCTCTCACCATGTGACACCCAGGCTCTTCCTCTGCCTTCTGCCATGATTGAAAGCCTCCTGGGCCTCACCAGGAGCTGAACAGACACTGACACCGTACTTTTTGAACAGCCTACAGAACTGTGAGCCAATTAAACCTTTTTTCTCTATAAATTACCCAGCCTCAGGTATTTCGTTACAGCAACATGAAAAGAACTAATACATAGTTCATTGTTCATGCCCATTTATTTTCTCATCTCTAAAATTCTTGCCTGTCATTCAAATTCTATCTTAGTTCCCACTATGACCACACTTATCCACAAAGATGTCTCCCTAGCCTAGGCCTGACAAAACTTATAGTCCAATGTCTTCAAGTGATACTTAGCATGTATGGCCTTATGGCACCCCCAGTGCAATGGAAAGGAATGGTTATCTTTCCTTTGAATGTGTCTTATCTTCATGATTGTTAACTCTTCCAATATAGTGATAATGTATTATGTGTTTTTGTTTTCTCACCTAAGTGCTAAAACACACAGTAGGTGCTCAACAAATATTTTTGTATCAAAAATGCTTGACATAATTAAATATGTCAAAAACAAGATACCAAACAGTACCCCAGTATGCTTTTCTTATGATACCTTCCATATGGCTTAATATCCCATAACAAACCACACACTTTGCCTAAAGTTCAATAAATATGAATGTGGTTTTTCTTTTTAACCCACTTTTTTTTTTTTGGCTTGACATCATTGTGTCTTCCCTAAGACCATTATTGATATGACAATGTTATCCTAAGTGGCTGGTATTTCTAATCTAAGCCCTTCCCAAACAACTCCACTGACTTCAGTCACTATAGTGTCTCCAGCTGTTACTGAACTCTCATTAGGATGTCAAGTGAAAGACCAAATGCTCAACGTCTATAGAAGGAATTAGCTAATTCATTCACAGGAATTCTTGGCCTACTTCTTGTCAAGGCTAATTATCTAGTGCTCTTAAATAATATGTTCTGCTTTTACCAAAGCCATTAGTGCCTTTGAGTAAATGAAAAGAGCATGCATTTTGACTAGTATGTTTGACTGTTTGACCCAAATTCAGCCAATAATATTTTATGTTCACCCTGGTAATCAAAGAATATAGCTTTACATTTGCTCTTCTTTTTTTTCTTTAGACCCATGGTGATATAAAATAGTATTTTGCAGCAAATACAAACATAAACCCAAACTCATTCATTTGACAATGGCCAACGAACATTAGATATAGAATTTAGATGCAAATATCTCTATACTAATATTATGTATTAATATTTTTATATTTTTGTAATACCTGATTAATAGTATATTAAGTTTCAATGTGTTATCCCCAATATTAGACTTAAATAGGACAGCTTTGTTACCCCAGTTTTATAAATGGGCAATTTGAGACTAAGACTATGAAATCAGAGAAGGAAAGACAGTTGCTTGGACAAATTGGATTTTGGATCTCGTCTCACAACTAGGTAGTGAAAGAAATGAGCATAAAAGCCAGGTGCCAACTCTGACATCTAGTCATATGTCTTTCTCAAGATCACAATCCTTCTCTCATTAATGATATGCTTCCTATCTATGCTTGTGTTAATGGGGATGGGGTTCCTCCTATACATAGTTTTTTTTTTTCTTTGCTGTTAATCATATATTCACTTATCATTCAGCCAACACTTACTGAGAGCTTACTGTCCGACAACCAGTGGGGATGTAAGAACGGAAAAGATAGGTATAGTCCCTGACTTCATGGAGCTTATGCAGCCTGATAGAGGAGACGGATATTAAACAAATAGTCATAGAAACATATATTCCAGCATAAACCATGATAAGAGCTATGAAGGAAAATAATTGGATGAGATGAAAGACTACAGGAGGGGAATCTCACATCAATTGGAAGGTCAGAGCAGATTTCTTTGAGAAAATGACAGTTACATTCAGATCTAAAGGATGAGTAGGATCCAGTCTGGGGAAGAAAGCAGGAGGATGAGGAGAGGGTAGATCACAGAGAACAATAGATCTAACAGCCCTGAGGAGAGAATGAAGTCAGTGCATACGAGAAGCTGGGGGGTAACAGTGATCAGATCTCCCAGGTTAGATGGTCTGGCCATCGAACATGAGCCATCTAACATGGTCGGGCCATCTAACATGGGAGATCTGAACCACCTAACATGGGAGGTCCGACCATGGTCTGGTCATAACATGGGAGCTCTGAACATTCCTACCCCACAGTGAATTCCATTGTTGCATTTTCTCACCCATGATTCTTTGCTTGACATGTCCATGTCAATCAACTCCTGGCTTTGCCTCACCTTCACTTGCTGGTCAGACAGATTACTCACCATTTTTCTGTGACACCCCCTCCCTCAGTAACTCACCACTCTTGTGTCTCTCAATATTTTCCTTCTTGTATGATTATCATGACTGCACCTGAAAAACCCTATTACTAGATGACTAGTAACCGAGTTTGAGTCATTTTTGTAGCTCCTAAAGCCTTTAATACCAGAACCTAACTCATAGGAGAAACCCAGTAAATGCATGATGCATGAAAGAATAAAAGTTTGTTGATTATGCTGAGATGTCCTGATGTCAACTCCAGGGCACTGGGCATGAGGAAATGAGTATTCCCATTCCTAGGTTCCAACAATTTTTAACAGCCCGATTTTCATTTTCATGAAGTCCTTTTCCTGGAAACAGACTCCTGTGTGGACAGGCTCAATGCTAGCACTAGTGCAATACATCAGTCTTGATGACTAAGACCCTCTGATGATGGAAATAAGGCACCTAAATCAGAAAAATTGACGATTAGCTTTAAATTAGAACAGTTTCGTCTATCATTCAAAACACGGCCATTTCCAAAAGGCCTGTTCAAAGGCACAAATTATATCTAAAATATGTCACCCACAGCTTAGGAACCAACTGTAAGTTTGCATCATAGCTAATTGCTCAAGACACTGGTGAAACCAATTGACTGAGTTTGCCTTAAGAAAATGATTCCCAAATTTGCCTGCAAGTTGGAATCATCCAGGAAGCTTAAAAAATTACTCATACCCTTGTTCACCTACAGAGATTATTTAATTAATGTGGGATTGTGGTCTGGGTTTTGGAACTATCAAAAGAACCCCAGTGATTCTAATGTGCAGATGAGTTTGTGAACCATTGACTTACATGAGAACATTCTCATAACAAGCTAAGAAAAACCCATCAGCACAAAATGAGAAACTGTTTCCCGGATAATTCCAAGGAACTAATAAGATCCACTTTGCCCATCTGCTAGTACGCACAATTGGGGCTTATGAACCCAAGAAGCTCTTGCTTAGCGGGAGATGTGGTGGCTATGGCCATCTGCTGTGTAGACATAGCATATACTGACTTGAGGTTTCCGGGCACTGTGTCCTCAGCATGGCATGCTCCCACCACTTTGCCTCTGCTGTCAAAATCTTACTCATTAAAGGCCAGTCCCTCTGTCAAGTCTTCCCTTACAGTTAATACTTTCACTGCTCTCTCCAAAAATGCTTACATCTTTATTACAGCACTAATTTAATTTCCCTTACTTTCAAAACTAATTGTTAAACTGGAATCTTCTTCTGAGTTCAGGCACAATGTTTTATTCACCTTTATATTGTCAAAGAATGTAGCATTTTGATTTGTACGCACTAAGTGCCTAATGAATGCTTATTGAATGAATGCTGAGATTACTACAATGAACAGGGCAGACTCTATCCCTGCTCTTATGGAGCTGTAGGCTATGAGTTACGAGTAGCATAATTACCCTTAACTCCAAACTAGGTAACACTATTACAAAATTTCCAAGGTAGAAGGAACCATTGCATAGATGCCTCTATCTCTTGGTTCCCAGCCAAATGATGATCACAAAACCTTCCCTGTCATACACAACTCAACCACAGCTGCATCGCACATGGGAGCTCTCAGAATACAAAGCAACTGTGACCACACTGAGAGAAGAATAGGGCAGAGACCAGGGGAAAACATCTGGTCCCCTCTAAAGAGGGGACAGCAGTGCAAATGTGGGACACTCTAATCTAGACTGGGTCGAGATCCAAGGATTCCCAGCCAAAGAAGTAGATGTCAGCATGAGAGCTCAGGAAAGTCTGTTCAAGTCCCTGAGAGAGAGAGGAGGAAATGTGAAAATACAGCCCAGCTTCTGAGACCAAGTCACTGACACTTAGATTTTGTTGAACGGACCTGTATTAAGAACCACTGTGTACTGGCTACTGGCTACATGTATTCATGTATTCAGGTGTAGATTTGGAGGCTGCAACCCAATCACACTCAGGCAAAGCAGTCTATTTTCAGATCCCACTTACTCTTGGGGAGAGGCTCTAAATATACCATCCAGTGACTGCAGGAGGCAGATTATCATTGCTGGCAGCTGAGCAGGGTGGGGCAGACAGGGACATCAGGAGCCTCACCATCAACCTCAGCACAACTCAAAGGTCCCCACCACTTGTAGAACTATATTTACATAAGGGCAAATGTCTATTATTTGACTTGGTTTTCATTTAAGAGCTCTTGGGAATAGGTTTTGTATGGCAGGAAAAGCCACTATGTGATTTCCTCCAAAGATCTACTGAGCAAAGCATGTAGATGTCACAAGGTAGGCCTTAGACAAAACCGACCTTGTTCTGTTCTAAGGCATTTACATCATTGGAAGGTCTTGCAATTACATAAACTAAATAATGAAACTGTCTACATATGTAACACCTGATAATTTACAATATGCTTTTGTACCTCATTCATAAATGTGTATAAAATATTGTTACAGCAAAATTCAAGAAGGCTACACTCAGAAAGGATATTGGATTTTAGGACATGAGAATTTACACTGCCAGAATGATTTCCTCTGTAGCAGGGAAGGCCTTTTGAGTAGATGTTCAATAGAGACATAGTTTTCTTACTGCTGAAAGCCAAACACTGCATAATCCTTTCTGTAACCACCCCTATTTCCAGGCAGCTAATACCAAAAGGCCAGAAGGCATGTAGTTTTGGAAGGAATTGAGAGAGAGCCACGCTAACCACCAGGATTTGGATAACTCTGTCCAGTAGTGAAAATGAATAGACATAGCTGTAGGTAGAGAAACAGTTGATTGAGGAAAAGGTTGGGCAGGGCGTGCAGGTAGAGAAGGACAAAATCAGAATGTTTAGCAATATCAGAGTTTGAGAAAGCTCTGTATTCAGTGTATTATTACATTAGGCTTTGAAGAGGTACTAGACCCAGTTTGGCTGGTATCAACCATAGAGTAGCATCCATGGGAATCAGAGAAAGATGGGGTCTGAGACATTCCACCTGCAGCAGGGTGACTCCAAGCCTCCAGGCACCATCTACATCAGACTCATCTGGAAGGTGGCTAAACACACAGACTTCTGGGACCTGTCCCACCCTCTGAATCAGAATCTGGGGCTTCAGTGTGCCTGGACATATGTCCATTTAACAAGCTCCATGGGGGATTCTCATGAGCATGATGTGAGAATCACAGCCTTAGAGAATTGTATCTGCAGAAAGCGAAGTCTGAACTTAGTATGCCACATGACAGCATCAGAGGTTATTTGTTGATTCCTTCTGGTTACTCTGAGGAGTTGATATTAATGCCATTTTAGTCCAATTTCCAAAGTCACAGTTATTAGTAGTGGAGTCAAGATTAGAAACCAATTCTTTGGCAGAGAGGAAGGCTTTTCTGGCTGCCTGTGACTTCACCCACAAGCAGCTGTTGAGGATGCTACGCTATTTCTGATATGGCTCAAACATTAGCGACTCTTATGGTGGAATTTCAGACACATCAGCAGGCTGAGACAGATATTTAGGGGTCAGAGCCTTTCTGACGCCAAATCAAAGCCTATGTGTGAGGCTGATGTTGAACCCCCACTCCCTTCCACAGGAGGCCACTTGGTCCTGCACAGACACCTGTGGTCCAGATCCTTGGCAGGCCTCAGCCAGCCAAGACTGAAAGGGTGTGAAAGCATAGGTGGACATGGCAATGGCGACGGAGGAGATTTCTTGACAGCCTGGCAGATGAAGAGAGCTTCCAAGGACCTCAGGCCATCAAAGGCAAAAGCAAAAAGGGAGGAAATTCAATAAGTAGTTCTTGAACAGCCATTGCTTCCTGACTGAGGGACAGGGATATGCCCTCTCCACACTTGAGTGAGGGATCAGTCCTGCCTGGTAATTAAGAAAAGCAATAATGATCAGCACTAAAAATGAATCACCCTTTTTCTGTGAGAGGGTGGGCAGAGGACTATTTTTAAACTTCCATTTATTGACTGTTTTGTCAGTGATAGACCAGGAAGACGCTGTGAGGGAGGTGGATGGGCCGCCACCCTTCCTCCTTACCTCACCCACCCATCCCATCCTGTGCACTTCTGACAGATTAATCCTCCTAACGCACAGCTCTGATGGGACTCCTAGAACCAAAGACCTTTTTCCCCTTTTTAGAAATAGGGTCTCGATCTATCGCCCAACCTGAAGTGCACTGGTGTGATCACAGCCTTGCACTCCTGGGCTCTTGCAATCTACGTACAGTGGCATATGCCTGTAGCCCAACCACTCCACCTCAGCCTCTGGGTACAGGCCACTATGCTGGGCTCTTGAACCAAAGACTTTTAATGGCTTCTCCTTTGTCTACAGAGATATCTACACTGGGTTTCATCTCATTTCTCCATGCCCTTTAGCCCTCACTTCAACGAGTACATTTCAGTGTCTAGAAAAGTAAACAAGTACTCTCCTATACACTTTTTGCACATTCCTTTTTCCCAGGTTTTGCTCAAACTGCTTTCCTATCCCGGGATACCATCTCCCCCACTACCCACCATTTCAGATGAATCCCATCCCATCCTTTTCTGGGCATCCTGAATGTTCCTCTCCCTAATCCTTTCTAACTAGGTAATCACTGTCTCTTTCTATCTTGCTTTCCCTCTCTCTCTCTTCTCTGTCCTGTGCATCTCTTTCTCTGTCTCTCCTTGCTCTTGATCTCTCATCCCCACCCCCAAGTCCACAGCATCATGTACCTCTATTTCTGATCTACGACTAGCTACTAAGCTGTGTAACCTCTGAGTTTTCTCATTGTGAAGCATATTCACAGACTGGTATCACTTAGCCTTCTGCTACTAAAAACTCATTACTCATGTCTTTTGCTTTTGCATTTTAGCTGATGTTCAGCTTCCACACCAAGGGTTTGGCTTAATTATAATGAGACAGGGAGCCCAGTTTCCTTCTTGGGGGCCAGGCATGTCTTCCCACCTCTCTGGATCAAAGTCTCCTCTGTGGGAACCTTTCCCAGCTGTGCCCCACATCCTTCCATCCTGGCCAAAGTTGGCACCTGTGTTTCCACATCAGTTTCTTACTGTACATGCAATCTTCCTCTCCAGCACATATCACAATTATAATTAAATTAACTGTCTAACCAGGTTTAACATCTGCCTTCCTCCACAATAGGAAGCGCCATGAGGACAAGGCCACACCTCTTTTATTCACCATTGAATTCCCAGTGCCTGGAACATATTAACAGTTGATGGGCAATAGATATTTGGTGAATAAATGAATAGCATTTATCACACTCTGCATCTGATTATAGCTTTGTGTGCAGTGTATGTCTCATCTACTCTTCACTGTCTTTAAGAATATAGGTGATATAGAACAGCCTTTGTATCCCCCCAACACTTTCAACAGTGCCTTGTCCATAGTAGGTGCTCAAAAAAATAGTTGTTAAGCCTATTCCTCTAATGGGTGAGTAATCTAATGCCTATGAAAGGGAGTCAGTAGAAACACATTTGATTCAAAAGAAGACACATTTAGTCCAACAAATCAACAGGTAATTACTGAGTACTCCTTCTGCAAAAAGTATAGGGTTATCTGTCTCTCTAATGGGTGAGTAATCTAATGCCTATGATGGGGAGTCAGTAGAAACACATTTGATTCAAAAGAAGACACATTTAGTCCAACAAATCAACAGATAATTACTGAGTACTCCTTCTGCAAAAAGTATAGGGTTGTCTGTCTCTCTGTCTGCCTATCTATCTTTCAATCTGTCTGCTTGTCTAGGATTAGAGAAGTGGTTGTAGAGACAGTACAGGATCTGGTCTTGAGACCCAGATTTACCCTGAGTGTCTATATGATCTTGAGTAGCCAGGGCCCTCTAAACATCAGTTTCCAGTTTCTTTAGCCTTTAAAATGAGCATAAAATTTTTAGTTCACAGGGAAATTGTGAGGATTGAAAGAAGGGATGTATCTGAAAGCCTTTTGTAAAACATGAAGTGTAACAACATGTATAATTATTGTGAGTGCACGATGAAAAGGAAAAAGGCGACAGAATGAAATATGGCTGTGAGAGTCTCAGTCCCTCTCTAAGCAGTGAGGCGCAGGCCAGGAGTACAGCATGAGGTCCAAGCTCGCTGATTCTGCCTGTCCTGACCCCCTGATAAATCTCTAAGCCTCCAAGACACAGGTTCATCATCTTGTCAAATGGGCTCCAAGTCTCCTGGCTTCCTGGGAGGAGCTGCCTTACTAATAAAGAGATTGTCTTAATAACGTGAAGTACCCGGGTGCTATGGTAACGGGCATTACATGATCTGGAGAAGAGGAGCAGCTTTTGATAAGAATAGGGATCCTGCAGATGGGAAAAGGGGGTGGGGAGGCATGCAGGATGGGAGTGGAGGAAAACGCAAATGTGGATAGACAGAGTCAGCACCAGAGGGAATGAACAAACAGTATTGTTGTTGGTTCCTGTCTTTCAGGGTGTCCTCTCCTGTCTGGGCCCTACTATGGGGGTTTCTCGAACATTTCCTGATTTCGGAGTGCTACTGCAATTTTAGATCCCCATGTACTTAAGCTGATAGCCCCCATGGCTTTTTAAATACATAAACACATGCAAAATCTGGATAAAACCAGGTCGTGATTAAAAAAAAATTAGAAACCCAAGTTTCTTGTATTCACTGACGGATTATTTTAATAAGTTCTCTCATAACTGTTTGAAACAGCCTTGTGATCAAAGATGTTTTCCATAAGTCCTACCAATGTGGAGAACCAGGAAATGTATGCACTATGAAGACATCAATGCCAATGCCAATGTCCATGCCATGAAACTTCATAACCTTATTAAATATCACTGGTCTGAGAGTATACTGTACAACTTAGAAGGGTGTTGGTGCGGCCAGGCACAGTGGCTCATGCCTGTAATCCCAGCACTTTGGGAGGCCGAGGCAGGCAGATCACAAGGTCAGGAGATAGAGACCATCCTGGCCAACATGGTGAAATCCCGCCTCTACTAAAAATACAAAAATTAGCTGGGTAGTAGGACACGCCTGTAGTCCCAGCTACTCGGGAGGCTGAGGCAGGAGAATCATTTGAACCAGGAGGCAGAGGTTGTAGTGAGCCAAGATCGCACCACTGCACTGCACTCCAGTCTGGCAACAGAGTGAGGCTTTGTCTCAAAAATAAAAATTTTTTTAAAAAGGGCGGCAGGGAGTTGGTGCACATTAGATGGGGCAGAGGAAAGGAAAAAGAAAACATGCCTAATGAGTGCTTCTATGTTTCAGACACTGGACTGGGCACTTATCCACATTAGTTTCTGCCAGAGAGTCTGAGAGCTTGGGTTCTGGTCCCAGCTTGCCACCAGCCAGCTGTGACAGCTTTGGGATTTTTTAGAGAGAAGCACATCTGTTCACGAACACTTTTTTTATGATTCTGTTATTAAAAGAGCTTCCTCCTCATGTGGTCACTAAATGTCCTCTAGTTGACCTTTGCTTTTGTTTTTACCTCCTGCTATTTCCTCAGTTATAACTGAGATCCTAAGCCAATCACAGTAATGAAGACAGTTTAGTTCCTTCTTGGTTTTATATTTTGGCTTAAGCTTGTTTTGGTAAATATTAGCTGCCTCAACGGCAAGTTGAGTGTGACTATTTTGTGTGTTTATTGCATAGATGTTTCTACTGCTGCCAGGACTAAAGGAGATGGGTATTAAAAAAGAGGAGGAATTTAGATTAGGAGACTGAAAGAGCTTCCTGACTTCCAGGCTATAGGGTCCACAGGAAGGTAGTGTCCTAGGTGGCTGTACATATTCTCTTTCTATGGCCTTTTAAAGGAAAACTAGACTCTTTCCTTCATTAGTGTAAGGTCAAATGTGCCTACAGAAAGAAAAAGAGAACTGCCCATCATTCCTTTCAATATTTTATGTAAGTTTCATGTAGCTTTGGATTTTTCAAAAACATTCTTTAGTCTGGAAAGAAATATAGCAGAATATGAACAATGTTGAACTTTAGGCCATACAACCTTGAAGTGATTTTTATTTTCTTTTGCAGAATTCAATAGTTTAACAAATTCTCTATGACCATGTATTACCTTCACAATGAGAAAAACAATCAAAGTATTTATAAATCTTAAACAAAAACATTCTTTAGTCTGTTGACTTGTTTGTTTTTGCCATTGGCATATCACAAGTCACAGTCCATTTCCGCCATACATTCTATTTCATAAAGCAACTGACGAATAATAAACCAAACAAACAAAAATAGCCTGGAATCCTCACCTCCCTGAAAAAGCCATGAGATTGGAGCCAAATATTGTCAAAAAGTCCAAAGACGACAAATGTTAGCAAGGGTGTGGAGGAAGGGAGCTCTTGTCTACTACTGGCGGGAATGTAGACTGGTACAGCCATTACAGAAAACAGCCATTATAGAACTTTCTAAAGAACTTAAAAATAGAACTATCACGTGGCCTAACAATTCCTCCTCCAGAAATATATGCAAAGGAAATGAAATCATTGCCTTGTAAAGATGTCTGCACCGTCATGTTCATTGAAGCCGAGCCATATTCACAATATCATATCACAATATCATATTCATAATAGCCAAGATATGGAAACAACCTAAGCGTCCTTTGACGGAAAAATGGATAAAAAACTGTGGTACAGGCCGAGCGCAGTGGCTCATGCCTGTAATCCCTGCTACTGGGAGGCTGAGGCAGAGAATTGCTTGAACCTGGGAGATGGAGGTTGCAGTGAGCTGAGATCATGCCACTGTGCTCCAGCCTGGGAACCAAAGCAAGACTCAGTCTGAAAAAACAAACAAACAAACAAAAAATTGTGGTACATACATACAATGGAATACTATTCAGCCCTAAAAAAGATTGAGCTCTTGCCTTTTGACACAACATGAATGCCCCAGAGGACATTATGCTAAGTAAAATAAGCCAGACAAAGAAAGAAAAATATTGCATGCTCTCACTTATATGCGGAATCTAAAAAAAAAAAAAAAAATTCAAATATACAGAGAGAACAAAACAGTGGTTAGCAGAGGTGGGGTGCAGACAGGGGAGACAGGGGAGATGTGACAGATATGTAGGATGACACATCTAGAGGTCCTGAGATCCTCATGTACAACATGAGTACTGTAGGTAATAAAATTGTACTGCCTATAGGACTCATGCTAAATTAATAGATTTTAGCCAATGTGGCCACAAAAAAATGGGTTACTATGTGAGATAATGAATATATACTTTGCTTTACTATAGAAACTTTTTACTATCTATATGTATCCTAAAACATCATGTTCTGTGTCTTAAACATACACAACATAATTTATTAAAGATTAAAAAAGGCTGGAGCACAAAACCAACATTTTATGAGCATCCTGGGTACAGCCCCTCAGAGGCCCACTCACCTGAATTACATGAGACGTCTTATCCCATCAAAGAATCAAACTCTTCAGTTGCCCCTCCTCCTCCTCCTCTCTTCTATGCTCCCTCCCACCCCTGATCATTTAATTATCTGCTTTTCATGTCCTTCAAAAGTCACTGAAAAGATATACCAAAGATTTTTGGACTAATAAAACTTGTCTTGGTCCTCGTCTATACTGCTAATTTTCTAACCTTTATAAAAGTGTATGCCCAGTGAAATCAGAAGACCTGGATTCAAATCCTGACTCAGCTCTGTACAACATATCTGACCTTAGGAAACTGTATTAGTCCATTTTTCAGGCTGTTGATAAGGACATATCCAAGACCAAGCAATTTACAAGAGAAAGAGGTTTAATGGGCTTACGATTCCACATGGCTAGGGAGGCCTCACAATCGTGACAGAAGGCAAGGAAGAGCGAGTCACATCTTACGTGGATGGCAGCAGGCAAAGAGAGCTTATGCAGGGAAACTCCCATTTTTAAAGCCATCAGATCTTGTGAGACTTATCCACTATCACAAGAACATCACAGGAAAGACACCTCCCCCACATGATTCAATTAACTTCCATTGGGTACCTCCCATGACACATGGGAATTGTGGGAGTTACAATTCAAGATGAGATTTGAGTAGGGACACAGCCAAACCATATCAGAAATATACTTATCCTCTCTGACCTTTCATGCTCCCGTCTAAGAAATATGGACAATAACTGTGAAAATCAGATTTTAAAACATACAAAAATACATGACACAGTGATAAATACATAGTAGGTGCTCAATACATATAAGGAAGGTCTACAGCTATTATTTTGAGAGAACAGTTCAACCCTAAAACTAGTCACTAGAGTTAACCAAGACATCCACTGGATCCTTTTGACTTTTCCCAAGCAGAACCTTCAGCAGCTTAACCCCCAAAGGGTCAAGCTGATAAGGATAACTTATGCAAGCTATGGCTGTCAACAATCTGAAGTTATCTGGACCTGACATTAACCTTAAAAACAGCAGGGGGTGTTAAGCATTGAGGCAGCTCTACCTGCTATAGCACAGTAGAATGGTCCTCTTTGTTAAGGATTCATATTTTCCAATAGGTTCAATAAATATGATTTAATGAACTGTCATTCACCAGGTACTCTGCTGGCCCAGAGGACCGAAAGAAGTTGAAGAAATGGTTCCCGCCCTCTGGAGTATACAGCCTAATAAATAATTTTGACATGTAAATCTGTGTTATGTGACACTTTCCTTTAGTAGCTGCCCTCTCTTTCCCTTCCCAGCTACTCTTGAAAGGGTTGTTGAGGCAATCCTCATACCCACCTTCTACTTCCTTCTCAGTCCACTTCCTTCTCAGTCCACACAGCCTGCCCTCTAGGTCCATCACTCTAATAGGACCACTCTTTCCAAGGTCATAAAAAAATCTCTTTGTTTCAAACTTGAATAAATTTTATCTATGTTTATTTGCCAGCATGATGTCACTCAGAACAACTGGCCATTCCCTTCCCTACCTGAATCATGCTCATTTGGCCTTCTTGGCATAAGTCTCTCCAGATCCAAGTGTCAAGAGGCCCACTAGACATTCACACTTGGATGTCTCATAACCATCTCACACCTAACATTACCCAACTAAACTCATGATCTTCCCTCTAAACCTGGTTTTCCCAGAGTCTGCCATCCCCAGATGGTATCTCGACCCACCCTGGTTATGCAGGCCAGAAATCTAAGAGTCATTAATGAAGCCACTTCCCTCTAGTTCCTTATTTCTCATCCACAATTTGATCCTATCACTTTTCTCTATCTCTGATGTATCTACCTTGTTCTATCACCTTCTTTTGCCTACACTTCTGTAAAAACCTTTTAACTTCTTTTCTGTTTCTACTGCTAAGACCTCCATTCCATTAGCCACAAAATAATCAGAAGAGTATTTATAAACATAAATTTGATCATATTACTCCCATGCTTAAAGTCATTTAAAGATTTATCATTGCACTGAGAAATAAATTATCTTCCTGTAACTGAATCTTCGAGGTCTCCATGACCCAGCCTCTGGCTATTTTTTTTTAACTGCAACCTCATGTACTCTTGCCCAGATCACATCATAGCCACACAAGCCTTTTTTCAGTGCCTAGAACACACCATCCTCTTTCCTGCTCTAGAGCCTTTGGACATGCTATGCTCTCTGATTAGAGGGCTCTTTCATCCACTCTTCCAGGCAATCAAGCAACCTTAAACCTCAGTGTAAATGTCACCTCTTCAGAAAAGCCATCCCAAATCTCCAGTCTAAATTAGATCTCCCTGCTATACTCCCTCATAAAACCCTGTTATTTCTCTTCATAATTTTTATCAGAGTTTTATATTTACTGATTCTATTGTATATACAATGTATGTATTCTTAAAATTATAAATAGCATAAGGGCAGAAACTTTGTGAGCTTAATTGTCTTCCATTTAGTAAAGAAGCCTGGTAAGAAAATAGGACTATACACCCACAAAGGAAATTTTTGCTGGCTTCAGAAATTAATCAACTTACTCTTTCATTCAAAAAATATAATTGACTTCCAAGGATGACTAGGTATTTGAGAAAAATCACCATCACAATTACATATAGATGAACAAATAAAACACTGACCCCAGAGAAAACAAATATAAGTGAATTTTAAAGTAATTCCAACTAGAGTGCACAAAGAGATGCAAAGAAATGTTACATAAATAAAACAACATTGGTGCTATAAAAATAAAACATTCGAAGTGCAAAACAGAATTACTGCACATTAGAGATGCAGTTGCTAAAGAAAAAGACAAATAGAACAACTAGAAGACAAATTCAAGACAAATAAATGAAAAATATGAGAGAAAAGTCAAGCAACATAGAGAATCAACACAGTAGATGAACTATCAATCAGAAAATGAGTGCAGAGTAAATGGAAGGGAGAAAATAATTTTTAAAATGCAGAAAACAAGCAATGCCTTGAGCTTACCAAAAAAATACAAACTGGGTTTACATCCAAATAGATCCCCAGGTAAAGTTTAGAAACATTAAGGACAAAAAATATCCCAAAAGTTTCTAAGAGAGAAAACAATTAAGTTGGTCACCTACAAAGCAACAAGTATTAGACCGTCGTTATTAAAACTATATGCTAGAAGTCAATGATCAGAGGAAAAATCATCTTAAATCTAGAATTCTAGCCAAACCAATCAAGGAAGGGGGAGTAGAGGAGTTTTTAGACATGCAAAGACCCAGAAAGGTAACCTCTGATGCACCCTGTGTAAAGATCATTTGAAAACATACTCTAACCAAGTGAAATAGACATCTAAGAGAAGGTGGGATCCAAAAAGAGTGGGAGTAAACCAGAGGGAAATGAATTGAAATCCTAGAGTGGCAATTCTCTGTAGGGCTGAGAAAGTAACCAAGAAAATTAGAAAAGAGAAAAGAGCTGTTTGAGAAAATGTCTTCAAGAGTCAAGAAAATTTCCTATAGCAAGTAACTGGAATAAGAAGCTAGATGACCTATTGATAAGGTAAAATAATAGCATTATTCTGTAAGCAAGACAATAGAAAAACAGTTAAGAATACCAGGAAAATTTAAAAAGAGTTGTAAAAGAAAATTATGGTCTAAATATACAAAAATGAAAATGTATCAGAATTCTAAGCATGAATAGAACATATGAAAACAGAACACCTCTGACATTGATTCTTAAACCATTCCCCACCCCTTGAATAAAAGAGATTTAACAACATAGAATTATATCCTCTCTATGTGTCTAATCCTGCTACTTGGTTCTGAAGAGAATACTAATTACATAATCATAATGTAAATACTCATTGATTTCCAACTTATAAAATCAACATATAAACAAAACACAGAGGCTTAATGGTAATTACAGAAAATAATTTAACTATTATCAATCTAAACAATGTAAAAGTGATAGAACAGCTGACAGGTTGTGGAGAAAGGGTGAATTTCTTATTTTATGGTGCAGAATTAGGAAAAACTGTCTGAAGTTGAGATATCAAGAAAGACAGTCTTTTAAAATATAAATTAAACATGTTATTTAAAATCACATAGGGAACAAAAAGCAAAATTAGGAGGCTACTACAATAAGTTAAATTATTCCTCTTCTACAGTAAGGAATCAATAAACACTGTTTAAAGTTGGAAAATGAAGAAAAAGCAATATAAGCATTTAGACAATTAAAATTTGTATATAACCACCAGAAGAGCTAGAAATAGAAATGGTTAAACCTAGAGACAGGTGAGGGGGTGAAAGGGACATTTTAACTCTTGTTTTATGTTGTTCTATATGGCTCAGGTACTTATGACTCTATGTATATATTACTCTAATTAACTAAATAGTGAGTGAAGAATATGCAAATATAAATAAACAAGTGTTCTGGGCCAAGGGACTCAGCCACAGAGCTCTCTGAGGGGAGGGATGTTTGAACAGAGAAGCCGTAGAGTAAGGAGCAACCTCCAGGAGCTCCCGTCCATGAGCACCCTGACAGGTGTGTCTCTCTTACACCCAAAATACACATACACAGCAGCCTGCAACTAAGACGGATGGCTGGTGTTATAGAGCATAGGCCTCAAGGGCTGTAGCTGGCCATAGGCTCAAGAGGAGTCAGTCATTTTAAGTGGTCTAACCTAGAGACTCTGAAGCAAGGCGAGCTGGGTGAAGGTCATTTGACTTAGAGGTCAAAATCATAGACTTTGCAACACTGGGCCTTATCTAGACTGTCTCTTACTAGCTGTGTGACCTCAGGCAATTGAAAACAATTATGCCCAGCCTTGAGGAGTTGGATGTGGCTTAATTGAGCTCATTTGTGTTAAGCTGGCAGAACAAAGCACAAGATGAGTGTTAGCTATTATGACCATTATAAAGAGATACAGATCGAAGCTTAAGGGGGAGCCTAAGGACAACAATGAATGTGTTGGCGATTCTGTTTGGTGATGATTTCCCATAGCTGTCTCCTCCTTTACTATTAGAGAAACAACTTGATTTTAGCTTGGGAAAAGAGAATGCCACTTTTGGGAACCACAGCTATTAATACTAATACTACTAATAAATGCTAACATTTATTGAGCATTGACCACATTCCAGGAAGTGTGCAAAACACATTACATGGATTATCTCATTTCATCCTCACCACCATCAGGTGAGACAGACTTTATTATTTCCATTTTGTAGAAGAGAAAACACAGAGGAATTCTTATGGTGAACCATGTGAAAATGCTGTTATTCAACCATCTTTTACCTATGACCAAATAGCAATTTGGAATAATTTACTTTTAGAAGCAAGTAGCCCAAGTCAGTTCTTAACAGAGCCCAGTTTCAAGCCTGTGTCCACAAGTATTTCATGCTGATGAAAACACTTCTGCAAGGATGACTGGGGAGGGCACCCAGGACAATGAACTAAGCCGTATGGGATAAGAGAAAATACAGGAAACACAGGAAAAGTAATTTGGACTTTTTTGAGTCATATGAAAGAGGCATTAGGCCAGGCACGGTAGCTCATGCCTATAATCCCAGCATTCTGGAGGCCGAAGTGGGTGGATCACCTGAGGTCAGGAGTTTGAGACCAGCCTGATCAATATGATGAAATCCCGTCTATACTAAAAATACAAAAATTAATTGGGCATGGTGGTGTCCACCTGTAATCCCAGCTACTTGGGAGGCTGAGACAGGAGAATCACTGGAACCTGGGAGGCAGAGGTTGCAGTGAACTGAGATCACACCCCACTGCACTCCAGCCTGGGGACAGAGCAAGACTCTGTCTCAAAAAAAAAAAAAAAAAAGAAAGAAAAAGAAAAAACAAAAAGAAAAGAAAAGGATATTAAAATAATTCTAAAATATTCTAATAGAGCCACAAGGTTGAATCCAAGTTTCCAGGACCTGATGCTGATTCAATTTGAAGGCTCCTCTTTTTCAAAAAAATTAATATGTACCTATGTAAAATTGGATATTTTCTGTATCATCTCTTCATGTGATCTTATATCTTGTTAGTCACGATGGGTACCCTTCTCAGAAACCAAGGCTGTAGGCAGCCTTGCAGATGGGATTTTATGAAATGCATCAGGAAGCAGAGAGTGAAGGCATTAGAGGCTGCACACCTGTCAGAGTTATGAAGAGCGTGCCTGCATTGCCCCCATGCAGAGACAGGGGAAAACCCCATTCTATCCAGCAGACCGGACCTGCTACAGCTGAGACAGTGGGCCTCAGGGGGCTCTATTATTCCAACATGCAGTGCATCTCTCTTGAAAAGTCAATGCCTGCTGAAAGGTCCCTTTACTCATCAGTGGGTTCAATCAGTGTTTTCTTACCCTAACCCCCATCTTACCTGCCTAGCCTCCCTTTCTCCGCACCCTCCCTCTTCTTTCCTCACCTCTCAATACATCTCTGCTCCCCGAACACTTGAGCACAGACTCAGGCTTCCTCTTCTTATTACTTTCAGAAAATTCTGTAGGTGGAAAGAAATTTAATCGGTAATAATAATGCTTTCTATTTTTAGAGCTTCTGCCTTCTGAGCAACCCGAAGAATGCCACAGCTATAACAAAATCGGTTAAAGGGTTGAAAGGGTCTTCTAAAGGTCTTCTAGGAAAGTCTCCTGCAGTGAGGCAAAACTTTCCTGAAACCCGCTTTGGACAGGTAATAGCCTCTCTTACTTTACCCTGGAATCAAACTCAGCTCCATACCCGGTACTCTCAATCTCCAAGAACTCTCCCCACCCCAGGCAGGCCCCTTCTTTGTATCCCCTGCTTTAATTCTTCCCTCCCTGAAATGAGGGCAATAAACTTCTAATGTTCTCCCAGCCTTTAGCCTCTTCTCTAACAACCTCCACCTACCAATACAATGATCTTTCTGAAGCACAGCTCTGATCGGACTTGGAATGCATAGATGGATATACAAAGTGTTGTGGGGACACAAGGGGGGTATGGGGGTTAAAGGAAAACATCACAAGTTGAGATTTAAAACGATAGTAGGAGGTCACCAAAAAGGGCAGCAGGGAGGAGATATGGCAGGCAAAACGTATAACCAATGCAAAGGATTGAGTCCTAAAGAACATGGATGTTTGAGGCACAGTAACTCACAGTGGAGTGAGGAGGGACGGAAGCAGAGAGGAGCCAGCAGAAGAGAGGATGGAAAGGAGTGTGGGGCCAGATTGGAAGCCAAACCATTTTCTCTGGTAGCAGTAGAATAGTTGGGTGGTGGGAGCCACTGTGGAGCCTTGCGCAGAGTACAGCTGAAAGACCTTGATCCCAAGAAGAGACATGTATCAGAGAGGAAGGCACTAAAGGAAAACAACGATATTGTGTTTCTCCCATTCCTGAAACTGTCTACCCCACCCCCATATGTATACACACACATTTGCACACCCTTCCCCTTCTAGAGTAAGTGATCCTAGTTCTCTGTTGTAGTTTCTGAACTGTAAGGTACTAAAGAAAGTCTTAGATCTGGAGTTAAAGGGCCTGGTTCCAAATCTGTTTATACGCGTTTGGCCTCACTGCTGTGCTTCATCTTCTTTAACACTAAAATGCAGTGGAGACACCTCCGTCCTGGAGTGGTTGAGACTACTGTGGGAAATATGTATGAAATACCTAGGACGGGTCCCAGTACATAGGAAGTCTTCAGTCAATGCAACTTTAATGCAAATTTTGTTTTCTTTGCGATTCTCTCTACAACCCCATGAGTTCTGTGCCCCTAAGCCTTTAGGTAGAAGCTATCTTTGACAGGCAAGGCACATGTGTAGGCTCCAGCTAACTGCACTACCAACGCTGCTCCAGTGAGGCTTTGCTTGGATTTTTCTGGCCTGAAGTTGAGATGGGGCTAACACATATAGAGAGAGGTAGGCTAATAGCAAACCCTGTAGGATGTGTTTGTGTGTGTGTGTGTGTGTGTGTGTGTGTGCGCGCGCACACTTGCACATGTACGCACACACACAGCATTAGTAGATACTGCTAATGCTTAAGGGAGGAGGGAAAGAGGGTTGGATAAAGAAAATGAATGCAAAAATGTGGAGCAAAATCCAGCTGTGCAAAAGAGGGCTAAAATAGATGAAATGCTGGAGAGGGCATAGCTTGCACAGTCCTCATTGACGTCTAGGTGGGCGCACATGGAGAGTGCAAAAGGGGACTGCCCACACCCTCTCAGTGGAATCTCCCAGCTAGGCCACTCAGCCCCAAATGGAGTCCTTCCCTCGGTGCACTCCCTCCAAGCTAGAGACATCCTCCAGAGCTTGAGGCTGGGTGTTGGGCAGAAGGGAGGATAACTCCACCAGCATTCAGCAACCCGCCAATAGTTTCCAGGGCTTCCTCTGAGGAAAGGCTCTCTGAGCACATGCTTTTCCGTGACATCACTGTCAGTGACCTTTGGGGGCCAGTAGGGTGGAGTCTAAGGGGAAGGGGACAGGCCACAATTCTTTGGTCACCACAAAGGTTGGGATTGTGAGCTGCCCGGAGCTGGAGAGCCGCCTCAATGAGGACAATGTCTCTTGCTGGATTGGGAATGGCTTCCCTGCCCGAGGACATCGCAGGACTATAGTGGACCTGTTGTTTTTGCTTTTTTTTATATATTAAAAAGAACATTGTTGAGCACAGAGGCTCTGTGTGTGTGTGTGTGTGTGTGTGTGTGTGTGTGTGTGTGTGTATGTGAAGAAGTGTAAAGAGTCTTGGAAAATTGAATTTTGCTTTTAGAACAAGTGATAATGATGTGGAGTGGAAAATGTACAGCCTAGCAAGTAAAGTGCATTTTTGCTTTTTGGAAGCCTGGAGAATGAAGGAAGGAAGGAGGGGAGAAAGGAGAGGAGAATAGGAAGACTTTTGCTGCTATTTCAGTGAGAACACCAAACGGCATTGAAAGAAATCAATATGCCCAATGAGTCCAAAGCTGATTACAGTTGAGCAAACACAGTCAACTGCCCTGTGTTCACTTTAAGTAATAGCCTTAAACACTTGGAGGAAGTAACTCAATTACCTTATTGATTTGGGATTTGAGCTGCCTCCCCCATCACACAACACACATGAATACCACCACAGACAGACCCATACGTATTATTTTTGTTTTGCTTCTTTTTCAACACTAATGTAACTGGCATGACCTGCTCAATCAGCTTGGAAAATAAACAAAATGATATCTGCTTTTCATATGCACATTAATTGCTCAAGTCACCACCTGCCCAAAATGAAGGATGGCCAGTATCATCTCTCTTGAGAGCTCCTCCCCCAAAACTAAAGAGCCCCAGGTGCTCACTCAGCCCAAATTGGTTAGTGTAAAGAAATAATTGAGAAATCTGATCAGTTCAGCAGCCCTCTCCTCCTGCACCCCCGTTTCCTGCTGTCATCTATTGTAGCCCCTGCCACACGGGGCTGCTGATGAAACCACACAGCCCCACACAGATTGATATCTCGTCACTGCTGGGCCCATGCCTGGCTGGCCTATGCCCCTATGTAGACACAGTGTTTCTTGAGGAAGGATGATCCCACTGCATTAGTGTTCACCCACGCACTCATCTATTTGCTCTCATGTGAGCTCTGGCTGTTCCAAAGCCGGGTCCTCAAAATAGGGAGGGGGCCTCCAATGACAGCCAGAAGCAGCCCTCCCTGAAGACTTCCCCACTGGAGATGCCTGATGCATTCTCCCACTAACAGACCTCATCCAGGGCCCTCAAAACCATCACAACTTATGCCATTGACTTGCAAAAGCTCAGCAGAGACTGGAAAGTGTCTCAGACACTACTGAATCCAATGTCCTTGTTCTACGTGTGAGGAAAATGAAGCCCAGCAGACTCAAGTGAGCCATGCAGAGTCACACTATGACCCTGGAGAATGTTACCTTCGCAGGTAGGGGAATGAGTTGCCGGTGAGGTCAGCAAGTCTTAGTTCCACACCTGGAAAACATCAGGCCTATGTGTGTGGAAAGGTGGCCCTTCAGTTACCCCAATCTCATTCTCCCCAATGCCATACCTGTGCCAAAGCCTGACCATGGAGAAGTCCCACATTGTAAGCCTCTGAACCAAATGCCCCACATCTCAGGAACCCTTAGTTCTGGGCAAACTGGGACAGTTGGTTACCCTAGACTCTGCTCTATTTATTAGCCTTCCCTTGTGCTGTATTTTCAAACTCTCCCTCTCAACTGGCTCTTCTCTATCAGCTCCAACCTTTCCCACGTTTAAACTGTAAAAGTCCCTTGATCCAACATTTCTCTCTCCAACCTCCTCATCTCACCATTCTCCTCCACTCTGCTTTTGCCTTTCCCTTCCGTCTTCTGTTCTGCCCTTTCCCATTTTTCTTCTCTCGAGTGTAAAATAAACAGTCCTGGATGCATGCTCATGCACGTGTGTGCACACACACACACACACTCACACGTTCATCTCCCTTATGCAGTATACTGGGTGAGAAAGGTCACAGCTCTAGTAGCTTCCTTGATAGCCACGTGGCAGCGTGCTGAACCTGGACAGATTCCAGGCATGGGAAGGCCACCTAGGCACTGGGAAGGCAAGGACTAGGTGGCAGGAAGGAGGGTGAGAACAGGCTATTATTCCAGAAACACCCCAGCCTCTGCTGGTCAGGTGGAAACAGCCCAGATTTGTCCTTATGGTCTGGGGATTCCAGGCATTCAGCTGTGGAGGCAGAGGAAACCCCTAAACCAACTCAATAGGTATGAGTGGCATTTGTTCTGCTGCTTCAGGTGAAAAGGTCACCGGCACTGGTCCCCACCCTCCACCCCCACTGCCTGTCTTTCTCTTCCTTAAGAAAGGTTTTTATGTTGTAGAAGCCCCTTCTTGACATGTGCACACTCCACCCTTCATGCCTTCACAGGAGCTTTCTGAGTGGTTTACAGCAGACCCTTTATCTTCCTGACACAGAGGCTGACAATGTGCGATGTACTGAGGAAAGAGAAAGGACGGCCATCAAAAATTACTGAACCCATGCTAAGGGCCAGGCATTGTTCTAGGAGTTACGGATACAGCGGTGACTATGACTGAGGTGTTCCCTGCCCTGAGGGAGCTGGCATTCTAGTGGGGAAACAAAATATACATGTACACATATATAGTAATTATAGATTGCAGAAGTACTAGGAAGGAAATTAACAGGGCATTGTGGTAAATGACAACACAAAAGACTTCCTTGGAGTTTGGAGGAAGTTCTCAGATGCTTTCTGAGTAAAAAGCATCTAAACTAAGACCTGAACAATGGGACTGGGGACACAATTTGGGATGGAATTTAAAGGAATGCTCATATACACTATAATGTCTGTGTTATCACTATCCACAATTTACGTGTCAAGAAATCAAGGATTTGAGAGATGAGGTTACGTGCCTGGTGGCATGGTTCAAACTAATGTGATCAATACCAAGGCCAGGCTTTCTTTTTCACCTTCCCTTGCTTGCGGAATCCATGCTTGCATTCTGAATACTAAAAAGCATCCGGGTGCCAGGCATGGCAGCTCTCATCTGTATTTCAGTATTCGAAAAGCTGAGATGGATGGACCACTTAGCCAGGCATGATGGCTCACACCTGTAATCCAGTATTTGAAAGGCTGAGGTGGGTGGATTGCTTGAGGTCAGCAGTTTGAGACCAGCCTGGCCAACATGGTCTCTACGCTTTTGGTAGAGACAGCAACCTGTCTCTACCAAAAAATAAAAAAGTTATCTGGGCATAGTGGTGTGCACCTGTAGTCCCAGCTACTTGGGAGGCTGAGGTAGGAGAATCACTTGAAACCAGGGGACAGAGGTTTCAGTGAGCAGAGATCATGCCACTGTCCTCCAGCCTGAGTGACAGAGTAAGACCCTGTCTCAAAAAAATAATAATAATAACAAAAAAGGGCATCTGTGAAGCTTTTGCAATCTGAATGTGCAGATTTCAGCTGATGCTTTGAGATCAGCATCCAGTCTTGGTAAAGTATTAAGTACTGAGAAGCTACTACAGGCCCATGGCAGACAAACAGGTTCTTGAAAAACAAGCCAAGGGCATAAGCAAGAGCCTAAACATGGAGTTTGAAAGTGGTACGAGGCAGGGAAGATCTTAGAGGTCAGAGTGCTTGAGCAAGGCAGCTCCGCAAGGACAGAGCCAGGCCAGGCAGAGAGGAGGGGGCGCAGACTCAAGCTGGGGACCTGCTTGTGTTGTGTGAGTCTAGGCAGGAAGCTGCCTTTTCCAGAAGAGAGCTGAGGACCACCGAGGGGGACTGGAAAAACAGCCATACCTTTCCATGACCTGGTACAATCATGAGAAAGTAGAGGAGTGGATCCAGTTCCCTGGATCAGTCCTTCCATCAGCATTTTCTGAGTGTTTAGCTTACAGGTCTCAAATACTGCATGAGGTATTGTGAGAACATTCAGAGCTCAGAATCATGATCTCTACCTCACAGGAGCCGAAAACCTCCTTGATGAGAACTGCTCCTGCTTCTGAAACAACTGAAGAGCCCTTGTACCTGCAGGTGGTGGCACAGCCACGTGAGCCTGGAGAATAGGGCTTCTTGAAGGAAGCAGACCTGGTGTACATTGAGTTTTAAGGGTGGGGAAAAATTCAGATTGGCAGAGACGTGGCAGAGTGGACATGTCAGGTAAAGGACATGCCACTTAAAAGAGCACAAAGAAAGGCTAGCTGGAGGAGGAGCAGTGAGAGCATAAGGGACAGGGAGGACCCAGCAGATTCTGGGCAGGGAAGTGACGTACTGAACGTTCCTGAGCAAGGGAGTCACAGAATAAAAGCAATGCTGCCGGGCGCGGTGGCTCAAGCCTGTAATCCCAGCACTTTGGGAGGCCGAGGCGGGTGGATCACGAGGTCAAGAGATCGAGACCATCCTAGTCAACATGGTGAAACCCCGTCTCTACTAAAAATACAAACAAAAATTAGCTGGGCATGGTGGTGCGTGCCTGTAATCCCAGCTACTCAGCAGGCTGAGGCAGGAGAATTGCCTGAACCCAGGAGGCGGAGGTTGTGGTGAGCTGAGATCGCGCCATTACACTCCAGCCTGGGTAACAAGAGCGAAACTCCGACTCAAAAAAAAAAAAAAAAAAAAAAAGCAATGCTTTCCAAATTATAATAGTAATTCCCTGCTTGCCTGTAACATTTTGCTCAATGTTTCTGATTGCTCCATATACATTATCTCACTTGATTCTCACAACTACCCACTGAGGGAGAAAGTTATCGCTGCATTTTATAGCTGAGTAAATGGATGGGAGAAGTTAAATGACTTGCCTAAGGTCACAAATCTCGGGGAAGGAGCTGAGATTGGAACCCAGTCCACTGATCTATGGAAAGGGGAGTACAGCACCATGAAAAGGGCTCAGATTTGGAAACCAGACAGATCTTCATTTCAGTGGCACTCCTGCTGGTGACTAAGAAGCCCAGGACAGGTTATTTAACCTCTCTGAGTCTCAGTTTTCTAATTTTCAAATCAGTAATGAGAAACCTTAGAGAGATGTGGGTTTGTTGTGAGGTGTAAAGAATGTTGACTCCTGGCACAGAAAAGAATCCTACAAATATTTGTTTTCCTCCTCTTGTTCCACTGCTCCCCACTCAGGTCCTGAACAAACCGAGGGATTGGCCCAACATCCCCCTGCCTTCCAATGGTGTCAATGAAGCTCTGGGGCAAGCGGTTCACCCTCACAACCAAGCAGCACTGATCTGGCTTTTGCAAAACCACAACCCCATCCCAGGCGCAAGGGCTGTGCTGGTGGGCGGTCGCTCAGCACCCAGCACATCCCAATCTAAGAACAGGCTGCGGTGGAAGAGTACGCTGAGCTGCAGAGAGATGGGTGATCTGTGAAGCCGCACAGCACACGCCACTATTTCTTGATAGAGCAGGCCTGGATTTATTGTTGGTTTTTTGTTGTTGTTTTTAAACAAACAAAACAGGATTTAAAATAACAGCCCACACACAAATACTTGTCAGAAATCTCACCCTTGACTTATCTCTTGGATAAAAGCAATTTCTTATCCTGGCAAAGCTCTTTATTCTTTTGAAAACATTTTCATATACATTATTTCACTTGATCCTCAGAAGGCCAGAAGGGAGACAGTGCAGGCTTAACTGTTCCCTTTGAACAGATGAAAACTCCATGGCCTAGCAGCTGGAGGGAGGGGTACCCCAAGCTCCCAACCTCCTGCCCATGGTTCTCTCCCTTTCCTGGAGGCTCGATTCAGAGTCCAGAGTCCATTCACTGGCAAGCTCAACTCTAACATCCAAAATCCTCCCCGCTCCACTCAGCTACTGAAACATCAGAGATGCCCACGTGAGGCTCATGCAACGGGTAAGGTGGGGATGGCAGTTTCGAAAAGAGACAGCTAACCCTGGGCACGTCCTACAAATGTGCTAAACTCTCCAGTCAGAACAGGCAGGAGTCCCTAAGCCCCTACCTTCCCAGGAACCTTTCCTTCATGCTCCAATCACCCATTCCAATCCTCTCTTAACCTGGGATGCTCAGAGACACAGAAGACTCATTTGGAGTAAGATCCCCTGAGGTCCCTGGTAGGTCAAGCCCTCAACTTCAGCTTGAGGATTTAGGCAAGTCAGTTCACTCCTAGAACCTAGCTCAGAGATCCTACAGGAAGGCCAGCCTGCTAACCCAGGCCACGGATTGACTCCTAGGTACAGCAGACCTGCTCTGTCCAGCAGTATGCAGAAGCCCAGGACAAACAGCAAGCAAATATTTAGCAGCAACCACGAAGCGCTCCAGGCACTTAGGGTACATCCATGAATAGGCCTGACAAAGTCCCTCCCCTGCCTTCATTTGGTTTATGTTCTAGTGAGGTGAAGCAGAAAACGAACAAAGAGCAAGCACATTAAAAGTCCGTAGGTGATGAGTGCTGCATGAGAAAAGAGGCACTGGGTAGTGTAGCTGGAGCGTGCTGGGGGAAGGCGGGGAGCTCTGCAGGTTACTATTTTAAATAGGGTTGTCAAAAGCTTCATTGAGAGGTTGACATTTGAGCAAAAATTTGAAGGAGTGAGGGAGCTGGCATATGGATATCTGGAGGAAAGGCATTCCAAGCAGAGAGCCAGCCAGAGCAAAAGCCCTAAGGAACAGGGAGGAGGCCAGTGTGGCTGGAACAGAGGACTCAAGGGGGAGAGTTGCAGGAGATGAAGTCAGAGAGGGAACAGAAACTCGGTTCTGGGGTCACAGGGGTCCTGTAGGACATTGTAATGACCTTCGCTTTTACCCTGAGTGAAATAGGGACATGTGCAGGATCTCGAGCAGATGACTAAAATGCTCTAAGATTTGGTAGGATCAGTTGGCTGCCCTCTTGTGAACAGCTGTAAAGCAGGGACAAGGGTAAAAGCAGAGACCAGCCAGGAGGCTGCTGCAGTGTTCCAGGTGCAGGGACCATGGCGTCTGAACCCAGGGGCAGCAATGCAGTGGTGAGGAGTGGTCAGTTCTGGCTATTTTCTAAAAGGAGAGCCAACAGGATTTCCTGAAAGGTGGGCTGTGGGATATGCAAGGGAGAGAGGGAGAAGGAGAGAGGATCCAAGTGAACCCTAAGGAATTGGGCCTGAGCAACTAGAAAAATGGAGATGCTTCCACTGAATGGGGAAGGCTAGAGGGGAGCAGGTGGGTATCAAAGATCAGGAGTTCAGGTTAGATGTGTTGAGCTTAAGATGGCAGATGACGGCTAAGTGGACCACCACCTGTTGAGGTGGCAGCCACTGAAGCCAGCTGCCATATGCTTGCTGATAACTGCCTGCCTCCATTGCCCAGTATCCAGAGTGGACAGTCCATGAGGGAGGCTTACTTCCCCACCTCATTTTCTAATCCCTGGGAACACAGCTGTCCAGGCCTCACTCCCTGGCCCACTCTCTCTCCCCAAGATAGCTCTGAAAGCTCTCCGGCTGATGGGAAGCATTTCAGAACAAGTCTAACGATGTCTGAGAAATCTCCAAGGATGGGCCAAGCTCTTAATCTGCTCCTTGGATCGAACCCCCATCCAAGGAAGCCTGCTCCAGGCTCCATAACAATAAAAACTTCAGTCTTAGCTAACATTAACTGAGCACCTACTGCATGCCAGGCACTCTGTGGGGCACTTTTACTTTCATTTTCCATTTGATTCTCATCCCAACTATAGATGTTGTTAACCCCTTTTGAAGATGACATAACTAAGACTCGGAAAGATTCAGACTTGCCCAACGTCACAGAACCAGTAAACATAGAGACTAATATTTGAACCAGCCTTTTGATTCCAACCCTGCTGGTCACCCCATATCAAATTACTCATGCTTCAAGGTCCAGTTCATGTCATACCTCCTCAGTGGAATCTCTATCCATCCCCCGGTCAAGTCTTCCCTGTTGCCACATGCTGTGTGCACCTCTTCCATGGAACCTCTGATTTTGCTGGAACTGCTGTGACTTCTGTGTTCCTCCCTACTCGGCTACACCTTTCCTGAGAACAGAAGCCACATCTTTTAATCCTTACTCTTATATGCTCTCATAATCTTCCTTCCCCACAAATGAGTGTGTTTAATATGCTTACTAATGCTATGCTATTTAACACTTTTTACACATTCACATAGAACATTATATTTGGGTCTCAGCCAGTTGGGTAAGCGTGAACCACATGGGTTCCATTAGCCTCACTTATGGTTGAGAATATATATACTCAGAGAGATCAGAGGATTTGTCCAAGGCCATACAGCCAGATGGTGTGTTGGGAACAACATTCTAAGCTTGTAAAACCCAATGCAGTGCCCATTGCAGGGTTGGATCAAGTTCTTAATGTACTGCTTTGATACAATCCCTTTCAGTGAAGCCTGCTCCAAGCCTTATGGCAGTAAAAATTTCCAACTCCTCCAATACTAATTGAGCACCTACTGCATGCCAGGCACTCTGTGAGGCACTGGCCTAAAGCCCCATAATGCCTTTTGGCATATCCTGAGCATTGGCCGGAGCCTTCAAGGTGTGTCGTCTCCTCCCTTTTCTATTTCCTTGGCCTCTCTTCCTTTGTCTCCTCATTACCATATTCCCCCCTTCATCTCCAGCTTTCACCATGATGTCCTTTTCCTGCCCAGAGCTCCTAACCCTGAGCAAGAGGAGGTAAGCTCTGACCAGAAAGTGGCTCTGGGGAGAGAGGCCCCTGCAAAACATCTGGAATGCAGGATCTGAGTTGAGGCTACTTGTTTTGTTATAGTTGTTGTTAATTTTTTCCCTAGGATATAGATTCTGAAGAGGTGTCTTGTTTTAACCACCTTGCATTCACCCTGTTGGTGTGGAAGGGATCCCCACCCTAGGTTAGGGGATGGCAGAACAAATAACAGCTGTCACTGAACAGATGAGACAGACAGTTTATTAGTCACATATACTCACTGCCTAAGGGAGAAAGATACCATATGCTACATATGCTAGTATACCCCCTGTGACTTACTGAGGGTATACACAGGGTGTATACTAGGGAACAACCAGGGGCTTTGTAGTATCAAGAGGGTGGGGTGCTTCTCAGTTCCCACAGGAGGAGGTGATTGGCTTGTTTGAGAAACTCCACAGGCTGGCAGGAAACTAAAAACTGCTACTCAGGATTAAGCAGAAACTGTGCCTGGTCCCTTTGAAAAGGCGAGTTGTTTGACTAGGAGATGCTAGCTGCAGGAGTGGAGCAGGAAGGAGAACCTGCGGTTAGGTCACTTGAGACCTCGCCAGTTGCACTAGATGTCAAGGAAGCACATAATATTAGGCCTTACCAAGCTATCTTACCTTCACCAAGCTATCTTTATTTTTTAATAAATTTTTATTTTGGAATTATTTTTGACTTACAAAAAATTACATAATACAGAAAATTCATGTATATACTTCACTAATTTCCCCTAATGCTAGCATCTTATATAACCATGGCACCTTTATCACAGCTCGGATTTCACAAGTTTTTCCACTAATATTCTTTTTCTCTTCCAGGAGTCACCTAGGGTACCACATTGCATTTAGTCATCTTGTCTCCTTAGTTTCTGCTGATCTGAGATGGTCTTTCAGTCTTAGTTTTTTACGACCTTGATACTTTTGAAGAGTTCCCAATGTAAGTCTGTTGGATGAATTTACATGCTTAGACTGAGGTTATGGGCTTTAAAGATAATGCCAGAAAGGTGTGTGGTGCTTCTCATCATCACAGCAGTGGTGTATAACATCACTAGTGAGGATAATCCCATTGCTTGTTTAAGATGATGTCTGCCACAGCACTCCACAAAACTACTAATTGTCCTTTTTGATATTTTACTCTTTGAAAATGAATCACTAAGTCCAGCCTACACTCAAGGAAGAGGACTTAAGCTCTACTTCCTGAAGGAGAAATGGTCTACATATTTTATTGAAAACTCTTCTGTAAAAAAATAGTTGTCCCTTCCTCTGTTATTTATTTATTCAATCATTTATTTAAGCCTGCATGGACTAGTAGATATATGTACATACAAAACACACACACACACGTGTGTGTGTGTTGCTGTTGTTAGCTATAATACAAGCCTATCATTATTTATTTTATTGCTTAATTTATTCCAGCTCTAGGTGGGAATGTAAATTAGTACAACTACTATAGAACACAGTATGGAGATTCCGTAAAGAACTAAAAGTAGAGCTACCATTCAGTTAAACAATCCCACTACTGGGTATCTACCCAAAGGAAAGTAAGTCATTATATAAAAAAGACACATGCACATGCATGTTTAAAGCAGCACAATTCACAACTGCAAAGATGTGAAACCAACCTAAGTACCCATCAACCAATGAATTAATAAAGAAAATGTGGTATGTATACACCATGGAATACTACTCAGTCTTAAAATGGAATGAAGTCATGCCTTTTGCAGCAACTTGGGTGGAGCTGGAGATCATTATTCTAAGTGAAGAAACTCAGGAATGAAAAACCAAATTTCTTACGTTCTCACTATACAGTCCTTACCCCTCCTTCTCATCTAGCAAAACTCTAGTCATCCTGCAAGACCTAGTTCCAATGTCTCTAAGCTTCCTTCTCTTCATACTAAGAGGCAAACCCCTCCTCAGTACTTTCATAGTCCTTTATACATATTTCCAGTATCTTAGTCTAGAAGAATGATTCCATTCTATTTCTAATCCCCAGTAGACTATGAGCTCTTTGCAGGCCAGGATTCTGACGTTTTCATCTCTGTAGTGCCTGAGCCTGACAAAATGTCTGACACAGAGTATATTTATATTAAATACTTGCTGAATTAATAAGTACAAGTTTCACATGTGTACCCAATCTTGATTACTTACCTCTACTAAGTGGAAAGGAGCACAGGAAAGGTCAGAGATGGAAAAATGAGATCCATTCCATTTCTTCATTGCCCTCCTCTTCCTTTGATGGCAAAAAGAGGAGAGAAAGAGAGCAAGCAAGATTAGGATGGGGTCAGAGCCTACTGCCCCCACCTATTTAAGAGAGCCTGAAGACATTAACTTCAATGAAACTTCAGGGACTTGAATGCCAGAGCAAGTATCTAAGAGGGTATTTCTAACTTTGAAGCCACAAGAATGAAAAATATATTTTTAACAAACAAACAAGATAAAATCATATCTAGTTAATATGTTACTACATTTTACATAGGCATTTATGTCTATAAAAATGACTTTATGTGATTACCTGCTTTACATTTTAGTATCAAAAGAAGTTATATACATATTTTAAACTGTACCTATGGCTAAGCTTAGTGGTTGAAATGGTATCACTAGAGTAACCTGTACTGGTGGCACACTCTCCAGGTTTACACAACTCAGGGGATTCCCCAGGTTTCTTTAAAACTAACTACAAGCCTATTCCTCTCAGAGAGTAATATTTTTCTTAAAAGTTTCATTGCTTTCTTCAAAAGGTGTTTGAGAATGACTATGTATAAAGCATCAGCCATGGAGGACACAGTATGGTCCTTGTTCATGAGAAGCTAACATTCTAGATATTAGGTTATGCTCTTGGAAAGTGATTACACCTTAAGAAAGAAATGCAGGCTGGTGCAGGGGCTCACACCTGTAATCCCAGCACTTTGGGAGGCCACAGCGGGTGGATCACCTGAGCCCAGGAGTTTGAGACCAGCCTGGGCAACATGGTGAAACCCCATTTCTACTAAAAAATACAAAAAGTTAGTCAGGCGTGGTAGTGTAATCCTGAAATCCCAGCTACTCAGGAGACTGAGGCAGGAGAATTGCTTAAACTGGGAAGGCAGAGGTTGCAGTGAGCCGGGATCCCTCCAACTATACTCCAGCCTGGGTGACAGAGTGAGACTCAGTCTCAAAAAAGAAACACAGAAAGACAAAAGAAAGAAAGGGAGAGAGAAAGAAAGAACAAGAAAAAGAAAGAAGAAAGAAAAAGAGAGAGAGAAAGGAAGGAAGGAAAGAAGAAAGAAAGAAAGACAATACTTCCAAGTATATGAAAAAGGGCTTTGATGTAACTGTTACTTTGATAAATATCAATGTTAGGTGAGGTCCGACATTGACTGACAAAGACCCAATGTCACCAGATACCTGCATTAAGTCCTAGGAAGAACAGGAAGGGGAAGTGAGGGAGGGGAAAGGAAGTGACTTGGGAAATGAGCAATAAAAGAGAGAAAGAGAGAAGAGAGCTTGGACCCAAGATGCCTCTGGCTACAGTTATTTCTTGTATTCCAAACAGCTGGCTGTGTGTTTGCAGTTCTGGATGACTCACCATGTAGGAGGAGCCCTGTGAGGAGAAAGAAAAACCACAGAAGAGGGAAACCCCCTTCAGCATCCTTGGGGTGTGGCTGTGGCATTCTGTCTCATGTCCTCACACAGGCCAGCTAACAGCTTGAGCTTCAGTGTTCAGAAGCCATTTTAAGATTTTAAGGATCTTCCAGAAACCCAGGGGCTCACCCAGAAAGGAAAGGAACTTCATTCAGCTTCCTTGTTCATAACCCTAAGAAACCATGTGTAAAGAATCTCTGCAAAGAAAGAAGAGATATATACTTGTCAAAATGGAGATGTTCACTCGAGTCTAAGAAAAGGAAGTGGGGGGAAGGAAGATTAGCCTTGAGCATAGAATTTCATACATTACAAATGGGGCCGCACTGCAAAACCCACGCAGCCCTGTGATTTAAGCTCCTCCTGTAGTCTCAGAGAGTACCTGGGTCTTATGGACTGAATTGTATCCCCCTACCTAAATTCCTATATTGAATCTTAACCCCCAGTACCTGGGAATGTGACTGTAGAGATAGGGCCTTTAAAGAGCTGATGAAGCGAGGATGTTGGGGCGGGCCCTCATCCAATGTGACTGGTGTCCTTATAAAAAGAAGAAATGAGGACGCACAAAGAGGCACCAGGAACAAGAGTGCACAGAGAGAGGAACCCATGCAGAGGCAGCAAGAAGGCAGCCATCTGTAAGCCAAGCAGAGATGCCACTGCGGAAACCAACCCTGCTGTCACCTCAAACTTGGAGTCCCAGCCTCCAGAACTGCAAGGAGATCGATTGCTTTTGTTTAAGCTACCCATTGTGACACTTTATTATGGCAACCTTCGTGGACAAAACACTGGGGAAAGAGCTTCCATACAATTTGAATGTGGTGTCCCAGGAGGGCCTCAGCCACGACACATGCCAGCTAAATCACTGCTGTTTCATTCGTACATCACAACCCAACTTTGGACCATCATTACAAGATACTAATTTGAGTTTTCCCACCTGCCAAACACTATATTAGGCTGCTTTCTCACATACTTAATTGCTAATGTGAACGTGAGGCTCAAAAGAGGTTAACTAGTTTCCCCAAGTGTATTAGCCCATTCTAACACTGCTATAAAGAACTACCTGAGATTGAGTAATTTATAAAGAAAAGAGGTTTAATTGATTCACAGTTCTGTAGGCTGTACAGGAAGTATGGCTGGGAGGCCTCAGGAAACTTAACAATCACAGCAGTAGGTGAATGCGAAGCAAGCACGTCTTACCTTGGCAGAGCAGGAGCTAGAGAAAAAGGGCGAGGTGCTACACACTTTCAAACAACCAGAGCTTGTGAGAACTCTAACACAAGACAGCACTAGGGGGATGGTGCTAAACCATTAGAAACCTCCCTCTCCATGATCCAATCACGTCCCACCAGGCCCCATCTCTAACATAGGGGTGCACAATTCAGCGTGAGATTTGTATGGGGACAAAGAGCCAAACCATATATCCAACGTCATCGAGATAGGGCATGCAGGACCTGGGGTAGAAGCCCAGGCCCTCTGGTTCCAGGTCTGTGGTTCTTCCACACCCCAGGCCAGGGGTCTCAATGGGAGTTGTTAAAGACCAGAGATGTTAAGGACCGCATGCCACTCTCACTTTCGAAAGTCAGCTCAGTCCTTCCAGCAGCATAGTCACTGGGGTTTGCAAGTCCTGTGACACAAAGAGGAAAAATATGTGTTCAGTCCTAGTTCTATCTTTACTGGACCATTCAAGCCCAATTCTTAACTGACCACATACCCTATTTAGTAGCTAGTTATGAGGCTTATACAACTTCAAAGATAATATTAAGGAATCACTTAAGAAAGTATTATTGCTTTCTGGATAATAGGCCACTTTGTTCAGCTCAGTTTGCTGAGGACAACTCTATCTGGAGCTCCTTGTCAATATCTATTTTTAATGGGATATATTTATAATTGGATGTATTTATAACCTCCTTTTCATGGGCACTTGTTTTCTTTCCAGAATCACACAGGCATTTTAATAGATTGGCTATGGCAGTAGAGAAGTGACTAGAAACAGTTTGGGCCTGATTGTCTGTGAAACCTGAGAATCCTCACTCCTCCGATGCTGGTGCCTGCGACACTTTGGGAAGACAGCAGCTTCACCACTGCACGCTGGTTCTCATTTCTATAAAAGACATACATCCCTCCTGGAAGGGATGGAGGACATCGGGGAGATTAAAAGGTTCAGTACATACTGAGAGAAAACTTCAGTGGAAATTCCTATGATTTAATTCAGTTTGGCAAACATTTATTTTCTAACTATTACATGCTAAGCACAGATTCATTGACTGAGATATGTTAATTTTAGCAAAATTATTGAACACAAGTATCAGAGCTGGAAGAAATCTTAAGAGATTATGTAGTCTGATACTTACTCTCACTTTACTGATGACGAGCATGAAGTCCAGACAGGGGAAGTGGCTTGTCCAAGGTCAAACCATCGGTTCCTGGCAGGCAAGGAGCTAGAATCTTTCTGAATCCTAGCCCAGGGGTTCCAATATACTCTGCAGCAGTCAGACCCTTATCAGAGTATCATGTCCAACTTAGTCCACCACATTGTGAAAACCATGTACACATCTGGAAAGGATCCAAAAAGAAAAAATAACCGAAATTGCCACAGGATGGAAAATAGAATTTTTAATTAAGTAACAAATATTCCAGCTGGATATGATGAAGCACTATTTGGCTACCAGGGTTATGAAATATCAAAATGAGCAAATCGAAGGAAAGCACACCCAGAAATTTTCAAAAGGACAAGAGATAAGCATCTTTTATTGATTGTTGGAGGGTCACCTGCCCCCAAACAGGGCACTGGAACAAATAAGCTCTCAATTTTACCCAGCTCTATTAGAATTCATCTAGGATTCCATATGCCTTTTATAAGGCTTTAGCCAAACAAACTGCTGTTACTGCATCATTGATCTTATCATTTGTTGAAATGTCCTCTTAAAACCATTTCTTTGCCCTCTTGTTTGTTTGTTTGTTTTTGTTGTTGGTGGTGGCTTTTTTGTTTGTTTTATTTGCTTTGTTTCTTTTCTTTTTTAAAAAAAAAATTTTTCAAAAAGCCTTTGCAATGAGGTGGAACAGAATCCGGGATGTCTGAATTTTAAGATTTGGGGATTTAAAAAAAATTGCCAGAGGTGACACGCTGAGAGAATAGAGCCCTGACAGTAACCACAGGTCTAGGCCAGCAAAAGGTCAAGTCCAGAGTGAAGCTGGCTGACAGATACCATAGATCTAGGCAGGCAAGGACCTGGAGATCAAAGCAGCATTATCAGGCACAGCAGAACTCTGACCTTAGAGCAGAATGGCCATTTGCTTTTAATACGTTTTACATAATCTCCTAAATATAGGTTGCTTGAAGTTTAAGAGACACGTCAGAGGCAGAATGGTGTCAGAGGCTGGACAGCCATAGGGTTAGAGATGCTAGGACTACCTCACAAGAGGTCATCCCTGTTCATCTCACCTCACCTGCATGGCCACATTAACACCCCCAAAGTGTCCTGGGTACATCAAGAAAGAAAGTTTGGAGCACTTAAGAGGCATCCAACACAATAATGAGATAGCCTTCAACATATCGGAAATGAGATCATGCTAAACCTCAGGTTATAAAGGGATCTGTCTCTACTTCTTTCTAATGTCATTGAAGAGATCTCTTTAAAGGGCAATTCTGCAATGTCCCTGAATAAATGCCAACAGTCACCTCCATTCCTCACTCAGACCCTCTTCAGTCCCTCTTCCCTACTTTTTCTGGGACCCATCTCACTCTCTGTGTACCACTGAGGTTGAACAACAAGAAAATACATATTACTTGATAATCGGTCTCCCAAGAAATTGTTTCTCCCTCACAAAAACTAGAATAGGACAACTAGCCTGGCCTTTGAACCTATTGTTCTGTTGAGAATGAATCTCCATAGCTGTCAAATGTGAGAGTGACAGACCCTCACATCTCTGCTAAAGGTCACTTGCTAAAAGTCAGGGCTGAAAGGATGTACATCATGACAGAGACAAAGAGGAGCATATTAACCTCTTAGGCTTCCATATGTTCTTGGACACTTGCCTCCTACTGAGCTTTGGTTTAGCTTTCTGTGTTCAAAGATTTTTGCAAAAGTACCGGATGTTAGAAAAGCAAATCAAACCTAACAAAAAACTCAGATGCTAAATCCATTTGTTTCAAGGCTCTCCCAAAAGCTGCTGGGGAACTCACATGAAAACAGGTTCCTGTTCCAAGGAGTTGTGAGGTTTAATTCATTTCATGCGATTCAAGGCTCATCCTGAAACGCCACATCCTGTTGATGTCACCTACTTTTGAGCCAGAAGAGAGAAGATAGTTTAGACTTGATGAATTTTCCTTCCCTCACAGCCTGTGCTGTGTTGAGTTTCTGCTTATGTTCACACCAGAAAAACGTTAAGAAAAAAGCTACTGATTTTTCCTCATTCCTCCCCCACTGTATCCCAGTAAGAATTCTATCTGAAGAATGTGTGTGCAAGCATGCATATTTATGTGTACACACACACACTCATATGCACAAATCACAAGTATTTGGCAGATACTCAAATCCTTCTCTTTAAAAGCAACTAAGCCACTATTGAAGTAGTGTGCTAGGTTTCTGGAGAACAGAATGCAAGCATGCTAGGCCAGCAATGGAGAAGCAGCACTCCAGAAGGCTGACTCCACAACCACCAGGTAAACCATGTTCCTGTTCACCCTTATGTGCTTTCCTGTGTCTCTATGAAACCAGTCTCCTTGAGGGCAGGGATTCTCTCTTTATTTTGAGATTCCCAGCACCTGGCCCTGTGTCTATACATGATAGTCACCCAACAAATGAATTTTTGAATGAATGGAGACCATCCCTAGCTGTTTACCAACAATACCATTTAATCACATTTTATAGACAAAACTTCAAGGTGTTCAGGTCCATGTATAAAAATTAAAATTTATTCTTGTGTTTAATTCTGGAGGGCATCCCTAGCTACTTTCCTAAATATCTTCAGGAACATCTTTACCTCCACCGTGCCCAAGTCACACCTTTGTGTCTAGGAAAATGAAAACAGAAATTTCCAAAATAACATTAGGATGCTGTGTGGCTAGTTAGTATCAAAGCCAAATTCTTATCTAGTGCTGTTATGCCATATCTCCAGTTTGAGTGTGCCACCTCTTTCCTGCAGGGACCTAGACTCATACATCCACCCTGGGTTCCTTCTATCTGACCCAAAGTAAACAAACAAAAAAGTTTCCAGGAGATATTTTCAATCATATCTGCCTTGCATATAGTAAGTGTTCAATAAATATTAGATTAAATCATAAAATCATATTGTCAATAACCTCTATCACCTCCAACTATAGGAAAGTAAATTATTTTCTCTCAATTTTAAAAGTTTGGGTTAGAACATGAGAGATATTAAGAAATAAGAATCTTATTTTAAGTTGACAAGTTATTTCTTATTAGAGCCATGGTTCTCAACGTTAGCTGCATGATAAAAAGTATTACGTGTGAGGTACTTTTATAGTAGTAATCCCTCAGCCCATCCCCTCAAATTCTGATTTAATTAGTCTGAAGTGGATTCAGGCACTGGCAGTTTTTTTATAGCTCCCCAGGTGATTCTAAAGGGCATCAAGGGTTGCAAATCACCATTCTTGGCAGAACCCAACTTCTCCTTCTCAGGGATGATAAATCTCTGCCCTAGCCGTAATGAGGTTGCAAGATGAAGAGAAGAGTGTATGGATTATTAGAAGAAAATACACCCAAAGAAGTATTTTAAAAATATTTCTCTCTTAAACATAAATTTTTTGAATACTTAAAATGAAATAAAAATGCTAGAGCAGGCCGGGCGCGGTGGCTCAAGCCTGTAATCCCAGCATTTTGGGAGGCCAAGGCGGGTGGATCACAAAGTCAAGAGATCGAGACCATCCTGGTCAACATGGTGAAACCCCGTCTCTACTAAAAATACAGAAAATTAGCTGGGCATGGTGGCGCGTGTCTGTAGTCCCAGCTACTCAGGAGGCTGAGGCAGGAGAATTGCCTGAACCCAGGAGGCGGAGGTTGCGGTGAGCCGAGATTGTGCCATTGCACCCCAGCCTGGGTAACAAGAGCGAAACTCCATCTCAAAAAAAAAAAAAAAAAAAAAAAAAAAATGCTAGAGCAATATGGTCACAGCAAAAGGTTCCAAGCTCAGGGCCCTGTTTTATAGTCAGGTGCAATGTTCTCAACCAAACTGCCTGTGACACTCAGCTGAGGAACATCTGAAAATCTTAGTGCTCTTGGCCCACTCCAGACCCAATTTTATCAGGATCTCTGGAGTGAGGCCAGGGCATCTATCTATCTATCTATCTATCTATCTATCTATCTATCTATCTAATCTATCTATCTATATACACACACACATATGTATTAATTTCCCAGGTGAATCTAATAGGTCAAGGTTGGGGACCATTAGTCTGGATAAAGCAATTTTTCTAAATATCTTGAAATTTAGATCATAGATTGTTCCATGTTTTTAACACAAGAAGAAATTTTACTTTTCATACATGGACCTGAACGCCTTGAAGTTTTGTCTATAAAATGTGATTAAATGATACTGTTGGTAAGCCTAGCTAAGAATTTTAGTTGTAATGTGGCAAACAGGGTGAGCTGGACAAAAAGTGGTAAGTTTCCATGAATGGTTGCTGACGTGCAATGTAGACATTTACGTGATAACCCAGTATCTTGTAGAGTAATGCTGGCATATGTCTGGATGTGCCCTTCACCCAACAATGGCTCTCTTGGACACATGGCTCCCACATGAAGTGAGTTCTGTAAAAAAACGTTTCTCTGGTAGAAATATATCACCAGCTAAACATATATAGGAAGGGCCAGGTAATACCAGCACTTTGGGAGGCCAAGGTGAGTGGATCACTTGAGGTCAGGAATTCAAGACCAGCCTGGCCAATATGGTAAAAATTACTATTTTGTATTTTTAGTCTCTACTAAAAATACAGAAATTAGCTGGGCATGGTGGTACACGTCTGTAATCCCAGCTACTTGAGGCTGAGGCAGGAGAAAAGCTTGATCCTGGGAATCTCAGTTTGCATTGAGCTGAGATTGTGTCACTGCACTCTAGCCTGAGAGACAGAGCAAGACTCTGCCTTAAAAAAAAAAAAAAAAAAAAAAAAACGATTTCTAGAGACTATTTCCCATCTTCCCATTAACAAAGTGAATCAAAGTAGCGTGCTAGGTTTCTGGGGAAGAAACATAATGCAAGCATGCTAGGCCAACGATGGAGAAGCAGCAAAGGAGCCAGTGTTTGACTCAGAGGCCCAAGCACAATAAGTGTGTAGATTGGTCTGAAGATCATGCAGAAAACATCAGTGTATTGGCCACTGAATCACTATTTTCCTTAAAATGAAATTCATTTCTTAAAAGTACTTTGTAAACTAACATTTTCAAGTATGCTTTTAATTTATGGCAAAACTACAATAAAGAGAAGCAACTTAGTGTGACATAAGACCACTAAATAAAAGGCAGGTTTTGACACTAGCTACATGACTCAGGCAACATATTTTATCTCAATATCTGGGTTTCTATATCTTCATATGTAAAATGAGTCTAGTTTGATTCTTCTCAAACTTGGCTGATCAGCAGAATGCCTAGGGAGGTGTTAAAACCTACCACTTTCTGCGTGTCTCTCCCAGACACTCTGATTTAGTTGGTCTGGAATGGAGCCCAGGCATCAGTATTTCTCAAATATTTCCAAGTGAAGTCAATGTGGGCACAAGCTGAGAAGCACTGCACTGGATGAGCTCGATGTTCCTTTCAGCTCTCATCTTCCTTTGGGCTTAGGAGTCTTAGCTTTGGGGAGTGCCTGAGCCATTAGAAGAGTTAGTAACCAATGATGATACATCCCACAACAGTCAAGGCTAGTATTTTGCCTCTTAGGAGGGTCACCATTTCTTTTTTCTAAAAAAAAAAAAAAAAAAAAGAATATATCTATCAAGCTAAAAAATCTAAAACAGTTTTAAAAATAGGTTCTAAATATGCTGTGCCTCTGACAGCTTGTGCTGTCCTGAGAAGATACTCAATAGCCCTTCCCGTAGTGTCACCAAAAGCTTTCTTGATTCCACTTCACCCCTTCCCAATGTCCTTAGGGCATTTAGGCCTTGGACCCACATTTGTTTTCATATTTGGACTTGAAGAGCTGATTCCTATTTCAGTTTGGATTTGCTGCCAGGTCTCCCGGCCCAAGTTCAGTTTCCCATGGGCTGGCTGAACCATCAGTGTAAAACAGCAAGATAACATCCCAGAGCTGGAGCTCCTCCAGCCATGTTACGTATGGAGAACCAAGTCCATGCTGGCCTCACAGGGTCACTGTTCGCACAGCCAGGGAACCATCTTGGAAGCACAGATGGATGGCTCCGGCATTTCACTTCAACACCATCCAGTCTCTCATTCCAGCTGTTGAGAGCAAACCAGAGAGAGAGAGAGAGAAAGTCCAAAGAAGCACTAATTCAAGCCCAGTTTCAAAAATTAGTGGTTAAATAAAAGTTATGAACCAGACTGAAATTCTGGAATCTGATAAACTACAAAATTAAAACCAGAAGAAAGGTAGGTAGCTCTAAACACTGTGGTCAGTAAGCTTCCGAGTTGATTGACTGAACTGTCCAGTTAATTGCTTCCACCCACACTTTCTCTTGGCTATGAAGACAGATTCTCAATATTAAAACTTAGAAACAATTGCTATCCCACCTGAAGGTTAAAATGACAATGTAAAACTATATCTGGCAAAAAGTTTGATCTTTGGCTCAAGGGATTAGATTGGTTTTAGTCAGGTAAATTTTATAGCCTAGAGAACTATTTTCAAATTGCTGCAATCTTTGTGAACCCAAGATTGTCTCAGTGTATGAAAGAGTTAGCAAGGCCAACCAGGTCTTTATATGAAGTTGGCCTGGAGTTTCTGGTAACCCACATAATCCTCATTTTCAAGATTAAAAATCATAGTAATAAGAATGTTTCTTGAGTTTTGTCATTATTCATCATTAAATTGGTCTAGATCCTTCATGCCAGAAGTAGAAACAAGGTAAGACAGAAAGAGGGTGCTTAGGAAAAGGTCAGGGACAGATTTAAACATGGCCCACTAAACAGGTCAGCCGGTTACCCTGCTCTTAGGCTACTATGCCAGCTATCGCCCACTACATCCTTACCCTGGTCCCACTCATCACCACGCCCACGGAAAACATCCAGAAGAAATCTCCAACCCTACAGAATAGTGAACGAGTACCCAGTTACCTTTAAGATTAACCTACCCTGGTAACACAGAATGTAGAATCCCCCTAGAAATACAGAGGCCAAGAATGAGTACCAGATCTCATTTGGAGAACACAGGCTAATGTTTTCCAAACTATTCAAGTGCTGGATGCCCACAGACGTTGTGCTATCTGCACTGTAAGGCTGTGTAGCTCACTGGTGAATAACACAGGACTTTTAAGACTCATCTTGGTTCCATTCCAAGTTCTACATTTACTTACAGGGAGATCTTGGACAAGTTACACAAATTATTGAGCCTCAATTTCTTCCTCTGAAAATGGAATATGGGGATGGAGGCAATGCACAGCTGAAAAATAAGATAGTCTATATAAATTATAGTTATCTTTACTATCCTTCATAATTACCCAGAATGGTGAAACTATAACTGAATCCATATGGTAAGGATTCTTAGAGCCATATTTTGTGGATTGGCTTAAGTTTTCAGTGAGTGCTTCTGACACTTCAAATTGTACAACAAAGCAGGGCATGTGGTACAAAGCACTGACATTGGCTAAGGCTAACATGGATATTTCCTGGAAAATGAGTAGGAGGCATAGCTGTCAATGGCTCTTAAGCCTGATTCAAACTAACCAAGTCAAGGTCAAGATGGCTCCATTAAACACCTTCACTAAGGATGTTTTCCAAGGAAAACAGTTTTATAACTTTCAGATACAAGCTAAAAGTGACACTGGGTTAAGGAAATGTCTTAAACAAGTTTTTCTTTATTTGGAGGTTGCTTTAGCAGTTAGCTTGAATTTGCGATTGGCACATCGGCTCTGTATATGAGCAAGAGCCTCCAACATGTTAGAATGGATTAAGAAAGATTATACTCAAGTATTTTAAAGCTTCTTTAAAACATTCTATTGGTGATATGTCTAAGCCTCATAAGCTTTTGCTCTCTAGGCAGAACAAAGATGAACTCCAGTTTCTAACCAAATTAGCACTTATCTTCATTATAAAATGGGGGCAGTAGTGCCACTTTCCTTAGAGCACTGAGCTGAGTCTCGTAAAACATTTAGCAAGGCATTCAGCACAGCATAAATGCTCCCAGTCAAGGTTAACTGTTGTTGTTGTGGTTGTGGCTTTGTTGCTGCTTAGCAGCAGCAAAGACTTGTACTAGACACAGTGAATTCTAAGAAGAATACACCAGAGGTCCAGTCCCTCAAGATACTCAAAGCCTCCAGGAAGGGATGGATGTGCAAATGTGTTCTAAGTAGGAACTTCTTTAAGGTCTGAACAGAGTGCTCTAGGTACCCAGAAGGGAGCCAAGGATTACCTTCACAGAGGAGATCATCTTTTATATGGGTTTTAAGGAACATGTGGGAATTTGCCTAGCAAGGGAAAGGGTTTGCAAAGCAGAGAATATAGCATATACAGAAGCTGAAGTTAATGAAAGTCATAGTCAGTGAGCTTTGAGGAACAGTGGTGAGCCCTGGGTTACTGAAGCAGAGGTCACCCGAGGAATGCCAGGAGAAGTGCTGGAGAGTTGCTGGGGGCCAGAGTGTGAAAGATCTTAGAGAGTAAGACAAGGATTTGGCACTGATCCCACTAGCCACAGGCGTCAACAGATTTCATGGGGAAATAATGTGATTTGATTTATATTTTATGAAGATAAGTTTGGTGCCAACAGGGAAAGAAAAAAACTGGAGTTTAAAAACAGAAGGTAAGGCAGTGGAACAGCTTGGTGGGGAGTAATAGCCCCACTCGCTTCACTGAACCCTCTATGCAGTGGCTGTGCTCAGAGTTGATCTGCTGCCACTGGGGCCTGGTGGCCCCCTGCAGTCCATCTGAAGAGGAGAAGGCCTAGGGGATGAGAAACGGGACTTCAGTTGGCTGCTCAATGCAGACACTATGCTGAAGAGAGCTGCAGGGTTTTAGAACAATGCCAGAAGTTAGTTGTTCATTTCACCAGTAAGAAAAAGCCTTCAACTATCCCCAAAATCCCCAAAAGTGGACATTTTGATGGATAAGAACTGAAGATGGTACATGAGGATTCCTAGGTTATGTCCCCAACCTTCCATTCAAGTCCCTCACCTTAATTCATATATTATGTTTTATCTTTGAAATATGCTTGGGGAATTATGTTTGGAAGATGAACTTCAGAAGAGGAGCTCTATTAAGCATAAAAAAACCAGGATGACCAACTATCCTGGTTTATCCAAGACGGTTCTTGTTTTATCACTGAAAGTCCACCATCCCAAAAAAACTGCCCCCACTGCCCTCCATCTTAGGCAAACCAGGATGGCTGGTCATCTGAAAGAGCTATTATAAATACTGTACTATGAAAAAAGACCAGCATTTATGAAATTCATAACTTATAGATATGACTTTTACTTGGGGGAAAACTAGGTGATGATTTTTTTTCTCTATGTAAATTTAGGGTGCCATACATAAGAACTTTCTTCCTCTAATAAAGCCAACGTGTTACTTATAAAAGATAGGAGACAGGAAACTAGTAACAATAATAATTGTGACCACTAACATATTGCTCATGAACTATATTCCAGGCAGTGTTCTAAGTGCCTTACATAAATAAGTCATTTGACTCTCACAACAGCCTTATCATATTCATCCCCATTTTACAGATGAGCAAATGGAGGCACAGCGATCACATACATAATAAATGTACATGGTGGAATTTGGATTTGAACTCAGGCTGCCTAGGTTCAAAGTCCATGCTTTCAAATATTCCCTATATATAATGCATAAATAACTCATTTATTAAGCCTCTACTATGTACCAATCATTGTACTGAGTGTGCATTCCATAAAGTACCTCCTTTAACCCTCACGATAGTCTGTCTGGTACCAGATAGGTCATTCATTCACTTATTATTTGTTAAGCTTATGCCTGTTTAAGAATTATAATATTGTACTTTTGTAGGTGAAGAAGGATGGGGGTTTGCACCAAAGCAGTAGAAGTAAAAATGGATAGGAGAGGTTAAGAGTCAAGAAAAACTTCTGAAGTAAAAACATAAGAATATTATGATTAGTTGAAATCAAGGAATGAGGAAAAATAAACTGTTTAGGACGACCCTGGGATTTTGACCTGAGGGACTGGATAGGTGGTAGTCTACCAATCAAAATCAAAACTACAAGAAGATCTACCTTGATAGGTGCTATAGACTGAATGTTTGTGTCCCCCTAAAACTCGTAAGATGAAATCCTAACCCTCAATGTGATGGTATTAGGAGGTGGGGCCTTTGAAAGGTAATTAGGTCATGGGGCAGAGCTTTCATGAATGGAATTAGTGCCCTTATTTAAAAAAAAAAAAAAAAAAACAGGCCGGAGCGGTGACTCAAGCTTGTAATCCCAGCACTCTGGGAGGCCGAGGCGGGTGGATCACGAGGTCGAGAGATCGAGACCATCCTGGTCAACATGGTGAAACTCCGTCTCTACTAAAAATACAAAACATTAGCTGGGCATGGTGGCATGTGCCTGTAATCCCATCTACTCAGGAGGTTGAGGCAGGAGAATTGCCTGAACCCAGGAGGCGGAGGTTGCGGTGAGCCGAGATTGCGTCATTGCACTCCAGCCTGGGTAACAAGAGTGAAACTCCGTCTCAAAAAAAAAAAAAAAAAAAAAAAAAAAAAACACCTGGGAGAGCATCTTTGCCTATTCTGCCATGTGAGGACACAGAGAGGAGACAGTCATTTATAAACCAGGAAGCAAGTCTCACAATATACCAAATTTTCCAGCACTTTGATCCAAGACTTTTCAGCCTCCAGAAATTTGAGAAATAAATTTTTATTGCTTATAAGCTACCCAGCCTATGATAATTTGTCATAGATGCTCAAAGGGACTAAGACAAGAGAGAAGATAATGAGTTTCTATTGAAATATATTAAGTTTCAGCTACTAAAGAGCATACTAGTCGAAATGACCAGAAAGCCTGGAAACTTATGTCTGGAGTTCAGTAGCAATGGTTGGAAGTCAGTATCCTAGACTTGGTGATTAGGGTCACAGGTGTAAGGAATATTATCCAGAGAAGATGACAAAGGATAGAGCCCTACAGAATGTCAACATTTTAGGGAGAGTAGAGGAGAGTTTGCCAAGGATTTGCCTGGGAAGACTTGAGAAGAAGAGGGAGGAGAATCAGAAAACAAGTAGTTGCCCGGAAACCAATGGAGGAGCTGGTGATGGTCAGCAGGGCCAGTGCTGTAGAGAGGATAAACAGGAAGAGGGCTGAAAACAGAGCACTAGGACCAGGGACTGATGTAGGATAGAGAACACCAGATCCGAACATGAACAGACAGCAGCAAGTCATCCCACTTCTGACCTTAGTCCCCTGACATTCCCTCAGCCAGGAATAAAACCAACCCCAATGCTGAGGGCAAGGCTAAGTCTGCCCCCTGGGGAGTTGGGGACTCTAGCTTCTGAGTCTGAGAGTTAAAGGAACAGGGTGAGGGACCAGGCAGAGAGGCCACTACTATTTACCCATTCATTTCCAGACACTCCTTCAGGCTACAAGACCAGCTCTAAAAAGCCACAGAAACAAAACACAAAGCAAAAGCAAACAACTCAAAAACAAAACAATGAAAACAAAAATAAAAATAAAACCACATACATAATCCCTTTTATAGCAGAAAAAAAAAAAAAAGAAAAACTAATTCTACCTAATGAAATTTTCCGGACAGGTTTATGGCTGCCCGTTTATGGCTGCCTGACCTCCAACCCCAGGCTGGAGAATAACTGAGTTTTATTAAACATCAGCAAAATATGAATGAAGAGAGGGACAAGCTTTCCAAGGGTCTCATTTCATTTCCAAGCCCAAATAGCTCACAGTTGACCTTGAAGCTATGGAACATAATTTTTCCCTCAAGATGATAGAGAAAAGACAAAGTCGTGACAGGGTTCTGAATGGTAACCATCACATTCATGTGAAGCAGCTCTGTTTTTAATACCCCCTCGGGAGAAAACATAGAAAGTTACGAGCTGAAAGATACGTGAATGCAAATCTGACCTCATTCAACTCTAGGCAATTCAGCTCGAGAAAAAAACATGTTATTTGAAGTCAGATGTTTGACCTTCTTGTGTGAGTTGCCCATTATTTATCTTCACTTAAGTGGTATTGCCTGGGTCCATTCTTATGCTCTGAAACCAGGCTCCGTATCCAAGTCTGTGTGATCATCCAGGCATTACGAGGTCTCCACACTAGTCCACCACACTTCATTTTTTAAGTAGCAGGAGGACTGAGCAAAGCATTTCTGTGGGGAGAGATCCACCCAGGCTGCTTCCAAACTGCTTCCTTCAGGCTGATAAGCCCCCATCATAAATTATGCCACAACTGGAGCTTCGGCCTCTTGCCATCAACCTGCCTTTCTCTTGGAAAGATACCAGCTCTGTCCCCTGAAATAAATCCTTTATTTTCAGAGTCCTAGAGGATTCCAAGGAGTAGGAAAAGGAGTGAGAGAAGCCCCTCCCTCCCAGGGCAGATCATCCCCATGCTGCTGTTTCCAAGCCTCAAGCTAACATCTCATTCTGGCTGCGCTCCCTTTTGGATCTCAGCAGAAATTCTACCACAGGGTGATGTGGTATTTCCAGTCTTCCACTTCACCATCTCCACATCCTCTTCCCAGCTGTTGTCAAAGCAACAGGCAAATTCACTGGGAGATTCAATGAGGGAAGACGGTCAGGTGGGAGGGGTGGGATAGGAGGAAGACATACTGAGATAAGAAAAGCACTTGGTCTTCAGAGAACACTTTCCTGGAATGCTGGGCTGCATCTCCATGGCACATGCTTTCACACTGGCTGCTGCATCTAAGTCTGAGCTTTAGAATTCATTTTCTTTGGCTTCAAAAGATTCTCAGACCTGCAACAGGATAAAGAGAGAGAGGTGCAAGGCTCTTGGGTTGGTCTTCAGAACACCAGTTTGCACACTGTGGCCTACAGGCCTGCACAGGTTCAAAGATACACATTGACTAGAAAGACCCTGACCCTGCCTGCTCCAGTTCTAGCCTATCCTTCTAGTCAATGACTCTGCTAAAAGCAGGGTAAGTGGCTGCCTGAACCCTGAGGCTACGAAGTCCTAGAATGGAACCTGTGAGCTCCTGAGCTTAAATCCCAGCCGCTTCCAATTCCAAATATTTTTCCCCAGTGAAATAACTTTTTCTGGTCATCTCATCAACTACTTGTGCATCACTTAGTGGATCAGCCATATGGATGAGTCAGTTTGGCTGCTGGGGCTGCCAAAAGTAAAACCCCAGCCGAGTGCAGTGGCTCAAGTCTGTGAATCCAGCACTTTGGGAGGCCGAGGTGGGTGGATCACGAGGTCAAGAGATCGAGACCATCCCGGTCAACATGGTGAAACCCTGTCTCTACTAAAAGTACGAAAAAATTGGCTGGGCATGGTGGTGTGTGCCTGTGGTCCCAGCTGCTCGGGAGGCTGAGGCAGGAGAATTGCCTGGACCCAGGAGGCGGAGGTTGTGGTGAGCCAAGGCCGCACCATTGCACTCCAGCCTGGGTAGCAAGAGCGAAACTCAGTCTCAAAAAAAAAAAAAAGTAAAACCCCAATTGATTTGGTGGGTTTCTTAAAAATCTTATTGAAAACAATTTAATTCAGTTGAGCTGTATTTCTTCCTGGGACAGTTTCAAACCTTGGAAGAAGAGGAATCACCATGTCACCTATCTCGACTGGAAAGTAGGTTCTGAGGCTGTGCTGATGCATGTGTCTGTAGCAACTCTGGGGAAAATAGTCCATTTAAAAGTTGCAACAGTCACCTCCACACTATGGGAGAGCTTATAACATCACATAGCCATTTGGTTCTGTATGGACTCTTTCCCCAAACATGCAATTTAAAGTTGACTGTATGGGTGCTTGAGCACGCTGTGGGATCTGGTCAGGGATGGGTGCCCAACCTGGCCTGACCCCACATACTCCCCACCCTCTGCACTCTGATGCTGCCTGCATGCCAAGCTCATCCCAGCCAGGATGATGGTAAAGTATTTCCTGGGCTAGAGCGTGCTCCGGAGGTCCTCGGACCAAGTGTTTGCTGCCTAATGACAGCGGTACCCAAATCCCTAGAGCAAACACATTACATGGGGTGGAGACCCCTGAGCTCCTGTCCTGGCGACCTGACCAAGACCAGCAGATGCCCCGCTGGGCCGAGCCACTGTTTCCCCAGTGCCAATCGCTCAGTGTCCATCCGGAAATCTCTACTGTGAAGCCAACGAATCAGACATGACCACTTCACCTGGAACATCAACCACATCCAGCTGTGGTGGTGGAGGAACCACGTGCTTACTCTGGGAACTCTGGCAGCAGCATCTGGATGCCAATCCACTGGATAGCCTGGGTATCCTATAGCTTATTTAAGTATCTCCAGAGCTGTCCAGAAATTCGGTCTCACCCAATTCAAAACCAATGTGATTAAGACAATGAAGGGTGGGCCGGGTGCGGTGGCTCACGCCTATAATCCCAGCACTTTGGGAGGCCGAGGCGGGTGGATCACGAGGTCATGAGATCGAGACCATCCTGGTCAACATGGTGAAACCCCGTCTCTACTAAAAATACAAAAAATTAGCTGGGCATGGTGGTGCCTGCCTGTAATCCCAGCTACTCAGGAGGCTGAGGCAGGAGAATTGCCTGAACCCAGGAAGAGAAGGTTGCAGTGAGCCAAGATTGCGCCATTGTACTCCAGCCTGGGTAACAAGAGCAAAACTCTGTCTCAAAAAAAAAAGAAAGACAATGAAGGGTTTTGAATACATCTTGGCCAAGCTGCACAGTGCGGTCCCTTCCAAAACACTTGTTGAGACAGCTAAGGGAGCCAAGGCGAAGGCAGAGGAGACAGCACTAGACGCTACAGAGAAGACCAAGGACCCAGCCAGCCAGGCAGCGCCCAAACGGCAGCCACAGTTAGTATAGCTAGCCCACCACGCCACAGCACCCCAGACAGCTCAGCTCAACTTCCTCTGCCCTCTCCCCTTTGTATAGTTATTATTAAAAATCAACTTCCAGCCCCACTTTTAATTTTTTAAATAAAAAAATTAAAAAATATTTGAAGTTAATTGTAAACGATTTTTATTTTGAGATGTCTGTGTGAAGTTCCTTACAACCTTGCATCCTCTTAGACGCTTACGGTTTCTCCCAAAAAAATCCAGCAAGGAATCAACCTTCTGCCCCTTAGGTCAGGAAATGGTCTCACCAATGCTAAAGAGAGCAAAGTTCTTTAAAATTTAGGGCTCCCTCTAGGGCAACATATCTGTTGCTCCCTCGAAGCAACAGGTAAGGCTTTGAGCATATCCTGAGTTCTGACCCTATCCCAGCAACTCAAGCCTATAGCTGCTCCTCAGAGAAGGCTATACTAGAAAGGTTCATTGGGTTCTCATGAAAAGAGGCAGCTAGGAAAAGAAATTCCCCCCATTCTTCCATGACACCATGTCTTCCAATAATAATGGCTAACATTTATTGAGTTTTTACTATGTGCTGGGCACTATTCTACGTGTACTCCCAAATCTAATCCTTATAACAACTTTCTGAAGGTGGTACTATCATTATCTCCACTTTACAGGTGGAGAAACTGAGATACAGAGGGATCAAGCAACTTACCTAGAGTCATACAAGGAATAAGTAACAGTGCCAGGATTCTACCAAAGGAAGTCTGGCTACAGGGTTCATCTCTTAACTGCTATATCCCAGTAGCACTTGAACCTGAGTATGAAGAAGCATCTGGAAGGCTTGGTAAAACACAGATTGCTAGGCCTTTCTCCCAGAGTTTCTGATTCAGTAGTCCTGGATGGGACCTGAGGATTTACTTTTCTAGCATTTTCTAGGGTGATGCTGATGATACTGGGCCACTCATTTGAGAATCACTGTCTGTGCTATTCTGCCTCTCTCTGGAGAAAATTCTCGATAGAACCCTTTCTTCTTCCCCACACACTTCTCCACTGCAGATACAAAGCTCAATAAAAGAGGAATTATACTGAGTAATCTCACAAGATCAGTCAACTAGCCAGTCTTTCAGGAGGCCTCAACTATTTCTCAGACATCACTGTGCCAAGACCCGCAGGGCTTCCATGAACAGAATCCCAGCCTTCTGGGTAGAGCCTCTCTGGGCCACTGACTGGAAATACAGTCTGTGGGAAATTAGGGTCCAGACCAGGTACCTCTTCATTTTTCTATCTAGATTCACTCCTTTGCTGATAACACATTGTTTCTAAGTAAATGAGGGTTATTAAGCAACAGCAAGGTCAAGGTAGGAGGATTGCTAGAGGCCAGGATTTCAAGAGCAGCATCGGCAACCTGGCAACAAATTCCCATCTCTACAAAAAAAATCAAAACATTAGCTGAGTGTGATGGCACACACCTGTGGTCCCAGCTACTCAGGAGCCTGAGGTGGGAGGAACACTTGAGCCCAGGAGATCGAGGCTGCAGTGAGCCAAGACCAGCCACTGCACTCCAATCCGGGCAACAGAGGGAGACTCTGTCTCTAAAAATCCGAGAAGATGCAAGAGTAAATCTCATTTGTTTGCTAAAACTTTCTTTATAGATGTTTTTAAAGTTATTATATCTCCCCAGTTTAATTAATTAATTTTTTGAGATGGAGTTTCACTCTTGTCACCCAGGTAAGATCTCGGCTCACTGCAACCTCTGCCTCCCGGGTTCAAGCAATTCTCCTGCCTCAGCCTCCCGAGTAGCTGGAATTACAGGTGCCCACCACCATGCCTGGCTAACTTTTGTATTTTTAGTAGAGATGAGGTTTCACCATGTTGACCAGGCTGGTATTGAACTCCTGACGTCAGGTGATCCACCTGCCTCAGCCTCCCAAAGTGCTGGGATTACAGGTGTGAGCCACTGTGCCTGGCCTGCCCAGATTACTTTATAAGCTCGTTCATTTATTCATTCACTTCACAGTCACTTCAGAAATATGTAGAACAACAAAATACACATGTGTGGGTGGGGAAATTATTGCACAGATAAAATACAAACTGAGCAATTCTGTAAGATAAAGCCAGGATAAGGTTAGTACACAAAGATGCAAATCATATGCAAAATTCAAATAAGGAAACACAACAGGTGCTAAGATTTACAGTTTCTCAGAAGCTCTTTGACACACTGAGATCTAAAAAATATTTCTGTCATTAAAAGGCATACTACATGATGTGGTCAGCAATGTTTTCCACAGCATCCCCAAGTTAATACAAAAATGCTTCACACTACATTTATTAGAGTGGCCCTCAAAGCACACTCTAGGCTACAATATTTTGCAAAATATAGACCCTTCAGGGACCTACATGTCAAGGCAAATGCCTTACCTACAGTAGGCTGCAATAAATATTTGAGAAGTGAAAACGCTTCCAGCAGTTTGACTCTTCACTATTCATACTTCAAAGTATATGGATGAAGCACTATGACTGACCTTCTGTCCAGATGCCCTGTAATTCTGATATGTTTGCCAACAACCTTCCACCCAACTTGCCTTTCTAACTGAAACTTCATTTCCTAATGCTTGAAAACTATTAGAACATCCTCAGAGTGAAAGCCATCATATTGCCTCTTTTTTAAGAGTCCAGTTTTTCTCAAAAGACGATTCTTAAAGGTATTAAGCACTCTCAGCAAATTGTTCATTAATTAGTTTTGATCTGTGACATCCTCTACTCTGACATTTTTCTGTGTCATTCGTAGCATAATGAAAACCACTTAAACCAAGTATCAGAGGCTGAGATTCTAATCCTGTCCCCATAACTTGGTGACTGTGTGGCTTAAGTTCTCTTAGCCTTGTTTTTCTCATTTTTAAAATGAGAGAGACGAAAACTCACCACCAAGAAAACTCTCATTTAAGAAACGGATAAAAGACCAGAATGAACAAATGTTGACTTATAGTTATGAATGAAAGTTACAAGAATGACCTTAACTAACGGTCATCGACTTGTTTTCCCCTAGAAGTACGGATGCATCACTACTTCTAGGGGAAAACTACTACTGCTATTCCCCCTAAAAGTAGTGATGCAATCATCAGTGTGCATGATCCTTCACCTGCAGCTACTAGGGCAGTGGTGATGAACAGGGTGAGATTCCCACTGTGAAGCATACTGGATGGATAGGAGTGCTTCATCACAGCTCAGCCAACATTGCTCAGATCCAGAGAGTAAATTCAACAAGCCCATCTACAACAGTCATTGCACCATGAAGATCTGGTGGACAGCAGGAGCCAGTGTCTAAAGAATACAGGGCTGGAGAATAAAGGGACATAAGAACCAAAGCATGAGTTGAAACAGGGTAACGGGATAGACTGAGGAAAATTCCGGAGTGGCAAGCCAATATCCACAGCTGGACCTGTTTAGATGGACAGGAAGGGATCACACAGATACTCTCTCACCCAGCTCACCTTATCAGTTGTGGCATGTGCTTGCAAGCCTGCCATGAAACTGGAAGAACTGGGAGGCCAGCCCAGTTTTCAAACTCAGACTCGCAAAACTTGTGTCCTTACTGAGGCTCTCAACCTCAGAGTTAAGAAATTTGTTCATTTGTTTGAGACAGAGTCTCATTCTATCACCCAGGCTGGATTGCAGTGGCACGATCTCAGTTTACTGCAACCTCTGCCTCCTGGGTTCAAGTGATTCTCCTGCCTGAGCTTCCTAAGGAGCTGGGACTACAGGCACATGCCAGCACACCTGGCTAATTTTGTTTTTTTATTTTTAGTAGAGATGGGGGTTTTACCATGTTGGTCAGGCTGGTCTCGATCTCCTGACCCAAGGTGATCCACCCACCTCAGCCTCCCAAAGTGCTGGGATTACAGGCATGAGCCACCATACTCAGCCAGAAATTTGTTACTAGCAGTGATTAATGTGTGAAAGTTTGTATTGTAAATGTCTTATTTATATACATGCTTTACTTATATAACTTAGAACTGAGTTGACTTTGTCTGAGTGATAACTCCTCTCTTACTAGTATGCCAGTGGGTTTTTTTTTTTTTTAATTGAAAGAATGGGAAAACAGCCAGAAGTCTGGAAATTGCACATAATCTGAGGATTACCGACGGGGTGTGGCATGACATAGGGAACTTAACCAGTTATAGAAGGAAATGGTGAGAAACCAGTGCTGGGGTCAAGAAACCTGAGGAGCCTCAAGGAAATAACACAAGAGATGACATGGAATAGCTACTGAAGGCCTGTTATGTATTTCAGAGAATCTGGGAGGTACAAAGACCCCAGTGCTCTATGCTCACAATGGCAAAAGACGGAAGAATCAAGCTAATTGCAGATGGTCCTACATAGCCCTGGACTAATGATCCACCTGATGCTCATCATAAATCTTTTTCTCCCTAAAAGAGCTCCAATGATTTTATAATCTGGCTTTACTCATTTGCCATTTTTTAACAGTAATATTCAGATACTAATTACAGGAACAGAGAGGTACTTAAACCCATTCTTTTTTTTTTTTTAAGTGATTCATTTACAATTTATATATTAACAACTTGTGGTAGCCAGCCTCCAAGGTGCCTCCCAGTAATCTCCCTTTCCTGGATATACTCATGCCCTAGAAGTAGTCCTATTCTACATCATACCAGGGTTGGTCTGTGTGACAAATAGAAGATGGCATGAGTGGCCGGGAGCTGTGGCTCGTGCCTGTAATCCCAGCACTTTGGGAGGCCGAGATGGACAGATCACGAGGTCAAGAAATCAAGATCATCCTGGCCAACATGGTGAAATCCCATCTCTACTAAAAATACAAAAATTAGCTGGGCGTGGTGGCCCATGCCTGTAGTCCCAGCTACTTGGGAGGCTGAGGCAGGAGAATCACTTGAACTTGGGAGGCAGAGGTTGTGGTGAGCCGAGATCGTGCCACTGCACTCCACACTGGTGACAGAGTGAGACTCCATCTCAAAAAAAAAAAAAAAAAAAAAAAGGCATAAGTGATGATGTTTGCCTTCCTGCACTAGGTCATAAAAGATACTGCTGCTTTCACCTTGACCTCTTGGACCACTTTTACTTAGAGAAGATAGCTGCCACGCTGTGAGAACACCTCCTATAAAGAGTTCCATTTGAAGAAGAATTGAGGCACCCATTTTCCAGCCTGGCAAGTGCACTATTTTGGAAGAGACTCTCCAGTGCCAGTCAAGCTTGCAAATGACTGCAGCCTCGTAAGAGTGCCCGAGCTAGAACCTCTCAGCTAACCCACTTCCAGAAACCATGTATGATCATACATGTTTGTTGTTGTCGTTGATCATTTAATTTGGGATAATTTGTTATCCCAATAGAAAGCCAATATATAACTCATGTGCTAATTACAAATTACTATTATCACTCATGCAAACCAGAAACCCAAGGACACTTATTTTCTACAACTTAGGAAATATTTAATAAAAATTTGTTACTAATTCCCCAGAAATAGCCCAGATAAATTTCAGGTTTTGTCGTATTTATGTGAATTGGTTTCTGACTTTGGTATATTATTTATTTGGGATTAGAGTCTATTCTCTACGGTGGCCTTCCAGAGACAGGTCATTGGGAAGCTAGTCTACTGTACGTTTGGATATATTTTATGATGATATCTAGGTTGTTATTTGGGACATGAATTAACATGTTATTTGTGATTATTTAAAAAGCCACAGAGTCTCATCAAAGGAATTTACTTTCCTCTCATAAATTTGGCAAAAAGTTTTTATGGTACCAGGAAGGAATGAGTAGCAAAGGTAATTTCTGGGTATTTTTACCACATCTAAAATAAATCAAAAAATTTCAGGATGATTCTTCCTGTCTAGCAGAAGTTAGACAGAAAATATAAAACCCAAATTATTATTTCTCACCACAGGAAAGGTGTGAACAAGAAGCAGTGTCAAAATTAACTTGTTCTGCTCAGGCCAGTACATCATCCTGAGAGATTACATTCCCTGTTTCCTATGGCTTCATGACTTAGCTGGATCTGTGAGTACTGAGAACATCTGACATAGCAACATCTGGGAGACGGGAAGAAACATATTCTACAGCAAAATATGAACTCTGTTTCAATTGGTCCCATCCTTAATTATATGTTGCCCTTTAATCAGTGCAAATAAGCAAAAGCTAGCAATATTTGCAAAGGTCTTAGTTATGACTTATTTTCCTCTAGAAAGAATTGTACCCACCAATTACTGACTGGGAAATGAAAGAAACCAAACTTTAATCAAGATTGTTGCCTGAAAACCAATAGGCCATCCAGAGCATATTTCCCAAATATTTCAGCATAGTGTTTTCCCATATACTGCTATAGCCCCTTATTATCTGATGAGAATTTGTTTTTTATCCCTCTACCCCCAGAAAGCCCCTTCTGATACCTAGACTGTATGAAGAACTCTCCTCTCTGCTCTCCCTCCATGCAATAAGAATTTTGAAGGCTTGATTTTGTTTAACTCATTTTAGGGCCTCAGCGCCTAGTACAGAGCCTGGCACACAGGAACAAATTATACGTGTTGTCCTAAAGTACATTGAACTCATGATTTTCCTATCATAACGTGCTGCTTTTTCTCCGGTGGTGCTTATTTGACAATTCCCTTTGATGTAGTTTCTCTGCCCATTCCCTTTTACAGCTCTCATTCTGAAGGTTTGTGTTTTACTGTTTGGATCAGCAGTAGGCCAAAAAAAAAAAAAAAAAAAAAAAGACAAACATCTCCACATTTTTGTCCAGTCTGTGAGAATCTTACAACCTAAAACACTACCATGTAACTTTACACTCAGTAGGATAGCTATAAGCAGAAAAACATAAAAACAAAAACAGATAATAACAAGTGTTGGTGAGGATGTGGAGAAATTGGAACCCACATACATTGCTGGTAGGGATATAAAATGGTGCAGCCACTGTGGAAAACAGTTTGGCAGTTTCTCGCAAAGCTAATTATAAAAGTACCAAATGACCCAACAATTCCACTCCTAGGTATATACCCAAGAGAATCAAAAACAAGTCTTCAAACAAAAACTTGTATGCAAGTATCCAAAGCAGTACTACTCACTATAGCCAAAGGTGGAAGCAATTCAAACGTCTATTAACTCATGAATGAATAATTATATGCCAAATCTCCTCACAATGGAGTATTATTTGGTCATAAAAGGAATGCAGTTGTGACATATACTATAGCGCAAATGAAGCTTAAGAACAGTGTGTTAGGTGAAGGAAGCCAGTTACGAAAGACTGAAAGATATGTTATAAAATAACATTTATATGATGTGTCCAGAATAGGCAAACCTATAGGGACAGAAAATAGATTACTAGTTTATTAGGTCCTGGGGGAGGGTGAAAAAAAATAGGTAATTAATAACTAAAGAATAAAGTTTCTCTTTGTGATAATGAAAATGTTCTAAAATTGACGGTAACAATGGTTGCACATATCTGTGAATGTACTAAAAACTATTGAATTGCCCATTCTAAATGGGTGAATTATATGATATGTGAATTATTAGTAGTAGTATTTTGAGACAAGGTCTTGTTCTGCCTCCCAGGCTACAGTGCAGTGGCACCATCTCTGCTCACTGCAGCTTCAGCCTCCTGAGCTCAAGCAATCCTTCCACCTTAGCCTCCCGAGTAGCTGGGACCACAGGCATGTGCCATTATGTCTGGCTAAATTTTATGGGGTTTTTTGTAGAAAAGGTGTTTCACCATGTTGCCCAGGCTGGTCTTGAACTCCTGAGCTCAAGCAATCTGTGCTGGGATTACAGGCATGAGTCACTGTGCCTGGCCTTAGTATGTGAATTATATCTCAAATAAAACTGTTTTTAAAAGAAACTACCATGGGCCAAATGTGGTGGCTTATGCCTGTAATCCCAGAACTGAGGCAGGTCAAGGTGGGCTAACCACTTGAAGTCAGGTATTTGAGACCAGCCTGGGCAACCATGGAAAAACCCCATCTCTACTAAAAATACCAAAAAATTAGCTGGGCATGGTGGTGCACACCTGTAGTTCCAGCTACTTGGGAGGCTGAGACAGAAGCACTTGAACCTGGGAGGTGGAGGTTGCAGTGAGTCAAGATTACACTACTGCACTCAAGCCTGGGCAACAGAGCAAGACTGTTTAAAGGGGGAAAAAAAAAAAAAAAAAAAAAAGTCGGGCATGGTGGCTCACACCTGTAATCCTAGCACTTTGGGAGGCCAAGGTGGGTAGATCACCTGAAGTCAGGAGTTCAAGACCAGCCTGGCCATCATGGTGAAACCCCATCTTTGAAAAAAACAAAACAAAACAAAACAAAACTACCATGTAGTTTGAGGGAAATGTGGTGTTGGAATTGTTTTGTATCCTGTTTTGGGAAGTAGTTACAAGACTATGCATGTGTTAAAATCCATATAACTTTACACTCCCAAAAAGTGCCACTTTAGCTGGAATTATGGTCAACTTCAATTGAGACTGGGGTAGCTAATTAAAAATTTAAACCCAAAGAACCAAGCTTAAACTCATTTCCTTAGCTGCATTTTGCAGCTGAAATCCAGATAAATATGGAGAGGTTATCACCCATGTAATCCTGTCTCCACTTCATGCTTAAGGCAGACAGAATTGTTGATTAAGTGGTCCAAGCTTTCATTCCGAGCCCCAGTAACCCCTGGTGATTTTTCTGAATTCTCCATGGTACAAGTACCAGATACTGAACTTGATCTGTCTCTGCAGAATAAATCAGCAACGGTTTACAAAAAAAAAAAAAAAAAAAAAAAAAAAGTTTATACAATCCTACAACTCCAAGCCTTCAAAAGATTCTCCAAGACTTGCAAATATGAAATACTGTGGGATACTGCATATTTACCATCAGGACCTCTCCATTCTGGCTTTTGGTCAGGGTGAGGAGAGACCCCCAAACTGAAAAATGTCCTGGAACAGAAGCAAAAGCAAGAAACCTCTTGGGTTCAGCAGGTCCTGGGCTGTTGGTGGTCGAGGAGACACTCAATAGCCCAGAGTATCTTAAGGCCATCACTAACCACATGTAAACAAAGTGATATTTGTAGATGTTCTCTATAATTAAGGTCCTTCTACAACATGATGTTCAGAATGCATTCATAGATTCAAGTTGGGTGGGCTCCCTATTTAGCAGGTTGTATTTTACGAGCAGCTGAACAGGATTTAATATTAGGTAAAAAGACATTACCAAAATAATAATAAAATTTAGATCTTCCATGCTAAGATCAATGCTTACTCTTGAGTTATAGGAAACTTGTGCAAAAGCCACACCTGTCACCTATACCCTTCTATTTTCTTGGTTCTGCCTACCTTATAATCTTTTATCTACCACCACCTCTATCCCTAAAGCTCCTAATACTCCACTAATCTGTCCTCTGAGGATGGGCTCATTGATATATTTGCTGCAAAATACCCTTGTTTTGTAGCCACCCTTTTTCCCATGGGTAATACATATATCTGAACCTACCCCACATACTCATTAACTTGAAGACTAATTTGAAAGATCTGATTCCCAGAAATCTGTTTTAATCTGAATCCTATAAAACTTTTATATGACTTTCTGTGTGTCAGTCAAAATTTTTTTAGCTCTCACTGCAATAACCTCTCAACAATGAGGATAGAATAAGGATAAAAGATACATGAACAAATCATTGCCAAAACATTTTGAGAGCTTTCATCTGAACTAACTTTGAAAGTTAGTTTAAAACCACACCAGGAAACCAGGCCTGATACACAGACCTTCTATAACATGCTAGCCCTCGTGTTAGTGTTTGGTCCTTATTGGGTGAGGCCATGCTACTCTCCTCTACTGATGGAAAGAGTCCTCTACTAATGGAAAGAATACCTTCCCATGGTTTCTAAGTCAGAACTCTCCTACAACGTATTAGGTGACCTTGGACATTTCATTTAGCATCTCTGGGCTTCGGTCTCCTCATATCTGAAATGCAGAGGGGCAGGTAGGGTGGGAGGAACTAAACCAGGTCATCACTGACATCCCTTCCAGGCCTAACATTCTGTGACCCTTTCACTGGGACAGGGAAGCCTCAGGTCCTAATATCTGCTGAGCCATTCTGTCTCAGCCTTTAGCTTCATCTTCCATTGCTCTGATTGAACAATGATAAACTCTGTGGTAGGGACTCATGTCCCTGGAATGTACCAGTATCCAGAGGCACAAAGGTTCCTAAGAACAAGGACCGCCTGTATTAACTGGGATTAGGTATAGCAGCATATAATGGAATGCCCAAAATAAATGAGGCTTAAACCCAAAAAAAGTTACTCTCCAAAAATAAAAATAATAGAGGCCTATGGGAAGGCAATGTATGATTGATATAAAATTAATGGAGACTAAGATTCCTTCTAACTTTCTACTCCACCACCCTCAGTGTATGGCTTTCACACTTACAGTACTGAATGAGTACTGAAGCTCCAGACACCACATTCAAATTCCAGGCAGCTGGAAAAATAAACAGAAGAAGGGCTAAATAGGCACACTTTCAGCTGAGTCAGCTCACTTTAAAGAGCCTTCCTGGAGATCCATATAAAGTTTGCATGTAGATTTCAATGACCAAAATGTAGTCACAAGGCTACATACAGGTGCAAGGGAATCTAAGAAATGTAGTTTTTAAGTGGGCACATTGCTGCCCTCAGTGATATAGGAGCTCTGTTGATTGTGAATAAGATAGAATGAATGCTGAGTAGACAACCCGCAGTATCAGCCACACCACCTCCATGTCTTCTGGAGTACCTGCACCGTCCCTGGGAGGAACTCATTCAATGCTGTTGAATCGATCTGACTGCCAGCAGCAGGTGATCTGATCTAGATGTGGCTTTGCTTTCTCCTGGTATAAACAAGCATTCTTTAGTCTGGTCCTCAGAACAGGACTATGCATATAAGCACGGTTTTTCCAGTCTTTGAAATTATAAATTGGTCAAAAACATTGACATTCTCTCGGAAATCAGAGCTATGTGTGGAAATTAAAAGAAGTTACTTCAATGTTCAAACTACTAAGACTTCTTAAATTAGAGATGAAAATTTACTGTGTCATTCGCTGTCCTCAGACTCACCCAATGCTTCTCCCCGCTACAGATTTATATAGACCAATGGAAAGTAATTTCTTTTCTTCTTTTTTACTTATTATTATTACTTTGTAGAGATGAAGTCTTGCTATGCTACCCAAGCTAGTCTTGAATTCCTGGCCTCAAATGATTCTCCCACTTCAGCCTCCCAAAGTGCTGAGATTACAAGTGTCCACGACTATGCCAGACCTGATAGAAATTGACTTCATCTGAAGGAGTGTAGAATCAGGGGTGAGTACCTGGTGTGCCTTAACTGTGCTACTGACCCATCCTCTCCTATGGCCAGGCTCCATATACATATCCCCTCAGGAGAAGAAAACATTCAAGAACTAGTTCTTCCTATCCTGTCCCTGTATTTCTAAGAGTTCCTTGTCCATAAGAAAAGGAAAATGAGATGCAAAGTGAATTACGTAACTTGCCTAATTTTAGAGGCAGAGATAGGGTAAAATTTGGTTCTCAGCTCCCAGTTCACTGTTCAAATCAATACAGCCCAAACTATATTGAAAAATATATATCTCTTATTGAGAACCAAATGTTTAAAAGTATGAAGCATTTTGAGTTGCTGTCTGCACTGATTTGGTTATCCAGAAAAAGAGTTTGATTCTTGATTTTATCTTGCCCAATCTGTGTCTTGCCCAGGTCTCTATAACAGTCATCAGTTTAATTCGAAATTTATTGAAAGCTTACTCAGTGATCAGTAGCATGTTACGAGGGAGATACAAAAGGATCATAAGATATGGCCTTATAATCCTATTGCATTGTTAAGATACATAACCATGAATTAATGAGGTTTATTTTCAAAGAAATACACCAACGACAATCTATCTACGTGAGTGGTATATCCTCTTAGGAAGCATTTAGCCCAATAATGGTGTTGTTGCTCAAAATATTTTTAGAATTCATCTTTGAGAATTATTTTAAATAGGTGAACCAAATTATCTTAAATATCCTCAACAGCTAATCAGCGTCTTGCTTTGAGAGTAGATTTTATTTGAGGGAGAAAGTCACAGTGATTCAGATCTGAGTCTGATAAAGCAGATTTGGGTGGTTTGGTTTCCTGGTGACATTCAGTCAACCCAAGATTGCTTTATTCTAGGGCTCTTTTACCATGACAGAATAATCTTTGTGTGTTTACGACAGTGGTTTTCAAACTTGAGTGTGCATCAGAATCACTGGGAAGACTTCTTAAAACACAGATTGCTAGGCTCCAATTTCCAATTCATTGGGTATGATGGGGAGGCCTGATATTTTACTTTTTAAATTTATTTCATTTAAATAGTTTTTGGGGGAACAGGTGATTTTGGTTACACGGATAAGTTGTTTAGTGGTGATTTATGAGATTTTGGTGCACCCATCAACTGAGCAGCGCACACTGTACCCAATGTGTGGTTTTTATCCCTCATTCCCCTCCAACCCTTCCCCTCAGGTCTCCAAAGTCCATTATATAATTCTGTGAGGCCTGGAATTTTATATCTCAAATGAGCTCCCAAGTCAGGCTAATGCCACTGGGAAGGGAATCGTACTTGAAGAATCACAGCTTTAAGACAGTTATTTTAGGTTTTTCCTTATTTATAGCTACACTTAACCCTATCAGATACAGATTACCCCTGCTTCCAGGGAGATTCCTTTCTGCCTCTTATGCTGTGTCCTGGGTACTTCATGGCCTTGCATATTCCAAGTAGGCAACTGGATGTGTGCCCACAGCCCCTACCACAGAAGGGATCACTTTTATCCACAGCCACAGAGGATGGAACTAAAGCTTATGACTGAAAGTGCTCATGGGCATTTCTATAATTAAAACATGACTCTTTCCCAGTGCTCAGGAATGCTATGGAAGGTAAAGCTGGAAGTGATATTAATTATCATCTAATTTAATTCCCTCTACCTCCTCTCCCCCTATTTAAGAGCTGAGGAAACCAGGGCCCAGAGATGCTAAATTCAGTGTCCAGTATCACCCAGTAAATAATGAAGAGTTACTATGTAGAGTCCATGAGAAAGTATCACAGTCACCTCCCAGCTTCAGAGGACAGGGTCATGATCTCACCCCATCAGAGCCAAATACAATATGAGGTAGGTCTAATATGATGTGTGTATCCTCTAAATAACAAATAGTATAAATCTGACTCCATGTTTCTACCCTAAACAGTCCAGCAGTTTGGGGTCCATTAAAAAAAAGTATAGTAATTTACTAATGTGGGTTTCACTCCTGTCATAAAACCATGCTGTTAAGACATATATAACCAAATACTCTTTGATGCATGCAGTCTTGGAGTATGCCAGAGTCAGAGACCTAAATTCAGTTGACTCTGGCAGTATGTAATCAAAGCTGCCATCTCCTAAGTGTGGAAGACAACTATAGCAATTCTGAAGAGAAACGGGGGTGTATACATGGTTTTGCCACTAAAATAAACCACACAACTAGTCCATATGCCTCAGTCTCACAGCCTAGATGTAGCTTACCTATGAACCATAGATGTGGCCAATCTCATTTGAATTGCCACTGAGAAAACCTAGTCTTAAGAAAAGTTAAAACTTAAAATGACATGAATCTCTTAGAGTAGTAGATTGGCAGCAATCAGCAAATCATGTAAGCTTGGCTATAGAGCACTATGAAATATGCTAGGTAGGTGCAGTGGTTTGAATGTTATGTCTCTCTCCAAAATTCGTATGCTGTAACTTAAATTCCAATGTGATAGTATTAAGAGGTGGGGCCTTTAGGAGATGATTAAAGCTCTCATGAGTGGGATTAGTGATGTTAAAAAAGGGCTACAAGGGCCAACAAACATATGAAAAAAAGCTCATCATGATGGATCATTAGAGAAATGCAAATCAAAACCACATTGAGATACCATCTCATGCCAGTTAGAATGGCGATCATTAAAAAATCAGGAGACAACAGATGCTGCAGAGGATGTGGAGAAATAGGAACACTTTTACACTGTTGGTGGGAGTGTAAATTAGTTCAACCATTGTGGAAGACAGTGTGGCAATTCCTCATCTAGAAACAGAAATACCATTTGACCCAGCAATCCCATTACTGGATATATACCCAAAGGATTATAAAGCATTCTATTATAAAGACACACGTACACATATGTTTATTGCAGCACTGTTTACAACAGCAAAGACTTGGAACCAACCCAAATGCCCATCAAAAATAGACTGGATAAAGGAAGTGTGGCACATATACACCATGGACTACTATGCAGCCATAAAAAAGGATGAGTTCCTGTCCTTTGCAGGGACACGGATGAAGCTGGAAACCATCATTCTCAGAAAACTGACACAAGAACAGAAAACCAAACACCGCATGTTTTCACTCATAAGTGGGTGTTGAACAATGAGAACACATGGACACAGGGAGGGGAACATCACATATCAGGGCCTGTCGGGGGAGGGGGTTTAGGGAAGGGATAGCAGGGTGTCGGGGGATTGGGGAGGGACAACATTAGGAGAAATACCTACTGTAGATGACGGGGGGATGGGTGCAGCAAACCACCATGGCACATGTATACCTATGTAACAAACCTGCACGATCTGCACATGTACCCCAGAACTTAAAGCATAACAAAAAAAAATAAAAATACAAGGGCTGCAAGGAACTAGCTAGGCCCTCTTGGCCCTTCCACCTTTCCAATGCTAGAAAACAGCCTTCCAGAGGACACAGCAAATAAGACACCATCTTGGAAGCAGAGACCAGGCCCTCACCAGACACTGAGCATTTCTGTTCTTTATAAATTAGGTACCTAAGTCTCAGATACTTCGTCATAGAAGCACTAATTGACTAACACAGTAGGTGAGCTACTTAAAATAGCATTTTTTAAAAAGTCAAAAAGAGAAAATAACCAGTCTTAGAATGCTATGGAGCTTAAGTCATTATTTCACATTCTTTTTAGACATCATAGAAAATCTAACTCTTAACCTGGACCTGTTCAAATATAGATATAAGAAATACAGAGCAATGGCTAAAAAGCTTCTGAAAGTGCTCAAGTAGAATATTTTTATTTTTTAACGTAAAATATTACCCCCACCTTGTTGCAAAAAAAGTGGGGTGGACTAAGTAACACCACTATTCATCCCTCTATGGGGAAACATCCCTTATAGTTAAGATTCAGTAGTCCTCACCATCTTCAATGATACACCTGTTTGTAGGAGATGATGGGGAGGTGAAGTGAGGGGCAGCTAGAATGCACTTCCTCCGACATTCTTTCATGTAAACATTCACAATATTTACATGGGATCAGAGAAATTGTCAAGAAACCATAGGAGTTGATTTGGCTGACCCCTAACAATGTCTTAAGCATCAATGCAGTCAACCTTTGTCTCAGTTTCTTTCAAATTAATACCAATTGATGGAATGGCACTGACATTTTGGAAGCTACATGCAAGGAAGAGGCTGCTGTGAAGGGTGAGTTGGAGAGCAGCAGACAGAAAGACTGGAGGTTCAAGGAAAGCAGCACCTAGGGAAGCCTGATTTCTCTGTCTTACTCCCTGGCATTGGCTGTATTTCCAACGGTGGATTTGGTCTGCAAACCCAGCCATAGGCCCCCAACACCCTGTTCCACTTGTTCTGCCTTGAGGTGTTCTTCCCTGCCATCCCTGTCCCTGAAGCCCTCTTTTTGGCCCCCAGAATCCTGCTAAAACTCTCCTCTAGAAAACCATCCTGACCAATCTACCTGCTGGTTGTATCTCCAGCAAATTTCTAGATACATTTCCTTAGAGTAGGTCCAGTGCATTCTTGATTGTAGGCATCTTATCCTCCCCTGCTGTGAGTCTATCAAAAGCTGCTCTTTTATTTCCCTTATGGGCTTTTCCTCATCACTCTCCCTGTTCTTCCATCTCCTCCCCTTAGCCCATGGAGTGCTAACTGTTTAGGTACCAGGAAAAGGCTGCCGATCTGCACTACCTAACTGTCCCTGCATGTTAGGGCTGAGTTGGTCTCAGATGCTGCCTTCTTGCAGGCAGGGAGAGCTTGAAAATATAGGTCTGGGAAAGGTCTGGAGAGGAGTCCTAAAGAACTCACAGGGGCAGGTGTGCATGGTTGCTATGGTTACCTGGCAGCTTGGTTGTCTAGCCACTTTTTCCCAACAAGGCAACACTTCTCTGTGAAGCACAAAGAGAAGATGCTTAAACCCAATTCACCTCAAGAGCTAGGGGAGCAGTGACTTAGCCACATCGTCTGTTTGTCACAATGCCAACAGCAAAGTTAGGGGTCACTGGGGCTGTGAGGGGAACACACACGGAAAACTACTTTGTGGATATATTAAAATTAGAATGAGATTAAACAGCCAACTCACTGTGCCCTGCACTCTTTTTGTTCTGTTTTGCTTAAACTAACATCACATCTGTCAGTGTGGTTTTAGTCGTGCCTGGCAGCCAAGCACATGGGCGCACACAGGACTTGGCAGTGGGGAAATGAGCTAAGACCCAGTCAGGACAGTCTCATCTTTCTACCTGAGCTTCAAACTGTGGTTTTCCAGGCTCCAGATGGTGATCATGATTGTTAAAAAGCAACTATTATCCCTGTTAATGAGGATAATAAAACTAAACAATTCATGAGCACCGACAACATATGAAACTTCCTACAAAACGCAGATTTACCCAGCATTATCAGGAAATGAAGTTTTCCACATCAGTGAGTTTTCTGGAAAATTAGAACTTGCCTCTTTTTTAAAATCTTCAGTTTTTTTGGAACAGGTGGCATTTGGCTACATGAATCAATTCTTTAGTGGTGATTTCTAAGATTCTGGTGCCCCCATCATTCAAGCAGTGTATACCCGGCACCCAAACTATAGTCTCATCTCTCACCACTGACCACCATTTCCCCCAAGTCCCCAAATTCCAATGTATCCCACTTATGCCTTTGTGTCCTCATAGCTTATTTCCCACATATGAGTAAGCAAATATGATGTTTGCATTTCCAGGGTGTAACTTTTTAGCTCTGATTTTTTTTCTGAAGACGTTAATTGGGATGGAAACATGTAACCAACTGTGTCAAATATGTAATACATTCTTCCATCTTGCTAAACAGTATAATAAATGCTACATACACCATTTTTCCTGGATCTCTCCTTATGAACATGGAATGAAGCAGAGGGGTGGGGAGAGGTCTCTATCTATACCATCTTTGGGTCTTGATTGGGACAGTTAGCCCACTTTGCCTTGACCTAGTCAGCTATATTCAGGTCTCTCTGCACTTGACAGTAAGTTCCTTAAGAAAGAACCAGGGCTTCCCTATCCTTCACCTTCATTCCCTACAGCCTTGCCACTCAAAAGGTGGCCCTCGGAATAGCAAAGCAGCACCACCTAGAAGCTTATTAGAAAAGCAGACTTTCTGGCTCTATCCCAGACCTACTTAGTGAATTCGATTCTGAATTTTAACAAGATCCTCTGGTGATTCACATGCACATTGAAAGTTGGGAAACATTACCCTCCAGCTGTGCATGCCAGCTTGTCCGTGACCAGTCATATAGGCAATCACCTGAAGTTTCTTGTTAGACACAGAACTTGGGGCCCAGTATGGAATCAGAATCTCTGAGTAGTGAAACTCAGAAATCTATTTTTGTCAAACTCTACAGGTAATTCTGATAGAGTATCCAGCCCTAGGCCTTGCTCAGGGAGGTACTCAATAAGTCTTTATTAAATTGAATGGAATTCTTACATTTGCTTTTCATGGTTATCCTGTCTCCTGCTTAAGCAAGGTGAAAGGTGTTCAACCTTTGGTCTATGCAGATAAAATTCCCATTTCTGATTTTCTAGCACAGTGATTTAGATCTCTACCTTCACTAGTGAAAGAAGCCAAATATAATATGTAGATATTTTATGACTGTATTTACATGAAATAGCCTGAATAGACAAATCCAAAGAGACATAAAGTAAATTAGTGATTGCCAGAGACTGCAGAGAGGGAGGAACAGGGAAGTGACTCCTTGCTAGTGGGTATGGGGTTTTCTTTTTGGGATGATGAATATGAAATGTGAAATTAGATGGTGGTGATGGGTACACAACCTTGTGAATATACTAAAAATCACTGAATGTACCCTTAAAAAGATAAAGTTATGTGAATTATATCTCAATTTTGAAAAGGCCTCAGGTTTTAGAATCAGGACACCTGAGTTCAAATCCTGGTCTTGCCACATAGAGGCTGTGTAATCTTGGACATGTTAATTAACGTCTTTGAGACCCAGTTACATTGTCTGTAAAGAGAATAACAATGTGCCTATGCCAGAGGTTTGTTATGAGATTTAAATAAAATAATCTTTGTAAAAAGTGACAGGTGTTGGCCAGGCATGGCACCTCGCACCTATAATCCCAGCACTTTGGGAGACTGAGGCAGGCAGATCACCTGAGGTCAGGAGTTCAAGACCAGCCTGGCCAACACAGTGAAACCCTGTCTCTACTAAAAACACAAAAAATTAGCTGGGCATGGTGGTGAGCGCCTGTAATCCCAGCTACTCAGGAGGCTGAGGCAGAGAATCACTTCAACTTGGGATGCGGAGGTTTCAGTGAGTTGAGACTGTGCCATTGCACTCCAGCCTGGGCAACAAGAGCAAAACTCAGTCTCAAAAAAAAAAAAAAAAAAAAAAAAAAGTGACAGGTGTTGAAGCTCAAGACACACCACCCCAAAATATGACTGCAGGAGACCAAAATATACCACCCCAAAATAGACCTTTTTGGCATATCATTTTGAGCAGGTTATTTTGAGAAATTGCAGACACAAGGGTAGCTCTGAAAAGTTGCCCTTTTGTAAAGGAAATGTACATTTATAAAGGAAATTTTTATTAGTAAAGATGTGTGTACCAGGCAGAGAGCTACTCCAAGATAACTTTTATCACCTGAGAAACTTTTAACTTCATAAAAAGACAATCTGTTCACCATGCATTAACTCGCCTCATTCTTTTGTAACTTGTTTGTACACCCACAGAAGCCCCAAATCCTTATTTTTTTGTGTAAGGATTTTTACACATTTTCAGCATGCTGTTTGTTATAAGCCTCAATCATCTGACCATTTCTTTAAGTCACATTTTTGTGGGACTCCCATGCATACATTATTTAAATGGCTTTTCTCTTTTTAATCTGTTTTACGTCAATTTAGTTTGTAGGCCAGCAAAGAACCTAGAAGAGTAGAGGAAAGCAATTCTCTTCCTACACTGGTACATCATAAGTGCTGATACATTTTTCCTGCTGTAGGGGTGAAAAAAACGTGTGATGCCTTTTTGATCGCCCATCACAAGGATTAAAACCAACACTCCTATAAACAAAATAAAAATTAATAAGAGGCAAGCATTTCAAATTTATTTAAAACCAAAAATGTTATGCAACACAGGAGACTTCAGAAATGAAGACTTAAGAGCTAGGCATGGTGGTGTCTGCCTGCAGTCTCAACTACTCAGGAGGCTGAGTTGGGAGGATGGCTTGTGCCCAGGAGTTTGAGTCCAGCCTGGGCAACATGGAAAAACCCTGTCTCTTAAAAGAAAAAAGAAAGAAATGAAGAACCAACAACCCAGGGGAAAATATTAATTTTTATGCCTGATTTCAATGAAAAATGGATAGCTGTGTAAAAATGTGATTGGACAAAATGGTATGAACTAATAGTAATAGACACAGGGTGTTGGAAGAGGGAGCAGCAAGACCTGTCCAGATTCTTCTTGGCCTCTCTATGTAAGACTCTTTCCTCCGTGCATAGGTCAGAACATCTGTCACATAAGGAAGGAGATCAGAGAGTGAACTTTTTAGGTTTTGCGGTTTGCTTTAGGGAGAGAAGTTTTAGTTTCTGTGATCCGCTTTGGGGGAGAGGAATTCTATAACTCACTTCCAGAAAGATAGACAGGTGGGAGACAGGTCAGAAAGACCTTGCTTCTGAGACCTTGCCAATCTTTTTCAGTTCTAATTATTTAGCACACCAAAGCACCATATTTTAGAATATCACGTTCTGAGCTTCAAACCGCTAATTTTGAACCCAACAATTCTTAAACTTTAAAATGTTTAAGAATCACCTGGTGAGCTTCATAATATGAATGCCCTTGGATTTTCAGATTTATATGTCTAGAGAGTGGCCTGAGAATCAACATTTTTAATATACTCACCATTCTGATTACAGATGGTCTGGAGATGACACCATAAGAAATAGTATTCTAGGCTGGGCGCAGTGGCTCATGCCTGTGATCCCAGCACTTACGAAGGACTAGGTGGGTGGATCCCTTGAGCTCAGGAATAGGTGGGCGGATCACTTGAGCTCAGGAATTTGAGACCAGCCTGACCAACATGGAGAAGCCCCGTCTCTACTAAAAAAAATACAAAATTAGCTGGGTGTGGTGGCACATGCCTATAATCCCAGCTACTCAGGAGGCTGAGGCAGAAGACTTGCTTGAACCCAGGAGGCGGAGGTTGCAGTCAGCCGAGATCGCGCCACTGCACTCTAGCCTGGGCAATAAGAGCGAAACTCTGTCTAAAAAAAAAAAAAAAAAAAAAAAAAAAAAAAAAAAAAAAAAAAAATTAGTATTCTAAACTCTTGTCAACTGAAAAAATAAACAATGTTTTTTAAATTATTCATTTGTTTCCCACTTAGAATATATAAACTGGAAAAAACATTGCTTCTACCCTTACACCTCCCAACATTTTGGACAATCTACAAATTTACTTTTATGGAATTTATCAGAGAGCTGAGGTTGAAAGGGAAACCAGCAAACCCAAAATCTGAGAAAACGTGTATATCTCCAAAGAGAGACAAACACAAGAACTTAATTACCAGGCCACTGGTCCCAGCTAAGGATAATTCAGTGAAATTTTTTAGCAAATTGCTAAGGGCTGAGTTTAGGTTAGCAAGAGACTATTAAACCCCTGGAGATCCAGACAAAGGAGAATTTTCCCCTTCTTGCAGGCTTTTTCCCACAGACCTTCCTGAATACACACAAAAAAGGCTGGGAGCAGGACAAGAGACTTCAGATAGCATCCCATGTGCTGCAAGCCTGGGGGAAAGTAACAGCTGCCCCCATGTGAAATGCATAAAGCCACACCTGGATATCTCCCTGATATCTCCCCTCAGGACAAAAGCCTTAAACTGTTGGTGGAAAGCAAAAAATCCCTGTCTCTCTTAGGGCACTAGTAAAGAAGCCATTGCACCTGGGAGAAGGAAAAAGGTGGGGGACAAACTCCAGCTACAGGAAAAGGCAAGTATACGTTTTGGGCCCAGACCTACAGCTAACGGTAAAAGAGGATCACTGAGAAAGCCCCATCCCTAAGACTCAGAGACACAATGTCTGCCTATACTTGAGACTCCTTTTTAAAATAATTTCAAATTTGATTTTAGACACAGGGGGTACATGTGTAGGTTTGTTATACATGAGCATATTGCGTGATGCTGAGGTTTGATGTATGAATACTCCTGTCACCCAGGAAGTAAGCACAGCACCCAACAGGTAGTTTTTCAGCCCTGTTCCCCTTTTTCTCTCCCCTTTTAGTAGTCCCCAGTGTCTATTGTTGCCATCTTTCTTTTTTTTTTTTTTTTTTTTTTTTTGAGATGGAATCTTGTTCTGGTGCCCAGGCTGGATTGCAGTCATGCAATCTTGGCTCACTACAACCTTTGTCTCCTGGGTTCAAGCGATTCTCCTGCCTTAGCCTCCTGAGTAGCTGGGATTTCAGGTGCTTGCCACCACACCTAGCTAATTTTTGTATTTTTAGTAGAGACTGGGTTTCACCATATTGGCCAGGCTGGTCTTGAATTCCTGACCTCATGATCCACCTGCCTCAGCCTCCCCAGGTGCTGAGATTACAGGTGTGAGCCACCATGCCTGGCATTGTTGCCATCTTTATGTGCATGAGCATCGAATGTAAAGCTCCTACTTATAAGTGAGAACATGCAGTATTTGGTTTTCTGGTCTTGTTGTTAATTCTTTTTTATGGTTGCATAGTATTCCATGGTCTATATGTACCACATTTTCTTTATTCAATCCACTGGTGATGGACACCTAGGTTGTTTCCATGTTTTGCTATTGTGAATAGTGCTGCACTAAATATACAAGTGCATGTGTCTTTTTTGTAAAACGATTTATTTTCCTTTAGGTATATACCCACTCATGGGATTGGTGGGTCAAATGGTAGTTCTGTTTTAAATTCTTTGAAAAATCTTCAAACTGCTTTTCACAGTGGCTGAACTAATTTACATTCTCACTAACAGTATATAAGCTATCCCTTTTCTCCACAGCCTTGCCAGCATCTGTATTTTTTTGCTTTTTAATAAGCACTATTTTGACTTATGTGAGATGGTATCGCATTGCAGTTTTGATTGTCATTTCTCTGATGCTTGGTGATGTGAAGAATTTTCCATGTTTGTTGGCTGCTTGTATGTCCTCTGAGAAGTCTGTTCATGTCCTTTGCCTACTTTTTAATGGGCTTATATGTTTTTTGCTTGTTGAATTGTTTAAGTTCCTTGTAGATTGTGGATATTAGACCCTTGTCGGATACACAGTTGCAAATATTTTCTCCCATTATGTGGGTTATCTGTTTACCCCCTTCATAGTTTCTTTTGCTATGCAAAAGCTGTTTCATTTAATTATGTCCCACTTGTTTTTTGTTTGTTTGCAATTGCTTTTGGGGAGTTACTCATAAATTCCTTGTCAAGGCTAATGTCCAGAAGGTTATTTCCTAGACTTTCTTTAGGATTTTTATAGTTTAAAGTCTTAGATTTAAACTATAATTTAATTTTTGTATGTGATGAAAGGTAGGGTTCCAATTTCATCCTTCTACATATGGCTAGCTGGTTATACCAGTACCATTTATTGAATAGGGAGTCCTTTCCCCATTGGTTATTTTTGCTAACCTTGTCAAAGATCAGATGGCTGTAAAGGTATGGCTTTGTTTCTGGGTTCTCTATTCGATTTCATTGGTCTATGTGCCTGTCTTTAACCAGTGCCATGCTGTTTTGGCTACTGCAGCCTGATAATACAGCTTGAAGTCAGGTAATATGATGTCTCTGGCTTCGTTCTTTTTGATTTGAATTGCTTTGGCTATTCAGGCTCTTTTGTGACTCCATATGAATTTCAAAATAGTTTTTTCTAATTCTGTGAAAAACGATAATTAAATAGTTTGATAATAATAGCACTGAATATAGACTGCTTTAGACAGTATGTCCATTTTAACAATATTAATTATTTCAATCCATGAACATGAAAGGTCTTTCCATTTGTTTGTATCATCTCTAATTTTTTTCAGCAGTTTGTGTGTGTGTGTGTGTGTGTGTGTGTCTATTGTAAATGGGATTACATTCTTGATTTGGCTCTGAGTTTGAACGTTATTGGTGTATAAAACTGCTACTGATTTTTGTACATTGATTTTGTATCCTAAAACTTTACTGAAGTTGTTTATCAAGTCTAGGAGCCTCTTGGTGGAGTCTTGAAGTTTTCTAGGTATAAAATCATATTGTCACAAACAGAGGTAATTTGACTTCTTTTCCTTTTTGGAACCCTTTTATTTCTTTCTCTTGACTGATTGCTCTGGTTAGGACTTCCTACAACTGAGGCTTATTTAGAACCACAGAGAATGCTTCCCTCATACCCTACCACCAGGCTAACAAGAATCTAGGAACAAACAATAGAAGTCTACTACTGAGAGAGATGCAAAAGCAGGGAGAGAGACCCCCATGGGCACAATTCAAAGAGAAGATCTAAAGGCTGAGTATAGAGCAGACATTGGAAAAAAATCTTCTGGCAAACCAGCCCCGACCCTAAACACAAGATATGGAGGAATATGAAAACTGTGTTATAGCAAGGGTAACCATATCAACGAAAAAAATCCTAAACCGGTTCAACTCTTAAGAGGATTGACTCATCTCTCACATTAAATGCCAAGATAAGGAAAAGCGAGCCCACTTCCAGGTCTAACAACTACAGTCATATATCACTTAACAGTGTGGATACATTCTGCAAAGTGTGCTCTTAGGTAATTCCATTGTTGTGCAAACATCGCAGAGTGTACTTACAGAAACATGGATGTAGCCTACTACATACCTAAGCTATACCATATGGTATATCCTGTGGCTCCTGGGTTACAAATCTGTACAGCATGTTACTGTACTGAGACTCTAGGTGTTTGTAATACAAAGTTGTGTATCTAAACATATATAAGCACAAAGCACAGTAAAAATACAATATTATAAATTCATGGAACCACTGTTGTATTTGTGGTTTGCCATTGACCAAAACATTGTATATGTCACATGACTGTATTTAGCACAGCCTCTACTAAACTATACAGGATACCTGGCATTCATCGCAAAATTAAAATGTATACAAAGAAACTAGAAAAACAAAAACACCATCCAGAGGAAAAGCAATCAACAGAACCAGACTCAGATGTGACACATGGCAGAACTATCTAAAGGGGAATTTAACGTAACTATGATTATTATGTTAAAATACTCCAGATGAAAAAGTGACAACAGGCATGATGAAATGGGTAATTTCTGCAAAGACATGAAAACTATAGAAAGAATATAATGGAAATGATAGAAATAAAAAACACAAGAACAGCATTGAAGAATGATGCAATGGCCTCATCAGTAGACTTGAAACAGCCAAGGAAAGAGTAAGCAAAACCCAAATAAGCCAGTAGATATTACCCAGATTTACCATGTGCAGTGGCTAATGCCTATAATTGCAATGCTATGGGAGGCTGAAGCAGGAGGATTTTTTGAGCCTAGGATTTGAGACCAAACTGAATAACATAGTGAGACCCCATCTCTACAAAAAAAAATAAAAATAAAAAAAATAAAAGTTACCATGGGTCTACTAGTGGTGTGTGCCTATAGTCTCAGCTACTAGGGAGGCTGAGGTTGGAGGATCCCTTAAGCCCAGGATGTAGAGGCTGTGGTGAGTCCTGATTATGCCACTGCACTCCAGCCTGGGTACAGAGCAAGACTCTGTCTAACAACAACAACAACAAGAAATTACCCAAATTGAAACCCAAAGGAAAAAAGAGTAGGCAAAACAACAACAACAACAACAACAACAACAACAACAACAACAACAACAACAAAACCAGAACAGAGCACCCAAGAGTTGTGCCACAGTATAAGTCTAATATGCATGTAATTGAAATCGCCAAAGAAAAGAACACAAAGCGAAAGTTTGGATGATGTATTTAAATTTGTCTTCATTTATTTCATTTTCAGTGCTGTCCGTTTCTTTGTGTAAATTCAATATTCTGTCTGGTATCATGTTTGTCTGCCCAAAGAACTTCCTTTAACAATTCTTGTAGTGCAAGTCTGCAAATAAATTCTTTCAGTTTTTGTTTGTGTAAGATCTGTATTTCTTCCTCATTTTTGAAAAATGGTTTTGCTGGGTATGGAATTCTGGGTTGACAATTTTTTTCTTTTAACACTCCACTGTCTTCTGGCTTGCACAGTTTCTAGTAAGAAGTCTGCTGTAATCATTGTCTTCGTTCATCTAAATATAATGTGCATTTTTCCTCTAGCTACCTTTTGGAATATCTTGTCTTTCATTTTCAGTGATTTGGATTACATATGCAGACGTGTATATTTTGGTATTTATCATGTTTGATGATCTCTGAGTTTTCTGAATCTGTAATTTGGTGTCTTAATTTTGGGCCTAACTTTGGCTAACATTAGGGTGTAATTATTTAGCTGAAAACTAAAGAATGAGGACTTCATCAGAAAAAGAAAGGGCAAGCAATGTTTCAGAGAAGAGGGTCCAAGAGACAAAAGAAATGCCATGATTAGTACCCCACAGGTAAGAAGAGATCCTACATTTTAAGCAAATTAAAAAGACTTTTATAGCTAAGTGAAAAGAGTGAATGCAAAGGTGCAATATATGAAGTTGACAGACAGAGGACACATTGTGGAAGAATGTGTAACCACACTAAGCATTTGTTACTACGGTAAGCAGTGAAGGTTTTTAAGCAGTAGAGTGACATAATCAGATTCAAATTCTTAAATCCTAATTCATAATGATCACGCTGCATGCTAAGTAAGGAGTAGATTGTAAGCAATGTATTAGAAGTCAAGACAGGTTTTTAGATAGAGTCTTTAAGCTGTAGATGCTTCTCTTCCATATTCCTTTACCCTAAGCTTTCTATCACCTAATATATACCTCCTAGTCTCCCTGGAAAACTTACCTGTGCTATGATCCATTCCTTTAGATCTTGCTAAATGTTTATAGATATCCTTCACACACCTGAACTATTTCCCAGATTCCCTTGCTGTTAGATGTGGTCACATGCCTAAGTTCTGGCCAATATGAGTAAGAAATAAACATTTATTATTCTGTATCACTAGGCTTTAGGAGTATATAGTTATAGCAGCTCACCTACTCTTACAAATACACTGAGTAACTACCTAATTAACAAGTAAAGTAAATTTCACATGACTAGTGAATTCCTTGAATTAATATATTATTATGTGAAAATGTTATATCTTATCAAAGTACTAGAAATTTCATAAATAGGTTAAGAAAACCTAAGTAAAAGTTTGTGTATTTGCCAACTCACACAACATCAAGGGCCACACACTTTATTTTACCAGTCTACCTTTAGGAAGTTTCTGACAAAATCCTTTGGATTTATCCTCTTAATTAAGCATGGTATGGTACAATGGAAAGTTCCTTACATTTGTAATATGGAGACTAGTATTATTCTTTCTGAAATATTACTGACCAGCCATTTGGCCTAAGAAAAAAATCTTTTCATTTTTTTAGACATGAAGTCTCACTCCGTCAAACAGGCTGGAGCACAGTGGTGTGATCATAGCTCACTGCAGCCTTAAACTCCTGGGCTCAAGTTACACTCCCACTCAGCCTTCCAAACAGCTGAGACTACAGGCATACATCACCATGCCCAGCTAATTTGTTTTTATGTTTTTAGAGATGGGATCTCACTATGTTGTTCTAGGCTCAGGTGGTCCTCCCACCTCAGCCTCCCAAGTAGTTGGGATTACAGGCACAAGCCACCACATTTGGCAATTACTTACTACTTTGGTGTCCTTTTAAAAAAAAAAAATCTGTGAAAGAGGGAATAATAATACCAATTTTCAAGGGTAGAGGATTATACCATGAGGATTAAATGAGGCAATATCTGTATGGTAAATTCCTATAATTGTACTAATTATTTTCTCTTCCCTGTATCTACACCCTTTGCCAGGTAAAATTTCCCTATCAAAAGGAATGGTGTACATTTTCTCACACCTTGACACTGAATTCACGTGACTTGCTTTGGCCATTATATGAGACCTTGCATGTTTTGCTTGCTCTCTTGTGCCTCTTCTATTTCTTCTCTCATTACCATAAGAACATGCTTAGGTTAGCTTTGTGAAAGATAAAAGACACATGGATCAGAGCTGAGTCCCCAGGTCATCTGACAGCTCAGATCAACTGATAGCCCCAAACCCCCAAATATGTGAATAAGCCTAGCCAAAATTCTAGACTAATGAGCAATAACCACATTGTTGTATGTGTTTATTATGTACGTATAAACATATTGTTGTAGGCGCCTGAGATTTCATAGTTGTTTGTTATACCACATTATTTTGACAACAGATAACCAATAGTCTGGGAGATTATGCTCCTACAAACAGTAAAGTACTACACAAATGTAAACTATTAAAGCTTAGGGATGGTAGAAAAATAGATATGTATCCAAGGGCTCCCTTGCTTTATGAATATTAGAGCCTATGAAAAATCTCATTAAATCCTGTTTCAGAGAGTCCTGGGATCCCACTTTTGAGTTGGACAGGACATTAGAGAAGGTTCAGTCTTATTCTACTTGTGTATGAAAACTTTTCTCTTCTCAGTACATAGATTCTCTTTCGTCCGTACCAACAGACTTGTTCCTCTAGCACTTCTATGCTCTAGTAGTTATAAAAGACATCATCTTTAAATTCTGCTGTCTCTCTAGCAATTCCTATGCACACAACCCAGGAGGCTGGGTCTGGTTTCATCCCTCTCAACTGGCCACTTCTCTGTGTTGACATCTGTCAATTATGCTCTGATCATGCTGCCATTTGCAGTTTTTCCAGATGCTTTCAACATGTGGCCACTTTGACAAGCTAAAAGCTGCTAATGCTGCATCATTTATCATATTTTCCTGCATATTACATTAATCTTAAAGACCCAGCTTAATGCACACAAGGACATCCTCCCTAAATACAGAAGGGCTAGTCTACAAGTTTCATGAAATCAGCATCCTTCCAGATCTCCAAAGGAATAAAAAGCCACAAGAATAAATTGGAAGAGAAACAAGGCAAGCTGTTTTGTATTTTCTAAAGGAAGGAAGAAATTATTTAGCCTGATTCAGGGCTCTTTCAGGCATCTCACACATTGTTATTGCTGAACAAATACTTCTTATTCTTCTGAACAATGAAGTAATCCGAGATGGACCTTTTCTTCCTTAAAAGGAATAAGGAGTCTTTCCAGGTCCCATTTCTGCATCCTGCATGGTATCTTTACCTTAGCTGCTGAAGGATCCTTTTTTCTCTAACCTAGAAGAAGGCAGGAGGCAGAGTGCCTGTCTAGAAAACTGACAAATCAGACATGACATACATATAGACCCATTACTTCTGTCATATTTCTCCTCTTAACTTTTCTCAGCAATTAAGGTTTCCATGAGCCTCCCACTCCTTTTCAAATCCTGCTCGTGAGGCAGTTGAAATTAAATCTCCTTGATCTCCCAATGCTGTTTCTTTGTAAAATAACTTTATCTTAGAAAAGTTTCCCGTCTAAATTTTCCCAAACACGCTTTCCTAAGGCTGTGATAGAAAAATCTCTTCCTTTCTTCTAGGTCTAAATTCAAAAGCACTACCTCTTCCAGGAAGCCTTCCCTAACAACCTAACTCAGCCTCATTTCCAGGCTCTTTCTCTGGACTCGCATAGCTTCTTATACACGCCTCTATTATAATATTTACCACACTGTCTTGTAATCATCAGTGTCCTAGTGTCTCCCAAACTCAGCTTGTGCAAAGAGGACAGGACAGGCCTCAGTGGACTTTGTATCCATGGAGCCAGTTCTGCTAGTAGAATACCAGGGGAGAAACACTGACCAGGTGCTCATCCACTCTCACAGCAACTATTTTGTTTCCTTCGAGAGTGCTGTCAATGTGCTGCGCTTAATTAGGACATAGCCTTTGTTCCCACCTTGTTAGCTTCACAAAGAGAATAAGATGTCATGATTTACCTGATGAGTTTCATGGAATCTTCTGAAATCGTCAAATAACCTATCAAGTGATCTTTGAGCACCCCATATGAGGCCAGATTTGTACTAAGCACCACAGTGGGAAGGGAGTAGTAATAAGGAAATATAAAACTAGGTTTCAGATCATTTGACATATGTTACCGTGTTAGAGATTTAAACATATGTATATAAAACACTAACTTTACATCACAGCATATCAGTGTCATTTAAGTCACATAGACAACAATAGCTAAAGAATTCAGAGCGGGAGAAATTACTGGAAAAGGAAGAACGGTTTTCAAGGCAGCTTTGCAAAAGCAGCCAGTGTTGGGTCTTGAAGGAGGGTAAGATCCCAGCAGAGGGGAGAGAAGCCAGTAACAGCATAAACAAAGGCACAGAGCAGGATCTGCACAGTCTGTTTAGATTTAAAGAATAATGAGTAGACTCGCCCGGCTAGGATGAAGGCCCTGTGATGAGAATAATGGGAAATTAGGTTCCAAAGCCAGGCCAAATTATCTTCATTTTTTTCCCCCAATAAAAAGAACTGCCCAAGTCACCTACTTCCAAGAGGCCCCATTGTATCCTGGTCCTGAACAGGAAATATGCAGTTAAGAAGGGAATGTGCAGTATTACCACAACTCAGCCACCACCAATTACGCCTCAAGAGCACCATGTTAACTCCTCACTAGCCAAAGGCAGTTTCTCTAGTTCGTGCTTCATCTATTTCCACCAACCAGTTTAAAGTGTACACCCACTACGTGCTAATCCACTTACTAAACCCCCTAAATTACTCAAAAATGAAGAAGATAGAATTGAATTCTTAACCTCAAAGAATTCCTCTTATTTTTTCTCTTCTTGTATTTTCCTCTTATTTTTCTTGTGTCACAGTTCCCTGCTCTTCCACTATTTCTTAGAGACAGTATTTATTGAGGAATTCCATCAAACCTTCTGTAGCCCTTCCTTGCTAAACACATCTTAATCATGCTGGTAGATTTAAAAAGAGAAGAAACTCAAGTCCGTAAATAATTTGGCTTCAACAGGGAAGTAGTTAAATTCTCAGTTTAACCACTCATTCTCTCCTCAGTGGTTAAGAGTTGGCTCTAACTGCCAGAAAATATCTTTTGCATCTCCTTCTGATGAGAAACAAGACGCCTCTCTTCTTGTCTAAAAGAGGAATTGAAGTCATGGCCATGCCAAGAGAGTACAGTCCAACTTACCCTTCTAAGCATGACTTGGTCCAGCCTCTGAGCAGGTCCCTAAGACAGCACAGGATGCCTGGAAAATCCTCCCTCTCACTGTGCCAAGCCATGTGTCTCCTTTCATTTAAATACTTCCTGAAATCCCACCCTCTGTGCTCCCTTATGACTTCGGAGAAGAGTAATGAAGTCCTTCCCGTCCTCAGATCCTGTCTCCCCATGAAAAGCTTTTGGCCACTTTCCCTGATCACACCCACAACCTCAATCAGGCTTTGCATTCTTCTTTGCTCCACACTCCTAAATATATGTGCCCTTGAAGTGTACTCATTATAAATAGCCTACATTTTAACTCATCTGGGATCCTGTAAACCGTTTCTGGCGGTCCAAGAAGTCTTGAGCTTGTTAGGATCTAGGGAACTAGCCTTGTTTGGGGTTGTTGTCATCAATGAATTGAGACAGGACTACATCAAACAAGCATTTGTTCACACAGCATTTCCTCTCTTAGGCCATGTGAATGATCCCAACTGTAAAACCAATATTTCCATAGCATTTACAAAATGCTTTCAGATCCATGACTTTAATTTTTCTTCAACATAACCCTGTGAAGTACCATTTGCATAATCCTCTCTTAATAAGGAAATGGAAGCTAAAGGAGGTTAAAAAACTTGCCTTTGGTCAAGTAATAAATGGGGCCAGGAAAACTATTTGGGAATAATTCCATGTACCTGCACCTGACATCATAAAACAAAATAAATCTCGGATGGATTAAATGGTTAAGCATAAAACATACAACTATTAAGAAGAAACATAGCTAACGATTTGCCTGATCACGAGATGAAGAAAGGTATTTTACAGATGAAAGCAATAGAGGCCAGGTGCAATGTCTCACACTGGTAATCCCCACACTACTACGGGAGGCCAAGGCAGAAGGATCACTTGAGCCTAGGAGTTTGATACCAGCCTAGGAGTTTGAGACTTGCTATGAGACAACATAGCAAGACCCTGTCTCTACAAGAAAAAAAAATTAGCCAGATGTGGTAGCACATGCCTGTAGTCCAGCTACTTGAGAGGCTGAGTCAGGAGGGTCTCTTGAGCCCAGGAGATGTAGGCTGAAGTGAGCCATAATCACATCACTGCACTCCAGCCTGAGTGACAGAGCTAGACCCTGTCTCCTGCCCACCAAAAAAGCAATGGAAAAAATCCCAAAAGAAAAGCATTCTGCTCTTGCCACCATGTAAAATATGTTTTTGCTCCGCATTCACCATCTGCATGATTTTGAGGCCTCCCCAGCCATGTGGAACTGTGAGTCAATTAAATCTCTTTCCTTTATAAATTAAAAAAAAAAGAAAAGAAAAGCTAAGACTACATAAAAATATAAGACACTGATGTGTCACAAAATCAAATAGAAAGCCAAAATAGTCTGAGGGAGAACTGCCTGAGAAAGGAGTGCCTTCCCAACTACAGATTTCAGGCAAATATATTTTAAAATCCCTCTAAATTAACAGATACTAAAAATAGAGCAGACAACTTGTAGAAAAGTAAACATAATTAGCTAATAAACCTATTTTTAAGGTTCAACTTTAGTAAGAATCAAAGATGTACAAAATAATATAATAAAACACTGTTTTTGCCTGTCAATGTAATTGTAACGGCAATACACAACGCAGCTAATGGTGCAGTGAAGTGTACACGACCATTACACTGATGAAAGTATAAACTGATGTAATTCTCCTAGAGCAATTAATAACTACCTACCAAGACCTGAAAAATATTCAGACATGTTGATCTAGTAATTCCACTCTGGGAACCTATTTCATGGAAACAATCAGGAATATTCTAGAAAGTTTATGTATGTTACTATTCATCAGTAATATTTAAATCATAATTAATTTGTACAAATCAACATTCTACTATATATAATAAAAATACCAAGCAATATTAGTAAAAAAGTATATAAATTATAATGAAAGAGCAAATGTATTTATCATATATAAAATATATAATATATAATTTATTATATGATACATAATACATATAACATATATTAAATGATATAATTTATTATATTATTAAATACAATGTATGTACATATTATTAAATACAATGTGCATATTTATGTGTGTATATATTTGTATCTATATTTACGTATATTCATACATATATAAATATATATGTATATATATTTTATATAATATGTATGTATGTATATATACATATAAATTATATATAATATATATATAATTTATATACATACACACACACACACACACACACACACACACATATGATCCTCCTGCCTTGGCCTCCCATGGTAGCGCTGAGATTACCAGTGTGAGACATTGCACCCAGCCTCCATATATATATATGATATTTAATCATTATATAGACATTGTATTTAATATGATAAATATTACATCATTTACTGTATGACATATACACACATAAACATACACACACACAAATATACACACACATACATGTTGTATTTAATAATATGATCTTGATTATATAACTATATATATGAACAGGTAGGTTGTCCAGGATGTAGACAATAAGGACTTAGGAAGGCAAAATATTTTATCAGGGAGTAACACCTGTAAAAGACAAAGAGGAACAGCAGGATTGCATGGAAGGACCCTCAAACTGCAGTGCAGATGTGGAAAATCTGTGCCACCCCAACAAGTAGCAACAAAGCAAAGATCACCCTTTAGAAAAGACCTATACTGAGAGAAGTAGCCAGGCTTTGTGGCACAAGCTTGCCAGTCACCTGCTGGGACCACCACTAAAATAGTGGGACCATGGCTCAAATGCTGAGGCCAGTCTCGAAGTTGCTAACAGCTGGAGCCAAGGTATCTCTGGAAGGGGAATCTGAGTGGTCCACAACTATACACAGAATAAAGGCTGGGAATGCACCAAAATGTTAGTAGTGACAATGGAATTATACATTATCTTTATTTTCCTCTTTATACTTTTCTATATTTTTCATGTTTTTGCAGAAAGCATAATAACCAGAAGAAAGTATTAGACTCAGAAAAATAAAATTTTTTAGTTTTAAAATGAGGCCTATCTAGGGATTTCTGTGTTCCTTAGTCTCTCTTACTTCCATCTTCACACGTCCTCTGAGAGTGGTAGTCCTAATGTATTCATTTTAATAGTTTGCTTAGAGACATTTGTGTTAGGACGTTATTTCCAGAACAAGACAAAGCCTTAAATTACACACATATACACACAGACTACTGCTTTTGGTTCACTTTCTGCAATCTTGTTGTTCTTCAAGTTTTACAAGCAAGTTTCCAGTTTCTCTCTCATTGTTAGACCACATTGGAAGAGGAGTCTGGGCAGGCAAAGATGGGAGTTTGCACTTACTGCCTGCGACATGCAGGGCAAGAGCTTTACAAAAAACAAGGTCCAGAGTCAAGTATGTAGCCATACATCTAGTAAAAGCTGGAGACAGGATTCACTCCAGCCAGTTTGGTCTCAAATCTTTGCTCATTCATCTACCCCTAATGCCTTTAATCAAGAAATATCCATATCCTGCAGCTCAGCAAATTTGGCAAAGCTGATCTTCAGAAACACCATTGCATGCAATGTGGAGTTCTGCCAAGAGTGGGCAGAAAGTGAAGAGACTTGTGTTCTAACCCTGGCTGTGTTCAAGGTGTCAGATGACCTTGGACAATTTGTTTTCTTGCCCGTGGAAGCAGTGGCTGGGACTAGCGATTTCAAAAGGGCTTTCCTGCCCTTAACCTCTGACTCTCTCAATATTCATTTATTTGTGCATTATATATGCAATTAATACATTCATTTATGTATGCATATAATGCTCTCAGGAAGCCATTGCTATTGCCATGCCACACCTAAATAAATCATGAAGTCATTCTGCTTCTATAGAAAACCAAGATCTTTAAACTGTTCCCTGCTACTGCCTCACCCAGAACTACTGATAAAGACAACTGCATTCACCGCAGCATTATTTACCAGACAAAGACTGGCAACAATTCAAACAAACACCAGTGGATAGAGGACTAATTCAATAAGCTATGGCACGGCGTTGCAATGGAATACTATGCAGACATATGAAAGATTTAGGGGACTTAGCCAATACTGTCTAGGCTGGGCTTCTGGGACACCACATTCTCATATTTCCCTCCTCTTTGATTGGCTGTCTTGTCCCAGCCACCTGTGTTGGACCTTCTTCCTCCTCCCAACATCTAAATGTGAAAAGGACCCAGGAATCAGTCCCTGGCCTTCTGTCTATGCTCTCTCTCTGCATTCAATCCCAAAGTTTAAAATAGCGTCTTACGATACCCAAAATTCTATCCCCAACTCTAGCCCAAGCCATGCCCTCTGAAGTAAACAACTGATTGCTTTCTGAATATTGTATTCATTAATATTTGAGTGCCCATTAAGGGCCAGGCACTGACTGTTCTAGGCACTGAAAATACAGCAGTGGAAAAACAAGACAAAATCTCAGCCCTCCTTAACATTCTAGCAGCTATACCAGAAAACAAACAAGGAAATGGTAATTATGTTCTGTAATGCCAGGTAGTGATTAAGAACTGTGCAGGAAAATAAAAACAGTAAGAGGGCAGAAATGATGGGAGCTCTTTGAGATGGGATGACTGGGGAGGGCCAGCCTGGGGAGGTGACATACAGGAGTGATGCATGCCAAGGACAGGGTGGACAAGGCTTCCAGGTGAAGAGAACAACAAGGACAAGATCCCAGGACGGGGATGTGTTGGCATATTAAAGAAAAGGAAGGAGGCCAGTGTGGCTAAGCAGAGTAAGATGTAGGAGTCAGGGGAGAGGACATCACTGCAGCGGACAGGTGATGAGCCCATGAGGCCCAGTGACCATGGCGAGGAGTTTAATTAATGAATATGTGTGCTGATACAGAACAATCTCTAAGAAGTATTATTCCATGAAAAAGTGAAGTGCAGCTGCTGCCTGGACTCCTTCCAGAAGGACACACAAGAAACTGTAAAAGGTGGTTACCTCTGGAAATGGATAACAATAGTAGGGGGCAGCAACAGAGAAACCTATTTTTCAGTGATAATTTTTTGTACTGTTTCAATTATCTCCAGGGACATGAATTATTTTTTCAATTTATAAAAATCTGCTTCTGTCTGGTCACTGGTGGTGTTCTAACTGGCCCAGTGGACTAAGCCACATTTGCCTCATGAATAGAACTCCTCAGCCTCATCTGTTGCCTCCCAGGGTCCTTAAGCTTTTCCAGTTCGTTTTGTTTTCTGAAGGGAGGTCACCACATCCTGTAGGTTCATTTTTGTTTCAATTTGTTTTGCAGGAGGGAGGTTCCTCACCACTAAGACCAAAGACCAAAGACTGAGGTCTCGGTGGCTCTGCTGTGGAAGGCTACTTCTCCACTCTCCTCCCAGGGAAGCTGAGAGCTTTCCTGTTCCTGTGTTACAGTGCCCCTACTCTTCCAGTGGCTCCTGACTGTTCCAGACCTCAGGCACCCAACTCCAGGGTGCACCCATCACATTAGTTTGGACAATACTATTTTTATTTTATGTATTTATTTATATATTTAGAGATGAAGTCTTGCTCTGTTGCCAAGCTGGAGTGCAGTGGTGCAATCTTGGCTCCCTGCAACCTCCACTGCTCGGGTTCAAGTGATTCCCCTGCCTCCAGAGTAGCAGGGACTATAGGCGTGTACCGCCATGCCAGGCTAGTGTGTGTGTGTGTGTGTGTGTGTGTGTGTGTGTGTGTGTGTGTGTGTCTTAGTAGAGACGGGGTTTCACCATGTTGACCAAAATGGTCTTGATCTCCTGACCTTGTGATCTGCCCACCTCAGCCTCCCAAAGTCCTAGGATTACAGGCATGAACCACTGTGCCCGGTCAACAATACTATTTTTAAATGACAACCAGAACATGCAGGAGGTGAAGGAGCTGTTTCCCATGCCACTGTTTGTCCCTGGCCTGGCCCCAAGAACTTGAGACCCAAAGCCATAGCTGTCTTGATTCACAGATGAGGAAACAAGCTTACAGAGTGCAATGGTTGTCCAGAGTTGCACCGTGAGTTTATGAAAGAATCAGGACTAAAATTTAGTTCCCCAGATTTCCAGTTCCAGGCTCTTTCCAGCTAGATCTCCACCCCAATCTTAAGTCCAACCCAATTAGCCTTTCCCGAAGCTGCATGCTTGACTTTCAGCAGAAGCTGAAGCAAGAAGAGGGAGAAGGAGAGTGAGTTCCCAACCAAGGCAGCTTCCGGAGCCTCCAAAGGAGCACTGGCCTCTCATGAATTTGGCAAGTGCTTGGGGCCAGTTCATAAATGCTCCTGGGTCTTTTAGAGACACCCTAGTAATCTCCTCGAATCTCCTTTGCAGACCTCAACACACACATGATTTCCTTCTCATGATCTAAAAAAAGAATCAGAATCAGGTTTATTTAAGTTGCCTGCAAAAACCTCATACTCATACCAAAAAATAAAAAAGGATAGGGGTTGATAATTTCTTTCTTTTTTTTTTTTTTGTATTGAGATGGGGGTCTCTCTATGTTGCCCTGGCTGGTCTTGAACTCCTGAACTCAAGGGTTCCACCCACCTCAGCCTCCCAAAGTGCCGGGATTATAGACCACCACACCAGGCCAGAGTTGGTAATTGTAAAAGCAAACATCAAATGATCAAATAAAGCAACACTTCTCTTTGATAATGTATGATCATAAAGAGGAATGTTTAAAAAGACACCAAGGACATGAGATCCTATTTTTAATGAATTTATTTACCAAAGGTTACATACTCACACAGACTCACCTGCCCTAGTCAGAATGCATGACAAGATTTGGGAATGACAGGTCTGATAGCAGAGAATCAAGAGAAAACTTTACAAGTAGCTTTCCTGTAATGCCCCCACAAAAATTCATTGCTAAGAGTTTTTATCCAGAGCAGGGAATGACAGTGTCATACAATCCAGCTTTGTGTGCAGAGAGATTACCTGCATCATGCATGCTTTGTGTGGCAATGCTGCAGGTCTGTATCCACACAGCTGTGTCCCAGCATCATTCACATGGAGGGTCCTGAACATACAAAGACTTCGACTGCTTTGTACAGAAACCTCACCAGTTGATCTTACTGTGCCTAGAACCACAGGTGTCTGAACAGCTTCTGAGGATGACTTTAGACAAGCATCTCCTTAGGAATTCTAGGACTGACTCTAACCTCTGACAGTACTCAGTTACAAATAACAAACCATATTCTAACTTGCCAGCAAATTAGTCATTCTTACTACAATTGCTATTTCTTTGGGGGAATGTATATTATTATATTATTTTGGATTGCTATTTTATTAATAATTTCATAACCATAAATAATATGAAAATTACAGCTACTACCTTTTATTGAACACTTTCTGTATGCCAGATGCCCTTTTAATCAAGTGGCCTAAATATCTCATTTAATGTTCAAAGCAATCTTGGTAATAAATTATGATAATTCCCCAGGTAACAAAACTGAAAATATGTTTATAAGTTGCCAGTTGTACCGCTGATAAGTCAGGTCCACCTGACTCTAACATTCATGTTTTAACCACCAAGTTACATGGTCTCCCATTCCTGCGTATTTAGAGCATTTATCGTACATGCTACAGGCGTCATGAAGAAACTGACTCTGTTGTAGACTCTAACTTGGAGCTTTCTGCTAGTTAACCAAAGGAGTAACAATAAACATTAGATTTATCTTCATACTACTGCTGCCATGTAGGTGAAGAAAATACTCCATCAAGAGGAAACTGTGGAACTTTTATATTTACAGCTACAGTTGAGATCTGGGTTAGGTAATTCATTCCCCTAAAAAATCTTTATGACATCATATTGCATACTATTAACTGGCAATATGTCATTAACCTAATTTCTTTCAGTAAGAGTGAATTAGGACCTCCTATAAGCTAGGCATTAAATAAAAATACAGATTTAAAAAAAAAAAAAAAAAAAGACAAGGTCCCCAGGCCCCAAGGAACTCACATTCTAGTGGCAGAAATTTCTATTTGTGATTAGAATTGCCCTGAAAGTACAAAGTCCAAGAAAGCTTAGAGTCATTCTGTCTAGAGGAATCCAAGAGAGCTTGGCATTTGAACTAGATATGGAATTTAAACTGGGTCTTGAAGTGTGGGCAGGAACTTAAAGGCCAACAGAGTGCATGAAAGAGAACTTCAAAGAGAAAATACCATAAGAGAGCCTTGGGATGCCACCGTTAGTGCCGGCAGAGCCAACAAGCACCTATGTAGCTAGGTGGTAACAAATGAGATTGAGAAGGACGGTTAGGTCCAGATCCTAACAGGCCTAGAATCTCACATGTTAAGAAGATTGAGGCCAGGTGCAGTGGATCACACCTGTAATCCCAGCACTTTGAGAGGTTAAGGTGGGCAGATCATGAGGTCAAGAGATCGAGACCATCGTGGCCAACATGGTGAAAACTTGTCTCTACTAAAAACACAATATTTAGCTGGGCATGGTGGTGTGCACCTGTAGTCCCCGCTACTCAGGAGGCTGAGACAGGAGAATTGCTTCAACCTGGGAGATGGAGGTTACAGTGAGCTGAGATCGTACCACTGCATTCCAGTCTGGGTGACAGAGCCAGACTCCATCTCAAAAAAAAAAAAAAAAAAAAAAAGAACAAGAAGAAGAAGAAGATTGAACACACAGGAAAACAGTGAGCCATCAAAAGTTTCTGAGCCCAGGGGTACAGCAACCAAAAAGCTTTCCTGGCAAAGAAAGATCCCTCTGGAGCTCAAGTGGCTAACAGATTAATAGGTATCTGGGTCTGGGTAGCTTTGGTGGCTCTGAATATTTCATTAAATGAATTTCCTAAACAAAGAAAGGATGATACATTTTAATGTGTTTCTCTCTCTCTCTCTTTCTCTCTATGGCAACTAATCGTCATTATCTCAGAACTCTGAGCTCAAGAAGATATTTCCTCTGTTTACCTTCAGAAAGAACAAGGCAAGGGTTTACTCTGAATATTAAATGTGCATTTTTATAGGTTTACAGCTTAATTAAATAGCGTTGAAATCCATGCGCAGGTTATTGAAAGCATAAGTACCTGAAATGATAGGGGGAAAAATACTTAGAAAGTTGCCATGTTAAAGTATTGTTATTAAAAGAACAGAAAACTCCTATTGAAAAAACAATTTATTATGCCCTGGGTTCTGTCAACTGCAGCTAAATCCATGTCCCTTGGGTTCTTAGAGCATCTTTCTCCACTACAAAGAAAGTGAAGGAAGGAAATATGATCCAGTCCACCCCATGAACCTCCTTGCCTCCTCATTCCCCCACATATGTAGGCAGTGTCTACCACCCAACACTAACATCATAACCCACTTCTACCATTGTGGTGTATGTGACTCCAAACGTTCTTTAGAAATCAACCCAAAAAACACATTAAATTTGGACAATTACCTGGGACAGCAGTGCTGTTGAAAAAGGAAGCAATGATACTAGTCAAACAAAAGGAGTAAATTCTCATGAAATACACCAGCATATGTATTTGGTTGGTCATCTATTCACTGAGTGAACAGAGAGCACCTGATATATGCCCAGCACTGGCCCAGGTATTGTGAATGCTAAGAGAAATCAGAAACAGCCCTTCTTGTCAATGAACTCCATCAATCTCGACATTTACTACAATTCTGTAACTGCATTGTTGAGAGGAGGAAACTGATGCTTAGAGACACTAATTCACTTCAAGATCGAAGATCACATCCAGGGGGAATTTGGAGCGAGACAAAAGGACCATAGTGAGAATTAGGTGAGGATTTAGCCTCTGACTCCAAGCACAAACACAGGAGGGCCCATGTCATAAAAGAAATCCTGGAGTCTGGGGGCCAAATGTACACAGGGGGATTGCAAATGAGAGGGCAAAACACAACTTAGGTAAGAAGCAATGTGGACCATTATGTTCCCCCAAGACCATCTTAGCACTAAAAACATGAAAGAGATTGATTCAATACCCATAGTAAAGATATTCAAGAGACAGTATATATAGTGATAAAATGTGCCACCTCTGGAGACACAAAGTCGTGGGTTCAAATCCCAGCTCTGCACCTTTATAACTGTGGACAAGTTATTTAATAACTATGGACAAATTAATAACCGTGGGCTGGTTACTAAAGCTTGCATGGGTTGATAACCTTTACTACAAGAAACTGTGGTGAGAATTATATAAGAGACAACATACACAAATGCTTTAGTGTAGTGCCTGGCACTCAGTGAGAATCAATAAAAGTGAGCTATGATGCGTCAAACTCAGTAAGTCCCAAAATGAAATCATTATCTGTTCTCAAACACCTGTTTATTCTGTGCCTGAATTCTCTATTGGCATGATTTTCGCCCACTCACCAAAATCAGGAGCCATTCTCAGTTCCATTTCTCAAACCACCACCCTTCCACCTTCTTCTACCACCATCATCATCACACCTAATATTTCTGATGCCTTTCTATGTTTGAAGATGCTAAGACAAGTACTTTAGAAGATGACCTTCTTTAATTGGGCAGAAGAAAACCCTTTTGAGGAAGACACTGTCATTATCTCGATTTTGCATTTGGGGCAGGTGCAACTTCTAGAGAGGTTATGAAACTTTCCTAAGGTCATATAGCTCTTAAGTGAGAGCAGGAAGATTTTATAGACAGTCTGAGTCAAAATCCACGCACTTAAATGCTACACTACATAGCCTCCCAATGAACAGGTCACTCACCAACCCCTACAGGTCCCTCTTTCCAATTCCTCTTGGCTCTATCCTGTCACCACCCTCGGGCCACAGCCTGCTCTCCTAAAGCACAGATATACAGTGTGTTGCATTTTGGAACAATCGAGCTTCGAATGTCAAGCTAATGGGGAATTTGACCAAGGAGAAGTGTGTGAACCGGAGAAAAAGTATTGCTGAGCGAGGGGCAGCCTTGTTGGCGAGGGCAGACAGGAGGGACAGAGCCAGGGAGGAGACCAGTGCATCAGTGTAGGTGTGAGGTACAGAGGGCCTGAAGCAAGGGAGTGGGAGTGGGAACAAAAAGAAAGGCTGGATGCGACAGACATTACCTCACCAGGCACAAATACTCTCGAGGCTGGAACTCAAGTTTAATAATTCTGTTACTAGGGCAACAGCAAAAGAACCTAACTCAGAGAGAACCCCTCAGAGTCTGTTTCTGCACAGAAGAGTGGTGGCTCTAAGCTGGGAAAACAGTTGAAGGCGAATGGCCAGGTGACGCAGCAAGACCTGTGGACCAAGACTTCACATATTTTAGACCCTTCACCCTCTACAGTTTGGGGAGTAGAGACATTTGAAACAGGCTTTGCAAGAAGGAAGATAGCAAGATCTAGGAAGCTAAAGCTATTGAAGCCCCGTGATAGATTAGTAATACTGCCTCTGATTTTTATTTATTTATTTATTTATTGTTTGAGCCAGGGCCTCACTCCATCGCCCAGGCTGGCATGCAGTAGCACAGTCACAGCTCACTGCAGCCTCAACTTCCCGGGCTCAGATGATTCTCCTACCTCAGTCTCTAGGGTAGCTGGGACTACAGGTGTGTGCCACCACACTTGACTGATTTTGTATTTTTTGTACAGACGGGGTTTTGCCATGTTGCCCAGGCTGGTCTAGAACTCCTGGGCTCAGGTAATCCATCCACCTCAGCCTCCCAAAGTGCTGGAATTATAGGCATGAGCCACTGCACCAGGCTGCCTCTGATATTTAGACTAATCGAAGAACACCAGGAAGAGATGAGGAAGGGATGCCTCTGCCACATCTGTCATCATGGAGGCTCTTGTGGAAAAGAGTTCAAATGGGAGCATGTCTGGCAACAGAAGTGAAAGCATAGATCCAAAAGCTGACCACTGAGCTATCTGCTTTTCTTCTATTTGGCATCATTGGAACTATGGCCAGGCCTTAAAGGTAACTTCTTCAGTGTGTCCAGGAAGTAAAGTGCTAGGAAGAGGTTATCTGTAGAAGTAGATTCATGAGCTCTAGGTGGGAAGTACCGATACTCTGCAAGGCCCACAGGAGAGCAAGCCTTCTTCCTATGAATCCCCTTGCTCCTGCTCCATTTGTTCTTTTGTCCTTTCAGGAATATTGTGATGAGATAGCCCTCATCGCATCATTCCATTCGTTTCTTTGTCAGCCAGCCCAGCCAGAAAAGAAATCGCCTTTCAAAATCATTAGGCAATCTAGCTACATTCTCACCAGCCTAGGTACCTAGATATTCACTCATTTTCTGAGTAAGCTTAGGCAAATTGTTTTTCCACTTAGTTTCTTTACCTGCAAAAAGAAAAAATTTATATATCTGTTTATGTGTGTGTGTGTGTGTGTGTGTATGTGTATATATATATATATATATATATATATATATATACCTTAATTTCAAAGTTAATATATGAACTTAAAGCCTGAAAAGTGTCATAAGCCTTCTGAAAGACAAGGAAACCCAAAGCATAAATAAAGCGTTTTACAAACAGTAGTTTGAGCTGCTGTGGGGACAAGGCACCATTTAGGGCTAGAGTGAGACTATGTATTTCATGGATCTGATGAAAACAATAATCAGCATTCTGAGGCACTTGCCCATGATGTTGTAGTACAGCTCAGTAGTTAAGGGCTTCTGCCCAGGAGTAAAACTTCCTGTTCCAATACAGCCTTCGTCACTCACCAGCTTTATGCCTAAGGGTGAGTGGCACCTCTTGGAGCTTCTCTGTCTTCATTCATAAGATGAGGGTCATGCAATATGACTCACTGGGTCCCTGGGAGGATCACATTCCTGACACAGAGTAAGTAGTAAATGGTGGTTATCATGTTGCCTTAAATCACAGGCAATCTCTGTAACAACACTGGAAAAGCAATTTTCATCATCTCTATTTTACCAAAGAGAAAATCAAAGCTCATAAAAGCTAAGGTGTGTGCCCAAAGTCACATGGTAACGAGTCTTCTCACTATAAAGCTCACACTACACCAGTTTACTCTCCCATACTGAAATCTACAAGGCACCTATAAAGCATCCATATTCTCTTCCCAAATCAATGGGCTTAGACAGCTGCCATTATTGGCAAAGTCACAAATCAAGTTTCAGGCATAAGGACTGCTACACATCAGCCAAGCCACAGGCAACAATACATTGATTTGCTATAAGCTGAAAACATGATCCAATTCTGCCCCTAAAAAGGGTATACAGTTTACAGGCTTCCCTTTGGATTCCTCTAGATCATGAATCCTGCAGAAGTGTAGAATGCGGATGAAGCCTGGAAATCAAAGACATCCCTGGGGAATGCAAGAAATGAGAGCGGTTTCTTTTGGCCTTTACTCTGTTAGGGTCCGATCTCCTGAGTGGAGACTTCGGCAGCCTGAAGGGAAAAGACAAAAATAGTTTCTAGCAGCTGACACTGCAAACAGAACCAAGGCTCATGAATAGACAGATACATACATATTTAGCCCTTACACCTCCGCCCTCTCGGCATGTTTTGGAACTACTTTTCCACTTTCAGGCTGAACTTCTTGTTCATTTTCATCTGCTTACCATGGTCCCGAAGCCCCACACCTGCTGAGAGATGACTTTGCTGAAGAAGGCCGAGGCAGTGTCGAAAGTCTGGAGTGAACTGGATACCATAAGTGGCTCCTACACCAAAGTCCTTGAGACTGTGACATTCTTTAGACCTGAACCCACAACATTCCCTGCCTGGGGAGCAGTTTACCAAAGTACTGACTTGTTTGCCCCTACATTGCTAACCCCATGTAAATCCCAAGTTGAGCACACTGGCAATTTCAACTGAATAAAATGGCACGTGCATTTCCTTCTGCTGTTTTTCTCCTCAGAAAATAAAAAAGCATGCCGAAATTAAATATCCCTTAGCACTTGTACCCAGGCAGCTGAGTGGACTATTTACTAGCTAACGTTCATGGTCTGCTTTGTAATCGCTTGACTCTGTCTTGATTGTTTGGGTTTTAATGCTTCAATCATCTGTTCTCTCCCTTCACAACCGAAGCTTGATGGAATTTTAAAACTGGGAAATCCTTTGGAGAATGTTCTATCTTGTTTTACAGAAAGAAAGTCAAGGCCTTTAGAGGTCATGAAGTCATACTGCCTCAGTATCTCAATTGTGTTCACTTTGCCCTATGTCACCCGGCCTCTTCCTTGTAAGATATCAGGGGCTGTGCCCACCTGTCCTTTGGCTCACCAGAGAGCTGTTTGGAGGCATGATGGCACCTGAGAGGGATCATTAAGCTGGGAGGACAGTGCCTCCATCAGATATAGCTAAAAATAGGAGCCTGCCTGAGAGCAGAGTCAGCTAGCACGGTTCTATGAGATAGGAGGGGCCCCTCCAACTGCTCACTTGATACTCCACCTGTCCTCCTGGAAGGATGGGCACACCAGCTACCCAAGGCAAAGGGACAGGCTAATAAAACAGCTGCACACACTAAGGGCAACCATGCTGCAGCTGAAGTTGCATGAGCTGCTTGCTGGGGCGGGAGAATTCCCTTTTTGCAACCACCTGATAGGTGGGGCTACATAGTGTGATTAGAAGGAGTAGGAAGGCTCTCCTCTTGGCCCCAAAATACTTCTGCTGGTTGCTGGATGGTGCCTAAAACCTTTCCGTTATGAAGGAATTTGAAGTCCTAAAGATACTTGGAAATTATCTACTTCATTTACCTCAATATGGAGATGACAGAAATAAAGCCCCAAGAAATTAAGCACTTCAACCAAGGGCAAACAGCCTATCTAGGACTTCCCAATGCAGGATTTCTGAAATAATAGTTTCAAAAGCTGTTCTTCAAAAACAAAATTTCTTTAAGATTCTGAAATCAGGTAATTCAAGCAATGCCACATTTTCTATTTCTCCTTTGTCGAGTCTACTTATTCTTTATTGAACTCAATAAAGGTAAACACATTAGAGATGAGGTACACACTTTAGAGATGTGGTCTAACCTGGCAAAGCTGAAATAAGCTTGTGAGTGTCCAGACTTCAGGATCAAAAAAATACGGCTACCTCAAACAAAAGGAATATTCCCTGAGGTTAAACCACTCATAGTGCTTTGTTAAAATGGTAACACTCCAGAATCAGGCACAGCTGACTAGTGTCCATGAATAACCTTTAGCATGATATATTTACCTAAGGCTTTTCTAAGTAGAGCACTTGTAACCATACAGCCAAACAGGTAAGTCCAATCCTGAGGCTACAATCCTGAGAAAGCTAGTGTGGATAAGGAGGCTGGAAATGAAATAGGGCAACCTGAAGACGGGGCTCACTGAAGGAAAGAGGGAAAGTCAGAAAGAGGGAGAAAGGCGTAAAAGGTGAAGCATCAGCAAAATCAGTCCATGGTGATTTGGCAGGTGAATCAGTGATCATCTCTCATCAAACAGAAGCAGAAAACAAAGCCCTTCCAAACAAACCATCCCTGCCACACTCCACCCACAAAACACATCCTCGCCACAGCTCCCAGAGCAGTCACTCTGGAAATTAATTCTTTTCTATAGACTTTATGTGCCAGGTTTCTCTCCTCGGCAATCACGTAAGATCTAGGAAGGAACTTATTTTTTTAATAGAATTTGTTTTAATTATGAGGAAAGGGTGGCTGCCCTATCAATTAAGTCATGCTTCAATTAGTACAGCTATCATTTGGGTCATTACTTTAAGTATTTGAAATGTCTACTTAAAGAAGGTCACTTTCAATTTGGTAAACACGCCTAAGTCATCATATTAATTCACAGCCAGTCACCCAAGGAATGCTGAGTAAGTAAACAATCAAGCATTAGCTAACCAGCCACAAATCCATTTGACTTTATTAATTTCTGTCTTGGCAAAGAAGCAAGAGAAGGAAGCAAACCACCAGAGACATTCTCACATCGTTCATTCACTATACATTTATTACATACCAGGTGCCAGTCACTGGTAGGTTTCAATATGTCATTAATATTCACAACTCAGTTATACATGAATGCTTTTAAAAAATGAAACCCAATTTTCCCAAAAATAAAAATTTCAGTCCCTCAGATGTTTTATTTCTGCCTGATGCAACCCTTCACCTTCCAGGTTTTCTATCCCTCCCTCCAAAAGACTCCCATCACCTGACAAGTAATTAATGAATATAAACTCACACTGGAAGTACTAGAGAGGCACTATTTTAAAAGTCCTAGGAGAATACGAGTGGTAAAAAAAAAATAGTTCTATTGTTGCACTCAGATTTTTTTAAATATACATTTGGGTTTTGTGTTAGGAGGCGTAGCTTATACTTGTTCAAAAAGTTTTTTAATAAAATACACACATATATATATGTTCCAAATGCAGAGAGAGATGTATACATCCTAGGAATAAAGTCTTAAAAGAGTGCCACTTTATCAGAGGAATTTCCTTTGCCTCATTTCAAAGGAAGCACCCCCTTTCCCATCTGCTCCTGACAACACTGAAAAACTGGCACCCATTCAAATCAATACCCAAGAAAAGACCCACGCTGAGAACTGACCTCAAGCTCTGCTCATCAGTAAGAAAAGGAGTTGGCCTGGAGATGTCCCACGTTCCCTCTATGGCCTGCAGATTAGGGGGTCCAGTGTCACCTAATCTTCTACTACAGCTCCATGGGGAGAGGGTACAGATACCATACATATCCACACACTGAACCCAGCCTGGTCCCCGACAAACGCATGCTGCAGGCCCCTACCCATGAGGCCCCAACTTTCCCCAGGGAGCTCCAGCCAGCTTACCAAGATACACAAAACACCCCCACACCACCCAGAAGGAGAGAGGAATCTCTTTCCCTCAGCCAGACAGTCTCCTGAGGCTGCTGACATCACAAAGGTGTCAACTGGCCACCTCATTGTCATGTGGTTCTCCCCTGGCTCCCCTTCACTTGCAAACACAGGGAAAGGGTGAGACCTTTCAAAGCTGCCAAATGGGCAAGCTTCCAGCGGCAGTCTGGGAGAGAGTGGCAGAGCCACCAAGCTGGGCGGCAGGGCAGTGAGCCTCGCGTTTCAATTTCTGTTCAGTTCTCCTGTAATGGAAAATTGCTTTGCACAAAGCTAAAGTGTTACAGTTCTTTCCAGCGCCCCTCCCCCGCCCCACTCCCCCACTGGCAGCCTTCGGATCAGAGGGACAGAGCCCGCAGGAAGGTGGAAGGACGGTGGTTGTGGCTTCTTACTATGTCCCTTGCTTCAGGCCCTGGCCCTGGGTGGTTACTCTTTTCCTTTGGAATGGGGCTGGTATCAGGGTCAAAGTGTCCAAATAATTGTCTGTGTCAAGCCCAAGAAGTAATCTGCACAGGGAGACAGTTAACCGAATACCCACTTGACATACCCCTGAACGCCCGGAGGCTGTTCCTGAACGAGAACAGAATCACTAGTTTGCCAGCAATGCATCTAGGACTCCTCAGTGACCTTGTTTATTTGGACTGTCAGAACAACCGGATTCGAGAGGTGATGGATTACACCTTCATCGGGGTCTTCAAACTCATCTACCTTGACCTCAGCTCCAACAACCTGACCTCGATCTCCCCATTCACTTTCTCGGTGCTCAGCAACCTGGTGCAGCTGAACATTGCCAACAACCCTCACCTGTTATCGCTTCACAAGTTCACCTTTGCCAACACCACCTCTTTGAGGTACCTGGACCTCAGAAATACCGGCTTGCAGACCCTGGACAGTGATGCCTTCCACCACCTCCCTGTTCTCGAGACCCTGTTTCTGAGTGGAAACCCCTGGAAGTGCAACTGCTCTTTCCTGGACTTCGCCATCTTCTTAATAGTGTCCCATATGGACCCCTCAGGTGAGGGCTTGATTGGGTGTGGGGAAGAGGATGTGATTGAAGTGGCTCCAGAAAAGGTGAAGTCAAAAGATGCTCAGAGTGGGTGAGAAAGTTGGGTAAAGCTGATTGGAAGCATTCTTATTACTCTGCAGGGCCCACCCTTGGGTTGACTGGAGAAGCAATAAGAAAAAATTCTGAAATAGAAATTCAAAGAGCTGAGTTCTGATCCCAAACTCAGCACTTACCAGTTGGCTACCCTTGAAAATGTCACCATTTCTCCCTAGCCTTGGTTTTCTAATCCATAAAGTGGGGACAATAATATTACCTAACGTACAGAGTTGCATCAAATGTATGATGTGTGTAGAAACGATAAAGTACTCTAATTGCAAAGTGATAAGGTAATACAGGGACACTGTATTCTGTTGGTAAACTATTTTAATCTGTTTAATTCAACAACTGAATTTTTCCAGAATCAAAAAGTAAGTTCAGTCATTCATAAGCAGTAGAGAATTCAATAAGAGTATGATATATAGAAGGGAAAATTTCATAAGCAGATGGAAGGAAGGGCGTGTGAGCTACCCAGACAGTGAGAGAGGGAGGAGGGGAGAAGGAAGAAAGAGCTTTTGATAGTTGCTTTGTTTTGAAGATGCCGGCCCCCTACAGAAGGAGAGAATGGCATGAATCAGTGGGAAAGGGTTCCCAGTGCTCCCGGTGTCAAGCGGAGAGATTCTAGTCTTACAGACAGATGCTCAACTCTTATCTGGAAGGCTTCCAAGCTCCTTGCTGCCACTCTACTCACTGTCCTCCCCAACCTGCCATGGCCCCTGTGCCTCATTCCCTATTTGTCTTAGGGACTTTACTGTCTCGTCCTTATCCTCCAATTCTTCTTCCCCCAATAATAGTACTTTACTCAGGAAAGTCAGAGCTTCAGAAATACGAGAAATAACTCCTCACATAAAGCCTGGAGCCACTGACGTAATCCAGCAAAATTGGACTCTGGGTAGAAAATCAAACCCTGTTAAAACCATATCTTCTCCTTTCCCTGGGTGTTTGCCTTTGAAAATGTTTTCATAGAGCCGGCTTCATAAAAGTCCTGAAGTTTCCACCATGAAGTCCTGCCCAGGTAGCAATATCCTAGGAATAATCCTGGCCAGAATGACAGACGTCAGGAAGAACTGGGGAGAGAGAACCAAGTAGTGACAGCAAGTGAAAAACGTGCCCTCCTGGCCTCCCAATGGGCAGGTCTCAAAAAGTCCTCACGGCAGAGTCTGGACTGGGATGAGGCCAGCAGGGCTTTTAGGAGGCAAAATTTAAGGAGGCACTGAGAGTGAGTGCACTGAGATTGACATTGCGAGTCAGTGCCTCCTTAAATGTTGTGTCTTAGACACCCGGCCCTACTGCCAGATATTTCAACTTCAGTTGTTAGAGTAAATCAAAGGGAACTAACTTTGTCAGACCACCTTCCAACAGGACTAGAACACAGAAGCAGTTATCCTGGGTAGGTTGCCCTGCCTCTCTGCAACACCATCTCTAGGAGCCAGAGATAATGTGTTCTACTTTTCTCCAAAACTGGTGCTGTGATAGTTTCTAGAAAGCACTATCAAAGAGGGCCAATATTAATCATCCTCATGCATAACATATGGTCCATAAAGGGGATTCTCCCCTGTCCATGTTACTGTAAATCCGCCTGTGGACGGGTGCTGTCTTCTCTTGCCCCTCACTACCACACATGCACTTTTTCTTGAATAGAGCCCATCAGATTGCAAGGGGGACCTCCCACCCCAGCTGACAAGAGTGACATAGCTTGGCTTCCACCCCAGCACCTAAGCCTACTACTATTTCACCTCCCAGTTCACCTCCCTTCATCAAATTTCTGCTTGCACAGTTGGATCTTCTCAGAATTTTCAGGCTGACCACTTTGGACTCCTTGACTCTTCAGTTCAATCCACAGTTGAATGGAATTATTTCTTTTTCACTGCATAGTTTCCAAGACATCAGAAAGGAGTGTCTATGTTGTCAAGCTCATAAGCTCAACATGAATGAAGAGTCTGTTTTGTGAGATAGACAAAGCTTTTGTCCCACAGCCATGGGACCCCACACATGCGCCCACAACTGCCAATTTACTCACCTCCCTCCATTTTTCCACAATGGTACCTCATTTTCTTTAGTGTGAGTATCACACAACACTGAAATTTCTGCCCTCAGCCTGTGGAGGAGACAAGGATTAGTATTTTTAACCCTATCCTTGAATGAGAAAATAGATTGACCTCCCCAAAATCACACAGCTGATAAATGGCAGGAAAGTTATTTGAATCCCTTGATTTCAAATGCAGGTCTTTTTCCACAAGGCTATACTATCTCATAAATCCTCAAATTACATAACTGTCATCCTCTAAGTGAGTTTAGTTATAAATTTAAGTCGTATTACAAACATACGGCTACAGCATCTAAACTTCAGATTTATTTTTTTAACTGGCTGCCACCTGGAACTGACTCCAGATCATTTTCATTGGATAATAAGCACTAACCATCATAAATTCATTGAAATGCCTATGCTTCCCTTGCAAACCCAGGTTTCACCCCAGTCCACCCCAACTCCTAAAGGGTAAATCTAACCTTAGCATTGGCTCTCATTTGGGCCCTAATCAGTCTGGTTTTCCCTTCCCATACACACATACAATCACAAATGTGCACACAAACACACACACATATGCAAAGATTTACATATACCATGTATGTTTATACCATATATACATACACATATATACATACATGTGTTACATACCTACACGTATATACCATATATACATACATACCTACTTACATGCCCACCCACATATTACATACATATACATAAATGTACAGATTCATGCCCATACACATGAACAGATATGTGCATGCCCATAAAGTTGAACACACATACAGTAGAATTCATTAGCTGCTTCACTTGCCCTGTAGCCAGACCTCCATGCAAAAAAAAGATACTGAGTTCATTTGACTGTCCTATGATGATTCATGATCTCCACTAGGTGAAAATATCTTCACTATTGGCAAACATTCTCGGTGAACTCTCAAACTGAAGTCCATGTATTTACACCACATCTGTTATCAAAATGGTGATCTTTGGCACATTCTAGCATGGAGCCCAGGAATCTCTCTACATATGTGCACATTTCAGGAAATAGGAAGATTTCTATGAAATAAGCTGAGCAACCTGGTTGTTTATAAGACACAATCCAGTTCACAAACAGGTTCATTTTAGACCCAAGGAAATACTGAACCTTAGCAATGGGAAATGTTCACTGTGGCGTAATATTAAGGGCAATATGAGAGTGCACATGTATATATATATATTCCTTGAAAAACAATACAATGAAGGACTTCCATGCTACAATTGAGTTCATCCATTCATCTATTTAAATACTTATGAGTACCTACTATGTGTCAAACAAGTGCTCATGTAGGTAACTAACCAAGAAACCTGAGGCTGCATATGGAGACTCACATAACTCTGGGTCATCTGCATATATCGGTGTCATAGTTCAGTTGGGTGTAACAGAACAAAACAGGGCAGGACAAACGAAGCCAGCATGTGCCTACTGGAGTAACAGGCACTTAGGACAGCCACTTGTACTCTAGGCAATGAAGGACAGCCACCCTGCCGGCAGCAGAGCCCAATGTTGAGAGCTCAGATTTTAGAATAAAATCAACAGGTTATAATCCTAGCCCTGATGCTAACTGTAGGATATAAGACAAGTTACTTAACCTCTCTGAACTTTAATTTCCTCATCTTGAAGACAAGGATAATAATAGAACCAACATTCCTAGGGCTGTCATAAAATGAAATGAGAACATTTATGAAGTGCCATTAGCATTTAAGCTTGACACACTATAAGCAATCAAAAAACAAATGATTGGTAGATGAGGAAAGATACAGGATACTAAGAGAGTATAATGGCAGAAAGCAGTCAAGTGGTCCCTCAGAGAAGCAGTGGACTTCAGGAAGGCTTGGCAAATGTGGTGTTAGAGGACAATGCACCCTGTCTAGAAACAGGACTACAGAGAAGCAGGTAGGAATACAGACAGGATGTGGGAAGGTGGGCAGCTGCCTCTAGGACTCTAATCCCTAATAAAATGGGGCAAGGAGAATCCTGGAGGGACAGGACACACCTTTGCACATTTTGGCTAAGTTGGGTATTATTAGATAAGTTTAGAACATGGGGGTTCAGACCCTAGAGAACAAAAGCAGAAGCTCAGATCAAGGCTTTCTCAGCCTGGGCCATGAGACCTGCGGCTGGACCAGCAGCAGCAGGGTGCCTGTTCCTGAGTCACCTGAATCTAGAACCAAAGCTCTATCTAAAGACAAGCTCCACTTCCAGAGGCAGGTGTGGATGTGTAGGCAACATTCTAGGAATGTGTAGGCAACTTTCTCCTGCCTGGGGAGAAAGACATCACCGACATGGTATAACTGAGCAATAAATACTTTTGCCCAGGGTCTCCCTATCCACTGTCTACCACTAAGCTGAAATTAGCCACTAGAGATTCATCCTTTTGGGTCCCAAATATGTGTCATAATCTTGAAAAAGACCCTGCAAAAACACATGAACTCCTTGGAAGAATAACACAAGTGCCCCTAAGCCTTTATCAGCTCTCATATCAGAAGGAGGAGTTAATTCTTGGGAATTTGATTAGCTAAGATTAATCCTGCAGCAGTGGGGAACCTTGAAGGAAACAGAGGCAGGAAGGAAGTGGAGAGTTCTCAAAAGAAAAGACATGAAGGCAATATCATATGCTTCCCTACGTCACATTTTAGCTAAGGACACCCCCCTATAGAGGGGCTGTAAAAGAAGCCAAGTGTTTCATTCACTTTATTTTATCATAAGGCTACACCAAACAAGAATATCAAAACTTTCTCAAGTTGGCAAGAGATTTGGTGCTATTATCAAAGGTCTGAATCAAAAGAAACTCTCCAATGGCATACTCACCAGATGTCCTGTAAAGTGTTCAGTTCTCAAAGAGTTAACATAGTCACTTTTTTTTTTTTTTTTGAGACAGAGTCTTGCTTGCTCAGGCTGGAATGCAGTGGCGCAAGCTCGGCTCACTGCAACCTCCGCCTCCCAAGTTCAAGCAATTTCCTGCCTCAGCCTCCCAAATAGCTGGGACTACAGGCACACGCCACCATATCCAGCTGATTTTTTTTTTTTTTTTCCAGTAGAGACAGGGTTTCACCATGTTGGCCAGGATGGTCTCGATCTCTTGACCTCGTGATCCACCTGCCTCGGCCTCCCAAAATGCTGGGATTACAGGCGTGAGCCACCACGCCCAGCCAACATAATCACTTTTTAAACACAAAAGTTACAGCAGAAATGGTGGTGTGTTGTGTGTCTCTGGCCAGGGTGCTCTACCGAGCCCTGATCAATACAGACTGAAAACAGCCCCACACATTCCATTTCCTTTTTGGCCCAGGTTAGTAGGAGGACTAATTCCTAGCCAGAACTGTTATTTTCCAGTCATTAATGCTATTTGAAGGCAAGAATGGTCATTGAGTTCTTCCCAGGATATTTGATTTCCCTCAGGGGACAGGGTCAAATGGCTTTCAGGATGTTCTCAAAAACTCAAACTCAGCTCCACAACATACAAAACCTGGCTTCATACATCTGTTCTCCTCCACCACAAAGTCTGGTCTAATGCTGTCACACAGAAGTTTCTGCCACGGAGTAAGTGGTCTATATGTATGGTGTCCGACATAGTAGTCACTAGCCGCCATGTGTCCATTGAGCTCTTGAAATTTGGCTAGTACAAATGAACTAAATTTTTTATTTTCTTTTATTTCAGTACATTTAAATAGCCATGTAGGCTAGTAGCTACCATACTAGTCAGGGTAGACTTTTAACATAGGATATTTAAGGTCGAACTTTAGAATCCAGAGTCACAGGTAAGCGGCTGTAGAGACAAGCCCAGCACAGAGATACCCTGATACTTAAGTTCAATGTTTTTCCCTGATGCGATCATATTTCTTTGCTGTCAAGCACAGCATGATCCATTTAACTCTGAAACATTTCTTGTATATTCATTATGTGCCCAACATTGCATTATAATGCTGAGGTGGCACAGAGAAAAAAGTTACAATTTTTGTCTTGAATAAGATAATCTAGGATACAAGAGACAGAATTGAAAGCCAGGAAGCCCTGTCCTGATCCCAGAAATGCCACTGTGTGATATGGGGAAAGTCACTTTCCTTCTTCAAGAGTCACTTTTCCTGTCCTTAAAATAAAGGAGTCGGGTTAGCTATTCTCAAAGACCTCATCTAGCTGGTAGCCTATGCACCTAAACAGAAAGATTAGCACACAAGAGGTGAAAGGAGAGCAGCGCTCAGCAGGCAGTGTCCCAGGTGAGCAAGTGCAAAGTGGCAAGTGCTGAGGTGGAGATGTTCCCAGTGATGAGAGCTACATCACATAATTAGGAAGTTCAATTAAGAAGCAGGTGCCTCCAACTCCTGCACTCTCCCACTTCCTATATAAGCACCCTCAACTTCACTAAAACAATGCCTCCACCCCAAGGAACTCATTGCCCCAGACATTCCTCCCAGGCCAGACCTGCTCAAACAGTGCTTCTTAAACTCTAATGAGCACAAGAAACCCAGGTCCCATGTCCCATGCCCTGGGGTTCTGATTCAGTGAACTCCTCCTGCAGGTGGTCCTTAGGCCACTTTTCAGGAACCCTAGAACAATGGCCTGTGTTCTGGACCTTTAGTGGTTGTTCCAATTAGTAAATGAATCAATTTGCTCTGAGATGCTAATGACTAGTGTTTTGAAATACCCCTCAGGGAGCATTTGCAATTTGACAGGGAACAACCAGAAACAGTGAGAATTCAGAAAGTGACAGGCTACCAGGGGCAAGAGTGGGGCAGTTTGAGGACACAGTCCCCTCTGTGTCAGCTCTTATAGCCTTCTGCAGTCCTAAATGAGCCTGATGGTGGGGCCCACACATCAAAGGAGCTTGAGCAAGGGTGCTGCAGAGGCAGTGGACAAAGCTACTCAGGGCCATCTGCAGGGAGCAGATGGGTTGAGTCATGTGCTGCTTCAGGTCCAAGTCATTCTGAGGGCGTTTTGAGCAGAGAACATCTTATTTTCATTACAAGGCTATATCATCCCGTATTCAAGACTGCTGTACTGGGATAATGGCCCCATTTCAACCTACCAAGTACAAAGTCATCCACAACTGTGCCCAAACTTAGATTTCCAGAATGAATTCAGGTCCTCGCATTATTCCACTATCAATGCTTACCCATGTCCTCCATCAGGGAAATTAAAGATCAAACGCCCAAAAAAAAAAAAAAATGGCTGGGCAGCCGGCAGTTTCAAGGCTTCCAAGGCTGTTGAAAGCCAGAAGAGCAGCCTTCCAAGGGCAAGGAGAGGGCTGAGAGGAGTGCAACTGAGTCAGTGATCCCTAAGCCACCCAGAAAATCTAAGAAGGGATAGGAGCAGCAAGCATAGGACATTTAGGAACCCCTGAGTGATTCTGACACACTCCCCAACTCAGGCCACTTTGAATCCCTGAGAGTAAGTAGGTGATCGAAGGATATTCCAAGCTCAGAAATGCCAGATCTCTACACCTGGCCCTTCGGGTCACCCAGCTTCACTCAGGACTCTGGAAAACAGCAGTTCAAGTCTGGCCAAAGCAGCCTACCTCAGTTTCCTCATCTTTAAAGGTGAAAAGCTCCTCATCCTTGAGTTAATCCTACAATGGATGGAGCAGCTAGAAAAAAGGATGGGGGCCCAGCTAGGAAGGGCCTTGAATGATTTTCTGGGGAACATGTGATATATCTTAAGAAGTCTTGGGAGGCCAGCGAGCTGGAGGTAGGGCTAGGAAGGAGGCTCCTGTAGGCATTCAAGCCAGACAGTATGGCAGCCTAGAGCAACAGTGAGGAGGAGAGGTATAGACATTGGAGAAGGAACCATTTAGAAAGCAGAAACAACAGGATTTGGGACTGAACTAGTTCCTCTCATAGTTTCCTGTGCTCTCTGTGTAACTTCTGGCACAATTCTAATTAATAAATGTGTATTTATTTAACATCTGTCTTCTCTGATAGACTGGAAGCTCTATGAGAACAAATCTGAATCTTTAGAAACAAGCACAGGCCTGACACAGAGAAAACGCTGAACCAGTGATTCCTGAGTGAATTAATGATATACAGAAAATAAAGGAAAGGGAGAAATCAACAGCAGCTCGCAAGACTTTGGCTTGGGACAATGTTGGGGCTTTCCTGACAAAAACACACTTGGAGGAGGGCAGTGAGGAAGTCAGAAGATAAGCCAAGTCCCATCTTGACCTCTTTGAGTGGGAGGTCCCTGTAAATCACTAGGCATTTGAATGTTCTGGCCTGAAATTCAGAATAGAGAACTGGCCATAAAATATACGTATTATTTGGAGATCATCAACTCACTAGTGATCATTGAAACCTAACAGAAGATGAGATCAATCAGGAAAAAGTTTCAAATGAGGATAATAAGGGCCAAGTACAGAAGCTTTAGGGAATACAATATACCAAAGGGTCAAGTAAGAAAGAGCAACCCATGTAGGACAGCAGGAGCCCCCAAACAAAGCAAATTAGAACAGGGTAAATTCATGGAAGCCAAAGGTTCCAAAAAGCAGGAAGACGTGAGATAAGGACTGAAAACTGTCCATCAGATTTAGCACCAGAGATCCCTGATGTCTTGCGCAGTTCCCTTGGCGTGGTAGGAGCGAACAACAATCCATAATCAGTTATGGGCTGAACATCAAAGACAAGAAGGAGTAAACCATGTTAACTACTCTTCTAGAAAGAGTGGCTGTGGACTGAAGGGAATAGGGTGCTAGCTGGAGACAAAACAAATGAAGAAGGAGGATTTTTAGGAGAAAAGAGATCCAACTATGTGCTTATCTGCTGATGGAAAGAGTTGATGCAGAGAAAAAGGACAAAGATATAGGAAAGAAGGGAAGTCACTGGTAGGATGAAATACCAAGGGGACAGAAATCGATGGATGGTCTCCAGAACCAAATGGAGAGGTAATCCTTGAAAGGGGAGTGGCACCCCCTCCGTCCTCTGGGACTGCAGAGGTGAGGGTAAGCAAAGATGGGGGAGTGTGATGATGGGGGACAAATACAAATGAGGGGACCACCTGGTGCCTATATTTCTCTTTCAATGAGGTAAAAGACAAAGAATGATTTTACACCTATAAAGTACATATTTTAATGTTTTCTATGATGCTTCCATAACACTAATCAACTAGGTGACTATAAAATATCCATTATCCTTGGGATGCTCACATCCTACTTTAGCAGGCAACACTAAGGTGGGTTCTGGATGTGGGCCACCTGGCTTTTCATCCTGCCTCTGTCACTTGCCAACTACCTGACTGTGGGCAACAATCTCCATGCAAGCCAGGTTCTCATCTGCAAAATGCAGATAAAATAGTGCCTATTACCTCAAGTTGTGATAATTAAATGAAAAAAAAACCCACATGAAGATTTTAGAACTGTGCATAGTAAATGTTCAGTTAATGCTAGCTGTCATTGTTGTTACAAACTCTTGCCTGGTTGTGATTCTGACTCTCACGTGAGATGCAGAGAAGGGGTAAAGCAGTGCGAGTTTGCAGAAACAAACAGGGTGAGCAGAGGCAAGGAGTTCAACTTGGGCGTCCCAGAACTCTTGAGGTCTTCAGCGGGTGTTAAAGCTTCCAAGATGGTAACATAAAAAACACCTAACCTGTTGCATGGCCCATATGCAATGATAGTTTCTGTGGGGTTTTTTTCTTTTTTCTTTTTTTTGGAGACATACTCCTACTACTCTGTCACTCAGGGTGGAGTGCAGTAGTGCAATCCCAACTCACTGCAGCCTCAACTTACCAGGCTGGGGTGATCCTCAGCATCCCAAGGAGCTAGGACTATAATCTTGTGCCACCATGCTTAGCTAATGCTTTTATTTTTAGTAGAGATGGATGTTGCCATATTGTCCAGGCTGGTCTGGAACTCCTGGCCTCAAGTGATCTGCTCATCTTGGCCTCCCAAAGTGCTGGGAGGCCTAAGCCACTGCACCTGGCCAATGTTAGCTTTTTTGATCACACAGGTGAATCTGGCCTTCTCTTCAACCCAAATAAGAGAATTACTAAAAATCTGATGCATCCAATGAAAACATAGTTAAGACTGTAATTAAAGTCATGTTAGACAAATCCTTGTAATTTTCAAAGCATTTTCTTCTAACAGCCAAGATGCTTTGGTCACAGCATTTGGCTGAGGTGAGGCACAGGCATTGTTATCCCTACATGACATTTACAAAGGGGTAAAGAACCCAGACTTTTATCTGAGTACATGCATTCACTGACAGTTACTGAGTACCAATCAGATGCCAGTGCCTTGGCCAGGCATGGGGCATACTGCTGTGAACAGAAACAGACATGCTTTCATGAAATTTACATTCTAGTGGGAGAAGAAGACAATAAATAAATTGATACTTGACATAATGTTAAATAATGACAAGTGTCATGGAGGAAAATAAGAGAGGGGAAGAGAAGAGTGTGCCTGAGATTGAGAACAAGGCAGGAACTTTCAGGCTCAGTGGGGCTACAGAGGTGATTTTGAGCAGAGAACTGAAATAAAGTGAGAGAGAAGTCATGTTAATATTATATAGGGAGGAGGAAGGTCTTTCTAGGCCAAGGAGAGAATGAACACAAAGGCCCTAGGCTGGTATGAGTTTGACATATTAGTGAGTATGGCTGGAGCAGAGTGAAGGAAGAGGAGAAAGGAAAAGAATGAGGTAGAAAATTACTGAGGCCAGATCACATAGGGTAGATAAGCAATGGAGAGGCTTTGGATTTTATTCTAAGTGTGATGGAAAGTCATGGAAGGATTTTGAGCAGGGAAGTGACATGATCTGTGATTACAAATTACTCCCACTGCTGTCTCCACATAGAGATTGTAGGAAAAAGCAAAGACACATATTCAGAGGCCAAAACAGTTCAGGCAAAAGAGGACAGTGGCAGGGACCAGGGCAATGATCCAGGTAATGAGAAGAGGTCAGAATCAGGACATATTTTGAAGGTAGGACTAACAGTGTTTGCTTATGATCTGAACATGGAGGGTGAAAAAGGAGGCAAACAGGACTCCCATGTTTCTTCCTGGTGGACTGGTGGACTGGTGAATGGTGGTGCCCTTCAGCTCCTGGGGTTCCACGAATGGTTTGTTTTCCATGAGGATAACTATCTACTCTCTGGATTTTTCTGAGCAGTTGGGTAGTTATTAAGCAGGCCCAGCTCTAGGCCAAACTTAGAAGAACTAGAAAAAAATTTAATTTTTAACTTCTAAGAAGCACCTGGTTCCAGCCCCCAGCCCCATCATACAGCTTATTCCCCTCACCCCACCAAGAGGTGGTAGCAGGGGGGCTACCCCTGAGTAGGGATTAAGGCATTTGCTTCTTTTTCAGAAAACTTTACACTTTGAGTGTTATTTTATTGGTGAAATGAAAGGTTTCATCTCCCACTGAGTTCTGGGTACTGACAAGCACATGGGAAGGAATTATGAGAAAAAGAAAGCTTTCTGCCTCTGAATCATGACCATATGCAACCAGTTATACACAAGATCAGTTCTGTAACCTAAAACACCTGTAAAACACAATAATAATCAGGTTGAACTTGCTGAACATCAAGGTCTCATCTACATGTTCCATGAGTCTATTAATCACTTTTACCCTTTAAAAATCTATAGACTCTACATACAAGGGGCGGGGGGGGGGAATTATGAATATCAGATAAGAATAGTACTTTGTACAAGCCCAAATAACACAAATCCTTAAGGTTTTAAGGTGCCTGGGATGGATTAGTCCAGGAGTCAGCAAACGCTTTCCATAAAAGGCCGATAGTAAATATTCTATCTAGGCTTTGTGGATCTTCATTGCACCTACTCAACTTTGCCATTAGGGTGAAGGCAGCATTAGAAAATATGTAAAAGAATGGGAAAGCTGTGTTCCAATAAAACTTTGTTTATAAAACAGCAGGCTGGATTTGGCCCACAGGTTGTAGTTTGCTGACCACTGGCTTATGCCATCATTGGATGACAGCTGGGCAATGAGTAAATGGAGCTCCAGAAAGGTGAAGGTAGAAGCCAGTGCCAGGACTTGAAATTCTCATAGGTTCATGCATGAGGATCTGAGAAGGGAGCCTGGCTGGCCAGTTAGCTTTGGTGTTCTTGAGCAGCCATATTGCCCAGCCTAGGTTTCCTTCTAGGGAATCATCTCCTCTGGGCACCCACAGTACAACAGAATATATAATTCTGATTCCTTCAAATTCATTTGGGGAACCTGTCCTAAACAGCAGGCCAAAGACATGAGCATTTTTAAAGTGCTATGGGAGATCAGACCAATAATTCACCCTGGCATGCAACATACCTTTATTGAGCACCTACTATGTGCCAGGCACTAAGGATACAAGGGTACAAAAAAAGGATCTCTGCTCTTAAACAGTTGTCAAAAAGCAATTTGGAAATAATAATAATTAATTACCTTTTCATATCATGTCTGCAATGGTTTATCCTCACACTCTTTCTCTTGTTTCCTTCTCTTCAGTCTTAGAGGACAGAGGAGGTGCCCTTCCCAGTTCAAGGTTTATACCTCCATTTGGTCCAAGAGAGCATCCACTCCTGCCTCCTTGGAGCTTCACTTAGCTCACTGAACCCTCCTCACACTCATAGGGATTGGTATTCACCCAGTGTAGAGTGTCTGAGGCAGTCCAAGAGGTCAGCTGACCCACCTGTCATATTCTACCACCCAGGTTCCCTTTCTTCCAGCCAAGCATTATGTAAAGGACAGTGAGCCCAAGGATTTAAGTAACAACCAATTCATTCAACAAACACACCCTGCACTCCAGCATCCTGATAGATGTCAGTGTACAAAACAGAAAAAAATCCCTATCCTCATAGCATCTGTAATCTAATCAGTGGAGTCAGACAAATGAATAGGTGGCAAATCAACTTCCTTGACCAAAAAAAAACATAATTTAGCTTGCAAAGAACAGAAGGCAAAGCATTTTACATCCAGTGATATTTGGGTGGACTGGGGCCTAATAAGAAAAAATGGGGAAATCAGGCTTTTCTCTAGGTCCAGGGTAGAAGTTGATGAAGTGCTTGAAAAACTGCTTAAGCTGACAGAAACATATTTACTCACTGAGAGGTAATTGCAGTACCTTCAGATTCAACCCTCTTGCTTTCCATTGCCACCGCCTAGATGCTCATCCCCTCCAGTCAGTCCAGAAGGTTCCTGAGCAAGCTGCCACAGGGGCTCAGCGCAGGCTGCCCATGGCCTGGCTCCTTTGGGGGCACTAAGCCCCTAGCAACCTGCAGCAGAACCCTAGGCAGAACTGCAGTCCCTCCTGCAGACCAAGGAAAGAGGCAGTTCCCCTTATAAACAGAGGGTTCAAGACTATTTTCTGAAAGGGAGGCTTTCTAGGCTTCTACGCTAATACGTGTGGTTCCAGGCCGCAGACACACAGTTTCTCCATGCATCTGATTCTGACAAAGAGGTTTTCTGCCTTTAAGCAATAATATTGTGTACAGAAATAAACCAGATGGTGGTTTATGTTTCCTTAGGAACTATTTGCAATAAGAAGTTCAACATTAATGACCACTGTAATTAATGACCTGGGCCACTGGAGTGAGGCTGAGGGAAGGGATGGCATAAAGTTGGGTCACCTGTCTCTAATATAAATGGAGCCTCCTGGAGTTCTGCAGTGCACAGCATGTACAACAGTACTTGCTAACCCCTTGTGTGAGAGGCAAGGAAACCAAGAAAGCCAGAGAAGGAAGAATTGATGTACAGTTTATTCATTCCATAGCATGGGAATAATTAAAACTACCCTATGGGATGGATCAAGAGCAGAGCTTAGAGCTTAGTTTTGTAAAGCATCTCATATAGTACATAACACATATCAGGCACTCCAGGATCGGTAGATGGGTATAAAACCTGTAAAGACAGTATACTAGAATAGGAAAAGAGGGTATGGTTAACGAGCTAAAGAAAAGGAAGAGAAGTGACTTTTTTCTATATATAAAAAAAGAAGGCAGGCCGGGTGCGGTGGCTCACGCCTGTAATCCCAGCACTTTGGGAGGCTGAGGCGAGTAGATCATGAGGTCCAGAGATTGAGTTCATTCTGGTCAACATGGTGAAACCCCGTCTCTACTAAAAATACAAAAAATTAGCTGCGCATGGTGGCACATGCCTGTAATTCCAGCTTCTCAGGAGGCTGAGGCAGGAGAATTGCCTGAACCCAGGAGGCGGAGGTTGTGGTAAGCCGAGATCGCGCCATTGCACTCCAGCCTGGGTAACAAAAGCGAAATTCCGTCTCAAAAAAAAAAAAGAAGGCAACAAAGGGTTAGAAAAAGGACATGAAATAAGTGGGACAAATGGAAAAAAATCGATGCTAGATATAATGACAAATATATCAGTAATTACATTAAATGTCAATGGGCTGATTAAAATACAAAGTTTGCTTGCTTGGATGAAAAACAAAACCCAGCTAGGAAAACAAAACATACTGCTTACAAAAGTATGCCTTAAATATAGGAACATAGAAAGATAAAAAGTAGGGCCAGGCACGATGGCTCACGCCTATAATACCAGCACTTTGGGAGGCTGAGGCGGGTGGATCACAAGGTCAAGAGATCGAGACCATCCTGGTCAACAAGGTGAAACCCTGTCTCTACTAAAAACACAAAAATTAGCTGGGCATGGTGGTGCGTGCCTGTAGTCCTAGCTACTCAGGAGGCTAAGGCAGGAGAATTGCTTGAACTTAGGAGGCGGAGGTTGCAGTGAGCCGAGATCGTGCCATTGCACTCCAGCCTGGGTAACAAGAGCGAAACTCCATCTCAAAAGAAAAAAAAGATTAAAAGTAAAAGGACAGAAAAAGATACACAATAAAAACACTAACCAAAAAGAAATTCAATGCACCCATACTAATGTTAAACAAAGTAAACTTCAAGGCAAGAAGCATTACTAGAGATAATGAAAGATACTGGTCAATGACATAAAGGTAATTCTACCAGGAAGATATAAAAATTATAACTTTGTATGCACTCGATAACACAGCTTTAAAATTTGTAAAGCCAAGGTTGGGTGCAGTGGCTTATGCCTATAATCCCAGCACTTTGGGAGCCCAAGGCAGGTGGATCATGTGAGGTCAGGAGTTCGAGACCAGCCTGGCCAACATGGTGAAACCCCATCTCTACTAAAAATATAAAAATTAGCCAGGCATGGGGTGTATTCCTATAATCTCAGCTACTCGGGAAGCTGAGGCAGGAGAACCACTTGAACCTGGGAACTGGAGGTTGCAGTGAGCCGAAATCGTGCCACTGTACTACAGCCTGGGCCACAAGAGTGAAACTCCATCTCAAAAAAAAAAAAAAAAAAAATCGTAGAGCAAAACTTGAGAGAAATCTATGGAGTGGACAAATACACAGCAAAAACTGGTAATTTTACATAATTACTGGGACTAGTAGACAATAGTCTAATAATAACTAAGAAACGATAGATGTTTATAAATAAAAAGTCAATAAGGATATAGAAAATTAGTACACCACCACAACCTAACTGACATACATTGAGAACAATGTACTCAACGAAGAATACAGTAAGTCCTCACTTAATATCAATAGGTTCTTGGAAACTGCCACTTTAAGCAAATGACATATAACAAAACGAATTCCACCATAGGCTAATTGATATAAGGAAGACTTAAGCTTCTATAGCTTATTTATAGTCACAGAAACATCACCAAATTTCTAAATAAAGATCCAAAAAATGCTTCTAATATTTAGCAATGAAATATGAAACATACAAACATTTAAGAAAGATTCATACAAACAATTAAGATAATATTTGCCTAATTATTTCAGTTCAGGGTTGTGAGTGGCTGAAGCCTGTCTTGGGAGCTCAGGGTGCAAGGTGGGAGGCCGTCCTGTCCATGACGCCATTCCATTGGGGGCCACACATACACACTTACATTTACTCAGACTGGTACAATCTAGACACGCCAATCCACCTAATATGCACATCTTTGAGATGTGGGAAGAAACCAGAGCACTTGGAGAAAACCCATGCAGACACAGGGAGCCTGTATAAACTTCATACAGACACTGGCCCTGGCTGGAATATTTTTTTTTTCTCATTAACATTGCAACAAAAATGACATAGTATGAAACAGCATTATTAGAGGATCTACAGTATAATTTTTTTGCAGCGCATGGAAAATGTACTAAAATTGACCTTACATTCAGCCATACAGCAAATTATCAAGAAATTTCAAAGGATCAAAATTACAGAGAGTGTTTCTATAGAATTAAACCAAAACAGTAGGATTAACCTAGCATCTCATAATTTAAAAAAAAAAAAATACTAGAAAATCCCCCATTTTTACGAATTACCCAATTTGGTCAATGAATCCTAGCTCTTATGGACAAGAACAATAATGATCAGACATGTCTACGCCTTTAGGAGCTAAAAGTCCATCTAGTAAGGGAGAAAGGATGCACGTTGTAAATAACCATCATGCAAGATGGAATGTGATCGGTACATTAAGAATGACACAAGGAAATGCTGGGGACGAGTTCACGAGTGGGAACAATCACATATCCTCTGAGCTCTGAAGACAAGGTGGTTGAGGAAGGTATCCTCAGAATAGACACATTTAGGCTAGATTTTAAAAGATGGAAAGAACATGATCCTGCAAAACCAGGGGTATGAGGCGTTTGATACAAAAAGAGCAGTGTAACAAAGGTAACTACAGATGTGGGCAAGGGTGAGATGTAATCACGGCATAATATGCAGTTAATTTGATTGGAGCAAAGGTTACCAGCAGTGCTGAGAAGTAAGCGGGGAAGAGGAGAGAAGAGGTAGATGCTGAGGGGCTCTGAATGCCAGGCCAGATGGTCTGGGTGCTATTCTGAAGTTCACAGGGGGTCAGAGGAGGATTTTGAGCCAGAGTTTGCCTGGGAAGAGCTGTTCTTGGGGAAGGCAATTTGGCAGAAGTGTGTGAAATGGCCCAGAGCTGGGAAAGGGAAACAATGGAGATAGGGAGCCTGGGAGGGGAGAGCCCAGATCTTGGCAGTGACTGTGACTGGGAAGAGGGGGAGAGAATTCAGCGGGAGAGAAACCCAGGCCTCCCTCCCAACAAAGCCACCCACATCCCTCACTTAGCAGCCTAACAATGCATTAAAATCACTGCCTAATTGCTCCTTTCAAAGTTAATGCTCCAAAATGGGGAAATGTGTGTGATGTTTAGTCTCATCTCTGCCGCCCAAGCTGCAATTTGAAAGCCCAATCTTTTTAAAAATAGAATGAGATAAACCCCCCTAGACACATCCCAGACCCTCCAAATCCCATGTTTTCCTTTCTCAAATACATCTTTCTTTATAGATTCATGTGTCTCCCATGGTTTGGGCAGGTGACCTGAGCTCTCTCTCTCTCCAGCTCCCAGGCGCCTCTCCTGCTCATTGGAGCCCCATGCTCAGTCCTCCTGGGCAAAGCCACAGAGGTCCTCAAACCAGGCTGACTGGAAAGAAGTCCAGAGGCATAATTGTGTTCCTGTGACTTCAGTGCTCAACTCCTTTCCCTCTATCTGAGAGCCCTCTGGTGGGGCAGATGTGCCCTGAGGGCCACTATCCCATACTCAGTCTAGAGAGAGGTGTCTTCCTCTCTCTTCCTCTGTAATCATTACAAACAATGGGTATGACACAGTTGCTGCACTGGCTTCCCCTCTTGCATCTACAACTTGTTCTGAGAGTGAGTCCTAAACAGCATTACACACTTCAGGCCATCTTCCTGAACAAAACAAAATGACTTTGCTGTAGGTGTACTGATACAGAAGCAAGAGGAAGGCAATGGTGTCCAAGTGAAGAGGACAGCTCTTTTCAGCCACCCACAAGCCCAAGTGCCTTTTCCCCAGTCAACTTACTTCTGTACTTTTAATTTAAAGGCTTCTTCCAGTGCCCATTAGGATTTCCATAACTGAACCTGATTTTCCTAACATCCTGGGTCACCAAGGATAGTGATGTTTTCACTAGTCAGGCAGTTCCTGCTCTGAAGTTTTGAGGAAACTCCTCTCCACAATAGCTCCTGTTTGCAAATCCCACTTATGCAAAACAAGCTCACACTGGTTTTCTGTCTTCTGTCTTCTCTCTCCTATCTAGATCCTGCAGTTATCTAGAACCTTCGAGTTGTGGGATCTCCTGAGTCTCAGTTTCCTTATTTGTAAGAAAATAATATTATGTGCCTCAAGGTTATTATTAGAATTAAATGAGATATTTGTAAATCACTTAGTGCATAGTAAGAGCTTAGCGAATACTGGCTGCTATTTTAATTTTCTTTGTGGTTGTCTCAAGCCCTGGCCTCAGCCCCGAGCTGGAGCTCAAGGATCTAGTGTGTGCCGGATACCTACACCTCACCACAAGCACTCAGCCTCAGCATGGCAGAGTATACAGAGTTAGAAAAATGCAGGGCCAATGATAGGGCTCCAAGGATTCTGTGCTCGAGGCACAATCACCTGCCTTCTTACCTATGTTGATAAGTCCTCTTGACTACCCTGGGAAGAAGTATCATTCTTTGCACTGCTAAGATGAGGAAATGGAATTCAGAGAGAGAATCCAGTATTTTGCTGAAGTTTACAAAATCAGCAAGTAAGAGTCTGGATTAGAATCCTGGCCTGTCTAGCTTCAGAGCCTACTTTTCTTTCTGTTACATACTGAAGGCCATGGCACTAGATATGGGCAGGTGCTGAGAGAAGTAGCCAGGAAGCTGAGTCAGCTGCTAAGAATGACTGAAGACTCATGTCGATGACATAATCAGCCAGTGATGGATGACATCACCACTGAGAAGCGGAACTGCTTTCCCCATTGGCAACCTCTTTACCCTGAGCTCCCCTGACTTGTCATGGGGGGAAAGTGGGGAGTGGGTAAAACACAGTAAACATTTCAAGGGAATCTTATCTCTCCCTAGAGTTGAGTGGCTTGTGAGGCTCTTGGGGGATGCTAGTGGTGCCAAGCTAGACTCAGCTACTGCTAAAGAAAAAGGAAGAAGGTGAAGGAAAGTTGGGATGGAGGCTAGGGAGGGGCAAGAGGAAGGTGACTGGTGAAGAACAGGGGCATGTCAACACTCTGTGGCAATCCTGCCTAAGCTTCCAACCTCCCCACCCCTGTTGTGGCCTCACCTCCCTTGAGGATCCTTAAGAAGCATTTTCATGGCCTGAATGCAGCAAAGTTTGGGGACAAGGAACAGTCTAGGCCCAGTACTTCTCAAACTCTAATGTGCAACAGCTACCCTGAAAGTCTTGTTGAGATGCAGATTCGGATTCAGGAGGTCACAGGTGGGTCCTGAGCGTCTGCATTTCTAACAAGGTCCAGGTAATGTCGATGCTGCTGGCCCACAGACCACACTTTGGGCAGTGAGGGTCCAGATGGCTCCTCCAGATCCCCTTTGGCCTTAGGACTCTGGGAGTCATGCTGTTTCAGCACCCTACCTGCTGTGTTTTTCTTCTTAGATGATCTAAATGCCACATGTGTGGAGCCCACAGAGCTGACAGGGTGGCCCATCACACGAGTGGGGAACCCACTCCGGTACATGTGCATCACGCACCTGGACCTCAAAGACTACATCTTCCTGCTGCTCATCGGCTTCTGCATCTTCGCCGCGGGAACTGTGGCCGCCTGGCTCACAGGTGTGTGTGCTGTGCTCTGCCAGAACAGCCGCCGCAAGTCGAGTGAAGAGGACGAGGACGAGGCCGGGACTAGGGTGGAAGTCGGCAGGCGGATTTTTCAAACCCAGACGACCTCATCCCAGGAGTTCCCTCAGCTTATTTAGTTGCCTGAGACCACCATCTTATGTGCCTCCCCCAGGCTCCCTGCTTTCTCTCTTGCCCTCCCCATCCCACCACCCTGGAGCTGTCATAGACATTGAAACCTACTAGTAAAATGAATAAAATCTCTGGTGGCCAGTTCACAGGTTGTTCCCTTCCCACTTCACCAGCCCAAGGATGACTCCTCGAGCTCAGCAGGATGGGGTAGAACAAAATCTAGAAATATTGTTGGATGCATCTAAATATCAAGAAAGCCTGCCCCAAAAGTAAGCCAATTTGTGTTTAATAAATACCTATTACGTCCCCAAACTAAGGGCTGGAGGGATGGATACAAGAAATACAAGATTTAAGATCTTCCTTAAAGATCAAACAATTTAAGTGGAAGTTAAGGTTAACATTAATCAAATGGAGAAAAATATAAGGAAATGATAAGAGCTAACATTAATGGAATGTGTCCATGGGCCATCTTCACACTCCATCTCATAGTTATCACAGCGATCCTATAATATTGATATTATTTTACCATGAAAATTTGAGGCCTGAACAGGTTAAATAACTGACTGAGGTCACCCAACTAGTAAATAGCACAGCCTCCCAAAGTCCATGTTCTTTCCTTTATAGGAAATATAAATATTTAGCAGCACAACCAAGGGTTTGTCATATAAGCCTGGCCATATAGAAGTGGCCACCACTTACTGGGTCCATCCCAAGTGCCCAGCATTATGCCTAGCTTTATATGCATTTCCCCCTGGGCTAATGCGGGCAACAACAAGGTCAGGTGGTCATTGTTACCATCATTCTCCTGAGGCATGGAGAGATGAAGTCACCAGCTCATAATCACACAGTAAGAGCAGAGTAACTGCTGGACACCTGCCAAAGTCCATGCCCTGTGCACTGTGAGCTACTGTTTGTCACAAAGTACTAAACAGAACAGCCACATGTACATAAGCATGTCCTGCACTCAGTTCTAGGAAAGGGAGAGAAGAGAGGGTCGGCTCAACCCAGGCCCCAAGACCCACTCCAGGTTTTCCTTTTTGCTCTACTCAGATCAAATTATGCTCATGTTCAAGACTCAGATCAAACCCCCACCCATAAAGCTAGCTGTCTCCAAAGCCCCAACCAGACCCGTTTTTACATCTGCACTTCCACTGTGAATTGCATGTGACTCTAATCACCACTTGCCCCCCAGTTTGTTTGGTGCAATGCTTAAGAGATTGGTCTGAACTCAGGAGCTGGATCTCCATCCCCAATTCTGCACTTAGCACTGTGTGAACTTGAGCTTCCTCCTTATAACAACCTTGAGAGCAGAGACCACTTGTCTTCAGTATTCTCTATTGACACAGCATAAAGGGTGATAACTTATACAAAATAAGTGTTTATTACGGCATTCTATTTAAATCCCAACCCACCAATCGCTCCTACTTTGTTATCCAGAACTAAGAGTGACCATGGGCGAGTTATTTAACTTTTGTGTGCCTCAGTTTCTTCATCTGTAAATGGCAATCACTACAGTACTTACATAGGGATATTGTGAGACTACAATGAATATCAGTTATAATAAGAATTTATTTTAACAAACTTTTTATTATGGAATAATTTTGGACTAAGTTACAGAGATAGCACAGAGTTCCCATCTAGGTCCCCCTAATGTTATCTCACATTACAGTGGTACATTTATCAAAGCTGAAAAACTTATGTTGGAATACTGCTATTAACTCAACTCCAGACTTCACTGGTATTTCACTAGATTTTTTTTCCTTCCAATGCCCTTTTCTCTGTTCCAAGACCCAATCCAGGATGCCACATTTGCATTTAGGATATTTTTTAAAATAATAACATGTCTAACATTTATTGGGCACTTCTGTATGCTTGGCATTTTCTAAGTGCACACACACACACACACACACACACACACAGACACACATTTCAACGAACTGAATCATCATAACAATCCTATGAGGTAGGCATTATTCCCATCAGATCGTCAAACTGAGGTTTAAGAGGATAAGTAACTTGCTAAACATTTCACATCTAGTACGGCCAGAAGTGAAACCAGCTCTGTCTGACTATAGACTGTGTCCTCCAAATCACCAATCAATATTGTCTCTAAGGAATTTAAACTACCAAGAAAGTCTTGGCAAAAGAAACATAAATTGCAGTTTTTCGTGATAGCTTCTCCCCTAAGATTTTGCCTGGATCTTCCAACAATGATTCATTCCACAAAAATGGACTGAGCGCCTACTCTGAGAATGCCTGAGAAGATCACAGTGAACGGGGCAGTCATGAATCTCAGGAGCTTCCAGTTCAGTTTGGTGGAAAAACAAGAAAACAGGCCATTTCAGGACAAAGTGGTAAATGCAGGGCAGGCACAGTATTCTAAGGGGACACAAAGGAAGGGCATCTCAACCAGGAGGCAGTAGGGTGTCCTGGAGGGCTTCTCAGAGGAAGAGGCATCTAAGCTGAGGCTTGAAAGTTGAGATTCACCAGGCAAAGTGGTAAAGTGGATGTGGGTGACAAAGACATCCTAAGCAACAAGAACTGCATATACAAAGGCCTAGACGTGGGGAAGAGCCTGGTATGCCATTATAACTAGAATATAGAGAGTGTATAAGGGAAGGAAGGGAAGAGAAATAACGTTAGAGAAGCAAGACCAGATCCTAAAGGGCCTTTTATATCCCTTGTGTTGGTCAGGCTTATGATAGGCTATGCTACAATAACATATTAACCCCAAAGTTTCATTGGCTTACCATAACAAAGACTAATTTGTCATTCATACAGAGTCCTATGTGGGTAGGGAGCCCTCCTCCACCCTGTAGCTCCAGCATCTAGAACATGGCCTTAGGTCCACTCCGGAAGAGAAAAGAGAGGTAATAGCAAACAACTTGTAACTGCTGGGCCTGGAAATAACACATGTCACTTCCACTCACATTTCACATGGTCCCAACCTTACTGCAGGGAAACGTAGTCTGTGTGCCAAGAATGCTATGGAAAACTAGGAATTGTCTCTGCCCCACCAGAAGATATTGGAACCTGTTCCTGAAGTACACTCAAGAGTTGTAAGCATGAGAACCACCAAGTCTAATTAATTTGTGTTTGAGAAAACTCACTCTGGCTGTAAAGTGAAGAAGAGACCAGAGGGAGGCATGAAAGGAAACCAGACTAGCAGTATTACAATATTCTAGTGGGGACCTGGGGGAGAGGGTGATCGATCGATCAATGGCAGTGGCGGTGGGAACAAACAGAACTGGATGAATTTGCGAGGTTATGTCAGAGGTAGAGTTGGCAGAATTTCATGAGTAAGTGGATATGGGAGGTGGGAGAAGAATTAATGGAGGCAGGATTCAGGAAAAGAAGAAGGAGTTAAGGAGTGTGCCCAGATTTCTGATTTGGACAGCCAGGTGACTGGCAGCATCAGTCACCAAGGCAGACAGAACCACCACATGGCATACTAGATGCAAAAACATGCCAGTCAATAAAATATGGGGAAGGCATAGGGGGAAGATAGAGGGTTAAATCCTCCTTCTCTCAGTGGAAAGTCAATAGTTGGTGCCTAACACCGCCAAAAAATCAAATAGGAGAAATAAGAGCATACTTTTTAGACATATTGAAAGAATCAGCAAAAAGAGTTCCAGGTGCTTGCCTCTGGAGAAAAGGAAACGCTGGGACAAAGAATGGAAGACTGCTGTTTCATAAAAAATGTTGTACAACTGCTACTCTTTAAACTATGTATATGTATATTTGATTAAAAAATATATATATATTTTTTTTAAAAGAAAGACCAGCTGCTCTGGGATGTTGCTCCTTTCCTCCCAGAGGCGTCTTTTGTCTTTAACCACCTTAAATGGCAGGGTGTCCACTGTGATTACTAGCCAATGGGACACTAGCCAATGGGACACTCATACCACCTGCCGCATTTCCTCATTTGCAAATGCCCCTACACTTAATTCTCAGAAAAAACAGGGTTTTTTTTGTTTGGTTTTGTTTTTTGTTTTGTTTTTTTGTTTGTTTGTTTTTTGAGATGAAGTCTTGCACTGTCACCCAGGCTGTAGTGCAGTGGCGCAATTTCGGCACACTGCAATCTCTGCCTCCTGGGTTCAAGCAATTCTTCTGTCTCAGCCTCCCGAATAGCTGGGACCACAGAAATGCGCCACCATGCTCAGCTAATTTTTTTTTTTTTTTTTTTTTTTGTATTTTTAGTAGAGACGATCTCCTGACCTTATGATCCGCCAGCCTTGGCCTCCCAAAGTGCTGGGATTACAGGCGTGAGCCACCACGCCCGGCCAGGGAGGGTTTTTGGGGGGAGACTGTACTTGACCTACATCTTGAAAAATCATAAAATTTCACACAGGAAGGAGCATTTCAAATGGATGGTAAGGATGAGAGCATGGAGGTATGGCAAACAAATGTGTTAGGGAAAGAGTTGTAGTTGTGTTTGGAGCCTGGAAGACAAATGAAGGTGGCTAGAAGATGGAGACAGAAGAGCAATCAGGGAGCTGATGAAACTGGTACATGTTTCTCCAAAGAAGGTTCATGGACCCACATCAAGATCCTGAGGGTCTCTCAGTCCTTCACATGCCCAGGGTGGGCAGTTTCCTGCATATTAATAAGTTCATGAGGTGAATTTCACACACACCAAAATTTGAGAAACACAAGTCAAGCAAGAGGATAAAGTCCTGAAATAAGGTCATGACAGTGTGAATGGGAGGAGGAGATTGTCACCAGACCCAGGGTCTTTTGGGTCCAGAGCTATCCTTGGCCAACAGGTCAGATAAAGTGGCTCTTCTGCCTGCAAAGAAATGCAGATGGTAGGGAACCAGCAATGCCCTACAGCTCCTGCCCACCTTTGACTTTCATTCCTGCCTTAATGCAAGTCCTCTTACTACATATGATATAGAGAAGTAGTATTGATTTTGAGTCTCAGCTTTTCCACTCTGCATGTAATCTGAAAAAAAAAAATCACTTCATTGCTTGGGTCTCAGTTTCCCCAACTGTAAAATGAGGTGGTTGGGCTAGATTACCTCAAAGGCCACCTCTAAATCTAAGCTTCTGAAAGCAACTATGGATAATATCCAGAACGTACAAGGAGCTCCTGAAAATCAAAAAGAAAAATACAGAACTCCAAAACAAAAAATTGGCTAAGAACATAAACAGGCAATGGATAGAAGAAAAAAAACTAGCAAGCATATAAAGAGGCACTGACACTCATCAGTAATCAGAGAATGCAAATGAAACAATAGATGTCACTGTGTCCCTATTAGATTTGCAAAGCTTTGAAATCTGGATGTCACATTTTGGCAGGGATATTAGGCTGTAGGAACCCTCATGCCTTGCTGAAGGGACTCTAAATGGGTGCAGCCAGCCCAGAGAGTCATCTGGCACTATTAAGTTAAATTCAGTATATGTGTAGACTGAATTTAGATATACACTGAATTTAACTTAATAGTGCCAGTCTACTTGTTCCTGGGTGTTTCTGCACAGAAATGATCACACAAGCCCACAAGAGAACACATATGAAGACACCCATTGCAGCATTATTTGTAATGGCAAGGGGTTGGAAGAGTGACTAGGGAAAATTTGTGGACTACTATAGGACCATTAGAAATAAATACCTAGGTATACATATAGCAACAAGATGAATACAGCTGAGTACGTAAAAAAAGAATAAATATAATGAGAACACTCTATTAACACTCAGCATTCTGAAATGACTCCCTATTTCCTTCACAATAAAAGCCAAAGTCTTCACAATGTCCCACCAGGCCCTAAATGACCTGTCTCCACCCTCTCTCCACCACCCCTTTACCTCACTTGTCTTCTTCTATCACTACGCTGTTGCTCACTCTGCCCAGCCTCACTGGCCACCCCACTGCCATGAAATGATATGGGGCATTGATGCTGTCACAGAGCTTTTGCACTGGCTCTTCCCTCTGCCTAGGCTTATAAACCTTCAAAGTCCCTACACATACATTCACACTCCTTCCCCCTTACCCTGCTCAATTTTTAACTTAGACAATAATCAACTGTAATAACTAAATTGTATCCTAGTCTAAAAGGCAATAAGTACCGATCTTCTCAACCCTACCTTCGCCTCTAAAATATAAGCTCCCTAAGAATGGGAAATTTTGCTTGTTTTGTTCACTGATGTTTCCCAAAGATGAGAGCAAAGCCTGTCACAAAAGAGGCACTATTTAAAATACACTTTTAAACACATTATATGAATGTGCATGCAGAAAATGATGAGCAGGAATTGGAGGTAAAGAAGATTAAAATAAGACAGGAGCCTAACCTAGAACAAAGATGATAACACACCGTTAAGGGAGGTTTCTGAGTAATTCAACCTCCTGTACCTGAGGTTACCAAAGTGGGAGAGGGAAAGCAGTGTCTGGTCACCACCCCTGAGCCCATCTGCTAAAAGTTTCTCTTTTTGCCAGCTCTTTGCAAAGCCCATCTACACAGCAGCTGTTTCTGAGATTGCAAGGTCGTGACTAGGCTGAGAATTCCTCACGAGTAACCCTTCCATGTGCAACCCCACCCACCTCCCTACATTTCCTCAGCACAGGCCCACCTGAGGAAGAAAGGCCTGGGCTCCACACAGAACACTACCTAAAAATTTTAGAGTGATTTCCAACCCACAAATCACTCTGCAACTTTGAAAGATATTGCTGTCCCCATGGTATGGGTTAAAAAAAACTAAGACTTAGGAAAATTCGTGGTTGTCCTGTTTCACTGGCTAGACCCTGGCAGAACTGAGATGTTCAGCAACCCAGGTCTTCCTGACACCATGTTTCATGTTTTCTCTACAACTTACTCTCCCACTACATATAGATAAAAAGATTTCCATGTTAGGGAAATTAGCACAAGAAGTTTTTCCAAATCTGATTGTGCATGACCCTGTTCTCAGCTCTTTCCTGTTTCTAAGTAACTACTCTTCATCTCTAGGCTAGGATGCAAATTCAAAACCAGTGGATTTGAGACAGTCTGTCTAAAAGCTAATGTTAGAAAATAAGGCCAAACAAATCATCTATTACTATTAAGACTTTAAAAGGATTATCCGCTCTTTGCAAGGAGCCAGATGGTGGAGACCGCACACTGGCAATCAGCTCTGGCAATAATAGTTCTGATACTACTGAGGAGTACAGAGGAACCACTGAGAATGTGGGGAAATCTCAACGCGAGACTCCGTGTTTGACAAGAATCAGATGATGAAATGGTGAGGGGTGGCTGATGTTTTAAGCAGGCCGACTATTTAGGCCAAGAGATTAACATTTAAGAACAACAGCCAGGTGCAGTAGCTCACGCCTGTAATCCCAGCACTTTGGGAGGCCGATGCGGGCAGATCACCTGAGGTCAGGAGTTCGAGACCAGCCTGACCAACATGGGGAAATCCTGTCTCTACTAAAAATACAAAATTAGCTGGGCGGTGCCTGTAATCCCAGCTACTCGGGAGGCTGACGCAGGAGAATCGCTTGAACCTGGGAGGTGGAGGTTGCAGTGAGCTGAGATCGCACCACTGCACTTTAACCTGGGCAACAAGAGCAAAACTCTGTCTAAAACACATACAAAAAAAGAAACAACAGACTCAGGTATATAACTTAGCATTAACTTGCATGTCACTCCTCAGACTCATTTAGGTGACTCTGGGCTCATTCTCATTCAGCAAAATGGATCAGGGCTAGTCCATACCCATGGCTTCTAGCTCTTCTTCACCCCTATTTAATTTGGCACAGTGCAGTACACATTGGCAGGGGCTCCATAAAGCTCCCTGAATTACAGGCTCACTGAAACTCATGCTGCAATAACTTACACTGAAGCGCTGAAACCTTGCAAGTCTCCTACTAAGAAAGCCTCTCAGGGATTGCCAGTTTCCAGTGAAAATCTCCTTAGGCTGATCTAGTCTTAACCCCTCACCCCACCCAACAAACAAGTAAAAAGAAATACAATATAATGACAAGTATTATTGACATGCTTAGACATTTCCTCGCAAGTGACATGAGCCTTGAACACATTATAATCTCTGTTATTCTCCTTTTCCCTCAAATTAAAATGGGAATTAAACTTACCTTGTGGTTCTAAAAGTTAGAGACTCTTTATATAAAGGACTTTAATATAATTCCTGGCACAAATTAGGTCTCCAAAAAAATGGTGGTTTTGAGGAGAGAATGAGCCACCTTAGCACCCCACACACAAGAATGCTCTCTTTCAGACAGACTCATAGCACTCGTTATTTCGTTCTTGCTTGACACCAGCTATATAACCATAAGGAAAGCATTTTATCTCCCTAGGCTTCAATTTCTTTATTAGTAAAAATAAAAGTTGTGGGCCAGCGCTCTGATATTCCTCCGACCTCCAATTGTTTATGCTTGTTATTTTGGGGTTTAGTTTAAAAGAGGTCCTCAAGCGGAGCATCTTGGTTTTTCTAAGCCTTAACTGGGCTTTTGCACAATTTTTTTTGAGATCAAAAGAACTTTTAAAAATTGTTTGGAAAAATGAGATGGTACCCTACACTAAGACTTTGCACCCCAAGCAGAGAGTCACAAAAGCAAATAATAATATCATAAGATGCATTCTACACACATATATATAGACTTTTTTAGACCACAGAAGAGAAGAGAACTCTGTCAGCCTGGAGAAGCTGAGGAGTGTTTCAACAAGGAGACATCTGACCTGGGATTTCAAGGACGGATGTCAGAAAAAAAACACTTCAACTGAGGAAAGCATGTACAAAGTCCCCAAGGCAGGTGACAGCATGACATACTCAGGGATTTGAAAGAAGAGAGCATTGAAACTGCAATATAGGCAATAAGAAGAGTGGTGCAAAATAAAATGGGAGAGACAAGAAAAGGTCAGATAAGCAGGGCCATGGAAAGGGTTTTGGTCTTTATCCTAAAAGCTAATCAAAGTCATTGAAGAGTTTTAAGCCAAAAGAAGATATGACCAAGTATGAATTTAAATAAAAAGACTCCAACTAGAAGAAAATAGAAAGGATGTAGAAAGAGTTGGGGGAATGTCACAATAGCCAGGTGAATGAGGATCATGGTTTGGTGGTAGCAGTAGGGATGGGGAGAAGTGGCTGATCACAGAGGCCCCAAGGAGGTAGAGAGAAGAGATTCTGTAGATGGATTGGATAGGAGAGTAAGGGAGGAGGAGGTACTAAGAATGGATTCTAAGTGTTTGCCATGAATAATCGGCTGGATGGCCTGGTCCTTGAGGGCACACTTACAGTGAGCAGAGTTAAGTCTTACTGTACTGAGATTTATGGGGCAATCATAGCAGAGATGTTGAGCGGGCAGCAGGCTCTATGGGTCTGGGACTCTGAGGCATCTGTGCTGAGAATGTGTAAACAAGAATCATCAGAGAATAATTAACTGAAGCCATGGTTATGTATAAGGTCACCTGTAGAAGAGCATAGAACAAGAAAAGAAAGGGGCCTATGAAAGCCTTGAGAATGCCAGCAGTAAAGAAGAATGAGTCACAAGTGGCTGAGAATAAGAGGTTGGAAGAGAAAAAGGAAATCTTTTCTCAGATATTGACAAATTACCTTTCAGCAGCTCTTCTTTAAGTAAGAACAACTGAACAAAGGGACAAACTTCCATAGCCAAAGGGAAAGATAGAAATGAAGAGGCTCAGATATTCCATGTATGCAATGCTCAATATTTGTATTACCAAGAATTGCCTTTATTAATATTCTTACTTGCTACAGATTACACTATTCATTTACAAAGCTCCTACCATGTTTTCCTTTAGGTGAACTACACTTACCTACCCAGTGACTCTGAGCTTGACCATATGATCATGAATGTGAGCAAATGTGGCACACACTGTGGCCAGGCAGAGACTTTAAATACATTTATATGGATTGGCTCCAGCCTTCTTGAGTTTCTGCCAGCCACCATAAGAACAGCATGTTCCTTCAACCAGGGTCCTGCAGTAAAAAGATACAAAGGGTAGAACCCAACCCAGCAAAGTCCAGCAAAGCCCTCATGTGACATAAGCAACACATAAACTAATGTGATTTTTTAAAATTTTATAGAGTGAAGGTCTCATTCTGTTGCCCAGATTGGAAAGCAGTAACCCAGACCTGGTTCACTGCAGCCTTAAACTCCTGGGCTCAAGTGATCCTCTTGCCTCAGCCTTCCAAGTAACTGGGACTATAGGTGTATGCCACCACACCCAGCTATTTTTTATTTTTTTATACAGATAGGGGTCTCACTGTGTTGCCTAGGCTGGTCTCAAAATCCTAGCTACAAGCAATTCTCCCACCTTGGCCTCCCAAAGTGCTGGGATTATAGGCATAAGCCACCACACCTGACCTGAATGTGATTTTTAGTGGCTCAGCTTTAGAGGCTATTTGTTACTGCAGCAAATCCTAACTAATATACTTGTCCACAGTAAGATATCTTTGACACTAAACCTACTTAAACTCCATTCCAAAGGAGAAATGGTACTATTTGTCTAGATTGTATTATATACCTCGTACTAATGAGTGATTTATAGATACTATCTCATCTTAATCCTCATGACAATTATTTTCACCATTTTACATGAGCAAATAGGCTCAGTTAAGTTAAATACATTTCTCAGTATCACAAAGCTAGCAAATAAATAATCGAAATGGAACAAAAATTCATTTAACTGATTCCAAAGCCCATACATTCTCTACATTGCCATATTAATGAATCTCCTAGTAATCAAAACTAAGTCTCCCACATGGGAAACAAGTCATGTTAATACATTGTGCTGTATTATTAATAGTTGTGCTGCTGTTGAGCAAGCCAAGAGCAACCAGCAGGAAAATATTTACAGCCTCAGATCCGAAGCTCATATGGCCACAAGCTTCACCTTCCTCTCACAAACTATCATAGCTGAGAAAATGGAAGTCTTATAGCTTGAAATCTGGTGGAATGTGGTGCTCAAGTCAGGTCACACTAAAACATTGGAAACAAATAGCCAGGTGACTTTTTGTAATAGCTCCCTATGATCACCCTTTATGAATTCAGCTTGGGTTTCCCACCTGATCCTCGGTAATGGGAATCATAACTACCTTTCTGAATCTTGCGGCAAAGTTAAATCTTTAACATGTTAAGTAACAAGGAGAAGCAAGATATAGTAATCACTTATCAGTGTCCATTTGTCCATTGAGAAGTTACATGTCCTGCTTGGAATTTACTGCTGCCTTGCAGATCCCCTTATAAGACCTCGTGGGGTCAGTGAGTGTGGGGAGAAATAGTGACAAAGCATAAGCTTTGAAGTCAAACAAATCTGTGTTTAAATCCTGCTCTGCCTCTTACCCACTTTGTGATCCCAGGAACTTGACTTTATTTCTCTGAATATCAGTTTTCTTGGTGTAAAATGCGGGTGATAGTACCTAATTCAATTAGCTGTTTGGAGAGAAATTGAACTAGAACATTCACTTCTTCACTGTGGGTCATCAGCTTCTGTCTTGGGCTGCAAAAAGACTCTGCAGCCAGGACTAGTGTCCTGAAAGCAACATCTCTTCTCAATGCCTCCCCTCCCTTTTAATGGCATGCAAAATGCTGTATAATCATCATCACAGGCACCAACAGGGTCAGGCAGCAAATTGTGAACACCCACTCTATACCAACATTTTTCTAACTCTAAGGCTCACAACCTCAACACGAAAACAAACTGTATTACATTCATTTTAGAGGTCAGCAAACTGAGAGGTTAAGTGGCTTGCCACAGCTCAGAGCTGGTCCTCCTAACCCCCAGGCCCATGCCTTTCTCACTTGGCACACCACCTCTTGTTCTTAGCTGCTCAGCTGGTTATCTCCATTGTTTTCCATGAGAACTCTGAGAAAAAAACAAATGTCCCTGGCAGGACCACACAGACTCACAAGAAGGTACTGATTGTAAGACTTGTACACCAAAAATTAAGTCATTGCTCAGAAAAATTAAAGTAAACCTGTATTAAGGGAGAAACACTTCATTTATGGACTGGAAAGCTCGATCTTGTTAAAGTAGCAATAATTCCCCCAAATTGATCTATAGGTTCAACAACAACAACAACACACACACACACACACACAAAATCCCAACAAGGTTTTGTTTTGTTTTGTTTTGTTGCAGAAATTAAAAAGCTGATTCTAATATTTAAATGGAAATACAAAGGACTCAGAGTAGCCAAAACAATTTGGAAATAAAAACAAAATTGGAAGACTTAATTGAAAAACGTATCATAAAGCTACAGTAATCAACACAGTGTAGTAGTGACCATAAAGATAAAACATATAAATCATTGGAACAAAACTGAAAGTCCAAAAATAACCCCTTATATTTATGGCAAATTGATTTTCAACAAAGGCACCAAGACAATTCAAAGGGAAAAGGATAATCTTTGCAAAAACAGTACTGGAACAAATGGATATCTACATGCAAAAAGATTAACGTATATCCCTGCTCACACCATACAGAAAAATTAACTCAAAATTAATCACATACTTAAATGTAAGAGCTAAAACTATAAAAGTTTTAGAAGAAAATCCAAAATCTAGGAGAAAGTCTTCTTGATCTTGGGTAGGCAAATATTTCTTAGATAGGACACTAAAAGTATGACTCGAAAAGGAAAAAAAAAAAATCACATGTGGACTTCATCAAACTTAAACACTTTGAGCTTCAAAAGACATCATTAAGAAAGTGAAAGAACAAGCCACTGAGAAAATATTTGCAAATCATATCTCTAATAACGTACTTATCCAGAATATGTCAAGAATTCTTACAACTAAATAATAAGACAAGCAAACCAATTTGAAAATGAGTAAAAGATATGAAGAGATATTTAGACAAAGAAGATAGATGAATGACAAATAATCCCATAAAAAGATGCCGATGTTATTGATTATTAAGGAAATGTAAACTAAAACCACAAGATACCACTGTATACCCATTAGAATCAGAAAGATAGACAATCACAAGAGTTGGTGAGGATGTAGAGAAGTTAAAAACTTTATGCTTTATGGTGAGAATACAAAATGGTATAACCACTTTGGGAAATAATTTGGCAGTTTCTGAAATATAAATTTACCATACAACACAGTGGGTTCACCCCTAGCTATTTATCCAAGAGAAATGACAGCATATGTCCACACAAAAACTTGTATACAATGTTCACAGCAGCATTATTTACAATAGCCAAAAACCAGAAATAATCCAAATGCCCACTAACTGATGAATAAATAAATAAAATGTGGCATATCCACACAATGAGCAATTCAGGAAAAAAAATACTGATACATGCTACAACATGAATGGACCTTAGGAATATTAAAGAAGTTAGACACAAAATGCTACATATTGTATGATTCCACTTACACAAAATATCCAATAAACAAAAAACTATAGAAACAGAATGCAGATTCCTGGTTGCCTGGATCTGGGGCTGGAAGCAGGAACTAACTCCAAATTGGTACAAGGAATTTCTGGGGGATGATGGAAATATTCTAAAACTGGATCGTGGTCATGGTTGCACAGCTCTGTAAATTTACGAAACCTCATTGAATTGTTCACTTAAAACAGATGAAATTTATGGCATGCAAATTATACCTCAATAAACCTGTTTTTTAAAAGCTCTTAATTTGTTCCCTTGCAAAATATCAGAAACAAGGCAAAGGAGGCAGCCTGATAAGTCTCCTCTCCAGCCTTTCTCCTTTGTGTCCTCTGGGAAGGACACCTGAGTTTCTATCACTCCACACTAAGAAATGTCTCCCTGTGCAGCCTACAGCAGCTGTACTGGACTTCTTTGCCTAGAGACTTAGTGGCCCCAGTTCAGGCTTCTGGCAGCAAAGCTCACCTTGCAGAAATACTATAAGAGTTATAAATACTTTAGGTCCTTAGAGAGCTCTGTCAGTTCTCTGCTATGGCACTAGTGACCTAGGGCAAGGGAAACTTCAATTCCAAGGTATACTGAGTGTCAGTGAGCAGGGCTGCAAGGCATTCTAGCATCATAACCTGTCTCTTTAATGGCATGGTTTGGACCCTTAAAACATCCATTCGCTATTAAAAGCTAATTCCTACAAGCTAATTGCAGCCAGCACCCCAGAAAAACATGCTGGATGCAGGTAATTCAAGCCCCATTCATCAGGTGAAGGGGCTGGGGAAACCTGACTTCAGAACAGGGAAAGGTTCTTAACCTCAGTTGCATAATTAAACTACCTGGTAAGCTTTTTTAAAATACTATATCAGGTGTAGTATTTTTTAGTAAGTCCTAATCACCCACAGAGATTTAGATTTAACTGGCCCATGTGGCTTAATGTCTGTGTTGTTTTTAAGGTCCTTAGGCAATTATCCTACTCATCCAGGGCTGCAAATCCTGGACGGGTTTCTTCTACCTATTTTCTACCAGTCTCATTCAAGCCTAAAATGCACTACTCCTTGGAAAAAAAACTTTCCTCCCCATTAAAGGACTTTCCTCCCCATATAAGTAAGAGCAACAGGATAAAGATGGCTGAATGTCAGATAACAGGATATTGTCATTTGCAGTGTAGATGCTGCCAATTTATCTCAATTTATCCCAAATGAGTTTATGTTGAATGTATTGACTTACATGTTCTTAATCATGACACCTGAAGGAAGGGCTAATACTAATAACATAACTGATAGTGGAGAGGCTGAAAGAAAAAAAAAGTCTTTATTTTCAGTATTCAAGGACTTTTCTCTACAATAGGGAACAAGAATAAAATATATTAGCATCCAGTACAGTAGTAACACACATTAAATATTAAAAGAAATAAGCAAGCATGAATCTCAGACATCAGCAATGATGAGAATTTGGGACAGAGTTCCCTGCTGGCTTGAGTGAACAGGAAAAGCTTTGCAGAGGAGGCACGGTTCTAGCTGGGCCCTGTAGGACCAACAGAATGTAAATTGGAAAAGTGAAGGAACGAAAAATAAACATCACCCAATAACAGTAATTGCAATAGCCATTTCCTGTACTCCTGGTACCCTCATTTCAAGCATCCTTTCCTTTAAACCTCACAACCACCTTATGATCCTCATTTTACAGATCAGAAAACGGGAGATTAGAGAGCTTTAAAAAATTGTCCAAGTTCACAGTCAGCAAGCAGGATTCAAATCCATGTAACCTGACTTCGGAATCCAGGCAGGCAGGCCAAGGCAGAAAGACAGAAAGGAATCCCCTACTTGTGTGATATTGTGCTAAGAAGGTTGGGTTCTTGTCACCAAAAGCCCAGAAGAGAAGAGAAAACTGCCTAACTAGGACAAGGTCGGATCATTCACACAGCTCTACCCAGATATTAAGCCAACTGCAACAAGGAGAGCTGAATCAAAAGTGAACCAAAAAGGGATTTCCTTTTTTAGAAACACAAGATGATAAAAGCATCAAATAGGTGAGCATGACTAGGGAAGCACAGGTCCGGAAGTTCCCAAGGGGTGAAGTTTCACCAGAGGCTGTGAAAATGCTGAGAGCTGAGACTGGAAAAGAGTCACTGGGCATGAGTTTATGTTCTACCCATCAAGGACTCTCCAGGATGCTGTGAAGGGCGCAAGAGCTAGAAAAGGCAGAGGCTCTGTGGAGGACATTCACAGGAAGTCCACAGAGGCAGCACAGAATGTTAAGGCAAATAGCTGAGCCTGCCTGCCTGCCTGCCTTAGATGAATGACATGTTTCAAAATGCCTAGTTGTAAAGTAGTCAAATGGTACTAGGCACCCAGCGTACCCGGGAGCATGACCATGGAAGTGTCTGTGAAAGGCACACAAAATACGTAAATTCTGACTGCAAGGAATGCATACTTTTATCAGACAGGAAACACACACAGAAATAGAGCATGAATAGTTGTGATTTCCTCAAGTCATTGGAACTAAGTGACAGAAGCTGCGATGATTTTGGCTTTTCCCAATACTGCAATCCGAGAACAAGCAAAACACCAAGAAAGAAATAAATGCAAAAACAAGGAAGGGAGAAAGAGAGAAAAGGAAGACAGGAAAGGGGGAGAGAATGGAAGGCAGGAGAGAAGAAAGGGAGGGAGAACCAAATTGATACAAGAAATTCATTCAGAGTGATGTTAAAGTGTGAACCACGAACTGTCTGCATCACAGTCACCCTAGGTGCTTCATAACAAGGCAGACTCCCTGAAGCAGGGCTTGGGAATCTGAACAGTTACCAGTCCCCTCAGAGATGCTTAGGCACTCTGAAGTCAGAGAACCACGAGTCTGGACACTGCCTATGGCCAGTCCATGTGCTGAGACCCCTGCACCTGCTGCTGCATCTCCAGCTACCAACCTTTACCTGACAATCTCATATTCAGAAGAGTTGTCCTGAGGTGAGACAAAGTCCTGAGTCATCAGATAAAGAGGAAATTATGTTCATAATTTGTCATGGGCTTTGCAGTGAGGCAAACTCTAATGGAAAGCCCAGTTCTGCTTCTTCCTAGCAGAGACTTTAGGGAAATCACTTAAACCCACTGAACGTCAGGGTCCCCATCTATAAAATCCTCACAGGATTGTTGGGAGGGTGATCAGGTAGGAACACGGCTTTCTCACAGCTGCCTTTTATTTGCTGACTTTTGAGACGAAACATATCAGCCACAATCTCATGTGCCTGTAGCCCTAGCTACTTGGGAGGCCAAGCTAGGAGAACGGTTTGAGTACAGGAGTTCAAAGCTACAGTGTGCTATAACTGTAACTATGAAGAGCCACTGCACTCCAACTTAGGCAACAGAGTGAAACCCCATCTCTAAAAGATAAAAATTTTTTAAAAAAGACTGGACGCCGGGCGTGGTGGCTCAAGCCTGTAATCCCAGCACTTTGGGAGGCTGAGGCGGGTGGATCACGAGGTCAAGAGATCGAGACCATCCTGGTCAACATGGTGAAACCCCGTCTCTACTAAAAATACAAAAAAATTAGCTGGGCATGGTGGCACGTGCCTGTAATCCCAGCTACTCAGGAGGCTGAGGCAGGAGAATTGCTTGAATCCAGGAGGCGGAGGTTGCGGTGAGCCGAGATCGCGCCATTGCACTCCAGCCTGGGTAACAAGAGCAAAATTCTGTCTCAAAAAAAAAAAAAAAGACTGGACATCTTAGAAAGATTCTTCAAATCTTAACCCTAGTTAGACATTAGATATTGAATGCCTCTCCTAGCCTCAACTAATGGAGAAAAAATGCCCTTAAGTGTTTCATCTATTTCATTTTATCCATTCCTCAAAACATTCTGCTAACATCAACAGCCTCTAGGCCTTTGCACATGCATGTCTTTCTTTATGAAATACCAACACACACACATCCCTACACCCTGCTTATTCTATTAATCCATATTCATCCTTCAACTTCTTGCTCAAATATCACTGCTATTTTAAAACGTCCCAGACATGACAGCCTGCCCCAACTCACCCATTCCCACTGCAGTGACAGCTCCCAGAACCTGAACAAACTCCACAAGTCTGATCTTGCTTCATTATGATGACTGATCTTCTGGTTTCTCCCCAACAACCACTGGTTCTCCAAAAAGCAATAATTTGTAACTCTAGCACTTACTATCACGCCTAGTGTCTAGCAAGTATACACAATTTGCTGAGTTAATATATTCCACATGTAAAATATAAAATTATAACACTGATTTTTAAAATGGTATATAACTTATACTGTTGTTTTCAAAAGCCAGTTTAAGCCAGAGGGAAAAACAAATAATCACACTAGTTTGGTCTTCTTTTTTAATCTGAATGAGAATTACTTGGCTTTATCCCCTACCTAATTCATTAGATTTGGCTCTGAACTGTAGAATCCACCTCACAAGCGGAACATTTGCCACCATCAAGAATATTAAGAGGACTCTCTCTGACTTTAGAGATAATTCAAGTCAGTGCAATGAACACTAAGTTAAGTACTGAAATTCTACAAATTTCTACAAAAAGAATCCTTGCAAAAACACAGCTTCCCTGATGGAACTAGAGCTCTCTTCCAAAGATACTACCTTCTTGTCTGGCTGACAAGCTCTTCCCCAGACCATCACTTGGTGTGTCTGTTCTTATCTTAATTCTAAACACAAAGAGTAAGAGCCCCATGTCTACCCCTGGGTGCTACCCAAGCTTACCTTGCTGCCCCAAACTCAAAGTGCCCCCTTTATGGATCACTGCCCATCTCCTTCTCCATCCATGCCTGAATTTACCTTTACATTCAAGTCATTTCTCAAAATTCTACTCAATTAATAGCTACTATTTACTGGTAGCTCTGTGTGTCAGATGTCCATCAGGGGTTTTATAGACACTCTAGCATCTTAAATCCCAAACAGCCTATGACCAAGTGTTATAAGCATCCTCATACAAGTAACTGAACAAGTGATGGAACCAGGTGTGACTCCAAAGCTCATGTTAATTGTATAGGTACACATCTTCCATTAGCTCATTAAATATTCACTTAATACTATATGGATGTGGTGTTATTATCTCATTTTACAGGTGAGGAAACCAAAGCATAGCAAGGTCATAAGACTTCTCAGACTAGTTCCAAATTATTTAAGCCCGTCCAGTTATTCATATCTCTTTAGGTCTGTGCTGGTGGCTATCTTGCCAACATAGACAAAATTGCAGCCAACCAGGCAGAGGCCAGGCTCTGAGAGGTGAAGACAGGTGGGCCCTCAAGACACAATCAGGCCTTACTAATATATCTATAGTCTTCTCAGTCACATGAGGAATTAAATTGCCATTTTTACTTTAGTTTGACTTGGCTATAGTCTGAGTATTTATGTTCAAATCCTAATCTTCCAAGTGATGATATTAGGAGGTAGGACCTTTGGAGAGGTGATTAGGTCATGGGATAGAGCCCTCATTAATAGGATTCGTGCCCTTATAAAAGAGGCCTGATATGCTATGTGAAGACACAACAAATAGGCGCCATCTATGAACCATAAAACAAGCCCTTACTGGACGGACACCAATCTGCCATCACCTTGATCTTGGACTTCCCAGCTTCTAGAACAGGAAGAAATAAATTTATATTGTTTATAAGCCACCTGGCCTATGGTATTTTGTTACAGGAGCTTAGACTAAAATAACTTTACTTTGTAACTGTTGCTTACAACCCAAAGAGTCCTATTTAAGACAAAAATGAATACCTGCAAGGTGAAACCATAATGTGGACGACTTTTTAAAAACTCACATACCAAGATTTGTTCATCCAAATGACAGCAGTTCCTTTTGAAGTAGTTATCTTAAGAAAGATGAAGTTGCAAATCAGCAGGCAACCAGAGGAAAAGTTATGAAAAAGATGCCCCCAAATAATGGTATTGGTCAAGCACTGGTCAGTATTTTGGAATGAATAGTGTATGTGATTTTGCAAGCCTAGTTACTTCATGTTGTCATAGGAAGTAGCTCAAGGGACAGAAGAAAAGGAACTTGCTTCCACTCCTATTCAAACTACAGGCTCTTGATCTGTCAGTTAGTCTATTCTGAACACTGGTATAAAATTAATGAATAATCAGCCTCCTACCCCTGAACTAACAGTCTGAAGCTTGCAGATAAAGTACCAAATCTCAACAAAATCAAACCTAAAGTCCCCAGATGTTTAGATAAGTCATATGCCAGGGTCTACCTTTGGCCTCAGATTCTCCTGTTCCCAGCTTTGACTCAGCTGAGACTCAGTGGCTTTTCTCCTGGGACAAGATCAATGGTTCAGCCAAGGCAGCACATTTCTGTACTGGTGTCTAGACTATTACACCAGTAGAATCGAGTCACAAGATCACGCTTACCACAAACTTTGAAATAGGAGAAAACTGGGAGAAAAAAAAAAAAAAAAAACTCCCTTTAGAGCTGTGCTGTTTCTCTTTTTGTGAATAAAAGAATATTCATTATCATTACTCAATTACAGAAGGATCAGACTCTTACCAAGAAGCATTTCCAAAGTACAAGAAGAAAAGAGGAACCTGTGAAGTGAGAAGTCTCACAATGCACACCTGAGACTACCTCAGGCCTGACTGCGGCCTCCAACAAGAGAGCTGAGGCAACTTGTCCTTTGCTTATTCCTCAGAGTTCTCTCTGGCATTGTTGAGTTTGGATTCAACACATTGTTGACCTCTCTTTCCCTACCTACTGCACATGAGAAAGTGAAAACCTGGATTGACATATTACATGTTAATGAGCCCACGTAACACACATAAAGGTGGACCAGTTGCAGAGAAGCATTGAATCTAAAGAAAAAACAAGTTAGCCTTCAAAGAGATCTGAAAAGCCACTGAAATTGTTACTGCAATTTCTTTAAAAGGCACCAAGGGAGCATTCCTTTCATAATAAAAATAAAACTTCTCAAGACCCTCTTTCCCCATCCTCTTCCTACTCTCTCATGAGAACAGACGTGCCACGAATTTCATGTCTCACACTCCCCCAAACTCCCAAAAACTAGCTCTCAAATCTCAGCCTGCATTTGCTGTCAGCCCCTTCCTGTTTCCCTTTCTGGAATATTCTTCTCTCCCTCCAGTACCTCTCTGCCCTAACCAATGTAGCTCAATCATTCAATTCTCCCTTCTCATTATCAGATACCACATAACAAAAGCAGCTGCCCATCCAAGAAACCTACTTTCTTTTAGAAGGCAGGAGGAATGGAAAGAATCTGAATGTGCATATGTTAATTTTTTTTGTCTTTGTCACATTTGCTCACCAAGATAAAGACTTAAATATATGGAAAGAGGCTGAGATCTGAAGTCAGATGACCTGAATTGTCTCAGTCACTGCATGTGACTTTGGGGCAATTAAGCTTTCTGGCCTCTGTTCCTTTATGTATAAGATGAGGTCACAGTAATGCCATCTTCACAAGGGTATGGTGATGATTAAATGAGAAAACATGTTTTGTCATAGGAATAACAAACCATAAAGTGCTTTATGTACATGATTTCTAATCCCACTGACTTTAATTCTTTACATTGGTTAGAATATTATATATACATGATTCAACGTCATTATAGAAAGTTTAATCAGCTACTTGGAGATACAGTTTTTAAGTTTGTCACTCTTCACAATCTTGACTAACGTCTTAAAGGTTGGTTACCTTTGCTTGTGCAGTGAGTCACCTGATTCTACCAACCCATTTTGGCATACTCCATAAATTGGAATCCAGAGTCTTTAGGCCATCAGTTATAATTAAATTCCTAATTCTCAACTCCAGACTTTATGTAAAATGTCTAAACTCCAGGCTCCAAATATTATTTATAAAATTTCTGACTATAGCACAAAAGGTGTTTCTGACTTGAACCCCCCTTTTAAAAACAGTCCCATCTAATTTCTTATTCTATAAATCAAGGCCCCTGCCACCTCCAGGTTTCTAATGAACAGCAGGCAAAGGCATCAGACACAGGTTAAAAGAGGACAGGAAATAAAGGGGTCTAAATTAGAAGGGAAAAGCACGTAGAACTCAAAACCAAAGAAACAAAGAATTAAGGAAAAGTGCTACAGCGATTACACAAAAATACCAAACCATTCCTTCTAAAATAGAATATGAAAAAATTGTGAACACATGTGAATTTACTGATTTGCAGTGAAAATGATTCCAAATCAAACCCTTTAGATTCCATGTAGGAAGGTGTAATTGTGAATAAGTCAGAGATTGGGTAAAAGGGGATATAAAGAGAGAGAGGATGAAAGCACAAAGTAGCATTCAATTTAACAGAGGGTAACACCCATAGCTAGGACCTTCTTAATCTTTGAGCTTCTCATTTGGGATATGGGTACCTATGGCCCAGGCATGGGAAAAAAAAAAAAAAATCAGCCCCTGCAGCACCTGCTCAAGAAATGCAGCAGGTGGTGGGTATCTTTTCCTCCCTTCCCCCAGAATTGGCTGTGCTTCACCTTTTGATGAAGATGTGGCATTTACCTTGGTTCACAACTGCCTATTGGCTAACCAATCACTGAGTAGATGGAAAAAGATGGATAAGAAAGGCTGTATATATATGCTATCTTCATTAAAGAAGACGAAGAGAAATTAAATTTGTTGTTTATTATCTGCCTGGTATAGGATCTAGCAAAGAGAGCAACTCAATAGTCCTTCTTTTTTTTTTTTTTCACCCAAAGGATCAATTTAGCCCTGCCTAAGCAAGAAAGAGGCTAAAAACTCCAACTGTTCAAGTGCTCAAATTATAAACTTTAAACTTGACATTGAAACCCAAATAAATGTAATGCCATAAGACATTTTCCATTGATGCTTCCCTTGAGTTTCACTGCATTTTGTTTAACAAGCAGCTTATCCACATGTGGCTAGAGAATAACTCAAAGGCCAGGGAAGGCCAAAGAGACCCATGCAGGATAGAAGGCTCAGCCATGGAAACTCCACACTCAAGATTGAATTTCACAAGCAGGACAGACAGGCACCACCAAACTGGGTCCAGTGTCCTGACTACAGCTTCTAACTCCCTAATCTGGTTCTATCTGTGAGTCAAGGGAAAAATCTAGAAATAGTATACAGTCACCAAACATAAAGATATTTCCAAGAGATCCAGGATCCCATTCCAAAGAAAAGCACCTTTTCCTTTTACCTTGCTATCTATCTACCTTCAAAGGCACATTCTTAACATTGCTTCTGCAGAGGGTGACTATATTAAACATTTCAAAAATAACCAGACTAGATGTTGATATTCTCCAGAGAACTGCAGTTTTTCTACAAATAAGAAAATGTAGCTCTTTAGAGCATATCTAAGGAACCAAATACCTGCTTAAACCCTTCTGTAACAGACATTGACACGACTTAAAATGAACTTTTCTCAAACTTTAGCTATAAGTCTTTATGATCTAGCTGAGATGTCAGGGCACTAGAAAGTCTCTGTCTAAACATATAATCAAGAAAGAAATACCCAGAGTTTGCACAGTTTCTGACAGTGACACCAACTATCCATTGAATTGCTCTCATTGCCAAAACTATCCTTTCATTCGGTAAATAAATATTCAAGAAAACACCCACATATAGAACACCCATGTGGTAAACAATGTGAGGAATTAAAAAAGTAGCTTAAAAATAGACCTTCTCTTCAAAAACTAAGACATATATAACCCTCCCCACCACCCCCCACCAAAAATAAGGTAGAAAGCATTAATTCCCCTAAGAGGGGTATAAAGTGCCACATGCATGTGAGTTCAGAGAGGCTGAAATTATTTCTGATGGAAGGAGTCTGGAAAAACTTCACAGAGGAAAATAGTATTTGAGATGACCTTTGAAGGGTAGACAGGATTTGAACCTGAAAGATGAAAGGAAAGTGCATCCAGGTGGAAAGATTGTTCTAAGCAATCAATCTAAGGAACCAAATGCAGGAAACAAAACATTTATTTCAGTCTGGCTGGAGAATAGGCTGCAAGGCACAAAATTTGGGGAGGTGGGTGGAAAAACAATCGAGAGCCATTTTATAGATGGCTTTCAGGAAGAATTAGGAAATTATGCCATAAACAAGAGCCCCTGAAGGTTTCTGCACCGGGGAGCGGCGTGGTGAGGGCAAGGCTTCAGAAGGATTAATCAGGCAAGGCAGATTAGAGGAGACTGTGAGAAGAGTCAAGAAGACCAGTCAGGATAGAAATACCATGGTGTGGGTAAAAAGCAAAGAACTGTGGTGTCACAGAGGGCATGGAGAGGAGGAGGTAGATGAGAGTTGGGGTCAACATGGAGAGGAGGAGGTAGATGAGAGTTGGGGGCCAACATTCATTCTATCATGCAAATTAGAAGCCTGGGAATCATCCCACATTTGTCCTACTCCTTTACCCAGACATCCATCTGTCATCAAATTCTATAAGATACAATACCAAACTACTAAACATGGCACAAAAGGCCCATCATTATCTCACTCCTGCTTTTTGTCCAAATTCATTGGTGGTCATGTGGAAAAAGGACATCGAAGATCATCCTGATGGATGTATTCTGGATGTCTGAGAAGATAATCATATTCTCAATAGAAAAGGAACTCAGAAAGTGAAGATGCCTGTAGCAATCCCAAATGCTGATGTTTGGTCATCCACTGGAAACGTGGGCCTGGTGCCAGGAAGTCACAGAAATGTCTTTGGAAGACCAAAGCTATCGTTTGGTCTCAGTTACCTTATCTCTGAGATATTTGCCATTGTTGACCCTCTCCTCCTTGAAATTTTCCTCTTGGGTTTCTAAACAGTATCCATTCCTCATTTTCCCCTTCCCTCTGTGGCAACTCTTTCCATCTCCATGAGCTCCTCTTCTCCTACTTGTCCCACAAATGGTTGTATTCTCCAGAGCTGCAGTCTCAGTCATGTACTGTTCTCATTGTACATCCTGTCCCTGAAGTCTCATCTACACCTGTTGCTGCAGTTACCGCTGTCATGCGGATGGCTCCTGGAGAAAGCAGTGGTTAAGAATGCAGATGCTAGTATCAGCCTCTGTTCCCATTCCAGCTCTACCTCTGGCTGGCCATGTGACTTTGGACAAGACATGTACCTTGGTCTTCCTCATCTGTAAAATGTGGTTACGGAGTTGTTAAGAGGACTTAACATGATGATTAATACAAATTCTGGTACATAGTAAGTCCTCAGTAAATGGTAATTATTATTGAACAAAATCTATGACTGGAAATCTAGATCTCTCTCTTGATAGCCAATTTATATATCAGTTGTCACCTGGGCAGGATCCCTCAAAGTCCCAAAGTAAACTCATTGTCTTTCTTACCTCCCACAACCTGCTCCTCTGTATTCCCAACATTCATTCTATCATCCAAATTAGAAGCCTGGGAATCATCCCACATTTGTCCTACTCCTTTACCCAGACATCCATCTGTCATCAAATTCTATAAGATACAATACCAAACTACTAAACATGGCACAAAAGGCCCATCATTATCTCACTCCTGCTTTTTGTCCAAATTCATTTCCCATCATTCTCCCATTCCCCAGTGCACTCACACCCTCTGGTTCAGCTTCATGTCAATGTACTTGCCATTCCTCACAAATATTGAGCAACCTAATACAAATGTCTTTGCACATTTCTTTCGAATAGCCTTCTTCCAACTTCCCATGCCGAATTTAGATAATTCTTATCTGCCATTAAAGATAAGAATTATCAGGCCGGGCGCAGTGGCTCAAGCCTGTAATCCCAGCACTTTGGGAGGCCGAGGCGGGTGGATCACGAGGTCAAGAGATCGAGACCATCCTGGTCAACATGGTGAAACCCCGTCTCTACTAAAAACACACAAAAAAAACTAGCTGGGCGTGGTGGCGCGTGCCTGTAATCCCAGCTACTTAGGAGGCTGAGGCAGGAGAATTGCCTGAGCCCAGGAGGCGGAGGTTGCAGTGAGCCGAGATCGCGCCATTGCACTCCAGCCTGGGTAACAAGAGTGAAGCTCCGTCTCAAAAAAAAAAAAAAAAAAAGATAAGAATTATCTTGTGTCACCTCCCTGTGAAGGCTTTCTTGGCTACCAGTGAGCAGGTAGGTGGCTTTCTCTCTATTTCTGTAAGTGTATTTCCCTGTTGTGGCACTTACCACATTAGAATTATTTATCTGCTTGTCTCTCTTCTCCAGTAAGTTGTAAGGACTTACAACTGAGGATTGTGCTTCTTTCATTGTTCAAGTCTCCTTCCTCTGCCTTCCCTCTTGCATAATACACAGCACATGACAGGTACTTAATTTTTTTTTTTTTTTTTTTTTTTTTTTCTGAGACAGGGTCTCACTCAGTCATCAGGCTGGAGTGCAGTGGTATGATCACAGCTCACTGCAGCCTTGACCCCATGGGCTCAAGTGATCCTCCTACCTTGGCTTCCCAAAGTACTGGGATTACAGGCTTGAGCCACCTTGAGTGGCTAGTTTTGTTTTTTGTTTGTTTGTTTTTTGTTTTTTGAGGCAAGATCTCACTCTGTCACCCAGGATGGAGTGCAGTGGTGCAGTCTCGGCTCACTGAAGCCTTGACTTTCCAGGCTCAAGCAATCCTCCCACCTCCGCCTCCATAGTAGCCAGTACTAAAGGCACACACCACCATGCCCAGCTAATTTTTTATTTTCTGGAGTCAAGGTCTCACTTGACTGGTGTTGCCCAGGCTGGTCTTGAACTCCTAGACTCAAACAATCGTTCTGCCTCAGCCTCTCAAAGTGCTGGGGTTACAGATGTGAGCTTGGCCTTTTTTTTTTTTTTTTTTTTTTTTTTGTATTTTTAGTAGAGACAAGGTTTTGCCACGTTGGCCAGGCTGGTCTCGAACTCCTGACCTCACCTGCTTCAGTCCCTCAAAGTGTTGGTTATTCACCTGCCTCAGTCTCTCAAAGTGTTGGTATTACAAGCGTGAGCTACCGTGCCCAGCCCAATTTTTTTAATATGTAAATAAATGACTGAATACAGACAAACCAAGATAATCCTAGTGGTTTCCTGCTCTCTTTTTGTTAGCATCGTTAGTCACAGAATTCATGCAGCTTGACTTCAAAAGTTTTTCTGGTTTAGTCCATCCTCTGGATAATAACTAATAGTTTCTATTCTATTTTCTAAGCTATACGTCTTTTAAAACTAATGGGATATTTGATCACAATCTCCTGTTGGGTTGTTAAATAAAAGAAACCAAAGCTTTTTTAAATTTTGTCTTTGGTGTCTTTCCTACATTCTCCAAATGTTCTCTGTTTAATCACTTGATCCACACCATATAAGTCAAACGAACTCACCTGATGAAATGTAAAGGAAAGCCTGAAAGAACTTTAAGTTTGCAAATATAATTAGACTCTCTTTAATTCAAATAGTTGGATAATGTGATTCCCTAAGACTGTCATTCAGAATACCAACTCTTATTGCATTGGGGGAGAGAAGATGCATGGAAACTCCAGGTGACAAAATATTTAAAAACACAAAACATTTTTTTCAAATGTATCCTTCTAATTTAAAGATGACACATCTTACTAAGAGGGGGATGAGAGCAACAAAACCACTCCCAGTTATTACAGTGCACCTGCCAGAAGACCAGCTTTTGATCCCTATCAGCAGTCTCTGCCTAAGAAGCCGTTCCAGTTTTCATCCAGCTTTCTGGGTCCATCCCTCCACCCTCTCATTCCTCACATCTTGACCCTTGGGGATCTCCTACTGGAAAGCGTTCTTTCCTACCATCAATCTCCTAGGCCCCTACCAGGGACCCAGCCCCAGTGGGGCTTAATAGGCACCTTGGCATGGTAGTCTGGTGCCCTAGACTTTTTTTCTCTTAATTGAGGTGAAGTCTCACTATGTTGCCCAGGTCTCAAACTCCTGGCCTCAAGCATTCTTCCTGCCTCAGCCTCTTGAGTAGCTGGGATTACAGTCCACACACCACCACGCAAAGCCAGTTACCCTAGACTTTTTGACGAGAAGAAGAAGTTCTCCTCCAGGTTAAGAAAATGAGCCACAGATAACTACAACTGCAGCATCAAAAAGGAAACTGGCTGACAGATCAGCAGCTCAGAGATCAGTGACTTAGACAATGCTGCCACCTACTGAGCAAAAATAGAAGTACTGCTGGTCTTTTCACCAACGAGCAACTTAATGGAACATTTCATATGGATTTGGATTAGGTAGTCACTGAATTGTTATTATCATTATTACTGATGCCTCAACAATAAGTTTTTTTATATTCATAACACAATCACAACTAAAGCCTATGAGCAGGATGTGTGGCAGAAACTGAAAAGGTAGAGTGGGAAGGTAGAGTAGTGAATGTAAAGGAGTAAGTACTCTAGTAGTTTTCCTTAATTCTGGGAATGTAGAGTAGGAAATGAGTTCAAATCCTCAAAGAGGGAAATACAGGGAGGAAAGTCTGAGAAAAGTGCCCTGAATAGAAAAACAAATGGAGTAAGAGGAAGATAACAGCACCAGGAGACTGACCACCTCACACACTGACTCAACGAGGTACATTCACATAAGGATTCTAATTTAATCACCACTAAAACCCTGCAAGACTAGCATTTTTGTCTCCGTTATTGGGTCCCTATTATTAGAATGTAGCCAAAAAGACTACAGATTTGCATAAGCTCACAGCTCAGACCCAGCGGGACTGGTTTGAACTCAGGTCTACCTGCCCCGTCACCAAAGTCCATTCCCATCCTAACAGACCAAAACCACCAATTATCGGTTTTCAAATTTTTTTAAGGCAGATACTGAGTACATAAGATTGTTCCGATTATAACAATCTCCTGCTAGGGTGTTAAATAAAGGAAATCAAACCTTTAGGGGATGCTTACACTGGGAGATTTGGTGACACGGATTCTCTTTATTCAATAGGGTCTCTTTTTTTCCTTTCTCCTTCCTGCCCCATTTTCCTCTCTTCTCTAAAATCCTCTGCCTAAATAGAGATATAGTAAAGTAACAGTTCAACAGCCACTGTCTACATGTGGCCATTGGTACCTGAAATTAGGCTAGTCCAAATTGATATGCACTGCACATGTAAAATTCACACTAGATTTCTGAGACTTCATATAAAAATAATAATTTTAAAATCTCATTAATGATTTTTATATTGGTTACACAGTGACATGGTACTATTTTGGCTATATCCAGCTAAATAAAGTATGTTGCTAAAATTTCAGGATATCTGTTTTTATTTTTTTTATTTTTATTTTTATTTTTTTTTTTTGAGACAGAGTTTCGCTCTTGTTACCCAGGCTGGAGTGCAATGGCGTGATCTCGGCTCACCGCAACCTCCGCCTCCCGGGTTCAGGCAATTCTCCTGCCTCAGCCTCCTGAGTAGCTGGGATTACAGGCACGTGCCACCATGCCCAGCTAATTTTTTGTATTTTTAGTAGAGACGGGGTTTCACCATGTTGACCAGGATGGTCTCAATCTCTCGACCTCGTGATCCACCCGCCTCTGCCTCCCAAAGTGCTGGGATTACAGGCTTGAGCCACCGCGCCCCGCCCTGTTTTTATTTTTTAATGGGACTACTAGAAAATTTTAAATTACATATCTGGATGGCACTGTATATCAACTGGATAGCACTGGTTTAAAGACATGCAAACATGCTTGTGTAAAGAAAGGCATTTCATACACTAATTAGTACAAGATCACAGGCATGAAACCAAAATCTATTTCCTGCTCAGTTGATAGGCAGAAAACTGCCACATGAGGTTCAATTAAGACAACTATAATTATTAACTGGAAGCATCACATCATGAGCAAACTAATGAAGCCTGATTTTCTCTGGTTGTATGTCTTATGAGTGACTGATTTGTTCCCTAATTATCCCAAAGTTTTTTATCCTGCAGATCACATTAATAATAGTGTGATTTATATACTAGAAGAATATCTCCCATCAGGCTCAACAATAACTTCACATTTCTTATATTAGAGAAAGTGGAGCTATTACTATTCCCCTCAGAAGCGTGTTTCTAAGAGACTGTGGAATCTTCTTACCCCTACCTAGTTCAATGTCTTTAAAGCAGATAGAAATGTCATTGTGAGCTAAAGGCTGGTCACATCCTAGGATTAAACCAATTCACCTTGAAGGCTTATTTTCAGGCTAACCAGGGCTTCTTACAGGTTTTTCTTATCAAAAACAACCTGGAAAAACAGACTTAGAGAAATCTACAGGCCAATGGACTCCCAAAGACAAGACACAGTCAAAGTTCCTAACCACGAATTAAAAGGTCAGGCTTACTCCCTACGTTGACAAACAATTGGTCCAAACCACATGGAGTTGCTCCTTCAACAGAGCCCTCAGCACAATGGTACTTGAGACTAGACCTCATGCACAAGGTTCTTGGGCAGGCAGAGGGCATTCTGGGATGGCAGAAGACATTCTGCCTGTCCAAGAATTTCAAAGAGCTTCCATTTGCCCCTTGGAGTCAGGCTCTATGTCCATCACAATGCCAAGTTTCCAGACAGGAGGAGGATGGACTAATTAATTTCTCAAGTTCACCTTCAAAACCAGACTCTGATCCCACACTTTCAGAATAAGGGAACATACCCAACAAGTTAAATAACCCTGGTCTGAGGTTTCCCAGGAACCCATTTGAACAGTGCACAATGCAAACACAACAGATATCTTCTGCCAGCTCTTTTCAATTTTCTCTGCTATGTGTGATATTTTCCATGGATGAGACCAGAGATGTTTGGTTGTAAATGACTGTCAGATGTTTAAACAATTTTGTTGCTGAAACATGATAATTTCCAGAAGCCCCTTTTCCGTACACGGTTTCTTTTGCTAAGACCCACCACAAAGAAAATGAGTTGTACAAGAAGAATGGCAGAAGATCTGGAAATTAACCAGGAAAATGGACCATAACATACCTCAAACAAAACAAAAAAATCGTTAATAGGAAACAGGCCAGTTTCTAAGGGTCATGGAAAGAATACACATTGGGTTTCCAGCATCTGGCTGTGTTTCAAAGTCAGTAACCTCCAACTTGTCAGAGAGGATTGTGGTTAATGCTGTGAAAGACATGTGCTGAAAGATTTCTAGTTGTCCTTAAATTCCTGAATTTCTAGTCAGGATATCATACCACACATGTGCAAAACAGAAAAGTCTGGTAAAGTCTAAGTGGGTCCTGCTGTAAGTAAATAAAAACTTATAAAATCAATACATTAGGTAATCACTTATAACAAAAAAGGATTAACTCGAAAATATTTTGAAATAAAATTTTCCTTCTTCATATACAGTAGTAGGTTGAATCATATGAAACTGCAAATATTTGACTCTTTTTGACCCAAAAACCCCCAAATTCCGGCAATTCACGCTATACATTTTATTAACAACATTGGTACTAAAAATTTAAAGAATACTAGGAATCCCTACAAATTTCAAGGTTGCAAAAATAAATTTTTTTTAATTCTCAAATTACAAAGTCAATAGGAAAAATTTTGTTCAATGTTTTCCATTTTTATCTATTTTTTTTCAGTGATGTATCTATAGCCTCGTTTAATCTGAATACCACAAGATATAATCAGTGATGACTAAGAAGAATTCTTTTTTTTTTTTTCTTTTTTTTTTTTTTTTTGAGACAGGGCCTCACTCTGCAGTCCAGGCTGGAGTGTAGTGGTGAGCACAATCTTGGCTCACTGCAACCTCCACCTCCCAGGGTCAAGTGATTCATGTCTCAGCCTCCCTGGTAGCTGGGATAACAGGCATGTGCCACCAAGCCCGGCCAATTTTTGTATTTTTTGGTAGAGATGGGGTTTCATCTGGACTAAGAATTTAGGTAATAAATTTGGCAATGCCTAAAATAATAGTAATACACTCCACATTTATATATTTTTTATATTCTAAAGTAGCTTTAAATGAAATGACTCTATTAAGCCATTTCCTCAAATCATTTGTGTGAAAATGAGAGCGATACAAGAGGGAGAGAGAGAAGGAAAGAAGGAAAGACGGACTAATTTTAACTATCAGAATTTATACATCCTAATGAGGACTGCTTTTCAAAGGATACCCCTTGGAAGCTACATATCTAATTCCAGGTGACACCACCACACTGATCAGAATGTTCATGGAATTCCTCTTTGGAATCACTTTCCAAGTTACATGAGAAAACCAGTACATTCCTTAATAGTCATATTTTTTCTTTTTCTTTTTAAATTCGCCCAGCTAGCTCAGTCGGTAGAGCACGAGACTCTTAATCTCAGGGTTGTGGGTTCAAGCCCCACATTGGGCGCTGTTTCCCAGCACTATGGGACGCCAAGATGGGCAGATCACTTGAGCTTAGGAATTCGAGACCAGCCTGACCAACATGGCAGAACCCTGTCTCTACAAAAATAAATAAATAAATACAAAAATTATTCAGGTGTGGTGGCGCACGTCTGTAGTTCCAGCTACTTGGGAGGCTGAGGTGGGAGGACCACTTGAGCCCAGGAGGTGGAGGCTGCAATGAGCCCAGAGTGCCACCACACTCCAGCCTGGATGACAGAGTGAGACCCTGTCTCCAAAAAAAATAAGGAAAAAAAAAATGGCACCAACCAGCCTCTTGATCTACTTAGTTCCAAATGCTTTTTGACTATTTGCTGAAATGTATACGTACATGCATACATTAAAACAAAAACGACTCAGGAAAGGGAAATATTTTTACAGTGAGGATATCCAAGAATGCTGGGTACATTACCCCACTTTCCCTTTTTGTCTGCTTATTACCCACCTCCTCCATCAGTGCCCTCCACCTTCTGACAGAAAACCAGGTCTTTTCTCTTTAAACCAAGGGGGTTCGAAATGATATGGGGGGAATGTCCCTTACAGTGGCCAGCCCCAATCCCACCAGGAGTAACTTCAGCATATTCCTTTACTCTTTCTGCATCTTTTAATATGTCTAAAAATAGAAAGTAGGTAAACTTTCTATTTTCAGATATGTTAAAAGTACCTACTTTTCAGAATGTGGCAGGGATTGGAGGTGTAATCTCTCTATGTAGGAGGAAACACCGTAGGCTCCCAAGTAACAAAATGTAAATGTCTAGCAAGTGGGGGGGGGGGTGGGAAACAGTAGGAAAGGTATTTTTCTCATATAAAAGGCCAAAAGTAGGGAAGTGACAGAAAGGCTGATTGCCGACCTTTTCAGAGTTTACTTATTTTAAACCATTACACTGACTCATAAAATAAAAGTATCTCTTGTGCCCCTGTCAAAAGCAAGTGGGTTTTTACCTCAAGGGTGAATAATTACAATGCTTTGGATGACGAATAAAAGAGCTTCCCCTGACGGGCCGAGGTGAAGCCATCGGGGCTATCCCACCTCCCCTGGTCGAACTGGAAGGCTTCCGGAAGGAACTGGGGTTTGTGTCCCTGGCACTCCCGGGACCTGCTTGGGGCTCAGCGCGCTGCCTGGGGACCTCCGCCCTCGCTCTGGCAACAGGCCACCCCGAGTCGCGGCCAAAGTCCCTGCTGTGCAGACCTGGGCGACAGCACTTACCGAGCGCGCGGAGTCCGCCCAATGAGCTCCGCCCTCTTCGGCGCGCTTTCCGTGATCCACCAATCAGGTGCTGCTACATCAGCCCGAGCTGAGTGGTCAGCTTCCCTGGGAGGGCGGGGCTTAGGGAACCAGAAACTGGACGGGAAAGGGGGCTGTTTTTCCCCTTGTCTGTGACAGGGATGTTAGTGACTAAAGCCCAAAATTCCAGTTAAGGGAGGAGTCGAGACTTTGAAGCCGAGTGTTCCTATGGAGCCAAGAGAGCGGTTTCAGAGGAATCCCAGTAAGTGAGAGTGCTGGGATGTGGGAGGGGCCCACAGAGTCCCCCCTGCGTGTCTGAGATCACACCCTGCTGGGTACCCTGCCGGCGTGTGCTGGAGCAGGTGACTGGATCAAGACTCCAGAGTTTGCTCCTGAGATGGAAAAACAAAACAGCCCAATAATAATACTAATAATGACAGCCCTGGGAGGGGACGGTTGCAACAGGTCTTGTGAGAAAGTCAGTAATTGTGTAGGTTCAGGGAAGGTGTGGGCATGTTGGGGAAGTAAGGTTCTGAGTGGAAGACGAAAATGCTGCTTCTTGGGGAGGAGAATACCGTCAGAAGAAGGAAAGAAAGGAGGGAGTGCGAGGGGAGGGGAGATCAAGGGAGAGGAGGAGAGGGGCAGAGGAAAGGGAATACGTTCAGGTGACTGGTGTTCTGCCAACCCCATTCTGCTCACTAGTGAGACCTGGCAGGGACTACAGTTTCAGGAAGAAAATACGAGAATAATGAGGGATAACAGAGAGGAAAGAAAAAGGAAATAATTGAAAAGTTTGAAAGAAGAAAGGCAACAGCTGAACCAGTGGGGGGAAAAATAGAAAGAAATTAAAATTATCTAAGCTCCTGTTTCATGGATAGAAGGACGATATTTTCTGGCTCATTATCAGGATACAAGATGAAAAAAAAAAAAAAAAAAAAAAGCTTATTGAACTTATGGGGAAGGTGGCTGGTTTAAATTAGTCCTGCCTCAGAAAATCTAAGCTGTGTGTTTGTGGGTCTTAAGGTTGAGTTAACTCATAGGCCCAGAAGAGGAAGGATGAAAGGATGCCTGAATGACCCGCAAAGAATCTGCATCCAGTCAACACTCAGAGCATGTATGCTACTTTCTTCGGAAACCTTCAGGAGTCATAGACTATGGTCAGTTCTTTATCAGAATTATTTTAGACTTACTTCAGTTGTTTTCTCAGCAAATGCACATAAAGCATGGAATTGTTCTTAGCTGTGCAGACCTTGTCTGTTTTCTAAAAGGAATAACAATGCTAATTTTTAAAGCCCTAAATACATGACATCTTTGTACTTTTCAAATCACTGTGTTACCCCCTTCCCTTCTCCTCTGACAGTGCCTGGCTCAGTCTCTCCTATTCTCACAATGGCTTTGCCTCCATTCCACTGAGGTCACTTCCCATTGCTCACATTATTATTCTGTTTTTTACTTCACTTCCAAGCTTGTTTCTGACTGTACAAAGGGTACTGTAATTCTGAGTTCCCTATATAGAGAGTTGCTTTTCCAGGAACTTTATTAATAAAAGGAAAGGTCTTCCTTTTCCATTATGGAGCTATACCGATGTTACATTGTGCTTTGATGATCTGGGCTCTGACTTATAAAACCAGTGTCACTATAATTTTCACCTCTTTGAGCCACTCTGCCTAGTGAGTTCTCCATGAGTTTTTCTTGTTTCGTTTTTTAATCTTAGCTGGAATCTATCTTCATTAGGAGTCCAGTGTCTTGTTCTCCATAGACCTCTGAAATGGTATAGCAGAGAGAAGGGTACTAGAAACAGCAGACTGATTCTCTTTAATTTTCTAACAACTCAAATAGTTTTTTTGGCTTCTACTGTTTCCTGGCTCTTCCTTTCTTCTTTTCATATAGCTGGTCTACCTTACTGATGTTTCAAGTCACTCTGTCTGCTAGAATTTAGATGAATTATATTTTAGGCTTTCAAGCCATTTAAGGGGGCATGAAAGATTGTGGGGGCCGGGCGTGGTGGCTCAAGCCTGTAATCCCAGCACTTTGGGAGGCCGAGGCGGGTGGATCATGAGGTCAAGAGATCGAGACCATCCTGGTCAACATGGTGAAACCCTGTCTCTACTAAAAATACAAAAAATTAGCTGGGCATGGTGGCACGTGCCTGTAATCCCAGCTACTCAGGAGGCTGAGGCAGGAGAATTGCCTGAACCCAGGAGGCGGAGGTTGCGGTGAGCCGAGATCACGCCATTGCACTCCAGCCTGGGTAACAAGAGCGAAACTCCGTCTCAAAAAAAAAAGAAAGAAAAAGAAAGATTGTGAATGTCTGGACCTCAGATCCACTGGCCTTAAGAGCTCAGTGTCACTCACCACAGGTTGTGGGCAGGTTGGTGTATGTTGTTCTCTGATGTTATCTTGTATCCATCTGAATGGCTCTCTGTGCACTAAGCCTTGGGAAGGAAAGACATTTGAGGGTTCACCTTCCCTAACTCCTACTCTTCCATCATTATTTTAATATCACAATATCTTGGACATTCCCATTCACTGCCAAACCAGTATAGACTGAGTGTTTGGAAAAGAGGCAGTGGGAGGAGAACAAAGATGAGTGGAAAAAGCTGACGTGAAAGCCTTTTCTCAAAAGCTCCTGGTCAGGAGAAATGGCACTGTAGGGCAGATAACTCTAGAAATAGTAGGATACACAGGGGAAGGGCCAGAGTTCAAAGACATATGTGAACTTGACATTGTAAATAGAACATGCATATGAGGAAAACAGAAGACTCTAGTGATTGCTGGCACAAACTCCTGGGTTCTGATTTCGACTGTGGTGATTACTGTGTGGGTGACCCTAGACAAGTTACTCAACCTCAGCTTCCTTGTCTGTAAAAGAGGGATAATAATGGCACCAACTTCATAGGGTTGTTGTGAGAATTGAATAGGTTGATATAAAGTGCTTAGAACGGGACCTGGCATTTGGAAGTGCTAAATAGGTATTAACTATTATTATTCTAGAGCCATAATCCCAAACCCACAACAGCTTGCCACCACAGGTGTTTCTCTGACACAATCATTCTTTGAGCAAGGACAGTGGGGCATTCTTTCTCATAGTTACTTTTTCCTTTCTTGCTATAGGCTCTACTTGGTGTCCAGGACATTAATTAAGCAAACAAGCTTTTGCTTCAATTCCATAAAAGCATCAGAATCCATTTTCATTTCTACTTTAATACAAGGGTCAATATGAATTATCATCCATTGATAATGGAAATTCTCAACAATAGTTTCTCTATGATTGTGTTGGCAGCACAGTGGAGAAATATATGAAAACTTTCTCTGCTTTCCACCTCTTTCTCTGATAACTCTCAGTATTCCACAATCAATTCCTTCTACATTACCAAGGAGAGTCTAAAGAAATCAGTGTCTTGAGATCTACCACTGAAATTAAGCGTTGCTAGGGTAACAACTCAAGTGACTTTGACTTCCCAAGATATAGCAGTAATTAGAAATACAAAAGGGAATAGGGGAAGGTAGAGCATTTGATGAGAAGTGATAAGGTGGCCACAAGGTGGCATAGGATGACAACCACAGAGCACTACCTTCCAGTGACTCCATTTTTCTTCAGGGCTCTGTCTCTGCTGCCCTACACTCTTACAACTTAGTGCCCTCAAAAGCTGTCTTTGCAAACACCCTGACCCCTTTCTTCTCCCACATGGTGGTCCTCTTTCCCTAGTCCCTCTTTTCTTGCAATAGGTCTCAATTCTCATTGTTTCAGCATGGATTTCCCTTTTCTCCCAAGTGACCCTGCTGACTGGTTCTGTACTCAGCAGTTCCTCCTTCAGAAAAGTGAGCTCCTCTACTGCATCTCCAAGTCACACTTTCAGTGGAATCTAAGTGCAATGCAGTGGAGTCCGCTGGTTTGGCCATTTCACCAGTCAAGTTGGGGTCCAACAGGGCTGAGTAATAGAAGGCTGTTGATTGACTTTATGTAACCTTCAAGAGTTTCCTGAGTAGTGTCAGTTTGAGTTTTTTAGATGATATGATTTCTATAGAGGAAATAGATTACGGCAGTAAAACAGAAAGCAGTGCCTGACTGGATGTTAGCTATGGAGTTATTACCCAAAGACAAGTGGCCTAAAAGTCATAGACCAACATAGATTTTAATCCCACTGCTAGCACATAGCTTGTATCCTTAGGCCGGTTACTGAATTCTATGAGTGACATCCTTTTGTCCACAAAATGAGGGTAATACCCATCTTGTAGGATTTGTAACATGTAAAATATTGACTTCAATAAATGTTAGTTTCCCCTTTTTTCCTCACACACAAAATGAAGGGGACTGGGCCAGGTGTTGTGGCCCACACCTATAATTCCAGCACCTTGGGAGGCCAAGGCTGGAAGATAGATTGAGCCCAGGAGTTGGGGATCAGCCTGGGCAACAAAGTGAGACCCAATCTCTAAAAAAAATATAAATAAATAAATAAATAAATAAATAAATAAATAAAAATCAGCGTAAGAACATTTTTAAAAGGCCCCTAAGACTAGGGAAGAAAGCTTCAAAGATATGGTCATTTATACCATTTTTAAAGGATAAGAAAGAGGAATTGTTGGAGAAGATTGGCATGGGAGAAGAGAATTGAAGCAGAGGGAACAGCATGGACAAAGGTACAAAAATGTGAAACAGAATAACCTGCTGGAAGAACTACATCCTACTGACTAGAATATAGTGTCCAGCACAAGGAGAGACAAGAACCCAAACCTGGTTGGAAAATACAATCTGGGAGGCAGCTGCTGGGCGTAGAGGAGCCTCTGGTAATTCTCTAGTATCAACAGCATGCCCAGGTAGAGTGGTTTCAGCAGTCAGAGAGTGCCCTCAGGCAAAGAATGGCAGCGGCTGACAGCTGGAAATTGTAATCCATGGAAATGGTTGTAGCTGAGATGTGGGTGGGTGCCCCCAGCATCTCCTAGATCAACCGTACATTTATGTGAGCCATTTGGTTTTCTCTAGTAGGTCTTGATTTAAGGTCCTGAACTCTGCCCACCGCCACCAATTGTCATGACCTCCAAACCCCTGCCTACCTTCACTCTTTAGATAAGTTGTTTAAAGATGCTGTACTTCCTTCAGAATTTCATTGATTTCCATGTTCCATTCTGCCTCTTCAGCCTCTGCCAACCACTCTCCTGGATTCTCTGTCAGTCTGTGCCTTCCTGGTTCTTGCTGGTTACTGGTTGCTTACTGGTTGCAGCCCTATACCTGTTCTTGAGTCCCAAGTATTGACCTGACCTAGATTTAGTTTACCAATATGGTCTAAATTCTAATACAGTGATAACTTGAAGAAGCTCAGGCCTAACTTATTTCTTACCCTTTTGGAACTGAGCTTTTGCCAAAGAATGCCGCCAGCATTCACTCCATCAGGATCAGTCAGTTCTGCTCTCACCCAACTATACATAGCCCTAAAGAACCACTGGGAAGTTAAGGCAAGTTAAGCCAATTCTCAATAAGGAAGAAAGGTGATAAAGTATTTGAAGAGATTAAGTTACAACCTTGTATTGCTGAGTTCGAAGTAGAGAAGTATTAATATTAACTTGCAAGGTATTTTATGTTTAAAAATTCCCTTGCTCTGTCCACTGAAAAGACCAAGAAATAATGATCAACCTAGTATGAATGAATATATCTAATGCCAATATCATGATTTTAAAATCTATATTCCATTAAAAGAAATCATGGCTGATTCCATGTCTAAGGCAGGAAAGGTTCAAGATGAGTCTTATACTAGACATCTCATAATAGAAAGGAAGGAAGCGACACATGATCATTACAGCCATGATCATGTGGAATTTAGGAGTCACTTATTAGCAAAGACAGAATAATTGGAACACAAGCATAAAGAAGAATAAAAACTTAAATCATTTGAAATGCACCAAATATGTTTAAATCCATGGGCTTAAATGGATTTAAGCATATTTGGTGCATTTCAAATGATTTCAGTTATATATTAAATGTTACTTTTTTAAAAACTCTATTTGGTCACCTGTGGAGTATGATAAGGAAGCAACTTAACTATTTTGAGAACTTTTAAATAAAGGGAAAGAACCAGATGCTTGTTCTGCCTTTCATATATTAACTGAATCATTCAGTAGCCAAATAGTCAGGGGAGGTCTTTTAATAGACATACTAAAGCTAATAAATGAAGAAACAGTGATTGAATTAGAATATCATTTGAAACTCCTAATACGTTAATAGAACTAGGCAATCAGCATCAATGGCTGCTAACATACACACTCACACACACATCACACACACATGTGACATTGTGTGTCATCTGATAAAAGGACACAACACAATATCATCTACATAGTAGTCTTGCCAAAAAAAAGAATAAAACCTATCTAATCAAAACTCTAAATCCAACTACCAATTTACAGAAAATACAAATGACAGGGAACATGCTAAACTACACCATGCAATGGGAATCTATTAACAGAGCAATTTAGTTTATTCAACAAATAAAGTGCAAGGTGAAAGAGGAATATGGGGAACTGTAGTTAAAAGAGATTTAAAAGACATCTTTTTTTTAACTGATAAAACTTAACTGTAGTGTTTAGGGATGCACACTGGAGTGATAAAGCATTTTTAAAAAGCAAAGAAGCCATTATCATAAAAGGATAAAACACAGATTTCCTAGTCCATTAAAAGAATTACTAAAGGACTGGAAGAGTCTGGGTTTTTATTTTGTAATATTTCTAAACTGAGTCCCTTGAATGCAAAACCCTCCCCCGAAAAACAGGAGGAATCTTGGCTCACAGCAACCTCCACCTCCCAGGTTCAAGCGATTCTCCTGCCTCAGCCTCCTGAGTAGCTGGGATTACAGGCACCTGCCACCACCCCCAGCTAATGTTTTATATTTTTAGTAGAAACAGGGTTTCACCATGTTGGCCAGGCTGGTCTCAAACTCCTGACCTTCAGGTGATCCATCCATCTCAGCTTCCCAAAGTGCTGGGATTATAGGCACGAGCTACTGCACCTGGCCCATTTTTTCTAACCTAAAAAAATAATTTAAACAGGTGTGGTGGCTTATGCCTGTAATCCCAGCACTTTAGGAGGCCAAAGTGGGAGGATTACTTGAGACCAGGAGTTTGAGACCAGCCTAAGCAACATAGCAAGACCCCCTTCTGTACAAAAAAAAATTAAAAATGAGGCATGGTGGTATGTACGTACAGTCCCAGCAATTCAGGAGGCAGAAATGGGAGGATCTCTTCAGCCTAGAAGTTCAAGGATACACTGGGCTATGATCATGCCACTGCACTCCAGCCTGGGTGACACAGCATGATCCTGTTTCTAAAAAATAGAAAATCTAAGAAAAAAATTAACAATCTGACAACACTAAGTGTTGGTAAAGTTACTGAGCAATGGGAAGTCTCCTCCACTGCTTGCTGTGTGGGTGATAGGTACCAACGTATAGGAACAGTTTGGTACCACCTAGGAAGTAGACATATGTATGACTGAGCACTTACAGGCCTAGGAATATATCTTTGAAAAATGGTACACATTGTGTTCATTGTGCTCACTCAAAGGGGAAAAAAATGGTGTATACCAGCACCAAAATACCTCTATAAGTATGTATATTCATAAAAGCATTTTCCATAGTAGGCCCAAACCGGAAACAACCCAAAAATGTCTACCCATATTGGAATTGATTTTTTTCAAGTGTGATTTAGTCCTATAATGGACTTTAGAGTAATGAAAATGAATAAACTCAGCTATGTGCCACAATTTGGATGACTCCCATAAATATAACATTGAGCAAAAGAAGAAACAACAAAATTCATAAAGTATGACTTTATTCAAATAGTGTTCATAAATAGGAAAATAAACTTATTTGGAAATGCATCTACAGATGATGACTTTTTTTAAACACAAAGAAAGTATTGTTACAAAAGTCAGGATGAATGACTTCTAATAGGTAGGGATACGGCAGTAATTAAGTATGTGAAAGGAAAATAAATCTTGGGACCCCAAAATCACTCAACTAAAGGGAAAAGTAAAGCTGGGAACTGCTTAGGGCAAACCTGCTTCCTATTCTATTCAAAGTCATCCCGGCACGGTGGCTCAAGCCTGTAATCCCAGCACTTTGGGAGGCCGAGGCGGGTGGATCACGAGGTGAAGAGATCAAGCCCATCCTGGTCAACATGGTGAAACCCCGTCTCTACTAAAAATACAAAAAAATTAGCTGGGCATGGTGGCATGTGCCTGTAATCCCAGCTACTCAGGAGGCTGAGGCAGGAGAATTGTCTGAACCCAGGAGGCAGAGGTTGCGGTGAGCCGAGATTGCGCCATTGCACTCCAGCCTGGGTGACAAGAACGAAACTCCATCTCAAAAAAAAAAAAAAAACAAAGTCATCCCTCTGTTTCCCGAGACAAATGCATATCTGATTGCTTCCTTTGGAAAGGCTAACCAGAAACTCAAAACAATGCAACCATTTGTCTCTTATCTACTTATGACCCTGGAAGCCCCCTCCCTGCTTGGAGTTGAACCAATATACATCTTACAAATACTGATTGATGTCTCATGTCTCCCTAAAATATATTAAACCAACCTATAGCCTGACTACCTTAGGCACGCGCTGTCAGACCTCCTGAGGCCGTGTCAGGGGTGTGCATCCTTAATTTTGGCAAATTAACTTCCTGTATTGACTGAGACCTATCTCAGATATTTGGGGCTCACAATTAGGAGCCCCCACTTTTGGCATTTGGGTGGTAGCAATGTTCTATTTCTTGACCTAGGCAGTACTGAAATGAGTGTGTGTGCATGTGTGTGTGTGTATTTCAGCACTTTATGGACATTATATAGCACAATAAAATAAGAACAAAAGAAATATGGCTAGACGCCATGATTCACACTTGCAATCCCAGCACTTTGGGAGGTTGAGGCTGTTGCAAAACAGCTCAGTATCAAGGAGGCAGAAGTGAGCTAAGACTCCATTTATTCACAAAGGTGAAGCTAAATCAAACAGCTTGGCAAATCACAACGGCTTGCTCAGATATTCGTTCCTTCCTCAGCCTCAGCCTCCCAAAGTGGTGGGATTACAAATGTGAGTCACCTGAACACTTGAGGTCAGGTGTTCGAGATCAGCCTGGCCAACACGGTGAAACCCCATCTCTACTAAAAATACAAAAATTAGCCAGACATGGTAGCAGGTGCCTGTAGTCCCAGCTACTTGGGAGGCTAAAGCAAAAGAATCACTTGAACCCAGGAGTCAGAAGTTGCAGTGAGCAGAGATTATGCCACTGCACTCCAGCCTAAGGGACACAGTGATACTCTGCCTCATTTAAAAAAAAAAAAAAAAAAAGGAAAAGAAAAAAACATATATCTCTTAAATTAGAATATAAATAAAGCACAGCCATATTTGACTTAGAAAAATAATGACAGGCAGTCATTATTCTCTTTTAATTTTCAACTTTTAACCCAAAGTGCTTAAACAGGAAGCTTCTAGAGAGCTTTTTATCTGAAAAGCTGTGTGAAGTGTTTGGCTCAGCCATGCTATTCCCTTGCCCTCCGTGTCTTTTGCTCAGGGACCAGTGAATTTGACAGGAGAATGTCAGTGGATGGGCAGGGTCAGAGCTGAGGCAAGCTGATCTTTGCTGAGGAGACACTGGACAGAAGGTGTGCTCATAACACTACCTGAGCAAACAGCTCGGCATCAAGGAGGCAGAAGTGAGCTAAGACTCCACTCACTTACAAAGGTGAAGCCAAATCAAACAGCTCGGCAAATCACAACAGCTTGCTCAGATCTTTGTTCCTTCCTTTATTAAACAAATATTTACTGGGCATTTACCAGATGTTAAATTTGCCATAGGCCCTGGGAATATAAAGGTGAAGTTTTTTTTTCCACCCCTGGAGGAATATTACTTTATAATGAAGGAATGACAAAGTGAATACATTATAACAAAAGATTAGATAGCAAGTGGTCTGAAGAGAAATAAAGCAAGGGAAGGAGATGGTGGCCAGTTGCTTGTCGATTTTAGATGGACTGATCAGGAAAAGCCTCTCTGAGATGGTGGCATTTTGGCAGATACTTGCATGAAGAGAGATAACAGAGAAGATGCAAGGTAGGAAAAGTAAGCATGAAGTCTCTGACGTCAGAATAGCTCAATGTGTCCAAGGATCAGCCTGAGATCCACTGTGGCCTGAGCAAAATAACAAAGGGAAGATGAAGTCAGAGAGGCCAGCAGGGATCAAACCCAGTAGGATCTTGTGAGCTATGGATTTTATCCTCTGTGTGCTACTGGAGTGTCAGCCAGGCTCTAACTTTCTTAATAATGTTGAGAACTGTCATCAGCTATCTGGGCCTTCCAGGTGTTTGATGCAGACTCATTCTCTCCTGACGTACTTTGGGAAGTTCTTTGGAAGCACCCCGTATGTGCCATACCTTCCCCTAGCCGGAGATATCTCACCTCTATCTCCCTTGGTGTAGGTTATCCTGACTGCTCCCTTCCTCCAGAGCTTCTTGTATCCCTCCAGACTCTTTCACCTGAGCTCACCTTTCCATGCAGTGCTCCCTCAATCTCTCTGTTCTCTCTCTCTCTCTCTCTCTCTCTCTCTCTTGCTCTCACTCACCATTCTTACTGGGCCCCCGTAATTGCTCAGCATCCTCTATCAGACGCTCTGGGGATGGAGATGGCTCCCCATTCAGCACCTTCATCTCTCTCCTCTACTCGCACAGAGAGCCAGCCGCAGCCTCTAGACATGGCTCCTATGCATCCACCAACTGCAAAAGACATTTAACTAGTCCAGGAGGGCCCAAAGAAGCCCCTTTCCCTAGGCTAACGTTTCTCAACCTCAATGACACTGACATTTAGGGCTTGTATTTTGTTATTGCAGGGGACTATCATATGCATTTGAGGATGTTTAGCAGTCTTGTGGTCTGAATGTTGGTGTCCTCCCAAACTTCATATGTTGGAACCCCCAATGTATAGTACTAAGAGGTGGGGTCTTTGGGAAGTGATTAGGTCATGAGGGCTCTAAACTTATGAATGGGATTTATGCCCTTATAAAAGAGGCTTGAGGGAGTATGCTTGTCCCTTCCACCACATGATGCAACAGCAAGGTGCCAACTATGAAGCATAGAGTAGTCCTTACCAGACACCAAACCTGCCAGCGCCTTGATCTCGGACTTTCCAGCCTCCAGAACTGTGAACAGTAAATTTCTGAGTTTTTTTTAGAAATTATCCATTTCAAGATGTTTTGTTGCAGTAGCCCAAACGACTAAGACAGGCAGGATTTCTAGCCACTAGCCAATAGATGCCAGCAGCAGCCCCCAAGCTGGAACACCACAAAATGTCTCCAGACATTGCCAAATGTCCCCTGTGAGGCAAAGTCACCTTAGTGGGTGAGCAACTTCAGCCCTGGGAAATCCTGCTTCCCTGGGGGAAGGGATATGGCACTCAAAGCTTAAGGTAACAGCCTCCTCCTCATCAATCTCTAATTCCACTTTGGGCTTTCCAACCTCTTTCATACCCTCACATGGTGAAGACTTAAGGCCTGCAATACCTGTTTTCAGAAACCCTTTTTCCAGGTACAACAGACCCCTCCCATCTCCTTGGGAAACATAAGAGTATTTGGAACCTGTAGTTCTGGCACTTCAGTCGAAAGTGAGACATAAATCGTCCCATTGTCACATGCTATTATGCTATCATTTTTGTGAAAGAAAAACAGGGGCAGACATATACATCACACATGTATTTGCTAGTACAGTCTCTGCCTAAAGCATCTTTGGGAAGACTCAAGAAATTTGAAAGATAATATTTTTTTTCTTCTGAGGAAGGGAACTAGGTAGCTGAACAAGCAAAGATAGAGACTTTTCACTTTTATAACTTTTGATTTCTAAACCATTTCATCTATAAAAGATAAAAAGAGCCAAGAATTCTAAAGAAAGAGGAAGGAAGGAAGAAGGAAGCAAGGAAGGAAGGAAGAAGGAAGAAAGAAGGAAGGAAGGAACCCCCCAGTTTTAGGACCTTATAAGGAGAGGCAGGATTGCATAAGAAAAAAGTACATATGGAGAGACTGTATTTATTATTAGAAGGCAAGTAGGTCCAGCTGCTCTGTGGCCCAAGTGTGTCGTGGGGTAAAAACTGAAGCAAATAAAAACAATTCACGTAATTTTTATACAGATATTGCAGGTCTGTGAGACTCTGCCTCTGAAGAATGGATTCAAAATTGATTATTCCTACCCGACAGCTACAAAATCAACATACTCTCTTCCTTCCTTTTTTCCTTCCTTCCCGCCCTCCTTCCTTCCTTCCTCTCTTCCTTCCCTCTCTGCCTCTCTCTCTTTCCCTCCCTTTCATTCTTCTTCTTTCTTTTCTTCTTGTTTTCCTTTTCTTTCCTTCTCTCTCTCTCTATCTATCTTTCTTTCTTCAAGTATTCAAGTGCTCACTATGTGCCAAGCACTGTCCCAGGAGCTAAAAACACAGCAGTGACCAAAGCAAAACGCCTGGCCTTCATATATTTTAATGCAGGGAGAGGACAGAAAATGTACAATAGGGGTGAGAAATGCTAAAGAGAAAAAGAAAATAAGAAGAAGAATAAAAAATCAGAAGGTGACTGTTGAACAAACTCTTGAATGGTGCTAAGGGAGGAGACTTTCAGACTTCTTGCACACAGGGCCTCACACTCAGAAGAGACACACACTTGGTTTGATTCTCTGCTGTCACCATCTTGAAATTCCTAATGATTTTTTCTAACAAGAAGCCTCACATTTTCACTACACACTGGGCCCAACATATTCTGTAGTGGTCCTGATTTCAGATAACTGGGGGATGAGCCTTTCAGGCAAAAGGAACAGCAATGAGCATACCTGGAGTTTTCAAGAAGCAAGGAGGTCGGAGTGACTGTTGGTGGGCTTGAGGCAGTAGCGGGGTGATGTGCACACAGCATGAGGCCATCCTCAAGCTGGGCTTCCCTGAGTGAGATGGAAAACCAGCTGTAAAAACAGGAGTGACCCTACACATGTATTAAAAGGACCACTCTGGATTTTTCTTGAGAACAGGCTTTAGGTGGGGAAGAATGAAATCAATGAAATCAATTAAGAGGCTGATGAAATAATCCAAATGAGACCTGGCTTGGCCCTAGGTGTTATTTGAGCGAGCCCAATGAAAGGTGGTCGAATTCTGCATGCATTCTGAAGGCATAATTGACAGGATTTGCCAGACTTTTCTATAGGCTAAAAGAGGAAAAGAAGAGTCAAGGATAGCTCTGTTGTTGACCTGAGCAACTGATAGGATGGAGTTGCTATTTTGAAATGCAGAAGGCTGTGAGAGAAGGAATTTTTTCAAGGAAGATGAGAAATTTTTGAATATTTTAAGATAAACTATTTCACTTCTAAGAGAAGATGTCCAGTAAGTTATTGAGTATCTGTTTCATAAGTCTGTGGGGGGACTTTGTATTGACAATATATATTTAGGGGTCATTAGCCCACAAAGATGATATTAAAAGTCATGGGAGTAAATGAATCATCATGCAAGTATGTCGACAGAAAAGAAGTTCAAGGTCTGAGTTTGGAGATATTCCACAGTAGTAGATGAACATGGGGGACCAGCAAGGGAAGACTCCAAAGGTATGCTTTGTATAGAAAAGTTACCATACTGGCCAGGCACGGTGGCTCATGCCTGTAATCCCAGCACTTTGGGATCCGAGCCCAAGGCTGGAGGACCACCTCAGGTCAGGAGTTTGGAGACCAGCCTGACCAACGTGGAGAAACCCCGTCTCTACTAAAAAAAAAAAAAAAAAAAATACAAAATTAGCCAGGAGTGGTGGTGCTTGCCTGTAAACCCAGCTACTCAGGAGGCTGAGGCAGGAGAATCACTTGAATCCGGAAGGCAGAGGTTGTGGTGAGCTGAGATGGTGCCATTCCACTCCAGCCTGGGCAACAAGAGCAAAACTATGTCAGGAAGGAATAAAGGGAGGGAGAGAGAGAGAAAGAAAGAAAGAAAAAGAAAGAAGGAAAGGAAGGAAGGAAGGAGGAATGTAGACTAATTGAGAAGAACTTTTTTTGATATATTGAAAAATAAGAGGCATACAACACTACAACCAGGCTTTGGTTAGAGCTCCCAATTCAAACAATCCATTAGCAAATGTTGTAGCTGGCCAGCAGAAAAGCAATGAAGCCCAAGCCATGAAAATTGTGATCATGATGATGATGATGATTAATTTTTTGAACAGGGAGAAAGGCTGGACTTGTAGGGTGACCAACAGTGCTAGTTTATCCAAGACAGGGGATTCCCAGGATACAGGACTGTCAGTGATAAAATCAGGTTAAGTCGTAGGCAAACTGGAATGAATTGGTCAATCCAACTTAGTGTCAGTCCTTCACTCAAATCTAGTCCTCTCAGTTAATTAACTAGTATTTTCTCATCTGTAAAAGTAGGAGTGATACAGGGTTGTTTATTAAAATAAAATAAAATAAGAAAATTGCCCATCAGAATGCCTGACACTTAGTAGGTCCTCAATAAATTATGGCTATTATTATTAGAAGAAAACCACTCTGTGTACCTCAGCACACCCTATGGACACCATTGGATTATGGCAAGCAAAATATTTGCAAGGCACAGTGGCTCACGCCTGTAATCCCAGCATAGACTGGGAGGCCAAGGTGGGCAGATCACTGAAGGTCAGGAATTCAAGACCAGCCTGGCCAACATGGTGAGACTCTGTCTCTACTGCAAATACAAAAATTACCCAGGCGCGGTAGCATGCACCTGTAGTTCCAGCTACTCGGGAGCCTGAGGCAGGAGAATTGCTTGAACCCAGGAGTCAGAGGTTGCAGTAAGCCAAGATAACACCACTGCACTCCAGCTTGGACGAGAGAGTGAGACTCTGTTTCAAAAAAAAAAAATTAGCGTTCACAATTATGATCCTGATTTATTAAAGAACATTAAACTATGATTGCTATATTTTTGTATAGCACCATTGTCCATTAAGAAGTGTGGGGATCATGATACTAGACATAAAATAAGGAGAGGTAGCTCAACACAATATTTGGTTCTACTATAAATAGCATTTATACTGCTGTAATAATATCTACACTAGTTATTGAATTACAACTTGTAAAATTGAATTATAGACAAATTATGGAGAAATTAACAGTAGTTTCAGAACATAGTGTAAATATTATTAATCTGTGTATGTCAAAGTACAGCTATAGTTGACAGAGATGGCAAAGTGGAAATGGGATAAAGAGAGACAAAAGCAGTAGGTGCATCAAGAGCCAACATGGAAAGTGAAGAAATGCAGTCTCTAGTTTGTGGAAGAAGTAGTTGAAGGTTAATTGTGTTGCTTAAGGATGCCATGATTCCCAGTGGAGAAACTGAGAAAGGTAATAGGACCATTTTGGAGGGTGGGAAAATCAGATGACAGAGAGAGAGAGAGAGAGAGAGAGAAAGAAAAGAAATGGGAGAAAGGGAGTGGAATGAAGAGACATCACATCTTCTCCCTCCCTTTCTCCGTCCTCTCTGTCTCTCTCATCTGAGTTTGAACATGCATTAATTCTATTGATGAAATTTAAAAAATAAAAACAGAAAGTATGTAAAAATGGCTGCCAATTCAAAATAATTTAAAGAAAGAATATTTAGATGCATAAAGGCATTTGCCTTTTCAGAAATCAGAGTTATTATATACTCATTCCTTGAGTACGTAAGAATACCAATATCTTAACTCCACCCAGTTCCCCTTTCACTCTGAAGCTGGACCACTCTTTATACAGACGCTGAAAATGGAAAATCGGATTCCTGTACCTTGATTTCACTTTAGATAGAGAGTAGCTAATCAATCAACCCCTGAGTACACCACCATTTTTTTTTTTTTATGAAATCAGGCTTCCACCTGCGATAACAGCTCTACAATATTTGTTGCCTAACTTGCAAAGCTGTGCATTACTCTATAAACAGTATGCTTCTGTCCAACTTGGATTCTATAAGAACTTCAATCTAATTCACAGATCACATTCAAATTTGTCAGTTGTCCAAATAATATCTAATATAGGTTCAGGATCATAATGTTTAGCTGTCATCTCTCTTTAGTTTCCTTCAACCTGAACCAGTTCCTGAGTCTTACCTTACTTTTATGATCTTGACATTTTTTAAAAGAGCAGGTTACTCACTTTGCAGAAAATCCATCAATTTGGGTTTGTTTAATATTTCTTCATAATTACATTTAAGTTATATAATTTTTGGCAGAAATATCCCAAAAGTGATGCTGTGTTCTAATGGCATCCTATCAAGATATATACAATATCCATTTATACTATGATGTTTTAACTTTTATAAGATAGTATCTGACTCCTCTATTGTAAAATTAACTATTAAATATTTGGTATTAATATGTAGTCTGTGGAAATAACTTTGGAGTTATGTAAACAGTCTGTTTCTTATCAAATGTTCACTCACTAGTTTTAGGATCCATTGATGAGTTTCTTTGAATCAATTATTACTATAATGGTTACAAAATAATCCTAACTCTATCATTTCCTTTCTTATTATTAGTTGGCATCTCACTGCAAGGTAGAGTTTCCACTCTGCCCCAGTTATTTATTTATTCATGCATTTATTTATATCTGCATGGACTTGTGGATTTCTATTTTATTCAGTGGATCATATCTGTTATTATCATTATTTGTTCTGATGCTTAAATTATCCCAGATTTGGTCAGTGGAAACTTCATTAAGTTGGTTTCTGTGTTCTTATGAATAAAAGGAATAATAACATCCCTTATTATTCTTCAAGCAAGTTTTACTTTCTGGCACTAAAAATATCCTTCAGGGTCATCTTGTGCTTGTTTGTTCCATATCTGGAATCAGCAATTTATTCAAGGATCCCTGGCCCCTTTTAGTAGAAAACAGCATTGAGAAACCAAGATCCAGGCATTATACATGCTCATTGCTACTGGGATACTATTGCTTCTAGGCCATTACAAGAGACAGAGCTAGAAATATATGAATACACACACACAGCCTAGATATTTTTTTATGTCAGTCTATCAAAACCATATTCAAAAGCATGAGTTCACACCAATATTTCCAATTCTCAGCTAACACTCCAGGGTTTTTTCTAGCCTTTGCTTTTCCAGGTTTGTAATTCCCTTCTCAGAAAGTGAGAAACCTGGATTCCATTTACTCTCAATATATTTACTTTTTCAGTCAATCCTCTAGTATGTAATTAACCTCTTGGACTCTCAGCATGTCCCCTTGGCCAACCCCAATTATACTAGATGAACCATCACCCAGTCCCACCAAACATGCTAACCCAACAGTCCAATCCTCAGCCCCAGCAGTCCTGACCACCCTGGCTAATTCTGTGGCACTGGAGCCACCAACTATGCCAGCTGAAGCCGCAGCCCCAACTCTGCTGACCATGCCGACTGCACCAACCCAAAAACTAAGTTTTTAAAAACCCAAATAGTCTTACCATAATTAAAATAGTCTATTACAGAAGAAGAAAAAGACATCAGCAGAAAAGAATAGAGAATCCAGAAACAGACCTAAATACACATGGCATTTTAGTTCGTAATAAAGGTACCATTTCCAACCAGTGGATTTATATGTAACCTAGTCAGTGGGGAAAATAAAACAGTGTGGGGTTAACAGGTTGTTAGGGGAAGAAAAGATGAATTTGTAGCACTATTTACACTGAAATTAATTATATTATTAATTCTAAGTATATATTTATAATTAATATTGTAATTGATTATATTATAATTATACACTATAATAATTAATTATACCAATTATAATTAACAATTATAATTATGTTGATCACAATTCTATTTTTTGCATAAAATAAATCCATTTTCTGAATAAAGCAAAAGTCAATTTATTTACAATCCTGGAATGAAAAAGACCTTTCCAAGAAGAATACCAAGGCAGAAATTAGATAAATTGAATCACACGAAATTTCTCTTTGACCAAAAATAAATCAATAAAGCCTAAAAATCATTGACAAATTGGAGAAAGATGTTTTCAGTATAGGAAAGCAAATAACTAATATCCTTAATTTTTTTTGTTGTTGTTGTTTGAGACAGAGTTTCGCTCTTGTTACCCAGGCTGGAGTGCAATGGCGCGATCTCGGCTCAGCGCAACCTCTGCCTCCTGGGTTCAGGCAATTCTCCTGCCTCAGCCTCCTGAGTAGCTGGGATTACAGGCACACACCACCGTGCCCAGATAACTTTTTTTGTATTTTTAGTAGAGACGGGGTTTCACCTTTTTGACCAGGATGGTCTCGATCTCTTGACCTTGTGATCCACCCGCCTTGGCCTCCCAAAGTGCTGGGATTACAGGCTTGAGCCACCGCACCCGGCTAATATCCTTAATTTACACAAAGTTTTATACAAGTAGACAAAGTAACAAATGATAAATAACAAATGCAAAATGTCAATAAACCTCTGTTCCTTATCAATTACACAGTCTGGTTGGGTGAGGTGGCTCACGCCTGTAATCCCAGCACTCTGGGAAGCCGAGGTAGGCAGATCACTTGAGATCAGCCTGGCCGACATAGTGAAGCCTTGTCTCTACTAAAAATACAAAAATTAGCCAGGCGTGGTGGCTAACGCCTGTAGTCCCAGCTATTCAGGAGGCTGAGGCAGGAGACCTGCTTAAGCCCAGGAGTCAGAGGTTGCAGTGATCTAAGATTGCACTACTGCATTCCAGCCTGGGAGATGGAATGAGACTGTCTCAACAACAAAAAAATAAAAATGAAAAAAATAAATTATACTGTCTAAGGTATTCCATTATAGCAGTACAGAACAGGCTAAAAGAATCACAATCTGTGATCACCTTATTGTTTTTATTGACAGGTCCCTTATTAAAATATAAGTTGTCTTAGTAGCTGGTACCTAACAGGCACTTAACAAATGTTTATTAATGTTAAATGAGAGGATTCTGGGCCGGGCGCAGTGGCTCAAGCGTGTAATCCCAGCACTTTGGGAGGCCGAGGCAGGTGGATCACAAGGTCGAGAGATTGAGACCAACCTGGTCAACAAAGTGAAACCCCGTCTCTACTAAAAATACAAAAAATTAGCTGGGCATGGTGGCGCGTGCCTGTAATCCCAGCTACTTAGGAGGCTGAGGCAGGAGAATTGCCTGAACCCAGGAGGCGGAGGTTGCGGTGAGCCGGTATCACGCCATTGCACTCCAGCCTGGGTAACAAGAGCGAAACTCCGTCTCAAAAAAAAAAAAAAGAGTCCTGAGTGGTTAAATACTCGTCTGTGGTCAGAGATAACTGGCAAAGGAGAGGCCAGAATTATTATTTTTATTGTTTTTTGAGATTGTTGTCTCCTGTGTAAAATGAGGGTGCAAGGTGCATCTCATCTCCTGATTTTCGAATCATCCCTCTACCACCTCGGACTGCCTTTTCCCACGTAGCATAGCCAGCAAGTGGAGAAACGTACCTCAATAATGCAAAAATGTCTCCCTACTTACTTCCTTTCAATGTTCAAGCAAAACAAAGCCCTCTCCACATTCAACATGACAGAAATCCTAAATGCTAAGGTCTTCTTGTATTTAAGAAGAAAGTATGAGAATGGTTGGAAATTGCTGAAACAGTAAAAGATTTTAGGAGCTCAAAGTACTTCTAGACGTGTAGATATGACGACCCAATAAAGAGGAACACACACAACCTAGAGCCTTCAAAAATCTAGATTTCTGCCTTTCCACACCTTAACTTGGAATCATTCGGGTCGGTTCCCAAGCACTTTCTCTTGGAAGTGAGAAATCCTCCAAAGACACTAGGGGAGGCCCAGGTGTGGCAACCTTCGGGAGGATGAGGGATGACCACAGGAAAGGTGGCGAGGGGCGCACTTAAGACGCGCGGAACCTGGAAACGTGTCTTCTGCAGGCAGCCTCTTAGGATTTTCCAGCACTTAGAAGCAAGTTCTACACCTTCAGAGCGCCTGTTTCTGCACGTCTCACCCAAGACCCGCCACGCCCACACCCGCCCTTACGCCACCCGGCCTCGAGCCCCGCCCCGGACCCTGGACCCCAGGGCGTAACTGGAGCACGTGTTCACATCAAAAGTCTGGGTCGAAGGCCGGGCGCGGTGGCTCACGCCTGTAATCCCAGCACTTTGGGAGGCTGAGGCGGGTGGATCACGAGGTCAAGAGATCGAGACCATCCTGGTCAACATGGTGAAACCCCGTCTCTACTAAAAATACAAAAAATTAGCTGGGCATGGTGGCGCGTGCCTGTAGTCCCAGCTACTCAGGAGGCTGAGGCAGGAGAATTGCCTGAACCCAGGAGGCGGAGGTTGCGGTGAGCCGAGATCGCGCCATTGCACTCCAGCCTGGGTAACAAGAGCGAAACTCTGTCTCAAAAAAAAAAAAAAAAAAAGTCTGGGTCGCGAAGGCAGAGACCCCAGGTCCGGCAGAAAAAAACTCCAGGAACTGTTGGGAGACTCCCTTCAAAAAAAATCTCCAGGGCCACGCGAGTCGGCGCCGGGGGGCAGGCGTGGGTGCGGTCCACCAAGCTGGCAGAGCTCGGCGACGGCTCTCGGCAAAACTAACAATATTTGTTAGGCCCTAATCTCACAGGCCCTAACAGCGCTAAATCCACTCACTTCAGGAGTGCTGCAACCTGGGACAGCGAGCGCCTCACACACCCCACCTACGCGCCTCAGGAACACACCGATTGGGGCGCGGCTACTTCGGCACACGCGCCGTGCATGCCAGGGCTTCGCCCTTATCGCAGAGCATGTAAAACCAAGCTACGGTGGCTCTGCTGGGAATAAATTGTTAAATTTCACTGTTCCGCAAACCTAATCCGAGAGATGGGACCTGGCTGGCACAGTTTAGGAAGACGGCCACGAAGGCACTTGGGTGAGTAGATATACGTATTTGGGAATGGAGGGAGTGAAGTCTGGCCCATGAGCAGGAAGAAAATTCAGCCTCCACCTCCCAACCGGTGGCCCCGAGTCAGCAACTTAGCGCTCCCCAGTGCTGGGAGCCCCGCCCTGGGGGCGTGGTGACGCGCTGGCCTTCTGGGGCGGGGCCTGCTTCTGGCCCGCCCTGGCCCCGCCTAGCCCCGCTCCAGGCGAGGGCGCCGCAGCCACACTGCACTGCACAGTTTTGTTCTGCACCAGCGGTTCGTAGGTGATCCGGGTGAGTACTAGCACCTGCGGGCAGCAGTGATTAGCCGGCCACCGGGGGCACTTCAGCCTCTGTGCAGGTTACTTCCATATTTCAGCCTCTCGGAGCTGAATAGAGACTCGCTCGCTGTCTCTAACCTCCCTCAACACTTTTCAGTAGATTAGAGCTCTGAATTTCCATCTCCTCTGCTCCGAGCTCTTGCCCTGCATCTTCTCCCTGGTGGAGTGGGTTGGGAGCGTCTAAGCGAGGCCCGACCTATTTATCTGTAACTCAGGAAAATTCTCAAGGTCAACACTTCCTCAATTCCTTTCTTTCCCTCTCCTGCTCTCCCCGGGCTGTGCAGTCTGGGGCTCCCTCTTTCTGCCTTCCCAAGGCACCTGCCCTTGCCCTCTGCTGCTCCGGCGCAGAGGAAGAGCGAGCGAGACCCTGCAGTGGGAGTGGTTGTGCAGGCCTGAGCAGTATCACTGGTTTCCGAAGTGGCCTGTGAGCGCTGCGCCCTCTGCGGATGTGGATGTGTTGCTAGGGACGGTCGGGAGAGCCTCGGAGGAAATCGTGTTTGTTTTCCTTTGCCTCTTAGAAACGTTTGTCCATTTGTATTGGAAAGGGGGTCATTTCCTACCACTGCCTTAGAGCGGGAGACATCTCTGGGAGGGTGGGGGACTCTTCAGGTTCTTCCTTCGATTTCAGAAAATGCCTCTCCTTATCTGAAGCACGGAGCCCCAGGGCTACTGTAGTGGGGCAGCTGCAGGGCGGTGGAAGGCGCTGGAGACTTAGTGAGTCATTCCCCGAAGTTGTGGCTTTCTGCTGATACTTTCCTTGAGAGTCACGAGTTTACGAGCTACATTGTAGCGTCGGGAACAAGTGACTGTGGGAAAGGAGGAAAAGCAAGAGATGAGGATGGGTAGAGAGGCAGGGGTTAGAACTTTAATTCCTTCACTGGGGACAGGAGGTGCCCTGGAGAGGAAGGCGCTTCCGGCTCTGCAGATGTGTGCTGTGGGCCTAGGTGTGGTCCTGCGGAATTGCTGCAGATTTTAGCTTCCTCGTGGGTGGGAGCTGCAGCCAGGGCTTCTCTTGGGAAATCTGTAGATCACCTGGAGCCTGCAGTTCTGGGAGGCACCCAAGGTTATTGGTCGGAATTACAGGCTAAATTTTATTTCAGTGGATTCTGAGAGCACATTGAGTCAGATCAAGAATGTTTATTGTCATAGATGAATTTAAGAAATTAAAACTAATATATAAAATCAAAACAAATACTTTCATCCCTGGGAAGACTTTCCGTTAAGCTTCCCTCAAGCTTCCCTCCTGACACAATGTTACGGAAATAGAAAACTTTGTCAAGTGATTTTTTTTAACCAATGTTACTATATATAAATTGGCAGAGAGACTGTCGCTAACCATAGAAACTGCGCTACAGGGGCCTCCTTAGATTAAGAAACAAAACTGAAGAAGCGCAGCCGTCTCCTTTGTTTCGACTTCCTCCTGTTGGCCTAGGGTTCTGAAAAGACAGGATCCTGGAAGAGAACCTCCTTGCCTAGAGGTTAGCACCGAGAAAGAACATACAGGAAAGAAGGGCTTTATCCACTGTTCAAAGACATGCCGGAAAGCCCCAAGAGCAGTCTGGAATGAGGTGGATGTCAAATCAATCTATCAAAAGCAATTTAGTGCCTACTGCACATCTATCTGTATTTCAACATATCGTGCCCTGTGTTCATGCTTAAATCTTCTGAATCTATATTTGGAACACCATTACCGACCACAATTGACCATGAACCATTTCACACTTTAAAGCAATATTTGTTTAGAAGAATATACTGCTACTGTTTTTGTTTTTGTTTTTGTTTTTTGCATCCCAATTTGTTAATGCTACTATGAGCATACCATCTTGCTAAACAAAAAGAATTTAGCAGTTAGCAGCAGGTAAATTATTGCTATGTATAATAAAATTCCTGACTGAGTTTCCTTCACTCTCTCTTACAATACCTACCTACCTACCAATCTATCTACCTACCTACCTGCCTTTCTGTCTTTGAGGAGAAACACTGTAATGAGGCAACAGGAAAACTGTACTTTCTTTCACATGTATTCACAAATGCCTTTAAGGATTTTTATCCTTTAGAATCATAGATCTTGCTGTTACCCTCTGAGTTCTTTCTAGAGTTAATCTGTTCATGAACTGTAACTTGAGTTCTAAGATTTAGTTACCTTATTTCACTCTTTAAAAATAAATAAGTGATATTTTATTTTAAAAACAAATAAGCAATGTGAGCAGTTGTACCACAGCTTCATTCTAAGTGTAGACAGGCATGAAAAGGTCAAACCTAGGTGGTTCCTTCCTTTGGAGTGGTTGGTACCCTAACGGATTCAGCAGCTGCTATGAATTAACTACAGTCTGCCTGTATTTCTTGTAACAGAAAATTACCAAGTGGTGTCAATGTGACTCATTCGAGATTTTTTTTTTCCCTTCTGGAAGTCATAGCTTAGTTTCTCAATAACTCTTGGTTCCTGTGTAATGTGTGTAATGCCAGTTAAGGGACAGCTATATGGGAATCATGATGTATAAATGAAGTGCCAGTTTCTGATACTTTGCTCCTTGCAAACCTATATCCTGAAAGACTGGAGGAAGTTTTTTCCTTTCTATAGTCATACTGCAGTGCTGACATCATTAAAAAGAAAATGTTTCTCCTTTCCCAAAGGTTTTTTTTTCTTCTTCTTCCAATTAGAAACATCTTAGACTTTAATCAATGGTAAAATTGAAGTTAATTATTTGCTCTATCTTCTTGTTAATACATTTTGTACTCAGTAGAGGGTCTGGAGAAGTAGAAATGTTTCAGAAGATGGCCAGGCGCGGTGGCTTAAGCCTGTAATCCCAGCACTTTGGGAGGCCAAAGCAGGTAGATCACGAGGTCAAGAGATCGAGACCATCCTGGTCAACATGGTGAAACCCCATCTCTACTAAAAATACAAAAAAATTATCTGGGCATGGTGGCACGTGCCTGTAATCCCAGCTACTCAGGAGGCTGAGGCAGGAGAATTGCCTGAACCCAGGAGGCGGAGGTTGCGGTGAGCTGAGATCACGCCATTGCACTCCAGCCTGGGTAACAGGAGCAAAACTCCATCTCCAAAAAAAAAAAAAAAAAAGAGAAATGTTTTAGAAGATGTCAGGTGTGGTCAAACTTGCTTTTCAACCTCATTGAGAGACAACATAGCAAAGGGCTGAGAGCACAAACGGGAGCCAGACTCCCTGGGGGTGTGAGGATCCGGGCTCTGCTCTGTGATCACTGTATGACCTTGGGCACATAATCTGCCCTCTGAGGTTCCTGCCTTCAGACCATGGGAATCATCCAGTGGACTGTCCCTGGGATCACATCTCTTGGGAAGCTCAGCTCCAAAGGGTCTAGCAAAGCCCAGGGCTTCTAGGTTAGGTGTCAGGGGACCTTCTCCCATAAAACCTTCTGTGTCAGGAATCTGGGAAAGTTTGTCCTCACACCTGCAGGGGAACCTGGGATTTCTTCTCTCTTGTTATAAATCTAGTATTCTTAGATTCCTGAAGAACATTATTGCCAGTTTTTTCTCAAAGGATATTTCAGTTCCATTCAGGCATGTGTGTTTAGTGCCTTACTACACAGAAGGCACACTCCGGAGAAGAAGAAAGCAGGTAATTTGCTTATTTGGCTTTAACAGAGTTTGTATGAGTGCAAGCTTGTGCTCTGTAACCAAGAACCATTCACTGGAACTTGAGCTCCTGCTGATCTTCCCTCCCCTACTCCCAGCCAGTGCAGCCATGTATTAAGCAATTGTTTTCAGTACTAACAATTTACCCAAGTGTTGGAATAAAAATGACATCTGAAACTTGAAAATTTTATAAGGTCAAACTATGGCTATTTAACTATACAGCTGAATATATTTGGATTATAACACATTTATCTCTGTCTCTCTCTCTTTTTTTTTTTTTTTTTTTTGAGACAAAGTCTTGCTCTCAGCTCACTACAACCTCTGTGTCCCAGGTTCATGCAATTCTCCTGCCTCAGCCTCCCAAGTAGCTGGGACTACAGGCGTGTGCCAGCAGGTCCAGCTAATTTTTGTATTTTTAGTAGAGACGGGGTTTCACCATGTTGGCCAGGATGGTCTTGATCTGTTGACCTTGTTATCTGCCCACCTCAGCCTCCCAAAGTGCTGGGATTACAGGTTTGAGCCACTGCGCCCAGCCAACAACACATTTACCTCTTAAAGGGACAGATCTTCCATTCCTCCTAATGTATAGTTAGCTTCCACTTTTCAGATATTCCACAAGCAACATTGATGCATGTTGAAGACTATGGACTATGAGATATTGGGAAAGACCCACTCTATGACCTGCTTGCTGCGGTTTGCCTCACTTGAACCCAGTAACCAAGTGCTGGGTCAGTAATATGATTTCTATTCAACTTTTGTTTTTTGTTTTTTTTGTTTGAGATGGAGTTTCGCTCTTGTTACCCAGGCTGGAGTGCAATGGGGCGATCTCGGCTCACCACAACCTCCACCTCCTGGGTTCAGGCAGTTTTCCTGCCTCAGCCTCCTGAGTAGCTGGGATTACAGGCACGCGCCACCATGCCCAGCTAATTTTTATGTAGTTTTAGTAGAGATGGGGTTTCACCATGTTGACCAGGATAGTCTCGATCTCTTGACCTCTTGATCCACCCTCCTCGGCCTCCCAAAGTGCTGGGATTATAGGCGTGAGCCACTGCACCCAGCCTCAACTTTTTGTTTTTAGCCCTTAGAAAACAATCTACAGAATATTTAGTGCAATTGTTGGGGGATAGTTACTTCTCATCACCTAGGTTATTTTTCCTTCTTTTAAATGTAATTGAAATCTGGCAGTCATGTGAAAGTTTGACACTCAAACAGATTTTAGCATCTGTTTAATGCAGAAGTGGACTGGAACTAGCATTTTGAAAATGTAGTCTGAACCCAAAGAAACCCCATGACTTCCCTTTTCTCTCCTATCATAGAAACAGATAATTACATTTTTAAAGATGTTGTGTGTGGGTGTGTGTGTTGTCCTTCTGAGGTGGAGTTTCACCATGTTGCCCAGACTGGTGACAAACTCCTGGGCTGAAGTAGTCCTCCCACCTCAGCCTCCCAAGTAACTGGGATTACTGGCATGCACTACTGTGCCCAGCTTAAGTTTTGTTTCTAGTAGACATTTAATATTGGACATGTTCATGAGGTACAGTGTGATGTTTTAGTACATATATACATTGTGCAGTGAACAAGAGGATTGCTTTTTATGGGCTGGGCGTGGTGGCTCATGCCTGTAATCTCAGCACTCTGGGAGGCCAAGGTGGGTGGATCCCCTGAATCAGGAGTTCAAGACCATTCTGGTCAACATGGCGAAAACTCATCTCTTTTGAAATAGCCAGGCATGGTAGCACACACTTGTAGTCCCAACTACTCGGGAGGCTGAGGCCTAAGAATCACTTGCACCTGGAAGGCAGAGGTTGCAATAAGCTGAGATGGCAACACTGTACTCCAGCCTGAGTGACAGAGTGAGACTCTGTCTCAGAAAATAAGAAGAATTGTTTTTATGTTTCTTCCCTCTAGGCTCTTTAATTTCTCCATTGAGCATTGTATGAGCTCCATTGAGCATTATATGGAGGGTCAGCTCCCCTGGCTGGAGATAATTTTGAGGCCTGTTCCTTGGTGGAAACATCTGGATGCAGAAGTGAGGCTGGACAACCATCCAGGGGAGCTTTAAGTGAGCCAGGTGGACCCCCAGCACCACCTCAGAGTGTTCAGATCTACCATCTGGTGTTTGGGACTCAGGGAAGTCCATTTGGTATGATCAGACCAGCCCTTTATGTTACCATCCTTTTGTGTTACTCTTATTAAAATGTTGATTTTTGCCATGTAAGGAAGATTGGAATAGCACAGGCAGTCAAATAAGGATTTTAATGAAACATTGGAGAATGGCTTCAAGTTAATCTGTGAATGCTCTGTCATTGTCCCATCCCTGGATACATTAAAAAAAAAAAAAAAAGTTAAACATTTCAGTACAATTTGAGGAGAGCAAATCACACACAGAAATAGGGACTACCATTGTCCAAGCTGGATTTTATGTATGTGGGAACAAGGAGAGAGAGCTGAAAGACAATCTTCTCTCCCCAATCTCATTGTCACTTAGTAAAATAAAAGGTAGTGTCACCTCATGGCTCAGAAGTGGTAAATTATTTGAGGCAAGTACCCAAACCCATAAAGCCTGCCCTTTGCTTTGTTTGTGAAATGCTGATTGTGCCCTGGGGGATTTCTGATGGGCAGCCAAGAGGGACTTGGAAAGTAGTGAAGGAGAACTTTACCCCAAGAGTGTTCTGTTCAATGTAGTTCAGGAAGCTTTCTGGGTAAGCCTTGTAACTGAAGGAACCCTGCCTCAGTGAGATAAGGCAAATGGTAGCAGAAGCAAGAATTAGAGGAAAGGTTGAGCAAAGTTTTGGCATTAGAATAGCTATGTTCCCAGGAAACTCTGTCAGTTAAATTTCTAGAGGTAAGTACCTTAGTCAGGTGCCATAATGAACCCCTGTGTTGCTAACTCAAACACTGGAATGGAGCATATGTTTTAGGAGTTAGACCAACATTGCTTCATCTTAAGCCCACCTCTGATCACTCCTAAACTGAAACTTTGTAAGAGTGTGTTGTAGCTTACTTAAAACCCAGTGGATGTCCGCTGACTCTGGCTACACTGAAGTTTTTGCCCTGAGGGTTATTCTACCACCCACAGACCTTGGGGCCCTGCTGCTTACCAGAGCATATTTCCTAATCTACACCTGAAAACCCACCATGGCCTAGGGCTTTTTTGCTGCCCACAACAACCTATACCTTGCTTTCTTCCCCTAACCTGAGAATGTCCTCCAAAACAATCATGTTTGGCAAGTAATACACTGATACATTTAAAACTTACAAATAGAAGTGTTTTTAAAAAACATCATAGGGCCAGGAGCAGTGGCTCATGCCTATTATCTCAGCACTTTGGGAGGCGAGGCAGGCAGATTGCTTGAGCTCAAGAGTTCGAGACCAGCCTGGCCAACACAGTGAAACTCCATCTGCACTAAAAATACAAAAAAATTAGCCAGGCTTGGTGGCGCATGCCTGTAATCCCAGATATTTTTGAGGCAGGAGGATTGCTTGAGCCCAGAGGTCAAGGAGGCTGCAGTGAGCCCTGATTGGGCCACTTCCACTCCAGCCTGGATGACAGAGGGGGGACCCTGTCTCAAAACAAAACAAAATCCCTGCCAGGTGCGGTGGTTTATGTCTGTTAATCCCAGCACTTTGGGAGGCCAAGGCAGGTGGATCACTTGAGTTCAGGAGTTCAAGACCAACCTGGCCAACATGGCAAAACCCTGTCTCTACTAAAATACAAAAATTAGCTGGGCATGGTGGTGCATGCCTGTAATCCCAGTTAATCAGGAGGCTGAGGCAGGAGAATCGCTTGAATCCGGGACATGGAGGTTGCAGTGAGCCAAGATCGTGCCATTGCACTCCCGCCTAGGTGATAGAGAGAAACTCCGTCTCAGAAAAAAAAAAAAAAAAAATTATTAAAAGGCGCATCTGTGGAAACCAGCCACTAATACCATATTTAAAGGTGAGAGACTAATAAATGCTTCCCCCTAAGATGAGGAACAAGGCAAGAATGTCTGCACTTGCCACTTGCATTTAACATTCCATTGCCCCTAAACAGGGCAATTAATCAAGAAAAATAAATAAATGACATCCACGTTGGAAAGGAGAAAGTAAAACTGCCTCTCTTTGTATGATCCTATATGTAAAGTATTCCAAAGATCGTGGATCTGCCCCTCCCCTAGACTCTTGTGTCCTGGCTATTTCTTTCCCTTTGCTCCTGGAGTAGAAGCCCAGGGTGCAGCAGTATTGCCCCTGAATGGAACGTTTCGAAGGGCTTCCCCCTCTGTGCTTCCCATGGGAAAAGGTAACTTAACTTCAGAGTAAGGGACAAACCCAGCAATGGGTTAGTAGCAAAGAGCATGGACACTGGCATCAGTCTGCCTACATTCGGACCCCAACTGTGCACTCACCAGCTGTGGGACCTTAGGCAACTTGTTGAATTTCTCTTTGCCTCATTTTTCTCATCCATAGAATGGGGATGATAATAGTAACTACCAAATGGGATTGTTGTAAGGATGGAAAATGTTAATTTTTCTGAACTCTATTACAGTGCCTGTCATAAAAGAAGCACTCTAGGCCTGGTACGGTGGCCCACACCTGTAATCCCAGCACTTTGGGAGCCTAAGGAGGGTGGACTTCTTGAGGTCAGGAGTTCCGACCAGCTGGCCAATATGGCAAAACCCTGTCTCTATTAAAAATATAAAAATTAGCCAGGCATGGTGACACATGCCTGTGATCCCAGCTACTCCAGATGTTGAGGCATGAGAATTGCTTGAATCCAGGAGACAGAGGCTGCAGTGAGCTGAGATCGAACCCCTACATTCCAGCCTGGGGAACCGAGTGAGACAGATCTCAAAAAGAAAAAAAAAAAATAGAAGCATGCTATGGATACCAGTTCTTATAGTTAGGTGTTATATTTGTAGTAGTGATATTTTCAGTTTTACTATTTCTGCCAGATGGAATGAAAAATGCCATGAGAAGTTAGTTGGAAGTCCCACTGAATCCTTAAACAGGCCTTTCATTTGAAGTCATGTCGCTGATTGTTCAGAAGTTGAGGTATGCCTGATCCATGGTATTAGAAGTGATGATCCCAGAGAGATCATTCTGTAGCATAATGAGCATTACTTTTGAAGGATGGAGCGCCTAGAACTCTGACTCATTTGACTCTGGGAAAATCTGGTCTGGTGAGTGACCATGACCATGAAGTTAGATCTGAGAACCCAATGGTGGTCACAGAATAAAGACTCTGAAGATACTGAGCTGGCTTACATACTTGCTTTGTTGTCTTGAGCCTCTGTTAAAGCTGAAAGAAGAAATCAGGCTTCTGCTGGGCACACTGTCAGTGTGTAATTGTGAAGGGCTTAGCTGGAGCTTACTCTGCACAACAGCCTCTGATCTCATCAGCTCCATTCTGTTCTCAGGAGTGGTACAGAAGGAACACCTCAGGAGCCTCCAAAGATAATGGTAGAATATGGACCACCAAGACAAGACGCTGCCTGTGGTTTTGAATCGTATAGAATCACCACCTCCGGCAAATTTTGCTTTTGCTCAGAACAGTGGTTTTTAAAATGTGGTCCTTGACCAGTATCATCAGCATCACCTAGGAACGAGTTAGATATGAAAATTCTCAGGCCCCACCTAACATGACTGAACCAGAAACTCTGGAACTGGGGTATATTGTTGTTTTTTTTAATCAAGATGGGGTTTCACCATGATGGCCAGGCTGGTCTTGAACTCCTGACCTCAGGTGATCCACCTGCCTCGGCCTCCCAAAGTGCTGGGATTACAGGCGTGAGCCACCGCACCCGGCCCAAATTTGAATTATTTTAAACAATATCAGAACTAATATGTAAGTCAGAGAATACAACTGATGTGTAGAAGAACCAATATCTCCTCATTTAGGAACTGTTATATATGTAGACAGACGTGTACACTTACCAGTATTTATTTCTTCATATTTGGACCAACATTTATTAGGTGTTTCTACCAGGTACATATCTAGTTTATCTAATTTAATTCTCCAAACCACACTGTGATGTAAGTCGATAGTGTTTACCCTGTTTTGTAGAGAAATTAGATACATCCTAAAGCTTGCAGAGGCGATTATGAATCCAGTCTGTCTGACTCCCCTATTCCTGCTATCTCTAGTCTTGTAGGTTTTCCACAGGGAAAAATGAATCATAAAACAGTATTGAAGTCCACTAGGAGTAAAAACATTTCCAAAAGGATCTCTACTCTTAAATAAGTGACAAATTTTCTAATTAAAAAAAATAGATAATTCAAATTCCTGTTAAACCTTTTAATGTTCTCTTGACTGATCTATTTTGACTTAAGACTGCCGACAGACAGTTAACTAGGAGTGGCTACCTCTGCAATGGCTAATAAGGAAAGTAAGAATAGAAACTCTTTCATCCTATTTCTGCCTTTCCCTACCTATTTATTTTGTTTTTGTTTTGTTCTGTTATACCTAGTTTGTGATCATTGCTAGGAAGGGGAAAATCTGGAACAGGATACTTGTTTACTTATTTGCCTGCGTCCCCTGCTAGACAATGAGTGTCAGGAAGAACCAACCTCTGCTGTTCCTTGTTCGTCTCCAGCACTAGCCCAGTCCGTGGCACATAGCAGGCACTCAGTAAGCCTGAATAAGTAAATGAATGCACGGTCACCCTCATGCAGTGCTGAGCAGTTCTGGCTGCAGGAGGGGTTTGAATGACTGCAATTGTCATAGTCAGTGCTAAAGTCCTCCTTCCTTCTGGCTGCTTGTGCCTTTCACCTAATAGTATATATTTCAACATGACTGGCTCCTGAGAGTTCAGAAAAAGAGGGGGATATATGTGGTTCTGAGTGCTGCTATTTTAAAATGGCGGTTATAAATTCTAAATGTATATTCATTATCATTCAGCCAAATATCCCCACTGAGTTAGGTCAAGGACAGTTAACCAAACATTAACATGTGTAATAGATGTAACATAATATATAACATTTATTGAGTCGTTCCTATGTGTCAGGCACCATGATGAATGTTTATAGACAGTATGTCCATCTAATTCCCTCAGCATGTTTCCAAGGTGATTATTATCTCCATGTCGCAAGGGAGGAAACTGAGGCTGCTGAAAGCTATTGAATAATATTCCCAAGGACACTCAACTAGGAAATATGAGAACCATGTTCTGAATGCAGATGATTTGATTCCAAAACCATATTCAGCTGCAAAGCTGTCTTGTGTACACTGCACATAGCAAGCAGATAAGTGACAGAAGTCAGGTCTGATCTTTCGGTTCCATCATTCCATACTGCCTGTTCTTCTGTCTTCTCAATGAATAATTATTGTCAGGCCACTTTTTTTTTTTTTTTTTTTTTTTTTTGAGACGGAGTTTCACTCTTGTTACCCAGGCTGGAGTGCAATGGCGCGATCTCGGCTCACCGCAACCTCCGCCTCCTAGGTTCAGGCAATTCTCCTGCCTCAGCCTCCTGAGTAGCTGGGATTACAGGCACGCGCCACCATGCCCAGCTAATTTTTTGTATTTTTAGTAGAGACGGGGTTTCACCATGTTGACCAGGATGGTCTCGATCTCTTGACCTTGTGATCCACCCGCCTCGGACTCCCAAAGTGCTGGGATTACAGGCTTGAGCCACCACGCCCGGCTGTCAGGCCACTTTTAATATAACTTTTAAAAATATATATCTGCTCATTTTGGAAATTACAGAAAATATCAAAGAAAAATCTATAATCTAGCCATCTAGAAATAACTATGCTTATGGTTTTAATACTTTCTTAATTTTTTTCTATTATTAAGAAAGCCAAGATTATCCAACATACACTTTGTTTTCTTTTTTCCGCATTTAACCTGCTGTGTATTGAGCCTGTTTTAACATCCTTAATATTTGTACACACCATTTTTAATCGTTGTATAATGTTCTATTTAATGGGGATATTATTCATTTAATTGGCCCTCTATTATTGGACATATGTAGTGTGTCTGGTTTTGCTGGCAAAATATTGCTGAAGTGAATGTTTCTGAAATGTAAACCAAATTTGTTTACATTTCTGATTGTTACCTCAGGATAGATTTCTAGTAGGATTAATGAGCCAAAGAACATGAACAATGTTACCGGCTGAGTGCTGTGGCTCATGGCTGTATTCCCAGCATTTTGAGAGGCTGAGGTGGGAGGATCACTTGAGGTCAGGAGTTTGAGACCAGCCTAAGCAACACAGGAAGATCCTATCTCTTAAAAAAATAAAAATACAAAAAAATACAGGCTGGCCTCCCAGCACTTTGAGAGGCCAAGGCAGGTGTATCACTTGAGGCCAGGAGTTAAGAGACTAGCCTGACCAACATGGTAAAATGCCATCTCTACTAAAAAAATTTTAAAAAGTAATCAGGTGTGGTGACGGGCCTCTGTAATCCCATTTGGAAGGATGAGACATTGAGAACTCCTTGAATCTGGGAGGCAGAGGTTGCAGTGAGCTGAGATTGCACCACTGCACTCCAGCCAGGGCGACAGAGTGAGACTGTCTCAAAATAAATAAATAAAATTAAAATTAAATAGAAAATTTTTTTTTAAATACAGAAAATAGCTGGGCATGTCAGTGCGTGCCTGTAGCGCAGCTACTTGGGAGGCTGAGTTGGGAGGATCCCCTGAGCCCAGAAAATCAAGGTTGCAGTGAGCTCTGATAGAACCACCACACTCCAGCCTTGGCAATAGAGTGAGACCCTGTCTTGAAAAAAGAAAAAAAAAGGCCGGGCGCGGTGGCTCAAGCCTGTAATCCCAGCACTTTGGGAGGCCGAGGCGGGTGGATCACGAGGTCGAGAGATCGAGACCATCCTGGTCAACATGGTGAAACCCCGTCTCTACTAAAAATACAAAAAACTAGCTGGGCATGGTGGCGCGTGCCTGTAATCCCAGCTACTTAGGAGGCTGAGGCAGGAGAATTGCCTGAGCCCAGGAGGCGGAGGTTGCGGTGAGCCGAGATCGCGCCATTGCACTCCAGCCTGGGCAACAAGAGCGAAACTCCGTCTCAAAAAAAAAAAAAAAAAAAAAATTTACCTATTGCCAGGCTGTTCTCTAGATGGTTCTATCTTACACTTCCCCCAACAGTGTGTAAGAGGGAAAACTAGGTACCTTTAACTACAGTTATGTGTTCATTCATGATGGTGATATGTTCTGAGAAATGTGTTAGGTGATTTTGTCATTGTGGGAACATCGTACAGGGTACTTACACAAACCTAGATGGTATAGCTTACTATACACCCCGGCTATATGGTACAGCCTGTTGCTCCTAGGCTGCAAACCTGCACAGCATGTTACTGTACTGAATACCGTAGGCAATTGTAACATAGTGGTATTTGTGTGTCTAAACATATCTAAAAACATAGAAAAGATATAATAACAATATGGTATAAAAGACAAAAAATGGTACCCCCGTAGAAGGTACTCACCGTTAACAGAGCCTTCAGGTGTGGAAGTTGTTCTGGGTGAGTGAGTGAGTGAGTGGTGAGTGAAGGCCTCGGGCATTACTGTACACTACTGCAGACGTTACATACACTGTACACTTAGGCTACACTAAGTTTATTTTTAAATATTTTTCTTTCTTCGATAATGTTAACCTTAGCTTACTGAACCTTTTTTACTATAATTTTTAAACTTTTTAATCTTTTATGATAACACTTAGCTTAAAACACACATTGTAACTGTATAAAAATTGTTTCTTTGTTTTTTGTTTTGTTTTGTTTCTTGAGACAGGGTCGTGTTGGGTCACCGCGGCTGGAGTGCAGTGCAATCTTGGTTCACTGCAACCTCCACCTCCCAGGTTCAAGCAATTCTCCTGCCTCAGCCTCCCGAGTAGCTGGGACTGCAGTTGTGCACCACCACACCAGCTGACTTTTTGTATTTTTAGTAGAGACAGGGTTTCACCATGTTGGCCAGGATGGTCTCAATCTCCTGACCTCATGATCCGCCTACCTCAGCCTCCCAAAGTGCTGGGATTACAGGCATGAGCCACCGCACCCAGCCAAAAATTGATTCTTCATATCCTTATTCTGTAAGATGATTTTTCTATGTTTTAAATACTTTCTTTTTCTTTTTTTTTTTTTTTTTTTTTTTTTTTGAGACGGAGTTTCACTCTTGTTACCCAGGCTGGAGTGCAATGGCGCAATCTCGGCTCACCGCAACCTCCTCCTCCTGGGCTCAGGCAATTCTCCTGCCTCAGCCTCCTGAGTAGCTGGGATTACAGGCACGTGCCACCATGCCCAGCTAATTTTTTGTTTTTAGTAGAGACGGGGTTTCACCATGTTGACCAGGTTGGTCTTGATCTCTTGACCTCATGATACACCCGCCTCGGCCTCCCAAAGTGCTGGGATTACAGGCTTGAGCCACCGCGCCCGGCTTTTTTTTTATTTTCTAAAGAAGCCACAGCATTCAGTTCAGAACACTTACACTGTCTTTGAGCTGATAGCCTCTGTCGAAATTTTTTCTATTTGTAAAGCTTTTATTTTTATTTCATATTTACTTTTTAAGCTTTTTTGTTAAAAAAAATTAAGACACAAACACAAACACACACATTGGCTTAGGCCTACACAGGGTCAGGATCATCAGTATCCCTGTCTTCCACCTCGACATCTTGCCCCACTGGAAAGTCACATGGACACACCTGCCATGTGTGCGCTGTCCTCGTCTATGAATACCTCTGGAATACCTCCTGCAGGACCTGCCTGCAGCTATTTTGTAGTTAACTTTTTTTTTTAAGTAGAAGGAATACACTCAAAATAATGCTAAAAAATATAGTATAGTAACTACATCAACCAGTAACTGTCATTTATGTAGTTTATGTCATTATCAAGTATTATGTGCTGTACATAATTCTACATGCTATACTTTTATATGACTGGCAGAGCAGTAGGTCTTTTTACACCAGCATCACCACAAGCACGTGAATGATGCATTGTACTATGATGTTACAATGGCACAGTGGCTACGATGTCAGTAAGCAATAGAAATTTTTCAGCTCCATTACAATCTCATGGGGCCATTGTTAAATATGGAGTCCATCACTGAAACGCATGACTGATGTGGTAGCAGCTTTCAATTCATAAATAATAATTTATACTGCTGGTTTGTGACTAATCTAGAAAACTGCATAATGATTAACAAATGCTGTGATATAACCAAGTGAATTGCAAAGTACTCTACACTTGTATTAAAGTTCAGCTCAGGAAGGACTGTTGGACTGTGTATCTGGCACTATGTAAGAGAGAAAGTTGAGGGCAAATGTCCCACTCTGAAGAACCTTATCTTATTGGGTCCATAAAAGGGTTTCTGGTGACACAGAGCAGGTATATAATCAGCAAAATGTGGTGTGAAGTTCACATGCGTGCTCACGCCAGAGATCGTTTGGGTGCCAGCTATCAGTTCTTCCACCCTGTCCTTGGAGGCTATCTGCTACCTCTGGGGCTGGCACAACCCAGGGTGTGGCTGTGGTTGCCTAGGGTGTGGCCACCATGAGCAGAGCTGTATCCCCTTCCTGGTACACACCCGCACACACAAAAGCCACTCTCTGAGGAGTGGGAATGTCCATCTCTTGACCTTGGAATCGTCAGAAAATAATGATTTAGCAAATGATGGTTTTTTTGAATGCTGATTTAATTGAGCTGATTCTTTCCTTGAAAGAGAAGGTGTAACAACTTTTCTCTCCCTATTGCATTTATATTTTTCAGCAACTATGACAGTTTTCTCTGTGTTCTGAATTCCTCTTAAGAATTTCTCTTTCTGGATTAGTCATAAACCAGTCTTTCTTAAATACATCCAGTGTCTTCTGTGGTTTCAACGGATACTTTTGAGGGAAGAAACAGACTCTTAAATTGGTTAGGTGTGCCGGGCGCGGTGGCTCAAGCCTGTAATCCCAGCACTTTGGGAGGCCGAGGCGGGTGGATCACGAGGTCAAGAGATCGAGACCATCCTGGTCAACAAGGTGAAACCCCGTCTCTACTAAAAATACAAAAAGTTAGCTGGGCATGGTGGCGTGCGCCTGTAATCTCAGCTACTCGGGAGGCTGAGGCAGAAGAATTGCTTGAACCCAGGAGGCGGAGGTTGCGGTGAGCCGAGATCGCGCCATTGCACTCCAGCCTGGGTAACAAGAGCGAAACTCCGTCTCAAAAAAAAAAAAAGAAAAAAAAAATTGGTTAGGTGTGTACTTTATACCAGACACTGTGCCAGATGATGGAGATGATCTCAGGTGTGTGTTCAGGGGATGGGGTGCTTGGTGGTGGTCATTCTGAAAGACACCTGGAGTTGCCGCTCCCATCATTTATTCCATAAGTATCTATGAGCATGCACGCTGTGCTTGGCATGGAAGATGGCAGACAAACGTGGTCCTGCTCTGTTTTACATGCAGGTAGTTACGGTGTATGAAGCAGGACACCTCACTTGGTAGGAGTGCAAGGAGGTGTCAGAGAGGGCTATTCTGCCACCCTTCTCGAAGACATCTTTTCAGGCATTGCTCCTGCACCTCTGTAGATGTGTTCAAGGCTTTGTGCGGGGGACCCTCAGGGAGAACAGGCACACTGCTGCCCCAGGCACGCCCACTGTCCCTATGACTGAGTGTGCACCCTCTGCAAACCATTGCTTTAGCATCAGCCTCTGACTTCCCTTACTGTGAATTCACTGCCCTTCCAAGGCCTTAACTGTTCCTGACTCTGTTTGTCCCCATCCAGATTCATATGCCATAGATAACTTAACACAGTATGAGGAGAGTAACTTTCACTAGGGTGCAAATGCCCATCAGGTTTAACCTAATGCATTGATACTTTAAAAGAAGAGTTCAGTAGGAAATATTAATTTCTAATTGTAGATTCTAACTGTAGATTGTGGAGCAGTCACTTTGCTGTGACAGAGACATCTATGCAAAAGGCACTTCTCTGTCTTCCTACCTACCTACCCTAGCCTCTTACATTAAGAAAAATAGCCGGGCGCGGTGGCTCAAGCCTGTAATCCCAGCACTTTGGGAGGCTGAGGCGGGTGGATCACGAGGTCAAGAGATCGAGACCATCCTGGTCAACATGGTGAAACCCTGTCTCTACTAAAAATACAAAAAACTAGCTGGGCGTGGTGGCGCGTGCCTGTAATCCCAGCTACCTAGGAGGCTGAGGCAGGAGAATTGCCTGAGCCCAGGAGGCGGAGGTTGCGGTGAGCCGAGATCGCACCATTGCACTCCAGCCTGGGTAACAAGAGCGAAACTCCGTCTCAAAAAAAAAAAAAAAAAAAAAAAAAAAAAGAAAAATAGAAGTCAGTGACTAAGCCACCAAATATGAATGTGTTTTCTGGGCTACCTGGAGTGGTTTGGGGGAGAATTCTAAAACCTGCTCTGGCCTTAGCTCTGCAGTCATTTACCTGAGCCTCCATTTCCTTTTCTATAAAGTGGAGCTAATAGGATTCTTGTGAACAGTGAAAGTGAGCTGAAAACTGCTGGGCCGACACAAGGTAACCCTGTACTTGGCCAGAGAGCCCAGCATCCCGTCCAAAGGTTAGAGTCTGGAAGCTGACTCTTGTGATTTGTAAACTTTGACCTAAAGCAAATACTGTATCCTTAAGTTTATTGTCTGTAAACAGGTAGCTTCTGGCAGAGATACCTTTTTTCTTTTCTTTTTTTTTTTTTTTTTTTTTTTTTTTGAGACGGAGTTTCGCTCTTGTGACCCAGGCTGGAGTGCAATGGCACGATCTCGGCTCACCTCGGCTCACCGCAACCTCCGCCTCCTGGGTTCAGGCAATTCTCCTGTCTCAGCCTCCTGAGTAGCTGGGATTACAGGCACGCACCACCATGCCCAGCTAATTTTTTGTATTTTTAGTAGGGACGGGGTTTCACCTTGTTGACCAGGATGGTCTCGATCTCTTGACCTTGTGATCCACCCGCCTCTGCCTCCCAAAGTGCTGGGATTACAGGCTTGAGCCACCGCGCCCGGCCCCTTTTCTTTTTTTTTTTTTAAGGCAGAGTCTTTCTCCTTTGCCCCAGGCTGCAGTGCGGTGGTGCAATCATAGCTCACTGCAGCCTCAGTTTCCTGGGCTCAGGCTCCCAAGTAGACATGAGGGGTCTCCCTGTGTGGCCCAGGCTGGTCTCAAACTCCTGGCCTCAAGTGATCCTTCCATCTTGGCTCCCAAATATTGGGATTATAAGTGTGAGCCACCATGCCCAGGTGGTGGCTTAATTTTAAAAGGCCTGTTTGCCCCAAATGTGTTGAATTTCAAGGATAGGCTGGAGGGTCAGTCATTTTTATTTATTTTCAAAGAAGTGTTCAGAATTCACACTCTTTTTGTTTTAATAACTACGGTGGCTTCCTCCTCATGCTGACTTTCTACACTTTGGAAGAGAATGTGGGCAGGGAAGCTTGGAAGGCACCCAGCGACTCCTTGCTCTCTGCAGCTGTACAGACAGGCCAGGATCCGCTGACTGATGGAGCCAGCCCACTGCAGTGTGTGCCTCCAGCCCTTGGAGGAACAGCAGGTGTGCCTCAGAGAGCAGCCCAGGATGAAGACTGTAGAAAGAGAAAACTGATGAGAGTTATTGTGAACCATGGTGGCGAGGAGGAGTTTTTAGAAATTAGGCCTGTTGGCTCATGTCTATAATCCCAGCACTTTGGGAGGCTGAGGCAGGTGGATCATCTGAGGTCAAGACTTCGAGAACAGCCTGGCCAACATGGCGAAACCCTGTCTCTACTAAAAATACAAAAATTATCTGGGCATGGTGGTGGGCACCTATCATCTGAGCTACTTGGGACGCTGAGGAGGAGAATCACTTGAACCCACGAGATGGAGGTTGCTGTGAGCTGAGGTCGCACCATTACACTCCAGCTTCAGCAACGAGAGCAAAACTCCAACTCAAAAAAAAAAAAAAAGTGAGGCCGGGCCCGGTGGCTCAAGCCTGTAATCCCAGCACTTTGGGAGGCCGAGGTGGGTGGATCACAAGGTCGAGAGATCGAGACCATCCTGGTCAACATGGTGAAACCCCGTCTCTACTAAAAATACAAAAAATCAGCTGGGCATGGTGGCGCGTGCCTGTAATCCCAGCTACTCAGGAGGCTGAGGCAGGAGAATTGCCCGAACCCAGGAGGCGGAGGTTGCGGTGAGCTGAGATCGTGCCATTGCACTCCAGCCTGGGTAACAAGAGCAAAACTCCGTCTCAAAAAAAAAAAAAAAAAAAAAGTGAGGCCTATTTTGCTGAGCTAAGAGAAACTTATTTTTATTGACTGAGCTACATGCTTACCCCAAATTCTCTTTTAAGGAAGATGCTTAGACCACATTGTCAGTTCAGCTTTAACTTTTCAAGTGAGGCTGAAGGGGAGCATTGGAACCAAACGAATCTGAATGGGAATCCCCAGTCTGTCGCTGTCTGTTTTAGACCTTGGGAACATTACTTAACCTCTTTTGAAAATAAGGATTTACCTTCTTTTTTTTTTTTTTTTTTTTTTTGAGATGGAGTTTTGCGCTTGTTACCCAGGCTGGAGTGCAATGGCGCGATCTCGGCTCACCGCAACCTCCGCCTCCTGGGTTCAGGCAATTCTCCTGCCTCAGCCTCCTGAGTAGCTGGGATTACAGGCACGCGCCACCATGCCCAGCTAATTTTTTGTATTTTTAGTAGAGACGGGGTTTCACCATGCTGACCAGGATGGTCTCGATCTCTTGACCTCATGATCCACCCGCCTCAGCCTCCCAAAGTGCTGGGATTACAGGCTTGAGCCACCGTGCCTGGCAGGATTTACCATCTTGTTGGTTGATTTGTAAGGATGACTAGATACATTCCAAAGCAGGGTAACCCTCCTAGGTTAAAAGCAAGGATTGAAGCCAGTCTGTTACCAGGGGTGGAAATTTTAGAGCTGAAGGCAGAACACACACCGGAGCTGCGGGCTCGTGGGCGCTTTGCCCACCATAGGCAGCGCATGAGCGATCGCTTGAAGCATGCTGACTGCTCCTTTGGGCCCTGCCATGCTCTGACCCTTCTTCTGTCTGGTGGTCAAAGCTCAAAGAGGTTGGAGGGGCAGCACCGGTATACCATGGGATTGTTGTCACTCCCACCTGCCAAGTTCTGTTCTCCTCGCTGCCCAGGCTCTTTCTTTCTTTCTCTCTTCTTCCCTCCAGGGGACAGTACAATAGCCTAGCCAAAACTGCTAAACGCTGGGAAATGAGCTGGGATTACCTTTTTTTCCAAACATTTTATCATGAAAATTTTCAAACACACAGAAAAGTTGAAAGAATTGGACATTGACTATCCATATAGCGACCACCTAAAGTCTACAGCAAACACTTCGCTGTATTGATTTGCATCATCCTTTTTAAAATGCATTTCAAAATAAGTTGTAGCCATCAGAACACTACATGGGGCTGGTTTTGAAGTGATGATTTGATGGGCAATCTGAGTTCCTCAGGAGCTGCCCAAAGCCTCAGGGGCTCAGGAGCCATGCTCCGCTTTCAAAGTACTTAACCTGTGTGAGATGTCTGCTACTGTACATGTAGCTATTTTTGGATACTGTTTCTCTCTTGCTCATGTGCTCTCTCACACTCTCTGTCTCCCCCTCCCTCCTTCCCCCTCCCTCTCCCCCATCACTCCCTACCTCCCTTCCCCCTCCCTATGATGTATACTTAAGCTTTTTTTTTTTTTTTTTTTTTTTTTTTTTGAGACGGAGTTTCGCTCTTGTTGCCCAGGCTGGAGTGCAATGGCACGATCTCGGCTCACCGCAACCTCCGCCTCCTGGGTTCAGGCAATTCTCCTGCCTCAGCCTCCTGAGTAGCTGGGATTACAGGCACACGCCACCATGCCCAGCTAATTTTTAGTATTTTTAGTAGAGACGGGGTTTCACCATGTTGACCAGGATGGTCTCGATCTCTTGACCTTGTGATCCACCCGCCTCGGCCTCCCAAAGTGCTGGGATTACAGGCTTGAGCCACCGCGCCCGGCCTACTTAAGCATTTTGCCATGTTAAATATTTTTTCTTTTTTTGAGACAGAGTCTAGCTCTATCACCCAGGCTGGAGTGCAGTAGCTCACTGCAACCTCCGCCTCCTGGTTTCAAGCAATTCTCCTGCCTCAGCCTCCCAAAGTGTTGGGATTACAGGCATAAGCCAGTGCACCCCGGCCGATATTTTTTCAATGATGTGATTTTTTGCTGGCTATATTATTCTATAGCAATGACTACCACAGTGGTGTAAATAAATCTCATGATGTTGATCAAAATCTCCCAAGCACAAAAGAGAAAAACGTGATACATGATTGTATACTTTTCTGTATATAGACTGCATAGTTGAGTAATTTATAAATTATTATTATTTTTTTTGAGATGGAGTCTTACTCTGTCACTTAGGCTGGAGTGCAATAGCGTGATCTCAGCTCACTGCAGCCTCCGCCTTCCAGGTTCAAGCGATTCTCCTGCCTCGGCCTCCTGAGTAACTGGGATTACAGGCGCATGCCACCATGCCCAGCTAATTTTGTATTTTTAGTAGAGGTGGGGTTTCACCATGTTGGCCAGGTTGGTCTTAAACTCCTGAGCTCAGGTGATCCGCCCGCCTCCATCTCCCAAAGTGTTTGGATTATAGGCGTGAGCCACCATACCCAGCCAAATCATTTTATATGGTAATATCTCTGAGGACTTCTTAGAAACGTCAGGTTGACTCACACCTTTTTTTGGTCTCTATTTATGCATTTGCCAGTAGTAAAGCTTCTTGCTCCCTAAGGCTTCACACTGTGAAATGGCCACAGTGCTGGGGGCCCTGTCTCAACATGTTCTTCCCTCTACAGACACGAGATGGCTGTCCTCTCTAAGGAATATGGTTTCGTGCTTCTAACTGGTGCTGCCAGCTTTATCATGGTGGCTCACCTAGCCATCAATGTTGCCAAGGCCCGCAAGAAGTACAAAGTGGAGGTAAGTGGGAACACAGGCCGGCGCCCTGAGTAAGCTTGTCTGGGGGCTACAGGCTTAGCCAAGAGCTTGTTTTCAGCCATTAGGGGAGAGATGAGGAACTAGTTGTGAAAAGTGACAGTTTCAGGACTATCTATTAGCGATTCTGCTTCTTCATGATAGCAAAGAGGCAGGAAATAATGAGGCCCTGCTAGGGGTGGTTTCCATCTTGTTTGACTTTGTCTTTTCTATGGAAGGACCAGGTATGCTGGGATTCAAATAGTACACTTTTGGCTGGAGCTGTTTGCTAGGAAGAGAGTTACTGCATTTTCTATAGAGGTTACATGGCTACATTGTTTCACAGTGTGCCACTTTAAAAATGATGTCTTAAGGTGATTTTCCTGTTTTCCAAGTAGAAAAGAGGTATGGGGTGCTGAGGTCATCCTGGACTTAGACATAGGAAGGTGGTCTATTAAATACTTCCTTTAGTTTTAGGGGATCTAGAAGGGATAATTACTAAAGTTGTCCCTGGTGAGCAATTTTAAATGTCTGTTTCTGTTTAGCAACTTAATAATTAAACTCCCTTACTAGAGCTTCTTTTATGTTTTTATATTTAGGTTTTTTTTTTTCCTTCCAATCGACACTTCCATTACGATTCTTACATACTCTATTTCTGTTCTTCCATTAAGGGAAATCTTAAAATGATGTGGTATTTGATGACTCTTAGGAAGGCTCTATTTCCCTACAGTATCATTGTAAATCCACCATTGATGCTTAACATCAGTGAAAAGAACTGAGTTTGGCACAAAGCTGCCCCTTGGGCTTGTGCAACTACAGCACAGACATACATTCTTATTCCTGGGTATTTAATAGAAACATTGGGTCTGCTTACGAGAATTGAGACCTTGCCACTATAAACATTTAAGCAAAAATTGAATGGTCATCTATCAAAGGTGTGAAAGAAGATACTTTGCAATATATTATTTTTAAGGTTGATTTTAAGTTTCAACAGTGAACACTATTCTTGACCATCTGATGAATATGTGCTTTGTTGTGACAGTATCCTACCATGTACAGCACGGACCCTGAAAATGGACACCTATTCAACTGCATTCAGCGAGCCCACCAGAACACGTGAGTATTGGCCCTGCCAGGCACCAAAGACATCTGAGAGTGGGTGTTTTCTGTCTCACACCTCATCCCTTAGTGCTCTGTATTTGCTGAGTTATAGTGATGGTGACAGACATAGGCACCTCATCAAAAGTATTTAAAGATTATATATGGGTGCTGGGTGTGGTGGCTCACGCCTATAATCCCAGCACTTTGGGAGGCTGAGATGAGCAGATCATGAGGTCAAGAGATTGAGACCATCCTGGCCAACATGGTGAAACCCCATCTCTACTAAAAATACAAAAATTAGCTGGGTGTGATGGTGCGCACCTGTAGTCCCAGCTACTTGGGAGGCTGAGGCAGGAGAATCGCTTGAAACTGGGAGGCAGAGATTGCAGTGAGCCGAGATTGCACCATTACACTCCAGCCTGGCGACAGAGTGGGACACCATCTCAGAAAAAAAAAAAAAAATGTGTATGTGAACAGATTGACTATTAAGCAAACTTAAGAGTGGTTGGAATGGTGGGATTTCTTACTATTCTTTTCAAAAAACGTTTTCATGGTTGTTTTGCAGCATGACCCATCTAAACTGATGTTTAAGCCTCTTGCAGGCCCAGGGAGTGGAGAGGTTTTGAGTGCTGTAAGGGAACCCACTTTGACTCACCAGGACCTTCCACTTCCATTTGTTAGATGTGAGGTCCTTTTACTCAGCATGTTCCAAGTGACCACTAATCCCATGCAGAACAAAGGAGGGTGGATGTTAGTGACTAGCTCTTCTCCCTGCAGTCAATGTTTATTTTTACTCTCAAGTTTCTAACTTGGCAAGGAAGATGTAAAGATTCATCATGCTGGCTGGGTGCAGTGGCTAACACCTGTAATCCCAGCACTTTGGGAGGCTGAAGCGGATGGATCACGAGGTCAATAGTTTGAGACCAGTCTGGACAATGTGGTGAAACTCCATCTCTAATAAAAATAGAGAAATGGCCGGGCGCGGTGGCTCAAGCCTGTAATCCCAGTACTTTGGGAGGCCGAGGCGGGTGGATCACGAGGTCAACAGATCGAGACCATTCTGGTCAACGTGGTGAAACCCCGTTTCTACTAAAAATACAAAAAATTAGCTGGGCATGGTGGCGCGTGCCTGTAATCCCAGCTACTCAGGAGGCTGAGGCAGGAGAATTGCCTGAACCCAGGAGGCGGAGGTTGCAGTGAGCCGAGATCACGCCATTGCACTCCAGCCTGGGTAACAACAGCGAAACTCTGTCTCAAAAAAAAAATCAATTAATTAAGGCCGGGCGCGGTGGCTCAAGCCTGTAATCCCAGCACTTTGGGAGGCCGAGGCGGGTGGATCACGAGGTCAAGAGATCGAGACCATCCTGGTCAACATGGTGAAACCCCGTCTCTACTAAAAATACAAAAAATTAGCTGGGCATGGTGGTGCGTGCCTGTAATCCCAGCTACTCAGGAGGCTGAGGCAGGAGAATTGCCTGAACCCAGGAGGCGGAGGTTGCGGTGAGCCGAGATCGCGCCATTGCACTCCAACCTGGGTAACAAGAGTGAAACTCCGTCTCAAAAAAAAAAAAAAAAATAGAGAAATTAGCCAGGTATGGTAGTGTGTGCCTGTAGTCCCAGTTACCTGGGAGGCTGAGGCAGGAGAATTGCTTGAACCCAGGAGGCGGAAGTTACAGTAAGCCAAGATCATGCCACTGCACTCCAGCCTGGGCAACAGACTGTGTCTCCAAAAAAAAAAAAAAAAAGATTTTTAATTCTACAGAGACATCCTTAAAAGGGGCACTTTTTAAAAGTTTCTTTCTGTCAATTCCAGGTTGGAAGTGTATCCTCCCTTCTTATTTTTTCTAGCTGTTGGAGGTGTTTACCACCCGGTAAGTTTTCCAGGAAGTGTTCATCTATTTGGATGTAGTTAGAAGGAGGAAATAAACTTTCAAGGAATATCTTCAGTGTCTAGGCACTATATATTTAAAATGATTTTATTCAGTTATTTCTTACAGAGTTCTTTAAAGTAGGTGGGATTTTCCTCATTTTTTATACATAAGGAAAAGCCTCTCAGATACTATTTAAACTTCACAAGGTCAAATAGCTACAGAGTAGGAGAAACAGAATTTGAACCCAGGTCTGTCTGGTTCTAGTTTCATGTCTGTAAGAGTTCATTTGTCATATTCATTCGTTCACACAACAAACGTTTACTCACCACCTGGGGTCACAGCAGTGAGCAAAGCAGACAAAGACTCTTGGTTTCACAGAGGTTGTCTTTTTGTTGCCGGGTGTGGGGTGGTCACAGACAAAGAGCAACCTAAGTAAATTCATCATGTGTTAGGAGGTGGTGAGCGCACAGAAGAAAACAAAGCAGGGAAGTTGGAAAGGGGGTGTGGAGTGGGGTAATTTTCAATAGGGTGGTCAGGGAGGAGGGCTTTGCTGAGATGATAGTTAAGCAAGTATAGAAGGAGGTGAGGGAGAAGGTGCTGCATGTGTCTCCTGACCTCCAGCCAGAAGAGCAAGGCCTGAGGCAAGCTCCTGTCTGGTTTGTTTGGTGAGCAGTGAGAAGCCCGTGGAGCCAGGAGAGGGGCAGCTACAGAGGGCAGAGGGGTGATGAGGCAGCTCACCAGGGCCTTGCCGGCCTCTGCAATGTACATGGCCCTGTGGGCTGCAGATTTCGTCTGCACTTAAACATATCCAACTAAAGCAAGTTTATCTGCCTCTAATTAATTGTCATTTGGGGTCTTGTCTTGGACAGAAGTGTTTCCTTCTCTGAGGCCAGATTATCTCCTGAAACAGTTCTGACCAGAGCAGTGGCCCTTCAGACTTCTGGTTCTAAGGCTTTCCTAACCATCTGGTCCATACCTGAATGCCTTGTACTTTTCTTAAAAAGCTGCCAGAATGCCACACCTACTGCTCATGACCTTGAAGGCCTGCATTTTTTTTTTTTTTTTCAAAGAAACATCTACTGCTCTTGTATCTCGTAGAAAAGGTATCTTTCTGATGCCTCTAAAAATCCCTGTTCCTAGCAACTGACCAGACTAGCTGATCTGAATAGCCCAGGTCTCTCTAGATTAGGCCTCACTTGTGTTCCGACTCCATCCCCATTCCTGTCCCACATCCCTGGATCCCATTTCTTGTGGGTAGTTCTGAAAAATAAGAGCCAGTCTGGGGGCAAGCACTTAACAGTTGTTCCTAGGTTACCAATCGTTAGGCAACATTATAGTAAAGAAGGGCCTGGCAGAGACTAGAGCTACTGAATCGTGACTCAAGGACTGGCGCTTATTTTCTTTTGTTTCACCGTCCTGTTGATATTTAATGTTACCCCAAATCAACTCAAATAAAAACCCTGATGCAGTAACTTTGTCCCTACCGGTAGCACTGGAAAACACTGGGGAAGGCAGCCTTCTCGCACACTCTCATTGTTCACCCCTGCATGGTGGCCGAAGGGATGGATTTTTTTAATCTAAGTTTTTACTCTGTCTTCTCAAGGGCATTGGGTGGGCATAGGGAGACTTTTCCCTCCAAGACCATGTACCCCTAGTGTAGGCTGCAGAAGCGCCTGCTCCCAGCCCTGCCAGTGACTGACTTCACACAGAACAGCAACTGAGTCTTCAGTCAATCTCATGCTCAGAGGCCCATTTGAGAAAACAGGGCATTTCCCCTAGTCCCGAGTTTGGGGCAGTTCTCTCTTCTGGCTTACCCTGAGACCCCCGGCCCACACGTCCTTCTCTTGCTCTAGCACAAGTCCCCCAAGATGCCCAGGGCAAGTGGAGGGATTCCTTCCATCACACCTGTCGAGGAGAAGGCCGGTACTCATCTCCCGGGTCCACAAGCCAAGCTGTTCTTAGAAGAATCACAGATTTTTTAATTTTCCTGACTGAAACAAGTAACTTAATTCTACCTAATTTGGGTGGGGAGTAGTTGGCCAGATCCATGAAATTATTGACTTTTTGCTAACATACTCTATAATCAACCCAAGTCGTTAATAAAGGTACGCTTGTTTCTTTCATGCAAACACTAATGTAGCCCTTTTTTCTTAGCGTATAGTGTCTGGCTTGGGCTTGGCCTGGATTGTTGGACGAGTTCTTTATGCTTATGGCTATTACACGGGAGGTAAGTATATATTGACATTTGCCAAGAAAACAGATTTTAAATTTTAAGTCCTATGCTGGCCAGGCACAGTGGCTTACACCTGTAATGCCAGCACTTTGGGAGGCCAAGGCAGGCAGATTGCTTGAGCTCAGGAGTTGGAGACTAGCCTGGGCAACATGGTGAAAACCTGTCTTTACAAAAATTACAAAAATTAGCTGGATGTGTGGTACACACCTGTAGTCGCAGCTACTTTGGAGGCTGAGGCTGGAGGATTGTTTCAGCCGAGCAATTTCAGGCTGCTGCGAGCCATGACTGCACTACTACGCTCCAGCCTGGGAGACAGAGCAAGATCCTATCTCAAAAAACTAAATAAAATCTTATGCTGCTATATTTTTCTTCTTGGAAACTTGAGAAAAGGGGAAGTCTCTTGTAAGTGAAAGGTCTGTTTTCTTTTGACTAATCTTTCAATTGTAACAAAACTTACTTTCATTGAGCATTTTCTATGTGCCAACCACTACACTAAGAATTTTGCATATGTTTTTTAACCTTACAACAATTCCATAATGCAGATATCATCCACTTTACAAATTAAGAAGCTGGTGCTCAGAACGAATAAAGCCCTAGATCACGGAGCTATTAGGCATAAACTAGGATTTAAGCCCATGCAGTCTGACTCTAGAGCCTAACCATTACTATACCTGCTATATCTGAGTGAGGAGGAGGGAAAACCATTTTGGGCTGTACTTCTTTGAAAAAGAGGGAACTACTTTCAAAGGTCCTAGAGCAAAGTTGCTGTAATGATCATCCCATAATTTTCTAAGGTCCAGGTAATGCTACCATGACACATTACTTGGCATGTAGTATCTGACTTGCCGATAGCTTCAGGCTAAATAATTAGTTAACCTCCTAAGGCTAGTTTGTCTAATGTACAACCTCAGATGCCATGATAGATTGGCTTGTGGATGTTGAAAGCATCCTAATTCTGGAGCATTCCTGGTAACTTCCATTCTTTCTTCTTTTTCAGACCCCAGCAAGCGTAGTCGAGGAGCCCTGGGGTCCATCGCCCTCCTGGGTTTGATGGGCACAACTGTGTGTTCTGCTTTCCAGCATCTTGGTTGGGTTAAAAGTGGCTTGGGCAGTGGATCCAAGTGCTGCCATTAAAGATTATAGGGCTTTCAAAACTCTCATTCAAATGACTTACCTTTATTTCCAGTTATATTTTTTCCTAAATATAATAAACTTACGTGGCGTCAGCCTCCTAGCTAAACCTCCTGACTCTTACCACTCGTTTCTGTTTGAGTCTGTATCTGAAGTCAGTAGCCCAGTCCTACTAGATGAGAGAGGAGCCACAAGCATTGTGCCCTCTCCTCATCCTGCCAGCAGATGCTTTCATAGTATGTGAAGTTGAGAAAAAGTCTGATTGTAGTGATATATGTATAGTTATACCAGTGATGAGAAATTAAAGAAAAATCTTGTAGCTCTTAGGAGATACTTGCTACAGATACTTAGGCTAACAGTAAAGATTTTTTTTTTTTATGTCAGCTGTGCACAGTGGCTTACTCCTGTAATCCCAGCACTGTGTGAGGCCAAGGCGAAAGGAATGCTTGAGCCCAAATGTTCAAGACCAGCCTGGGCAGCATGACAAAACCCCGTCTCTACAAAAAAATACAACCATTAGCCAGGCATGATGACAAGCGTCTGTAGTCCTAGCTACTTGGAAGGCTAAGGTGGGAGGATCACTTGAGCACAGGACATCAAGGTTGCAGTGAGTTATGATCACACTGCTGCACTCCAGCATGGGTTACAGAGCAAGACCCTGTCTCCAACAAACAAATAAAAATTAAGTTTCTAGTCCGGGCACGGTGGCTCACACCTATAATCCCAGCACTATGGAGGCCGAGGTGGGTGGATCACCTGAGGTCAGAAGTTCAAGACCAGCTTGACCAATGTGGAGAAACCCCATCACTACTAAAAATACAAAATTAGCTGGGCATGGTGGCACATGCCTGTAGTCCCATCTACTCGGGAGGCTGAGGCAGAAGAATCACTTGAACCTGGGGGTGGAGGTTGCGGTGAGCCGAGATCACACCATTGCACTCCAGCCTGGGCAACAAGAGCAAAACTCTGCCTCAGAAAAAAAAAAAAAATTCAGTTTCTATTGAAAATTGTTTCTGTTGCTTAAAAACTGAAGCAACAGACTAAATGTAAGATGAAATTTAGAGATGAAGGTAACTTTATACATTTAGAAACAAAGATCTAACTGCATGGGTACAAATGAGGAAGACTTAGATTTCAGTTGGTTTAGAGAACACTGCCAAGTTGGCAGAATAAGGCAGTTACTGCAAACACAGATGTGGCCATAAACTACCCTAATAGGAAATATAATGTCTAGACCTGCGCTGTCCAATTAGTCACATGTGGTCATCTAAATTTAAATTAATAAAATTTAAATAAAACAAGGAAGCAGTTCTTCAGTTGTACTAGCCCTTTTTCTTTTCTTTTTTTTTTTGAGACGGAGTTTCACTCTTGTTACCCAGGCTGGAGTGCAATGATGCGATCTCGGCTCACCGCAACCTCCGCCTCCTGGGTTCAGGCGATTCTCCTGCCTCAGCCTCCTGAGTAGCTGGGATTACAGGCATGCGCCACCACGCCCAGCTAGTTTTTTTGTATTTTTAGTGGAGACGGGGTTTCACCATGTTGACCAGGATGGTCTCGATCTCTCGACCTCGTGATCCACCGGCCTCGGCCTCCCAAAGTGCTGGGATTACAGGCTTGAGCCACCGCACCCGGCCATGTACTAGCCCTTTTTCAAATGCTCAATAGCCTGTGAGGATAAGAGACAGTATTTGAACGTAGTTCTGACTCTAAAACCCATGCATTTTCATTCGGACCAGTTCATTGCATAAGCTCTGAAGATGAAGCATTTAAGGTAGAATGCCACGGCCAGCCATTGAAGACGGTCAGCCTTGGCCAAATGGCCACCGGGAGCTCTTGGGGCATCTGATGAGGAGGCTGGACCAGATCAGCACACACTCCAGTGTTAGTTCATGAGAAAGTTTCACCAATGGAGAGGAAAATAAGGAAAAGGAAGACTGCTTTTCTTAAGTTTTCACTTGTATTTTTTACATTAAAATGTTCCTTTATGAAATGATGGTTATGATGAATGGTAAGGATTTCTGGTCCTGACTTGAAAAAATGATATAATTGAGAATTTGTAATAAGACAGGTTTTTGGTTTTTGCTTCCTAAGAAACACATTTAGAGAGGCCAGAGAACTTGCTGAGGTTTCCTGTCTCACTGCACAGAGAACAGCAGGCGTCAGTGAAGCAGACCGAGGAAGACCTGGAGATGAAGCTGGCTTTCTCACCTTTAAAAGTCTTAACAGAGTATACTTTGCAAACTGCAGATGGTCCCCAACTAATGACAGTTGGACTTAATAATTTTTCAACATTACAATGGTGCAACATCAATAATCAGGCTGGGTGTTCTAGCTCACACCTATTAACCCCAGCACTTTGGGAGGCCAAGGCGGGTGGCTCACCTGAGATCAGGAGTTCGAGACTAGCCTCGTCAACACGGTAAAACCCCATCTCTTCTAAAGATACAAAAATTAGCCAGGTGTTGTGGTGCACACCTGTAATCCCAGCTACTTGGGGGGCTGAGGAAGGAGAATCACTTGAACCTAGGAAGTAGAGGGTGCAGTGAGCCAAGATCAAACCACTGCACTCCAGCCTGGGCGACAGAGCAAAACTCACCTCAAAAAAAGAAAAAAAAAACCAATACTCTTTCCATAGGAATCGTACTTGGAGTATCAATACAATCATTCTGTTTTTCACTATCAGTATTCAGTAAGTTAAATGAGATATTCAACACTTCATTATAAAAGAGGCTTTGTGTCAGATAATTTTGCTCAACTGTAGGCTAATGTAAGTGTTCGGAGCATATTTAAGGTCACTAGACTAAGCTATGATGTTCAGTAGGTTAGGTGTATTAAGTGCAATTTCGGCTTCGGATATTTTCAACTTAGGCTGGTTTTCTCAGGATGTTGCCCCATCGTAAGTCGAGGCGCGTCTTTCATGTGATCCGTTTGTCATTTTGGTATTGCACACTGGACTCAGATTTTTGTAAGGAAGCTCAGTACATAAAGGGCGCTGTGGTTCAAGTGCAGAACCGAGAGCTCTGCCTTTCAGTTTCTAGATCTCTGCTCACTGTACTTCTAGGGAATCTTAGGGCTTGGCAGAATCCAATTGGTAAAGACTGCTCAGAGAGTAACTCTCTTACAGGCTAGTCCTTTGTCTTGTGGAGAAAAACTTGACATAAGTACAGCTACCATTAACGATTTAATACTAATTAACGATTTAATACTAATCTGTTGGCAGTGTATGTTCCAAAGTGTCTATTTATTTGTATAAGGGGAACATTCCGAGTTTTGCTAGATGAACATCAGCCATACCAACCTATAAATGCCTAATTGATCCATATCGAACCCCTTAAGTATTCCCACCTTCAGGTAGCTGTGTGCCCTTGAGCAAACAGCCTCAATTTACACAGCTTTAAGTTGAGAATTAAAAAAATACTTAGCGTATAAAATTTGGGGGGATCAAATGATAATACATGCACAGCGCCTACCAGGAGTCCTGTAGCCACACAAATTGTGGTAGGAAGCATGAAAAGCCACCTGCTGGTGTAGCTTGTACAGCAAAAGTCAGCAACCAGGTTACCTTTTTTTTAAAATTATACTTTAGGTTCTGGGGTACATGTGCAGATCATGCAGGATTGTTGCATAGGTACACACATGGCAATGTGGTTTGCTGCCTCCATCACCCCCCATCACCTATATCTGGCATTTCTCCTCATGTCATCCCTCCTCAAGCTCCCCACCCCTGCTGTCCCTCCCCTAGCCCCCCCAACAGACCCCAATGTGTGATGCTCCCGTCTGTGTCCGTGTGTTCTGATTGTTCAACACCCGCCTATGAGTGAGTACATACAGTGTTTGGTTTTCTGTTCTTGTCTCAGTTTGCTGAGAATGGTTTCCATATTCATCCATGTCCCTACAAAGAACACGAACTCATCCTTTTTTGTGGTTGCATAGTATTCCATGGTGTATTTATGTGCCACACTTTCTTTGTCCAGTCTCTCACTGATGGGCATTTGGGTTGGTTCCATGTCTTTCCTATTGTAAACAGTGCTGCAATAAACATATATGTACATGTGTCTTTATAATATAACAAGTTATAATCCTTTGGGTATATATCCAGGAATGGGATTGCTGGGTCAAATGGAATTTCTATATCTACATCCTTGAGGAACTGCCACACTGTCTTCCACAATGGTTGAACTAATTTATCTCTTCTTTATGTTCTTAGGACCCACAGAGTTTGCCCAGCTTTCCGTTTTAGCCCTAAATAGCACTTGCCTCCAAAGGTGCTCTTAATAAAAAACTCAGTAGTCTCTCAGTCCCTTCCCACGTAAGCAGCACTATCCAACAGAACCTTCTGACATGATGGAAATATTGTCTGCACAGTCTAATAAAATACAACCCCTACCCATGTGTGGCTGAGCAACTGAAGAGCTCAACGTGGCTACCTCAACTGATGAGCTAAATCTTTAATGAGTTTAAATTTAACTAGATACATATGGCAAAGGCTACTATACTTGGATAGCACAGCTCTTAAAGCAACAGTGTTCAACGTCGGCTGCCTGTTAAGCTCACCTGGGGACTTTTTAAGAATCCAGATGCCCGGATCAATTAAATCACAATCTTAGTATTTTAGAGATCTCTCTGGGCAATTCTAATGTGCAGTGAAAGTGGAGAACCACTGCTCTAAAAAGCAGTGCTGGCAGACTCTCTTGTGCTTATGAGTAGTCACCTGATGATCTTGTTAAAATGCAGATTCGGATTCATAGGTTTGAGGAGGGAAACAAAAGTCTTCGTTTCTTTTTTTGGAGGAAGAGTCTCACTCTGTTGCTCAAGCTAAGTGCAGTGGCATGATCCTAGCTCACTGCGACTCAAACTCCAGGGCTCAAGTGATCCTCCAGCCTTAGCCTCCCAAGTAGCTGGGACTACACGTTTGCTGCCACACTTTTATTTATTTATTTATTTTTTAGAGACAGGGTTTTACTATGTTGCCCAGGCTGGTCTTAAACTCCTAGCCTCATGCAATTTTCCCACCTTGGCCTCCCAAACTGCTGAGATCATAGGCGTAGGCCCTAAATGTCCTTTAAGTGTTCTTCTAAGAGGGAGGCAAAGGGAAGTTTGACTACACAGGGAAGAAGGCAGCCGGAGGGGGGAGATTTTAAGATGCTAAGCTGCTGGCATCTAAGAGGTAGGGGACACCAGCCAAGGATTGCAAGGAATGCCACTCTAGAAGCTGGAAAAGGATTCTCTCCTACAGCCTCTTGAAGGAGTACGGCCCTGACAACTTGTTGGTTTTCGCCAAGTAAAACCATTTTGGGACTTCTGACTTCCAGAGCTGTAAGATAATAAATGTGTGTTCTTTTAAGCTGCTAAGTTGGTGGTAAGTTGTTACCGCAAGCATAGAAACTAATATACTGGGTTCAGTTCTAGGAAATAGGGAGGGTAGCAGAAAACACGGGAATTGGAGGCTCACAACGGGCTTGAAGTTGCCACTTAACTTGGAGACTTGCTGATGTGAAAGACAAACTGTTTTTCCTCTGCTCTCATACAATAATCAACACAGAAGACTTCTGTGACCAAATGTTGGGGTTTTCTGTCCACACATCAAGCAGACAATCAGTTCTGCAGGACACCAGCTGGGCATCCTTCAATTAAATTCTGACACTATCTACCTGGAGAGAGCATCAGATCCCATAGGTTAAGGGCTCAGTCCCACAAGACTGTCCCCCACCCAACCAGCTGCCAGTCCACGCTTCTGGATCTCAACCCACTGGCTTGAAGGTGAGGTTCAATTAATTTGCTACAGTGGCTTACAGAACTCAGAAATGCATTTACTGGTTTATTACAAAGAATATCCTAGGCCCGGTGCAGTGGCTCATACCTGTAATCCCAGCACTCTTAAGAGGCCGAAGTTGGAGGATCACTTGAGCCCAGGAGTTCAAGACTAGCCTGGGCAACACGGTGAAATCCTGTCTCTACAGAAAATACAAAAATTAGCCAGAACTGGTGGCACATGACTGTACTCCCAGCGACTGGGGAGGCTAAGAGGTGGGAGGTTCACTTGAGCCCGGGAAGGTCAAGGCTTCAGTAAGCCATGATCACACCACTGTACAGTGACATGAGAGAGCAAGACACTGGGTGACAAAGCGAGACCCTGTTTCCAGAAAAAAAAAAAGTATTTTAGGCCGGGCGCGGTGGCTCAAGCCTGTAATCCCAGCACTTTGGGAGGCTGAGGCGGGTGGATCACGAGCTCAGGAGATCAAGACCATCCTGGTCAACACGGTGAAACCCCGTCTCTACTAAAAATACAAAAAATTAGCTGGGCATGGTGGCGTGTGCCTGTAATCCCAGCTACTCAGGAGGCTGAGGCAAGAGAATTGCCTGAGCCCAGGAGGCGGAGGTTGCGGTGAGCCGAGATCGCGCCATTGCACTCCAGCCTGGGTAACAAGAGCGAAACTCCATCTCAAAAAAAAAAAAAAAAAAAAAAGTATTTTAAAGGATACAAATAACTAAATGAAGGGATACACAGGGCTAGGTCTGGAAGGGTCCCAAGCATAGGAGCCTCTGTTCCCATGCGGTTAGGGTACACCATCTTCCTGGTACATGCGTGTTAGTTACCTTCCTGTAAGCCCACACATGTTCAGCTCTCCAGAAGCTCCCTGAAGCCTGTTCTCTTGAGCCTCTTATAAAGACTTCATCAGATAGTCATGACTGAAGCATGGGCACCAGGTAGAAATGTGACTAGACTAAAGGGGTATGATCTAATACAAAGAAGACTGAGTGGGGAAACCCAGCAACGCCTGTCTTCAGATTTTTGGCCTCTCTATGCACCACTTCTTCCTGCAGGGCAGCAGGCAGGACCCCTTCTGAAATGAGCGTCTTAAGACCCATAATCAGAAAAGTGGTGGAAGATTAGAGCCCTGGCTTGGGCAGGTGAAAAGGAGGGCAGAAGGTCAGAGAGAGATGTTCTGTTTTCTGAGTCCTAGAGTGCCCTAACATAGTAACAAAAAACAGTGCCAAGGGAGTTATGAGCCAGGAATCATGGATGAAAGATACATAATTTTATATGTAGGCATAAAATATCACGCTTGCCTGGGACCAAGACGTCTCCAAATCTGGGTATATATCCAAAGGATTATAAATCATTCTACTATAAGGACAAATGCACACGAATGTTCACTGCAGCACTGTTTACAATAGCAAAGACCTGGAACCAACCCAAATGCCCAACGATGATAGACTGGATAGGGAAAATGTGGTACATATACACCATGGAGTATTACGCAGCTATCAAAAAACGATGAGTTCACATCCTTTGTAGGGACATGGATGAACCTGGAAACCATCATTCTCAGCAAACTGACACAAGAGCAGAAAATCAAACACCGAATGTTCTCCCTCATAGGCGGGTGTTGAACAATGAGAACACACGGACACAGGGAGGGGAGCACTACACACTGGGGTCCGTTGGGGGGAAATGGGGGAGGGACGGGGGGTGGGGAGGTGGGAAGAGATAGCATGGGGAGAAAGGACAGATACAGGCAAGGGGACGGAAGGCAGAAAACCACACTGCCATGTGTGTACCTATGCAACAATCTTGCATGTTCTTCACATGTACCCCAAAACCTAAAATGCAAAAAAAGAAAATCAGAGATAATCCCTTTCTTAGGCTTACTGTGAGCATTAAATGAGAAGGAATGTAGCAGTAGGAGCACAGTGAGCACTTAAATGTTGCTTCCCTTTCCCCTGCTATTTTCTCTTGCAGGAGTGTCCAATCGTTTGGCTTCCCTGGGCTACACTGGAAGAATAAAAATGGTCTCGGGCCACACATAGACACATAAAATACGCTAACGATAGCTGATGAGCTTTAAAAAAAAAATCTCATGTTTTAAGAAAGTTTACAAATTTGCGTTTGGCTGCATTCAAACCTGTCCTGGGCTGCCTATGGACTGTGGGCTGCAGACTAGACAAGCTTGCTTTAGAGGGACTATCAGAAACTTATCTTCTCCCAGGCAGCTCCTACTGTTTAAGGTACATAGGATCCCCTCAGACACAGGGTTAAGATAATGCCATTGGCTTTGTCCAGTACCACATGTGTCCTCTGTGCAAAGAAACACCAAAGAAGGCTGATTTGGTGGTTCCTATGCTCTAAAACTGCAGTACTTGCTCATCATAATACGTAATTAGATCCAGGCCCAGTGATAAGCATCCCTTATCTCTGACTACTAAATTATCTATTATTTATAAACTATTCCCCTGAAAGGAAGAGAAGGGGGCAGAGTGAGGCATGACTGCAACAGGCTGAAAAGCCAGTGATGTGAATGCTCTTCACAGGCAGGCACTGCTTATTCTGGGTGAGAATGAACGTGGAGCCTAAATGCTTATGCGGACCATAAAAAGTTCATCACCACAACTAAATCTGCCCATTGTTCTTACTGCAAAGATCAAATCTCCCCGTCTTGTGCTTTTCACATCAGCCCTATTCTCTGTCCTTTCATAACCTTAAGATATGTTTAGTTTCAAAACACTAACGCAAAAGAATTAACAGCGTGATTTTAATTTCACTATATTACATTGGCATACAAGTAATCTGTACATTTAAAGGGTAGCTCTGCTGGTGTAAGACAGCAGGCTGTAGTTCAAGGGCCCAAGATAGGGAGATAGGTTTCCCATCACAGTAGTGAACAGAGACAAAGCGCTGACTAGGCAGATTAACCTTTCACACAGAATTTGACCCCATCTATTATCTAATCCCCTCTCTATCCCAGTTGTCAGGTTTCACAATAGAGTGACAAGGGAAATACAGTTTTAAAAAATGTCAGTAAGCTGAAACCATCTCTACTGATTCTACCAAGAACCTACAAAAAAACAAAAGTTGGTTTTTTGTTTTTTTTTCCCCAAGACTAGTCAAGTGAAGAAGTGGGAATGGAAAAGGAACAAAGAAATCTACAAACTGACTGAGATCAATTAGTTGTAAATAACACCGCACTTGGATCAGCCAGGACCAAGTTCCTTGAAAAACACCGGAGAATTAATAATGACAACTGGCCAAATGTGTGGAAGATGTATAGTCCCCTTTCCTATTCCCTAGAAGTACATTACTGGCACTTAGAGTTCACAAAAATATACTTTGAGGAAAATCACAACTTTCTTGATTAGTATCTATAAGGCACTTACGCACATTTTCAATGAGGAAGCTGATTGAGAGAAAAAGAGTAACATGAACCGAACCATTCTCTTATCTTGAATGCCAAAATTCCGGATTTAAAATGGCATTTAGTTGTACTGCCTCTGTCAACAGGACCGACTGCATCATTCCACAGCCTGGCCATGTCAACAGGTTTCACTGCAGGTTTTCAAAAAGCAGATTCCACATCGCCCATCTCCACATACACAGTCTTCAGTTGTGAATAATATTCAATTGTCACACGGCCGTTCTCTCTGCCAAATCCTGAAAGGAGAAGAAGGGGTCGGGATGAGCCATCACTACAACAGTCAAAAGTCATAATGATCTTTAAAGATGAGCACTGCTTATCAGAGCTAGGGAAGAAGAACACAGAACCTAAATGTTTTGGAATAAAGTCCTCAATCCACGTATTAGCTGTGGATGGAGCTAGGCATGGGGAAAAATGACCCAGTGGCCTTTGGGGATGGGGATAGGAAAATATACAGGTCTCATTTCTTACCACCAATATAAATCTTAACTTCAAGTACCTACTATTCTGGGTTGAGGTCTAAAAAATGCTCGGATTTTATATCAAGTGTTAAAGGCAATCTCTACAACAATCAACTTGACACTCTTGAAAGCTGATGCTAATTTAAAACTTAACTCCACACAATAGGCTTATTCACCACTTCTTCTACAGCTGTAAGATTAACCTACTATCTTACCCTACCAACTCATATTGGGGAGGAGGCACTGAACGTCTCTCTGATTACTCAGAGTCTAAGACACTGCCAATTACTAGTGGGGGAGGTTACTGTGCTAAAAGGGTAGTATCCCACCCTTGGCCCTGCCTGTACACCCTGCGCTAGACTTTGGTAGGCTCTGCCTTCTAAGGGCAAGGCCAGGGTCCCAAAAAGGCACATTTCCAGGGAGCACCACTCAAATGGAATCACACACAAGGTCCTGGGAAGACCTCACTCTGACGTTTGTTCCTTTCCAAATCCTCTAAGGACACAGCTGGTCAGGCATGTTAGGCCAGGTGCTGCTCTGCACATCTGACCATCCTTCTTGCTCTCTCATCCCACATAACATGGCCTGGTCCAAAGGAAAGGGAAAGTTAGAAGACCCTCCAAAGGCCTAAGCTGCCGATTCCAAAAAATAATTCCCTGCACTGACATTACATGTTAATAAGATGCACCTTGGTTCCCACCAACACTCGTGCCTCTGTATGTGGCTCCTCTGAGTACCCAACAAGGATAAATAAGACTGTCAAATTAACACCCACCATCTCATCAGTGTTCATCAGGGTTTATATATTTACCAACACTGTGATGATGGTAAATATGTGCCACAGAAACTAGAGGTCAGACTCAGAATGGTGCCTCAACAAAGTTCAAACCAATTTTCACTCTAGAAGAACGGTATGAGAAATATGTAAATGAATATTTACAGGCAACAAACTCCATAGAAAGAACCTCAAGGTTCTGGCTATACTCCCGATGCCTCAAAACTTCTCCTGATACACTATACCAGACTTACACATTTGTATGTTGTGGTAACGTATGTCTGACTACTGAATAAACGAAATGAATGAGCAGTGGCTAAGGAAAAACAATCCCATATGCCATCAAGTGTAATGAAAACAATTATAATTCATTACTTAATGATAAATTTAAAGATTTTGTTAATTTGACATAACAGAGGAAACAAAATTACTGAGATATTACTTTAGAGACACTTTACCTAAATGGAATCTAAAAACTCCACAGTGGATGATGATGGACATCCCTGATACAGAACCCCTAAGGGAGTGATTTTATGCTTATAGTAATCACAGGTTATGAAGAAGTAATTCTACCCATAAGTTAAACCTTTTTGAGATATATATCAGCAGTTCACAAGCCAGGCTATAGGTTAGAACCTTCTAGGGGTGTTGGGTAGGGGAAGATGCTTGACTTCCATTCCCAGAGACTGCTACAGTGGATCTGGGGAAGGACCAGGAACCTGTATTTCCCTGCATGATTCCAATAGGCAAACAGGTTTAGGAACACTAGTCTGTAAGGTCTGAATTATGACCTATCTTTAGAGACCTGGTTTGCATTCACACCTCCCAGCTCCTTACCTGACTTCTTATATCCACCAAAGGGCAACTCCACTGGGCTGACGTTATAGTTGTTAATGAAGCAGGTTCCAGCCTGAAGCTGAGCTACCACTCTATGAGCCCGCTGGATGTCCCTATGAAGAAAAAAAATGTGTTGGTTATTCAGAGTTTCTTAGGCTACTACTTTAACAGGAGAAGTTACATGGCCAGTTCTAGGTTCTCAAATCTTAGTAAATTCTCATTCCTTCAAAATGTTTTAAAATCTTTTATCATCCAGGCAAAACAGACATGGACTAGGTTTTATAGTCCCATACACAAGGCATCTTTAAAATAAGTAGCAGCAATAGGGGCACCCAAAATTCAGTGGGGGAAGAACAGTCTGTTGAACAAATGGTGCTGAAACAAGTAGATATCTACATGCTAAAAAAAAAGGTGGAGCCCTTTCTTACACCATACACAAAAATTAAATGTATCATAGACCTAAAAAGGTCAGGCTGAAAATTATAAAAATCTTTGAAGAAAACAGGAATAAATCTTCACGACTGTGGGTCAGGGAAAGACTTCTTAGATCATGACATCAAAAGTAACAAACAAAACAGAATTGGACAAAATTTAAAATTTTGTGCTACAAATAAGACTATCAAGAAAGTGAAAAGAAAACCCACAGAAATGCAAATAAAAACTACAATGAGATACTACTTCACACCCACATGGATGGCTAAAATCAGAAGGACAGATAATAACAAGGGCTGGTGAGGATGCGGACAAATTAGAACCTTCATATGTTGGTGGGAGGAATGTAAAATGGCACTGCCAATTTGGAACAGTTTAGCAGTTCCTCAAAAAGTTAAACATAAAGTTACCATGTGACCCAGCAATTCACTACTAGATATATACCCAACAGAAATGAAAATATATGTCCACGCAAAGACCTGTATACATATATGTTCATAGCATCATTATTCATAATAGCCAAAAAGTGAAAACAACCCAAATGTCTGTAACGGATGAATGCATGAATACAAAGTGGTACATATCTATATAATGGAATATTATTCAGGAATAATATGATAAATGCCACAAAAAATGAATCTTGAAAACATTATGCTAAGTGAAAGAAGCCAGTCATGAAAGAATACATATTGTATGATTCCATTCACATAAAATGTTCAGAATGGGCAAATCCATGGAGATAGAAAGTAGTTTAATGGATGCCAGGGGCTGAGGGTGGGGAGCAGGAATGAAGAGCAACTGTTAATGGGCACAAAGTTTCTTCTTGAGATGATGAAAGTGTCCTAAAAACTAGATGATGGTGATGGTTGCACAACTCCATGAACATACTAAAAACCACTGAACTGTACGCTTTAAAAAGTGGGTGAATTGTATGTTCATTATCCCAGCAAAGCTGGTAAGAGAAAAGGAATAGCACCTTGGAGTTCCCCTCCTTTGTAGCTGCACTTTGTCTGTGCTAGGGTGGCAAAGCAAAGAAAGAGCACTTAACCTGCTCAATCCCCAAATCAAAAGACCAGCTCCTCAATCTTTTCTTCAGAGCTCAAAGAGAAGCAATTACATCAGGTCCTCAATTGAGACCTGGGCTTTCTTCCCAAGTTCCCACCATAAAGTTATAAAAAAAATTTTTTTAACTTTAATGTATCACCAAAGAAACAGCATAATCCCCAGTGTAAAGCAGCTTTAGAAAACTGCCTACTACTGCCAAAGACTAATCAAAGTGTGCATAAAACCAAGCAATCTGCAATTAATTTCAAAGAAATTGTACTCCCAAATCATTTTCACTTGCAATAGCAGAGGTTTAAAGTTTATGCACAAAGGTATTAATCACATTACTGTAACAGTTAAAACTGGAAAAAATATCCTAAATATCCAGCCACAGAAAATATAGCTACATGAGTTATAATGCATTTCAGTTAGGAGCTACAATAATGCCACTAAAAATCATGTTTTTGAAGAATACCGCCCACAGTTTATATGCTTAGAGGTTTCTTAATTCCTTGATGTGTGTTTTCTTTTCTTTTTTTTTTTTTGAGACGGAGTTTCACTCGTTACCCAGGCTGGAGTGCAATGGCGCGATTTTTGCTCACCGCAACCTCCACCTCCTGGGTTCAGGAAGTTCTCCTGCCTCAGCCTCCTGAGTAGCTGGCGGGTGGATCACGAGGTCAAGAGATCGAGACCATCCTGGTCAACATGGTGAAACCCTGTCTCTACTAAAAATACAAAAAAATTAGCTGGGCATGGTGGCATGTGCCTGTAATCCCAGCTACTCAGGAGGCTGAGACAGGAGAATTGCCTGAACCCAGGAGGCGGAGGTTGCAGTGAGCCGATATGGCGCCATTGCACTCCAGCCTGGGTAACAAGAGTGAAACTCCGTCTCAAAAAAAAAAAAAATTATATATCTGAGCAGATACTGTAGCCCCACTCCAAAACTGCTCTCAGTGTCCCTCTCCATATACCTGGTAAAGACGCCAGCTGCTAGTCCAAAAGTGGTATCATTGGCTCTTTCTAGAACCTCAGCTTCAGTGTCAAATGGTAAAATAGACATAACGGGCCCAAAGATCTCTTCTTTCACACAGGTCATGTCATCTCTGCAATTAGCTGCAAACATTAAAATAAAAACCTCCTGAATAACTTGGACCATAGCGTGCACCATCACCCCCGGCTAATTTTTCGAAGATGAGGTTTCACTATGTTGCCTAGCCTGGCCTCAAACTCCTGGACTCAAGTGTCTCAGCCTCCCAAAGTGCTGGGATTAAAGGAGTGATCCACTGCACCTGGCCCCAGTATTTTTAATTTAACAATATATTGTAAGCTTTTCCTACTCATGTAATAACTGCAATCTAATTCATAGTATGGACATTAGGTTTCTCAGCTTTTAAACATCAGTGGTTCTTTTTAGTGAGGGTGAAAGGCTATACATTGCATCAAATATAAAGCTGTTAAAAACTGACACCACTATCAACCTTAGGGGCAAAACCCAGCTTAATTTATCTCCAAATAAGATGTAAGACATTATACAACATGGTTCAATCTATGTATAATTGTTTACAGCCTACAAAACTATCAATATTTCTGTAAGGGATACTAACATACACTATAAAATGATAGACAAAACGCCAAGAATGATTAAAAACATTTAGAATAGTAGTTACCTCTGAAGGAGGTAGTAGATGGTTGGGAGTGGGATGACTATATATACCTTGACTGTCAAAACTCGATTTTTAAGACTGACTGGAGGTACTAAAAATTATTATGTAATTTCTAAAAAGACTAATACATTATCTGACAAACTGGTTTTGTTATACTGAAGACTGACACAGTTTGGATGCTTTTCCCCTCCAAATTTCATGTTGAAGTATGATTCCCATTGTTGGAGGTGGAGCCTCGTGGGAGGTTTTTAGGTCACAGGGGCAAATCCCTCATGAATGGCTTGATGCCCTCCGCATGGTAATGAGTGCATTCTGGCTCTGTCAGTTCACACAGACCTGGCTGTTTGAAAGAGCCTGCAACCTGTCTTGTTCTCTTTCACCATGTGACTCGCCTGCTCCCCTTTTACCTTCCACCACGACTGAAAGCTTCCTGAGGCCTCACCAAGAGCAGATGATGGCACCATGCTTCCTGTACAGTCTGAAGAACCATGAGTCAAATAAACATCTTTTCTACTAACCCAATCTTAAATACTCCTTCATAGCAATGCAAAATGTTTAATACAATGACCTATATGTCACATGAAAAACATTCTATACTTTCTCAAGGAATTAAATTACTTAATTTTTTTTTTTTTTTTTTTGAGATGGAGTTTCTCTCGTTACCCAGGCTGGAGTGCAATGGCGCGATCTCGGCTCACCGCAACCTCCGCCTCCTGGGCTCAGGCAATTCTCCTGCCTCAGCCTCCTAAGTAGCTGGGATTACAGGCACACGCCACCATGCCCAGCTAATTTTTTGCACCTTTAGTAGAGACGGGGTTTCACCATGTTGACCAGGATGGTCTCGATCTCTCGACCTCGTGATCCACCCGCCTCGGCCTCCCAAAGTGCTGGGATTACAGGCTTGAGCCACCGCGCCCGGCAAATTACTTAATTTTTTAAGTCAAATATGCACTTTAATATTTTTTAGTCCCTTGCTTCCAGAATGATAGTTGTGGTCCTGTATAAATTAATACATATGGGTGCCCTAAAAAGGGGGCACACAGAAGGATTTGAAGGTAATGGAGTATGTAGTTCACTTTTTTTTTTTTTTTTGGAGATGAAATTTCACTCTTGTTACCCGAGCTGGAGTGCAATGGCGCGATCTCGGCTCATTGCAACCAATGCCTCCTGGGTTCAGGCAATTCTCCTGCCTCAGCCTCCTGAGTAGCTGGGATTACAGGCACGTGCCACCATGCCCAGCTAATTTTTTTATTTTTAGTATAGAGATGGGGTTTCACAATGTTGACCAGGATGGTCTCAATCTCTTGACCTCGTGATCCACCCGCCTCGGCCTCCCAAAGTGCTGGGATTACAGGCATGAGCCACTGCACCTTGCCATAGTTACTTCTTAAACCTGGGTAGCAGGACCACATAATTTGCCAGTCCCTGCTTTATACCATATACATATTTTATAAATATTCACCTCTATCTATTCAGTATTTAATTCAAATAATCTAAAAGCAAGCAAAAAGAAGACATACTTAATACACAAGGTCTCATGTAATATCCATCCTTTAATTTGGGATCTTCAGGTACATATATATCTCCACCACATAACACTTTAGCACCCTGCCGAAAAGGGGAAAAAAAAAAAAAACTTTTGTATTAAAAATACAATCCCAAAATGCATTCCTGAAACGTTAAGTGTATCCTGAACAAATGCATACTTAGTCTTCACAGTGCAGGCACAAAGCAGAACACAGCCAGGAATGCTAACAGTCAAATGAATATTAACATGAAAAGGGCACAAAGCAAGTGATTTAGGACTAGTTTAATCTTCCCCAACCCACCCTACTACAAATTATTTCTTACCTGCTCCTTTGCCACTTTAACAAACCCAAGGACTCGCTCCAGGTGTGGTCGGTTGATGAGTGGACCCATCCTTGTGTCTTCCAGAAGCGGATCTCCAATTTTAATCCTTTTGGTCTGTTTTACCACTTCCTCTGTAAATTTATCAAGAATTTCTTTCTGCACAAATACTCTTGTGCCATTACAGCAAACCTAAAGGACAAACACAGACATCAATTTCTATGTGTATAAAGGGAAAAAAGGGAAAAGGAAAAAGGAACGCAATCTAAAAACTTTAAACTGAAAAGAGACACTATACATTTTTTTAAAAGGGTATTTCCATTTCTAAAAAATTGTCTCCATACTGAATAAGAAGGATCACACACATAATTGTGGACATATCACTCCATAAGCAAAATCTGACCTTTGAGGTAAAAGTTCTTATTTTGCTTGTTTAAATTTTGTTAAGGCCATTGCTAGATCCATATAACCCACAGCACCTCTCCTACTTCCCCCTATCAGAGGCTCAATCTGGGTGTGTATTTTAAGGATGGCAAGGAACTGAAGAGTAAAACTGTATTAAGAACTGTGGTCTTAAATCTAAGTGTTAAAAAATTGACTTCAATCCATGCTTGTCTTTGAAATCATTAATAATCACTATTCAGACCCTCCTATAGAAAGGAACATAAACACTGTTCAAATGTTGTAAGAACATAGAACACAAAAGCCCAAAAACAGATCCAAGTGCTCATGAAAATCTAGTTTATAACAAAGGTGAAAGTTAAACCATTAAGACACAGATGGACTAAATAAATGGTTCCAGAACAAATCATTAGTAATCTGGAAAACATAAAATAAGATACGTATCTTACTTCATACATACTCCCAATGTATCAAAAATCAAAATATAACATAAGAAATCAAGGCATAGTAGCTCACACTTGTAATCCCAGCACTTTGGGAATATAAGGTTGGAGGATCACTTGGGCTCAGGAGTCCAAAATCAACTGAGACAACACGGTGAAACACCATCTCTACAAAAAATACAAAAATTAGTCAGGTGTGGTGACATGCACCTGTGGTCCCAGCTACTTGGGAGGATCACTTGAGCCCAAGACATTAAGGATATAGTGAACCATGACTGCGTCACTGCACTCCAGCCTGGGTGAGAAAGTGAGACTTTTTTTTTTTAAAGAAAAAAAAAATGAGAAAATACAGGTAATTCCTCTAAAACCTAGGTGTAGAAAAAAGTTTTCAATTATCCCAAATCTAGACAAAATTAAAGAAAAAAAAAATCGATAAATTTGACTACAAAAAATAAAAATCTTTTGCATGGCAAATACCTTAAACTAAGTCAAGACTATTGAAAAACTGGCATAAAATTATTTGCAACATTTATATCAAATAAAAGGCTATGATCACTAATTTTAAAAAATTCTTAAAAATTAATGGAAAATTATATCTCATAGTATAACACACCAAAAATGTGAACATTATATGTGAATTTTGAAAAAGATGTTCAATGTCATTCATAATTATAAAACTGAAATTAGGTTGGGCATGCTGGCTTACCCTGTAATCCCAGCACTCTGAGATGCTGAGGCAGGTGGATCACTAGAAGTCAGTAGTTCAAGACCAGCCTGGCTAACACAGCAAAACCTCATCTCTACTAAAAATACAATTAGCTCGGTGTGGTGGTGCACACCTGTAGTCCCAGCTACTCTGGAGGCTAAGGTGGGAGAATTACTTGAACCTGGGAGACTGAGGTTGCTGTGAGCCGAGATTGTACCACTGCACTCCAGCCTGAGCAACAGAGCAAGACCCTATCTCAAAGCTAGACAGATGATTGATTGATTGATTGATTGACGGATAGACAGACAAAGTGAAATTAAAACTATGCTGAAATACCACGTCTTATCTATCTGGTAAAAATTTAGAATTATGACTATAGCAGGCCGGGCGTGGTGGCTCAAGCCTGTAATCCCAGCACTTTGGGAGGCAGAGATGGGTGGATCACAAGGTCAAGAGATCGAGACAATCTCACAATGAGTTGGGACACAATTAAAATTTGCTTTAAATATTTCTTGGAGGGAAAGGACACCATACTTCTCTACTCAATGAAGAGAAAGAATTTCGCAGTCCAGAGGTCTTTTAATTTTTTGCACCTATCATGCCATTAACTCATAGAGAAGAGGCTCCAGCGGCTCAGGCTCCTTCCCATTGGTTCTCACACAGTGTGCTTCCCTGGGTGGAGTAGGCTGGTGCTTCAGCTGAACACAAGTACCTTTCTCTTTGGCTTCCTTCTTTTTCTGATCATCTTCTTACATGCATTTCAGAAGCCAACTTGGCTCTTAGAGTGCTTGATATACTCAATGTGCACATTAATTCTCTTGACCAGAATTTTGCCTTTATTTGTTTACAACAGTGCCAACAACATGCTGGGTAACAGTGTAGGCTCTTCCAGTTTTCTGTGGTAATGCTTGTAGGGTATCCCTTTTTGAACAGTACACATTCCTTTAATGTGTACAATATTGCCTTTCTTTTTTGAGATGGAGTCTGGTTTTGTCGCCAGACTGGAGTGCAGTGGCATTAGTCATCCTCCTAATGGATATGAAATGGTATCTCATTGTGGTTTTGATTTGCATTTCCCTAATGATCAGTGGTGTTGGCTGCATATGAACATCTTTACTGTTCGGATTTAGTGTTTTTCTTGCTGAAGGATGTGAGGTGGCTTATTGTGCAACAATTTACTCAACTTGTTAAAACAAACAAACAAACATGTTATTTATGAAATAACTGGTTTGAAGATAGTCCTTCTAAATAGTCATTTAAAAAAATTACAAAATATAAAAAAACAGGATGGGCACAGTGGAACATGCCTGCAATCCTAGCACTTTGGGAGGCCAAGGTGCATGGATCACTTGAGACCAGGAGTTCAAGACCAGCCTGGCCAACACAGTGAAATCCCATCTCTACAAAAAATACAAAAATTAGCTGGCTGTGATGGCATGCTACACGGGAGGCTGAGCGGAGAGGATCGCTTGAGCTGGTGGGGGCCGAGGTCGCAATGGGCCAAGAAGACACCACTGCACTCTAGCCTGGGCAACAGAGTAGGACCTTGTCTCAAAAATAACAATAATAAACAAACAAACAAACAATAATGGAAACAAGGCTCCTTTAGAGAAACGGCTGATTCTAGAGCACAGCCAGGGGAAGTATGAGATGAGTCTAGAACACTTTGCTATGCCAGAAAGTAATGAAGTATTCAAAGAATAATGAGGACATTACAAAAGGTCACAGAAAGGGGTTCCCACTAGCCAATACGCAATTATTTGAGCATCAAAATAAATATTGAGGCCAGGTATGGTGGCTCCCACCTGTAATACTAGCACTTTGAGAGGTCAAGGTGGGCAGATCACCTGAGGTCAGGAGTTCGAGACCAAACTGGCCAACATGGCAAAACCACGTCTCTACTAAAAATACAAAAAAATAGGCCGGGCACAGTGGCTCATGGCTGTAATCCCAGCATTTGGGAGGCCGAGGCAGGTGGATCACGAGGTCAAGAGATCGAGACCATCCTGGTCAACATGGTGAAACCCTGCCTCTGCTAAAAACACAAAAAATTAGCTGGACATGGTGGCACATGCCTGTAATCCCAGCTACTCAGGAGGCTGAGGCAGGAGAATTGCCTGAACCCAGGAGGCGGAGGTTGCGGTGAGCCGAGATCGCGCCATTGCACTGTAGCCTGGGTAACAAGAGCGAAACTCCATCTCAAAAAAATAAAATAATAAAAAGAGGGCCGTCGGGTGCAGTGGCTCTAGCACTTTGGGAGGCCAAGGTGGGTGGATCACCTGAGGTCAGGAGTTCAAGACCAGCCTGGCCATCATGGTGAAACCCCATCTTAAAAAAAAAAAAAAAAATTTAGAGGGCCATGGTAGTGCAAACCTGTAGTCCCAGCTAGTCCGGAGGCTGAAACAGGAAAACTGCTTAAACCCAGGCAGCGGAGGTTGCAGTGAGCCGAGATGGTGCCACTGCACTCTAGCCTGGGTCACAGAGCCAGACTCCATCTCAATAAAAAAAATAAAAATAAAAATAAATAAATAAATAATGATAGTACTGGATTACAACCCATAGACTGAAGTAAGAATCCATGGGTCCACACTGGTATGAATAAATGAATGAAAAACAAACAGGGATGAAAGGCAAGCTCTTTCTTTCTTTTTTTTTTTTGAGACGGAGTTTCACTCTTGTTACCCAGGCTAGAGTGCAATGGCGCAATCTCGGCTCACCGCAACCTCTGCCTCCTGGGTTCAGGCGATTCTCCTGCCTCAACCTCCTGAGTAACTGGGATTACCGGCATGCGCCACCATGCCCAGCTAACGTTTTGTATTTTTAGTAGAGACAGGGTTTCACCATGTTGACCAGGATGGTCTCAATCTCTTGACCTCGTGATTCACCCGCCTTGGCCTCCCAAAGTGCTGGGATTACAGGCTTGAGCCACCACGCCCGGCGAAAGGCAAGCTCTTTCTTACAGTAGAAGGTTAACTAACAAATATAGAAGAAATGATGGAATTGGAAAACACCATTTGCAACCACCATAATAAAAACTGCTTTTAGCAAGACATATCAGTGACGATAAAGGTATTTACTGCATGAAAGTTTGATGAGGAACTTGATAGTCTCAAAATACTCCTACAAGATCTTACTAACTACGTACAAAGAAAGACACAGTAACTTTACAGTGAAGATTCACCTTAAAGCAAGTGATCAAAGTTAAGTCACCAGTGAGTAGTATACAACATGTTTGTGGTACTTTTGCCAAAAATTCAAAATATGAATCTAACAGGAAACATCTGACAGACCCAAACTAAAGAACATTCTACGAAATGAATGGTCTGTTCTCCCAAAACGTCAAGGTTCTATAAGAAAAGAACTGTTCTCAACTAAAGGAGATTAAAGACAATACAACTAAAAGCAATTCATCCTCTCTGACTGGATCCTGGACCAGAAAAAAACATTTTTTTCTATTTTGCTATAAGGGCATTAGTCAAACAAATGGCAAATTTGAATAGGGGCTATAGATTGAGTAAGGCCCATAGACTGAGTAACAGTATGATATCAGTGTTAATTTTTTAAATCTTACTAAGTGTACTGTGCTTATGTAAAAGAATGCACTTGTTTTAAGGAACTTTATATTTAGAGGTTAGAGGCCTTATGTCTACAATTTACTCTCAAAGTTCAGAAAAACTTAATATGCCTAGGTATGTACAGGCAGATAAAGAAGATGATAAAGTAAATGTGTTAAAATGTTACTATTTGGGAAATCTGGTTCAAAGGTACCTGGGAATTCTTTGTGCTGTTAGTGCAACTTTTCTGTAAGTCAGAAAGTATTACAAACTAAAAAGCTTTAAAACATGCTGTCAGATGAGGAGGTGGAGATTCCTTTTACACCTCTTCCAGGGGCAGGTACATACCTCGCCTTGTGTGAGGAAGTTGGCCATCAGCGCCCCCTTCACAGCATTGTTTATATCACAGTCTGAGAAGATGATGAGTGGAGATTTGCCTCCAAGTTCCAAGGTAACAGGTTTGACTCCTTTAGATGCCATCTCCATGATCTTACAGAACACGGATAAGGTATTCAGAACTTTAACACAAAATTATATCACATGCGAGGTCAATGAGACCCTGAACCTACAAAATCATCTTGAACTGTGTGTGACCTGTAGCCTTATTCTTGTCTATATCCTTTGCATTTTGTCTATTAAAATATACTTTTCCAGAAAACTGAAGAGAATCCACAGAGTTGCACTGACACTGGAAGAGGGAGTTCATTTAAAAAATATTGTCCCAGTCTTGGCAACATTGCAAGACCCTACCTCTACAGAAAAAAAAGAAAATTAGCCAGGCACAGTAGCACATGACTATAGTCCCAGCTTCTTAGGATGCTGAAGCAGGAGGATTGCCTGAGCCCAGGAGTTCAAGGCTGCAGTAAGCTGTGATTGCACCACGACAATCCAGCCTGGGCAACAGGGTGAGACTCTGTCTCAAAAAAATGAAAATAAAAAATATTGTGAATTCACAGGACTATCATGGTCAGAAATTCTTTTGTGTTACTGTTACTGTGTATAAGGCTGACAGAGTTCAGAACACAAATTAATGTCAAAATAATAAATCTGAAATAGCCTGAGTAAAAATCCTTCCTTCTATACAAAAAATTAAATCACCAAACAATACAAGTGGCAGCCTACGCCCCATCCACTCAGACACATCCTCTCCTTAGGCTGGAACTGGTATTTCCACCTCTACCTGGCCTACCACAAATCACCCCATGTGTACTCCCTTTGCCCCTTCACACTTTTACAGGAAACTTCACACCTTTGCCCAATAAAAACTCCTTCCCCATTTCCAATACAAGCTAGGCAAAATCAAAACAGAAGCTTCCAAAATATACTCTGAGTAGGACCGGCTTTGCCCTATCCAAATGCCGTTTGTGTTGATCAATACTGGTTTCATCCTCACCTTCATGCCAGTGGGCACACTTCCAGTGAAGGAGACTTTGGCCACATCGTGATGCTGACACAGAAACTGGCCTGTGGCAGCCCCGCCCTGCACCACATTGAAGAGCCCAGGAGGCACACCAGCCTCAGTGTAGATTTCAGCTAGTAGCAATGCCGAAACAGGTGTAAAGGGAGAAGGTTTGAAGACCATGGCATTACCTGCATAAACCCAAGACACAAACATAAAAAGACTTCTTAAGACCAATGATCCCCGGAAAATAGGACTAGAGGACAATTCAAGAATGATTCCAGGCCAGGCACGGTGGCTCAAGCCTGTAATCCCAGCACTTTGGGAGGCTGAGGTGGGCGGATCACAAGGTCAAGAGATCGAGACCATCCTGGCCAACATGGTGAAACCCCGTCTCTACTGAAAATACAAAAATTAGCTGGGCGTGGTGGCGTGCACCTGTAGTCCCAGCTACTCGGGAGGCTGAGGCAGTAGAATTGCTTGAACCCAGGAGGTGGAGGGTGCAGTGAGACGAGATTGTGCCACTGCACTCCAGCCTGGCAACAGAGAGAAACTGTCTCAAAAAAAATAAAAATAAAAATAAAAAGAATGATTCCGGCCGGGCGCGGTGGCTCAAGCCTGTAATCCCAGCACTTTGGGAGGCCGAGGCGGGTGGATCACAAGGTCAAGAGATCGAGACCATCCTGGTCAACACGGTGAAACCCCGTCTCTACTAAAAATACAAAAAAAAATTAGCTGGGCATGGTGGTGCGTGCCTGTAATCCCAGCTACTCTGGAGGCTGAGGCAGGAGAATTGCCTGAACCCAGGAGGCGGAGGTTGCGGTGAGCCGAGATCGCGCCATTGCACTCCAGCCTGGGTAACAAGAGCGAAACTCCGTCTCAAAAAAAAAAAAAAAAAAAGAATGATTCCAATTGTTTCCTCTTCCCCTATCAAATCCTAGACCAAATGTTATTAATAAGTGTATTAATTCGTTTTCACACTGCTAATAAAGACATACCCAAAATTGGGAACAGAAAGAGGTTTAATTGGAGTTATCGTTCCACCAGGCTGAGGTTTCAGAATCACAGCAAGAGGTTAAAGGCACTTCTTATATCGGCAGCAAGAGAAAAATGAAGCAGCATGGCCGGGCGCGGTGGCTCAAGCCTGTAATCCCAGCACTTTGGGAGGCCGAGACGGGTGGATCACGAGGTCAAGAGATCGAGACCATCCTAGTCAACATGGTGAAACCCCGTCTCTACTAAAAATACAAAAAATTAGCTGGGCATGGTGGCGTGTGCCTGTAATCCCAGCTACTCAGGAGGCTGAGGCAGGAGAATTGCCTGAACCCAGGAGGCGGAGGTTGCGGTGAGCCGAGATCGCGCCATTGCACTCCAGCCTGGGCAACAAGAGCGAAACTCCGTCTCAAAAAAAAAAAAAAAAAAAAAAAAAAAAAAAAAAAAAAAGAAAAATGAAGCAGCAGCAAAAAGCGGAAACTCCTGTTTATCTAATGTGATAAACACATTAGATCTCATGAGACTTATTCACTATCACCAGAATAGCACTGGAAAGACCAGCCCTCACGATTCCTGATTTCCTCATGATTTGATTCCTGGATCCCTCCCAACACGTGGAAATTCTGGGAGATACAATTCAAGTTGAGATTTGGGTGGGGACACAGCCAAACCTAATCAATAAACAAATCTTGTCCTTTTCATCTTGATTTCTCTCATACGGATCCCAAACCCTACCGTTGCCCAGTCTCACACTTGCCTATCTAGGCCTTTTCACGTATATTATTTCACTTAACACTTTCGACAGCAGTATGAAGTAGGTATAATTAGCTCCGTTTGATAAAACTTGACATTGAAGACCAGAAAGGTTCACTTGATGAGAGTCCTCAAAGCTAGTGACTTAATTCTGGGACTATTTTGACTCTTTCACAGATGTTTCTCAAAGAGAAACAGGCTAAAACAAGAACATGCAATGGCAAAAGGACAAAAGCTGCATTTCAATGTAACGTTCTAACAGTAATGCTTTATAACATTATGGTTTTATTCTAATATATAATTAGTCTTCTTTCCCCACAGATTCTTCTCTTTAAATACTGCAGGAAAACTGTTTGATGCGAATCAGCCAAAGCTCATCTGATGGAAGCCTTGTTTATTATTTCTCTTAAGATCCAAATGAAGAAAGAAGTTTATCCTCTGCTTCGTAAATGAAGTCAAACTCCTAAGTGCTAACTCATACATTAAAATTCTTGTCCAGAAAGGAAGAGAACTTGTAAGTAGCACAAATCTAATTCAATTTAAAAAGAAAATTATATTTCTTCCTTTTCACATACAAAATTAAATAAATAAAAACTGGGACCATCTAGACATGATTGTGTATAATCTAAACTGTAAGATCCTTGAGGGGCAAGACAGGGCAGGAATGAGCCATGACCTCTAAGGCTTTGAATATCCCAGAGCAGGTCCCTTCTGATTTAAATTCATAGAGAGGTGAAGGGTAGAGAATGTGGAGAGAACAAATGGTTCTCAAATGGAGGGATAATTCATTCTTACCACAGGCTAACGCAGGAGCTGACTTCCAAGAGGCGATCTGAAAGGGGTAGTTCCACGCTCCTATTCCCACACATACCCCAAGTGGTTCTCTTCTGGTATAACCAAAGGATCCACCTGGGAGCTGGATGTGTTCACCTACAGGGAAAACAGGAGTAAAGCAGGATGCAGGTCTGTCCTCCCCAAGATTTCACCAACGTCTGCAGCAGTCTGACTTGTACTCCAGTCAGCGCAGCCTCCCCACTGCTCCCAGTACACCAGGCTCACCCTGTCTCCATTATTCTATTTTTTCCAGTCATTCTTCCACTGGTTTCCACATATTCTCTCCACATAGAGAATCCTGCCTATCCTTCAAACACATGTTCACCCAACTTGATTTAATTCTCTAAGAATTTACTGAGCCTCCATTAGATAGCTTAGATGAAACAAAATGGAAATGAGAGGAAGACACAACAGGAGGAGAAGGTTCTGAGCTTCCTGCAACCTTCCTAGGCCCTATAAACCATCCAATATCAATTGTTGACAACTTTATATATTGTCAAAAAAAAAAAGTTTGCTAAATAGATAAAAGTGGTGAATATGACAAAATGAGTCTTGTAAAAACGGATTTTTCAGAAATTTGGTCTAAAGCTTAAGTATCATGCTAAGTGCTATATATGCACTATCTCATTTAATCCTTAAAACAACCCAAGAAGCTAGGAATTATTATCTCCAGTCTAGATTAGGAAACATTTTTCCCAGGTCACCCAGGTAGAAAGTGACAAACCCAATAGGTTCACCCAGGTCTGTCTTAATTCTAAAATCTCTGCCCTTTACCACTAGGCCCTTCTGCCCTTTACCACTAGGCCCTTCTGCCCTTTACCACTAGGCCCTTCTGCCCTTTACCACTTCTGCCTCATTGTCAGCTGGTGACAGACACCAGATGAGGACTTACCAGCCATGGATGCAGCCAAGCCTGCAAAATACTCCAGGCACTGCCAGGAAGTGTCGATGTCCAAGCGGGCCTCAAAGATGGACTTGCCGTTGTTGATGCACTCCACAGTGGCAATTTCATCCTTCCGTTCCTTTGGATAAAACAGGAGACTAGATTTAAGACATATTCCAGTATGACTTGATCTAGTTAATGCTTAAACAGAATACACTGCTCAATTTTTAAAGCTAGAAATAGTTTTCACTTCAAGTGGGAAGAAATGGCAGTGTTACATTTAGAAGAGATAAAGCTTATAGCTGAACAGCAGCCCTGTTCTTCCCTCATTAATTAATTGACAGAGATTTAAGACCACAACTTTATGCCAAAATCAGTTAGTAAAAGAAGGGGCAAGACCAGGCAGGAATGAACCCATGCTCTCTGAGGCTCTGAATGTCACAGGGTAGGCTCATTCTGATTTGAAGTATGTGTTTACTGAAGAGGTGAGGGGTACAGAATGCGGAGAGAATGGGTGGCTCACAAGTGGAACAGTAATTCATTTTGGGAAATGAACATAATACATATATGTATATAAATATCTAAGTATGTTTGCTCATATACGGTAAGAGAAAACAGTTCTTAGGGAAATTGTATTTAAGAGGCTGTAATATGCATCACTTTAATTCACCCAAAGAATTGCAACATATACTCTAATACTTTCTAATACTTAGCACTCAATCAATACTGTTTTTCAAATACCGTTTCTAGTTCTGGCCTCCACAACTTACTAAGGATAAAAAAATTCAGGCCAGGCACAGTGGCTCACACCTATAATCCCAGCACTTTTGGAGGCTGAGATGGGTGGATCACGAGGTCAGAAGGTTGAGACCAGCCTGGCCAACAAGGTGAAACCCCGTCTCTACTAAAAATACAAAAATCAGCTGGGCGTGGTGGCGTGTGCCTGTAATCCCAGCTACTTGGGAGGTTGAGGCAGCAGAATCTCTCGAACCCGGGAGGCGGAGGTTGCAATAAGCCAAGATCATGCTACTGCACTCCAGCCTGGGTGACAGTGAGACTCTGTCTCAAAAACAAACAAGTAAACAAAAAAAGGGCAAGTTAGCATATTTTAAATAAATTTTGCAATTTTTTTTTTTTTTTTTTTTTGAGACGGAGTTTCACTGTTGTTACCCAGGCTGGAGTGCAATGGCGCGATCTCAGCTCACCGCAACCTCCGCCTCCTGGGTTCAGGCAATTCTCCGGTCTCAGCCTCCTGAGTAGCTGGGATTACAGGCATGCGCCACCATGCTCAGCTAATTTTTTGTATTTTTCGTAGAGACGGGGTTTCACCATGTTGACCAGGATGGTCTCGATCTCTTGACCTCGTGATCCACCCGCCTCGGCCTCCCAAAGTGCTGGGATTACAGGCTTGAGCCACCGTGCCCGGCCTTATTCTTAAAATCTTTAAAAAAAAATAATTAACTGTTTAGAGCAGTAATTTTTTTTTAAATTCTAACCTAGGAAACATGGCAAAACCTTATCTCTACAAAAAATACAAACAAAAATTAGCCAGGTATGATGGTGCATACCTACAGGAGGCTGAGGCAAGAGGATCCTTTGAGCCCAGGAGGTTGAGGCTGCAGTGAGCCATGATTGTGCCACTGCACTCCAGCCTGAGTGACAAAGCAACACCCCGTCAAAAAAGGAAGGAGCAAAGAACTGCAGATCTTAACTAGAAAAATCACTCAAAGAAAACTGAGAGCTAATATGATTATAGGTATGGTCACAGAGTAGGATCTCTTCAGTTACAGAATAAACTGAGGTGAAGGCAGGACCAGAACATGATCATCAGACAAGCGCTTTAAAGAAAGGTAGCAGTGTGTTTCTGATTAATAAAACACCACACAGGTATCAAAGGAAATACAAAGGGGAGGGTAAAGTAAAAAGCAATGAAAATTAGTATCAGACAATAGATTTCGGAGCAAAAACTATTATTAGATATTATTTAGGATCAATAAAAGTCATTTCTTAACAATAAAGGAGCCAATTCTTAACAGCCTTACAATACTGCTCATTCAAAGGAAAAAAAAAAATGGACAAATGAAAATACTAAATTATCTGCCGTGAGTTAACTTTGGTTTATTGAATTAAAAATAATTTTTTTTTTTTTTTTTTTTTTTGAGACGGAATTTCGCCCTTGTTACCCAGGCTGGAGTGCAATGGCGCGATCTCGGCTCACCGCAACCTCCGCCTCCTGGGTTCAGGCAATTCTCCTGCCTCAGCCTCCTGAGTAACTGGGATTACAGGCACGTGCCACCATGCCCAGCTAATTTTTTGTATTTTTAGTAGAGATGGGGTTTCACCATGTTGACCAGGATGGTCTCGATCTCTTGACCTTGTGATCCACCCGCCTCGGCCTCCCAAAGTGCTGGGATTACAGGCTTGAGCCACCGCGCCCGGCCAAAAATAAATTTTTAATAACAGGGGAAAATACTTCATTGGGAGAAAATTCTGCACGAATATTTTGGTATTTCTGAATGGTCAGGGCCTTCTGAGCAAAGGACACTGACAGGCTGACTGAATAGCAAAGGCCCTGAAAGGCAGAGACAGTATCTCCCTAAAGATAGAGAACTCTGGAGAAATGTAGAATTGTAAACCTCCATATTTGTTGTTCTTGGAAACATCTGCTTACACTCCACGATAATGAACTTAGTGACACTTTCCCTCTCAACCCTGGAGATTTGCTTAGTAAGTAATCTCAATCTCTCTCTTTCTCCCTAAAGGAGAGGATAGGCAGACGTGCCAGTAGCCTCTATTTAAATGAATCTCAGAATTTTAGGGTTCTTCTTTGCTGCAACTTTCTGCATGCACAGGGATCTCACCTGGTTCTCACCACATCCCCTCACCTACCGTGGGGACTGGTGCTTTGAAAACAAAAAACTAAGCCGGGCATGGTGGCTCACGTCACTAATCCCAACACTTTGAGAAGCCGAGGTGGGCAGGTCACCTGAGGTCCAGAGCTTGAGACCAGCCTGACCAACATGGGGAAACCCCATCTCTACTAAAAATACAAAAAACAGCCATGGGTGGTAGCACATGCCTATAATCCCAGCTACTCAAGAGGCTGAGGCAGGAGAATCACTCGAACCCAGGAGGCAGAGGTTGCAGTGAGCTGAGATTGCACCACTGCACTCCAGCCTGGGCAACAGAGTGAGACTCCATCTCAAAAAAAAAAAAAAAAAAAAAAAAAACACAGAAACTAGTGCTAAGGTATTGCTATGGCTGCTGCATTTTGCTATGAATAATAAACTAACTTTTTTATTATTTATATCCAAAAAGCCTCCTGTCTCTTGCCAGGATATGTATGTATATTATATACATATATTATACATAATTATATAATATACACATATAACAGATATGTATATTATATAGATTATAATTATACATGTATAGTTACGTATACATACATTACATATGTGTGTACTATATATATATACACACATACACACACACTCTTAAAAGTAGGTAACTCTCAGACCCTTCACAGTTTGACTTAACATGCTTATGACGAAAAGTCATCACAGACCTACCACTCAGATATCCAAGATGCATATTTTGATGTATTTTCTTTTTTTTTTTTTTTTTTTTTGAGACGGAGTTTCGTGCTTGTTACCCAGGCTGGAGTGCAATGGCGCGATCTCGGCTCACCGCAACCTCCGCCTCCTGGGTTCAGGCAATTCTCCTGCCTCAGCCTCCTGAGTAGCTGGGATTACAGGCACGCACCACCATGCCCAGCTAATTTTTTTTTTGTATTTTTAGTAGAGACAGGGTTTCACCATGTTGACCAGAGTGGTCTCGATCTCTCGACCTCGTGATCCACCCGCCTCGGCCTCCCAAAGTGCTGGGATTACAGGCTTGAGCCACCGCGCCCGGCCCTGAATTTTCCAACTTTCTATAATGAGCATCTGGTACTTCCGATCTTTAAGACAATATAAAGTTTAACTTTCTTTTTTTAAAGAGAACATCCACAAATTTATGAAATCTTCCCAGACAATTAAAGCAACAAAACTTTACTTAAAACCCTATCTGAAAAGAAATCTAAAAAAGAAAGGTAGACTTGAGGGTCATCAGCACAAAGAATAAAAAGGAAACAAGTAAACAACATGGGTTAAAAAGAAACGGAAGGCTAGGCATGGTAACTCGCCTGTAATCCCAGCACTCTGGGAGGCCGAGGTAGGTGGATCACTCAAGGTCAGGAGTTTGAGACCAGCCTGCCCAACATGGTGAAATCTGTCTCTGCTAAAAATACAAAAATTAGCCAGGTGTGGTAGTGGGCACCTGTAGTCCTAGCTACTTGGGAGACTGAGGCAGGAGAATTGCTTGAGCCGGGGAGACGGAGGTTGCAGTTGAGTGAAATCACTCCACTGCACTCCAGCTGGGTGACAAAGCAAGATTCCATCTCAAAAAATAAAAATAACAAAGAAAGATGAGCTATAAAGAGTGCATTATAATTCAAAACAATGACAAACATGAAAACCTGAGATGTCCAAGAGCCAAGATCCAGATGGGAAGTATTGAACAAAAACTTGTTTTGTATACTAAGGTGAGCATGTAGAAATTATTTTGTTTCATAAAAACATTCTGACTGTTGCACCAAAGTCAAACTGCAAACATCACAAAGAACCCTCAGAGCAATGTCTGAGTTTTCTGGAAGGGAATAAATTGGAACATACCCTTATTATTCTGGCAGCCTCCAAAAGGATTCCGCAACGCTCCATGCCAGATTTTTGACTCCATATTTTAAAAGCAGACTTTGCATTCTGAACAGCCAAATTTACTTCCTTTTCTCCTGAACATGTGAAAGTAGCTATCACTCGGCCTATAAAGAGGGGAAAAGTCAGTTTTATCTCAAATTGTTGCCACATATTTAAATAAAATATTATGTATCAAAATTCTCTTAGTATTCCCTTTTTGTTTTTCAGTATGGTTTGATTTAGTGACCACCTCTATACTAGCAGTTCTTTTTTGAGACAGAGTCTCACTCTTGCTGCCCAGGCTGGAGTGCAATGGCGTGATCTTGGTTTACTGAAACTTCGCCTTCCAGGTTCCAGAAATTCTCCCGCCTCAGCCTCCTGAGTAGCTGGGATTACAGGTGCATACCACCACACCTGGCTAATTTTTGTATTTTTAGTACAGATTGGGTTTCATCATGTTGGCCAGGCTGGTCTGGTACTCACTTCAAGTGATTCACCCGCCTCAGCCTCCCAAAGTGCTGGGATTACAGGTGTGAGCTACCGTGCCCAGCCTAGCAGTTCTTAACTGTATTTTGCAGTCACTGACACCTTTCAGGAGTCTGATAAAAGTTGCAGACCTCTCTCCAGAAAAATGTACTTAAACACATAACAGAATTACAGGGATGCCATGTCCCCGGCCCTAAATTCATCATGGATTTAGGGTTAAGAACCCCTGTTCTCTACTATTTTACAATTGAGTTTATTAACGTTAACTTCCTATAAAGTTTTGCAACACTCTTAAACATTATCTCACAATTTCAGGGGTCTTGCAAAATGAAAGTCAAAAGTAATCAGTCTATTGGGTTATGAACTCTGACTGTAAATCCCTCATCTAAAATGTTCTAAGTATGTTATACTATTGGTACTTGATAGATCTAGTTAATAAGCAGTAATATCAGGATAAGGCATCCGTAAAAGAACTTTTTTCCCCTCAAAAAACCCAAGATCTCCTTTTCTTATTCCACCTTTACTCTCCCTCCCTATTCTGGTGCAAATTACAAAACAATTATTCTGGACCCATATCCCAAGGATTGTACTGCCTCTACCAACAAGAATTCATTAAGTTTGCCAAATCAACAAATCCTGTTCACAAGAACTCCTGGGACTCTTTCCAAAGAGATTTCACAAATCTGCAACTTCTGTTACAAATTTGAATAGCCAGCTGGTAAAGGCGGTGGCTGAGAGTCACACACACCCCAGGCAATTAAAGAGCAATTTTTCTTCCTTTTGTACCAAGATTAGGTCGTAGTATAGAAGCTGTTTCCTCCTACATAAAGAAGAAATGTGATAATGCCTTCTGGTTCTGCCAAGTCACTGCGCTGATTTAGTGTGGATGGTCAAATACTAAATTCTCCAGTCCCCTGCAATCCAGTTTTATTGCTCTAGCTACATTTTACACAGAATATTTACATTTTTCTCGCCACATATATTCCATAAAACCCAGCAAAATAAACACAAAACCAAAAAAAAAAAAAAAAAAAAAAGCCTCTTCCTCCTTATCGCTGCAACCCTCAGAGTTCCCAGAGCAAATCCAATGCCCAGCACAGTGCTTAGCACACATTAAGCACTGGATAAAAGTTTTATTTAGGGAAGATGAATAAATGACTACGGTTACTAACACTGCATCGCATCCTTGAAATTTGCTAAAAAAAAATCTTAAATATTTCACTATCCAAAAAAGTCTTAACTATGTAGAAGCAATGGATAATCAGACTGATTGTGGTAATCATTTTGTAAGGTATACATACATCACGTTTTACACCCTAAGAATATACCATTTTTATTTGTTAATTACACTTCAATAAAGCTTGAGAAGAAAGTATTGAATAAGAGTGGGGTTTTTTCATTTCCCAATTCTGATTAATGTGTAGAAATATTTTAATATTAGAATGTGGAGACAAAGTCCTCATTCGTAGCCATTAGAAACTATCTGTGAGCGCTCCTCCATTCCCAACACAGATGATTATCTCCCCCAACCCGTTCTTCTAGAAATCTTCTCCTACGTACACATTTGAAAACAATAATACATCAGCCCTAGCTTTAAAAGGAAACAGTTGGCCGGGTGCGGTGGCTCACGCCTGTACTCCCAAAACTTCGGGAGGCTGAGGCGGGAGGTTCACCTGAGCTCAGGAGTTCGAGACCAGCCTGGGTAACACGATGAAACCCTGTCTCTACTAAAAATACAAAAGTTAGCAGGACATGATGGTGGGCGCCTGTAATCCTACTCGGGAGGTTGAAGCGGGAGGAGCACTTGAGCCCGGAAGGTCGAGGGTGCAAGTGAGTTGAGGTCACGCCAGTCTGGACGACACACACAAAAAGGAACAGTTAACAGAGGCACGACTTTCCGCACAAGGACTTTGCGAATTCTGTTCTGGCCCGGGTAAAACTAACGATCCCACCACGCAGCTGACCAGCTTTTCCTTTTCCTCCCTTCCCGCCCAGAGGAACTCGCGTTGCCCCAGAATCTCTAGCTGCCTACAGGCACAGCGTTAGATTCTCCACCGTCACTGTGCTCAAGTCAACCTGCAGAACACAAGGGAACTAGGGCTGGCCGGGAAATCCGCGCGCCGGCCCCGCGGCGCCCCAGCCTCCCCGGGCTCCGTGCAGTTACCGGTTGCCGGCTCCAAAGCCTTCTCCGTGCCAGAGGAGTCCGCCGGCTCCACGCGGGCCCCGCCACGGTAATTGAGCGGCTGCGACACAACAAAGGTGCCGGTGCTCATGGTGACCACAGGAGACAGCAGAAGACTGCGAAGAAACGGAGAAACCGCCGCCCGGCCCGCTAGGACAAACATAGGACGAGGGCGCGGCTCCCGGGCCGACGCTGAGGCCCTCGGAAGGGAGGGGCCTCGGAGGGGCGGGGTCGCGGGAGGGGCGGGGCCTCGGAGGGGCGGGGTCGCGGGAGGGGAGGGGCCGCGAGAATCTGTTCTAGGAGATTCTAGGGGCAGTCAGTCACTGGGTTCTTCCACGGTCCAGGTCAGGCCCTCGCCTCTCCAGGAAGGTGGGGCAAGACAGCGGTCTCCCCCGCGCCTTCCTCTCCGTTCCCGCTCCCTATCCCCGCCCCTTCCTCTCCGTTGCCGCTCCCTATCCCCGCGCCTTCCTCTCCGTTCCCGCTCCCTATCCCCGCCCCTTCCTCTCCGTTGCCGCCCCCTATCCCCGCCCCTTCCTCTCCGTTCCCGCTCCCTATCCCCGCCCCTTCCTCTCCGTCCCCCCTCCACCCCGCCCGCCCCGCTGTCTCCTTTCTTCCGCCCGCCCCTTCCCCGCCTCACACGCCACGTCTCACGCTGTCTCTAGGCGGGAAGAAGACCTCTTTCTCCGTAATCAGTATTTGCGCCACTTAGCAAGCGTTTTCGGATTCTTCATTGCATGTAAGCATCCTAGGATCCCATTCTTAATCCTATCGCCTGAAGAAGGCAGAGGTTTGGAGTGCCAAGAGTTTTTGGTGGTTTCTTCACTGACAAACCACCGTTTATCTGCATAATACTTTTTAAAGGGTGACAGTAAAAAGCAAGAGGACTGTGGAAGAGATAGACGATATTGTGATGTGAAACTGCTTTTTAAATTCTTAAAGAGTGGCTGGGCCCGGTGGCTCTCACCAAGCCTGCGGGATCGCTTGAGCCCAGAAGTTTGAGGGCAACATAGAGACCCCGTCTCTACCAAAAAAAAAATTAAATATTAACCAGCTGGGCAGGGCACTGTGGCTTACGCCTGTAATCCCAGCACTTTGGGAGGCCGAGGTGGGCAGATCACCTGAGGTCAGGAGTTCAAGATGAGCCTGGCCAACATGGTGAAACCCCGTCTCTACTGAAAATACAAAAATTAGATGGGTGTGGTGGCAGGCGCCTATAATCCCAGCTACTCGGGAGGCTGAGGCGGGAGAATCGCTTGAACCAGAAAGGCAGTGAGCCGAGACTGCGCCACTGCACTCCAGCCTGTGCGACAATAACGAAACTCAAAGAAAAAAAAGCCAAGCGTGGTGGCACATGCCTGTGGTCCCAGGTACTTGGGAGGCTGAGGTGGGAGGATCCACTGAGCCCGGGTTCCAAGCTGCAGTGAGCCATAATCGTGCCGCTGCACTCCGGCCTGGGCAACAGAGCCAGACCCTGTCTCAAAATAAATTCTGAAGGAGCAATGTAAATGCTATTAATGACAAATATTGATAAAAACAGAACGCTAGGGCCGGGCGCCGTGGCTCAAGCCTGTAATCCCAGCACTTTGGGAGGCCGAGGCAGGTGGATCACGAGGTCAAGAGATCGAGACCATCCTGGTCAACATGGTGAAACCCTGTCTCTACTAAAAATACAAAAAGTTAGCTGGGCATGGTGGCGCGTGCCTATAATCCCAGCAACTGGGGAGGCTGAAGCAGGAGAATTGCCTGAACCCAGGGGACGGAGGTTGCGGTGAGCCGAGATCGCGCCATTGCACTCCAGCCTGAGTAACAAGAGCGAAACTCCGTCTCAAAAAAAAAAATTAACCAAGCATGATGACACAAGCCTGTAGTCCTAACTACTCAAGAGACTGAGGTGGAGGATTACTTGAGCCCAGGAGTTCAAGATTGCAGTGAGCTACCACTGCTCCAGCCTGGGCAACAGAGTGAGACCTTTCCTCCCCAAAGAACAGATCTCCAAAATATTTAGCTGTTCCTCTTACATATCTGTGCTTTTATTATTATGTTTTAACTTTTAAGTTCAGGGGTACATGTGAAGATTTGTTACACAGGTAAACTTGTGTCATGGGGGTTTGTTGTACAGATTATTTCATCACCCAGGTATTAAACTTCGTACCCATTAGTTATTTTTTCCTGATCCTCTTCTTCCTTCCACCCTTATTATTAGATTATTAACATAGTATTTTTCATTAACAAAATCCAACATGTAGAAAGAGCTTTATAGGTTACAGAGCCCTTTCACATTTAATTTCTCACATGATGCTCATAATAACCCTACAAAAGAAAAGAGAACTAACACAGATTGAGCTAGCAGGTAGTATGTGGCACTTTGGTAAATATCTCAGTGGCAATCACACAAGATAGGTTTTATCATTCCCATGGTACAGATGAGGTAACTGGTAGAAAGATCATAGAGCTTCCCTATAGAAGAGATAAGGCTGGAGTCTAGCTCTGTGCAAATCCAAAGTCAATTTCCTCTTACTGTACCAGATCCAGATGTTGACCCCATGAAGATTGTTATAAACATTCACTCTCATTTAGTGGATATCTCTGAGAAAACCCAGAGATCTGGTTCTAGGGAGAAGATTTGAAGGACATGTAAACTTCTTAGGATGTTTATCAGCACTACCCAGTAAGCAGCCCTGAAACCACAGAGGATGCTGGCCAGTTTACAAGTTCAGGGTGAAATTCAAAGGGACAAACATGCCACAAGGAGCAGAAAGAATGCCAAAAGAGAAGCACCCCTTAGGTGTGTGTGTGTTGGAGGGCAGACGTGGGGATAGAATGAGATAGAAAAGGAGTGGAATCATTGCTAATGGGGTAGAAGATCCAAGGAGAAACTGCCTACCTCACAACTTGCTTAAAGCCGAGCTTGGTTGCCACTAAAGCCCCCACCATTTCCACATTTCCTTCCCCAGACAACCAGAGGAGGAAAAGAAACGCAACTGGATCCCCTTTCCCAATCTCCAAGCCTCCCAAAGACGGAAGTCCTTGGGAACTCATACTGTGTCATCCAGGGTCCTTCACTGGCCTCTCCCTCAGGTCATCCAGTTGCCAATTGGTTGATTTGGCTTAGTTTCACCATTAGGAGTACTCTTATTGGGTACAACCTTCAGAGTAAAAGAAAATGCCGGGTGCAGTTGCTCACACCTGTAATCCCAGCACTTTGGGAGGTGGAGGTGGGCAGATTGCCTGAGCTCAGGAGTTCAAGACCAGCCTGGACAACATGGTGAGACCCCTGTGTCTCTACTAAAAATACACACACACACACACACACACACACACACACACACACAAAGGCCAGGCGTGGTCCTGTAGTCCCACCTACACGCCTGTAGTCCCAGCTACTAGTGGAGTTGAAGCATGAGGATTGCTTGAACCGGGGAGGCTGCAGTGAGCCAAGATTGCAACATTGCACTCAAGCCTGGGTGATAGCAAGACTCCGTCTCCAAAAACAAAAAAGAAAGAAAGGGCCAGGCGTGGTGATTCACACCTGTAATCCCAGCACTTTGGGAGGCTGAGGTGGACGGATCACAAGGTCAAGAGATCAAGACCATCCTGGCCAACATGGTGAAACCCTGTCTCTACTAAAAATACAAAAATTAGCTGGGCTTGGTGGCGCGTGTCTGTAGTCCCAGCTACTCAGGAGGCTTAGGCAGGAGAACTGCTTGAACCTGGGAGGTGGAGGTTGCAGTGAGCCGAGATCGTGCCACTGCACTCCAGTCTGACACCTGGTGACTGAGCGAGACTCTGTCTCAAAAAAATAAATAAGGCCGGGCGCGGTGGCTCAAGCCTGTAATCCCAGCACTTTGGGAGGCCGAGGCGGGTGGATCACGAGGTCAAGAGATCAAGACCATCCTGGTCAACAAGGTGAAACCCCGTCTCTACTAAAAATACAAAAAGTTAGCTGGGCATGGTGGCGCGTGCCTGTAATCCCAGCTACTCAGGAGGCTGAGGCAGGAGAATTGCCTGAACCCAGGAGGCGGAGGTTGCAGTGAGCCGAGATCGAGCCATTGCACTCCAGCCTGGGTAACAAGAGCGAAACTCCGTCTCAAAATAAATAAATAAATAAATAAATAAATAAATAAATAAATAAATAAAAAAGAAGAAAGAAAAGATCTTTAGGGATTACCTTTGTCCTCTAGAACTATTAATACATTAAACACGCATGCACACACCACATTTATTTTTATTACCTGAACAATATTATGTCTACTACTCTTATAACTACTACATCCGGGAGCCGGAAAACCATCCATAGAAAAAGAAAGGAAAAAATTATTCAAAATCCTGTTCCTGCCCATTTTAACAGGGTCTTTCACTTAACCATAGTTTATAGATTGATTTTAAGCCTGAGTGTCCTCACATTCTTCATATATAGAATATAATTTTCTTGCTGAAGACCTAACAGGTTTCCTAATATAGGCAGCCTGACACTAGGATTAGGTCCATAATAAATATTTGTTGAGTGAACACACGAACAGTAATTCAAGTCAGGTTTTACAAACCTGGACTTTGAAATCACTGCCCTGATGAGGATGTTCCCTCTAATGCTAGTTAGGCATCTCTGCTTGGATAATCTAGTCTTTTTCATTTTTAACAGCTTTTTAGGCTGTAATACTCATATTTTCAAAAATAGGTTTAATTTATAAACCTCAGGTAATATGAAACAGAGTATGTGAAAGTGTTCTAAAAATTAGAAGGCACTATACAATTGCTATATAATAACAATGTTCATAGTTTGTAGTGCTTTCCTGTTTTTCTCAAATGAAATTCAGGGTCATTGACTTTGGAATTTGTTCTTGGAGTTGATAATCAGCTAAAGATGAAAGGTTAGTGACCTTACAGGAAAATTTAGAATCTGTCTGTTATGTAAGACAGTAGCATTATATAGAAATTATTCCGGCCGGGCGCTGTGGCTCACGCCTGTAATCCCAGCTCTTAGGGAGGCAGAGGCGGGAGGATAGCTTGAGCCCAGGAGTTCGAGGCCTGCCTGGGCAATATAGCGAGACCCCGTTCTCCACAAAAAGGAAAAAAACAAAAAGACAAAAAATAAATAAGCGTAACTTCCCTCAAAGCAACAACCCCCCACCCCCCCTTTTCAAAAAAAAAAAAGAAATTATTCCAACTCTTTTAAATGTATAAGATATAAAAATGTATAAGATATAAAAATGAGAGGTTCCGAAGGTTTTTTGTTTTTATTTTTGTTTTGTTTTTTTTTTAAAGGGATATGATTTTTGCTTTTTAGGATACGGTCTCAGTCTGTCACCCAGGCTAGAGTGCAGTGGTGTGATCACTGCTCACTGCAGCCTCAAGCTCCAGGGCTCAATCAATTCTCCCATTTCACCTTCCTCAGTAGCAGGAAATACAGGTCGCAGGGTCTCACCATGTAGCCCAGGTTGGTGTTGAACTTCTGAGCTTAAATAGTCTTCCTGCTTCAGTCTCTCAGATTGTTGAGATTACAAGTGTGAGCCATCGTCTGTATATATGTTTTTTCTGGGCATTCACCTGAAGTCCCAGCTACTTAGGAGTCTGGGGTGAGAGGATCTGAGGGGGAAGGATCACTTGAGCTGAGGAGTTTAAGACCAGACTGGGCAACACAGTGAGACCCCATTTCTTAAAAAAAAAAAAAAAAATTAAAAACTCAAAGAGACCAGGTGCAGTGGCTCACACCTGTAATCCCAGCACTTTGGGAGGCCCAGGCAGGCAGATCACCTGAGGTCAGGAGTTCGAGACCAGCCTGGCCAACATGGTGAAACACTGTCTCTACCAAAAAGACAAAAATTAGCCAGTTAGGGTGGCGCACACCTGTAATCCCGTTACTCGAAGCTGATGCAGGAGAATCACCTGAACCCGGAAGGCAGAGGTTGCAGTGAACCGAGATCGAGCCACTGTGCTACAGCCTGGGTGACAGAGAAAGACCCTGTCTCCAAAAAAGAAAAAGGAAAAGCACTAATAAAAAAAAATTAGGATGCTTTCTCCTGTTAATCTGTTTTATGTTATTTTGATTATCCAGCCCAATCAGGAGTCTTAAGAGAACAGAGGTGGAGTTTTGCCACACTTACAAGCTGAATTTGCCCATATGGCTTGTTTTCTTAGGGCAGAATCCTAAAAGAGGAATTGCCAGTGTAACCAGGGGAGCATACTTAGCTCCCAGTTCTCAAGAGGTTCTTAGCTTCCCTAATCCCAAACAATGGGGAAAGGGGCCCTGGAGGCACAGTGAGTTTGCCGTTCAAATAAATATTGTGGACCCAAAGAGTTTTGCCAAAAAGCGATTTATTAGACAGAGAGAGAAAGAAAGACAGCTCCCAGGCTGTCATGGGAGGGGACCCAGAAAAGGAATACCTGTAGATAAGGAGTAGCTGGAGTTTTAACTTTTGAGTTATTCCCACCCTATTTATGTCCTCATCCAATGAGAGGAGTTCTTTCAAACTTCCTGCGGAGTGATCGATCTTTGAGTGTGATACCGGATTGGCTACTTGGTCCACAGCCCTGAGTTACAGAGCCCCCTCCTCCCAGAACTTTCAGTGGGCTTTTGGGACAAAGGAGCTTCACCTGGATTTCCCTACCTCACCCACCCATGAGAAACCCAGACAGAGAACTTTACATTTGCAACCCCTCTGGTTCCTGGATGGAGGCGTGGAGCTGGGAAACTCCTGCCTTTGAAACCACACCCTTCATGGACCCAGGAAGAGAAGTCCCTCAGTCCTCTGAACAGGAAAGTCCACCTGCTGTTGGGACACAGGTGTTGATTGCTCTTTAACTACTTCCTGCTGAATTGGGGCATAGAAGGGGCCGTGTAGTTGAGGTTTCCTCCAGAGGGGAGTCTTCCAGGGGTGCAGGTTGATCCAGAGCTCCACGATAGAACTCACGAGCCAAGTATGTTTGGGGTTTCATTTGAGGGACCATTTGTAGTCTCATGGCCTCAATTCTAGAAGAAATGAATTTGACAAGAAGGTTAAAGATGAGAGAGACCCAAAGGCCAGCATAATAGAATGGTTATAAACTGGCCTAGAAGAGGGTAGAGCCAGGACAGCCAGTTATTAAGCTCTGCAATCCTGTTTTTTGAAGGTCTTTAGCCCTGTGTTTGATTGATCCCTGAGTTCTTTAACTTTGTTTAAGACAATACCTGATTGGTTTACAAAGTAGCAGCATTTTTCTCCTAAAAGAGACAGGTTCCTCCTCTCTCTGCTGTTAGCAGATCCAAGGCTCTGAATAGCGGCGGCAACTAAAGAGTTAAGCTGCTTCTGCAGAGAGAATTGGCAACCTTTTCCATGTTATCATTTAACTCCTGAGATAGCTTGTAGTAAAACTGAATAGAGGTAGTAATTCCTCCAATGGCAGTACCAAGTCGTCCTATTATTCCCGCCCCACTATGAAAGGAATAATTGGGGTTCGATTATGGCGTGGCCTTTGCAAGAGAAGACTCTGCACCTGAGAGTCGGTGTAAATTATCATGAGGAGCACTAGGAAGGAGAGGAGGCATATTTTCCCAGGGGTATTGCTCAGGCAGCAGTAAGCTGAGGTGCCACAAAGAATAAGCGTGGTGCTAGGCAGCTGAGGTCTGGGGATCAGGCGACCCAGTTTTGGCATAGGGAAGCATTGGAGTTGTTAGTAGAGAGTTTACACAAGTGAAGTTTGAGGTAGATGGAATTTGTAGATGGTGACCAAGGGACCTGTAAGCCCCATATGATTTGAAGGAGTAGTAATATTAGAGAAAGAGAGCTATTAGGCCAATCCGTAGAGGCAACCACATAGACTCTGGTTGCAAATAGTAAAGTTAACAGTGATAGTCCTGTTAATGCCAGGATGTAAGTTAGACTCAGTACTTTCATGGGGATTTCATCAGAAGAGCAAATGTAGAGCCTCTAAAGGCTCGCAGGTGTGTGAAGGGTCGTCTCCTGGAACTTCAGGCTGTGGAGTGGAGAGCCTATGATTTCCTTCAGGTGTCCAAGACTTCAGCTGAGTGTGATAGATCCACAAGTTAATTCCCACCACCTTAACTGCCATTGTGATAGGCAGAATAACTGAAAATGGTCCTTCCCAAGATGGACCTAGAGAGGGAGAGTCTGAGGGGAGAGACAAGCACTGAGTCTCCAGGGCAGAACACCTCTTCCCCTTTTCCCTAGGGTGTTCTTCAGGTAAGTTCCTAAGAGCCTGTTGGTACTTAGCCAAGGAGGTTATATCGTTTATTAGATCTGCTTTTCCCTTATCTAATATGAGATCATTAGTAAGAAAGGGTTATCCATAAAGCATTTCAAAGGGGCTGAGTCCTGTTTCTGAGGAGAGTTTTGAGCCCTTAAGAGTGTTGTTGATAATAGAGAAGGCCACGGGAGCTGGGTTTCCTGTGCCAGTTTCTTTAAGTGTCTCTTAAGAATTTCGTTCATCTTCTCCACTTTCTCTGAGGACTGAGGCCTGCAAGCACAGTGGAGATGATACAGTATTCCTTACGCTTTGGAAATTCCTTGGGTTACTGCAGCTTTGAAGGCAGGGCCGTTATCGCTTTAAAAGCAGGGAGTTCGAATCTAGGGATTATTTCACTGATCAGGACTTTTATTACCTCTTGGGCTTTTTCTGTTTTACAGGGGAAGCCTCAACCCAATTTGTGTAGGTATCTACACATACTAACAGGTATTGATATACCTGAGACTTAGGCATATGGGTAAAGTCCATTTGCCAGTCCTCACCTGGGTAATAACCAGTTTGCTGTTCCCCAGGAGGAGCTTTGTGAAATGCCAAAGGATTATTTTTCTGGCATATTTCACATCCTTTGACTATTTGTTGGACAGCTTTGAAGAGATATTTTTCTGTAAATATAGATTTGGCCATTCAATATGTATTCTGTATACCCATATGGAAGGTTTGATGTAGGGTTTTAAGTACTTTCCACTGTCTGGCAGCAAATAGGAGCACTTTTCCCTCCTCAGTTGCTAGCTATCCTGAAGGACAAAGATTATGTCCCTAGGAGATTGTCCACTCTACCTCTTCTGATGAGTATCGAGGTCTAGTTCCCTGGAGAGGGTTTTCCCATATTAAATGTCCTTCTATAAATTCTTGTCTAGCTGCCCTTTTTGCTTCTAGGTCAGCTCAGCGATTGCCCTCTGCTTCCTTCTCATCTCCTTTCTGGTGACCTCAGCAGTGTAAGAATCCTCCCTCTTTGGGTTCTCGGACAGCTTGTAATAAGTCTAAAATTTCCTTATATTTTATGGGAGTTCCTGCCGAGGTTAGGAACTCCCTTTCCTTCCATATGGCAGCATGGGCATACAGAACCAGGTAAGCATATTTGGAATCGGTGTGTATGTTTATTCTCTTTCCTTTTCCTAATTTTAGAGCTCAAGTGAGGGCTACTAATTCTGCTGGCTGGGAAGTAGTTCCAGGAGGAAGGGAATTACTTTCAAGCACTGTTTGATCACTGAGTACTGCATATCCTGCCTTCCGAACTCCATTTTCCATGAATGAACTTCTGCCAGTGTATAGGTTAAGATCAGGATTGGCCAGAGGAGTTTCTAAGATATCCTCTCAAGCTGCGTAGTTCTGGGCTATAACCAGCTGACAGTCACGTTCTCTGTTTTCCCCTTCCTCAGGAAGAACAGTAGCTGGATTGAGGGCTGTGCATGTGCGCAGCTGAAGTATAGGTCCTTCAAGCATTAAGACCTGATATTTGAGTAAGCGATTGTCGGACAGCTGTAAGCCTCCTTTAGAGGCCAGAATTCCAGCTACATCATGTGAAGTCCATAGTTAGATCTTTCCCTTGCACTATTTTTTTTTTTTTTTGAGACAGAGTTTCGCTCTTGTTACCCATGCTGGAGTGCAGTGGCACGATCTTGGCTCACCGCAACCTCCGCCTCCTGGGTTCAAGCAATTCTCCTGCCTCAGCCTCCTGAATAGCTGGGACTACAGACACGCGCCACCATGCCCAGCTAATTTTTGTATTTTTAGTAGAGACATGGTTTCACCATGTTGACCAGGATGGTCTCGATCTCTTGACCTTGTGATCCACCCTCCTCGGCCTCCCAAAGTGCTGAGATTATAGGTGTGAGCCACCGTGCCCGGCCTCCCTTGCACTATTTTAACAGCTTCTGAGGCCAGTATAACCACCACGGCTACAACACCAAGCAGTGTGGCCAGGCTTTTGCTACTGCATCAGTTTCCTTACTTAGGTATGCCACCAGTTGTGGTATGGTCCCCTAAGCCTGGGTGAGAACCCCCAGTGCCACTCCCGACTTCTCTGTAACATATAGGGAGAAGTTGTTCCCTGTAGTAAGGCTTAGAGCTGGAGCTTGCAGTAGTGCCTGCTTTAGGGTCTGAAAGGCTGCCTCAGCTATAGGCTCCCATTGTATTAGATGAGTGTTAGCTTTTTGAGTTTCCTTAATCAGAGTGTATAGGGGTTTGGCTATTTCACCGAATCTGGGAATCCACAGTCATCAGAAACCAGTTAGTCCTAAGAATCCCCACACTGTTTTAAGGTCTTTGAATGGGGGGAGGCCAGTATGGGTTGGAGACATTCTCCATCAAGGGCCTGAGTGCCCTTAGACAAGACAAGCCCTAGGTATTTTACCTGTTGCCTACAAAGTTGGGCTTTTCATTTGGAAACCTTATATCCACAGGTGACTAGAAAGTTTAGGAGGTCATGGGTGGCCTGCTGACACTGGGTTTCTGAATTAGCAGTTAAAGTAAGTCATCCAGATATTGAAGAACCAGGTAACTGGATGTGAAAAAGGACTAAGGTCCTGAGCTAAAGCCTGGCCAAACAGGTGGGAGCTATCTCAAAAGCCCTGGGGTAACACTGTCCAGGTGAGCTGAGAATTATGGTCTAAAGGGTCTTCAAAGGTGAACAGAAACGGGGAGTCAGGATGTAATGTAACACAGAAAAAGGCATCCTTAAGGTCCAGGACTGTAAACCATTCTGCCTTTCCTGGTATTTGAGAGAGCAAGGTGTACGAGTTGGGTACGGCTGGGTATAAAGGGATCACAGCTTCATTAATAAGCCTGAGGTCTTGCACTAGCCTCCATTGTCTATTAGGTTTTTGTACTAAAATTGGAGTATTACAAGGGCTGTTACAGGGTCTCACTAGACCCTGAGCTTTTAATTTCCTTCCAGTATCCTGTAGCCCCTTTTTTGGCTTCTGGTCTTAGGGGATTCTGTCTTTGGTAAGGAAAAGAGATGGGATCCTTTAGCCTTATTCGAATGGGGCATGCATTCTTTGCCCACCCAAATTGTCCCTCCATTACCCAAACATCAGGATTAATTCCTTCTTTAATAATGGGCAGCAGAGAGGGATTTCCTCCCTGACGATGTTCATATAGATGATGGCTCCTGCTCTGGCTAACAGGTCCCGTGCTAGTAAGGCAGTGGGACTTTCTGGCATGATGAGGAAGGCATGGGAGAAGAATATATCTCCCCAGTTACAGCTTAAGGGCTGGGAGAAATATCGGGAGACTGCTTGTCCTGGGACTCCTCAGACAGTTACAGACTTGGAGGACAACCATCCAGGGCAGGAAAGCAAAACTAAGAAGGCCGCACCAGTGTCCAGAAGAAGATTAACGTCTTGGCCTTCTGTAGTTAGCTTTACCGAGGACTTGGTGAGGGTGATGGCTTGTGCTGGCGCTTGCCCCAGGTACCCTCAGTCCTACTGTTGGGTCATCTGTTTAGCCACCTCAGGCCCAGGGAACCTTTGTCCCCTGAGACAGTGTGCCTTCCAGTGATCCCCTTGGCACAGTGGGCAAGGATGAGGAGGTGGTCCATTCCCCTGGGGTCAGTCTTTCTTAAAGTGTCCTGGTAGGCTGCAGTGGTAGCAAGCTTTGCCAGACTGGCGGCTAACCCAAGCCTTTCCCTCTTCCAAGCCCCTTGGATCTGCTTGCCTGAAGACCATGACTAGGGCTGTGGGCTTTCTCTTGTCCCTCCTGTCCCTTTCAGCGTGTTCCTCATGGTTTCTATTATAGAAAACTGGGGTTGCTAGATTCTAGACTCTGTTCTGGCAGCAGGGCCAGCTTCTGGAGCTTCCTCCTGATGTCTGCTGCTGATTGCATAATAAATTTGTCTTTTAGTATTAGCTGACCCTCGATGGAGTCTGGTGACAGGGGAGTATACTTTCTTAAGCCCTCTCATAACTGATCAAGGAAAGCTGTTGGGTTTTCTTTCTTTTCCTGAGTTATGGTGGATAACATTGCATAGTTCATGGGCTTTTTCCTAGTTTGCCTTAATCCCTCAAGTATGCAGGTTAATAGGTGCCTATGGCTCCAGTCCCCATGTTCTGAGTCAGGATTCCAGCAACGGTCCATGGTAGGGACTGCTTGTCTACCTGTAGGGAATTTATCCTTCTCCTCTGACATTATTTGGTCATGTACTTGACTAAGGTACCAGGTGTCCCCAGACTGTTGAGCCACTGCTAGAGCAGCCTCTCTCTCATTGCTGGTTAGGATCTGACTAAGCAATAACATGATATCTTTCCAATCCAATTCAAAGGACTGACCCAGGCCCTGCAGAACATCTATGTGCTTGTCTGGGTCATATGAAAATTTTCCTAAGTCTGCCTTGATTTGCCTTAAGTCAGAAAGTGAAAAGGTGGATTGTACTTTGGTTAGGCCAAATTCTTCTCCTACTGCCTGTAGGGGGCAGAGATGGGGCACCCTAGTGACCTGAGGTGCCTTGCCCGCTTTGGCCTTCCCTGACTCCTCTTGAGTAATAGGAGCTGAGGAGACCTGGTCAGGATCAGTGGAGGAAGGAGCCACAGGGATTCCTAAATATGGGGTAGTCCTGAGGAGGGGCCAGTAGGGCATAGGAAACAAGCCTTACATAGCTGAGGATTGTCCCTTGGAGAAAAGAAGACTTGCACATAGGGGACCTCAATCCATTTATCTTCCCTCCTACAGAAAAGGTCTAATTGTAGAAGGGTGTTATAATTTATATTTCCCTTAGGAGGCCAGGTTTCTTCACTTGGCAGAAGATATCATGGCCACGCTGTTTGGCAGGGAAAAAAATGAACTGCTGCTGCTTCTTCAAAAATCGTAGGTCAAATTGGTCCCAGTTATCCAGGACACACTTTAAGGGTGATTTTTGCCTTGGGAAGAGTAGCATCCATCTGAAATTGAACATAGGGATGCCCACATCCCTGGTTATTCCTTGTAACTGCTAGCCCTGGAGTGTCCCCCAGTTATAGCACCTTGCAGTTTCCTTGCACCCTAGATGTGTGATCATCTTCTGGGTCCCCCCATGTGCCGATTTAATCATGCTTACTGGCATCATGGGCACACCCTCACTGTCTAATGTCCTTACGGCCACCTTAAGGACATGGGGACTGCCAGGCTTAGTGGACCTACCAGCATGTCCTTGAAGAACTAGGCCAGTGAGCCTTGGGCAATGGGTGCCAATATTCCCTAACAAGGGTTCAATTAACATAGGCCTGACCATAAAACTGCCCTAGGAAGATAAACTCCTTGAGAGGGGCCTCTAAGCACAACAATCTTAAAGAAGGTAATGGCTGGCCGCAGGGCCTAAGCGAAGCGGGAACTGTGCCCTGGGGACCTGGGCCCCCCACCCCACTTTCCATTCTAAGAATATGCCCTAGGGTTGTAGGGCCTGTAATTAACTATTTGAGCTTCAGACCAGGTCTGGCTATGGTATTCTAGATGGAGAAGTTCTGCTGTATGGAGATCCAATCCTAGGCAAGACAAATTGTATGTTATTAGATTCTGGCACCACTCAGTTGGATTGGGAAATTGCAGGTGACAAAAACACAATGTCCTATAGCCTCCAGTACCCACTGATAGACTCTGGCTCTGTTAGGACTAAGGGAACTGGCCCTGTGTATTTATACTATAGCAGGTCCTCATAGGCATAAGCCCAAGGGCACCACTGTCAAAGGACCCTGGACTGCCACCCCAAAGGCCTCAAAGTCCTAGCAAGAAGGGTAATGGCCTCCTGTGTAGGAAATATCTTAAAGGAAAGAGCCGGGAAGAAGTTTACCTTATGGAAATCTGGACCCAGGAGGTTGGGGGCTGAAAGGCTGGGCGTGGCTCGCATAGGCGGCTTTTTCTTAGGAGGTCTAAGCAGGGCTCTAACCTCAACCAGACTGAAATGGGGAGTTCAGAACCACTGCCCTTTCATCCGGCCAGCCCTCGGCTTGGCCCAGAGAAAGAACAGTGAGAGAGGGAAGCTGGTTCAGGGCTGACCAATTCTCCCAGTTCCAAAGAGCCGGGGGGCTGTTGAAGAGTCAGTTCCCAGAAAGCCTGACACCTGAGTCTTTAGACCAGCGACCACACTATTCGCTTTTAGATGGCTGATGGGCACCTGGTTTTTACCTCCTTAACAAATTTAGAAGAGGGGAAAGGACAGATTAGCAAGTGAAAGGGGTCCAGTATCACCTACCACTCTGAAGTACAACTTTCTTCTGGCTGGCTTGCCAAAAGATGTAACCTGGGGAGAGTACTCAGCTCCCAGTTCTGAAGAGGTTCTTAGCCTCGCCAACCATGAAGAATGGGGAAAGGGGCCCTGGAAGCACAGTGAATTTGCTGAGAGAAGGGCAACAAAGTAAGCTCTTCAAGTTTCCCAGTTCTTTTCCTAAAAACAGGAAAAACAAATAGAACCCAGGTGTTTTCCTAAACTAAAAAGTGCTTAGATTACAGGTGTGAGCCACCACAGCCGGCCAAAAAAAAGGCTTTTTTGTAAAAAAGGATGAGGCAATGAGTAGCTAAGAGTGCATCACCCCCACCTGTTGGTCTGAAGACAAGAGGAGCAAAGAAATAGCAGCATCTGCTCAAGATGGTTGTGAATTATCTTGGATTATCAGATATATTTATGTAATTACATTGACATTTCCCTCATGAGAAAGTTAGGTTTTTAGTTCAAGTGGTAGGAGCATTCTATAATAAAATGGAGAATCTAGCAAAGTCTCAGCAAAGAACAGGGCCGCAGAGGACACACTGGAAATTAAACACGGAGCAAAGGCGAGCCAGGAAGGAGGAAGGCCTTGGCAGACTGAAGACATGGTAAGAGGAAAGGCAGTGGTCCCAGGACAAGAGGGACAAGCGGATCAAAAGGCATGCCAGAGAGACCTTCCCAGATCTACCTGCCCTCTTTCGCTCCTATTTTTAAGATTTCTTACCTTGTCAAGGGGGAAACAAAGCTCTTTTATTGTTTTGTTTTGTTTTTGCATGGAAGGAGATTGAGAGGCTTGAGGAGTGGCACAAGGAGAGTCTAGGAATAAAAAACTGTAATAATACTTGCTGTGCATTTACCAGGTCTGTGTATTCATGCTCAACCACAGGAAGCCACCCATTGACCCCTTCAGAGCCCATTCTTATTTATTTTTTAATTTTTTGAGACAGGGTTTCACTCTGTCACCCAGGCTGGAGTGCAGTGGCATGGTCTCGGCTCACTGCAGCCTCGACCTCCCTGGGCTCAGGTGATCCTCCCACCTCAGCCTCCTGAGTAGCTGGAACTATAGGCACCAACCACCACACCCAGCTAATTTTTGTGTTTTTTTTTTTTTTTTTTTTTTTGTAGAGACAGAGTTTCACCATATTACCTATGCTGGTTTCAAACTCCTGGGCTCAAGCAATCAGCCCTCCTCGGCCCCCCAGAGTTCTAGGATTACAGGTGTGAGCTATAATCCTAGCCCAGGGGACCCATTCTCAAGTTTTCTCAGTGTGTGATCTACTCTGTCTCCCTTCCCCTGAACAGTGGATACAAAACTCCTCATTTCCCTAAGAAGCAGGCAGGGCCAATTTTTGTCACTAGGTGGCATGCACATATAAGCAGTGAGTTGAGTTGCAAAAAAGATAAAGGAAAACTAGAAAAAGCAAACTCATTCAACAACAAAGAAGGAACTTCAAGAATGAGGTAAATTAGTATGCGGTTTTTGCCTAAAAACAACAACAACAACAACAAAACAAACAAAAAAGAATGAGGTAAACATTTAAATTGCCTTTTTGAAATCTTTATCACCATCTTGCTTTTTCTGGTGCCCCAGAAGTTGAGGCAGGGTATTTACTTGGTCATGATAGAAAGAACTATCCCTGAACCAGGTGGCAGCAAAAAGCAAAATATAGAATAAGAGAAGCCAACAAGCCAAAGGAACTAAGAGCCTAATCACCCTTTTGAGCAGCCCACTTCTATCTTGAATGGTCTCTCTAAATCATTGTGCATATTCTTTAGTATTTTTATATTATCCAAAAGTCATTTTTTTCCCCTTTTCTTTGAGACAGTTTTGCTCTGTCACCCAGGCTGGAGTGCAGTGGGGTGATCCTGGCTCACTGCAACCTCCGCCTCCTGGGTTCAAGCAATTCTCCTGCCTCAGCCTCTTGAGTAGCTGGGATTATAGGTACACACTACCACACCTGGCTAATTTTTCTATTTTTAGTAGAGACGGGGTTTCACCATATTGGCCAGCTTGGTCTTGAACTCTTGACTTCACATAATCTGCCCACCTTGGCCGGGCGCGGTGGCTCAAGCCTGTAATCCCAGCACTTTGGGAGGCTGAGGCAGGTGGATCACGAGGTCGAGATGGACCATGGTATCCCCTGGCATACTTAACATTGACCAAAATCCTCCTAGCCTTTGCAAAGCCTTGTCTTTTCCTGATCTGTGTCCATCCTGCTACCAGAGTGATCTTAAAATGTAGACCTAATTATACCACTTCCCTGCTTGTAGTCAGTGACTTCTCAGAGATTTCAAACTAAACCTTTTCACTTATCCTGATTGGCCTCACTACTTACCACCTCCCGACGTGTCCCCCATGCTTCATCAACCATCCTAAACTACGTTTCCTGCCTCTTTACTTTTGTGTATATTATTCATTCTGTCTCAAATGCTTTTCCTTCAGTTTTCTTTTTGCCAATTTCAATAAAGCCTTCAGAACTTGGTTTTTGTCACCTCTTTCAGAAACCCTTCCTGGACCTGTCAGATGTCTTCTATGCTCCTGTAACACAGTATTCATCTCTGCTTACCATACTTTGTTGGTTCATCCAAGAGCCATCCCATCTATACTCTAAGATCCTTGAAAGCAAGGGTTTTGTTTTGCAAACTTTTGTTCACACAGTACCCAAAGTCCTCACCAAATAGAATCAATGGTTTCCTTCTGTGTACCTACCTCTATGGCAGTATACATCACAATCATTAATGTGTATTTCCCTTGCTCCTAGAGGATACAGACTGTTATTATCCATCCCTGCACCTACGCTGGTGCTATTGAGTTGCTCTGACATCACCGTGAAGAATCACAATGGGGCGGTGACATTCATATCACTAGGATGTTTAAGGATTGCATCATATCAGTTACAGAGATTACAATCCCTGTACCTGTAGTCCTGTCATTTTTTGAGTAGACATAAGAGTACTTTGTGTTATTTGAAGTCGTCTGAATGTTTTAATTTTTATTATGCATCAATAAGTCCTATCTAGTAAGATAAACAGAAAATTGATTTTATTATTTATTTTTATTGGTGTAGAAGATAAGATTTTAAATTAAATGATATACCTTAAATTACTCAGTGAACATGGAGCACAGCCAAGACTAGAAGAAAATGAAATGTGTTCATCCAGAAATCTAGCGCTTTATCAGCAAGACTTTACTTGATAAAGTTCAAGCTTTCCGACAAATGAAAATAATCTTAACAAAAATAATCTAACTCCATTCTAGAGTCATTATAAAATAATGATTATGGGGAAAAAAGAAAAACAAATTGTCAAATGGTTGCTTAGTGTATATAGAAAGGATATGAATCTAAATTTTTTGAACACTTCGCTATTCAACTGTTTTTAGTAATGTTCCCTTCAATTACAAAGGGTCTTTATATATATTATTCTCATTTCATCTCTGTAACAATTTTATGAGTATGCAGGCCATTGCAGGACTTATTGTCCTCTTTTGTTAGATAAGGAAAACTGATGCTCACAGTAGCTACCAGTTGTCAGATTTCTGAGCAGATTCTACTCAACTCACCTTTGCATCCACAATGCCCCTAGCACAGGGTCTTGCACATAGGTCGTGCTTTAAATGTGCTTGGTGAATAGGTGAACAAATATATGCAATTATATCATGATATAAATGTTAGGTTCTTGCACTTTCTGGTCTTCCAGAAAGTATATCTAAGGAAAGAAGTCATACTCTTGGCTAATGCCTTTCTAGAAAATTAGTTGTTCTTGATTTTTTTCATTGAGTTATTCATTACTATAATATAGTCAAAATCTTAGATAAGTCCACCACATCTAATTTAAAGTGTCCTCTAGTGCTCCAAACTTGATTTCACCCAAATTTCCTTATTCTTCAAGTTCCAAAGAGAACTTTATTTTTTTCCAAAAGGTTGCTACTTGGTGCAACCCATTAGTGAGTGGTAAAATTAGTGTATTATGGCCAAATTTTTTGAAGAATGAAATAAAATATCAAAGTGCATATAAGAGGTAAATATTGTTTCATAGGACTTCTATATCTGGGATGTAATAATAAAAATGTATTTCTCACTGTGGGGTTACAGTCAAAAAAGTTTGAAGACCACTGCACTAAAGTATTGCCCCATTTTGCTTAAAACTGTAAAATTTTCTCTAGAATGGAACAATTTATTACCAGATCAAGGTTTCAGGCTTTTTCTACTTTCTTGATATGTCTGACCCCTGTTTAAGATCCAATTGACGGTTGAGCAAATGGCTAACATAGCTATAAACCTAAAGATCACTTTTGTATTAAAAAAAAAAAAAAAAAAAGCCGGGCGCGGTGGCTCAAGCCTGTAATCCCAGCACTTTGGGAGGCTGAGGCGGGTGGATCACGAGGTCGAAAGATCGAGACCATCCTGGTCAACATGGTGAAACCCCGTCTCTACTAAAAATACAAAAAAACTAGCTGGGCGTGGTAGTGCATGCCTGTAATCCCAGCTACTTAGGAGGCTGAGGCAGGAGAATTGCCTGAACCCAGGAGGCGGAGGTTGCGGTGAGCCGAGATCGCGCCATTGCACTCCAGCCTGGGTAACGAGAGCGAAACTCCATCTCAAAAAAAAAAAAAAAAAAAAAAAAAAAAAAAAAAGTTTTGATTATATTGAAGGATTCCTGAGCAGCTAGATGAATTTTGGATCCAATATAAGTTTCTGGGTTTTAAAATGTGCTTAGCCTCCATCTGCAGAGGGCCATTTGAAATTTGAAATATCATCTCTTAGTAGGCTTAAGTAGACTTACATTTATCCTCTTCCTGACTTATCTGGTGACAGTGGAATAATTTTTAAATTTCTTCTAAGATTCAAAAAGTCGTTAAAATATACTATTTAGACAATGAAGGTAATGTGAGAAAGTTTTACAAAAAATGGAATAGAGACAGTGATAATCATCTAAATGATACTCTGAAGACCCCAACCGGTCTTATGTAAAGATATTCTGAAGAGCTTTTGCATGTAGGGTAACAGGTCCAGATGGGATTCAAGTTGAGCAGTTTTACCTTGTAGCCCCAGTGGAGGCAGCCCTATTAGATGCTACAGTAGAAAAAGCATGGACCCTGAAAACTAAGGATCTGGGTTCCTCCTGGTTCTGTCACTTACTAGTGTATGATCTTAGATAAATCATGATTTGTCACCTATAAAATGTAAATAATAAAAAGATATCCTATCTCCCTCATAGGATTTCTCTGTTTGAAGAGCAGATGACTTCAATATGCCAGATACAGTATCAATTGCTCTACAGAATCCATCAAGAACATTATAAGGTAAAAACCTATTTATCTGATATGAACTAGAACCAGTAATTTGTAGGTTAATCTAAAAAGTTAATTAAAGGGTCAGATTATGAAAAAAATACATATATACATACTTTAGACATGTTTATTTTAACTTAAAACATACAAATATATACTTGTTCACTTTTGATGTAGGGCCAAGGCCTTTTCCTTGAGTATGAGTCTACTGATTGAAATACTGTTGTTTTTTTCTGCATAAACCAAACCCATCATCTCTAATTTCTAGTTTTGGTTTCTTTAAAGTGGAGTATGAATTAAGACATTAAGAAATAGTGCTGAATCTTTCTACATGTTTTGTTACTTTTTTTAGTCTTTGTTATTTCACCAACAGCAATTATTTTTAGAAACTTTTTTATTATTCCAAGTCATTCAGCTTAATTTTCATAGAAATAATCCTTTTGTATTCATATTTCATAACTTAATATATTTAATCAATGCATTTAATAACAAGTAAGATAAATTATGTTATACAATTGACTGGAAGTGCTTCCTGGTTGAGAGCATTCAGCATGATGTGGATGTTGGTCATCTACCTTTTCATAGGGAACTGGGAGGATCCATCTGAAGACTCAGATAAGTGGAAATCAGATACGCAAGCTTTGACTGAGTCATTAACTCCGTTTTCTAGATGAGACTATTGAAGCTTAGAAAGTTAATTGTCAATTTTTAAATGAATGACTCATATAGGAAAGGCTCTAACAGAAATACAGGAAGGATAAATCTAACCCAACCATGTAAAAGGTGATGCTAAGTAGGAAAAGTAGAAGAAAATCAGGCAAATAAGAGAAAGAATATTCCAGGCAGAGAAAACAAAGGTAGTAAAGTCCAAAAAGAACATGAAAGGCTGGGCACTGTGGCTCACACCGTTAATCCTAGCACTTTGGGAGGCTGAGGTGGGAGGATCACTTGAGCCTAGGAGTCCAAGACCAGCCTGGGAAACATAGTGAGACCCAGTCTCTATCTTAAAAAATAAAAATAAAAAAGAACATGAAAAATGCATAATTTGTTTAATAAATCTTAGTTAGAGGACAAGGTATAGTGGGGTACAGAGATAGGAAGAGGATGGAGATATAGGTTGGGATGATTTTGTGTGCTAATTAGTTTAAATTTACTTAAAAGCTACTGGGAGCCACAGGATAACTTTCCTTAGAGGAGCAACACAATCAGATTTATACTTTACAAAGATCATAGCCAGGCCGGGTGCATGTCTCATGCCTGTAATCCCAGCAATATGAAAGGCCGAAGCGGGTGGATCACCTGCAGTTAAGACCAGCCTGACCAACATGGTGAAACCCCATATGTACCAAAAATACAAAAGTTAGCCAGATGTGGTGGTGCACGCCTGTAATCTCAGCTACTCAGGAGGCTGAGGCAGGAGAATCACTTGAACCCAAAAGGTGGAGGGTGCAGTGAACCGAGATCATGCCACTACACTCCAGCCTGGGAGACAGAGTAACACTCCATCTCAAAAAACAAAACAAAACAAAAAAAACATTGCCACAGCAAAATAGAAGGTAAACTGGAGTCAGGGAAACTAGAATAAAGATTTCCTGGTAGGCTATTGCAGAAAACTTAAGGGGACAGTGGTAAGGACCTGAGTCAGTGTTGGTGACATCTAACATAATACTCTTGTCCCAGTAGGTCTCCTCCCTTTAGCCAACAAATGTGAAATGTAAGGGGGCAATGTCACTGCAGAGTGACCCTGCCAGCCCCACTATTGGCTTAAAATTAAATTGTTTCTGGTAAGAATTTTACCTGCCCATCTTTTCACACATTATAGGGCTTATGAGTGGGGTCAAACCCATAAGAGAAGTGTGGTAATGGGTGCCCATCTCTATGTAGCTTAAGTATGCTTTTTTGTGCAAAGCCTAGAAACCCATCAAAACATATAAAGTAAGATTAAAGAGTTATCTCTAACAATTGGAAGTAAAATCAAACAAATGTAAATGTATATTCTGTTGGCAATAACCTTAAAGAAACTATTCCAGATAACTTGAAATCTCAGTATTGGGACTGTGAACCCATAGTGTGATATATATAGCTTACACAATCCTCCCTCTCTTCTATCCCCCAAAAAACAAAATTTAAACTATTTCCAGTAACTATATTGTTGGTAATATTTACGTTAATATTCCGAGACTTCTGAGTGTGTTTTTTATTATACTAATGAATAATTATGTAATATTCTATCAGTCACGTGCTGAAAACTGGAATTTAGTATGGTTTGATAAGGAGACACAGACCAAAGAAATTAAGTAAAAATTCTGTAGCACTGAGTATCAGTATAATTTTTTTCTTTTTTTTTTTTTTTAAGATGGGGTTTCACCATGTTGGCCAGGCTGGTCTTGAACTCCTGACCTCAGGTGATCCACCCACCTCGGCCTCCCAAAGTGCTAGGATTACAGACATGAGCCACTGCGCCCGACCGTATCAGTATAATTTCACGCTGTATTTTATATTAAAACAAGAAATAATACCATGTTAGTTCACAGAAAGGCCTAGAAACCTCCAAACCCAGTCTCAATGAACATTTCTAGTGCTCTGATTGCAATTTCCAAATACCATTTTCCAGTAAAGAGGAAATAAGCCTCTTTGGATAAACTGTTTTCAGGTCAGGCAGGAAATACACAAGATGAGCCTTAGAACATCTTGTAATATCACTTAGCAAAGATGCTACCAGTGACAACAAGGGTCATGCAGATGGACTCAGGAGCCAATTAAAGAGGCTCTCGGTGGCCAAAAATGGGACAATTTGAGCATTCATAAGAGAAATAGTTTCAGTGGACTGAAGTACATCAAATATGTTTAAATGCATGAATTGCTAATGACATACACATTAATTATTCACTATTGGAAGATATTAATAAACAACTCATTATTTTGAAGACCAAGGAGTTAAACATTTATTCTTAACTTTCCCCCAAAAAGTAGATGAGGAGAAGTTTCTATCTACAGAGGTATTTAGATAATAAATGAAGGAATACTATAATTAGAATACCATCATTTTTAATAACTCATTAATAGATCAAAAGCTGCTCACATTACAAAGAGACAACCAACAGCATGCAATCAGCAAAATCCAAACTAAGAAAAACTCTACAAGGTAAACAACACAACTTCTTCAAGAAATATGTTGTGGAGGGCAGAGAGATGGTGATGAACCAATACATAAGTAAACCCCAAATCTGCAGCTTCAGCATCACCTGGGAATTTGTTAGAGACGCAAATTCACAGACTCCACAACAGACTTACAGATCACTAACTCTGGGGTGGGTCCCAGCAGTTTAACAAGGCTCTAGTGATTTTGATACACTCTAGTTTAAGGACCACAATAATAGAAGATATTTAGGATGTGTATCAGCCAACTGCAATATTCAGTACTTTATCTGGTTCCTGATCCCAAAAAAACTGCAAAAATTTTTGACATCTATAGACAACTTATAATATGAAGGAGTTCATTTTCTTATGTGTAAAAATGGTATTAAGATTATACACATTTTTTAAAGCTCTGAAATATTTACAGATAAATTTTAAGATTTACTTTAAAATTATACAGAAAGGGCAGAAGCAAGTGGGATTAGAGATGACATAAATTAGCAAGTTGATAATTGTCAAAGGTGGAGGATGGGTACCTAGGTGTTTATTCATTCTATCTCTCTCTCTCTCTCTCTATATATATATATATATATACACATATATTCTCTCTCTATATATATATTTTTTGAGATTTTTTCATTCTAAATTTTTTTTAAAACTCAAACTAGAATAAACTAAAAGACTGTAACTTGAGCAGAATTAATCCAAAAAAATAGAACGTATATAGTACTTTTACTTAAAGGGCAGTATTGAAATACACAAAGTAAGTATAAACAGTCAGGAAAAAAAAAAAAAAAAACCTACTCCATGCTAGTATATGGTAAAATGCTTTTGTTCTGGAAGTAAGGAGGATCTGGATGTTCTATCAATCGTCTGATGTCATTTTAAGTAACTGACCCTGTTGGAGAGAATGACGTACCTGTAGAGAGAGGCCCAGTCTGGTCAAGGGCATATGAATACCTACACATATTTGCTTTCCAATTTCCAAACTAGCTTAGCCTTTAGAATGCAATCTGTTAATAAACTCAGGTTTACCTTCATTTTTAAAAACATACTACTTTAGCATATTACGAGTGCAACCTAAGTAGCCTAATACAGATATTAGTAATGGCTGATGTTTTTTTCACTAGACATGAGACAATCCATCTCTTTCGCACAGGGAAAATAGCCAAAGTATGTGTTTTGAGAGATGATCAGAGGCCTGTCTTGAAATGTCATCTCCAATGATCTGGTGACGCTGTGGACTTAGAGTGTCATCCAAATAACTAGTCTTGAAATATCTTCAAAACAAGAAATGTAAAAAAAGCTAATAATTGTGGGGCTGCAGTAGCCCTTAATAACTCCTTGAACTTAAATCTTGCGATGTGAGCTTTATTTCCTCTGTAATGTATCTTTGTTATCGTGCTGTTAAGAACAGGGTGAATATATATAAGCAGAATATATTTGGAAAAAAGAAAAATTTTAAATGAATAGGGTGAATAGATGCAATCTCTCCTTCTTCCTCTCATTTATTCTTTACTATGGCAACATAATTTGTATATAAAAACCTGGTCCATAAGAAATCTAATTAGAAAGCACCAACTTCAAAGCCTCAGGGTATGAGTGATAGAGTGTGCTATACATTTTCACTTTAAAAAGGTGATGGCAGAATTTTGAGGATGATTTCTTTTCATGTTTTTTTTTTTTTTTGAGACGGAGTTTCGCTCTTGTTACCCAGGCTGGAGTGCAATGGCACGATCTCGGCTCACCGCAACCTCCGCCTCCTGGGTTCAGGCAATTCTCCTACCTCAGCCTCCTGATGGGATTACAGGCACGCGCCACCATGTCCAGCTAATTTTTGGTATTTTTAGTAGAGACAGGGTTTCACCATGTTGACCAGGATGGTCTCGATCTCTTGACCTCGTGATCCGCCCGCCTCAGCCTCCCAAAGTGCTGGGATTACAGGCTTGAGCCACCGCGCCCAGCTGGGTTTCTTTTCATGTTTTATTTTAGATATTTCATATTTGTCATTATTGTTATGAGCATCATTTTCTTCATTATCATTAAAATAATTGTTTTGCTTAGAGTGGTCAATGACATGGAGAAAAGACCATTAAGTCATCACCATCCATTATCAGACATCCTGATAAAACTAGTTTCAAAATAGGGACTTCTGTTCCCTTTTATCTGCTTTTATTGAGCTCCTGCTGTGTTCCCACCCATGTTGACTACTTTGTAAAAAGGAGAACAAAAAAAAGGCAAAGTCCAACTTGAGAGAGCTCACACACTCTAGTTGAGGAGATGAGGTAATGAGAAGACAATCACCACATACCTCTGAGGAGGCTGTAATATAGAGCTTGACAGTCTGGACTATTTGGCTTTACAATGGTTGAATTCAAATCCTGACTCTGCCACTCAATAGCTCTGTGATGAGAAGCAAGTTACTAACCTCCCCTGCCCCAGCATCCTCATCTGTTAAATGAAGGTAAGAACAGTGATTACCCTGTAGGGTTGTCTTGGGATAATCCTTAAATTAGATAATCCATAAAACATTTAAATTTATCCTTATATTTATCCATACATTTTATTTCTCTGTTGATCATTGTTTCTTATATCCCATACCTTCGCTTTGGGCAGATTTTCTTTTCTATCCTTGAAATACAACCTTTAATAATTCAATTCTCTTAGTTTTCTATGTGCAAACATGTTTTTATTTTGCCTCCAATATTGTGAATAAAATTCTAAGTTGATACTAATTTTCCTCAGCACTGTGAAGTTATTTTTCCACTGTCTTCTGGACTTCATGGTGCTGATAAGAAAGAAGTTTGCTGTTGGTTTAACAATTATTACTTTGAAAATTATGTGATTTTTCTCATTGGTAGAATACTCATATTTAAGTAGACATTTGATGAATGTGCATATTTATTGATAGGACTCCACACAGGACGACAAATTCCATAGATTATAGGGGAGGATCATGGTACAAATATCTTCTCCCTTATGAAGGGGCATGGCAGAAACTGAAGGCTATTGTAACTAAAAGAAAGCTCTGCAAGATTAACAACATATAACTATATCCTTGCCTCTGAGGGAGATCTAATAATGCCCCTAACAAGAATACAAGAGACTGTAATAGGATATGAAGAGAATGGTTGAGGACCCTCATTTTTATTTATTTATATTTAATTTTTTTTCAGACATCAGTGTTACTTGCCAAGACCCTGATTTTTAAACTCCCATGAATTATTACGTTCCTTTCCACTCCTGTTTTCCAGTTCCTACACCAGGACAACTCTGTATTTTGAGTACATGAGTCAAGTATGGCAAAAAATATAGTACCTTAAAAACTTTTATTTTAGCTCTTCCTGGGCAATGCTAAAACTTACATCTAGAAATAGGGCAAAACAAAATGAAACAGATCTCTCCTTGTATATAAAATAGCTAACAATTTGGCCTCTTTATTGATCTTATGTCATATATTTGGCTTAAAAAAAAACAACTCAACAAACAGTTACAATTAAGAGTCATACAAACTAAATTTTTCTTCTAGATCTCTTGCAGGGCATATATACGGCCTTGAGAGTCAGTCCCAAAGAAAATTCTTATGTAAATGAAACAAGAAGGATGCTATTTGTTTTTCATTACATAAACATCACCTAAACTTAACTAATCAATCCACTTATTTGAAAACCATCTAGGACCAAAAGCATGATCAAGTTTGCTGGGTGCCATTCTCACTCTAATCATACCCAAAAGGCCTAGAAATAATCCGAAACTAGAAAGAGGCCCAAGTACTAAGGCTACCTATGGCTCTTGCAACAAAACAGTTGCCAGTCTGATGGGTGTGTCTATAAAGAATGATAGAAAATAAAGAGTTCTGCTTGAGTTCAAGAAAACTTCCCAGAAGGAGGTGGAGGGCCAAGAAATCCACCCGCCTGCTTGGTGGCAGCTCGTGAAGGGGCAAGGCCAAGAATCTTCTGAATATTCTGTAAAGAAAGCATAGTAAGAATTGAGTTTTAATATCAAATATACAGAAGACATGTTTTATGTAGCTCTCAGGCAAAGGGAACTCATATAGATTAAAGGTACCATTATGACCTGCAATAGGATGATTATCACTATATTATTTTTAAAAAGGCCTACAATATAATGAAAATCATAGAACAGTAAAAGCCTTCCAGACCTGATGAGACCTTGGCCTACGAATCAAAGTGGCTGACCTTTTTTAAGTGGAGAATCATAAAAGGAGATAATCTTTTATTTTATTTTATTTTATTTTATTTTATTTTATTTTATTTTAATTTATTTATTTATTTATTTATTTATTTATTTATTTATTTATTTATTTATTTTGAGACGGAGTTTCGCTCTTGTTACCCAGGCTGGAGTGCAATGGCACGATCTCAGCTCACCGCAACCTCCGCCTCCTGGGTTCAGGCAATTCTCCTGCCTCGGCCTCCTGAGTAGCTGGGATTACAGGCACGCACCACCATGCCCAGCTAATTTTTTGTATTTTTAGTAGAGACGGGGTTTCACCATGTTGACCAGAATGGTCTCGATCTCTTGACCTCGTGATCCACCCGCCTTGGCCTCCCAAAGTGCTGGGATTACAGGCGTGAGCCACGGCGCCTGGCCCGATAATCTTTTATTTTTAACATGAAGCATATGAAGAATATTCACTAGCTATTTCTTATGGGCATTTTCTTCAAGTATGGGTCTGCTGGCTGGATTTGTCATTACTGCACTGTCTATAATTTTCAGTTTCGGCAGGTCGTGGTGGCTCACGCCTGTAATCCTAGCACTTTGGGAGGCTGAGGTGAGTGGATCACCTGAGGTCAGGAGTTCAAGACCAGCCTTGCCAACATGGTGAAACCCATCTCTATGCACACTTGTAATACCAGCTACTTGGGAGGCTGAGGCAGTAGAATCACTTGAACTGGGGAGGCGGAGGTTGCGGTAAGCTGAGATCGCACCACTGCACTCCAGCAGGGTGATAGAGCAAGACTCCGTCTCCAAAAAAAAAAAAAGAAATATGCATTTAGCTAAAAGACAGGAGTTTTAATATATAACAAAGATGCTATGAAAGAAAATACAAATGTAAAATATAGTAAGATGCAATCAAGTTTTGGAAAGATGTAAAACAATTATTTTGAATTCCTGTGCAGTCCTGTGTAACAGGTAACAAATGAAGAGTGTATACTCAGAAGAGAAAAACAAAGGAAAAACATTTTCCTGTAATTGTGTCTTCTATTGGCAGAAAATAACACCATAGAATTTGTGTTCTTTCTTCTTTACAAAGATTAAGACCCAGTGATCAAGAAACAGAAGTTGTTGGTTGCTAACTTGACATTTTGGGAAGACCCAGGTCAATGGTGATAAACACATTCTGCTAAATTTTATTCCTTAGTCATTTAGCTAAAATAACACACCTATGACAATCCTCAGTTCACTCTGTTAGTTTCTCTGGCATCTGGCAACCATTCTTCACTTCCAATTAATTTCAGTATCTCATTTGTTCCCATAACACAATTTTTTTTTTTTTTTTTTTTTTTTTTTTTTTGAGGCACGCTCTGTTGCCCAGGCTGGAGTAGTGGTACAATCTTGGCTGACTGCAATCTCTGCCTCTCAGGTTCAAACAATTCTCCTGCCTCAGCCTCCACAGTTGCTGGGATTACAGGTACCTGCCGCCACACCCAGCTAATTTTTGTATTTTTAGTAGAGACAGGGTTTCACCATATTGGTCAGGCTGGTCTCAAACTCCTGATCTCAAGCGATCAATCCACCCGCCTCAGCCTCCCAAAGTGCTAGGATTACAGGCATGAGTCACTGCGGCCAGCCCCCATACATAATCTTTACTGTCTCAACGAAGTTGTGCATAAAATCTAATCACTTTGGCCAGGCGCGGTGGCTCAAGCCTGTAATCCCAGCACTTTGGGAGACGGGTGGATCACGAGGTCAGGAGATCGAGACCATCCCGGTCAACATGGTGAAACCCCGTCTCTACTAAAAATACAAAAAAAATTAGCTGGGCATGGTGGCGCGTGCTTGTAATCCCAGCTACTCAGGAGGCTGAGGCAGGAGAATTGCCTGAACCCAGGAGGCGGAGGTTGCGGTGAGCCGAGATCGCGCCATTGCACTCCAGCCTGGGTAACAAGAGTGAAACTCCGTCTCAAAAAAAAAAAAAATCTAATCACTTTAAAACGACACCTTCCAATATTACCAGGGTTCTCACATTATATCTGACTAGACTACTTGGGAAAAATAATGTAGAGATTAAATATTTACTTTGAAAACCAGACAGTACAAGCTTGACATTGCTGAAATATTATTGGGTTAGCAATCAGAAAACTTGGGTTCTAGTGCTGAGAAACTAGACAATAAAATAATAGGATTGTCTTTTCACTTTACCAAATCTCAATTTCCTTACCATTAAAAAAAAAGAGGACTGGCTAGATCAATCATTTTCAGACCTTTATAGCCTTTAAGAACTCTTATTTTTTAATTTTTAAAATAAATTTCTTTCTTTCTTTCTTTCTTTTTTTAAGACAGGGTTTCACCATGTTGGCCAGGGTAGTCTTGAACTCCTGACCTCAGGTGATCCGCCTGCCTTGGCCTCCCAAAGTGCTGAGATTACAGGTGTGAGCCACCACGCCCGGCACTTTCTTTTTTTTTTTTTTTTTTTTGAGACAGAGTCTTGCTCTGTCACCCAGGCTGGAGTACAGTAGCGCCATCTCAGCTCACTGCAACCTTCTGAGTAGCTGGGACTACAGGTACCTGCCACCACACTGGGCTAATTTTTGTATTTTTAGTACAGATGGGTTTTCACCATATTGGCCAGGCTGGTCTCAATCTCCTGATCTTGGGATCCATCCGCCTCAGCCTCCCAAAGCACTGGACTTACAGGAGTGAGCCAACGTGCCAGGCCTAATTTTTAGAATAAATTTCTATTCATCTTTTTTTTTTTTTTTTTTGGCACACAATTCAGAGAGATTAACAGAAGATTTCTGAAAAATAAAATGTGATGTAAAGAAGCCCAATACAGAAAACAAAATAGGGTAGAAAACTGAAGCTCCCTTCTGAGTCCTTCTTAACACATATCTTACAAAGCAGAAATCAAAATTCTGAAAGATGAATACATCAAATCTGCACTAGAATAATGTCACTTCTTTTGTAATGATGAATGAATATTTTTTGTCTTACGTTGACCAAAGGCCCTCTTTGAATGAAGGTTTTTCCTGCTGGGGTCAGGGGATTAAGTGACAATCTCTCTCTCTCTCTCTCACTTCTTTCCTCTGTCCCTCTTTCTCTTTCTCCCCCATCTTTCCAATAAAAATGACTCTAGATCTCTTTTAGCTCCTTCCTTGAGGATTGGTCAGGGAGAATGTTCTGAATTTTAGTTTAGTGCAGAAAGACAAAATGTTTTATTTTTTGAAAATCTCATAATGGAGGGCATAACCCCAGTCAGCACTGTGAAGAGTCTAAAACTCAGAATAAACTACAATTTTACTGGTTTGAAGAACCAAAAAGCAAGGTTGAGGAAAACCATAGCTACTCAAAATAGAGAAAGAATCCTAAAAAACAGAGACAACAAAAAAAGAGCCGGGAGTGGTGGCTCACACCTGTAATCCCAGCACTTTGGGAGGCTGCAGTGGGCAGATCACGAGGTCACGAGATCGAGACCATTCTGGCAAACATTGTGAAACCCTGTTTCTACTTAAAATACAAAATATTAGCTGGGTGTGGTGGCACACGCCTGTAATCCCAACTACAGGAGGCTGAGGCAGGAGAATCCCTTGAACCTGAGAGGTGGAGGTTATAGTGAGCTGAGATTCCACCACTGCACTCCAGCCTGAGTGACAGAGGGAGACACTGTCTCCAAAAAAAAAAAAAAAAAAAAAAAAACCCAAATTTTGCATATAAATTCTGCCCCCAAATCTCTGCTTAATTCTTCTTTTTTTGAGACAGAATCTGGCTCTGTCACCCAGGCTGGAGTGTGGTAGCATGGTCTTAGCTCACTGCAACCTCCGCCTCCTGGGTTCAAGTGATTCTCATGCCTCAGCCTCCTGAGTAGCTGGGATTACAGGCCACGCTACCATGCCCAGCTAATTTCTGGCCAGGCTGGTCTTGAACTCCTGACCTCAGTGATCTTGAGGGTAGCTTGGCCTCCCAAAATGCTGGGATTACAGGCATGAGCCACTAATTAAGCATGCCCAGTCTCTGCTTAATTCTTCAACTACATGCAAGACAGCCTATAAGCAGCCCAGTTAAGACTAAAATAACTGACCTGAGACTTCAGCTGCCATCATCTATCACAAAGGAGAGTTTGGAGTTTGAGTGCTGCTATGGACTGATGCTGCTATGGTCTGAATGTGTGCGTCCCTTAAAATTCATACATTGAATCCAAAGTACCAAGGCATTAGAAGGTGGGGTCTTCGGAAGGTAATTAGGTCATGAGGGCTGTGCCTTCTTTAATGGGACTAATGCCCTTTTTAAAAAGGTCCCAGAGAGCTGTCTTGTGCCTTCCATCATATGAGGATGCAGAGAGAAGGCACTCTCTATGAACCAGGCAGGAAACAGGCTCTCACCAGATACTGAATTTGCCTTGATTTTGGACTTCCCAACCTCTGGAACAGTAAGAAATACATTTCTACTGTTTATGGTATTTTGTTATAGTAGCCCTAATGGACTAAGACAAATGCCAAGTTAACTGCCTGCCTAAACAAAAATATCAACACTTCCAAAGAATAAAAGAATCCAGAATCTCCACAACCTATCATTTACATTATCCAGGATATGATCCAACATTACTAGATATATCAAAAAACAGGACAATGTACTGTTACTTAAGAGAGCAGGCCGGGTGCGGTAGCTCACACCTATAATCCCAGCACTTAGGGAGGCTGAGGCGGGTGGATCACTCGAAGTCAAGAGTTTGGGACCAGCCAGCCTGACCAATATGGTGAAACCTCATTTCTACTAAAAAATACAAAATTAGCCAGGCGTGGTGGCGGGCACCTGTAATCCCAGCTACTCAGGAGGCTGAGACAGAAGAACTGCTTGAACCTGGGACACGGAGGTTGCAGTGAGCCGAGATCAGGCAATGGAGTCCAAACTCCAAATGTTGGAATTAGCACACAACGTTTTTTTGTTTTGTTTTTGAGACAGGGTCTCACTCTGCTGCCCAGGCTGGTATGATCATGGCTTACCTCATCCTTGACCTCCAGGGCTCAAAGCAATCCTCCCACTTCAGCCCCCATAACCCAGCAGCTGGGACTACAGGTACATGCCACTGTGCCTGGCTCATTTTTGTATTTTTTGTAGAGATGAGGTTTTGCTATGTTACCCAGGCTGGTCATGAACTCTTGCGTTCCAGCGAGCCTCCTGCCTCACCTTCCCAAATGCTGAACAGGCACCAGCCACTACACGCAGCCCAGCAGACAAGGTTTTTAAAGCAGTTAAATAATTATGGACATAAAAGAAGATATGCTCATAATATATTAAATAAGAAATCTCAGGAAGGGTATAAATAAAGCGAAAATTCTGAAACTGAAAAATTTAATACTGAAATTCAAAAATCACTGGGTAGGCTTAGGGTTAACACAGATTAGAGGAGTCTGTGAACTTGAAGACAGATCAATAGAAATTATTCCATCTGAAGAACAGGAAAGAAAAGATTTAAAAATTTCAGCAGAGGTTCAGTGTCCTGCTGGACAATACCAAAACAGACTAATATATAAGCAACTGGTGTTCCAGAAGAAGAAAAGAGAGAGAATGAGGCAGAAAATAGTTAAAGAAATAATTAATTTCCCCATATTTAATGAAAACCATAAGTCCTAGCAGGATAAACTTAAAAAAAAAAATACCCTAGTCTGTCTGCTCTATCTTGAGCTAATGAAAAAAAAAAAGTAAAAAAAAAAAAAAAATTAAAATGATAAAAAATACCCTAGGCACATCATAGCCAAATTTCTGAGAACCAATTTCAAAGAGAAAATCTGAAAGCAGCTACAGAAAAGTGACATTACTTAGAAGAACACGAAGACATGAAGAACTTTTTACAAACAACGGAGGCCAGAAAATAGTGAAAAGGCATTTAAAATGCTTAAAGGCTAAAACAAACAAAAAAGCCAACTCAGAATTCTATGTCCAATGAAAATATCCATCAAGAATGAAGATAAAATATTTTCAGATAAATGAAGATTGAATTTGTCACCAGCAGACTTGCACTATAAGATGCACAAGAAAGAAAAAAGAAATCCCTTAATGCTACACAGTGAGGTAGAGATTCAGGCAATCCTCGTCAGTGACAAGCTTCACTTCCTGTTACATCCCACCAACAGTTTTAGATTCAGTAGTTCCTGTACTGTAGTCCATTGCAAACGTTCATGCCTCCATGTTTCCTATGCCAAGAACACTTAAGAATGGAATGCTACCAGGCACTCAGCACTTTGGGAGGCCGAGGCTGGTGAATCACCTGAGGTCAGGAGTTCGAGACCAGCCTGGCCAACAGGGCAAGACCCTGTCTCTGTTAAAACTACAAAAACTTAGCCAGGCATTGTGGTGGGTACCTGTAATCCCAGCTACTCAGGAGGCAGGAAAATCACTTGAACCCAGAAGGCAGAGGTTGCAACGAGCCAAGATAGAGCGATTTTACTCCAACCTGGGTGACAGAGCAAGACTATCAAAAAAAAAAAAAAAAAAAAAAAAAAGAACCCAGAATTGCTCTTTGTTGCTTAAAGGGAAATACAGACATCATTGTGTTTTATTAAGATGTGAACCCAAGCTACAATTTTAACATTTCAGACTTAATCAAATTAAAGAGCAATATTCCACATCGATCAAAAGATCTGTGCTAAACCACAGAGATCTGTGTTGTCATTACCTTAGCTTTCACTAGGATAAACTCCTGCTATGGTGTGAATGTGTCCCTGAGAAGTTCATGTGGTGGAAATTTAATCTCTCTGCCCTCATTAACAGATAATGTCATTATCATGGGAGTGGATTCCTTATCATGAGTGGCTTTGTTATAAAAGTGAGCATTCTCTGGTTCTCGCTCTTGCCCTCTCACCATGTGATGTCCACCACGTCACGATGCAGTAGGAAGACCCTCAGCAGGTGCCAGCACCATGCTCTTGGACATCCTGCATAACTGTGAGGTACACTGTCTTTATAAATTACCCAGGCTGTGGTAAACTGTTACAGCAACAGAAAATGGGCTAAGGCAGGCCTATTACAGAGACCATTTCAAAAATGTTAGTATATACTTCAGCTAAGCAGGAGTACAACTTCTTGGTGGACATAATTATTTAACTATTTAACAAACACCTCAAACTCAGCATGTCTTCTAACCAACATACTCTTCTTTCTTCTATTCCCATCCTCTTAAGGAAACTATTCCCCACCTCTTAGTGAAACTTTTCCCCATTTGGTCAACAAAATCAGAAACATGCAAGTCATCTTAGTTTTTCCTTTCTCCTTCACATTAAATTAATAACTAAGTTCAGCTGGTTTCACTTTCTATTTATTTCTCAATCTTGTCCCATCCTTTTCATCCCTCTCTTCACTGTTATAGTTTATAATATAATGATTTTTTGTTAGACTATTACAATAGTCTTTTGATATTTCTGTATTTAGTCGTGCTCCTCTTATAGCTAACCTTCACAGTGCAGTAAGTGCCAGAAAATATGTGCCAGAAAAGGAAGCCTTGAAACTTGATTTCGTTTAAAAGGAAGAAGAGGGAGGCATTCAGAAAGAAGGAAAAACAGAAGCAAAAAGTACATCTGAGTGACTGTAACATGAAAACTAATAAGCAAGCCAGAATGGTCAAAGTGCTGTATTTGTGGGGATGTGATGAGATACGAATTAGGAAAAAATATTAAGCAATACAATGAAAAAGATCTTGGTGAGCCATGAACTGTAATTTGATTTCCCATTGATTCTCACATGCCAGGTTGATAAATGGTTTGAATCTGTGTCATGTCAAATTGTGTGGTTTAGTACCATCCCCCTTAGTACTATTCTTGTAGTAGTTAGTGAGTGAGTTCTCACGAGATCTGGTTGTTTAAAAGTGTGAAGAACCTCCCACCTCTCTCTCTGTTGTTCCTAGTCTGACCATGCGGCATGCCTGCTCCCCTTCTGCATTCCACCATGATTGTGAGTTTCCTGAGGCCTCCCCAGAAGTTGAGCAGATGCTTCCTGTACAACCTAGCATCATGCTTCCCGTGCAAACTGCAGAGCCATAAGTCAATTAAACCTCTTTTCTTTATAAATTACCCAGTCTCAGGTATTTCTTTATAGCAATGAAAGAGCAAACTGATACACAGATCAACCAAAAATCTTCTGCCAGAGACAGTACTCAGAAGGAGGAGGAAAAAAGATAATCACTTATGTAACAAATACTGAAAGATTTATGTTCATATTTACACATGTGCAAACCTTTCCATTACAAAGCCTGCCAAATGGAAGTATGTTCAGAAACTGAATAAAAATAAAGAATTCCTGAGCAGAGACCTTAATTATCTCTTTCACTTTTTTTTTTCTTTTTTTTGAGACAGAGTCTCACTCTGTTGCCCAGGCTAAAGTCCAGTGATGTAATCTAGTCTCACTGCAAGCTCAAACTCCCAGGCTTTGGTGAACTTCCCACCTTGGCCTCTAGGGTAGCTGGGACTACAGGCACATGCTACCATATCCAGCTAATTTTAAAATTTTTTGTAGCAATGTAATCTCACAGTATCGCCTAGGCTGGTCTCAAATTCCCAAGCTCAAGAGATCCTCATGCCTCAGCCTACCAAAGTGCTGGTATTACAGGCATGAGCCACATCACCTGGCCACCCTTTTACTTTCATAGTCTCATCTCAAAAGCCACTTTCTGCTTGAACCTTTCCCCACTAATCAAATTTTATATGTCTCTTCTGGACCTTCATAACACTTTTACTTCCTTAGTTCTCACTCTTTTTCACTATGAATGTCAAATCACCAAGTTGGCCAAATGTAAATTCTGTAACCTAAACTTTATCTCAGCTGTGAATAACCTAAAATTACCACATCATTACACTTACTGTGTTCCTGAACTGCTAAATGGTGCTGGTATATTATGAAGAAATGATACTGGGAAGACCAAACCCACTTTCTAGTCTTGTAGCTTTAGGCAGTTGTAATAAAGGAGGAGCCTGAGAGCTCTAAGAATGTGATGTGGAATCTATATTTGGTTTTATCACTACTTCTCGTCCCTAAGGATCAGTAATCTAGACCTTGCCATTTAAAATGATTTTTAGATGATACGCTGGAATTCTTTTTTTTTTTTTTTTTTTTTTTTTTTAAGATGGGGTTTCACCATGATGGCCAGGCTGGTCTTGAACTCCTGACCTCAGGTGATTCACCCACCTCAGCCTCCCAAAGTGCTAGGATTACAGGTGTGAGCCACTGATACACTGGAATTCTAAAATAAGCAACTTAAAGAACTGAGTAACAATGGGTAAACATTTCTAGTATTATAGAAGTAAAAGCTAATTGGCATTGACAGCAAGGAAAAATATACATATTAAATGGCAGATGTAATCAGTCACCTGTCGAATCGACATAGTACAGAGAATATACAGGAAGATGAAGGAACAGTCTGTGGTGTCATCTCCCAGCAGATTTCGATGAGACAGTCCTTGGATATAAGAAAGAGGGGTAAAAGGAAGCTTTGCCACCACTCTACCATCAAATCTAAAAGAAAAAAAAAAAAGAATTGTTATTTTTGGAAGACTGACAAGTTTCTTACTTCCAAAGAAGAATCTGGGACAGAAATAGAGCTTTAAGTCTCTTGATCTCTGAAAAACAAAGAAAGGGTGACATGCTAATAATAGACATGAACCTGAATACTGTGGTGTAAGGAAGAGCCTAGATTATTCTCATCAATCTTTTCCTAAATTAGTGGTTCTCAATTCTTTTGGTATTGAGACCCCTTTATATATACTGACAAATTATTTAGGACCCTAAAAACTTTGTGTTTATGTAGGTTATAGTTATTATTTACTGTATTAGAAATTAAAAATGAGAAATAAGTTTAACATTTATTTATTTATTTGAGATGGAGTCTTGCTCTGTCACCCAGGCTGGAGTGCAGTGGCGAACTCTCAGCTCATTGCAACCTCCGCCTCCTGGGTTCAAATGATTCTCCTGCCTCAGTCTCCCGAGTAGCTGGGATTACAGATGTGTGCCACCAAACCCAGCTAATTTTTTTATTTTTAGTAGAGAAGGGGTTTCTCCATGTTGGCCAGGATGTTCCTGAACTCCTGACCTCAGGTTATCTGCCCCTCAGCCTCCCAAAGTATTGGGATTACAGGCATGAGCCTGTAAAAATACAAAAAAATTGCCCAGCCAAAATATTTATTAATTTATTTTAAAAATAGCAAGGAATTCATTACATGTTAACATAATTTATTTTTATGTTTGGCTTAATAGAAAACAGCTAGAAATCATTGCTGCCTCAGTCGTTCGGCTATTGTGATATCACACATCATGAATCCTCTGAAAAACTCCACTGTACACTCTTTTTTTTTTTTTTTTTTTTTTGAGACGGAGTTTCGCTCTTGTTACCCAGGCTGGAGTGCAATGGCGCAATCTCGGCTCACCGCAACCTCCGCCTCCTGGGTTCAGGCAATTCTCCTGCCTCAGCCTCCCGAGTAGCTGGGACTATAGGCATGTGCCACCATGCCCAGCTAATTTTTTTGTATTTTTAGTGGAGACGGGGTTTCACCATGTTGACCAGGATGGTCTCGATCTCTTGACCTCGTGATCCACCCGCCTCGGCCTCCCAAAGTGCTGGGATTACAGGCGTGAGCCACCGCGCCCGGCCACTGTACACTCTTGAGAGAAAGAATGTTAAAAAAAAAAAAAGTAAATAATGTCACAGAATTACTGTGAAAATCATTCTGACTTCAAGACTTCTGAAAGAATCTCAGACTTCCAGGGATCCCAGATCACACTTTGAGAACCACTGTTCTAAACCATAGCACCAGTAAGATTTTGAGAACCTTCTTTTTGGGCCACGCATGGTGTAATCCTAACACACCTGCAATCCTAATACTGTGGGAGGCCGCCTGTAATCCTAACACTGTGTGAGGCTGAGGCGGGTGGATCACTTGAGGCCAGGAGTTCAAGACCAGCTTGGCCAACATGGTGAAACCCCATCTCACAAAAATACAAAAATTAGCTGGACATGGTGGCAGCACCCGTGGTACCAGCGCCTGTGGTACCAGCTACTCAGAAGGCTGAGGCAGGAGAATTGCTTGAACCTGGGAGGTAGAGATTGCAGTGAGCTGAGATCATGCTAGTGCACTCCATCCAGCCTGGGTGACAGAGCAAAGCTCTGTCTCAAAAAAAAAAAAAAAAAGAAAGTTTTTTTCTAAGACCCAAAGGTCCCAACTATACATATTAAGAAGGATAAGGCCAGGTACGGTGGCTCACGCTTGTAATTCCAGCTCTTTGGGAGGCTGAGGCAGGTGGATCATGAGGTAAGGAGTTCAAGACCAGCCTGGCCAAGATGGTGAAACCCTGTCTCTATTTAAAAACAAATAAATAAGCTGGGTGCAGTGGCTCAAGCCTGTAATCCCAGCACTTTGGGAGGCCAAGGCGGGTGGATCACGAGGTCAAGAGATCGAGACCATCCTGGCCAACATGGTGAAACCCCATCTCTACTAAAAATAGAAAAAAAAAAAAAAAAATCAGCCGGGCGTGGTGGCATGCACCTGTAGTCCCAGCTACCTGGGAGGCTGAGGCAGGAGAATTGCTTGAATCCGGGAGGCAGAGGCTGCAGTGAGCCGAGATCGTGCCACTGCACTCCAGCCTGGTGCCTGGCGACAGAGTGAGACTCTGTCTCAAAAAAATAAAAATAAATAAATAAATAAATAAATAAATAAATTTCCTACTGAAGTGTGGCCAGAAGAGAAAATTAAATAAATAAAAATAAATAAAAAATAAATAAGGATAAACATTTCTGAATAGGAATTTATAGAATATATAGTAGTGATGAAAAAAGCAGATTACTAAACTACATATACAATATTCTGAGATAAATACTTTTACTTAATTGTTTTTAGGTTTGAAAATAATTCCTCTTATTATTTATAAAATAGAAAAATGTTTCAAAAAGAGAAAAGCTGAGGCAGGAGAATTATTTGAACCCGAGAGGTGAAGGTTGCAGTGAGTTGAGATCGGGCCATTGCACTCCAGCCTAGGCAACAAGAATGAAACTCCGTCTCAAAAAAAAAAAAAAAAAGTACATCTATTCAATACAACATTATACAGCCATTTCAAAATAGTATTACATAGAAATTAAGATATATATTATGTTTTAAAAATTGCCACAGATTTTTGTGTGGACAAAAATTACAGCAGGTTATAAAACAGCCATTCTTGTGTATACAGGTTTATATTCAGCCTGGGCAAACTAGTGAAACCTCATCTCTACAAAAAATTTTTTTAAAAAATAGCTTCGGTCAGGCATGATGTCTCATGCCTGTAATCCTAGCACTTTGGGAGGCAGAGGCAGGTGGATCACCTGAGGGCAGGAGTTCGAGACCAGCCTGGCCAACATGGCAAAACTCTGTCCCTACTAAAAATACAAAAATTAGCCAGGCATGGTGGCGCATGCCTATAATCCCAGCTAGTTGGGAGGCTGAGGCAGAAGAATTCCTGGAACCCAGGAGGCAGAGACTACAGTGAGCCGAGATCACACCATTGCACTCCAGCCTGGGCAACAGAGTGAGACTCTGTCCCCACCCAAAAAAAAATTAGCCAGGCATCATGGTGTATATCTGTAGTCCCAGCTACTTGGAAGGCTAAGGTGGGAGGATCACTTAAGCACAGCAGGTCAAGGCTGTAGTGAGCTGTGACTGTTCCACTGTACCTCAGCCTGGGCAACAGTGTAAGACCCTGTTTCAAAAAAATAAAAATTCATATATACAAATATAAAAATGTTTGTATAACTATTACAGAAAGTAAAAATCTTGATGAATATACACTACATTTGAGACAGACAGTAATTTTACATTTTATACAGAGTAAAATGTATTTTTACTTTATATTTTATACCTGTGTATTTTTGAAATTTTTCCAATGACAATGTAGTATTTCATTTTGTTTCTTTCTTTGTTTTTGTTTCACCGTGTTGGTCAGGCTGATCTTGAACTCCTGACTTCAGGTGATCCACTCACCTCAGCCTCCCAAAGTGCTGGGATTACAGGCATGAACCACCATGCCCAGCCATTGTTTTCTAATACCTAGCACAATGCCTAGCACAAAATACACACTCAGCAGGTAGGAAGGAACGATAGACTAGGGGAAGAGATGCAGGGAGAGGGAGAGACAGGAAAGAAGCTGGAGAAAGGGAGTAAGAGGAAGGGAATGAAACGGGGAGTGAGAAAAATTCTAATACCTGCAGTACAGTTCAGATGAGCTTTGAAAAGGTAATACATGGGCCGGGTGCAGTGGCTCAATGCCTGTAATCCTAGCACTTTGGGAGGCCGAGGTGGGAGGATCACTTTAGGAATTGGAGATCAGCTTGGCCAACATGGTGAAACCCTGTCTCTATTAAAACTATAAAAAGTAGCTGGGCATGGTGGCACATGCCTGTAATCCCAGCTACTTGGGAGGCTGAGGCAGGAGAATCACTTGAACCCAGAGGGTGGAGGTTGCAGTGAGCTGAGATTACACCACTGCAATCCAGCCTAGGTGTCAGAGCAAGGCTCTGTCTCAAAAAAAAAAAAAAAAAAAAAAAAAAAAAAGGGCAATAAATTAATATCATCTTTGGATATATTCTCTCAAAAGAAGTTCCACAATTACTCAGGTCTGCTATATGCTGGTTTAGACAACAGTAATTTACCTTATCATTAAAGAAGATTATAGTTATTAAGACTCTATTTTAAGAGGCAAAAGATCTTTATATGACTACCTTCATTTTGAAGCAGCATGTTAGTAAGCAACTGAAAAATAGAGGGAACATATTAAATTCTTTATGGAGAACCCATAATGCCTAAGCCTTATGTCTTATACATAAAATACTGTCATATTAAGATGGTAAAAAAAAGCTATTGTATAATTGTATTTTACAAAAATTAAATTCTGGCCAGGTGTGGTGGCTCACGCCTGTAATTCTAGCACTTTGGGAGGCTGAGGTGGGTGGATCAGCTGAGGTTAGGAGTTCAGACCAGCCTGACCAACATGGCGAAACCCCATCTCTACTAAAAATACAAAAATTAGCCAGGCATGATGGCGCATGCCTGTAGTACCAACTACTTGGGAGGCTGAGTGAGATAGGAGAATCGCTTGAATGAAGGAGGTGGAGGCTGCAGTGAGCCGAGATTGTGCCACTGCACTCCAGCCTGGCTGACAGAGAGAGATTCCATCTCAAAAACAAACAAACAAACAAACAAAAAACACCAAAAAAAAAAAAAATTCCCTTGATTTTGATAATTGTTTTGAAGTTATATAAGAAAATGTCCTTAGGAAATATATAGCAAAGTAGTTATGGGAAAAGGAGCATAGCGCCTACAACATACTTTCAAATGATTATGAAAAATACAAAAATAGTGTATGGATGAGCACACATATAATAGAGAAAGTAAAGAGAGGAAAAGAAAAAAAGAAATGAAGCAAAACATTAACAATTGTGAATGTGGGAATGGATATACATACCATTCTTGCAACTCTTCTTAAGTTTGAAATTACATCAAAATAAAATGTTACCCAAAAAGTTCATGCTAACATACATACAAATACAGAGTAAAGTTATTACGCAAAAGCTTATAAAAGGACACTCACATGGAATTGAACATTCCCATTAGGGCAGTGAAACAAAAGCCAATTGCAAACATGGATTTCATTCGAACCTGTAATGAGACAAACAAATTGTCATTTTACATTTAAAAAAACATATCTAAAGCATACCTCAAAAGTTTTGGTTTCATGTCATTTTTTAAAAAAGAACTCCTTAGCAAAAGCTATAGCTGTTTTGGCTAACCCACCCTTCACCTCCAGTTCCTCTTCTTACCATCTGGTGAGGAAGAATATTGGGGTGGCTTTGTGGCCCAATTCTGGCCAGTGAGTTAATAAGTACTAACAAAACGTCTCTCAGTAAGTAAAAGAGAACTGTTGCACAGTTTAGATGTCCTGTGTTAAATACACAGAAGTGAAAAATCAATCAAGCTATATAAATAGCCTATCTATGCTTTAGGAAGATATGTCTGAATAAAGTCTACTCTTTATAAATAATGAGGAAATGGGTAATGAAGTCACTTTTCCTTATACTTCATAGTATGCCAGATACTGAGAACAAAAGGTCTCTTAAAGAACAAAAGAGGCAGGCACAGTAGCTCACACCTATAATCCCAGTACTTTGGGAGGCCAAGGCAGGTGAATGGCTTGAGTCCAGGAGTTCAAGACCAGCCTGGGCAACATAGTGAGACCCCATCTCTACAAAAAATACAAAAATAAGCCAAGCATGGTGACACACGCCTGTAGTCCCAGTTACTTGGGTGGCTGAGGTAGGAGAAGCACATAAGCCCAGGAGGCAGAGGTTACAGTCGGCCAAGACAGAGTCACTACACTACACTCCGGCCTTGGTAATAGAGTAAGATTCTGTCTCAAAAAAAAAAAAAAAAAGGAACAAAAGAAAAAGATTGAGTATTGTGCAGTGGCTCACACCTGCTATCCCAACACTCTGGGTAGCTGGGGCTGAAGGATCGACTGAAATTCAAGATCAGCGTAGGCAAGATGGCAAGACTTCATCTTTACAAAAAAAGAAAAAAAAATTAAAAATTAGCTGGGCATGGGGTGTAGTCCTGTAGTCCCAGCTACATGGGAGGTTGAGACAGGAGGATCCCTAGGGCCCAGGAACTCACAGTGGCAGTGAGCTATCATCAGGCTACTGCATTCCAGCCTGGGTGACAAAGCAAGACCCTGTCTCTCAAAACAAAAAAAGGAAAAGAACCAAGGACAGTAATAAAAGCCATTTATAATGTTCCAGCTCCTACATTGGGATTGCACATATGACTATAAAATCAAAGATTCGCTGGGCGCGGTGGCTCAAGCCTGTAATCCCAGCACTTTGGGAGGCCGAGGCGGGTGGATCACGAGGTCAAGAGATCGAGACCATCCTGGTCAACATGGTGAAACCCCGTCTCTACTAAAAATACAAAAAATTGGATGGGCATGGTGGGGCGTGCCTGTAATCCCAGCTACTCAGGAGGCTGAGGCAGGAGAATTGCCTGAACCCAGGAGGCGGAGGTTGCGGTGATCCGAGATCATGCCATTGTACTCCAGCCTGGGTAACAAGAGCAAAACTCCATCTCAAAAACAAACAAACAAACAAACAAACAAAAAAAAAAACAAAAAAACCCAAAGATTCAGCATTAACATAAGGAAGAAAAAAAGAAATAAACTATTTCATTTGAAAACCTAAGAGGGAACTAAGAACTGTGTGAAGAGGAAAAATCATGACCTCTGAGACAGTCTTAAAAAAAGCTATTTATAGTATTAAGATGAAGTTTAAGAGCAGGAGCATATTTTACTTCCATTTGGTCCAGGAACACCCATGATATTATTTATAGCCTTCATAGGTGATAGATTACTGAAAAGGTTAAGTGCAATGCATTTGATGCAAATCAGTCCTTTGCTAAAAACATTATGTGGTTTACCATGAAGTTATATTTAGGACTCTTACCATTGATAGATCTCTGTTGTTATTCTTCAATTTCTCTTCTTGTCTCTCTGCAAAGAATTAATGAGATGGTTAATACATACAATGCTGAGCACAGAGCAGTTGTTAAATAAATTGTCACTGTTTGGTGATTACAAAAGCACTCTGTCTCAATATCATTTAATAAGATGATGAAAACATCTGGGATATTGTATATTTTGTACTCAGAATTTTTTTTAAAAATTACCTCTGGTATTAAATGTCTTAACTCTATACATTAATATATATGCTTATATTACATCAATGGGAATTGCCAATCAGTTAATTTGCAAGTATAACATAATGATTGTATTTAGGTGTCTCAAATCAGTTATCCTTCTCTTACATTTTCTCCCTTTTTTCAATTTGTCTAAAATGGCATATAGTCTAAAATTATCAGCCAGTTGATAGGATGAGCTTAAAATCCAGAGTCTAGCTGGGAGATCCCAGTATTTTGGGAGGCCGAGGTAAGAAGATCGCTTGAGGCCAGGAGTTCAAGACCATCCTGGACAACATGGCAAGACCCTGTCTCTACAAAAACAATTTACAAATTAGCCAGCCATGATAGTGTGCCCTGTAGTCCCAGCTACTCGGGAGGCTACAGTGGGAGCATCACTTGAGCCCAGGAGTTTGAGGCTGCAGTGGACCATGAACATGCCACTGTACTCCAGCCTGGGTGACAGGGTGAGACTGTTTCAAAACAAAAACAAAAAACTATGCATTCTCTAAGTAGTCAACGTTTGGAATACAACCTCTATGAAATTTCAGGAAATTTCATGGAGACAATAATCTGGAAATATGCAGAAGATACATTTATATTCTAGAATGATTTCTTTTCCAAGGTGACTAGCAAAAGGGAAAATTAAAATTCAGAAAAGGAATACTCCAAATTGGAGGCTACATTTCTTGCGGCTATTGGAATAAACAATGATGGAATTGCTACTATTGGAATAAATAGCAATGATTACATCCATTCTGACCACAGAGTAAATAGGCCCTCAGCCAATCCAAATAACACAGAAAAAGGCCTACAATAAATGTATAAATTCAGGGCCCCAAATATATTAAATTTCAAAAATTTCCTCTCATATTTAAATCCAAGTCTTGAAGAAAAGAGACCAGATGTGGTAACCCACACCTGTATTCCCAGCTCTTTGGGATGCTGAGGTAGGAGGCTCACTTGAGCCCAGGAGTTCAAGGGTAACATAGAGAGACCCCAACCCTACAAAAAAACTTAAAAATTAGCCAGGCATGATGGCATATGACTATAGTCTGAGCTATTGGAGAGGCTGAGGCAGGAGGAGTTTGGGGTTGGCCATGAACATGCCACTGTACTTCAGCCTGGGGTGACAGAGGGCAACCCTGTCTCAAAAACAAAAACAAAAAAACAAAACAAAAAGAAAAGAGATACTTATCTCACTCAGTCAAGCTTCAGAATGTTGTAGATAATGTTTTCAAATATATTCCATGCTAGTACTACAAGTTATATTACATGTGGCTGAATTTTTCATAAGCCTAACAATTTCTGTGGTCTGACTTAATCTAGGATTAAAATGTACAAATGTAGAGAATGGATAGATTGTCTTTCAAGCAACTCGTCATAAATATTACATCTCATAATTTCTAATAAGATTTTGATAAGCAACTCTTCATAAATATTATTTCTTTTTATTTTTTGAGACAGAGTTTCGCTCTTGTTGCCCAGTTTGGAGTGCAATGGCACGATCTCAGCTTACTGCAACCTCTGCCTCCCGGGTTCAAGTCATTCTCCTGCCTCAGTCTCCCAAGTAGCTGTGATTACAGTCATGCGCCACCACGCCTGGCTAATTTTCGTATTTTTAGTAGAGAGGGGGTTTCACCATGTTGGTTAGGCTGGTCCCAAACTTCTGACCTCAGGTGATCCACCTGCCTCGGCCTCCCAAAATGCTAGGATTATAGGCGTAAGCCACTGTGCCCGGCCATAAATATTATTATTATTTTTTTTTTTTTTTTTTTTTTGAGACGGAGTTTCGCTCTTGTTGCCCAGGCTGGAGTGCAATGGCGCGCTCTCCGCTCACCGCAACCTCCGCCTCCTGGGTTCAGGCAATTCTCCTGCCTCAGCCTCCTGAGTAGCTGGGATTACAGGCACACGCCACCATGCCCAGCTAATTTTTAGTATTTTTAGTAGAGACGGGGTTTCACCATGTTGACCAGGATGGCCTCGATCTCTTCACCTCGTGATCCACCTGCCTCGGCCTCCCAAAGTGCTGGGATTACAGGCTTGAGCCACCGCGCCCGGCATATTATTTCTTATAACTTCTGATGAGATTTTTTTTGGGTGAGCAAACAATTCAGGGTTGCACTCCATGTTAAAATCATTTGAATTCAGATACTTTGTGTTGCCAATTTAAAGGCAGAGGGTAACCTGTCCTCCATTCTTATATCCCTCCTATTCTTTATAGCAAAGGTACTTGAAGGAGTTGTCCACGTTCAATGTCTTCATTTCCTCACCATGCATTATCTCCTTTTTTTTTTTTTTTTTTCTTTTTTTTATTGCATTTTAGGTTTTGGGGTACATGTGATGAACATGCAAGATTGTTGCATAGGTACACACATGGCAGTGTGCTTTGCTGCCTTCCGTCCCCTCACCTGTATCAGCATTATCTCCTTAATCTATATGATCTGGCTTCTGTCCCCCATCATGCCACTGAAACCAGTTTTGCTAAAAGCACTAATAACCTCCATTTCTTAGATACTTACCATCATCGATCAGGCCCTTCCTCCTCGCTGAAACTCTTCTCTCAACTTCTGTCACACTACTACTTTCCAACTTCTCTGGCAATACTGTTTCAGAACTTTACTTCCGTTGTTCCTTAAATTTCTGTTCCTCAAGACTCTCAGATGGCACAGTGGCTCATCCCTGTAATCCCAGCACTTTGGGAGGATGAGGTGGATGGATCACCTGAGGTCAGGAGTTCGAGACCAGCCTGGTAACAGGGCGAAACCCTGTCTCTACTAAAAATTCAAAAATTAGCTGGGTGTGGTGGTGCATGTCTGTAATATCAGCTATTCGTGAGGCTGAGGCAGGAAAATTGCTTGAACCTGGGAGGCAGAGGTCGCAATGAGCCGAGATGGCACCACTGCACGTCAGCCTGGGCAACAAGAACGAAACTCTGTCTCAAAAAAAAAAAACAAGCTAACAAACAGTAATCATTTATTTCCTGGTCTATTTTCCCTCTCTAAACAGAGCTTATAAAAATAGAATATTTTTCTACTTTGTTTCTCCAATGCCTTTAGGATTAACTGACACATATAAAGTAAATGTTCAATAGCATTTTGCCGTGAACATTTTTTAAATGAACAGACCATTTAAAAAATATCTGGGATCCTTACAATAACTGAAAAACTTTAATCAGAACAGGACATTGGCATAGTCTAATCTCATGGAATTCTCCCCTGGGCTGTAACAACAGTGACCTAGGTATATAGATACAGTTTCTGGAACAAATACACAATCTCACAACAATTTTTTCTCCTGATTTGAGAATCAAGAAATGTCATAACATATAAAAACAAATTGTATATAATCTTTTATAAATTGTCTTTCAGAAACAGAATTAAATTCTAAGTTATACTAAAAAAGTAAAAGCATATGATATGATCGTTATTTCTCAAAGTAGATCAAAACTACTCAGCAGAAATTTCCTACCCCTTGGTGGATTTCCATCACTAGTCAATTCTCAGTAAAGAAGCCATGGAAATGGCTGGGCACGGTGGCTCAAGCCTGTAATCCCAGCACTTTGGGAGGCCGAGGCGGGTGGATCACGAGGTCGAAAGATCGAGACCATCCTGGTCAACATGGTGAAACCCCGTCTCTACTAAAAATACAAAAAAAAAAGCTAGCTGGGCGTGGTGGTGCATGCCTGTAATCCCAGCTACTTAGGAGGCTGAGGCAGGAGAATTGCCTGAGCCCAGGAGGCGGAGGTTGCGGTGAGCCGAGATCGCACCATTGCACTCCAGCCTGGGTAACAAGAGCAAAACTCCGTCTCAAAAAAAAAAAAAAAAAAAAAAGAGATCGAGACCATCTGGTCAACATGGTGAAACCCTGTCTCTACTAAAAATATAAAATAGTAGCTGGGCATGGTGGCACATGCCTGTAATCCGAGCTACTCAGGAAGCTGAGGCAGGAGAATTGCCTGAACCCAGGAGGCGGAGGTTGCGGTGAGCCGAGATCGCGCCATTGCACTCCAGCCTGGGTAACGAGCGAAACTCCGTCTCAAAAAAAAAAGAAGCCATGGAAACAATGAACACAAGTAACTCAGACTTAAGTGGAAATAATCATCTCAGATATAAAAAAAACAATATGCTTTTACAAACTGTGCCAAAAGCCCTAAGCCATGTTCAAAAACCACAACTGTCATTTTACAAAACTCAAAATTTAAAAGCTAAGGGCAAAAATAGAGGCACTGTTTAAATTTGTCCTGTACACCTCACAAAATGGGTGAGAATCAAGTGTGATAAAGTATGCACGTGCTTTATAAACCATAAAAATAACAGAAACATGAGCTATCACTATTAATAATTTTATTATATTTTCATTATCTAAGAATTTTTTTCCAAGAAAACCCAAATTTCATTTTGATATCTCATCTTACCTATTTTCTTTTTCTGTTGTCGACCAGCTGACTCTGTTATTGTTTCCTTCTTCTTTTCCACTGTAAACAACATAGTAACACAGTAAAAATTAACTTCATTATACTGAAGAAACAAAGGATGCTTTATCACAGATGAACTGATGAAAGAAGCTTATAAGAAAGTTACACACTGACTTTGATTATGGTCACGATTAAGCTAACTGGTCTGCTCTCACAGCTACTGATGGTAAAAAGTAGGCACAATATTCTAAGAATGAAACAATAATTATAAGCATGATTAGTCAAATACCCATAAAGAATTGTATTGATACAATCATAATGAAAACAGACTATCAGCTGAGGATGATTACCTTAGCCAGTGTGAAAGCACCATTTTCAAATTCTCCTCTCTCAGATAACTAGGGTTAATTGTCACTCCATTCTCTTATGACAGAAGGTAGAAATTTATTCACTCAGTTATTGGCTGCCTAAGTAACTTCAGGCAGATGAAAAAAATATGATCCCTATCTTCTAAAGAATAATCTAGTCAGGGGAGATAATCAAATGACAATTACAGTAAAGTGTCAAGATCAGGCGTCCCCAAACTACGGGCCCACGGGCCGCATGCAGCCCCCTCAGGCCATTTATCCGGCCCCCTGCCGCACTTCAGGAAAGGGCACCTCTTTCACTGGTGGTCAGTGAGAGGAGCACAGTATGTGGCAGCCCTCCAATGGTCTGAGGGACAGTGAACTTGCCCCCTGTGTAAAAAGTCTGGGGACGCCTGGTCAAGATAGATATATGCACACTGCAGGAAAATCAGGAGAGGCAAAAAAAGCTAAGACCGGCCAGGCAAGGTAGCTCACACCTATAATCCCAGCACTTTGGGAGGCTGAGGTGGGCGGATCATCTGAGGTCAGAAGTTTGAGACCAGCCTGGCCAACACATAGTGAAACCCTGTCTCAAATTAGCTGGGCGTTTTAGCAGATGCCTCTAATTGCAGCTACGTTGAAGCTGAGGCAGGAGAATCCTGGATTTTGCAGTGAGTCGAGATAGTACCACCCTACTCCATCCTGGGCAACAGAGTGAGACTCTGTCTCTCAAAAAAAAAAAAAGCTAAGACCAATTTTTCTGATGCATTTCAATTACTATCATGATTAAGTAACAGTAAGCTTTCGAAAAATAGTGTGATATATATTTATAATATTATTTTTACTATCCTTAATTATCTGTAAATGGACTAGGGAGAAGTCAAAAATTACTTTTACTTAGTTTATATTTTCTGTTACCCCTATTATCTTAGTATACTAATAGCAAACAGTACAGTAGAGGGATTATTTCTAAAACTTACATTAAAAAGAATTAGCAGGTACAGCACTTTCCCTTAGTACGTGAAGTTTGTCCCTGAATTCTTTTCTTTTTTGAGACAGAGTTTCCTTCTTGTTACCCAGGCTGGGGTGCAATGGCGCAATCTTGGCTGACTGCAACCTCCACCTCCTGGGTTCAGGCAATTCTCCTGCCTCAGCCTCTTGAGCAGCTGGGATTTCAGGCACGCGCCACCATACCCAGCTAATTTTTTGTATTTTTAGTAGAGACGGGGTTTCACCATGTTGACCAGGATGGTCTCAATCTCTTGACCTCATGATCCACCTGCCTCGGCCTCCCAAAGTGCTGGGATTACAGGCGTGAGCCACTGTCCCTGAATTCTAAAAGCAAAATTGATATAAAAGCAAAATTGGTATCACTGCTTTATCCAAGAGTTGTAAAATTCAATTTGACTCCAATACTGCAAATGAAATTTCTGCTGGCCAAAATAAAACATGGGGTGTGTGTGTGTGTGTGTGTGTGTGTGTGTGTGTGTGTATGTGTGTGTGTGTGTGTGGTGTGTATATGTGCATTATATGTATGTTCTAAGAGACTTGAGATCAGCCTAAGCAACATGGCAAGACTCTGTCTCTACAAAAAAATTAAAACATTAGCCGAGTGTGGTGGCACATGCTTGTAGTTTCAGCTACTCAGGACGCTGAGGCAGGAGGCGCTCTTGAGACCGGTAGCTTGAGGCTGCAGTGAGCCGTGTTTGCACCACTGTGCTCCAGCAGATGCGAGAGCGAGACCTTGTCTCAAAAATAAAACATCATGTCTGTGGAAAGAGAGCGAGAAATATTTTGAATGAACATACTAGTGAAAGATCATTTAAAAAAACATCAAATTTCACATTTTAAAATGTTTTAAAAATAACATTTTATGCCAGGTACAGTGGCTCATGTCTGTAAGCCCAGCACTTTGGGAGGCCAAGATGGGAGGATCATTTGAGTTCAGGAGTTTGAGATTAGCATGGGCAACATAGCAAAACCTCATTTCTAACAAAACTACAAAAATCAGCCAGCCATGATGGAGCACTCCTGTGGTCCTAGCTACTCAGGAGTCTGAGGTGACAGGATCACAGGAGCCTGGGAAGTCAAGGCTTAAGTGAGCCATGATTGGGTCACTACAATCCAGCCTGGCTGACAGAGCAAAACCCTGTTTCAAAAAAATGATAATAATAAAAATAAACATTTTTATTAAAATGTTATAAAGATAACATTTCAAAAGACAAAATGGATAGAAAACACTTCATGTTTTAGTCTTTATCATTATTATTAAACAAAGAAACAAAAATATTTCTTTCTCACTCCAGGACTATAACACATCTACTTAGCATTTAACCATGACTGCATAAAAAACAGGGCAATAGGCCGGGCGCGGTGGCTCATGCCTGTAATCCCAGCACTTTGGGAGGCCGAGGCAGGCGAATCACAAGGTCAAGAGATCGAGACCATCCTGGCCTACATGGTGAAACCCCATCTCTACTAAAAATACAAAAATTAGCTGGGCATGGTAGCGTGCACATGTAGTCCCAGCTACTTGGGAGGCTGAGACAGTAGAATTGCTTGAACCTGGGAAGCAGAGGTTACAGTGAGCCTAGATCGTGCCACTGCACTCCAGCCTAGTGCCTGGCAACAGAACAAGACTCTGTCTCCAAAAAAATAAAAATAAAAATAAAAAAATAGGGCAATAAAAAGACAGAAGGCTAGAGAACAGAAACATAAGACAATTCTATAAACATTAGTCTGGACTTCTAGCAGACCAGACTGAGACTAGATAAATATTTTTTAGGGATAAATTAATCTAATGTTTTTCAAACTTCATGAGGTTGTGATGAAACCTCAGTGTGTTGACATTTATTCATCAGAATCTCACCTGACAGCAAGAAGTAAAAATGTCAGAGTTGACAAAAATAAAAGATGTCTATTATGAAACACATTTCTGTCCATGACCTGGTATTCCTGCATTCTGAATTCCAGAGTTCTGCCAAACAGTTTATAAATTATTCTATAAGATTTATCCTATTTCACCATAAACAACAGAAATACCTCATACTTCACAGCAATTCATACTTAGTAAATACTCTCTCAATTTTGTTACAAGAACCAAGTTATATATACTGTACTTTTAATCTTTCTCATTTACTGAAGTATCCTTTCATTAGTATATATTACAATAGTAACACAATAAAAGGAGAGCTACTGATAAGTACATCTATAAGCCCAGGGACCACCTGAGTCAACCAACTCACTGCCTTTAAGAAAGCTTTTTTTTTTGCTGGGCGCGGTGGCTCAAGCCTGTAATCCCAGCACTTTGTTTGGGAGGCCGAGGCGGGTGGATCACGAGGTCAAGAGATGGAGACCATCCTGGTCAACTTGGTAAAACCCCGTCTCTACTAAAAATACAAAAAATTAGCTGGGCATGATGGCTCGTGCCTGTAATCCTAGCTACTCAGGAGGCTGAGGCAGGAGAATTGCCTGAACCCAGGAGGCAGAGATTGCGGTGAGCTGAGATCGCGCCATTGCACTCCAGCCTGGGTAACAAGAGCAAAACTGTCTCAAAAAAAGAAAAAAAAGAAAGAAAGCTTATTATTACTATTTTTTTTTTTTTGGTCAAAGGCAACTCAGAAGAACTGTTTTTTGGATACCAGTATTCTTTTTAAAATGCCAAGGACCAGATCAGTACCAAGGAAAGTAACCTACATCAAATTCTGATTCAGGCCGGGCGCGGTGGCTCAAGCCTGTAATCCCAGCACTTTGGGAGGCCGAGGCGGGTGGATCACGAGGTCGAGAGATCGAGACCATCCTGGTCAACATGGTGAAACCCCGTCTCTACTAAAAATACAAAAAACTAGCTGGGCGTGGTGGCACGTGCCTGTAATCCCAGCTACTCAGGAGGCTGAGGCAGGAGAATTGCCTGAACCCAAGAGGCTGAGGTTGCGGTGAGCTGAGATCGCACCATTGCACTCCAGCCTGGGTAACAAGAGCGAAACTCCGTCTCAAAAAAAAAAAAAAAAAAAGAAAAGAAAAGAAAAGAAGAGAGAAGCTAAATCAGGCCTATAAGGAACCATTCACCTTGTACATTAGCTGAGTCCTGTGAAATTCCTGCTTTATTTCAAAGGTCACAAACCCTGCTTGTTTTTAATATTCTCCTCAAACACCTCTTCAACTTCCTAACCCAACTGAAACTTGGCTTATCTCTGAAGACACCACTTACCTTGACACCAGTCATAATGACCTACCATCCTCCAAACATGCCCGAAATGTTAAGATTTCCATATTTTTGCTCATATGTTATTTCCTTTACCTGGAATTTCCTTTCCCCATTTAATTCTCTATCCAAATTGTGAATATCCACAAGGAACTGCAAGGCCATCAGGATTATGAAGGTTACCATGGTTCCTCACAACTGAATGAAACCGCTTCTGTTTTTTTTTAAAGACAAGTCTTAATCTGTTGCTGAGGAGGCAGTGCAGTGACACCTTCATGGCCCACTGTGGCCTCAACCTCCTGGGCTCAAGGGATCCTTATGCCTCAGTCTCCCAAATAGCTGGGTATATAGGTGTGTACCACTATACTCAGCTTAATTTTTCTGTAGAGACAAGGTCTCCCTATGTTGCCCAGGCTGGTCTTAAACGCCTAGGCTTAATCCTGCCTCAGCCTTCCAAAGTGCTGGGATTACGGGAGTAAGCCACTGCGCCAGGCTGACCCTCTTCTTTAGAACCACCACAGCACATAACATACATCTGCCACATCCCTAACTTCCCTCTAGTTGGTATTACATATTTTGCATAAAAGTCCCGCCTCGGCCTCCCAAAGTGCTGGGATTACAGGCTTGAGCCACCGCGCCCGGCCAAGTCTTCTATTTCTAAATAGGATTCAAGTCAGATTCATCTCTGTATCAGTTGGTGCTCTTAAAATATTTACTGTGAACATGGACTTAATGAGCTTGACGTGTTGAAACTATTTCTAATGTGTTGCCATACTCACATTTTTTACTTTGTTTTTCCACTTCTGCCTTCAGTCTCTTGTACTTGTCTGTCCTGTAAACCAGGACCCAGGTTATGCCTAAAACATTAAAAGCAACATGTTAATAAATGACTGGAACGATCACAACCACCTATTATTAGCTGTTACTGTTGGAGAAAGAGGAATTCCAACTTTTCACTTTGTATTTACCCATAGTTAACTTTTTTCAAAGGCCAATACAACTGACTCTTAAGCCAAAACAACTGTAACTTGATGTGAAGGTGTCTCCACAAATAAGCAAGTGAAATCTACCTAAGACCAAAGAAAACGCACCAATAGACTCCATACTCCCCTCCTGCTCCCGTTCACGAGTTGTCCAGAGATTCCCTGGAGTGGAGTATATGAGCCTCCCAAGCAAGTAAGGCTCGCGATCTTTCCCCAATGGCGCTAGGGACCCCGGGGCCCTCCCTCCCGGGGACTGATCAAACGTCTGAGAAATAGCCGCTCTCACCCTCGGCGAGCAGAGCCGTGCACACAGAGATAAACACGATGAGGAGCGTGTCCGCGAACATGGTGCTCATCTCGCACCTTCGTCCCTGCACTCCCACCCGCCAGGTGGAAAGCGCTCTAGAGCCAGGGAAAGTGAAGGGGAAACGGCTTCCGTAGACTCCGCCACCACCGAGTAACACACCAACTCTGACAGCCCGAAGATCGCACTTCCCCTTCCGGGGCACAGCCCCGGAAGGGCTCGCGTCGGAAAACTGTTTGACCAAGAGAATCTAGAGGAAACCAACCCGCAAATCACTGGAGCTGAAGGGCTAGTTCTCAGGCTGAATCTCGCGAGAATTGGAATTTGAGCCCCAGAGCAGGACCGTGGCGGGGGCTAACTTGCCCTGTAGTTTTTGCCGATTGGGATGCTGGCGCGCGTCTTTTTCTCGGCGAGAACCAGTTATTGGGATAGTCTTGGCACCCACCTCAGTTCCACTTCTTTGGTCGTAGTATTAATTCAGCTTGCGTTTGCCGTGAAGTAAGAACCGCAAAAGTACTGAATGCCTGGGTGTAGGTGCCAGGCCATGGACTCGAAGCTGGGGCTGCGAAATGAATGAATTGTGGGCCGCTGGCCTCAAGGAGCGAATGCCAGCGCGAAGGAGAGAAGCTTGTGCATACGCTCTGTTAAGGGTTTTAATAGAGGTATTACACCACAGTGCTGCGTGACACGGTTGAGAGGGTGCTCAGAAGCAGCTAATGAAAGGAATTGAAGCAGTGCCCTGGAGGAGTAGGAGTGCTTTTGGAAAAAGCAAAGGATTTTCAAAATGGAAGTTGAAAGACACGGATGCCTGAAAATTCATCATGTGATAGAGCAGTGAATAATGTGTTTAGAGAAGGAGTCATAAACCTAGATGCCTAGACTGGAGAGAGATATAAATTACCTTATGCAAGCTGAGCCTGAAAAAATGGTGGAAGGTAGTGTGATGGATAAGGGAGCATTAAGTTCATCTGAAAAGAGAATTTGATACTCAAATCCAACCCATTTCTCTAGGAGAATGAGCATCCAGTTTCTGATTTGTCTTCGTTTCTCGGGAAAATCCATATACCATGGGTTTTATGTGAAATTTAAATTTATAAATGCTAGTAACTTATTAAAATTCAAAAATGCCTTAGAAGCGTGATTTCAGCCATTGTAGACGTTTTCAGCTTTTTCAGACTGGTGTGTATGTGTATGAAAACCTGGAAGCTGGCTGAGCTGTATCCTCTTGTACTTTCTATCATTAGTTTTTTTAAACTCTACTGCACTTAAATTTATAATTCTCCTCAACACTACTTTTGACCTTTTTTAGCTTTATGTGCATTTCTTGTCTTCTACACTTAGCAGCAGAGACCCTGTCTCCTTTTTAAGAAACATTATTGAGCTTCTACTATATGTCAAGAACAGTGGTCGGTAAGGTAGAGTCAAAAGGATGGTTAAGAGAATATTCCTGACTTCCAAGGCCCCAGGGAGATTACACAATATAATAAGTTATTATAGAGGTATTTTTAAAATGTTGACAGGGTATAGATGAGAACAAGATTTTTTCTTCCTGGGTAGTTGGAAAGGTTTCAGAAAGATCACATGAGCTAAACCTTGATTTGAGCTGTTCGGACAACGATAGGTTTTTATTCACCTTTGTATCACCCAAGGTAAGTGCTGAGGTAATGATAAGAGCATGACCTTAGAAATCAGACCTGATTTTCAATTCTGGCTCTGCCACTTGCTTGACAGCAGTCCTAGAACCTATTGTTTAGCATCTTTGAGCCTCAGAAATGGTGGTAACATGAACTGCATAAAACTGTTAGGAAGATTGTGGAAGCATTTCAAGCAGTCCTTGGTACACATGATTCATCAGATTCAACGTGCTATTCATTGTAAGATGCATCATTATTTTATCTACTACCTAAAAGGAAAAAACAACTAATTAAACCATGACACAACATTGATTGTCAGATGAATCCCATTCAGAGATGTTAAAATAGGAAAAAATAAGTCTTAGAATCAATGAAATATATTAACTAATAAGCAGTTATTTCTGTGTAAATGTTTACACCCATGGACTGGTAGGATCCAGTTCCTTTTCTAAGGTAGTGATGTCATGACACTATACCCCTTGTTTACGAACAGTGCCAAAAGGGCCAGGCGCGGTGGCTCATGCCTGTAATCCCAGCACTTTGGGAGGCCGAGGCGGGTGGTTCACGAGGTCAAGAGATCGAGACCATCCTGGGCAACATGGTGAAACCCCATCTCTACTAAAAATACAAAACATTAGCTGGGCATGGTGGTGTGTGCCTGTAATCCCAGCTACTCAGGAGGCTGAGGTAGGAGAATTGCCTGAACCCAGGAGGCGGAGGTTGCGGTGGGCCGATATCGCGCCATTGCACTCCCCCTGGGTAACAAGAGCGAAACTCCGTCTCGGGGAAAAAAAAAAAGAACAGTGCCAGAGACAAATCAAGATAACATCTTTTCTTGATTCTACTAGTTTTCTTTATCATATTCCCAAATTCTCTAAGCTCCCAGTTGCACTATCTAATTTTTAGATTTCCAAGTTTTCCCTGTGAGGACTGGTCTCCCAAAGCTCAGTGACCTCCTCCGGTCTCTGGTACAATAGCAAGACTTTTGTCCTGGGATTTAATTTTACTATTCTCTTGCACCCATAATTTTGTTTCCAGTTTATACTTGATGTTGTGGTACATCTTCAAGTAACTTTCTGTGAAAGGTGAATGGGAGCTAGGCTTGTTCTTACGTTATTAGCAGAATTAGTAATAATAATACTGTTGTTGCTTTGGGGTTTTGTTTTGTAGAGACAGGGTCTCAGCCAGGCGCAGTGGCTCATGCCTGTAATCCTAACACTTTGGGAGGTTGAGGTGGGTGGATTGCCTGAGCTCAGGAGTTTGAGACCAGCCTGGGCAACATGGCAAAACCCCACCTTAAAAAAAAAAAAGAAAGAAAGAATCAGGGTCTGACTTTCTTGCCCAGGCTGGGTCTCAAACTCCAGGGCTCAAAGCAGTCCTCCTGCTTCAGCCTCCCAAAGTGTTGGGATTACAGGCATGAGCCACCATTCTCAGCCAATACTATTCTTCATTTTTATTCATTTGTTTATTTATTTTTTGAGATGGAGTCTTACTCTGTCACCAGGGCTAGTGTGAAGTGGCACGATCCCAGCTCATGGCAACCTCCACCTCCTGAGTTCAAGTGATACTCCTCCCTCAGCCTCCCGAGTGGCTGGGTTTACACATGCACCACTAGGCCCAGCTAATTTTTATATTTTTTAGTAGAGATGGGGTTTTACCTTTTTGGCCAGGTTGGTCTTGAACTCCTGATCTCAGGTGATCCACCCACCTCTGCTTCCCAAACTGCTGGGATTACAGGTGTGAGCAACTGTACCTGGCCCAATACTGTTTTTTTGTTTTGATTTTTTTGAGACAGAGTCTCTGTCTCTCACCAGACTAGAATGCAGTGGCACAATCTTGGCTCACTGCAACCTCTGCCTCCTGTCTCAGCCTCCTGAGTAGCTGGGACTGCAGGAGCACGCCACCACGCCCAGCTAATTTCTCTATTTTTAGTAGAGGCGGGATTTCACCATGTTGGCCAGGATGGTCTAGATATCAGCCTCGTGATCTGCCCACCTTGGCCTCCCAAAGTGCTGAGATTATAGGCATGAGCCACTGCGTCTGGCCCCAATACTGTTCTTTAAATACACATTTAATACCAATCTAGGCATTGTAAAAGATGATAAGAGAATTATAAATCCCTACTTACACTCTGAGATTTGAAACAATATGAACTTTCCATTTCAATTTTAGCCCCACTACATGTAAGCTACCTTTCTAAGTTACAAGTTATTTAATTTCTCTGAGCCTTGTTCTCTTAATGAATAGCACCACCGTCTAACTGGTTTTCAAGCCAAAAATAAGGGAACTTTCCTCAGTAACTCCCTCTTTATCTCACATGTTTACTTTCCAAGTTTCATAGATAGCCCTCTTTTCATGTCTTTTTTTCCACATCTTTCAGTCTCCTCTACTACACTTCAATTCAGATTTCATGATCTCCAGTTGTATTACGGCTTTCTAGCTGGTCTCCAGTTATATACCCCATTCTGTCCCATCAGGCCATTCTTCTCATTTAGGCATTAGTCATCTTTGTCCAATACAAAGATTGGACAAAGATGACTGGGTGTGGAAGATTGGGAAGAAGAAGTTGGGGACAGCTCCCAGATTTCTTTCTTGGATATCTGAATACATATCAGAGAAAACAAAAGAGGAATCAAATTTTTAGGAGAATATTATTATTATTTTTCCTACTAGGCTAGCAGGACTAGATGAAGACCTTCAGAAACCTTGGGCACTGAGAAAATCATGGAAGTCTCTTCCCAAATATAAATAAAAATAAAATACTAGGCCGGGTACGGTGGCTCATGCCTGTAATCCCAGCACTTTGGGAGGCAGAGGAGGGTGGACCACGAGGTCAGGAGATCAAGACTGGCCTGGCCAATATGGTGAAATCCCATCTCCACTAAAAATATGAAAATTAGCTGGGTGTGATGGCAGGCGCCTATAATCCCAGCTACTAGGGAGGCTGAGGCAGAAGAATCACTTGAACCCAGGAGGTGGAGGTTGCAGTGAGCCGAGATCGTACCACTGCACTCCAGCCTGGCGAGACTGTCTCAAAAGCAAAACAAAACAAAAAACTAAGGTGAAATAGATTTTTAATTATTACGTTTGAAATCTTACCCTTTTTCTAAATGTTTTCTCTCTGAGTTTGTGTTATGTGTGCCCTAAATACATGTTTCATCTGCTGGTTGGATAATCCTGTACTGTTGTGTTTTCTTGCTGTGTCACCCAGGCTGGAATGCAGTGACTTGACAATAGCTCACTGTAACCTCGAACTTCCAGGGCTAAAGCAGTCCTTAAGCAATCCTTCCACCTCAGCCTCCTGAGTATCTAGGAGTAGATGATTAACTAGTGTGTGCCACCACGGTTAGCTAATTTGTGCATGTGTGTGCACTCGCGTGTAGAGCTATAGGGTCTCGCTATGTTGCTCAGGCTGGTCTTCAACTCCTGGTCTCAAGCAATCCTCCTGCCTTGACCTCTCAAAGCGCTGGGATTGTAGGTGTGAGCCACTGCTCCTGGCTGAGCACTGGAATTTTTTTGTAGGACAGAGACTGTGGTGTTCATTGTTGCATCTTCAGCTTTTGGAACATGGTCTAGGACAGAGAAGCTGCACAATATGTATTTATTGAATGAATGAATGATGCTTTTGGGAGAGAAGACAGTGGGTTGGATAAATATCTTGGAAGAATTGGAAATTTTTGGTGGACCTTGAAGAAAAGGTAAAATTCAATTAGGATACAAGCAGTGATCAGCAGCATTGAGTTGGGAACTACCCCCAACCAATCTTTGTATTTTTTGTAGAGATGGTATTTCACTATTTTGTCTAAGCTGTTCTCAAACTCCTGGCCTCAAGTGATCCTTGAAGCCAAAGTGCTGGGATTACAGGCTTGAGCCACCGCGCCCGGCATGTCATCGTTTTTATTCAATTCTCAAAGGTGTTTATAAACCAATAAAGGTTAAGAATCACTTATGTTGTACATTTGAAAGACTAATAGAAAAGCTTAAGCTTGCCGGATGCGGTGGCTCAAGCCTGTAATCCCAGCACTTTGGGAGGCCGAGGTGGGCGGATCACGAGGTCGAGAGATCGAGACCATCCTGGTCAACATGGTGAAACCCCGTCTCTACTAAAAATACAAAACATTAGCTGGGCATGATGGCACGTGCCTGTAATCCCAGCTACTCAGGAGGCTGAGGCAGGAGAATTGCCTGAACCCAGGAGGCGGAGGTTGCGGTGAGCCGAGATCGAGCCATTGCACTCCAGCCTGGGTAACAAGAGTGAAACTCCGTCTCAAAAAAAAAAAAAAAAAGAAAGAAAGAAAAGCTTAAGCTTAATGCTGTAGCAAATTAGTCTCCATAAATTTTCTACTACAGCACTCATTAGGAGCAGAAGACAGGGAATGAGACCCTAAGATTCAGACATGAGGTCTGAAGCTTGGGATTTTATATTTATCCTAACATCATATGTAAATTTTGCTATTATGGGACTGGTATTAATGCTTCCTTATAAAAAGATATTCAGCCTCATCAGTATCAGGGAACCATATTTGGGACCAATCTATTTGGTTAGCAAAAATTCAAAAGTTAGGCCATGATATTGGAAAGGAAGAGGTAAAATGACTTGTTTACAGGCAGCATGATCCTTTATATACAAAACCCTAAAAATTCCACCCAGAAAACCCTGTTAGAATTTAAAAACAAAGTTGCAGAATGCAAAATCAACACAGAAAATTTAGTTGCATTTCAATGTAAAGTTTAAAAAGGAAATCTTAAAAATTCCGTTTAAAATAACATCAAAACAAAAATACTTGTGAATAAATTTAACCAAAGAGGCAAAAGACTTGTACACTGGAAACGACAAATGTTAATAAAAGCAATTAAAGAATACACAAATAAATGGAATGACACACTGTGTTCATAGATTGAAACAAGATGTTAATACTACTCAAAGTGATCTACAGGTTCATTATGTAATCCCTGTCAAAATCCCCGTGACTTTTTTTCAGAAATAGAAAAATTCATGCTGGCCAGGCGTGGTGGCTTACGCCTGTAATCCAAGCACTTTGGAGGCCAAGGCAGGCAGATCACCTGAGATAGGGGGTTCAAGACCAGCCTGTCCAACATGGTGAAACCCCGTCTTAAAAAAAACTAAAACTAAAATTAAAAAAAATAATAAAAAGAAAAAAGAAAAATTCATGCTAAAATTTTTATGAAAACTCAAAGTACCCCAAGTAGCCAAAACAATTTTGCAAGAGAAGAAAGTTGAAAATCTCATACTTCCTGATTTCAAAATTTAACTATAAAGCCACAGTAATCAAAACACTGTAGTTCTGGCATAAGGATAGACATACAGAATAAAAAACCCAGAAATAAACCTTTACATATATGGTCAATTGATTTTTGACAAGGCTGCCAAGACCAATCAATCAATGGAGAAAAGATATCCAGTTTTCCCCGTTTTCACTTGTAGATATCCAGTGTTCTTAACACCATTTATTGAAACGATAAATAATCTAAATGATAAATCTAAATATCTAAAAAACAATCTAAAAGATAAATAACCTAAAAATATCCTTTTTTTTTTTTTTTTTTTTTTTTTGGCCAAGTGCACTGGCTCACACCTATAATCTCAGCACTTTGGAAGGCTGAGGTGGGCAGATCACCTGAGGTCAAGAGTTCAAGATCGGCCGGGCCCGGTGGCTCAAGCCTGTAATCCCAGCACTTTGGGAGGCCGAGGCGGGTGGATCACGAGGTCGAGAGATCGAGACCAACCTGGTCAACATGGTGAAACCCCATCTCTACTAAAAATACAAAAAATTAGCTGGGCATGGTGGCACGTGCCTGTAATCCCAGCTACTCAGGAGGCTGAGGCGGGAGAATTGCTTGAACCCAGGAGGCGGAGGTTGCGGTGAGCCGAGATCGCGCCATTGCACTCCAGCCTGGGCAACAAGAGCGAAACTCCGTCTCAAAAAAAAAAAAAAAAGAGTTCAAGACCAACCTGGCCAACATGGTGAAACCCCAGCTCTGCTATAAATGCAAAATTTAGCTGGGCTTGGTGGCAGGCACCTGTAATCCCAGTTACTCTAGAGGCAGAGGCTCGAGAATCACTTGAATCTCAGAGGCAGACGTTGCAGTGAGCCAAGATCGTGCCCCTGCACTCCAGTCTGGGTGACAGAGTGAGACTCTGACTCAAAAAAAAAAAAAGAAAGAAAGAAAGAAAAAAAACATCCAGTTTTCCCAACACCATTTATCTTTTCAGTAGATGATGAATTTTGTGCATGGATATCCAGTTTTCCCAACTGGATATCTTAACTTTAAGATAGCCACATGTAAAAATTAACTTAAAAATCGGCCGGGCGCGGTGGCTCAAGCCTGTAATCCCAGCACTTTGGGAGGCCGAGGCGGGTGGATCACGAGGTCAAGAGATCGAGACCATCCTGGTCAACATGGTGAAACCCCATCTCTACTAAAAATACAAAAAATTAGCTGGGCATGGTGGTGCGTGCCTGTAATCCCAGCTACTCAGGAGCCTGAGGCAGGAGAATTGCCTGAACCCAGGAGGCGGAGGTTGCGGTGAGCCGAGATCGCGCCATTGCACTCCAGCCTGGGCAACGAGCGAAACTCCGTCTCAAAACAAAACAAAACAAAACAAAACAAAAAAAAAAAAAAAAAAAAAATTAACTTAAAATGGATCAAAAACTTACATGGAAGTGCTAAAACTCTAAAACTCTTAGATGAAAACAGGGAAACCTTCATGACATTAGATTCGGCATGATTTACTGAATATAACACCAAAAGCAAAGGCAACAAGAAATAAATTAGATGTTATCAAAATTAAAAATTTTTGTTCATCAAAGGACACAACGGTGAAAGGTAACTCATGGAACAGGAGAAATATTTACAAAGCATATATCTGGTAAGAGATTAGAATACATTTTAAAATCCTAGAATTCACCAAAAAAAAAAAAAAAAAATCCAATTCAAAAATGGGCTTGAAAGAAAAAAAAAAAAGAAAAAAAAATGGGCTTGAACAAAAATGGCCTTGAACAAAGGTTTCTCCAAAGAAGATAAACAAATGGCTGATAAACCCATGAAAAGATGGTTAACGTAACTAATTAAGAATTGCAAATCAAACCACTTCACACTCATTAGGATGGCAGTTATTAAAAAACAAAACAAGTATTGGTGAAGAAGTGAAGAAAGTCGACCCCTGTGCATTTCTGGGGTGAATGCAAAATGATACAGGCAGGATGGGAAATCAGTATAGTTGTTCCTCAAAAAATTAAACATAAGGTCAGACACGGTGGCTCACACTTATAAACCCAGCACTTTGGGAACCTGAAGCAGGTGGATCACATGAGCCCAGAAGTTTGAGCCCATCCTGGGCAACATGGTGAAACCCTGTCTCTACAAAAAAAAATACCAAAATCAGCCAGGTGTAATGGTACCTGCCTGTAATCCCAGCTACTCAGGAGGCTGAGGTGGGAGGATCACCTGTGCCCAGGAGAATGAGGCTGCAGTTAGCCATGAGCATGCCACTGCACTAAATATAGAATTACCATAGATCCAGCAATTTCACTTCTAGGTATCTACCCAAAATAACTGAAAGCAGGGACTTCAACAGATATTTGTATATCCATGTTCATGGCAGCGTTATTCACAGTAGCCAAAAGATAGAAGTATCCTAAGTGTCCATCAGTGCATGAATGGATAAAAGAATATGGTATATACATACAATGGGATATTATTCTGCCTTGAGAAATTCTATAACATGGATGAACCTTGAAGATATGTGAAGTGAGATAAGCTAGCTACAAAAGAACAAATAATGTATGATTTCTCTAATATCAGATGTAAACCAAAAGTGTCCAAGACAGGTCTCAATCCATTTAGGAAGTTTATTTTGCCAGGGATAAGGATGTGCCTGTGATACAACCTCAAGTGGTCCCAAGGTTGTTGGGGTACAGCTTGCTTTTATACATTTTAGAGAGTCATGAGACATCAATCAATAAATGTAAGATGTACATTGGTTTGGTCTGGAAAGGCAGGACAACTTGAAACTGGGGCTTCCACATCATAGGTAGATTTTTTAATTTTTCTGATTGTCAATTGGTTTAAAGGGTTATCAATAGAAAGGAATGTCTGGGTTATAGTAAGGGGTTTGTGTAGACCAAAGTTTTATCATGCAGCTGAAGTCTCCAGGTAGCAGGCTTCAGAGAGAATAGATTGTAAATGTTTCTTATCGACTTTAAAAGTCTGTTCTATCAATAATTCCAAAGGAGAGGAGAGTATAATGAGGCATATCCAGCTCCCCCTTCCCATAATGACCTGAGCTGGTTTTTCAGGTTAACTTTAGACTGCCTTTGCCCAAGAGAAGGGTTCCATGCTGATGGCTGGTGTGGTGGTTGGAGGGGGGGATTATTATTTTATTTTTGGTTTATACCAAAAATTTTATAACTTATGCCTTGTAATTTTATTTTTGATCTAGAGTAGTATTATCCACTGGGACAAAAAAGTAGAATGGTGGTTTCCTAGGCTGGAGGAGGGGAGAATGGAGAGTTATTTATTTATTTTTTTAAAGACGGGGTTTCACCATGTTGGTCAGGCTGGTCTTGAACTCCCAACCTCAGGTGATCCACCTGTCTTGGCCTCCAAAGTGCTTGGATTACAGGCGTGAGCCACCACGCCCGACCTGGAGAGTTATTTTTAATTAGATACAGTTTATTTATTTATTTTTTTGAGATGGCATCTCACTCTGTCGGCCAGGCTGGAGTACAATAGCGCAATCTTGGCTCACTGCACCCTCCAGCTCCCGGGTTCAAGCAATTCTCCTCCCTCAGCCTCTCAAGAACCTGAGATTACAGGCACGTGCCACCATGACTGGATAATTTTTTGTATCTTTAGTAGAGATGGGTTTTCACCATGTTGACTAGGCTGGTCTTGAACTCCTGACCTCGTGATTCACCCACCTCGGCCTCTAAAAGATCATCAGAATACCTTAATCATTCCTGATGGGAGTGTAAATTGGCACAGCCCTTTTGGAACAGTTTGGCATTATCCTGTAAAGATAAACATTTGCATGCCCGCCCTTTGACCTGCCAGTTTGCTCCTAGGCATATACAGAAAATAAACTTTTTTTTTGAGACAGAGTTTGCTCTGTTGTCCAGGCTGGAATGCAGTGGCACAATCACAGCTTACTACATCCTTGGCCTTCTGGGCTCAAACTATTCTCCCACTTCATCCTCCTGGTGGCTGAGACTACAGGCTAATGCCACCATGCCCAGTGAATTTTTTATTTTATTTTTTTGGTAGAGACAGGGTTTCACTATTGTATTAGTTCATTTTCTTTTTTTTTCTTTTTTTCTTTTTTTTTTTTTTGAGACAGAGTTTCGCTCTTGTTACCCAGGCTGGAGTGCAATGGCGAGATCTCGGCTCACCGCAACCTCCGCCTCCTGGGTTCAGGCAATTCTCCTGCCTCAGCCTCCCGAGTAGCTGGGATTACAGGCACGTGCCACCATGTCCAGCTAATTTTTGTATTTTTAGTAGAGACGGGGTTTCACCATGTTGACCAGGATGGTCTCGATTTCTTGACCTCGTGATCCACCCGCCTCGGCCTCCCAAAGTGCTGGGATTACAGGCGTGAGCCACCGTGCCCAGCCTGTGTTTCTTTTTTTAAAAAATTAGTCTGGAAGCCTTAGATAGATTCATGTGGGAGAGAGATCACATCCAGGGAAACCAACTATTAGGCTGTCACCATAACACAATTTTTAATGAGGGATCTCTTAACTAGTAAGTGGTATTAGCAGAAATTAAGAAGAAAGAGCAAATCTAAGAGCATTGGTGGTTTATAGAATTAAAGATATTGGCCGGGCGCGGTGGCTCAAGCCTGTAATCCCAGCACTTTGGGAGGCTGAGGTGGGTGGATCACGAGGTCAAGAGATCGAGACCATCCTGGCAACATGGTGAAACCCCATCTCTACTAAAAATACTAAAAATTAGCTGGGCATGGTGGCGTGTGCCTGTAATCCCAGCTACTCAGGAGGCTGAGGCAGGAGAATTGCCTGAACCCAGGAGGCGGAGGTTGCAGTGAGCCGAGATCGCGCCATTGCACTCCAGCCTGGGCAACAAGAGCGAAACTCCGTCTCAAAAAAAAAAAAAAAAAAAAGAATTAAAGATATTATGGTTCTTAGAATCAAACAAGATGTGCCAATTATAAACAAACAAAATAATTAAAAAACGAAGTGAATAAGAGACTACATCAACAAATCTACAGTTTCTATCAGGGACATTTCAAGATCTTATATGATTTTTTTTTTTGAGACGGAGTTTCGCTCTTGTTACCCAGGCTGGAGTGCAGTGGCACCATCTCAGCTCACTGCAACCTCCGCCTCCTGGGTTCAGGCAATTCCCCTGCCTCGGCCTCCTGAGTAGCTGGGATTACAGGCATGTGCTACCATGCCCAGCTGATTTTTTGTATTTTTAGTAGAGACGGGGTTTCACCATGTTGACCAGGATGGTCTCGATCTCTTGACCTCGTGATCCACCCGCCTCAGCCTCCCAAAGTGCTGGGATTATAGGCTTGAGCCACCGCGCCCGGCCCAGATCTTGTATGATCTTATACAATTCTTTTTTTTTTTTTTCTTTTTATTATCTTTTCTTTTTCTTTTTCTTTTTCTTTTTTTTTTTTTTTTTTTTGAGATGGAGTTTCACTCTTGTTACCCAGGCTGGAGTGCAATGGTGCAATCTCGGCTCACTGCAACTTCTGCCTCCTGGGTTCAAGCAATTCTCCTGCCTCAGACTCCCTAGTAGCTGGGACTACAGGCATGCGCCACCGTGCCCAGCTAATTTTTGTATTTTTAGTAGAGATAGGGTTTTACCTTGTTGACCAGGATGGTCTTGATCTCTTGACCTTGTGATCCAGCCGCCTTGGGCTCCCAAAGTGCTGAGATTATAGGCGTGAGCCACCACACCCAGCCTACAATTCTCTTTAGAAAAAGAATGCATGATTATGAGTCAAAATTAGGTACAAAGTGAATATTTATCTAGAAGGGACCAATGCAAATAAGTAGCCCACTCTTTTGTTTAATTTTAACAAATGTTTGAAGTTTAATTTTAATAACTTCATGATAAATTTGTCTCTGGATTTGAACCTGATATTGTGACAAGCCTGCCATAGAGTGGTTGGGAAGTCCTCCATTGGGAAAGAAAAATATAAAAACTTGGCCGCGCGTGATGGCTCACGCCTGTAATCCAAGCACTTTGGAGGCCAAGGATGGCGGATCACCTGAGGTTAGGAGTTCAAGACCAGCCTGACCAACACAGTGAAACCCCATCTTTAAAAACAAAAAACAAAAAAAAAAATTAAAAAAAGAAAAATATAAAATCTTTAGTTTGACTAAACTTTTATGATCTTAGAAGGAGGCCTTAGAAAATGCATAAATACCTAAACAAATCCACATTCCTTTTCTCATGCGTGAGTTGGGGCATTCTTTTTTTTTTTTTTTTTTTGAGACGGGGTTTCACTCTTGTTACCCAGGCTGGAGTGCAATGGCGCGATCTCGGCTCACCGCAACCTCCGCCTCCTGGGTTCAAGCAATTCTCCTGCCTCAGCCTCCCTAGTAGCTGGGACTACAGGCGTGCGCCACCATGCCCAGCTAATTTTTGTATTTTTAGTAGAGACGGGGTTTCACCGTGTTGACCAGGATGGTCTCGATCTCTTGACCTCGTGATCCACCCGCCTCAGCCTCCCAAAGTGCTGGGATTACAGGCGTGAGCCACCGCGCCTGGCTGGGGCATTCTTAATAGAAACCTAAAATCTGAGGTGACCTTGTGCATCACAAATATGCACTGTCATGCTTACTCAATATTCCCATGATACATTGTTGGCCAATAATCCACTTTTGCTCACTATTGAGACTCTTACCCTTCACGTTAGTGATTTACTCTGCTGCCAAAAAGGCATTGATTTTACTCACACAGAAACATAAATACCATAAGCAATACTGTTGAATGTTCAGAGCTTCACGTCCCTGACTTTAGGCCTTTTCAGGAGGTCCATCTCAAATTGACTTACACATCTATCACAGGGTCTGTTCTATCACGGATTCTCAAAAATGTCTGTGAAAGAGACGAAATGCATGCTCTGTATACGAAAGCACAGGAGACCAGGCGCGGTGGCTCACACCTGTAATCCCAGCACTTTGGGAGGCTGAGGTGGGCGGATTACTTGAGGCCAGGAGTTTGAAACCAGCCTGGGCAACAAGGTGAAACCTCTTCTCTACTAAAAATACAAAAATTAGCCAGGCATGGTGGTGGACAACTATAATCCCAGCTACTTGGGAGGCTGAGGCACAAGAATCCCTTGAACTCAGGAGGCAGAGGTTGCAGCGAACCAAGATCATGCCACTGCACACCAGCCTGAGCAACAGAGTGAAATTGTCTTGTAAAAAAAAAGAAGAAGAAGAAAAAAAAGCACAGGGAATTTTTCACTTTCCATTAGTGTGGTACAGATAACGTATGCTTTCCCAGTTAGAGGGAAATGACTCCAAAGCGGTACCCAGACTTCTTTCATTCACTTCAATATGATTCTCTCATTTTTCTGTGGTCTGTTCTCAGTGTTCTCTCTTGAGCCCCATGGGAATCATTGTTTCCATGTGTTCTGAACATGGAGAAAGGCTGATTGACTATTTCAGATAAAACCTCCTGAAGTGACTATACTGTGATGATCTTACCTCTTTGGGAGGCCTGATCTTCAACTTTGAAAGTTTAGAAAATTGATTATATGGGTTTATATGATAGTGATCAACTTCCAAGAAATTTAACTGAAAGAAAATGACTTTACCACTGGCATTTAGACTAATGCTTACCACATAGTAGGTATTCAGTTGGCTAAGTTAATGACAAAAGAAGAGACAATTAAACGAAAGTTGGTTGGAGGTAACAGATAATTTAGTATACATATAGGACTTTTGAAAAGCTGAAAAAATAGGTCAAACTTTGAATTGCAGATAAACGCAAATCCAAACTTTATTCAGGAGACAGTAGGAATGGGGCTTTTGAAGATTTTAGAGCCAAAAAAAGTGACACGATCAAAGTGGTGCCTTAGGAAAATTAATTTGACAGTACAATTCAGGATGGATGGCAGGTTAGCAGACTATTAATGAAGTATAGGCATACGGAAAATAAGAGGCTGAATTGGGATGTTATTGGAAAAAGAAGACAAATACAAGAAACTAGAAAAGTAATTCACAGGACTAATTTGACATGGCTTGGAGGATAGGAAAAGAACAGAAATGATTAAAATCATTCGGTATTTCTAGAGTAGCAGATGGAAGAATGAATCTGTAACAAAAAAATGTTATATAAGCTCAGCTTGGTCTTGTATGCTCTTTGTCAATCTTTTTATTTATCCCCTTCACTAAATCTCTGTCCAATTCCCTTTTCAGAATCTTTCCTATGTCTCTCACATCATTTACCACATTGGAGCTCATCTCATTTGTATTCAATAACCACACTTCTTTCTTCTCAGAAATGTAATTTGTGGTATATTCTTTCTCTTGCCCTGTGTTTTATTTTGGAAAGTTTCTAGTGTTTTCACTAATAAAGTGTTACTTTTTTTTTTTTTGAAATGGAGTCTCGCTGTCACCCAGGCTGGAGTGCAGTGGCACGATATTGGCTCACTGCAAACTCTGCCTCTCAGGTTCAATTGATTCTCCTGCCTCAGTCTCCCAAGTAGGTGAGATTACAGTTGCCTGCCACCAAGCCCAGCTAACTTTTGTATTTTCAGTAGAGACAGAGTTTCGTCATATTGACTAGGCTGGTCTTGAGCTCCTGACCTCAGGTGATCCGCCCACCTTGGCTTCCCAAAATGCTGGGATTACGGGTATGAGCCACTGCACCCAGCCAATATATTGTTACTTTTATCCAGTGTATTTTTCACCTAAGAAATTGTAGTTTTCATTTCTAGGAGTTCAGTTTGGGACTTTTTAATGTATTTCCTGCCTCTACTTAACATATTTAGACTTTCTTCTAGCTTTTCAAAATATAGAATGCAGTTATAATACTGTTTTTAACTACCCTCCTTTATCCAAGAATCTCAACTAACTCCAAGTAGGATAAATATAAGAAGAAAACCATATAAACGCACATTACAATCACATTGCTGACAACTACTAATGAAGAGAAAATTGAACAACAGATAGAAGTAAAGATGATCATGGTGGCTCATACTGTAATCCCAGCACTTTGGGAGGCCAAGGCAGGAGGATGGCTTGAGACCAGGAGTTCAGAACCAGCCTGGCAACATAATGAGACCCTGTCTCTACCAAAAGTTTAAACTTTGAATAATTAGCCAGGTGTGGTAGTCTCAGGTATTCAGGAGGCTGAGGCAGGAGGATCGCTTGAGCCCAGGATTTTGAGGCTGCAGTGAGCTATGAGCACACCACTGCACTCCAGCCTGGGTGACAGCAAAATACAGAGTCTTAAAAAAATTAAAATTATAAATAATAAGTGTATATGCATTTGATTCAGAGCTTCAAAATATATGTAGGAAAAGCTGACAGATCTGAAGGAAAAACAGATAAATCCACATTTATACCAGATAATAGTAGACAGAAAATCACTAAGGATATAAAAGACTTGAAGAACATTATTAGCAAAATAGATTTGACATCTAAATGTAAAAAAATGAAACCATACAAGCCCTAGAAAAAAAAAAACAGGATGAATTTCTTTAGAACTGGGAGAAGGGAAAATCTTTTCTTAATTATTACTCAAAATCAGAATAAATTACAATAAAGGCTGACAATTTGAAAAACATAAAGATTAAAGTAAAAACCATTTAGATAGGTACAAAAAGCACCATAAGCATAGCAAAAGACCAATGAAAAACAGAAGATAATTGCAGCTCATACCACAGACAAAAGGCTGATTTGTCTTAAAAACAGAAGATAGGCCGGGCTCGGTGGCTCAAGCCTGTAATCCCAGCACTTTGGGAGGCCGAGGCGGGTGGATCACGAGGTCGAGAGATCGAGACCATCCTGGTCAACATGGTGAAACCCCGTCTCTACAAAAAATACAAAAAATTAGCTGGGCATGGTGGTGCGTGCCTGTAATCCCAGCTACTCAGGAGGCTGAGGCAGGAGAATTGCCTGAACCCAGGAGGCGGAGGTTGCGGTGAGCCGAGATCGCACCATTGCACTCCAGCCTGGGTAACAAGAGTGAAACTCCGTCTCAAAAAAAAAAATAAAAAAATTTAAAAATTTTAAAAAACCAGAAGATAGGGGCCGGGCGCGGTGGCTCAAGCCTGTAATCCCAGCACTTTGGGAGGCCGAGGCGGGTGGATCACATGGTCAAGAGATCGAGACCAACCTGGTCAACATGGTGAAACCCCGTCTCTACTAAAAATACAAAAAATTAGCTGGGCATGGTGGCGCGTGCCTGTAATCCCAGCTACTCAGGAGGCTGAGGCAGGAGAATTGCCTGAACCCAGAAGGCGGAGGTTGCGGTGAGCCGAGATCGCGCCATTGCACTCCAGCCTGGGTAACAAGAGCGAAACTCCGTCTCAAAAAAAAAAAAAAAAACAGAAGATTACACTAAAAGCATTATAGGACAATGGATAAAATTTGAAAATAGGGCCGGGCGCGGTGACTCAAGCCTGTAATCCCAGCACTTTGGGAGGCCGAGGCGGGTGGATCACGAGGTCAAGAGATCAAGACCATCCTGGTCAACATGGTGAAACCCCGTCTCTACTAAAAATACAAAAAATTAGCTGGGCATGGTGGCACGTGCCTGTAATCCGAGCTACTCAGGAAGCTGAGGCAGGAGAATTGCCTGAACCCAGGATGCGGAGGTTGCGGTGAGCCGAGATCGCGCCATTGCACTCCAGCCTGGGTAACGAGAGCAAAATCTCCGTCTCAAAAAAAAAAAAAAAAAAAAAAAAAAAAAAATTTGAAAATAGTTCACAAAAAAAAGATAGCAAATGTTCCTTAAATATATGAAAAGATAATTGAGCTCACTCATAGTAATAGAAAGTCTATTGAAAGCAACACTAAGACATTATTCCTTAGCTATCATTTCATCTCAACTATCAAATTGTCAGAAATCAAAAAATGTGATAGCACATTCTGTTAGCATGGCTGTGAATTATCAGACATTCTCATACATTACCAATGGCAATGCAAAATTGTACAACCCCGTGCAAAGGAATTTAGCATTATCTAATTAAGTTATATATGCCAATCAACTTTCAGGAAACTATCTTGAAGAGACATTTCCATATATAAAAATATACTTCAAAGATGTTTCATTGCAACATAATTTGTAATAGCAATGGATTAGAAACAACCCAAATGTCCATTGGTATGGGATTACTGAATAAACTATGGTTTCACTATTTAACTCAGAGTTTGAATTTAGCATCACTAAACGTGACATGATGTGCCTTCTGTAAGATGTATTATGAAATTCATAGCATTGCCTATAAAGAATTCCTGTCAAGCTTGTTTTCATCTGAACTTAATCAAGATTTTAGTCTTAATTCCCAGTTTTCAGGAAATATAGAGGATTCAGGGATTAGATAGTGACACCATGAAGAAATAATTAGACAAATCGAGAATATGGTGCATTCCACAAGAAAATAGTTCTACCCTCTTTTAAAAAAATCAATGTTACAAAGAAAAAATGTGACAATATTTTCTGCATCTTACAAGTCTGAAAAGGCAATGAAGTGCAATGAGAGAAACTTCATTAGTTCTTGTTCATATTAAGCAGGTGTAAGACATATTTTGGGGACAGGTGGGGAAATTTGAGTACAGACTGAAAGATGATTTTAGGGAATTTGTATTGTGGTTATATAGGGGAATGTCCTTATCCTTACAACAGGCATATTATAGCTATTATAGCATTTAGAGTGAAGTTTGATGTCTGCAGTTTATTTTAAAATGATTCCAAAAAAGTAGGAAAAAGCAGATATTGTAAAAAATGCTAGTAATTGTTGGACCTAGGTGAAAGACACTTGCTCATTGTACTGCTCTCCCAAGTTTTCTGTTTGAATGTTTTTATTAAAATATTGTAATTTTTCACTATAATTTGTCTAAATGGAGCTTTTTTCTTCTCTATCTTGTAGGCACCTTGTCAAGCCTTTCAATCTGTGGACTTTCACCTTCCATTAGTTCCAGGATATTCTTGTCATTTGTCCAGATACTCCCTCCCCTTCATTTTTTTCCTTCTTGAATTCATATTACATATATTGGTTTCAACATTACCATTTCCTGACTCCATATGGATTTTCTTTCCTATTTTACCTTACAATTTTTTTTTTTAATTCTTAGAGTTTTTGACCTTATCTTCCAGCTCACAAGTTTGTTCTCTGTATTTACTCATTTTTCACATTACTCCTTTCAAAGAGTGTTTTTCTTTCAGGCTGTGTGTTTGGTTCCCAGCATAATGTTCTTGTTCTTTTTTCCTTTTCCCAATATCCTCTCTTAACTCTTAAAGGATATTTAATATGTTTATTTTAAATTTTTGTTGTGCTTGGTCTATTAATTCTGTTAGAAAGTTTCATTTTGTTTATCCTGTACAATGCCTGTACTCCTCAGATGTTTGGACATCTCCCATTGTCTGCCCATAACTCCCACCTCACCTCCTGTCAGGGAACTCTGCCCCTCATGGAAGCTTGCACCGCTGCTCTGTCTCTTAAGAGTTGCCTTTTTGCATTCACTTGAGGTGAGAGGAGGTGGGGAAGGATCCAGAGGAAACAGTTGGAGCCAACTAATCTGCCTGCACTTGTAATTACCTCTTCCAGGTTCTCACACTGCCCCAGTATTGCCTGGGCACTAGCCTGATGCTGGTATTACTGATATTTTTCTTCTACACGGTAGAGAAAGAGTAAGCAATGATGTGCCCAGCTCAATGTAGGGGAGAAAGAAAAAGACAGACACAAGTAAATTCTCATCCAGAATATCTATTTTCATGACCCTGGTGCTCTTACTTGTTCAGAATGCCATTTCCTTCCATTCAGAAACTGATAAACTCTTTTTACTCCCAAAGCTTTCTTACAGTAAGCATCCTCAGAGTTGGGTTGAAGGAGGAAGACATGCTAATTTTCCATCTTGTCCCCAAAAGGTCATTTTTGCATGATATTTTACTTTTTTTTTTCTCTCAGAGACAGAGCCTCAGTCTGTTGCCCAGGCTGAAGTGCAGTGGTATGATCATGGCTCACTGCAGCCTTGAATTCCTGAGCTCAAGGTATCCTCCCACCTCAGCCTCATCAGTAGCTGGGAATACAGGCACACATCACCACTTCTGCCTAATTTTTAAATCTTTTTTTTTTGCAGAGACAAGGTCTCACTGTGTTGCTCTGGCTGGCCTCAAAATCCTGGACTCAAGCAATTCTTCTGCCTTGGCCTCCCAAAGTGCTGGGATTACAGGCATGAGCCACAGTGCCCAGCCTAGGAATCACAACAAATTGTACAGCCACCATACCTGGTCTAGTGTTTTACTTTTGAATCCTTTTCCTTTTTTTTTTTTTTTTATCCTTTCCCTTTTAAATAATTTTCTTGCGAAGTGTCAGTTTATGTCACCACTGATGTTGATTTTCTCTTCTACAATTATTGTCTACTTCTACAACATGCTTGTTTTTGTCAGTGGCTTTTCTTGTGATTTGAGCAGCTCTTCATTATTGTTTTCTCTGACTTTCTGAATGTCCTACATCTTTTTTTTTTTTTTTTTCTGATACGGAGTTTCTCTCTTGTTACCCAGGCTGGAGTGCAATGGCGTGATCTCGGCTCACTGCAACCTCTACCTCCTGGGTTCAGGCAATTCTCCTGTCTCAGCCTCCTGAGTAGCTGGGATTACAGGCACGCACCACCATGCCCAGCTAATTTTTTGTATTTTTAGTAGAGACGGGGTTTCACCATGTTGACCAGGATGGTCTCGATCTCTTGACCTCGTGATCCACCCGCCTCGGCCTCCCAAAGTGCTGGGATTACAGGCTTGAGCCACCGCGCCCGGCCCCTGTCCTACATCTTTTACAAAAGATTTTCAATTTTACTTTTCGAACAGTTTGGAATAAATTTGCAAATAGATTAATGGGGACAAAAAGATGTTATGTAAGGAGGGTTGCTTAAGAACGAATTTTACAAATGACTGTGGTTCATTGGCAAACATATATTAGGTAACTTTTGCTTCTTAATGCAATCTCTTAACTGTGGGGACTTTTCTAATGAGACCTTGACTAATAAGGAACCCTACAGGCATTTAATAGGACAATGGTGAGTCTTACATGAGCTAATGCCCATGAATCTCTTAGCATTTGTTCCTGGCACAAGTAGAGTTGATTACTTAATGCTTTGTGTTGCTGCTGTGTACTGTAATACCACATCACACAGTATTATAATTGCTTAATTGTTTACATACCTATATTTCCAAGAATCTGTAACTCCTTAAAGGTAGAAATTCTTTCGAATCATTTTTTTTTCTCCTAATACCCAATATGGTACACGTCATATATGGTAAACATTCAAAACATATTGAGTCAGTAAATGAAGGAATGAATGAATAGATATTTCCCTCATCTACTTAGCCTCCCTCACTTAGAAGCTATTTATTCTAGGCCCTGAAACAATTTTGTTTTTTGCTTTTGATTTAAAAAGTTACTGTTTGTTTGGTTGGTTTGGCTTTTTTTAAAAGACAAGCTCTCACTCTTTCACCCAAGCTGGCGTGTAGTGGCTCAAGCATGGCTTACCTTCCAGGCTCAAGTAATCCTCTCACTTCAGCCTCCTGAGCAGCCGGGACCACAGGCATGTGCCACCACTCCTGGCTAATTTCTCCTTATTTTTGTAGAGACACAATCTCCTGTGTTGCCCAGGCTGGTCTCGAACTCCTGGACTCAAGTGGTCTTCTCGCCTTAGCCTCCCAAAGTGCTGAGATTAAGGCAGGAGCCGCAATGCCTAGCTTTTGTTTAATGAGACAAATATTTGTATACTGCTATAAAATATCCTCCAAGATATAGCAATTGTTTTTTTGTTTTTTTGTTTTTTGTTTTTTTTTTTTTGAGACAGAGTTTCACTCTTATTACCCAGGCTGGAGTGCAATGGCGCGATCTTGGCTCACTGCGACCTCTGCCTCCTGGGTTCAGGCAATTCTCCTGCCTCAGCCTCCTGAGTAGCTGGGATTACAGGCACGCACCACCATGCCCAGCTAATTTTTTGTATTTTTAGTAGAGACGGGGTTTCACCATGTTGACCAGGATGGTCTCGATCTCTTTTTTTTTTTTTTTTTTTTGAGACGGAGTTTCACTCTTGTTACCCAGGCTGGAGTGCAATGGCGTGATCTCGGCTCACCGCAACCTCCGCCTCCTGGGTTCAGGCAATTCTCCTGCCTCAGCCTCCTGAGTAGCTGGGATTACAGGCCCGCGCCACCATGTCCAGCTAATTTTTTGTATTTTTAGTAGAGACGGGGTTTCACCATGTTGACCAGGATGGTCTCGATCTCTTTTTTTTTTTTTTTTTTTTTGAGACGGAGTTTCGCTCTTGTTACCCAGGCTGGAGTGCAATGGCGCGATCTCGGCTCACCGCAACCTCTGCCTCCTGGGTTCAGGCAATTCTCCTGCCTCAGCCTCCTGAGTAGCTGGGATTACAGGCACACGCCACCATGCCCAGCTAATTTTTGTATTTTTAGTAGAGACGGGGTTTCACCATGTTGACCAGGATGGTCTCGATCTCTTGACCTCGTGATCCACCCGCCTCGGCCTCCCAAAGTGCTGGGATTACAGGCTTGAGCCACCGTGCCCGGCCTGTTTGTATTTTTTTTTTAATTTTGTTTTAGACTAAGTCTTGTTCTATCACCCAGGCTGGAGTGCAGTGGCACAATCTGTGCTCACTGCACACCCTCTGCCTCCCCGGGGTCAAGAGATTCTTGTGCCTCAACCTCCCGAGTAGCTGGGATTACAGGCACGTGCCACCATGCCCAGTTAATTTTTGTATTTTTAGTAGAGATGGGGTTTCGCCATGTTGGCCAGGCTGGTTTTGAACTCCTGACCCCAAGTGATCTGCCCACCTCAGCCTCCCAAATCCCAGCACTGCTCATTCCAACCAAAGTGCTGGGATAACAGGTGTGAGCCACCACGCCTGGCAGTAATTGTTTTTAAATACAGAATAGTCTGTGGCATATGCTACGTGTGTGTGTGTGTGTGTTATATGCACAGTCTATCTTCAGAGAACATGAGAAATCAGTAAGAGTGTCTTTGGGGAGGAACATTGGAAGACATATGGGAAAGATTTACTTTTTTCCTGTATACTCTTTTTTTTTTTTTTTTTTTTTGGTGCCGTGTCTCGGCTACAAACCAAATTTGCTGCGGCCACTCCTGTATGCTCTTTAGTATTATTTAATTTTTTTCTTGTGCACATATTACCTATTCTCTGTCTATATGTATTTTTAAATTTTACATTACAATTTTTCTTTAACATTTCTGAAACCTAAAATAACTGGTAAATGGGAGGAGTGGGATGATGTTGGAAGATGATAAATTTAGGTTAGAGAAGTATTTGAATATGGGTTTGTTACTTGCATATATAGAAACATTTAAAAGTAAGAGTTTAAAAATGTTTGTTCTAGTCTTCATTTACCTAAAGGCTTACATGTTGCCTATTTAAAATCGGCCTAAGGATTACAGAGAACTAAAAATTAGATTGGACTTAACAGTTATACTTTTTGTGTTTCTAAATGATTTCCATACTTTTCATCATATAATCTGCCTTTTCTATGAACTTTGCACCTCTGGCCACACTAGGTTTTGTTTCCTTGCCTTTTCACTCCAACTCTTGCATATATAACTTACATACAAACATGCTGAAATATCCCAATTTTTTTTTTTTTTTTTTTTTTTTTTTTTTTTTTAGAGATGGGGTTTCACCATCTTGGCCAGGCTGGTCTTGAACTCCTGACCCATCTTGGCCTCCCAAAGTGCTAGGATTACAGGCGTGAGCCACCGCGCCTGGCCAAATATCCCAAATTTTAAAAGCTATATATAATTTAAGATTTCTTCCTGAAACATGGTAGACCTTGTCAGTCCCCTGCCCGCCTTTGGGTCTGACTATTGTATTTATGCCAACAACTTCCAGCTGCCAAAGATCTGGCAACAGAAGCCTCTGGCCCTTTAGGGAGGCCATCAGCAAATGCAGAGAATTAAGGTCTCTTGGCAACAGCCCTGAAACAATGACTAGCATAGTTGGTTTATAAACACCCCAGCACCCTTCCCAGGTGGGATAACTTCAAAATACTTATCTTCACTGACTCCAGGGTTCCATTTAACACAGTGTCAACTGGCTTCATAACTTGGTGGCCTTTCCTTCCCTTTTTCAGTTCCCCACATTCTCCTACTGGTATTTTCTGGAATCACCTCCCAAATAAACTGTTTACACTCAAATCCTTATCTTAAGGTCTATTTGTGGGGAATCTGAATTTACACATAAGGGCTGAAATGAGATATTATACTATCTTAGATGCTTTTAGAGCCATAATACACCAGAAGTGAAAGAGGCCTTAGGATTGTTTACTCTTTTTTTCTTTTCTTTTTTTTTTTTTTTTTTTTTGAGACGGAGTTTCGCCCTTGTTACCCAGGCTGGAGTGCAATGGCGCGATCTCGGCTCACCGCAACCTCCGCCTCCTGGGTTCAGGCAATTCTCCTGCCTCAGCCTCCTGAGTAGCTGGGATTACAGGCACGCGCCACCATGCCCAGCTAATTTTTTGCACTTTTAGTAGAGACGGGGTTTCACCATGTTGACCAGGATGGTCTCGATCTCTCGACCTCGTGATCCACCCGCCTCGGCCTCCCAAAGTGCTGGGATTACAGGCTTGAGCCACCGCGCCCGGCTCTTTTTTTCTTTTTGTTTGTTATTTTATTTTATTTTATTTTTATTTAATTTAATTAAATTATTTATTTATTTATTTTTAAAGATGGGGTTTCACCATGATGGCCAGGCTGGTCTTGAACTCCTGACTTCAGGTGATCCACCCACCTCGGCCTCCCAAAGGGCTAGGATTACAGGCGTGAGCCACCGTACCCGGCCATTTTCTTTTTGTTTGTTAATGATTTCATTACTTTCAGCCCCAATAAACTAAGGGATTGTTTATTCTAATTAAACCACATTGCTCAAAATAGGATGTCTGTAGGCCTGGCGTGGTGGCTTATGCCAGTAATCCCAACACTTTGGGAGGCTGAAGCTTGAGGATCTCTTGAGGCTAGGAGTTTTGAGACCAGCCTGGGCAGCACAAAAGCCCTCCTCTCTACAAAACTTAATTAATTAATTAATTAATTAAAATAAATAATGGGAGGTTTGTAAAGTGATTTTCTATAAGCAGATGCTTATTTTAGTGCACTTGCATTATAATAGGAGAAGTAACGTTTTGCCTATGAATTCAGCAAGTATGTATGGTATGGGACTACTATAACTTGGGTGTCCCATTAGGCTTTAGAATGGATACAAAGATTAAGAAAGTGACCTCACCGGGCACAGCATCTCACGCCTGTAATTCCAACACTGGAAGGCCAAGGTGGGCAGATCGCTTGAGCTCAGGAATTTAAGGCCAGCCTGGGCAACATGACAAAACTCTGTCTCTATGAAATATACAAAAAATAGTTAGGCATCATGGCGAGTGCTTATGGTCCCAGCTACTTGGGAGGCTGAGGCGGGAGGATCACTTGAGCCCCAGAGTCAGATGTAGTGAGCTGAGATCATGCCACTGCACTTTAGCCTGGGCAACAGAGCCAGACCCTGTTCCGCCCCCGCCCGTCCCTCTCACCCAAAAAAATGACTTCTTATCCTAAAGGCATTCATAGGCTAGTGTTAGGGAAAAAATTCTGCAAGGCAGAATATTCAGAGGTGCATGCAAAATGTTGTAGGTGTTCCAAAGAAGAAAAAAAAAAAATCTATGCAGCTTAGGAGAATCACAAAGAAGGTGGCATATAAATTTTAATTTTAATGGGTGTAATGAGAAGAAGGCCCTTTTGATTAGGGAAAGCACCGGTGTATTTAGGAAATGGTAAGAATAGCTTCATTACTGGGGTGTTGGTACGTATAAGGAAGAAGCAAAAAAAAAAACTGGAAAGGCTTGAATACCAAACTAAGGAATTTGGTCTTAATTTGCTAGGTTTTGAAGGCCATCAGAGTTTACTTTTAAATGAGGCATTTGGCCGGGCGCGGTGGCTCAAGCCTGTAATCCCAGCACTTTGGGAGGCCAAGGCAGGTGGATCACGAGGTCAAGAGATCGAGACCATCCTGGTCAACATGGTGAAACCCCGTCTCTACTAAAAATACAAAAAATTAGCTGGGCATGGTGGCGCGTGCCTGTAATCCCAGCTACTCAGGAGGCTGAGGCAGGAGAATTGCCTGAACCCAGGAGGCGGAGGTTGCGGTGAGCCGAGATCGCGCCATTGCACTCCAGCCTGGGTAACAAGGGCGAAACTCCGTCTCAAAAAAAAAAAAAAAAAAAAAAAAAAGAGGCATTAGGGCGGGCCGGAGCCTGTAATCCCAGCACTTTGGGAGGCCGAGGTGGGTGGATCATGAGGTCAAGAGATGGATACCATCCTGGTCAACATGGTGAAACTCCGTCTCTACTAAAAATACAAAAAATTAGCTGGGCATGGTGGTGCATGCCTGTAATCCCAGCTATTCAGGAGGCTGAGGCAGGAGAATTGCCTGAACCCAGGAGGTGGAGGTTGCGGTGAGCCGAGATGGTGTCATTGCACTCCAGCCTGGGTAACAAGAGCGAAACTCCGTCTCAAAAAAAAAGAAAAAAAAAAAAGAGGCATTAGGGCATGGTAGCTCACACCTGTAATCACAGTACTTTGGGAGGCCGAAATGGGTGGGTCACTTGGGGCCAGAATCTTGAGACCAGCCTGAACAACATGCAAAACCCTCTGTACTAAATCTATGCAAAACCCGTCTGTACTAAAAATACAAAAATTAGCCAGGTGTGGTGATACATACCTGTAATCCCAGCTACTCAGGAGGCTGAGGCGCAAGAATTGTTTGAACCCAGGAGATGGAGGTTGCAGTTAGCCAAGATTGCACCACTGCATTCCAGCCTGGTGACAGAGCAAGACTCTGTTTCAAAAAAAAAAAAAAAAAGAAGAAGAAGAAGAAAAGAAGTATTAGAGGGCCTGGTGGAATAGAAGAGAAAAGAAACTTGTAGAGATGAGTTAGACATTTCAAAAATAATAGAAGAAAAAGTGAATATCAATGGAAAACTTGAAATTCTCTGTTCTCCACTGAGTAATTGAAGGAACTTAGTCAATGCTTCTTAATTTGAATAGATATCTTCTGATATATTAGATTTTGGGATCTGTAACTAAGTTTGCTTAAAGTAGAGCACTGAAAAATAATCAAGGCAATGGTTCAAGAAATAAGCCAGGCACAGTGGGGCATGCCTCTACTCCTAGCTACTCAGGAAGCTGCCTCAGGAGGATTGCTTAAGCTGAGGAATTTGGGTCTTACCTGGGCAACACAGCAAGATCCTGTCTCTAAAAATATAATAATATTTGGACTTGAGTGTAGTTATGGAAAAAAAGTTAAAAAATAAAATAAAAGCCGGGCGCGGTGGCTCAAGCCTGTAATCCCAGCACTTTGGGAGGCCGAGGCGGGTGGATCACGAGGTCGAGAGATCGAGACCATCCTGGTCAACATGGTGAAACCCCGTCTCTTCTAAAAGTGCAAAAAATTAGCTGGGCATGGTGGCACGTGCCTGTAATCCCAGCTACTCAGGAGGCTGAGGCAGGAGAATTGCCTGAGCCCAGGAGGCGGAGGTTGCGGTGAGCCGAGATCGCGCCATTGCACTCCAGCCTGGGTAACAAGGGCGAAACTCCGTCTCAAAAAAAAAAAAAAATAATAAAATAAAATAAAATAAAATAAAAAATAAAAATATAATAATAATACATTTTTAAATAAATAAGATTTTAAAAACAATAACATTTTTATTTACTTATTTTTTTACAAAGATGGGGGTCTCACCATGATGGCCAGGCTGGTCTTGAACTCCTGACCTCAGTTGATCCACCCACCTTGGCCTCCCAAAGTGCTAGGATTATAGGCGTGAGCCACCACGCCTGGCACTTTTTTTAGTTTTTTTTTTTTTTTTTTTGAGAAGGAGTCTGTCTCCTAGGCTGGAGTGCAATGGCACAACCTCGGCTCATTGCAACCTCTGCCTCCCAGGTTCAAGAGATTCTCCTGCCTCAGCCTCCCAAGTAGCTGGGATTATAGGCAGCTGCCACCATGCCCAGCTAATTTTGTGTGTTTAGTAGAGACAGGGTTTCACCATGTTGGCGAGGCTGGTCTCCAACTCCTGATCTTGTGATCCGCCTGCCTCAGCCTCCGAAAATGTTGGGATTATAGGTGCAAGCCACCAAGCCTGGCCAAAACAATAATACTTTAAGGCAAGAAAAAGGACTTTAAACACACACTTCTGGTGAGAGCTAAAATTGTGTTAAACATTTAAAAGCAATTTAGCAAGATGTAGCAGAGGCTTTAAAAGCATGCATACCAATTAGCTGGGCATGGTGGCGCGTGCCTGTAATCCCAGCTACTCAGGAGGCTGAGGCAGGAGAATTGCCTGAGCCCAGGAGGCGGAGGTTGCGGTGAGCCAAGATAGCGCCATTGCACTCCAGCCTGGGTAACAAGGGCAAAACTCCGTCTCAAAAAAAAAAAAAAAAAAAAAAAAAAAAAGCATGCATACCTTTGGGTGGGGCACAGTGGCTCACACCTATAATCCCAGCGCTTTAGGAGACTGAAGTGGGAGGATCACTTGAATCCAGAAGTTAGAGACCAGCTTGAGCAACTTAGAGGAAATTTGTCTCTAAATAATCTCTAAAAAATAATAAAAAATTAGCCAGGCGTGTAGGTGCATACCTGTAGTCCCAGCTACTTGAGAGGCTGAGGCAGGGGAATTGCTTGAGCCCCGGAAGTTGAGGCTTCAGTGTGCTGTGATCATGCCACAGCACTCAACTTGAGCAACAGAGACTGTCTGAAACAAACAAACATGCATGCCCCTTGGATCTAATAAAAGAAAACAATCATGCAGATGGTTCAGGAAGCATATTTAAGGGTGTTTTCACATTCTTACCTAATTAAAAAGGCAAAACATCTAAGTTATTTTTAAAAAGCACTGGCCAAATATAGTAAATTTGCACAAGAGAATACTTTTTGGTATTAGTAATGATATAAATGCATATTGATTGCATTGAAAATTCACCATAGGCCGGGCACGGTGGCTCACGCCTATAATCCCAGCACTTTGGGAGGCCAAGGTGGGTGGATCATGAGGTCAAGAGATCCAGACCATCCTGGTCAACATGGTGAAACCCCGTCTCTACTAAAAAAAAAATACAAAAAAACTAGCTCGGCATGGTGGTGCGTGCCTGTAATCACAGCTACTTAGGAGGCTGAGGCAGGAGAATTGCCTGAACTCAGGAGTCGGAGGTTGCGGTGAGCCGAGATTGCGCCATTGCACTCCAGCCTGGGTAACAAGAGCAGCGAAACTCCGTCTCAAAAAAAAAAAAAAAAGTTCACCATACATTGTATAATCTTGGTTCATTGGAAAATATGTGTTAGGACAACTTTTGCTCAGGCTCTGCCTAGGTTCTCGGAATATGGAGTGATTTTAATTGCTCTATGTCTTCAATGCTCAGGAGATAAAAGCCCCATGATGCATTGGGTGTGGTCAGACCTCATGGCTCCTCATCCATTATACTTCTGATGCAGCCACACCCTGATAACAATCAGAGATAAACTCAGAGTTTATCCTGTCTTAGAAAGATATCAAGTGCTCCCAGCCAGCTCTCTTACCTACTCCTTCACCCTCCCCTCCCACGCCCATAAGATCAATGAGATTATGCACATAATAAAGGGCTTGAGGCCCGGACCTCAGGGCCAACAAATTCCCATGCTTCAGTTGGTCCCCTGGACCCATGCTGTAAATTCTACTCTTGTGTCTCTGCCTTTGTTTCCTTTTCTCAATCCCTCATCACCACTGGGACTAAGGGCACCCATGTACATGGTGGGGCTGGTACCCAACATAGATAGCCAAATCATGAGTCAACTCCGATTCACAATTGCCACAAAGAGAATTAAATACCTAGGAATACAACTTACAAGGGATGTGAAGGGCCTCTTCAAGGAGAACTACAAACAACTGCTCAAGGAAATAAGAGAGGACACAAACAAATGGAAAAATATTCCATGCTCACCAATAGGAAGAATCAACATTGTGAAAATGGCCATACTGCCCAAAGTAATTTATAGAGTCAGTGCTATCCTCATCAAGCTACCATTGACTTTCTTCACAGAATTAGGAAAGACGACTTTAAATTTCATATGAAATCAAAAAAGAGCCAGGATAGCCAAGATAATCATAAGTAAAAAGAAGAAAGCTGGAGGTGTCACGCTACCTGACTTGAAACTATACTACAAGGCTACAGTAACCAAAAGAGCATGGTACTGGTACCAAAACAGATATACAGACAAATGGAACAGAACAGGGACCTCAGAAATAATGCCACACATCTACAACCATCTGATCTTTGACAAATCTGACAAAAACAAGCAATAGGGAAAGGATTCCCTATTAAATAAATGGTGTTGGGAAAACTGGCTAGCCATATGCAGAAAACTGAAACTGGACCCCTTCCTTACACCTTATATAAAAATTAACTCAAAATGGATTAAAGACTTAAATTAAATGTAAGACCTAAAACTATAAAAACCCTAGAAGAAAACCTAGGCAATACCATTCAGGACATAGGCATGGGTAAAGACTTCATGACCAAAACACCAAAGGCAATGACAACAAAAGCCAAAATTGACCAATGGCATTTAATTAAACTAAAGAGCTTCTGCACAGCAAAATATATTTTTATCAGAGTGCACAGTCAACCTACAGAATGGGAGAAAAATTTTGCAAGTTATCCATCTGACAAACAGCTAATCTCCAGAATCTACAAGGAACTTAAACAAATTTACAAGAAAAAAACAACCCCATCAAAAAGTGGGAGAAGGATATGAACAGACACTTCTCAAAAGAAGACATTTATGTGGCTCAACAAACAAATGAAAAAAAGCTCATCAACACTGGTCATGAGAGAAATGCGAATCAAAACCACATTGAGATACCATTAGTTAGAATGGTGGTCAGTTAGAATGGCAATCATTAAAAACTCAGGAAACAAATGCTGGAGAATATGTGGAGAAATAAAAACAAATGCTGAAGAATATGTGCAGAAATAGAAACAAATAAAAAAGTCAGGAAACAACAAATGCTGGAGAAGATGTGGATAAATGGAATGCTTTTAAACTGTTGGTGGGAGTGTAAATTAGTTCAACCATTGTGGAAGACAGTGTGATGATTCCTCAAGGGATCTAGAACCAGAAAGACTGTTTGACCCAGCAATTCCATTACTGGATATATACCCAAAGGATTATAAATCATTCTACTATAAAGGTGCATGTACATATATGTTTTTTGCAGCACTATTCACAATAGCAAAGATTTGGAACGAACCTGAATGCTCATCAATGATAGACTGGACAAAGAAAATGTGGCGTGCTCGCTTCGGCAGCACATATACTAAAATTGGAATGATACAGAGAAGATTAGCATGGCCCTTGCGCAAGGATGACATGCAAATTTCGTGAAGCATTCCATATTTTTTTAAATTTAAAATTTAAAAAAAATAAAAGAAAATGTGGCACATATACACCATGGGATACTATGCAGCCATAAAAAGGAATGAGTTCATGTCCTTTGTAAGGACATGGATGAAGCTGGAAACCATCATTTCCAGCAAACTAACACAGGAACAGAAAACCAAACACCACATGTTCTGACTCATAAGTGGGAGTTGGACAATGAGAACACATGGACACAGGGAGGTGAACATCGGACACTGGTGGCTCTTGGCAGGGGGCTAGGGGAGGAATAGCATTAGGAGAAATACCGAATGTAGATGATGGGTTGATAGGTGCAGCAAACCACCATGGCACATGTATACCTATGTAACAAACCTGCACATTCTGCACATGTATCCCAGAACTTAAAGTAAAATAATAATAAAAAAGAATGAGATCATTTCTTTTGCTAGAACATGGTTGGAGCTGGAGGCCATTATCCTAGTCAGACTAACATAGAAAACCAAATACCACATGTTTTTACTTGTAAGTGGGAGCTAAACATTGAGTATACATGGACACAGAGAAGGGAACAATAAATACCAGGGCCTACTTGAGGATGAAGGGTGGGAAGAAGGTGAGGGTCTGAAAAACGACCTGTTGCCGGGCGCGGTGGCTCAAGCCTATAATTCCAGCAATTTGGGAGGCCGAGGCGGGTGGATCACGAGGTCAAGAGATCGAGACCGCCGGGCACGGTGGCTCACGCCTGTAATCCCAGCACTTTGGGAGGCTGAGGCGGATGGATCACCAGGTCAAGAAATCGAGACCATCCTGGTCAACATGGTGAAACCCCCGTCTCTACTAAAAATACAAAAAATTAGCTGGGCGTGGTGGCGCGTGCCTGTAATCCCAGCTACTCAGGAGGCTGAGGCAGGAGAATTGCCTGAACCCAGGAGGCGGAGGTTGCGGTGAGCCGAGATCGCGCCATTGCACTCCAGCCTGGGTAACAAGAGCGAAACTCTGTCTCAAAAAAAAAAAAAAAAAAAAAAACATGGTGAAACCCCGTCTCTACTAAAAATACAAAAAATTAGCTGGGCATGGTGGTGCGTGCCTGTAATCCCAGCTACTCAGGAGGCTGAGGCAGGAGAATTGCCTGAACCCAGGAGGCGGAGGTTGCGGTGAGCCGAGATCGCACCATTGCACTCCAGCCTGGGTAACAAGAGTGAAACTCCGTCTCAAAAAAAAAAAAAAAAAAAAAAAAATACAAAAAATTAGCTGGGCATGGTGGTGCGTGCCTGTAATCCCAAATACTCAGGAGGCTGAGGCAGGAGAATTGCTTGAACCCAGGAGGCGGAGGTTGCGGTGAGCCAAGATCATGCCATTGCACTCCAGCCTGGGTAACAAGAGCGAAACTCTGTCTCAAATAAAATAAAATAAAATAAAATAAAATTTATTCTCTTTAACCTCTTTTCTGTCTTTTTTGTTTCGTTTTGTTTTTTGTTTTTTTCTTTGTTTTTATTTTTTTTGTTTTTTTCTCTTTTTTTCTGTCTTAAGATACAAAATATATCTGTGTATATTTATAGATATAGATACACAGATATACACATACATGTATATGAAATATATATATGCATGTGTGTGTGTATATATATGGCACTTTGGGAGGATATGTGTACTACACACACACACACACACACACACACACACACACACACAGAGTACAAAGGCCAGGCATGGTGGTTCACCTTTGATCTGAGAGCTTCGGGAGGATCACTTGAGGCCAGGAGTTCAAAACCAGCCTGTGCAGCATAGCGAGATTCTGTATGTACAAAAAATTTTTTTTTTTTTTTTTTTTTTTTTTTGAGACGGAGTTTCGCTCTTGTTACCCAGGCTGGAGTGCAATGGCGCGATCTCGGCTCACCGCAACCTCCGCCTCCTGGGTTTAGGCAATTCCCCTGCCTCAGCCTCCTGAGTAGCTGGGATTACAGGCACACGTCACCATGCCCAGCTGATTTTTTGTATTTTTAGTAGAGACGGGGTTTCACCATGTCGACCAGGATGGTCTCGAACTCTCGACCTTGTGATCCACCCGCCTCGGCCTCCCAAAGTGCTGGGATTACAGGCTTGAGCCACCGCGCCCGGCCAAAAAATTTTTAAAAAGGCCAGGCGCGGTGGCTCAAGCCTGTAATCTCAGCACTTTGGGAGGCCGAGGTGGGTGGATCACGAGGTCGAGAGATCGAGACCATCTCGGTCAACATGGTGAAACCCCGTCTCTACTAAAAATACAAAAAACTAGCTGGGCGTGGTGGCGCGTGCCTGTAATCCCAGCTACTTAGGAGGCTGAGGCAGGAGAATTGCCTGAGCCCAGGAGGCGGAGGTTGCGGTGAGCCGAGATTGTGCCATTGCACTCCAGCCTGGGTAACAAGAGCGAAACTCTGTCTCAAAAAAAAAAAAAAAAATTAAAAAAAAATTACCGCCGGGCGCGGTGGCTCAAGCCTGTAATCCCAGCACTTTGGGAGGCCGAGGCGGGCGGATCACGAGGTCAAGAGATCGAGACTATCCTGGTCAACATGGTGAAACCCCGTCTCTACTAAAATTACAAAAAATTAGCTGGGCATGGTGGCGCGTGCCTGTAATCCCAGCAACTCAGGAGGCTGAGGCAGGAGAATTGCCTGAACCCAGGAGGCGGAGGTTGCGGTGAGCCGAGATCGCGCCATTGCACTCCAGCCTGGGTAACAAGAGCGAAACTCTGTCTCAAAAAAAAAAAAAAAAAAAAAAAATTACCGAGCATGGTGGTGCATGCCTGTAGTCCTAGCTACTCAGGAGTCTGAGGCAGGAGGACTGCTTGAGGCCAGGACTTTGAGGTTACAGTGAGCTATGATCACACTACTGCACTTCAGTCTGAGTGACAAGAGTGAGACCCTGTCTGTAAAAAAAAAAAGAAGAAGAAGAAGAAAAGAAAATATATAGGCTGGGTATAGTGGTTCACATCTGTAATCCTAGCACTCTGGGAAGCTGAGGTAGACAGATTGCTTGAGTCTAAGGGTTTGAGATCAGCCTAGGCAACATGGCAAAACCCCATCTCTACAAAAAATACAAAAATCAGCCAGGTGTGGAGGCACTCAACTATAGTCCCAACCACTTGCAATGCTGAGGTGGGAGGATCACTTGAGTCAAGGAGGTGGCGGTTGCAGTGAGCTGATATGGGACTACTGCACCCCTGCCTGGGTGACACAGTAAGACCCTGTCTCAAAAAAAAGAAAAAGAAAAAAAGATATATGTTAGATATCTACATATATAAAATATGTAGATATATACATCAACATAGATGTAGATATAGATACACACATAATAAATCTTATTTCTCTAGTTCCGATGACCTAACCAACTGAAGATCTTGCACACTCTCTCACAGGAGGCATCCAGGAATGAAACCAGTCTCTTCCACCACCCCGAAAAGAGAACTTGCTTAACTGACTCCCTCTCTTCATTTCATGGTCTTTCCAGTTACACCGGGGTTTCTTTTTTTTTTTTTTTTTTTTTTTTTTGAGACAGAGTTTCGCTCTTGTTACCCAGGCTGGAGTGCAATGGCGCGATCTCGGCTCACTGCAACCTCCGCCTCCTGGGTTCAGGCAATTCTCCTGCCTCAGCCTCCTGAGTAGCTGGGATTACAGGCACACGCCACCATGCCCAGCTAATTTTTTGTATTTTTAGTAGAGACGGGGTTTCACCATGTTGACCAGGATGGTCTTGATCTCTCGACCTCGTGATTCACCCGCCTCGGCCTCCCAAAGTGCTGGGATTACAGGCTTGAGCCACCGCGCCCGGCCGACACCAGGGTTTCTTAATCAGGGATATTTGGAGTTCTTCATGAATGGGTTTCTTGAGCTCTCTGGACCCTTTTGAGTTTCCTCAACATTCTGTTTTGTGCAAACGCAGTGTTTTCCTGGAGAGTCTGTTGCTTTTTTTTTTTTTTTTTTTTTTTGAGGCAGACTTTCTCTCTTGTTACCCAGGCTGGAGTGCAATGGCGCGATCTCCGCTCACCGCAACCTCTGCCTCCTGGATTCAGGCAATTCTCCTGCCTCAGCGTCCTGAGTAGCTGGGATTACAGGCACGTGCCACCATGCCCAGCTAATGTTTTGTATTTTTTTTTCTTTTTTTTTTTTTTTTTCTTTTTTGAGACGGAGTTTCGCTCTTGTTACCCAGGCTGGAGTGCAATGGCGCGATCTCGGCTCACCGCAACCTCCGCCTCCTGGGTTCAGGCAATTCTCCTGCCTCAGCCTCCTGAGTAGCTGGGATTACAGGCACACGCCACCACGCCCAGCTAGTTTTTTGTATTTTTAGTAGAGACGGGGTTTCACCATGTTGACCAGGATGGTCTCGATCTCTCGACCTTGTGATCCACCCGCCTCAGCCTCCCAAAGTGCTGGGATTACAGGCTTGAGCCACCGCGCCCGGCTATGTTTTGTATTTTTAGTAGAGACGGCATTTCACCATGTTGACCAGGATGGTCTCGATCTCTTGACCTCGTGATCTACCCGCCTCGGCCTCCCAAAGTGCTGGGATTACAAGCTTGAGCCACCGCGCCCGGCCGAGTCTGTTGCTTTTGTTTGTCTTTCAGTGTCTCTGACTAAAAATATTTCTGAAACACTAGAGTTCATCACTGGAAGCCTTAAGCCTCCTTGCCACCAGGAACAGCTATACTTTCATTCTGAAGGAAAACCGAACTAATCTTCTCTCCTAATGACCTGGGGAGAGTTTACTTCAAGACACCAGTGTAACTTTTAACATACCATGAACACTGAGCAAAAACCCAATCCACCTAATCTCATTTGGCTTCCAACGTCATTTGGCACCTCAGCCCATCATCTTGAGGAAAGTCAAACCTGCCATCCTTGGCCACCAGTTCAAATACAAGCCACTAGACTAATTGTAACTACTTCTCTGACAATGATGCCTTCAGCAGTCCCATCCTCGGCTTCTCCTCTTGACAATCACCGGCTCTGAGACTACAGTGAGGCAAAGTGGGTGCCCAGGGTTTGAAGGAGCTGCTCCTTTTTAAGGCCCGCCCTGCACTTCTACTTGCTCAACCCGAGTCAGTGCTTCCTCACTTTTTGCACCCTAGGCACATCCCTTGTCTCACCCTAATCCCAGCTCTGTGACACTGAGTATAATGCATCCATTAGGACCTGATGGAAAGAGCGTGAGTCACGGGAGGCGGGAAGAGGTAGCAGTAGATTATTCGAAGAGAGGGTAACCTACGAACTAATTAGAGAAAGTGAAGGACGTCACTGCAGAAAAGTGGGATAGCAAGGATTTAGTCTGGTGACAGGAAAATAAGTAAAGGGTCAGATATGGGTCTAGGTGAACAGGACGAAGCCAAACAGGTTAGAACATGGTGACAAAACATGGATTCTGGGGCCTGCTCTTATCAGATGCTGGTAGCTGGCGGGGCAAGACAACAGAACTCTTGACTTTATTTCAGCCTATTTTCAAAGAATCACATTAGCAAGTGTCCTGTTATCGGGGAGGGAGAGAAAAATCAGAAAATCTCTATAGAACTCAAATGTGTATGTTAATTTTTTCAATTCTGTGAAGGCTTCTTAAGAGATTTCTGAAGTTGGGCCAACTAAAATTTAAGGACCCTTGAATGACTATCTTAGCTGAGAGAGGGTGTATGTTAAATTCGACAAAATTAATAACCTACCTTTGTGTAATGTCTTACAGGTTACAAAGTTCTCTGATGCTGTCTTTTAAAATCTCAGTCATTTCTCTGTGCTTTTGCCCATTTCTGTTCCCATTTCCTAAAACTCTTTCTTCTAGCCTTCTGGTTGACACCTTTTTTTTTTTTTTTTTTTTTTTATCTCACTCTGTCCCCTAGGCTGGAGTGCAGTGGCATGATCTTGACTCACTGCAACCTCTGCCTCCCAGGTTCGAGCAGTTTTTTTCCCTCAGCCTCTCAAGAAGCTGGGATTACAGGCACCCGCAACCACGCCCAGCTAATTTTTGTATTTTTTTTTTTTTTTTTTTTTGAGACGGAGTTTCGCTCTTGTTACCCAGGCTGGAGTGCAATGGCGCGATCTCGGCTCACCGCAACCTCCGCCTCCTGGGTTCAGGCAATTCTCCTGCCTCAGCCTCCTGAGTAGCTGGGATTACAGGCACGCGCCACCATGCCCAGCTAATTTTTTGTATTTTTAGTAGAGACAGGGTTTCACCATGTTGACCAGGATGGTCTCGATCTCTTGACCTCATGATCCACCCGCCTCGGCCTCCCAAAGTGCTGGGATTACAAGCTTGAGCCACCGCGCCCGGCCAATTTTTGTTTTTTTTTGTTTTTTTGTTTTTTTTTGAGACGGAGTTTCGCTCTTGTTAACCCAGGCTGGAGTGCAATGGCACGATCTCGGCTCACCGCAACCTCCGCCTCCTGGGTTCAGGCAATTCTCCTGCCTCAGCCTCCTGAGTAGCTGGGATTACAGGCACACGCCACCATGCCCAGCTAATTTTTTGTATTTTTAGTAGAGACGGGGTTTCACCATGTTGACCAGGCTGGTCTCGATCTCTTGACCTCGTGATCCACCCGCCTCGGCCTCCCAAAGTGCTGGGATTACAGGCTTGAGCCACCGCGCCCGGCCCCAATTTTTGTATTTTTAATTGAGACGGTGTTTCACCGTCTTGGCCAGGCTGGTATTGAACTCCTCACCTCGTGATCCACCCACCTTGGCCTTCCAAAGTGCTAGGATTACAGGTGTCAGCCACTATGCCTCACCAACACCTATTTTTTTTAAAAACAGCTTTCTTAAGCTATAATTCACATACCACATAATTCACCAATTTAAATTGTACAGTTCAATGGTTTTTACTGTATTCAAAGTTGTACAACCATTACAACAATTTTAAAACACTTCCTTTACCTGGACCCATTAGCAGTCACTCTGCATTTCCCCCACTAACCTCCCTAGCCACAGGCAACCACAAATTTACATTGGATGGACCCTGTAGATTTGCCCATTCTATACATTAACTTTCAATTTTTATTTGAAAGTGTCCAGCCTGGTGTGGTGGCTCACACCTGTAAGCCGAGCACTTTGGGAGGCCAAGGTTGGAGGATCACTTGAGCCCAGGAGTTTGAGACCAGTCTGGGCAGCATGGCAAAACCCTGTCTCTACAAAAAATACAAAAATTACCCGGGCATGGTGGCATGCGCCTGTACTCCCAGCTACTCAGAAAGTGAGGTGGGAGGATCACTTGGGCCTGGGGAGGTCAATGCTGCAAGTGAACCATGATCAAGCCACTGCATTCCAGCCTGGGTAACAGAGTGAGACCTTTTCAAAAGGAAAAAAAAAGAAAAAGAAAAAAGAAAGTGTCCTTGGGGATTAGGAATTTTTTTTTTTTTTTTTTTTTTTTTTTTTTTTTTTTTTTGAGACAGAGTTTCACTCTTGTTACCCAGGCTGGAGTGCAATGGCGCAATCTCGGCTCACCGCAACCTCCGCCTCCTGGGTTCAGGCAATTCTCCTGCCTCAGTCTCCTGAGTAGCTGGGATTACAGGCACGCACCACTATGCCCAACTAATTTTTTGTATTTTTAGTAGAGACGGGGTTTCACCATGTTGACCAGGATGGTCTCGATCTCTTGACCTCGTGATCCGCCCGCCTTGGCCTCCCAAAGTGCTGGGATTACAGGCTTGAGCCACCGCGCCCGGCCTAGGAATTTTTACTTATAGAACCCCTGACCCCTAAATAGTGGACATCTGTGATAAATCAGAGAGCTGTGACAGAAATAGGAGGGGAAGGGAAATAGTATTTTTTTAACTACTACTATGTGATAACGTGTATCATTATTTTTACAACCATCCTATGAGTCAGGTATCATTTACTAGTTGAAGAAACTGAGGTTTATAGAAATTATGTAACCTGGCCTGATATGATGGCTCATGTCTATAATCCTAGCACTTTGGGAAACTGAGGCGGGCAGATCGCTTGAACTCGCGAGTTCGAGACCAGTTAGGGCAATGTGGTGAAACCCCATCTCTACCAAAAGTACAAAAATTATCCAGGTGTGGTGGCTGGCACCTGCAGTCCCAGCTACTTTGGGGGTCAGGCAGGAAGACTGCTTGAGCCCAGGAGGTGGCAGTTGCAGTGAGCCAAAATAGCACCACTGCACTATAGTCCGTATGACAGAATAAGACTTTGTCTCAAAAAAAAAAAAAGAAATTATTTATGTAACCTGTCAAAGGCTATAAAGTTAGTAACAAAGCAAGATTATAAACCTTTGTTTTCTTATTATTTTTTTTCTTTTTAAGACGGGTTTCACCATGTTGGTCAGGCTGGTCTTGAACTCCCGACCTCAGGTGATCCGCCCGCCTTGGCCTCCAAAGTGCTTGGATTACAGGTGTGAGCCATTGCGCCTGGCCCTAAACCTTTGTTTTCTGACTACAGCTTATTCACCTTCTCTGCACCAGAACAGTGGTTCTCAAACTTCGGTGGGCATGAGAATCACCTGGAAGCCTTATAAAACAGAATGTGGAGCTCCACAGAGAGAGTTCCTGATTTACTAGTTCTGGGGTGGTGCCTAAGCGTTTGCATTCCCAGACGCTGCTGCTGCCGGTGTGAGACTGCACTACGCTGAGCTGCCTAACAGTACCTGAGAATGTAATTGATGAAGGTCACAGAGCTGGATATGACTGATTAAGGTCAGAGAGTTTTAACATCATCCAGCCATCTTTTCAGAACAGTACTTATAATCTAACAAGCAATTGCTGATTGCTAAAAGGTGGAAAGTAATTAGAAAGGTAATACAGAGAACAAAAATGCTTTGGATACATGATGAAGTGTGATAACTATTTTTCTGGCTGGGAAATGAGATAAACAGAGAATTAATCATAGTGCATGAAGCACCTAGAGTTAGGAGTTAGAACATTTCAGTTGGGTGCAAAATGTAATGTTCCTTGTCTAGTTCAGAACTATGGCTACTTAAGGGAAGAAGGCAGGCAGACAAAGGACAGTCAACAGCAATGTCTCTTATTGTTCTTTGGCTACAGCTGCAGTTGCATACTCATGCTGACTTCATCCCCAAATGTTAACTAGGCCAGAACTTGATCAGACTGAAATCTGTAAAAGGAAAAAAAAAAAATTATCAGATACCAAGAAAATGTATTTCCTTGAATCTGTTCTAACCCTGAATTTTGTTAAAAACATTCGTGTTTTTTTTTTTTTTTTTTTTTTGTAGTGGGAGGGCAAGGAGGACAGCTTGAAATCACTTAATTCAGAATCTGCAGTGTAATTGTTATGGTAGTCTCAAATGTGATTTGAACATCCCTAGCTACGGGATTTGGTGACCAGGCTCCCAAGAGAGTATGACACAGCACAGGGAATAGCACAGGCAGCTTGCCTTGCTTTATAGGGGGCAGAGACGTGAAAGTCCTTGTTGAGGTCACTGGAGCTGAGAGTACTCTTCATAATTTAAATGGACACGGGTAATTTCCTTATATGTAGGCAAGCCACCCCTAGGGATAGGAAACAGAAAGAAAAATAGGGAGTACAGAGTGCAGATGTCTATCCTCTGCTAATTAGGCCTTACCTTTATATAGAATGATTTTATTTTTTCAGAGCACTTTCATGTATATTAATTAACTCATGCACAGAGGTCAAATATTGTTATTATTAAACAAAGTACAGAGAAGTGTGGAAAGTTAGCTCAGTTAATGAATTAGCTCAACCAGGTAACAGATGCATTAGGATTAGATGGAGATAGTCATTCTGGAATGCCAAGAAAACAAAACATTCAGAAATAAGTGTAGTAACCATATTAATACAATCAAGGGAACACCGCCTTTCCTTCCAAAGTGATGGAAATGAAGTTTACTTGTTGGTGTCTTCTTACTTCCATATTCATTCATTTGTTCATTCATTTATCATGTATTAAATATTTCCTACTTGCTTGTCATTCTGCTCAGTGGGCCTGGGGGATGTAGAAATGAGACATTATGTCTTTTCATTTATTACAGCCTAACAAGTTGCCAGAAACTGTTCTAGGTGTTAAGGATATAGTAATTTAAAAAAAACAACACAAGAAATGTATAAGCCAGTGTGGAGTAAGTCAATTAAAATTAGCAAAGCAAAAGGAAGTAAGTCCTATAAGAAAAATGCCTTGATGGATAGAGGGAAGGGTAGATGACCTTTTTTTTTTTTTTTTTTTTTTTTGAGACAGAGTTTCACTCTTGTTACCCAGGCTGGAGTGCAATGGCACGATCTCCGCTCACCGCAACCTCCGCCTCCTGGGTTCAGGCAATTCTCCTGCCTCAGCCTCCTGAGTAGCTGGGATTATAGGCACGCGCCACCATGCCCAGCTAATTTTTTTGTATTTTTAGTAGAGACGGGGTTTCACTATGTTGAACGGGATGGTCTCGATCTCTTGACCTCGTGATCCACCCGCCTCGGCCTCCCAAAGTGCTGGGATTACAGGCTTGAGCCACCGCGTCCGGCCAGATGACCCTTTTTTAATCATTCAACTAAAATTAACAAAGTAAAAGGAAATGTCTTTTTTTTTTTTTTTGAGACGGAGTTTCACTCTTGTTACCCAGGCTGGAGTGCAATGGCACGATCTCGGCTCATCGCAACCTCCGCCTCCTGGGTTCAGGCAATTCTCCTGCCTCAGCCTCCTGAGTAGCTGGGATTACAGGCACTCACCACCATGCCCAGCTAATTTTTTGTATTTTTAGTAGAGACGGGGTTTCACCATGTTGCCCAGGATGGTCTCGATCTCTCGACCTCGTGATCCACCCGCCTCAGCCTCCCAAAGTGCTGGGTTGACAGGCTTGAGCCACCAAGCCCGGCTAGGAAATGTCTTATAAGAAAAATACCTTGATGGATAGAGGGATGGGTAGTTATGTTTTAAAGCAAGTGTATATATAGTACAACGTTAATGATAGAGTCTAGGTGGTGGGTATATTGGTGTTTGCTATAAATTCTTTCAACTGTGCTTGAAAATTTTTATGAGAAAATATGGAAGAAACACTATAGGAATGATAAGGAAGGTGGATATTTGAGAAACGTTTATGAAGATATGGCTTTTTTTTTAAGAGATAGGTTATAATCTGTCATAAGATTAGAAAGAAAAAAAAAGAGGTTAATAGAGGGGTGTGATGGCATGATCACTGCTGCAACCTTGAACTCCTGGGTTTAAGTAATCCTTCCGCCTCAGCCTCTGGTGTAGCTGGGACTACAGGTGTGCACTACCATGCCCAGCTAATTTTTGTGGAGATGGGGGTCTCACTATGTTGCCCAGACTGGTCTTGAACTCCTAGCCTCAAGTGATACTCACTCTTCTACCTCCCAAAATGTTGGGATTGCAGGTATGAGCCACCGCACTGGCCTTTGGCATTGTTTTATCCTCCTCCTCTTCTTAACTGCCTAATATCCCCTTGCTAACCCTTAGTTGCAGATTCAACTTCCGAATTCCAGGGGGATATAAAGAGTTCTACAAAAGCCCATGAGGACTAAGAAATCTATCTAGTAGAGAAAAGACCTTTTGGAGAAGAGGCTAACTCTAGGACCACCGGAAACTCACCCACTCCATAGCTATTTGGCAAGACACCCCTTTAGGAAACTTTACCCAAATGCCTGCTTCTGGGTACCAGGTAGTGGCCACTCTCCCCATCTTTGTTTCCTGTCTGCTGCTACCGAGTTTGATGTCAGATGGTGACATAAAATACAGTCATCCCTAGATATACGCGGAGGGACCCGCCCCAGGACAGCCTGCATGTTACCAAACCCATGCATAAAGTCCCATAGTCAGCTCTGGGGAACCCGCATAAATGCTGTATTTTCCAACTGCCTTGGGTTCAGAAAAAAGCCGCATAAAAGTGAACCTCACAGGTTTGAACTGTTCAAGTATCAACTGCCATTTAAAAGCGAAAAAAAAAGTTTGTGTTTTCTGGTATCCTTTTCGTTTGCTTTTGTTTTTTGACACAGGGTCTGGCTCTGTTGACCAGGCTAAAGTGCAGCGGGGTCATCACGGCTCATTGCAGCCTGGATTTCCCTGGCTTGAGAGAAAATTATTATTATTATTATTATTATTTTTATTTTTATTTATTTTTTTTTTTGAGACAGAGTTTCGCTCTTGTTACCCAGGCTGGAGTGCAATGGCGCCATCTCGGCTCACCGCAACCTCCGCCTCCTGAGCTCAGGCAATTCTCCTGCCTCAGCCTCCTGAGTAGCTGGGATCACAGGCACGTGCCACCATGCCCAGCTAATTTTTTTGTATTTTTAGTAGAGATGGGGTTTCACCATGTTGACCAGGATGGTCTCGATCTCTCGACCTTGTGATCCACCCGCCTCGGCCTCCCAAAGTGCTGGGATTACAGGCTTGAGCCACCGCGCCCGGCCCTATTATTATTATTTTTTGAGACGGAGTTTCGCTCTTGTTACCCAGGCTGGAGTGCAATGGCGCGATCTCGGCTCACTGCAACCTCCGCCTCCTGGGTTCAGGCAATTCTCCTGCCTCAGCCTCCTGAGTAGCTGGGATTACAGGCACATGCCACCATGCCCAGCTAATTTTTTGTATTTTTAGTAGAGACGGGGTTTCACCATGTTGACCAGGATGGTCTCGATCTCTCGACCTCGTGATCCACCCGCCTCGGCCTCCCAAAGTGCTGGGATTACAGGCTTGAGCCACCGCGCCCGGCCGAGAAAATTATTTTTTTTAAACATAATTTTCAATTTAAGATAATTTACTAATTTACTAAGTTTCTTTTTTCTTTTTTTTTGAGACGGAGTTTCTCTCTTGTTGCCCAGGCTGGAGTGCAATGGCGCGATCTCGGCTCACAGCAATCTCCGCCTCCTGGGTTCAGGCAATTCTCCTGCCTCAGCCTCCTGAGTAGCTGGGATTACAGGCACGCGCCACCATGCCCAGCTAATTTTTTGTATTTTTAGTAGAGACGGGGTTTCACCATGTTGACCAGGATGATCTCGATCTCTCGACCTCGTGATCCACCCGCCTCGGCCTCCCAAAGTGCTGGGATTACAGGCTTGAGCCACCGCGCCCGGCCACTAAGTTTCTAAAGATAATGCTATTGACATCAATTCTGTTTTAGATTGTCGGCCCCATCAGCTCGTTGATACCGGTCTCAAGTTCACAGAAGAGACTGGAAGTTACTAGGCAAGTTCTGCCTCTCTCAGGTGTGTCCCAGCAAAACTTCTCTTCCTAGTTTCAGCTCTTTAGAGACCTTTTCTCTTCAAACACTGATACAGGGCCTAGACTGTACCAGCACTATTCTCAACACTTCACATGTAATAATTCATTTAATTCTCACAAAAATCCTGAGACGTAATTGCTATTATCATTCCCATTTAACAGATGAGAACAATGAAGCACAGAGAGATTAAGTAATTTGCTCAGAGTCCTGGATGTGAATGCAGAAATCTGGCTACAGAGGTGGAGTCTGACAGTGCCTTTCTAAGTCACTAATTGCCAATCTCTGGAAAACCGGTTCAGTAGAAGGTATTAATGGATCGAAATGTCATTATGTTTTCAAATACCCTAACTTCACAGGAAGCTCAGTGTATGGGATTTGAGATACTGTGGTTTAGAAGTGCACTGCTTTTCCAAGGGAGGGCACTTTTCATTAAAGCCCCTCAAATTGCCCTTCTCTAGAGAGTCGCACGAGGACAGGCCTGCTAAAAACGATGGCGCTGGGGGGTTTCCAAGACAGGAAATATCTAAAGCCAGCGGCTGACATATTATCTTGGCCAATGGGAGAAGGGAAAAAACCCCTCATTTTCTGGATACACAAGTTTTTAGCCTGGATAATGGATAAATGACTTTAACTCTGTTCCACCCTAATCTTCCAAGCGTGTTCAAATTTTGCTTCTCAGACCTGGGCGATTCCTTCTTATTTAATCTGCCTATTAATTTCTTCAAGCTTTTTATCCCTTCCGAAATAGGTGGTAGGTAGCATACCAAATTAAAACACAGAACAACCCGTTTCCTTCTCCCAGGGTCCGCCAGGGCGCGTCGGAGAAAGGGTTAACCCGCCGGGTGAGAGGAAGGGTCGGGCTCACACCTTTCGCAGCGACCCCGGGAGGCGGAGGCGGCGGCGGCGGGGCCCGGGAGGGGCGGAGGCTGGGGCCAGACGCCTCGCCGCCTCCGCCTCGGCGAATAGCAGCGCGCTGCCCTCCCGGATTGGAGCAGCAGCATCACGCTGACCTCTGCCTGGGATGTAAACCGGGCCGGCCGCTGCGGGCAAAGGAAGGCTCTTGGCTCCTCTGGGAAGCCCAGCCCCATCACCGGGCTCTGAGCTGCTCGCAGGCGAGCGGCTGCAGCCTCGGCCCCGGCAGCGCCCAGCGGCGGCTGCGGGAAGCGGAGGGAGCCCGACGCGGGCGCGGGCGGGGAGCGTGCGTCCGTTCGCACAGGGAGCGGGAGGAGGGGCGGCGCGAACCATGGCCGGGGATAGCGAGCAGACCCTGCAGAACCACCAGCAGCCCAACGGCGGCGAGCCCTTCCTCATCGGCGTCAGCGGGGGAACGGCCAGCGGCAAGGTACGGCGGGGCCCCGAGCCACGCTCCCCTCCCAGCTCGGGTTCCCGGGCGGCGCATGTGGCCGGCGGCCGTGGGCCGTGTCAGTTGCTGCAGCCTCCGCGTGGCCAGCGCGCCTCCGCTCCCGGCCGCGCTCCAGCCCCGAGTGCGCCCTGCGAGGCCTGGGGACGCTGCGGCGGGGGCGGGCGAATACTCGGGCCACTGAGGTTCCGGGGGTACGCGGCCACGATCGCAGAGCTGGAGGGCTTCCCTCGCTTTTCTCCACCAGCGTTAGTAACTCGTGGCCCGGGTCCTATGGGGGAAGGGCAGGGAGAGCGGATGCTTATTGTTTTCCAAGTCCAATGTTGGGGGAGAGGGCTTTCCGCAGGATCCCCCACGAACCCCTGATGGACCCCCCCAACCCCCGGTCTGGCGCAGATGTGCTCGCCCCGCGGCGCAGCCCGGTGCCAAGGGCGGAGCGAGCCAGGAAGCGCGGCCGGGAGGGCGAGGGTGGCGGGAACGCGCGAGGCGGCGTCCGGGGGAAGGGGAGCTCGGTTTGGGGCTGCACGCAAGGGGTGAGGATTACAGGGGCTTCCGGGTAAAAGCCTGGGAGGCAAATAGGTGCCTTGTCATCAATGAAACGATAATGCTAGGGGCTTCTGTTAAGGTTATAAGAGGAAACGTGGTCGGCTTCAGTGAGAAAGTTGTACTGGCTCCATGCTCTTCGGCGTCCGAGACGTACGCGTCTTGGATCCACGGAAGGGGGTCATCGTATGGGCGTCTGACTCTTGTAGGAGCCTGTTTCCTTTGTTTTATCAGCAAGGCAAGGAGAGATAAGGGAAATGACTTCCTAGCTTTACCCGGGGCTTTTTCTGCAGGTGGAGAAGGGTGGAGTCCTCCCAGATGGTTCTTTCTTTGCTCCCTTAACAGCCTTTAAGATGTGGCTACTTGTTTCTCCCACCGTTGAACACTCTCCAACTTCATTTGGAGCACGGGTTTCTCAAGGGAGCCTGCGAGCTGGGTGCTGGTTTGGAGACTCAGGATGATGCTTTTCCCGGCTAGGGAGACCAGAGCAGAAAGGCTGGTTGTCGCCATGAGGAAAGAGCCACGAGGTTTTCGCTCCAGAGCCGACTCGTCAGTAGCCCCTCCTCCATTTTGGTTTTACGTTTTTTCCTTCAGGTCAGGACTGCTTTAGCGCAAAGAGCCCAGACTTGGCGGCTGGCACTGTGGAACTTCTTTATTGATTAAGTCAGTCTTGTCCCTAGCTCCCAGGGTTAGGAATCGGCCTGCTTTAGGTCCTGAAGTTTATGTTCTGTGTGCTCCCTGGTTGAAGGCTTTTTAAAAAAAAACTTGAAATTTTTGAATGTGTTCTTTACTATGACTTATACTAATAATTCAAAGCAAAAGCAGAATGTTAGCCCTTTCAGGAAGTTTTACCTGTTCTTTTAGAATTATTCTTGCCCTTCTGTTTGCCTTGACATATTCCTGTTGCATTGGGAGCATTTTTTTTTTCTTTTTTTCTTTCTTTCTTTTTTTTTTTTTTGTTCATGGCTGTTTTCCCAGCCTCCTAGCACAATGCCTGCCTGGCATGTAGTGGGGTCCAAATTTTAAGCTGAAGTCCAGTCCTCCTAGGTGGAGAGGAGGCTTAAACTTGCATATGAGCATTTAGACACAAAATGACCTTGGTAATCATCTAAATAATTTAGTTACCACGAGAGTGAAAACTGAGGCCCTAAAAGGTGAATGAATAACTCCGTTCTTGCGCGTTTCTCAGTCGTCACCTGTTCTGACTTGATGATTAGTAGAAGCTTTTGATGTTGCTTGGGTAAAGTGTGGGATGGGAGGTAGTAGTCACCCAATATGGGAGTAGCTAATTCTCTGCTGTCTCTATTTTTCGTCTAGGAGGAAGAGTGTAGAAACTCCCAAGAAGGGAAGGGTCTGGGGCCGGGCGCGGTGGCTCAAGCCTGTAATCCCAGCACTTTGGGAGGCCGAGGCGGGTGGATCACGAGGTCAAGAGATCGAGACCATCCCGGTCAACATGGTGAAACCCCGTCTCTACTAAAAATACAAAAAATTAGCTGGGCATGGTGGCGCGTGCCTGTAATCCCAGCTACTCAGGAGGCTGAGACAGGAGAATTGCCTGAACCCAGGAGGCGGAGGTTGCAGTGAGCCGAGATCGCGCCATTGCACTCCAGCCTGGGCAACAAGAGCGAAACTCCGTCTCAAAAAAAAAGAAAGGAAGGGTCTGTTTTTCTGCCGTTTTCAAAGCATGTTGAACTTTTTTGTTTATTGATTTAATTTTTTTGAGACAAGGTCTCGCCTGGAGTAACTGGGACTACAGGCTGGCACTACCACGACTGGCTAAATTTTTTTTTTTTTTTCCTTTTGAGATGGAGTCGTGCTCCTTTGCCCAGGATGGAGTGCAGTGGTGCGATCTCAGCTCATTGCAACCTCCACCTCCTGGGTTCAAGCAATTCTCCTGCCTTAGCCTCCGTAGTAGCTGGGATTACAGGTGCATGCCACCACACCCAGCTAATTTTTGTATTTTTAATAGAGGCGGGGTTTCACCATGTTGGCCAGGATGGTCTTGATCTCTTGACCTCGTGATCCCCCTGTCTCCACCTCCCAAAGTGCTGGGATTACAGGTGTAAGCCACAACACCCAGCCTTTTTTTTTTTTTTTTTTGATATAGGGTCTCAGTCTGTTGCCCAAGCTGGAGTGCTGTGGTGTGGTCTTGGCTTACTGTACCTTCTGCCTTTGAGGCTCAAATGATCCTCCCACTTCAGCCTCCAGAGTAGCTGAAACTACAGGTGTGCACCACTATGCCCAACTAATTTTTGTATTTTTTGTAGAGAAGGGGTTTTGTCATGTTGCTAGGCTGATCTTGAATGCTTATACTCAAGTGATCCACCTGCCTCTGCCCCCCAAAGTACCAGGATTACAGGTGTGAGACACCACCTGGGCTGACTTTTTAATTTTTCTTTTGTGGAGACTAGGTCACTATGTTGCCCAGGCTTGTTTGTACATTTTTGACATGAGTGATTGTTAGTTTGTTATCCTTTAAGTTTATTGATGTTTTTGTCATTAAAAAAGTCCAAGACAGGGCCTGGTGGCTCACGCCTCTAATTCCAGCATTTTGGGAGGCAGGATTGCCGGCCTGGGCAGCATAGAGGGACCCTGTTTGTATAAAATGAAAATTGTGGGTCGAGAAAGTTAGTTTGACATATGTTAAAAACCAGATTCTTAGCTTGGGCAACATTGTGAGACTCATTCTCTATAAAAAAATTAAAAAATTATCCAGGTGCGGTGGTGCATGCCTAGAGGCTGAGGTGGGAGGAATTCCTTGAGCATGGGAGGTTGAGGCTGCAGTGAGCTGTTATTGTGCCACTGCACTCCAACTTGGGTGACACAGCAAAACTGTCTCAAACAAAAACTAGAAAAGATTATGGCTGGGTATGGAGGCTCACATCTAGTTCCAGCACTTTGGGAGGCCAGGACAGGAGGATGGCTTCAAAACCAGCCTGGGTAACAGAGACCCTGTTTCTACCAAAAATAAAAATCAGCCATGCATGCTGATTTGTGCCACCAGCTACTCAGGAGGCTGAGGCAGGAGGATGTCTTGAGCCTAGGACTTGGAGGATGCAGTGAGCTTTGATGGTGTCACTGTACTCCAGACTGGGCAACATAGCAAGACCCCATCTCAAAACCAAACCCAACCAGATTTTCATATTCCCTCCTAAAGGACAGGTCTAGAGATAACACTAAAAGGGAGAAAAAAAACCCAGGCTAAACTTTACCTGCATACATGTCTGTGACTTTTAGGTGCTGTTCTGTTTCCTTTTCATCTTTGCCTGTTCCTTGTTTTTGTGACCTCTTCATTGGACAATTAAAAATAGCCTCTGAATCTGCTCCTTTATACTGCCATCAGAGTGGTCTTCCTTAGCAACAGCTCTGATTGTAGCATTTTCCTTTTCAGAAACCTTGGGTAACCCCATTGCTCAGTACAGGTCAAAAACTTTAGCACAGTACAAATCCCCTTAGCCCCTGAACATGATCCTAGGCTATTTATTATTGTTATTATTTTGTTTTATTTTTGAGATGGAGTCTTGCTTTATTCCACACTGCAGTGCAGTGGCATGATTTCGGCTCACAGCAACCTCTGCCTTCCGAGTTCAAGTGATTCCTCTGCCTCAGCCTCCTGAGTAGCTGGGACTACAGGCGCCTGACACCACGCCTGGCTAATTTTTTGTATTTTAGTAGAGATGGGGTTTCACCATGTTGGCCAGGATGCCTGACCTCTTGATCCGCCCACCTCAGCCTCCCAAAGTGCTGGGATTACAGGCGTTTGCCACCGCACTTGACCTATTATTTTTATTTTATTTTTTGTTGAGATGGAGTCTCACTTTCACCCAGGCTAGAGTTCAGTGGTGCCGTCTTGGCTTACTGAAACCTCCACCTCCCGAGTTCAAGCGATTCTCCTGCCTCAGCCTCCTGGATACCTGGGATTATAGGCATGAGCCACCAGGTCTGACTAAATTTTTTTGTAGTTCTAGTAGAGATGGGGGTTTCACTATGTTGGCCAGGCTGGTCTTGAACTCCTGACCTCAGGTGATCTTCCTGCCTCGGCCTCCCAAAGTGTTGAGATTACAGGCATGAGCCACTGTGCTTGGCCTTATTTTTCTGTACAGCCAAGTGCACACAGACCATCTTACTGAACTGCCTTCACACAAGTTTTGCTAAGTGGTCTCCTCTTTGGAATGGCTTTTGGTCCTTCCAAAGGCTCAGCTCTGTTAATACCTCCTGGAGGGAGCTTTGTTACCCATTTCCTTAGTGAGAATTACTTTTTTCTTTCTTTGGATTCCACAGACTTACCATACCTGGCTTATTTGTTCACAGCTTCTTCCATCAGCTTATGTGTTCTATGAGAGAATACTTTTTCTTTTCTTTTTTTTTTTTTGAGATGGAGTTTCGCTCTTATTACCCATGTTGGAGTGCAATGGCGCGATCTCAGCTCACTGCAACCTCTGCCTCCTGGGTTCAAGCAATTCTCCTACCTCAGCCTCCCGAGTAGCTGGGACTCCAGGCTGTGCCACCATGCCCAGCTAATTTTTGTATTTTTAGTAGAGATGGGGTTTCACCATGTTGACCAGGATGGTCTTGATCTCTTGACCTGGAGATCTACCTGCCTCCACCTCCCAAAGTGCTGGGATTATAGGCGGGAGCTACCACGCCTGGCCCGAGAGAATACTTTTTCTTACTTACCTGTTTAAGTGCTTGGGATTGAGGGGAAGGAAATAAGGATTTAAGGAACCATGAGAGAAGGTCTCTGTCTTTAGCAGTTTACTGTTTATAAATTGTTTCCACTGTTCTTGTCACCAAGCCTCTTTATCATTAAAGTATTTGATTATTCCTTTTGAAGTCAGGCAGGTGTCTTCCCTACTGGTAGACAACAGTGAAAGATAAGGCTGGGGGAACTTGTGACTTAGTGATAGGACTGGGATTGGGATCTAGGTTTTTTTTTTTTTTGAGACAGTCTTGCTCTGTCACCCAGGCCAGAGTGCAAGGGTGTGACCTTGGTTTACTGCAATCTCTGCCTCCCAAGTTCAGACAATTCTCCTGCGTCAGCCTCCTGAGTAGCTGGGATTATAGATGCCCACTACAACATCTGGCTGATTTTTGTATTTTTAGTAGAGATGGGGTTTCACCATGTTGGCTGGTCTTGAACTCATGACCTCCCAAAGTGCTGGGATTACAGGCGTGAGTCACTGCACCTGGCATTGTTTTTTTCCTTTTTAAAAATCTGTGCCTGTTTTGAACTTTCTCCACAAGTGGTAGCCTCTTCATGCGAGTATTTTTAGGGAGGCTGGGCTGTGTGTAATACAGGACAAGAGAAGAAAGGGGACTGCTACCTCAGGGCAGCTTGGCCATGAGTCAGCATCTGCTTTTGGAGTGCTTCCGAATGTGCTCTCCAAAAATGTGCTCTCCCATATCGGCTCTCACTGTCCTGTTCCTGGAACCTCGGTTGCTATCCCCATCCAGCCAGTTCACGTATTCCACACCTTCCTATCAGGTGCTCCTGGAACTGTGGGGGCTGGTTTGGTCCTTCTGCTGTTTTTCTCAGAGCTGGTATTGTGTGTTTTCTGTCACTTCAAACTGCTGCCATGGCCTGGAATGCCTGGTGTGATCTGACCCTTCTGACCTCCTTCCCTTTCCCCCTTGCTCTGGCTAGTCCAGCCACACCCACTCCTGGCATGGCAGGTTTTCCCTCAGCCAAGGATGTCCGCACTTGGTGTCTGCTCTGCCTGAAACTCTCCTGCTGGTTCACTGAGCCATGCCTAGCACGATGTCTGGTAGAATGAAGAAGAAACCCTGGGTCCTGCTGCCTCCAGTAGTTCCTCTCCTGCTGCCTTTCCTCAGGCTGTATTTCTTCTTTGTTCCTTGAGTGTCTTTGAAGCATGGTTTCTGATGCTCACTCTGTCGGTGATCACCTACCAGTTCACTACATAGCATTTGCTTTCATGTCATTTCTTTGTCAAGTCTTGCCTTCATGAGGTTCTGTGATGGAGACAGATTGTGTTTGGGAATGGCACTGCTGAAGACCTGACCTTTTTTGTTAGTGGGTGCTGTGGTGGTGCTGTTGGAACTACTTAAGGTCTCTAAATCTTAGATTTGTATTTCAGTATTTAAAAATCAACAAAAAAGGGTTGAGAGTATACTCCTTTTATATGTGTCTATGCATGTCTGTGTGCTGTATTGTCCATTAAACCGTTTTAATCATTAAGCTGATTTATCATGAGCATTTGTTCCTTTCATCATACATATAAAATATGTAAGCATAACCCACATATAATTATGACATATAAAGTAGGAATAAAAAATGAGAAAAATAAATGTTTAGAAACATAATTTCTTTAATGGTATAAAATCTTGTTATTAAAATATTATTTGTGATTGAAGTTTGAAAGAGGTTTTATTTTTTATTATTTATTTTTTTTATAGAGACGGGGTTTCACTATGTTGGCCAGGATGGTCTCGATCTCTTGACCTTGTGATCCACCCTCCCAAAGTGCTGGGATTACAGGCGTGAGCCACTGCGCCCCGCCATAAGAGGTTTTATTTTTAAAAATCTTGTTTAGGCCGGGCGCGGTGGCTCAAGCCTGTAATCCCAGCACTTTGGGAGGCCGAGGCAGGTGGATCACGAGGTCAAGAGATCGAGACCATCCTGGTCAACATGGTGAAACCCCATCTCTACTAAAAATACAAAAAAAAAAAAAAAAAAATTAGCTGGGCATGGTGGCACGTGCCTGTAATCCCAGCTACTCAGGAGGCTGAGGCAGGAGAATTGCCTGAACCCAGGAGGCGGAGGTTGCGGTGAGCCGAGATGGCACCATTGCACTCCGGCCTGGGTAACAAGAGCGAAACTCCATCTCAAAAAAAAAAGAAAAAATCTTGTTTAATACTTGTTGATTCTTGGATGACCTTGGTGGCAGTAGTTTTGGTGATCATTCACGATTGAAGTTTTGTTCTAAATTTAGTCTTCTGAATTTTTATTTAATGGTTATCATGTTTGAAAAAGGTACCCTGTAAAGAGATCTAAGTAGAAGAAGGTCATCATTTTGTAGTACTTACTAAAGCATGATATTTCCATCCTCCAGTTATGCTATGGCTTTTCTGTAAAATGAGCTAGAAATTTCTCATTTTTTTGTCGTCCATCAGTTATTTTTTGCCAGCCAGGGTGCTACATTTAAAGTTTAACTAGTATATTCAAAACCCATTGGAAATCCTCATCTGAAATATTTTAAAATAGATTAAAAATGTAATTTCTATTTGTAAGTTTTTACAGGTTTCTGTTTATGAGTTTTATAGGTACATATTTTTGACAACAAAGTTGCTTAAAATAGAAACATTTTCAAATATCTTTTCAAAATAGTTTACAATAAATATTTTAATTTTTTTTCAATGTTACCTAAAACTTTAACCCTGCACAAAATAGCAAATCAAAACTTTTTTTTTTTTTTTGAGATCGGGGGGGGTCTCACTTTGTTGGCCTACGTTGGAGTACAGTGGTGCAATCATGGCTCACTGCAACCTCCGTCTCCCTGGCTCAAGCCATCCTTCCACCTCAGTCTGAGTAGCCGGGACTACAGGTGGGTGCCACTGTGCCTGGCTAATTTTTGTATTTTTTGTAGAGACAGTTTTGCCATGTTGCCCAGGCTGGTCTCTGACTCCTGGACTGAAACAGTCCACCTGTGTTGGCCTCCCAAAGTGCTGGGATTACAGACCTCGGCCACTTTGCCTGGCCCAAAACTTTTAAGAAGTGAACTATTTCCTTATGAATAACTAATTGCAAAATTTACATGAAAATTCAGAGGAAAATACAGAACTTCTTTTTTTTTTTTAAAGATGTAGTTTCACCATGATGGCCAAGCTGGTTTTGAACTCCTGACCTCAGGTGATCCACCCACCTCAGCCTCCCAAAGTGCTAGGATTACAGGCATGAGCCACCACGCTTGGCTACAGGACTTCTTAAATGGTGAAATGAAAGTTACATCAGTTGGTAGCTATTGACAAAAAATACATTCAGTTTACATGTATTCAAGAGTAAAAGTCTACTGAGAATTCATGTAGAGAAAGCCAAAGTATTTACAATCATAAAAGCACCATTAGTAGGCTGGGCGGTGGCTCATGCTTGTAATGCTTGCACTTTGGGAGGCTGAGAGTGGAAGATTGCTTGAGCCCAGGAGTTCAAGACCACACTGTGCAGCATAGTGAAACTCTAAAAAAAAAATACTGGAAAAAAAAAATCAACATTATAATATCTCTACCAAAAAAAAAAAATATCAACATTACATGGTCTCTTGGTAGCATGCACTTGTAGTCCCATCTACTTCAGCTACTTTGGAGGCTCAAGTGGGAGGATTGCCTGCACCCTGAGAGGTCGAGGCTGGAGTGAGGTTTGATCCCACCATTGCAATCCAACTTGGGCGGTAGAGCAAGACCCTGTCTCAGAAAAAAACAAAAAAAGTACCATTAGTAGACAATTTAATATAATAACCTGAAAAATAGGAAAAACCATATAAAGCCCTCCAGCATTAGGCTTTCAGACGTTATAAGCAGTGATTTGATTAGGTAAGGGGACAATGCTTCTAAGTGTATGCTTGAGAATTTTGAACAATGAGAGAAGGTGACAACTCTGAAAAAAATCAGTTTGCTTTGCCAACTCACTATTAGCAATACTCTTCCCATAACATGGATTTTTTTCTTTTATTTATTTTTATTTTTATTTATTTATTTATTTATTTTTTTGATACGGAGTTTCACTCTTGTTACCCAGGCTGGAGTGCAATGGCGTGATCTTGGCTCACCGCAACCTCCGCCTCCTGGGTTCAGGCAATTCTCCTGCCTCAGCCTCCCGAGTAGCTGGGATTACAGGCACGCGCCACCATGCCCAGCCATTTGTTTGTATTTTTAGTAGAGACGGGGTTTCACCATGTTAACCAGGATGGTCTCGATCTCTTGACCTCATGATCCACCCGCCTGGGCCTCCCAAAGTGCTGGGGTTGCAGGCATGAACCGCCGTGCCCGGCCTATTTATTTTTAAAGCAGTTGTTTTTACTTGGTGTCTCCCTGTGAAAGAAACTACAGGAAAAGTGTCAGTATTTCTGTGAACACCCACACTTAAACTTCAGTACTCTATGGGACAGGTGACCAACAAACAGTACCTTTTCTTCCTGTCCCATGTGGTCTTTGGTAAGAATTTTGCCTGGTACATACATAGCAGAAACATAAGAATTTTGTGTGGGTTGTAGAGTTGTGCTTCCTTCTTTATTCAGCCCATAAGTATGCTGTTTGGTCTAATATTTTTACCTTTCTTTTGTGGCTGACTAGCAGGTTCAGGGGATGTTTTGTCATCTCAGCTAGCGTGCTCTGCTTTCCCTTGCCTGTCATATAGAAGTCCAAAGTTCTGTGTCTCTGGGATTGCTTTTCCTTGGGAGTGGAGATGGGCACTGTCTTTGACCTTTGCAGGCTTCTAGTCTCCTAGACTGTCTAGAGGAAGCTGGTGGTAGAATGGGCTGATAAGAGTGCTGATTTTGGACTATGGTCTAAAAAACATTTTTGCATTCATACCACTAAGAGAATTTTGGAGAATTCTTCATCCCATTTTGCACATACATGTATTTTTATATATTATAAAACATTTTTTATATATTATAAAAGATATAATTATATATATTATATACATGCATATATAAAAAAGATATACATGTGCAAAATGGGATGAAGAATTCTCCATAATTCTCTTATATATTATAAAATATATATAATTATATATTATAATATATAATTATATATTATATATTTATATGTAATTTACGTATTTATAATTCATATGTGTTTTTTTATATATATTTTTTAAATTAGTTATTATTTTTTTAGAGACTGTGTCTCACTGTGTTGCCCAGGCTGGCCTTGAACTCCTGGCCTCAAGCAGTCCTCCTGTCTTGGTCTCCCAGAGTGCTGGGACTACAGGCATGAGCCACTGCACTGGGCCCCATCACATATTTTTGACATCAGTTTTTTTCATTATAAGTAGTGTTAAAAAGGAAGTAATTGGCCGGGCGCGGTGGCTCAAGCCTGTAATCCCAGCACTTTGGGAGGCCGAGGTGGGTGGATCACGAGGTCAAGAGATCGAGACCATCCTGGTCAACATGGTGAAACCCCGTCTCTACTAAAAATACAAAAAAATTAGCTGGGCATGGTGGCGCGTGCCTGTAATCCCAGCTACTCAGGAGGCTGAGGCAGGAGAATTGCCTGAACCCAGGAGGCGGAGGTTGCGGTGAGCCGAGATCGCGCCATTGCACTCCAGCCTGGGTAACAAGGGCGAAACTCCGTCTCGGGAAAAAAAAAAAAAAAAAAAAAAAAGGAAGTAATTTCTGATAAATTGTAAATACACACTTAAAAACAATTGTTTCATTATTTTTAAAAATGTATCTGATGGGTTCTAAATACTGTAATAATTTGACCATTGTCATACATTTTAAAACATATAGATGAACAAGATTTTGAGTCAGAAATGTTCACTTTTCTTTTTTCCTCAGTCATATTTCACTTCCACTTCCCTGCAAAACATTAATTTATTTGTTTTTATGCTTGAAAACATTTTATTGGTCATTCTATTATACGTGACAAAAGTATACGTTAAAATTTTATTTCCTGTTCTCATGAATCTAAGTATTTATTTCTTTTGGATTGCATTACTGCTGTACTTATTAGTATAAAATTCCTCAAAACAGATGGATGTATTATACATTTTTTTTGAAGAAAGCATTTTGATGAGATAGAGCCTTCCACCCCCAATTACTTCATGATTCTGTGGATAATTAGTATTTAATGCTAGAATAAGATTTTTCATTTGTATAATTGTCTAAGCTTTAAGGAACGCTGTTGACATAAATCAGTAGATGTGAATGGAAAGAATATTGTTTTATCAAGGTCACTCAAGACCCAGTTTTTACCTTTGAAATTATATGTCAAAATGCAGGGATTTTTATCAATCAACTAGCTTGCCATTCATTTCCTCTAGTTTTGTAGAAAGCAGGAAAACTAGAAACCTCCAGACTTGTAAAAGGAATTGTTATTCAGTCATTAAGTCATACATCTTCCAGTATCAGCACTAGTATTTTAGATCACCTTTTTGCATGGATTCAGGATGGGAGGGGTGATGGGCCTTTATTTTGCAAAGTGGGAGAAGCCTGATTGTGAAAGGGTCTCCTTGCCCTCATGTGGCTTAGGAAGCTTTTATGTACCCTAGTTTGAAGACAACTGATTTAGGTAGCTTGGTGTCTCAGTCTGTGTTGTGCTGCTATAGCAGAATACCTGATAATGAACAGAAATTTATTTCTCACAGTTCTGGAGGCTAAGAAGTCCAAAGCTGAGGGTCTGACACCTGGCCTTTTTGCTGTGTCATGGCCATCCCAAGAGGAGAGGAGGGAGAGAGAAAGTGGGTGTCCTTGTGCACAAGAGGTTCAGACTCATCCTTTCATAAGGAACCCACCCCTGTGATAACGAATCTGCTCCACAATAATGGCATTAATCCAGCTCATGAGGGTGGTGCCTCAATGATCCAAACACCTCCCATCAGGCCCCACTTCCCAACACTGACACATTGGGCATCAAGTTTCCAACACAGGAACTTGGAGGATACTTTCAAACCACAGCACTTGTGTTCCAGCCCACTGTTGCCACTTATTAAGTACCTGTATATTCATCTACGGAAGAGGGTCCTTACAGCCTTTACCTTTTCCCATTTTGTAACTAGCTTTGAGTGTCCTGTAATTGTTACTGCTGATCACACAGACAAAGTACTTCTTGAATCTGAACCTGTGTAAGTGGTCGGCATTTGTAAGCTCTCTTTGGTGGGGTTCTGAAAGACTGACATACCCTGCCATTTGCCAACATCCTTCTCTGCTGGATACCAGTTAGATTTCCTGAAGGTCCGGGGATCCTGTATGATGACTTACTGTCACTTTTAAGCCTTTGCAGATGTTTCTCTTTTGCTTTTTTGGGTATTCCTCTTCTGTGTTGCTAAAGCATCCTAAACAGTCCTAAGTTACAGAATTTTTGTATCCCCTCCCTATGTGGTCTTTGCTTGTTGAGTCTCTTCTCTAGATTAAGCTCTCAGGAGCAGTGACTTTGTTTTACCTCACTATTGCATGGTCCAAAACAAACAGGAAGGATGAGTTTCTCAAATGTTTGTTGAATAACCAAATACTAAGGATTTTTTTTTCAAACTCCATGTATCATAAGAATCTCAACATGTCCAATATTGAACTCCTCATCTCACCCCTTAAACATGCTCAGTCATCAGCATTCACCATCTCAGTTGATGACAACTGCATCTTTCTAGTTGCTCAGGCCTAAAGCCTTGGGGTTATCCTTGACTAATCTTTCTTTCTCTTGTAGTCTCTCAGGCTGTCTAGAGAGAGCTTATGAAGAATGGGCTGGTAAGAGTGCTGACTTTAGACTGTGGTCTTCAAACATGTTTGTATTCATAATTGCTAAGTCACTTGGATCCAGTCCATTAAGAAACCCTGTTGGCCCTGCCTTCACAACATATCTCCAGTCTGAGCACTTTTCCACTCCTTTGCTTCTACCCTGGTCCAGGTCGCCATCATCTCGGTTGCATCATTGTGGTTGTCTCTTGACCCATCTCCCTCTTCCTTCCTTGTATACACATTCTATTCTCATAACAGCCACAGTGATCCCATTAAAGTGAAAGTTGGATAGGCCGGGAACTGTGGCTCATGCCTGTAATCCCAGCACTTTGGGAGGCCAAGGAAGGTGGATCACGAGGTTAGGACTTCAAGACCAGCTTGGCCAAGATGGTGAAACCCCGTCTGTACTAAAACTACAAAAATTAGCCGGGCGTGGTGGTGAGTGCCTGTAATTCTAGCTGTTTGGGAGACTGAGGCAGGAGAATCCCTTGAACCCGTGAGGTGGAGGTTGCAGTGAGCTAAGATTGCGCCATTGCACTCCAGCCTGGGTAACAGAGCAAGACTCTGAAACCAAGACTCCAACTCAAAAAAAAAAAAGTTGGATAATTCCCTGATCTGATATAACCCTGCTGTGGCTTCCCATTTTACTCGTAGTAAATTAAGTCTGTAACAAGATCGGGAGGGCCCTACAAATGGGTCCTTTTCCCTGGCTGTTCATTCTGCCAGGGCATCTCTTGATATCAGTGTAATTAACCATCTTCCCTATTTTAAGTGTTGCTCACGTGTCTCCTCATGACCACTCTGTTTAAAATTGTACACATTAGACACTCAAATATCTGTTGAATGTTTGAAGAATGAGTTACTTTGCTCAGTTACCACTTCTAATGCTGGTTTTAGCATTAAACCTGTTGCTGGGGGATGTTTGCTGTTCACCTTTGTATTTTCTCTTGGGTTCCTATCACCTGAATAAGATTTGCTGGCACACTGTCAGTCACAGAGCTTGCAGGTGTGCATGCTAGATGGCTTAGATGCCTATTTAGTGGTACATTAAAAAAAAAAAAAATTAGACTGGGTGCAGTGGCTCATGCCTGTAATCCCAGCACTTTGCGAGGCTGAGGTGGGTGAATCACGACTTGAGGTCAGAAGTTCAAGACCAGCCTATATGGTGAAACCCCATCTCTACTAAAAATACAAAAATCAGCCAGATGTGGTGGCGTGCGCCTATAGTCTCAGCTATTCGGGAGGCTGAGACAGAAGAACTGCTTGAAACTGCAGTGGAGGCTGCAGTGAGCTGAGATCACACCACTACAATCCAGCCTGGGTAACACGGCAAGCCTTGGGGTCGGCGGCAGGGGGTGGGGGCGGGGGAAGGCTGGTCAACGAGCCTCTCTGGACAGCACAACTGCACAGAACATGAATCACAGTACCAGCAAGTGACTTTTGCCCACTGCGTAAGCATTGCCATGTGTATACCTCTGCACACAGTTTATTGTTTAATCTTCTCTACACCAGACATTATCTCCTTTTCACAGATGTAGGAATAGGTTCAGAAGAAACAGATTAAAAGTGGCGGAGCAGGGTGTTAACACAAGCCTGGCTTACTCCAACACCCACATGCGCCACTCCATCAAGCTGCCTGGGCTTAGCTCAACGAGGAAGAATTTTCTGAACAAACCAGGGGGTCTCAATCCTAACTTGAAGTGGAGACATTTTAAAGCTTCAATTCGATCACACCCCCAAACACCTTAAACTCCACCAAAACCCAGCAAGCAGGGCCGCATGGCAGGCCTAGGACTGAGTTCTTCCCAGAAGACACCTCCAAAACACAAGCTTTTCCACTTTAACAATGGATGTCTCCAGAAATAAAATGGCCAATCTGATGCCCACTTCAGCTTGTGCCCTCCCTCTGTAGTCAGACAAGGAGGGCTCACTCAGCTTGCATTTCCTTCCTGAAGTATTCACTACTCTCTTGTTCAAACACTATGCATCACTCAGTATTCTATTCCTTCTGCTCTCAAATGTTTAGTTTCTCTACAAAAGGAGGTAGAGAAAAATGTAACCACTGACTAATGAAACAAGCCTATCTTATTTCAACAACAGTTTAGTTAAACAAAATAGGTGACAGCTCCTTAAGAGCTTGACAATAAAAATTTAAAGTTAAAAGTTAAAGTCACTCTCTGATTTTTTTCTTTTTTTTTTTCTTTCTTTTTTTTTTGATATGAAGTCTAGCTCTGTCACCCAGGCTGGAGTGCAGTAGCATGATCTCAGCATGATCTCAGCTCACTCGCGCTGGAGTGCAGTAGTGCAGATCTCCACCTTTCAGGTTCAAGCAATTCTCTTGCCTCAGCCTCCCGAGTAGCTGGGACTGCAGGTGCATGCTACCATGCCTAATTTTTGTATTTTTAGTAGAGATGGGGTTTCACCATGTTGGCCAGGCTGGTCTCCAACTCCCATTCTGAGTGATCTGCCTGCCTCAGCCTCCCAAAGTGCTGGGATTACAGGCGTGAGCCACTGTGCCTGGCCTGGCCAGCCTTTAAAAATGTTTTAAAATAGTTGTTCATTGATTTTAATTGACAAGTGAAAATATATTTATGGTGCACACATTAATGTTTTGATGTATTTATATATTGTAAATGGTTAAAACAGGCTAATTAGCATATCTATTACCTCAGTCATTTTTTTGCGGTGAAAACACTTGAATTCTATTCTTTTGGGAATTTTCAAGTATACAGTACACTGTTATTGACCATAGTCAGTAACATGGTCAGCATGTGGTGCAGTCAATCCCTTGAGCTTGTCCCTCCAGTGTATCTTTGGCCAATCTTGCTGTCCAGTTCTAGCCAGCATTGCTGCCTGGCACCTGTGCCTGACAGGGTCCAGGAATGGAGGCACTGATAGTGATAAGGAGCCTTTATAACTGACTATTGTGAGGTATTACATCTTTGCTGAAAAGGCCCATAACTAGTCAGATACTGGGCACCTTCTTCCTGGGTCGACCTTTGAAGTGTCTAATTCTTGTGTTACCAGCTCGTTGTAGGCCTTAGCTATCCTTTTCTATAGTTAAGTTGTGCCTTTTTCCCAAAAGAGTTAAAGTCTCTTGTTTTGTAATAGGTAGTTAGGGGGAGAAAAAGCAGTTAGCATCTTATAAAAAAATTTTTTTTTTTTGAGACAGAGTTTCGCTCTTGTTACCCAGGCCGGAGTGCAATGGCTCAATCTCGGCTCACCGCAACCTCCGCCTCCTGGGTTCAGGCAATTCTCCTGCCTCAGCCTCCTGAGTAGCTGGGATTACAGGCACGCGCCACCATGCCCAGCTAATTTTTTGTATTTTTTATTTTAGTAGAGACGGGGTTTCACCATGTTGACCAGGATGGTCTCGATCTCTCGACCTCGTGATCCACCCGCCTCGGCCTCCCAAAGTGCTGGGATTACAGGCTTGAGCCACCGCGCCCGGCAAAAAAAATTTCTAATTACAAATGGAACACCTAGCAAAATGTATAAATTATAAATGTGTATGGTTCAATGAATTATCATATGATCAACATAGATTATTCCCAAAACCACAGAAAGCCCTCCCCACCCATTGCTACCTCTCCTATCAACTGTTTCTTGTTAACCTAGTAGAGGCAAGGTAGTGTTTCACCATTACCTTTGTGACTCTAGTAACTTAACCCTGTACAGGAGATATATCTTTGTGTGTGTGTATAAAATGAACATAAAAATCTTCATGAGCCTAGCAAAATCCTACTATTTCTTTAATCCAGGTCACAAATTGCAGCTTTTTAATTTATTTATTTTTTAATTCTTCACATGTCCTTGAATTAAAATTGCAGCTTTTGAAGCTTCCACTCCTTCCTGCTCCTGAAAGAAAAGGTCCATGTCTTTGTTCACTCAGTCATTCATTCAGTAAATCTGTATTGATTACTTACAGTGTGTCAGACACCTGTGAGGTGCTGGGAATGTAGCAGTGCATTAGAGAAAGGCCCTGACATCAGGGAGCTTGTATGTCTAGGTCTGACTCATGTGTTAACCCAGTGCCCAGTGTCATACCCGGCCATATGGTAGGTGTTTAAGTGTCTGCCAAACTGAATTAAGTAATATTCCCTTTACTGTTTCCTGTAGCAGCCATTCTTTTGCGTTGTTTACACCTGACTTCTAGATTCCAGGATTCTAGAGTGTCCATTATCCCTCTTGTGTCCCCAGGCTTGTGCACAGGGAGGGCTTCAGTGTGATTGTTGAAGGTATGCTTAAGTACCAAATAAATGCTGCAGTCACCAAGTGCTGTTGCCTGTCAAGAGGAGTCGGAAAGTGTTAATGACTACGGTAAAGCTTTTCTTGCTAAAGTCGCTAGCAATCACATAGTCTTTACGTCCAGTTCAAGCTGTAGATTCTTTACCATTACTGTTCTGTAACACGTGACAGTACCCCTGTGCTCTGGGAAGCTTTTCTTGGTTTCACTGCTCTTGGCTCCTTGGCTTTCTTCACTCTCACCATTCTTTTCAGACACCTCTGGGCTCTTTTCTGCCTGTGGCCATGTCATGCCTCAGAATCCCTTTCTTGGTTCACTGGTTTTCTCCCTCTCCGTATTCTATATTCTCCATTTGTCAATGATTCGCAGGTTGGTTATTTCCTGCCTTGAGTCCTTTCCTGGGCTTCTTTCTCATTTATTCAGCTGTCACTGGGCATTTCCACATCACGTGCTTAACTGATGTTTATCCAGAATGAGACTCCTAACAGTACCCTGCCTCCTTCTGTTTCCAGCCATGGAGCTGCTGCTCTACCTGTATTTTCTCTCTACAGAGATGCAGAAGACAGAAACCTTACAATCAATCTCTGTTACTCCCGAGCTTCCACATTTTCCCACATCTATCCTGGTACAGTCAATCTTACTTTCTTCCTTTCTGAATCTTCAGAAATTCTTCAGAATTCTTCAGAATCTTCCTTTCTGAATTTCTCTTGAAATCATTTCTCCTCCCAATCTGCATCTGTCATTTCTTGCCTGTATAACTCTCCACTGACTTATTTCCCAGCTGCCAATCTGGACCACCTCCCAAACATTCTCCACATTGCTGCTAGAGTGATCTTTTAAAAATGCAACTCCACCGCCACCTGTCTGTCCCCTACGTTTTTCAGTCACTCTTCTTTGCCTTCAGTCTTGCTGCCATCCTTTTCTCCCAGCTAAGCCATAGGAGGCTTAGTCCCTCCAGCCTTGCTTCCTGTCACTCCCTCTTTGCCATACTGGTCTTCCCCGCTGAGTTGTCGGCACTTCCAGTTCCCAGCTTTTGAGTGCTGACCTCCACACCTCTGCACGTGTTGGTGCTGCTGCTTCTGATATGCCTCTTTTGTGTGGTCACTTTTACTCATCCTTCAAAGACCTCTTCAGCTGTCACTTCCTCTAGGAAGTGTTCTGTCAGTTCACTGCCATCTGAATTGTGGTTTGCATCCTGTGTTTGTCTTCCTCTGATACCTCATGTTGCTGTCTTCCGAGTACGGTGAGTTTTAAGGTCACTCTTCTTTATCTGTGTCCATTGTGTCTAGAATATTGTAGCTGCTTAACGTGCTTGAGTGAATGTATTCAAGTCTGTTTTTTTTTTAAAACCATGATTGTGAGATTGAGTTACCTGGGAGTTCATCTGGGTCTTTTTTTGTTTCTCATTCTCATATCAGAATTTAAGATTTGAAAATTTAATCTCACATGTATAGTTCTGGGAAAAGTCATCTTTAAATGAACCCTATATTTGCATTAAAAATGAGGGACATGATTGAGTTTCAAGAAGTCGTTAGGCCACAGGTTTTTTGAGGGATAGCACAGGCTTTTAACTTATTAGAAAGGCCAACTTTTTGTTGGGCTTGGTGGCCCATGCCTGTAATCCCAGCACTTTAGGAAGTCAAGGCAGGAGGATCATTTGAGGCAAGGAGTTTGAGACCAGCCTGTGCAACATAGTATGATCCCCATCTCTACAAAAAATAAGTAATAAGCCAGGTATGGTGGCATGTACCTGTAGTTTGAGCTACTCAGGAGGCTGAGCTAGGAGGATCTGTGGAGCCCAGCAATTTGAGGGTGACAGTTGGAGAGAACCTATCTCTAAAAAAGAGAATAACCCTTATCATGTTTTGCCACTTTTTATTCTTAATCAGAAGTAACACGTGTTCTTGTAAAATGTTGGCATAATAACTAATGGAGTGCCTACTGCACATCTTGATTCCACCGCCTTATTTTCTTATATCGCCAGTACCATCTGAAATAATTTTGCATGTGTTTATTGTTTATCTCTTTTCACTGCATTTCTTTTGGTAAGAGCTAATACTTCCTAAGCACTAACTAAATACTGAGTGCTATTGTGAGTGTTTTATTTGTATTAATGCCTTTATTTCCTCTCACAGCCCCTTAAGGTAAGGTACTATAATTATCCCCAATTTCAACATAAGAAGACTGCAGCACCAAGGTGTTAAGTATCCACTGTGCTGTAGCAGAGTGCCAGGTAGGGCTGGCATTTAAACTCCTGGCTTCAGAGTCCAAAAAGCCTGCTCTGCTCTATTGTGTCTCATTGCAAGCCTGAAAGGGCACGTATGCCTCCTCCTGCAGTGCCTGCACCTAGAACGGCTCCTTCCTGCTAGTTGGCATTCAGTGTGGATGAACACGAGGTATTCCAAGTGAGAAGTAAAAATAAAATCTTTCAGCACCTGTGGTGCTGTGATATAATGACAAATACATATTTGGTCTCTATCCCCTCATTCCTGGCATAGAGCTCCTAAAACCCTCGTGGAGAGGGGCACTAGGGAAATCTCTTGTTCTAATATGTTTCTGACACAGCACCTAAAACTTTTGTAATTTCCCGGGTGATAATAGAGCTCCTACATCCCTTGGAATTTTCTGGGTGATAATAGAGCTCTTAAATCCCTTAGAATTTCCCAGGTAATAGGAGCATCTTTTGTTCTAACAGGGTAACTGGTGGGCTCCTGGATAGCCAGGATGGTAGTTGCCAGGGAAACAACCATGCGATTATGGTGTTAGAACTTGCACCTCCGAGCCCCGACCTCTGGGGAGGAGAGAGGGAGAGGGGGGTTTAAAGGTCAAGCTGATCACTAATGTCAGCAATGTGATCAATGATGTATATGTAATGAAGTTTCCATAAAAACCCAAAAGGACAGTGTTTGAATGAGCATCCAGATAGCAGAACAGGTGGAGGTCCCTGGAGGGCGACTGCCTCCAGAGGATGTGGAAGCTTTGCACCCTTCCCTCATGCCTTGCCCTTTGTGTCTTTTTAATATGGCTGTTCCTCTGTTTCCTTCGTAATCTTTATAATAAATTATAAGTTGTTCCCTTTATAATAAGTGGGTAAGCATAATAAGTAAGTGTTTCTTTGAGTTCAGTGAGCCACGCTAGCAAATTAATCGTACCTAAGGAGGGGTCATGAGAACCCTGATTTAAAAGCCTCTCTTAGAAGCACAGGTCACAGCGTGGGACCTGGCATGGCATCTGAAGTGCGGGCGATCTTGGGGACTGAGCCCTAAACCTATGCTCTCTCCAGGTAGATCGTGTCAGAATTAAGTTACAGGACACCCAGCTGGTATCTGCTGGCGAACTGATTGATTGCTGGTGAGGAGAAATCCTCACATGTTTTGGTGACCAGAGGTGAATATTCTGTGCATAGTAGAGGGTAGGAAAGGCACGTTGTTTTTTTTCCTGTATCTTCTTGGCCCACTCTTCCTCAGGTTAGTTGCTATAATTTGTTTCCTCATAAAGCTTTTTCTTTTCAATTACAAATATATATTTATGCACAGATGTAATACTTACAAAATGAATGTTACCTCTCTTGGGAAAGAGACTTTTTTTCTTTGCAGCTCTTTGGAGAGCATGTCCCTTGAGATGTGACATTATTTTAGCTGTGTAACAATTAACTGGATCTGAGTTGTTTTTCATCAGCTAAATATCAGTGTCCTTGAGATAGGGGAAATATTTTATTCTCATCAGTATTTTGAGGAAGGGGGGTGCCCCTGCAGATGGCAGCTGCCATCCATTTTCTGTTTGTTCATTGATTGAGACTCAATTTATATATTTTGTTTTTTGAGACTCAATTTATGTTCGTTGATTGATTGATTGAGACTCAGCGTCTTGCTCTGTTGCCCCGGCTGGAGTGCATTGGCATGATCACTGCTCACTGCAGCCTCAACCTGCTGGACTCAAGCAGTCCTCCTGCCTCAGCCTCCTGAGTTGCTGGGACCATATTAGTGTGCCACCATACCTGGCTAATTAAAAAATTCTTTTTTTTTTCTTTCTTTTTTTTTCTTTTTTTTTTTTTTTGAGACAGAGTTTCGCTCTTGTTACCCAGGCTGGAGTGCAATGGCGCGATCTCGGCTCACCGCAACCTCCGCCTCCTGGGCTCAGGCAATTCTCCTGCCTCAGCCTCCTGAGTAGCTGGGATTACAGGCACGTGCCACCATGCCCCACTAATTTTTTGTATTTTTAGTAGAGACGGGGTTTCACCATGTTGACCAGGATGGTCTCGATCTCTTGACCTCGTGATCCACCCACCTCGGCCTCCCAAAGTGCTGGGATTACAGGCTTGAGCCACTGCGCCCGGCCCTAAAAAATTCTTTTAAATTCACTCAGGCTGATCTCAAACTCTGCATTCCAGTGATCCTCCAACCTCGGCCCCACAAAGTGTTGGGGTTACAGGTATGAGCCACGGCTCCCAGCATTCTTTGCATTCACACTGGATGTCATGCCCTGCAAAGTTGACCAGGTACAGTGGCTCATGCTTGTAATTCCAGTGCTTTGGGAGGCCGAGGTAGGATGATCCCAGGAGGTCCAGACCAACCTGCGCAACACAGTGAGACCTTGTCTCTACTGAAAATTAAAAATAAATAAAAAATAATTAGCTGAGTGTGGCACCTGTAGCCTAGCTAGCTACCCTGGAGACTGAGGTGGGAGGATCACTTGAGCCCAGTAGTTTGAGGTTACAGTGAGCTGTAATTGTGCCATTGTGCTTCTGCCTTGGCAGTAGAGTGAGACTTTGTTTCTAAAAAAGCAGCTTAAGATTTTAAAATGTATTTAATGTCCCTGGGTTCCTACAGGTATTTATTCCTATGGGTATGGGATTTTGACTGTGGTCTTTTTCTACTTTGTATAAACTACTGATAAGAAAAAAGAGACTGGAAGTTGGTCAAGTCTTATTTTTCCTTCTCTTCCCCTCCAGTGGTAGCAGACAGTTTCCCTGTAGGGATCCATGGATAGGCTTTAAAAGGGCTATCTTCTTTTTTTTTTTTTTTGAGACAGAGTTTCGCTCTTGTTACCCAGGCTGGAGTGCAATGGCGCGATCTTGGCTCATCACAACCTCCGCCTCCTGGGTTCAGGCAATTCTCCTGCCTCAGCCTCCTGAGTAGCTGGGACTACAGGCATGCACCACCACGCCCAGCTAATGTTTTGTATTTTTAGTAGAGATGGGGTTTCACCATGTTGACCAGAATGGTCTCGATCTCTTGACCTCGTGATCCACCCGCCTCAGCCTCCCAAAGTGCTGGGAATTACAGGCTTGAGCCACCGTGCCTGGCTCCTCTAGCTATTTCTTTTGTTTATCTCTGTATTTCAAAAAAAATTACATTTACTCTACTGTTTTTTAATTTGCACCACCCTCCAAACCTGACTGTGTTAATTAAGCTTCTGTATTGACTTTCTTTTTCAGAAGATCAGATCAGATTTTAATTTTTTTCTAGAGACAGGATCTCACTATGTCACCCAGGCTGCAGTGCAGTGGCTATTCACAGACATCATCATAGCACACTGCATCCTTGAACTTCTGGCCTCAAGTGATCCTCCTTCTTCATCCTCCAGAGTAGCTAGGACTACAGGCATATGCCACTATTTCTGACTTGAAGATTAGGGTTTGTTTGTTTGTTTGTTTTTGAGATTAAGTCTTGCTCTGTCACTCAGACTGGAGTGCAGTAGTGTGCTCTCAGCTCACTATAACCTCTGCCTGCTGGGTTCAGGGCTTCACCATGTTGGCCAGGCTGGTCTTGAACTCCTAACCTCAAGTGATCGGCCCACCTTGGCCTCCCAAAGTGCTGGGTTTACAGGTGTGAGCCCCTGAAGATTATGTTTTAACTGACACCTCCTTCTCTACACTTTTCTTCATCTTCTGATGTAATTATATCAAGTTTTGGTTAAATTGACATTTAGTGTTAACATAATGATCACATGAACATTTTAACTGCTAATCTGAGTTGAAAAAGTTGTGTGAAATATTGTTTATTGGCTTTAATTATGAGTGAAGTTAAAGGTTGTCATGTAGCTGTGGTTTATTTTATGACTTGCTCATTTTTCTCAGATGCTCAGTTTGTTGGTTTGTACAAGCAGCCTGGACTCTTAGAAAGTATTGGTGGAGGCAGGAGAATTGCCTGAACCCAGGAGGCGGAGGTTGTGGTGAGCCGAGATCGCGCCATTGCACTCCAGCCTGGGTAACAAGAGTAAAACTCCGTCTCAAAAAAACAAAACAAGACAAAACAAAAAAAAGAAAGTATTGGTGGAGGTTAAACTTCTTGAAGAAACATTGAACTTTTGCTGGACATGGTGACTTGTGCCTGTAATCCCAGCACTTTGGGAGGTCAGGGCAGTAGGACTGCTTGAGGCCAGGAGTTTGAGACCAGCCTGGCCAACATGGTGAAACTCCATCTCTACTAAAAATACAAAAATTAGCCGGGTGTGTTGGCATGTGTCTGTAATCCCAGCTACTCAGGAGGCTGAGGCAGGAGAATCGCCTGAACCCACCGAGGCGGAGGTTGCACTGACCTGAGATCATGCCACTGCACTCTAGCCTGGGTAACAAAGTGAGACTCTGAAACCAACCAAAAAACACCAAAAAACCCCCTGAGCTTTAGATTCATAGATGAGTTCAGAGTAGAAATGGATGATGACCTGTTATCTGTGTCAGTTTTTGATGCTATCTACCCTTGACGTCTTTGTTCTTAGGTTGTCATCTAAATAAGCATGGAAATAAGCTCACCAGATTTCAGAAAATATGGTGGGTCACAGGAAAGCACTCAGATGGGACAACCTAGTTGGATTTGGTACAAAATGAGCCAGATGTGAGAAAAGGCAAATTTTACTGTGATTATGAAAGGTAAGAATGATGGAGCTGTGTGGTGGCTCAGGCCTGTAATCTCAATTTGGGAGGGTGAGGTGGGAGGGTTGCTTGAGGCCAGGAGTTTGAGATCAGCTTGGGCAACAAAGTGAAACCCCATTTCTTTAAAAAAAAAAAAAAAAAATACGGAAGAGCAGAGATTTCTTTCTTTCTTTCTTTCTTTTTTTGAGACGGAGTTTCGCTCTTGTTACCCAGGCTGGAGTGCAATGGCGCGATCTCGGCTCAGCACAACCTCCGCCTCCTGGGTTCAGGCAATTCTCCTGCCTCAGCCTCCTGAGTAGCTGGGATTACAGGCACACGCCACCATGCCCAGCTGATTTTTTGTATTTTTAGTAGAGACGGGGTTTCACCATGTCGACCAGGATGGTCTCGAACTCTCAACCTCGTGATCCACCCGCCTCGGCCTCCCAAAGTGCTGGGATTACAGGCTTGAGCCACCATGCCCGGCCCGAGCAGAGATTTCTTAAAAGTGCACTTAACAAAAGGATTAGGCTGATCTAATAATTGGAATGTCAGTATTGATTTAGTTTTACTTGGTACAGTTTAGAGTGGGGGAAGGGCCGAGCATAAGGATGAAGGGGGAGTTATGGTTTTATGGATGGATCTCAGGTGCTTCCCAAGAACCAGATGGAAGTGGTCAGGTGATGGAGAGCCTCTGCTCTGAGAACCTAAATGAGAGGCAAAACATTGTCTCTGTGTAGTGCATGGCACAACCCTGGGCTCTGATCTGGGAAGGGGTGGACTCAGGAACAAAGCAGATTTCTCTGTGGGGCAGCAGTTAATGAAGTCATCCTGAAGCAAGCCTGGTCTAGAGCGTTCTGGCCACCAAGATCGAGAGGAATGGTGGCAGGGCAGTGGGCCAGAGGTGAAGCGAGATGAGGAAGGCCACGGCTTTTTCTCCTGAGAAAGCCAGAGCTAGGGCACTAATTATAGTTTTACACAATGCCAACTTCCAGCCTGCATAGAGAAACATGAAATTTGTGCTTAAAACAGAGTTCCTTTTTCCATTTTTGGCTCTAAACTTTTTGTGTTGGGAGTTAGGAACCAATTTTGGAGAGTGATTATAGTGAGGGAATCTGGAAAACCTGTGAAAATGGAAAAGCTTGTTTTAGACAGGAAAAATCTGTCTCTTGGAATGAGTAGCAAAGGGTTTTCTTGCTCAAGGTAGTTTTCCTTTCTGTTCTTGGTGTGGTGCCTGACTCCACATTTTTTCACCCAGCTCTTAAACAGGTTTTGCTGAGTAGCTACAGGCAAATCATCTTCTCCATAAATTAGGTGTAGTTAATAACACCTCTTATTCGGAGAGTGACTGGATTAACCGGTAAGAAAGAGTTTGGACTAGAGTGACCCAGAAATGGTATGAAATAGTGAGAAGAACCTGAGGTTGCTACATGTCCCAGGGGAGAAACCTTCCTTCTAAGTTAAGGAGACTGAATTAAAGCAGCCTATGTTGATTTTTTAAAAATATTTTTTGATTTTAAAATTTTTCTTAGAGACAAGATCTTGCTCTATGGCTCAGGCTGGAGTACAGTGGTGTGATCACAGTTCTCTGCAGCCTTGAACTCCTGGGCTGAAACTATCCTCCCGTCTCAACCTCCCAAGTAGCTGGAACTACAGGTGTGCATGCCACCACATTCGACTAATTTTTAAAATTTTTTGTAGATAATGGGTCTTGCTATGTTGCCTGGACTCCTGGGCTCGAGTAATCCTCCCGCTTTGCCCTCCCAAAGTGCTGGGATTATAGATGTGAGCCATTGCACCCAGCCTAATCAGCCTGTGAAGTCCCCTCCAGTCATACAAGGTAAATCTTGGGAAGGCAGACTGGAGATTCTGCTCCTCCTGTTATCTCTGTCTCATCTTGGAGCTGGACCAGTGCACCTGGGTTTCTCTGAGATCATGTGCCCCCGGGGGCAGCAGTAGTGAGAAAGACAGTTGTGAAAGGCACATTGTCATGATGGTTTTTCTTTCTGTGGTGTTTCCTTATTTCCTGGCTTCGCCCACAAACACAGATTCTCAGCTTCTTGCCTTTGTCTTAGTTTCTTTTGAACATTTATTTGGAAGCTCTCATTTTGTGCCCATAGCTTTTTTCCTGGATCTGGATGTGGTTTGTAGGAGTGACCTCAGGCCAACCTGAGTACCTGGTGTAGATAGTCTGGCTAATTTGACATTCTGAAAGACCTCCTTATCGCCTGATGAGATTCAAAGTCAAGCTGGTAAAGCTACTGTTGGCTACTTCTGTGCGTGCCACTCCCCTACGTCTGCAATATTATTAAAAGGTGACCCTCTCAGGGCTCTAGGCTTGATGCCGCTTACGGTTTTTTTGTTTTTTTTTTTTCTTAAAAGAAACGAAACGGGATACATGTGTAGAACTTGCCGGTTTGTTACATAGGTATATGTGTGCCATGGTGGCTTGCTGCACCTATTGACCTGTCCTCTAAGTTCCCTCCCCTCATCCTCACCTCCAGCAGGCCCTGGTGTGTGTTGTTCTCTCTGCATCCATGTGTTCTCGTTGTCAACCTGCACTTATAAATGAGAACATGTATTTGATTATCTGTTCCTGTGTTAGTTTGCCGAGGATGATGGCTTCCAGCTGTCCCTGCAAAGGACACGATCTCATTCCTTTTCATGGCTGCATAGTATTCCATGGTGTGTATGTACCACATTTTCTTTATCTAATCTATCATTGATGGGCATTTGGGTTAGTTACATGTCTCTGCTATTGTAAATAGTGCTGCAGTAAACGTATGTGTGCTTTATAGCAGAATGATTTATATTCCTTTGGGTATATATACAGTAGTGGAATTGCTGGGTCAAATGGTATTTCTGGTTCTGGATCCTTGAGGAATCACCATACTGTCTTCTACAATGGTTGAACTAATTGCAACAAAAGGCAAAATTGACAAATGGGATCTAATTAAACTAAAGAGCTTCTGCACAGCAAAAGAAACTATCATCAGCATGAACAGGCAACCTACAGAATGGGAGAAAATTTTTGCAGTTTACCCATCTGACAAAGGTCTAATATCCAGAATTTACAAAGGAACTTAAACAAATTTACAAGAAAAAAAAAAGCATCAAAAAGTGGACAAAGGATACGAACAGGCACTTCTTGAAAGAAGATATTTATGTGACCAACATATGAAAAAAAGCTCAACATCACTGGTCATTAGAGAAATGCAAATCAAAACCACAGTAAGATACCATCTTATGCCAATCAGAATGGCAATTATTAAAAAGTCAGGAAACAGTAAATGCTGGCAATGCTGTGGAGAAATAGGAATGCTTTTACATTGTTGGTAGGAATGTAAATTAGTGCTTTTGGTTTTTAAAAGGCTTCCAGAGCAGGGGACCTGTATATTTAGTCCCATAGAACACATCCCTTTACCTGCCACTTAGCATTTCATCTATGCTTTATAATATATACGTAATTTCTCCTGGAGTTGAGACAGGAGGTGGCTTGTTATGTGTGTAGAAAAGAGAAAGAATGTATGGGTATGTGAACAAACAGCACTGGGAAATAGATGGCATTGGAAGTGTTGCCGCAGCTCTATGGAAATTATTTGGATATTATTATTAATGGATAGTCAGACATCTCTCAAATATCAAAGAGTGGTCTTCCCTTAAAGGTTATTGTTCCCAAGTTTATCCCTCTGTTGGTGCCCTGGCTCTGGTTTCTTCCAAGTTGCCCCTTGGGTTACTTGCCATGTGAATATCAAGGCCTGATTCTACCTCTGTGGGAGTTCCAAGGGGCTGCCTTCCAGTGGAGTTTTGCAGAATCATATGTGTCATAGAGAACAGGTTTTAACGCTGGGCTGCTGTTAGGCTTTAGGGCTAGTGCAGAGAGAGAGGCCCCAGAAAGAGCTGAACCTACTGGTGAGTCCTCTAAACAAATTGGAGGTGGGGAAAATTTGGGTGCTGGGAAGAACAGATCATCTCCATAATTTTAATGCCCTCCTTTATTTGCAAAGTGAAAGGAGAAATATATTACACTACTGGCATTTCTACCCTTCACATGTCAGCATATTTGATTTTTTTTTGTTTTCATTTAAAAAAATGCTAAAAAAATGTTAAATATGCCAAATATTTATTTTTAAAAAAGTAGGCCGGCCGGGCGCGGTGGCTCAAGCCTGTAATCCCAGCACTTTGGGAGGCCGAGGCGGGTGGATCACAAGGTCGAGAGATCGAGACCAACCTGGTCAACACGGTGAAACCCCGTCTCTACTAAAAATACAAAAAATTAGCTGGGCATGGTGGCGCGTGCCTGTAATCCCAGCTACTCAGGAGGCTGAGGCAGGAGAATTGCCTGAACCCAGGAGGCGGAGGTTGCGGTGAGCCGAGATCGCACCATTGCACTCCAGCCTGGGTGACAAGAACAAAACTCAGTCTCAAAAAAAAAAAAAAAAAAAAAAAAAAAAAAATAGGCCAAGTATTATGTCTTTCTGCTAAATCTAGTAGGTTCTCTCTCACCCACCTTCTCTCCAACTAGGTGTCTGGAGAAAGGATCCTTTATCCAGAAAGGAATTTTAAACCTCAGAGTTAAGTTCTTCTGCTTGACCTCAGTGCTTCTCTCACTGAATGTCATCCTTAGCCAGAATGGATTTCATAGAGTGTTCCTCCTCTTTACTCCTTTCGTCCTTTGATGCTTTATGACCCATGAAAATAATGAAAAGTATTTGTTTTGGCTCCTAGATTACCAGGTTTAGGTACTATTGCTATCCTGCATCTTTTTCATTCTTCTCTCTGCACTATAATTCTGTTTCCTTCCTGACTATTTCACTACTGGAGACAAGTAGGTTATCTTCCCAAGAACTTGTAACTTGCCCTCAGTATAAGGCTGTGGATAGACACTCAAGGGCTTTTGGAATGCTGACTCATAGGAGCAGTTGCATTTTGTTACTGGAATATAAAGACCTCATTTTTTAAGATTTCTTTCTTAACAGTTTTAGATTCTTGGATGCTGAATGTTCACCAGCTCTTCCAACTAGATCTGTGCAGTCAGAATTCCATGCTCTTTGGGAAGTCTGAGAAAGTTAAGGTGCCATTCCTGTCTCCTCATTTTGGGGTTCAGATTGTCAGACAAAATGCCTATTGAGACTTTCTGAAAGCATAGGAAGCATTGGAGTAGTGGACTCTGGAGTAGCTTCAACAGGCACCTCAGAGCACAGTGGCAGGCTGAGAATGTCTGTGTGATCCCACATGAAAAGACTGTCTGGGCCTTGGAAACCACTCCTGCTTGTGTGTTACCTCCTGCTGCTGGACGTGTGTGTGGTGTTTGGTGTTGCCACAGCATGGAGGGAAATGGAGAACAAATGGTGTCAGCTCCTTGGATATTAGTTAACCTCATTCAGATGATTCTTAGGTGTCCTATTGGGAAGTAAACCGATTTCCCTGGTTTCGCCGTAGAACCTGATTGCTCACATATGGCGAAGAACCAACACATGGCATAAGGCGCCAATTGCCAGCTTGACCAGGGTAGTAGGGAACTGGGTCCCACTTCCGTAGCACCCCTAACCCTGTCTTCTAAAGTTAGACTGCGCATTGCTAACTAGGCTTCCTTTTTTTTTTTTTTTTTTTCCTTTGGATCTCTTAGATTAGAAAAAATCTGTATTTGACTTTCCTATGTTTGTTCTGATTTCATTCAGTCCTTCGCTCTGAAGCGGCTCCCCCACTGTCCCCAGTTAGCTCCTGTCTGACTTCACCATATCTTTTCTAGTCCATAAATACTACCTTTCATCCTTTATTCTGGTCCTCGAACTCTTTTCTTTATGCTTCTGTTTTTCCTACCAATCCCCAACTCATACAGAACCCTGCTGTAGGAAAACATAACTGAGAAGAATTTAACTGGGTTTGAATAATTAAATAAATTCCCATATGAAGGTGCAGTTAATCATTTTCTAGATACTTTGTACACATGACACTGAAAAGAGGTACAGAGTCTATAAAATAGCTCACTGGGGGAAAATTCCCATTGCTACATTTTCAGCCTTAAATCGTAAGGAGTGCAGATGGTTAGCCAGCCTGTGTTTCTCCCACCCACCTTCGTTTTAAACTGTCCTGCCCTGGAGAGATGGATGCTTATAAAGTAAATGAAGAAGACTTTTCTTTACCTCTAGGATGACCTAGATTGTGATTGACAGGGTCCAGGTAGCTCTTAGTATGTGAAGGGGAGTTATAATGTGTTAGACTTTCTTGATTCATTCTGTAAACACCTATTCCTAGTTCTTGTCTGAATCTGCATTTATTTTGTGGCAAAGATGTCCCCAAATAAGGTGCTTATATATAGCAACAGATTCTACTTCCTTACATCTTGTTTCAGAACAGCTCACACAGTTTTTTAAACACATTTCAATGGGCACAGAATCCATCGTGGTAGGAAGTAAAACTGTTTTTACATGTATATTCGGTCACTTCCCAGTTTTTTCATTTATTTTTTCTTGCAAGCTCCTTTTGTCCGGGCTAACTGAAACCCGCATAGCATTTCAGCCAGCTGAGTTGGACATTCTGGGATTTTTGTTAGTGTCTAAATCTATGCAGAACAGTAGAATATGTGCTACTTGAATCTTGCTGTGCATGAGCTGCTGGAAGTCACTGTGTCTGACTGGTGTGTAGAAGCTGGGGCTACCTGTGATGGGGAACATGAATATTTGAGAAGGGCAGGTGGATGTGGGGTGGGGATGAGAGCCAGCCTGGCCCCGTGGAGAACTGGAACCCTATTTGCTTGTCATGGCCAATGTGAAAACCTTGGGAAAAGTTGCAGAGTAGAGAAGTCAAAATACACTGAATCTGTTCTCTGTTTGGCCTTTTTACGCCCTGGTGCAAATTGACTAACCTGTGGTTTTTGATCATCTCCGTCCAGTGGTTGGGAATCTGTACTGTCTATAGCATCTGAGTGTTGTGAGAATAAAATGTGAAAATAGGTATGAGAAAATATTTATAAACCATAAAGAACTCCCCATAATAAAGTGATATGTATCTTCCCGTGTAGGTTTTACCTTTTCTATACCTGTATATATAAAAAACATATTTATCACATATTATAAGATACATATGGGCCGGGCGTGGTGGGTCAAGCCTGTAATCCCAGCACTTTGGGAGGCCGAGGCGGGTGGATCATGAGGTCAAGAGATCGAGACCATCCTGGTCAATATGGTGAAACCCCATCTCTACTAAAAATACAAAAAATTAGCTGGGCATGGTGGCGCATGCCTGTAATCCCAGCTACTCAGGAGGCTGAGGCAGGAGAATTGCCTGAACCCAGGAGGCGGAGGTTGCGGTGAGCCGAGATCGCGCCATTGCACTCCAGCCTGGGTAACAAGAGTGAAACTCCGTCTCAAAAAAAAAAAAAAAAAGAAAAAAAGAAAAAAAAAGATATATATGTCTGTACTTAGATGATAAAACTAAAGCCCAGAAATGAAAGTGTTTTCCCAAGCTCACACAGCTAATCAGTGGCATAGCCAGTACTTGAATCGTCTCTTTGAATTCTGATATTTAGTAAGCTGATTGGGGCTCCTTGAAGCAGTAGCCAAATTATGGTACCAAGTACCATCTGATACATTAGTTTATTCAGCAAACATTAAGTGCCTGTTGTATCCCCAGTTCCTGGCATTTCAGGTGTTAGTTAGATGAGTTTTGTTTGTCATTAAAATTCTGCTGCCCCTCCCTCCCCCAAAAAGTAAGTAACTTTTTATGAGCTTCAGAGGCATTTAGCTTTAAAAAAAATCTTCCTCCCTTGCAGTGAGCCGAGATCGCGCCACTGCACTCCAGCCTGGTGCCTGGCGACAGAACGAGACTCTGTCTCAAAAAAGGACGCGGTGGCTCAAGCCTGTAATCCCAGCACTTTGGGAGGCCGAGGCGGGTGGATCACGAGGTCGAGAGATCGAGACCATCCTGGTCAACATGGTGAAACCCCATCTCTACTAAAAATACAAAAAAAAAAAAAATTAGCTGGGCATGGTGGCGCGTGCCTGTAATCCTAGCTACTCAGGAGGCTGAGGCAGGAGAATTGCCTGAACCCAGGAGGCGGAGGTTGCGGTGAGCCGAGATCGCGCCATTGCACTCCAGCCTGGGTAACGAGAGCGAAACTCCGTCTCAAAAAAAAAAAGGACGCGGTGGCTCACGCCTATAATCCCAGCACTTTGGGAGGCCGAGGCAGGTGGATCACGAGGTCAAGAGATCAAGACCATCATGGTCAACATGGTAAAACCCTGTCTCTACTAAAAATAGAAACATTAGCTGGGCATGGTGGTGCGCGCCTATAGTTCCATCTACTCGGGAGGCTGAGGCAGGAGAATTGCTTGAACCCAGGAGGCGGAGGTTGTGGTGAGCCGAGATCGCGCCATTGCACTCCAGCCTGGGTAACAAGAGCGAAACTCCGTCTCAAAAAAAAAAAAAAAAAAAAAATCTTCCTCCCTCTTTTTAACCACACGACCCTTGGTTCTTCGTTTAAAATTTTTAGTTGACATTCCAGTGTATATTTATCTTGCAATTGGCCAGAGGGTTGTTATCTATTAGGAAAAGAGATTTTGGATGATTTCAGTGAGTGAACTAGGAGTTACAACACCTGATTATGTTAAGTTGCTTGTTTAGTTTTCCAGGAGATGATTTAATTGATAACTTTCCTACATCAGTCTTGGGCTTATCTAGCGAGAGCTGGAAAGCTTTAATAGATAAGTTTATTGAAACACACTTCCAGAGTCAAATGTCACTCTTGGCAGCCACAAATGTCAACTGGGACATGTATGCAGAGCCTGAGAATTAAGGATATGTGTTAAATATGGCCCTCCTAGGGCCCCAGGGTTTTGTTGTTGTTGTTGTTGTTGTTGTTGTTTTTTGAGACGGAGTTTCGCTCTTGTTACCCAGGCTGGAGTGCAGTGGCGCGATCTTGGCTCACCGTAACCTCTGCCTCCTGGGTTCAGGCAATTCTCCTGCCTCAGCCTCCTGAGTAGCTGGGACTACAGGCACGTGCCACCGTGCCCAGCTAATTTTTTATAGTTTTAGTAGAGACGGGGTTTCACCATGTTGGCCAGGATGGTCTTGATCTCTTCACCTCGTGATCCACCCACCTCGGCCTCCCAAAGTGCTGGGATTACAGGCTTGAGCCACCGCGCCTGGCTTTTTTTTCTTTTACTAACATGTTAACACAGATGAGACTCAGAAGGCAGGCATACATACATGTGCCTTGCCTTCATTCTCTGCAGAGAGAATGTTTTCAGGGGCGTGGGAGAGTATTTGAACTCAGAGAGAGGACACACAGTTACTAGAATCTTCACACCTGCCTTCTCAAGTGATCCTGAGTCAGCCACAGTCTAATGAGGTAGATGGTATTATTTACCCCTCCTTTGTCATGTATGAACATGACAAAACTAAGGAAGTGCCTTCCCCAAGCATGTTTAAGTAGTCAGTGGCATATCCAGTACTTGAACCCTTTTCTCTCTGAATCATGCTTTCAACTATGCTGATCAGGGTCCACTGAAGCAGTAAGTGACTTATGGTACTAAGTGCCATCCGATACATTAATTTATTCAGCAAATATCGAGTGTCTGTTGTATCTCTAGTACCTGGCGTTGCAAAGATGAGTCAGGCAGTAGACAGATAACTGACATAACCCAGACAATGCAGTTGCGTAAGTAGCATGATATGGAATGCAGAGTACTTTGGGAACACCCATGAGGGAGCCACAATTGCTTGGGGTGGCGAGTTGGAAGAGGCAAATGACAGGAGATAATGACTGAGCTGGAGTTGGAGGGATGAGCAGGAGTTAGCCAGATGCAAAAGGGGTGCGGGCATGTGCAGGGTGGCATTTCCAGGCAGAATCGGAGGGCTTGGAACAACAATATGTGCTCGCACTCGGTATGTAGCAGGAGTGAGAGGCAGGAACAGCAGTTTGAGGCCAGCTTGACAGCCCTGTGTGCCAAGCGAAGCATTTGAATGATGTTCTATTACTGCTGTATACCACATGTCCTTCCCCTGCAGCGCTGGCTGACATCTGTCATTCTACCTTACTCCTGTTGGCCTTACTTTCTCCCTTTTACCCCTTTCAATGTTTGCTTTAAGCTGTCAGTGTTTACTGCACCCCATACAAGGTTAAATGACCCCACCAGCCCTGATCTGACTACGTACTGGGAGAGATTTCTCTGTATCTGCTGGAGGGATTGAGAGAATTGGTACAGAGGGAGTTTTGTGGATCATGGTATAAAATTACTACTCTGAGAAAGAGGGAATAAGCAGGGTAGTAGGACTGGAGAAAGGTTTTTTTGTTTTTTGTTTTTTTTTTCTTTCAGACCATTGCAAAAACTCATGGGTTCAGGATATATCAGTTGTGTGAATAAGGTGGATGTTTGGAGATTCCCCCACCTCTGGCATGTATTGAGTTTATAGCCACTGTGCAAGATGCACCTTAAAGATTGATAGTTCATGCACTTTTATCCTGAGGTGTGAGGTATGAGACCTCTGTTACAGGGGAGAGAGTGGAGGCTCAGAGAAGTTAAATAACCTGCCTGAAGTTGCTCAGCCAGTAAGATATGGAACCAAGGATTCGCATGTGGGCCTGCCAAGCTCTTCCTCCATGCCCCAGGCCTCCCACATGTGTAGGTGGGTCTGTCAGTACTGCCCTGGGTATCCGGCGAGTGACTGTGGTTCCCAGTCTGCCCCCTTGGCAGCCTTGCCTACATTAGCTGGGTTTGCTGACAGGTGATCAAACAAGCAGCCAGCTGCTCTGATAGGCCTGGGAACTTGTCCCTGGAGAGAATGGCCAAGTCCAGGAAGGTTGTGCTGGGTCATGAAGCAGAAGTGTCTGGACATGTCACGCAGTCTGCTGAGCCAGCAGTGCCCACTTCATATCCCTTTCTGTAGGTCCCCTGTGTTGACTCCCTGCCTGGTACTCATCCCTTAGCCCAGGAGAGGCCCCATTGGAGGAGGGAGAGTTTCAGCAACTTCTGGACCCCGTGCCATAGGAACTTCCCCTTTCCAGTCTCTGAGATGTTTGCAGTGACCTGGCCCAGGGTCATTGCAAGAACGAAGATGGAATGCTGACAGGGCAAGGGTGACAGGGAAGCCAGGCATTCCAGCTGTGTTCAAAGCAGCCACAAGTGATGTGGGAGCAGATCTCGTTTTATGTATTTATCATTCTGAGGCCTTCAGGAACTGTTTTGTTAGCTACAATAGTGTTGAAAGGGCTCCGTAAACCAGGAATCAAATTCTCTAGGTTGACATCTGCTGGATAAATCCTCTGCTGGGATTGCTACAACATGTTTAATAACCGTGTTTTTTTTTTTTTTTTTTTTTTTTTTTTTTGAGACGGAGTTTCACCCTTGTTACCCAGGCTGGAGTGCAATGGCGCGATCTCGGCTCACCGCAACCTCCGCCTCCTGGGCTCAGGCAATTCTCCTGCCTCAGCCTCCTGAGTAGCTGGGATTACAGGCACGCGCCACCACGCCCAGCTAGTTTTTTTTGTATTTTTAGTAGAGACAGGGTTTCACCATGTTGCCCAGGATGGTCTCGATCTCTCGACCTCGTGATCCACCCGCCTCAAGTGCTGGGATTACAGGCTTGAGCCACCGCGCCCGGCCTAATAACTGTGTGTTTTGAATAATGTTAAAGATAAGACAGTTCACGTTGTGTTGCAATGTTTATGACACAGGGAGTGGAGGCCTGTAATTATTAAATCTACATAAAAAGGCCATGTTTTCCAAGTGTACTTTGAACTTCTTGGGGCAGGTGTTCTGAATGGGTGCATCGTCTCATTTTCCTCTGTGGAGGCGACTGCCAGCAACCTGGGAATGGAGGTTGATACCATTTGTTACCACTGAAGTTTCTGAATATCTAGAGGAGGACTCTTTCCCCCCTCACTCCACCCTCCAGTCCAGAGCTGTTGTCTCCTTCCTATGTTGGGAGACTCGCTGCTGGTCGTCCGCTGGTGTCTGAGTTGGTTAACCTTAACTGAACCTCTTAACTGAACTTTCCTTGTTACATGTATTCCAGCTCTCAGTGAAGTGACATTCTGCCCTCTGGGCCCAGATCCCTGAACCTTCCCCTGCATTTCAGACCTGAATAGCACCCTGTCAGAAAGATCATTGGGGCTGAGCACTGTGGCTCACATCTGTAATCCCAGCACTTTGGGAGGCCAAGGAGGGTGGATCACTTGAGCCCAGGAGTTCGAGAAGATCCTAGGCAACATGGTAAAACTCTTGTCTTTGCAAAAAAAAAAAAGCCCACAAAAAATTAACAGAGTGTGGTGGTGCACGTCCCTGCTACTGAGCGGGGACAAGTAAGGGGAAGCTGAGGTAGGAGAGGATCGCTTGAGCCCAGGAGGTCAAGGCTGAAGTCAGTCATTAGTGAGCCCCTGTCTCAAAAAAGATGAGTGGGTTGGAAGTGAAAGTCCCTTCCGAAACTCAACTCTGGGGAAGATGCTCTGGCCCTTCTCTGGCCCTCCCCTGCCCACTTTGTCCACCCTGCCTTGCCCATCAACAGCAGGCCTCCTGTTCCACTGCAGTACCCTCCCTGCTAGTCTCCTTTTGGGTGACCTCCTTACTCTTCTTTGGATTGCCGTTTGTGTAAGGACTCATAGCTTTGAAGGAGGCACAAGCCACCATCATATTTTGCTATAGTTCAGACCTCTGGATGTTGATCAGTCCCCTAGCCTTGCCTTAACTCCATGCACGCAGTTACACTGTGGGGCAGATTTGAGATGCTCAGCTTGTGTTCCACAGCTTGTGTTCCGCAGCTTGTGTTCCGCAGCTTGTTTTCAGGCTGTGTTGATCACACCTGCCTGCTGCTTTTCAGGATCACCTTCTTAGTTCTTTGTATCCACCTTTGTCCCAGCCTTAGACAACCTTGTCTTGAAGGCCACACACCACACCTTTGGAGCTGCCTTCTTCCTTCCTGTTAAAGCCTTCCTTGCTTTTCCAGTTGCTTTTCCACTGTTGACCAAAGCAGAGGGGACTATGACCTAGGAGCACAATCCATCTCCCTGCAGTTGTGTGTGAAGTTTGTGCGGAATGAAATTTTTTTTTTTTTCCTGAGACAGGGTCTGCACTGCAGGAATGCAGTGGTGCAGTCACAGCTCACTGCAGCCTCAACCTTTGAAGCTCAGGTGATTCTCCCACCTCAGCCTCCCAAGTAGCTGGGACTACAGGTACACACCACCATACCTGGCTAGTTTTTTTGTATTTTTAGTAGAGACAGGGTTTTGCCATGTTGGGCAGGCTGGTCTGGAGCTCCTGATCTCAAGTGATCCGTCTGCTTCAGCCTCGGAAAGTTCTGGGATTACAGATGTGAACCACTGCACCCAGTCCCAGAATGAATTCCTAACCTTATCTCATGATCTCGTATCTGTTCACTCTTTTTTTTTTTTTTTTTTTTTTGAGACAGAGTTTCCCTCTTGTTGCTCAGGCTGGAGTGCAATGGTATGATCTTGGCTCATGGCAACCTCCGCTTCCCGGGTTCAAGCAATTCTGCTTCAGACTCCCGACTAGCTGGAATTACAGGCATGTGCCATTATGCCCAGCTAATTTTTGTATTTTTGGTAGAGATGGGGTTTCACCATGTTGGCTGGGCTGGTCTTGAACTCCTGACTTCATGTGATCCGCCTGCGTTAGCCTCCCAAAGTGCTGGGATTATAGGCATGCACCACTGCACTCAGCCTATTCTATTCTTTTCTTTTTTTTTGAGACAGAGTTTTGCTCTTGTTACCCAGGCTGGAGTGCAATGGCATGATCTCAGCTCACTGCAACCTCCGCCTCCTGGGTTCAAGCAATTCTTCTGCCTCAGCCTCCCAAGTAGCTGGGACTACAGGCACGCACCACCATGCCCAGCTAATTTTTTGTATTTTTAGTAGAGGTGGGGTTTCACCATATTGACCAGGATAGTCTTGATCTCTTGACCTCGTCATCCACCCGCCTTGGCCTCCCAAAGTACTGGGATTATAGACGTGAGCCACCGCGCCTGGCCAGCCTATTCTCTATTCTTGACTCCCTTGTTTCTGTTATAATCCTTCGAGCTGTGGTTGTCAACTCCAAGAGAGTAGGAACCAAGTCTGCATGATTTGCCTAGAATACCTCATAACTTTACTGGGAGTAAGCGTAATGCTTGAAACTGCTTTGTTGAGAAAAAGAAAAGAAAGCAACTGTCTTATCTATTCAGTCTGCTATATAATAAAATAACTTAGACTGGATAATTTATAAACAACGGGAATTTATAGCTCACAATTCTGGAGTCTCCGAAGCTCAAGTTCAAGGCACCAGTAGATTCAGGGTCTGGTGGGAGCCCATTCTCTGCTTTATAGTTAATACCTTTTATGGTCCTCACATGATAGAAAGGGCAAAAGGGCTCCTCCAGGTCTCTTTGAAAAGGGAACTAATTCCATTCATGAGGGCTGAGCCTTTATGACCTAATCACTGGCTCCACCTCTTAATACTATTTTCTTTCTTTCTTTCTTTCTTTCTTTCTTTTTCTTTCTTTCTTTCTTTCTCTTTCTTTTCTTTCTTTTCTTTCTTTCTTTTTTTTTTTTTTTTTTTGAGGTGGAGCCTCACCCTGTCTCCCAGGCTGTAGTGCAGTGGTGCAGTCTCAGCTCACTGTAACCTCTGCCTCCTGGGTTCAAGCAATTCTCCTGTCTCAGCCTCCCGAGTAGCTGGGACTGTAGGTACATGCCACCATGCCCAGCTAATTTTTGTATTTTTAGTAGAGACAGGGTTTCATTATGTTGGCCAGGTTGGTCTTGAACCCCTGACCTTGTGATCCACCTGGCCTCCACCTCCCAAAGTGCTGAGATTACAGGCGGGAGCCACCATGTCTGTCCAATGCTATTGTTTTGTGGATTAAGTTTCAACACAGGAATTTTAGGGGGACACAGGCATGCCAGCCTTAGCAGCAGGTTGTCATATGATTTGTATCCTAAAAGCAGTAAAACTAAATAGCTCTGGTTTATTGACTGTTTACTACATGCCTATTAAGATTGGCATCCCCTACTTGGCCATTTTACAGATGAAGGAACTCAGGTTAAAGGAGGTTAACAACCTTGTCCAAGGTCAGATAGCACATCTGGGCTGGGCGCGGTGGCTCAAGCCTGTAATCCCAGCACTTTGGGAGGCCGAGGCGGGTGGATCACGAGGTCGAGAAATCGAGACCATACTGGTCAACATGGTGAAACCCCGTCTCTACTAAAAATACAAAAAATGAGCTGGGCTTGGTGGCACGTGCCTGTAATCCCAGCTACTCAGAAGGCTGAGGCAGGAGAATTGCCTGAACCCAGGAGGCGGAGGTTGCGGTGAGCCGAGATCGTGCCATTGCACTCCAGCCTGGGTAACAAGAGCGAAACTCCATCTCAAAAAAAAAAAAAAAAACAGATAGCACATCTGGATTAAGACACCAGCTTGTGTGACTCAAGCTTATTTTTCTCTTCACCATGCCAGTCCTGCCTTTAGCAAAATACATGTGGATTTTGGCTGGGCGCGGTGGCTCACGCCTGTAATCCCAGCACTTTGGGAGGCCAAGGTGGACAGATCACCTGAGGTCAGGAGTTGGAGACCAGCCTGGCCAACATAGTGAAACCCCGTCTCTTAAAAAAAAAAAAAAAAAAAAAAGTGCCGATTTCGTGACACCACTTTTTAAATTTCAGCAAATGAAGTTATCATGTTTAGTTAACTGATAATTAGCTGTCAGTCCTTGGAAGGTAGAAGGGGTTCTGAGGGAAACCTTCATCATTTTTTATTCTTTCATGACTTCCACTTGAAGGTCCTTGGTTATTGAAATAAAAACCATAAGTTATCCTAAATTATCCTAAATACTTGACTGAAACCATTAGTCATCTGGTTTGGGTCTCATCAGTCTGTTGGTTGATATGCACAGTCTCTCTTAATCTCTGTTTTCCCTTTCTTTAGAGTACAGAGTCTCAGAGGATAAACTACTCTGAAGCCAATTTCTTCACCCCTGCCCTGGAATGCTGCATTTTAAACAAGTGAAGCATCTCTTCATGCTGCATTTTAAACAAGTGAAGAGCAAAGTTGCTCTTGCTAAGAGAGAGAGATGTTTGGAAAGTATTTAAAAGTCTTTAAAGTATCTAAACTTGAGAGAGAGAGATGTTTGGAAAGTATTTCAAGCACTGCTTTGTGTCCTTAAAACACAGTAAATGGCCTGCTGCAGGCTGAGTCTGATGTCAGCTTTTGACTTCCATATAGTAGTACATCAGGTGGAGTAGTACGTCAGCTAGCTGCAACCCTGCCTCCACTGACTTTAGAGCCAGTCAAATGAGTTCCAGTTTCAGCTCACAGATCTTATATCATTGCCAAGGGACCTTTACAAGACACTTAAACCCTTAGTTTCCTCTTGTAAATGAGAATTTAAGAAAGTGCCTGACACACGAGAGAGGCCATCAACAAATGTTAGATACCTTCCCTTTCACTTCCCTTTTTCTGGTTTTTGAAATCTGGAAGAGAAGCTTGTTAGATTTGTGTGCAGAAATAAATAATAGGACTTCCCTGTGTAGAAAAGAAAAAACTTATTTAATTTAGGGATCGTGATAGGCGTTTGGCTACTTAGAGATCATTCTGACTATCTGGTTCTCAACCGTCCCCAGCCAGATGGGGAATATAGGAAACATATTATGTGTGAGCCTGTGAGTCCAGAGAAAAGAGATAGACAGCTATTGTGATGTCCAGCCAGAGGACAGTGTCTTCTCCAATGCCAGGTGCCAGATGTGCTAAAGATCTACTTTGCAGATTCACCCTGAGAAGGATTTATGCACTTGAGGCCTCTTCTCTGGAGACACACAGAAAATTAGCAAGGCAGAGAGGTTCAGAGTCAAGAAGTCTGCACAGAGTGGGCAGGTTGTGTGTTGGAGAACAAGCCATGTTGGCCATTTGTTGTGAATGGTGTGAGGCAAAACGCTTCAGAAACATAGGCTTTTCTGAATTTGCAGGCAACAGCATTTTTGATGTTCTTTTTTGCTTGAGTTTTAGATTTGCAGCAGTATTATTTCCTGATTTTGTTAAACAGATCTTCAGTATTTCATCAGCAGCATGGGTTAAGTTGGCATTAGAAAGCAAGGCTGGAAACCTAATCCTCACCCATTTGTCTGGGAAAGTGTGTTCCCAGTGTTGCACAGTGAGTGAACTTTTTGATGGCAGTATGTTTGTAAGTTGGGGACTGCCTGTAGGGCATTTTGTAAAGAAGGGAACATTGTTTTGAAACCAAGGGCTTCTCAGAGATAAACGGAGTTGTCATTGGAACCAGATGCTAAAAAAGCATGTTTGAAATTAGTTTTGATTTTACCTTAGTACAGTTGAGCCGAAATAACCTCCAGCAGATGTCCTAGCAATACAGAATATTAGTAGTAGACTCATGGAGATTATCTGGTGGTTCCTGATTGCGAGTTTACATACCGATTTGGTCTGTGATGAAAACTGCATTCTCTGAAATTTATATAGAAAACATATATTATATATAACTTATATAATGTATTTGTTAAATATGGCAGTCATCTTATGTGTTTTATAAAAAGTCATGTAGTTTTTAGTAGTTCCTGCCTCAGTTTTCTTTTTCTTTTGAGATGGAGTTTTGCTTTACAATCTTGGCTCACTGCAACCTCTGCCTCTCAGGTTCAAGTGATTCTTCTGCCTCAGTTTCCCAAGTAGCTGGGACCACAGGCACCCACCACCATGCCTGGCTAATTTTTGTATTTTTAGTAGAGACAGGGTTTTGCCGTGTTAGTCAGGCTGGTCTCGAGCTCTTGACCTCAGGTGATCTGCCCGCCTTGGTCTCCCAGAGTGCTGGGATTATAGGCACTTTGGTGAGCTACCACGCCCGGCCAGGTCCTGCCTTATTTTTCAGTATCCAGGTACATGACTCCACATATCAGAGTCCTAGATCTGCCACCTCTTTGTGCCTTCTTTGGCTTTTGTGGTGGTCACACCCAGGGTGCCAAATGAGACTAGATTTTTAAAAAATGACATTTCAGAAACAAACATTTTATTAATTATTTTTATAGGTATCAGTATATTGTGTGTGGGGTTCATTATGCTTGAGCTTTATTATTGGGTGTATAAAAAGTAATTAGAATAGTATAAAGAAGAAAAAAATGACTGATACTTTGATGACTCAGACCTAATTATTAACTAACAGTTAACACTGTTATATTTCTTTCCAAACTTTTTAAAATATGTGTATGGAACTTACATGTATAAGTAAGATTTTGGACAAAAAGGTTTTGGACAGAAATTTTAGTTTTATTAATTTTTTTTTTTTTGAGACGGAGTTTCGCTCTTGTTACCCAGGCTGGAGTACAATGGCACGATCTCGGCTCACCGCAGCCTCCGCCTTCTGGGTTCAGGCAATTCTCCTGCCTCAGCCTCCTGAGTAGCTGAGATTACAAGCACGCACCACCATGCCCAGCTAATTTTTTGTGTTTTTAGTAGTAGAGATGGGGTTTCACCATGTTGACCAGGATGGTCTCGATCTCTTGACCTCGTGATCCACCTGCCTCGGCCTCCCAAAGTGCTGGGATTACAGGCTTGAGCCACCGCGCCCGGCCAGTTTTATTAATTTTAATTTTAATTTTTTAGAGACACAGTTTTACTCTTTCACCAGACTGGAGTTCAACAGCATGATCATAGTTCACTGCAGCCCTGAACTCCTGGACTTAAGTGATACTTCCGCCTCAGCCTCCTGAGTGTGCAGGACTACAGGGGTGAGCCACCGTCCCTGGCTAATTTTTATTTTTTCTACTTTTTGTAGAGATGAGGGTCTCACTATGTTGCCCAGATTGGTCTTGAACTCCTGACTTCAGTTGGTCCTCCCTTCCCAAATTATTGGGATTACAGGCGTGAGCCACCATGTCTGTTCAAAATTATTTTATATACACACACACACACACACACACACACATTCACACTCTTTTGATAACTTACTGTATCCTGGACATCTTCCATATTACCAAATATTATTTTCATATGTGTCCTTTGGTAGCTGTACACATCACATCATATGTGTGGTTGTACACATCACATCATATGTGTAGTACGACCAATAATGAGTCATCCCATCACTGGTGACCATGTAGTTTGTTAATCCGCTTTGTTCAATGACAGTTTCCTAAGTTAATTTTTTGTTCTTCTTTAATTATTTCCTTAGGAAAAATTCCTAGAAATGGAATTAATTGGTTAAAAGGCCAGATGTTTTTTATATTCTTGCCAAACTGGTGTGCAGAATTCTTGGTGCTTGCTGTTGGCAGCACTGTGAGTAGTTTACCAGATTCAATGTGTTGCAGGGGTGACGGCACTGAAAGGCCTTCGCACCCTTTGCAGAGCATGGCAAGTGCAGCAGCAAGATCTGCGGTTCACTGAACACTGAACCAGGAAGACGGTCATTCCCATCATCTTTTGACATTGCTTTTTTTGTTGTTCTTTGTCAACTCAATTATATTTATTCCTTTTTTTTAATGTACAAAGATAGACTTCCTGTATTATATTGCCTTTTTAAATGTCTTTGCTGCACCAAAAAAGAGAGCTACTGACAGGCTGTCCATTCCGTTTCAATAGGATGCTCTTGAACAAAGCAAAGCCGGTACCATGAAGAGACAGTAAAGGAGGTCTGAAATGAGCATGCCCCTGATCATAGCCAAGCTCTCAGATGACAGCATGGAAGAGGGTAGCCGGGGCCAGCCGGGGGGTGGGGTGCGGGCAGGCTAACTAGGATAACCACATTTGTAACGACCAATACCCAATTACAGAAAAATACTCGCTCAATGAGACTTTGCTTTCATTAACAGTGACAGAACTCAGGCCAGTTCTTTTAATTCTAAGAAAGTGTGAGATCAAACCCAATGCCTACCACCTGCTTAGCAGAAAGGTCTAATCCGCTTTCATGAAGCAGTTATTTGGTGTGTGGCTGGAAACGAAGGAAGGGCTGCCTAAAACTGAGTGGTGGGCTAGGTAGTATGGGGAATAGGGAAAGGAAGAAAGGGAGGAGCAGGGAGCAAAGGTACTTTCAGGGAGCAGTATTTTAAGTCTTCCTGGAAGAGGAAGTTAACTGGGAGATTGGAGTATATGCTGTGCTCTCAGCATATACCGGGAAATAAACACCTCTTAGGAGGTTGGCTTGAAGTTGGCAATTAGTAATGCAAGCTATTGATTTTTTTAAAAAAAGTATTTGTTAAGAGTGAATTGATTTCTATAACTGTGAGAATGGCTGTAGGGCAAGGTCTGGCCTGTCCAATTGTGGTTTCAGGTGCTACTTTTCAGTACTTTGAACCTGGAGGACATCTTGGTTTTAGAGGCTCTACCTGAAAAATGTGACTTAGGTTCAGTGTACTTTTATTGAGGGCTTGGCACTGGAATAAGTATACACAGGTTAATAACATAAGATCCCTACCCTTAATGTAGTCAGTTTAGTGGCAGTGAGAGTAATAATAAAATAAATAAGTTTATTATTGTGGCAAAATATATATAACAATTTTTTTTCAGGTTTACAGTTCTGTGGCACGCTCACATTGTTGTACAAACATCACCAGCATTGGGCCGGGTGCGGTGGCTCAAGCCTGTAATCCCAGCACTTTGGGAGGCCGAGGCGGGTGGATCACGAGGTCAAGAGATCGAGACCATCCTGGTCAACATGGTGAAACCCCGTCTCTACTAAAAATACAAAACATTAGCTGGGCATGGTGGCGCGTGCCTGTAATCCCAGCTACTCAGGAGGCTGAGGCAGGAGAATTGCCTGAACCCAGGAAGCGGAGGTTGCGGTGAGCCGAGATCGCGCCATTGCACTCCAGCCTGGGTAACAAGAGCGAAACTCCGTCTCAAAAAAAAAAAAACAAACATCACCAGCATTTATTTCTAAAGCTGTTTCTCTCCTCTCTAACTTAAATTCTGTATCTGTTAAACATTAACTCCCCCTCCTCCCCAGGCCCTGGCAACCACCATTCTACATTCTGACTCAGAATTAAGACTATTCTAGGTACTTTTTAGTTAAGTGGGATCACACAGTATTTGCCTTTTTGTGATTGGCTGATTTTACTTAACATAATTCGTCAAGACTCATCATACTGTATTGCATGTCGGAATTGTCTTTTGAAGACTACATATCATTGTATGTATATATCCATTCATTTATCAGTGGACATTGGGTTGCTTTCACCTTTTGACTTTTGTGAATAATGCTGTTATGAGTGTATAAATGCACGCATACCTTGGAGATACTGTGGGTTCAGTTGTAGACCATGGCAGCAAAGTGAATATCGTAATAAAGTGTCACACAATTTTTTTTTCTTTCCCAGTGCATATAAAAGTTATGTTTACACTATACTGTAGTCAGTTGAGTATGCAGTAGCATTATGTCTAAAAAAATTGCAGACATTTATTTAAAAATGCTTTATTGCTAAAAGTCATAGAGACCTTAATTTAAAAATGCTTTATTGCTGATGGTCATCTGAGCCTTCAGCAAGTCATAATATTTTTGCTGGTGGAGTGTCTTGCCTTGATATTAATGCCTGCTGACTGATTATGATGGTGGTTGCTGAAGGCTAGGGTGGCTGTTGCAATTTCTTAACATCAACAGTGGAGTTTGCTATGTTGATTGACTCTTCTTTTCATGAAAGATTTCTCTGTTTCATGTGATGCTGTTTGATGGTATTTTGCCCATGGTCAAACTTCTTTCAAAGTGGGTGTCAATTTTACCATTCAACCCAGCAATTAAAGAAAAAATTAAAAATTAAAAAATCCAAGTTAGTCCTCTTTAACCCTGCTGTTGCTTTATCAACTAAGTTTATGGAATATTCTAAATCCTTTGTAACCATTTCAGCAATACTCACAGCGTTTTCAGCCATAGATTCCATCTCAAGAAACTACTTTCATAAGAAGAAACTTGTTCATCCATAAGAAGAAGCTCTTTGGCCAGGCGCGATAGCTCATACCTGTAATCCCCGCACTTTGGGAGGCCAAGGCGGTCAGATCACCTGAGGTTGGGAGTTTGAGACCAGCCTGACCAACATGGAGAAACCCCATGTCTACTAAAAATACAAAATTAGCCGGGCATGGTAGCGCATGCCTATAATCCCAGCCACTCGGGAGGCTGAGGCAGGAGAATTGCTTGAAGCTGAGAGGCAGAGGTTTCAGTGAGCTGCGATTGTGCCTCCAACCTGGGCAATGAGAATGACACTCTGTCTCAAAAAAAAAAAAAAGAAGAAACTCCTTATCTATTCAAATTTTATGATATTGCAACAATTCAGTCACATCTTCAGGTTCCACTTCTAATTCTAGTTGTCTTGCTATTTTCACAACATCTGTGGTGACTTACTCCACTGAAGTCTTGAACCCCTCAACATCATCCATGAGGCTTGGAATCTACTTTTTCCAAATTCCTGTTAATGTTGATATTTTCACCTCCTCCCATTAATCACAAATGTTGTTAATGGCACCTAGAATGGTGAATCCTTTCTAGCAGGTTTTCAGTTTACTTTGCCCAGATCCACCAGAAGCATCACTATGGCAGCTATAGCCTTACGAGACAGAGTCTCACTCTGTTGCCAGGCTCCAGGCTGGAGTGCAGTGGCACTATCTTGGCTCACTGCAACCTCTACCTCCCGGGTTCAAGCAATTCTCCTGCCTCAGCCTCTTGAGTAGCTGGGATTACAGGCGTACACCACCATGCCCAGCTAATTTTTGTATTTTTAGTAGAGATGGGGTTTCACCATGTTCACCAGGATGGTCTCGATCTCTTGACCTTGTGATCAGCCCTCCTCAGCCTCCCAAAGTGCTGGGATTACAGGTGTGAGCCACTGTGCCTGGCCACAAATTGTATTTCTTAAATAATAATTTGAAAGTCAGAATCACTCTTTGATCCATGGACTGCAGAAGGGATGTTGTGTAGGCAGGCATGAGAACAACAATAATCTCCTTGTATGTCTCCATCAGAGCTCTTAGGTGACTAGGTGCATTGCTGATGAGCAGTAATATTTTGAAAGGAGTCTTTTTTTTTTCTGAGCAATAGGTCTCAGCAATGGGATTAAAATATCCAGTAAACCGTGCTGAAATGAGATGTGCTGCCATACTGGCTTTATTGTTTCATTTACAGAGCACAGGCAGAGTAGATGGGTAGAGCATATAAGAGCCCTAGGATTTTTGGAATGGGAAATAAGCATTGGCTTCAATTTAAAGTCACCAGCTGCATTAGCCTCTAACAAGAGAGTCATCCTGTCCTTTGAAGCTTTGAAGTCAGGCATTGACTTCTCTAGCTGTGAAAGTCCTAGATGGCATCTTATTTTAATAGAAGGCTATTTCTTCTGCATTGAAACTATCTGTAGCATAGCTACCTTCATCAATATTTTTAGCTAGATCTTCTGGATAACTTGCTACAGCTTCTACATCAGCACTTGCTGCTTCATCTGGCACAATACGTTAGGGATACGGTTTCTTTCTTTTTCTTTCTTTTTTTTTTTTTAGATGGAGTTTCGCTCTTGTTACCCAGGCTGGAGTGCAGTGGCGCAATCTCCGCTCACCTCAACCTCTGCCTTCTGGGTTCAGGCAGTTCTCCTGCCTCAGCCTCCTGAGTAGCTGGGATTACAGGCGCATGCCACCATGCCCAGCTAATTTTTTGTATTTTTAGTAGAGATGGGGGTTTCATCATGTTGATCAGGATGGTCTTGATCTCTTGACCTCGTGATCCACCCGTCTCGGCCTCCCAAAGTGCTGGGATTACAGGCTTGAGCCACCGCGCCCGGCCCGGGATACGGTTTCTTAATGTCAGCCTCATGATCCAGCCTCTGTTAGCCTCAGACTTTTCTTGTGTGGCTTCCTCACCTCTCTTAACTTTCATAGGATTAAAAGAGTTATGGCCTTGCTCTGGATTAGGCTTTGGTTCAAGGAAATGTTATGGCTGGTTTGATTTTCTATCCAGACCACCCAAACTTTCTCCTTATCAGTAATAAGGCTGTTTTCCTTTCTTATCATTCATATGTTCACTGGAGTGGTACTTTTAATTGCCTTCATGAACTTTTTCTTTACAGTCACGTCTTGGCTGACTCTTCGGCATAAGAGGCCTAGCTTTTGTCCTGTCTTGGCTTTCAACATGCCTTCCTCACTAAGCTTTGTTATTTCTAGCCATTGATTTAAAGTTAGAGACATGTGACTCTTTTTCTTGAACACTTAGAGGCCTTTGTAGGGTACTAATCGGCCTGACTTCAATATTGTGTCTCAGGAAATAATAGGGAGGCCCAAGGAGAGGGAGACAGATGGTGGAATGCCCAGTCAGTGGAACAGTCAGAACATACACATTAATGGATTAAATTTGCTGTTTTATGTGGGCATGGTTGGTGGTACCCCAAAACAATAATAGTAATGTTAAAGATCACTGATCACCGATCACCTTAACATATATTATAATAATGAAAAGGTTTGAGGTATTGTGAAAATTACCAACATGTGACACAGAGATACAAAGTGAGCACATGCTGTTGGAAAAATGGTCTTAACAAGACTTGCCTCACACAGGCTTGCCACAAACCTTCTCTTTGTAAAAAAGCACAGTATCTGTGAAGCACAATAAAGTGAGGTATGCCTGTATCTACTTGAGTTTCTACTTTCAGTTCTTTTGGGTTCATCCCCACAAATGGTATTGCTGGGTCATACGGTAATTCTATATTTAGTTTTCTGAGGAGTTCCTATATTGCTTTCTCCAGCGGCTATACTAATTCCTGTTTCCTGCCAACAGTGCACAAGAATTCCTTCTCCTCGCATGCTTGCTAACTCTTGTTCTTCCCTGTTTCTTTCTTCAAAAAATAATTGCCATCCTAATGGGTATGAAAGAGAATCTCATCATGTTTTTTTTTTCTTTTTCTTTTTTGAGGAGATGTGGTCTTGCTCTGTCACTGAGGCTGGAGTGCAGTGTCGTGATCATAGCTCACTGCAGGCTTAAGCGATCCTCCACCTCGGCCTGGGGTTATAGTGCTGGGATTATAGGCATAAGCCACCACCAGCTAATTTTTAAAAACGTTTTTGTGGGGGGCGGGGTCTTGCAATATTGCCCAGGCTGTTCTTGAACTCTCAGCCTCAAGCAGTCCTCCTGCCTTGGCCTCCCAAAGCACAGGAATTATATTATAGGTTGAGCCACTGTGCCTAGCAAAAGTTTTACATTTTGATGAAGTCCATCTCATCTGTTTTTCCTTTTGTTGCCTGTGCTTTTGGTATTACATCTAAGAAATCATTGCCAAATCCAAAGTTATGATGCTTTATTTTTATATTTTCTTCTAAGACTTAGAATTTTAGCTCTTAAGTTTAGGTATTTGATATGTTTTGAGTTTTTTTTTTTTTTTTTTTTAATGTATAAGGTAAGGAAAGGTCCAACTTCTTCTTTTTTTTTTTTTTGGCATATGAATGTCCAGTTTTCCCAGTACAATTTGTTGGACAGTAATTTTAATATGTGAATGAAGATGCTTCTGCTCACAGGGATTTTTGAGCCTCAGTGTCTGGCTACAGGGTTCTGCTTTCATAAATAAGAGGAAGAGATTCAAGCCTCTTGCTCCATTATGGGTAGACAGCACACTACAAGGAGCTTCCCTGAGGGAACTTTGTGCTACTTTCTGTGTACTGTTTCCTAGAAATCTGTAGGAACCATTTCCAGTGACATGGAGGTTATCAAGGTAGGATTAGAAACATGTATTCGTTGTGCTGCTTCACACCCTGTCTTCAGTTATATATATATATGTTATTGTTTTTTTTTTTTTTTTTTTTTTTTGAGACGGAGTTTCGCCCTTGTTACCCAGGCTGGAGTGCAATGGCACGATCTCGGCTCACCGCAACCTCCGCCTCCTGGGTTCAGGCAATTCTCCTGCCTCAGCCTCCTGAGTAGCTGGGATTACAGGCATGCGCCACCATGCCCAGCTAATTTTTTGCACTTTTAGTAGAGACGGGGTTTCACCATGTTGACCAGGATGGTCTCGATCTCTCGACCTCGTGATCCACCCGCCTCGGCCTCCCAAAGTGCTGGGATTACAGGCTTGAGCCACCGCGCCCGGCGCTGTGTTTTTTTTTTTTTTTTGAGACGGAGTTTCGCTCTTGTTACCCAGGCTGGAGTGCAGTGGCGCGATCTCGGCTCACCGCAACCTCCGCCTCCTGGGTTCAGGCAATTCTCCTGCCTCAGCCTCCTGAGTAGCTGGGATTACAGGCACGCGCCACCAAGCCCAGCTAATTTTTTGTATTTTTAGTAGAGACGGGGTTTCACCATGTTGTCCAGGATGGTCTCGATCTCTTGACCTCGTGATCCACCTGCCTCGACCTCCCAAAGTGCTGGGATTACAGGCCTGAGCCACCGCGCCTGGCCTTTGTTATTGTTTTACACAAGGCTTCATTGGACAAAAATTCCTTGTTAGTCTTTTTTTTGAGAAAAGCTTCTGCTCTGTCACCCAGGCTGGAGTGCAGTGGCGTGATCCTGACTCTCTGCAACCTCCACCTCCTGGGTTCAAGCCATTCTCCTGCCTCAGATTCCCAAGTAACTGGGTTTACAGGCATATGCCACCACACCTGGCTAATTTTTGTATTTTTAGAAGAGACAGAGTTTCACCATGTTGGCCAGGCTGATCTTGACTGCCTGGTCTCAAGTGATGCCCGCCTCGGCCTCCCAAAGTGCTGGGATTACAGGCATGAGCCATCGTGCCTGGCCCCTGTTGGTCTTTAGTATGGTGTTCTTTGTGTGGGAGGGCGTGAATTGTGTGTGTGTGTGTGTGTGTGTGTGTGTGTGTGTGTGCGCATTTGCTTATTGTAGCTATTTCTCATGGTATGGAAGAAATATTTCATACTCTTAACAGGATACTCTGCATGAGGTGGGAAAATAAACCTTGTGTTTTAAAGAAAAATAGTTTAACAAATGGCCTTCATCTGTGATGTATTCCAGACTTGCTGCCACTTCTTGCTCTTCCAATTGTGCCACAGGACTAATCCCTTGGCATGTGTGCAGCTGTAGGCTGGGGGTTGAAAGCAGATCCTGTGTCTCTTTCCTGGTGAACTCCACAGGGACACAGCTGCAAGTCTTTCTGTAACGCTCTGTATATGCACAGGAAGTCCCTTACAACCCACTCTGTTAGATCTCATTTCCTTTCCGTTATTGGCGCTCTGTGCTCCCTGGTTGTCAGCCTGGCCTGCCTTGTCAGGGTTCAAGGAGCTACTGGATTGGTGCCCTCTTGTGATCTGCCTTTGATGTGTTTGGGATCTTGGGAGTTGAAGGCAAGGAAAAGAAAGGAAACATGAGCCTTCAAAGAGTAAGGAAGGCATGAAATTGAGAAGATAACATAGGGAAGTTTAAAAAAAAAATCTTTGGGTGAAGAAATTGTTTCTGAATGTAACATGATAAAAAGCGTAAGGTTAATCAGTTGAACTGCATCAATAAAAAATTTCTTTGCAAAACACTACTTAAAAAGACAGTTGGCTGGGCGAGGTGCCTCACGCTTGTAATCCCAGCACTTTGGGAGGCTGAGGTGGGCAGATCATGAGGTCAGGAGTTCGAGATCAGTCTGGCCAACATAGTGAAACCCGGTCTCTACTAAAAATACAAAAATTAGCTGGGCATGGTGGCGCGTGCCTGTATTCCCAGCTACTCTGGAAGCTGAGGCAGGAGAATTTGCTTGAACCCAGGAGGCAGAGGTTGCAGTGAGCCGAGATCGCGCCACTGCACTCCAGTGTGGGTGACAGAGTGAGACTTTGTCTCAAAAAAAAAAAAAAAAGGAAAGAAAAACAAAAACAGATAGTTAACTGGAAAGAATGTGTGATCCAAATGAGAAATACTAAGTATTTTAGTAGAGACAAGGTTTCACCATGTTGGTCAGGCTGGTCTTGAACTCCTGAACTCAGGTGATCTGCCTGCCTCGGCCTCTTAAAGTGCTGGGATTACAGGTATGAGCCACCATGCCCGACCACCAGTTTATTTTTTATTTTTATTTCTTTGAGACAGAGTTTTGCTCTTGTCCTACAGACTGGAGTACAGTGGTGCGATCTAAGCTCACTGTAGACTCTACCTCCCAGGGTCAAGCAGTTCTGCCTCAGCCTCCCAATCCCCAGCTAATTTTTATATTACTACTTTTTTTGTATTGTCTAGTTTTGTATCTCGACTAAAAAGTAGAGACAGGGTTTCTCCGTGTTGGAGAAACCAGGCTGATCTTGAACTTCTGGTCTCAAGTGATCTGCCTGCGTTGGCGTCTCAAAGTGCTGGAATTACAGGCATAAGCCACCGTGCCTGGCTCTCTTTAAAGCATATAAAAGGTGTTTACCCCCAATTAGAATAGGAAGGCAAATTATTACCAATACTTACAATCTTCCATAACCTTAATTTCATGCATCCCATCCTCTGAGGACAACCTTCTATTTTATGAATTTACTTCTCTACTACCTTTATTGTAAAAACAAAAGAGGCAGGGGTAGGTGGGAACTTGAATCTTGCCCTGGTAAGCACTGATTCTCCGTGCTCCATCATCAGCTGGGGCCTTTTCAGGGCCACCCAGCCTGCTTCTTCAGGGAATGCTTTGTGATTTGATTGCCAATAGATATTGTGCTGGACCCCTGTTGACTCCATTAGGGATGGCACCATGTTTGAGAGACTGAAGACCGAGAGATGTTGAGAGACATGGGGTTGTTGGGGGGACTCACATACAGAGCTGTTCAGTGATGGCGGGCTGGGCAGGAAGCTTGCTGCTGCCGTTTGTAAAAACCATGTAACTTATATAGCATTGTCATTTAGCGTCCTCTACCTGGCAGCCTCCCAAAACGAACGTTCTCCATCCCCTGCGTTAAAAAGGATAGGCCAGGCATTTGGATGTCTTTCACAGATAAAGAATGAATCTCCAGGTTCGCCACTCTTGGATTTCTCAGCCTGGAACTCCAAACCAACACTCTTCTTAGACCATAGGGTCATTCTCGGGATAGGCTTCAGTTATGGCTGTCAGGTGCCTCTGCCATACAACAGAAAGATCTTTTCTTATGTAAGAATTCTTTTCTTCCATCTGTAGGTTGTTAAATGGATGATTTTTTTTTTTTTTTTTTAAACCAAGCACATGAAAGGCATTGCAGTAGGTTAGGCATTCTAGGAGAGGGTGCTGTCCTTTGCCCTGGTATTTTCTTAGGTGGCTATGGCAGGAACACCAACTCTAAGGAAGTGGATGCTTTTTCCCGGAACATGATACATAATCACTAGTGTGTTGTTTTAATTGTGTAGTGTGGTTTAATAATATGATAATGTAGTTTTATACAGTTTTATGGAAGGGAAGAAAATAAAACTAATGGGCATGAATCAATGATGAAGTTTTCAACTGAGTTACCAAAAAAAAAAAAAAAAAAGAAAAAGAAAAAGAAAGAAAAAGGCTTCTTAATGGACTTTCCTGGAAAGATTTGTGTAAATGAAAATTTGGTGGATCTTAAAGAAGAGAATAATTTTTATTGAACATGTAGTTTGTGCTAGGCACTATCTTATGCATGTAGCTTATTAACACTTATGGCCCATTTGTGGAATGGATATGGTTACCTGCTGTTTAAAACAAAGATGCATGCCAATGTTCTAAGAGGTTGAGTTTCCTGAGATATCACTGGTGTGTTAAGAGTCAGGAATCAAGCCAGGTCCTGTGTGCCCAGCCTGATTCTAAGGGACTATGTAGGGAAACTCTGAAACCACCTTTTTCCTCTACTCTCACACCACAGCAGTTAACATAGAAGACTTCTGTGAGCAACTGTGCTGAGAAAGGGGGGGATTTCCTCACATAGCAAGGCACAGACACCAGCTGAGTGTCTTCCAATTTACCTCCTACACTATTTACCTGGAGATAGTGTCAAATCTCACAGGTTGGAAGCTCTGTCTCTAAGACTGCCCCTGCCCGCTGCAGACATGAGTTGCAAACCCGAGCCTCTGGAACTTCTGACTGGCTTCAAGTTGAGCTTCCCATAACCCCCTCTTTGGGTTAGATAAATTTGCTGAAATGGCTCGCAGACCTCACAGAAACGCTTATGTTTACTGGTTTATTATAAAGGATATTTTGCAAAGGTCACAGAGACGCATAGGGCAAGGCATGGGGAAGGGGTGGGGAGTTTCCAAGCCCCCCCTGGTGTGCCACCCTCCAGTAACTACAGGTGTTCAGCTCTCTGGAAGCTCCCTGTACCCAGTCCTCTTGGGTTTTTTTGAAAGTGTTCCTTCCTACAGAGCTTAGCCCTCTCAGGGGAGGGTTTGAGACCCATAATCTGAAAGGTAGGGAAAGATTAGATTCCTGCCTCAGACCAGGGGAAAGGAAGGCAGGAAAGAGATTTTGTTTCCTGAGGCCTAACACACCCAACATTATCACAAAAGACTGTAACAAGGGCTGTGGGAGTTACGAACCAGGAACCGTGGTTGAAAACCATCATAAATCGTAACACCACAAGGACCCATATTTTGCCTTTTAGGACATTGTAGTAGGTGGGTAGTTTTTATCTGGCTTGCTTTTTAAAATCCATCTTGCCCAGTTTACTGGGCGTTTCTATGGAAAAAACAACACCTCTCTTAAATGGCATTTTCACACATCTGCAGCCTAATAATCGCTACTCATTTTGAAGATCCTGAAGCACACCATTTGATCTGGAAGTGACTTCTTAGTCACCAAGGAAACAGTAGATTGTGCTCAGTATAGTTTTCCTTTTAAGTTGAGTCTAGTAAGTATGATAAATTATCAACCAGGATATTTGGTGAGGTAGACACGCCTATATTCCAGATAGCAACAGTTTACTATCAGAGCAAACAGAAAACACCAGGAAAAATTCTGCAGGACAAATTTATAAAATGAAATGATACATTTTTATGGCCTATATCCTCTGCAAGGAGATAAAAACAATGTATGTACAGGAGTATACATAAATAAAAGTTGAAGAAAGTGCATCCTCTGTGATTTAAAAAAAGAAATTGAATATACTCATTTAAAACGTGACAGCTATATTAGTTTTCTATGGCTACAGTAACAAATTACTATAATCTTGATGACTTAAAATGACAGAAATTCATTGTCTTACGGCGCTGGAGGCTGTTAAGACTGAAATTTAGGTGTGGGCAGCATTGGCCTCCCCTGGAAGATCTGAAGGAGACCCATGCCTCCATCCTGTCTCCCAGCTTCTGCTGCCATTCCTTGCATCACCCAGTCTGCTTTCACCTTTGCATGGCTTTCTTTCGTGTCTCTGTGTTTTCACCTTTTCTGTTTCTTAGAAGGATATGTGTCATTGGGTTTAGGGCCCACCATACTTCAGGTTGATCTCATCTCAAGAGCCTTAATTGTGTCTATGAAGATCTTTTTTCCAAATAAGGTCACATCTTGAGGTTGCAGCGAGTTCCAACATGATTGTAATTTTAAGGGGCAACAATGTAACCCACTTACAGCTTGCCCTCTGGCTCCCTGAGATTTGTCCTGTGTGCAGAATACATTCACCTCATTACAATTAATTATTATCACTGCTTTGTGAGGAAAAATTAAGAATTTGCAAAGGTGAGAGGCTAAATTTCTGGGATAAATAAAAAGACAAATGGCAGAAGATGGATGGTCGCTAATTTTTTTTTTTTTTTTTTTTTTTTTTTAGCTAAACATTTTATTTTGAGATAGGACTAGGTTCCCAAAGACTTGTAAGAAATAATGCAGAGAGATCCCAAGTTACAGAAGACACCAGAATGTTGACATTGATACAGTGAAGATACAGGACATTTCTGTCAACTGCTGCCGTTTTGCTGTTTATTACCCACCCTGGATTTCCTGCCCACCCCAACTCCACCCACCTTCCCTAACCTTAGTCCACCACGAATCTGTTCCACAATTTTATATGAATATAACCATACTGTATGTAACTTTTTGGAATTGCCCTATTTTACTCAGCACAGTTCCCTGGAGATTCTTGCAGGTTGTTGTGTGTATTAGCAGTTGTTCCTTTTTATTACTGAGTAATAGTCTGTTTGGATGTACCATAGTTTATCCATTGGCCTAATGAAGCACATCTGTTTCTAATTTTCAGTGCTAACAAAGCTTCTGTAAACATTTGTGTATATTTTTGTGTAACCACGTTTCATTTCTGTGGGATGAGTATCCAGGAATACAATTGCTGGATCATATGGTAGTTTCGTTGCATGTTTATTATTTTTTTAATATGCTTTTTTTTTAAAGACCAGTTTTAGGTTCCTAGCAAAATGGAGCAAAAGATAGAGATTTCTCTGATTTCCCCTTGGCCCCACACGTGTACAACCTCCCCCATTATCAACACCAGCCGTCAGAGAGGTACATTGGTTATAATCATGAACCTACATTGTCGCATCATCATTAACAAGTTCATAGTTGACATTAGGGTTCCCTCTTGGTGCTGTACATTCGGTGGGTTTGGACAAATGTATAATGACATGTTATCTACCATTTATAGTATCATACAGTATAGTTTCACTGCCCTAAAAACTGCTCTGGACTCCGCCTATTCATCCCTGCCTTCCCCCTAACCCCTGGCAACCACTGACCTTTTTGTTGTCCTCATAGTTTTGCCTTTTTTTTTTTTTTTTTTGAGACAGAGTTTCGCTCTTGTTACCCAGGCTGGAGTGCAATGGCGCCATCTCGGCTCACCGCAACTTCCGCCTCTTGGGTTCAAGCAATTCTCCTGCCTCAGCCTCCCGAGTTGCTGGGACTACAGGTGCGCACCACCATGCTCAGCTATTTTTTGTGTTTTTAGTAGTGACAGGGTTTCACCATGTTGACCGGGATGGTCTTGATTTCTTGACCTCATGATCCACCCGCCTCAGCCTCCCAAAGTGCTGGGATTCTAGGCGTGAGCCACTGCGCCTGGCCAGTTTTGCCTTTTTTAGAATGTCATATACTGTAGTGGAAATCATATAATATGTGACCTTTTCAGATTAGCTTCTTTCACTTAGCAGTATGCATTTAAGGTTTCTTAATGTCGTTCATTGGCTTGTTGGCTCATTTCTTTTTAGCACCAAGTTACATTCCATTGTCTAGATGTACTATAGTTTATTCATTCACCTACTATAGTACGTCTTAGTTACTTGCTTCCAAGGTTTGGCAGTCATGAATAAGGCTTCTCTAAATACCATGTGCAGGTTTTTGTGTGAACCTAAATTTTAAACTCCTTTGGGTAAATACCAAGGAACATGGGTACTGGATTGTATAGTAAGACTGTTTGGTTTTATAGGAAACTGCCAAATTGTCTTCCAAAGTGGCTATACCATTTTGCAGTCCCACCAGCAATGAGTGAGAATTCCTGTTGCCCCTCATCCTTGTCAGCACTTGGTGTTGTCTGTGTTGTACATTTTGGCCATTCTAATAGGCAGGTAGTGGTACCTTGTTCTGATCTTTTCATATACTTATATGTCATCTGCATGTCTTCGGTGAAGTGTCTGTTAAGTTCCTTAGACCATTTTTTTTTTTTTTTGGTCAGATTTAAGAGTTTGTGTTTTTATTTTTTTGGTATATTTTGGATAACAACCTCTTTATCAGGCATGCCTTTTGCAGATATATCCTCCCAGTCTGTAGCTTGTTGTCATTCTCTTGGCTGGGTCTTTTGCAGAGCAGATCACCATGCGTGGCTTCGGGTTCATTTTTTTGGTCAGTGGATGTCCAGTTGCTTCAGCACCATTTCTTGAAAAGGCTGTCTTCTTCTACTTAATTGCTCTGCTTCTTGTCATATCAGTTATTCATATTTGTGTGGGTCTGAAATAAGAGTTTGGCCCTTATCTACTGATAGGTGTGTCAATTTCACAAATTAATAAAAGAAAATTATTGTATTCAAAGGATTTTGCTTTTTATTTTTTATTTATTATTATTATTTTTGTCAGTAGTAGATTAGCCCTGAAAATTTATGATGACTTCCAGTGTGATGAACTTATTCCTCTTTATCCAGTAACATGATCCGTACGGCTTTGGGAATTCTTTTCTCTTTTTTGATTCTTGGAGTTTTGAGGCCCCAGAGATGATGGTGATGAATGATGAATTCAGCAAAACTTAGAAGGGAACAGTCAAGGGAATTGAGACAGCCAATAGAGGACTTGAACCCCTTTCTTCAACTGTTAGGAGAAATAAATAATAAGTTTAGTTTTCAAAGACCTGAAAGAGACTCTCAAAAAGGAAGGGAAGTGGGTGTTTGGTGTTGCTTGCTCTTTCCTCCCCCTGTTGCTCTGTATTTGGGCATTAAATGTGGGTGCTGGAGAAGAAATAAAGAAGAAATAAAAAAAAATCTTGATAACTAGACAGTTTGACTTCTGATTTTCCAGTTTGGATAAGGATTACTGGATGGAAGAGTTAACTAAAATATATTTTGTGCAACAAAGCACTGTTGTGCTGTTACATCCACATTAAATGTTTACTCACGTGTGGCCTTCAGTTTGGAAAGATTCTGTAGAGGATCCAGCTGGCGTTTTTGTGCTCTGTTGATCTTTCAGTTTTTTAAAAATGGAGGAAAGTCAGCTTTTGTTTTGTGTCTCATACCCAGAAGGACTCCAGTTCTTTCAGTCCAAAATTTCTGTAATAAGCATATTATCTTTGCTCAGTACACCAGTCCCTAGCAAGTGGGTGGGTTTTGGTGTGTCACCCAGGATAAGGGGCCCAGTGTGTTGTTTTTCACTATCTCAATTTGCTCGGAGAGTAAAAGGGGAAAGAAGTAGACCTAGCCTCACTTGCACCCCCAAGTCAGTATAGTTAATCTTCCAGCAGGTCTCCTCCTTGCTTCCACCTCTTGGAGAGGGCTTCATAAGGAGCAGTTCAGCAAAGTTAGCAACAAGCCTAGATCTATTCAATTTTTTTGGTGCGTGTGTATGTGTGTGTGAGATGCCTTTTGTGTTTGTCCTGTGGGAACAAATACAAAGTAGGATCCATAGATTCCATATTCAGGCTTAGAATAAAGGCTGAAATTAATTACGGTTCTATATGGAATGATTTTAATTCAGTTGTGAGGGATTCACTGCCCCTTGAATCTCAAGCATAGCCTTGTTTTGTCTTTGCTTGGTGGTAGCTGTTAACCAGGCCCTGGGTGAGCCTAGAACTTGGTCTCACATGAGCCGTGTAGACACCTCTCTGCCTTTGTTTAAGATGATGTAGAAGGCCAGGTGTGGTAGCTTATGCCTATAACCCCGGCACTTTGGGAGGCCAACGTGGGTAGATGACTTGAGGTCAGGAGTTCGCGATCAGCCTGGCCAACACGTTGAAACCCCGTCTCTACTAAAAATACAAAAAATTTGCTGGGCGTGGTGGCCCATGCCTGTAGTCCCAGCTATGTGTGATGCGGAGGCAGGAAATTTGCTTGAACCTGGGAAGCAGAGGTTGCAGTGAGCCAAGACTGTACCATTGCACTCCAGCCTGGGTGACAGAGTGAGACTCCATTTCAATAAAATTAAAAAAAAAAAAAAAAAAAAAAGGATGATGTAGAAGAACTATAAGTTCTCATTTTTGGCCAGTTTGCCTTCCAGATTTTTCCCCTCATGTTTACCTGTATCTTTTACATGGTCATAGGTCAGAGTATTTGTACTGTATTCTCTCTTGTCCTCATATATATTTGCTCAGGGTTTTTTTTTTTTTTTTTTCCTATCTTGATTGATTTTGCTGTAAGTTTATTACCTGGGAATAGGGTAGAAATGTTGATTCTTACTGTACTGCTTTTTAAAATGGGTTCACCAGTTCACAGCTCAATGGCCAGTGTGCATGTACCAGTTTTGATGATGTGGTAAGGTCTTAAAAAAAAATTAGTCTGCTTCTCTCTCTCTCTTTCTCTCTCTCCCTCTCCACCCGTCTTTCCCTCTTCCCCCCGGCCCCCATTGCCTTCTCTCTCTCTCTCTTTCTCTCTCTCCTCTCTTTCCTTCTCTCTTCTCCCCCTCCCTCTCTCTCTTCCCTCCCTCTCTTCCTCCCTCCCTTCCTTCCTTTTTTTCCCCCAGAATCTCGCTCTGTCTCCCAGGCTGGAGTGCAGTTGTGGGATTTCCAGGCTGGAGTGCAGTGGCGCAATCTCAGCTCTCTGCAACCTTTACTTCATGGGTTCAAGCGATTGTCGTGCCTCAGCCTCGCAAGTAGCTGGGATTACAGGCACATGCCACCACACTCAGCTAATTTTTTGTATTTTTAGTAGAGACAGGGTTTCACCATGTTGGCCAGGGTGATCTTGATCTCCTCACCTCGTGATCTGCCTGCCTTGGCCTCCCAAAGTGCTGGGATTACTGGTGTGAGCCACTGTGCCTGGCCCGGTCCACTCATTTCTGTTCCCGAAAGCACCTACGTGAGCTTATGTTTCCCAGAGGATTAATCCCAGTCCGCTTAAGCATGGACTTAGACACCATTTTCCACCAAAGGATGAGTTATAGCAGATCAAAAATGACTTATCTTTCTCTAATAAAATATCAAAAACATTAACTTCTAAGGAAGCCAACAAAGATGTGGTTTGCAGAGCCCCCCAGGGAGTAAATTACAGAGACTTGCTGATAATGTTTTGTTCATAGTGGTTCCTATATATTCAGTGTACACACGTTGACATTACACCCCTGCTTTTAGGGCTACTGTGGCTCTTTTTCTATCAGAAGGTTTCCACCCCCTTCTGATGGGTGGCACAACAAGCCAGAGCAGTGTGTGTGGTGGCGAAGGGCCTGCATCCTGAAGCCAGCCCGCCTGACTTTGAAGACAGGCTCATCTGTTTTTCAGACATTTGACTTTGGTCCGAGTCACTTAATCTGCTTCTCTGACTCAGCTTCTTCTTATGTAAAGTAGGGATAATAACTAGAACACTTGCTTCCTAGAGTTGATTTGAGGATTACACATAACTGAGTATATGTAAAGCCCTTAGAATAGTCCCTGGGATATAGCATGTTCTGTGTTCTAACTATTATAATCATCACTCAGTTAATTTTGAACCACTTAATTTCCAAGTGCTGGTGAGTCTAAAAAGCAGAGCCAAACATGTAATTACATGAACCCAGAATTGAATTTTTAAAATGTCTTTTCTAGTAATAGAGCTTAATGAGATTGGCACATCAGGGAAAAGTCCTGGGAATTTGTTATGTTGGTGACTGTGGATCAACCAGACTTCTCAGATGCAGTCTAATATCTGCATCTTCCTAGGCTGGACTACCTTTGCAGCACCAGCAGATGGATCAATAATTAAAACAGGGAGCTTTTATTGTGGGGAATCTTTCATCTTCTGCCGTTAAGAGGCTTTTGGGTATCCCTCTCCTAGGTATTACTTTTTCTATGGAGAGCTTGGTCTGTGGCACAAACAGGTGCTGAAAGGAAGAAGAAACACCTCTGGGGTAAATACACACCTGGAGGCTGTCAGGTGACAGAGCAGTGTCTGGGGACACTTGTTCAGGCCAATGTTCATCACCCTGCCCTTTAAAACTCACATGGAAATGACGTGGCTGATAAGTTATTTGTGGTTCCTGTGATAATTAAAGCAGTCCGTTAGACCAGGACAGATGATCTCCTCAGCTTTCAAGAGAACATTTCTACCAAGAGCCATATACTAAGGTGTGCTGGTTATGTGGTTGTTGACATCAGTATTAGTATCACTTCTGTTGACAGTGACACAAAACCTCTAAAACAGGGTTTAAATAAAATTTACCTCATTGTTTCAGAACGTTTGTGTTGCTATAACAAAATACCTGATGCTGTGTAATTTATGAAGAACAGAAATTTGTTTTTCACAGTTCCAGAGGCCAGGAAGTCCAACATCAAGGTGCTGGCAGGGTTGGAGTCTGGTGAGGGCTGCTGTCTGCTTCCACGGTTGCCCCTGGTTGCTGCATCCTCTGGAGGGGACGAATGCAGTGTCCTCACATGGGAGAAAAGCAGAAGACAATGAATCCACTCTCTGAAGCCCTTTCATAAGGGCCCTCATCCCATCCATGAGGGCTTCAACTTCATAGCTTAATCACCTTCTAAAGGCCCACCTTCTAATACAATCACATCAGCAGTTAAGTTTCAGCGTTTCGGCCTGTGAATTTTGGGGGGGACACATTCAGACTTTAGCACTCACTCTTAATGCCTCTCGGCTCTGATCATTTGAATCTTGGGCTTGTATTTAGCTGCTCTCACATCCTTAGTTAGCATGATAGCAATGCTGCAAGGTGGCTGCTTGAGCTCCAGCTATCAGGTCTTCATTTGAGTCAACAGGAAGGAATGTCAGAAGAGAGAAGAGTTGCATGGTCATGAGGAACTGCAAGGGAGGCTGAAAATGCAGTCTGTGTGCCCAGCTAAAATTCAAGGACTGATGGGTTGAGTCTAGGAGTTTGAGGCTGCCATAAGCTAAGATCGCATGACTTCAAAAAAGACTTCTGATAAATTTGGACATTTCTATTTAACAGACATTTGGGAGACACTCCTCCTCACCCCCCCACCTCAGGTGCCTGAGAATAAAAGCTTAATACCACTATTGGTCCTTGTGCTCCAAAAGCTCTTAGGTTATTTGATTGACCCGTGGCAGCTTTTTGGTACTGGAGAGCCTTATTAGTAATTTAGTGAGTTTCTAATGTAGATCCTGTGTGTGTTGGGTGGGTGGGTGGTGGTGATTGTATTGTAGCTAGGAGCGCCTAGTCAGCAATGCATGGGCTTTGGGGCCATCCATGACTTGAAAAATAGATGGCCTTGCAGATATTCCAGGGAAGCATTTGAGTGACACCTCTCTACTGTGCCAAATGGTCAGTTGGATTGGAAGTTGAGCTAGCAAGTCATTTAACTTGATCAGTTTTAGAAGTGGAAGGGACAGAATATATTCTGGATTCATTGCACTAAATACAGAGATATTATAGTTCTTAGTTTTAAACCAGGGCAAATTACTGATGCTTTGGTTTTCTAATGCCTGTAAATTAGAGCTTTTGAGCCATGAGGGAAGTAGCCCGTACCCGCAGAGGAGTGATGTAGTGTCTGGGGGCTACGGTGGTTTTTTTCCTTTGAGATGGACGCCATGTAAGCTAGTGGTGATACTTAACTTAATGATAGGGACAGGGAAAGCCACTGCCAAGAGTAATTGACGTGATGCACACATAGTCCCAGAGCCAAGGAGCTAGATGGGGTCTTCCTACTTGAGGAAGCCAAGCATGTGGCCTTCAGGCACTCTTCTCTGCCGTGATGATCAGTGTGCGTCACCTGGAGCCGATTGGCTGTGGTTTCTAAGTTTTCCTCCCTCTTAGCAGCCCACCCTGTGATTCTGAAGCAGCATATCCAGAGTGTTACAACAGACATCTTGATGGGATTCAAAAATGTTGGATAGCATGATTATCTGGTCTTCTATAAGGTTGACTGTGAGATGTGTCAGCTCATTCCTGTAGGGACACACCCAGCCCGATACCCTCCCGAGGGCTGAGCTGCTCTGAGCTGTCCAGGCTTGGGCTATGTCAGGTTCTGAGCAATGAAGTGTGGTGGGGGGTACATGACTAAGAAGTGACAGAGCTGATTGCCCTGCTTGTTTTCTTTTACTCATCCAGCGGCATTGGAACAGGACAAGAGGATCTTCTGCATTAGATCCTGGAAGACACACACTAGAAATAGCATAGTAAGATTGGGTCTAGGCTGTCAGAGCCACCTCCAGAGTGAGAGTGGTTTTAGAGAAATATCCTTTCTATAGCAATACAGGAACCTATGCTGGCTCAGCAGCTGCCCTTTTGGAAACTGTCAGCTGAAGGGGACTGTTGATGAGCTGTTCACTACTACAGGGGCTTCCCAAATGGGAAGTCTCTGCTAAAGGAGTTCATGGTTCAGCATGTCTAGTGGACTCTGGTTCCTAACAGCTGGATTCTTTTGAACAAAATAATAATTTCTAGAACAGGTTTTTTTGGGTGGGCTTTTAGCTTCACTTGCCTGCCTTTAGTTCTATGAAGTTCAGCATAAATGTTGACTTTGATGATACAGTGGGACTAAACAGTGTTATATTTCTCATCAGTTTCCTCCCTGTCTCCTTCCCTTGTCATTGTTCTCCAGAGGTAGAGTACGTTTATGGAGAACATTGCGGGTGGATGCCAAAGCGGCTTAAGTTCTAAAACAGTGAAAAGAACTGTGCAGTGGGAGTTAGACCTGTGGTTTGAGACTCAGCTTCAGGACTGAGCAAATCATTTAACTTGATCAATTTTCTTTCTTTTCTTCCTCTTTCTTTTTTGAGGTGGAGTCTTGTTCTGTTGCCAGGCTGGAGTGCAGGGGAATGATCTCAGCTCACTGCAACTTCTGACCGCCTGCCCCAAGTACAAATGATTCTCCTGCCTCAGCCTCCCGAGTAGTATCTAGGACTGCTGGTACACACCACCATGCCCAATTTTTAGTAGATACGGGGTTTCACCATGTTGGCCAGGATGGTCTTGACCTCTTGATCTCGTGACCTGCCTGCTTCAGCCTTCCAGAGTGCTAGGATTACAGGTGTGAGCCACCTCACCTGCCCTTAACTTGATCAATTTTTAAAGCTTCAGTTTCCTCATTAGGAAAAAAGACAAAGTAATACCTTGTTGTAATGAAATTAAACGAGGTAATGTCTTCAGAATGCTATATAAGTAAAGAAATTGTGAATCACCTTCACAATTTCTTTTTTTTTTTTTTTTTTTTGAGGCGGAGTTTCGCTCTTGTTACCCAGGCTGGAGTGCAATGGCGCGATCTCGGCTCACCGCAACCTCCACCTCCTGGGTTCAGGCAATTCTCCTGCCTCAGCCTCCTGAGTAGCTGGGATTACAGGCACGCGCCACCATGCCCAGCTAATTTTTTTGTATTTTTAGTAGAGACGGGGTTTCACCATGTTGCCCAGGATGGTCTCGATCTCTTGACCTCGTGATCCGCCCGCCTCAGCCTCCCAAAGTGCTGGGATTACAGGCTTGAGCCACTACGCCTGGCCCACAATTTCTTTACTTATATAGCGTTCTGAATTCTTTACCTATATAGCATTCTTCTTCCATAAGAGTTTTTTTTTTCCCCTTTTCTAAAGAGACCTTGTGTGTGTTGACCTTCGCTTAACTTTGTATTTGGACAACAGCCCACAGTCCTAGCAAACCTTTAACCCTCCCGACTCTAATTTGAGTAATGGGTTAGAAGTGGCAGGGACAGAATCTCTGGATTCATTGCACTAAATACAGAGATATTATACAAAACGAAGCTGAACTCATGCTTCAACGGGCAGTGTCAATTTGCCTGTGAGACAGCACCATGCAGCTGCAGCCACTAAGAGGCCAGGTGCTGGGGATGGACGCTAGAGTGGGAATCCCGGCTCCATCCAACTTCTCTGCCTCCGTGTTTGCCATCAGTAGCGTAGGTATGATAACTCCCATCACATAAGCTTGTAGTATGCAAATGAGATCATTTTAAAGTGCTGAGCCCAGTACCTAGCACACAGAAAGAAATGCAGCTTTTATGATAGTAATAATAATTTTAAATTGTGGTAAAATACACATAACATGAAATTTACCATCGTAACGATCTTTAAGTGTACGTGTCAGTGGTGTTGAGTATATTCATGTTATTGGATGACCAAATTCCAGAACCCTTTCACTGTATAAAACAGAATAAAACAGAAACTATATCCATTCAACGACTCTTCATTTTCCTCTCCCCTCAGCCCCTGGCAACTGCCATTTAACTTTCTGAATTTGACTGCATAGTGGAATCATAAGGTATTTGCCGTTTTGTCACTACTAATATAATTACTAAGTCTTAGCCTATTGTAACAGTTGTACCCTTTCCCATTTTAGATTTCTGTAGGCTCAGGATTGCCTGCCCTTCTCAAACCCTGGTTATTAGTAGATTCTTTCTCTTTCTTTTCTTTTCTTTTCTTTTTTTTTCCCCCTCTCTAGTTTGTTAGAGATAGAGTCTTACTCTCTTGCCCAGACTGGAGTGCAGTGGCATGATATGGCTCACTGCAACCTTGATCTTCTGGGCTCAAGCAGTCCTCCTGCCTTACTTAGCCTGCCATGTGCAGCTGGGACTACAGGCACAAACACCATGCCTAGGTAATTTTTGAATTTTTTAGAGGTGGGGTCTCACAATGTTGTCCAGGCTGGTCTTGAACTACTGGGTTCACGTGATCCTCCTGCCCAGCCTCTCAAGTCACTGGGATTCCAGGTGCATGCCACTGTGCCCAGCCGAATTATTAAGGAGCAAGATGACACCTCAGAGCTCCGTTTCATCCTTTTGAAGAGAGGGGCAGGATTATGCAAAAGGAAAACACAGAAATTATAGTGAAAGAGATAGAGGTGAGCATTAAGTAAGCGAAAAAACATTTATTCAGGGCAGAGTAGAGTCTCTTTGTGGAGCTTGTCCTTCCCTCCCTGCCTTCTTCCCCACCATGTAAAAATTCAAACCTACACAACAGTAGAGAGCATGATATAGCCAAACCCTATGTACCTGTTAGCCAGATTCAACAGTTATCTGAATTTTTGGGGGCCCTTTTCTAACATGGCCCAGGAGGAAGAAAATGCCTGAAAAATCTAGATTGTCCTAGAGGCAGGCGTTTCTTTGCTTATTTGTGCAGTTTGATTTATCTCCTGCCTGATAAAGGGCTTCTTCTGCCTTGGGACTTCTTACCATCTCAGGTTGAGGTAAAACGCCAGGAATCTATGATTGTAGGCAAGTTACTTAACTTGGTTTCTTCATCCATGAAGGAGAGCACATGTGGCTTTTACAGTGGTCCTAGTGGAGTGTTTGGCACAGGGCCTGTTACCCTATCAGCAGTGGTGGTGTGTTTGTGGAAGGGAAGGGTCACCAGCCAGGTCCTTGAAAACACGGGACTGAGACAGGCCACTGTAGATCGGCAAAATTAGTCGCACTGTGTCATTGATCAAGGATTGGGACGAGTGCTGATTTTCTAGAATTGCACCTACTGTTTGTTCATTATTGCATTTTACTGGCCATTGTATGGGTTCTCTCCTAGATTGTGCTGGGTTAAGGGAAACCGTTGTTTATTTGCAAAATTAGCTAGTGTAACTTTTTAATATGCTTTTTTGGTGGTGATGGGATTGCTATTTACATTAAAAACATTTTGTGGTTTTTAAGTGTAAATAAAAATACCACAATTTGAATAACTGGATAGATAATATACATGTGGCTTCATGAATCACTTTTTTGTTTTCCTTTGAAATTCTAGAAGGAATTCTATCTATTAATGAAAGCTATAGCCGGGCGTGGTGGCTCAAGCCTGTAATCCCAGCACTTTGGGAGGCCGAGGCGGGTGGATCACAAGGTCGAGAGATCGAGACCATCCTGGTCAACATGGTGAAACCCCGTCTCTACTAAAAATACAAAAAAAATTAGCTGGGCATGGTGGCTCGTACCTGTAATCCCAGCTACTCAGGAGGCTGAGGCAGGAGAATTGCCTGAACCCAGGAGGCGGAGGTTGCGGTGAGCCGAGATCGCGCCATTGCACTCCGGCCTGGGTAACAAGAGAGAAACTCTGCCTCAAAAAAAAAAAAAAAAAAAAAAAAAAAATTAAAGCTATAGACTTTACCCTCCTAGAACCTTAGGATGTAAGAAACAGATAGATGCCTGGGAAGAAAAGGAAATTGCCGGCCTGTGGGTGTTTAAAAACTTTCAGTTTATAATTGCATAAAGCCTTTGATCCCCCCTCCCACCCCGCCCTATCCATCTGTAGCACCCAGAGAGCCTTTGGTTTTGTTATAACATTTTCACTTTTGAGTCCAGTTTATCTTATGAAAGCGTTACCTTCCTGTGATATCTTGGGGCGTGGGAGGGTCTGTGGTCCCTAAGTCCAGAGTAGTTTTAAATGTTTTTCTGCATTAGTATGCAAAAGTATCATGAAAGCAAAATGAATTGTTTGCAGATAATTGAGTCAAAATATTATTTTTCCTCCAAAGGTCCTTACTTAGTTGTGTGCCACAACTTGTATAACAGGACGTAGTTTGCAAAACTGTTTAGTTCGCGTTAACTTGTGCAACAGGAATGGCCAGTTTTCCTTATGCTCAGTGCAATCAAACACAACCTTATAAGAATTGTAACTTTAAAAGATTTCATGACTTTTTGTTGTTGTTGTTGTTGTTGTAAAAATCAGTTTGTGAAATAAGTTCAATAGTAAAACTTCTAAGATTGAGTCATCAAATGTTTAAATGTGCTGTTTCTCTCTCTCTCTCTCTCTCTCTTTTGCGGGGGGTAGGGGAGGTGGCAGATACAGTCTCGCTGTGTCACCCAGCCTGGAATGTATGGGGTGATCTCAGCTCACTGCAACCTCCATGTCCTGGGTTCAAGCGATTTTCCTCCCTCAGCCTCCTAAGTAGCTGGGACTACAGGCATATGCCACCATGCCCGGCTAATTTTTATATTTTTAGTAGAGGCAGGGTTTCGCCATGTTGACCAGGCTGGTCTTGACGTCCTGACTGCAGGTGATCCATCCACCTTGGCCTCTTTTTATTTACTTATTATTTTTTAGGTGCATACTATATCTGACATTTCTCCCCATGTTATCCCTCCCCACCCTCCCCACTGTCTCTCCCTTACCCACCCTCAGCTGCCCCCAGTGTGTGATGCTCCTCTCCCTGAGTCCACGTGTTCTCTCATCCACCTTGGCCTCTTAAAGTGTGGGATTATAAGCGTGAGCCAGTGTGCCTGGCCTAAATATGCTGTTTGTCATCTCTATTATTAGGTCAACTGGGGTTTTTTTGTTGTTGTTTTGAGATGGGATCTTTCCGTGTTGCCCAAGCTGGTCTCAAATTCCTGACCTCAAGCCGTCTATCTCCCTTAGCCTCCCAAAGTGCTGGGATTACAGGCATGAGTCATTGCCTGGCAGGTCAACCAGTTTCATTAGAAGACTTGGGTTATGTCTTCTAAAGCTTACGAAATATAGAGTTTTTTAATTTTTAAATTAATCTTTCTATCAAATGAAAAAAGAAATCAGTTATTTGATAAATACAATCTTTCACTACCTCATTCTGTTGAATGCACTTGTTTCATAATTTTCCTTTTACAGAGCATACGTTATTGAAGGAAAAAAGGGGCAGATATGTGTATTACTATTTTCTTTTCTTAAATTTTAGGATACCTGTATTACTAACAACACACACAAAGCATGTAGGTTTGAGTTCATTTGGAATTGGCTTCTCCACTCTTAGTTGGGATACCCCTAGGTTGTTTGAGATGTTGGTGGCGATTGTGTTCCTTATCACTGTATATGGTGGCACACATTTGTGAAAAGGCCACCTGGTTTACTATGGGTGTGGAGAAGTCCATGGCTGTGGACTGGAGCAAAAGTAACCAAGGGAAGTAAGATTAACACTGTAAGCGTAGCCTCCCTGCTAACTAGCAGAGCTTGCTGGCCATGTTTTTTGGTTCCACTGATATAAAGAGATGTGCAAGGGCTGAGTGGTGCTCCATGGGTGTGCAGTCACCTTGTGATTCCAAGGCCCTGTGACCCCTCAGCACGTCATCACCGGGCCCTCATTCATTCCACTTTCTGCTGCCACTTTTTTTGTCTTTCTGTACTAGGACACAGGCACGATCCGTTAGCCCTACCTTCACAAGTGGCTTTGGAAAAAGCTCTTCGGGAGAAGGAGGTGGTGTGTGCTGCCCACCTTCCCCCGCCATCACTGCAAATGGTTGAGGGTAGTAAGCTGTGTTAAGGGAAGGCAGGACGGAACTTTTGGGATCCCAAGACTTCTCTGTCACAGGCATGTCAGGCAGACTCTTCTCCCTTGGCCTGTTTTTTTTTTTTTTTTTTTTTTAACTTTTATTTTAAGTTCAGGGTTTGTAACTTGTGTCACGGGAGTTTGTTGTACAGATGATTTCATCACTCATATATTAAGCCTAGTACCCGTTAGTTAGTTTTCCTGATCCTCTGCCTCCTCCCACCTGTCGCCTCCAGCAGGCCCCAGTGTGTGTTGTTACCCTCCATGCATCCATATCATTTAGCTCCCACTGATAAGTGAGAACATGTGGCGTTTGGTTTTCTTTTCTTGCGTTAGTTTGCTAAGGATAGTGTCCTCCAGCTCCGTCCACGTTCCTGCATAAGACATGATCTCGTTCTTTTTATGGCTGCATCCCTTAGCCCTTTAACTCATCATGCACGATAGCTGCCTTTGGATTCTCCTTCCAGAGCCCCTTCTTGAAGGTTGTGCATCAGCCTGGTTACTCTGGGGACTTCCTCTGTACTGCACATGCCCTTTCTCTTATTCCTGGACGCTCTCTTCTCTCCTCACAGTCTTCCGTGTGTGCTAAGATCGTGCAGCTCCTGGGGCAGAATGAGGTGGACTATCGCCAGAAGCAGGTGGTCATCCTGAGTCAGGATAGCTTCTACCGTGTCCTCACCTCGGAGCAGAAGGCCAAAGCCCTGAAGGGCCAGTTCAACTTTGACCACCCGGGTGAGTCAGGCTGTTGAAGGGGGTGTGTATGTGTATTGGGGTGGGGGGAGTATTTTTTTTCTGCTCATGAGGAAGTTGCTTAACCTCTTGGAATCTTGTTTCCATTTAGAATGTAGGGACTTGATAACTACCTTGCAGTGTTATTGTGGGGCTTACGTGAAAGAAGGAATTTTCAAATGCTTCATATAGCGTTTGGCTCATTAAATAGTGATTGAATCTGTATCTGAACAAGGGTGATTTTGTATGAGCCTGGGACTCAAGATGGGCCAGACATGAGGTCGAACATAGAGAGCTGGTTCTTCTGCTGCTTCTGATCTGAGGCAGCCCTTGTCAGACCCTCCTCCCCATGTGTACATCTGTGCTCAGCCCACTCTCTGGCAGAGAGGGAGATGGAGGGGCAGGGTGGCCGCCAGAATGGTTTTTGCTCTGCAGCCCTAGGTCAGCACACTGCTCCTTTAGCTGGCTTAGGTTTCTTATCATTGTTAGAAGCAAACCTTGGCATGGTGGCTATTGTATGCGCTCCCCAGTCATGGGTATGCTTTCCAGGTTAGCATGTGCCAATCCTGGGATGATGCCAGCTAAACTTGGACAGGGGCGAGACCTGTCTGAAATCAGGGGTGGGATGTCAAAGAAGAAAAAAAAAGAAATCTGTTTGTTGGAACTCATTCATACATCTCATTTTGAGATACAAGGAGCTTCCATTCTGCTTTGGGTAGAAATTCAGCTTTTTAGGGAGCAGTATGATTATCTTTAAAGTGTGATGTGCTCATACACATATTTATGAGGATGCCCTGTGTATGATTATAGGAAATACTATTTTAAAATTAAGAAACATTTTAACGATTTGGTATTTTTCAGATGCCTTTGACAATGAACTCATTCTCAAAACACTCAAAGAAATCACTGAAGGGAAAACAGTCCAGATCCCCGTGTATGACTTTGTCTCCCATTCCCGGTAAGTGAGCTGTTCTGGACCGGGGATGGCACCCACGGCTCCCCAAAGCCTCCCTGGTCAGCACTGAGACCTCCTCCCTTACGTCTTGCACTTCAGACCTCTGTCCTACCCTTGCCCAATGCCATTGCAGCCAGTCAGTGGAGGGTGTGGTGGCAGCAGTGTGTGCTGTGGGATTGCACAGGTTGGGGAGTTCATCTGGGCGCTTCCTGGAACAGTCCTGTCGTCACGATTCCTTAACTCTGAACGATGGGTTCGTTATTTGAGCTTGAGGGACTGCGTGTGCATCTGATCCACATTCCAGTGGCTGTTGTTCCTGGAACAAGATGTAAGGGGAGGGGTAGAGGAAGGGAAGGAAGAAGAACAAAGAAAACTGTTCTTTCTGCTTTCCTGGTTTACTTGGGATTGGACAATGTGGAGAGGCTTGAGGTCACGAGAGCCTGATCTCAGAATTAACCAAGTGCTCCAGAAAGCTTCTCAGTGGAAACATAGCAGTCCTTTCCAGTGAAGCCTGCATTTTAGTGCTCCGGATTAGGAATAGAGGAGCGGCTATGCTTCCACCTCACCCTGCTTCCTTCTGAGTGGTGGGAATGGGCTCCTAGAAGACTGCACTCCTGCTGGCCAGACCCCAAGCTCCTTCAGAGCTGTGCAGAGCATCTCAGTCCTGAATGTAGAACACACACATCTTCCCAAGGGTCTGAATTAGAGAGTGTGGTGAAGATTTAGTTGGAGGATGAAGATGAGAGAGAGAGAATCAGCATCTGTGTGTGTTCATTGAGGCGCAGAGGAGGCTATTCTGGTGCTTACCTTCATGCCTAACCAGCATTTTTTGAAACACTTCCTTCAATGGGCCAGGTTCTCCTTTGTAGGAGAGTCAGAGATCAGGATGCTATCCTCACACCTCTGAGTGTCAGTCTGTTTTCTTAACCCAACCGCTGCAGATCATGGAGGAATGAAAGGGTTTAGTATAATATTTGGAGCTTATGTGAACATTGGGGCTGGGAGAGTGAAGACCTGGAAGTTTGTAGCTGGATAATCAGACAAAGTAGTCCCCACTGACTCAAGCCTGAGGCACTGGAGCAGAGCTGGGGTTCATGGAGAAGTCCAGGGAACCACCATGTGTGGGTTTGCAGCCACATTCTGGGAGCTTGTGGACTGTTGGCAAAGTTTTCCTGTCTCATTATTATGATCTCCCAAATATTGTGGATTTGGCTTCACGCTCACCTTCTAAGTCTCTTGTTGGTGGAGTAACCTGGAAACATGTGGGGAAGGGGGTTCTGAGAATTGCAGTTCTCCCTGGGAGAGGTGGTGGTGGTGGTGTCACATTGACAAGAGACGTGTGAAGAATTAAAATGCAGCATGATGGCTAAGACAGGGCCTGCAGAAGAATGTAAAAGAGGGAGGAAGAGCAGGGTATTCAGAGCAGGTTGTATGGAGGAGGTGATATTTAAGCTTTAGATAGGAAAGGATAAGAAGTTGTTTGGAAAAGGGATTTCCAGGGTGCTGGGTAAGGAAGCATTTCAGGACCAGGCACGGATTAGCTTGGTGGGGGCACTGCAGTGGAGAGGTGTGGAGGGATGGGCGTGGGTGTGGGGGAAGGTAGGCAGGCCTCAGGTCATGAAGGGCCATAGGCGGCAGAGCCAGATACACGGGCATTTGGCAGTAGGGAGCCACAGATGGCTCTGCTGTGGTAGTAGAAAGGACATAGTGGTGGCTGGAGGAGACAGGATCTGCAGTGCCATTTGTGAAGAAGCCTTTGGAATAGCCCCAGTGAGAGACTGATAAGGGCCTGAAGGAAGGCAGTGGAACTGAGCGCGGTTGACAGGAGCCAGGGCCTGGCCAGTGCTGTCTAGGAATAGAGGAGGGAAGTTGAATACCTCATGCAGCATGAGTTCCATCAAGGTCATGTGCTAACAGAAGAAAATCCTGATAGAATTCCCAATGCAGGCATGTTTCACGTTTCCTCCTGATTTATCTCATGTATTTTAAAACCTTATTTTTCAGTGGCTCAAAGCTCATGTCTTGAGAAACTTTCCCTGATCACCCTAGACCAGGTGTCCCCAAACTTTTTACACAGGGGGCCAGTTCACTGTCCCTCAGACTGTTGGAGGGCCGCCACATACTGTGCTCCTCTCACTGACCACCAATGAAAGAGGTGCCCCTTCCTGAAGTGCGGCGGGGGGCCGGATAAATGGCCTCAGGGGGCCGCATGCGGCCCGCGGGCCATAGTTTGGGGACGTCTGCCCTAGACCATAGCCACCCCCTTCCCACTTCCCTGTAAATCTTAAGGGCCACTTAATTGGACATTAAGCCATTCTGGGTTAACTGATTCCATCCCACCCACGGGCATTTGGTACAAATAAAAATTTGCTGGGCCGAGCCGGGCGCGGTGGCTCAAGCCTGTAATCCTAGCACTTTGGGAGGCCGAGGCGGGTGGATCACAAGGTCGAGAGATCGAGACCATCCTGGTCAACAAGGTGAAACCCCGTCTCTACTAAAAATACAAAAAATTAGCTGGGCATGGTGGTGTGTGCCTGTAATCCCAGCTACTCAGGAGGCTGAGGCAGGAGAATTGCTTGAACCCAGGAGGCGGAGGTTGTGGTGAGCCGAGATCGCACCATTGCACTCCAGCCTGGGCAACAAGAGCGAAACTCCGTCTCCAAAAAAATAAAAAAAAAAATTTGTTCGGCTGAAATGAAGAAGACATTTATTTGTTGCAGTTACCCCTCTCTCAGCATCCTTTTCCCCATAAGCCAAATGAGATGATTAGACTGGGTTATCTCAAATGGTCCAATTGGCTAGCTTCTTTTTGGAACTTTTCAGCTAGACTCTAAATTCCTAAGTGGTATATTATGCCAGGTATGACTTCTTGCACATTCTGGGCTAGTAGTTGCTCAATAAATTTGTTGTGGATTTTTTAAAACTCTGAGCTGTTATGAAAGTTTTTCCTACCCATACCTATATGTGGACTTGGGAAATGATTAACTGTAACTTCTGAAAGCACCAACAACAAATTAGGCAGCTGATTTTCTCCATCCGATGGAAACCCCGTTTTCCTTTTTAGTATTTTATCAATTAGACATCGTAAAATACTCAATATCTGGTGTTGGTACAGATTGAACATCCCTAGTCCCAAAATCCAAAATCTAAAATGCTTCAAAATTGGAAACTCTTTGAGTGCCAGTGTGACGTTCAAAGGAAATGCTCATTGGAGAATTTCAGATTTTGGATTTTCATATTAGTGATGCCCATTGTACATCCTCTCTCCTCCTGCCACATTAGGGATGATGCCCTAAATATAATGCAGATATTCCAAAATCTGAAAAAAAATCCAAAATTCAAAAATCCTAAACACTTTGGGTCCTAAGCATTTTATATAAGGGTTACTCAACCTGTATATGCAAACTTAGCACAGCCATTGTGTTCTCTCTTAGTGTGTTTTTTCAAGGGGAATCTCACACATACATTCAGTTTATTTTTGGACAGAGCCATCCCCCACCCTCCTTGGTGTCGGGTGGTTACCTAGAGTGGCTCACTAGTTCACTTACGCACCAGTCCTGTTTTCTATCCATTTCTCTTCTGAATTTTTCCAGGTTGCCTTCTTATCCACAGTGGGCACACCATTTTCTGGCAGCTGACATTCCTCTAGACTGGTGCTTCTTCACCCTGGCTGCATGTTAGAAATACCTTGGGAGCTTCTAAATAGTATTGGACTTCTACCTCCACTTCAGACTCCTTAAATCAGAGCTCCTGGGGGATAGGGTCCAGGTAGGGATATTTTTATAAGCACCCCAGATGGTTCTGATATGCATCTCAGCCGTACCACAGTTCTAGAGCATTTCCTAATCCGAGTCGTTTTCTCCTGTTTTCCCTGCTCCGTATTCTGCCAGTTGCTAGCTACCCCAGCAGTGCCTGCCTGAAGACTCATACACAAGCCCAGTGGTCCAAGCTAAGAAGACATCAGGGAGTGTTTACGGGAAAGAGTTTGAGTGGCACCCTGTTTAACTGGCCGTTGATACTGACCTTATGCTTGTACAGATGGAACTACTGTCTTAAGAGACTTTATTTTCTTTGGTTTACCAGTGTGCTAGTCAGGGTAAGTGAAAACCTTGCAGTGATGATAGTTACTCTATTTTCGGGGAATTTTGAGCAAGAGATAGTTGGTGATGTGTAAGGTGGGCATAGGACAGAATAAAAAATCAGAATACAGTGAACGTTGCAGCAGGGCAAAGCTGAACACTAGCAGGCCCATCTGTGAAAGCCCATCGCCTTACTGTTCAGCAGGGTCTTGCCACTCTTGCTTTTTGAAAAGTCATGTTGGCCGGGCTTGGTAGCCCATGCCTGTAATCCTAGCACTTTGGGAGGCTGAGGTGGGTGGGTGGCATGAGTCTAAGAGTTAGAGACCAGCCTGGGCAACTTGGTGAAACCTGTTTCTGCTAAAAATACAAAAATTAGCCTGGCGTGGTGGTGGGCATCTGTAGTCCCAGATACTTAGGGTCTGAGGCAGGAGGATCGCTTGAGCCTGGGAAGTTGAGGCTGCAGTGAGCCAAGATCGCATCACTGCACTCCAGCCTCCTGGATGACAAAGTGAGACCTTGTCTCAAAAAAAAAAAAAAAAAAAAAGCAAAATCATGTTTGTAATTAGTGTCTGCTCTAGGCTTCCAAACCATGTGGGTTAGGTGACTGAGGTCATGCATATTCCCGCTGCATTGATGAGGAAGAGAAGCCCTAGGGAGCTCAGGATTCACCTGTGGCCACCGTCTTGGTTTGAGTGGGTAGAGCCAGATCAGACAGACATCAGGATTCTGTACTTCCTCACAAATGCTTTCTCATCTGTATCCTCCTTTCCCAAACTTTTATTTTGCCTCCTTCCCTTCCCTCTTCTGTCCTTTTCTCCCTCCTTTCAGTTGCCTCAGGACTGGCGGGGAGGGCGTGGAGTTGTTGAGAGAAAACTGTGAGTTTCTGTTTTTTAAAGTTCACAGTGTTAGGTTCCATAAATGCCAGGCATGAGAGCATTCCTGGAGACGCCTTCAGAGAAAAAAAGAAATAACATCTGCTTTTGTCCGCCTTTATTCTTCATTCAACAGCAGGGTTTTTTTAATTCCAGGGAGAAGGATGTCTGCCCTGTATTTCTGTTTCATGGTAAAAGCTCAGAAGAAGTGGTCAAAGGAGACCTTTGTCCCAGCCGTGATCACCCTTGGCTCTTTGGTGGTGGTCCGAGGGCTGTGTAAGGCTGTGTTAGCTGAGTCTTTAGTCCCTGCTTGAACAAGTCTGTGGGGGCAAGGAACCCAGAACCCAGCCCAGCCAGATGTTCTGGCCCTTGTTCTCTGTCCCTTGCCAGCCCCTGCCTGGCATGGCCCATTATCTGCTCTGTGCTTTGCAGGAAGGAGGAGACAGTTACTGTCTATCCCGCAGACGTGGTGCTCTTTGAAGGGATCCTGGCCTTCTACTCCCAGGAGGTACGAGACCTGTTCCAGATGAAGCTTTTTGTGGATACAGATGCGGACACCCGGCTCTCCCGCAGAGGTGCGTTCTAAAAGCTCCAGGTGGCCCTGTTGGCGGCCACCTTGAGGACAGGGGAGCTGGGAGCCTGTGACAGGACCCCACCCCCCTGAGTCTGAAGTCCATACCTTCCCTGACGCAGCTGTGTGTCGCATGGTCCAGTCCAGCTGCGTCAGTCCAGCCCCAGGATATCCTGCTGCCCAGACACTTGGTGACATTTGAGAAGGGATTAGTCACTTACTGTTTGGGGATAATGAAAGGCTTGTGAGGTCACAGAGACCAAATAAGACGTTGACATCTGGTTTTGCTGGGAAAAGTTTGATTAAATGCTTAATGCCTTGCGATTTTTTTCACAAGACATCAACATCAAGATGCTCTGACTTGGGGAACTAACTGTAGCACCCCTGAGGACAGGATCCCCTGTGCCTGAAGCGCTGGGTAGCTCATCCTGTTAGCCTGCTTCTCTAGCCCTTAATTTTCCAGCAGGTTTTATGGAGGCATTACCGCTCTTTCGAGTCAGCTCAGGAGGGAAGTCAGCTGTGCCCTTGGCAAGCCCTTCTGAGTGTGGGCCTGCCTGTGCTAAGGCCCTGTGCCTGTGTGCTGAAGGCACAGCAATTCCCCTTGGTAGAGGAGCCCAGCCTGTGAACTGAGCTCTGTAGGGCACTGAGCAGAGTTTGCTTCCACCGGGAGAGATTGGAAGGCTTCATGGAGGAAGAGGGGTTGGGACTTAGATGTGGTAGCGTAGGGTGATGACGTAGGCAACCCACGAAGGTGCACAGCGCAGCTGCAGACAGTGCCTTGTTCCGAGAGGGGCAGGAACCTGGAGTGTACAGAGGGTTATACAAAGAGATACTAGAAAGCAGCTTGGAGCATGGCTTTAGCGAATGGGACCTCTGGTCTGGCTCTCGGTGGGCAAGGGAGAGCTACTGTGAGGTTCTGAGCAAGGCAAGTGAAGTGGCCACCGTTCTGTGTTTAACACTGGTTATGACAGAGGACATGTCGGTGAAGCCTGCAGCTTTTGCCGCTCTTTGGAGACCACTGCTGATCTAGACAAGAGGCAGGGCTGTGGTCCTTAGGTGGGTGGCAGAGGAAGCAGAATTGAGGTGAGAAGAGTATTAGCAGAGTTAGAGTCGATAGCACTGAGCAAAGGCAGTGGGTAGGGGTGACTGAATAGAGGAGTGAAAGGTGAGAAGGTTTGAGTCTCCGTTGTGTGAAAGAGGCAGGGAGACACAGGAAGTGACAAGGTCAGCTGCTAGTTACAGGACACGTTATTGACAGATTAAGATTTTATAAACTCTGTCTGGGGGTGGTGGCTCATGCCTGTAATGCCAGCACTTTGGGAGGCTGAGGCAGGTAGATCATGAGGTCAGGAGTTTAAGACCAGCCTGGCCAACATGGTGAAACCCTCTTTCTGCTAAAAATACAAAAGTTAACTGGTGTGGTGGCAGGCACCTGTAATCTCAGCTACTCGGGAGGCTGAGGCAGAGAATTGCTTGAACCCGGGAGGCAGAGGTTGCAGTGAGCTGAGATCGCGCCACTGTACTCCAGCCTGGGCGACAGAATGAGACTCCATATCAAAAAAAAAAAGGTTTTATAAGCTGTATCCCGAAGCCCTCTGACTTCAAAGTCTGGATAATTTTTTCTTTTAGGTTCATGAAATAGATCTGTAGTTTATCGCATTTAGCACTGTCATTTTAAGAACTATATTAATGGGACCAGTAGAATCTACAGAAACAAGTCCTGAGTTTGGCCCTTCTGAGTAGTTATAGATAGTCAGTGGAAACTACATTCTGCTTCCAGGTGGGGCTGGGGTCAGTCAGTTTTGTGCAATGAGAAAAAGAATGGAATGGGTGGGGCCTTTTAGTTCCAGCAGAGCCCTCCCCAGCCAGCTTTGTGACTAGGCTCGTGTGACATCCCGGCTTGGGTTTCTTTATACAGGAGAGACAGGCCTGCTTTTAGTGTCACGACTCTGGCTGGGTAAGAGTTGCATGGTCTTTTTGGTTAGAGATTTGAACCCTGAGCCTGACAACCAACCCCTCAAGCGTCTGCCCCAGGGCCTGGCTTGTCACCTTAATCCACAAACTCAGGCCCTACTTTGGTTGATCTGTTCAGTGTCCATGTCAGCTTGTCATATTAGAGAGGCAGTCTGATACACAGGGACAGATACATTTTGGAGTCAGGTGAACTGGGCTGAGATCCTGGTTTTACCACTGACTAGATGTGTGTGTGACTCTGGGCAAATTGTGTTTTAACCTCTTTGTATGTCATTTTCCTATTAGAACGTGGTATTATGATTTGTACTCCTGGGATAGTTGTGAAGATAAGAGGTAATGCAGGTAAAAGGCCTGGTGGTGCATTAGTCAATAAATATCTATGTGGCAGATCAGAAATCTGCTGTGCTGAGATGCTGTTTGTTTTCTGAATTTTCTGACAAGACTGGTTAGGTCCTCCAAGGGGATCTGCTCGGGTCACGTCCTTAGGAGCTGGGGATGCCCGCCCAGGCTGATGCCATCACTAGTCCAGAAGTGGGACTCAGCCTCAGGGATCCAGTGCTGCCGAGGGAGTCCTCGCAGCAGGGAGTGCGAGACCCAGCACAGGAAATTAGAGCCAAGTTTTGAGTGGCAGTAGTGACCCCGAAAATAAAGTGCATCCTAGTGTCTAATTCAAATAGATCATCACAGTGTGGGTTAAATAAACAGAGCATTTCCCCTTCCTTTCTCGCATGGGATTCTTAGGTGAAATGGGAGCAATTCCTGTGGTGGTGGTCGTGGCCCTCTCTGGGGGTTTCTTAGGGCCCGCTCTGCCTCCCCACCTTTCCCGATCAGGCTGCCTGGGCAGGGCTCTGCTTGCTCATTTCAGATCTGCTGACTTCACATGCCACCTACTGCCGAGTCACTCTCCTGCTGGACTCATGGGACTTTTCTGTATGCTATTTCCACAGATTCATTTTCTATCCACGCAGGACAAAAAACATGCTTGGCATGTGCTTTGTGGAGCGCGGGGGTGCTGGGGTAGGGAGACTGGTTAGTCAGAAGCAGCTGTTGAGCTTGAACGTTCCTGGAGACTTGAGTTAGCTCCATGATTTTTCCCGTCTGTCACACCCGCCTGGGCACGTGACCCTCACATTCCAAGCTGACCCTCATGTGGGAGGGATCTGTATTCGAGTAAAGCCTCCCTGGAGGCTACTTCCTTCCTGATGGAAACCCTTGTCCTTCTAGGGATTGGTTTCTGCCTCATCTGCCTTTACCTTCCCTCTGTGCTCTTTACTGCCACCCAACCCTGAATACAGGGACAGGGAGGAAATGGGGCAGGGAGATTTGGGACGGCTGGCACCCCATCTTCCTCATGCAGCATTCACCTAAAATCAGGGCTGCACGGAGCCCTGGGGGATGCAACCTGTTCTTTTACTATAGAGCAGCACATTTCCTCATCGGACTTTTAAAAGCGATTGACTTCACCATTGTCTTTATTTTGGGTCCTTCTAAGTTTTGTCTTTATTTTGGGTCCTTCTAAGTTTTTACTTCAAATTGTCTTTATTTTGGGTCCTTCTAAGTTTTGTTCTTAGCTTTCGGCTAACCAGAAAGAGCCTGCCTGGGTTTGGAAGGGCTGACAGGGAAGCCCCAGCAGGGAATATGGGCACACTTGGAGCTTCCTGCCCCATACCCTGTCCTCCAGACGCACCTTTCCTGGCCCAGCAAACGTGCTGGGGTCAGAGCGCTGATAGAGGGGCTGGTTTTGAGCCTCTAGGGTTTCCAGATTCGGCCCTGTTCCCTGACTCTGCCTGAGGAGCAGGGCCTTTTGGTGCAGGGAACTGACTGGCCCTCTGTTGTCCTTGGCTCTGGGAGGCCCAGTCTACCCGAGGTGATAGTTCCATCGGAGGTAATTGGGGAGCAGAGGTGGGCAAGGCCTTGTGATGTTGTGTGTTCCCAGCGTCTGGGCAATATTCTGACCCATTCCCCGTTTGCTTTTCCAGCGTGGAAGCTGTAGGGAGACTCTCCCCTGTCTTCCTTGCTTCTCCCTCCTCGTATATGTTGTTCCATGTGCTGGTGCCCTGCTCTCCCTTCCCATGTGGCACCCCACCCTTCCAGCTGCCCTGCAGGAGTCCTCCTGTCCTTTGCTGCCCCTGCTCAGCCGGGTCTGACCTGCTTTCCTGAATTCAAGGTTCCCGCCCTCCCACGACGTTGAGCTGCTCTGTCAGGGAGGCACCACCCTCCTAACGCCTCCTCAGGTTCTGTTGTGGTCGTGATCATAGAACATGTGCTATTGAACATGTGCTAAGGCGCCAGCCACAGTGCTAAAGAGTTTTATGCACATCTCTGTATTCCTGAATAGTAACTGTATGAGGAAGGTACCATTATTGTCCCTGTTTTAAAGTTAAGGAACTTAAGATTCAAAGAAGTTAAAGCCACGTGTCCAGGGTCACAGAGGTGGGAGTTATTGGCGTCAGGATTCAGGTCCAGGAAACTTCCCCACGGAGCCCATAGAGGTGGAACAAGAAGCAGCTTTTGGGCTACAGAGCAGATTCACTGTGACTTACCTCCCCCTCCTGCTTTCTGCACAGTTTCCTCTCTCCAGTGACAAAACAGATGAAGCCACCAGGTCTATAGAAGGAAGGGTGCCGAAGGCCCAGGCTGTGGGCAGTAGAAGGACTATGTGACATGGTGTGGATATGCACTGTGTGTCTGTGTGTGTGTGTGTGTGTGTGTGTGTGCGCACGTGTGTGTGCGCATGCACTCACACACGTGTGTTTGCTGGGAGAAGGACAAAGCTTCCTCCAGTGCTAAAGCCTTCAGCAATTGTATGAAAAACACGTGTGGTAAAACAATCCCAGCATCAGGCATTTGTAGGGCTTTAAGTAAAAGCTGGCCAAGCACGGGTGTGTTTGTTTTTTCACTAGCTCTGATACCCTTTTGATCTGGTTTCCTTTTTACTTTGGGCTTTATCTGGAGATGTGTGAAGAATTGGCGGCCGCGCTGACTGTGTGTTTTGGCGGTGCTGCTCTGCTTAGCCACGTGTGCTGGAGCTCTGGTGACTTCTGGGGGTGAGCCACGTGGCATCTCCTCAGGGCTCCTCCTTGGCGAATCTCCCAGCGGATCTGCCACAGCAGCAGGTCACCAGCGGGAGCCCAGGTCCAGCGTTGCAGGGGTGGGGAAAACCATTTCCTGGCTGGAGGAGGCTGATGCCAGGCTGGGTGGGCAAGTCCTGACACATTAGCAACCAACTGTTTTATTGCCAGGTCTCCCATGGAAAAAACACTGCGTAAATCCAGGAGCTGTTATGAAAGTCAAATGGTAGGAGCATTAGTGCCCAGCTTTCTGGAAATGTGGGTTTCCTGACAGTTTTCTAGCTTTCTCATCTTACAGACTTCCATGACACCCCCTTCCTTCCCTGTCCTCTCTGTGTGCACCTGTGCTTGTGTGTATAAGGACAGAATTATTTAGACACATGGCTTTCAGAAGTCCATCACAGATACACCCCATGTTTGTGTACAGTGAGTTTCACCCCATGCTTGAGTCTGTTCATTGAGAAGTGGTTGGGAAGGAGCTGAAGAGCCACTGCAAATGATTGTAAATGGATGTGATAACATTTTGGGGTGAAAGACTTAGCAGCTCAGATGGTAAGGTTAGATTAAGATAAGATTTAAAATGACATCTGCAAAGAGAGGTTCTTTTGATTAAGAGAATCTCCTTCCAAACTCCCTACTTATGGGGAAACTAAAGCTCATGTATAGTGGCAGAACCAGGATGATCAGTCTTATTTCTATTTATTGACAGAAGACTATTTAATAAAGAGTGTTTGAGCTGCCTGTAATCCCAGCACTTTGGGAGGCTGAGGCAGAAGGATCACTTGGGCCCAAGAATTTGAGATTAGCCTGGGCAACAAAGTGAGACCCTGTCTCTATGTCCTAAAAAAAGTTAGTCCATTGGTGGTGGTGTTTGCCTGTAGTCCCAGCTACTCGGGAGGCTGAGGTGGGAGGATTGCTTGCTTGAGTCCAGGAGGTTGAGGCTGTAGTAAGCTATGACTGTACCACTGCACTCCAGCCTGTGTAACAGAGACCTGTCTCAAAAGAAAAAAAAAAATTTTAAAGCGTGGGGCGTGGGAGTTGGGGGGAAGAGTGGTAAAAGTCTTTGAATAAAACTGACCAGGAGGAAGAAGGTAGAAGACAGAAGATGGTGAGTTTGTGTCAACCTGGGCTTCGTCTCAGCCCCAGCCCACCATTTTCTAGACCATGCTATTCTTATCGTTCACTGAGTGTTTTTTTTTTTTGGGGGGGGAGGGGCAAACCTCTGTGCTTGAGCTGGGTGGGAATGTCTAACCCTGGCTGGCTTCTTGGCCTGGCCTGGGCTCTATGCTGCAGAGGGGGCTTGTGTGAGCGCTAGGAGCAGTGAACTGATGGCTGAGCAGTGGCTCGCTGGACTTCTGATCACAGGCGAGCGCGTGCAGGGAGGCAGCGTGCAGCCCAGCCCACTCAGGGCCCAGATTTCTTCCTGTTAACAGCGAACTCTCCAAGGCTGCCCTGCTTTTTTAAAAATTCACACTGAAATTTTGTTTGGATCAAATGTTGCTTGAAACAAGAAGGCTGTTGGCCTCCATGGGCAGCCTTTTGTTTCAGAGAGCATTGTGTCATTGCCGTGTTTGACCATTGTAAGATGTCAGAACGTAAGTTGTCTTTTCCAGAGCTGCTGCTGATCTGCTCTTGGTCAGGCCTCTCAGGAATCCAGCTTGAGAATCATCCGAGTAATTGTGGAGCCTGTGGGAGCTGGGTCCACACCACGACAGGCGAGTGTGTGCTGGTTCCTGCACTGTTTCTTGATTCTTGTTTTCCCTTCTCTTACAGTATTAAGGGACATCAGCGAGAGAGGCAGGGACCTGGAGCAGATTTTATCTCAGTACATTACGTTCGTCAAGCCTGCCTTTGAGGAATTCTGCTTGCCAGTGAGTTGTGTTTTTGGTTTGTTTTTGTTGAATGTAGAATTTAAAATTTGATGATACAAAGGTATGTAAGTTGATGGAGCTCCCCTGCCTGAATCTCACTCCTCTCTCTGAGGGATCCTATGTTCTGAAGTCCTAAGAGAGGGCAGCCCTTGGCCCTTGTGTCCTGCCCCTGTGTTCTCCAGGAGCCCTGTCCTGCTGTTCTTTCTTTGGGTGGCCCTGTAGGGACCTGCCAGCCCTTAGGCAGGTCATTTAATTCCCAGCTAGTTCTAGACTTCTTGCTTGGTGGGATCATGGTGTGAGACCCTTTCCTAAGGGAATATCATATCCAAGGAGAGTCCTCAGCCATTCGGATCTCTGAAAGATCTGCAGTGGGTGAGGTATGGATGCACTGGGGGCTGAGCCTCGAGGTGTTCCCTCCTGACACTTTCCTGCCATCACCGGGGAGCCCTGCTTTGAGCTTGTCTTTAGCTCCCATTTGGGGACTGTCATGCCTTACTGGAATAAGCTTCCTTCCCTCCACCCTTGCAGACTCACCAGTCCTTCCTGTGGCAGCCAGGAATTCTCTAGCAAGGTGGCTTTCAGAGAAGGAAGGATAGAGAGTTTAGTGAGTCAGCCCTCAGCCCAGGAAAGACAGGAAGGGATATGCTGAGGATTGCTTGAGCCCAGGAGGTTGAGGCTGCAAATGAGCTGCGACTGTGCTACTGCACCAGGGTTGGCTACCAGAGACAAGAGGTGTGGTGTGGTGTGGTGGGGCTGCAGAAAAAGATGAATTTAACTCATTGAGTCTTCTCCAGCGTGGCCAAACCATGGTGTGGTTCCTCAGTCATTTATAGTTAGGCTCTGAGAGCAGGAGGAAGGGAATGAAGTGGTTTGGACTTAGCCTGATCTTGGTTGAGATATACTGGGAAGGCTGGAATCTCTCTGACATTTAGGATAGATTTAGAGTAAGGCTGGGTATTAGAATTTCCCTATTTATTCTAATAATGAACTTTGTTCTTTTTCTTCTGGAAAAATATGATCTCCACCTGTCTTTGTTTCTTTAAGGATGTTAGTAGCTTTTACAGCAACCCATACTTGACTGGTTTTAGATGAGGGACAGGTAGACCTTCTGAACCAGCTGAGTAACGTTGATGACTTATCCATTGTCCTGGAGACTGTTGGGTTACCAGAGTAGGTTACTGGGAAGAGCCAGAGGGGGCTGAGGAGCTGTGAACTTTTTTCTACCCATTTCTCAATCTGAGGACCTCTCCTGCTGTTTTTAATTTAATAAGAACACAAAGTGAATTTATTGTTTGCTATCAATTATACTTAACTGTCAGTATAATTTTCTGCTGTTTTCCTTAGTTATAACAAAGCTAAAAATTCTGCACAGACATTTTCTGGGTTATTTCTGCTTGTCGCCACTGTCCAGCCACTCTTTGCTCAGGGAAGATCAGCTCATTCCCCTGTAAGCCAGGAACTTGGACCTGATAAGGGTCTGCTCAGTTCAAGTTGGGTTTGGGGCTAACACTGGTGCCTTTCCGCAGCCGTACGGTGGAAGCTGCAGAGTCAGATGCCCACACGCTTGAGGTGTGATTTTTATGTCGTCTTATGCTAGACTTAGTTTACGTATCCCAGGATGCAGTGATTTGTAGAATGGTTTACAAAATCTCAGCAAATTTGGAAGAACAAAAAAGAAAAAGAAAAAAATACATCTCTTTGTGGCCTTTCTTTTTAAAAAAGATTATGTAATAACAGAACCTACGAACTGGTCGTCAATGAAGATGACTTTTTCTGGTTGTACCCTGTGCTAGGAGTGAACAGTGTCATGTTTCAGAGTGTGTGTAAAAGTCCGAGGTGAATCAGTCTCCTTCCCCTTTTCAGTTTGGGTTTTTCTAGTTCATATTTTTCCTAGTGGAATAGAGGCAATTAAGTGTTTGACTCCAAAGACCATGTTCTGTGCGTAGGTCGTAAGCTGAAACAGTGTCAAGCGTTAGAAATGAGAACTTGGTTGGGCACGGTGGCTCACACCTGTAATCCTGGCACTTTGGGAGGCCCAGGTGGGCAGATTGCTTGAGCCCAGAAGTTTGATACCAGCCTGGTCAACATGGCGATACTCCCTCTCTATAAAAAATACAAAAATTAGCCAGGTGTGGTGGCAGGTGCCTGTAGTCCTAGCTACTCAGGAGGCTGAGGTGGGATGATCTCCTGAACCAGGAGGTCAAGGCTTCAGTGAGCCATGATTATGGCACTGCACTCCAGCCTGGGTGACAGAGTGAGACCATGTCTTTTAAAAAAAAAAATGGAAAGAGTGAGAGAGAACGTCAATCAAAGCTAAATTTTTGTGATGTAGATAAAGTGGATAAAAATCCATGGCAGGCAATTATAAATTGAATTATGAATTGGTTTCAGATTAACCACTCAGTCTGGACCATTTTCCTCCCTGATACATAAAGGTCTCCAATCCTTCTTTCTCATTCCTCATTCCCTGCTTATTTTTTGCATTCACATTTCAGCTAAACAAGGCACTTCCTTAGGTCTCCCCAAATTTCTGTTAATGCATACATTCACTGTGAAGTCGTAAACAATATTTGAAGCCTTAAAAGCTGCCCCTCTGGGCTCATTAGTATGAAGGCTGCCCTTTCCCCATATTGCCTTGGAGAGGGGCTCGGGCCAGTCGTCTCTGAACTTGTGTTAATGCATTTTTAACTGTCTTTCTCTGCAGACAAAGAAGTATGCTGATGTGATCATCCCTAGAGGTGCAGATAATCTAGGTGAGTCCCCGGTGGGGTGTCATCCTGCAGTACATCATGTCTGGCCCTTTGTCAGTCATAATTTGGGGCAGGATGTGGTGACCACACAGGGCTCTGCAGACCTGGCTGCACGGCTCGTCTGTGATCGTGAGTCGGCAGAGCCTTTCCACCTACACGTCTGGCCCTGGGAACAGGCCAGTGGATATAGGCACCCACGTGTTGTGGGGACAGACATGCACTTGTGCTTCTCTGGCAGAAGGAGGGGGCTGTAGATTACCTCTTACTGTCAGTTCCTAATGATGACTTGGATACTTTGCTTCTGAGGCCACCTTTTAGCAACAGCAGATTCCCTCCTTGATCTAATTTAGAATGACCTGCCATCATGGTAGCCCTTTCTAAAGGGAGCTGGTTGCTACTATTATTGTATTTATTTTTCATTTTATTTTATTTTACTTTAGAGACAAGGTCTTGCTCTGCCACCCACACTGAAGTGCAGTAGCACAGTCACAGCTCATCTGCAGCCTTCATCTCCTGGGCTCAAATGATTCGCCTGCCACAGCCTCCTAGTAGCTGGGACTACAGGCGTGCACCACCATGCTCCGCTAAATAAAAAAAATTTTTTTTGTAGAGATGGTTTCATTATGTTGCCTCTATGCAGGTCTAAAACTCCTACCTCAAGCATCCCAGAGTGTTAGGATTACAGGTGTGGGCCATAGCACCTGGCCCCACTGTTGTACTTTTTTGGCCTGTCTAGGAAGTATGAATGTCACTGGACTAGGCGTAGTGTGGCAGAGCTCATCTGTGGGATAGTACCCTGTTTCCTCATTCTCTTTAGAATGTATTTAATTTTCCCTCCATTTAAAAAAGATTAATTTGTTGAGCTATTATTTGGGAAAAAGATAAAAATATTTAACTGTGTACTTTTAAAGAACAAAGACATTCTTCTTCATCACCACAATACAGTCATTGAATTCAAGACACTTACCATTGACATGATCTCTTTTAACTTGGAGATGTTCTCTTTTTTTTTTTTTTTTTTTTGAGACAGTCTAGCTCTGTCGCCAGGCACAAGGCTGGAGTACAGTGAGATCTTGGCTCACTGCAACCTCCGCCTCCCAGGTTCAAGCAATCCTCCTGCCTCAGCCTCCTGAGTAGCTGGGACTACAGGCACATGCCACCACACCCAGCTAATTTTTGTGTTTACTTTAGTAGAGACAGGATTTCACTATGTTGGCCAGGATAGTCTTGATCTCTTGACCTTATGATCCACCCGCCTCGGCCTCCTAAAGTGCTAGGATTACAGGTGTGAGCTACCACACCCGGCCCCTATCTTTTTTTTAAGATAAATTTTAGAAGCATACAGGCCCATTGTTTCGTAGAATTGTCCTCAGTTTGGGTTGTCTTTTGTTTTCTTATGATTGGATTCATGAGCTTAAACTATCTAAAGGAATTATCCCAGGAGAGATGTTGTGATCACATAAGAAAGCATTTGATGTTTATTCGACATTTGGCGATGTCAAATTGACCTCTTGGTTGAGGTGCATAATTTATTTCTTATGCTAATAAAAGATAGCTCTGTTCGTTCTAATTTTTGGAGGGAAAGAGGGCCTTCCATTGGGATGCTCTGCCTTAGGATGGAAAACGAGAAGGTTTCCTGGGGGAAAGATCTCATAACTATTTGATGATATCAGAAGCATGGCTGGTTACCACGTCTGCAGAATTTGGCCTGAGTGCAAGTGCTTCATCCAGTGGTGACTGATCATCTCCTGATAAGAAGCCCATTTATTAAGGGCTGACTCTGCTAGGCATTGTCCGTCTTACTCCTTAGAGCCCTCCTGTGAGGGAGGGGTATCATATTAGTGCCCAGAGGCACTGGGAAGTTGGGTGACTTGCCTGCAAGTGTCAGGGCCACTTCCCTGGAAGTCTTTTGCCTGTGGTTCCTACGTGTCCTTCCGCCACACAGACTCCCACACTCACCCCTGCACCCATGCCTGCACCCGTAACGCTCTGCTGGTCTCTGCCCCACAGTGGCCATCAACCTCATCGTGCAGCACATCCAGGACATCCTGAATGGAGGGCCCTCCAAACGGCAGACCAATGGCTGTCTCAACGGCTACACTCCTTCACGCAAGAGGCAGGCATCGGAGTCCAGCAGCAGGCCGCATTGACTCATCTCCATCGGACCCCGGCCCCTACTCCAGGAGACAGAGGAGGGTCAGGAGGCGCTGCTCGTCTGTACATACTGTTTCCTATGACATTACTGTATTTAAGAAAACACCATGGAGATGAAATGCCTTTGATTTTTTTTTTCTTTTTGTACTTTGGAACGACGAAATGAAACAGAACTTGACCCTGAGCTTAAATAACAAAACTGTGCCAACTACTACTGGTGATGCCTAATTATGAATCCAACGTGTAACCAGTTATAAATACATATATATATATAAAAGGATCTATTTTTGTGTAAATGTACAAATACTGTAAAGCTGTTTGCCATAAGTATTTTGCAGGAGGGTCTGTACTTGAGTGTTTTAGGACTGGAGCTGGAATTCCACCAAGGGGAAATTGCCTGTTGTGTCCCGGGGCAGCAGGCTCGGGCATCTGTGAGAGACAGGGAGGGTGGCTTAGGTCCCATTGCTCCGGAGTGCCCCGTGGAACTCAATGGGAATGGGGTTGGAAACCCGTGATCGCCGCCTCTGTTACATACCACTCTTAGAGCTGGAGCTTAGTGCTGTGTCAGTGAGAGATACACTTGTTTTTTTTGTTTTTGTTTTTGTTTTTTTTTTGAGTTGAAATTAGGTAAAACCTCAACTCAAAAATCAAACTCAGGGAAGAGGCCCACTGAGGAGAACAAGTCTTCTGCATTTCCTTTTTGCCCTGCTCCCACCCTCCTGCCTCTGGCTGTTTGGTAGCATGGTGACTCCTCACCATCCTGCTTCTCTGTCTCTCCCGGAAGCCAGAGCTGCCTCTTTTCCTTCCCTGGAAGAGATTTTTATGGGATCACTTCCTGATAGAAGATGAGAAGGAAGGGGCAGAATTGTGCCTGCTGTCATATCTGAAAAATCACTGGTTCTTTCAGCCTCCCAGGGACGTAACTGATCTGACTCCGTGGGCTTTTTTCCTGTCTGGTGGAATACAGAGTGGCCCACTGCGGGCTGGGCTTGGGTGAGGGCTTCTGGTAACTGACACTGGCAGCAGCTCCTCGCGGGGTGGCAGGGGAGCTCTGTCGGTGGATGGGTAGTAGTTTCTGTTTCCTGGAAGCTTGCAGTGAAGTGAGGAGAGTAACTTTGGTCAGAGATTCTCACTAGCAGCATCACGGCCAGGAGGATTTACTTATTTGCAATACCGCCTAGTGGCTATGGCAGCTGCAGAGGATAAAAGGGGCTTGGAAAAGCAATTTTAAAAAAGTATTTAAAAGGACAGTATTTAAATCATAGGTACCTAAGTTGGAATCTGAGGTTGAAATATTTGGGGTGGAAATTTCTAGCTTTCCTGAGAGCCGCTGCTTGGTGGCAACGTTTTCTCTGAAAGTACGGATTCCTGACATTCTTGGGGGAGGGGAGCCCAAGTGAGCCCCGAAGGAGGTCTGATTATTATAGAGGCCTGAGCCTCGCTACCGCAGAAGAGCCAGAGATTTTCATTTCAGTGTTGACCACCCTAGTGCTTGGGGGACTGTGCCCTTAACTATCCCACTGTGGCTGCCATTGCTAGAAACATTTTGGAGAGCCTCTTTTCATTGCCCTTAGAGCCTCTTCGAGCCATTCAGGTAACTGGTCTCCATTACCACCTGGTCACACCAAATTTTCCCTTCAGACTCTGCACCATCCAGTCTTGATTTCCCTCTTCTGGGCTCAGTTTGACTCTAAGTCTGTTTTGCTATTTCAGAAAAGTCAAACCTAGTCCTCCACAGAGCTTGCCACCCAGAGATGTTCAGGAGACCACGCAGGCTCTGAAAGGAGCTCCTAGTCACAGCAGCCGCCTATTTGAACCAAGGGAAGGGTGCCAAGGTGCCTCCTTTGAAAGCCGGTGCTCACTGGGATGGCTGAATTCTGGAGTGTGTGTTCAGGATTGATCATTGTTACCCTTGTAGTCATGCCTTGATCACTTCGAGATGAAGCAGGGATCGCAGGCCTGGGTTAGCATCCTGAGGACACAGGGGCCCTGGCCTTGATGGCGCGGGCTATGCTCAGGTGAAGCCCACCCCTGTCTGGGAGAGAGCCTTGGTCTTTCAGTGGGCAGCGTGCTCAACTTTACTTGAAGCTCCCAGGTGCCAAACCATTTAGTGCCTTGGCTGTTTATCCCACTGCCTTGGAAGATGGACTCGTCTCATCTCTGAGCCTTTACCTAGCCGCTTCCTCATCAACCTGTGGTGTTGGGACCAAGCCTCCAATATCTCTGAGTAGCCCACGCCTAGCTTGGAAACAGCTATAGGGCTGCCCTGCCCCTTGTCAAATGATCACCAATTCTTGGTGGCTTGGCTAGGAACACTGAGCAGTGTCTGCTGGGGTCTGTGACGCTTTGTGTCTGGAGCAAGGAAGTAATGGAAGGCTGTACCCCTCTGTGGCAGCCCAGCATTTAGCCAACTCTGTATCTGAAATTGAGCTTTCTGTGGAAAAAACAATGGTCTTAGTTTTTTGAGAGCCTCTGGGTCTCTGATTCCATGAAGAGTTGGGAGTTGAGTTATTTGACCAGAAACTATGACATGTGCCATGTAGGTACTCTTTGCTGTTCAGGGAGGAGGCACAGATGAGCAGAGTGGGGCGATGTTGGGTGTATGTACATGGGAGTCCCCTGGCTCCAGAGCCGTCCAGTGGCGCTCGGTTCTCTCTTCCTGCCCAGGTATTGTGTGTGGACCAAGTGCTTAGGAAACACGCATAGAAGCATGACGTCACAGGAAGGCCTGGCCTCTCACTCCTTCACACTGATGGGACTTCTACAGACCCAAGTTTCTTATTTTCAGGCAGCCTGAGACCACTATGAGCAGAGAGATGGGAATCTATGTAAGAAGGATACAAGCGTCCTTTGATTTGTAGTGGATAGAGGAGGCCCTTGCAAAGGCAGTGGGTTAAACAACAGGATGTCTGTGGGACAGGCCAGGAGAGGAGTGCAGAGACAGGGTCTCCAGTTCACCTTGCTGCAGAACTAGCCTAATTGTCCCTGCTTCTGGTCTTGGCCACTTGGCAATCATGGGGAAGTTGACACCCCGCCTCACTTGGGCTTGGAGCTGGATACTTGTGGCCACACCCGGGTTGGGCTGCCTGAGTTGCATTAGGCTGCTGGGTTGGGCTGGAGGCTTGTGCACACCTCGGAGCCGTCGGGCAGCCAGAGGGCTGGGAGCCTGCTTGGTTTGTGTATAACTTCCCTTGCTAACCTCCTGCACTTTCCCTGACTTAGCAACCTTGACCTGCACTGGCCCCCATGGCTATTGGAGGGAAGTAGCCTCTTGCAGGGAAGTATTTTCCTCTGCCCTGGAATCTCCTATGTGCCTGTTAAAGATTCCAGGGCCAAGAACTGGGCAGGCTGAGGAGCAGCTAGGAAGGTGGGTTCTGGTGTTCAGGACTGCTTCCTGAAGGGACAGCCTGCACTTCTCTACCACCCTTGCCCTTTACACTGCTCAGGGCGGGCTGGAGGAAGCATTCAAACAAAACAAGGAAGGGAACTGTCTGGCAAAGGCATAAGTGGATGCATCCAGAGCCCAGTCCCCTTTCATCTTTTGTCTCTGGGCCTTCTGCCGCCCTCCTCGTACCGGGGACTGGCATTCGAGGTCAGCTTTGCTGTGGTCTTAGAGGCAGGGAGTGCCTACCCAGTCCTGCCGCAGGAGCAGGGTGAGTCGCTAAATACAGACTTTGGCTTTCCCCCGCCCCCCTTTTAAGATGCTTGCTCCTCTCCCTTTTCTTTTGACCGCCCTACCTTTATTGTTAGTGGTTATGAAATGACCACGCATTATGTACTTTGCTGTAAATAAAGATGAACAAAAAGGATCTGGCTCTCGCCTTCTGTGTGGTGCTTGGCCCAGAGCAGCGACAGAGTCCTGGCCGTGAGGCTGGAGTGGCTCAGGAAGGGCCATGCTGTGCACGTGCGGTGTAGATGTCACCGGGTCTGCTGTCACGAAGCCTCAAGATCCTGGGGTATATGTGGGGTGGACCCCAGGCCTCACCTGCGCTCAGATACCACTTCAGGTGAGCTGACTTGCAGTTCTTGTCAAGTGCAAAGCCCGGGGCCAAGGTTTCTGGGAGCTTTGGTTCTTAGGACATTCTGGTGCTGTGCTCCCTGACGCCATCCAGTTTAACTGGCCTTTGCCCCCATTGCCTTCCTCAGGCTGGTGACCCAGCCCCTCCCTTGCTCAAACAAACCCTTTTAAGTATAAACTTTTTTAAGGGAGGTGGGTGGAAAATGAGGAAAGTTTATATTGTAACAATGCAAACAGTTGCAGGTTACACACAGGGCACGCTGTGTACTCTGCAGTGAATGGCAGTGAATGAATGTGCATGTATGTTCATCCCTGTTTGTCAAAGATCTAGGACACCCACCAAAGGTAGAAAAATGATTGGCTTTTGGTAGGGTGTGGTGGCTCATGCCTATAATCCCAGCACTTTGAGAGGCCAGGGCAGGAGAACTTGAGGCCAGGAATTCAAGACCACCCTGGGCAACAGGGCGGAACCCTATCTCTACTAAACAAAAATTAGCCAGGTGTGGTGGTGTATGCCTGTAATCCTAGCTACTTGGGAGGCTGAAGCATGAGAATCGCTTGAACCCAGGAGGCAGAAATTGCAGTGAGCCGAGATCACACCATTGCACTCCAGCTTAGGCAATAGAACAAGACTGTCTCAAAAAAGAAAAAAGAAAAAAGGAAAAAAAAAAAAAGGACTTTTATGCTCTGTGTAGCACCCTAGCCCCTATCAGCTTGCCACCTTTCTTAGCTGCTTGTTCATCTCTTCTTCCACTGCCTACCAGGCACCCAGTGATTGTCATTAATGAGCAGAGCCATTGTCTTTCCAGCCACTAGCTCCACTCTGACAGATGCAACCCCATCTGTGAATTTAGCAGGTTTTTAACAGGATCTGCTCTCAGAAGGTGGCTGTGTTTTAAACAACACTCAGGCCATTGTCAACTTCTGGCAGATGAAGACATCGTGAGTCACAGTAAGTGGCTTGCCTGGTGTCACACAGGCAGTGGTCCTGCAAGCTGGAGCTTAGCTGTGGTCCAGTTTCCCTCTGCACTGCTCACAACCTTGCCTGTCCCAAGCCAACCCCTTCTGGACTTTGATGTTTTGCTTGGGATGCCACTTGGCTCTCACAACGCATTTCTGCACCTTTGTTGTAGTTGGAGGGGACAGTGGTGCAGGCCAGTAATGCCCGGAGTTGATTATTTTTTGTCTCCCCACCCTTGTGTCACAACATCCTCTGAGCCATCCTTCAGCTCCACAGCTAGGAGGAGATGCCTGTTTGACTAGTGCTGCTTTAATCGAACCATTAATTAGGGCAGATTAAAAGAAACCTGTTAGGACCTGCTGAAAGGGTTTAAATAAGGGGTGGAGAAGGAGACGTGGGATGTGGGAAAGTGCTTTGAGAGGACGGGAAGAGATGGATTTCTGTCATTTGGTGCTGCGGGTATGTTTCGATTTCGATTTCAGAGCAGACTAATTAGATTAATTTCTAAATCCAGAGTGAAGTAAAACTACTTGTTAGAGTTTGGATTTTGTGTGTGTGTGTGTGTGTGTGTGCGTGCATATATATATATGCTCATATTTTTTTGTGAACTAAAAGTAACAAAATGCCAAGTGAAAAAAATTGAGTTAGGACTAAAGATACCTATTCTCAATTAAATGAATGGAGGTGAGGGGAAGGAGAGTATGAGGCTGTACCTTATACACACTCCCTTTTCATAGAGCCAAATCCATGCTTCACATTGCCTTCGCATAATGAGGATGTGTTTGGACTGGATCTGATGGTGCCTAAGACATGGTGCCTAGAGTGGAAACGGTGCAGGGTTTAATGCAGTGATTGCGGAATTCTGACTGTCCTGGCCCAAGAAAAGCCACCATGGCCTCTGCCTAAATAGCTCACATGTCATGATGGAGTTCTATGCTCAAAAGCCCAGGTGTTTTTCACCCTAGGTAATTGTAGTTGTGGATGTTCTCAAAATTTCTCTTTATGATGGCATATACTTTCTCTTCTGTTTCTGAAAATTTCAACCTGCATTTGACTTGTCCAGCTCTCGTTACACCTTCATTTTATCCTTAAAACAGCCCTGCGAAATATGTAAGGAATGTGGTTATGCTCCAGTTTTACTGAGAAGGAAACGGATTTTAACCCAAAGCAACTGCTGGGAAGTAGGGCAAGCTGTGCTAGTCAGGTTGTTTGATGTGTGCCCGCCATCTAATGGTGGGATTCAGATTGCAATAGGAAGGTTGTTTTGGGTTACTGAACACATGGTTGCTTGGATACCATGGTTTGTAAGAGAGTTGTTGGAGTATCCCTAGAAGTCTCTCTGCTTTTCTTTTCTTTTTTTTTTTTTTTCTGGGAAAAACATTTTTTTTTTTTTTTTTTTTTTTTTGAGACGGAGTTTTCACTCTTGTTACCCAGGCTGGAGTGCAATGGTGCGATCTTGGCTCACCACAACCTCCGCCTCCTGGGTTCAGGCAATTCTCCTGCCTCAGCCTCTTGAGTAGCTGGGATTACAGGCACGTGCCACCATGCCCAGCTAATTTTTTTTTTTTTTTTTTTTTTTGAGACGGAGTTTCGCTCTTGTTACCCAGGCTGGAGTGCGATGGTGCGATCTCGGCTCACTGCAACCTCTGCCTCCTGGGTTCAGGCAATTCTCCTGCCTCAGCCTCCTGAGTAGCTGGGATTACAGGCATGAGCCACCATGCCCAGCTAATTTTTTGTATTTTTAGTAGAGACGGGGTTTCACCATGTTGACCAGGATGGTCTCGATCTCTTGACCTCGTGATCCACCCGCCTCGGCCTCCCAAAGTGCTGGGATTACAGACTTGAGCCACCACGCCCGGCTAATTTTTTGTATTTTTAGTAGAGACGGGGTTTCACTATGTTGACCAGGATTGTCTCGATCTCTTGACCTCGTGATCCACCCGCCTCGGCCTCCCGAAGTACTGGGATTGCAGGCTTGAGCCACTGCGCCCGGCCAAAAAAATGTTTTTTAAGAGATGTGGGCAGATCTTGCTGTTCCCCAGGTGAGTCTTGAACTCCTAGGCTCAAGGGATGGGATCCACCTGCCTCAGCCTCCTAAGTAGCTGGGACTGTAGGCATGCAGGTGACAGCACCTGGGGTTTGGAAAATTTTTATTAAAGTCTTCACTACGGGAGATGAAAGCTGACCCTCTTACTTTCTCTATTGCTACAATCTGTTGTAGTGGTTCCACAAGCTGGCCATCATAATCAGCGGGTAGGCTTGTTTAAAGACTTTAGTGGGATCCATTCCTGAGAATTCTAGGGAAGGACTCTTTTTTTCTTTTTCTTTTTCTTTTTTTCTTTTTTTTTTTTTTTTTGAGACGGAGTTTCGCTCTTGTTACCCAGGCTGGAGTGCAATGGCGCGATCTCGGCTCACCGCAACCTCTGCCTCCTGGGCTCAGGCAATTCTCCTGCCTCAGCCTCCTAAGTAGCTGGGATTACAGGCACGCACCACCATGCCCAGCTAACTTTTTGTATTTTTAGTAGAGACGGGGTTTCACCTTGTTGACCAGGATGGTCTCGATCTCTCGACCTCGTGATCCACCCACCTCGGCCTCCCAAAGTGCTGGGATTACAGGCTTGAGCCACCGCGCCCGGCCCTTCTTTTTTTTTTTTAAGACGGGGTCTCGCTGTGTGGCCCAGGCTAGAGGGCGGCATGGTCATGGCTCATTGCAGCCTCAAACTCCCAGCCTCAAGCGATTCTCCCACCTCAGCCTCCTGAGTACCTGCAACTACAGGTGTGCACCACCGTGCCCAGTTATGTTTTATTTTTTGTAGAGATGGGGTTTCGCCATGTTGGGGAGGGAATCTTTTATAACAAACTCTGCAGGTGAATCAGATGCACAGGCAGGGTTGGAAACTAGGGACCTTGTGTATTTAACCATATAGACAATTAAAATCTGTGGCATTCCCTGCATTGGGGATTCCATTTCTCCCAGAAGTGTCCTGGGTGTTGCTTAAGGACCTCCCATGTCTGCATGGAGACTGGAAAGAGGGTTTTGAGGCTGCCCTCAAGCCCATTCAAAGCCAGCACTGTTCTCTAAGGTGGTGAGACCCCAGGAGGCTCTGGGCTGGAATCTTCCTGAGAATGTTCCTTAGGATGGCTGCTGGAGCTGGGGTGCTTTTAGAAGTTAACGAGCCCAGTGGCCTTCAAACATGTTTTTGCCTTGGAGCCCTTCAGGAAATCTTACCTGAAGTTTCAATGTGGAAATCAGGGGAAAGCAGGGCTGTGTGGTTGAAACTGGCAAGGGGGGTCTGGAGCCTCCCCTTAGCCTCTCCTTTGAGATTGGAAATCATTTAAACCCAGGCTTCTATTTCATCAAATAGACCCAGAAGAAAAGCACCTGGGTCAAGATCCCATTGTTGGGCTGTAGGTCTGCAGCGGATTTGATTAGGGCTTTACAGAGAACTGAACACTGTTTACAAATTACATTTGGTTAGTTGATATCATCTGAGTTTTGTAAAAGCGATTCCAGCTTCTGCTCAAGGATTTCAGTGTTGGCTGGCCTCAACCAAGTGAGAAGGTGGCTTGTATGGGGAAATAGCTCTGGAGTTAAATAGACCTGGACTAAAAACTTGGCTCCCTCACTTAGTAGCTGTCTGGTCTTGGGGAGGCTGTTTGGCTTCAGTGTCTGCGTCCATAACTGAGGGCGAACCTCCCTGCTTTGCCTGGATCACTGAATGAGACTTCAGAGGTAGAGTGCAGGACTGTGTCTGGGCGCAAGAGCTGCCCGGTGCGTGGTGGCTGATTCTGTGCTTCTAGTCTATCCCTGGCGCTTGGGTTGTGGGTGAGGCTGTGTGGCCCACAGATCTGGGAGCCGCTGGCTGGATTGGGAAAGAATACTTAAACTATACTTCTCAGCAGCCACTGCTAGAGCCCTACCCCTAGGCTAAACTCAGCTGTTGCAGAGAAGGTTTTAGTAAAACCAAAGCAGGATATTTTGATGCGTATATCAGACAGGTTTTAGAGCTTAGCCTGCCCCAGAGCTCTGTGTCCCACAGGCTGAGATGCACCTACTTCTGGGCCTTTTGCCAATCCCGATGCCCACTTTGGAGTAAGGCTGTGACGTGGAAGTTGGGCTCCTGGATGGCGTGAGGAAGGATATCCATTGCACATATTATTTTGTAATTTTAAATGAATCCTACAATTTAATGAAGTGTTTCACCATTTCTTCAAAATAGTGAAAGTCAAAAAGTTCTGGCATCAAAACGAAGGGGTCAGATATTGTGTCCTCTGATTCTTCAGCTGAAGGGGCTGCCTAGGGGGTCAGACAAGCCGAGGGACACCTGGCATCTTTCGTGGGACAGCCTACGTCATGCCTGGAACCCCTTCAGGCCCAGGGTCCCCCTCTGCTCAGGATGTTCCAGTACCCTGGTTGATGAAAATGCCTCATCTTTCTCAGTTGGGGTTGATACACATATATATTGCAGGGGAGTGCCATGAACCCCTCTAGCAGGCTGCAGAAGGACTCCTTCTCAGAATAATGTTTTTTACATACATGAAATAACACTCCAAAAATACCAAAGGAAACAAATTGCAATACAGTTACCAAAACATAAAGACAAATCTGGGATATGGTAAGATATGTGTTGCTTTATTAACACATCAAACAACAAGATCCAGTAGTTCTAATATCTACCAAAATTGTGCGTAGTGATACAGCTGAGTGATATTTTGCAATTCTGTAGCAATAACGTGTTATGAAAGTAACTGATTTCTGTTGCTGACAAATACAGCCAGTATTTCTATGATGCCTACAAATTGCCTCCATAATGGAAGGAAATGCTAAATTTCGGCTAGAGGCTAGTGAAAAGATAGATGCCATTTTTCAAGTGCATGCATTACCTGAATTCTGCCTGGTGCTTCTGCCCTTTATCCTCAGATTATGAACCCCTGGTCCACATCCAAATCATCCTGGTCACCTGGAGACTAAAGCAGGCTGTTCCCTCTTTACCCTGTGTGTGGAATGAGCTGCACCCATCAGTGGTGCTGAGCTTCTGGTGAGATAGCTGTAATGGCTCTGGGCTGTAGAAACAAAATGAGCATCACAAATTTAAAACATTCTTGGAACCACATTTAAAAGTAAAAGACAGGACTGGGTGCAGTGGCTCATGCCTGTGATCAGTGCTTTGGGAGGCCAAGGTGGGAGGATGGTTTGAGGCCAGGAGTTTGAGACCAGCTTGGGCAACATAGTAAGACTCCTGGCATGGTGGCATGCACCTGGAGGCCTAGCGACTTGGGTGGCTGATGTGGGACCATCACTTGAGCCCAAGAGTTTGAGACTGCGGGAGCTATGATCACACCACTGCACTCCTGCCTGGGTGACAGAGTGAGACCCTGTCACACACGCACAAAAACAAAACAAAAACTAAAACAGGTGAAATTTATTTTTGCATTGTATTTTATTATTTATATAAACTATCCAAAATATTATTATTTTAACATGTAATTAATATAACATAATTCCTGAGATTTTTGCATGCTGTTCTTTTGTACAGAGTCTTTGGGGTGTCTATTTTGGGGTGTCTCAGTTTGGACTAGCCACATGTCAAGGGCTCTGTGGCTACATGGCTAGGGGCCATGTCATTGGGCAGCACAGGTCAGTATAGTTAGAATTATATCATGTCAGGGCTGGGGAAGGCTGCAGTTGAATCCTATTCTTTTACCGAGGGGAAATTGGGGTTCAGAGAGAGAAGGTGGTTTGTCTAAGGTCATGGTTAGCTAGTTAGAGAGCAAGGCTTTGGTTAGGCCGTGGTCTAGTACAGGTTCTACCATCACCCTGCCTTTTGGTAAAGGTTATGTTTTTCAAGCCCTATGGCTGATGGAAGGCCTGACTCAGGAGAAGCCCAGGGTTTTGAGGTGCTGTCTCTGAAAGCCCAGTGATGAATGATGCCAGGACGACAGCTCACCTGACGTGAGGGGAGGAAAGCCTGGAGCATGAAAGGCTTCAGGGGATTTAGTGATGGGAGACGGGGGTCACCTCAGAGCAGGAAAAGTAAATGCTGGTTAAGGAATGGATAAAGATAAAGTGCTTCTTTCTCAAAGAAACCCAGGGTGGAGAGGAGTAAACAGAAAGTTGCCAGAAAGAAATATGGTAAACTGGCAAAATATTTGCAATGATATTGAATAGATGGGAACACATTAAGGTCCATTTATTCCACAGAGGTCAACCAGAGATTATTATAAAACAGAAGGTGGAGCCGGGCGTGGTGGCTCACGCCTGTAATCCCAGCACTTTGGGAGGCTGAGGCAGGTGGATCACGAGGTTAAGAGATCGAGACCATCCTGGTCAACATGGTGAAACCCCGTCTCTACTAAAAATACAAAAAATTAGCTGGGCATGGTGGTGCGTGCCTGTAATCCCAGCTACTCAGGAGGCTGAGGCAGGAGAATTGCCTGAACCCAGGAGGCGGAGGTTGCGGTGAGCCGAGATCGCGCCATTGCACTCCAGCCTGGGTAACAAGAGCAAAACTCCATCTCAAAACAAACAAACAAACAAACAAACAAACAAAAACAAAAAACAAAAAACAAACAAACAAAAACAGAAGGTGGAAATGACTGGTAATCAAAGGAAAAGTGGAGAAAATAGCAGAATGCTCTAGTTCTTACCTAAGAACAGACAGGAAAAGACACCAGGGATTTGTCTTTTCCTTGCCCCTCTGTCATCTACCCCGAGATGCCACCCTGACAGCTTGCTCATTCATGGGTGTGTGTGGTGAGTGGCCTTCTCTTTTGCACTGGCTGCTTCTTGAGAGCCGGGAGCATGTTGGGATCCTCTTAGTGTCCCCGACACGTGGGATGGCAGGTTCCTGCTGCAGAGCGGGGGCTTGGCAAGCATCTGAAAAACAAATGGGAATAAAGGAGTGAGTGACTGAGGCACAGGACAGGCAGGCTCAGGGCCCGTGCTCTGCTCTCAATGCCTCACTCTTTCCTGGGGACATTTATAGATGACTTGCTCCTGTCAGTCCTCTTCATCTGAGAAATGAGAGCCTCATCCCTGCCCTCCTCAATTTAGTGGTTTAGAAGGCCATGTGAAATCATCAATATAAAATGTATTAGAATCTATCTATCTATCTATCTATCTAAAACACAAACATAAAGTGTGTGATTTATTTTTAGTACAAAGTGCAACTGGGCCAAAGCAGCATTACGAATTGATCAAGTTCAGCTTAGACCAATGTATTTGTAAGGAAACGAAGATGTCCACACAAAGCCAGAAAGCAGATTAGAGCAGGTGAGAACAGCACAGTGGATTCAAGGAATCAATAGTCTGTGTCAGCCAGGCTTGGGGCAATGTCTGGGAGCTAGCAGGCAGCATGAAGGCAATGTCGTTCAAGGTGTCAGCTTGTCATAAGACCCAGGCACCCCAGTGTCAGAGAAGTATCTCCACCATACCAAAACAGCTGGCTTACGTAAGGCAGAAGTTGGCTTTTCTCACAGAAATCTAGGGTTTGAAGTCCAGAGCTAAAATGGTGTTTTCATCATATCATAAGGTACTCAGGCTCCCGTTCCTATCATCAGCACTTGGTTGATGTTTTCAAAATCACTGTATGGTCTAAAAAGGCTGCTGGAGTTACAGTCAGCAGATCTTCATACCATACAGAAGGAAGACGAGATGAAGGACATGCCTTATTCCTGTTGAGGAAGACTTTCCAGAAACACCACATGGCACTTCTGCTTACATCTCATTGGCCAGAACTTAGACCAGCTCTACAGCGACCTGCTAGGGAGGTTGGGAATATGATCCTTTCCGTTGGCTGCATTTCTACCCTAAATAAAATAAGAAATGTGCGAAGATAATATAAGCAAAAAGAAACAAGCATGACAAGCATGCAGTCATGACCTCTGTTAATATTTTATTTTTAAAAAACAGTTTTATTCAAGTATAAATGGCACAACATAAACTACATATATTTAAAGTGTTTAATTTGATAAATTTGATATATGTATTCACCCGTGACACCATCACCATATTCAAGATAGTGAACATATTCATCGCCTCCTAAAGTTTGCTCATGCCCCTTCGTAATTCTCCTCCTACTCCAGGGAACCACAGATCTGCCTTCTCACTAGAGATTACTTTGTGTTTTATGGAACTATTTTTTCATTCAGCACAATTTTGTGATTCATCCGTGCTGTGTGTATCAAAGTTTTGCTCATTGTTTTCAAGGAGGGTTGTTTGTTTTCTTACTGAATTTTTTTTTTCTCTCGTTAAGAGAGATGGGGTCTTGCCATGTTGCTCGGGCTGGTTTTGAACTCCTGGCCTCAAGTGATCCTCCTGCCTCAGCCTCCCAAAGTGCTGGGATTACAAATATGAGCCACCATGCCTTGCCTTCTTTACTGAGTTTTGAGAGTTCTTTATGTATTGTGGATACAAGTCATTTTCAGATTTATACTTTGCAAGTATTTTCTCTTATTCTGTGGCTTGTCTTTCTTTTCTTAAATGACACTGTCTTTTAAAAAGCTCATGTTTTAAATTTTGGTGAAGTCTGATTTATCAGTTTTGCTTTTGGTGTCATAGCTAATACATATTTGCATAATCTAATGTGAGTTTTGTTTTTTTTTTGAGACAGACTCTTACTTTGTTGCCTAGGCTGGCGTACGGTGGCACGATCTCAGGTCACTGTAACCTCTACCTCCTGGGTTCAACCGATTCTCCTGCCTCAGCCTCCTGAGTAGCTGGGATTACAGGCACCCACTCCCACAACTAATTTTTGTAGTTTTAGTAAAAATGGAGTTTCACCGTTTTGGCTAGGCTCGTCTTGACCTCCTGACCTCAAGTGATCTGCTTGCCTTGGCCTATCGAAGTGCTGGGATTACAGGTGTGAGCCACTGCTCCCAGCTACAAAAATGTTTCTCTCGTGTCGTCTTCTAAAAGTTTTATAGTTTTAGGTGGGTTCTTCTTCTTTTCATTCTGTCACCCAGGTTGGAGTACAGTGGCATAATTATGGCTCACTGCAGCCTTCACCTCCTGGGCTCAGGTGATTCTCCTGGCTCAGCCTCTGACTAGCTGGGACTACTGCTGTGCACCACAACTACTGGCTAGGTTTTAAATTTTTTGTAGAGACAAGATCTTGCTATGTTGTCTAGGCTGGTCTCAAATTCCTGAGCTAAAGCAATCCTTCTGCCTTAGCCTCCCAAAGCGCTGGGATTACTGGCCTGAAACACTGCACCTGGTAAGTTATTTTTTTTTTTTTAGCTGGTGTGAGGTATAGATGGAAGTCCATTATTTTATATGTGATATCCATGTGTTTTAGCACCATAACTGAAAAGACTATTCTTTCTCTATTGAATTGCCTTTGTACCTTTGTGAAAAAAATCATCTGTCCATATATGTGGGTTTATTTCTAGACTGTGTTCCATTGATTTTTCTATCTTGATATCTATGCTACACTGTCTTAATTACTGCAGCTTGAAATCTGGTAGTGTCAGCTTTCCAACTTTCTTTCTTTGTCAAATTGTTTTGGCTATTCTGAGTCCTTTGTATTTCTATGTAAATTTTAAAGAATCAGCTTGTCAATTTCTACAAAAAATGCTGGGACTTTAATTGAGATAGTGTTGAATCCATAGATCAATTTGGGGACAGCTGACATTTTAACAGTTATGTCTTTTGATTTATGAACAAGGTATATCTGTCCATTTATTTTGGGGTCTTTAAAAGTGTCTCTCAGCAATGTTTTATTGTTTTCAATGTATAAGTCTTATATCTTTGATCAGATGTATCCCTACATATTTTATATTTTATGATGCTATTGTAAATATTTTTTAAAGGTCCAACTTATAATTGTTTGTTACTAGTATATAAAAATACAATCGATTTTTATATATTGGTCTTTTATTCTGCAATCTTGCTAAATTCACTGTTTCTAGAGTGGTGTCAGAAGAGCAAAGAGCAAACTGGTTCAGCCTACCATGTTTAAACAGAAGTTCTTGAGATTTTTTACTTTTATCCTGTTTTTAGGTCTGAAGATTACACCTTATATTTTTCTTACTTTAGTGGCCATCTTTTAAAATTGACATGCATAGTTGAAAAAATCTGAATTTAATCAGTATTTCTGGCTTCTTCCCAAACAATATGAAAGCTTTGGAAGCTTACTCTGACCACTCTGTCTGTCTCACATGTTATTGATATTAAGCATTATAGTTCCACCTTGCTTTTATATTCCTGACGTCGGTTACTATTACTGATTTACCCTGTCAGTGCTCATTTAGATTTTCCCAGGTGATTACTAATGACTTTGTTCACTATTTTATTTGGCATTGTCAATCTTGGTTAGGGATTCAGTTTTCCTCGTAATGTACATTTTTTCATAATTCTTTGGTGGAAGTATTAGTGGGACACTTTTTGTTGGAAAATGTCTTTATTTTACCCTCATTCTTGAGTTATAATTTAGCTGTTTCGCTCCATGTTTTGAATAAAATGGTCTTATGATTTCTGTCTTTTAAAAAGACTTCTCCTTGATGTTTTGCAATTTTTTATGATGTGTTGAGATGTGGATTTATTTTTATTTATCTTACTTAGGCTTTGTGCTTCCTGAAGGCAAGATCTATGTGTTTTATCTATTCTAGAAAATGTATAGCTATTATCTTTTCTAATGTTGCTTTCTCACCTTTCTCTCTATTCTCTATCTTTTGATTGGTGGTTCCATGTACTTAGGACCCTTTCTTCTTTCCTCTAAGTTTCTTACTCCCTTATTTTATTTTTAATGTTTTTTTTTTTTGGAGAGGGTCTCACTCTGTTTCCCAGGCCAAAATGCAGTAGAGTGGTCACGGTTTGCTGCAGCCTCAACCTCCTGGGCTAAAGTGATCCTCCCACCTGGGCCTCCTGAGTAGCTGGGACCGCAGGTGTAAGCTACCATGCCTGGTTAATTTTTGTATTTTTTCTAGAGATGGGGTTTCACTCTGTTGCCCAGGCTGGTCTCAAATTCCTGGATTAAAGTGATTCACCCGTCTTGTCCTCCCAAAGTGGTTGGATTATAGGCATGTACTACTGTGCCCTGCCTTATTTTTCATCTTTTCATCTCTCAAGCTACATTTTAGCTAAGTTCCTTAGATCATTTCCAATCTAGTTACTCTTCAGCCATGTTTACTTTGCTGTTTAAAACTTAGAGTTTTAAATTTCAGTGACCATATTTTTAGCTTTTAGAAAAATCATGTCATTATAGTCCAAATCTGCTTGTTGATTTTTGATTGTGTTTCATACTACTGTTTTAAATTGCTATTCTTGGCCCATGTCTAATGTCATTTTCTTATATGGTCAGCTATGCATTAAACAGGACTTCATTATTATTATCATTATTTTGTATTTTATCTAGAACTTCTAGGTATTTTGTAGCAGGAAGGTTTTCTGGTTATCTGAACCATGATAATGAAAAAAAAAAAAAAAAAAAAAAGTCTCCCTGGTTTTTTTCAAACTTTCTCCTCCAGAGAAATTCTATTTTGTCTACAGTGTTAAATGTTTCTTGGACTTTTAAAACTGCCATGTTCTGTGTATGTGAAGCATGCTGGGATACCTGGGGGTTGGAGTGTTTTTACTTTGCATTCAATTGTTGACTCCTTTAAGGTCAGGAACTGTGAAATGTGTTTTTCCTGTATCTCATGTGTCCCTGTAGGGGACTTGCCCCCTAGTCATTGCCTGATAAACAGTTGGCTGTTTTCCTTATTTGACTTTTGCTTTAGAGCCAGACACCTTGCTAGTGGAGATGCATAGGTATTGTTAGAGTTCCATTGATACCTGAGTTGTTCCTGACCAGAAGGTGGACTGTGATGTGGGCGTGGCAGTGCCTCCTCATGGACTTTCGAAACTCAGGTCCATCTGTGGGCTGTTATTCTTAATGACCACTAGAGGGTGAGAGTGAGCCACAGCCCAGCGCAGTCTTGTTTTAACCTTCAGAGCAGTTGGAGGACAGTCAATTCAAACACAGTAGAGAGTACTTATCATGTGCCAGGTGCTGTGCCAAGCCTTCCCTGCCTTGCAGGACCTCGTAAATGGCCAGTGGCCGCTCTCACATATAGACACAACTCTTGTACAAGGCAGAATGGAATGTGCACAAACAGGTACAAATCCAACTGCTAGATATAAGGGGTCTCAAGGAGGACCCGTTGGTATCTTCCTGTAGAACTCAAGATTGGTCAGTCTGTGAGAAGGAAACCTACAAGACCTGCACCATCCACCCCTCCATCTCAGTCTCACCCTCCTCTTCATACACCCCTGTTTCATGTGCACATGGCTTACCCCTGTTTCATGTGCACATGCCTGCTAGAGACCGGCCAGGCTTTGCAGTAGACTGTTTGCATGACCCTGGACTAACCACCCTCTAGTCTTTAATCTTTTTATTTATGGATGATAATACCAAGTCCTTTCTACCTCATAGGGTTGTGCCAGATTTAAGTGAAGTAAAAAGATCAAAGTACTTTTGAAAATGCTAAGTCCCATATATTTATGAAGCTTTACAATAATTGTTAATGCGAATTTTCCTAAAATGCCTTTAGAACCTAGGAAGTTTGGACTCACCACGGGCATTTACTGAGTTAACTAGAAAGTAAACTCTTCCAGAAGAGGAGACCCACAGTAAGCCGAGGTATGCCAGGCAGGTTCAGACAAATCTCAGAGCCAGGAGACAGCAGTGTCATGGCAGTGTTGGGCTGAACATTGTGCTCTGACACTCTCTGGGGAGGTGTCAGCCTAGCATCCAATAAGGGTGACCCTGTGGGAGGTTATGCTCCAGCCTGTGGAGAGGGGCACTTTCCTTTCCCAAGCAGGAACCGTGGAAAAAGAGGAGATTAAGAATGGGTGGAGCATGGTGCTGTTCTAACCCCTGAGATAAGCTCCCAAGAAGAAAAGCTACTGTCACTTTTCAGGACCCGTAAAAGAACTGAAAGGCAGAGAGAGCTTTGGCATCCTCTCTCAAGCTTGAGGAAAGGATACTGACCCCTTCTCAAGCTGATGGGAGACTTAAAGTGCTTTTTGATGATCCATGGGGTGAGAGGAGAGGAGGAAAGACAGGAAGTGTCAGTCAGCATGCTTATCACCTGCTGCACCGAAGAACTCCAGTGAGATCCTCAGGCCTGTTTTCTTTCAGTCTGTTTAAAAAAAAAAAAAACTGATTGATCACAACCAGTGTTTTTAAAACTTCAGTTATCTCTTCCCCATAAATTAACAGGAAGAAAAGAAAAAAAGAAAAAAAACCTTCAGTTAAGGTGAGCTTTCCATGCACACACATTGTTTTGTGTGTGTGTGTGTGTGCGCGCGCGCGTGTGTGCGCGTGTGTCAGGGGGCTGCTGGGGTGGGAATGGGGACCAAAGAAAGGCTATTTTAGAAGAGCATTTCCTCTGAGAGGGTTTTAACCTGTTCTCTGACTTCTGTTTTCTGTTAGAGATTTATTTGATCAGGCAGTCAATAACATCACCATCTAGTTTGCTAATAGACATTTTGTTATTTTTTCTTTTTCAGCTTTTATTTTAGAATCGGGGGTACATGTGCAGGTTTGTTACAAAGGTATATTGTTTGATGCTGAGGTTTGGAGTATGACTGAATCCATCACCCAGGTAGAGAGCATAGACCCCGATTGGTAGTTTTTCAGCCCCTGTGCTCCTTCCTCCGTCCCTCCTCTAGTATTCCTCGGTTTCTGTTGTTACCATTTTTATGTCCATGTATATGCAATGTTTAGCTCCCACTTATAAGTGAGAACATGCGGTATTTGGTTTTCTGTTCCTGTGTTACTTCACTTAGGATAATGGCCTCTAGCTGCATCTATGCTGATGCAAAGGACATGATTTTGTTCTTTTTTTATGGCTGTGTAGTATTCCATGGTGCATATATACTTCATTTTCTTTATTCAATCCACTGTTGATGGGCACCTGGGTTGATTCCATGTTTCTGCTATTGTGAATAGTGCTGCAGTGAACATATGGGTGCATGTATCCTTTTGGTAGAATGATTTATTATCCTTTGGGCATATATTCAGTAATGGGATTGCTGGGACAAATGGTAGTTCAGTCTAACTTCTATGAGAAATCTACAAATTGCTCTCTACAGTGGCTGGACTAATTTACATTCTTGCCAGCAGCATGTAAGTGTTCCCTTTTCTCCACAGCCTTGCTAACATCTGTTATTATTATTATTTTTTTTTGGCTTTTTAGGAAAAGTCACTCTGACAGGTGAGAGATGGTATCTCACTGTGGTTTTGATTTGCGTTTCTCTGATGATCAGTGATGTTGAGCATTTTGTCATATGTTTGTTGGCTGCTTGTATGTCTTCTTTTTAGAAGTATTTGTTCATGTCCTTTGTCCATTTTTAATGAGGTTATTTGCTATTTGCTTGTTGATTTAAGTTTTATATAGATTTTGGATATTAGACATTTGTTGGAAGCATGTTTGTGAATATTTTCTCCCATTCTGTGGGTTGTCTGTTTACTTCCTTGATAGTTTCTGTTGTTGTGCAGGAGGCCTTCAGTTTAATTAGGTCCCACTTGTCAATTTTTGTTTTTATTGCAGTTGCTTTTGAGGTCTTAGTCATAAATTCTTTGTCAAGGCCAATACTGAGAAGGGTATTTCCTAGGCTTTCTTCTAGGATTCTTATAGCTTGAGGTGTTAGATTTAAGTCTTTAATCCATCTTGAGTTATCTTTCATATGTGGTGATAGGTAGGGGTCCACTTTCATTCTTTTGCCTGTGAATAGCCAGTCATCCCAGAATCATTTATTGACTAGGGAGTCTTTTCTCCATCATTTATTTTTGTGGCATTTGCTAATAGACATTTGGTAGTCTGGAACTTGGATATGACTTTTGGCTACACTTAGATGTGGAGATTTTTCTTTTGGTTGCATTTGTGTGTGTGAGTATAAGGAAAAAGAACGAATACGTGGCCACCTGTTTGCTGCTGTAGCAGCAAGGAGAATCTGGCAGAGGTAGACTGTGTGTGTGTCTTTGAGCGTGTGTGAGTGTTGGCCATGACACATTGACACATCCTGTCCCACCTGCTTGTCATTCTCCAATGTGCTAGGCTTCAAAACTTCACCAGGGGGCGCAATTGCAATTTCTCCCATTCATTTCATTCATTAACCATTTACCTAGTTAGCCTCTGCTATGTGCCTGTCACTGAAATGCATTGTTTTGTTTTAAACCTCATTTGAATCCTGTGAGGTAGATTATATTACCCCTCTTTCCATAAACAGAATTGAGCTTTAGGAGAGGTTAAGTCAATTACATTGTCAGCAACACATGGAGAAGCTGGAATTTGAACCGTGTTTTTCTGCCTGCAGAATGTAAACCCGACACCCTTACAGCCCGCTGCCTCCCTTATGTTATGCTATCTCAAAGATTGAGTTCTATTCTCCAACCCTCTCCCTCCTGGATATCTTTACAGTGCTCAGCTCTCCACTGAGCTAGTCCCTGAAAGTCCCTGTTCACCTGACCAGCAAGTGATCACCTCAGCCCTTAGCCTGGGTTTGTGTTTTCTTATAACATCCCTATTTGGGACCTTGTTATTCTAATTTGCATTTTATTTAATTTATTATTATTGTTTTTGAGATAGAGTCTTACTCTTTTGTCCACACTGGAGTGCAGTGATGCGACCTTGGCTCACTGCAGCCTCTGCCTCCTAGGTTCAAGCAATTCTCCTGCCTCAGCCTTCTGAGTAGTTGGGATTAAAGGTGCTTACCACCCCGCCCAGCTAATTTTTGTATTTTTAGTAGAGACGGGGTCTCGCCATGTTGCCAGGCTGATCTTGAACTGCTGGCTTCAGGTGATTCACCTGCCTCAGCTTCCAAAAGTACTGGGATTACAGGTGTGAGCCATCACACCCAGCCAATATCTGCATTTTAAAGGCACTTTTCCAACTTAGATGCTATGGAAGCATCCACATTTCATTTTACCTGGCCCTGTGGCTTGGCCTAAGTCTCCCTTAAGGTGGCTGTTCCCTAAACCTCAGGGTAGCTTTTGAGAGGAGGGACGCTGGCTCAGAGAGGGAAAGTCTTGAACTTATCTTCAATTAGCAATACAGCACCCCCGTCAGGAGAGCAGAACCTCACCAGATTCCACCTGAGAGAGTTAGAGGTCCGTCTTGACCTGAGTGACAGGACAGAGGCAAGAGACTTCCTGAGAGGAGAGTGGTCAGCAAAGGCTGGGAACACGGAATTCTGTTTGAAGACATGGCTAAAATATGGGGTAAAGGCAGCGGCAGATGGGCTGAGGCTGATGTAACTTAGGGCTTCAAAGAAGCCCAAGCAAATCATTTTCTCAGCACAATTTGTGCTTAGTTTTTGCTTTTGTATCAGAACACAAGCCAGGGAGGCGGGTAGAGGGGTGGGAGTGAGTCCTGAGTCTCATTATCTAGTTGAAAAACTGAAGTCTTCCTATTTTTTTTGGTAATGACTATAGAGTTTTCTTCACATTTCACAGATTGAAACCCCTAACTTTGAGAATATGGCCAAACCTATTCAAAGATACTGCCCAGGGCTATTGCTTTGTTGTCTCCAAAAGGACATTCTTGTCATTAAATCATATTTTCCTAAAGATGGGATGTGGCAGGGCTTGTTGACTGCAGCCTGGTGCATAGCCAGCTCCCTGAGCACGGGAAGGGACTCTTTCACACTGGACACAGGTGGCTCCCTTACTTGCTTCCAGAAGTCCTCTTTAGAGCTAGCACCTGTCCCCCACAAGCCCCCAAGAAGATTCAAGGAGAACAGCACAGAATGGGATGCAGCTGGGGAGAACAATCCTGCACAGATCCAATCAGACTGCAGGCAGCCGTCTGCCTATTACTGTGCCCGCTACAGATCCTGGCCACAGACCCGGATGCAGACCTCAGCTCTAGAAACGACACTATGGAGTTAAAAGTCAGGATAGTGCTTACTGTGGGGAGCGGGGAAGCGGGGTTGGGGAGGGGCATGAGAGGGGCTTCAGAATAGTAAGATTCTGTTTCTTGTCCTGGGTGGTAGTTACTGGGTGTGTTCTCTTTGTGATACTCCCTCAGGTTGTACACTTAGGATTTGTGATCTTTTCTGTAAAGTTTTTCCATAAAAGACATTTATTTTTAAAACATTCAAGTTTCACTTCTTACTAATTGTATAATCTTGGACAAGTCACTTAAGCTGTCGGAGCCTCAGTTTCTTCATCCCACATGATGGGGCCATGATGATGCCTGCCTCACAGGGTGGTGAGGAATACGTGAGAATGCCCGCAGGAGCTCAGTGGTCTTGGCACATTGCTCAGTAAACACTAGTTGTGTCTGCTGTAGCGTCTGCTGCTCAGACTGCACTAGACGACTCCCTGCACGGGTCTATTCTGCTTCCACGCCTTTTCGCATCTCCAGGTCTCTGCTCATTCACTGCCCTAATCTTCTCCCCCAGGATACCCCGAACCCCAAACCTCATTCAGGGCACACACTGAAGACTCTTTTTCTCACCCTGGGTTTATCCTTTAGCCTCTGTTTAGCCTGTGTTCCTGCAGTCCTTGATGAACAATCTACTGCACCCGTAGCTTCTCTCTCTCCCACCAGACTGGGAGCACAGCCCTCCGTAGTGTACACCTTGGTACTGCAGCGAGCACCTGGCAAGCCCGTTCTCAGGGATACTTATTGAAATGCGGCAGCACTGGCTTCTCTGTGGGACACATGGTGTGGTTCCCCGAATGGGAGGATTTGAGAATCGTTCCTTTGTCCCACCATCTTGCATTAAAGTGCCATGCTGTGTTTTCACTACTGGGAAAATGTCATTTGGAAAATACACAGCAAGTGTTAGATGGTGCATCTGGCCTGCCATCTTGACGGGAGAGGGGTGAGGAACCAGGGATGGATTGTGGCTGGGGCTGGGCCCTGCTTGGACATTCGGTGTTGTTTGGTGCATCCGATGTAGGGATCCCAGGCCAGGGTCTGGGAGCTGCTTCCAGAGCAGGCTCAGGCCTTAGTAACTGGACACCCTGCACCTGGTGCATTATCCTCCTTTCCTACTTCTGGGCCCTGGGCTTCCCTTTGTTTCTGGGGACAATACCCTGCTGCCTTCAGGATACATCCCGAATCCAACCACTTCTCAACATTTCCACTGCTTACCCTTTGGTACGAGCCACTGTATGTGCCAGATGACATTCTCTAATAGCTTCATAACTGGACCAGGCTCCCCGTTTCCATTACTGCCCTCTGTAGGCTGTTCTCCCATCACAGCCATAGCCATATTTAAGAAACGTAAATTAGATCAAGTCACTCACTGGTTCTGTAATCCCCCAGTTTCCGATACACTGAAGAATAAAGCCCAGGCTTTCTTGTGATCACCTAGACTACGCATCTCCCCTATCCACGCCCGTCACTCCTGCTGACTCCAAGTCCTCACCTCCTACCCTTCCTCTTGTGTTTCTCAGCCACAGTATCTTACTTGATAGGACTTGGCTGGTCCTTGATGACTGCATTGCTCCCTTCTTGAGAACTTCGCACTGGCTGTTCCCTGTGCCTGGAATGTTCTTTCCCTGATGGTCACACTTGCTCACTGCTGGATGTGACACTCACGGCAGCCATCCTTGACTGCTCCATCCCTTAACCCTGGTTTAGTTTTTCATTGAATTCACCTATGTTTTAGGCTCTGTGTACTTACTTTTCTCTATGGATACTTCTTCTGGGTCTCTGTCTCCTTGCCAGAATGTAAGCTTTTGTGGGCAGGGACTTAGGCTTTTTTTTTTTTTGTTTTGTTTTTTTTGTTTTTTTTTTTTTTTGAGACGGAGTTTCACTCTTGTTACCCAGACTGGAGTGCAATGGCGCGATCTCGGCTCACCGCAACCTCCACCTCCTGGGTTCAGGCAATTCTCCTGCCTCAGCCTCCTGAGTAGGCTTTTTCCTACCACGTGCCGAGGGTCTAGAAGGTGATCTAGCACAGGGCGGTGCTCGATAGATGTTTATTGAATGGATAAAAGAATGCGGTGAGATGGTGAAGTGAAAAGTGTAAGTATGACCCCTTGGTGGAGACAGCTGCTGTTCCATACCTCTGCCTCCAGCTGCAGCAAAGTCACTTGCTTCTTAGCTGGGTCCTGGTGTTCCCCAGACTAGTGGTGAGAGCCTGGACTCAACTAATTGGCTTCGGATCCCAGGTCTGCAGCTTATCAGGTGTGTGGGCTTAGGTAATTTGCTTCATTTCTTTGGGCCTTAGTGCCCTCTTCTGTAACAAGCAATAGCCACAAGTATGCCTAGTCTTGTATGTGTGTATTGGAGATAAAAATGGTGTACTCTGTTATACCTGGCAGGGCTTGGAGCAGTGAGGCCCAGAGGGCCAGCTGTCCTGTGTCAGGGTTTAACCTTTTACTGGCAGGTAGAGTTGCTACCTGGGTCTGGACTGTCATTTTTGTCAGGGGATCCCTGAACTATTGTCATTCCTGTGTGGGCACCGACTGTGCCTTACTGCTTGAGCTCTTTCTCCAGTTGCCACCGCTCACCCCACAGGCTAGGCCTTTGCAGGGCCAGAAGGCCTGTGATGCCTCCCACCTTCACATGTGCATTCAGCAGAGACATATCAGGAAGCCCCCTTGGCCCCAAATCTAATCCATGTTCTTCAATCTAGCTCTACTAATAAGACTGATTGTTTAAAAAAAAACCATACTCTGCTTCCATTTAGTCTTTTTTTAAAAATCATATTTCTCCTCTTAGAACTCAGGAGGAGAAGAGGGAGTATTATGTATTGAGCTCCTATATGCATCATCTGATTCGACTTTCATGACAACTCTGTGAAGTAGGCAGGTATTGGTTGCCTTCCCATTTTTCAGGTGAGTCAACTGAGGCTTAGAGATGACATGTCCTGAATCAGGTCACCCATACAAGTGACCGAGCTGGGAGTCACACCTGAATCACCAAGCACCAAACCCAGAGCCTCTCCGTTTTACTATGGGTGTGTAAGGGTGTGTGGGGAGCATGATTCGATCATCACTTAGGTCGCCGAGGGGATCAGTGGAGGCCACGATCAGCAATCAGTCTTGGAGCTGGCAGGGGTGTAGTAGTCAAAGGCACTGGATCTGAGACATGGGAGTCCAAGGCCTGTATGGAGAGGTGTGTGGTGGGGCTGGGGTGGAGGAGGGTAGCACAGTATCAGAGATGCAGCAGAAAGGGCGGGAGGGAGACCCCCCAGACTGCCCTCCGCGAGAGCTGAGGGAGCCCATTAGCCCGAGCCCTGTCCTAACTGGGAGCCCCAGCTGAGGCTATTGCCAGAGAGAAGTCAGGCAGGGAGTCCTGAAAGCTGGGAGCCCTTCCCGCTGCAGTAGAAAGGAAGAGAGGAGCAGCCCAGGGGAAAAGGCTTGAGTAGGAAAGAGAAAAACAGCTCCTGGGGAATGAAAAACGTTTCCAGGTCTAGGGAAGGCTGCCAGCTTCTCTCAAGCACGTCTTTCCCCGCAAACGTTGCCCCCCCAGTGGGGCAACACGAAGGTGGCTGTTAAGATGCAAATGTGACCCAGGAGGGCAGACACATTAAAACTTTATACCAGCTGTTAGGCTGAACTGGCTTTAGTTGGCCAGCTTAGCTTCGGTGAGCTCCGCATCCCCAGGCAGGGCTTGGGGAGGTGATGCCCGGAGGGCCAGCTGTCCTGCATCAGGGTCCGGCCTTCTGATTCGCAGGTGGAGTTGCTACCTGTGATTCCTGTTAGGGACACCTGAATGATTGTGATTCCTGCATGGGCACAGGCTGCGCCTTGCTGCTTTACCTCTTTCTCCAATGGCTGCAGCTACACCTGAGGCTAGGGCTTTGGGGGGCGAGGAGGGAAAGTGAGGGAGCAGGTTCAGCACAGGTATTAGAGGAAGCTTCAGTTCTCCGGGCTTCTTTTTTTTTTTTTTTTTTTTTTTTTGAGACAGAGTTTCACTCTTGTTACCCAGGCTGGAGTGCAATGGCGCCATCTCGGCTCACCACAACCTCCGCCTCCTGGGTTCAGGCAATTCTCCTGCCTCAGCCTCCTGAGTAGCTGGGATTACAGGCACACGCCACCATGCCCAGCTAATGTTTTGTATTTTTAGTAGAGACGGGGTTTCACCATGTTGACCAGGATGGTCTCGATCTCTTGACCTCGTGATCCACCTGCCTCAGCCTCCCAAAGTGCTGGGATTACAGGCTTGAGCCACGGCGCCCGGCCTCTCCTGATAAAGTTTTGAGTTAAGAAGCCCGGAGAGACTGGGCGCGGTGGCTCAAGCCTGTAATCCCAGCACTTTGGGAGGCCGAGGCGGGTGGATCACGAGGTCAAGAGATCGAGACCATCCTGGTCAACATGGTGAAACCCCGTCTCTACCAAAAATACAAAACATTAGCTGGGCATGGTGGCGTGTGCCTGTAATCCCAGCTACTCAGGAGGCTGAGGCAGGAGAATTGCCTGAACCCAGGAGGCGGAGGTTGTGGTGAGCCGAGATGGCGCCATTGCACTCCAGCCTGGGTAACAAGAGTGAAACTCTGTCTCAAAAAAAAAAAAAAAACTTTATCAGGAGGCCATACATACAGATAAATACAAATAGCACTCCCTCCTCCTACAAGAGGTGATAAGGCATGCAATTTTAGGGGAATCCTGGCTGGGTCTTTTGCTAGCTGTGTGACACTTTAAGAAAGTTCCTCAAAGCTCTCTTATCCACAGATTCCTCGTTTGTAAAAATCTGCCTAAATAATATCTGCCTCTTAGGGTTATTGCGAGCTTAGCAGCCCATCGCAGCAAGAAACAAGCGTTTTCCTCCTGTGTCTTACCTTTGTCCCTCATGCTGTTCCATGATGCTGCAACTTTCTGCATACATCATTCCCTCGGGTTAAAAAATAGCCTCCAGAAGACCTATACAAAAAATGTCAATATATATTTACCGAATCAATGTTTCGGAGGAACAACACTAGCAAGTCAGTATCCTCTGATCCCAGCCCTGAGGAAGAGTTTGTCATATTTAATTAGACATAGAGAGTGGGTCCAGGGAGAAAGTGATGAAGGCAGGGTAAGCCCCGAAAAGCCCATGAACACTGGGGGTTCCCTTGAGAGAAGGGGCAACAGGGAGAGGAAGGCCAGGGGACGGGCTGGGATGCTGGAGGAAAGGAGGCAGACTAGGGCAGGGGGGCTCGTGGCTGCTGGCCCACTGACGGAACCCATGATCTGGGGCCCGTAAAGGCTCAGACTGATCTGCTATGCTGACCAGCCAGAGCTCACAGCCATTGCTTAGATGGAGGCGTCACCAGAAAGCCCTCTTTGGCCCCTGGGAATCCTGGGCCTGGGTCTGGCAGTAGGCTGCAGAGCCAATCTCCCAATACCTGTGCCCAGAGGGCTGCTATGTCCCCCCTGCCCACAGTCGCTGGCATAAATGAGGCCTACCCCATATATCCACTGATGAACAAGATAGATCTTTCTCCCCGTGACCCAGGAGTTCTCAGCTGGCTGCCGTTCACCAGCTCCCAGTTCCTTGCCCACCCAACAGGACTGGGCATCTGACCCCAGCCAACCTCACCTCCTGCTTTGGTCCCAGTAACTTTGTCTCCTGCAATGTACCGCTCAGAGTAATGAAATAGGCATAATAAAACCCTTAATGGCCGGGCGCGGTGGCTCAAGCCTGTAATCCCAGCACTTTGGGAGGCCGAGGCGGGTGGATCACTAGGTCAAGAGATCGAGACCATCCCCGTCAACATAGTGAAACCCTGTCTCTACTAAAAATACAAAAAATTAGCTGGGCATGGTGGCGCGTGCCTGTAATCCCAGCTACTCAGGAGGCTGAGGCGGGAGAATTGCCTGAACCCAGGAGGCGGAGGTTGCGGTGAGCCGAGATCGCGCCATTGCACTCCAGACTGGGTAACCAGAGCGAAACTCCGTCTCAAAAAAAAAAACCAAAAAAAAAACCCTTAATATTTAAAGCTCAGGGAGCTGCGTCCCATATCATACTGAGCTAAAAATAATTCCTCCTGGAGAAGGCCTCGCTGGACTCTGTTTCCTCTGCTTTGGGCTGCCTGGCTTGTTGGAGCTTTTCTTTGTGACTGGATTGGAGGCTGCAGTTGACTGATCTCTTAGGGAGAGAAACCTTCATTAATTTGCCTAAGGTAAATTCAACAAAGAATGTTGAGGTCTGGCCAGGCGTGGTGGCTTATACCTGTAATCCTAGCACTTTGAGAAGCCAAGGCGAGCATATCACCTGAGGTCAGCAGTTCAACACTAGCTTGATCAACATGGAGAAACCATCTCTGCTAAAAATACAAAATTAGCTGGGCATGGTTGCACATGCCTGTAATCCCAGCTACTCAGGAAACCGAGGCAGGAGAATCACTTGAACTTGAACACAGGAGGTGGAGGTTGCAGTGAGCTGAGATCATGCTATTGCACTCCAGCCTGGGCAACAAGAGTGAAACTCCATCTCAAAAAAAAATGTTGAGGTCCTACCATGAACCAGCGAGGCAGGGATTTTAGTCTGTTCTGTTCACTGCGATAGCCCCAGTGCTTAACATGGTGCTGGTACATAGTTGGGGTCAATAACACAGGCTGCCTCATGCATCAAGCCTCACAGTAACCCGTGAAGTATGTGTATCAGTCTCGTTTACAGGTTACAAACCAAGGCTTCCAGAGGTGAAGTGACTTCCCCAGGGTCACTCAAGAAGCAGGCAAGCTGGGAGGTGAGGGCTTGTGTATTCACACCTAGGTCACCTGGATTAATGGGGACAGTTTTTCTATGCTGTGCCATGTGAGAATAATGGAGGGTTGGGTGAGCAGTCTCACTGTGTGCCACCTCATGGGCCTGCTAACATGTCATCCTAGACGGACAGCTATTTTTCTTTGACTATTAGCTGTTTCTTGTGCATGGTTCTGACATTTAATGGGTTGTTTGTGGGGAACAAAAATGGAGGGCAGGGGGGCAGCAAAATTGGGGGTAAATTGTCCATCCATCGCTTTGTTTTTAGCCTCAGGAGAAGGGCTGTTTTATTTAAAAGTGGATCCGCCTACACACAGGGCCAGGTGTACCGGGAATGTTCTTTAAGATGGAGCTGGTTTCCCCCTCGATTTTGCCTCATCTCAAGATCTAAAGCTGTCACAGGGGAAAGATGCCAGTTCCTGCCTCGGAACCAACAAGTTCTGGCTGTGTTGGGTGTCTTAGAACGAGGAGTCATGGCCTCCGGTGCGTGGGCAGTGGGAAAGGCAAGGCGTGCTGGAGCTGCAGGGATCTGAGTCATCAAGACCAGTGGATCTCCAACTGCGTCCTGGGAACATGCTAGAAATGCAAAGGCACGGGCTGCATCCAGACTCGCTGAATCAGAAACTCTGGGGAGGGGCCTTGCAATCAGTGCTTAACATATCCTCCAGGTGATTCTGATGCACGCTCAAGTTTGAGAACTACTGATGTAGACTGAGGTTTCTCAGCAGCAGTGCTACTGATGTTTGGGACCAGATAATTCTTTGTTGTGGTGAGTGGCCTGCGCATTGTAGGATATTAGCAGCATCTCTGGCCTCTACCCGCTAGATACCAGTAGTATCTGCCTTCCAGTTTTAACAACCAAAACTGTCTACAGACATTGCCTAATGTCTGCCTGTGGGTCAAAATCATCCCTTGCTAACAGACTAAAATCCCTGCCAGGATCCCTTACTTCTCAAAAATACAGTCCATGGTCCAGTAGGCAGCTGCCTCCTCTAGGAACTTGTTAGAAGTGAAGACTCTTGAGGTCCACTCCAAATCTACTGAATCCAAATCTGCATTTTAACAAGGTCCTCAGGTGATTCGGATACAGTTAGAACTGACAAGCGCTGACCTAAATCAGCTGCCTCAGCTGGCCCCTCCCCAGAGTTTCTGATTCAGCGAGTCTGGATGCGGCCTGCGCCTTTGAATTTCTAGCATGTTCCCAGCCAGGACGCAGCTGGAGATCCGCTGGTCCTGATGACTCAGATCCTTGCAGCTCCGGCACGCCTTGCGTCTCCCACTGCCCACGCACCGGAGTTTGCAAAGGAGGAGATGGCTTTCCACAGGGCAGGTGACTTGCCCAAGGTCACGTCTCCTGTCTCCTGAACAGGCAAGTCTTTGCGTTCCTTTACGGGGGTTATTTCTGAAATGAGGAGAACTGCCTATGTGGGTCCCGAGGCTAAGATTTGCAGAGAGCTTTGCAGTAGGGACCAGAGGAGGCAGGAGCCAGAGCTTTTACACACTGTGGAAAGGGCAATCTCTGTAGTTTCCAAGACATACAGTAGTTTTGAGGAGAATGGTCAGTTATTTTGTAGAATGACCTCAATTGGGATTTATCTGATTTTTTTTCCTCATGATTAGACTAGCATATGGATTTTTGGGAGGAAGACCAGAGGGGCAAAGTGTTATTTTCATCATATCATAGGTCATATCATAGGTCAATCTTTATATTTTTCCCCAAGTAATTGATTACATTTTCCTGAAAGTAAAATGGTCAGGTACCTTAGCACCTAACCTCCAGCACAGAAGCTTTACTTTGCCTTGTTGAATGCAAAGTAAAAAAATTTTTTTTCTTTTTGAGACGGAGTTTCGCTCTTATTACCCAGGCTGGAGTGCAATGGCGCCATCTCGGCTCACCGCAACTTCCGCCTCCTGGGTTCAGGCAATTCTCCTGCCTCAGTCTCCTGAGTAGCTGGGATTACAGGCACGTGCCACCATGCCCAGCTAATTTTTTGTATTTTTAGTAGAGACGGGGTTTCACCATGTTGACCAGGATGGTCTTGATCTCTTGACCTCATGATCCACCCGCCTCAGCCTCCCAAAGTGCTGGGATTACAGGCTTGAGCCACCTTGCCCGGCTGCAAAGTAAATTTCTATAATAAAGTGCTTTTGAACTGTCCCAGAATTTCCTGCTTAGAGTCTCTCATGGCACATAAAAACCAGCCAGACAATATTAGAGCTGAGATTTGATGCAAAGTCCCAACTTTTCTTTATTAATGGGGAGTGATAGGCACAGCCCTTCTCTAACAGGCAGGCACGTGCTCAGCAATTCTCCTTTTATGGTTCCCATTCCTGCTCATTGCACCCACCTAATTAGTCAGGTTGACAGCAGGCTCCCAGAGAACACAGACTGCAGCCACTGATTCCAGGATAAAGGCCGTGAGAGGGATGCAAAACCGTGGTAGGAGGGAGGTCGCAGAGTGTTGCATTCTGACCAGGTTACCCATTTTTTTTCTTTTTGAGGCAGAGTTTTGCTCTTGTCCAGACTGGAGTGTAATGCCGTGATCTTGGCTCACCACAACCTTTGCCTCCCAGGTTCAAGCAATTCTCCTGCCTCGGCCTCCTAAGTAGCTGGGATTACAGGTACCTGCCACCACGCCCAGCTAATTTTTATATTTTTAGTAGAGGCGGGCTTTGCCATGTTGGCTAGGCTGGTCTTGAACTCCTGACCTCAGGTGATCCACTCGTCTTGGCCTCCCAAAGTGCTGGGATTACAGATGTGAGCCATCGAGTCCAGTCCTGACCAGGTTTCTTTAGGTACTTTGGTCAAAATCTCATTGCAGGTGTGGTATTAACTGCTTGGGGAACTCTCTGTTAGAACAGATTGACAATATGATGAATTTCCAAGTACTCCAACAGCAGCTACTTTTTTTTTTTTTTTTTTTTTTTAACTTTCAAATTCAGGAAATAAGCTACTTCTTACAATACCCTCTCACGCATACTCTGCAAGACAGACAGACACATATACACAGATGTCTCCCCTACTGGCCTGCCAGATTTTGCAAAATTTCCTTTTTTTGAATTAACTGCACTGAGTTAAGGTAGTAAAAGTCTCTGCTAAAGTGCAAATGTTGTGTAAACCCAGGGTAGTATTTTTCTACTCCTGTTGTAACAAATTACCACAAACTTAGGAACTTAGAATTACACAAATTTGTTATCCTACAGTCTAGAGGTCAAAAGTCTGAAATGGGTCTTACAGGCTATAATCAAGATGTTTGGCAGGGATGTGTTCCTTCTGGAGGCTCTGGGAAGAACTGAGTTGTTTGCCATTCCTAGCTTCTGGAGGCTGCCTGCACTCCTTGGCTTCCGCCTTCCTCCATCTTCAGGTGCATGACCCTTAATTGTGTGATTCTGCTTCCATCATCACATCTTTCCTTTAGCTTTGATGCCTCTACTTCTCTTATAAGGACCCGTGTGATTACATCAACCCACACAGTGCAACTGGGGTCATCTCCCATCTCAAGATCCTTAACCACCTCTACAAATGCCACTGTAACATACTTTGACATAAGTAAGTAACATATTCACAGGTTCCAAGCATTAGGATGTGGCTATTTTTGGGGGGAGGCAGGAGTATTATTTGGCCTACCATACTTAATTCACTCTTGCGTTAAATGCAGATAATAATAACTATTATTAAATACTAAGCTCTGAGTACTAAAAGAGATGTTACATGTCATTTGTTGGCACAGGCTCTGGCATACAGTAAGCTCTAAGCACTGGTTAATTAGTGGGGAGAGGAGCTGAGCAGGTTGAGAATATGGGAGTTGCCTAGGACAGGAGGGATCCAAACGGGGTGTTGCTCTGAACAGGTGCTGGGTGACATTGGTGGGAAAGTATGTAGAGTTGTGTCAGTGACACCAAAAGGAGGGAAGTGAGAGAGACTACTGAAAAGAAGCATTGTTTTCTTAGCTGTTTTGACTCTAACATTTTTTCTCATCTCCCTCAGCTCTTGATTGAGGATAGCTGGTCTCTAATGTCCCTGAAAATCGCCCCTCCACTCAACTGCCCTTGCTCTGCACCCCTCTGTGGCCCCATTTAAGTCTTGCTCTTCTTCAAGGTCTGGCTCAAGTGCTACCTTCTCCAAGAAGCCTTTACTAGTCATTTAGTCATCGTGGGCATTTCCGCTCCTCCACTGCCGATAGTGCTTATTTAGAAGATGTTGTTGTGGCATGCCCTAGTCTAGTTTTTCCGGGTAGATAATAAAATGCTTTGTTGTACTACTATGCTATTTGCAGTGCCATTTCAGAAACTGAACTCCACTCTCTCTGCAATTCCACCATCAACCTATGAATTCTTTCTGCTTAAAAGCCCCTCCTTTTCCCACTTCCTAAGCATGAAACTTTGTTGTTGGCAAAAAACATTATTTTCCTTTACAATGTACAACCGAAAAACTCAGAGCCTGGAGTAGTAGGGAGACAAGAGTATACCAGGGAGCCCATTTCAGGGTAGGGACCTGTGCATCTGATGTCTCCACCCATATCTTGGTGAAAGAGGGGAGATCTATAAGCCAGAAATTTCAGAAGGGAAGGGAAATGAACGCTGTGCTGGTGCTTTTCCCGGAAGGGTCATCCTTTGGGTATAGAACACCACCTCTGCCGGATGACATCAGAACCACAAACTGGCAGGGCCCTTGGAACTCACATAACACACCCATCCACCATCACACACATGGACACACTAAGGCTCAGATAGGGAAGGGTACTCACTCTAGGGCACACCCCAAATCAGAGGCGAGGTCAGGACTAGCCACCTGAGCTGCTTTAGCAGGGGACTGTGGCTCCAGGCCTGGATATGCACAGTAGGTCATAAGAAACATCAGTCCTGCGAATGACCTTGTGGAGAGAAATGGCTTTGATTGTCAGGGAGCGGCCACTGCCCAGGGGCGCCTGATCTCAGCAAAAGGTGACTGTAAAGGCCAGAAACTGGAAAATGATCATGAGTTTCCAGACTATTTTCGGCACCAAATGGTGGCCGTCTCTGCCAGCTCAGCTTCTTGGGGTCTCTCGGGTAAGCTTGCTGTTGCTTGAGGGCCGGGAGAGGCCAGCAGCACCGGAGTCAGGCTTGGCCTCTGCCCTTCGGTCTCACCCACCTCCGTCTTCAGCAGGGCCGCGAGAGGACACCGGGTGCGGAAGGCCAGAGTAGTATCTTGTTTCTGGCTTTGGGGCAGTGGGCTGCCTCCTCCCAAGCAGGATTGACCGGTTCAGAATAGCTTTCCCTCAGGCCGAGAGGGCATGCTCTTTGCTCTGGAAGTCCCAGCGGGCCGCCATGCGGGACCCTATGTTGATCGGGACTACAGCGTACTCCAGGCTGCAAAGACGGTGTCCGCTCCAGCCTCGCAGTGCACCTGCCCAAAATAGCCAGGGCCGAGAAGGGGACGGGCCGGCAGTGCAGAACTACTTTTGCTCCGGCCTGGGACTTGCCTCTGTGTGCTTCTCGGTCGGGTGGAGAATGTGGGCGAGACGCGTGTGCGACGAGGGATGAAGCGAGGAGCGCAATGAAAACATTTTCGGGACTGCGAGGTCCTCGGAGGAGGACACTTGAGCGAGCAGAGGCCGCCGGAGCTTTCTGGTTGAGATCGAGGGAGAGAGCGTGCAGTGGCAGCAACACTGGCAAGGGCAGCCGGGTCAGTGGTTGTCCGGGGCGCCGGCCGACCCGGGTGGAAACGCCATGCGCAGGACTGGGGCAGCACATGGGTGCCCAGGCAGTGGCAGCCAGGATGCAGGGGGAACCCCGGCCGGGCTGAGGGGCGGGAACGTCTAAGCTTGAAACTTGTCACTTATGTAGCCTGCATTCCTTGTCTCAGGTAAACCCGCAGAACAAAGTCTTCATGATTCTTTCTTCTTAACAAAAACACAAGGTGATTTGCATGCTGAGGCAGATTTGGGAAAACACTGGCATAATTAACGATAAGCCGGTCCTGGGAATCAGGCCTCCAGAGTTCCAGTTCTGGAACTCATGACCTTGGGGAAGTGGCCCCCTTTCTTCCGTCTGCATTATTCTTGTGTGTATTACTGCGATTACTTTTGCACCAACCTAATAAAATGAGAGTATAGGGCTAGAAGGTCACAGAGGGTCCTTTGACTCTTGAGCCTTTCTGTCTATGAAACCCACTTAGTGTCAAGGCCCCATTCTCAGGTCTGCTTACTCCCCTCTTATCCCTGTTGGAGGTGGGAGAGGACAGAGCTGTTTTTCAGACATCTTAAGTTAAGCCCAGGCTCTCTGCGGAGGATGAAGTTACTGATTACAGAGCAATTTGTTCAGGAGACACTGGAGATAATTAGCAAGAGAAGAGGCAGTGCAGCTTGAATGGAGTTTTTCTAATCCCTTAGGCATTCATCAGTCAATTCCATGAGCACTATGCTGGCTGGTCAGGTCTTCAACTTGGGGAACTAAATGTAGGATCTTCACAGGCACTAGATAAGCACTTGCAAGAAGACGCATTTAGTGTCACTTGGGGAGTGCTTGATGCCCAAGAGAAATGACTGCCATGTCATTTAATTCTCTTTTCACTTAACATTCATTTGGGGAAGCATTTTTGAGTGCCTGGAACACAGCAGATACTGTCAGTAGCAAAAGTGACTACGCCACCTTCCCTCCCCTCGGGAGACTTTTAACACAGTGAAAGAGACAGACTGATCAAAACTGCACTGCAAAGCAGAATGCAAAATGGAGTAAGCGGGGCACCCCCAAGGTGCTATGGGGGTTAAGAAGGTGAGCTCTGATTTGGTTGGGGTCATGCTGACTCCAGAATGATGACTGGGTATGCCATCAGCAGGATGGGGTGAGAAGACACTTGGGGTGGAGGGGACAGTGTAAGCAAAGTCGCAGAAGAGGGACAGTCTGGGGCAAAAGAGAAAGTGGATGATGGTCGATTTGCCTAGATCACAGCACTCTACACACTACAAAATAGAATTAGGAAAATACATCAGGTTCAGCTTGTTTGAAAAGATGTTGGACATAATTTACTGGCAGTGAGGAGACTTTTGGGGTTTCTTTTTGGCATAGGAGTAGCATAACATGCATTATGTATGTGGAATTGCACATTAACAAAATACAGATGAGAGGAATGCACTCCCATCTTGTTCTTCTGAAGTGAAACCAAGAAGCTATACAAAAGGAAAATAAGCGTTGCAGTTTCATGCTCTCCATAGTTCTGGGAAAAGTAAGACTTGGCAATGCCAACCTCCGAGCCACTGTTTCTAGAGTCTCCATTGATTCCCTGGGCTGGTGGAATCAGAGAGGTGAGATGAGAAGCTGTTTTCCCCAAATGACTCAGCTGCCAGGTGTTACATGCATCTGGTTTAGGAAAAACAACCACGTGGAGATCTGTTTATTACTCGGAGTTCCCTCTAGGTGGCCAGAAACATCCCCTAAAGTAGTAAAATGAAAGAAAAGGAGGTCAGAAAAAGCATTCACAAGTACTGAGCTGCTTAGCCGGGTATGTGGCTGTTTGAAAAGTTTTCTGGAAGCATGTTTGGTGGGAGAAAAGCCTAATCCTTCAGGTCTCCATCTGCTGAGGGTCTGGTGAAGATTCTGGAAAGTCGGAGTAAAATAAAATCTCACATTGATTAAAATAAAAGTGAGACAGTGAAAAAACCAAACATTTACTAATAGGTAGTCCTTGGTATTATGGATGTGCTTATCTTGTTGCAATTCCCTCTGTATTGCTTGTCATGGAGAAAAATGATACAAGGACACAGAAAGACTGAAGAGGGGTATGCTTAGAATTGGGCAGGAGAAATTCTAATACCAATACCCATCCACTGAGTCTTGGTGGCTCTGTGAAATGCCTCATTTCTGGATGCTCCAGAACTGGCTGACACAGTCCGCCCTGGTGAACACATGGATATTAGGTACCTGGAGGCTTCAGCGACACTTACGAAGTGCCATTCTAGGGCTTGTTAACTCCAAAGACGACGGGGAGTGGAAGTTAAAATTGCTCAAATCAATAGGCAGGCACAGTGAAACATGCCTGTACTCCTAGCTACTTGAGAGAAAGCTTAAGCCCAGGAGTTGAAGACTAGTCTGGGCAAGATAGCAAGACTGGTCTTTTAAAAAAAAAAAAAAAAGTCAAATCACGAGGATAGCTGGAGTTCATTTAAACTAGTGATTTTTAAAAACGTTAAGGGCAAATGGTTGTTATCACAACTACCTGGGGCATTTATAAAACTTTTTACTATGGAAGAATTGAAATACCTATAGAATAAACGAGTGATGCCACTGAAAATGACTAGGTAGGGAACTTCAAAAATCTGTTTCCATTAAAGCAGTGATTTAACTGGCAAAAACTTCAGAATCAAATTTCTCAGAACTCTGGAATCCAATAAAAGTTACAACAAGTACGCAAATCTAGTTGAATGAATGAAGGAAGAAGCTGCTGAATTTTGGTAAGAGAGTACTGGGTTGTTTTCACTTACTCGGCAAGCCCTACTCAGTTCTGCAGCAGCTGTGGAGACAGTGACCTGTATTCCTGGAAAAGGTTGCTGGTACTAACAGGAGCAATGCTCTGATTCTTATTTTCAAAGAATTATGGTTGTGTGTTTTCAGCTGTCTGGTGGCTCCCTGAAAGATAGGCTCAGGGCTTGCCTTTGTTTCTCATGACTTGGATCTTTCTCAGGGCTGAAACGGCTGGTTGAAAGCATTTAAAAGCTGCTGCCACCTGTGGCAAGGGATAAACGTCAGGGCGAGCAGTAGATGGGAAATCCTGGGAAGGAAAAGGTGGCCAGAGAAGGAGATATATGGGGAAGTAAGGGCTTTGAAAAGCTCCTGTGCACACTGGGGAATCTAGAAGGCCTCCACATGCTCAGGATTGGACACATGCCTGCGGAAGACCTGAGGAAACCCCAGGCTTTCACTTCTGGCTGATCTGCAGGTTCCCTGAAAGCAGGAAGTGAAGGCGAAGGCCAAATCATAAATGGCCTGTGTTTGAAGAAGTGCCCCCTCACAGAACCAATATACAAAGACTGGGAGGATGGTTTTTCATTTTCCTTTTTCTTTTTCTTTTGGGATGGAGTTTCGCTCTCGTTGTCCAAGCTGCAGTGCAGTGGTGTGATCTTGCTCACTGCAACCTCCGACTCCCAGGTTCAGGTGATTCTCCTGCCTCAGCCTCCTGAGTAGCTGATTACAGGTGCGTACCACCAAACCTGGCTGTGTGTGTGTGTGTTAGAAACAGGCTTTCATCATGTTGGCTAGGCTGATCTCAAACCCCTGACCTCATGTGATCCACCTGCCTTGGCCTCCCAAAGTACTGGGATTGCAGGTATGAGCCACTGTGCCCAGCCTCATTTTTCTTTTTTCTTTGACTCCAGGTGTTTAAGGACATCTCTGTCATCTCACTAGCTTACCACTAAACTAACAGAACAGAGACTTCATTGGCCATGCACAAAAAAGAATACAGTCTTTACACACACACTGCACAATAAACACTGTGGTATATAAATCCATCACCCTGCCCCCACAATTAGCAACATTTAGCCATTCTTGTTTCATCCATCCTGTAACCCACTGCCCACACTCCACTTGGTTTTATTGCTATCTTTTTACAGTTTATTAAAAGGTAATATTTATATACATTGAAGATCAGTATTGTCATTTAATAAATGTATATAAAATATACATTTCATTAGTCAGTTTTGACAAAGGAATATGTATGCTTCTGTAACCCACATTTCTACCAGGATATAGAACTTTTCCATCTTCTCGGAAGTTTCCTCATGACCTTCCCCTAGGATTTATTGTTTCCATACTGCCTGTATTCCAATCCCTTGCCTTATTGCCCCTCCCCACTGAGACTGTCAATTACTGCCTAAGGGAGCCACTGTTATTTGTGGGAGCAGGAGGGGCTTCTTATGTATCTGCCTGGCCAATCCACTGTTTCATGTAACAAGTAGAGTAAATACTCATGGAAGCTTTGGGGGAAAAAAACCAGAGATGAGTAGTGCCCCTAACAGATGGGGAGGTTCCTCCTAGATTATGTCACTATAGAGTGTGAGTGGTGGTGGGAACAGCAGCAGTAGCGGCAGCAAGGGGCTTCTTTTTTTTTTTTTTTTTTTGAGATGGAGTTTCGCTCTTGTTACCCAGGCTGGAGTGCAATGGCTCGATCTCGGCTCACCGCAACCTCCGCCTCCTGGATTCAGGCAATTCTCCTGCCTCAGCCTCCTGAGTAGCTGGGATTACAGGTACGTGCCACCATGCCCAGCTAATTTTTTGTATTTTTAGTAGAGACGGGGTTTCACCGTGTTGACCAGGATGGTCTCGATCTCTTGACCTTGTGATCCACCCGCCTCGGCCTCCCAAAGTGCTGGGATTACAGGCTTGAGCCACCGTGCCCGGCTTTAAGATTTGTATTTTTAGTAGAGACGGGGTTTCAACATATTGGTGAGGATGGTCTTGAACTCCTGACCTTGTGATCTGCGGGCCTCATCCTCCCAAAGTGCTGGGATTACAGGCGTGAGCCACCGCGCCCGGCAGCAAGGGGCTTCTGAACGAGGAAGACTCGATAGAATGTTTGGCAGGAGCTTTCAGAATGATTTAATTCCTCAAGCCTCTGCAGATGCCAGTTGCTTGTCCTGTACCACCAGATGTTATCAGGTTGCGTCTTATACATTCTTTAAGACAGCTCAGCTAGACTCCTGGATTAGACTAGATAACCTCCTGTTTGCTCCCACTTTGCATTTCTATCATGATGCCGCATCATATTAAAACTGAACATGTTGGTGCCCTGGCATAGATGTAAACTTTTTGAAGTCAGGTTTGGGGCTTATTTATCTAGATTTTCAGCCTCTAGGGTGTTTATATGTAGTAAGCACAGAATTCGTGTTTTGAAAATAGATTCTTGTTGCAAATGTGGAATAGGAATCTATTTTCAAAGCATGTATTCTGTTTCAAATCACGTATTCCTTTCACCTTACACCTCAGTGCCTGGGCCACTTTGTGGACTCATACTTCTCCCTATCTATTGGACAGTTGTGTTGCAAGACCATGTCATTTACCACAAAGGGAGCTTGACCTGACTATGGGTCTGAATCAGTTTTGATGAGGTTTGGGATGTGTGTGCCAAAAATAGCTATTTTTTTTTAAAGAATAACCATTAAAGTAGATACAGAACACTTGTTTAGCCAAATTTTAATACTACTTTACATGTTTTCTGTTTGTGAAACAATTCTTATATACAAATTTCAACTGATAACAGATTTAATATTCACTGTCAAGCACACAGTTGATAATCTTGAGAAAATATATCAAAGGCATATACAGTATACAATTATAGAAGTTCTTATTGTACATGTAGCATAGACACACTATTAGTTTTAACATTTTCTAGAAGACATTCAGATGAAGGTAAATAGATTCAGACTGGTTGGCAGACTGTTCTGGTGCTTCGAGGTTTTTCATTTTCTTTTTTGTGATAAGAAAATCCAAAATTATTAATGTTGAATTTCTCATTGTACATTCATCTAAAGACAGTAAAAAAGCTTGTAAAGGAAGATTGTAGCTTGGTTAATTTAGGTCTTTTATAGTGGCTTATCGTTAGTTGACTGCTGGGGATACCTGCTAGAGAAGGAAAAAAATTGGAGAAAATTCCTCCAATTATTTAAATCTGGTAAAGAAATAAAAGGAAAAAAAAAAACAAAAATAGTTGCAAAGCCACAATGCCCAAAATAGCTAATTTTGAAGCCTGATACACTCTACTGAAATGTAAGCTCCTTAAAGGAAAGAGCAATCTTACTTTTGTACCTTCTGCAAAGTGCCAAGCACGTCAGAAGCACCACCAAGGCTGGCACCCCCATCCAAGGCCAGCTGGGCTCATGGTGCTTCACCCTGAAGGAGACCTCATGGTTTCCCATCTTCTCCCCAACACAAACCATCCTCCCTGGGGAATGTGTCTGTGTAAGCCCCAGCTTGTGGCGTGCTTCTGCGGTTTAGTGAGGAACCTGGTCCCTTGGGCTGATAAAGGATCTCATTCCATTTATCAAAGAGGGACCTTTTCACCTTCCACTGTGATTCCTTTTGAAAAGTTCCTGGCTTCCTCTTCCACCCTGTATCAGGGAGCTGGCTGCCAGGCAAAGTCGGAGCAGGCTTGAGGAGACTGGCTGAGTAGGCTAAATAGAAGGTTGAGGGGAAATTATTTTTGGTCGCTTGTGATTGAGAGGGGTCTTAGCCTGAATTTCTTAGGAAAAAGAACCTGAAGCAAAGCTTACGAGCTCATGCTCTACAGGGGTGCAAGAGTGCAATTCAGGGATGTGAGTGAGAGAAGAGGGGAAATGAGATGGGAATGAGAAAAAGCAAATACAAGGAGCTGTGTTACCAAACTGGCTGCAGCTTAACCATTCAGAAGCCCAGCTATTGCTCCATCAAATGGTAGGTCTCGGGAGAGGTTGAACAGAAACACTGTTTGGGAACAGGCTGTTCGGAGGAGGAGGGGAGAACAGATCCACTGGCTCCTCCCTATCTTCCTACTCAGATCAGCCAAGCTTCTTCTCCATGGGGCCTTAGCCCCTTCAGATTTCTAGGTTGTGTTACCTGGACCCTCCGGGCAGGCACTGGGGGAGGCAGAACTCACGTAGACCGTGGTGAGCTAGTGGCACAGCCTCCCTGCCTGCCTGTAGCAGAAGCCTCAGGGTCCCTCCAGTGTGTGTGGCTAGGAGGTTGGGGGGGGGTGGGGGCTCCAGGTTGTGGGGGAGTTCCACGGGTCCTGCAGTGCGGGGGATGGGATGCAGGAAGCAAGACGTCTGACATGTGAGGCATGAGGTGTCTTGCCACATTGTGTCTTGAGTGACATGAGAGGCTGGAAGCAGCTGCAGGGGAAAACCCAGCTGGCTATGCAGGTGAAGCACTGCAATAATGTGGCCTCTGCTACGAAGATAATGTGGAGGCTCCATGAATCTTTCTCCAACCAGCCAAACCCTCCTTTCTCTGGTCTATAAGAATGTGGCAGTGCCGGGTGAGCCTTCTGGAAGATCACCAGTAACACTGAGCAGGAATAAGTGGCCAAGCTCATCTCAGGACACATACAAACTAGACCCTCCATAAGAAGTATGAGCATAGGGGGTGTGGTGGCTAGTAGGAGACAGAGAGAAAGGAAGGGAAACCTGCGGACAGTGGCTTATGCCTGTACTCCAAGCACTTTGGGAGGCCCAGGTGGGAGGATCAGTTGAGGCCTAAAGTTCAAGGCTACAGTAAGCTATGATTCACCACTGCTTTCCAGCCTGGGTGACAGAGCCAGACCCTGCCTCTAAATATGAATGAATGAATTAAAAAGCAAATAAATAAATGAATAGAGCTACAAAAGAAAAAAGAGAAGTGGGGCCTGCGTCACTCAGAGCAAAGGATGCTGTGTGGTGTTTGTGCTCTGCCACCTGCATGTAACTTGTGAGCTCCCACAAGGCTGGGGCCACTTTCAGGTCCTGGTACTGAGTGTAGTGTCTGGCATACATCAGGAACTGTGCAAATGAAATGGGCAAAAGACAAAGTGACTCTACCTAGGATAAAGCCTTCCACAGCATCTAAGCAGAGTAAATGACCTCGGTGCAGATGGAGACCAGCCTTGCTTTCCAGAGCCATGAAGGGAAGGCTCATCCCAGTGATGGTGGCTGCCTGTGCGAAGTTGTGATTTAAAGAACTTTATAGCCCCGTTTTCAGATGTTCACTCACCGTTTACTGCTCTGCTGCTAATAAATATCTTGTCATAAATGATAAATGGGGCAACTGGAGGGGGACGTGGGAGCCATGTTTAAAGAACCTTCTGTTCTGCAGAATACCAACCCTGCCTGTGGATTAGAGAGCCCCAACTTTAATTTTAAAAAATCTGTCTTTGTTGTTGATGTGACTGAAATCCAAGAGAGGCAAACCTTGTAACTTTGTTGGAAACTTCCAAAGGGAGGGGCCCCAGGGACTGCAGGGAGCTGTCCAGGGTCGTGTGTCTGGGGAGAGGATGGCAGCCGCCTCTGGACACTGCGGGACATCCTTCCAGAGTTTGTGGTAAGCGCTGGTCAGGAGGAAACGGGAAACCTCCTTGGGGACGGATTTCCCAAGGGTCCCAAACTGAGATGCCACACTCCTCAGTGCCCAGCTGTGTGGTCAGACTATGAGTTGAGACAACTGGAAAAAGAAAGCTTGGTCCTCATGGTGCAGTGAGAGATGCTTCAGGCAATGATAAATATTTCTTCTAGTGCCCATGCTTTTGCTTTGCAGAGATGGTGCCACATGCCACCACCCTGTGGCTTCAGTCTTCTGTTGACACCCTCTTCGCCCTTCTTCAGGTGCCTCTCCTTCCTCTTCCTCCTCTAATTTCCTCCCCTCCTCACGTCCTTCTCATCCTTCTCCTCCTCCTTTCCTTTCTACCACACCCACGCTTCACGCCTGCTACACAGTGGAAGGCTGAGATGGGAGAAGGGCCAGGATACCGAGGCCACTTGCAGGTTGGCGTTGTGGTGTTTAGGACTGGAGGAAAGACAGCATTCACAGGAAAGTGAAACGCTTCAAAGTGACTGGCAGCTGGGAAGAGGCCAGTTTGGGCTTGCCAATTTTGAATTCAGGCAGCTGGTAAACTGCCCGTTGCCCATAACACTGGCAGTTCAAGAGTAAGGAGGAAATATAGAGAGATGTCAGTCCACTTTATCTTAGGCAGTAGGCCTCAATTCTTTGAACTGAGGGTTTCATTTGAAAATGAGAAGAGATATATTTTATTCTGATGTTCACATCTAAGATGAAAAGAGAATGCTCCGTGTTCTCAGCAGGAGCTCAGTGCTTCAGGTGGCAGAATCCTTTGGTTCAGGAAACCTCTCAGCATCCCTGTGTGTAGGATTAAGCCTTGTCTGAGTCTGAACGACCAGTCAGGTTGTACAGTTAGAACTCAGGGGCCTGGCTTCTTTCTTCAAGTCACCTCACATAGCAACACGTGGCTTCTGGGCAGGGTCAGCACACTTCCAGAGGTGGAGGCCACGGTTCTAGGTACCCTCTAGCATGGGGAGAAGTGACATGTGTCCAAAACTTGGAGGAGGGAAGAGAAGCTAAAGACTCGTCCCTCCTGCACCTAAAACGTTATTCACACAATTCAACTAATAGCAAATTTCGCTGGGTTAAAAAAACCTCCTTCTTTTGAAACTTAAATATTCCTAGAAAGGACTAAGACTCATGCTGAAATGTAGGCTTCTTTAGCATTTTTTAGGCAGAGAAGCTGAGGCTCTGGGAACTCCTTCCAGGTGGAATGACCCAGGGCATGCAGGGAGGGAGGCGGCTGCTTTCCTCCGGCACCAAGACTTTTGAGATGCTGGCAAGCCCTAGGTCCTACCTTGATTCCAGAGGCAGGCTGAAATTTCCATAGCTCTAGAGCCACAGGAAATAAGAATTGTTGGCAGCCTCTGGCTTTGCCTTTTAATGTTTTGGCAACATGGTGTAAGAATACGGGCTTTTAAATCACAAACTTATGCTCAGATCTCAGCTTCCCTGCTTCATAGGTAGGAAAGTTACTCATCTTTGTCCAGTAAGAAAGATGTGACCCCCTCATGTGTTGTGGGATTCAGTGATGTAGCATATTGTAAACAGCAGACACACAGTAGGCTCATGTCAAGGTTACATTCTCAGCAGATAAATAAATCAAAACCTCTATCAATAATGATAATTTTCTTCTCTCCAAGCTGATGGTTCTTATTTATGTCTTATATCTTATCGATTTGTCTAGAATTTTATAAACAAAATAATAAACCGTGATAGAAATAATGGGAATCTTTGTTTGGGGCCTCTAGTATTTTACAGCTAAAAAGAATGTCAGTTGGAAAGAGAATCTCTTTATCATATTGAAAAATGACTCATCTATTCTCACTTTTAAAAATGTTTATTTAGAATGCATTTGAATTTTATGAAATGCCCTATTGAAATAGATACTCTGTTGGTGGTGGTGGTGGTGGTGGTGTTGAGATGGAATCTTGCTCTGTTGCCCAGACTGGAGTGCAGTGGTGCAATCTTGGCTCACTGCAACCTCTGCCTCCGGGGTTCAAGTGATTCTGGTGCCTCACCCTCCTGAGTAGCTGGGATTACAGGCATGCGCCACCATGCCCAGCTTATTTTTCTGTTTTTCTTAGAGACAAGGTTTCACCATGTTGGCCGGGCTAGTCTCAAACACCTGACCTCAAGTGCTCTGCCCGCCTCAGCCTCCCAAAGTGCTGGAATTACAGATGTGAGCCACCGCATCCGGCCAGTCATATACTTTTGTCATATACAGTTATGTGCTGCAAAACGATGTTTCAGTCAAGGACAGACCACGTATCCTATAGTGGTCTCATAAAATTATTATATTTTAGCTGTCCTTTTTCTGTGTTTAGGTTGTTTAGAACACAAATACCTACCATTGTGTTATGGTTGCCTATAACATTCAGTATAGTAATATGCCATACAAGTTTGTAGCCTAGGATCATCAGGCTATACCATGTAGCCAAAGTGTGTAGTAGGCTCTATCATCTAAGTTTGTGTAAGTACACTCTACGATGTTTGCATAATGATGAGCTCACCTGATAATACATTTCTTTTTTTGTTTGTTTTAGACGAAGTCCCATTCTGTTGCCCAGGCTGGAGTGCAATGTTATCTTGGCTCACTGCAACCTCTGCCTCCTGGGTTCAAGCGATTCTCCTACTTCAGCCTCCCAAGTAGCTGGGACCAAAGGTGCATGCCACCACGCCTAGCTAATTTTTGTATTTTTAGTAGAGACGGGGTTTTGCCATGTTGGCCAGGCTGGTCTTGAACTCCTGACCTCAAGTGATTTGCCCACCTTAGCCTCCCAAAGTGTTGGGATTACAAGTGTGAGCCACTGTGCCTGGCCCCTAATGATACATTTCTCAGAATGTATCCCTGTCATTAAGTGATATGTGACTGATAAGTGGTGATAAGGTATATTCATCGATTTCTTAGTGTTGGACTAGCCTTATATTTATGGGATAAACTTTGCTGTATCACTGGAGATTATTTTTTAATGTACCAAACCCATTCATAATATTTTAGCTTGTTCTTCTGTCTCCATTCTTTTAGTCCAAACTCTACACAGCGGCCAGACTTATCTTTCTAAAGTGTTAGTCAGATCAAGTCATTCCCCTTCTTAAACACCTTTGATGACTTACCATTGTAATGGGAATAAAATAGAACTTCCTATCACAGCCTATAAGACCTCTTATTCTAACTTCCAGCCAACTCTTTCCACACTCCCCCTGGTTCCATCCAATAGCATTGGCTTTGAACATGCCAGCTGTACTCTGTCACAGAACAATGTTGGTCTCCCAGATTTTTTCTGGACTATTGCTTTCTCATTATTCATAACCCATCTCAAATGTCACTTTCTTAGAGAGGCTCTTCCTAAGCTTTCTAGTTAGGCAGCTTTGTAATATCTCTAGATTCCATTATTCTCTCTTATTTTCTTAGAGTTTTCCCATACCTGAACTTACATTACTTTGTTTATGCCCTGATTGTCTGCCTCCTCCCACCAGGGTGTATGTGCTTTGACAGCATGGATTTCTGGTCTATCCGGCTCACTGCTCCTCAGAACTGTTGCTTAGTGAATGATGGGTGCTTAATAATATTCACAAATGACATTCGCCTATCATATTCCCTTTTTATTTTTGGTCCTTTGCCTGGCTTTCCAGTAACTTCAAAGCCTTACTTGGATATCTTATCCTTTTCTGTGCCTGGGATCAGCTTACATGGCACGGGACCCTCAGAGTGGAATGGAACCTCATGGGTTAGTTTCCTGACTTACTCAGTGCATGAAGCCTCCTGTCCCATCTTAGAAGATGACTGTCCAAACTCTGAAGATTTTTCTAGGAGCTGGCATGAGTACAGAATTGTTCTACTTCCAGTTTTAGCCCTAAGATCTTCTCTTTACTTTTCTGGGGGCAAATGATTGCAATGGGATGCCTGATGACTCTTTGAGGCCAAGGGTATGAAGATGTGAACTGAGCCATAGGCAGATGTCTAACTGAAGTGACCTTTTATCCACCATAAATGTCTGTGGGCCACAGCAGGAAGCCCTGGCCATTGATAGCCAACCTTCCCAAGACTGAATGAAGTCCCTATAGTATGCCTTTTGTTTAGTTTGGAGGTTCTTGTTCTAAAAATGTAGATATATGCTGTACTTCTCTTTCTTTTTTTTTTTTTTTTAATTTCTTTTCTGCTTTTATTAAGTCTTTCTTCCTTTCTCTCAAAAACATTTTGCTATTTATCCATGGCCTTTTGGGGGTCCTGGAGACAATAGAAAGGAAGTAAACCACCACAACAAAAATAATCTAGGTGACTACCCACCTCTGCGAAGGAATTTTCCCATTTGGTGGCATTATTCTTCTTGATGTCTCTGTTTCATTTTTCCTCTTGATTGTGAGCCCCTGGGTGAGGGCTGGTGGCTTATTTGTCTTTGGATGCTCAGTGTCTGTCAGAGAGCAGACTGTGGGTCACCAGTGACATCATATGTGTGTGGCACACCAGGAAAAATCAGTCTCCTGAGTCATTTGAACTAAGGTTTGAACCTTGAAGCTGTTACCTACTGCTTGTGTGATCTTGAGTGTGTTGCTTTAAGATTTTATAAACTTTAGGGTTTTTCTTCCATGCAAATGGAAATCATAAAACCTATACCTTACAGGCTTGTAAGAAGGATTAACCAAAAAATGGTTTGTAAAGCGCCTGCACTTAGTAGGTGCCCCGTGACCCACAGTCACTAATATTAATCTTTCCTGTCCTCCCAAGACCTCCAAGCAGGCTCCGTTTATTTATCCTGGCTAATTATCATCAGGAAGGAGGCCTCCCAACCTCCTTGTCGGGCGTAATTACCCAAGTGAAGTCATCCACAGGGAGTGGAGCTGCCATCTGCTCTGAGGCCTCCCAGGCTGGGCCTCCCCTCCTGCTTCTGGCGCCCAGGAACAGATGTGGGAGGCTGAGCAGGCAATACTTCTGTTGCTGTGGTTAGCAGCTGAATTTCTGGAATCTCCGCTAACAGCTTAAATCAGAAAGCTAGAGCGGCTGTTTATTTCCCTGGGGCCTGCCAGGGCTTTAGACATGTGTGTGGGAAGCCTCTTTTCTTGTTCTTCCTCCCGTCATCATCACCTTTTTTTTTTTTTTTTTTAATTTTTGGAATTTTCTGTCAATGGTGATACAGGAAAGGGCAGAGGTAGAGGGTGACATCGAGGATGCAGGAGGGTGGGACCCAGCAAGATGATCTCTGGGGCCTAACATCCTTTTTCTCCAGGAGATCCATGGTATAGAAGGAGCAGCAGTAACCAGGGAATCAGGAGGTCTGGAGTTGGGAATCAGCATTTTTGTTAATGCATCTGGGGCATTATGTCACTTCATGTATCTGGGGCTCAGCATCCTCATCCCTGTGATAGGGCTGGACCTAATTCCGAGATCTTTCTGTGAAGATCCAAGTTCTCTTTCTGTATTTCTGGATCTCTTTCTGTAAAGGTCCATGTTCTTTTTCTGTATTTATGGGTCTCTTCTTACATATCCCAACAACAGGACAGCGTCCCTGAGCCTATGCTCCATTCCCTGGATTGGCCTCTGGTTACTGAACCTTCTGTGATGTGTTAGATGATGGAAGTTGTCACATAAACTTTTGATTTTCCTAGGGACCCTCCTTGGAAGGAGAGAGGCATAGTATTTTCAAACATACAAGATAGGTTTCCTAATGTCGGAAATTCGAGCAGTGTACAGAGCACTGGGGGAGACTATGGGTGTGTGACAGATGGAGCCAGGGCTGGAGGGGCATGGTGAGAAGAGTGAAGCCCTGCCAGCTATCCCTTAAATCTTCCATGACCACTATGTTCAGGCACACGTGTACCCACATGTGGCCTGACTGATGCTTTGCTCTAACACAATGGCTGTCACTCATTGAGTACCTGTTGTGTATGTATCAGACGTTGCCCCGGCTGCTCTCCAATCCTCATAGGAACCCTGCGAGGAGGGAGTTACAGTATTTATCACTTACAGCTTCAGATACTCTCAACTACCCCAGAGGTCCATGTGGTACAGCAACCTGCAATGTGGAGTTTCCTCCGTTTGCTGAGAGGCTGGATGCAGAAGGAAGTTAACTGCCTAGTGAGGGAGGCTTGCTCACTGCTCAATGCCTGCACCCCGACCCCTCAGAAACCATGACTCTTGAAATAATAGTTTAGTTCTTTGGTGGAAAATGGCCTCTGGAAAAAAGTCAGTTACTAGTGTTGAGAATGTAGTCACCTACAAAGAAAATAATGAGGGCCAAGAAGGTGGATCAGAAAACAGAAATTTGAGATAAAAACTTGGAAGGTCGGATTTAGCAGTGGCTCAGGTTCATAATGCTCACCACATTTTCTTTATAGAAATGAGACAAAGTGATTCAAAGCCGTTGTAAGGAGCGTCCCAGACTGTGCAAATGACAACCTTTGACTACCACGTGGAAGGCACTCAAAGTGCGGGTTACGTGGAGTGTGGGTCACAAAGATCAGTGAGCCCCCAAACCCCGTTCTCAAGGAGTTTACATCTAGCAGAGGCACAGACAAATACATGACCAAATATTCTAGAAAATTCTATGAGATAAATACCCAAGACTGGGATGCTTAAAGGGCTATCAGAATTCACAGGATTCATTTCTAACTCACATCATTCAGGAAGGCCTCCTGGAGGAGGAGTTACTAAGCTGGATTTTACAAGGTTGGTGGGATTTAGGTGGGAGGAGGACGTTTTAGGTAAAGGGACTAGCATGAGACAAGACCTGCTTGTTAGATGGTCTGGATATGGCTGGCACATGGTAGACAGACCAGTTTGGCTTGAGTGTAGAATTCATGGAAGTATTATGAAACAAATGCCTAGAGGAATAGGTGCTCTTGTTTACCGGCAGGCCTCGAGTGCCAGCCTAGGGAGTTAGAGTGGGCTACGTTATGCCGTAGAAACAAATAAGTCTAAAACTTAAGAGGCTGAAATCAACAAAGCTCAATTTTTGCTCATGCTGCAAGTCCATCCCAAGTCAGCAGGAAGCCTGCTTCCTATCCTCCTCACTGCAGGGTCATGCTGACGGAGCTCCCACCTTCTGAAATGTTGTACTTTGAGACAGTTGCGGGGAGAAGATATGGGAATTTGCACATCAGTACTTAAAGGCTTCCACTTAAAAGTAGCAGCATGTCAACTGGGTGCTGCGGCTCATGCCTGTAATCCCAGCACTTTGGGAGGTCGAGGCAGGCGGATCTCTTGAGGTCAAGAGTGAGACCAGCCTGGCCAACATGGTGAAACCCCGTCTCTACTAAAAATACAAAAATTAGCCAGGCATGGTGGTGTGTGCCTGTAATCTCAGCTACTCAGGAGGCTGAGGTGTGAGAATCACTTGAACCTGAGAGATGGAGGTCTGCAGTGAGCAGAAATTGTGCCACTGCACTCCAGCCTGGGTGACAGAGCAAGACTCCATCTCGAAAAAAAAAAAGCAGTGTGTCATTTCCATTCACATTTTATTGGTCAAGGTTAGTGATATGGTCATGGGAAGGGGAGGGAAAGACATTCCCACCATGGGCTTGGAATGAAGAGGACTGGAATATAGGTGAAAATCACTGACTGCCACAAATAGAGAGGGTGTGGGTGGGCTTGTTAGCTTTTGTGTCTGACAGTGCCATGACCCCTTGAGCTTTCTGCTTCCTAGGTACATTATTGTCCACACTGAACACACTGAAATGGCCTGCTGCCTGTTGTTCTCCCAGGGATCAGGTCTTTTTCATCTTTGTTCTTCAGTGGTCCACAGATTGGGTGCTTAAGTGGAATTTGTAATATAGATAAAGGAATTTATTTTTTGAAGGATGGAGTAGAGAGAGGAAAGACTGGAGCCTGAGGAAGTCAATTATTAGATTTCTTCCGGTTAAGTTTGAAGAAAGAAAAACACTCTCTGCAGAGCTGTTTTGACCTTTTTATTGGGAAACATTTTGTCACTCAAATACTAATAATAATTAGAAATAAAGCAATCAGTGCTGATAATTAGAAGTAAGGCCAAACACGTATTTCCTGGAAACAGAAGAGAACTGCTGGCGTCTCTTCCCTGAGGGACCTGTGCCCAATTTCCCCATGGAGTGAAACATTTGGAAATTGCTCCAATCTAGTTTGGTGTGTCGGAAGTGCTGGCTTTTTTCCTGTCCCTGGTCTAAAGGGTACATGATTCTGGTAGCTTCTGGCTACAGAAGGATTGATGTGGTCAGCTTTGGCAGGGACAACTCAGAAGATCAAAGTGTCTTTTGAAAACAGCATTGCTACTGACAGCCCCAAGGTTGATTAGATTGTGGCTGCATTAGAGGCCCCAGTGCAATTAGCTGCTTCTCTAGCTCCCCCCACCCCATGGCAGGCAGAGGCTGCCATGCAGGGCCAGATGCAGGCAGGGGTCTAAATCCCCTCTGTCTTGTAGGGGGGTGGTAATTTGATTTCTGTCTAGTCAGAGGCCCTGCTTGGGCCACCTGTGTCACAGTCTGTGTCACTGTCTGCTTTTTGGCAGCCCCAGCGGCGTTCTAATGCTCCCCCTGCCATAGAGAAGCTTTGGTTAAGAGCAAGTGTGAGGCAGGGCAATCTGGAGTTGGGGTCCAGGTTGGAGGAGAAGATGGATGACAGGGAAGATGGCAGGAAGGGACGAAAGGGAAAAGAAGGCTGAAGAGAGCCCAGCTCATTCCAGGGGGGCTGTTAACCTCTGTACCCGAGATTCCTGCACAAAGTCTACTAGATAAAAAACCTCGAAGATGTTGAACTTGTATCAGGGAGAAGAAAAGACAACATATATATATATATATATATATATATATATATATATATATATATATAATTTTTTTTTTTTTTTTTTTTGAGACCGAGTTTCGCTCTTGTTACCCAGGCTGGAGTGCAATGGCGCGATCTCGGCTCACCGCAACCTCCAACTCCTGGGCTCAGGCAATTCTCCTGCCTCAGCCTCCTGAGTAGCTGGGATTACAGGCATGCGCCACCATGCACAGCTAGTTTTTTTGTATTTTTAGTAGAGACGAGGTTTCACCATGTTGACCAGGATGGTCTCGATCTCTCGACCTCGTGATCCACCCGCCTCGGCCTCCCAAAGTGCTGGGATTACAGGCTTGAGCCACCGCGCCCGGCGACAATACATTTTTTTTTGGTAGAATTGTGAGCGGCAGAAGTCACACACCTCAGGAGTAAGGGACTCGCCGCTCTAGTCTTACCTCTGCTTCTTACTAGCTGTCTAGTCCTAGGAGAGTCATTTCACATCCCTGACATTTGTCTTCATCATCTGTAAGACCAGACAGTTGGACTAGATGAGCTCTGAAGTCCTTTTGAGGCTATATTCCATGAGTCTGTTTGGTAAGTATTTGTAGGGCCCGTAATGCCTATTTAAAATTTTATAAGGCTGGGCGTGGTGGTTCACACCTGTAATCCCAGCACTTTGGGAGGCTAAGGCGGGTGTATCACTTGAGGTTAGGAGTTTGAGACAAGCCTGGCTAACATGGTGAAACTCTGTCTCTACTAAAAATACAAAACGAAAACAAGCCAGTCATGGTGGTGCATGCCTGTAGTCCCAGCTACTCAGGAGGCTGAGGTGGGAGGATCACTTGAACCCAGGAGGTTAAGGCTGCAGTGAGTCAAGGTTGCTCCACTGCACTCCAGCTCAGGTGACAGAGTGAGGCTCCATCTCAAACAACAATTTATTTTATTAAAAATAAATAAAATTTTGTAAGTTATAACAGACAGACACATTTGGAATCAGTTTATTGGTTAAGAGTTAACCAATACTTTTGAGTTAAGGCTCAGTTTCCCCACCTATAAAGTGGTAATAAATATAGTACCTATTTCATAGAGTCACGGAGAAATTTAAAATAGGTAATATATAGAAAGTACTTATATAGGCTTGTTCTGGAGTGAATGTTTATAATAGCTATTACTGTCGTTATGGGACTGTCCATATACATGCCCATTTGACCAAATGACTAGTAGAAAAATACACATTGAATTGTTACTGAATATGTGCAGTGTGCCCAGCACGCTGGTGGGTCCAGGGGAATGCAATATGTAAGAGCTACCCTATTCTTGCTGGGCTGAAAAGATTTTAAAAATCTGAGACTCTTAAATAGCACTGAGAGGTGTGTATACTCAGTGACTAGGATCAGTAATGTAGAAGTTCAGAGAGGAGAATTTGGAAAGGGCATCACAGAAGTAGCGAGACTTGAAGGATAAGCAGATTTTAGGGCAGAGTATAGAATGGACACTTCGGGCAGGGAGAAAGGCAGTGACATGAATGGAGCGAACGTGGCAGGTGAGATGCAGTCCTTTCTGCCCTATATGTGTGTGGAGGGTCTTCTTTCACTCCTGATGTATTAGTCAAGCCTGGTAATTACTAGTTTGTTCATAACCTTGCTGGAGCTGGGGCTTGTGTGTGTGTGAACATATTTGTGTTCTTGTGTGTTGCTGTTTTAGAATCTGTTAAAAATATGAATGACTCCCTTCCTAGGGCCAAGCCTTATTTAATTCTTTTAATTTCAATAAGATAGACATTTCAGGAAGCCAAGAGATTGTTAGAAGGTTCACACTGCTCCTTTATTCCTTTTCCAACCCAGCATCAAGCAAAAGTCAGAAATTATTTGCACCTCTTCCAGGCTTTCGTTAAGGGTGGAATTTTTTCAGGTGTCTGAACAGTCTGGGGCTATTGAAGGCAGATCCAGGCAGATCTGTTCACAGTTCACAGTCAAGCTTTGTGGGCACAATTAGCACAGGTGGAGGTGGTGGTGGTGATGGTGAGAGTGGGAAGGGGTCATGACATCACTTATTGCCTTCCCTGGGGCAGAAATCATGGGCCTGTCATGCACTGAATTATAACTCTCTTGCCTCAATTGGGATGCTAATAGAAGCATAAAGATCAAGCCAGCCTGGTTTCTAAATAAAGAGGCTTAGAAGACATTCTGTCATTGTTACATTTTCTTCTTTTTCAGAAGGCTCTCTTCAGAGAAATGGGCACCTGATGCTGGTTAATTTACTTAAGAACAATAGACAGGATCATTTTCAGTTCCATCTGTTTCCTAAGAGAGAAGAAAAAAAATCACTTTTTGGTAATGTCAGAAATTCTGAGGATCTTCCTTAATGTTCTGCCACTTTTTGGATGCCAGCCAGTCAGAGTAGGAGGCGAGGGTGGTTCAGTGCCAGGTGTCACGCTGTGTGTGGGGCTCTGTGCTAGGTGCTGAGGGTGGGTGGATCTTAAGAGGGTCTTGAGTATCCCCAAAGCACTAGTGGAGTAGGTGTTGAGGCTGGAAATGGACTAAGAACGGGGGCGTCTCTGGCTGGTGACTCAACAATGGCTTCGGTAGTGCGACCTCCACTTAGGAGTTTAAAAATTCTCTAATAATTATTGATCACTGAATCTACTCGTGTTTATTCAGTTAGTTTTCAGTTAATATTTTTCAGGATGTAATACGTGCTGGGCACTCTGTCAGACATTGACTCTAACTGTGAACAAGGCAGGCCTGGTTCCTCCCCCTCATGGAGCCTACATTTTAATAGGGGCAGGCAGATAATAAATGAGTAAATGAAAAATAAGATGCTTAAAGATGGTAATAACTGCCACAAAGGAACCGAGTGGAGTGTTGTGATGTAGGGAAAGGGAATCCTACTTCATTGCCTTCCCGCCACCCCCAGCTACTTAGAGCTTTTTTCCCCTTACTCTCGGGTTACCATCAAATTTATAACTATCATGAGAAATTGGAGGGTTTCAGATGTGAACTCCTTCATCTTCCTGCAACTAAATATGAAAACATTAATACATTTTCTTCCCCTTGTTAACAATAGAGGATGTATTCCTTTTCCATTAAATGCCTATCTTTCCATTATCTTCTGGATCTAATTTCTTCTTATTCTCTCAAGGATGCATGTCTTTGATAATTTGCATTCTCACCAGAATTATCAACCTCCCTTTCTCTGCTGGATCATCCCTACGCTATACAAGAACACCCTGCTATCTCCAAATCTAAAAGGCCTCTTTATTGACCTGACTTCTCTATGCAGGTACTGTTAAATTTCTCTGTCCCGATTCACACCCAAGCTTCATGAACACATCTCACACACCTTCTTTACTTCCTTCTCTCCCATTTTTTTTTTTTTTCATAAAGTCCACACCAAAAAAAAAAAACCCTAAACAGTCATCACACTTCTTCCAATACACCTCTGTCAAGGATGTACTTGTTTCTGGCCCCATCATCCCTGGCCTCTTAGTACACTAAAATTATTTCTGCGAACTCTCCCCTTTTGGACCTGGTGACCCTGATCCTCTCCTCCTGTCTTTGTTCTTTGCATGCCGGTTTGATAGCTCTTCCTGCTCTACCTGATCTCTAAAAGTGTGCTTTAGGATTTGCCTTGAACCTTCTAATCTTTCTCTAAATTCTTTTCCTAAGTAATTTTATCCAATTCCATGAATTTAAAAAGACATCTCTATGTCGATACTGCCCAAATTGTCCTCTTCGGCTTGGAACTTTATTTAAAACTACAGAATTGCCCGTTGCTTACCTTCTTGATGGGCTCACAAGCTTCTCAAACTTAGCATATCCAAATGGGACACTTGACTTGTTGCTCATTCGCCTTACTGATCTAAGCTTTTCCATCTCATTTAGCACCACCCTCCACCCAGTTAATCCAAAACCTAGAAGTTATTGTTGGTTCTTCCCATTCTTTCTCTCTCCAAAATACATCTCGAAACTATCTCCTTTCCATTGAGACTGCTACCTGTTGGTCCAGGGGACCATCAATTCTCCATTGGACTCATGTAACAACCTCTTAAAGGATCTCCAAATTTCCTGTCTTACTACACTCAATCATTAAAAAAATTAAACAGTATCTTGATACTCATTTCCAGGTATTCTAAGAAGCACTTATTTCCAGTCTATGTTCTATTTATCTACTATTGTTCATTTTCTTCAGTTTTAACTTTTTAATCCCAGAAATAAGACATAATAATATTTAGACAGTGTCTATTTGAATTTATTTACCTGTTTTCCATTTTCTTTGCTCTCTATACTTTTTTTGTATTTCAGAGCATCCTTCTATATCGTTCCCCCTTTTCTGAAGTATATCTTAATTTTTTAAAGATATACTTAATTACAGAACTGCATTTAATTTCAGAAGTATGTCTTTTAGAGCAGTTTCTTGGCAGTAAACTCAGTTTCTGTTTAATCTGTAAAGGACATTATTTTATTCTCTTTTTAAAATGATCATTTTGCTGGGTTCACAATTTTGCATTTTCTCTCAATGCATTTAAGTTGTAGCTCTACTGTTTTCTAGTTTCCGTTGTTGCTAGGGAGAAGACAGCTGTCATTCTAATGGCCACTCTGTTGTAAGTAATTCCTCATTATTATCAAGCTACTTTCAGAATCTTCTCTTTGTGTTTTGTGTCATCCAGGTTTCTACTGTACGGCGTGGATTTCTTTTTATTTATCATATCTGGAATGTTTTCCTTCTGCATTTGGGGATCTATGTTTCTTATTAGCACTATAAAAATTGTGAAATCACCGTTACCTTAAATATTCTCTCTCCTCCATTCTTTGTTTTTTCCTCCTGGGATTCCAATCATACATGTATGTTACACTATCTCATTCTATTCTCAATGCCTCTTCTTTTTTATATTTTATTCTTCATTTCCCTTTGCTACCTTCTGCCAAGCCTTTGGATATATCTTCTAGCTAATGAATTCTGTCCTAAATTCAGTCTAAAACTATTGTTTAGCCAGTCCATTAAGTTTTTTATTTTCATATTTTTCATTATTAATAGTTCCATTTCCTCCAAAACTTATTTCTTTTCTAATAGTTTCTTATTGAATGTTTATCTTTGTAATTGAATTACTTCTTTAAACACCTTATACATAGATTTAAAAAAATATTCTGCAGGTAACTGTCTCACATCCTTGGGATCCTTAGGGTTCAAAATCTATTGCTTCATGTTTCAGCTGATTTTCACTCGTAATTAACATTTTTTTTTTTTTTTGAGACGGAGTTTCACTCTTGTTACCCAGGCTGGAGTGCAATGGCGCGATCTCGGCTCACCACAACCTCTGCCTCCTGGGTTCAGGCAATTCTCCTGCCTCAGCCTCCTGAGTAGCTGGGATTACAGGCACACGCCACCATGCCCAGCTAATAATTAACATTTTAACAGTTTTAAACTGTACATTTTAACAGTGTACAATTCAGTACATTAAGTACATTCACTTTGTTGTGCAACCATTACTACTTTTAATCTCCAGAACATTTTCATCATCCAGAACTGAAATTCTGTACCTATTAAACAATAACTTCCCATTTCCCCTCCCAAAGTAGAATCTGGTAACCATCATTCTACTTTCTGTCTATAAATTTGACCATTCTATAGATACTTCATATGAGTGTAGTCATAGTCATATAATATTTGTCCTTTTGTGTCTGGCTTACTGCACTAAACATAAGGGTTTCAGAGTTCAACTATTTTGTAACATGTGTCAGGATTTCACTCCTTTTTAAGGCTGAATAGTTTTAAATTGTATGTATACACCACATTTTGTTCATCCATTTGTTTGATGGACATTTGGGTTGCTTCCACATTTTGGTTATTGTGAACAATGCTATTATGGAGATTGGTATACAGATAACTGTTTGAGTCCATGCTTTCAATTATTTGTGTATATAGCTAGAAGTGGAATTGCTAGTCATATGGTAATTCTGTGTTGAATTTTTTGAGGAACATACTTGTAAAATGGTGAACTCATTTCTTGATCTCAGTTCGTGAGAGTCTTCAGACCTAACATGGGGAAGCTCCCTTCAGAGACTATTCGCTTTGGTTTTGTTTCAGCCAATGGGGAAGAGTTGTCCTGAGACAGAACCACATAAACGACCCGGAGTTTTGGCTTGGAGCAAGAGTCCCTGGCTGAGCCTTTTCACCTAGGTATTCTTTCAAATTTAAAAACCTCCTCAGTAGCCTTGATAGAAGCCAGGAAAGCCCCTCTCTTCTGACTGTCTGACAGTCCTTACTGCCCACCATTTCCTGCCCCGACTCTAAGTCCTCAGTATTTCAGCCCCCAAAAAGGCCCTTCAGTTGTGTGTTTTTTGGTGGTGGGGAGGTAGCATCGTTCTTGGAGACCTCTTCTCCCTTCTTTGAGATCACTGATGACTTAGATAATGGGTTCTCCTACTTCTGGTCTAGCTGATGCAAGAACGTCTTCAGAGCTCCTCGTCCGTCATTTTTCTTCATTCATTATTTGCACGGTGCTGCAAGAGACTGGCTTCTGCTTCCGCTTCTCCTTATTCACAGCCCTTCAAGAGCTTCCTGCACACTTGTTACCATGGCTTACAGGTGCCTGTGGGACTTTCTTGCCTGTCTCTCCAACTGTATCGCCCATCATGCTCCTTTATTTCTACCTTCAGGTACACTGGTCTTTTTTGTTTGTATAACTGCCTAGCTCTTCCCACCTCTGGGTCTTCGCAAGTTATATTCCTTTTGTTACAAAGAGCCTCCTCTGTGTTCTTCGTGTGGTGCTTTCCTTCTCAGTTTACATTTAACTGCTACAGAAAGGCCTTCTCCCATCACCGGATCTAACTTATGCTTTCATTTGATAATCTCCATCCCAGCCTCTTGCTACTGGGTAACTGTTGTTGCATATACATTTTAAACTACTCCAGTTAAATTCATAGATTTTTTTTTCTTTTATGACCCATGCTTTCTTGTATTATTTCAAACATCTTTTCTTATCCCAGTATCATAAAGATTTATACATTTTCTTCCAGAATTTTAAAAGTTTTGTCTTAAAACTTTAATCTCTCTATACTTTTATATGTGCATGATATAAGGTATAATTCTGACTTGATATTTTTTTGCATGGGAAGGTATTTGTTTCATCAGTATTTGTGAATTGCCCATCCTTTCACACTGGTTTGTAATATCTTCTCTGTCATATTCTGTTTTCACAAGTGGATGCATCTATTACAGTCCTCTGTTTTGTCTGATTGATCTATTTTTAAATTTGTATGTTAACACCATTCTGTCTTTATCAATTCGAATTGTATTCAGTTACATACAAGCTTATTGAGACATCTTAATAAAATAAGAGCTTATTTTCTTTCTGTGACAAAAAATACAGAAGGAGGCAGCTTACGACTCGTGCAGCAGCTTGAGGAAATCTTGTTTTTTTTGTTTTTTTTTTTTTTTTTTTTGAGACGGAGTTTCGCTCTTGTTACCCAGGCTGGAGTGCAATGGCGCGATCTCGGCTCACCGCAACCTCCGCCTCCTGGGTTCAGGCAATTCTCTGGCCTCAGCCTCCCGAGTAGCTGGGATTACAGGCACGCGCCACCATGCCCAGCTAATTTTTTGCACCTTTAGTAGAGACAGGGTTTCACCATGCTGACCAGGATGGTCTCGATCTCTTGACCTCGTGATCCACCCGCCTCGGCCTCCCAAAGTGCTGGGATTACAGGCTTGAGCCACCGCGCCCGGCCGCTTGAGGAAATCTTAAGAATCCAAGATCATTTTTTTTTTTTTACTAATCTTATGTATTTTTCTTTCTCATGGTCACTAGATGACTACTGCACTTTTCTTTTCAGCATTTTCATTCTATTGAGGAGAAAAGGATATAGGCAAAGAAATAAAGGCAAGTGTCCTCAAGTCTGTCCTTTGCTTTTCAGAGAAGTAACAGCTTTTATTTTTGTCTTTTAAAAAACTCAGTTAACATATCTCTGTGGTTAGACCTGAGTCATATGAACCCCCACCTGCAAGAGAGTCTGAAAAGTGAGTCATTTTAACATGTAAACAACATTGCTAGAATAAAATTAAAGTTTTATTCAAGTTTAACAGGGGAGAATGGATTTGGGGTGGGCAACTTTCATGTCTGCCGCATTGTCTCTCATTATGATTGTGGAATAACAAGTCAACTGATATACTTTGTTCCCTCCTTATTTTTCTTCTTCTAAACTGTCCTGATTATTCTTGGCCTTTTACTCCTCTGTATACATATTTGCATCAACTTATCAAGTTTTGCCAAAAACTTCGTTAGGATTTTGTTTGTGACTGCAGTGACTGCATAGATTAATTTTGGAAACAATTTAGAAATCTTTAAAATATTGAATATTTATGTACCATTATGGTATATTGCTCAATTTTTTGAAGTCTGTCTTTATGTTATCAAGTTAGCCTTTGTAATTACATACAACATACTTTGCTCAGGCTGTCCTCCTAAGTGTCATATAAAGATTTATTATCTCTAATTAATTATTGCTAATATAGGGATGCCTCTGTTTTTTTTTTTTTTTTCGTTTTTTTTTTGGTGGCATAAACAACAAATTTATTTTTTCACAGCTATGGATGCTGTAAGTCCAAGATCAAGGCGTTGGCAGACTTGGTTTCCCCTGAGGCCATTCTCCCTGCCTTGCAGATGGCCACCTTCTTGCTGTGTCCTCATGTGGTCTTTTCTCTATTTGCATACATCCCTGGTGTCTCCTCCTCCTTCTTACAAGGACACCAATCCTATAGGATTGGGGTCCCATGCTTATGAACTCATTTAACTACAATGATCCCTTAAAGGCCCTATCTTCAAATACAGTCACCTTGGGGGTTGGGACTTCATACAAAATTTGGGAAGACACAATCCAGTCGGTGTCAGTGTGTCACTGTGCTGTACCTGTCGATGCTCACTCTGTATTCCAATCAAGCACAGTATGGTAGTAGATCACAAGACTGGAGCCAAGGAGGTCTGCCCTGGCCTCCCAAGTCTGCCTTCCCATTGGCTGTGTGACTTTGGGGACCCTAATCTTTCTTTTTTTTAATTGCATTTTAGTTTTTGGGGTACATGTGAAGGACATGCAAGATTGTTGCATAGGTACACACATGGCAGTGTGATTTGCTGCCTTGCTCCCCTTCACCTATATCTGGCTTTTCTCCCCATGCGATCTCTCCCCAACTCCCCACCCCCCACTGTCCCTCCCCTATTTCCCCCCAACAGACCCCAGTGTGTGATGCTCCCCTTCATGTGTCTATGTGTTCTCATTGTTCAACACCTGCCTATGAGTGAGAACATGCGATGTTTGATTTTCTGTTCTTGTGTCAGTTTGCTTAGAATGTTGGTTTCCAGGTTCATCCATGTCCCTACAAAAGACATGAACTCATCATTTTTGATGGCTGCATAATATTCCATGGTGTATATGTGCCACATTTTCCCTGTCCAGTCTATCATTGATGGGCATTTGAGGTGGTTCCAGGTCTTTGCTATTGTAAACAGTGCTGCAATGAACATTCATGTGCATGTGTCCTTATAGTAGAATGATTTATAATCCTTTGGATATATACCCAGTAATGGGATTGCTGGGTCAAATGGAATTTCTATTTCTAGGTCCTTGAGGAATCGCCACACTGTCTTCCACAATGGTTCAACTAATTTACACTCCCACCAACAGTGTAAGAGTGTTCCTATTTCTCCACATCCTCTCCAGCATCTGTTGTCTCCAGGTTTTTTAATGGTCGCCATTCTAACTGGCGTGAGATGGTATCTCAATGTCGTTTTGATTTGCATTTCTCTGATGACCAGTGATGATGAGCATTTTTTCATATGTTTTTTGGCCTCATGTATGTCTTCTTTTGTAAAGTTTGTCTGTTCATATCCTTTACCCACTTTTTGAATGGGCTTGTTTGCTTTTTTCTTGTAAATCTATTTTAGTTCTTTGTAAATTCTGGATATCAACCCTTTGTTAGATGGGTAGACTGCAAAAATTTTTTCCCATTCTGTTTGTTGCCAATTCACTCTAACGACTGTTTCTTTTGCCATGCAGAAGCTGTGGAGTTTAGGTCCCATTTGTCTATTTTGGCTTTTGTTGCCAATGCTTTTGGTGTTTTGGTCATGAAGTTCTTGCCTACGCCTATGTCCTAAATGGTTTTGCCTAGATTTTCTTCTAGGGTTTTTAAGGTGTTAGATCTTACGTTTAAGTCTTTAATCCATCTGGAGTTAATTTTAGTGTATGGTGTCAGGAAGGGGTCCAGTTTCTGCTTTCTGCACATGGCTAGCCAGTTTTCCCAACACCATTTATTAAACAGGGAATCCTTTCCCCATTGCTTGTTTTTGTCAGGTTTGTCAAAGATCGGATGATTTTAGATATGTTGTGTTGCCTCTGAGGCCTCTGTTCTGTTCCATTGGTCTATATCTCTGTTTTGGTACCAGTACCATGCTGTTTTGATTACTGTAGCCTTGTAGTATAGCTTCAAGTCGGGTAGTGTGATGCCTCCAGCTTTGTTTTTCTTGCTTAGGATTGTCTTGGCTATGCAGACTCTTTTTTGGTTCCATATGAAATTTAAGGTGTTTTTTTCTCCCCAAATCTGTGAAGAAAGTCATTGGTAGCTTGATGGGGATAGCACTGAATCTATAAATTATTTTGGGCAGTATGGTCATTTTCGCAATAGTGATTATTACTAACCAGGAGCATGGAATATGTTTCCATCTGTTTGTGTTCTCTCTTATTTCCTTGAGCAGTGGTTTGTAGTTCTCCTTGAAGAGGTCCTTCATATCCTTTGTTAGTTGTATTCTTAGGTATTTTATTCTCTTTGTAGCAATTGTTAATGGGAGTTCACTTATGATTTGGCTCTCTTTAAGTCTGTTATTGTGAATAATATTGTGCTTGTGATTTCTGCACATTGATTTTGTATCCTGAGGCTTTGCTGAAGTTGCTTGTCTGCTTAAGGAGATTTTGGGCTGACACAGTGGGGTCTTTGAAATATACAATCGTGTCGTCTGCAAACAGAGACTATTTGACTTCCTCTTTTCCAAATTGAATACCCTTTATTTCTTTTTCTTTCCTGATTGCCCTGGCCAAAACTTCCAATACTATGTTGAATAGGTGAGAGAGGGGATCCTTGTCTTGTACCGGTTTTCAAAGGGAATGCTTCCAGCTTTTGCCCATTCAGTATGATATTGGCTGTGGGTTTGTCATAAATAGCTCTTATTATTTTGAGATATGTTGCATCAATACATAGTTTATTGAGAGTTTTTAGCAGAAAGGGCTGTTGAATTTTGTCAAAGGTCTTTTCTGCATCTATTGAGATAATCATGTGGTTTTTGTCTTTGGTTCTGTTTATGTGGTGGATTATGTTTATAGACTTGTGTATGTTGAACCAGCCTTGCATCCCCAGGGATGAAGCCTACTTGATTGTGATGAATAAGCTTTTTAATGTGCTGTTGCAATCGGTTTGCCAGCATTTTATTGAAGATTTTTGCATCTGTGTTCATCATGGATATTGGCCTGAAGTTTTCTTTTCTTGTTGAGTCTCTGCTGGGTTTTGGTATCAGGATGATGGTCTCATAAAATGGTTTGGGAAGGATACCTTCTTTTTGGATTGTTTGAAATAGTTTCAGAAGGAATGGTATCAGCTCCTTTTTGTATGTCTGGTAGAATTCAGCAGTGAACCCATCTGGAACTGGGCTTTTTTTGGGTGGTAGGCTATTAATTGCTGCCTCAACTTCAGCCCTTGTTATTGGTCTATTCAGGGTTTCAACTTCTTCCTGTTTTAGGCTTGGAAAGGTACAAGTGTCCAGGAATTTATCCATTTCTTCCAGGTTTACTGGTTTATGTGCATAGAGTTGTTTGTACTAATCTCTGATGGTAGTTTGTATTTCTGTGGAATTTGTAGTGATATCCCCTTTATCATTTTTTATTGCATCTGTTTGATTCTTCTTTCTTTCCTTTTATTATTAATCTGGCTAGTGGTCTATTTTGTTGATCTTTTCAAAATACCAGCTCCTGGATTTATTGATTTTTTGAAGGGTTTTTTGTGTCTCTATTTCCTTCAGTTCTGCTCTGATCTTAGTTATTTCTTGTCTTCTGCTTGCTTTTGAGTTTTTTTGATCTTGCTTCTCTAGCTCTTTCAATTTTGATGATGGGGTATCAATTTTAAATCTTTCTTTGCTTCTCCTGTGGGCATTTATTGCTGTAAATTTCCCTCTAGATACTGCTTTGAATGTGTCCCAGAGATTCTGGCATGTTGTGTTCTTCATTCTCCTTGGTTTCAAAGAGCATCTCGGGCCCCACTCATCACCTGATCCTCCCATATACTACCTCAGCTGATACTACCTCATTTCTCTTGTGGGCATTTAGTGCTGTAAATTTCCCTCTACACACTGCTTTAAATGTGTCCCAGAGATTCTGGTACATTGTGTCTTCACTCTCATTAGTTTCAAAGAACATCTTTATTTCTGCCTTCATTTTATTATTTATCCAGTAGTCATTCAGGAGCAGATTGTTCAATTTCCATGTAATTGTGTGGTTTTGAGTGAGTTTCTTAATCCTGAGTTCTAATTTGATTGCACTGTGGTCTGAGAGACTGTTATGATTTTCGTTCTTTTGCATTTGCTGAAGAGTGTTTTACTTCCAGTTATGTGGTAAATTTTAGAATAAGTATGATGTAGTGCCGAGAAGAATGTGTATTTTCTGTGGATTTGGAGCGGAGAGTTCTGCAGATGTCTATTAGGTCCGCTTGGTCCAGATCCAAGTTGCATTTAGTAGAGATTTTGTATTTTCACTATGTTGGCCAGGCTGGTCATGAACTCCTGACCTCAATTCATCCACCCACCTTGGCCTCCCAAAGTGCTGGGATTACAGGCCTAAGCCACTGCACCAGGCTGGTTACGTCTTTTTTTAAAAACCCAAAGAGAAGTTGATCCACATAAACTGGGGAGAGGATATCAGTCAAATGCTAGAGTGTGGCTTTAAATTCTGGCAGCTGGACATATAGAGAGTGTTGCATACCTATCTAAAAAGAAAGGCTGGTGAGGGGGCCCTACACTCTGGACAGCAGGACCCCATTCAATTTTGTGAGTAGAACAAGAAGTTTACATGTAATTCTTCAGCTTGGTCCTTGCAAATTTCACTACAGGATGTGACATTATTTATTGAAAATTAATTGGGTACTGGTTCTATGCCAGCTCCTGGGGAAAAATGATGAGTGGGCATTGTCTTTATGTCTTTAGAACTCAGAGCCCCGTGGGAAGTCAGACACCTACTTCATGGGGCAAAATGAGAAAAGCTTCCAGTATAGATATGAGAAAAGGGCTAAGAAGCCCAGGGGAAGCAACTGTAGGATTTGGAGTTAATGGTGGAGGGGTGACACCCTCTACTGATTAATGAGGAGGCGAATGAAGAAGGCATGGCTTGTGCTGGCTTGGCAGTAAGAATGCCCAAGCCAGCAGCTTCAAGGCTAATTAAGTGAAAAATGATGCAATTGATTTGTTTGCTTCCAGCCAAATGGAGCTTGGTCAGCATGAAAAACCAACAAGTTTTAAATTTCTCCACATTGAGCCTACTAGATGATTTCAGCCTCTTCCCCCAAACATTCACTCTGATGTTGAAATGCTATAGTATTTAAATATTTAAAATGCCTAGCTGCAACTAGGCAAATGAGATTGTACTACTCACATTAAGTATGATGGTCACCCTTGGGTGTGTGGAAGTTGGGGGTGGGGTAGCGATGTTGAAAGGGTGATAGAAAATGGTATGGTTGAATCTGTTTAGGTGGGTCATTCTAGTTGTGCCAAAGGGGATAAATTGGAATGAGTAAAACAAGAAGCCAGAGACCTAACAGGAGGCCATAGCACTTGTTTAGGCAAGAAGTGGGGATCGAGGTGGTAAAGTAGAGGAAGAAACATTTCCAGGAAGTTGATAGGACCCAGGATCCTATTTCACGCATGAGAAATCTGCAGCACAAAAATTAACGACAGTTTCATAATGAGGTTCAGACCTCAAACTCAAGCAGTTTACTGAGTTTGCTGAATTCTAACAGTTTCCTACTAAATCCTGCTTTTTAATTTAATTTTAATAAAAACCTTAAAAAGTGGCAATAATCTGCTAAACCTCATGTGTATTTGATTTTGGGGTTACAAAGGGAAGAAGGCATAGACCTGCCTCTGAGGATCCTCAGTCTCGGCTGGTCTAGTAGGGACAGATACATGAACCACGACACAGTAGTGTAGGAGAAACGTGGCCGTGTTATGCATAATGTGCTTTTGGTGCAAAGAGGACAACCCAGGCCTGACTTTCCAAGTCGAGTGAGAAAAAGGATTTCATAATTTTGTAGGATGCGTAGTAGCTTTCTAAATGATGAATTGGGGCAAGAAGAGGATTTTAGACAAAGGGAAAAGGACGGGCAAAGGCGTGGAGGTGTGGCAGCGTGTACCCTGTCCAGAGGCGTGTGGCATAATGGTAGAGAGTTTGGACTGGAGTTAGCTTGTGTTTAAATTCTGGATCTTTCAATTCTATGACCTTGTGCAAGTTACTAAACTTTCTGTGCCTCAGTTTCCTCATCTGTTGAATGTTGTTATTAACACATAGAATTGTTATGAAGAGTATTGATACTACTTGTAAATTACTTAGAACAGTTCCTGGTATGTTGTAAATTCTCAATAAATGCTAGCAGTTATTCGAAAACATATCTGGGAGTTGAAGAGGGATACAGAAGAATGGAGGGTGTAGCTATTTGCTGTTACTGCTTTTCCTTTAGAATATTCCTGGGTGTCAAACATCACAGAAAGGAGGGCTCCCAGGACCAGGCGATGCTTCAGTAAAAAATAGACATTAAATTGCTTAGGACCTGGAAGAGGAAATTTGAACTCCAAAACAAATGGTGAAACCTGGTCTTTAATCCTGGGCGTTTCAGTCCATCCTCTGGAGCAAATTGACTAATTACTCACAAATTGCCACATTTCAATAGCTGGATTCAAACAACATATTCCTCTGTGGAGCCATTCCTCACTCTCACTGATTTTAAGGCCACGGCTTGTCTAATAAATTGGAAGAAATAATAAGACATGAGCCTCCAGTGTGGCCTCTTCCTGGGCACAGAACATTGTTTTGGGTTTCACCGAGCCTCCCTTTCAAACTGTGCAAACTAAATGGTTCCCCTTTATTCCCCAAGTTATACTTAACAACATTTGCGCTGGGGAAATGCTGGTCTAGTTGAGACCCCAAGGCCTCCAACAAAGGAAAGAACTGAAAAGTGCTGAGATTATTTACTCAGTTGACTTGTACGATAGTTTCTCTTTGGGGCAACTTGTTACTCAAGTTTCTGAACCAATAATTCCTGCTTTTGAGGGGATAAAATGACGACCATTTTAGAACTTCTTTTTTGTCCTTATACTGAGAGGCATCGATGACTGATGAAAGTGCATTTTTTCCTCCCATCACCTCTACTTTCCCATTCTAGACCCATCCATGTTGGCCAAATCCCACTAGAATTTCTTAGTTGGTGAGAAGCATTCACCACACTCTTTCTCTACGGGGTCTCTGAGGACTGGAAACACAACAATGAATTGAAGAAGCATAATACGTATTAAACACCTTCTCTGTGCTGCATTCCCAGCTAGGCACTGTGAGAAGTAATAGTAGCTAGCAGTTTATTGAGTGTGTGCATGTGTGTGTGTGTATGTGCGTGTGTGCACGTGCAGGCTCTAAGCACTTTACATTCATATTCTCATTTAATCTTCACAAGTCTGTGAGGTAGGAATTGTTATGCCCATTTTACTGATGCGGCTGAAAATCAGACTTTCAATAATGTATTCAAGGTCATTTAGGCAGATGCAGTGTTTGGACTTGAACACAAGTCTTTCAGGCTCCAAAGGCCACTTCCTTAACCACTGTGATGCCCTGCCACCCTGATGCTAAAGAAGCACAGGCTTGGTCCTTGTCTACATGAGGGACGTTGTGCTAGTTTTTATTGACTCTTGTAGGAAAAACCTCCAGGGATTAACATTGGCCAGAACCTTGATCTTGAACTTCTAGGCTCCAGAGTGCGAGAAAATAAGTTTCTGTTGTTTAAACCGCCCAGTTTAAGGCATTTTGTTATGGCAGCTTGAGAACACTAACACGGATTTTGGGAGTGGGGTTAAATGAGGCTGTCCAGAGCCTTGGGGCAGGACCTCCCTGCAGAGCCATGGGTAGGGTTACTGTCTAGGAATGTAGGGGTGATGCTGCTACTCTGTTGGGCCTGAAGCACAGAGCATCCAGTCAAAGAGGATTCTTCTCAAGCCTCAAGATTAAATGAAATTTGCCCTGCTAGGCTTTGGACTTGTTTGGAACCAGCCACTCATTCTTCCTTTCCTACTTCTCCCTTTTGGAATGGAAATGTCTATCCCATGCCTGTCCCACCGTTGTATTTTGGAAGCCCATAACTTGTCTAGTTTTACACATTCACAACTGGAGAGGAGTTTTGCCTCAGGATGAATTGCACCTTCAGTCTTACTCATACCTGACTTAGATTCTGGCGGTATAGAAAGTGTCAGGGAGTGGGGTGTGGTTTAGAAACATGCAGTAGAATAAAACAAGAACTGACAGGCCTGCTGCTCAGGGCAGATGACCGAGAAAGACAGATGGACCTGTGGGAGCATTTGCATAGACTGCTGTAGATTTCTCCTGATTTAATTGTCACTAAACAACAAAAGGCAGGAAGTAGGTAGTTATCCATGTTACAGACAGTGAAGCTGATGTCTTTGGAGAGGTGAAGGGACTTTGCAAGTGTTGGGAAGGGACATGCACACCCGATCCAGTGCTCACCCACTGAGCATCCGGGCTGCTTGCCACTTATGCAGCAAGTGAGAATGCTTAGGAGCTGGGGAATAATGTGTGTAGCAAGAGAATTGTTCACCTGATTGAGATGGCTTTAATCTGGAATTCAGGGATAAGGAGAAAAATGCCAGACTAGCAAATATTAACTGCAAAGGACAAGGAGCATGACATTGAAATAAGCATAGCTGAAGTGTCATTATTCTAAGGAAGAAGAAACAAAGTGTGATAAAAACAATACTTGTAGCTTCAGACTTGGGTCTAGTATGCAGAATATGGAGGATGGATAAATGTTAACATTTTAATACAAAGTAATATGACAGAATGATTTCTGAGAATACGTCAGCACAAAGAACTTGGATGAGGAAGCAAAATTGTGGGGTAGAGGTAGGAGGATACCTAGGGTATCTAAGTAATTATACGTAGGGGTCCAGAAATTTAAAGACCATGTATGAGAGATGGAAAGATGGCCAGATAACCAGGGGAACAAGAGAGGAATAGACATAAAAAAAAATAGTGTCAGAATGGGGAAAGCCTAGGAGGAGCCGCAGCTTGCAAAATTGTTATGAACCGAAAGAAACTCTTTTGGAAGTTACTTTTGAAATCAGAAGTGGAAATAAGGGTTGAATGATAGGCCTGTTGCTTGGGGCAGTTGGGATCATGTTAACAGATGACAGAGTGGGCAGTGTTATTTTGCCTCTGTAATCTCTATCAAAGAGAATGACCTTAAAACCGAAAAGAGCAGAACAAACAAATAAAGCGGGAATTGAAACCTAAAACAGGTGAGGTGGCAGTACAGAGTGGTTCTGAATGAGCTCAAACCCAGACGAATTACTTCCAAGGGAACTGGAGCTCAGAAACACTGTCCTGAACTCTGAAGAATGATGGAGAATGCACGGGCCACACTGCTGTGCTTCCCCATCCTCCCGGAAGGGAAAAGGGTTAGGTCTCCACACCTGATAGCGACACCTGACAAGAATCCAGAGCCTACTGTTAAGTAGAACTTGGCTTAGCAGAGGGAATGATCACCCCTTGAAACTGGCATGAGTTCATTAAAAACAGGTGAGGGAGGTCAGGAGCTTGAAACCACCCTGGCTAATGTGGTGAAAACCTGTCTCTACTAAAAATACAAAAAATTAGCCATGTGTGATAGTGGGCACCTGTAGTCCCAGCTACTCCGGAGGCTGAGGCAGGAGAATGAACCCAGGAGGTGGAGGTTGCAGTGAGCTGAGATCGCGCTACTATACTCCAGCCCGGGCGACAGAGCAAGACTCCATTTCAAACAACAACAACAACAACAAAACAAAAAAACAGGTGAGGCAAGTGGAGGGACCCACACTCTTTTTGTGAGGAGGAACTAGGTCAGCAAATGAGACAAATGATATAGCCAAGAGGTAGATGTTATTCCTCAGAATGTACCTGAGGAGGTGAAGAAACCTGGCTTGCATGGTATCTCTAGAAGGAAGGGAGCTGAGTGCCTGTTTCTGATGAGTCTTGGTAAGACAACGCGAGAGCTGGGATCTCTGAGGAGGCTCCATCTTCTCAATTGGCTTTCTGAGCAAGTGGAGATAGAAGATAAAAGAGTAAGCATGTGAGAGCCAAAATATCACCTTTATTACTGATAAAGGCTAAGCTGGAGGACTTAGTATAGGGTGAGAGGCAATTAAACCCCTCAACTAGACAGACAAATCTGTTCAGCCACAGGCAGCGTGGACTGAGTCAGGCTCCCCAGGGAGAAGAGCAGAACTCCTGTTCTCCAGAGCTGACTCGTCCAACAGAAACAAAAGGAGTAGCTGAGATGAGAACCACCAGTTGACTCTTCTCGAATTCACGAATCAGAGTAAGTCACTACTTTTCTCTCAGGAAGGAGCAATGGGTGGTGGGAGATGCCAGGAGTGACACAACTACACACGGGAAGCAGCAGAGGCATCCCCCAGTCCACGTCATCCTTCCACGCTGTCCCAACTTGTTACCTCCTTCATCTACTACCTCCCTCAGTCACTTCCTGGCACATTGAGGTCCTCCATAAATACAGAATGGATAATGTTATTTGAAATATTTATTTTTAAACTGGCTTATTTTTATTCTTGGTAAGTCATGGTTTCTCCTAGTTCCTAATCACCTCGAGGGCCCCCACTGATCAAATCAATCGTATTCATTGCTTCTGGAAGAAGACAGCGTAACGAAGCGTTCACTGCTCAGTTTTGTTTCAAAGTAGAATTTTGTTTTAAAATACAGTCTAAGCCCACAGCAGAGACAGTAGTCTGAAAACTATTCTGCAAGAACTACACTGACGAGCTGTGTTGACATCCAGAGAAACAAACCTGGCCTCTTTTAATTCATGTTGTAAGTTGGGTAACTTGGACTAGAATTGTTTTCATAATTCTGAGTGTCAGGGATCCTAGACTGGCCAGGTTAGCTTGGCTGAGGGGTGCCTTTGCTAAGACCAAGGTAAAGGGTTATGTTCTCGTGTACTGCAGCTGATGGGAAGAAAAGCTAACAAAACAAGCCCTCTGCTCCAGTGTCATGTCCAGTTAATGGTAGAAACTTGATGTACCAGATCCAGACTGGAATTCAGGCTCTGTTTGTGTGACCTCAGGCGATCTCCTTAATCTTTATGAGTCTGTTTCCTTAGTGATAAGAGGGTGATAAGAGCCTTACTTTTGTGAATGTTCTGTGGCTCCCTTAACTGCTGCCAGTCTGACCACACCAGCAGCTGTGGCCACCATATAAGTCCAGCCCTAAACTTCGGCTTAGGGGGCCCTCCAGCTGTTGACTTCTTTCCGTCCCCTTCAGATGTTCTCACGTGGAGAGTTCTCTGGGTCAGTCACCCACTTGCTGGGACATCTCTCTTGTCGTAGCAGGCCCAGTGGGATTTGGTGACCTTACCTCAGCCTGTCACTTTGGTTCTGGCCACATACCCTCATAAGATAGCACATCAACAGGCCTAGAGCCCAACCAGCCTCCTGCGTCACTGTGAACCAGGCTTACTGAATGTCCTGGTTTCTTCCTTTCTAGGAGGGAGGTCAGATGATTCACCGGATTGCCACAAAGGGTAAAGGAGATTGTATAAAGCACTGTGTTTGGTAAACAGTGGATATTCAAAAATGTTGGTTCCTATTCTTCCACAGTTATTGCAAGGGGTTGTCTCAGTGAGGAGCAAGATGATGGCTCTTCTTACTTAAAATTCAACATTTCAAGAAGACTGGAGAGCAGGGAGAGCTCTCATGCAAAAAGAGGCAGAGAAGCAAGGTGCTTCTTTATCTTAGCTGAAATTTACCTCATAATAGCTACTTGGCCTACTGACTGCTTAGTCACTTAATCTCCTGTCACTTCCATTAGTCACTGCTCCTGGAGAATTCTTATCACAATTATGATTTCTTTTGTTTATTTTTAAATCTATTCTTATTGCCATTAGAAAAACCGAATTGGAAGCCAGCAAAGCAAAGTGAGCAGAACCTGCAGGAGAGATGACCTCTTAGGATCAGATGGACCATCAGTAGAAGATTTCAAAATTAGGAATAGTGCTCTGTTGCACAGGGGATGAATTAGAAGCCAAAGGAAGATGAGCAAGATTTGGTCCTGAGGAATCCATGAGGACAAATGCCTTAGTTTGATGCAGGCAAGGAAGAGATCTGATGGAAGGGCCCCAGACCAAGCTATTTGTGTCAGTGTGGTTCTTCAGGACAGGCTCACATAGCAGGTCTGCAAAATTGATGCTGAATTGATGTCATAGGGTTTCTGGCCAACCTAAAGACGTGTGTTAATTCTGTCGCCTCTCAGGCAGGGCTGGTTTTATGGCAGCTGAACAGGGACCTTCTCTTCACAGGAGCCAGGCCCTTGGCTTAATGCTTGGCTGTCACCTTGAAATTCTAAATAAGGTTGTCTTTGAACTTGTGTTTTGTAAGAAAACCTGATGGTTCAATGGAACACGTGTCTGAACAAAGGAGAGATGCCAGCAGCACACGTGCACGGTGGGCCCAGGCTCCTCAACACAGTAGGCTGTGGGCAGTGTGCATACTGCACAGTCGGCCTAGCCTCCCCACACACCTGCCTGGAGCTGTCTGGGTGCTACAGAGCCCAGAGGGGTTGGCCAGGCCAGGACCTAGGCCCAGGTGATGATGGCGGTGGCAATAGCATAAGCAGCAGCGGTAGTGGTGTGGCCACGAGAGAGGAGGAATGCTATATGAGGTAGTGCAGGGTCTCCAGTCGGCTTGCCTGTCCATTCCTGGTTTGTCCCTGTGGCATCTGTACAGATATTAACTCTCCAGCTAAGCCCCAGAATAGGACCTGCAGGTGCACATGCAGTAAACCTTGTCAGTAAATAATACAGATTATATAAAGTAAAAGTGTACACATGGACACCGCAATAAACCATACAAGAAAGTTACTACAGCTCTTCAAAAAGTTGAGAATTTGGGGGCCTGAAAACTGCTGCAAATTGCAAAGCAAGTTCCACAGTTTTAGAAATAGAAATTGAATTTAAAGATCATTACATTCAAGGGAAAAGAACACTATTTTCATATGATACTCTGGCTGAACCAATTATTAGTGAGGGAGACAATTTTAAAATTAATTTTTCCTTGCATTTGAAGACACAGCTGTTTTGAATGATATACAAATCATATTGCCACTTTCAGTTTCTTGTACATATTCTGCAAGTTATAGAACATTTCAGAGGGAACATTAAAATGCCGTAAGAATTTCCATTGAAAAATTCAGATGTACACACAAACTTAATGAAGTTAAATCTTTTTAGCAACATTGTTTTGCAAAACTCATCAGCTCTAGATGTACTAAAATTTATATTTTGAAATAATTTAGCAGAAATGTACTCTAATGTTATCATAAACGATAAAATACTCTTAATAGTTCCAATAAGAGTTGCATCAGCATAAATCTTTCTCAGAATTAAAAATTACCAAAAATTATGTGTGATCTTGCACTTGCCAAGGAGAGGCTGCTCTCAACTATGTCAACTGAAAATGAAGTTTCTATAAATTTCAATATATGAAGTTGCTATAAACCTAATATATAAATTTCCAGAAAAACAAGCCAAAAAAATCTTATGACCAATCAAGATATCACTCTGGTTGTTATTATTTATTGTGTTATGTAAAATTATGATGCCAACATACTATGTTTGTGTTGTTTATAAATTTGTTATGCATATATCACTATCACCCCATTGTGTTTTATAATTAATACAATATATTTTTACTAAGAAATACAATCTTTTAAAGGAAAAAGCTTGATATTTTAGTGTGTTTAGCTGCACACTTGCCGCCCCTGCTTTTTGAATAAGGAGCCTGACATTTTTATTTGACGCTGGCCCTGCAAGATATATGGCTAGTCCTGCTCTCAGGGCTATTTCTCACCTGGCCTTAGGATTCATTGCAGAAAAAGGATCATTTTTCTGGTCTGCTTTGATAAAAGCCTTGAGTGAATTCTTATAGAAGATAGAGCTATGGGATTGCATAGTGATAAGCAGGTGGCCTTCTGGGAGGTGAGCACCAGGAGCCATGGAGTTCAACAGCCGACTCTTGGATGGTGAAAGCTCAGACAAACAGGGCCTGGCACAAGCTCAACAAACATTAGTTGAATGAAAGCGTTACGGATGCCATCATCAGAACGGGAGGCTCAGTATGTGCAAAACACTCAAAGACACAGAGCCAATCAAAGGCAGAGGGGACAGGATGGAAACCGGTATGCTGACTTAGTTTCATATAAGGTTTTCTGAGAACACTCATTCTGAGATACTAGTAGGGCTCTCATATAATCAGGGTGCAATGTCAGAGGAGGTTTAGGAAATGCTAGATTAAACCAAAGTAGACAGGTTTTGTTTGTTTTTAACTGCAGTGTTATCAGCATCACTAGCATTCTGATGTGCACTGCGCTTCTCCAAGAGAGGGATATACTATGTTGTCTTTTCTAAGGTTGATGACTGTGGGATCTTTGTTTGGCAGATGCTGCTCCTCAGACACAGTCTGAGAAATGCTCACTGTCTACCTTCCTTTCTGATTTATTCTGGGTAGAAGCTCTAACAAATGACTAAAAAGTGGTGTCCAAATCATTCAAGACCAAACTGTTAGGTCCAAGCTGGAAGGCAAGACCAGCTTTTGATTATGGAGCCAGGCAGCATGGTGCAGGGAAATGTGTGTGGCTCTGGGAACTGAGAGCTGGATTTCTCTTGTCTTCTTAGCTGTGTGATACTGGATAATCATTGCCTCACTGAGTTTGCCCAGCTACAAAATGGCAATAATAAAATCTGTATTATTATTAGTGAAGGAGTTATTAGAGGCCTAAATAAGAAAATGTATGTGACACAGCTGAGTACAAGGCCTGATATGTAATAGCTGTTCAGTAAGTTTTTGATCTCAAATTTCTGCTGTCAACCTATTTTAACTTGTAGGTGGTTTGCAACTATTTTTAAGGTAGCAGAATCCAGAGTCATTGATTCAGATGGCTCTTTCAAGGAAACCAACTTAGAAACTGGATATAAGCCATGCTGTTCTGATGGGAGTGGGAATGGGGGACTGAGTACAGGGACATTTTCCATAAGCTCTACTTTAAAAAACTTTTTATTAATTTTAAAAAACATTATTGTATTAACCCTTAACATGAGAGTTACCCTCTTGACATATTTGTAAGTGAACAATAGAGTTCTGCTAACTGTAGGTACAATGTTATATAGCACATCTCTAGAACTTACTCATCATGCATAACTGAAGCTTCTACAATCTCAACTTTTATTTTTAAATTTTGTTTATTTTTAACTTTTATCTTAGGTTCAGGGTACATGTGAAAGTTTGCTACACAGGTAAACTTGTGTTATGGGTGTTTGTTGTACAGATTGCTTTATCACCCAGGCATTAAACCTAGTGTTCCTATAGTTATTTTTTTCTAATCCTTTCCCTCCTCCCAACCTGCACCCTGAAGTAGACCCCAGTGTCTGTTCTCTTGTGTTCATGAGTTCTCATCACTTAGCTCTCACTTATAAATGAGAACATATGATACTTGGTTTTTCTTTTCCTGCATTAGTTTGCTAAGGATGATAGCCTCCAGCTTCATTCACATTCCTGCAAAAGACATGATCTCATTCTTTTTTATGGCTTCATAATATTCCATGGGATATATGTACCACATTTTCCTTACCCAAGCTGTCACTGAAGGGCATTTAGGTTGATTCCATGTCTTTGTTATCATGTGTTGCAATGAATATTCACTTATATGTGTCTTTATGGTAGGATGATTTATATTTCTCTGGGTATATACCCAGTCATAGGATTGCTGGGTCAAATGGTAATTCTGTTTTTAACTATTTGAGGGATCGCATACTGCTTTCCACAATGGTTGAATTAATTTACACTCCCACAAAGAGTGTGTAGGTGTTCCCTTATACAGAGGAAAGGGAACACTTATACACTCTTGGTGGAAGTGTAAATTAGTTCACACTTTTTTTTTTTTTTTTACTTTTTAACAATTTTTTGACTTCTTAATAGTAGCCATTCTGACTGGTGTGAGATGATATTGTGGTTTTTATTTGCATTTCTCTTATGATCAGTGATATTGAGCATTTTTCATATGCTTGTCGGCTGCATGTATATCTTTTGAAAAGTGTCTATTCATGTCCTTTGCATACTTTTAAATGAAGGTTGTTTGCTTTTCTTTTGTACATTTAAGTTCCTTATAGATGCTGGATATTAGACCTTTGTCAGGTGCATAGTCTGCAAATGTTTCCTCTCATTCTGTAGGTTGTCTGTTTACTCTGTTCATAGTTTTTTGTGCTTTGCAGAAGCTCTTAAGTTTAATTAGATCTCATTGTACTAGACCTAATTTTGCCTTTGGTTGCAATTGCTTTTGGTGTCTTTGTCATGAAATTTTTGCCCATGCCTATGTCCAAGATAGTATTGCCTAAGATATCTTCCAGGGTGTTTATAGTTTGGGATTTTACATCAAAGTCTTTAATTCATCTTGAGTTGATTTCATATATGGTATAAGGAAGGGGTCCTGTGTCAACATTCTGCATATGGCTAGCCGGTTATCCCAACACCATTTATTGAATAGGGAGTCTTTTTCCAATTGCTTGTTTTTGTCAGCTTCATAGAAGATCAGATGTTGTAGGTGTGTGGCCTTATTTCCAGGCTCTCTTCTCTGTTCCACTGGTCTATATTCTTGTTTTTGTACTGGTGCCATACTATTTTGGTTACTATAGCCCTGTGTTATAATTTGAAGTCGAGTAATGTGATGCCTCCAGCTTTGATCTTTTTGCTTAGAATTATCTTGGCTATTCAGGCTCTTTGGTTCCATATGAATTCTAAATTAGTTTTTTCCTAGTTCTGTGAAGAATGTCATTGGTAGTTTAATAGGAATATCATTGAATCTATAAATTGCTGTGGGCAGTATGGTCATTTAAATGATATTGATTCTTCCTATTCATGAGCATGGCACGTTTGTGCCTTCCCTGATTCCTTTGAGCAGTGTTTTGTAACTCTCATTGTAGAGATCTTTCACCTCCCTGGTTAGCTGTATTCCTTAGATATTTTATTCTTTTGGTGGCAATTGTGAATGGGATTGCCTTCCTGATTTGGCTCTTAGCTTGGCTGTTGTCAGTGAAGTGATTTTTGTACACTGATTTTGTGTTGTGAAACTCTGCTGAAGTTTTAGCAGCTGAAGGAGCATTTGGGCTGAAACTATGGAGCTTTGTAGACATAGAATCATGTTGTTTGCAAACAAGAATAATTTGACTTCCTCTCTTTCTATTTGGATGCCCTTCATTTCTTTCTTTTGCCTGATTCCTTTGGATAGAACGTCCAATATTATGTCGAATAGGAGTGGTGAGAGACAGCATCCTTGTCTTGTGCCGGTTTTCAAGGGGAATGCTACCAGCTTTTGCCCATTCGGTATGATGTTGGCTGTGGGTTTGTCATAGATGGCTCTTATTATTTTGATATATGTACTTTCAGTTCTTAGTTTATTGAGCATTTTTAACACAGAAGGATGATGAATTTTTTTTTTTTTTTTTTTTTTTTTTTTTTTTTTTTTTTTTGAGACGGAGTTTCGCTCTTGTTACCCAGGCTGGAGTGCAGTGGCGCGATCTCGGCTCACCGCAACCTCCGCCTCCTGGGTTCAGGCAATTCTCCTACCTCAGTCTCCTGAGTAGCTGGGATTACAGGCACGCACCACCATGCCCAGCTAATTTTTTGTATTTTTAGTAGAGACGGGGTTTCACCATGTTGACCAGGATGGTCTCGATCTCTTGACCTCGTGATCCACCCGCCTCGGCCTCCCAAAGTGCTGGGATTACAAGGATGATGAATTTTATCAAAAGCTTTTTCTGAATCTATTGAGATAATCATGTGGTTTTTGTCTTTGGTTCTGTTTATGTGATAAATCACATTTATTGTCCAATTATGTGGTCGATTTTAGAGTATGTGCCATGTGGCAATGAGAAGAATGTATATTCTGTTGTTTTTTGGGGAAGAGTTATGTAGAGGCCTATCAATCTCTTTGGTCCAATGTTGAGTTCAAGTCCTGAATATCTTTGTTAATTTTCTGCCTTGATGATCTGTTTAATACTGCCAGTGGAGGGCTGAAGTCTCCCACTGTTATTGTGTGGGAGTCTACATCTTTTTGTAGGGTTCTAAGGACTTGCTTTATGAATCTGGTGTTCCTGTGTTGGGTGCATATATATATATATATTTTTTTTTAAATTGCATTTTAGGTTTTGGGGTACATGTGATGAACATGCAAGATTGTTGCATAGGTACACACTTGGCAGTGTGGTTTGCTGCCTTCCGTCCCCTCACCTGTATCTGTCATTTCTCCCCATGCTATCTCTTCCCACCTCCCCACCCCCCTGCCCCTCCCCCATTTCCCCCCAACGGACCCCAGTGTGTAGTGCTCCCCTCCCTGTGTCCATGTGTTCTCATTGTTCAGCACCCACCTATGAGTGAGAATATACGGTGTTTGATTTTCTGATCTTGTGTCAGTTTGCTGAGAATGATGGTTTCCAGGTTCATCCACGTCCCTACAAAGGACGTGAACTCATCGTTTTTGATGGCTGCATAATATTCCATGGTGTATATGTACCACATTTTCCCTATCCAATCTATCATCGTTGGGCATTTGGGTTGGTTCCAGGTCTTTGCTATTGTAAACAGTGCTGCAATGAACATTCGTGTGCATGTGTCCTTGTAGTAGAATGATTTATAATCCTTTGGATATATACCCAGTAATGGGATTGCTGGGTCAAATGGGATTTCTATTTTTAGGTCCTTGAGGAATCGCCACACTGTCTTCCACAATGGTTGAATTAATTTACATTCCCACCAACAGTGTAAAAGTGTTCCTATTTCTCCACATCCTCTCCAGCATCTGTTGTTTCCCGATTTTTTAATGATCGCCATTCTAATTGGTGTGAGATGGTATCTCAGTGTGGTTTTGATTTGCATTTCTCTGATGACCAGTGATGATGACCATTTTTTCATGTTTGTTGGCCTCCTGTATGTCTTCTTTTGTAAAGTATCTCTTCATATCCTTCGCCCATTTTTGAATAGGCTTGTTTGTTTTTTTCTTGTAGATCTGCTTTAGTTCTTTGTAAATTCTGGATATCAGCCCTTGTCAGATGGGTAGGCTGCAAAAATTTTTTCCCATTCTGTTGGTTGCCGATTCACTCTACTGACTGTTTCTTTTGCCGTGCAGAAGCTGTGGAGTTTGATTAGGTCCCATTTGTCTATTTTGGCTTTTGTTGCCATTGCTTTTGGCGTTTTGGTCATGAAGTCCTTGCCTACACCTATGTCCTGAATGGTTTTGCCTAGATTTTCTTCTAAGGTTTTTATGGTAATAGGTCTGATGTTTAAGTCTTTAATCCATCTGGAGTTAATTTTGGTGTAAGGTGTCAGGAAGGGGTCCTGTTTCTGCTTTCTGCACATGGCTAGCCAGTTTTCCCAACACCATTTATTAAACAGGGAGTCCTTTCCCCATTGCTTGTTTTTGTCAGGTTTGTCGAAGATCAGATGGTTGTGGGTATGTTGTATTTCCTCTGAGACCTCTGTTCTGTTCCATTGGTCTATATCTCTGTTTTGGTACCAGTACCATGGGTGCATATATGTTTAGGACAGTTAGGTGTTCCTGTTGAATTGAACCTTTTACCATTATGTAATGGCCTTCTTTGTCTTTTTGATCTTTGTTGGTTTAAAGTCTGTTTTCATCTGAAACTAGAATCATACACTTTCTGTGTTCAATTTACTTGGTAGACTTTCCCCATCCCTTTATTTTGAGCCTATGGTGTCATTATGTGAGATGGGTCTCTTGAAGACAATATACCATTGGATCTTGCTTTTTTATCCAGCTTGCCACTCTGTGCCTTTTAAGTGGATTTAGCCCTCAAAATTAGCATTGGTATATGTGGATTTGAACCTGTCATTGTGTTGTTAGCTGGTTATTATGCTGGATTGTTTATGTGGTTGCTTTCTAGTGTCACTGGTCTGTATATTTAAGTGTGTTTTTGTGTTAGTTGATAGTGGTCTTTCCTTTCTACATCTAGTGCTCCTTTCAAGATCTCCTGTAAGGCAGGTTGGGTGGTAACAAACTCCCTCAGCATTTGCTTGTCTGAAAAAGATCTTATTTCTCCTTTGCTTAGAAAGCTTAGTTTGGCTGGATAAGAAATTCTGGGTTGAAGATTTTTTTTCTTTAAGAATGTTGAATATAGGCCTCTACTCTCTTCTGGCTTTAGGGTTTTAGCCGAGAGGTCTGCTGTTAGCCTGATGGGATTCCCTTTGTAGGTGTCCTGCCTTTTCTATCTAGTTGCCTTTAACATTCTTTCTTTCATTTAAACTTTGGAAAATCTGATGATTACATGTCTTAGGGATGATCTTCTTGTGTAGAGTCTTGCAGGGGTTCTCTGTATTTCCTGAATTTGATTGTTCGCCTCTCTAGCAAGGTTGGAGATGTTTTCATGGCCAATATCTTGAAGTATGTTTTCCAAGTTTTCTCTCTCCTTGTCCCTTTTAGAGATGCAGTGATTCATAGATTTGGCTTCTTGACATAATCTCTTACTTCGAAAGGTTTTGTTGATTTATTTTCATTCCTTTTTCTTTTCTTTTCTTTTTTTTTTTTTTTTTTGAGATGGAGTTTTGCTCTTTCACCAGGCTGGAGTGCAATGGCATGATCTTGGCTCACTGCAACCACTGCCTCCCAGGTTCAAGCAATTCTCCTGCCTCAGCACTCTGAGTAGCTGGGATTACAGGCACCTGCCACCACAAGTGGCTAATTTTTGTATTTTTAGTAGAGATGGGGTTTTGTCATGTTGGCTAGGCTGGTCTTGAACTCCTGACCTCAGGTGATCCACCTGCCTCAACCTCCCAAAGTGCTAGGATTACAGGCATGAGCCACCATGCCCAGCCCATTTCTTTTTATTTTTGTCTGATTGTCTTATTTCAGAGACCCAATCTTCACACTTTGAGATTCTTTCCTCAGCTTGGTCTATTCTGCTGTTAATACTTATGATTGTATTGTGAAATTCTTGCATTGTGTTGTGTTTTTCAGCTTTATTAGCTCCATTAGGGTCTGTTATATATGGGCTATTTTGTCCTTCATCTCCTGTATCATTTTATTGTGATTCTTAGTTTCTTTGGATTGGGTTTTGCAGTTCTCCTGAATTTCAGTGATCTCATTCCTATCCATATTCTGAGTTCTATTTCTGTCATTTCAGTTTCAGCTTGGTTAAGAACTCTTGCTGGAGAACTGGTGCAGTCATTTGGAGGATATACAACACTCTGGACATTTGAGTTACCGGAATTCTTGCATTGGTTCTTTCTCATCTCTGCATGTCAGTGTTCCTTTAACTGCAGTGTAGATTGAGTATAACCAATGAACTTCTTTTCTGATTGTTTTCACAGGGCCAAGGCTTTGTGCAGGATCTTTGAAGCTGACTTCTTGGCTCTAATTTCAGAGGGGGTTATGTTAGTAAGGTACTTTTGGTGTTGAAGCTTTGGGGTGTGATCCAGTAGGTGGTGTGCAGGCATACTGGTCAGTTGATAGTGTCTTGCTTGGTTGTGTGGCTCCCCTATATTTCCTCACAGTTGCAGTTGTGTTCCCTCTCAATGCTTTGAAAGTGTGGGCTCCTCTTTCTCTTGAGTGCTGGCTGTAGGTCATGACTTGACACTCCTGAGCTGCGCCCTGCATCTTGGGGGCAATCTCAGGGCTTATGTTCCTTCCTTGATTTGGAGGAAGCAGAGAAAGGGATCTTAGCAGTGGTCGTGCCAAAGGTCTTTTGCTTGTCTCCTGGGGGCTCCACCCCAGAAAGATGCAGGTCAGCAGTTGCTCAGTGCAATCAGTTCAGGATGAAGGATCTGTGCTGTGAGCCCAAGCTGGGGGTTCCCTGTGTGGTGATGAGCAAAGGTGGCTGGGTGGTACCCAGGGGAGCTGGACTGGCTTCCTCTCCTTGGGTTGGCTGCAGCTTGTTGGAGGTGTGGATAAGGCTCTCAGGGCCTTTGCTCCTCCATTAGTCTGAGGGTAGCAGGGGTAGTTCCACTGCAGGGGCAGGGCAGAGGCTTTCAGTTGCCCTTGGCAGCTTTGTACAGAGAGTTGCTAAGCTGCTACTGGCTTGATAGCCCCAGTGGGTGGTGGGTGGAGGCCCAGGCATGGAGGATCTGCCTGTGAGGAGATATGGAAATGGGCACACATGTAACAGTCTGGCCATTTTTATGTAAGGCTGATGTAGCATGCTGGGGGTCCACTCCAGTCTCTAGTCACCTCAGATTTTCCAGGATCTGGAATAATCAAGAGTGAAGGATGCAAAATAGCAAAGATGGTGGCCTGCCCCTCCCTCTGGGAGCTCTGTCCCAGGGAAGTACAGAATTGTTGCAGGCCTGAAATCACCAGCAGAAGGCAGCTAAAGACCCTAGTTAGGAGGTCCTCACCCAGTAAGGAGGAATGGGATCAGGGAACCACTTAAAAAAAACAGTTTGGCCATGTTTTTGTAGAGCAGCTGTGCCATGCTGGGGACCTGCTCCAGCCCCCAGTTGCTGTGGTCTCTCCAAAGCCCAAAGGGTGGAATGACTAATTTGCCCAAACAGCAAAGATGGTAGCCCTCCCTTCCCTCTGTGAGCTCTATCTCATGGAAGTTTGAGTCCTTCTATCAGCCAGAAAACCCCAGCAAATGTAGCTAAAGGCCCTGGTTGGAGGTCTCTCCTGGTGAGAAGTGGGATTGGGGACTTGCTTTAAAAAGCAGTCTGGCCTTGTTGTCATAGAACAGCTTTGCTGTGCTGGGGTCTGCTTCAGTTCCCGGCCACCTTGGACTCCTTAAAGCCTGAAGGCTAGATTGGCTAAGTAGTCCAAACAGCAAAGATGGCGTCTCACTCCTCCCGAGGGAATCTCTGTCTCAGGGAGGTATCATGTTGCTACTGGTGGCTGGCTGGAATTCCAAGCCAGTGGGTCTTATCCTGTGATGTGTTGTGGAAGTGGGGCCTGCAGTCTTTCATTGATCAGCTTCCTAGATTCAGCCTCTTACCTGGGGTTATCTAGTGGGGGGATAGTCTAACCTCCTAATTTGCTGGAGTTGCAATTGCTTTTGCCAGGAAGCCCAGGTGTCTAAGCCTACCAGATCTCTGCGAATGCCTGAGTGGCTGCTTTGCAAGATTCCACGTAGCTTTGTGTCAGACTGAAGGCCCTGGTGGAGTGAGGGGATTCAGGAGGGGATCTCCTGATGCAGGGGTTGCAGAGATCTTTCTCCATGAGAGATACATGGGTTTCCTGGGTCACTCATTCACTCACTGCTTCCCTGGGTGAAGGAGGTGCTCCTAGCTCCGTGTTGCTCCTGGGTGGGCCATTGTCCTGTCCTGCTTTTCTCTGTTCTCTGTGGGTCAGGTTGTTTCCTTGATCAGTCCTAATTTCTGTACCTGAACGTTTCATTTGAAGGTGCTGTATTTACTTGCCCCTCTGTTTTTCTCCATGAGAGTGGCGCACACTAACTGCTTCTAGTTGGCTGTCTTCAAGCTTAATTTTTAAATCCAATCATTTACTTGACTGTCCCATTTTTTTTTTTTTTTTTTTTTGAGACGGAGTTTCGCTCTTGTTACCCAGGCTGGAGTGCAATGGCGCGATCTCGGCTCACCGCAACCTCCGCCCCCTGGGTTCAGGCAATTCTCCTGCCTCAGCCTCCCGAGTAGCTGGGATTACAGGCACGCACCACCGTGCCCAGCTAATTTTTTGTATTTTTAGTAGAGACGGGGTTTCACCATGTTGACCAGGATGGTCTCGATCTCTCGACCTTGTGATCCACCCGCCTCGGCCTCCCAAAGTGCTGGGATTACAGGCTTGAGCCACCGCGCCCGGCCCTTGACTGTCCCATTTTTATGTCTTATATGCATCTCAGAGCAAATCTTTTGATTCTTTGCCCCTAAAGCTGATTCTTCCTCTAATCTTTCCCATTTCATAAAATGGTCCCACCATTACCCCATAGTTCAATGTCCAGTCCAGGATTTGTTTTTGATTCGTTTTTTATAGCCCTCTACATCTAGCAAGTCTTGTCAGTTGATCCTTAAATCTGTCCACTTCTGATCATCTCCACCGCTACCTCCCATTTCAAGCCATCATTACTGGTGGGTGATATCAGTGCCCAGTTGTTCCAGCCAACTTCCCACTGCCAGTACTTAATGTCTTGGTGCCTGAGGGCTGCTCTCCTCCCATCTTGAAAGATCACTCTGCCTACCTGCTATTGGCTGGAAGTGTTGGGGAATTAGTATCCCCTGCCCCTCCTAACAGCAACCTCATTCAATGACTTTTGGGAGTTGGTGTGTGAATACCCCAGCTGCCTTGCCTTTCAGGTAGAGCGAGTCTGAGGTGTGCTTGGAGCCATTTTTCCAAATTTATCTGCAGGACTAAGCTCTGGTCACTCACTATAGTAGCTGGGGTAATAATATTCTTTGTTGCTTGCCTTCCCTTTCCTATAACACTTCCTCCCACTTCTGTCAAGGTATTTCCTGCAATTCTTAAATACACTAATTGCACTTGAATCCTTGTCTCAGGGTTTGCTTCTGGGAGAACCCAAACTAAGACTCCAGTTTACTGAAATAGCCTATTATCCCCCTATAAATCTTTTTCTGCACATTAGCCAGACTGAAATTCTAAAAATGTAAAGTGGATCATATCGCCTCTGCTTGGTTCCCACTCAGCTTAAATTAATATCCCAAATCCCTAATATAGCTCAACATAGTACAGACTCTGGCCTCATTTCATATCATTCATTCCCTCTTTCATTTCACTGCAGCTATACTCAGTTATTGCCTACATCTTGAACTTACCAACTCGCTCCTATCTAAGGTCATTTGTACTTGTTCCTTCTGCCCGGCACATTCGGACTCCAGAAACTCAGGGGTTGAGCTGCCTTTTAAAATTTCAATCCTAGATCAAATGTCACCTCCTCTGAGAAGTCATTCCAAAGTAGCTGAAACCTCCCCCATTACAACTGTTTGAAATTATCTTGATATCTATGTATTTACTTGTTGTTTGCCTCACCCTTCTATAGGACCCCTGTTATAACAGGAATCTTGTATGTCTTGTTCTTATTTTGTCCTCAGCACCTAGAATAGCAACAGGTCTTACCACTTAGCAGGAAATATATATTTACTTATTTATTGAATGAAGATATGTAAGGTATAATTACCTTTAATTATGTCAAAGGATTATATATTAATACTTATTTATATTATTATAACTATTTGCAACTTATTGATAACAAAAATACAATTAAATGATCACTATTAATGAAGAGATTTATCTACAAAATAATTATTGTGTCAGAGATGTGCCAGGTACTGTACCAGACATTAAAAATACAAGATGAAAAAGATATTCTCTGCTCTTTCATGGAGTAATTGATGACAGAATCTAAAATAGAAAACTGAAAGAGTAGGTTGTCTTATGTGTTATGAGGACAGCAGCAACCACCGCCCTCTGCAGGTGCTTGTGTACTGCAGTGAGCCCTCTGCAGGATTTCACAGAGAGTCTGGGATGCTTACGGCACTCGCAGGGACCCTTGGAGGGCTCTTCAGGTCTACAGGTGGGATGTGAGCCATAATTTGAGAAATAGTGGTCAGAACCAAATTTGTTTATGACCTGGAATAAAGCTATTTGTATCCTTTAAAAAAATCCTCTATATCTGTCATAGGATTTCTCCCATTTTACTCCAGGAGAAACGGAAGCTTCAGAGTACCATCACCATGCTCATTCTCTAAACATCCTTGGTAGCAAGTAACTGTTTTCTATTCTGAGTGTATGGAGAATTCCACATTGTAATCCCCACCCTAGCAGATGGATAGTATTATGTCACACACTTGCGGCAGACTAGCTATACTGATCCAGTCAACGTATAGATGTTATAGTTCATGGATTTAAAAATGTACATTTTTTCCCACATTTATCATCTTTGAAGTTGGGATATAACTTATTGGTATGTCATAGTTTAAATCAGAAATGCTTTTTTCTTAATACTACATATAATTATGTTTTGTAATTGATGGCATCTTATATTAGATAAATAGAATAAAATATCCTATAGCATTCTTGGTTGAGGAGAAGCAACTAGAATGCCTTTTTCTAATTTTTCTCCATTATACATGAAATATTTTGCATTATCAGGAGGAAGGCAATTGTCTGAAGGGAAGAAAGAAAATTAAGAGGAAGATGGGGTGCTGGCCTTGTTGCTGCCCCTCCACTGGCCAAGGAATGACAGTGTGCTTACCTGGCTGTTCTTCTCTGCGTATCCCCTTGAACCTTTTCCTTCCTTCTCTCAATTTTAAAATGTTATGTCTCTTGTCTCCCAGTCCCTCAGAATTAGTCAATCTGAGTGATAATTCTATGAGAAACTTCCATAGCAGTGAATCATGATGACTTCATGCTTTATCATTTTCTCTTCCTTCTCCTGTATCTTGTGCATTTTAAGTGTCTTACTGGAGTCATAATGCCTCAGTCCAAAAGAGAAACTTCCATGGTTGAAATTATGGTATCTGTGACAAGCTCGCAGAAGTCATGTTTTAAGTTTATAGTTCCCTAAATCAAACACCACTTAGTAGAGCAGCTACAATTTTCATACTATTTTGCAGTTTACAAAACAGACATTGAAAACATTTTCTTATGAAAGCCTCATTAAAACTTTCTGAAGAACGTGAGGCAGACTTTATCAACATTTTTTAGATGAAGAAGCAGATGTCCAGAGAAATGAAGCAAGTTAGTAAGGAAACCCAGGTGATGAGCAGAGGAGGTAGGATCAGATTCCAGGTATTATGATTCTGGAGGCATTGTTCCTCTTTTTTAGAAAGAGATCCCTGTTTGCAACTTTTTCCCTTGCCTATGAGTCGGTGAGCCTCAAAGAAGGTGAAGTTATTCAAGGCCCGGAAGGCCATGTCAGAGGTGTTGGTCTTTACTCTGGGAGTCCCGAGAAGTCATTGAAATAATTTAAGCAGGAGAATAAGATGAACAGGTTATTGTTTGTCTACTTGTTAAAGAGCTGTCTGCGTACAGAGGGGAGAATGAATTTTAGGAAGGCAGGAACGGAAACATTTAGAAGGTTATTGCAGTAGTTTAGGGAAGAGATGGTTGTTCTTGGTCCAGGAAGATTACAGTGGATGGGAGAGTACGTGGAGGGAATTTGGGGATGATGGTGGCTAAAGTATGTATCCTACCCTACAGCCTTTTTGCCCTAGCTTAAATCCAACTACCAGCTGAAGGTCTGTGCTCTGTAGGATTCTGGGAGTAGCGCTCAGCCTTCTGGCCAAGATAGGAACCTTGAGATAGGAGAAAGCCCTGGAGCAAAACTTATTTATTACAGGGAGCTTAAGCCATGGAGATCCATGGCCGATGTGGTTCTAGGAATACCTGTTGGCCACCCTGTTCCTGAGGAGCTGAGTTAAGACTGCAGCATGGGTGGAGTCTACCCCTACCCCTTAGAGCTGTGGTCTTTGTTGCTGAGGAGATAGAGAGCAGAGAGACTTCCTCCAGAGGTTTCATCAGGGGAGAGGCAACCGGCAACCTGCCACCTGGGTTTGCCCCTAGGGTCAGAGGCTGTTGTTCTTTTTAATGTTCCCAAGTTCATTGCCATTTTTGATAGCTTAACCTGGGTTGCAGAATCAAGAGTTCCCAGAGGAAAATTCAGTGCACCTAGGGGTTTTCAATAGCCACAGAGAGCAATGACAACACCCAGACAGGTAACTCCTTTGAATACAACTGCTAGAGGAGACAGGCATTGGTCTTATTTTTAAAAAGTAATATAAGTACTTAAGGAACATCATATAGTATTAAAAAATACTTCTTAGAAGGAGAAAACAAAACAAAAACAGCCATAATTTTTACATTTTAAAATCAGGGAGAGGATGATCATATTGAAAACCTTGTTAAAGACCTGGAAGTTCAAGTGAAAGAAGTATCTTAGAGCGAGGATCAGAAATACAAAGAGACAGAAATCATGAGGAAAAAAATGAGGTGTGAAGAACAGATCCTGGAGGCCTGAGATGTGAATAACAGGAGTGCAGAGAAGGTAGACTCCAGGAGAGTTTGATGACAGATGTAAGTGGGAGTTGGTGGATAAGAAATGCCAAGGATGACTCCAGTGCTTCTGGTTTGGGCAGTTGGGTAGAAGGTAGTACCACTGCCTGAAATAGACCATCCTGGAAGATAAGTGGGTTGTGGGGCAAAGAGGGCAGGTGCGGAGTGATGAGCTCAGCTGTGTTGAACTTGAAATGCTCACAGACCTAGAAGTGGAGACATCGAATGGCTGTTTCAATGTAGTTCTAGAGTTCAGAGCAGAGATACCTGGCTGGAGATACAGAATGGCAAACCACCAATCTCTAGTGTTCCTGAAATAAAGGGCATAGATAAGAGAGTACCTGAAGTGTGAGGCAACAAAACAAACCCGCAACCTTGGAGAGGTGAAACAAGTCACCATGGCACATGTTTACCTATGTAACAAACCTTCCTGCATGTGTACCCCAGAACTTAAAATAAAAATTAAAAATTAACCAGTAAACAAAAAAGACCCCAAAATTGTACAGACAAAGGTGGCAGTGTGACCAATCTCTTCCTTCCTTTTCCCTTTTCTCTCCTACTCTTGATTCCACACTTTGCTTTACATGTCCTTTCTTATTACGTGATGTGAGACTTGCTGGGGAAAGAAAGAGCAAGAAGAAAAGAAAAGAGGAGAAAAAAGAATATAAGGAAGAATAGTGGGAGGGATGTACCCTAAAATGGGGATGCAGTGGTAAATCTGCCCTCTGATCACCAGCGCAGAGGGGTGATCCAGGACAGTGCAGTCTCTCATGGTGCCTCAGTGAGGCACCATGGCTACCCCTCCTGAGACATAAAAGGAAAAGTAGAACTAGCATCTGCTGAGCAACTGCTTTATTGGACATGCTCTTTAACACTCATTCTTTTATTTAATTTCCTTTAACGATCTCATTATAGAAAGAAAGTGAAACTCAGAAAGGTTGAGAAAGTTCCCCCAAGTTCACAGTAGGAAAGCAACAGGGTTAAATGAATCTGTGCATCTCTGAAGCCCTTGCTTTTCCTGCTGTGCCCTAGAGCATCTGTACTAGAGGCGGCAGGCAGCAGATTTAGATATGGACCCACATGACTTTATTTGTATTTTCCCTGGGCTTTTGTTATCTCAGGACATTCAAAGATTTACACTCTCTCTTCTACCAAAGTTAAGTATACACTGCCAGCTTGACCTTTCAATCTTGGCTGCTCTTTGCTTCTCTCAAGTTACCAGCCAGCTCAGAAAAAGGGAGAAAAATGAACTCTTATTCTTTCTGGAAGTCGAATGGTTGCTTCTACCTAGAAAGCCAGTCTTCTGTGGATTAAAGTCTTTCATCAACTATTAGCTGGATCCTAAGTCATTGATAAGAGGGACAACCCCTCAATTCATTGATTGACATCTTGAGAGTTTATCAACATTAAAAAATAAAAGCAGCAACGTCTGAGACAATAGTCAGCATTTATTCAATCTAAGAGAAGAAGGAGTTCTTGTTTTCAACTTAGAAAAATCCTCATATTGTCAGAATTAAGATAAGTGACATTTCTTCTAACTTATATGTGTAAAAGCAACACCAACAGGGTCTCTTGCATGTAAAGCACACTGTATTTTGTACCGAAGACTCAACAAAGTAGCATGTTAAGTTCTAGATTTCTCATGATCTTCTACATTTTAAATGTTCACTTATGTGGTCCCCCTCAATGCAATTTGTGGAAATTTTATCATTTTTTAAAATTTAAGAGACTCTGGTTATTATAGGGATATCCCTGTAGGTCTCCTTAAGGACTTGACAATTATGTCAGGGTGACTGAGCATGCATAATATGCACTAGGCAATTCATTCCCCCCGCTTTTTTTTTTTTTTTTTTTTTTTTTGAGATGGAGTCTTGCTCTGTTGCTTAGGCTGGAGTGCAGTGACATGATCTCCGCTCACTGCAACCGCTGCTTGCCTCCTGGGTTCCAGTGATTCTCCAGCCTAAGCCTCCTGAGTAGCTGGGACTACAGGCACAGACCACCATGCTTGGCTAAGTTTTGTATTTTTATTAGAGATAGGGTTTTACCACGTTGGCCAGGCTGGTCTCAAATTCCTGACCTCTAGTGATCCACCCACCTTGGCTTCCCAAAGTGAAGATTGCTGGGATTACAGGAATGAGCCACTGCACCTGGCCTGCACTAGGCAAATCTATTAAGTTCAGCAAACATTTAGGGAATGATGGTTAGCCATCATAACACACATGTGTGTGTTATGCCCAAAAGTTAAAGAGGAAAATACCATGTTGCTGCTCTGCTTACAGCTCTACAGGGAGCAACAGGCAAAGAAATAAAAGCTGAGCTTGTAAGAAAAGATGAAAGACTGAATATATAGATTATATGTAGATGTATCTCCTCTCTCTGTAAGATCTTTTAAAATAATAGTAAAATAATAAAAAGTTATTATCTCTCTATAATGAAGAGAATGAGAAATTTCAGCAAATTTCTTGAAGATACGTGAAATGGTGGTACCCGGTGAAGTAGAGGAAAGGATTGGCTACAATTAAGGAGAAAACTTGTGTTATGTCAAGTTAAATTTAAAGCTAAAACAAGACCTAGGAACTGAAGACATCAGGCATAATGGAGGGTGAAGTGGTATGTGGGGTTATAAAGAGAGGCAATAACTGGAACTATATATGGACAGTCGACATTTCCCTCACTCCTAAACACTAACATTGAGGCATTCCTCCCACCATCAACTTACGCAAACCAACAAGCAAACCACACACACACACACACACACACACACACACACACACACACACACACAAGGGGGATTGTATTTAAGGAAACTAAATGAATTATATGGCAGACAAATAAAGCAAGTTCAACATCTGACTAATAATCCTGCAAAAAGAAAGTAGAGCCGTTTTGGCTTTCTGAGCAGCACTGTGGTGGTTGATAAAAACAAGGGTCTTAATGAAAGGTGGTAAAAAGGGAGCCAAGAAGAAGATGGCTGATCCATTTCTAAGAAAGAAAGATGGGTCTGATGTGAAAGCAACTGCTATGTTTAATATGAGAAACATTGGAAAGCCGCTAGTGACCAGGGCCCAAGGAATCAAAGTTGTATCTGATGGCCTCAAGGGTCGTATGTTTGAAGTGAGTCTTGCTGATTTGCAGAATGATGAAGTCGCATTTAGAAAATTCAAGATGACTACTGAAGATGTTCAGGGCAAAAACTGCCTAACTTCCCTGGCACGGATCTTACCTGTGACAAAATGTGTCCCATGGTCAAAAAATGGCAGCCAATGATTGAAGCTCATATCAATGTCAAGGCTACTGATGGCTACTCGTTTAATCTGTTGTGTTGGTTTTACTAAAAATGTGGCAATCAGATATGGAAGAGCTCTTATGCTCGGCACCAACAGGTCTGACAGATCCAGAAGAAGATTTGGAAATCATGACACAAGAGGTGCAGACAGAAGTTGTCAATTAATTGATTCAATAATTGAAGCAATAAATTGCTTCGTCCAGACAGTATTGGAAAAGACACAGAAAAGCCTCGCTAATCTCCTTATCCTCTCCTTGATGTCCTCGATAGAAAAGCAAAAATGCTGAAAAAGCCTAAGTGTGAATTGAGAAGACTCATGGAGTTTCATGGTGAAGGTAGTAGTTCGGGAAAAGCTACTGGGGATGAGACAGTTGCTAAAGTTGAATGAGCTGATAGGTATGAACCACTAGTCCAAGATAAAAGGTCCTATTTGTGAAAAAAAAGTAGAGAAAATAGAGGAGAGAAAATTGTCCAAGAAGTAAAAGAAGTAAATTCCTAGAACCGAAGAGCAAAGTTTTCATACTGAAAGAGCAGGCACATTCCCAATGTAACAAATGCAGTGTGACTCAAAGCTTGATGTATCATCATGAAATGCTACACCCAAGAAGGAAATTCCTAAAGGCTTCCAAGGAGAAAAACAAAAATAAAGTGTCCACAAAGAAACAATACACAGGTTGGCACTGGACTTAGCAGTAGCAGCATTGGATGTTGGTAGACCACGGAGAAACATCAACAAGGTTTTGAGGGGGAAAAATTTAAATTTCTACACCTAGACTGACTAATAGTCAGATGTGAGGGTAGAATTATTTTTAGACTGGGACTAGAAAATTTTATCTCCCATGCACCTTTCTCAGGAAGTTGCTTGAGAATGTACTACATCTAAATGAAGGACTAAGCTGAGAAAGAGAAATAAGATCCAGGATGCGGAGGATCCAATCCAGGAAAGTGGCAAAGTCCAACAAGCAGTCCTGGAGTCTGGCTCAGGAAATTGGACTGGGACAGGCCTGTCCAGGAGAAGAGTTGCAACTGTTTAGTATGATTGAGAAATTTTTTATTTTTAGCATCTTTTCCAATGCATTAGTGGTTTAGCTGGATCCCAGAAGTTAGTTTTGACACACAGAATTTTTTTTTATTATTTAAGCTGTATTCTAATTTATATTGTGATTTCTTTGTTAGATGGTGTATTTCTTAATTTATTGGTGTATTTCTTAATTTATTTCTTAATTTCTTAATGTAGATGGTGTATTTCTTAATTTCTAAACATATGGGGCATCTACTAATCTTTTTCTTATTGATTTCTGGCTTAATTGCATTGTGGTTAAATATACTTGGTTTGATTTCTGTCCTTTGGAATTTGTTGAGATTTGCTTTATAGTGCAGCATATGGTTAATTTTTTTTTAAAGTGTTCTGAGTGGGCTTGAAAAGAATGTGTAATTTGCAGTTGCTGGGTGCAGTGTGCTAAATATGTCAATTAGGATAGGTTTGTTACACATGTTATTCAAATTTTCTGTATCCTTACTGATTTTTGCCTGCTTGTTTTATCAATTTCTGAGAGAGGTGTATTTAAATCTCCCACTGTTTTTATAGATTTGTTTATTTTTTAGTAGTTCTGTCAGATTTTGCTTCATTTATTTTGATACTACATTATTAAGTACATAAAAATTTTAAAGTGTTATGTCTTCCTGGTAAATTAAGTCTTTTATCATAATGAAGCATCCTCTTAATCTCTAGCAGAAGGTTTTTTTGCCTTTCGCTCTGTGATAGAACTTACCAGCCTTCTTTAAGGTAGCTTTTGTATGGCTTTTTTTTTTTTTTTTTTTTTTTTTTTTTTTTTTTCTGTCAACCTGTTTCCAGTTCTACATGTATCTCCTGTGAAGAGCACATGGTTGTGTTTTGTTTTTATGTCCAGGTGAATAATCTTTGCTTTTAATTGGAGCATTAAGTCTAGATACATTTAATATAGCCATTGATTCGTGTGGGTTTAAATCTGTCACCTTACTCTGTGCCTTTTAGATTGATTTTGAAAAAGTATTTCCTTCTTCTATTAGCTTTGAAGTTATATACTCTAATTATTCTTTCATTGATTACCTAAGAGATAACTGACTTATCACAGTTCACCATCAGTTGAAACTTTTACCGTCTCCCCAGAAAATGCAAAGATCTAAGGTACTTAAACTTCATTTTTCCTCTTCTGACTTATGTCATTATTGTCGTGTATTTTAGCTTAAATATTTTAAACTCCAATGACATATTTATTATTGGTTTATATAGCCAACATTGCACACATATTTTCCCTTTTCATTTCTCTTCATTTCTTTCCACATCTGTGTCATTTTATCTGGAATAATTTTTCTCCCACTTGAAACACTCACTTTAAGGTTTTCTTTAAGGCAGATCTGGTTGTGACAAACTCTCTTGGTTTTGTTTGTCTGGAAATGCTTTTATTCTAAATTTGCTTATATTTGCTGCTTCTAGTGAGAATTGTCATTTGCTTCTTTGAGGCACCTGGAGGCCTCAGCAATCAGGGTCACCTTAAGCCTGTTTCAGTGGTTGAGTAGATTGGAAGTTGAGCTGGCCACTGCAAAGGCTGGTACACCCCTGGTTTATCCTCACAGCATTTCAGGGTTCCAGACAAAAACAGGAGGAGTTTATTAGGTTTTCCTCATAAATTTTGTCCCTCTTCTACCTGGAGGATTTCAAAAATTCTGAAATTAGCAAATATACCTAAGGGAAAGATGTTGGTCTCACTTCTCTATATTTCCAATTTTCTAGGTATTAGCTTGGTGATTTTTCACTATCCTGTTAGCTCTCCAGTATTTTCAGATGACTTCTTCCCTTCTTTTTTCTCTCAGCTCCTTTGTCCCTCCTCTTTCTTTCTTTCCTCCTTTTCTTCTTTCCCTCCTTTCTTTATTCTCCCTTCCTCCCTCCCCTCTCTTCCTCCTTCCTTCCTTCCCTCTCTTTCTTCCCCCTTCATTCCCTCCTTCCTCCTTTCTTCCCTTCTTTCCTTTCCTTCCCCTCTTCCCTCCTTTGCACCTTCCTCTTTTCTTTCATTTTTTCTTTCTCTCCTTCCTCCCTTCTTCCCTACCCTCCTTCTTCCCTCCTCCTCCTCCTCCTCCTCCTCCTTCCTTCCACCCCTTTTTCTTCCTCCCTCCTGCCTCTTCTCCTTCTTCCCTCTCTCCCTTTCTCCCTCCCACACTCTCCATCCTTCCAGGCCCCATGATGACGAAGTACACATAAAGGAGCTGAGGGGTTCCCAGTTTAGTGGGAGAGACGTTATACAGTTATATCTGCCGGCACAAGTTAATTTCTGTATGAGGTGTTTCCAGTGTAAAACAATCACCATAATCTGGTGTTATAATAAGGATAAAAAATGAGTAGGAGTGGAAAGGAAGGGATGGAATTCCCTCTAAGGTCATTAGGGAAAGTTTTGTGAGAAAAGTTTTAATGCATAAAGGAGTGTTTTTCAAGCCAACTGAAAAATTTTCTCAGATACAGAAAACCTAATTCTCCAGGAGTGTTCTATAATTGAAACAACTTAAAACAACAGATGCTTTTGTAGGGATCATTTCAATGTAATGAAGATTGCTTGAGCTCCCAGATGTTTGTTAGCACTGTGCTAGGCACAATTGTTACCTTGAGAAACTTATGGTCTTGGGTGACAAACCCATAGGAGGTAAGTACATATGACAGAATGATTGTTGACAAGACATATGTTTTGTTGTACTGAATTATTCTCTACAGAGAAATATTTGTCCCTGAAACAGAGAAGTTCAGGTACTGAAAACCATTTACAACAGGAAGCAGAAAGTTTTATTATGCAGAATACAGCAAAGTCCTGATGCTCACATGGTGCACATGATGAGACCTTTTAAATTTTCTTTTAGAACATTCTCATTTATCTTTCCATGATCCTCATCCTTCTTATGAGAAAAAAGAGAATAAATCTCTTATTTTAAAACTGATTTCATCTAAACAATTTAAGATGGGTCTTTTCAAAATATAAAATTGGAGCCATAGGATGACAGATGTGTGCCTAACTGTGAGATCAAACACCCAGTGTCTTTCCCCTAGTCAGAGGGGCTGATCCTCCTGGTCCAGCTTCAAGACCAAAGTTCAACCCAGATTAAAACGTGGAAGAGAAAGTTTCAAAGTCCCAGCCCTGACATTTACTGGATCTATGACCTTGGGCAAGTCATGTGTGTGGCACCCCCCTCCCCCACTTGACAGGAGATATTCAGCAAACGTTGAACCAATTATCTTTGTCTTATTTTCTATACCTGAAAAATGTGAGTGGATGCTGTTGTGAGAATATAGTATATGAGATAACGCAGGTGACAAACCTTTGTAAATGGGGAGGATTGACTGGCACACATATGTGATCATATCAATGCTGAGTTGATTTTCTTAACCCTAAACTGGGTATAAGATTCATGGTTAAAGTAAGGCTTTATGTGTGTCTGTGTGTGTGTGTGTGTGTGTGTGTGTGAGAGAGAGAGAGAGAGAGAGAGAGAGAGAGAGAGAGAGAGAGAGAGATGGTTAACCTCAGCGAGGTCATGCTGTCTTTTGATGACAGGATATTGGAGGAAATAGGATACTCTTTAGAGTCAAATGAGAGGAGTGGAAAACAAATCATCTCCACTGGCAATACTAGTGAGGACTAATGAAAAACAAGGGCTGTTTTTTATCCAGTGATCATATTTTCTTCCTGAGCCTAACCTAATTGTATTATTGAATGTTCTGGAGCCCTCCTCACTTATTAAACTATTATAATCCTCTACTTACGGGTTTCAAGATATCATTATGGTCTCGTCCCCCTAATGAAATGAGAGGTTTTAACTGAGTTAGCCCATCAACAGTCCCTGATGAAGCCTGACAGATCTCTTTTTGGACTAAATAGACTTGATAATAATAATGCCAGGGCCACATTCTTTCTCTAAACTCACTTTCCTGAGCTGGGTGAGTGATCAGGAAGCATTTATAATATCTTCAGGGTCAGAATGGAATTAGTACGACTATGTGTCCACTTCCTAGAGACCTGTACAGAATCTCACACTCTTGAAAAATTCCTTGTGTGGACTGAACTGCAAGATTTGGCCTTCTGAGTAGGTGGGTTTTGAGGGTCAGATCTGAAGAAGGGCAGCAGAGAGGAGATGGAGCAGCCCCTTCTTGGAGTTCTCCTGGGAGATGTATGCAGGTGGCTATAACACTATGTAGTTGGTGGGAAGAAAGTTCCTTTTGTGAAGGGAAGGTCCTGATTTTGGTCACTTACTGGAGTCCCTGATGAAAGAGGCCATTTATCAGAGTCAGCATCTTAATCTGGCTGGGAAGGCTGATAGACTTCCAAATCTTGGGTCAGGAGAGGGCAAACTGGGGTGGGTGGCACTTAAATGCCCTGAGTGATGAGGTCACAGATGGATTTTGAGGGTGGACGTGGCAAAAGTGGCTGGAGCAAGAAAGGCCCAGCAGGCAGGTGCTATTAAGGTGCTATGCGGTGGCAGGAGAGATTGTTGAATCTACCACGTAGGCTTCTCCTTCCAAAATTCACTCCACTTCCACAGATGCCAATGCTTCCCAGAGGTTCATAGAACCAAAAAGAACCTGCACTCCAACTGTTGATGATACTGATGAAGTGTCCTTCATTGTCTATTGAATCAATATGGTCATTCTTCTTTAACAGAATATAAAGACTTACTAAGCACATTCTACCTTTCAGACATTCTGCTAAAGGTTTTTTGTGTATTGTCTTTTATATTTATTTCAGTCCCTTTGAGTTAATTTACTATTTATGGATAAGGAAACTGAGGCTCAGAATAGTTGAGTAACTTGCCCTCTGTCACACATCTCATTTCTACTTGACAGTGAAAAGGCCCATTATTCATGTATTCAATCCATGAATTCTCCTTGAGTTGCTTACTATGTGCAAGCCAGAAGTTACTAGAAGCTCACCACCCTGTTTCTTTTGGATTTGGCTTCATTTCTTTATAATTTGCTCACCTAACTTAAAAGCTCCTGGACAAATCCTTAATAATATTATCTTGAAAAGCTTCCAGGGAAGAAAGTTTTTAAGGTTTTCTTGGTAACCTAAGTTTCCTAGAACTTCTAGGGATTTCTTAAAGGCTAACCTATGACCATTTTGCTACAGTTGAAACCAGCTCCTTATGATCTGTGGGGAACAGCCAGAGCGGGAGGGAAGTCTTTGAGAACAACTTGTCCTAGGAGGAAGGTAAATGTTGACAATGAGATGGAGCCACAGGGTCAAAGGATATTAGAGCTAACGGGAACCTCAACAGACAAAGACTCTAACTCCCCCACTTTCCAGGAAAGAAAATGAGCTGGGGAAGAATGAACCATTCCCCCAAATCATGGAGCTGTGTCATGGCAGAGCTAGAACCAGTGTTTTGGGCTGCTTATTTCCAGGGAGGCAGAGCACGTGGGAGAAACAGCCAGAGCTTTGAAGGCAGGCAGGTCAGGATTCAAACCCTTGTTCTACATTTCCTAGCTGTGGAATTGGGCAGGCTTTTCAATTGTATAATTTTGTGCCTTGGTTTACTCATCTGTGAAGCGGGCCTAGTAAATGAGATACTGTATGTGAGTCCCTCCAGCACAGTAGGGGCTCAGTATTTCTTTCCCTACCCAGGACCCAATGTTTTTGTTGATTGTATTCATGATGTACAACTCACATCAAAATGTAGTGACTTGAAACAACAGTGATCATTTATTTTCCTAACAATTGCTGTTGGTTGGGAATTTAGGCGGGGCTTGGTCAGGTGGTTCTGGCTTGAGAGTCTCTCATGAGGTTGCAGTCAGATGTCAGTTGTGGCTTGGCTGAGAAGGGAACATTCAATATTAAGGTGTCTCACTCCTTAATGGTAAATTAGTGCTGACTGTTGGGAGTGGGGTGGCGGGGTGGAGGGAGGTGTCTCAGTTTTTGTCACACGGGTCTCTCTATAGGACTGCTGAGTAACCTCACAACATGGTGTCTGAATTCCCCTGGAGTCAGTGATCCAAGAGACCAAGGTGAAATCTGTGATGCTGTTTGTGATTTATCCTTGAAATTCACATAATTCTGCTCTATTCTATTGGCCACAGAGGGCCAATCCTGATTCACAGGGTGAAGGGACCATATTGGGCACAAATGCCAGGAGAGGAGGATCACTGGGGGCCAGCTGACAGACATACTACCCCACAAATGAGGGTCTATTTCTCAATTCGCAATTGTGTGAGGGTGTTATGTTACGTCTTGACTTCCTGTGTCTTGAGTATTGTTGGCGTTTTCAAAAGTCACCAATAGATCCTCAAGGAAGACGGGCTGTACCCCCCTGAGCATGTTCTGGAGTTCTGGCAACACTGTTTATAATTAGCCAAGCAATAATTCCCACCACTGAGCTGACTCCAAGGCTCATCTGCTTGCTTCTCTGGAGGTTTTTAAATAGACAGGGATGTGTTAGTGACACAGTACATTATCTGTCTGTTACCATTTTGGCAGGCAACGTAGAAACGTGACTTTTTAAAGGAAGAGTTAATCAGTGTTAAGGCGGCTCCTACAACACAGGCATGCAACGGTGCCACAGACCGTCTGGGAAGCCTGGGGCTGCAGAACACCAGGGCCTAACGTCATGCCCTTGAGTGTCTCCTGGGCATGACCTGGAAGCAGAGCTGGATGAAACATTGCTAGAGCTCCTGGTGCCCTGGCTCAGCTGGGCTCATTACTACTGACATCTTCCCACTTCCTCTTCACTTGGAAAGCATTGAATCTGCTCCCAAATTCAGCATCATTCCCAAGGAGGAAGCTGTGAAGTGCGATTCTTGCTTATTTGCTGATGACTTTAAAATCTGTATGTCTACTCCGCCCCCCACCAGATCCCTCTCTTGAGCTCTAGACTACTCACTGCTCATTTTCATTTGGATGTCCCACAAGCATGCTGAAAGCTGAACTCAGAATTGTCTTCTCACCCAAATTTCCAAATCCTCCTGTGTTTTCTACCTCGGTAAATGGCACCAGCATTCTTTCCATTGCCTAAGCCAGAAGCCTAAATGGTATGACATGATGATTAACAGGGAAGGATAAGAGGATTGGAGCTTTCATGCCTGGCCTGAATCTCAGCTCTGCCATTTATAAACTGGTGGTCTTTGGACATTTGCTCAGTTTCTTCTTTTTTGAAAATGGAGATAATAATAGAAATAATCTAAGAAAATGGTTAGGAGAATTAAAAAAGGAAGATGCTTGGCATATAGCAGGAACTCAAAAAATGCTCTATGAATCATTAGGCTCTTTGGATTTTATCTCTTAACTATTTCTCAAATTCACCCACTTCCTTATATTTGCCATCCTCAGCCTGGGGCACTATCATTGCTCAGATGTACAATTGCTTCTTGATGAGAATCTCTGCAGCCAGAGAGATAGTTCAAAAGTATAGACACGGGGGATGTCACGTCCCTGCTCAGCTCCGACATCCTTTTGTTCTTAGGATTTGAACAAATTTCTTGCATGACCCAAAGGGCTCTGCAGGCTTTGACCCTACTTCTCTCCAGCCTCACGCCCTTTCCTTTTAGTGACCTTCTTTCATTTCCTCTGATAGAGAATGCTGGCTCTTACCTTCAGGCCTCACACTGGCTCTTTCCTCTTCAAAGGAAAATTCCCCGTTAAGCCCCTTCTCAGCATTCATTGTAGATCTTATTGTTGAGAAAGAAAGGGAGAAGCAGTTAGAGGTGAATCAGATAAAGATGTTTATCTCTTCTTTCACATGACTCCTGGGCCTTCTCCATTGATTTTGACTCCTAGGTTTCTCAGTTGTCTGAATGGCTATGGATTGAGGATTCCTTAGGTCTGATCTTAGGTTTTCCTGGATGTACCCTGTGACACCTCTGACCCTGCATCCTTTGCCTGGCTGTCATTCCTTTTCATCCTTTAATCTCAGTTAAACATCACCTTTTGGGAAACGGGTTCAGATCTGCTGGACTTGGCCAGGCTCCTGTCACCTCCTCCCTCAGTCTTGCTGGTTTTTCTTTCCCTACCTTCTCCTTTAGTCTTGCTGGTTATCCTATGCTCGCCTCCTCCGTCAGTCTTACTTATTATTCTCTCCTGACCCCCTCCCTCAGTCTTGCTGGTTATTCTTTCCCTACCTTCTCCTTTAGTCTTGCTGGTTATCCTATGCTCGCCTCCTCCATCAGTCTTACTTATCCTCTCCTCACCTCCTCCCTCAGTCTTGCTGGTTATTATCTCCTCACCTCCTCCCTCAGTCTTGCCGGTTATCGTCTCCTCATCTCCTCCCTCAGTCTTGCTTGTTATCCTCTCCTGACCTCCTCCCTCAATCTTGCTGTTCATTGTCTCCTTAACTACTCCCTCAGTCTTGCTGACTAATCCCCACTCACCTTCTCCCTCAGTCTTGCTGTTTATTCTCCACTCATCTTCTCCCTCAATCAATAAAGCTTTGCTGAAATGGTCATCCACAGATCAGGCTCACCTCTGTGTCCTCTGTGGCTATGTAGTGACTGGTGCTTAACAAATGTGTTGAATTAATACATGAATGAGTTACTACAACTTTTCAAGTCTATATGCTGTGAATATCCAAAGGGCTACCAAGGCTGCCTCTTTGTTAATATTTTACTCTTCTTTCAAAAGTGGGTACATAAATCAAATTCTTAGCTTGAGTGTGTTTGACAATTCCCTGAAAAAAAAAATGACATCCAGAATTCCTCTTTTCACCCAACAAATATTTTTTGAGCATTTCATATGTACCAGGAGACATTGAAAATGTAAAGTTGAATATGACATAGTCCCAGGCTTCCTCTTGTCATGGAGTTTTCAGTCAAGAGTTAAATGAGATATTGAGCAAACATTTGTTGAATGAATGAATAAATGATGAATAAAAGTAGTTAATCTTAGAAAAGCAAAGCATTTTAACTTTATAATTGTTTAAAGACAACTGAATCTGTGTTGCTATTGTGCAGTTGGAAACCTATATTCAAATTCATTCATTCATTTATTCATTCATTTGAATTATAGTTTTTGAGCATCTGTTATATTTTGAGTACATGAATGTCTACTGGTTTCTGGATATGAGCCATTAACCCCGCCCAAACTGGAAAAATATTATGGGCCCTTCAAGACCAAATGAAATGTCAACACAGAGGAGCTATTTGCAATGCAAATGTGAAGTCACCAGTCTTTGTAATAAACAGGCTGAGGAAAAAAAAACCACTGGAAGCTTCTTGGGAGATCAGGCTTAGTAGTTCTGATGAATTACAAAGGCAGTGAAAATCTGGGAACTCCCAATTTGTTTATCTTCATACCTCGGGTCAACAGCATCAATCTGTATTTGGGCAGGCCTGCCAGATCATTGGGCCTATTTGTAAACCAACCAGTTTCTGCCTGTAGGTCAGTGATTCTTACTCTTTTACAGAACACACTCCCTTTGGAGTATCTGCTGAAAGCAATGAACCCTCTCCCCAGGAAAATGTAGGCTCTCATTGCCTCAAGAGCCAGAAATCTCCATTTGCGTCACTTTTAATCACAGCCCTCCTCTCTGCAGGAACCTGGTACAGTTTCCTCAAGGGGCTCAGCTAGAAGTTAATTTGAGAGATTCTCCACTGGCTCTGACTCCATCTTACCAAAGGTTCTTTCCTCGGTGGTGTTAACAGACCTTGTAGCAGGCATTTCCTCCAGTTCTTTGGTGGGGGAGGACGGTCGTAGAATGATGTGTTTAGATGTCAGCCCACCCTATATGGTCATTGCCTTTCTTAAATCAACCAAACCCTACCTGCCCCACCCTTCATCCTGGACAGATACTGTAGCTTCTGACACAGAAGCATGTCATTGTTTATTAAAAACTCTGCACTGTGCCCGATTTGTGTCTGAGCCCTCTGAATGTCTTCTGTTCCTGAAATCCCTAGGAATTTTCCGGCTGGACTCAAAATGCATGGTAGCTTCAGTGACATGCTGTTCCTGGCAGACACTCTGACACCTCACTCCAGGTGGGAGGACCTCAGGCCAGGGCTGGCAAAGAGCCACTACCAGCTGGAGCTGCCAGGGTCAAGGCCTGTGAACATGCCCACCCGGACTCTGCCAGCCCTAGGCTTTCACAGTTCACCATTTTAGCTTCCCAGGGTTTGACAAAAACCCAGCTTTTACACTACAAGCGTTGCATGAAACTGGCTGTTTGAAATATTTTAGCAGCTGCTGTCATACCCAGCTGGCAGGGTGCCAGAGAAGGAAATTAAACTGCACTTCCCCAGCCTTCCCCACCTCCTGTTAACCAATCGATTCTGTTCAGTGTGCGCCTGAGAGTGCTAAGTCTTGTCACTTGCCAGGACCACTTGGAGTCCTCTGTGAATTCAGATGCCCACTGGGCCTCTGTCAACTCACTGATAGGCCTGAAGAAGTCTAACATTATCCCATGGAGGAGGATCCTAGCCTGCCCAGTGTTGGACCCGGAAGTGAATGGGGCCTATGGAGAGACTCAGAAGGGATGTGGTCACCAACATCCCAATTGGACTTTTTAAAAATTTATTTTTTCTTTCTATTCTTTTTCCTTCCCTCCCTCCCTCCCTCCCTCCACCCCCCTTCCTTCCTTCCTTCCTTCCTGTTCTGGGGTACATGTATAGATCTTGCAGGATTGTTACAAAGGTATACACACCCTTCACTTACATTAGGTATTTCTCCTAATGTTATCCCTCCTCAACTTTCCCATCCCCTGCTATTGCTCCCCTAGCCCCACCACCTCCCAACAGACCCCTTTTCAATGACAGGGAGGGAATAATTAATAGAAGTCACAGAAGTGATATGTAATCTATCCCAACAGCTTAAGAAATCAGCATGTGAATAAAAAATTACCGTTCTATTTTATTCTATAACAGTAAAACTAAAATATTTCATTGAGAGAAAAAATAACAAGTGTGCTAAGTGTCTTCTTAGGGAGACTTATACCACTGTCATACCCAAGGAATCTGTCCCTCTTCCCAACCATTTTACACAAGCGTGCTGGAGGCCACAGAGGCATGGAAGGCCCTCCTGGCCACTGGGGAGTTTGCCATCCACTAGAGGAGCCGGCAGCTGTGCACATTATGCCTGCAACACAGCATGTGATAAACACTTGCTTAAGAGAAGAAGTATCTATGCTGAACACGGGGACACAGCTCACACCCATCCATTCATCCAACAGACTTTTACTGAGCTCTTACTACGTTCCCAGAATGATTATTGCATTTGGGATTTAAAGATGAACACAAAAATGTAGTCTTTACCCTCAAGGAGTTTATAGTTAGTATGGAGACAAGGAAAGAATACAACTTTCATAGAGAAAGACTTGGGTTCAAAACCAAGCTATGCCTTTTAGCCGCTGAATAACCTTGGGCAAGTCACTTTTTTATTCTCTGCTTCCATTTCTTCATTAACAAAATGGAGGAGCATGAGAAAAACCCCAAAGCGATGGTGAGGATGAAGTGAGATTCCGCATGTACGAGGTTTCGTGAGAAAGTGGTAAAGCACTGGATAAACAGGAGTTATCCTGGCCCTCTGGTGGGTTGAGAGCTGGGCAGGCTGATGGAGGCCTCCTAGCTTGGGCATCTCTCTCTGTAAGACCTGACTGCTTCCTCTGCTGGGATCTGGGGAGCCTGAAATCTCAGGGCTGCAAGGCGGGAGCCTGGGCCACACCACCCATTTCTCTGCCCGCTGGACAGGACTTTTGGGGAGATAGGCCCTCCTATCTATAGAGCCAACCTAATTCTCTTCCGTATTAAATATCTGGAACCCTGGGAGGGTCCTACCAAGATGTGGTGTAAAATCTGCTGAGAATTTGGTCCCTTATTTGTTTATTATTTTTGACTTTTATTCTGGAAAATTTCAAACATATACAAAAGTACCGAAAATGTTGTAATGAACTCCTGTGTACCCATCCCATAATGCCAACAATCATCAATATGCATGAAAAAATATTTCATCCATAACCCTACTACTCCTCCTGTACTTTGGATTATTTTAAAAGAAAGCACTTTCAAAAAGACATAATTACATAAGAGTGTTACTGCACCTAAACTTTTTAAAACAATTCTTTATACTATCAAATATTTAGTCAGAGTTTACTTTTCTCTGATTGTCTTATAAATGGTTTTATGAGGTATATTTTAAAAAACCAGAACATCAGTAAGGTTCACACAATGTAGTTTGTGGCTATTTCGGCATGTGTGTGATGGAATGACCCGGTAGGGAGGAAAGCGAGGATAATTTCAGGATTAAAGTACTCTAGAGTATGCGGGGTCCAGAGCACAAGCAGAGAAGCTGCCTTTAGAGAGGAGTGGAGGTACTTTTCCAACGAAACAAAGGCGAAGGCAGGGTGTGCAGCTGTAGAGGCAGGCAGGCGGGAAGGTGAGGCAATTCTTATCCAATGGCTTTTATTTTCTCAATAAAGTGTGATGAGAATAAGAGAATTAATCTGACCTGACAAGAGTGTGAGGACTACCCAGAACTATCTTTTTTTTTTTTTTTTTTTTTTTTGAGAAATAAAGCAAGCAAGGGCCAGAGAAGGGATCTGTCCATGGTTCCAGAGCTGGTGAATGACAGGCTGAAGAGCAGAACCTAGGTTCCACAGCTGCGTTCTTTTTACTACTAACCCTGTTGTTGTTGTTGTTGTTGTTTGAGATGAGGTCTCATGCTGTTACCCAGGCTGAAGTGCAATGGCTCCATCTTGGCTCACTGCAACCTCTGCCTCCCAGATTCAAGTGATTCTCCTGCCTCAGCCTCCTGAGTAGCTGGGATTACTGGTCAATTGTTATATTTTTAGTAGAGATGATGTTTCACCATATTGGCCCAGCTGGTCTTGAACTCCTGACCTTAGGTAGTCCACCTTGACTATTAATAAATAGGAAAGCACATGGCTCTCTGGCCTTCCTGTAGTGATGGGTGGCTAGGCTATGGTGGGCCAATGGAGAGGATATGTCCCTGAAGATTGTCATTTATATTCCCAGGATTGGCTTGGGTGAGTCTAGACATTGAGTAGCATAAATGCAAGAGCTTGGTCAAGCTTGGGGCTGGGAATTACAGAATTTCAGACCTAAAGAGAAATCTTTCTGCTAGAATGTCCTCTATAGCATCCTTCAATCCTCTGCAAAGGAAAATAAAAAATCTCAGGACCCCCAAAACTCTTTATGCAAAAGGGAAGGCTAAGCCAGGAGACTGAGTCATGCAACACCCTCCTCCAAATGAATAGCTATTACTAGCCTCATGCATTAGCAGGTGACTCCTGAGACCCATGCTCCTGGCCACAATGTTCCTTACAACATGCTTCAATCACACGCTCCAATCCTCCAATTAGTAGTCTTGTCCAGCTGCTGTTGGAGGATGACCAGTGTCTGGGCACTCACCACCTCTCAAATGGTGTACCCTACTGTGGGACATCTCTAATGGCGAAAAAACATCAGGCTAATGTATTGAAATCTGCTTCCCTCTAATTTCTACCCACAGAGCCTAATTCTGCCTCTGAAGCTTCACAGAGAGACTCATTTCTTTTCCTCCTGACAGCCCCCCAGTAACTCGAAGCTGCCTCTCAGGTCCTCCTGCTGAGATATGACATAGCTTCTGAGCCTGGAGAGACTGTCCCCAGGACAGAGGCTTCTCAGTTTTGCCACTTGCTCTGTGGATTCCAGGAAATACACTCTGCTGTCTGTTCCATTTTCTGTTTCTTAAAAGTGCTTTCTCATTTCATTTCAGTGCCTTGGGACCCAGTCAAAGCTCCCTACTACATCCTGCTTCTCTTCCAAGTATCCTGCCTGTTTTCTCTGGTGTGCCTGAGGCACAGCCCAGGGCCTGCTTGGAAGAGACGAACTTCTTCCTTCTGTGTTAGAGCCCCTCAAGGAGCTCCAGAGTGCCAGTCAGGAGGCTCCTCCTCCTCTGACTCGTGACAATCAGGAGTCCTTGGCTTGGGAAATCCTCCTCAAGACAGCCGGCATAGAAGTGCAGTCTTGACTGGAATCCTTACACGTGTCAAGGCTTAACCTCTGGTCCTCCTCATCTGAGAAGCCTTCCCAACTACTCTAATCTATGCTAACTTCCTCTTTTTTGGGAATCTTAATCTTAACAGCAGAGGTATATGAGGAGAGGGTGCCACAGGGCCTCTGTTCCTGTGAGGAGGAATATTTTATCACAGGTGTTAACAGTTGTAAACTGGTGATTAGAAAAAGCAGACCTCCCTTGAGTCATTCTATTGTTTCTAAATCCTCAATGCACACTGCACCCCCTTATTGTGTGCACTGGGAGGGATGGGTGCTCCAGTGCACCCACCTGCTTGGCACGCCATGGCTTAACAGTGACTCACAGCTTGCTATAAGTCACTGTTTCATGTGCCTTAGTTTTCTTCCCCAAGTGAGGGATAAGTCACTGATGGCTGGGATGAGTCTTAGAGTTTTTACCCACTCCTTCTGAGCCCGACCCAATCCTGGGTTCGCCATTGATGCGTAACAGAGAATTGCTTGATTTCTTGGGTTATTATTAAGAGTGGTCCTCCCTTTCCAGCAATTCTACAGCAGTGCTTTTCCCTTGAAATAATCCCTCCAGATCAGCTTTGAGGAGACGAGGGATTGGAGTGTGTGTGTGCGTAGTGAAGGAAGAGGGGCCATGTGCAGGAGTGATGCCTGTACACCCACTGCTCCTGACTGGAAAGAGACAGAAATGGGCTATCTGGCAGGCTGGGTCTGTACCTGCCCAGAATTCCACAATCTAATAAGGGCAGGAATTTGATTTTTGTTCCTCTTCTCCTATCCTTTCCCCTTCTCACCCCAACCTTCCTTTTTCTAATTACTTTTATGGGATTTCAAAGACCCGAGCATCCCTTGCCTGACCTCAGCAGTCCATATGATTTCATTTTGATTTTGCTTTGACGGGGCTTTTAACCTGTTGTAATTATTTTCCCAAAATGCCTGCAGTCCCCAGGGCACACAAGTTAATTATCTGCAGAGCATGTATGGAGTGATCTGTTAGCTGCTGATGGATCTGGGACTCCGCAGGCCCTTGTCTATTGGTTAGGTATCAGCGGCTCTGGCTGAACAGCTTTGCATCACTCATTCAGGGTTTTGGCCTGTGGGAAGTTTGGTTAAGGGCCCTAGCCCTTCCTAAGGCTGGTTGTCTGTGAGTAACACCCAATAATCAAGGGTAAGCTCTTCTGGGATATTCATTCCTACCACAAGGTGGTTAGTCTGCTTCTTGGGAATGAGGCCATGATGGGAAATAATTTAATTCAATTACTTACTCAATTCATTCCTTCATCTATTCAACATCTTTTGACACCCTACTATGTGCGAGGCATTATGCCAGATGCTATGTGACTGATATTAAAATGAGTAATACACAGCCTCTGCCCTTAGGAACCTTGGTCTGGTTGAGGAAATGACAAACACATAAGAAAATTATATATAATATAAGGGAGGCACAGATAAAATGCTATAGGAGTTTTTAGATAGGAGGGAAAATTTACTTCTAAATAGGGGAGCAGGAGAATCTTCTTGCAATAGGACATGTTTAAGCTGGGCCTGAAGAATGGGTTTAATCTGGACACACGGAGGCAGGGGCAGAAAGAAGCCCTTTGCACACACGAGTCTGAGGACTCTCCTCAAGGCCGGTCAGTGGATCTGGCTTCTTCAAGGCCAGCTCCGGGGTCTCTCTAGAAAACCTTGCTAACTTCCTGTCTCCCACCTAAATCCTCACTCCCTTCGTACTGAAGCAATGCTCTTCCAAAAGCTGATGCTCAAGGTCAAGGTCATGGCATGTCATAGGCTTGTGGTTCTACATTCTTCCCCTTTCTAGCCCAGCTCCCGAAAACTGAGGAAGTACCTCGTTTCCAAATCCCACCTGCTTACTTTCCACCAAGCCCTCCATAGGGACTGGATGGGTTGCTCTGACATTTCAGCAATGCTGCCACCACGGACAGGGCCTGCCGCACACCCCCTGTGCCCCACCCCTGCTCCTGGGCCCGGCCCCCACCAGTGCTACTTCTCAACTTTGTTCCCTTGCTTAGCCCTTCACTCCTTTCAACAGCTGACTCCTTATATCCTCCAACACTCAGCTCCAGTGCTGCTTTCCTCAGGGATCCTTCGCCCTCAACCCAGGCTGGTTTATGTGGCCCTCCTAGGGTTCCCATAGACACCACCATTGCCCAGAACTGCAACATGTTCAGATGATCTGCTGTGCTTGTCCCCCTATACTGTCAGGTCTTTGAGGGCAGGAACTCTGTATGTTTGCATTCCTGGTCGATACACAGTTAGTGCTTAATCGATGTATGTTGGATGAAGAAATGCAGGCAGGACCCTCTAAAGCAGGTGCCTCTGTAATATATGCACAAGATTCTGGGATGAGGGATTGAAGAGAAGGACTTTGCAAATTTTTCTTCAAGTTTTGATGATATTCGATGGATGTCAGTGCTCCAGCCATATTCTGGCAGGCCAGAGGGCCCTGGGAGCAAGCTCGAAAGTGAGAAAGGCTTCCTGGATGTGATGAGAGGCAGTGGTGAATAGAGGCCTCTAGGCCTGGGGACTGGGAGACCTGCACGCTTCTCAAGCTCATCCCTTACCCAGATGTGTGTCCTTCGTCAGACTTGGGTCTTTAGAGTCTTCAGGAGGGTGAGAAACTGGGACTCTGAGTGATTATTCTCAAAGTGTGGTCTCCAGACCAGCAGCTGTCAGTACTGACTGGGAAATTCTTGGAAATGCAAATTCCTAGGCCTTCTGGATCAGAAACTCTACACGTGGGGCCCAGCAATCTGTGTTTCAACAAATTGTCTAGGTAATGCTGAAACACAAACATATTAAAGTCTGAAAACCGCGGGACTAGCTCAGTGTTCCTGAAACTGCGCTGTGTATACTAATTATTCAGGGAACGTATTTATAAGGAAGATCCTTGGACCCCACTCCAGAAATTCTAGTTTGGAAAGTCAGATGGAAGCCCAGGAATCTGCACCTTGAACAGATTTGCCCTGGGAGATTCAGAAGCAGGTCTACAGATGGTCTTTTTCATCAGTGCTGCAGGAGTCACTATGAAGCCTGTCACATGATGGTCTCTGGTACTGATTGGCCCAGAGCTGTGAGTACGCTGAGCAGCAGAAAGGCAGGGCTGGGGGCAGATGCTCAACCTGCCTTCCACTTGCTTGGGAGAGGCCCTTGGTCAAAACAATGGGGACTGTGTACCATGGGACAGGACTACCTGAAAGGAGGCAGTCTTTCCCAAAAATAGCAGAGTGGTACCAAAGGGAGGGTGTAGGACTTCCACCCTTTTAAACACCCTTGTAATTTACATTTAAAAATAGAAGAAGCTCATGAATAATTTGTGAGTCATGAGTAAGCCCCTTCAAAATACAGTCATGAATAAAATATCCCACTTTGCCTCCTCTAATGGCACCGGCCTTTGATGTTTTATTGATGGATTCCTTGTGCTGAGTGCTAGCGGGCTCCTGGATTTATTCAAGGCACTGGGGCCCTCCCACCTGGAAGGTCCCTGGGCTTGCCCTTGCTGGCTTACTGGCTTGCTCACACATAAATACACCACCTGTTTCAGGCAATTCAAAGGAGTGGCCTTAGATCCCTTTGGAACAGAAAGCATAATTTCAGGGATGTGGGAACTCCCAACCAGGGCCCACCGAGAAGGTGGGAACCAAGTCACCAGAAGCCTTTGTTTAAAGCCAAGTGAGTTTTTAGAGCAGCTGCAAGCGTGTCTCCCATTTTATGACTTCTTGAGAGGCTAGGACTGGAAAGCAGATTTTAAAAAGCTGTAAATAATAATAATTGCCTATAGCCTTTTGGCAGAGCAATGCCCCAGAGGCACAGGCCCCATCTAAACAGAGCCTTCTGCCTGCCCTGAGAGGCTTCTGTGTGAAACAAAGGCAGAAACCCCAAGAAAGAGCTAACAGAGAGTCCCAAATGAATGAGGGTGTAGAGGGAGGGGCGGCTCTATATCTACCTAGGGAGTCTGTTGGCTCAGGCTGCTGCCAGAGCCAGTTTACAGGTAAAGCCCAAAGGCTGTCTGGAGTCAGTGTAGTCTGCACAGGTGTAGGAGAGAGTGGGGGAGGAGGAGAGGACAACCTCATGCCTTTCTTTATTAAAAACACATAAAAAATAAACGGTATAAAAAGAAAAAGTTCCACGGATTTAAAAAAGGACAGTGAGAATGAAAGATTCAAAGGCACTGGATATAGATGTCTTCACTGAGAAGTGACCCTGTTTTCCCAGAAGTTGACCTTGATGCGCTGGGAATTCACCCAAGGCAGCAGGGAACTGAGGTGCCTTGGGTCTGTCCTGGGACTGAGTGATTATTGGAGGGTTGGATAGTTTTGGAGTGGGGACCCTACAAATGCCTATGAGTTAGGGTCTTGGGTCATGTCTTGAGAAGCAAGAAAGCGAGGGGGATGGGGGGGTGTGTGGGGAGGGAGGGAGAGAAAGAGAGAGAGAGAGAGAGAGAGAGAGAGGGAGAGGGAGAGAGAGGGAGGGCACAAAGCCAGCATTCTGGGAACCCTATAATGGGAGTTTTAATAGGTGGAGACAGCCCTTCAGAACCTTGGCCTATGTCAGTGTTGATAACGCTGGTCTGGTCATCACTGTGGTTCAAATCTAGTGGTGTTGAGAAGACCCCAGGTGCATGGCAGAAGCCACTGAAGGCAATCAGCTGGGGCATGAGATCACCTGGACCTCCAGAGGACTGTGGTGGTCAAAAGGAGACTGTGTGGGTCAAAAGCTCCCTTGGGCCTGCTGGGAAGGGAGGAGGTTTGGAGGTCTTGCATCACTGGGATTCACCTGGTGACACCTAGAGCCAGTGCTTTTTCTGCTACTATTTATGTGACAGGGGGAAGGTTAGCCACAGCCGTCAGTTGTTTATGAGACGGCTTGTCTAGCCTGGTGAATTGAGGGTCGTGGAGGGTGTACAGTATCCCTGGACATACAGGCATCTTCACTCCCTCAGGTTAAGCTCTTTGCCCACTCGGGCATTCACAGATAAGCAGGGGGCACTCTCCATTTAACACCTTAATCCCAGTGCCCTGGGGCCACCATCAAGTCAAATGTCCCTGTTACCTGCAGGTTTGTAGGCACTGTTCCTGGGCCAGGCTTCCTTAATGAGCGTTCAAGGTAAGGAGAAGAGGCACATAGCACCAGAGGGCACTGAATAGCAGTCAGTTTACTCCACAGTTTGATCCAGGGTCTTTCAAAGGTCCCTGGAGACTGGGGGACCAAGAGATGAGAACTGTTTTACACTTGTCTCGTTTTGGCGTCTGAATTCTGTCAACACACCTGGAATCTTGGCTCCTTCTAGGATTCTTTAAAAGTCATCAGGGCCCTCAGTCTACAGCCATACCTCCCTGAATGCTCCTGATCTCAGAAGCTAAGCAGTCATGTGTAGTTAGTACGCTGATAGGGGGCCACCTGGGAATACCTGGTGTTTTAGGCTGAAAAAAAGAAAGTATTAGAATCTAGGTGGTCAAAGAAAGACAAAGGGGTATTAGAACAAGCCTAGCCTAAGGTAAAATTGTAAAGGTGTCAAAGATTTTTTTAATCCTCTATTCTTTTTTCTTTTTTTGAGACAGGGTCTCACTTTGTCACCAAGGCTGGAGTGCAGTGGTGTGATCTTGGCTCATCACAGCCTTGATCTCCTGGGCTCAAGCCATCCTCCCATGTCAGCCCCCCCAGGTAGCTGGGACTATAGATGTGCACCACCATGCCTGGTTAATTTTTATTATTATTATTTTTTGTAGAGATGGTGTTTTGTCATGTAGCCCAGCCTTGCTTCAAGTTCCTGAGCTTAAGTGATCCACCCACCTTGGCTTCCCAAAGTGCTAGGATTACAGGCTTGAGCCACGGTGCCTGGCCCCCTCCATCCTTCTTTAGAACTTGCTTTTCCATTTTCCTGGCCATCAGAGTTTCTGGGTACCCCAGTTCCCCAAGCTGCCCACAAGTCTGCAAACCTCATATGCAGTGCCCAGACCTCTCATCAACCCTCCTTCTCCATCAAAACTCATCTGTCCCTTTGCCTCCTGACCTTCATCTCTGTTAGAGTGAATTCAGTAAATAGTTCTAGTGAACTATTTAGTTCACTAAACTGTCATCTAGTGATGACTTTTAAAGAATCCTAGAAGGACCAAAGATTCCAGGTGTGTTGACAGAAATCAGACGCTGAAGTGAGAAACAGGTATAACATAGTTCTCATCTCCTGGTCCCCCAGTCTCCTCTCCAGAATCCCTCTTTTCTTCCAGAGACCTTTGAAAGACCCTGGATCAAACTATGGAGCAACCCAGCCGCTATTCAGTGCCCTCTGGTGCTAAGAGCCTCTTCTTACCTTGAACTGACACGCCTTAGGGAATCGACTGATTGAGTCACAACTACAGCCCCTGCTTATTGCTGTGCTTCATGCTCTGTGGCACCGGTTCACTGACTTCTCTGGCAGTGAGGGGGTTCATCTGACCCAAGGGCAGCCACTATTGGCTAGCCTACCATCAGTAACGTGCTTCAACCAATCAGAGACGCTTCTCCCAGCACATCAAAAGGGAAATACAGAGAGCAGGTGGCAATCAGAAGTGGGAGCTGAGGCAGAAATGCTATGAGAGGATCAAAGGAGAGGGACCAGAGAGACTATGTAGTCAATGGGCAGATTGAAACAAAGGAGCAGATGCACTCATCAGGAGAGAGAACAGAGTACACCCTTGAAAGGAAGAGAGAGTCAGTGAAAGGGAAATATTAAGTGGCCCATGAAAGAGGTAAAGTAGGCAGTTCTCAGAGCTTCTGCACAGCAAAATAAATAATCAACAGGGTGAACAGACAACCTACAGAATGGGAGGAAATATTTGCAAATGATGTATTTGACATGGGACTAATATCCAAAATCTACAAGGAATTCAACTCAACAAGAAAAAGCAAATAATCCCACCAAAAAGTGGGCAAATGACATGAACAGTCATTTTTCAAATGAAAACATACAAATGGCTAGGAAGCGTAATAAAAAATGCTCACTATCACTAATCATCAGAGAAATACAAATTAAAAGCATAATGTTACCATCTCACACCAGTCATAATGGCCACTATGAAAAGTAAAAAAAATAACAGATAATGGCAAAGATGTGGAAAAAGAGAAACTCATACACCATTGGTGGGAATGTAAATTAACACAATCTCTGTGGAAAACAGTATGGAGATTTCTCGAAGAACTAAAAATAGAATTACCATTTGATCTAGCAATTCCTCTATGAAGTATCTATCCAAAGGAAAATAACTCATTATATCAAAAAGATACCTGTGCTCAAATGTTTATTGCAGCACTGGTGACAATACCAAAGGCATGGAATCTACCTAAGTGTCTGTCAATGGATAACTGAATAAAGTGTGATTATATATGCCATGGAATACTACCTGACCACAAAAAAGAATGAAATCATGTCTTTTGCAGCAACATGTATAGAACTGGAGGCTATTACCTTTTTTTTTTTTTGAGATGGAGTCACGCTCTGTTGTCCAGGCTGGAGTGCAGTGGTGTGATCTTGGCTCACTGCAACCTCTGCCTCCTGGGTTCAAGCGATTCTCCTGCCTCAGCCTCCTGAGTAGCTGGGATTACAGGTGCACACCACCACACCAGGCTAATTTTTGTAATTTTAATAAAGACAAGGTCTCACCATGTTAGTCAGGTTAGTCTTGAACTCCTGACCTCGTGATCTGCCCGCCTCAGTGTCCCAAAGTGCTGGGATTACAGGCATGAGCTGCCATGCGCAACTTGGAGAACATGTGGTATTTAACCTTCTGAGTTATTTCAATTATTATCTTAATTGAAATAACTCAAAATCAAATACCACATGTTCTCACTTATAAGTAGAAGCTAAATAATGCAGACACATAGACAGAATGTAGAATAACAGACATCAAAGACTCAGAAAGGTAGGTGGGTGGTAGTGGGGTAAGGGATGAGAAATTACCTAATGAGTATAATGTATAATATTTGGGTAATTGCTACACTAAAAGCCCATACATAACCACTCTTTAATATATCCATGTAACAAAACTGCACTTGTACCCCCTAAATCTATAAAACAATTAAAAAAAAAATAGAAAGCAGCTCCCATAGCTAACTTAGTCCCTGAAATGTTTCTAGTTCTGATTTTGGTTCTCTCTCATATGGCTCCTTATTGTAAACTCTTCCTTATTTGAGGCTACTTGAGCAAATCTCTGCTGTCACTGAGGGGAAAAAGATGTCAACAAAATAGTGGCACGGTGTGGATAAGAGCTCAGGTCTGTCCTTTGTCCTCTGCTCATAGCTGGATCACCCTGAGGAAATGCTTACCCTCTTTCTCATTCATTCAGTATCATTTTTGAGTACCCACCCTCAGGCACTGTTCTAGGTGCTTGGAATACTGAGTGAATAAAACAGGCAAAGGCTTTCTTACAGAACTCCCCTGCTACTGGGATGGGGATAGAGATGGAGATACAGGATAGTAACAATAAACAAATTGTCTGTAAGTTAGAGGTGATGGGGGGCCACGGGGGAAAGTGGAGCAGCATGCTGAGGGTGAAGAGTGGAGATTATACTTTTGGTGAGACTGGTCAGGGCCAGTCCCTTTGAGAAGGTAACATTTGACCAAAGACTTGGAAGGAAGTGAGCCATGCTGGGATCTGGGGCTGTCTAATCAGAAGGAGCAGTAGGGGCAATGGGAGAAATGATTGTTATGTCCTTCTTTCCGTAGGAGGGGGTAGAGGTAGCATGCGCCACAAAGACTGAATGAGGTCACCTATCAAAACCTTCTGCTCAGAGCTGGGTGAATGTTGACAACAGTTAGATGAAAAGCCAGTTAACATTAGTGTCCTTGTTTCCAACATAATATTTAGGTTTGATGCCTTAACCCAAAGATGTGAGCAAGGGGAGAATTCTGGGCCTCAGTGGTGGCAAGGCAGGTGTGTGGTGCTTTGGTGCCTTGAAGCCTTTCAGGCCGGTGTCTACTCTGCCTCCACACAGGCCAGAGACATGCTTTCTAATAGAAGTGGGGTTGAGGGCTGGGTGGGGGGGTGCTTTTCAAACTGCATGGGTCCAGTTCCTCTCCTCTTAAGGGTCGGTAGGAAATTTAAGTGAGGGGTCCAAGCTTTGAGTATTTTGAAATACTCCTCTTCCTCCTCCTCCCCTTCCGTGTTTCTAATACATTCCCATGTCCCTCTCCAATCCCTGCTCACTCTGATTGAGTGAGAAGTCCTGGGCTAGAGTCCCCAGGCGGGGTCTCCTAGAGAGAGTTCAACACTGGCTCCAGTCACAATGCAGAAAGAGGCCATGGGCTGAAGCCATCATTAAACTTGTGGACTTAATGACACACTCATGTCTCATCTTAGGAGCCCCACGACTTATAGAGGGAATGCAGGCTCCATGAACCCTGTCTGCCCCATTTTCTTCAGAAACCCCTGAGGAAGGAAGAGAATGGGGCAGACAAGGTTCATAGTTCCTGCATTCCCTGTAGAAGTCCAGGCAGCAAAGGGCCAGGAGAAAGTGGGTTCTGTCCTGTTGGAGGTAGGCAACACCAGTACTAGACCTTTGACTGCTACCTGCCAGAAAAGTGTCACAAAATACAGACATCAATAATGATTACTATGTAAATGGGACTGTTAAAAGAGTTGTGTGGCATACAGACTGCAGAACCAGGTACAGCAGCCTCAGTGGACGTGGGAAGGGGGCTCTCTTGCCATGGCATCAGGCTGCCCTTCCAGGGAGAAGTGCATCCTAGCATTCTAGATCAAAACCTCAAGCAAAAGGAAATCCTGACATTACCCACTGAGGGTAGTTTTCTTGGGGTGGGGGGTAGAAATGCTAGAAGTGGCATTTTCTGGGGCTCCTAAGATGAGACCACAAGTGTGTCATAGGTCCATGAACACAGGAATATGACCATGAGTATGTAAAGCTTCACTATGAATCCAACTCATTCATTCTGCTCCTACCAATACTTGGGCAAATAGTTCCTTCCAGTCTCTCGACCTTAGTGCAGGGCCAATGTTCTGGTGTGACAGTGTTGGTTTGACAGATTTGAAAGTTGATGCAGAACTTGTGTGTGTGTGTGTGTGTGTGTGTGTGTGTGAGAGAGAGAGAGAGAGAGAGAGAGAGAGAGATGGAGATGGAGATGTAGGGGGAGGATCATGGATGTAGGCTTGAATTATGAGACAGTTAATACTCACAGGCGAGAAGAACTCATTGCCGTCTTACCCAGAGTGTGGGAGACAATGCAGCATTAGGTATTACTGAGACTCGGAAGGAAGCAAACACCGGAGGGTAAGTGGCAGATGGGGAAAAGGAAAAAGTTATTTCCAGCCAGAGAAGGGAGAAGAGGGTTCAATTTCATCTTCATGCCTCTCAGTCAGTATAAACAGAGCATCCTTTCTCTGGAACCTTCTCCCTAATTTAATCTAGATCTCCTTTGTTAAGGATTTAAACAGAAGTTAAGAACAAGGTCCGATATGGGCTTTGCAGTCAGATAGCCCAAATGTTCAGTTCCGCTTATCCACTGTGTGCACTGGAGTGAGTTAATGTCAGTGAGCCTCTGTTTCTTCACCTGCAAAACCCATGGTCATTCCATTCCCCTGCAGGGTTGTCATGAAGATGAACTGAGGAAGGTTGAAGCAGTTGGCGCTTAGTAAGCTCATAAGTGTAGTATTCACTGCTTCTTGAAGGGGAAATACACAAGAGAAGTATAAATACCAATATCAAACATGGGAAAGGCTGCATATAGTCACAAATAAGTTAAAACTTTTTGAAAAGTTATCACACATACACAGAAAAAATTCAAATATGGAAAAAAGGTATCTATAAAAAACGGGTCTCCTTCTTACCCATCCTCTTGCTTTCTAAGCCCTCTCTCTCCCTCATGTTTGAAGAGCTGAGTTGCAGAGTCTCCTTTATTTCATTCTTGTGCTATAATCATCTCAACCTCCAAAATTATTTAGGCTGCTTCTCTTGCCTGAGAGCCAGTTTTTTCAGAAAACATGATTTGAAAAAAATAGATAAGCATTTCCCACATTTGTTTCTACAAAGGATTTGTTTTCTCACACCCTGGTGCCCCAGACAAATGCATCTGCCTTGCTGGCACCTCTAGTGGCTGCTGGTGTGGTTCTGTGTGATACCAAGGGGCAGAAGCCAGAGCGGTGAGTTACGAGGTGTGAAAGACAAGTGCCATGTTGAGGTGGGCTTCCGTGGGCATTTGAGGAGGCTGTCACTGCACCCGCCCCGCTGCCTTCTCTCGTTTAAGTATGACTTACCCTGGTAATTGGCTGCTGCAAAACAGCATTTAGTGATAAGGGAATTTGAGAGCAAGCATCTGGACACTTGGGGTAGCAAATGCCACAGCTGGAATCTCTGGCAAAAGATAAGCAGCCAAAGCCAATGAACATTTCCTCTGGGTCCCTAAAAATGCCATTGATAGAGATTCCTGCTTGGGTTCATCCTACGGGCACTTAGTAACAGTGATGGGACCCTTGCCTCCTTCCACAGGAGAGACCAAGGCAATATGACTTCTGCAACGTCCTCATGAAAATAAGGAGCTGGGCTGTGTCCAGTTGGTTCCAGCTCCGGGAAGGCGCTCCTCCACTGCAAACGTTTCAAGTCCCAACCTATGGGAATGGGACTGACTGTTTCAGGGATCCTATGCCAGGCTTGTCTGTGAGCTCACAGAGCCAATGAGAAAGAAAAGTGACTCCAAGAAGGAACTGTTCTGCCATGTGCAGATGCTTCCTCCACGCAGCTGCAACGACTGCCCTGACAGCACAGGTTCCAGGCTTGGGGATCCTAGAATCTCGTTTCCATTTGCTCAAGGAACATCTCTTCTGAGGTCCAGGGGATAGAGTATTGCTCGTGACCTCAGGAACTCACAATAAGCAAACCGCAGAACAGTTACGTGAGTGCAGAGGTATGTGTGAGTAGATGGAATGGCCAAACCCTGCAGCATGAGCTGGGGTAAGGGGAAGAAAGGGCATCCACAGAGGGCACAGCTTGTGCAGAGGCATGAAGAGAACAGCATGTGCACAGAACTCAGTTCTGTCTACACGTCCACAGTCATCCCACTATTCTGAGTGTCCTATAATCACCTCATTTTTCCCCTTTGTTTTTTTCTTGAATAAGGGTTCTGAACCATTACCTCCATTGAAGACCTAGGAACTACTAGTTTGAAGTATTTTCATGGGGAAATTGGCTGAAAACCTGTGGGATGTGTCAATTCAAACTCAGAAGGGCACTCAAATGAGCCTCTTGTGAGCTGAGGCTTAAGGATAAGGCCTGTTCCGCTCTAGCCACACTGAGTCTCTATAGCTCTCTATGAGATCAGGCTGGGTCCAGCCTCAGGTCCTTGGCAGGACTCATTTCCTCTTCCTGGTAAGCTCCTTCTCTAGGCATCTGTGTGACTCTTCATCTAAGTCTATGTTCCATCTGCCACCTTGTCTTACCACCCTATTTTAAGCCCCTCATAAAACTACATTTTTATTTCCTGCCTTGTTTTCCTTCACAGCACTTACACTAACGTGGCTTACAGTTTATGTACTAATAGTATTTATCACTCCCCCAACTCCCAACTCAATACTAGCTCCTGAAGGCAGAGGGTTTTGTTTGCTTTGTTCACTCCTGTGTCCTCTGCACCTAGAACAATGCCTGTCACATAAGTGTTACATAGGTGTGCCCTACATAGGTGTCTGTGTATATGTAGGTGTGCCCTATATATCGGTTGAATAAATAATAAATGAATAGTTCTGAGGGCTGAATAATGGGAGTGAAGAGGTAATTGGGCCCACTCTTCACATCTACTTGGTTGTGGACCACAAGAGCAATTACTGGGAAAGTCCTCAGCTTGGTTTTCAAGACCCTGCTCCATTGACTCTAAGACCCACTCTCCTCTTTCCTAGAGGCCTCATGTCCCTCTGCCAGACCTAGGTCACAGGCATCTTCACAGAGCCATTCGGAAGCCCTGGGGCTGGGAAGGCCGTGCCGTGTTCTCTTTGCATCCCCTGTAGAGTAGGCGATGGAGTTCGATGTGTCCCCATCTAATCGCACGTTGAAATGTAATCTCCATTGTGGGGGTGGGGCCTGGTGGGAGGTGTTTGGATCCTGGGGAGGATCTCTCATGCCCTGGAGCTGTCCTCACCACAGTGACCGAGTTCTCACGAGATCTGGTTGTACTCAAGAGTGGCACATCCCCACTTGTTGCTCCCGCTCTGCCATGTGAGATGCCGGCTCCCGCTTCACTGTCTGTCATGAGTAAAAGCTCCTCGTGGCCTCCCCAGAAGCCGAGCAGATGCCAGTACCATGCTTCCTGTACGGTCTGCAGAACTATGAGCCAGTTAAACCTCTTTTCTTTAGAAATTACCTAGTCTCAGGGATCTCTTTATAGCAATGCAAGAACGGCCTAACACAGTAGATGTTTGTCATCCTGAATCTCTGAGGGGCTGCCTTCCTTTCCAAGTTCCTTGGTAACAAAGGAGCTAAACAGAGAGACAGGAATTTCCCTGTTCGTAGCATCTGGTTTCTGCCTAAGTGGGCTCATCAGCAAGAAGCTCTTTCAGGAGGGAAGGCGGCAATACCGAGCTGGGGCGCACTGTCAGCTTTGGTGCTGTTTTTCCAGTGACTTTTGCAGGAGCCTCCCTGCCTCTAAGATCCCAGGATGAGTGGCCCTGAGTAACTCAGCACCCGAACTCACTGTGCAGGCACACATAATCCCTTTGGAATGAGTTTCAGCCCATCCACCCTGAAACCTCCTGGTGATCGTTAGGGCAGATGGGGGCTGTGTGATAGGAGAATAACACAGTAAGTAGTAAGTAGCAAACTGTCGGGGGGGAAGCCAGGGAAAGAAAATAACACAGGGCCAGCTGGGGTTAGGCCTGTGATTGAACCCCTTTTCCAAAATGTTTCTTAGAGTGCATGAGTCAGCCTAGAATTATCTTGAAATCAACCTGCCTAGAATTGACCCAGATGAGGGGGATTTCCTTAGGGCTGGGGATGGGAGGTGCCCTTCAGGCTTTTCCAGACCTTAGCAGGGCTTCTGGGCACTCTGAAGGATTCCCGACAGCTACCTCAGCACCTGCTTCCTAAGGCAGCAGGAGCCTTCTGCTAGAGAGGCATGTGGTGAGGGGCCGAGTCTTTGACTGAGCTGTTATATGGATGAATGGTGAATCAGTGGACTATGATTGATATTCCCTGGGGCTTCAATGGTATTTGGAAAGGGGGACACATAGGGGCCTCACATCCTAAAAGGAGGTGGTTTTCCGGGGCACTTCCATTTCTGTGGTAACTTCTGGCATGGAATAGAAGCCACACATAAAATAGGTGACTTACGGTTACTCCCTAGGAGCCCCTCAGCCCTCCATGCCCCTGCAAAGGATTCAGAGCTAGGAATGATTGCAGCTGTGTGGCAGGTTCTTGTGTTGAAGGCTCACATTACCTGGAGGGCTTATCTCTGCTGGAAGCAGAACAGGTGGAGGCACAAAACCCAGTGGAGTAAGTTGGAGCATTCCCTGCCTCTCTCCCACCTGACGGGAGGGGGAAGCTTGGGCTGAAACTGACGCCATCCTCTGTCCTCTCTCAAGGGCCTTTCCTTGGGGTGGCAGCCTCTCCATCCCTGAGTCTGCATGACCCCACCTACCTAGATACAGGGGTGGAGGATGTCTCTCTTTGCTGAGCTCAGGACAAGCTGTGTGGCTAAGCTAAAGGACTTGTTTGTTGGACCTTAATGTTCTCTGAAAAATGGCTCAGCTGCATAATATGTAGGCTTTTTTCTCAGCTTTAAACTTCGAAACCAGAGCTGTGCAAAGCCTACTAGATAGACAACACTGGGAAACTTCAATTCAAGCCCCGCTAGAACATTTATGGGATGTTGTCTTCATATGTAAATTAGGGCTAGTAACACCCCACAAGGCTGTTGATAGGATGAATGAAGTACCACTGTATTTGTCAAAACTTGGTAAGCCATGAGGCTTTATACAATTGAGAGGGCTTAGGAATCTCTGAATCTGAGAAAGAGAGCTGCATGGAAGTCGGGACATATTGGACTTTAACTCTTCGGGAGCTAGGCCTATTCACTTTTCTTTTAAACGACATTGTTTAGCTCTACAAGTGGATGACAGCTTCCTGGCTGCTGTTTATTTGACATTGAGGGGATATTTGTGTATCATTAAACACTCAGGAGAATCAGACTGCAGGCTACCTCTTGATAACCTTGAAATGTAGCCTGGTCATGGGCATCCTAAATTCTACTTCCCACTAAGGAACACTGCTCCTCTAAGGGTTGGGATTTCCGGAAGAAGTATGATTTGGGGAATCATTTCTGCCATTAGTTTACTATCTTGGAATTCAGAAGAGCCAGAGTCAGTTCAGAATTGCCCAGGGATAAACTCTTCAGCCTGCTGTGTTTACCACTAACTTATGGATTCCTCTGTCCCGAATGGGAAAGGGATATTAGGAACAGAAAAAACTCGGAATTCTCCATCAGGTGCCATTTTTCTCACCCTCTCAGAGTCTTAACAAAGAATCCCTAACTCTTCAGTTGGTGCCAATTTCTCTCTCTTTCCAGTGATGGGAAATAACTGGTTCCCCTCATCTTCAATGTAGATAGTCTTACAAGGGTGAAGAATTGCCATGGACTAGCTGTTGAGCTGAAACAAAGACAGGTTCTAGACTTTGAGGGATAGATTTGATTTAAACTATTTTATATTTTGATCAGGCTAGGGACAGAAATTTTTGGTTTGGAAATGATGATCATCATGATTTTAGCATCCTCATGTCTTTTTTTTTTATTCTTCAGAGATGGGGTCTTGCTGGAGTGCAGTGGCAAGATCAGAGGTCACTGCAGCCTTAAACTCCTGGCTTGAACAGTTCCCCCATTTCAGCCTCCCAAGTAGCTAGGACTACAAGCATGTGTCACCACATCTGGTTAATTTTAATTTTTGTAGAGATTTCCGTATGTCACCAGGTTGGTCTCAAATCCCTGGGCTCAGGTTATCCTCCCACTTCAGTCACCTACAGTGTTCAGATTACGGGCGTGAGCCACCATGCCTGACCCTCATATCCTTTTTATTTACTCCTGAAGTTATTTCATTTCTATCGTGGTTCATTCTCTATCTTTCCTCCTGAAAATGATACTACCCCACTCCCTTCATTTTGAACCTAGGCTCATCAAGATACCTTGTTTTGGGGGTGGTTTAATCCAATTTCCCTTGGAATCTTGGTGAGGAGCCTCAGAGGCAGAGAAAGGACAGTTTTGCACATCCCCAAGCTGTGCAGGTGGCTGAGGAGCTACCTGTCGTTTCTTGTTCTAAAGTCTCCCACTCTGACTATGGGGAGAAGAGAGAAGGCGACGTTTGGCAGCTCTCTGAAGGTATACTTTTATTTTTGTAGGTTTTTTTTTTTTTTTTTTTTTTTTTGGCAAGAATATTCCTCTAAGCTTCAGAAGCTTTTCAGAAAGTAGAGTATGCCTCTTCCCTTATAGTTCGTACCTTTTAGGATCTCCCTTCTAAGATCTGCTAAGCAGAATTCAGTTTTATTTACTGGCTTAGACTGATGGACTCAGTACCAGCTGCCTTGCGGGCTAATGTGACACTTCTTACTGTTCACTGGTGGCATTCTCCAATGACTGGGATAACAAAGAGGGAGAGGCCTGGAATAGGAATAAACCTAAGTGGTTGTTCACAGCCACCCCTGCACCCCTGGGAACTGTCCCATGCATGGCCATTTCTCCGCACTTGCACTGTGCACACCGAGTGCTGAGAGGCTGGTCACAAAGGCCACGTGCTGGCGCTTCTTCAATATCCTTACTATAATTATGCACATGCTTTTAGAGAACACCTTAAAAGTGGGTTTGCTTTGACTTGGATCAGTTAATTAGTTTATAGACAGAAAATATATACTGTTTTAATTTTTCCAACTTGAGTAAGGATTGCTTTGGGAGTTGTGTGCAGTGTGTTATAAAAATAACTCCTTTTAATTATATTTATTTACTTAATCACACAGATGATAGGTGAGCGGGGTTTTGAGACAGCCTGCAGAATTGCCCCAAAGCCTCACATTGTACTGTGCCTTAAGATTTATAGTGTAATTTCACATCCAGTCTTTTTTTTTTTTTTTTTTTTTTTTTTGAGATGGAGTCTCACTCTGTCACCCAGGCTGGAGTGTAGTGGTGCTGTCTTGGCTCACTGCAGCCTCTACCTCCTTGGTTCAAAAGATTCTCCTGCCTCAGCCTCCTGAGTAGCTGTGACTACAGGTGCATGCCACCATGCCCAGCTAACTTTTTGTATTTTTAGTAGAGACAGGGTTTCACCATGTTGGCCAGGCTGGTCTCAAACTCCTGACCCCAAGTGATCCGCCTACCTCAGCCTTCCAAAGTGTTGGGATTATAGATGTGAGCGACTGTGCCCAGTCACATCCAGTCTTACGTTTGCAAGGAACATTTCAAGGTTTTGTATGCCTAGTAAGAAGCAATGCTGGGTCTCTCTTTTAGATCTTCGAGCTTCATGTTTTGTGCTTTTTACAAGTGCATTGATAAAAATCATATGATGAAGTCAAAAGAGCCATATTGGGATCCTCATTTTAATACTTAGCAGCTGTGTGAACTTGAGGAAGTCATTTTATTTTTCAAAGCTGCAGTAAATGGAATCTCCATGGATTGTGGTAAAGATAGTAAACGATAAACCTAATTCTGCTCTGAAATGTATAAAGTGTAGATCTGAAGCCTTTAATGGAATAGAATGCCTGTTAATGCATAGAGTATAGGAGGTGCCTGGAAAGGCCAAAAATATTCTCTTTATTAAATGCAATAATTGATAGCTGCTTCTTGGTGTAGCCCAGACCCACTCTATCTTCTTGGTTCCCCTCATCTGTTCTTTTTTTTTTTTTTGCCCTCCCATAGTACTTCTCACTGCCTAATATATACAGTTTCTTTATTTATTATGTCTACCATCTATCTTTCCTCCCACTAGAATGGAAATTCCAGAAGGGATGGATTTTTGTCTGTTTGGTTTGCTGAGGAGTTCCTTGCATCTAAAACACTGGCACGTAGCAGTCACTCACGTAGTAAGTGCTTGCTGAAACAGTATATCCTTTTGCTCTGCAGATCACTCCAGTGATCTCCTTTAGTTATGAAAATGTAGGGTTTCAGGGAGAAGGGCGTAGAGGACATGGAACAGTTCATTAATTTGTAAAGGGAAGCTGGAACTTTCTGCAAGGCAAGGAACTGACAGCTCAGCTCCTCTTCCTCAAGGTTTGAAACAGGGATTCCCATGGGAGCTCTGAGGGGGTCCACACCTGAGCTGGGAGCCCAGGAAAGTTGGCAGGTCACCAGCTTGGGGAGGACAGCAGTTTAGGTTGTTGACTTGGGTGTAATGAACAAACCTACAGATTTGTGAGGGAGTCTATTTCTGCACAACTTAGGAATGATTCTGGACAGGCCTCCAGTACTGGCCCCCCTGCATCATTCTGCTTTGAGAATAGTGACTTGGTATGCCAGAAGCTATACCAAGGTGACAACTTGTGTCCTGGGCTGCCTGGCTGCAATGAACTTTAGGCAGTGGGCAGGGAAGGAGGGAGGAATAGGTTCATATGCCTGTTTTTTGCTTGGGGTCTTGAATCTCTTGGGACTGAGTTCAGGACCCAGGGTTTTTGAGAAATTGGAAGTAGATGGGCTGGGAAAACCTTAAAAAGGGATTACTGTGCTTTCTGCTAACAAAATATATGATGGTTCAAGTAATTCCAAAAAAGTAAAAGAAACGTGACCATGTATGTAACATGGCAGGCTATACCATTTCCTCATGTAGGTAACAATAAATAGTTTTGTTTGAATATTGTCTTTGCTCCCCCAAGTGACTTCTTTAAATATATGACAATTTGGTTTAAAGAAAATCAAACACATCCTTGTTCTCTTTTCCAAGTTAACATGGAACTTAGTTTTTTTTTAAGTGAGGAAGAAATACCACTTATATTTTCAGTTTGCTTCAACTATCACTATATTCTACCAACCCTCCCTCATATATTTGAGCTGTATATATACACACATACATACTGCAGTGTGTTTAGCAATTGCCAGTTCCTTATTTATTTCTTGAAGTGAATGAACTAAGAAAAAAGTGCCAATTGTTCTTTCCAGAGATCATGCATTCTGATAGAGAAGATGCAGGAATCCCTTTTCTAAACTGTGTCAACAAAGGTGCTTGCCCCAGACTTGAGCATGTGCTGCTCATGACCTGGTGAGGGTAGAGGGGTGTCTTAGGTTAGACATATGTATATTTTAAAATACTCCCTCACCCCACGACATGCATGACAGATTCTTTTCTTAAATCTTTTTTTTTCCAGGAGTGATAATCACTATTTACCACTCTTTATTTCAGTAACTAGATCTCCTTGCTCTACCTCTTTTGACTGGTGTGTGTGTGTGTGTGTGTGTGTGTGTGTATGTGTATGTGTATGTGTATGTGTATGTGTATGACTGAATAAATGTGAGTTAGTGACTCTCGGCCCTCTTAAAACTGCCAGCCCCACGGAAGGGTCACACATCTTGTGGAAAGGTCGGAGTGCAAGTGGTGGGGAGGGGTAGGAGGAGGGCTCTGATAGGCTGGGGCTGACAGAGCCATGGTCTTCAGTCCTGCCAACCTCCATAGTTTTCAGAATCCAAGTACACTTCAAGACCTCTCTCCCAAGCCTGCAGTTCCCGCCCTCATCCCCACAAGAGTGGGAACTACAGGGTGCGGGGAGAGGGGTTGGTATATTTACAGATACCAACACTCAGGGAGAGAAGGCAACATTCCAGAAACCTAATTGCCTTCAGGAACTCAGACTTTAAGATGACCTGTTTTGGTCAGATCCTAGGTTGCAAACTTTAAGCTAAAGGAAATCATTTAGCAAAAGCAAAGCAGATTCTGGTCAAGGGTGTTCCAGGAAGAAACAGTAGTAAGAACGAGATGGAAAGGCAAGCTTTATCCTCTGATTCTAGAATGTTCTCTTCCTCCCAATTTTGCAGCACCAAATCATAGATGAGGAGAGTGCTATGTTCCAATATTTGCATCCCCTGCAAATTCAAATGTTGAAATCCTAACCCCCATGGTGATGGTATTAGGGGGTGGGGCCTTTGGGAGGTGATGAGGTCTGGAGAACAGAGCTTTTGTAAAAGAGGCCCAAGGAAGCTCATTTGTCCTTTGTGCCACCTGAGGACACACCTAGAAGGTGCCAAGTATGAACCAGAAAGCAGGGCCTCACCAGTCATCAAATCTGCCAAAGCCTCAATCTTGGACTTCCCAGCTTCCGGAACAGTAAGAAATACATTTCTGGTGTTTATATTGTAACCAACTTACAGTATTTGGTTATAGCAGCCTCAAAAGACTCAGACCAAAGCGTGTCATTAGGGAGAAGGGTAAGGATCCCTTTCTTTCTCTTATAGTTGTCCATGCTTTTTCTCATCTTAGAGTTGTCTCTTGGACCAAATTCAATGGCAACATTGTGCTTTAGCCTGCCAGAGCTTTCCTAGCTGGGCAGGATTCCTGCATCTGCCCTCTGTATGTTCCCGAGCTTGCTTCTTCCTGGGGCCACCCCCAGGTTTTGTAGAAAACCAGGCACTGCATCTTTAAGGACCAAATTAAAGAGAAAACATTTTTTGTTGTTGTTGTTGAATACACACTGTATTTAACATTTTTTTAATCCCAGAGAAGTGAAATGCAACATCTGTTTGAGTTTATGTAACATCTGAAGACCGACAACTCAGAATTTCCTAATTAAAGTCATTTTTAAGGCACTCTGCAGAGCCAGCTTTCATCTCTTCCTTCATTGGGGTTTTCTCCAAACTGTAGCAGAATACCTGGTTTCTCTTTCTTCAAAGTGATACACACATGCTCATGCCTTAACCTGCTCTTCTGTCCTCTAGGACAGTGAAACACGGCATATTCCAAGGAGGAAACGGTAAAAGGAAATACATGGTGGTGGGGAGGCAGGGGGAGCGGGTGTAAGGAGAGAGCAGAGAGGACACGTACAAGTAAATTAACTGATACGGTCGGTCGCTGAAAAGAGAAGGAGCAGAAGGGAAATTGAACAGGGTGGGGTGGGCCAGATGGCTGGCAGCCGGTGAAAAAATAGGCTATGTTTCCCAGTGAGATCTAAATTAATTTAGCTAGTTCTCTTTTTCATTTTTTTCATTTTTAAAGATAGGGCCAAGGCAAGGGAGGTATCTCAGAATTATGCAGGGTGTAATGTAGGTGTGCTTGCTCGTGCTCATGCACTTACGAAGGGCTGCGATTAAAGACAGGTATGACTTGGGGGCTCTAAAATGCCCTCCTGATATAAAAGAATCTCCGTTACTGGCCCACTTCTGTGCCTGAAATTCCCACCACTGCAGCCACTCTTTCGGATTAAGGCATTATCTGTAGCCCCTATTAAAATGTAAATGTCACCTGGGAAGGGTAACACTCGACTCTAGCACCCACTGACTGAACAGTCACCTATCAGAGACTAGGACCCTGAGAGATGGGACGCAGGGCAGGGACTTTTGGATCAAGGGGGAAGAAGGCTTGGTGGCGTGGGACGCTGGAGAGGGAATGGCTGGGCAGCTGAGGGGAATGTGTGAAACAGTGTGTACCTCGGGAAATTACTTCAGTGGAGGAGATGGGATGACAAAATGAACTTACCTACATCACAGGTTTCCCTAGGCTTTCTGTATATGTAGTGTATCTAACAGTTTGTATGGATTATACATTCTGTGTATATACCTGATATGGAATTCACTGGGGCCCATCGTGAACATAGTATAGTGAAACTCCATCAAGCGAAAGACAATGAAAGCCCTCAATTGTTTTCATGTAAAATATAGTTACATGTAAAGTGAAGTCTGGCATCTCTATAGATCTAGATGGTTTGTATGTAGTGTGTGTAGATGTATGTGCGCGCGCACACACACACACACACACACACACACACAATTTACTCATACTCAGCAGTGGAGATCTTGTAGATGTGAAGGGTGAGATGCCTCTTCTCCGCCATCTAGGATTTGAATGCATAGCAGCTGCTGCATTGTGCATCCAAATCCTAGACAGCTGAGAAGGTTGGCTAGATGGCTGAGAAGGTTGGCTGTTGGAAAAAGGACTTGCCTGGGGGGGCATTGTGACCCCTTCCTCTGTTAACAGTAGACCCTCATTCAACTCAGGTGGCTTTGAAGAAATGGCCAAGGCTTGGGTTATACGTGGGCCATACCATCAAGAATGGGGCTTGGAGACAGAAATGTCGCCAAAGTGCCCTTTAAACTTTTGGAGTTTGGGAACCTGGAGAAGGTGCAGATGGACAGAGAATCTTGCAGGGGATAGGTTTCTGTTCCTAGAAAAGCTGGAAACTGGGAGCAGCCCTCAGGCTAGATGCAGGAACCAGCCTCAGAGTACCACTCATGGGACCTGCCCCTTCTGCAGGGATCTGTTATGGTTGGCTGAGCTGAGGGGGAAGGTTCAGGGAGGAGGGGGGCTGGAAGAATGGGAAGAGGACTCCAAAGAAAGCTTGGAAAGTAAAAATTAAAGGATCTGGGTGGTGAGGGGCAAGGGAGAGGTGATATTAGAACTTCTTAACCCTATTTTCACAGAGTCATCTGGGTAACTTAAAAAACTCTGATGCCCAGGATCCACCCTTAGTAGATGCTATGATTGGTTTGGGCAGGGGACCAGGCATGGACGTTTTTTTAAGCTCCTCAGATGATTCTAATGTGCATGTGATGTTAAGAATACTACATCAGAGCAGAATGAGTTTTGTTCTGCACTGTTAGGCTGAAGGTGGCTGGCCAATCCCCACCCGAGTAAAGAAGCATGAGCGGACTGGTGCAAGGTGGTTGGGGTGGAGGCAGGATTCTGAGAGCTGTCTGGACAGTCGAGCCTCTGCTGATTTGTGTGGCTTTACAGTCTTATTAGCTGGTGGTTTCTAATCCAATGTCTGGCTGAAAATGTGGCTGCAGTGGAGGTATTGGGGCGTAAGGAGAAAATTTTCCCTCTCTATTCTGAAGCTTTAAAGAGAAATAGTTCACTGTGCTCTATGGGGCCAGGAAGACAAATTCTGGGGCTGATGCTTCAAAAATGGAAATGGATTTAGTGTTGTATAATAAATATAAATAAACCAGTAAGCAAGCCAATAAATAAACCAATGTACACCATTTTTGCCCTCTTAAGGTGGTTTTCCCCTCACCCCACTGATCCTGGTGACTTACATTCTGCCCCTGGTCACCTGAAGGCACCCAGCCTGGCTGTGGAAGAGGGAACAAGATGACTGCCTTGGCCCTGGCTCTCTGAGGATCAGAGAACTTAGAGAAACCTAGAGAGGCCACCCACATGGAGGAGGAGGAGGAAGGGAGACACATATTCCCCATTTCCCATCCAAAAGCATAGGGAGGGAAGGCAGGGTTTGGGAACCAAGGCTGGGTCATGTTAGGTATTTAAAGTCCAGGCTGACCAGCTCTTCATCCCTAGGAGGCTTCACTCTTGAGGGTTAGGGAAAGGACTTGAGATCAGAATGAACCCCATCTTTCCACACACAAAAAGATACAGCAGGCACACCCCCCACTTCAACACAGCTCCCCATGAGCCAAGCAGGCAGCCCAGTCAGCCCAGGGCAAGTGCTGCATGGCCCGCGGAGGGTGGGTAGGAGGGACTGGTCATGGGATGGGAGGAAGGCGAGGAGGTAGGCAGGATGGCACTCGTTTTAATGGGAAATCAGCTGTCCCGGGCTTCAGCTTCTGGAGCCGCCAGCCATTGCTCACTTCCTCCTTCTCAGTCTGCCATGTGGTTGTGCTTGCTGGGCTTTCCTTGTCCTACTAGGAGACCTGTATGTGGATACGGAAACATGTAAATAAAGCCGGCATTAAGACAATGATCAAAGAAGAGTCATTCCCTAAAAGCAGATGGTCATGATCTGGGCTCCATTAATAGATTTCAAGGGGAGATGACCCTGAAACTTTATGCAAAACTTTTGGTATTTATTTTCATATGCACTTCTCTATAAAGAGAACCTATAAAGGGCTGGGCACAGTGGCTCACACCTGTAATCCCAGCACTTTGGGAGGCTGAGGCGGGTGGATCACAAGGTCAGGAGTTCAAGACCAGCCTGGCCAAGATGGTGAAACCCCGTCTCTACTAAAACTACAAAAGTTAGCTGGGCGTGTGACGGTGCCTGTAATCCCAGCTACTCGGGAGGCTGAGGCAGAGAATTGCTTGAACCCAGGTTGCAGTGAGCCAAGATCACACCACTGCACTCCAGCCTGGGCGACAGGCAAGACTCTGTCTCAAACCCAACAAAACAAAAAAAAAGAATCTATAACTTTCATATGGTTATTTTAAAAAAGATTAAAAACTAAATATTAAAGAATTACAGGTCATTTATATGTATAACCCATTAGTGACACACCAAGCAATCCACAGAAATGGGGGAGGGGAGAGGAATTTGAGATCCCTGATCTGATGGCATTGTTTTTTAGCATCCAGAGTACAAAGGGACTTGCAAGAATCACTGAGACCAGAGCTCTGTAGCTTACCCAATATTCCTGTACAAGGGGTTCGCACCATGACTGAGCTAAAACTTAACTTTTATTCCAGAGTCCAAATCACACGAGATAAAACTTATTTCTTGAATATGCAACATTAGAGAAAACTGAAGTTATTCAGTTACTCAGCCTGAAGTTGTTATGTAATAGTTGTGGTCATAACAAAGTGGGTGAACTAAAGTTTTAAAATTTAAAAAAAAAGCAGTCTTGAATGTATGAAGGGAGTTGCCCTAGGGTAAAGTGAAGCATCAGGCATCCTCCTCTTTTTTCCGTGATCATTCTTCTGTTTGGTATCTTTGAATTTTTGACATGCTTGGTTTGCTTACAGGAGTGCACTGCTATAATGGCACAATTTTTTAATAATTATAACTTAATTAGCATGTTACCTTTTCAGATTCTATGTATGGTTTCAATTTTAGGAAAAAACCGAATTTCAAATTCTTATGTAGATAGTAGAGAAAACTTGCTCCAATTGTTTGAAGTCAGTAGACAACCCCATTACATATACAATTGGGGACATAATAGCCTAGAAGCCATTCTAGAAAGTATTCCTCCGCATTCCCTGTGCTGTGGAATGGGTGCCATGCTCTTTGATATCAAAAATGCTACTTCCCCTTCCTTCAATAATAAGATTGGTTAGAATTGGTCAGAGGCACTGACTGTGGCAGGCTTTACCAGCCCTCAGTACCTTGTGTGACACAGAATGACAGACATGGCAAGGACAGAGGGGGAGTGCATGGGGCACAATGTGGCTGCACATGTGCAGAGGTCTTGAGACATCCTGAGTCTGCCTATTGCTCCTGGACCATACTGGAGAGATGCCTGTGTGCAAGTCACATCACCAAAATGACTGCTTTATGTCATCATTTCATTATGTCATTTCTGTTATATTTATTACGCAATAAGGGTGTCTCTGGGTTAGGATAATTTTTCTGCAGAAAATATTTTAACTGTCTGTTTGGATTCTATCAGTTTTCTCTAAGGCAAGGCACAGAGGCTCAGGGCTCTCCCTCAAATGTGCTCTCACAAGCCCAAAATCTTTGAGGGTGAATATGGTACAGAGATTGGCCTTCTTCCTATTTCACAGATGGAAAAGTGAAGATCCCAAAGATGGCCTGCATCAGACTACCATCAAGCCAAAATTGGGCCTTGGGGTCTCAGGTCTTCTGGTCCATGAGACCACCCTGTGCCAATGAACACTGCATTGGATATTGAGAGCAGGCTTGGAAAGATCTAATTCTGCTGAGGAGAAAAAGACAGGACCATGTCAGGCTGCAGAGGGTTTGGAATCCAACTGAGTTTAAAGCTGCTTATTCTTTCACCACAAATGCCCTATTTCCCTTCTGATGAACGTGCCTGAAGAAGACATTTTCCTTTGTTTGATTTTGTGAGTGGCTCCTGGGAACAGATGCTTTCTTGCTATTTCAGAACACTCAGGAAATTTTTTTAGGTGAGACAGATGAGTCTTTAGTTCCCTGATGCATGTGTGTGTGTATGCACAAAGAGGTGGGTGGGGTAGCCTCTCAGTCCCTGTTCATCTGATATGCATGTACAGAGTCTTTCTTTCCTTCCTAATTAATTAGAAGTAATAGCTTTCCATAGTTTCTGGTACATGAGCGAGTAAAGTGGGAAATAATTTAATTGGCTGTCTTGCTTTCAAAGCCCAGTTTAATGAAATAGTTCTCAGCCTGAAGTGCATGTGTTATCTTTCCTGTTATTTTTCCAATTAACATTTCATTGGATCACGTCTGTGTAGAATATTCTAATTGGTTTGAAGGGCGGGGTGAAGGGACAAGAGCAGATGGAGAGATAGCCAGCTGTTTCTTTCATCCAGGGTGCCTGCTCTCGTACTGATGTGGCTGGTAGGTTTTTTCCCAGCGCCTTTCCTGGGAAGAACTCAAAGTGATTGACAGAAGTCCTGCCTGTCACCTTACCCATCCTCATGGAGCCCCTGGGCCACGAAGGCAACATCTCCTCATAGGCACACTGGCTAGTGCACCTGGATAGAAAGAACTAAGGGGGCATTTCCCTGGGTTTTGGATGGATGAGCCCAAGGGGGAAAATGAACAGCTTCTAAAGCTTCCTGTGGGAATTGTTTCCCTGAGGGCGGACTCTGTTTAGCCTGGAACATAGGAGACAGTATAGACTGGTTGACAGAAAAAGTATTCAGAGGGATCCCACGACAGCCTCCCTGCTCAGATCTTCTTGTGAAGAGGGCAGTGAGTTAGAGGTGGGCATGAAGCAGGGCTGGGACTGCGGGAGGCAAGCCAGGTGCCTAGGGTCCCTGTGCACGGCCTGAGAGAGTGCCTTCTTAAATATTGGATATTATGAGACCAGCCTGGGCAATATAGCAAGACTCTAGCTCTGTTAAAAAAGAATAAAAATATTCTGGATCCTAGTGCCTGCTTGGCTCACCCAGTCCCAGGACTGGCATGGAGCAGACATTCTCTCCTTCTTTACATTTCCTCTCTTCCAGTCATGCTGGCCTTCAGCCAGCCTGAGCCCAGCCCTAGGCTCAGCGATCTCACTATCCAAACACTTCATGGCCCTAGCTGTATCCTTCATAGTCCCCAGTGAGGTCCATGTGGCACTGGGTCGTGCTCTGTGTGTCTGCCCTCTCCCCTCATTGCTGTAATTCTAATGTCTGTTTTCCCTTCTCCTGGGCATTTCTGACCCAGCACTCAGCTGTTTTGCGGATCAACCCGTTTTCTGGGTTAACCAAGGACAAATGTGGGCCTGGAGGCAGAGGAGGGGCTCCTATGCCTGGCCACATGGCCTGCTGCCCAGAGGCCTGGTTTCACATTTGTCCTAGTGAGAACTGGTTAGCTTCTCTTAGGGACCATTCCCAGGCCCAGCTGGGGAAGAGACGCAGTTTAGGGTTTGGGGCCAGGGAGTTCTTGGGAAGCAGCCCTGAGGCAAACTGTGTGGCTGGTCCATGTGGGACTGCCTCGGGCAGGTGCAGAGAGACAGAAGCATTCATCCTATGTGTCTTCAGTGTGGTGAGACAACGGGGGGGGGGGGGGGGGGGCTTCAGGGTACAAATAAGTATTTCTTCATTTGATTTGCACCCACATGGCCAAATCTGAAATACTACCATTAAACTGTGGGGTCCCAGCTAAGATCTGGGGCATCAAAAACTGTGTAGAGCCCACAAAAAAGTTAGAAATATATATATATATTTATACATATATATATATATACATATATATATGTATACATATATATATATACATATATATATATATGTATAAATATATATATAATTTTTTTTTTTTTCCCTCTGTATCTCGTTTGAGCCCGTAACAGAAAGTAAGTAGCTGTTCCTGGCTGGCTTCTCTAGGTTTAAACTAGGCCAGTTGGGCTGGGATTTCAAGTCTGGCCTAGACTTGACATTCTAGCCTCCTTTCCTTTCCAAAAGGCCTGTTGGAGTTCCAGTTACACATTCTTTCTAGAGCTGCTTCCTGCAGTGCTATGCAAAAATCTTTCTTTCCTTGACCACCAGGGTTCAGGCCTCCCTGAACAAGCAAGGTGGCGAGGGTAAATGGGGATGCAGAGCCCACCACTCTTCGCAGGGGCCAGGCCTCACTTGGCAGGAAGAGTGGGTTCTCCTGAGATGGTTTTGGGCTTCCAAGTAGATGAGGCCAGAGGGCCTGCCATCAGCTTCAGGCCCTGTGATTCTACTCAAGTCACAACATCTTACATGAGGCAGCACATTAGACAATTTGGAGTATTTTCAGACATCATCTACTTTCTCTCTCCGATCGTGATGCTGGCTGGGCTGTACTAATAACTCAGTTAACAGAGAAGGAAACTAAGGCTCAGAAAAGTTAAATGATTTGTTCAAGTCCAGCTACCAGCAGGATCTCTAAGATCTCAAGTCATGCTAATGTCCTGGGCTCTGAGCTCCTACCTCAGAGCACCCAAGTGGGCCTCCCTTCTAATGTGGGATGGGAGAAAAATCACTTGAAGCCACAGCCTGGGCCAGACTCCTGAACCCAGACTCCTCGGTAGAGCGTGTTCTTTCTGGATAAAGTGCATCCAGAGATTGGTCAGGGCACGCATGTCAAGATTCCCTTTGCTAGTCAGCCCTGCCTGAGGAACAGTAGTGGCTGGACAAGCAGAGGAGGGTGCCTGCAATTAACCAGGGAGAGAACGTTCTGTGAGAATGCAGTAAAGGTCTGGGGCAAAAATATCTGTGTGCAGAGGGCTCAAGTTCTTAGTGCACCACTAAGTACACTAAGTGACTTGGACAAGTCACTTGAGCTTTCTGCTTCAAATTCCTCATTATAAATTGGGGATGTGATGCCAATCTTAAAGGATTGTTGAGGATAAAATGCAAAATATTTGTGTCTGTAATATGTAAACTGTAACACACTAATCAGATGGGAGTTGTTGCTATTAATAATGACAATGACAGAAGATCAGGCCGATACTAAGATTTTCAATCTTGAACAGAGATGCTACACAAAGGAAATGAAAGTGTTTATACAGTTTTTATGTATAAACTGTAAAGCACTTATACATCAAAGGAATTTTAGGAAGCCTTAGGTTGGTGATGGGCTCTGTCATGGGTGGGTGCACTGCTGACCTGGGTGGGGGATGACACTCCATGTCCCCAGATGCCTTCCTGTGAAAGTGTTTGGAATGGCCAAATAACCTTGACTGTCCTCTGGCCACTGAACTGGCAACTCTCCTGATGGCCTTCCATAGGCAGATGTCCTTCCAGGGAAACTGGAACCAGATGTACTCAAGATCTCAAAAGAAATTAATGGCAATAAGACTCTGGGGTAAAAATATCTGTGTGCACAGAGCTTGCTCACTCAGCTCCCTTTCTATCTAAGGATCATTTAGGCTTAATTATAGAGTTCAGGCATTCATTGGGTTTTTGATTAATTTTCTTTTCAGTTTGAAGAGTGTGTGAGTGTGGTGGGTCTGTGTGTGTGTTTACATCTTTCTTTGCAACTCAGTTGGGAGCTGACTCTTGCAATGTTTAATTGTGCCCTCAGTTCTAACAAGCATGTTCCATGTGCCAACCAGGGCTTAGAAAGCCATTGTTTCCACTGCTTACTCCCCAAAGGCTGCTCTTGCCATGTTGAGGGATGGCGGGTGGCAGGGCCTTGTTCAGCTGGGACCTCAGCTGCAGGATGCATGCTTTCCTTCTCCTTTTTGGCCTTATGGTGTTTAAGGGATTCTGAGACCAGGAGAGCAGATTTCCTATTCCACTGATTACCAGTACTCTGCTAAGAGATGCTGAGTGACAGCTAGCTCACCCACACTGCAGCCCATCAGGCATTATTTTCTGGGCTAACCTCTGAAAGGATTTCTTTGCATAAGAAAGCAGCGTTTGTTCTCTTATGTTTAATATGTCCATTTAATAGATTGGGAGAGCCTACATGACTATGAAAATGAAAGTGACTAGCTTTCTCCTTTGTCTTTTGTGCCTTCTAGGCAGGGATGAAAAGAAGAGGGAGAACAGGATAGTGGAAGGGCATAGAATTTGGAAAAGGCCCCATTTGAATCCTGGCTTCTCATATTTTTTTGTTTGTGTATCCATGGGTATGTCACTTAACCTCTTTGGTCTCAATTTGTTATCTGAGAATGGGGATAATAACACTCCTTAGGAGTATTACACTCCTCATAAGAATGTCTGGGGATGAGAAAATGCATGTGGAAGCCTTTTGTAAAAATACTCCGTAAGTTATAGTTCTTTTCTTTTACTGATCAGAATTGCTGCTTAGCACACGATTTTGACCTATGAGATACCATTCCAGCACCAGGAGAGAGGGAGTTGTAAAAAGGTCAGTGGAATGGGAGGTGGGTAGGGGACTAGCCTCCAACCTTCTCATGTGCTGTGGGCTACAGCAATGACCCAGGAATGTAACATGCATGCAGCAAAGAGCCCATATTAAGGGTTTACCCTCCAAACAGCTGTCACAGATAAAAGGGAATCTGGAACATTCAGATTTTCTTTTACATAATAGTAACAGAGATTTTCTCTTGTTCTTTAAAGGATGGATCCAATTGTCTCTAGTTTTTAGACTCACTGGGTTGTGGGTGAATGGATTAGGGATTAAGATAATGTTCTGGTTGGAGACAAGAGGCTGTGGGTCCTGGCTAAGTGTGACCATGTTGTGAATGAGATGTGGGGCCTTGGCCCTTCAGCTGGCTAGGTATGTGATTCTGAATAGATGACCTAATTTAACGAGGCCTCAATTTCTTGCGAGATCATGGACTAAAAGATCTCAAAGGACTTGATTAAAATTATCTAAGATGTGATGAAATGCTTTTTCCTATGGAATTCAAAACTTGTGCCACTAAGAAGCCATGTGTTGTGTGTGTATGTCTAAGTCCTGAGACCACCCAACTAAAACTTAATCAAGGCACTAAATGAGCCCCTGTAAACTGATGGCATCTGGCATCAGACCCAGGCACTTTCAAGGGAAGGAGAGCTGGACGGGAGGGCAGAGGTGACCTCAACAGAGATTTCAAGGTTAATTCTCTCTTGTACGACAGACTTTGATTTGGCAATATCCTAAGCTGAAAGATAATGATCCACAAATCACAGGAAGAAAAGGGGTCATTTCCTTGTAAAACAACAGTAACTTGAAAAATAATTGGCTACAGGGCAATAGAGCGTTCTGCCAGGCTGACTTCAGAGCTGAGAGACCCAACTATAGAGTTCACAGTGGTATCAATAACAATAATCACAACGTATATGTGCATAGTGCTTTTAACTTTTATAAATACTTTCCCATTTTTTTTTCATTTTGTCGTTACAAAATTTCTCAGAAAACTGCTATGGGGGTAATTTCTTTTAAAACTCTGAAAGGGGTGATTTTTCATGGGAAACAAGTCTAGCTAAGTATGCTATGCCTTGCTTTAGAAATACAGATATGCCTCTGAAAAAGTTATTTGTAAATATAGTTGCATAAGTCATATTTTAATGCACCAGGGGAATCTGAAAACACAAATCTCGTATAGGATTTTGTAATGTAAATAAATTCTCGTTAATCTGTTGTTTGTTACAACTTTGGAGTTTAAAATATTGCAGGTTTTCTTAAAGTGGGGCCACATGGATTAGATTCTAGGATCAGTATCTACTCCCCAGAATCCCACAGGAGTGAAGTTTAATTCAGTCTTGGGGAGAGATTGCTGCCTATGATGTCAGCATGGAAAATAAGCAGCTTTATACTTTAGCCATGGAGCTCTTTGGAGCTGCCTTTCCCAAATAAAACAGGGAAACATGCAAAGAGACAGAGAATTCCAAAAGTAACAGCTGAATTATTTCTATATGAATGTCTGTCTCAGGTCCTTTGTGAGCTACTGATGTATTATTGATGGCTGTTATAAATAACTTGCTATCAATAACTAATCTATAGGACAGTAGTTGATGGTTGGGGTGTGAGGTTAACACTACATACTTTGGAGTAGATCTGTTAGCACTATTATCCATCTGCTAAGTACCTTCCTCTGGGACTAGAATCTGAAATAAATTGGACTAAATTGAATTTTTAATAAAAGTAATAAACCCTCCTGCTTTTTATTCACTATCCACAAACTCTAATAGAAGACAGCCCTTTTTATTCGCTATCCACAAACTCTAATAGAAGACAGCCCTTTGGAGCCAATCACAAGATTGTAAAACTGCTTTGAACTTCAACTTTCTCCCTCTGAAATTAAGTAAGCAGTGTCTACTTGTTAAATCCACAATGACAATGTGAAATTTTTATAATTAGTTTGCATAGGGAGGTAGTGAACAAGCAAACATATATACAACCATATATATGGTTGAATTATTGAGAATAAAGGTACAAGCTCTTTTTTTGTTGGGGGAGGAAGAGTGATTCAAGCTAGAAGAACTGCAGAACTCCTCATTGCAAGGCTGGAAACCTTCAAAAAGAAGTTTTATATTGGCTTGACTAAAGGAAACCTGGCCTCTCATCTTTATTGGTTAAATCTTAGCAATACAGGCTTGCTTAATATGAGTATCTTAGATCTTCTTTAAAGAGCTCTGAAGTTAAGCCTTTGGAAGTACTTTCTCACAAATACTCAAGCAGTTAAATTTGAGCTTCTGTGAAACAGAGCTAAAATAAATAAATATAAATATACAGTGTATGTATATACAAAGGCTACAGACAGATATAGAGGCACTTCTGACAAATATGCTAGCAATTATGCTATATGCAGCCTTGATGTGTGCATGCGTGGGTGTCTATGCATACATGTGTCCATTGTATGTGTTCAGATCATTCAAAAACTCGAAATATAATGAAAATCCAGTTCTTATTTGTTGAAATGTTCTTGAAATCTTACGTGGGTTCATGGCTTATAATTTTTTAAATGTAAATTTAGGGCTAATCATGGGACCAGAATAAGCAGCTGTAAACAAAATCACAGTTAGGATTTAACTAAAACACGGACAGGGTCCCAAATATCATAACTATTGCAGAATATGGGAATTACAAAGCCAAGTACTGTGATTAAAATACTCTGAGGATAAGCAATCTTTTTGGAAAGAGGTGGGTAGATGGAACTAATGAAGTGTTTCCATCTGTTAGTTCACATCAGCACCTTGGACAGTTCCAAGGAGGCTTTCTCCCTCGGAAGGGAGCAAATACCAGTATTTGTCTAGTTTTCTAAGTGCTCCATTCATTCTAGTCAGTGTGTCGATCTGATGATCAACTAATAAGTGAAGAAATATTACTCTGTAATAAAAACTTATTCTTTCCTCTCTCCATCAACCATTCTTTTACCACCCGTTTCCCCAGCACCCCCCAGTCAGACAGCAGGAGTTTGTCTTACGACCACCTGGTGTGGATGTTTTCACTCCTACTTCTAATTGGTTGGGAAGCAGCATTTGCCACAGGCACTGTTTAATTTCGTTTCTATCCCCTGCATCTCACAGGAAAGAAATGGTCAATAGTTCAGATAAAAGAATCATCCTGGTCAGCTCCAAAATATGGCTACTTGCATGGTAATCACAGCAAGTCTGTCAAATCAGTGATTTCTTTATTCCTAAGAGGAAGGGATTTTTCCTAAGGATTATGGTTCTACCACCCAAGGAGCAGCCCTACTCTTCAAAAGTGGCTGCAAAGGCTGGCAAACCAAGAGGTCTGCTTTGGCTCAGAAACTCAGTTTGGCTCCTGCCACCCCTGGCACCCCTCACTGCATGTTTCAGAAGCGTGTGATCCACACACAGTCAGGCCAGTCTGCTTCTACTTAGGAGGGATCACAACCAGAGGTGGACCCCGCTTGGGCCTCCACATGAGGACCTGGGCATCATTGGCATTGGGTTTCACTAGTGCATTAGGGGGGATGGGTTCCATCCGGCTCAGGATCCGGGGCTGCTCCTGCTGAGTCCTGCCCACCAGCCGGGCCCGCTGCCCCAAGAGCTGAAGAGGGTCCACCTCAATGTCCACCCTCATCCTCCACTTGATGGTCTGCAGAATGATCTTCTCCTTTGTGGTGGTATTCATGGCCACCAGCCAGGTCGTGAAACTTTGGTCTCTCTTGATTCTTGTGAGCAGCGGCACATTGCTGTCGCTCACAGGCACTGCCCATGTCACACTGGGGTAGAAGTTGTCATTCATGCTGACGGAGAACCTGGAGATCTTGTTGGTGGGGCCAACCAAGGTCACAGTTTCTGTGGTGTTCCCGTACCAAGGGTAGCTCACCCCATCTGAGTCACTGATGGCTTTTACTCTCCCTTCCCTCAAGTCAGGCAGTTCCCAGCTTGACCTGGCAAAGCAGAAGACATGCACAAGAAAAGAGGCTGAATGAATTTTTCAGAAGCTGCAGAGGTGTTCACTGCTTACTAACATCGTCAACTTGGGCAAAATGGGAAGTTCACAGGGGGAATTCAGGTCAAAAAGTTCTATGCTGTGCCATTTCAGAATTAAATGAGAACAAACCAAAATAAAAATAACAAAGCCATGCCAAAACAAGTTAAATACAACCACAGCTGACCCAATTGAGAACAGGAAGCTCAAAGAGGCAGTTGTGAGACCACACAGAGACATCAACTAGTTGGATGATGGTAATCAGCAGTTTAGAGGAATTCTTCTGCAAGAACCACTTTCTTGGAAATATGAGTGTGAGTAAGGTTTGTTTTTTGGAAAGAAATGGTGGTTGAAATTCGATGAATCTGGAAGGCAGTATCTGGAGGAAAGAAGGGCAAAAGGAGGCAAAGTTAAAGGTTATACTAATTTCTTAGGAAACCACAGTAAGAATTTCTACTCAACAAAGAGGGTTGTTTAGCTTCTAGGCATCAGCCAATCCATCACTTAGAAAACACAGGCATAGAAAATCTAACACAAGGAAATCATGGTCATCTTCTGGAAACCATCTGAATGTGAAAGTTGTTCTAGAGGGTGGCATACACTCTAATGCACTGCCTTCCCATTGCCTTCCAGTCCAGCCTGGAAGTCTCAGCTTAGTTTCGCAAACTTGCCATTCTGGTACCTACATACTCCTCCTGGCTTCCTCTGACCTTGTACAGAAGGAGGAGGAACCAATGTCTCTTCCCCCTGCCATGGACTGTTGCTAATAATTGACGATACTTACTGAGTGTTACTCTATCCAAACCAATGTGCTAAGTACATTACCTCAGTTAATATTCAAAATACTCCACAAGATAAATTTTTATTTCCATTTTACATATGAGGGGATGGAAGCTTAAAGATGTTAAGGTACATGACAAAGGTCCTACAGAATGCAAGAGGTGAAGCTGGGAGTTGTCTGACTTCGAAGTCTATGGTTTTGACCACTATATCATACTGCCTCCCAAAGTACCCTTACACGGTGCTGGAGGAAGCCAGAGTGGAGAGGACTCGGGCTGTCTAATGACTTAGCAGCTCCAGGACCAGTCATGGAGAACTGGACTGGACCCCAATAAAGGCACAAGTCTAGTCAGCAGAGTCTGGCTATGCATTCTCCATATTTTCACTGCAGGGACCAGGGATGGTGCTAGGTAATAATGGACTAGAATTTAATAATTAAAGAAATGATACTGCTTCATTCATCAGCTAAAAGGTAGTGGTCTTGTTTGATATAAAGTTCTTCCTCCTACGAAGTGACAGAGGATCCTGCAGGGTTTTATACAAGTGGTCCAAAAGGGAGTTACATTGTCAAGCTGGTGCTAACATCTCTGCATCCCTTACTGTCACGTGGATATGGAGACATTAACCACTGCCTCCAACTGGCCCCCCACAGGACCTCCTATGCCAGTCAGCCCCAGCCTGAAGTGAAGGGAGGGCTTTGCTGCCTGGGGAGGAAGTGAACCCACAGCTGCAAGAGCCATTTCTCTTGTCATGCCCTTGGTAGCTGCTGGGAATAATTGCAGTGTATCACGGTTGGCAGACAGTAAGGAAGGAATTGACCTGATGCAGAAAGTCAGAGCTCATTTTGCATATGCTTTTGCAGCTGGGGGTAGTAGCTCCCAGGTAATTCTATGCCATTTCTTACTGTACAAAAGGGAGTGCATGTTGTTTGAGTGGGTCAGAGGCTGGGCAGAGATCCAATCTGCTCACTGGGTTCATGAAATAACCATACTGGAGTCGGTTTCAAGCCCCCATGCAAAGGGCTAAGACAGTTTTTCAGTCACAATACATCTATTTTCTGTGTTGCCTAAATCTTGTTTTTCATTTCGCTTGTGACCAGTCCCTACTGGCCTTTGAGTTCTTCTTTAGGACTGGAGGGCAGGTATTCCCAGCAGTGGCAGATTGTTCTTGCTCTCCCACCCTACACACTGGGCTTACTGTGGCATATTGCCTGGGGAATTTGGTTTTGAGTGGATGTACTTTCTATTCTGTTACAACACTGTCCTTTTCAGGGCTGGCTATCTTGCTGGTGGGTTCAGTGACTTTGTCTATAGAGCCTTTATAGTTCCCATGTTTTTGCCTCCCATCTTCCTGCCCAGAGCTGTGTGAGCAGAGACTTGGGGCAAGGGTCTGCAAGTCAACCTTGTAAGACAAATCATAAAACTTAGTTTGGTCCCAGGTGTTTTTTTGTTTTTGTTTTTGTTTTTTTTTTAAACAGAGATAATACAGTAAAGGCACACTCTTGTGGCTATCTTAGGAGAGAAGGAAAAGGTCCTTTTCTTGGAGGGGTTTCTAGAACAGAGAAATACAACAACAGGCTTCTTAATCATCACATCAGAACAAACAAATCTGGCCACATGCAGTCACTGGGAATAGTGACCCCGGAGGTTACACTTTAGTTCCATCTACACTGCTGCTACTTCTGCAACTGTAGTTTTGGGAATTCCTCAGGTCAGAGGTATGCTTTCTTCCATAGCCCTAGGGAACTAGGATTATATCACTAAGGGATGATTTGATTTTGAAAACAGCCAAAATTCATGATGATTTAAGTCTAGTGAACAGGGAGTTTCTTTCTACTTGAAAAATATCAAAATTTTCCTTTATGAAAAAGATACTAATATACATCCCAAGGCAGTGTCCTTCCCCTCTTCCCTCTGTCTCTCCCTCTCCCCCTCCCTCCCTTTCTCTCTCTCTCTTTTTTTTCCCCCCAAAAAGAGAGTTATGTCTATAAAATGCATGACTGGTTTATGTAGCTGATAAAATGTCTTTGGTAATGGTTTTTTGAGAAGTCTCTGAAAAGTTCCAAGAACAGTAGCACTATTTGAGTCACTCAATGACCATTTAAGGGGACTACTTTGAATGGAATGCTGGAGGCATTTCAAACTCCATATGGCTCAGATTGAACTCATCATTTCCAACATAAACCAAGCCCTCTTCCCCTGTCTCTGCTGCAGGGGAAGTGCTGCCCACTGCTCACCAGATCTTCCAGGTCAGAAGCAAGGGCCATCTTTGGCTCTTCCCACACCCACTGCCACAGTGACTGTATCACTGCATCTTGTGAATTTTTCCCCATACGTGATGCTTAAATTTATCTCCTTTTGGCTGGGCATGGTGGCTTACGCCTGTAATCCCAGCACCTTGGGATCATGAGGTCAGGAGATCGAGACCATCCTAACATGGTGAAACCCCGTCTCTACTAAAAACACAAAATAAAAAATTGGCTCGGTGTGATGTCACATGCCTGTAGTCCCAGCTACTCAGAAGGCTGAGGCAGGAGCATCACTTGATTCCGGGAGATGGAGGTTACAGTGAGCCGGGATTGAGCCACTGCACTCAAGCCTGGGCAACGGAGTGAGACTCCATCTCAAAAAAAAAAAAAAATTTTTTTTTCCCCATCCAACTTTACTGCCTTCACTTAATCCAAGCCCTCAGCATCTCTTACCTGGTTTCTGTAAGGGCGCATAGCTTCTCTCTCTGTATCCAACTCTCAAATCCAACTTTTAGGCTGCCCAAGTGTTCAAATATGCAAACCTGATCATGCTCTTTCTATACATAAAATCCTCCCAAGGCTTTTCTATATGGACATTGTTGGCATCACCCACAGGGTAAAATTCAAGTTCCTCAATAGGACATACATGGCTCTCCATCATCTGGCCTCCCCATCCCCAAACACCATGCTGTTTCTCACCTTCACCGCTGTGCCCTCTGCCTACGCTGTTCTTCCTCCTACTCAAGTTCCACTGTATCTAACTACTCATCCTCTGAGAGTTACCACATGTATCGCCTCCTCTTCCATAGATATATCTACATCTACAGGTGTCAGATCATAACGGTTTATGTGTCTTCCCCATTAGATTACAGGTTTCTTGAGGCTTGGAATTATGACTTATTTTGAATCATTAGTGTCTTGCACATTGCTGGTACATAAAACTTAATACTATTTATTGAAAGAATAAATATTTTATTTGAATTATTTTCATGACTATATTCCTGGAGCCTGGCAGAACTTATATACAACAAAGTATTTCATCAGTTTTATACTTTATATATTCACTCACCTTTAAAAAAAACTAACATCTACTATTCACTTAAGACTCTATTATTAGAATAGTACCATGCCTTGCAATAGAAGTTACTTATCCTTAGGAAAAGGAGGCAAGCCACACTTAAATGAAACTGAATCAATCAGTGAATATGAATGTATTTTAGTGACTACCCATGCCATCATATACCTACATACAAAAATGAGTGTCAGAGACTCCAAGTGATACAGCAACTCAGAGACATGGATAACCATGCAGGCTACAGCAAGGAGAAAGCTTTGTGAGGGGAATGGGATATGAACACTTTGGAATACAGACAGGCATTCCAGGTGAGATACTGCATCGTAGGCTGCAGTGTGATACCAAGCATAAATGTGGAAATGTCCAGGAAACAGAACACTGGGAAGAGCGAAGACACTGCTGGGTGGGCAGGATAGTAACAGTTTGTAAAGCACCTTCAATAATGGGCTTAGGCACCTGGGCTGCATCCTAGACGGGGTGAGACTTTTGCTCAGGAGAGTTAACTATGAGGAAGATTAATGAAAAAGTAGGATTAGAGGGCTAAAGGGAGGGAACGAGGATGTTTAGGAGCTTCTGCAACACTACAGGTGATCTTTAAGGAGGGCTTCATCTAGACTGGTGGCTGAACAAGTGGACAGGAGGTGCCACATATGAGATATTACAAAGGTAGATTGTCCTAGCTTTGGTAAGCAATCTCCTGTTAGAAGAGATAAATAAAAACAATCACTCAGAAGAGCCAAGTATGGTTGACTGTGTGTGTGTAGAATCATTCACAGAAGTAACCAGGCTGTGGTCTCACTGTGCCTGACATTTTGCACCCATCCCTGAACCAAACCACAATGGTATTTCAAGGTGTAGTACCTGACTCCTGCATTAGAGCATGAGGATGGTGAGGATGGAGTCGTGTTTGTCTTTGCATCCTTTTTCTGGAGCATGGTGTCTGGCACATGATGCATATTTACTAATCTTGTTTCCCTTTATACTTCACTATTTCTTTCTCAGCGTCCTTTGCTGGTTCTGGTTCTGGTTCCTCTTTGAACCTTTTAACATTGGAGGGCCCCAGGGCTTAGGCTTTGGGCTTCTTCTCTTTTCTTTCTATCTGCATTTCCTTGGTGATCTCATCTGGTCTCATGATTTTAAGTACCATCTGCACTGTGACAACTTCCAAATTTGTATCTCTAGGCTGGATTGCTCCCTTGAGCTCCAGATCCATATATTCACCTGCCCACTTGCCAAAAACTTTGGAGTTACTCTTGGCCACTCTCTCACATTCCACATGCTACCTTATCAGCCAATCCTGCTGATGTCATCAAAATATATCTAGAATTCAACACCTTCCCACTACCTGCATCACCACGACACTGGTCTAAGCTAGAGTCATCTCTCTTAGATTACTGCAGTGACCTTCTAACTGGTCTCCTACTCAACTTTGCCTCCCTGGTCTATTTTCAACATGGCAGCCACAGTGATCTTGCTAAACATTTGTAAAATCATGTCACTTTCCTGCTGAAAAGGTTTCTATGCCTCCTCAAGCACTCAGGAAGAGCTCAGCTACTTAAACTGGCTTATGTGGCCCTATATAACCCAGTTCCCTATTTCCTCTCTGACTGCATCTCCTTTTCTCCCCATTCTGGCCTCTGTGCTGTTCACTGAACATGCCAAATAAACTCCCACCTGAGGGCCTTTGCAAGTACTGTTCATTTCACCTGGGGCGTTATTCCTTTGGATAGCTGAAAGGCTTGCTCCCTTGCCAGCCTCATTCCTGGCTCCAATATCCTGTTCTCATGCAATCTTTCCTAACAACCATATTTTAGATTGCAACCTCCTGCCCCAGTGCGCCCCTCCCCCATTTCTTCTATTTTTCTCCATAGCACCTTCTAATACATTATAACTTACTTATTTTGTTAATGGTCTGTCTTCCCTCATCCCACTCCCCAAAATCCTAGGAAGGCAAGGATTTTATTTTATTCACTGCTATATCTCCAGTACCTAGAACAGTGCCAGGCAAATAGGAGTTCAAAATTATTTGTTGAATAAATAGCAAATCGATCTGAAGTGAGAGATGAATGGAGACCATGAATTTCAATGTGGACACTGCTGCCTTATTGGAATTGACTAAATAGGTGGACATTGTGTGAGTTAACTGCAAAGTTGGGTTCAGAGCTTAGAAGAAAGTCAGGGCTAGGGACGTGGATTTGGCAGCCATCTGCAGGGAGAGGATCAGCTGATGATGGTGCTGGGTGAGCTCTTTCAGGATGACAGACCTGTCAGATGGCCAGAGACAAAGAGTACAAAAAGCAAAGGAATAGCCAGCAACAAAAGAGAACTAATTTCCAAAGTGGAGAATTTCAGGGAGTCAGCAGTATCGAAAGCCACAGAAACTGAAGAGAGAAAGTCATTCAACTCATTATTTATCAAGACAGCAGTAAAGGTATGCTGGTAAAGGCTACTCTGCAGGAGAATTAACGAGCACAAGAAAAAAGGGAGAAGTTCGGCGAGAAAGGGGAGAAGAGAGCTGGAGTAGAGAGGTGGTCGAGCATCGTGGCTGAAAGCAGCATTCTGGAGTCAGACTGCTTAGGCCTGTAAACCTAGTGCTACTATGTACTAGTCAAAGGAACTTTCTGTACCAGTTTTCCCATCTAAGAGATAAGGAATAGAGATGATAACAGTGCTTACTTGATGTACTTGGTGTGAGAATTAAATGAGATAATGAATGGGAAGTACTTAGCACAGCTAAATACTTTCATGTGTAAAACAGGAAGAAAAATAACGTCAGGTCTCCCTACATCTCAGAGCTATTACAAGAATCAAGTGAAATGATGACGTATGACCAAATGCTTTGCAAAGTACAACACAGGATGTCAATTTTTTTTTTTTTTTGGAGACAGTCTCGATCTATCACCAGGCTGGAGTGCAGTGGTGCGATCTCGGCTCACTGCAACCTCTGCCTCCTGGGTTCAAGCGATTCTCCCGACTTAGTCTCTTGAGGAGCTGGGACTACATATGTGGGCCACCACACCTGGCTAATTTTTGTATTTTTAGTAGAGGTGGGGTTTCATCATGTTGGCCAGGATAGTCTCGATCTCCTGACATAGTGATCTGCCCGCCTCAGCCTCCCAAAGTGCTGAGATTACAGGCGTGAGCCACTGTGCCCAGCCATCAATATTAGTTATTATCTAATTCCCTTCCTTCTCTTACAACCCTTCTCCTCACTGTGATAACATGGTGTTTTGCTTTAGACAATCAGCCATTGACCCAAAGCTCATAGCTAATGGACTTGCCAATGGGCCTAATTAATGAGAAAACATCGATTATTGCAACCTTCAAGTTTTCTGCACCCCATTTTTAGAGAAAAAAGGCAACTCTTAAACAAGCTCATGCTAAGCATTTCATTCAAATAAGCAGTCCCTCGGTTAAGGTCAAGGCTCCGCTCAGACCCAACACATTTTCCCACTGCCTTTGAGGGGTAGAGCAACTTCTCTGAGAAAAGCCTCACTTTGCTCCCCCTGAAGCCCTGCAGTCATTGGGGAGTCTGGGGAGAGGCTGGCAGCAGCATTCTTGGAGGCAGGGGGTGGGCAGGTGTGCAGGGACTCTACCGATACTAATGTCCCCTGATGCGGTGTGGGATGGGAGTCGGGGGAAAACCACACATGGAGGACTGATGGTTTCAAGTCTGGAGAGCTTCTAGGGCAGGCTTTGAAATCTGCGGCAGTACTATCCTTAGACCCAAGTGAGAGCAGCCCTGGCCTTGCCTTACGTGTGTGTGTTTTTCTCTTTAGAGATGGGGTCTCATTCTGTCACCCAGCTAGAGCAGGGTGACACAATCATAGCTCACTGTGGCCATGAACTCCTGGGCTCAAGTGATCCTCCCACCTCAGCTGTTGGAGTATCTGGGACTACAGCTAACTTTAAAACATTGTTCAAGAGATGGAGTCTTGCTATATTGCCCAGGCTGGTCTTGATCTGGCCTCCAGTGATCCTCCTGCCTCAGACTCCCAAGCTGCTGGGATTACAAGCATGAACCACTGTGTCTGGCTGGCCTTATCCTTTTAAGGGATACACTCTGGTATCTTCTGGCCATGCTCTTTTGCACTGGGTAATTAGTGTGTGGGACTGAGAGGATGCACCCGTCCTTCCAGACCACTCTACCCCTCTGGGTACCCAGGATTTCAACATTCCCAGCCCAGATGTCTCTCAATATGCCTCCAGGTCTTCCAGGCCTTTCCCTGTCCCGTCTTTACAAGGGCAGTTGACTCCACTGTGTATGCACTTTTGGGCCCAGGGGGTGACCAGAGAGTGGCTGTTTGTTGGGGGTATGCATGGAGTTTGGGCCCATGTGTTGGGTGCCCACATGCATATGAGTGATGAAACCTATCTCAACATGGTGCAGAGCCAGGGGTGGCAGGAGAAGTGGGTGGGGCTGGGGCTGAGGGTCACCTGTTCCTATGCTACTAGGTTCTGTCACAGAACTCTGAAGAGTCCAAGACTCCTAAATTTGAACCTAGCCTTCGGGTTTTTATAAAGGTATACTTGTCTAGGTTGGAGGATAGAACTTGATTCAACCCTCTGTTAGTCTGACCTATAACTCAGAAATGGCACCAGGCCTTTGTATTCTTGCTCTGGAGCCTCTAATGTTAGATCCAGCTGCACAGCTCCGGAAGCCTGGACCGTTCCAATCTGGAATATTTTCCTCTTGTTATATGTGGGTTCACTGATGCTTGTTTAGTCTTAACGTGCACAAGGCACCCTTACACCCAGCAGCGCATCTACTTTGTACATCAGCTGCACGAGGTGGGCATCATTCTACTTTCCATGATGCAGTAGGGAACTTGCTTAAGATCTTTCAGCTAGTGAGGGGCAGAACTGAGCTGTGTAAATAAAAGTCATGGATGAGATGAACTGATACATACTGCTGGGACCATGCCAGTTGTTAACAACTGTTCCAACAATGTTTCAATATTTTAAACGACCCCTCTTTTTCCCCCGATGCCTTCTCCTTGGCCACCCAGGTTCCTCCTCAGCTACCCCCACCACCTCTCCAAAAATTAATCAACTAAGGGGGTTAATCCAGGCACGGCAGGGGATCTTCAAGACAGGCTCTGGTTCTAAGGCTAAGTATATTAATAGTTCTGATAACATCACCCTGATGATAGCTCATGCTTAACCTGAATGCCAGGCACTGTCCAGAGAGTTTGTGGTCTAACTGGTATGTTCAGCCTGCTCTTTAAAGGAATCCTAACTGCTATGATAACTGTACTGCACGTAGAGGGTGGGAAAGGCAGCTTCTGCCTTTTCATCTTCAAGGCCGGAACCTGAGGTGCTACCATTTGGGTATGTGGAAAGTTTAGAGAGAACACCACACCCTGAGCCTCCAGGCTTCCCTCCATCTAACGTGAAGGACAGCAATGTGCTCCCGGTCATGTGAGTCTCATGTTCTGTCATTGCTGACTTTGCAGCAACTTTCTCCTCCCTCCCTCCACAGGAGGAGCTGGAAATAACAGTCCATGGTGGGAGAGTGGAGAGAGGAGGCACGGAGCAGGTGGGGCCTCGGAGAGGGCTGGGGCTAGAGGGGAGCCAGGCCAGGCCCCTGTCACCTGGGCAGCCACCTGGCACCTGAGACCAATTCCCAGCCTTGGCTCTGGCAGGCATCCTGATCTTCAGATGCTTCGCAACCATGATTACAGAGTAAGTGTTAAAATTAGGATTTTCCGCATTCTGTACTGTTTACATCAGACTCCAAGGAGCCTGTAAATACTCCCCTCCCACTTTCCCCTCCGCCCACTTCCTTTCTGACCACATCCTTTTCTTTTTGGCACACAGGGAGGCATTTTTCCTATAGCAGAAAAGATAATTTCCAGTGTTTTCCAAGAGTTATTAGTGCTAAGAGGCTCCATTTTTTTTTAAACATCCTTGTGTTTTGTTTAGACTGAGTTCTCCCAGCATTGGAGCCATCTTCTGAGTAGTTAACCTTTACCATGTGGAGGTCAGTTCACCTTACGCCCTCTATGTTGCCCCAGCTGCGTTCTCAGAGTCCTCTGCTGGCTTGTTTCTATTTGACAACCCTGAGGTTGGGGGTTGATGGCCAGTTTTCTAGGTCACATCTGAAGATGGTTGACTTCCGACTCCAATTCTGAGTTGCTTGGAGAAAAGCACCTTATCCCACACAGAGCAGCAGTGTTTGCTAACGCCTGCAGACCTAGGCTGTGTCCTTTGGCTCCTTACCAGGCCCAGTGGCATTTGTTCTCCATCCTGAACGGGGTTACAGCCCACCCAAGGGGACAGGTCAGACGCCTTCCCACAGGAGTAAGGCTCTCCTTATGTCAGGCTCTGGGGGTGCCAAGAGGAAGCAAAAGTAACCAGGGCTGAAGGTAGAGGTCAGCAGGCTTCCTTAGGGAAAGGGGCTGCAGTGGAACCCCAAAAGATGGGGAGAATTGATGTGGGTGGCATTTCAGCTGGTGAGCATGGAGACCTGCCTGCCCTTCACCACACCCCAATCCTCGCCCTGCTCTTGGACCATCATGTTTCTTTACGATGCTTCTACAATATGGCCAGAATTTGTCTCTTCTCTCTAACCCCATGGCCACCACCCTGCTCCAAGCTATTTCTCCTCTATCCAAGACTATGCAGGTACTCTCCTCATTGGGATGCTGCTTCCAAGCTTGTACTGCCCCCTAAAAACCACAAATGTGATTTTTATAAAACGTACTTCAGGCCATGTCTCATCTCTAAAAAATCCTACAATGGTTTTCTACTGCACTCAAATGTCCTCATTCAGCCTCACCCCCCTCCCTTCTGGCTTTCTAGACTTCAGCAACATGAACGTTTCTCATTTTTCAGCAAGACGAGCTCCCTCCCACTGGACTTGCTGGGCCTTTGGATTTGCTGTTCCCTTTGCCCAGGACCATTTTCTTTCAGTTCTGTACATCTGGACTCCTCTTTTTTTTTTTGAAAACAGAGATGTGGTCTTGCTACCTTGCCCAGACTGGTTTTGAACTCCTAGACTCAAGTGATCTTTCTGCCTCAATCCCCACAAAGTGCTGGGATTATGGGCATGAGCCACCACCCTTGGCTCCTTTTCATCCTCAACTTGCAGCTGCAGGTCACCTTCTGCGAGTGGCTTCCAACTGCATATGCATTTCAGTGTGCTGATTTGCTGGTGTCCATGCCCATTTTCCACTAGACTGCATGCATCCTGAGGACAGGCTTTGCTGCATCTTCAGTACCTCCAGAAGAGCCCAGAGCAGGTGCTTCCTTCAAGCATTGCAATGAATGGGGCAAATGTTTCTGGAAGAGCAGGGAGGGCTGGCTGTGAGGTGAGTCAAGGGAGCTGCAGAGGGGGTAAGATGGGGAAGGCTCTTCTGGAGTCTAGGGGAGAGTCCCATATGACAGCTAAAGGGATGGGAAGGGGCTGAGTGCAGATATATCGGAATGAGTGTCTCTGGGGCTCTTGGCAAGATGCTGAGTGCCTTCCCTCTGACAGCCTGCATCAAAGATGAGCCCAGCTAAGCTGGGAGAGGATGTAGGGGCTGGGTGGTGGCATTGAGGGATGCGCCATACATTCCATCCAGCCCAGGGCAGTAGACTGTATCTTCTACTTACACCCATTGAAGGCAGACCAATGGCAGGTAGAGGGGATGGGGAGTGCATGTGTGTTTTCCCCTTATTTTGGAATTATGCTATTATAGGCAGAACCTTATTTAACCTGAGAAAAGACATTACTGGATGGCTACACCAAAATGTGAAAAGTGGTTATCTACAGTTGTGGGATTTCAGGAATTTCCTCTTTATTTTGTGTATATTCTCATTAAAAAAATTTGTCTTTATTCTGTAATAGGAATGAGTTACCTCACAGTATTGCATAGAATGAATGTGACGCATTTTGGGGAAAGAGAGGGAAAAAATGTGGGGTGGGACTCTCAAGGCCTGCATGCAAATCTGGACCTTACCACCTGCTCACCGTGTGGCCTTGGACAAATCACTCAGCCTCTTTGGGCTTCCATTTCTTGTATGAATGGGGATAATAACAAAACCGCCTCTGTAGGTTTTGTTTTTTGTTTTTAAATGAGAAACCTATGAAAAGCAATCTGTATCATCCCTGCCTAGCACAACAGGTCATAAATGAGAACTATTATTATGGGTATTGCTCATTCAAAAAGGATACTGGCTGAGATCTGAGCTTCTTCAAAGGGTGGGACTCATTTCCTCCCTTTACGCAAGTGAGAATTGAGTATTTCCCTTCTGTCCTGACAAGGTAACAGGAGGGCAGGTGGCCACATTTCATTTATATAAAAAGGACACTCATTCATGGCAAGCACCAAGAAAGATGCACATCCACAGTATTCTTTTCACGAAGAGCACCTACTTTGTTCTTAACATCGTGTTAGATTTGGTGGATAACACAGATGATGTAGAAACCACACACACACCCTCTCTTTTTGCATATTTTTTTTTTTTTTTTTTTTTTTTTTTAAAGACTGGTTTCACCATGTTGGTTGGCCTGAACTCCCAACCTCAGGTGAACCACCCGGCTTGGCCTCCAAAGTGCCTGGATTACAGGCTTGAGCCACCACGCCCAGCCGCATATAATTTCATCTAGTGAGGGTCTCAAGTCTAAAAATATCTGCTCTAGAAGCTACCATCCTAGTTGACCTTTCTGGGATGACTTTTGGGCTCCTTCTCCAATGTGAGCCCTTTCCCCTTCAATTTCCTCATCTATAAAACCGAGGGTAGAACAAACCACCTAATGGATAAGGATATGTCTAGCTCCTATAATCTCTGACCAAAGACCCCAGTCCTTGTGCTGATGGGGAGTGGGATTTTATTCAAGTAAGATTCCTGGCATGGAATCTTCTGATGGATCCCTGGAAAAGGAGCTATTGGTGTCCCCCGCCATTTACCCTGTCTTGGATAACTGACACGGTTTGGCAATGCATCCTCTGTAGTCTCATGGACTATTTTAGCACAGAACATCTGCAGTTTTAACTGTTACTTGTAAAGACATGACTAGTTTGTTGTGGCTAAATCTAATGGCAGCATATGCATCTGATGGATGGAGATACGGAGCATGGTTGACTGGGGGCCCGGGGCAGCTCAAGGGAAGGAGGGCCCCTGTGCCATCCCTTCACACCTGGACCTAAAGCTGATGTGTTAACTTTGGAGGCTGGGGTCATAACTCGATCTCTTCAGATCTGTTGGCCCTGACAGCAGTTCCTGTAATTTATTCCCATCTGATTTGGAAATCATTAAGGAGAACAAATCTTCAAGATCAAGGAGACACTGATAAGAACATGGTTGTCAAATCTCCAAGATGAATCAGGAATTACTAGAGACTTATCAGCTGAACGAATGAATGAACCAGGGCAGGTCTGCTGGGCACAGTGTGTAAGCAGGAGTGCAGGCCACTACCAGCCCTTCTATCAGACAGTATTCTTGCCTTTCTCCTGCCTCCCTGGTTACTCAGTGGCCCCATGACAAGTGACCATGACCAGAAAGAGCATAACCCACAGAGTCTGGGTACCTGGGAGTCAATGCCAAGTCTGGGCTGGGGGCTCCTTGGCCTCAGGGGTCCAAAGTCTGGAAACCAGGAAATAAAGTCAAAGAGATGTGTTTACTGGGGCAAGACCAAGGCCAGGAGAGTCACAGAGCAAAACAGCCGTGGTGACAAAGGTGAGATGGGGGCAGGCTGGGGACAGGAATCTCAAATATCAGGTATTATTAATACTGCGACTACAGGTAAAAGCTAATATTTACTGAAGGTTTCCAGAAATTCTGCTAAATTCTTGATGCAACAACCTTAAAGGAGGTACTATGTTACTTTTTTTTTTTTTTTTTTTTTTGGCTCTTGTCGCCCAGGCTGGAGTGCAATGGCATGATCTCGGCTCACTGCAACGTCCGCCTCCTGCGTTTAAGGGATCCTGAGTAGCTGGGATTACAGGCATGTGCCACCACGCTTGGCTAATTTTGTATTTTTAGTAGACATGGGGTTTCTCCATGTTAATCAAGCTGGTCTCGAACTCCTGACCTCTGGTGATCCCTTGCCTCAGCCTCCCAAAGTGCTGGGATTACAGACATGCACCAGGCTTTTTTTTTTTTTTTTTTCCCCATAAAGGAGCTGAGGCTCAGGCTAACTCACTCACCAATGTCACAAAGCAAATAATTTGCAGAGCTGGGGAGAACGTAACTCTGGCCTCTGACTCTCTAGTACCTGTCCCCTCTTCCTGGTCAAAACTAAAGGCTTTTGCAGCCAGTACCGATCTGGGTCCTCTAACCTGATTCTCCCTCTCTCACCATCTCCAAAGCACAGGGTTTCCTCATAGGTGACACTAGAGCAGAGGAATGTCCCCAGAGGAGGCACAGTGGCAGAAGGGCAGGACTCTGCTGCTGGAACAGTCATTTCCCTCACTGATGCTGGGCAAGGTGAAGATGGAAGGGGCTTCCCAGTTTCCAATAAATGATGCTCAAGGTATAGGCGGAAGGGTCAAGGTCATGAAAGCCGCGCAGAGGGAAGCAGACACAGGAAAACAGAAGGGGAGAGGCTGAGGATGGAGTGCTCTAGCAGCACAGACTTTAAAATCAGAGTTTACTGTTTTCATTAGCTTTGTGTTCTTTGCATGCCACATTTCAGTGCATGCTGAGTAGGGCAGCAGATGTGGGGAATTTCCGGCAGCAGCTGAGCTGGGGCAGGAGATAGGAGGATGCTGGTAGCTGAGTGTGTAACCTGGTGACAGGAGCACAGAAACATCTGACTAGGCAGGTGCCAGCTTAGCACAAAAAAGGAGTGCCTGTCTGCGGTTGGTGGGGTGCGGGGTGGGGGGCGGCACACTGTCCACACGTGTGAATGGAGGAATTCACATGGGTGTTATCAAACTAGAGGGGAATTATCAAAATTCCTAGGGATGCCTAAATGTTCCCCCAGTGTGGCCACATCCAGTCGGGCCCCGGTGAGATGTCTTTCTCAGCTATTGTGAATGGAAGTGGTACACACACTTGCTTTCATTTAATCTGCAACACCACCGGGTGGCTACTATGATCACCATCTCCATTTTGCAAAGGAGGAAACTGAGACACAATGGCAACCAGGATGACAGCAGGCGTAAACCATTGGGGCAGGATTCTCACTGTAAAAGATACCTCCACAGCCCAAATTTAAGTACTCATGGGAGGAAAACTACCCTGTCTTGAGCACCTAGAGTACTTCAGGCACCATGCTAGGTACTTGGTACGGGCTAACTCATTTGGTCATCGTAAGTCTTTGTGAAGGATGCACTATAAGTCCTGTGTTGCAAACGCAACAACTTAGATGGAGAGAAGTTAAGTAATGTGCCCAGCTTGAGAGTGGCAGAGCTGGGACTTAGACCCAGAGAGACAACCATGTGACTGTGTTGTGTTTTCAGTTTTTAAAAGTTATGTGATTTATCTGTACCCCCTCACGTGTTTTGTTCATTCTTAATTGGTTAATTCTTTTAATAGGTAATTTTTGAACTATGTAGGCATCTAAGGCAGTATGTAGGCTGTGAGGATAGGGGGCACAAAGATGACTGTCGCCTGGCTCCTAGCAGGCATAAATCATAAGTAAATGACTGCAGTGCAAGGAAGAATGGGAGGAGAGCTCCTCAGGCTGGAGAGCAATCTGGGGTGCTGGGGATGGCAGAGGGTACTGTGTCTGCTGCTTTTACCTTCTGCACCTTGGGGAGGGTGGCTCAGAAGTCAGCCTGCCCACACACAAAGCCCAGGCAGTAGATACTTTGAGCCAATTCTGTTCAAGCTGTTGGCCATCTTCTTCCAACACTCAGGAGACCAGCTTTTGTCCCTGGATGGATCCTCTCTGCTCTGATGATTTTGGCATCCTTGTGAGAGCCAGCAGGGGAGCTGCCATGCCACAGAGGCTTCTGGAGCCTCAGGTTCTTTAGATGTTAAATTGAAATCAGGCTTTTTGACTCTTCTGTATTCAGGACCCCATCAGTGCTGCATGGGAGCTGCTGTGGATTCAGAAGGAATGCCAGTATCATCCCTGCAAGGCCCTTTACTCCACTGTGCTCCATGTTCTCTTCACTCTTTCCCAAGGGAGTTTTCTCCCATCTGCAGACTGCTGGGTGGGGCAGAAAGAACACTGGGTTTGGACTCAGAAGACCCAGGTCTACAATCTGGTCTGTCACTCAGCAGCATGACTGTCACAAAGGCTCTCCTAGGCCTCAGTCTCCTGAGCTATAAAATGGGATATAATGCCCTCTCGCAGAGCTGCCATGCGGGTTACATGAGAAGCATGTGGAACGGTAGGTGTTAACACCTATTGCGATTTCCAGGCCTCACTGACTGGCATCCAGCCATGGCCAAGTCATTCCCACCCCTCAATCCTCTGTGAAGGCCTTCCAGAGGGATGTAGGACTAACCCAAAGTACTTGGGCAGACACTGGGTGAATCTGGGGTGTGGGCCGTGCAGGGCTAGTGCGCTCCTCCAGTGTACAACTCTTGCGGGGCTTCCCAGTACTGGTACAATACCACCAACTCCTAATGTGCTCCCCAACTTCATCTCACACCCCACTATCCCATGCTGTCAGTGTTCTACCCGCAATAGCTTCCCCTCCCACCCGCCAATAGCTTTTCTTATGGTCCTCCACCATGCCAGGCTCTTCCCTGCCTCAGAATCTTGGCACATGCTATCTGGAAGGTACTTTTCCCCACTGCTCAAGTGGGTAACTGAATAATCCTTAGGTCTAAGGCCAAGTGTCACCTCCTCTGGGATACCTCCCCTGATCCATGTACCTCCTCCCCCCTACACTGAACAAAACTAGTTCTCTGCTATAGAACCACATCTTTTCCTGATTCACAGAACTTATCACCATTTGTAATTACATATGTGTGAACCTGTTTATGATTTAATGTGTCTCTCTTCCTGTGGATTGGAACACCTTAACTCTGACCACTACTACTGACCAAGGACCCACCACAGCCTGGGATATAGTGGTATTCCATCAGTGTGTATGAAGAGTGAATGTCTACATGCAGGAGGTAACAACCAGGGGCAAGAGGATGGAAGAGAGTGGTGGCAGTGATGTGCCTGAGAGGTGCCATAATGGGCAGCAGGGAAAAAGAAGGCTCTAGGAAGTGAAATAATGGGTCAGGAGGAAGACCTGAGAGTGGGCTGTTTGCATTTAAGATTTCAGAGGAGCAGCGATGAAGCATGGCCTCCTTTGAGGCCCCTAGGAAGGGACAGATGCAGCCTTCTGATGACGTTTTGTGCAGCTAGGGCATCCAGAGTTCCCTGGGAACTGGCAAGGAAGTAGGAGAGGAGTTCTGGAATGGGGGGCTGGCTACCAACGATGCCTACATCCCTGTGTTATGTGGTGGCCCTGCCCTCCAGAGGTCAAAGGGAGTTAGAATTTCACCACTATCCCTTAGACGTAGTAGGAGGGAGCGCTTTCTGGGGGAAGGGAACTCTGTTAACAGAACCGCAGTGGGGGTTAAACAGCAGCTTTCCCTCAGTGGTCCAGAGCCCTGTGGCTGGCAATGCTGCACAGACTCCCCGAGACTCAGCTCCGACTGTCCCTGAGTCACACTGGGGCTCTTCGCCCTCCTGGCAGCAATTATAAAGTTGAACAGCAGAGGCAGGGGAGGATCGAAAGCCAAACAGGAAGCTGATAATTGCCTCTTGCAGAAATAGCTTTCACAATAAAAGTGAGGTCCTGAGGTTCCGACCCAGGTCAGTTATACAATGTGCTCCTGTCCCTCTCAGAGACCTGTAATCTTCCCTGTGTCCATTTCCTGGCTCTGAACTTGGGTACAGGTCAAAAGATGTTCATGTGAAAACTAAGAAATGAAAAGTCCGATCTCCCACGCAACACTTTTTAGGGCTCCTGAGCACGTAAACACGGATGAACACTCAGCATTTTCCAAGCCCGGTCATCACAATCATCTATGCACAGACACATGAACCTTCTCAGCTCCTGGACAGGCAGAGCAATGCGTGGCTCACTGAAACTGACCCCTTATTCAACAGGAAGACTCGGCTGAAAAAACCAACATCAACAGGGGAAGTAGGTGCCAGGAACCAAAGGAGGCTACTCCAAGGACAATGGAATGAGAGCTCTCCAAGGTCACAGCCTGTTAACTCGGTCCTTTTATGGGGAAAACTAAGCCCTTCAAAGGGAATGCAGTCCCAATCAAAGTCAGTAATAAAAGCCACCTCAGAGATACAGCTCATGAGACATCAGTTCAGTGATTTCTTCACCTGCCATGTGCTTGGTACTGTCCCGGGTGCAGGGGACACCAAGACTCATGAGACAGCACCCTGTTTCACAAGGAATATCCATGGAACAGAGTTAGAGGCAGATCAATACAATGTGGGATATTTGGGGACAGAGACATGTCACCATAGGGGCAGCAGCAAAAGCCATCTGGGAAGAGGTGGATGGTGGTGACAAGGATGGCTAAAGTTTATTGAGGGCTTACTCTCTGCAGGCATTACTCCTGGTGCTTCACAAGCACCAACTGATTTGTCCTAACAACCCAGTGAAGCTGGCACTAACTTTATTCCCATTTTAAAGTTGCAGGGGTGGCAACTGAGGTTTCGGGAGGTGAAGAAACTGGCCTAGGGCAACGCAGGCTGACTGGCTTCTGAGCAGCAGCCTAAGGTGTGGCATGGGCAGTAAGGGCAGAACGAGTTGTTTCTGTATTTCTTAAACACAATGTTGGGCCAAGCGTGAGAGAAGTCCAGGCTGAAGGGGAGATGGTGGCCTTGACAGCTCCCCCTTGAAAGTATGGTTGGGTTGGTGCAAGAAGGATGGTGATAGGGTTTGGCTGTGTTCCCACCCAAATCTCATCTTGAATTCCCACATGTTGTGGGAAGGCCTGGGAGGGGGGGGGGCGCGGTAACTGAATCATGGAGGCAGGTATTTCCCCTGCCTCCATGAGAACTGTGTGGAACAGTAGGTGTTACATCTGTTGAGATTTCCAGACCTCACTGACTGGCTTCCAGCCATGGGCAAGTCATTCCCACCCCTCAATCCTCTGTGAAGGCCTTCTCATGATAGTGAATAAGTCTCATGAGATCTTATGGTTTTAAAAGGGGGAGTTTCCCTGCACAAGCTCTTTTGCCTGCTGCCATCCATGTAAGACATGACTTGCTGTCCTTGCCTTCTACTACGATTGTGAAACCACCTCAGCCATGAGTAACTCTAAATCCAATTAACCTCTTTCTTTTGCAAATTGCCCAGTCTCAGGTATACGTTTGTCAGCATGAAAATGGACTAATACCAATGGTATCTCAAGTCTAATTCTTTAAGGGTCACACCTGCCATTGCCACGGAGATCCTCCATAAGGATTTGGTGGCTGAATGAGTGGGAAAGTAACCATAACCAGATATGGACTTAGTACTTTATGTTTCACAAACACTCCCTATATAAATGACCTCATTTAACCTTCACAATACTACGAAATAGATATAATGTCCTCTACCTTACAGACAAGGAAACCAGAGCCCAGAAAGGCTACATGATTCTCTCAAAGTCCAATAGTTCATAAGTGATGGAGACAGATCTTAAACCTACATCCACATTCTGTTACGTTTTCTACCACACTAGCCCTGCTTCTCAATGAGGCAAGACAGCAGGAGAACCTAGACACTGTGTAGTTAACATGATTGAGCCATCAATTTTTTTTTCTTTTTGCAAAAACAAAAAGTGGGGAAAGCTTAGGTATCAAAAGTCTATCTTTCTGAAGAAATTTCCAGAACTTAGCTCTCAGGTGGATGATCTGCCCAAAATACCTGAAGTATACTTGGTAAACATGAGCCAGAAATAATTAGCTAAAGCGCTACCATCAATGTTAATTATCTGTGCCAATGGAGGCGAGCACTGACGTGGAGAATAAAAAGTGTGCAAGTACTCCTTGGATGGCAGGGCCACACCCTCCTCCTTCCAGTGGGGAATGCTGAGTTGTCCTGCCCTGCCTGCACCCCCAATCCTCCCTGGCATTGCTAACCACCCCCTGCCCACCAGGGGCTTGTTCAAAGGGGCTCTTCCCGGTGGTCAGTGCTCTTAATACCTCCTCTCCCCCTTAGTCCTGCCCTCCTCTTCTGTGGACCCCTTGCTGTGGATTTGGTTTTGGTTCTCTGCCTATTCTATGTCTACTGGTCTTTAAGCCTCAAGCTTCCTTAGGCCTGATCTTGTCATATAGGGTGCAGATTCTGATTTCCCTTTACCCCATTCTCCTCAGCTGCAAGCTGGCCCTGCCCACCCAGAACTCCAGTCCTGACCTCTGGGACCCCAGGGCATGGGCTTCCCCATATCGCAATATGAATTTTGTATTTTAGGTCCAACCATCCCAAACATACTCTTTAAATCTGATGACATCTGTCTAGTTATTTTTGTGTGGTATAGTGAGCGTAAAAGAGACCATCAGAAATGCCATTCTCATACACATTTTTGACGAATGAAGGAATAAGTAACTTGTTAAATCCTCCCAATAATGTTGGTTAGGTGGATATGATCATCATCATCAGACAAGCTTGCTGGATCTTAGAGACATTCTAACTTGCTGCTTGGCCAGGCTGAAATCAAACGTGGGTCTATCTGAGCCCCAAACCTACACTCATTCAAATCCACTTACAATATTAGTTAAGAATATATTTAAAAAAATAATATACTTGGGTAACTACTCCTCAAAGGAGTCCTGCAGAGAAGCATTGTTTGGAACAGAAAACTCTTCATGTAATATATAAATAAGCACCTATTAAATTTTCTTATATCTCTTTCTAGCTACTTAAAGTGGGGCATGTTGTTTGTGAGAAATGGCCCAGAACAGATGTTCGGCAGAAAGGTGGGATGAAGATGTGGCTAAGTCATGTCTATATTCCAGGTGTGAACAATGGTTGTAAATAGCAGGAAAATGATGACAATGATTTTAAATCATCTCGAGGCAGCAGTTTCAAGTCCCTGCCCTTCCCCATTGGGGTGATGGGGCATTTGTCTCCTTTTATCTTCTTTTCTCCTGGGTCAAAGGCAGAAAAGAAGAAACAAACCTGACTGCCCTGACATGTTTGGCCCTGTATGACCATAGATACCCATTTTAAAGCCAGGGGCTTGCTTTCTTTTACACAAAATATTTTTCTATTCCTTCTCACATATAAAGGCTCTAAAAGACTGAACCTTCGCCAAGTTAATGGAGGACAAATTCATGAGAGAAAAGTATTTCAGAGCAATTCTTAGCAGAATAAAAGAATCCTGATCAGCCGAGGCTTCTCCAGGACCTGTACATGGCAGACCAGCAGGTCACATGGGAAGCACTCTTTTTTTTTTTTTAAAGAAAGCAGTAATATTAGCAGTTGTAGATTGGGCTCTGGAGGTAAGGTAAGCATTGATTTTCTTAGGTAAGATTTGAATTCTATCTCAATGTGTCCCGATTGGCTGGGATGACACAGAACAGGGATGCTGCAGAGGGATTTGCATTGGCCCAGGATCAGTGACGGGGCATGGAGGAGGGAGGGACAGGATGGGGGGAAAGGAGGCACACAGGGCTTGTGAACGAGTGCGCATGTGTGTGTTTGTGTGGTGTTCTTGAATCCTTGCTTTATTGAGCCAGTGGTGCAGCAGGGGAAGGAAGCAGGATGTTGGGATGCAGGGCTGATCCCAAACAGGTAGTACTGAATGCAACCCCAGAGCAGAAGCCATCAGAACAGATAGCACTTAGGAACATGCCCGTGCCTACAGCCAAGGGAAAAATGGTGGCAAGTGAGGAGCAGGAACAGAGGTGGGGGGAATAACTGGAGGCAAGTGGGCCCTGATGGAGCAAAAGGCTGCAGCCTAGAGGAGGAGACAGAGCAGAAGGCCGCCACCCTGCTTTGGGACAGCTTTGCAGGGAATCTGTCCCGTGCTCTAGGTAGGACTCAGTCTCCACGCCATGGCAGGGTGCTCCACCGTGAAGTGTACACGCAATGCTGACACCTGCACTTTGACAGAGAGCTGCGGTGGGCATTTCCCAAGCACCATGGACCCAGAACTGCCCGTGGCCAGGCTGTACTATGCGGTGGTGAGTCTGTGAATTTGTGCTGTTGTGCTCTGTTAGGGCAGATGTTCCTTGACTTCTAACAGTACAGGAGTGCCCTACAGATGTGGACACAGAATATGCCTTACTGTTTCTGCAGTGAATATTCTGACCTTATAGGGATGCTTCCATCAATGAAAATGGTCACGTATTCTGGGCAGAGCCCTGAAAACAGCAGAAGGACATGTGGGTGCCAAGTGAGGTTAAGGCATGCCGGGGAGGGACAAGACAGAGCTTCCCTGATAGTGAGAGCAGTAACACTGCCAGTAACATTCACTGAGGTTTATACACCTATTGAATGCTGGAGGGTGCAGAGTATTCTACATACATTTCTTTATTTCATTTCAGAAAAACCTTCTGTCTAGTAGATATTAGATTGGTTCTAATTAATATTAGGTATTATCAGACCCGGTCAAATGATGACTCTGTCCATATCAGCCCTTGCAGAGCCATGCTAGAGGAAGTCTACTAACAACCCTGCCCTCAGAGGCTCCGTCCTCACTGTGGCTACATTTCCCCCTGTTCCCAAAGGGCTTGCCTATGCCCTGCGTACAGGGTGGGCTCCCTTCCCTTGAGCATGGCATACTCAATGCAGCAGCTGGGGTGCAGGTGGGCAGAAGAGTGCACAGGTATCACAGGTGAGAACAGAGGTGTGCTGAGCAGCCTGGACAGGTCTAAAGAAGGCAGAGGGGAGGGCAGAGTGGTCAGTACAGCCAGTGGGCCAGGAACCAGCACAGGCAGATAGGAATGCTGATGAAGCTCAAATAGGGCTGGTGTTGCCCTGAGGTTTAGATGCCTTTGGGGGCGTATGTACTCTTTCTAGCCAAAGCTGGGGCATGGGCAGGGGAAGGGAGATTAGGACCTTCATCCTGTTTTTCACAGGAGCATTTTGACAGCCCCTCCACCTCTGCCTCAGTCACTGTGAACCCGCAGGAACCCCAGGCCTCCCCAGAGTCCCCTCTCCTCATCCTGCCAAGAAGTGGGCAGGAGGGAAAGGGAAGGGGATTGCTTATGTGATAGATAGCTAGTGCTACACAGATCACCCCCATTCCCAAACCAGGGAGAAGGTCTCTGGGACCTGCTACATGAACGATTAACTATTCTGTGTGCACGTGTGTGGAGGTGGTGGGGGGGCAACACTCCAGCAGCACAGAGGAGTAAGGTGCTGGCTCCCAGGATCAGTGACAGATTAAACACACAGAAAATCAAATACTAAATGCAGGAAGCTGCAGACAGAAATGTAACTCCCCAGCTGGAAATGGCAGCACCTAAAAATACTGAGCTGTGGTTCTCACAGGAATGCTCCATGGCTCACATTCAATCTAGAATGGCTTCTGGATTATGGGTTAGAGTAAATAAAAAAGATCATCTAAGCAATGTAACCATAGGTTTTTAGCTTAAAATGACATCTGGTATCAACATATTGTCTGTCTCTAAGAAACTCAAAATTGCCAGTCGTCCCACGAGCCTCTGCTGCTCTCAGCAAATTTTCACCCTGACTTGCTTTGACTGTTGGGGAGAATCAAGTTTGGATTGCAGCTCTCTTTTGGGTCTTGGAGTTCTACTGTTACCCAGGAGCCACTGTTGAGAGCAGGCTGGTCACTGGTCAGCACATGGCTACTCTGGCATAGGGCAGTGAGCTTGGGCTGCTTGCATCTGTGGATGGGTAGCTCATTTCACTGGCCAGCCCAAACAGCCCCATGCATAGATCACTCTACATCCATCTTCTCCAAGAAAAACAACTTTATCTGCATAGCCTCTTGGGGGTAGCATTTTTTTTTTTTAATTAAGAAGGAAAACTTGCTCCGTAATAAATCTAATCCTGGCTCTGCAAAGTCCTAGCTATGTGACCTAGGGTGAGTCACTTGGCTGCTTCGTGCCTCCGTTTCCTCATCTGTAAAGTAGAACGAGAGTATCTCTGACTGTCCTGAAGTAGTGAGAGAGGCCTCAATGTTCTTATCTGCCTCACCCAGTTGGTCTTCCTCCCTGAATACCTACTATGGCAGCTGTGCCTGCATACCACCCTAGGCTGACCTTTAACTCCAGAAGCCAGCCTGGAGTCCTAGGATCCAGGGAAGATGAAGAGTTGTCTTCAAAAGAATGGGGCGACGGGGGAGAGATCATGGTGGGCGGGAGGCACGACTAGATTGAAGCTCCGGACAGAGCAGCGGGCAGCAGATGGCAACATAAATTGTAGCCCCAGATCCATTGCAAAAACAAACCAGCAATCCGGAGAGGACCCACAGACCTTATAAAAGAAGCAGACAGCTCCTGCAGGACCCAGGAGACCCCTCCCACCGAAAAAAACTGTGAGTGCCCCACCTATGGAAGTAGGAAAGGGAGACCCTCCTCTCTCGAACACACAGCTTGCTGGAAAAGCTGAAGGTCTGTTTGTGGGAGAAGTTTCCAACTTTACCTGGAGCTGAGTTAGTTTGGAGAGCTGAGGGGAAAACCAGGCGTAGAGGAAGCAGCAGAAAGGCCCCGGGAGCTTGCTGCACCTGCTAGCAGGCCATTCCTGCCTGGCACCACAGAGATCCAAAAAGAGAGGAGCAAGGGGTAAAACTCCACAGGGAGAAGGAATTCTCCAGCTGAACTTTGTAACAATTTGAATAGGGCAAGAAGCCGCCTGGCCAGAACTCTGCGGAGGGTGCAAATCTGGTATGCAGACTCCACAGGCAGGGGAAGAACCAAGCCCTTTTCTTTCGAAGCTGGGAGGCAGATAGCCAGGGGCAGGTTTTTAAGCTCCTATGGCCCTCCCCCTGGAAACCATCCAGGGGCTGTTAGGGGGAGCATGGTGGGAGTGAGACTGGCCCTTCAGGTTGTGTGGTAGCTGGGTGAAGCCTATGACTGCTGGCTTTCCCCCACTTCCCTGGCAACCTGCATGACTCAGCAAAGGGAGCCATAATCCTAGGTACACAAGTGACCTGATAATCCCCATCCCCTAGAGCAGCCACAGCAAGACCACCCAAGCAGAGTCTGAGGTCAGACACACCTAGCCCTGTCCCTACCCGATGGTCCTTCCTTACCCACCCTGGTAGTGGAAGACAAAGGGTGTATAATCTTGGGACTTCTAGGGCCCTGCCTACCACTGGTTCTTCCCACAATACCACACCTGATGCTCTCTGGAAAGCGCCACCTCCTGGCAGTAGGCCAACAAAAATAGAGCATTAAACCACCAAAGCTAAGGACCCTCACAGAGTCCATTGCACCCCCTGCCACCTCCACTGGAACAGGCACTGGTATTCACGACCGAGAGACACAGTTCACATCACAGGACTCTCTGCAGACAACCCCCAGTACCACCCTGGAGCTGGTGGCTAGACCCAGAAGAGAGACAACAATCACTGCGGTTCAGCTCACCGGAAGCCACATCCACAGGAACAGGGGGAGAGTCTACATCAAGGGAACACCCCCGCGGGACAAAAGAATCTGAACAACAGCCTTCAGCCTTAGACCTTCCCTCTGACAGAGCCTACCCAAATGAGAAGGAACCAGACAACCAACCCTGTAATATGACAAAAAAGACTTCAACACCCGCCAAACTCACATTAGTTCACCAGCAATTGATCCAAACCAAGAAGAAATCCCTAATTTACCTGAAAAATAATTCAGGCAGCTAGTTATTAAGCTAACCAGGAAGGGACCAGAGGAAGGTGAAGCCCAATGCAAGGAAATCCAAAAAATTATACAAAAAGTGAAGGGAAAAATATTCAAGGAAATAGACAGCTTAAAAAAAAATTCTGGAAACTTTGGACACATTTTTAGAAATGTGAAATGCTCTGGAAAGCCTCAACAACAGAATTGAACAAGTAGAAGAAAGAAAGAGCTCAAAGACAAAGTCTCGAATTAACCCAATCCAACAGAAACAAAGAAAAAAAATAAAATAAGAACAAAGCCTCCAAGAAGTCTGGGATTATGTTAAATGACCAAACCTTAGAATAACTGGTGTTCTTGAGGACGAAGAGAATGCTAAAAGCTTGGAAAACATATTTGGGAAAATAATCAAGGAAAATTTCCCCAGCCTTGCTAGAGACAAGACCTGGACATCCAATTACAAGAAGCACAAAGAACACCTGGGAAATTCATCGCAATAAGATCTTCACCCAGGCACACTGTTAGCAGGTTATCCAAAGTTAAGACAAGGGAAAGAATCTTAAGAGCTGTGAGACGGAAGCATCAGGCAGCCTATAAAGGAAAACCTATCAGATTAACAGCAGATTTCTCAGTATAAACCCTACAAGCTACAAGGGATTGGGGCCCTATCTCAAGCCTCCTCTAACAAAACAATTAGCCAAGAATTTTGTATCCAGAGAAATTAACCATCATATATGAAGGAAAGATAAGTTGTTCTCAGACAAGCAAATGCTGAGAGAATTCACCATTACCAAGCCACCACCACAAGAACTGCTAAAAGGAGCTCTAAATCTTGAAACAACTTCTGGAAACAAAACAGAATCTCCTTAAAGAGTAAATCACACAGGACTTATAAAAATACAAGTTAAAAAGCAAAAATAAAACAAAACCAAAGTACATAGGCAACAAAGAGCATGATGAATGCAATGGAACCTCACATTTCAATACTAATATTGAATGTAAATGGCCTAAATGCTCCAATTAAGAGAGAGCGCCACAGAATGGGTAAGAACTCACCAACCAACCCTCTGCTGCTTTCAGGATTCTTACCTAGCACATAAGAACTCACATAAAGTTAAAGGGGTGGGAATAGGCATTTCATGCAAATGGACACCAAAACACGAGCAGGGGTAGTTATTCTCATGTCAGACTAAGCAAACTTTAAAGCAACAGCAGTTAAAAGAGACAAAGAGGAACATTATATAATGGTAAAAGTCCTTGTCTAATAGGAAAATATCACAATTCTAAACATATATGTACCTAATGCTGGAGCTCCCAAATTTATAAAACAATTACTAATAGACCTAAGAAATGAGATAGCAACACAATAACATTCGGAGAGTTCAAAATTCCATAGACAGCACTAGACAGGTCATTAAGACAGAAATTCAACAAAGAAACAATGGATTTAAACTATACCTTGGAACAAATGGACTTAACAGATACATTCAGAATACTTTATTCAACAACTGCAGAGTACACATTCTATTCAGAGCATGGAACTTTCTCCAAGATAGACCATATGATAGGCCATAAAACGAGCCTCAATAAATTTAAGAAAATCAAAATTATATCAAGCACTCTCTCAGACCACAGTGGAATAAAATTAGAAATCAACTCCAAAAGAAATCTTCAAAACCATGCAAATATGTGGAAATTAACCTGCTCCTGAACAAGCATTGGGTCAAAAACAAAATCAAGATGGAAATTTAAAAATTCTTTGAACTGAATGACAATAATGACACAACCTATCAAAACCTCTGGGATACAGCAAAGGTGGTGTTAAGAGGAAAGTTCACAGCCCTAACCATCTATGTTAAAAAGACTGGATGACCACAAACTGACACTCTAAGGCCACATCTCAAGGAACTAGAGAAACAAGAACAAACCAAACCCAAATCCAGCAGAAGAAAGAAAAAACCAAGATCAGAGCAGAACTAAATGAAATTGAAACAAACAAAAAATATAAAAGCTAAATGAAACGAAAAGCTGGTTCTTTAAAAAGATAAATGAAATTGATAGACCATTGGCAAGATTAACCAAGAAAAGAAGAGAAAATCCAAATAACTTCACTAAGAAATGAAACAGGAGCTATTACAACTGACATCACTGAAATACAAAAGATCATTCAAGGCTATTATGAACACCTTTATGCACATAAACTCAAAAACTTAGAAGAGATAGAAAGATTCCTGGAAAACACAACCCTCCTAGCTTAAATCAGGTAGAATTAGATACCCTGAACAGACAAATAAAAAGCAGCAAGATTGAAATGGTAATTAAAAAGTTACCAAGAAAAAAAATCCAGGACCAGACAGATTAACAGCAGAATTCTATCAGACATTTAAAGAAGAATTGGTACCAATCCTTGACACTATTCCACAAGGTGGAGAGAAAAGAAACCCTCCCTAATTTGACCAGGCATGGTGGCTCACACCTGTAATCCTAGCACTTTGTGGGGCCAAGGCGGGCGGATCATGAGGTCAGGAGATCAAGACCATTCTGGCTAACATTGTGAAACCTCATCTCTACTAAAAATACAAAAAATTAGCCAGGCATGGTGGCATGCGCCTGTGGTCCTGCTACTCGGGAGGCTGAGGCAGGAGAATCGCTTGAACCCAGGAGGCACAGCTTGCAGTGAGTCGAGATCACACTATTGCACTCCAGCCTGGGCAACAGAGCAAGACTCTGTCTCAAAAACAAAACAAAACAAAAAACAAAAGAAACCCTCCCTAATTCATTCTATGAAACCAGCATCACCCCAATACCAAAACCAGGAAAGAACACAACCAACAAAGAAAACTACAGATAGCCTTGATGAACATAGATGCTAAAATCCTTAACAAAATACTTGCTAACTGAATCCAGTAACATATCAAAAAGATAAGATCAAGTGGGTTTCATACCACAGATGCAGGGATGGTTTAAAATGCACAAGTCAATAAATGTGGTACACCACATGAACAGAATTAAAAATAAAAATCACATGATCATTTTAATAGATGCAGAAAAAGCATTCAACAAAATCCAGCATCACTTTATGATTAAAACTCTCAGCAAAATAAGCAAACAAGGGACATACCTTAATGTAATAAAAACCATCTCTGACAAACTCACAGCCAACATAATAGTGAATGGATAAAAACTGAAAGCATTCCCTCTGAGAACTGGAACAAGACAAGGATGTTCACTCACCACTCCTCTTCAACGTAATACTGGAAGTCCTAGCCAGAGCAATCAGACAAGAGGAATAAATAAAGGGCATCCAAATCAGTAAAGAGGAAGTCAAACTGTCGCTGTTTGCATACAATATAATTGTTTACCTTGAAAACCCTAAGGACTCCTCCAGAAAGCTCCTAGAACTGACAAAAGAATGCAGCAAAGTTTCCAGATCAAGATTAATATCCACAAATCACTAGCTCTTCTATATACCAACAGCAACCAAGTGAAGAATCAAATCAAGAACTCAACCTCTTTTACAATAGCTGCAAGATAAACACATAAATAAAATACACAGGAATTTACCTAATCAAGGAGTCAAAGACCTCTACAAAGAAAACTACAAAACACCACTGAAAGAAATCACAGATGACATGAACAAATGGAAACACATCCGATGCTTGTGGATGGGTGGAATCAATATTGTGAAAATGACCATACTGCCAAAAGCAAACAAATTCAACACAATCCCCATCAAAATGCCATCATTATTCTTCACAGAATTAGAAAAAAAAATTCTAAAATTCACATGGAAACAAGAGCACACATAGCCAAAGCAAGACTAAGCAAAAAGAACAAATCTGGAGGCATCACACTACCTGATTTCAAACTATACTATAAGGCCATAGTCACCAAAACAGCATGCTACTGGTACAAAAATAGGCACATAGACCAGTAGAACAGAATAGAGAACTAAGAAATAAACCCAAATACTTACACCCAACTGATCTTTCACAAAGCAAACAAAAATATCAAGTGGGGAAAGGACACCCTTTTCAACAAATGGTGCTGGGATAATTGGCTAGACACATGTAGAATGAAACTGGATCCTCATTTCTCACCTTATACAAAAATCAACTCAAGATGGGTTAAGGACTTAAACCTAAGACCCGAAACTATAAAAATTCTAGAAGATACCACTAGAAAAACCCTTCTCGACATTGGCTAAGGCAAGGATTTCATGACTAAGAACCCATAAGCAAATACAATAAAAAGGAAGATAAATAGCTGGGACCTAATTAAACTAAAGAGTTTTTGCAGAGCCAAATGAACAGTCAGCAGAGTAAGCAGACAACTCACAGAGTGAGAAAATTTTTACAACCTATACATCTGACAAAGGACTAATATCCAGAATCTACAATGAACTCAATTCAGTAAGAAAAAAAAAAAAAAGAATCCCATCAAGAAGTGGAGTAAGGACATGAATAGACAATTCTCAAAAGAAGACATACAAATGGTCCACAAACAGATGAAAAAATGCTCAACATCACTAACCATCAGGAAAATGTAAATCAAAACCACAATGCAATATCACCTCACTCCTGCACGAATGGCTATAAACAAATCAAAAAACAGTAGATGATGGTGTGGATGAGGTGAACAGAGAACACTTCTGCACTGCTGGTGGGAATGTAAACGAGTATAGCTGCTATGGAAAACAGTAGGGAGGTTCCTTAAGTAAAAGTATAACTACCATTTGATCCAGCAATCCCACTACTGCAAGGAAAATAAGTCATCATTAGAAAAAGATGCCTGCACACACGTTTATAGCAGCATAATTTACAATTGCAAAATCATGGAACCAACCCAAATGCCCATCAATGAACAAGCAGACATAAAAAGGAATGAATTAATAGCAATTGCAGTGACCTGGATGAGACTAGAGATGGCTATTCTAAGTGAAGTAACTCAGGAATGGAAAACCAAACATTGTGTGTTCTCACTGATATGCGGGAGCTAAGCTATAAAGATTCAAAGGTATACGAATGAGGCAATGGACTTTGGGTACTTGAGGGGAACAGTGGGAGAGGAGGGAGGGACAGAGGACTACAAATATGGTTCAGTGCATACTGCTTCGGTGATGGGTGCACCAAAATCTCACCAATCACCACTAAAGAACTTACTCATATAACCAAATACCACCTGTACCCCAATAACTTAGATAAAAAATAAAATAAAAAATGCAGAAAAAGAATGGGGACTTATCACTGGCCCTGATCCTGCTATTACCTGGGTATCATGAAATCCCAACCTCAGATCCTCCCTCTGCACAGGCTGGGCATCTTTGAAGAGTCAGGCAGTAAAGGACAGCAGCTGAGCTTTCACTTCTGCTGTTTTGGACACTACTCATTATGTTTTTTTCCCCTGCAGCTGAGGCGAACACAAGTGGTAAGCAATCACTGGCTTCTTCTCCCATGTGGTAGTGCCCAAAGCCCAGCTGAGAGTCAACTTCAACACTGCTTTCTTGCTTGCCTGTCATGGAAGCAGTGACCATATCACCTGTGCACACTGGGTAGTGGCTTGGTGGTCAACAGTGACTTAAGATGGTATCCAGCTTTGAACAGAGCCACACGGGGAGACCGGAGGAATCTGCTTTTACAGAGTAGAGCCTATGGCCCCCAACTATTGGAGACTCAGCTTATGATACATTCCCAGAGCATCTGGCAGAACTCTGCACAGCTGAGCACATCTATACCTGTGAGGAGTGAGGCAGAAGGCATAAGGAGATAAAGAAGTATTAGAACAGGCTATGATGGCACTATATAATCAAGCTTTGGAAACTCTGTGTCCCTATAAATGTATATAAAGATGACAGAAACCTAAAATGTCCCTGCTGGGCAAATATAAAGGAGGACATAAGAGTTGGGGTGAATAAAATGACCAATATGAACTACCATCTTGGATAACCCAGCTTGGAGGGTGGAGAGTGCAAGGTCTCTGTGTGAAGATAAGCTGATGGGGCCACTGCGGGTAGGTGTCTTCTGACTGTCCCAGAAACATTAGCCCAGACTTGCCCTTCTCTTTCATATCTCTTCTGAGTCAAGCAACCATGAGACCCAGGTGGCTAGAATTTGTCCAAGGATCAGCTCTGCTTTCTGCATCAAGAACACTCCAAATGTATGAAGTTGTCAGAAACAGGAACTCTCTCCAGGACTGACAGGCAGGGATAGGAAGGGTAAGGTTATATTGAATTTCCTATTTGTTCTCTGTACTCCCACCAACGGACCTCTGCTTTCAGAGCTGGGTTATCAAGTTGAGAGGCCTGATATGCAAGTGTAGAGAACAAGTTAGAAATCTCAGACATGTCCAAGGCTACCTGTTAGAGAGGCTGGAACAGCTGTCTACAGCAGTAACACATTGACTGTCATTTATGGACAGTGTCCCTGCTGTGCCTATAGTCTATTTTGGAAATGTAAAAGGTCTCTTGCTTTAGTTACAAGTAACTGGGAATGTCACTTCCTTTTGGTCACCTGAAGTGGGGGAAAAGTCAAACTCCCAAGGTCAAAGTCTACGTCTTTATTATAACAGAAAACCATCAAATGTTGACAGGACTAGGATGCCCTCTGCATGGGGGTTTTTCAGGGGATCCAAAGAATGCAGGTCGTCAAAGTTCACAAGCACAGTTCTCGGCACATGATAAGCACTTGGCAAATGGGCATTATTATCTAGTTTCCTCTACTATTTAAAATATAGCTAGCCATAGAGCAGGGTTCCCGGGTTCCCAGAGGCTACACTTCATTGCCTATTCCATACTTCATTGCTCTCTGGCTAAACTTCCATCCAGATCATAGTGATTTTGCCTAAGAGGATATAAACTGAGTTCCGTAAGTTGCATGATCCAGGCTCTCGATGTCATTTTTTCTTTATTACATCAGAAGACATGACAGTGCTGGGGCCTTCCCTGGCTGTAATTCTGCAGTTTCATCTCCAGAAACAGCCTGGCCTCTCTGGTAGAGAGGTAGAGGCATCACTACCTCTACCTAAATTCTTGGGGGTATATCTGTCCACTGCCCTGCCATTCTCTTCCAGCTCAGTCATTCCTATCTCCAAAACAGATTTACCAGGGATTAGCCTTCTTACTTATTTACCACATTTCTATTCTAATTGTGCTCACAACCCTGGTCTTTGGATTGACACAAAATAGATTAAGGATGAAGAAAATAAAGATGTGAGCCCAAAGCAGGATTCTATGAAGCCCAGCTGATTTCATTTCTTCTGATCTGCACCTGAATTCACCCTCTTTATTAAAAAGTACGAATCAGGTTTCTTAGATCAACAGTCCGAATTAGTCTAGGAAAGTCTCTGGAGTTTGAAAGGGCACCTTCCCATAGCGTCTGCCTCCAAATGCTCTCATGGGATTGCCTCAGGGAAGGCCTTGAAAAAAGACACAATTCTTGGATTCCACTGATGACAAAAGAGTACACACTAACCTCCTACTCCAGCTGCTCCTTTCTGAGGATGCCCCATTATTCAAGGAGTGGCTAGAATATGCTGGTGCTCCATCACTCCATAAGGCAGGCATTATTCACAACCCTGCTCTCAAACCAAGAATGGATGGGGATATGGCAGCAAGGCCGTGGCCCACCTAGGATTCTGTAAGCACTTCCTACATGCCAGGCCCTGTGTAAACACTCTGGAGTCACCTTGTTTCATCTTCCCAACAGTCCTATGAGATACATACTAGCATTACTCCCATTTTACAGATGTGGGAACTGAGGCCCAGAGAGGTTATATAATTTGCCAAGTCCTATCACTAATAAGTGCCAGGATTGAGAAATAAAATCAAGTCATTTGACTCCAAATGTCTATATTATTGGGAGGTCCACTTACAGTGCATTGTTCAATTAGCTAATCATTACAGAGAGATTTTTAAAAATCTGTTTTCTAATTAAATAAAAATACAGAAACTTATTACAGGGAAGGAGGCTCAGCTGTGCCGTCTGATGGATGTTCAATGGCTGCAGACCCTACACATCCTGTCCTGCTCAAGGTGAGGAGGTGAGCAAACCGACTCTCAACACGGCCTCTGAACCAGGTTTGTTGGCCTTGGCCAGGACCCTCCTTTGGTGGGCCCTGGATTCGCAGGGCCTTCCCCCAGACAGGGTTCTGCCTCTTTACAGACTTCCTGGGAGAAAAAGACTTACTTTGTACGGGGATAACGTTGGGTTTGAAATCCCATCTCTGTTCCTTGCAGATGCATGTTCAGATTACTTCACTGTTCCAGCTCCGGTTTCCTCATCTGTTAAACAGGGCTAATAGCTACTTCATGGAGCTAGGAAGATTAAATGTGTGATGAGACAGCATGTGTGAAAGCCTTATAAACATTAGTGACTAAGTATACAACTAAATTTATTTTCACTGGGGTGCGAATGCCTATTAGGATTTACCCTCCAAGGATATCTGCAAACAAATGATGCTCAAATTAGTGGAATGTTTATGTGGCATCAGAAGTTAAGGAGTCCTGTGACTTCCTCCAGCTGGCTGGAAGGACCAGAGCCACACCTGCCACCCTTCTGCAAGGCACATCCTGCCACAGTGTCCCAGCCGGCTTTCCCTGTGCTCTCACTTAAGCATTTTGCCTTGAACAGCCCTGGGCAGCAATGAACGTCCCCTTCCTGGGACAGAAAGGATGCTGAACAGGCATAGGAGATAGGCCTGTGTGCAGACGAGTGCACCTCTGAGACCATCAGGCCTCTACTCAGCTCTGTCATCAGTGGGGTATGGAGAATTGAAGAAGATGCCATCTTTGCAGGGGCAGTGTCAGGGTCCAAACTGGTAAAAACCATTGAAGGTCAAACACAGGGCAAAAGAAGGCAGCCCATCAGAGAACCCTTAGCACTGTCCACCACATTAGGGCCCACCAACCTGAAGACACGTGTTAGACATGCAAATACTTTACAAAACAAGACATGGGACAATAAATAAGTCACAGAGCCACCTTTCACTGTTCAGCCAAAGGCCTCCTCTGTAAACACTCTCTGCTGGGCATACCTTTGGGTGCGTGATGATAAAAATTTATTTCTATTGCACATTTGAATTTTTGAGGTGCTAACACATGCATGATACAACTAAATTCTTGACACAAATCTGTGCAGAACATAGTCTAATGCCCATTGAGAGGTCGGGAAATTGAGGCTCAGGGAAGGAGGGTGCCCTGGGTCATAGTTATTAAACGGCAGAGCTTGTGTCGAAGCCAGCTGGTTCACTCATTCATTCATAAAATGGTTCGAATTTTTCAGAATTAATTTTGATGCAGTTTGGTATAGATGTGCCACCCTTTGGAAAGACTGGCATTTAGAAAGTTCTGTGTGAATACTAAATACTACACTACCCACCAGGATGAGGTTTATAACAGAGACAAATTCTCCAGAACTAATTTTCAAGGAGAATAGAAGAAATGCACTTCAAGCAAGAAAATCGGGTGTCTGGGAAGGTTTCCAGCCAGATTTCCAGCAGGACTTGAAAAGACTTGGTCCATCCTGCATTAGAACAGATAGTGGGAGTTAGGGAGGAGGTGGCCTTTACTCATTCCTCCGCCTGCTAGTTACCTCCGAGGACACGGGAGGGGAGGACACGGGGCCTTCCCAGGAGAGAATAAGTATCGATTCTTTATTTTAAAAGAGACAATATAGCGTAAGTTCTTTTGTTCTTTTTCCTCCCCAAACTCAGAAACCATGGCTGTCCTGACAAACAGTTTAGAGCAGGCGTCCCCAAACTACGACCCGCGGCCGCATGCGGCCCCCTGAGGCCATTTATCCGGCCCCCCGCCGCACTTCAGGAACGGGCACCTCTTTCATTGGTGGTCAGCGAGAGGAGCACAGTATGTGGCGGCCCTCCAACGGTCTGAGGGACAGTGAACTGGCCCCCTGTGTAAAAAGTTTGGGGACGCCTGGCTTAGAGTTAGACTACATATGATGCGTGCGTATCCTAAGGGCTCCTGACTTCCAGAGAGATAGTCTGGTCTTCTAGAACAAGTTCCCTTTAGCCTTCTCCATTGATGGCATAGAAGTGATGATTCTCAAATTTTAGAGGCGACAAGGTGAGAGAGATTCAGGAGGAGCATGTGGTATTAATGTCCCCTCAAGATGGGACAGAAAACACCTTTGGGTGCCTGAACAGGAAACAGCATGGTTTGTTCATTCATCTGACAAAAGTCTACTGAGTGCCAGAGACTGCTCCAAGCTCTGGGGTCACGGCAGTGAATGAAACAAGGCACCTGCTCTCAAGGAGCTTATATACTGGCCAGGGAAAGAAACAATACACAAACAAGATAAAGGTAATGAAAGACGGGGCTGCTTTTTAAGACAGAATGCAGAAATGGCCTCTTTGAGAATGTTGTCACGTTGTCATTTTAAGCAAACAGTCACATGACGTGAGGGAGAGAACTGCATGGCTATCTGGACGCAGAGTGTTCCAGGCAGAGGCGGCAAGCAAGGGCAAAGGCCCTGGGTGGGAAGTGCTTTGTGCATCTGAGCTCTGCTTGGGAAGTAGCAGCCCAGCGGCGGACAGAGCCTATGGGCCCTGGAAGCCATGCTGAGAGGACCCTGGGTACTTGCTGTGCAGCATCTATGTGCCAGGCATGTCCTAGGGCCTGAGGGCAGAGAAAGACGTCATGAGCCCTGCTTTCACAGGGGCAGCTTATGATCATCGAAGGATGACAAAGTAGGAGATGAGTCCAGGACACCGTAGGAAGTGCTAAAAGGCAGTTGGAGGAGCTGAGGGCTCAAGAATGGGCTTCCAGAGGAGACGACACTGAAGCTGGAAGGAACAGCTGTGAAATAAGCCAGAAGTCAGCTGTGTTCCGGAGCCACTTACACCCTTTGCCCATCTCAGTCAAATCCTCGGATCTTTCTGAACTTCAACTCCCTTGTGTAAGAAATGAAGTAACTACTTGTTCTCTGAACAGAAAACAAGGTCAAAGGTGTGAAGGTCTTTTCTAGAGAGATGTAAAATACTGCTACTATCTCACCACAGTGCCTTCTCTTCCTACACACCTGTGACTGTGAGTGACACAGCTGGGTGCACAGGTTCCCAGCACCTCTGCTTGCACCCACTAAAGCTGGTAGAGACCTAGGAGCCACGCTTCTTGGCCCAAGGCCTGGTTGCATTCTGCGGCTCTGACGTGTCCTGTGGCTCTCGGTGGGCTGCTGGAGACACCATCCCTGTGGTATTTCCTCCGCTAGTTAACTCGAATTGCTGAGACATGTGTGCAGACTCCTGTTTGCTTCTGGGCTCCTCATCCTCTCTGACCAGAACTGGGGATGGGATCCTGCCCCTGCTTTCCAGGCCCTAGAGAAGAGCTGGCCGCTGGGCTGCAGGTGCTTGGTCACCCTGCATTGCTGTCTGTCTGCATTCAGGAGGATGCTGTTCCCACCTAGGCTGGGTTTGGCTCTGTCCAGGGCAGCATTTCTCCATAGCAATAGGCGCTCAGCGAGGGAAAGAGAAGCATCTGCCCTCTCTATAAAGAAGGTACTTTTGAGGAGTAAATTTCCATCAGCAGATTGGCAAGGTCATGGCTTAAAACCAAAGAACCCCCAACAATGAAAGCCAGATTGCAGGGTGATCCACATGCCCTCTTCTGGGGTTAAAAAGTTCTTTTTCTCTAGGACCCTTCACACAGAAGAGCTGATTTTCACCAACCCCAAGGCTTTAATGTATTCCATCTTCCAGGGTTATGTTCTCCAGTCAGAGTTGTCCTACAGTGACCTTACCCTCTTCAGCTGAAAAATCCCCTTTCAGCTTATAGGAAAACACTGGCTGGGTTCCAGTGCTGGCTCTGCTCTGTGACCTTGAGCACTCCTTTGGCCTCAACAACAATCTGTAAAATGGGAGGATGACGAACAGGTGACCTTAAGGTCCCTTCCAGCTCCAGCCTTCTAGGATCCCATGATCCTTTGTTTCTAATGGCAGCGTCCTGCCATCTGTCTTGGCTGAAGAGTCACCACATCCCTTGATGCTGACCTTGACTTCTGCCTTTTAAAGTAACAATGAAGCCTATAAATGCTAAATAAAATATGTGGTATTCTCCTACTTTTGACAACTGTGTCTTTGTATGTGGAAGGCCAAATTCATAGCATTTTCAGACCCCGCAGAGCTCTGTGTTGTACTATGATCTCTCTCTGCTTTTTTTCCCCCCTTAGTTTAAGGAGACACACAATCTCCCCGAGTAGAATTCTCATTGAATTCCAGTAGAATTCAAGAAGCCTACTCAACAATCCCTGAGTAGAATACTTGTCCAATTTTGCATTTTGTATCTTGTGGGACATGTAGTTTGCTGTTGCTGTAAATACAACAGCAGACTAATGGACCTCCAAATAGCACTTTTTTTTTTTTTTGCAAGGGGATGAGTATCAGTTGTGAGGCATATTTTCCTTTTTTCATTTAGACAATCAGCTGTTAGTCTTAGCACCCCCATACCACATTTCCTCCTCAGCAGAAGCTGCTGCTTCTCCTATCCATTAATTTCCATGTGAAAAGTGCAGCTACTAGGGCCTCTATTTCATTAGTTTTAATGGCACTTATTTTTCATTTAAAAAAAAAATAAATTTTATTGCGTTTTAGGTTTTGGGGTACATGTGAAGAACATGCAAGACTGTTGCACAGGTACATACATGGCAATGTGGTTTGCTGCCTTCCTCCTCATCACCTATATCTGGCATTTCTCCCCATGTTATCCCTCCCCTAGTTCCCTCAACAGACCCCAGTGTGTGATGCTCCCCTCCCTGTGTCCATGTGTTCTCATTGCTCAACACTCGCCAATGAGTGAGAACATGCAGTGTTTGATTTTCTGTTCTTGTGTCAGTTTGCTGAGAATGATGGTTTCCAGGTTCATCCATGTCCCTACAAAGGACACGAACTCATCGTTTTTTATGGCTGCATAGTATTCCATGGTGTATACGTGCCACATTTTCCCTGTCCAGTCTATCATCAAAGGGCATTTGGGTTGGTTCCAAGTCTTTGCTAATGGCACTTATTTTTCTATGGGTATGTGCTTTGTTAGCATAAGTTTCTGTCAAGAAGGCAGTTAACTTGTTTTATTCAAGGCAGGAATGGCAGATTTGTGGGTATATGGGTACATGGAAGGCACTGGAGGTCTCATTGGTCTGAAAGAATGCACTTTAAATTTATAAAGGGTTCTAGTATCTTCTACACCTTTTTCCTAGATAAATTGAGGCCCGGGGGTGGACATAGCAGGGCTTCTGGGTGTCTGAGAAGAGCACAGAGGTTGAGTCAAGTGGGATCTAAAAGACAGAGTTAGGAGCACAGCTGGAATGGAAAGTCCTGCAGAATTGCTCACCTTAAAAATCCAGGCAAGAGTGAGCAAATCTGACCAGAGGCAATTGGGAGGCTAGGGGTGCTGGGTCCAGAGTCAGGTTCAGACTAGACGGCAGGAGGTAGAACTGAGGTGGTCCTTTGAAGCAAATCTCATGGACTCTTTAAGAGAACCACAGCTCCAGCCATAGAGACAAAGGTAGAAAGAAAAGGTGGAATGAAGCAGCAGCCCTAACTAGGACCACTGGGAAAGTTACACAGAAGCAGATTCTGCCTTCACTAAGAACCTGCTCACAGACGGGAGCCTGGACGGTGTGGGTTGCCTCCTTAGATGGCAGGCTCTTTGCTGAATACAGATAACCAGGAGTTAGGAACTTGTTGAGAGCTTTCAGCATGAAGGGCACAGTGGGACTCTATGATTGCTAAGATCCCTTTGAGCTCTAAGGGTCTGAAATTCCATGAGATTTTTAAAAAGTATCTACCAAGATACTCATCTAATGTATAATGTCAGTTACTCACATAGCAAATAAAAGAACCGATAATTTCACATACTAATAGGTTCTGTCTTCACAAGATAAATTATATAACTTTAATGTTAGAAATAACCTATGTGTCCTTTAATCCAGCGCTTGGCAAACTATGGCCACCTGCTGCCTGTTTTTATATTAATAAAGTTTTATTCAAACACAGCCATGCTCATTCATTTACATATTGTCTTTGGCTGTTTTTGGGCTATCATGGCAGAGTTAAGCAGCTGCAAAACAGACCATACAACTCACAAAGCCTAAGGTACTTATTCTCTGACCCTTCAGAGAAAATCTTTGTGATCCTTTGATGTATTCTAAACCCCCATTATACAGATAAGAAAACTGAGGCCTCCAGAGTTAAGCTCATTCTCTGAGTGAGCCAGGTGCTGATTGACTTGTGGCAAGAACCATGACACTAGACATCCGGGCCTCTGTTTCTTCACTTTGGCTCCCAGTGTCCCGTCCCTGGCTCCTCGCTGATGTCCACCTCTGCACATCATTCCACCCTGTCATTTTGCAGACACCAGGCCCAAAAGGCAGAGGTGAACTGACTGGCCTAGGGTCACTCTACCCGTCTGCCGGCCACAGGACAGGCCTGACACTTTGGAGCTGTGATCTTACAGAGCCAGCTTCAAATTGCTACTCCAAGTAGGGGTAGGAGAGAGAAAGAGAGAGGAGTGGAAAGCAGAGAGAGCTTTGAAGACAAGAACTCATTTGGCTCCCCAAGTCCCTCTCAGCATTAGCATTCACCTTCTGTTTTCCAACAAAAGGACACATTTACAACTGTCTCGAGTTCAGCTTGAAAACCCTTTTCACAGGTTTCCAGGGAAATTACTCCAAGCAGCCCTGATGGGCTAAAATGATTTTAACACACCCAGTTGTCTTCAGTTCCTTCAGTGGCATCTGCTACAAACAGCAAAACATACGAGTACCTGATATTTACCTTCCTTTGACACGGGAGATTCCAAAGGAGGTGACGCGCAGGGTAAAAAACAAGCCCTATCTACCCACAATCACATTTAAAGAAGAAACAGCCACTCTGAGGCTCAGACGGGGCCCCTGCTTTCTGTGTGGGAGATTTCCCAGAGCGACAAGAATCAATCAGCCCATTAGCACGCTCTACATTTGTCCAGGAGAGTATCAATTGAAAGCTGACCCCACTTTAACCCTTCTTCCAGCTGCCTCCCTAAGAGAGCTGTTTTCCTCCTCTTTGCCATTTACAAGCCTTTACAGTTTCTGCATTTCCACTTCTACTGCACATCTTTCTTGGACAGACAGGAATGAATCTTCATCCAAGAGATTAAAGCGCATCAGCAGTTCTAACGTAAGTGGTCAAGAGAATAAAGGACGTGTGTCGTAAGTGGCCACACGGGACTCCCTGAAGCTTTGCCAAGGCGATACGCTGAACATGTGCGTGGTTCCCTGGGCCCAAAGAGCTTCCACCCAGCTCAGATGCAAGCCTGAATTTCAAGGGTGACATTTCCAGCCAAAAGGGGGCAGCTGAGCATGAGGACAGAAGACACGTCGAGAGAGGCAGCTCTGTTTGGGGCTCAGCCTGGGGATCTACTGTTCCTTGTGCCTCTGAATTCAGCCCACTCCCTCCCATAAAGTCAGCTTCTCACAGCTTAAAGATGATGAAAACCAACAAGGATTGTGTGAGGCACTGGGTGGGCCGCTGAGAATCAAAGATAGATAAAGTCCTTGCCTTTAAATTTATTGAGAGTCTATCTGTGCCAGGTGCTGTGCTGGGGGCTTTACATATGCCATTTCTTTAAATCCTCACAGCCATAAGGTCAGCATTATTCTTATTTTATACACATAGCACCCACAACTCAAGAGAGTTAAGTAACTGGTCCAAAGACACACAGCAAGTTAGTGGTGGAGCCAGGCATTTGCACTCACGAGTGTGCCAGTGCGCTTTCCATCACACTGCACCACATCCAAAGCCTGGAGGCTTTCCTTCATCACAGTTGCGGGCTGACTCAGCAATGCCCACTTAGCAGGGTGCCCAGCAACTGCAGGAACCAGGGCCAGTAGATGAATGTGCTAGGCAGGAGGGGTCTGCCCAACTCCAGAACCCTGGCCATCATCTGCGAACACCATTTGTCTTGTTCTTTATAGCTAAGTTTCCAACACTTTCCCCTTCATCCACTTGGCCAAAGCAAGTAGTAGAGGGAGAAATGTGAAGATAAGTCAATACAGTAATGCTCTTGCTTCTAGGCGCTGGTCACCAGAGCTTCAGCTCAGAGTGACCTTTCTTGATCTCATTCTTTGCCAGCAAGATTATTATCACCAGGTACATTCTTTAGATTTACAGAGCCTTGGGGAATTTTTTTAAAAAAGCCCACCTATCATATGACTAAATATTTAAAAGTTACAAATCAAGCCTACAAATGCTAAATAAAAGACATATTATGCTATGGTGGCAAGGGATGGCACACACATCAGTGTGGACATCATCAAGGTCAACAAGGAGCCACATGCATACCGTCCTGGAGACTTCAGCATCCCACCATGGGTGTGTAGCTGTGGTGGGACATTGACGTCCTTAGGACCAGGCTCTGTCTACACCCTCAGCCTCAGTCACTCTTCGACCCCTGAGGGTTCACAGGGTAGTGGAGCCCATCCTCAGGAGCTAGACCCAGGGATAGTGTCCACACAGGTTCTGGGAGCTCTAGGTGAAGCCGGGAATTCCAGGGTCCCGGCTACCACTGAAGAATGGTCTAGAAGGAGGGGTATATGCCTGTGTTCTTGGCCCTTCAGAGCTCCATACCCTGTGGAAAGGGATATAAGAGAGCGTCAGAGCAGGGCCCTCTAAAACATGGGTCCCAGGGCAAGGGGGTCTGAGTGGTAATGACCTTTGATAGCACTGTGTACTAATAATGCTTCTAATAAAACCATGTGCCAAGGTTTAGCTGTTCTAAGCATTTTACATGTGCCAACTTGTTTAATTCTCCTAACAACTCTATGAGGAAAGTACTATTACTATTGTTATTCCACAGTGAGGAATCTGAAAGAAAGAGCAGGTAAGCAACTTACCCAAGGTCCTAAGTGATAGAGCCAGCTCATCTGGCCACAGGTCCTCTCTCCTACTGACTACACCATGCCCCCTTCTACACACAGCAGGGCCCACCTTTGAGGCACATACTGGCTTACAGAGCAGCCTGCCAGAGCTCAGCCCTGAAGGCAACTCCCAACCAGGCACTACGGATTACCTACTGTTTACTCAGGGCCTATATTCATGAACATCTGGGACAACTCTTCCTCACATCTCCATACCTCTGACTGCTCTGCTGAATCACAGATTAATTCCCAGATCTGCCCAGTAGGTTTGCTGAAGCATCATTTTGGAAAGTTGGAAGTGAGTCAGAAGCTGGCTTTTTTTTCTTGCCTCAGCCAGGATAAGGAATGAAATCATCCCTAGGGGTGGGGATAAGCAGTCTGAGGGCATTGGTGGTTTGGTGCCGCAGCTGATAATCCAGGAGTAGGCTCCTCTGCCCAGGGCACAGATCTGCCTGAAAGCAGGAGAGATGGAAAACACCCCAGATTAGTGGGGTTTCTAGCAGCCAGTGATAGCAGCTGCCCTTGAATTGGGAGAAAGTATAAGCCAAAGAGAAGAGATCTCAGTTCTCGTGAAAGCTTAAGCCACCTCTGTCTAAATCGGAGGACAAATGCCAAGGAAAACACCATCAGCCTGATATTTATACATGTTTATAAAGCTTATTATCCAACATTATGTAGGCTAACTCATATCTCAGATATTAATAGGCCTCAGAATAGAGATTTGCTACAACCCACTCACAAATGCTTAAAGAAATCCTTCCAAATGTGGAAAGGGCATTGTGAGAATCACCCTGAATCTGGGTTCAAATCCTCATTCTCTCTCTTAGCAGCTGTGTGGTGCTGTACACGTTATTTGATCTCTCTGAACCTTAGTTTCTTAGCTGCAAAATGGTGATGGAAAATAACTAACAGGATTGAGAGAATTCGATGAAATAACACGTAAATGCTCTTGTATACAAAACATGCTTTAAAAACATTGTTTTCCCCCTTCTTTGGCCACTTCCAGCTTCTATTCCTCCCTCCTGGGAGCCTCTGTTCTTGGGTTCTCTTTAGGATCTCATGGAGTTATTCACAGCTGTCTGAGGCCCCACTTTTGTATGGGGCAAACGTGGTGGGGTTGAGAGCTCCAGGACGAAGGTATAAAAACAGCAGAGAGCAGAGCGTGCTCTTGATCAGTGGCTACTCTCATAAAGGCAGGAAACTAGATAAATACATTTAAAAGAAATTCCTCAGTGGCACAGACAGCAGAGCAGCAGAGGGTAGATCCCAATATATAAAGGTAACAGTGTGATGTGGCAGAAAGGCTTTGGTTCCAAGTGGAGAACAGACCTCTCTGGCTGCCTCTGTCAGCTGCCTCCTTCTGAGTCTTGACCTTTTAAAGCCAGGCCAGGCCTCCCACACCAGGACCACCACGGGGCTCCAGGCTGGGCTTCGTGGGTAGAGACACAGTTGACTCAGTCTCTGGCTGTCTGCTCTTGGCCACCTCACCGCTCCCATAACTGTTTCTCAGGGCAGTCCCTCTTTTCCATTCCTACTTCAATGACCTCAGGTCAGGCCCTTGCCACTTCTCTCCTGGACAACGACAGCCCTTCACTGGTGTCCCTGTCTCCACACTCTCTAATTCATCCTCCACAGTGCTGTCAGACTGATGCCTCTACCACACACAATGACCCCAATTTAATATCATTCAATGGCTTCAGAGGATGAAATCCAAGCTCCTTAGTCTACATTTTCATTTGCAAATGTCAGAAACCAATTTGAAGAAGCTCAGATTAAGAATGAACAAAAAGATTTATTGGTAGGATATGGGGAAAGTTCCTAGCAGAAAAGAACTATAAGAACTGGGCAGTTCCTGGGATCCCAGGGGCCAGAGCAGGAGCCTTCTCCAGAGGGTGAGGAAGAGACGTATAGGGGCCCAGAACCACACTCCTCCAGCAACATGCCATGAGGGGCAAGCTGGATTCTTCCTCCCCAGCTCCAGCAGACATCCTGGGCAAGCATTATGATTGGCCAGCTTGGGTTGCATGCCCATCCCTTGGTAATTATTGGGGCCAGTAGAATGGGGAATGTGATTGGTACCTGGGTCCCAGGCCTGGCCCTAGTCCAAAGTGGGAAGAGGAGTAGGATCCGGGCTGCAGAAGTCAGGAGAAGGTGCTGAACTGATGAGGACAAAAGCCCCCCATGATCTGACCCGCTTTGGCCTCGTCACTCACTATGCCCCACCGAGAGGCTGCCATGGCAACACCAATCTTCTTGCAGTTTCCAGCACATACCAGTCTGCTTTATGCCTCTCTGGCTCACGGGCCTCAACACCCTTTTCCTGGAACGTCCTCTGCACCTTCTTTGCTTGGGTAATGCCTAGTCATCCTTCCAGATTCAGTTCACAGTTGCTTCTCCCCAGAATCCTTCCCAGAGCTCTTAAGCTAGATTGCTTCTTTTTGGGCTCTTAGCACACCTGTGTGTCTTTATTGTAGTCACTATGGAATAACACTAAACAATAATAACAAAAACACACGCAGCACTTACTATATGCCATGCACTGTTCTAGGCACTTGGCATATTTTAATTCATTTGCTCCCATAACAACTCTATGAGGTGGGTACTACTACTAGCAAGTAGAACTTGCTTTATTGAAGCAAGGAAACTGAGGCACAGAAATTTATGTCACTTGCCTGAGATCACAGAGTTATAAGTAGCAGAGCCAAGTTCAAACCCTGGAAGCATAGCTCTGAGTTCTTTAGAAATAATTTAACAGGTTTCAATCTACCCGGCTAGGCTGTGAGCCTTCCAGGGCACATACTGTGACAGCCATCCTTGCACTGCTGGTGTTGGCTGAGTCCCTCATGAAACATTGTCTGACAGAACTGAACAGAACCTCCTCTGTTGGGCAGCAGGAAGAGGAAGAGAGAAGAAGAAAAGGCCACTTGGACTCTGGGAGTGGGATCGTAGAGGGCTGTGGAAGGAACAGAGTCACTGGAATGCAGCCCCAGGTTGGCTGCACCCTGGCAGACCTGGTGTGGAAGAGGGGACACAGACACCCAGCAAGCTGGTCAGTACCCTATACATACCAGGTCACCTCTGAGAAATGTCTCTTCCCAGCTCAGCTACACTTTCTCTCTCCAACCTGTTTCCCATTCTTTAAGTGAATTTGGCTTCTCCTATGGTCAACCCAGACTTGCCTGCATTGAGCTCTCACAATTGCGGTACTTTTCCATGTATAACTTGATAAGGCCTATGTAGGAGTGTGCATGCACTGGAGTGATTTTCACCCAAAGCTGATTTTCACCTATTAACTAAATTGAGCTAATCCCCGAGTTTAGCTTCTTTTTCTTACAGTTGTGGGACTAAGGGCCAGGAAGGTCTCTGACTCACTGTCTTACCTTAAAAAAGCCATTGGATGCCCCGATTCCATTCCTCTGATTGCATATTGAGGCTGACTCTAATTACTTGCCTCAATGGGCCTTGGAACTCAGTATGATGGCCTATTTGTCTCCACTGGGAGGGCTAGTGGCAAGAGGAAGGGGCTGCAACCATCATGGCCAGTCATTAAAAACGGTCCATCTTCTCTGTGAGTGGGACCTGAAACTGAACTACAACCTGACAGCAAATTAATCCATGTCAAAGTCAGGTATGATGACAGAAGTCTTACTGAGTCATTCCTATGGGTCAGGCATTGAGCTAAACTATTAAACAAATACAATCGTGCCTCTCAGTCCGTGGGGGATTGGTTTTATGACCAGTCCAAATTACCAAATAAATACAAAATACCAAAATCCGTAGATGCTCAAGTCCCATATATAAAATGGCACAGTATCTGCATATAAACTATGTGTAGCCTCCTGTATACTTTCAATCATCTCTAGATTACCTATAATACTGAACACAATGTAAATGTTATGTAAATAATTGTGACACTATATTGCTTTTTGAATTTGTTATTTTTATTGCTGTACTGTTATTTATTATTTTTACTTATTTTTATTTTTATTTTTAAAGACGGGGTTTCACCATGTTGGTCAGGCTGGTCTTGAACTCCGACCTCAGGTGATCCACCAGCCTTAGCCTCCAAAGTGCTTGGATTACAGGTGTGAGCCACCACGCCCGGCCATTTTTTTTTTTTTTTTTAAAAGACAGAGCCTCACTCTGTCTCTAGGTTGGAGTACAGTGGCGGGATCTTGACTCACTGTAACCTCCACCTCCTGGGTTCAAGCAATTCTCGGGCCTCAGCCTCTGGAGAAGCTGAGACTACAGGTGCATGCCACCAGGCCCAGGTAATTTTTGTATTTTTAGTAGAGATGGGGTTTCACCATGTTGGCCAGGATGGTGTGAATCTCTTGACCTCATGATCTGCCTGCCTCGGCCTCCCAAAGTGCTGAGATTACAGGTGTGAGCCACCATGCCCAGCCTATTACTTTTGTTTTCTTTCCTGAATATATTCAATCCATGGTTGGCTGAATCCTTGGATGCAGAATCCATGGATACAGAGGGCTGACTGTCCTATCCAATTTAATCTTCACAAGCCTGTGTTAATCCTTTTGACAGTTATGATTAAGTATCTGTAGATGCCAGGCTCTATGTTGGACACTTAGGAAACAGCAGTGAAAAAAACAAAGATCTCTGACTTGTAGGACAAGCGATAAACACAATAAAGCAGTAGTAAACTACAAGGTAAACCATATAGTAGAAAAGGATGAAATAGTATGGACGAAATAGCAGAGCAAGAGACTGGGAGTGCAGGTAGGCCTCATTCGTAAGATGGTAACTGAGTAAAAATTTGATGGAAATGAGGGAGTTGGCCATCTTGGGGAGGGGCATTAGGGGCAAAGATCTAAAGGTGGGAGCATGCTGGTGTGCTCAGGGAATGGCAAGAGGGAACTGTGAAGCTGGGAAGGAGTGACAATGGAGATGAGGATGAGAGACAGTCAGGGGCCACATCATGTAGGAGTATAATATGTACAATAGTATGTGGTAATTATTACCCTATGTAGGCTATAATATGGAGTACTAATATTAGTCCCATTTTGGGAAACTGAAGCAAATGAGTATTACATATCTTGTCCAAGGTGACATAACCAAGTATTGGAGCTGAGAACGCACCCACGTGGTCTCAGCTCAGAACTTATGTGTGCATCCGAATGACAACACATGAACACTAAGATGTTTCATGGTATCTTCCCATATCAACCAACTTAGGCACAGCAGGACCTAAGACTCAGACATTTTTGAGCTGGAAGGAATCCAAGAGATCTCATCTAATTCCGTTGTGGTAGAAGCAACAAAAGATTTTTGAGGCTGAAGTTTGGGTCTTTCTCTCTCTTACTAGGTGACATATAATGTAACCTTTCTGAATGTCGGTATCCTCATCTGAACAATGAAGAAAAATCACTCCTGCTTCACAGGGTTGTGAAGACTGAAACGGGTACATGATCAAGGGCTTTGAAAAGTGCTGGCAGTTCCTCTTTCATTTCCTACCACTTCCCCAGCTTTTGGCAGCTGCAATCACTGAAGATCCATCTCAAAGTTCAATTCTACCCTAGACAGAGACTGTGTCTATATTGGCTGCCTCCACCCTCATCATCACTAGTCCAGGAGGGAGCTTGGAATTAAGCCTTTCCCCAGACTTTGGGCAGAACGGTTTACCTGCGACTATGGAGCACCACCTCCCTTTTTCTCTCTACACATGGAGAGTCCAACTTCCAGGAGACTCAGGATCTGGTGCTCGAGGAGTCTGACCTTGAGACTCTACAGTCACATTTCTATCAGCTGGGGCCTACTGTATATGCTCACAGCTCTGTTTAAACTGTTAGACCATGTTAGGTTCTCAATAAATGGTTATTGATAAGAGTACTAGTAGAAATACAATTTGTTGCTACCAAAAATGTATTGCCAGTTTGAACAGATGTTGGTAAGGAAAACTTGGTGATGAAAAGAGCAAGGCAAATTTAGTTCAAAAATGTGTCTGACTGCTACCGTGTGTGTGTAGCAGAGGAAGGAAGTGGGTCCAGTGAAACAAACACACCAAGGTCAGGAGCACACAGACCACCTGCTGCGGGTCACCGGAAGGCTAAGGATGGTACCAAGACCACATCTCATCTGTGATAGCCCTGGTCCATCAGGTGGCAAATGGATCCACACATAATTACTTGGCATGCACCTATGATTATTTTAGAAGTAGCTGGTATAAAATACAGAGCCATCACATCAGACAAGGTATTTTGCTATCTGACAAAAACCACCTATGAAACTGGCCTCAGTAGTACGAGCATTATTGTAGGAGCACTGGAAAACTTACAGGAAGTAAAAGCCTAAAACACAGGAAGTGTAGGAAATGCGGAAGCTGAGAAATAGGAGAGCTAAGGTAACAACAGTAATTCGGACACCCTATTACCTATGGGAGCTAAACTTTTCTTCTTTGCAGTTCATCTCTTTTTATTCCTCTTTTATTAATTCATTCATTCATTTTACACTTTTTCATTAATTTTATATGTCTATTTCATTCCTCCTTTATTTATTCCTCACTCCACAAAGGCCACAATAGAGCTCTGAACGGACTGGAGAAAAGCCTGCAGCAAGAGAAAGAGAGATGCAAAGGGCCGTGGCAGAAGTCAACAAGTGGACAGAGCCTGGGCTGGCAGGCAGATGCCTGGTCCTTGTGCGGCACTGAATCACATCCTTCTCCTCTGCACTCTGTCCCTTATAAAGTAGGCAGTTACCACCTGCACGAATTTTCACTATGATAACTGAATGCGCTAATGTTGGTGAAAATGCCTAATAGTGAACAGCTATCCACAGGTAAATCACTGTTCTTTGGTTATAAGTTGGAGAATACAGGAGAGAAGGTTTCACAGCTGGATACCACTGCCAACATTCACAAGCTGGAGCCAAGAAAGGTCTGGTCTTTGGGCATCTCTTTCCACTTTCCCACTGGGAGAGAACATGGCATTGAGTCTGTGAGAGACAGTGGGTGAGACAGGGTGACTAGGTTCCCTATGACAGACCCAGCGACACACGGAGCATCTCTGGCTGGTTAGTAGATAAAGATTAATGACCAAATATGTATGCAGGTTAGAAGACGGATGGGTGTCCTGGGAGCCATCACTTTGATTGTCCCTTCTTAGATGCATTTAAGGATCTCAATATCATAATTGCATAGAGTGCTGGAATGAAATAATAGAAAGCGAGGGAGGAGATGAAGCAAGGTTCACGGGAGGAAAAACAGAGTAAAGTCGGGTCACCTGCTGGGGGGACAAGATGCAACTGTGACTGAGTTGTCTCTGGGAACACAAATGTGGGGATCCTGCTCACACCCTCGAGTCCAGGCTATGCTCCTCCGTCTAGGTGTGTGAGCAGTGGCAGAGGGCCCAGCTGTGCCAATTTGGTGCTAAGAGTCCTGCTGTGGGTACGCTCCTGTGTATGTAGATTTAGAGCATCCCAGTGTATTGTTAGAATATTAAGAAAAAGCAGCATATGGCATGTGCTCTGCATGCAATTCTGCTCCTGCTGTTAACTCAGTTAAATCCAAAGTCTGATTCTTTCTGCTTATAAAAAGGTGCTTTGCACAGGAACGAAAGCCCCAGGCCGAGTTTCATTTCTTTTTTTTTTTTTCTTCATGTTATTTTTTTTGAGGACTATATAGTCCTTAAATGATGAATGGATTCAAGAAGCTCATTTCTGCAATAAACAAAGCATTAAGCAAACACTCATGTGCCTTTTCTCCTAGGAAGTGTGTGAGACCTTTTCAGGCATGAATGTGGCTGAATTTAGGAAATCCTCAATTTAATGTTTTACCTTGGCCCTTCTCCAGTGCTCAAACTTCTTGATTCCTGGTTCCTCCTGTCTTCTCCTCTTCTATTCTAGGAAACGCTTGTCTCTGAGCTCCAGAGTAAAACCTGTAGTCCTCTCCTCCTCCTCCCTTTTTTTTTTAACCCTCACAGACCCTGCTGCTTCTCCTCCTGCACATTCTCTTACATTAACCTCATCCTCCCTTCTCCCACCACGATGGCTCTATTCAGGTCCCCCAGCCACTTTGTGCTGGCCTCTCCTTACTTTAATCCACTGTCACGTGACCCCCTTCAACACAGCAATGGCCATGCATGTCACTGCTAAATTAGAGACAATGTGCACATTAGGCATTCCAAGCCTTCGTAGGCTGACCACAGGGTTTTACCTCTGGCTACCTTCTCATCTAATCCTATGTGCTTTCTAACCTGGGTCACACTGCTCCCTCTGATTCAAGCCTTTTCAGGCTATTTGGTGAAAACGCCTAGTCACCCTGACGCACCAACGTCTCTCACAGACTCAATGCCACGTTCTCTCCCAGTGGGAAAGTGGAAAGAGATGCCCAAAGACCAGACCTCCCTTGGCTCCAGCTTGTGAACGTTGGCAGTGGTATCCAGCTGTGAAACCTCCTCCTCTCCTCTGCTCTCTGACTTATAACCAAAGAACAGTGATTTACATGTGGACACATGAGGACAGCCTTTCACAGTTAAGCATTTTCACCAAATACCTGAAGGGGCTTCAGTAGCCCATCTCTGCCTACTGAAATCCAAATATCACCTACTCTGCGAAGCACTTTGACACCTGATCATGCCTTTCTTGTCTTAGTCATTTCTGTGCTTATTCCTACCATGAGAATTTGTCATCCATGATAATAGGCACTGCTACACACCTTTGTGGCTTTCCACACACAGTAAACATCAAGCACATTAAAAAAGGAGAAACTTACCTGAAGTGCATGACATGAATCAACGACATAACAAGTCACTTGCCGGACTATATAGGGATGTGGACATACTATGCTGTTTCTTCTTTCTGCTTTTACATAAGTATAGACAATCAGAGAAGACTGTAATGCTAGAGGAGGAGGGAGACAACCAAGATGGTTTGTATTTTCACACAGTTATCTAATGTATCCTGCTAATCCTGTGAGTTAATCTTCACAGTGGCTCTCAACTGGGGGCAATTTTGCCCTTCAGAGATCACCTGGCTATGTCTGGAAACACTTTTGGTTGTCACAGCTGGAAGGTACTACTGGCATTTAGTGGGAAGAGGCTAGGTATGCTGCTAAACATCCTACAATACACAAGGACAGCCCTCCGCTGCCACTCCAACAAAGAACCAGGCCGAAATGTCAACAGCACTGCTATAGAGAACCCTGAATTAATACTTAATTAAAATGAGTAGTATTAACCAAATTGAAAAAACGAACGCACAAACAAGTCAGGTGGCTTGTCCAAGACAGAACAACTATTTAAGCGGGAGATACAGGGCTAAACTTCAGTTCCCCAACTCCCAGACCTGTGCTTTTTCTCCTGCATCGTCTGTACGTCTGCATAGCCAGACACTGCGGCAGAACTGAGAAGAAACACAACCAACCTGTGGGCCCAAGTAGAATTACTCGGTCTATCTGCACCTCACCTACGTGCTTTTTTTTTTTTTTTTTTTTTTTGAAACAGGAGTCTCGTTCTGCTGCCCAGGCTAGAGTGCAGTAGTGCCATCTTGGCTCACTGCAACCTCCACCTCCCAGGTTCAAGTGATTCCCCTACCTCAGTCTCTCGAGTAGCTGGGACTATAGGAGCACACCACCATGTCTGGCTAATTTTTATACTTTTAGTAGAAACGGGGTTTCATCGGGTTGTCCAGGCTGGTTTTGAACTCCTGACCTCAAGTGATCTGCCTGCGTCAGCCTCTGTAAGCGCTGCGATTACAGGTGTGAGCCACTGCGCCCAGCCCCCTAGGTGCTTTTTAATAGTGCCTCCAAATTATGTAAGACAATGAGAGGCAATGTCAGAAGCCGAGCAGGCAGCTAAGGCCCATCCCAGCAGGCCAAGCCAAACTGCTCCAGAGTTGAAGCAACTTCACTGTCCATGTCAGAGAGGGGGTTAAAGGAGAGCAAACTACCTCAACAGAGTGGGCAGCCGAACGCTCCAGCAGACACTGACTTTACTGAGACCATGCAACAGCGAGGTTAGTCTTCCTGGTTCAAAGAGCTGTGATGAAGTCTGGGAAGCAGCCCAAGGAGAGTAGATATCCTTGTGATGGGCGTAACATGCTGGGAAATGTAACACCAAGCCTTCCTTGGTTACTGAATTCCCTGACTCAAGAGAGCAGAGAGGCAGTATGCCAGCACGGAGGAGGAGGGGCTTAACAGCCACAGATCACAGATGCCATTTTTCCTGAGCATTTGGGCCCGTGTCCTGAAACCTACCACCTGCATGAGCGCAGTGGGGTGGAGGGCTGGGGGTGCCTGATGTGGACAGGAGAACCTGCGGAGCACGAGCACATCCTGAAGTTTGCAAGGTAGCCATGTGTGTCTGGGAGAAGTCCTATCTTACGGGGCTCTGGTGGGCAGAACTGGGCTGCATGGAGAATAAAAGCTGACCAATTTGGGCTCAAGATGAGGAAGAATGGGGAGAATCATCTAAAATGGCGCAAAGTTCCACATCATTGGGGTTCAGGATAAGCCGGGTTTCTTCTAAAGACACTGAAGTTCCTGATGGGGAACCCCCAGGGTCCTGCTATGTTTTATGAAAGAAAAAGTGAGGTTACATGGCTAGGCACTAGTTGCAGGGCCTAAGCTGAAGACCCCAGCAGCAGGGCTGTCTAGGGTGGGAGATGGACCTTGAAAAAACTCTACCCTCACATGGCAGAAGACCGAGGGCCGAAGAACCAGGTCTTAAATCGCAGTGACAGTGGTGTAGCTGCACTGCTCTCCCTCTGATGAAAGCTGTTGACTTCAGTTGAGAGAAAATTCTGCTTCAATCTGAGGCTGAATGTCAGGAAGGCCATAAAAGGCAAGGCCTAGCCAACACAGTGAAACCCCATCTCTACTAAAAATACACAAATTAGCTGGACATGGTGGTGTGCATCTGTAATCCCAGCTACTCGGGAAGCTGAGGCAGGAGAATTGCTTGAACCTGGGAGGCAGAGGAAAAAAAAAAAAAAAAGGAAAGGCCAACGCTCAATTTTTCTCCAATTTTAAAAACTTGTCAGCAGATGTCTCTACAGTAAGAGCAACAGGCTATGAAGACTAGAAACCTATTAGCTGTCACCATAAAACAAGAATGAAGTAAATACGATGTGTTTCGTGAGATCCTATCAGTGTAACATTGGGATCAAGCAGTTCACATAATAGCTGAAAGGATATGTTTTGGTTTTTCTGTCCTCTCTTTGTTACCTAGAAGAGAGGTTCCAAACCTCCCCTCTCCCCTAACCCTCACAGTGTGAAGAACATGACACACCGGACTTGACTAGCATTGTCTGAGTTCAAAATCTAGCTTGCAATTTAAGTGTGACCCTGGGCAAGTCATTTAATTTTTATTTTGCAGTTTCCTTATCTGCAAAATAGGGATAATGCTGTTTACCTTTACTGCTTAATTGTTGAGGATTAAGTGAGATGTGTGTGAAGTGCAAAAAACAAAACAAAACAAAACAAAAACAAAAACAAAAAAACAAACCCCAGGTGTGTGGTTGGGCGCAGTGGTTCATGCCTGGAATCCCAGCACTTTGGGACACCGAGGCAGGTGGACCACGAGGTCAGGAGATCGAGACCACCATGGACAACATGATGAAACCTCGTCTCTATAGCTGGGCATAATGGCATGCACTTGGAATCCTAGCTACTTGGGAGGCTGAGGCAGGAGAATCACTTGAACCCAGGACGCAGAGGGTGCAGCTAGCTGAGACTGCACCACTGCACTCCAGCTTGGCGAAAGAGTGAGACTATGTCTTAAAAAAAAAAAAAGCAACCCAGGTATGTACAAAGTAAGTGGCTTGTGAATGTCAACCACTGTCATGAAGGGCTTTACCATACACCACCTCCCTTCTTGTACAGCAGTGGGAGGTTCTCTCCACCCTCCCAGTGAATGACTCTTCACCTAACTGTTGCTCTCTCTTGCCAAATCATGCCACTTAATTAGACAAAGATTTTCATGTTAGGATGAAGTCACCAAGTTCAAAAGCCACTTGACTCTAGTTGTCTTCTGTGAAGAAACCACCATAAAGATAATACTACATCAGCTAAGTGTACCAGAAAGACCCGCTTTATTTTCTGCCCCATGTTGTCAGATAAGCAGTGACTTGAGTTACAGTACCAACTTATTAGGTTGATGAAACTGCTTCATAGTATCTGTTGGTTTCTCAAGATGAACCATGATGAAAATGATAAGGGCAGTTTGTAGGGGTGTGACTGCCATATTTATGCCTTCTGGCATATGAGAACAATCTCTAGGGCTGGTCTAAGGTTATCAGCAGCATTGAGAATTTGTTGAGGAATTGGAGCTTCTAACAATAAGGGAAGGTATGAGTTATTTATTAAACTGGTAGGATCTTGGCAGGGTGAAGGTATTGCTCACTCTGGGAATAGCAGAGCGGCCCTCCTTTTCAGAGAACAAGATTTCTGCTAGAGCTTAGACCCAAAGTTCTTCTGTTTGGCTTGCTGGAGGAGGAACAAGGGCTGAGCTCTGCACGGCTGCCTGTGATGACCTAGCAGCTTCATGATAGTACTGGAAACTCCTCATAAGGTCCCCTCTGGTCTTCCTCAAGAGCTGCTTATGGGAATTCTCAGGAGAAGAGAGGATACTTATTATTGTGTAACTTTAGGCTTAGAGTTACACTTTCCTAAAGATAGATGTATGTTACAGGTACAATTTCTTAGACAAAACTAAACCTGTAATTTGCATATTCTGCCAGCAGGTGGCATTGATATGAACCAAAACACAAAATGTCTTTGCTTCATGTGGGGATCTTTCTGCAAATCCCACAAATGTGTATCTGTTAATTTCAATGATTAAAATATGTGCAACTTAATATATGCAACACATTAAGTTATATGCAATATTAAAATTAAGATTATGTGCAATATTAATCTGTAAAGTCAAGCAATCTTTTAAAAAAAGAACCGTAAATACAAAGTGGAATAGTGAATCTGATTTTTAGCGGTTAGAAATGTATCCCAGTGCTAATCTCATGCCTAATTAATTAGAGTGGGTGTCTGCACAGCTGTTGGCTTCAGGCTACGGCCTTTCTCAAGCTGTCTGCTTCAACTGCACTGGCTTCTCCTTCTCTGATGGCCACTCACAAGGTACTTACCATTATAATTGCCCTGTTTCAGAACTCTCATCTCCTTTTCCTAAACATTATTTGTTGAGGACTTACTTTATACCAGGAACTAAGCAAGATAACTTCATGCCACTAGTCTCATTTCATCCTCACCACCCCAAAAGTTACATGTACTTACCTCCATGTTACCATGGAGACTGAGAGCCAGACCTGCCTAACTCCCACCCTACGCTCTACCCACTGTCTCCCTCCTCAGGTTCAGAGAAAAGGAAGTTTGGACGGGTTTCTTTGCACTGTCCCTACAACATTCATTTTCTCCTGTCAGAAGGGAGAAATGCTCTACTTCATCCTTTCAGGAAGATAAGACAAAGCAGTCCCCCATCGCACCCTTCGTTTATTCTAGGGATTCCCTGAATGAGTGTGCATATAATATTTATTTACTAATTCATGGAATTTTACTGCCAATGGGGACTTGGAGGGCATTTAATCAAATTCCCTTTCTTTGCAGAAAAATGAAACAGAAGTGCAGTGTTACCCCTAGTCAAGCAACTAGTTAGCGGCAGAGACAGGACTGGAGCTCAGGTTTCCCATCTTAAGATTGGGCTGAGTACCCCTTAGCTTTTCCAAATCATTTCAGAGAGTTCTAAAGAAGTCGCCATTAGAAATACATCAGAACATTAAAATATAATAATAATAATAATAATAGGTATAGAGGCTAAACTGGCTTAAAAAGATGAGCACATGAATTTAATAATACCTAAGTAGGTTAGAACTAGCATTTATCAACCGAACATTCTGTTCTTGATCGTGGTATCATGAGGGTCACTGGAGAATATGGGGGCTCCATTCACAATGATAACTTAAGACAATTAGAAAATGCCCCCTAGCGTCCCTTTAATAACCCAATTTATATCTGTCATCCATTAAGCACTCTAAAAGTTCCTGTCTGGAATCTATTTATAATTTCAACACATACTGTTTCTGGGAGTAAGGATTTTCACACATTTAGTACCTACAGTGTAAAGTACTCCTTTCTTTTATTTGTCCTAAAACTATCAAGCTCTTTGGCTCTGCTTAGCAGGGCAGGATGAAAAGCCATTATCATCTTTCACCTGAAGAATTATTTTTAAAGAAGCTAATTAAATGAAAACAGGTATGTTACTATGCAAACAGGTATGTTACAATGAAAACAGGTATGTTACAAAACAGGTAACTTACAATGAAAACAGGTCTGTTCTATGCAAACACATTTATTAGGTCAATTGTGAGGTCCCTACACATTTTCTGAAAAAGTTCAGTCCACCTACAGAGGTTAATTTTCCCCAGATGACTTCCAGTTGGAACTACTTCCATAGGAATTTTCTCTAAACACCTGTATCAATATGGCTTATATTTGCCCCAGAAGAAAAAATGAAAAAAAGCAAGACCAGTGGGCAGGAGTGTGTAAAGTATAAAGTATAATAGCAATGACATCTTGAAAACATTGTTTCCAAAGTCCAAAACTCTGAAAACAATTCCTCTTTGGACAAAGGGTACACTGGTAATGGTTAACTAACTCCAGTATCTAAAGCTAAAGCTGGGAGATGGCATAGCAGGAAGCATCATCCTGATGACGATTCACATTGCATTACTTGAATCCTTCCACATCAGGATTTGTAACGAAAGCGTGTATCGTGTACTGCTCTGTGTCTGTTTCACTAGCAATAAGTAATAAGCTTTCATTGCTCTTTGACTTAGTCCAATAGCATGAGACATGTTGGGTGAAGACATTCTCCCTGAAGATTCAAAGAAAGGACAGAGATAGATAAGACCTTCTGAGTATTCTTTTGCAGCCAGGTGGGGAAAAGGATGGAGAAGGAACCAAGCCAGAGAGAATTCCAAATGAAGTTGTTTCCAACATGGTCTCAGGGTTCTGGACTACCTCCCCGAAACAACACAGGGGCAGTCACAGCACTTTTAACTCAACCCCATGGCTTTGTCAACTGTGGAGGGGAGGTCTCGGCCCAAAGGAATTTCTTTCCTCTGAATTGTCCCATTCTGTGTGTGTTCTGCAAAGATGGTGCAAAGGTTAACAATCCAAGGTATTTTAGAATCAGTATAGACCAAACCTATTTTCCAGAAGTTGGTTTTTAACATATTAACAAGAGCTCCAGTCTCCCAAGACCTAGAAAATCCCTAGGGGTTCCTGCATTCTCAAGATGGAGCAGAAGGTATGTTGCAAGCCTCAGTGCTGAATCTTTTCAAACAGCTCTTTTAAAGGGGATTGTCCCTCACCAGTATTCTAGGTGGACGAAGTACCGGGTCTTAAACAAACCTGCCAGTAATTTGCTTGTCTGTGGGACCAACTGGGAACTAGCAAAGGACACCGAGGAGGTAACAGAACCAGGCTGTAAGAATTCTGATGCATGGAGGGTGTCAGAGATTTAATAACAGTTCAATCTTTTAGCCATGCCTGAATTCACAGCATGGCTTTTTCCAAGAAGTGCCAAGTGCTTTAAAGATGACACGCTAATCTTCACAGAGCCTGGGTAATGGAAAGCCTGAGCCTGCAGGGACAGGGTGTGAGGGTTGGAGAAGCTGACTTCTAGCTGTGTGCTGGCCCCGTGAGCGGATCAGTGACGTGGGTGACAGAGCAGCCACCTCCAGATGCCTCATCTCTCTGCCCTCACAGCTGCTGCTGTCCCTGCCGACTCTCACTCCAGTGTCATTATGAACTAGGATCCCTTCTTCTTCCCTCTTTACAAAACATAACTTTATTGATAAGTAGTGGTAAAAAATAAAGCCACGAAAGAGCAGATAAACAAGTAGAGGGCAACAGGAAGATCTACCAAAAAGAAAAAAGCAACGAACTCGGCCGGGCGCGGTGGCTCAAGCCTGTAATCCCAGCACTTTGGGAGGCCGAGGCGGGTGGATCACGAGGTCAAGAGATCGAGACCACCCTGGTCAACATGGTGAAACCCCGTCTCTACTAAAAATACAAAAAATTAGCTGGGCATGGTGGCGTGTGCCTGTAATCCCAGCTACTCGGGAGGCTGAGGCAGGAGAATTGCCTGAACCCAGGAGGCGGAGGTTGCGGTGAGCCGAGATCGCACCATTGCACTCCAGCCTGGGTAACAAGAGTGAAACTCCGTCTCAAAACAAAACAAAACAAAACAAAACAAAACAAAAAAGCAATGAACTCCTGGAAGGTAATGTTACGATGTTGAAAAAAATCTACCTCTACCTGAGGCCCCAGGCTACCTTGCCCCTAACTGGGCCGGTGACTCTGATTTAGAACAGTTGCAGCAACACAGTTTGCCTGGATGGTAAATAGCCTAGGCTCCTGCTTAGTTCCCGAGAGGGAAGAGGGTCTAGATGCCAGGTGGAGAGCTCAAGTTGCTATGTGTTAGCATAGTGCCTGGCACACAGTCATCATGCACTGACATCTGCTAACTGAATGTACTTGTAAGGCCCATAACTATCATGTGAGGTAGGTGTTATTACACTCTGTGAGGTCACTAAGTTCCTAATGAAAAGAGAAGGGGCCTGAACCTAGATCTTATTTTAGTCCCTTACTTTGTCTGCTGATCTACAGAAAAGGAGCGTTCCAGGATGACGTGATGGAGAGAGCATGAGGCTAGAAGGGAGGAGACCAGTTTTCTATGCCCAGAATGCTAGAAGGCAAAAAAACTTGGAGAGCTAGTTGAGGAATGGCAAGCGATTTCTTTTTATGTGCTAGCCCTGATTTTCAGCAGTGGTTGCTGGTTCCCAGGAACCCTGTGCTAAGGACTCTGGGCTGCATCTGACTCAGCAGGGCAGTGTGCTGTGATCCATTAGCCATGTCTGCCACAGACAGGTATGCAAAGGACTCAAAGGACTAAAGATGTCCACCATCCAGCATATTTTCTTTTTCTAGTCCAACCTATTAATTTATAGATAATAAAATTAAGCATCAGAAAACAGATGTATTCTAAGTCACACAGCTAGACGGCTGATATGTGAAACTAGGATTCTAGACTAAAAGTCCCAACCTTTTTTTTTTTTTAAACTATGTTAGCTATCCTGGTCCTAATAGTAGTTATAGCTCCACAAGTATGAATAAATGTGCTCCCTGTGACTCAGTTTCCTCACCTGCAGATCAGAGGAAATAATACCCGTTTTATCTATCTCATGGAAATACTGACAATCAAATAAAATATTAGATCTCCAGAACTTTGAGTTCCGAGGCCCATGTCCTTGCTGTTGCACCGTAATATTATTAGTAGGTAGATGCGGAAACACTGAAAACCATAAGCGGTCCTACAAAATGCAGAGTAGTACTATGGGAAGTCAGGAGTCTGGGCTCTAGACTCTGCTTCAAGTGCTCCATACCTGCAGGCTTCCTGTCTCCATCCACACATGCAGGAGCACAGGAGGGAACCAAGGCTAACAGGACAAACAGGGATCCTAGTTCATAATGACACTGGAGTGAGAGTCGGCAGGGACAGCAGCAGCTGTGAGGGCAGAGAGATGAGGTCCCCCTTGCAGGCAGCTGGTCTCGGGTACGTCTCAGAACAGAGCAGGTCCCTAGAGGCAAAAACTCCTGGTGGGGCAGGGTTTCCACCCTCTTAGGTCTCTCTACCCCTCCTTCCTGCTCTCACAGTGGAGGTCCCACTAGTCAATGAGTCTGAACTTGTGTTTGGAATCTGGAACACGGCACCTAGACTCCCACCTCTATGGAAAGAGGATGATGGCAGTAGGACCTGGAGGGGAGTGAGGCTGAGTTTCTGGGACTTGAGTTGTTGGTTTCCTCTTGTCTGCCTCCTACTTCTGCCTCTCCTCACTCTCCTCATCAAAGGCTCCATCCTCACACACCTCCCCTGCTCTCTATCCCTCCTCCTCTTCACGATTCACTCTCTCTGGCCCTTCAGTGAAGTTGCCATCCCCTGTGGTTCCCTTTCTTCATCCTCAATATCATGGGGATCTCGAGAAAAAGTAACACCTCCACCCAGACCCCCACCACAATGCACATTTCTAAAGTACTGCTTTTTGCTGCCTTTTCATGAGAACAGCCCGCTGCCCTTATCTCTCTTCCTAGAGTGACAGTTGCCATTGAGTGGAGGTCATGGTTTGGCTTAGTGGTGTTAGAATAGAGAGATCACTCACCAGTCTTGGATTCATGCGATTGCAGGGCTAAAAAAACCTAGCAAGGTCATTTAGTCTAAGCAGCCACTGGAAGCATCTAATACTTAGACTTCTTAGTAGTAGATGTATTCCTGAACACAAAGAGCTCCATAGTTCACAGGCGCTCATTTTGAGGGTCCGAGAAGTTTCCAATGTTCCTCTCCATTGTGTTTATTTCTGAATTGTCTCTGTTCACTAGAATGTTAACTCCATAAGGGCAACAAGATTTGTCTGTTGTATTCATTACTGCATCACCATTGCCTAGAATAGTGCCTTGCACATGGCAGGTACTCAAATATTTGTTGAATGAATTGTAGTTGGTCTTGTTTATAATCCATGGAGCCTTTCAACAGAATCTTTTTCATCTTCTGCATGACAACCCCACAAATAATTCCAGATAGTTTTCATGTTCCCTGAATTGTCTCCCTCCCTGAATACTATATGAAGAATTTCTAGACCCTCTATCATGTTGGGGTATTCTCCGAATGTACCCCAGAATCGCAAAGCAGCAAGGTGGACACCACAAATTTTTCTAACTAGCCCACATTCTCATTTTATAGACAAGAAAATGGAGGTCCATAAACGTATAGCAGCTTTGTTAGAAGGGGAAGCTTAGACTCAGGGTTTTATCCAGTTGGAGATGAGCCAACGTAAAAAATTCGCCGGTAAAACAAATCCCAGACCAATACATTTCCCATCATCTTTACGCTGTCCACATCAACAGAATTCCAAAACAAATGTCTCCAAAACCAAACCACTGTGGCTTTACTTGCAAGCAGACTCTATGCACTCAACAGGCACTGAGAGTACCGTGTGTCCTATGAACTATGCTGGCTTTTGGGGATACAGAATTGAAACATAAGTCTCTACACACTTGCTACTTACAGTTTAGTGGAGACACCTGAGCCAGTAACTAAAATTCTATAAAATGGCCACAGTGACACAAGGGCAGAGCTGAGAGGGAAGAGAGAAGGAGAAGCCCACAAGGTAGCCTTGGGGAGGCAGGGAAGTCTTCCTGGAGAAGGAGGTGGCATTTGAACACCAACGAGACCACACGCATCTGGGATGGGCTTGCGACTGGCTTCAGCATGAACTCTACCACGTATTTGTTGTACAGCTGGCAGAGGAGGCTGCAGAGCTGGTCTTAATCAGACTAATGAATCCCAAAGGCTGTTCTTCCTGTGGATATAATCAACCAGGTCTGTGTTGCCCCAGAAATAGCAAAGCATAACCTTTTAACCAGAAAGCTAAACAGCTTCAAGAGGCTCCTCCTGTGGCTTCCTCCTGAAAATCCAAGTTTGGTTGTCCTGCTTTGAGGGTGGAGGGAAGAGGCTGGATTTCCCCACATATGAAGCCAGGTGGCAGCCTCCCTGCTACCACCACCAGAGGCACCTTGGAGGAAGGATGTGACAAAGGCCACACAGAATGAAGGAGAGGGTGAAGGCAAGTTTCTGCAGACCTTTTCGGGAGACTGCTTTAAATGAGTAGAAAAGAACTTAGAGACACATGCTTCTGAAGCCTACAGCAGGGCTAGACTCTTCTAAAGAATTAGATGGCCTTTCTAATAGTGGCTTGGCCATTCCAGGAGCAGTAGCAGGTTAGAGAAGGCTCTCTACCCCAGCAAGCCTTCAAATGTGCAGGCTACACATTCAGTTTCCCGTAGCACAATCCGCCATCAACATGCAGCTTCTAAGTGTCCTGGATAATGAAGGCTGACTTGCCAGGAAAAAGTGAGCCCACAATCGGATGAAGAACCAGCCCCAGCTTGATTGCTGCCTGGAAGGATTTGGATTGGACAGTGGAAGTGAATATGTGAACCGAACTCCAGACACTGTTAGGGGCTAGAAACCATGGTTGTAAATCTGGGAAGCCAGAAAAACAGCATTACAGGGCTTCAGGCCTTCAGGAAACAATAGTTAGGATGACCAATAAATCTGAGACTTGACTTCTTAACTGAGCCAGAGCGGTGAGAAAGGCACAGTCATCTCTGCTTAAGGGAAGGATGATAAAACTAATCCAAAGGAGACTTCTGTCTTTTGCGGGGCTGCTGATAATGAATAAGCCATGATGGAGTGCCTCAGTTTTCCTCACTGCAAATGGTGGGCTAAGTGGTTGATTACTAGAAAATAATGTGCTCTGCTGAGGTTCTCTAATAAAACACTCGAGGTAAAATACAACAAAGACACTTGGTTTTTGGTACGATTTGTATCCTCCCTGATCACTGGTCCGACATTGATCTGTTCTATGGAGAGGAAATGACTTCAAGTTTACAAAACGGTTTTCTCTAATTCTGTTCACTCTCAGAACCACCCTGTGAGGCAGGTAATGTTATCGTTAGTGCTCAGAGGAACCAGGCAACTTACTCGGAGTTCAAAGCCAGCCAACAGCAGAGCTCTGACTGTAATCCGGTCTTTAAACGCCGAAGCCAGGCTGCCGCACTGTCTATGTAAACAAATGCAGCACAATTAGAGGGGCGTTAATATATCAGAAATGCTCCCCTGACATTAAAGGCCAGGCCAGTGAGCAGGTGGAACCCTCACAAAGGGCTCACCTGCCATGGTCCAACAAATATGAAGTGCCTACTCCGGCAAGGTACTGTGCTAGGTACTGGGGACAGCAATGTGCAATGTACATAGGGCTGATCTCTGCCCTCAAGGTCTCTAGTGGAAGAAGGAGACAAGATGCACGTAGTTACATTACAGTGAGACAAATGGCTGAGGGGGCAGGTGCCGACACTGAACACACCAGAGGTTTGGGGACAGAAATCTAGGTGGGTTTTACTCCCGTTATCGACCAAGATATTCCTCTCCCTGAACATCTTTGTCATAAAGATCATCAAACTACTGAAAAAACAGCATAGACTACTATTTCTTGTATGTTTTCCACATAGTTTTGAAACTTCTTTGTCTAAGATTTTCTCAAAGCTATAGTAATTGTTTTCTATGTAGTTAGGCCCATAAGAAGTACTGAACAGCTGTTAAACTAGTAAATGTAGAATCTTCACAAAAGCTCTGCAAAGTAGGTGTGTTCATACCCATTTTATAGAAAAGCAAAGTGTATTCCAGCTTGGAGGTGATGCAAGGTACATGCCCATGTGGGGACTGCCAAAGGTTGACTGACAGATAAGTGGCAGCTGCCCAATGCACAGTCCATCACAGCTTGCACTGGCTTTTGCATGGACACTGATAGATCCAAAGCTGGACATGCCAAGCACGGACTAAGAGTGCCCTGGACACTGGAGAAGGGACAATGCTCTGGGCTGGATGAGCATTTATCCGTATCATCCAATGCTGGATAAGCACTCATCCATATCACATTGATACGGAGGAAGGAAGGAGGCAGGCTGACAGATGCTGGTCCTGCAGAATTGTGCTCTCTGCTGGTCCCGAAAGGGCATGCCACCTGTGAGAGATCCCAGGTTTCCCTGCCCTGAGCACAGCTCCTCAATGATCAGACTGGCTGTGAAGTGGCATGGTGACCAGCCCTGCTCCGACTTGGGGCAGTCTGCATGGAAGGGAAATTGCTGCCTCGTGGAGATCTATACCTAGGCAGGCCACTAGAGGACATCATGCAAGGGAAAACCACTACTGGGGAGTGGAGGGTTAGACTGCACTTAAAGGAGGTTCCAGTGTCCTGAACTACTGGGGTCTATTGCACCTTGAGACTCTGCACCCGGAAGTCTACTTCCAACCTGGACTCTCCCAGGCTCTGTGCCCTGAGTTTTCCGGGTAACTGCTACCACCCAGGCCTGGAAAGACTGCATAGCGAGGCTCGGGCATGGGGCAGCAGCAGAAGCCTGAAATCCAGAGAGAGGGTCGGTGGTGCATTAGCAGCAGCACTTCCTGAGCACTAGGCATTGACATATGTATGGTACATAATGGGGTTCCTCCCCTCAAGGATCTTGAGGTCTAGGTGGGAAAAGAGGGAGACTATTTTTATTTGAGGCCTGACCACAAAACAAAGAAACTGGTTTTGTGATTCGAGGAATCATTATCATTACTTTAGGTTGGGGTATATCATCTTTATCTTTTCAACCAGATTATAAGTGCTTCAAGGGTGGAGCCTTATTTGCTAAGTCTCTTACCCTTATCGCTGTAGCACATAAAAGGCCCTCTAGGCACTTTTCTTATGAAATGATGTACAGGTAATGGACTGCAAAAGGTGGGCTAGTCTTAAATCTACTGAACACCACAGGCCTAGAAGGATGAATAGGTTGAAGGGTTAATTAAGAAGGAATTGTGCTCCTGCCCTGTGCCAGGCCACAGGATGCAAACATGAACAGCACATGGCTTCTTAGTTCAGGGAGCTCAGTCCAGAGAGGGCCATGGTTTGGTCAATGGTACGGTAGTGCAAGAGGTCAGAGCCCAGTGGTTATGAGTGCAGACTCTACAGCCAGATCATTTGGATGCAAATCTCAGCTCTTAAGAGCTGTGATATGTTGGGCAAATCAGGTAATTTCTCTATGCCTCAGTTTCCTCATCTGTAAGTAGCCGTAATAATAACAGTACCTAATAAAGGGATGTTGTGAGGATTAAATGAGTTAAAACCTAAAATATTTGTGAACACATGTTAACTGATATATAGTAGAGACTGAGACAGTTGCAGGGAAGATGGCTAATTCAGACTAGGGGAAAGGTGCCAGGGAGGGCTCCGGGGAGAAGCACAGGTATCTTCCAGGAGAGGAGAGGGTAAGCCTGGCTGGGGAACAGCAAATGCAAAGGTCTAGAGGTATCACAGCTGGGAGCTACATGCCATGTGGTGTAGCTCTTCCCTGGTGCCAAGGAGAGACTGGCAGATGAAGACAGGCCAGAGATGTCTCTGGTTCCCTATCCAGGAAAGCTGAGGCCAACAGAGGCTTGGCATTACTTGCTAAGGCATGTAAATTTTATCTTGAAGGGAATGGGGAACCTTAGGAGGCTTTTAAATAGGAGCGGGTGATAGGATCAGCTTTCCATTCTGAGATGCCTACTTGGGCTGTGGTGCAGAGGACAGGTGGTGGAGGGGAAGGATGTGGAGCCAAGGGAAGAGGGACCCATTAGGAGGCCAAGGCAGTAATGAAGGTGCGGGGTAGTGAGGCTGGCTCTACGGAAGTGGGATGGAGAGGAAAGCACAGATCTGAGAAAGATCAGGAGGTTAAACAACAGAACTGCATATACTAAAACACCATCACTGACAATGCACTGAGCCCTTAACCACATGTCAGGCCTTGTGCCAAACACTTTGCATGGAGCATCTCTTTTAGTGCTTACCCAAACCTATGAACCAGAGTGTGTATGGAGGTTGGGGCAGAATGGGGAGGGAATGTCCCTCCTCCATAATAACCTTAAGAGCTGAAGGACAGATAAGACACAAACTGCTAACTCACATTGGATGACAATAAAAAATAGTCGACAAAAGGCACCAGAGGACACCTGGGCCCAAATTAATCAGGGTCCAGTAACCAAGGTTCTCAGGGATGAAGGGCATGGTGGGTACCCACTTTCAATTGTTTAGGAGCTGAACACCCAAACTCTAAATTTCCTGACAGTCTGTCGTGTCTGCGTTAGCGTTTTCATAGATCCCTGCTCAGGCATTTGGACTGGGGAGAGCTGTGAGTAAGGCTAGGGTGGCGGGGGGGGGGGTCCAGAAATGGGTCTGATCTTCCTTATGAATGATCTTGATGTGGGTGTCACAGGAATGAAATCAACAGATGGCAATACGTTTGTAGGAAATGAAAGAGACAGATTTAAATCCAGAATCACAGGAACCCTTAAACTGCTTCTATGCAAGGAAGGCACATGAACATTAAATATTTTTTAAAGGATTAGCTCAACTCTGATCTGTCTCCCTCCAAAGGTGGGAGGCAGGGATGGGGAGGAGGAGGTTGGCTGTTGTCCTCATGATGGAGCAGGAAGGATCAGAGAGTAATAGGGTGGGTGGAAAGGGGGGCAGGGGGAGGTCCCCATTCATCTTAAACCGTACTGGCTCTTGACAGACAGGGAGTGGGTAGCTGTTTATCTCTCAAACCTCAACTATTTTCTCCAGCAACAAGGTGTAAACTAACTTTCCTCAAGGCAAAATATTCAGCTGCAAGGAGGGAAAAGCACATCAAAGGTATGGAGCCTACAAAAGAAGGAAAGACCTGCCATTTCTTCTTGGAAGGAACTCCCTGTCTGTTCATCACCATGGCACCTCACTCAAGGGTTTTGCTGTGAACCCATTCGTCTTTCCATAAAAAGGCAATCCACTTCTCTGATTTCCTGCCCATGGAAGGGGAAAGTTTGAGGTTTCTTTAAAAATGATAGAGGAAGGGTGGGGATTGGGAGGACTCAATACCACCTACCAGACTTGACTATAATTTTATTATTTTTTGAGACAGTCTTGCACTGCCACCTGGGCCAGAGTGCTACGGCGTGATCTCGGCTCACTGCAACCTCTGCCTCCTGGTTCAAGTAATTCTCCTGCCTCAGCCTCCTGAGTAGCTGGGATTACAGGCATGAGCCATTGCGCCTGGCCTTGACTATCATTTTAAAGGATACGTCAGTCCCTAGTTCCTTGAATCTCAAACCACACCAAAGACGACAAGTGGGAGGACGGGGGAAATGCCCTCAACTTGGGTCAGGTCTATTCCAGTCATGGTGAAGATTGTACCAACTGGCTGGTCCTGGAACAAAAAAGCTGAACCCCTCTCAGCTTCTGATATTCACAAACTAAGGAGGCCAAGCTCTGCAGGACTTGCCATCCCTACCCTCAGACTTCCACCTCTTCCACCGGAGCTGCTTCCATCAAGTTCATCTTTGCAAGTCAGAGGTGCCTCCTAAACGTGGTAACAAGGCAAGATTTTACATGCTGAGTGTGCTTCAACCTGTCTCACTCCCCTGCCTGAAGCCAACCTCCCCAGGGTGCACCAGGGCATCCTGCAGGGGGGTACTAGGTGCCATCACGGCAGCAGCACTACGCCGATCCTTTCAAATGGAAAGAGGGCTTTTTGATGGACAAAGAAGAGGATGGAGGGCCTGCACGGTGCGGGGTATTTGCCTGCCTCTCAGTTGCCTGGAGGAGGGGAGGGAATGAGTCAGATGTTTTCCAAAATTCTCTTACAGCTGCTTTATGACTCTAAGGCCACAATGCATTATCTTAGCAAAAAGCAAAACATCTAGTCTTGGATCTGTAACTTATCAAAGACAAGCTCAAATCAGATACATTTTTGGCACCAAGTGAAGCCCGTCCATGCAAACTTTCCAAATGAAAGGTGACTAACACTTTTTCTGGGTTGGCTGCACATTACACTGATGCTGAATTCACAACCTGAAGGCTAGTAGAGCGGTAAAGCAGACAAATACTGGATAATGAGTCAGAAGATACTGTTTTAGTCTTTTGTCTCCTCCTTCTGGCCTTGGACAAGAAACATAACTTCTCAAAAGTCTTAGTTCTTTTCATTTGTAAAGAGAGATGATAGCTTCTCTGCTTCCTCACGCAGCTACGGTGAGGAGCAAAAGAAATGTGAATCAGAGTACTCTGCAAGCTTCTACTACCTGTATGAAGGATGGTTATTATTAACATTGCTTGAAAGGTCCAGAATCTTCCCTGAGGACAATTCAGGTGGATGCTTTAAAACATTACTTCAATGGACTCATGTCTCACAGTGCCACTGCCATTCTGTCAAAAAGACTTGTGACCCAGGGACCAGTTTCTATTTTCTCCATTCAAGGTTTTATGGCGTCTGGGACCACAAGGCATGATGTTTATTTAGGATGCTGTCTAAGACATTTTTTCTACACTGAATCAAACTTACTGATTTGCCTAGTCCTCTAGTGCCTAGTACAGTGCTTGCCCGAAAGCTAGTGCTTGATAAAATAATAAATAAGAGCTGCTGACTGGACAGGTAAGGTGATGCAGTCCTATGGGAATGAAGATGGACAGAAAGTTGCTCTTGTGTATCAGTTTTTAGGAGGATATTTCTATAATCTAACTGGGCTAAAAGCACTCCAATGTCAAGCTCTACTAAGCCAAGGGCAAGTGGGGTCTGAGGCTGCCTGTGACAGTCTCCACATAATTCAGAAAAACGAGGCTGAGAAGTTGAGAATACACCATGGGTCAAGGGTGGCACATTAAGCTGATGTTCAAATTCAGAACACAGGACAGTGGGATGTTAAAGTAGACAAATCACCGAAAATGAATCTTAGGGTACATCTCAGTCAACCTCTCAACAACAGTAGAAATGGCCTTCTGAGCATCAGCATTCGTTTCATTTGTGCTGGCAGGAGTTATCCTGAGCTTCCTCTTTGCAAGCTTTAGGTCGTTCACTTCCCTCTGTATTCAACGCACAGGCTCGGTTCAGCACTTAGAGACTAACCTACGATCTCCCCTTGCAGGTCTGATCCTCACACCACAAGCACACACACAAAGCTGTAAGGTTCCTAGACATTCTAAGCTCATAAGCCCCTCCTAGAGCTTTGAGATCTGGGTCTGTTTCTCGCTTGACTGGAGTTCATGAGACACCAGATCTAGGAGGAGATGACCAGAAAGAGCCTTATCCTAGGAGAGGTGGTCAGGAAAGAACAAAGTTCAGCTTAGTAAGCCCAGCAGTGGACACAGGGAAGGGAAACTTGCTCAACACCAAGACAGGAAAGGCTGCTTGTGTGTATGTGATGAGCACAGGAAGAAAAGTCCTAGGGATTGTTGAAGGTAACAGCCAGCCTCTTTTACTGGACTGCTGTGGTTTCAGAGATAAAAAGCAGGCAAAGCCAGGATGACAATGCCTAAATGAGCATCAGTGAGCAGGAAGCCCAGGGACGTTCTCTCATGGCTACAGCCAGTTCCGGCCAGACCTTCTCGGGGGAACTGAGTCCAAAGGGTGAGTAAGTTAGAACGCATAAGGATGCTTTAAGAGAACTGGCACAATTCTGCCTGGGGAAGGCTGGATGGAAAATTACGATGTTGTCAAGCTGTTTTTATGGGTCTACTGTGGTCCCCCTGCTCAGACAGTTAATGTGCCTGAAATCACACACTAGTAAATAGTGCAAGCAGGATATGAATTCACATACTAAGGTTCCAGAGTCCATGCCTTTTTTTTTTTTTTGAGATAGGGTCTCACTCTGTCACCCATGCTCCTGGGCTCAAGCAATCCTCCTACCTCAGCCTCCTGAGTAGCTGGGACCACAGGTGTACCCCACCATACCCCTGGCTAATTTTTTTATTTTTTGTAGAGATGGGGTCTTGCTTTGTTCCCCGGGCTAGTCTGAAACTCCTGGGCTCAAGTGATCCTCCCACCTCAGCCTCCCAAAGTGCTGGAGTTACAGACGTGACCCACTGCTTTGGCCCAAAGTCTGTGCTTTTTAATGTTGCCTTCAGTCAAAGAGGGGTTAAGGGAAATGAATTCTCAGTGACCTGTGGCTTCTGAACCTCACGCTCCTCTCCATTGTGGTAAACTCTTTCTGTGAATCTAACACTTCAACTTTAACAACAACAATGACTCTCTAACTTTTTGTAGAAACCCATGTAGAAACCTTAGATGAATGTAAAGTAAGATATGAGGGGTCTAGAGAGCTGGTAACTCAAATAATTCAACTCTAATCGGATGTTTTAAGGAGTGTCTTATCGTTAACAGATAAATCTTGGAATACCTTTTGTATAGTAGTTTGGTAAGAGTGATAGTTTTGCCACGAGATGTTCAAATTATTTACTGTGACCAGCCTTCCCAAGCCCTGCTCAGAATCTGAGGTTCCTTTTTCTCTTTTAGGTGAAGCATCTATATGCATCATAGTAGTCAGAGGCAGATCTTTGGAATTCTTCGAACCTGGTTGTTATGTTCTGATTTTGGCACTGAAACTTTGGGCAACTTACTTGGTCTTTTATGAGCCATAGTTTCATTCTATGTGAAACAGAGGTAATGTGAATGAGTGTTGAATGAGATCATTTGTGTAAATCCCTAGCACCTCATGTTCATCTGTGCCCATGAGGTGATGAATGATGAAAATCTGCATTAGAAAAGGATCTGCCCAATGCTGGGTGGGTGGCTGGGAAGCAGCTCAGGTTTCTAAAGGGAACTCAACGGAAATGAGGGAGGAGACAACCTGTGCTGTCACTTTGGGCCAGGAAGGTCAGGGGACAGAGGGAGCTCGCATCCTTTCCTCCCAACACAGTTGTCTATTCGGCTAGTTACTCCTGTAGACTGTCATCCCACCATAGAGTCGGTTTCTCAGAGAAGTCATAAGCGTTCATAAAAATTACACTCGTTGAATTGAAATGTCATAAAAAACAGACATTTTAAAATAAACTCCCTCCTTTGAGGGTCTCTCAGCTTTCTGTGTGACCCTGGGCAATTCCTTTTTATCTCTTTTTACCTGTCTTGTCACCTATAAATGAAGAAGACTGTGATCTCAAAGGTCTTTTCAGCTTCAGAAGTTTATCACTTTTCCCTTCTCCAGTATCAGCTACTTAAAGGGAGTAATCAATTTGGAATTGGATGTTGAGTGTGGTCGACTTCTAACCATATAAACCTGAGGAATCAGTTCAGCACGTGGAACCTCGGTTTTCTCTCATTACATGGAGAACAGTAATACCATCTCTAAAAGTGAGTGTGAGGCTCAATAGGAGTAACATACATGGAAGCATTTTTGTAAATGTTAGTTCTAGCCTAGCCTTTCTCATTACATTCGAGGTTTATATGGCCCCAACCATCTTGGGATCTCCATATCCTAGAACGGCTTCACACAGGGAATCCCCATGCCCCATCCCCACCTCTGGAGAGTGTCAGCCTGCTGAGTGCAGGGCGACACTAGGCATGTGCGCCTTCCTGGGGGTTGCTGGCTGCACCTTCCAAATGACATCGCTTTGCCTCTTGGTCTCCTCTCCCATCTCCCTTCCCTCCGCTGGTCCTTCCTAGAACCATCTGCAGGAGAAGAAAGCAATAAGCTTCCTGCCTGCCAGAAGCCGAATGCCAGTGCAAAGTGAGCCTTGGGGCAGAGGTCAGGGAACAGGTGCAGAGGGACCTGGAGCTAGCTACTTCAGACTCTGATGCTACATAGGGACAATAAGTATGGCTGTGCCTCGGGGGGTTTGAGATGTCTGAGGAGTGCATCTCAGAGAAACGGAGTCTGCTGAGGCAGCAGTATGCCCCAGGTGGTTGTGCCCAGTGCACAGTGGGACAACATGCTGGAGTCTCTTGCCCTTGGCCTTAGACCCAAACCCTCCCAGTGCTTGGCTCCCCCGTCACTCCTAACAGTGGAGTGCTAAGTAAAAAGAAACCTCAGTTCTTTTTATCAAAGAGCCTTGCCTAGACAGGCAGCTTGCTTTGAAAGACATTCATTCAAACCAGAAAAAGGAGGCATGAAAAGCTTACCTTTGTCTATGACTGAGGAACAGGAGAATATAGTAAGTAAATCATAATAGACTGAATCTCCTGAAAAACTCCTGCATTCCAAGTTTCTTCTTGAATACACAGTTGAATTTGGAAAAATAAGTATCTAGGGGTCAAAAATGAAGAGGAAACCCACAACTCAAGAGGTAAGCCAGCTCAGCCTCCTGAAAAACTCCTGCATTCCAAGTTTCTTCCTGAATACACAGTTGAATTTGTAAAAGTAAGTTCCTAGGGGCCAAAAATGAAGAGGAAATAAATCCACAACTCAAGAGGTAAGCAGCCTCAACCTCAAAATGTATAAAGCAACATGTGAAAAAACTGTAAAACGTATTATGACCTCACTAGCATACACAAATTTCAACAGACCTTCTCAATAATTGACAGATCAAACATTAAAATTACCAAGAATATAGAATATTTGCACAATACAACTAGCAAGTGTGATCTTACGGGCAAGAAGAAATAAACATTCTTTTAAAGTATACATAGAAGCAGGCTGGGTGCTGGGGCTCATGCCTGTAATGCCAGCACTTTGGAAGGCGGAGGCAGGATTACTGGAGCCCAGGAGTTTGAGACCAGCCTGAGTAACATAGTAAGATCTTGTCTCTATTTTAAAAATAAAAAAAATTAAAAAGTATAATAGTAATAAATCAGAAATGTGTAGATGGATGGTATGACTCAGAACTGGGGTTTTGATCTCGTACAGAAGTTGATTTTTGCCAAGAAGCTTGCAGGGAGATTCAGCTCAGTTCTGTGCTGGGTTATACAGGATGGCATCAGAGAAGCTGAGCACTTGAGACTGAAAACAAATGCATGTCGACTTATAATAGCTCTGGAGTTCAATGCTACCCTGTAAACTGGCCTGTGCTTTTGCAATGTCCCAGTGAAGACAATCTGACTGTCTCATCCACTTCGTTCTCTCTGGTTACTCTGCTTCAGTTTAACCAGGGGCATTTCTCCTACAACATTTGTTAATGTTTTTGCTTTTTGTGGATGGCATGAAAACATTCCAAGATTTTCCTTTTGTGGAAACTCCTAAGTACTAGGGTATAATTCTAGATTCTTATTCTGATAACCAGACACTTCAGGAAGCATCAGATATTGAAGGTATAACTTGAAGAAAACCTCTCAGTATCCAAGGAAGGCTCTCCCTCTTAGAATAAAACCCTAAATATTCCTGGGTTCTGATCCAGAAGCATCCTGCTCTTCTTGGTTCAGCAGTGAGAGTTTGTCCAATTGTGGGCCTCGGATCCCTCAGTCTGATACAACCACAGAAACCATGGCCTGATATAAGTGGACAAGAAACCATCTTAGCCTCCAGGTGTTCACAAACACTCCCCAATAGGGGCTGTACCCAACTGTATCTGCCAAATCGACTCAACTGTTCACCCATTTTGCTAAAGAGAATTAGCTGCTTCATGAAAAAGTAACCATCTACAGATCCCAAGGTTAAAGGTCAACAAATAGGGTTTCCGCAAAAACTCTGTCACATAGACAAATGCTACCTCTCCCCTTCCATTCAACTTTGAGGACCTGGTAGAAGGAAGGAGCCCATTAGCACTAAATCCATACCAGCAGTCAACTTTCCCCCGGGCTCAACTCTCAGCCTAAATTATCCAACAGTCTCATCTCTGAAAGACTTTTCCATCATGATTAAGCAACCCCACAGGTGCCCAGATTATCCAGAGTCTCTGTTGGATACAGGTTCTGAAAAGACAAATTTTCTCAAAGACATGTGAGAATCCCAGAAGCCCAAGTAGTGGCCAGGGAGGAGGATGTCCACCCTGGCTGCAGAAGGGTCCTTCGGTGTTCCTAGCTCCTCCCCTCTCAGGAAACTTCTAGCTAAAGCCATCTGCTGAGCCATCCAAATGGAGTTGCTACCTCGGGGAGCTTTGCAGCAGAGAAGCCCATGGTGGCTGTTCTCAGATGTCAGGGATGGGGATGGGAGCAGCTGCTAAGCTTGCTTGGGCCTTTCAGTTCCCTTCTGTCAGGACAGAATTTGTCTGGTCTTGTCATGAGGGAACTGGGCCCACCATAGCTTCCCTTGGCCCTGGCCTGTACCCCATTAATTGTTCTCTTTTCCCTATTTTAGGATCTACTCTTGATATCCAGACCTTTGAGGTGGTTGCCAAGTAGACAAGAGCAGTAGGTCAAGTTCTTAAGCTTCCTTCATACTCCCTCTCTGCTGCAGACTTGCTGTGGATGAACTGGCCCTGGACACTTGTTCAATCAATCCCCCTTTAACCTATACTCTCTCCCTGGATTCCAAACCCTACACGCTCAGAGGAAGTTCCCAGTGCTCTGGTCTTAAACTGTTCCCAGCTTCCTCACCAGACATCCAGAACTCTAGCTGAGTTGCCCCTTTAGATCACAAGTAATTTTCTTTATAAAGATCATCCATGGTTTTGGAAACCCACTTGTGAGATCAAAGCAGAAGCCCAGCCAGGCCTGGAGGCAACATGGAAGACAGAGTGACTCATGAGCTCCCAGGAGAAGGGTGAATGATTCTTCTCCAAGGGTGGAGGACAGCTTTGCTCCTCCAGCTGTGGTTCCTCCCATATTTGTCTCTCTAACTTCAGAGGGAGAAGGGGAGCATAAGTCAGGGAGCCAATGAGAAGTTGGGGGATCCAGGGATCTGGGGATAGGCATCTGGCTAAAGCCCTGCAGCTTAAAAGTGACTGTCCCAAGAAAGCAGAGGGTCAGAATTCAGGCCTGCAGAACTTGGGATGGACAGAGATATTAACAAGTAGTTCTCGACAAAGGCAGGCTGGAACCTGGCAACAAATACTGAGAATCAGGCAGCAGGGCCAAGACAGGCAGGAGCCCTGTGAGTTATAGGATTTGAACAGGCCATGCCAGACAGGCAGGACAACAGTGAGGGGTCCACGTAGCCCAGGAAACATGAGGATGCCTTCTCCTCTGTGAAGGCCTCCAGGGAGGGCAGGAGCCAGGTCCCAGTGCAAGCTTGGAGGAGGAGGGCCAGGCTGCAACAGGACTGGGTAAGGGGGAGATAGATCTCATGACATCACCCTGGATTCCCAGATTCCTCATTACAGGCAGCGTGGAGTGGTACAGAGACTACAGCTTTAGAGCAAGCCAGACAGGCAGTAGTGGCAGGCTGCTTGGAGGTACACACTCATCCCCCTCTGTAGTCCTCCCTCTACACCTGCCTTAGATCCCAATAAGGGCAAAGCAAAATGGAGTGTGGCCTGGACCTGTTCCCTCCCATTATTCCCCAATTCCACCTCCTTTAGGACAATTTGTTCATGCCCCTATGCTGAAATGCCTCAATAAAACAAAACAACAACAATGAAAGAACTGACTGAAATCAACTAAAAGCCACAACAGAGACAGGGTCTCCAGGCTGCTAGGATATACCTCTCCGACTTCCCCCATCTGTTCTGCTCCCTAGAGGCCTCTCAGCTGAGCTCTGCTGTCAGGGGAGGGCCTCTGGCCCCCTCACACAATCTGTCATCTTTGACGCTACTTGAATCTTATTTCTTCTAGAGCTGCCAGGGGCTATGAAGACATCTGTGTGTGGGTAGGGGGCCAGGAGGGCTATGCATGCCATCAGAACCAGGGCTGGGGTGAGGGTAGATATTGAGGGGTGGAAGAAAGGGATTCTGCATTGTTGGGAATCCCAGCTCCATCTCAATTTCTCCATACCTTCCCTTTTCCTTGGGCTGCCAAGCCCTCCCATCTCCTGCCATTTGTGATGGGTGTCTCTGGGGAGACCTTTTTCTTTCTTGCTTTCTAATCACTGCATAGAGTCACTGGGAATAGTCTGGACTCTCTGCTCCTGGCAACTGTGTAGACATCCCTGTGGCTGATTTCTCTGTGAACCCAAGAGATGGGTTCTTCCTGCACCTTGTGCCACCTTCCTTTCCTGGGCAGGTGGCCATCTCTGCCTGAAGACCTGGATCCTCAGCAAACAACAGAGAGGTGGGCAGTGATGGGACAACAGGGGTGGTGACTGCTGACTGCTGCTTTGAAGACTAGGTGTGCTGGGTGCCTCCAGCCTTGACCCACAGAGTGAGCCAGTGATCCAGGCCCATGGACCTGGGTCTGAGTCCTGGTTCTGTCCCTCCCTAGTTGTGGCACTGCCCTTTTCTGGGCTTTGGCATTCCCATCTATAAAAGCAGCAAATGAGCTGGATGATTTCCTGCACCATCCTAACACTCTGTGAGTTAGGGATGATTTTGCTGATCTATCACTTGCATTCTTCCAGCCATTTCTCTACTCTTTAATCACGACCCTGCTGAGACTGGGAGCTAGTAGCAGTCACCTGTGAGGTAGCTCAAAGGACAGAGTAAGGCTCTGGTGCTGGGATGGTCCCCTGGGTCTGACCCCAAGGCCCTGGTTTCATTACTGTCACATCCTGAGTAGTTGAGTGAAGCAGGCAGCTGTGAGGTGAGGTGGCTAGCCATTTCCAATTGGATTTAAACCCTTTGTTTACCAGGTCTCCTCAGCAAGGACAAAAGCAAACACTCAAGCAATATTCTCAGCAAGTCCTGATCATTCATTCCTTTGCATATTCGTTTGTTCAACCCTTACAAGGTGGTACAATATCATAAGGAGTTCCAGGAATTAGTTTGACCTGCTTTCTAAATCTGGCTCTGGCACTACTCAGCTGAGTAATGCTGGACATGTTATCCAACCCCTGTAGGCCTCCGTTTCATCTCTAATATGAGGAAAATAATGGTGCTACTTACTTCACAGACAGTGCACCTGAGGCATCTGGCACTAGTTAAGTGTTCAACAAATAGTTGTTATCATCAAGTTCAGTAAGTTGCTCACGGTTTCATGGGAAGACAGACAGTGAGCACATAGCCGTCCATCACTCAGTGTGTGCAGGTTTCTTAGCAAAAGACAGGCTCCCTGCTTCTGAAGACCAAGAAAATAACTTTAACAGGAATTTGGGGGTTAGTTTTGTGGCACAAATCGCTCAACCTTCGTAAAGAATGTGAGGATGGTTCATTGAGGCTTGAAACAGATTTTCAGATCATTAAGTCATAACAAAAAATCTGTTCTTGAATTGATTTGCCCAGCTCAGATATGGGGACTGCCATTTTGGAACGGAGGCTCAGCATGAGTGGTCTCGGGAGAGGGAATGGAAGGCAAGATACTCACCTCTCAGAGAATGGGCATGTCTGATTCCCTTCATGCTTCTCTCCCCCTACGTATCTCCACCTGATCCCCCCATGCTGAGGGCAAAGCAACATCTAATTTGCCTGTTTCTGGCAGCTCTTGGACTTGCCAAAGCCTGTACCTGTCACCACGCGTGCCCCAGGAGCCTCCGCCGGCTCCTTCAGGATGCTGCAGAGTGCTGACTGCCAATGCTGATTTACCGCTTCCCATTAGCCAGGCCTCTGACAGCCTCTGAGAGCCTGTGCCTGACACAGGCCCACCAGCCAGTTGTGAAAGGTCAGGCCCCAGGAGCGCAAGTCAGCCAGAGGCTTTGCAAAGCAGGCCTCACACAGCGACCCTGTTGACGTGCCATCGTTTATTTGGTTTTCATAACGAAACGGCCTTATTTAGTTTGTTTTAATCTGACAGCCTGAAAATTTCTCTTTGCGCTTGTTGAAGACATTCAGGTGGTCCTGTTTTCCCTCTCTTGTTTTCAGACCTCATAAATGATGCCCCTGAAAGTGTCCGCATGCTGGCTGAGTCAGAAGTGCCCAATGCACATGGCTCTGAGGATCACCTCTCCCATCCTTGGTTGGCTGAGCATGAACTCGGTATGGAGGGCACTGGGAGAGGAGGTGGAAGGCCTGAGTCTACCAGTGCTTGCCAGGACGACCTTGGGCACACAGTTTAATCTCCTTAGGCCTCAGCCTGCTTATCTGAAATAGGAATAACTGTTGCCCTAAATGTTTCAAGATTATTGTGAGGTTAATTATGAGAGGTCCCCTTATAAACAAGACAAAAATCATAAAAGGAATTTGCAAAGAATAAAGTACCTTAAAAACAGCTGGCCGGGCACGGTGGCTCAAGCCTGTAATCCCAGCACTTTGGGAGGCCGAGGCGGGTGGATCACGAGGTCAAGAGATCGAGACCATCCTGGTCAACATAGTGAAACCCCGTCTCTACTAAAAATACAAAAAATTAGCTGGGCATGGTGGCACGTGCCTGTAATCCCAGCTACTCAGGAGGCTGAGGCAGGAGAATTGCCTGAACCCAGGGGGCGGAGGTTGCGGCGAGCCGAGATCGCGCCATTGCACTCCAGCCTGGGTAACAAGAGCAAAACTCCGTCTCAAAAACAAAACAAAACAAAACAAAAAACAGCTTTGGACACAAATGATTTCAGGTGTTGGTCTCCTTGTCCACCCAAGCCAGAAACTGTGCAACCTTCCTGAGCAGGAACAGCACGGCTCACATGCTCCAGCATCGTCCTGCCCTCAAGTCCTTGGCTTGGACAAACTGTAGCTCCTTCCCCCAGCCCAAGTGATGCTGTCACCAAGGGAGGGCTTGGGGATGGGACAGGAAGTCCTCACAAGGATGTGGCTAAGCTGCAGGCATCATGCCTAGGGATTAGGAGCAGCCAGGATCCTGGAGGCTTCCCAGAGTCTACAGCTTAGAAGAGAACAGGAGGGCGACTTCTGAGTGACATGGCATGGTGGCGGGGTCGGGGAGGGCTCCAATGCCCTCCTCTGAATTTGAACAGAAAACAGCCCTGGCTCCAGAGGTACAGAGCAAGCTGTTCTCCTCCCCTTTATCTCCGAGTGGGTCTGCAGGAGAGGGGTGGCTGACATGCCAGAGACCCCTCTCCAGAGTGAACGCTTCTCTGTCCAGGGAAGTTGCAGAAGAGCCACAGCCATAACTTCCCTGATCCTTAAGGCTGATCCAGAGTCACTCTCTAGCAATAATAACAAGCAGGCTTCGTAATAATAAAAATCACAAGTGTTGATTCCCAATCCCTATGGCATTAGGATAGGGGCGATCTTATTACTGTCTACTTACGTACAGGCAAACTAGACGCTGAATTGCTAAGGGACCTGCCAAAGGTCATGCTGCTGGCACCGGGACCCAGGTCTTCTGACTGGAACCCCTGTGCCGAGGAACCAGCAGCTAAATCTTCCACTGTGAATTTTTCCAACTGGCATGTATCCCAGAACCTAATGAGGGAGCAGGGTCCACATGGCTCAGATGGTAGACTGAGGAGGCCTGGAGAAAAGGAATAGTGCAGGAATTCTTGGGAGCCAGAGGTATGTTCAATGAGCTGATGACAGAGCCAGGGGTCTCTTCCACCATCAGAAGGGAATCCTCATTCTCTTTCTCTTCCTAATCATCCACCTGAATAGAAACGGCCTGGAGAGTTTGAGGGATGAATAGAGCTCCATGTTTGGTACCTGGGTGGTCTGGGTGACTTTCTGCAGGGGCCCAGGGAGGCCCATTAGGGCCTAAAGGTGTAGGCACAAGGCTAAAAGTTGCAGCCCGGACCAACCAGCTTGCAAGCCCTGAGAGCTGAGGATGTCAAAACCCTGCTCCCAGGGAATGAGCTCCTCAGCATGAAAGGAGTGTATCCCCTGCTGTATTTGCTCTGGGCCCCTCACAAAGACATGGCTCTTACAGCTAACCACCAATACCATTCTCAGGGGGAATGCAAAGAGGTTCACATACATGATCTCGGAGCAACTTACTCTGTTTCCAAAGGAGTGAGGAAACAGAGAAATCAGAGAAAACCAATAAAGCTAGATTCATTATTACTATTTTGCAAAGCAAGTTTGGAGAACCCCCTTCCTGAGAGATAAGGCCATTGTCTATTAGAAATAGAGTATTAGTCAGATGTGGCAGTACATGCCTGTGATCCCGACTCAGGAGGCTGATGGGGGAGAATCACTTGGGCCCAGGGAATCTAGACTGCCGTGAGCTGTGCTTGTATCACTGCACTCCAGCCTGGGTAACAGAGGAAGACCTTACAGAAAGAAAAGAAAAGGAGAGAGACAGAAAGAGAAAGGAAGGGAAGGAAGGATGGGAGGGAGAGAGGGAGGAGCCAAGATGGCTGAACAGGAACAGCTCTGGATTGCAGTTCCCAGCAAAAATGCAGAGGGTGAGTGATCACCACATTTCCAAACAAATTTTTACTGCCCACAGACCAGGAGATACCCAGGCAGAAAAGCACCACAAATCTCCAGCACAGCTATTTCAGCCAGCACCAGTGGGTCTCTGCACAAAAACTCACACAAATCCGGGCGCCGTTTCAACTGGTGACTGGAATGCTTGGGAGACAGAATCGCCCGTTCAACTGAAAAAGAGGGGGCTGAAACAGGGAGCCAGGTGATCTGGTTCGGCTGGTCCCACCCCCACAAAGACCAGCAATCTGAAACGCTCTGGACTGAGAGTGTCACGGCAAGCACAGCTGGACCTGGGACAGTCCAGCTCTGTTGGGGGAAGGGCATCTGCCACTACCGAGGCCGCCCGCCACTACCGAGGCCGCCTGCCACCACCGAGGCAGTTCTAACTATACTCCTATAAACAAAACCACAAGGAAGTTCACACAGCAGCTGCGCATAGCCCACAGCAGCTCAGCAACATCTCTGCTGGCAGACTGTGACTAGGCTACCTCCTCACTGGGCAAAGTATCTCTGAAAAAAGGCAGGAGAATGACAGGAACTTATAAATAAAGCACCACCTTCCTGGGACAGAGCACCTGGGAAAAAAAGGCGGTTATGAGTTCTGCTGCAGCAGACTTAAATGTACCTGCTCCGCAGCTCTGAACAGAACTACAGACCTCACAGCTCAGCAATTCAGCTCCTATAAGGGACAGACTGTCTCCTCAAGCAGCTCCTGGACCCCCATAGAACCAAAGAGACACCTCATAAAGGAGAGCCAAGGCTGACATCTGGCGGGTATTCTTCTGGGACAAAGATAACAGAAGAAGAAACTGGCAGCAAACCCTACTGTTCTACAGCTGCTGCAGGTGATCCCCAGGCAAACAGGGTCTGGAGCAGACTCCAGCAGTCCTACAGCAGGGGGGCCTGACTGTTTGAAGGGAAATTAAGACACAGAAAGAAATAACTTCATCATCAACAAAAAGGACGTCCACTCAGAGACCCCAACCAAAAGTCACCAACCATAAAGACCACCGGTAGATAAATCCACAAAGATGGGAAGAAACCAGCACAAAAAGGATAAAAAATACCCAAAACCAGAATGCCTCTCCTCCTCCAAGGGATCACAACTTCTCACCAGCAAGGGAACAAGGCTGGAGAATGAGTCTGATGAATTGACAGAAACAGGCTTCAGAAGGTGGGTAATAGTGAACTTCTCTGAGCTAAAAAATCATGTTCTTACCCAATGCAAAGAAACTAAGAACCTTGAAAAAAGGTGTGACAAAATGCTAACAAGAATAAACAGCTTAGAGAGGAATACAAATGAATTAATGGAGCTGAAAGACACAACACAAGAACTTCACAAAGCATACACAAGTTTCAATAGCAAAATCGACCAAGCAGAAGAAAGGATATCAGAGGTTGAAGATCAAATCAATGAAATAAAACGAGAAGGCAAGATTAGAGAAAAAAGAGTAAAAAGAAATGAACAAAGCCTCCAAAAAACATAGGATTATGTGAAAAGACTTAATCTACATTTGATAGGTGTACCTGAATGTGATGGAGAAAATGAATCCAAGCTTGAAACTACTCTTCAGGATATTATACAGGAGAACTTCCCCAACCTAGCAAGGCAGGCCAACATTCAATTCCAGGAAATACAGAGAACACCACAAAGATATTCCTCAAGAAGAACAACTCCAAGGCACATAATCATCAGATTAAACAGGGTTGAAATGAAGGAAAAAATGCTAAGGGTAGCCAGACAGAAAGGTCAGGTTACCCACAAAGGGAAGCTCAGCAGACGCACAGCAGATCTCTCAGCAGAAACCCTACAAGCCAGAAGAGAGTGGGGGTCAATATTCAACATCTTAAAGAAAAAAACTTTCAACTTAGAATTTCATATCCAGCCAAACTAAGTTTCATAAGTGAAGGAGAAATAAAATCCTTTACGAACAAGCAATTGCTCAGAGATTTCATCACCAACAACCCTGCTTTACAAGAGCTCCTGAAAGAAGCACTAAACATAGAAAGGAACAACCAGTACCAGCCACTCCAAAAACGTACCAAATGGTAAAGAGCATCGATGCAAGGAAGAAACTGCATCAACTAATGGGCAAAAGAACCAGCTAGCATCAAAATGGCAGGATCAAATTCACATGTAACAATATTAACCTTAAATGTAAATAGGCTAAATGCCCCAATCAAAAGACACAGACTGGCAAATTGGATAAAAAGTCAAAACCCATCAGTGTACCGTATCCAGGAAACCCATCTCACATGCAAGGATACACACAGGCTCAAAATAAAGGGATGGAGAAAGATCTACCAAGCAAATGGAGAGAAAAAAAAAAAAAAAAAAAAAAGCAGGAGTTGCAATTCTCATCTCTGATAAAATAGACTTTAAACCAACAGAGATCAAAAGAGAAGGACATTACATAATGGTAAAAGGATCAATGCAACAAGAAGAGCTAACGATCCTAAATATATACAAGAGCACCCAGATACATAAAGCAAGTTCTTAATGACCTACAAAGGGACACAGACTCCCACACAATAGTGGGAGGCTTTAACACTTCACTGTCAATATTAGACAGATGAATGAGACAGAAAATTAACAAGGATATCCAGGACTTGAACTCAGACCTGGACCAAGCAAACCTAATAGACATTTACAGAACTCTCTACCCCAAATCCACAGAACATACATTCTTCTCAGCACCACATGACACCTACTCTAAAACTGACCACATTATTGAAAGTAAATCACTCCTCAGCAAATGCAAAAGAACGGAAATCATAACAAATAGTCTCTCGGGCCACAGTGCAATCAAGTTAGAACTCAGAAACTAACTCAGAACCACACAGCTTCATGGAAACTGAACAACTGGCTCTTGAGTGTTGACTGGATAAACAATGAAATGAAGGCAGAAATAAAGATGTTCTTCGAAACCAATGAGAACGAAGATACAATGTACCAGAATCTCTGGGACACATTTAAAGCAGTGTCTAGAGGAAAATACATAGCAATAAATGCCCACATGAGAAGCAAGAAAAGATCTAAAATCGACACCCTATCATCAAAACTGAAAGAGCTAGAGGAGCAAGATCAAACAAACTCAAAACCTAGCAGAAGACAATAAATAACTAAGATCAGAGCAGAACTGAAGGAGATAGAGACACAAAAAACCATTCGAAAAAAATCAATAAATCCAGGAGCTGGTCTTTTCAAAAGATCAACAAAATAGACTGCTAGCCAGATTAATAAAAGAGAAAAGAGAATAATCAAATAGATGCAGTACAAAACAATAAAGGGGATATCACCACAGATTCCACAGAAATACAAACCACCATCAGAGATTACTACAAACAACTCTATGCATATAAACCAGTAAACCTGGAAGAAATGGATAAATTCTTGGACACTTGAACCCTCCCAAGCCTAAACCAGGAAGAAGTTGAAACCCTGAATAGACCAGTAACAAGGGCTGAAGTTAAGGCAGCAATTCATAGCCTACTAACCAGAAAAAGTCCAGGTCCAGATGGATTCACAGCTGAATTCTACCAGACATACAAAGAGGAGCTGGTACCACTCCTTCTGAAACTATTACAAACAATCCAAAAAGAGGGAATCCTCCCCAAATCATTTCACGAGACCAACATCATCCTGATACCAAAACCCAGCAGAGACTCAACAAGAAAAGAAAACTTCAGGCCGCTATCCATGATGAACACAGATGCAAAAATCTTCAATAAAATACTGGCAAACCAATTGCAACAACACATCAAAAAGCTTATCCATCACAATCAAGCAGGCTTCATCCTGGGGATGCAAGGCTGGTTCAACATATGCAAGTCTATAAATGTAATTCACCACATAAACAGAACCAAAGACAAAAACCACATGATTATCTCAATAGATGCAGAGAAGGCCTTGACGAAATTCAACAGCCCTTTATGCTAAAAACTTTCAATAAACTAGGTATCAACAGAATGTATCTCAAAATAATAAAAGCCATCTATGACAAACCCACAGCCAATATCATACTGAATGGGCAAAAACTGGAAGCATTCCCTTTCAAATCTGGCACTAGACAGGGATGCCCTCTCTCACCACTCCTATTCAATATAGTATTGGAAGTTCTAGCCAGAGAATCAGGCAAGAAAAAGAAATAAAGGGTATTCAATTAGGAAAGGAGGAAGTCAAATTGTCTCTATTTGCAGATAACATGATTGTATATTTCGAAGACCCCATTGTTTCAGCACCAAATCTCCTGAAACTGATCAGCAACTTCAGCAAAGTCTCAGGATACAAAATCCATGTGCAAATATCACAAGCATTCCTATACACCAATAACAGACTTAGAGCCAAATCAAGAACAAACTGCCTTCACAATTGCTACAAAGAGAATAAAATACCTAGGAATACAACTAACAAAGGATGCAAAGGACCTCTTCAAGGGGAACTACAAAGGAGTGCTCAATGAAGTAAGAGAGGATACAAACAGACAGAGAAACAGTCCATGCTCATGGTTAGGAAGAATTAATATCGTGAAAATGGCCATACTGCCCAAAGTAATTTATACTAATTATAGATTCAAAGCTATCCCCATCAAGCTACCAACGACCTTCTTCACAGAAATGGAAAAAACCACCTTAAACTTCATATGGAACCAAAAGAGAGCCCACACAGCCAAATCAATTCTAAGCAAAAAGAACAAAGAGGGAGGCATCATGCTACCTGATGCCTATACTGTACCACAAGGCTACAGTGATCAAAACAGCATGGTACTGGTAACAAAGCAGAGATATAGACCAACGGAACAGAACAGAGGCCTCGGAAGCAATGCCACACATCTGCAACCATTTAATCTTTGACAAACCTGACAAAAACAAGCAATGGGAAAATGATTCCCTGTTTAATAAATGGTGTTGGGAAAACTGGCTAGCCATGTGCAGAAACCAGTTACTGGACCCCTTCCTGACACCTTACACTAAAATTAACTCCAGATGGATTAAAGATTTAAACATAAGACCTAACACCATAAAAACCCTAGAAGAAAACCCATGCAAAACCATTCAGGACATAGGCATAGGCAAGGACTTCATGACTAAAACACCAAAAGCATTGGCAACAAAAGCCAAAATAGACAAATGGGATCTAATTAAACTCCAGAGCTTCTGCACAGCAAAAGAAACAATGATTAGAGTGAACTGGCAACCAACAGAATGGGAAAAAATTTTTGCATCTGACAACGGACTTATATCCAAAATCTACAAAGAACTAAAACAGATTTATGAGAAAAAAACCCATTCAAAAGTGGGCAAAGGATATGAACAGACATTTTTAAAAAGAAGACATCTATGAGGTCAACAAACACATGAAAAAATGCTCATCATCACTGGTCATTAGAGAAATGCAAATCAAAACTACATTGAGATACCATCTCATGCCAGTTAGAATGGCAATCATTAAAAAATCTGGAGACAACAGATGCTGGAGAGGATGTGGAGAAATAGGAACACTTTTACACTGTTGGTGGGAGTGTAAGTTAGTTCAACCATTGTGGAAGACAGTGTGGTGATTCCTCAAGGACCTAGAAATAGAAATTCCATTTGACCCAGCAATCCCGTTACTGGGTATGTATCTAAAGGATTATAAATCAATCTATTATAAGGACACATGCACATGTATGTTCACTGCAGCACTGTTTACAATAGTAAAGACTTGAAACCAACCCAAATGCCCATCGATGATAGACTGGACAGGGAAAATGTGGCATATATACATATGGAATACTATGCAGCCATAAAAAACAATGAGTTTGTGTCCTTTGTAGGGACATGGATAAACTTGGAAACCATCATTCTCAGCAAACTGACACAATAACAGAAAAGCAAACACTGCATGTTTTCACTTACAGGCGGGTGTTGAACAATGGGAACACATGGACACAGGGAGGGGAGCATCACACACTGGGGTCTGTCAGGGTAGGGACTAGGGGAGGGACAGTAGTGGGTAGGGAGTTGGAGAGGAATAACATCAGGAGAAATGCCAGATATAGGTGATAGGGATGGAGGTAGCAAACCACATTGCCATGTATATACATATGCAACAATCCAGCATGTTCTGCACATGTACCCCAGAACCTATAATGCAATAAAATATATATTAATAAAGAAAGAAAGAGGCCGGGCACGGTGGCTCAAGCCTGTAATCCCAGCACTTTGGGAGGCCGAGGCAGGTGGATCACGAGGTCGAGAGATCAAGACCATCCTGGTCAACATGGTGAAACCCCGTCTCTACTAAAAATACAAAAAATTAGCTGGGCATGGTGGCTCGTGCCTGTAATCCCAGCTACTCAGGAGGCTGAGGCAGGAGAATTGCCTGAACCCAGGAGGCGGAGGTTGCGGTGAGCCGAGATTGCACCATTGCACTCCAGCCTGGGTAACAAGAGCGAAACTCCGTCTCAAAAAAAAAAAAAAGAAACAGAGCAGTGAGAAAACATGGGCTTCACTCCTGGCACGAGTCCCTTGCTGGCTATGAGGCCTTGAGCTAGTTACTGAGCATCCCTGGACCTCACAATAGGATAACTTCTCTCACTGGGTAAGAATTCAAGGAGGCCATAGTGTGGAAAGCACCCCGCAGAGTGCCAGGCACACAGACCTTTCATGTGCGTTACTTGCCTTCTCTTCCTTTTCCTTCCCAAACAGCATCTCCCAGACTCACCAGACGTTCCTTGATCTGGACAACTCTCCCAGCACAGGCACACTCGCACCCTCTTTACTAAAACCCCAAAAAACAGCAACTCTAGAACTGTCCTTAAATACCACACTGATCTGGATTGGTGAAAGTAAGAGGCAACTTGCCTCATGACTCTGCCTCTGTGGGGGAAGATTCCACTCTCTGGGCAGCTCTGCTGTTGGTGTGCAGGCAGGCACCAATCCCTTCCAGGGACCCTCGGCACCAGGAGGGCCCTGCCTCTTTGTGAGGTTCACCAGGATGCTCTGCTACTGCTAATTTCTTATTATGTCTCTTCTCAAAGGAGTCCATAATAACCAACTTATAAATGACAGCAACTTCTTTTGGCCTGTTTGGTGTTAACACACAGAAACTGTAGCCCCTGTTATCTGCAACAACTTTTCTTTTCGGTAGAGCAAAGTGGTCCAGGGAAGGAAGCTGGGTAAGAAGAAAGCCATGCTATCAGCTACTTGGAGCCTCCGGGCAACCCTAGGCTTCCTCACAGGAAGCTTTGAGGAAAAGACTAGGTATATGATGACAAGAACAGCCGCCGTTTAACTACTAACTTTCCTAGTGCTGATACGAACGGAGGGCTGACCTGTCCGCTCACGGGCCAAACTGTGGCAGTATACAGAAAGCCAGGACACAGGGTCAGAAGACATGGCTTGCAGTCTCAGCTCAGCCACTTACTTGACGTATGACCTCAGGCAAGTTACCTGACTGCATGAGACTCCGTTTCCTCATCGGTAAGATCAGCATAATAGTACCCAGTTCCCAAGAACTAGGGAGGTCAGATGAGGGGGTCAGGTGAGATCAGAATGCAGTACGAATGAGAGGGAAAGGGGATATTTGGGATCGCACACCCCACACTAGACTTTGCATTTCCCTTTCACTTGCATCCTTAACCTGGAACATGATGCCTCTGCAGACCTAGTCCCTAAAATAGCATCTGCCCCTGTTGCCTGTGGAAGGCCACTAATACCCTGCAGTCTGATGCCCTCACAGTCCATCCCCTGTCCCTGCATTTTCCAACCCATCCAGTGCCCTGCAACGCAGATTAGTATCCCAGGCTACGCAAGCCACATTTTGCCAACTCCCCGTTTGTTTCTCCCCCTCTACCTCTTTCCCTAATCATTTGTTTCCTCCCCTATTTCTCCAACCCCTCCTCCAACTCCAGAGTTGTGCTTTATCTCCAGTGAGCTTAACGCTTCCCTGATAAGACCAGTTAATCCTCTGCCGCTCCTCTTTTGCAGAGATGGAGGAGATTAAAGGCAAAGGGGTTAGGCCATCTCCCCTTCAAGGGCACTCAGGACTTGAATAAAGGAATTGGATCCTGCTTTCCCATCTGATGCTCTAGATTGGCATCCTCAGTGTTTCTGCTGAGAAGCAGTTCTGGTTATGTCCAGACCACAAACCTCCTGATTGAAACGTAATGGAAATGGGGTGGGGGATGGGTACTGGTCAAGTGGCCTGGAGACTCTTCAGGCTCTCTGGACAGAGGGGCCAATCTGGTCCTCAAGAGCAAAATGCCCAATTGTGTGACCATCTCTATGGTCACCAGTAAGGGCCACACTTAACACCAAACTGGGCATGCAGCAGGATGTAACTGGTAACAAGAAGGGGAACTCTGCCTGGGGGAGATGACTGTTCCAGCCAAGGCCTTTAGCCTTCTCCTCTACAAGTCCTGGGATTAACGAGTTAGTGAAGCAGGTAGAACAGTGCTATGACAAGGTCTCTTTGGGTACACACTGAATGCCACTTTACAGCAGGTAGGTGATATGAGAGCGAGGCTTCAGTGTTTGCTGAACACCACTCCTGGTGTACAGAACACCTCAGGAAGACAGAAGAAGTGACAGAAGCAAGCCTCGTGGTGAGAAGCAGACCATCTGGTGGGGTAACACAGGACAAATAATGCAAAAGCACAGCGGAGGTAAGCTGTATGTTAGTGCTAAGTAACTGCTGGAGCGTCTTGGGGTCGAGAGCTTTGTGGGTCAGGCTTAGGTTTAACATGAAAAGCTAATTTTGAAGAGACATGATTTGTTGAAGAGGACAGACTATTTGAGGTCAGAAAAATAGTTCATTCCATTATTTTGTATCAAACATTTATTGAACATCTGCTATGTGCCATGCACTGTTCATAAACAAGATGGATATGACATCTGCTTTCATGAAATTTATAGTGTAGTGGACAAGTCAGAAATTAAGTAAACAATTACACTCTCACTAATTAGTCTTACTAATGGTACCCAGTAAAAGAACAGGGCGTCTTTAAGGAAAGGAACAGAGGATCCTAATTTCAGTTGTGAGATCAGGGGTAGCCTCTCTGAGGAGATAATGGCTGACACCTGAATGAGGAAAGGGAATTAGCGAGAGCAGTGCAGGAAGGAAGCACATTTCAGATGGAGAGCGGCATACGGAAATGTTCTGTGTTGGGATAAAGTTGGTTCTTCTGAAAGACTGGAAGGCGGCTGACATGGCTTAAGAATAGAAAGAGATTTTCTTTTTCTCTTTTGAAACAGTGTCCCGCTCTGTCACCCAGGCTGGAGTGCAGTGGTGTGGTTTTGGCTCACTGCAACCTCCACCTCCCAGGTTCAAGCAATTCTCGTGCCTCAGCCACCTGAGTAAATGGGATTAGAGGCATGTACCGCCATGCCCAGCTAATTTTTGGATTTTTTAGTAGTGATAGGGTTTCACCATCTTGGTCAGGCTGGTCTTGAACTCCTGGCCTCAAGTGACCTGCCCACCTCAGCCTCCCATGCAAGAGATTATCCAATTTTATTCCAGTTGCAATGGTAAGTTATTCAAAGGTTTAAGCAAGAAAGTAATAACATCTACGTTTTTAATATATCACTCTGGCTGCTATGTGGGAAGTAGACTAGAAAGGGACAGGAATGGTGGTAATAGGTTCAGTTAGAAAGTCTCTTCTAACTAACTGAACAGGTGACAGTTGATGGTGACATGTCCTAAGATGGTAGCGGTAGACAGAGAGAGTGGCGGCTGGATTACAGATATATTCTGGAGATGGGACCAGGAGGATTTAATGATGGGCCGAATGTGTGGAGAAATATCTAGGAAGACACACAGATGGTTTCACTTGAGCAACTCAAAGAGTGGAGGTGTTATTTACGAAGATGAATGGCAAAGGTGCAGATTTTGGGTGGGAGCTATAGCTGAAATGGAGAGTTGGGTTTGGATACCCTAAGGCTGAGATGTCTTTCACTGTGTCATGTCATCATTATGCAAAGGCACACACACATCTAGACTGGAGGTGACTGTGTATCGGTGTATCATAGAGATTACCTCCCACCATTAGGATGGATGCAATTACCCAGGGAAAGCATAGAACCGAAGAAAAAAGTCCCAATAAACTTTATTTTGAGATAAGATGGAGATAAAGGAACAGCAGAAAAGTAGCATGGAAGCCAAAAGATGGGACTGGCTCCAGACAGAGGAAGCTGTCAATTACAAGGAATGTGGCTGAAATGGTGAGTCTCTCAAAAGTGTCTGAGGGATTTGGTAACACAGAAGTCACAGACGAACTTAGAGCAGTTTCAGAACGGACAGAAATCAGCTTGGACTAAACTGAACAGGCAACAAAGGTGGGTAGGTACAGTTAAATCCTCAATAACCTTGGCTCTGAAGGAGGAATAGAGGGACAGGCAGGAGCTATCTCTTGAAGGCAAAGAGAAAGCTACAACTTCCTAAAGTTTCACACAGGCCAAACTTTTCCGTATTGGCAGTTGAGATGGTTTCCATATTATCAGCCCTAGGCTGACCATGGAGAGTCCCCTACAGCCCCAGAAGACCCAGAGAATGAGAAGGGCCTTTAGCTATTATCGCCTTCCCCTGTCCTTGGCTTCACCTCATCCATCCCTGGCCCAAGAGCCCCATTTCTTGTTCAAATCTTATTCAGGACACCTCCTCGGTGTTGTACTCCAACATTTGAAACTGTTCTATCATAAACCGTCTTCCACCTCTGTTGGAAAGCTTCTGCATACTCAAGAGGTATAAAGAAAGTATGAAGGGCTTCCTGACACCCTGTCTGGTCGAGAAATCCGACTTTACTCTTTTCCTTTTCCAGACTGTGTTACTGAGGTCCCACCCAACAGACCCCAATCTACCTTTCAAACCTCATCTCCTGCTGTCCTTCTCGAACACTCCAACCAACTTATGCCCCCTTAAAACATCTTCTATTTTCCTACCTCCATATCTGCGCTGGTTTTCCCCTTTGGAATTAGTCCCCCATCCTTGCCTACCTATGACCCATACCTCAGAGTTCACCTTGGGTCCACTCACCTCTAGAACACCCTGCCTGCCCCTGCTCTCTCTTAGGCATTTCTTCCACACTGCCAAAGAGCACTACTTTTCTCTGCATGTGTCATCCTATAATGAGGAGCAGTGAGACTGTATGAATATTCCTCTGTTTTCTTTGGTGCTGCCTGTACAAAAGAAGCACTTGGTAAATGTTTGCTTATTGACAGGTTGATTGAGAAAGTCAGGAGCCCTTCCTCCCCCAGGGATGAAGACTTGCAGCAGTCTGTTCCAAGGCTGCACGAGCAAGATTCACCAGGACCAAATGAGAAATAAATAGGTGCCACAACTATTCACCGCCTTGGTTTCTACAGTTATTTGAGGAAGTGCCATGGCAATGAGTTCAAGTTCAAATTCAGCTCTAGCCATCATGGTCATCGACTACTTCTAATGGGCTTTTAAAAGCCTACTCCCTCCTGGAAAGGTTTAAAATTTAAGCCACAAAACCTCAGGCTTTCTTTCAATCCTGCAGACAGAAGTTTCTCACCATTTTAGGCTGTGGATTTCCTCCAGCACAGTCCTTTTCAAAATATTGAAAAGGTGTTTTCTAAGCCAAACCCTTTCACATCTTGGTTTACATGACAGAACGCTGCACAGGGGTAAAAATGAACTCCGTGGTGTTTTTTACAATTCAGGTATTGGCTAAGTAGACATAACTAATACACTGAAGCGGCTTTCATGCAATATGAGTTCCCTTTAAAAAGTTTACACTGGCAAAGTTTTCAGCGAATAAACATCTTGTGGAAATTGGTTCTTTCAAATCTGGGCTCCAAAGTGGCCTTAAACACACAACAATTATTTCCACCATGAAGAGACAGGTAGACTGCAGACACAAATCTATAATAATATGCTTTATGATTTCTTTGGGGTCTATTTTTGCTCTCCTACATCTCCATGAAAACCAAGAATCTTAAAACACCAAAAGCGGCAGTTTAAAAACAAAACCACTTTCCAAATCCCAAATGCAAGGATTCAGTGGGGAAGGGTCAGGAATCCTCTCACGGATTCACATCCATTAAAGTTGGTTCCAGTGAGGACACAACTTCCCTACAGATTCCAGGAAGTTAAACTACCATGTCTGTTTATATCTCAACTTGACTTCTCCTAAGGTAAAATAAGTTTTACGAAAAGAATTTATATATATATATATATATATATATATATATATATATATATATATATATAAATTTTATATATATATATTTGCTTTTGATTTACTGATTTGTAAGAGATATGAGGCAACAGAGAGTTCTGTTGCTCAGTCTTGGGAAAAGTGAGGCTGCTTCTGCACTGTCATTCCTGGCCTCCTTTACCAGGCGCCCCAGGCTGTTGGGGAGAGCAGTTACTGTCCTCCAGTAAGATTATCCACTGCCATCACGGCGAGGCCAAGGAAATGAGAGGCAGGGCTCATGCCCTGCCCGTGGCTTTCTCTGACTTGGCTGGAAATAGATTTACTTCAAAAAGAAGTTTTAAGAGACACACGTGTTCACATACAATCATTCTTTTGAGGGCGTGTCTGTTTTTAAATGTCATGATTCACCCAAAATAACATATCCCCCATTTCTCACATCTAGCTATCTTTCAGAAAGAATAATACAACGTGTGGAGGCATACTGGAAACTGGGCGCCACATTTCTTCACTAGAAATCGAGTTTTCTCTAGCATTAAGCTTTTGTGCTTAAAGAGAAAAGTGCAAAATCTTTGGGAGGAAAAAACAAAACGACCTGTCAAAATTTCTTTTAGCGCCTGTGACTAGTGTTAACTTACATGCTCTCAATGTGCAGTAAAAAGCCTGCAAACTGCTGCTAAAAAGAGGGTTTGACCTTTTAAAATGGGAACTCCCCCACCCCATATCCATATTAAATAGGCGAACCTTGGGAGCTCTAGAGTTTTAGATTAATAAGTGAAATGAGGTTGAATTTCCAGAAAAAAAGGTTTCCCTGTAGGCTGCAGGCTAATTAGGGTGTTCTAGACCTACATTGTAACAGGAGGTAGAAGACAGGCCCTAAACCTTTTAGCCATTGTCGTCACCTGCTCAGAGTCTAGTTCCGAAATAAAGCAGGTGGGGAGTTACGAAAATTTAGTCAATACAAAAGTCCCGGACGCGACCGCCTGCAGCCTGCGGCCCCTGGCGGTTGAACAGCCCCGGCGATCCTGGGTCTCCACCGTAGCAGCCAAGCCTGGCGCGCAGCAACCCGCGCTGCTGAAAGTTGGAGAGCTCCCAGCACGCCGACAGAATTCGGCGGTGGGCGCCGGGGGAATCCCTTCCCGTGCCGCAATTAGGAAAGTTTTGAAAAGTAAGGACCCTAAACAGAGAGGATAACCATCCTTTCCCTTAGCATAAGAAACACTTCGCGACGCGCCAGCCGGAGGCTGCTCGCACAAGGCCATCCGCCCTGCTTGGCTGGGACGCAGCCGGTGCCTCCCAGCTCCCCACCAGAACTGGTCCAGGGGGCGCGGGGACAGAGAGGCAACTCTGTCGGGCTTGCGGTTCCAGAAGGAAACGCCTCCAGGCTCCCTGGCCTGGGGGACAAGGGTTCGAATTCAACAGTCGAGAGGGCAAGGGCAGAACTACCAACTCCTCGGACGCCCGGGACCTGCTATTCCAAGCCCGCTCGCGTTTCTCCAAAGGACGCGCCGCACAGCCCTTGCGCCCCCGGCACTCCACTCCACTCCTCTATGGTTTCCCCCAAACTCTTCCCGGGGAGCCGCACAAAGCACAGACGGCGCCCTGAAACTCGCCGGGCACTCGCCAGCCATCCCCACCTCCGCCTCTCGAACCCTCCTTGTCGCGTTCTTCCCGCCCCGCACCGTTCTCCTCGCGTAGATTCTGAGGAGTCGGAAGCAAACCACGAGAAAATGCCTTCGCGAGGAGCCTCCCTACACCCGCCCTGTCACTGAAACAAAAGCGTAGGGAGGAGGGAGGTGGGAGAGGAGGCGGGAGGAAGGTTTAGAAAGAGGATGGGGACAGCAGTAGGAAGGAGCTGGGGGGGGGGGGTCAAGGTAGCGAGCAGAGCCGGGGGCGCGGACTCCGCTCCCGTGCCGCGCGGCGGGTCGCTTACATGCCCAGGTCGCTGTAGGTGTTGAAGAACTCCATCTGGTTGCACGCCTGAATCCAGCCCACCACCCAGGTCTCGTGGCGGGGGATGGGGGGCATGACCACGCGGGCGGAGGCTTTGAAGTAGGGGGTCTTGTAGCGCAGGACGATGGGCGAGGTCTCCTCGATGCGCGTGGGGCACTGGTCGATGGTGGCGCACACATCGTACACCACGATGTTCTCGCGCCGGATCCGCGCCTTGCAGGTGATGCTTTGGATACAGCCCATCCTGCGGCCCGGCGCCGGCACAGTGCGGCGTGGGGCAGCGCGGGGGCCCGCGCGGGCAGCCGGGGGCGCCCGTCACGCCGGCATGGCGACGCGCCGCTAGCTCCCGGTCAGGCTCAGCTCGTACCTAGGAGCCGGGAGCCGCCGCCGGGCATCCTTGGGGAAGCCCCCTCCTCTTGCAGCCGCGCAGGGTCCCCGCTGCCCCGACGCCCGCCCACGCCCGCCCCCTCGCTCCGGCAGGGCGCGCGGAGGGTGCACTCCTAGGAGGCGGCGGGTGCCCTCGCCGGCTCCAGCGCCGGGGCGGAGGGCAGGGAGGGGAGCGGCGCTGCGAGGAGTGGTGCCCACCCCGGGCCGGAGCCCCCCGCCCCTCGCCGGAGAGGAGGAGGCGGCGGCCGCGGCGGCATGGAGCCGGGGGAGGGCGGCGGCGGCGGCAGCGCCCGGTTTGTCTGCCTCCGCGGCGGCAGCAGCAGCAGCCACCGGCGCCGCCGCCGCTGCATGAACCTCTGCACCGCGGCTGCCCCCCGCGTGCAGCGCACCCAGCGGCGGGCGAGCGGGCGGCCCGAGCGGCAGGCGGAGGCAGCAGCGGCGGCGGCGACCCGAGCTCCCGCCGGCCCCGCCCCGTAGCCGGACCGCGCCGACACCCCTCGGTCCGGCCGCCCCGGCCCGGGGGGCGCCACGAGGCTGTGGCCTGGGGTGGAGAGCCCCACCGGCTGGGGCGGCACAGGACGTGCGCCGCGGAGGAAACTGGCTGTACGCCATGAGTTTTGTCCCTCTCCGGCTGCCGTCCGGGTGGGGGGGAATGTGTAAGGGTGGGGGTATTTAAAGGGCCGCTAGCGCCGGGGTGGGGCCGGCACGTGGGGCTCGGGCGGGGCGGGGCCCTGGTAGGTGGCGCCCCGAGGTGGGGGTGGGGGACTAGGGCGGACCCGAGCGCCACAGGGTGGGTGGGGCCGAGCAGGGCGCGGCGCTGTCCAAAGTGGAACTCGGTAGCCCAGTAGGGGCTGTGGAATGAGTGGGGCAGCAGAAGGGTTAGGGGAAAAGCTTGATCAGAGATTGGTCATTACTCAGAATATAGCTTGTTGGATTAGATTTAGGCTTGAGCCCTCTTAGTATCCTGCCTTCAGGAAGGGTGAGGTGCGGGCTGCAGCAATGTTACTAAATGCAGTGGATTTGCCTCTTTGCCTGACCGGGTTTGTTCTGGAAGCTCTTCTTTCCACCATTGTGTGTAGTGGGGGTACCGGAAGAATCCCTCCGTACTCCAACACTAAGTCACCCATATGCCCGACTTTTGGCAGACATTGGGCATTGTGTACAGGATGACACGGTCATATGTCTCCTACTGCAGTCTAATGTGCCAAACAGGAAAAATATTTAGCAGATGCTTTTACTAGGCATCTTCTTACATTTATATTTTCAAACCGTACAGCATCTAGGTATTTCTTCTCCGATCATTGAACATTTGCTGGATCTGCTGCCCAAGTGTGAAATACCGACTAACAGGCCACAGGAGGTGCTAGAGTTAGTCTTTAGCTAGGACAGGTGTGACGAGTAATTTGAAAATTGATTGAGCTCTAAAAGCACTCTTCATCCTTGTTTTAACTGTTCTGACACCTTGCTTCACTTTATAGTTAACAAAAAAGCAGTGTTTCCCTTTGATGACTTATCTCTCTCATCTTACCATGTAGCCACAGACCTCAATCACTGGTCCTTTCATTCAGCAAAGGCTGACTGCCTGCCTGGCAGGAGCCAAGCATAGTGCTAGGTACTAGGGATTCAAAGTTGGACAAGAGCACGTGGATCACGGGAGACAATAAACCTGTTAACAAGTTATTATAGTAAACTGTGACACCTGCTTTAGTGGAGCTGCCTATCCAGTGCTGTGAAAGACCAGCCAGGAGAGCCACGGAGAGATTTATATGAGACTTTGCTCAAGCAGTGACATTTAAATTGAATACTAACAGAAAGAGTCTCACCGAAAAGAGAAAGGTAAATGGGTAGTACAGGACCAGCATTTGGCAAATGCAAAATGCGTAGAGGTATGAAAGAACTCATCATATTCTGGGGGAAGAAACTCACAGTCAAGGCATTTCTCAAAGTCTTATGTGTCGACCATGGACATCAGAATCACTGTCCAAGCATCAGTTGATTGTTGATAGACCATATCTTTTTTATTTTTAAAATTAGACTACAGACTTTTATTTTTATTTTACTAGTTTTTCCACTAATTCCTTTTCTTCCTAGACTCGAATCCAAGATATGATGTGCATTTAGTCATTACATCTCCTTAGTCTTCTCAATCTGTGACAATTTCTCAGTCTTTCTCTGTTTTTCATGACCTTGACATTTTTAAAGAGGACTGGTTAGATACTCTGTAGAATGTTCCTCATTTGCATTTATCTGATGTTTCCTCATGATTAGACCAGGATTTTGGATTTTGGGGATGAATACCATGAAGATGAAGTGCCCCTCTCGTTGCATCATGTCAGGGGTACATGCTAGCAATATGACTTGTTACTGGAGATATTAACCTTGATCACTGGGTTTGGTGAATAATTTTTTTTTTTAACTTTTATTTTAGGTTCAGAGGTACATGTGCAGGTTTGTTATATAGGTAAATTGCATATCATATGGGTTTGGTGTACAAATTATTTTATTACCCTGGTAATAACATAATACCCAATAGGTAGTTTTTTTTTTAATCCTCCGACTTATTCTACCCTTCACCTTTTAGTAGAGCCCAATATCTGCTCTCTTGATAGGACTGTACCTTAAACTTCAGTGGAAGCCAATCAAGGCAAGCATGCATTCTGAGAAAAATTGCTCTGCATCGATATAGAGAATAGAGGACGTGGAGTTTCAGAATATTGTGATGACTGATGCTTTGACCTTCCGCTAGCTAGGGTGGTGCTGTGGGACTGGAGAGGCCTGACTGCATTTGCATTTGAGAATCACTTAGGAGGTAAATTTATTTACTTGGTAACTGAACAAGGAGACAGAATGGAAGCAGCTTGGGATTGTGGGTGAAGTCATGTTAAGTTCGAGGTGCTTGGAGGTGTTTGCGGGGTGGCCTGGGGTGAGATTAGAGTTTCAGTTTCAGTGGTTATTAGGTTCCAGGCAATAGACCAGAAAGAAAGCATTTTACTGGGGAATGTAGTTATCTTTCTTAATTTGAATTGCTTGTCAGGCTGCAGTTTTGTGGATAAATAACTCCTTTGTCTTCTGGTGTGACATGTTAAGCCTTCATAAACAGGAAGGGGAATGGCAACCTTTCCCAAAATATAGGGAAATCACATAAGGAAGAATATCTTATTTTTCAAACTTAAAATAAGATAGTTATATTTAGTAAAGCCAAGAAAATGTAACATTATTCACAAATTTGGACCTTTGACATTCTAAAAGTGTTTATCTGTGACCTTGGTGAGTCTCCAAAATCATGAATGTCATCATGGCATATAATTTCCACCATAAAGTACAGTAAAGTATAACAAAAATGTAAAGAATCTTTGCAGACTCTTAATGGTTCTATGAATATGTGGCCAAAGTAATTTCTAAAGCTATTTAAATACATTTTGCCATTAAAATAAACTCCTTACTCCATTACCTTATATCTTTACCTTATTAACACCCAATTTCCCTGACTCTGCAAAGAAAAAAATTGATCACAGTGTGAAAATTATTGTGCACATGCCGATGAGAAAGGAAGGAGAGCTCAGTGGTACTGGGACACAAATGCCGGTGTTGGGAGTGATCATGCACTAGCTGAGTGGCTGGCAAGTATGTTCCGGCCTCCTGGCAGCCCCATTCAAATTTGTGTCCCAGCAAATTACCTCATGACAGGGACCTTTCGGGTTATTTGCTGGGGATTTTTATCATGCATGCATATTCAGTCTGCAAATGCAGGGCTATCTGTAGCTCAAATGAAATCCCCAGACTTGCAACAGTTTCTCTGCCGCTGCTCTTCTAAGTTTCTCTTTTTCTCTCCTCATGGTAAGTCCCTTGCCTTTATTAACACCTTTAATGCTATTTCACAGTTGCTTGCTCACACTTGTCTCCCCCAATAAGCTGTTCATTCCTCAAGAGAATGTGCCACCAGCCAGGCGCAGTGGCTCACGACTATAATCCCAGCACTTTGGGAGGCCAAGGTGGGTGGATCACGAGGTCAAGAGATCAAGACCATCCTGGTCAACATGGTGAAATCCTGTCCCTATTAAAAATACAAAAATTAGCTGGGTATGGTGGTGCACACCTGTAGTCCCAGCCACTCAGGAGGCTGAGGCGGGAGAATTGCTTGAACCCAGGAGGCAGAGGTTGCAGTGAGCTGAGTTCGTGCCATTGCACTCCAGCCTGGGTAACAAGAGTGAAACTCCGTCTCAAAAAAAAAAAAAAAAAAGAATGTGCCACCATGCCCTGTTCCCAGCCTAGTGTGTGGCACCTAGGTGCTGCTCAATAAACATTTGAATGACTAAAAGTATTCTTAAAAACCCTTTAAAACATTATTTCTCATACATTATATTTAGTAGAGTGTTATTCCTAAAATGTAACATGATTCACAGATTTGGACCCTTGACATTCCCTATAAGCTCTGTCTCATCACCTGCAGCAAGCACGTTTTATTCTGATTCTTTCTGCCCTGTACCTCTTTGTCCTCCCACTCTTTTCTTAATGTGCCTTCTTGATGTTAAGTGATGCCCTTTGTCTTCGAGCACTATACATGATCTCAAGGGTTATCAGTTCTAGACACCACGAAATGGGGAAACTCCAATGACAAGACCTTGACAACAATCATTCCTTGTGAATAACTTCATGGAGTTTATTCTCAGGGCACAGCACAAATGATCCTTTGTACTTCAAGCTTCTGATGTTCTTGGGCATGACAGAGCTCCTCAGTTCCCCGAGTGAGAGCCGTGCTGTCCGCTCTCCAGGAGGCTGGCCTCTGTTCTTTACAATCCACTCCTTCAGCTGTAGATGACTCGGTTCTTCCAGAAGCAGGGTGATCTCTGACTTTATTTTTCCTCTTGATTTGTCAATTTGTCAAGAGAGCTTTTTAGAAACTCTGGGTCACAAGGGCCTATTTTCTAGTTGACCTTGCCAAGAGTTTTCAGAAACTATCAAACAGACTACCAAGAGATGTTGAGGACTTGCCTCCGGAGCTGTTAAAACTAGGGAGGGATTTCTGTCTCATTTAGGTGGCCCAAAGGCAAGAGATTAGTCTCAAGTCCAAGACTGCAGGATTAAGGAAACAACTCCTTCCTGGTTGTGAACTCTCCCTACCACCACTTCAGAGCCAGGGTTACTAATTTCTCTTCCAGTACAGACTAAGCAACTCAATATGGAGTGGACTATGGCAATGGACTCAGGCACTTTGCAGAAGTCATTCAGCCCAAGATGTGGCAGCCACTCTGTGGTTCAAGTAGTCAATATTTACCAAGCTTTTTCCGCCAGCCTTTCATCAGATTAGGCCACAGAAACGATGAAGAAGGATGCCTTGGTTCCTCAGCTCCTCTGTTGTAGATCTGCTGTACCTCTCTCTGCCACGTTCAAAGTCCTTTTCTCTGTCCCAATCTGTCAGATTTGACACTCTTAAAGAAAACTACTTTTAATCCTATGAATCTTGATTCTCCTCTTAGCTTCTCTGACTCCTCTTGCTTTTCTCATTTTCCAGGGTCATATTTCCTAAGGGTCTCCCCTCTTCTACCTGAACTCCTCAGGGTACTTATCCATGTTTTAATTGGCGTTTTTCATGGACGTTTTCCAAGTTTGTCTTACCAGTCCAGCATTTCTCCTGGACTCAAGGTCCGCAGGCCCATCTGCCTGCTGGATGTTTTCATTTGGATGTCCTGCTGTATCCTCCGATCCTCTTTTTCTGTGGGCCAGTGTCTCTTCCTCACTACCCTGTTCCTGGCTGAAGGCACCAGTGTCTTCCTACTGTTAAAGCCCAGAACCATCTTAGGCTCCTCCCTCTCCATCTTTGCCACTCTCATCTAACACATCAAGTCAGAGCAAATTTTGATCGTGTATTTCCCTACTGTGGCAACCTTCTGTGTTTTATTATTACTATTAAATTCATCACAGATTCATCAGTTTGGTATTGAAGTGCTGCACCATGATGGGACCCCAACCAATTTGCTTTTCTAGCCTTCTTTCCCTCCACTTCCTACCCTCTGTGGGCCTCAGGCCCAGCAAATGAGTCACCAGATCTTCAGCAGTTTCCTCTTCTCTGTTTTGGTTAGGCTGTGTCCTCTGACTGTATGTTCAGGTCCACCCTGTTCCATGAAAATGATGATAAACCTGTGTGTCTCATTCATTCTTGGCATAAGTCTGTGAGGTACTATCATTATCCTCTTTTACAGATAAAGGTACAGTGGAAAAGAGAGAAAGGAGCTTCCCCAAGGTCACAACTGTTAAGAGGCCAGGCTAGGAGTCAGACCTCCCTCTGACCACATGCAAATGACACTCTGGTTCCTGTGAGAATTTTGGGGAGCACTTCAGCTATATATGATCTCTCCCACCCTAGATTCCTGCTCAGAACATGCGGTAGACACTGAGTAACTGATGCCTGAATGAATAAAATAACAGGGTTTTGTAATAGATTTATAGAAAGATCAAAGGAGAAGGAAGAATCAAGGATAAATCCAAGATTTCTAGGCTAATAGCTTAAAGGACAATAATACCATTGTCAAAGTGAATCACATGAGAGTGGAGAGTTCAGTTGGTTGAGAACTACTATGATCTTGATGTTAAAGTATCCAAGTGTTCAAGTGAAGATACCCTGTGGGAGAAGTCACTAATGAACACATCTTGTTTGAGTGGTCATTTTAGAAATTATAGCTTAGTACACTTCCTTCCTTCTCCTGTTTCTCCCTCCTTTCTTTTCTTTCCCTTTCTTTCCAGTCTTTACTTTCTTCTGGAAATATCATTGAGCCTTTTCTTAGTGCCTGTTATTATGATGGTGCTTAGAGATTCCGAGGCATATCAGATTTTACGTGTAGTCCTTACCTTATTAATAGCACTCATGCTTTTAAAAAAATACCATTTATTTACATGTTTCTCTTGTGAATACATTGTCATTGTCTTGGGTTTGCGCATTGTATTTAATTCGATTTTGTGTCCTTAGTCCTAAATACAGTGCCTGGCACTTCGTGTGTGCTCAAATGATAATAAGTAAAAGGTGGCCTGGTGAGGAGTAGGGGAGAGGGAATTACAGGTTAAGACCAGTGCTTCTTAAATTATTATTCACATACACATCACCTGGGGATCTTGTTAAAATGCAGTTTCTGATTTAGTAGGTCTCAGGTGGGGCCAGAGATTCTGCATTTCAAATGAGCTTCTAGATCTTTGTTACTCAAAATATAGTCTGAAGACCAGCATTATTGGCATTCAAGTTCAAGAAGCTTGATAGAAGGGGTGATGTACTAGGAAGAAGCAGGGACTTTAGTATGGCAAGCATAGCACATGGGATGCATGGATGGGGAGAGGTGAGATCAAAAAGGGGGAGCAGGACCAGAGTCCGAGGATCCCAATGTCTACATGAGGCAGAGGGAGGTATCGTGAAAAGCTAATGCAGTTGGAGTCGGATGTACATGAGTTCTAATCTCAGCTTGGACAAGTGATAGCTGTATATTTTCCATGTCCCTAGGCCTCATGTTCCTTGTCTATAAAATGAGAATAAGGAGAACACAATGCCATTTTTATGAGGTTGTCAAGAGGATTAACTGAATGTAAATCTTCTGGTGCAATGCCTGGGATGTGGCAGGTATTCAGTAAGTGGTAGTAAGCATTGTCACAATTGCTTGTGATGGACAATGTGACAGAGTAAACATAATCCCTGCCTGTAGGAATTTCCAAACTGGTCAGTTTTGAAAACGAGCCTCCTGGCTATGGCCCCTCCATTTATCCTGTTTCAGTTTCATGACTGAAGTGGGTTAATGGTCAATTGGTTGCACAGCTTGAGGCCCTGGGTGGGATAACCACTGGCAGAGAAACCCACATCCCTAAAACCCTCAGCAGAAGGTCATTATCTTCTCTGGATTTGCTTTGGACTCATTCATATTTCTTGTACTCACCTTTCCTCTTTTTTCTTTTCTTACTTCACCCATGAGTTTCCCTACCAAACACTGGCTGACTTTGGATAAGGTGTGTTTTACCACAATCCCTCTGCATGGATCAGGGACTGGGATTTAGTCTGAGGATTTATCCAGCATCATATTAGAGCAGCAGTGTAGTGCTGGTGCATTTCTGCAGGCATTTCTAATCAGCAGGGCTGGCGGCTTTCCAGTTTGCTGCTGTGTAGAAGGCAGCCACCCCTTGTCCTCTCCATCTCCCTTGCCATCGCCACCATTCAGTCCTCACCCACTAGGGCACTGATCTCCAAAAGGTCTACAGTGGAGAAGGAAGTAAGAGAATTTCTATTTTCCTTTATTTTAAGCATTTTCTGTTAACATCTATATTTTAAGTATTTTTTATTTGTGAATCTATAAGTGTGCTACTGACATATATCACTTATTGTTATTATTATTATTTTGAGACAGAGTCTCACTCTGTTGCCTGGCTGGAGTGCAGTGGCGCCATCTCGGCTCACTGCAACCTCCGCATCCTGGGTTCAAGCAATTCTCCTTCCTCAGCCTCCTGAGTAGTTGGGACTACAGGTGTGCACCACCATGCCCAGCTAATTTTTGTATTTTTATTAGAAACGGGGTTTTACCATGTTGGCCAGGATGGTCTTAATCTCTTGACCTTGTGATCTGCCCGCCTCTGCCTCTCGAAGTGCCGGGATTGCCAGTGTGAGCCACCGCACCTGGTGACATATATCATTTATAAATTAATTAAAAAATAAGCAAACCTAAATGGCAACTACTGATCTAGACAACAGCAATTCCTTCTAGCTGGTCTCCTTGTCTCAATCCTTTCTTTTATATTATACTCTGAATTATCTTTGAAAAACACACTTTTTATTGTTCACTGGCTTATCTAAAGCCATTAAGTCACTTATTCATTCATAACTTGCTGAGCAGCTGTCGTCCATCAGGCATTGAATGAATGCTGGACATACGAAGATGGACAAGAGATTGCCCTTGTCCTTACAGAATTCAGGGCTCCCTGTGACCTCCTTCTCTCCTGTGTGATGACAAAGCCTTTGTTATCTGGCCCCTTCCTGCATTGTGAACTCTCACCCCTCCGCTCACATTTAACCATGTCGAGGTTCTTGGTGTTGCCCAAATAGTTTGCCATGTGCTTTTTATTTTTACATCCCATAAGCATGTACACTCTGTGAGGGCAGAGGCCTTGCCTTTTTATTCACTAATCAATCCCAAATGCCTAGGATAGCACCCAACATATAACGGGCACTTATAAATATTTATTGAATGCACGAATGCCTTGCACATGTTGATTCCTCTTCTTTGAGGTCTTTCTCTCTGATGGATGTCTGTCCACCCTTTAAAAGTCACTTCCTCTGTGAAGCCTCCCTGCTCCCTGGCTCCCACATACAAACCCTCCCATGCACAGTAAGCATTTTTCCTTTTCCTGGCTGCTCTGAATATTCCTCCACATTAGCAATTGCCAGGGTGTCCTGCAACTGCTTGTTTATGTGTCAGCGTCTTCTGCTAGTGTATATGCTCCTTTTGGGGTTGTCACTATGTGTTTTTCATTTTTATGTCCTGGTGCCTATCTCAGACTAAATAAAAATGGTATCAGAAAAGAAAGAGGGATGGAAGAAGTGAAGGCCAATGTCCTTGTAGATCTTGCTGGGCAGACACAGTGTGATGTATAAGGGGCTAGGTCAGACCCTGGTGGTCCTCTGTTCAATCACCCTCCTATAAAGTATTGAATTGTGCCCCTTGGAAGATATCTTGAAGTTCAAACCCCCAGTAACTCAGAATGTGATCTTACTTGGCATAGCATTATTACAGTTGTAATTAGTTAAGAGGGGGTCATACTGGAGAAGGGTGTGTCTTTAATCTAATATGACTGGTCATTCCTTATAAGAAGACACAGATGCACTGGGAGAATGCCATGTGATGACAGGCAGAGACGAGTCATGCAACCAAGAAACATCAATGATGAACAGCCATGACCAAAAGCTAGGAAGAGACAAGAAAAGATTCTACCCAGAGTCTCAGAGGGAGCATGCCCTGCCAACACCTTGATTTTGGACTGCTAGCCTCTGGAACTGGGAGAGAATAAAATCACTGTTGTTTAAAGCCATGCAGTTTGTGGGGCTTTGTTAATACAGCAGCCTAGGAAATGGGAACACCTCCTCAACTTCAACTGAGGCCACTGGCTCCTCCCTGCGAGCTCAGTGTCATCCCTGCCTGGACAGTTAAGTTACACCTGGCTAATGTATGTGCATCCTGGTTGTGGGTCAAATCTAATTCAGAGCCTTGTTCCCAAGGCCCTGTGCCCACTTTAGTCCCTGGTCCTTGTCACAGAGTTTCCATCTCTACCCTATGCCCCACGTTTAAGAACTGGCATCCCTCTGTCTTCTTGAGTGTCCCAACTGGATTCTCCACATTTGCCCTTCTCCCTTGCCCCTAACCTACTTTTTTTTTTTTTTTTAACACAATAATCATGATCTTTTAAAAACTGGAGTAAGATTGTGTCACTTGTTCTCAGAAAACATTTCAATGGTTTCCTACTCCTCTTGGGACCCCATTTTCAGTCTTACCATGCGGTGACTATGATAAGATGCTTCACGAGCTGGCTCCTGGCTGCCTCTCTTGTCTTATTGTGCCATGTTCTGTCTCATCTGTTCCATCTCCACATTTTCCATCTTTCATGTCACTAAATGAGTCAAGCCTCATTTTCTACCTCAAGGCCTTTGTGCAAACTCTTTCTTGTGGTAGGATCAGTCTTCCTCCTGTACCCCTAATTGTATCTGTCCTGACCTCCAACTTCCAACTGGCACCCTCCAGTCTCTGCACTTTCACATAGCCAACTCATCCTTTAGACTTCAACCTAAATGCTACACCCTCAGCGATGCTTTCAACCCCACACACCCAGCCAGGGCTCATTATCGCGCATTCTTAAAGCCCTCCGGACCTCTTTCCCACACCACTTATCATATGAGTAATTAGATAATCATTTCTTTGATTTTTTTTTTTTTTTGAGATGAAATTTTGCTCTTGTTGCCCAGGCTGGAGTGCAATGGCATGATCTTGGCTCACTGCAACCTCTGCCTCCCAGGTTCAAGCGATTCTCCTGCCTCAGCCTCCCAAGTAGCTGGGACTACAGGTATGCACCACCATCCCTGGCTAATTTTTTTACATTTTTAGTAGAGATGGGTTTCACCATGTTGGTCAGGCTGGTCACAAACTCCTGACTGCAGGTGATCCACCTGAGTTGGTGTTACAGGTGTGAGCCACCACACCTAGCCTGTAATTATTTAATCTGTCTTCCTTGATAGATTACAAGCTTCATGAGGGTAGAAACTATGTTAATTTTTTTCATTGCTGTTTATACCTAGCCCTCAAAACAATGCCTGATACCTAGTGACTGCTGAGAAAATATTTGTTGAATAAATGAATGAGTTTGGGACCTTGTCTTGGTAACCTGCCTAGTATCCCAGTCCTTCTAGAGACATTGTCCTATTTCACTCTCAACACTCCCTCACCCCCTTGAGTGGAGAAAGATCCCACAACTCCACCTTAGTGCAGGAGCCCTGCTGCTTACTCTCAGATTTCCTTCACACTACTTGCTTCTGGCTGTTCCTGGATCTGGTTCTGTTCTGTCCCCTGCTGGAACATATCCATCAATCCATCTTGGAAGCCCTCGTGCCAAGGCCAGGGCTCCTTGATGCTGTGTTGTACTTGTGGGATTAGACACATTTCTTGCTGCCCTTGCTTTGGGGTCTCCAGATTAGTTCCAGGTCCCCTCCCTCCTGGTCTGCCTCATCCAAACTATGTCAGGGTCAAGTGTCTGGAGACACAACATGAGGATTTGAGGAGCCAGTGATGGGATCTTCAGGGATCAATTGTTCAGGGAGTACTACTGTATGCAGTTTACTTAGAGAATCCAACATGGGCCTCAGTCCAGGCTAAATAAACACAACATGAGGGCAGAAACCTTTGTGGCATTTACCACTAGGATAAGTAATTATTTTTAATAGTGCTAGAAACTATTGATTTATGAATAGAAAGGAAGTCCAAATCACATTAAAATAAAGGGAATGAGCAGTATAGGAAGAGAATAGTAGGAAAGGGAAGCAGAAAACCTGAGAATTCCTTTAAAGTGGGTATTGTGTTTACTGGAATAGAAACTCATTTTATCTGTATCACTCAATAAGTATCACACACAGTGGAAGCAAAATAACATTAGTGTTTACACTTCCTGAGGCAGCTGGAGACAACAGCCACAATCCTGCACTGACACGAGACAAGTATTGAGCAGGTCACACAGCACAGTTTCATTTCCCAAGGCCCCCATGGTGCTGGAGCGGGAAGGCCATGCTGTTTCCCTCAAATGTTTGAAGCACCATTGATTGTGTCTTACATAAGCCCACAGCCTGGCACTGGGAGCTTCATAGGAAAGTTGTAAGTCTGAGACTTTGTGTCTTTCAGTTAACAAAGGATTGGAAGTGGTTGTAACTGCTTTGGTCTCGGGAAAGTCACATAAATTCTTTGAGCCTCAGCTTCTTTGTTAGCATTTGTAATTCAAAGAGATCTTCATGGCTGTTTCCAGATTTCCTCCTGTTTTTGTCTTGGGAAACCCCTTGATAACTGCCTAGGACAGGAGATGAGTATCTGATAAGGAACTTGAGATCTGGTAAAAAAGATGCTAGTCAGTTCTTCGATAGAAATGAATGTGAGTTTGGGGGATGGGAAGAGATTAGGACAGAGAAGGCAAGGGAGAGAGAAGAGAGTGAATAGTCTACTAAAATGTGGAGGGACATCTACCCATTAGAATAGGGGGGTCAAATGTTCAGTTTTAAGTGGTTTCCATTATTTTCATGTGAGAGAACTACTTCTCTGTATTTCCAAATCTTCAACACAGTATTCTTTACATACATAGTCTCTGTGTATATGTGTGTGTGTGTGTGTAGATTAAAGAATATGAATGAGTTCTAAAGCTGGGTTGATTCCAGGGCAAACATATAGAAATAACTATGAGTCAAAGTGGAGACCAAGAGTTGAGAAGTTACATGAAGTCAGAGTCAAGGGAGACTATGAGAACATTAGGCCCCTGGAATTGACAAAAATCTTCAAAAGGAAAGTGAATTTCCTAGAGACATGAGATGAGAATTTAAGCCAATCTAAATCTCTCTCAAGAAGGAAACCCTGAGCACACCTGGGTCACATGTAAAATGAGAAACATAGACATGATGCAAGAGCAGAAAGCTTTGTGTACTCTTATGTTTGGGATGAGTAATTATTTTTATTACTATTAGAAACTGCCCTGTACTGATTACTTTATATGGTTGACATGAGCTGAGAAGGATAATGCATATGAAAAGCTTTATCAATGTCAGATATTGTTATTACTGTTTTAGTGGACTTAAAGGCTTCTCTGCTTGTGTCCCAGACTTTATCACCCAATTCCCAATCTGGAAAGTATTACACAAGGTTATTTTTTTGTTCTCGTTTGTTGAAGATGAAGGGCCACCCCATGGGACAGCATCTTCCTGAGCACGCTATGGTAATAACTCAAACAATGCAAAGCTGAGCAATTTGGCAGCAGTCTAGAGAGACTGAGCAATTTCCTGCTTGAAAAAAAGAAATTAAAATACTACATTAAACTTAAGAAAAAAAATGGGTAACCAATGAGAGGCAATTCTGCTCCTTTTCTAGATAAGAGAGAGTGACGGGTCCTGAAAAAGGGAATCTAAAGAAGTTCTCAAGGGAAGGAGTAGAAGCAAAAGCAAAAGCGATCTTCTCTGTTTCTTATTTATTTATTTTAGAGACAGGGTCATACTCTACTGCCCAGGCTGGAGTGTAGTGGTGCAATCATAGCTCATTGCAGCCTCAACCTCCTGGGCTCAAAGGATCCTCCCACCTGAGCCTCCTGAGTAGCTGGGACTACAGGCATATATTACCAGGCACAGCTAATTAAAAAAAATTTTTTTTGTAGAGACAAGGTGTTGTGATATTGCCCAGGCTGGTCTTGAACTCTTGAACTTAAGTGATCTTCATGCCTTGGTCTCCCAAAGTGCTAGGGTTACAGGCTTGAGCCACTGCACCTGGGCTTCTGTATTTCATCTAAGGTTTACAGGGTTGTAGAAACAATTGAGCAGAATGTGTAAAGGTGAAGACATCTAAGCAGAAATGGTAAAAACCAAATAACAGACTGGGGAAATTAGTGTGATGAGATACGTGTCAAACAAGAAAACCACTCCCAGGCACATTAGACTAGGGCACTGACCCCCAATGCCCCCAGGTGGAAGACACTGTCACCATGGAACTGGCAGGCTTTGTCCAGAAGAGTAGATAATTTCTAACATGTAAAATGGGAAACTTTCCAGACATCAATCTGGGGAAATTTTAGGGCTCTCCTCATTTGTTTTTTTCTCCTTCAGGGAAGCCTATTCTTTATTGCCTGTTGTCCAGTGTCTGAAATTTTGTTCCACAAAGTTTGTTCAGTTGTTAAATTATGTAAGGAGGGACGGTAACTTAGACTATTTTTACTCCATCTTGGTTGGAAGTGAAAGTAGACATAAAATAGCTTAAGGTGAAATTGCTTAAAGATCTGACTTTTATGGAGCCTCAGATTCAAAAGAATAATGCCATCATCATGAAATCCTAGAACATGAAAATCCTAGAGCATTTAGGGAGCAAGAGGACAATCTCAGCATGCCTAAAATCTGCACAATTCGTTCCATTCTGCCTCAAATAGAAGCACTTGCTGGGCCCTGCTGAAAGCTTTGCTAGAGTAAGGCAGAGGAGCCCCCTCTCATCACTGGATGCTGAGGCTCTGAGCTTACCCTTCATTTCAGTGAACGCACCTGCCCCAGGGCCCTGGTCAAAGTCGAGTCACCTCGTTTCCTTGAAGACTATTTCTATGCATGCTTCCAGGGAAACAGGTCTGAGACCCATGGAGCTGCCTAACACCTCAACATTAAAACATGAAGCCATCCTTCCAGGGCTTCAATTCTGGCTGGAGACAGGAGATGATGAGGAAGTAACATGGGGTGAGTTTAAAACACAATTAATTCCATAGCAGCAGATGTAGGATAAATTGATCTCTTTCCTTATAGCAATTCAGATTTCCTGGGTTGGAGGGACCTGTTGAGATAAGGAGTAAGAGTTGGGAGCTTTCTGTGCTGTAGGGGAACTGATGGCCTGGATGGTTGAGCATCCTTGATGACTGCCCAATGGGAAAAGATCTTGAAATAGAATTCTCAGGAGGTTAAGCTTCTCCCTGAGGCCTAGAATCCTTGTTTCAGAGTCTGGCCAAATGGCCAAGAAGATTCTTTTCTAGGACTCCTTGGAAGTCAGTATCATATCCCTTCCAATTTCTTTATTTAGTCAGAGAATAGAACTGAATAGAAACCAATGACAAGGAGGTGCAGTCAGGGTGGGCCTGACAAGGGAAGCTCCCGCCTCCTTGAGTGACCATGAAGCGTTCTTTGTTAGGGCAAACTGTGATGGCTCCTATAATGATGATAGATTACTGTGGTGATGACGGACACCAGGTGTCATCTCTGTGCACAACAGATAGCCGGCACTGTTGATTACAGGGTATGAGCACGGGTGTGTTCAATGCTTCTGAATCAGCAGCAATGCCCAACATAGGTCAGGGCATACAACAGGTGTATAGCAAATGCTCTGAATGAACAAGCCAGAGAGTTCCATAGTGTCATGGATTTGGAGAGGACCACATTGAATGAGCTCTTCCTGGGTGTGCGGCACCAACAATGTGTCAAACAAAACTCAAAACACCTCACCTGCCACAGAGAGTTTTCCAATCTGGGCATAAAAACTGTAGTACAAAGTTGTCACGTCTACAAAAGCAGTGTCTCACAAGTTCCAGGAGAAAGAGATCACTTCATTCTATCTTTTTGCTTAAACAGTAGCCCTCTGTGGCACTGTTTTCTAGTTAGCCTGTTCTGAAACCCTTCCTATATTTAGGGCATTTTCTGCATTGTAAATCTCATGTCCTCAAGAGGAAAGCCAGATACTTGCTTTCCCACTTCCTTGCAGCTACAGCATATTTACCAGATCCAAATTTTGCCAATCAGATCCACTGATAGAAGACTTCAGTTAGGGAAAGAACTGAGTAGGGAAGCAAGTGCTAGAACCCATTTTCTGATGAGGATAACTGTAGGGCACTTGGCTGTTAGGGGCAATAGAGACAGAGTTTTGGGCTTCCAGGGCCCAATGTCAGGGGTGGGGTCTCTGCTGGAGCCAACCACAGTGTGGTCCAAGTGTTATCCTGATCATGTTATCTCCAAGCCTGGCCTTCTGGCCGTCCTGGAGGTTTTCAAAGCTACCCAATATCTTTTAATAAATTATTTTTCTGCTTAAGGTAAATGGAGGTGGTTCTGCTATGTGTAATGGAGAAGCTGATATGCCTCTCGGTTGTTGCTTGTTAAGGGCCAGTGCTTCCTGTTTATGTGAATGCAAATTAAACTCATTTGTTCTGTGATTCAAGGTACAAACTTTCTCTAAGAGTTGCTAGGTCAGAATGAGCAAGCAAGTCGCAAATTACCCTTGAAGGAGTGAGTAGAAATCACACTTCTGAAAGCTTCCTTACAGTTTCTGCATTCTAAATATACTGGGAATAAATCAGATTAGTTTGCTTCTGTGCCTGCACCATCCATTTTTGTTAAGTTCACCTGGATACCCAAGCCAGAGATGTGCAGTCATCCCAAACTCTTCCTCCCTCTCACCTCCTGGTCACAAGCTTCTAGAACTTCATTTCGTTACTATTGTTTAAGTCATTGCTCTTCTGTACTTCCCAACAGCTTCTGCCCTGCCTTAGACCTCCATGCATGCTATGTGTCTTCCCATTCAGCTCCCCGCCTCTAGCCTCTTCACATTTCAGGTCATCTTCCACACCACCCAATTTAGTTAGGTCCCCCTCCCTTCTAGGAGGAGATGAATGTTTGAGCTTCTTATAATCTTGCCGCAGACAACTGTTTTAAACTCACTTCCTGCTACTTTCTCACCATCTCCTATGCTCAGCCACCCACCTGTCTCCAAACACCAGGTTCTCCTTGCTGCATCTCAGAGTGCACTGCTCTTTCTTCTCAAAATGTCCTTTATCAAATCATGCATTTGGCATACTCCTACTCATCCTTCAAAATTTTGTGAGAATGCCACAAACTCTGGGAGACAGATTCTGCCATTTCCAGCAGAGTGAAATGCTTTTTGTCCCCTGTCTTCCCAAGGCACCATTCGCCATCTAATATATCAAGTAACCAGTTCAGTGGAGTTATTGACTGAAGCATGTATCTTTCCATTAGATGATAAGAATGTGAGGGGTAGAGCTGGAATCCTCTTCATCTATGAATCTTCAGGGCTGAGGACAGTGCCTGACACTTAGTAAGTACTCAGCTGATACTTATGAAATTAATTAATCAATGATAAAAGCAATTTCAGGGAAGAACCTTGAAACTAATCTGAAACCTTGGGAACCTGCACTTCCAAATAGAGGCTGTTACTAAAGTAATAAGATTCTAGTCACTCCAGCGATAGCTGTGTTCTCTCCATTGGGCCAAAGACACCCTCGCCCCCCAGGGAAATTTTTCTGCACAGGCAGCTTAAAGGCAGACCCAGAAAAAAAAAATTACGTACCTGCTAATTTACAAACACCTAGATATCTGGAATAGTAATTAACACAGAGCTCACTAATAGGGGGTAATTAATAGTTAAATGTTGGCATTTAACAAAATGATGTTGTCCCCCTTTTCTACCCAAGCAATGATTTTAAGTTGAAGATGCTCAAAATGGCTTGAAATGGGAGGAAATCCTTCCAGACACCATGTGTATTTAAAAGGCAGTGCTACTTGTGGGCATCCTTCATTGCTATCATTAACCACAATGGTAACAGCAAGCATTTACTGAACCCCTGCCAGCTGAGGCAGAGGTGCAGTATTGAAGGCAGGCCCACTTTCACAAAAGTCTTTCATACAAAAACAAATTATGCCTGCAAATTAAATAAATTTAAAGGAAGACAGGTGATTATTCACAATCCAAAAAGACCCTCTGCTATACAAAAGGATCTCCCACAGGGCTCTTTTGAATAGGAAACTCCGAGAAAGCACTTAAAATATCACTGAGTTTATAAGGAATTGATTAAGAACTAATTCTTTTAGAAACTAATATATTGCACAGTAGGGGTGTAGCTCCCTTTAGAATTGCAGCTCCAATTTTTGCCTTGTCAGCAACCTTCACACAGCAACACAGTGCAAAGCAAAGTGTATGGACAGGGTCTGGAACCTGGGCTTGAGTCTGGCCTTTGGCCATGCTGACTGAGCATGGGCAAGCTAGCCTCAGTGTTTTCATCTGAAACTGGGGCCAACAATCTTGGAGCAAGAGACTGAATGTGAAGGGGCCTATGGCATAGGTGGTTGTTCATTTATTAGCTTGCTAGGGCTAGCATAACAAATTACCACAAATTGAATGACTTAAACAACAGAAATTTGTTGTCTCACAGTACTGGAGGTTAGAGATCCCAGATGAAGGTGTTGGTGGGAGTGGTTCCTTTTGAGGGCTATTCCATGTCTCTCCCCTAACTTCTGGTGGCTTGCTGGCGATCGTTGGTTTTCTTGGCTTCTGTTGTGTCACCCCAATCTGTGCCTACATCATCAAATAGACTTGTCCCTGTGTGCACATCCAGTACAACCCCCATCTCAACAATTTACATCTGTAATGCCCCTATTTCAAAGTAAGTTCAGATTCTGGAGTACTGGGGGTTGACACTTGAACATACTAATTTTGGTGGGGGAACCCAATTCACACCGTAACAACTCATTATTGCTCGTAAGTCACTGAAATAACAGATAAACTGTGTTTTTCTGTTAGTTATTTTGCTTTTCTTGGCTAGATGTTGCCAAGTGAAAGGTATTTTTATAGAAACAATAGCAAGCCACAAAGAAGCTCTTGGACACAGAAATTCAATGCAAGAGGGAAATCTGAGCAGAGAGCAGATAGGGTTACAACTTGGGCAGCAAATCCAGTAGCAGTTTCGTTTATTCCTGCCATCCTTTTTGGGAATGGGAGTGTATTCAGTCACATCCTCCTTACCACATTGAGGAGTACGAGGGAGGCCTGGCATTCTTCTTGTCATGACTCACTTTTGCAGGAGGATTTCTCACACACTGGAATAATCCTTCTGTCAGGTAGAGACAGCGCTCTGCCTCCAGAGTTCTGCCAAACCAGCAACAACGAGTCAGTCATTTCTTTCTAAGCATGGGTTTTATTCTTCTCCCCAAAAAGTGAATTAATGCTACTGTCTTACAGATTCTATTACCGTTGAGTTGCTGGAGATTTGCAGGTCAGAGGCTAGAAGAAATACCTTTGGAGGCTTTAAAGTCCGTGACATACTTGTTTTGTGTTCTGGCCCACACAGGGATCCTAGGGTATTTGGGTAGACTGATTGTGGTAATGGCCTCATTTGTTCCCATCTTCCTGCATTTGTGCATTTGATAATGATCTCCCACACTGCCTTTTGGTACATCCAGGTGTCTTGCTTTGGCCAAAGGGAGTAGCTTGAAAAGAACTTGTTCTTTAGGGTTTGTCCTTTTGCTGTTCTTGCAGTCTCTGCCTCCACCACTGCTTGATCAAACTCAAGCTAGCCTGCTGGAGGAAGAGACACCACATGGAACAGAGACATGGAACAGAGCTCCCAGCTGAGCCATTTAGATCAGCCAGCCGGCTCAGCAGCTGATCACAGATGTATGCGGGAACCCAGCTTATATTAGCTGAGCCTGGCCCAGGCTGGCAGAATTGCCCAGCTGAGCCAAGCCTAAATTGCAGATTCTCATATTTGTGAGCTAAAATAATGTTTTTTGTTTGTTTGTTTTTGGTTGTAAGCAACTTGGTTTTTGGGTGGTTTGTTATATAGTAAAAGCTTACTAAACACAGGTATTTCCCCAAAGGTTTTTCTAGAGTCTAGTACCACTGGTGAAATCATGTGTTTTGAGACTTTAGGAAGAGTTTTCTATATAGCTGGGTGAAATTAATAGATAATAGATCCTAGGCTAGAAGGTGGGACACCAATCATGCTCTCTGCCCTTTGGGAGCACAGGCTTTAGAGTCAGCTGACTTCAAATCGTGGCACTATGTCAAGGTGGGGTCACAGGTATAACAAACAACATAAAAATCTGTGACTTAATAAAGATGTATTCCTTTTCCATGTCAAGGTCCACTTATGTATATTTGGTGTCTCATACATGTACGATCAGCTGCAGAATTGGCTGGGGGCTGGTTAATATAAGAAAGCTCAGCTGGGATGTCTTGTCTCTGCTGTATGTGGTATCTCAACCTCCAGAAGACTAGCTTGAGCTTGATCATATATATATATATGCAGAGATTTAGGGACTGTGACAGTTAATTTTGTGTGTCAACTTGACTAGATCACAGGATGCTCACATCTCTGATTAAACATTATTTCTGGTTGTTTCTTTCAGGCTATTTCCTAAAGAGATTAGCATTGGAATCTTTTTACTGTGTAAGAAGATCACTCTGGCTAGGTGCAGTGGCTCATGCCTATAATCCCAACACTTTGGGAGGCAAGGCCAGCTGCTCAATTGAGCTTAGGAGTTCAGGACCAGCATGACAACATGGCAAAACCCTGACTCTACAAAAATACAAAAATTAGCCGGCATGGTGGCATGCACCTGTAGTTCCAGTGACTTGGGAGGCTAGGTGGGATGATCACTTGAGCCTGGGAGGTGGAGGTTGCATTGAGCCATGATTATGCCTCTGCATTCCAGTCTGGGTGACAGAGTGAGACCCTGTCTCAAAAACAAACAAAAAACCCCAGAAGATATCCCTTCCCAATATGGGTGAGCCTCATACAATCCTTCCAGGGCTAGAATAGAACAATAGGTAGAGGAAGGGAGGATTTGATGGCTTCGGCTTGAAGGCTTGAGCTGGGACATAAATATCCTTTTGCCCTCAACTCTGTAGCTCTCAGGTTTTCAAATCTACCCAGAGTAAAATAAGTCGTTATACGAAAACGATACTTGTATACACATGCTCATAGCAGCACAATTCACAATTGTAAAATCGTGGAACTAACTCAAATGCCCATCAATCAACAAGTGGACAAAGAAACTGTGGTGTGTGTGTGTGTGCGTGTGTGTGTGTGTATATATATATATATAATATATCCGTGTATATATTTTATATATATATATATATATATATATGATGGAATAGTACTCAGCCACAAAAAGAAATGAATTAACAGCATTCACAGTGACCTGGATGACATTGGATACTATTATTCTCAGTGAAGTAACTCAGGAATGGAAAGCCAAACATCATACATTCTTACTGACATGTGGGAGCTAAGCGATGAGGATACAAAGGCATAAGAATGATACAATGGACTTTGGGACTTAGGGGAAAGCGTGGGAGGGGAGCGAGGGATAAAAGACGACAAATATGGTGTAGTGTATACTGCTTGGGTGATGGTGCACCAAAATCTCACACATCACCACTAAAGAACTTACTCATGTAACCAAACACCATCTGTACCCCAATAACCTACAGAAAAGTAAAAAATAATTTTTTTTAAAAAAAAGATAGTTCTGTTCAGTTGCCTTCTTGTTCAAATGCATAAGTCCAAATCTGGGTGGATCAATTATTCCCACACACCACTCCTTTTCCAAATGATTACATTTTTATGTTAGTGGCACAGTTATTCTCCCAGTCTCAGTAATCTTCAGCCCTTTCTTTTTTATGTTTTGTAGTTATTTAAGTCTGTCTTTTCCACCTGCCCTGGTTTGGACTCAGGTCAGCTTGCGTCACACTTCCTATAACCCATCTGTGCTCTGCTGCCAAATGGACCTTCCCGAACACCACTTTCATCATGTTATGGCTCCTCTGAGAATCTGCAATGGCTTCCTTCTACTATCACATCACAACTGCCTCCCTTAAGGCCAGAGGAGGCTAGATCCAATGATATGGAAGTTTCCAGCTTCCAACTAAAGATTTTTTTTCTCAGATCTATGTCTAAGCCTGATTGTCCAGGAGAAAACATGTAAGTGGGGCAAAAGAAACACCATTTTCCTCTATACCCGAGGGGGCTGAGCTGACCAATTTAGGGGCCCAATAGATATTTCTTAAATGAGAAAATAACTTTTGGGTAGTGTATGAAAATATAACTTCCTAAAATGACATATTGCTCATATTTATTCATTGATGCCACTTTAGTTACCTGTAGCTACATTAGTAAACCATCCTAAAATTTAGTGGCTAAAAACAATGATCTTATTTTGTATTTCTATGAGTAGATTGGGCTCAGCTGGGCAGTTCTTTTGCTGGTCTTTCTTGGGTTCTTTTAGGCAGGGATAGTTAGAAAGAAGCTTGGCTTGGACAGTGGGGGCTCTTTCTCTCTTCCTGTAGGCTTAGAACCTATCTCTCCCCATGTGGCTTCTCCATGTCATCTTTCAATGTGGTCTTTCCAGAAAGGCAGCCAGACTTATATGGAGGCTCAGGGTCTCCAAAAATGTAAATGTGGAAGCTTCCAGGCTTATAAAGCTTAGACCTCTAATTGGCACCATGTCAGTTCTGCTATATTTTGTTAATTAAAACAAGTCTCAACGAAGCTCAGCTTTAATTAATTCACAATAAAAGTATGAACATGGAGAGGAATGGCTCATTGGGAGCCATCATTGTAGAGGAGCTACTGCCTGTGGCTGTTCATGATTCATGACCTTCCCATATAAAAAATACACTTACCCTTGCAAATCTCATTCCAATATGGCATCAGCTTAAAGTCCAGGATATTGTGCACTAAACTGTGTCCCCGAATGGGGCTTCTGGGATGAAGTTCCTTATGTGCATTTTCTCAGTTGCAAGGACCAATGGAAGAAAATGACAAGTATCTGTATCCCCCTCACTAACAGTTAGTTGAAAATGAGGCAAGAAAATCACAATTGACTCCCTGTTCAAAAAAAGGAGAAAAAAAGGAAAGATGATCAGTCACTGATTCATAGCAATTCTGAAATCCGGCCTGACCCATGTCCCAGTTTTCTGACTTGAGGCAAGGAATATTCTTGATGAAGGCTCACTTTTGTTCTTTAACAGTGGTTCTGCTTAACTCTTGGTCTCACTCTCTGGGATCTGAGCTCTGCCTCTGCGTTGTTCCGCCTTTGTCATAGAAATGGCACACATTTATAGCTGCATATCTGTAATCATGCTTTCTGCCAGAGGGGAAGTTGGGGCCCAAAGCAAGGGAAAATTGTGGTGGCTTACTTCAAACATGCCTCAGTGAGCCCTACCTCCGTGTACTCATGCCCTCCTGTCCCTCCCTCACTTACTGAGTCTGGACTGGCCCTGTGGCCTGCTTTAATGAATGGAAGATGGCAGAAGGAACACAGCCAGCTCAGGGCAAAAGGTTTAAGAAGCCCTGACAGTCCTTGATTCTGTACTGGGATTCCTAAGAATGTAAGAAGTCTGTCTACCCTTCGGGAAAGACCACACAGAGTCCACATGGAGAGGGAGAGGCCTGAGAATACACAAAGAGGGAGAGAAGCCAAGTCATGCCAGCATCTCAGGTGAGCTTCTACAGCTCCTTACTATCTGAGTTTCCATCACCTGGAAAGTACATGTGAGAACCACGTAAGACTACAGAAGAACTTCCCATGGAGCCTAGCCAACCTATGGATCCGTGAGTGATAAGAACATGAATGTCAAGGGCCAGGCGCGGTGGCCTATGCCTGTAAGTAATCCCAGCACTTTGGGAGGCCAAGGCGGGTGGATCACGAGGTCAGGAGATCAGGACCATCCTGGTCAACATGGTGAAACCCCGTCTCTACTAAAAATACAAAACATTAGCTGGGCATGGTGGCGTGTGCCTGTAATCCCAGCTACTCAGGAGGCTGAGGCAGGAGAATTGCCTGAACCCAGGAGTCAGAGGTTGTGGTGAGCCGAGATCGCGCCATTGCACTCCAGCCTGGGTAACAAGAGCAAAACTCCGTCTCAAAAAAAAAAAAAAAGAACATGAATGTCATTTTTAAGCCATTAGATTGGGGTGGTTTTCTTTACAGCAATAGATAACAAAACATATATATTCACTCACTGAAAGTTATTTAACTAATTATCGGTGCTTGATATCCATCTGTGCCTGATATTTTGCTGGGCCAAATAGATGCAGAGCTAAATAAAGCATGGATTCTGAACTCCATCTTGTTTATATGTTGGTTGGTGAAAAGTCTTTGTAAATAGAACTATTTTAATTTTATATTTTAAAGGCAAAATATTTGTGTTCAAAATATACTTGCAGTGAATCCTTTCACAAAAGAAAAAATTACTCTGAGATATATATTTTGCATTTTCTTCAGGTTAGACTTTTTAAGTAGTGGAGTATACCTGAAGTTTTAAAAATGTAATTTAATTCAACAAATATTTTCTGAGTACCTACTATGTACTTCTTTTATATAATTTTAAAATCTATGTACTTGAGTGAAATTGGGTTGAAATTCAGGTACTGTTTTCCATCTGATTTCTATTAGCTCACATGGGATTTGTTGTCCTAAGTTACTTGGGGATTCTGTTTTTGTCTATTAGCATATATTCTTGTTACTATTATGCATCCCCTGGCTGTTTTCTTATTACTTCAGCAAGAATTACATTCAGTTGTTCAGTTTGTAAATGACCTAATTAGCAGCACTATTTTACATTCTCTTTATAATTCTGTCTTCAGTTGAACTCCCTCCCCATCACCTCTCTTCCTCCCTGAGTATTACTCCACATCCTGCTAATGAGTTCACGCTCCACCCTTGGCCCTCCATGAATTGCTGTCCAGGCATTTGCAAACCTTCTTGCCTTAATTATTGGAGAAAAAAATTCTCTTCTTGGTTTTTCCTTGCTAGACTCTAACGGCTTTGAGTTTCCAGTCAACTTATGGCTCATGTGTCTTTGTTTTTTCACAAAAACAGGGACCATAAGGCAGAGAGGAGTCCTGCATATCATATGATTTTACAGATGAGCACACTTTGGACCAGGGAGCCAAGGAACTTGCTCACAGAATCACTGTCACTAAGGGTAGATCCAGGACCAGAACCCAGAAGTCCTGACTTCACTAACACAATGAATGCACTCTGAAACCTTGTTACACTGATGTAAACACACCCACTGATGACTGATTAATCAGCTTTTATTTATAATTATTAATTATTAAGCCTCTTCTCTAAAACTGGGAGAAAATAACAGAGAAAAAGAGAAGTGTGGTACATTCAGAAACTGTAAATTGTGTAGCAGTAGGTCACAATGTTTTTAGGGTTTAGAATTTTGGTGAACACCCTTGCACCTCATAGTAATTTATTCAATAAGTACTTATTGAGTACCCACTATATGCATACATATAAGCATGCATGCACACACAAACCAAACACCAATTTTCCCTAGAAATGTGTGAAACAGTGTATAATATGCTCATAAATACCTTTATGATACATATAATTACAAGTTTCATGCCTGTTGTAATGTACCACAGATTTGTTGCCTCTTTGGGAAAATGGACACTGTGATTCATGGATATTTTCTCTTTCGAATCATTCCCACGTCCCCAGTTCTTAGAATCATCTGATCATTATATTTCATAATAAGAGATCTCAAATTCAAATGTGTTCCTGGGGCATACAATCAGTGTGAATCAGTGAAGCAGGCTGGGTGTTACACAGGTAGAGTAGGGGAGACTATGGCAGTGTTGAGACCACAAATCCTGTTTAAAGGGGGCAGTTGCTATGTCAGGTGATTGTCATCATGTGGAAATTCAAGGCCCAGTATTTCCAGAACTTCTGAATTTTCAAGAGATACTGGAAATCTTCATGTTTTTGCAAAATCTCCAGATGTTTTTAACGTTGATATCAACTAGAAAATGTAAAACCACTGTGTGGGTCAAACTAAACATGTTTACTAGACTTAATTCCTGGGCAGTTTGCCCCACTACCCTTGTGCATGCCTTCCTCATGTCAGAGATAATGGTATCCAGACTCTTTGGCCATGAGATTTTCTCATTTCATAAGAATTCTGTAAGTGAGAGCCCTGGGTTCAGTGGCTCTTACTCACTGACCTCTGTGATGTGGTCAATCACCCAATTATTTGCTTGGTCAGCCTCCACTTGATGTCATGAGAAAATCAAAATCCCTTAGCAGACTAAATGGGAAAACAGTGGCTGCTTTTGAGATGAGCCAAAAGGATTGTACATATATATATATATATATATACATACATACATACACACACATACATATATAGTATTGGCAGTACCATCTGATGAGTGTGTCAGATGCCCATTCTTACATGGATCATGCTAACACATCTATACATGTGTTTCTTCAAACTCCAAAATATTTATTCAACCCAAAAATAAGTGTCTGGTATCAGCTCAAACTGTTCAGTTCAAGGTCCTCAAAAGTCTCTTCATCTTCAAATTAAATGTTCTGTTCTCATTGCTTGTTTATTTCATGTGCTTATTTGTCAGCTACTGAATGAGTAGCTTCTGGGTGTCAGATACAGTTTTAAACGCTAACAATATCACAGGGAGTCACACAGACACAGCCTATTCTCTCATAAAGCTTACACCTACTGAGACAGCCGGGAAGACTGTAGTCAAGTAAAGAAATGAATAAGGTGGTTTCAACTAGTGATCGCTGTTATGAAGAAAATAAAATGGGGAAATGTGATAACATGATTAAGGGAAGGCTTTTCTGCAGAGTTATTAGGGTGGGAACCTGAATAGTGTGAAGTGGACAGCAATGCAAAGGTATGAGGGCAGAGGGTTCTGTCCCCAGTCAGGGAACAGACCTGGGACCAAAGCCTCAAGGCAGAGATGGGTTTGATGTGTTCGAAGATCAAAAAGAAAACTTGTGGGGCTGGACTTCCTAGCTTGACTTCTCTACAATATTTGGCACTGTTTACAACCCTAGTCTTGGCACAGCACTTGCCTGCTTTCTGCTCCTCAAAATCTTCTTTGTTTGGTTCTCTCCAAGGTCCTGAACATAGCTGTGCTTCCTTATGAAACTTATGATTTCAGGTAAATTTTAGATGCATAGAAGGGGCAAGGCTTACTATCATCTTAAAACTTAAGGCTTCTTCTCTCTGGAACCCAGACACATTTTGTAATAGTCCAGAAAGATAATGTCCTGAACTACAGTGATAGTGGAGGTAGAATCATGGTACCTGATAGCCTCTTAGGCACATGTGTGTAAACGTGGATGTGTGTTGTGGGAGTGTGGGGATATATTCAGGGTGGATGATTCTAGAGCATCAAACTTGAATAACTGGGTAGATACTGATGCCACTCATTGAGACTCGGAAAGCAAGAGAAGAAGCAACTTTCATTTAGATGCAGAGCAGGACACACAGTAGAAGGGGAGGCAGAATGGAAAGAGGATTAAAAAGAAGTTCCTGAATCTGAAGCTGGGACTCTAGGAAAGGGCTTTTACTGCCATCTCATATTGGAATTCCAAATAAAGGTTGACATAATGAGAATATGGTTCTATAATGTTATTGGACTCTATTCTTCTGTGTTAGAATCAAAGGATTTTATAGATTGGTTTAGAAACTTACTCAGCAACAAGAGAATTGCTCCTTAAAATCAGAATGCTACAAATGTTAAACATTGAAAAAGTTAAAAATTGAGGCAATTCCCTGAGATATTCAGGCCAGAGTTGTTTTGGTGTCATTTCAATTTTCCTCTATCCAACAAAGTAGATTTTATTATCATTGGTTTTGAGAATTAGAGCACAGGTGGTAGACAGGGTCATCATTATATCCTGGATAGTGTTCATCAATCATTACAGAAAATTTATTAGGTACTTACTACGTGCCAGACGTCATGCTAGGTGTTAGGGATACCAAAGTGTAAGGCACAGGCCTTGCCACAAAATTATGAACAAATCATACCTGTGTTGAACTTTCAAACTAGTGATTTCTTTTCTTAACTGACAGATACTGCTTTTTAAAAATAGTCTGTTAATGTACTAAGAGTGTGTGTGGCAGGAACAGAAAATCAAACACCGCATGTTCTCACTCATAGCTGGGAGTTAAACCATGAGAACACATGGACACAGGGAGGGGAACATCACACTGTCATTGGTTGGGGGCCTGTCACTGATTAGGGGCAAGGGGAGGGAGAGCATTAGGAAAAATGCCTGATGCATGCGGGCCTTAAAACCTTGATGACAGGTTCATGGATGCAGCAAACCACCATGGCTCATGTATACCTATGTAACAAATCTGCATGTTCTGCGCATGTGTCCCAGAATGTAAAGTAAAAAAAAAAAAAAAAAAAAAAGATTGTGTCTGTGGGCTGAGCACAGTACTTTGGGAGGCTGAGGCGGGTTGCTTGAGCCCAGGAGTTTGAGACAAGCCTAGGCAATATGGTGAAATCCCATCTCTATAAACAATACAAAAATTAGCTGGGCATGGTGTTTTTCGCTTGTAGTCCCAGTTACTGGGAGGCTGAGGTGGGAGCATTACTTGAGCCTGGGAGGTGGAGGTTACCCTAGGCCAAGATTATGCCACTGCACTCCAGCCTGGGCAAGAGTGAGACCCTGTCTCAAGCAAAACAATACAAAAAGAGTCTGTGGGACTTGTGTTTACTTTTTGCAAAACAGCCCTACAATTTCAGAGACTATAGGTCATTTTGAAAAGTAAAGAAGTCTAGTAATGTTCAAAACTTGTTTCTGATTTTTTTTTTAAAGAGTTCATTCCACTTGGAAATAGTTTGCTTGGTTGTTACTTATGAATCTTCTCACTTGGAACTCTGATATAGTAGCTTGAGGACTTATGTTCTGGCATTTTGATGGAATGGATTATTTTCTCAACCCTGGACACCAGTTGCTACTTGCAAAAGACAGCAGAGGATTGAATCTCTCCCCTTAAGGCTCCTGGTAGCTCTGTAGAAAATTTGGCCACTGAGATGGCCTAGACTCTGTTACTGCTTTCCCTAATATATGTGTGTGTGTGTGTGTGTGTGTGAGAGAGAGAGAGAGAGAGAGATTGAGAGATTGAGAGAGAATGGGCTTTAATTTCCTTATTCTCAGATGGGGATAGTGTTCTCTGCCTTATTTGTTTCACGGGGTTGCTCTGAAAGTAAAATTATACAAAATAGGAAAATAAATATGACTGTGTCTAGAAAAAATGACTTATGACAATTTAAGATATTATTAATTAGTGATACTAAATCAGTATTACTCTGCATTCCCCTGAGATAGTATAATCTAGTGGTTAAGACTCTGTTTTGGCTCTTACTAACAGTGTGATTGTGGGCAAGTCACTTAATTTCTTTGAGCCTCAGTTTCTTTATCTGTGAAAGAAAAATAACTTTACCTACTTCATACAGTTGCTGTGAGGTGTGACTAACTTATTACCAGTAAAGTGATTACCCTAGTGTCTAGCACATGGAAAGTGTTTGCTTCATCAAGTGTTTGCTTTCCTTATTCCTGCCACGTCCAAGAAGACTTTACAACTCTTTGCAAATGTGTATAGAAATGACCTCCTGTATCCTCTTATGACCCACTGAAAACCAAGACTATTTGCAAAATGGAGACACATCATGGACCCAAGCAACAAAGAGTTGAAAGACCTGAATTTTAATTCTGGTACTTTGGCCAGTTGGCCAGATAATCTTGGACAGACTCTTTGTTTATGGTGGTTAGCATGTCTGCAATATGCAGGTGAGGGAGCTGAGGTCCTGATTCAATCCCCCAGGCTAAAATAAATGCTCAAGTCTCTCCTATCTTTAAAAACCAACCAACCAACCAGCCAACCACCCAGCCAACCAATACTCAGTCGAACATTTCAAGAAAACATTTTCTCTTTTTGGTCATAGTCAAGCTTCTTAAAAGGTCTGTTGGGGGGAAATAGGGGAGGGCCAGCAGGGGGTGGGAAGTTAGGGAGAGACAGCATGGGGAGAAATGCCAGATATAGGTGAAGGGGAGGAAGGCAGCAAATCACACTGCCATGTGTGTACCTATGCAACAATCTTGCATGTACTTCACATGTACCCCAAAACCTAAAATGCAATTTAAAAAAAGTTGTCTGCATCAATCTCATCACTTTTTCACCCATGTTCACTTTTTAGCAAGAAGTATAGCAGTCTACTTTGGCCTCTATTACTTTGTTACACCTAATCTGGTTAAAATCATCTCTTCATTGGCAAAATCAATGGACACCTTTCAAAATTCCTTTTCCTTAACTTTCAGACACAGAAAAGGTGGCAAATGACCTTCATGGAGGATAAATAACATTTTCAAGTTTGACTCCAGACATAGCAATTCTTGATGCTCAAATCAAAATTGCCATTTAAAGGAATTTTATTCTGATGAAAACATCTTATATTCAGATACAAAATGTGAATTATTCAAGTAATCAAGGAAACTAGGTCTACTAAAATATCTTACTGTGACATTAGACACCAAGAGTGAAGTCTGATGACAAGCAAATGATTAGAGCACAAAGCAATCTGTTGCTTTGTTCTTAAATGAAATAGTAATGGTGAAGTAGGCACCTGCTGCCGTTTGTACCTGATGGATCCTAATACATCTAATCATTCTACCTCTGTCCAATCAAAATGCATTTGCCCTGTGTCACATACCATCAAACCCTTCTTTGTTAAGAAGCCTCTACAAAGATCAAAGCAGAATGTAAAAAGTAGTCATTTGCATTTCAACAGACATTTTCAAGTTATAATTTTAGGTGCATAGGTAGGTGAGTATGGGCAATACTTTTGGTTAGGGGTATCTTTTCTAAGCTCCCTGAAATCCCCACCTGGACTAATTTGCCTTTTAATGGGACATTTGGTGAAGCTGCTACCCTGAGCGAGTCATATCAGAGAAGGTTTATCATTCTCAGAAGCTGTCAAGATGATTAAATAGGGCTGTTGTGCAATAGGTTGCAAGCAACAGCAACAATAGAGTAGAACAAACACTGGACTGGGAATCAGGGAACTGGTTCCATGACTCTGGGCAAGCCCCTTCCACTCTCTTAACTTTGGTACTGTCATTAGTAAAATGAGGGGCTGGATTAGATTATTTCTAAGGTCATGTTTAGTCAATGATTCTGAAGTTATTTAAAAAAATTTCCTCTCTCTACTGACTCTGAAGCTCTCCTCCTAATTTCTTTGACCTATTTTTACCTTGCCTGATTTTACCACTACTTTCCAAAATGATTATTTCTTATCTCTTGGCCTTATCACTTACTTTCTAGCTAGTTCACTCAAAGATAAGCCCAGGAAATATGCATCTTACAAACATACTGTCTTTTTTCTTTGGAGATAGTCTATCTGTCTGCTAGGTTCACAGCAGGGCAATTACATGGCAAATTTGAGATGCGTCCAGAATATTCACTCTTACAAGGCAAGACTCTTTAGCCTGAACTCTTGGCCCTTTTCTGAAGTTGTTCACTGATGCTTGTGTGAAATGCCAGTTGGGTGGCCTAGTTTGAAACCAGGTAATTCCACTAGACTACAGGGCCCTATAGGGGGTAGACTACAATCTCCCCATGTCTCTGCTCTGAAAGTGATTTTCTCTAAAGATTTTCTAATTCTGAGGTTGATGAAACCATTTATATATATTTTTTCTTGCTCTGGTTTCTCAAACCCAAGCTTAGAGAGGGTTGGAGCCTGTAGGATGTGGTGACCCACCCATTAAACATGTCAACAAGAATTATACCTTTCTTCATGGGGCTCATTTAGCATTAATATAATGAGCTTTTTAAAAATAAAAAATAAAAACCCTCACAACTAGAAATACTGTGAAATTTCAGAACATCAAGGATAAAGAGAATATACTAAAAACTTTCCCTGTAGGGTTGACAGATAAAATACAGGATGATAGTTTAATTTGAAGTTCATATAAACAATGAATACATTTTTTTTTTAGAATAAGCATGTCCCCAATTTTTCATTGTTTATCTGAAAGGTGATTTTAATCAGATGTTCTGTATTTTTATTTGCTAAACGTGTCTATCCTATTTCCTGGAGTAAAGCTAGATAACCCAAATATAGCATCAGTAACAGTGGATGGTAAAAGTCAATATAAGTGATGCTTTAAAAATTCCAAGACACAATGATTTTTCAACCTAGAATCCCATGCTTATAAGGGAGAAATGAAAACATTTAAAGGCATTCAGGCTGAGCATGGTGGCTCACTCCTGTAATCCTAGCATTTTGGGAGGCCGAGATGGGCAGATCACCTGAGGCTGGGAGTTTGAGACCAGCCTGACCAACATGGAGAAACATCATCTCTACTAAAAGTACAAAAATTAGCCAGGCATGGTGGCACATACCTGTAATCCTGGCTACTAAGGAGGCTGAGGCAGGAGAATTCCTTGAACCCAGGAGGCAAAGTTTGCAGCGTGCCATTGCACTCCAGCATGGCAACAAGAGAGAAACTGTCTAAAAAACAAAAACAAAAACAAAAACAAAACATTCAATGACTCAGAAACATTATTTTTATTATAGATATCTTAGAAAGTTATCCAGCATGTGTTCTAGTAACAGTAGAGGGTTAATCAAAGGAGAAAGACATGGGGTCCATGACAGCGTGACTCAGGTTTAGAAAATCAATCAAGGGGCTACCTAAGATCACAGGTGCTCAGTGGAACTCAGGTAATAGGTAAGCTTCTTTGACTGAAAGTAATAGAAACTCCAACTCAAATTGGAATGAAAACAACAACAAAAAGGCAGGGAGGGCTCTTAGGTTAATTTAATGGTTCAAAGATCAACAAAGATCCAGGCTTTTACTGTCTTTCTCTTCTGCCATCCCTGGCATTGGCTTCTCCAAAGGCTGCTTTTCCTCTTGGTCATAAGATGACTGCCAGAAGCCACATATACACCATGGAATACTATGCAGCCATAAAAACAGATGAGTTTATATCCTTTGCAGGTATGTGGATGAAGCTGGAAACCATCGTTCTCAGCAAACTGACACAAGAACAGAAAACCAAACACCTCACGTTCTCACTCATAAGTGGGTGTTGAATAATGAGAACACATGGACACAGGGAGGGGAACATCACACACTGGGGCCTGTTAGGGGGCGAGGGGGTCTAGGGGAGGAATAGCAGGGGGTGGGGGATTGGGAGGGATAACATTGGGAGAGATACCTAATATAGGTGATGGAGGGATGGATGCAGCAAACCACCATGGCATATGTATACCTATGTAACAATCCTGCATGACGTGCACATGTACCCCAGAACTTAAAGTATAATAATAACAAAAAAGATGACTGCCAGAAGCAACCTAAGCAATGTTTTTTGTTTGTACTTAGTGGGAGAGTACTGACTTCTCCCTCTCAGAAAGTCTCTTCTCACATCCCATTGGCCCAGAGTGGACTATGGCTGCCCATTCCCGGAAGTATCTAGCAAAGGAGATTGAGTAGCTTTGATTCTTCCATTCAGTGACTACTGTGTATGAGGCACTGCTCTAAGCACTGAGGATACGGCAGAAAGTAAAACAGACAAAAATTCCCATTTTATGGAGCTCAGATTTAGGAAAATAGACAACAAACAAAGTAAGTATATAAAATATCTATATGCTATATGGTGATAGGTGCTAGGGAGACAAAGCAGAAGAGAAACTAGGTAGTATCTGGGAGGATGATGGAATTTTAGGGAAGCTGTTCAGGAAAATCCTCACTAAGAATGTAATAGGGAATCACTCACACTCTTTCTATGACATGTACAGGACAAAACATCCAGGTCAAAGCAGAGGGACAGAGAGCCTGGGGACAGAGGTGTCCTGGGGAAAAGGAAGAATATTCGATATAATAGAAAGTTAAAAAATAGTGTTGGAATCAGGAGAAATAAAAATGTGTAGGAAAGAAATTATACTCATAGAATAATACTTGGCTGCTCCATGAATTAACATTTACATAGTCACAGTACTGTAAATGCTGTTATTAGTTTTCATATTTTAGAATGAACTGTTGGAGAAGGTATGAATGATGGAATTATAATTACAAAACCAAATGTAAACATTATCAACTTGAATGCTCTAAGATTGCAGTCCTGAAGATGGGAGGTAGAAGAGCTTAGAGCAAGGCTAGGAGCACCAGTGTTCTCTTTGTACCCACTGGAGTGTTAAGAGAAACTATCTATGTTTGGCAGAATAAGAAAAGATAGTGTATGTTCATTACTTAAACTTTCAAAAGTAAGCCAACAATACGGGAACTAAATATAGTGTTATAACTGTATTGGGAAAGTGGGGCAGAAAGATGGGAGGTGATATAAATGAGTTAAATTTTATAGAAACACATATATACCACAGAACCACAAAATAACTACAGTAGTTCTGTGTGACTATAGAATAAACATGTTGAGTTAGTGGGGTGACTTTGGGAAGGTAAGACCGAAGGTGGGAGTGAAAGGCAAACTATTGTTTTTGTTACTAGTTCTTTGGTAAAACATGACTTTTGAACTACGTGCATTCATTACTTTGACTTAAAGTCTGGTCTCCATTCTAGAATTTTTTCTGTATTCTTAAAATTGACACATGCTTATTATGGAAACGTTTGAATATATAGAAAATTGTCTAGTATTTAAAGGCAATTCTTAAACTATTGATGTGTTTTCCTTCAGTCTTTTAAAATTGATTATATTTATACACATTTGTGATTATATTGAGTTAGAATATATTTTGGTGCATCCAAATTCATGAATCTAAATTGATTAGCCTAGATTCTATACATAATTTTTATCATTTAACATTTCCATCAGGACTGAAAACAAGAGCAAAACAAACATGATATTAAAGTCTTTATGTGAGAGAACAGTAGCAGTAAAATTAGCCAGTTCATCAGGGAAACTAGACCCCAGCAAACGAAGTCAAGTTCATACTGTTACTAAGTGGGAGCTACTAACTACTGGCCAAAATTAAATTACAGATTTGTTTCATATCTGAAAATGATAACATAGACATCTTATATAATGAAGACATGGATTCATATCCTGTCTTCCTCACTGGTCTTAGCTCCCACTCCTCCCACCTTTGCTCAAAGCCCAAGCCACTCCAATCTAGCTATATATCTCCAAACATACCAGGCTTCCTCCTAGTCTGTGCTTCAGCCATGCTGTTTCCTTTGCTTGAAATCCTTTTTCCAAGCTAGTTTTCCTGGAAAAAACGTTATCAAGCCATTAAGTCTCAGCTCAAACTTTCCATCTCCTGTGATGCTTAGCGAACTCCTTCATGGATATTTTGCTGTTTCTTTTCCTTGTATGACCGCTGAACTTGACCCATGCCGTGACTAGGGTATTCACGGTGTGGAGTGAAGAGTATGAGTGTAGAGTCAGACTGTCTGAGCTTGGTTCCCAGCTCCACCTCTAACTGACCATGTGAATTTGGGCAAGCCACTCCACTTTGATCTCAGTTTACTCATCTGTAAAATGACATTAATAATAATACCTAGCTCAATGGTTATGGTAAGAATTAAGATAGTCAATACAGGAAAAGCATTTGGCAGGGTAACTTGCCTATAGTAAGTGCTCAGAAACCTATGCTATTATTTGTTGTAGCTGCTGCTGTAATGATTAGCTTGCATGTACAGCCATTGAGATTAGTGACTGTAACTTTTCATCTTTATGTTCTCTGTCTCACTGTAGAATCTGGCTTTGTGTCCTTGAAAAATTGTGTAAGACTGATTAATGAGCGAATAATTTACAGTGAATTCAGCTGGCTTTGCTTTTATAACTATTATAAGGATGGTAGTTCTAAGAGCAGATCTCAGAGTCATGCAAAAAGCTAACCAGCATTAATTCAATGAAGCAATATTTTTCTAGTTAAAACAAAGAATCACTTCCTGAATACATTTACTGTATTTTCAGCTCTGAGATGGAGCTGAAAACATGGGAAAGACAGGGGAGATCTCTAGTAATGCAAGACCTTGCCTCTGTCCTATATTATTTTTTTAAGTCATAGAGAAGCAGGTATTTATAGTCTATATAGATTCAGAACTAAATGGGATAATGCATTTCAAAGAGATACAAAGAATTCTAAACCACAATACAAATGTGAAGCATCATTAAAGTACTTTTAAATTGTTATGAAATATATCTATTTGGGTTTTCCATGTTATTGCTTTACTACCTTTTCTATAGGATTGTTATTTGTAGGCCAGGGAGATTTCCCTTGAAGCCGAGCTATATTTAACACCTTTGCAGTTAAGTATGACTGACTTGTGACCTCAGTAGTAAGTTCTGACAGTGGTTCTGTTCTGACGACGTGGATCCACCTGTCTGTACCTTATCCCAGAACCAAAGCTCCATTTGCTCCACGATTACAATGAGAAGACACTTCACTCCCCCTGCAAGAGAATCAGGTTCTACTGGCGATTATTTGAGCCTGACTCCAGGCAAGATGCTTCAGTAGTTACTTGGGAGAATAATATTTGTCCTGCTTATCTCCAAAGGCTGCTGGAAGACTCCAGTGAGCCATTTTATAAAGTACAAAGTGATCTACAAACACAAGGGTCTTATTATTATTAAAAACACATCTCATCTTCCACTGGGACATTTAGAAAAGAATGTTGGGTGTAATAAAGAACTAAGCTAAAGGGGGAGAAACACTAAAAAACTAATTACCTAATATCACATAAATACCACAAAGAGAGTGATTACTTGATTAATTAATGATAGGAGCTCTACATTCAAGTCTTTTAGTTATACTAGCATCAATTCTTTTTGCCTATAGGAATGGGGTTTGTTTCTGCCAACGAATAACTATCAAACCACTGAGGCCTAACTGATGTGTGATTAATGTGGGCTCTGTTAATTGTATGGCTGAGTAAAAGCATGAAGCTGTATCCTTGATTTTTCTCCCTTAATTTCCTCCTGTTTTAACTGTTGGTCATAAAATTGTTTCAAATATATCTGCTGAGTCTGAGAGCAAGTTTTGCAACTTGAAAAGTGCCGGAGTCAGTTTGGGCATCTTGTTTGGTAAAACCGACTTGGGGGAACTTTTATGCTATAAGATGAATTGCTATTTGGCTTCTACTGCCAGTCCTGCTGGGTCCCTTCCTGCAGCTGCTCACCGGCACAGCATCTCATCTATTATCATTAAGCACATGTGTGGCATCGATAATGGAAAAGGCTTAATCACTTTCTTTATGATAGCCCATCAGATATGGCTCTATTCAAGCTTATTTTAGATAGCTGGAGATGATGACATCTGTCTTTCTAGTCTTTTTCAGATTCATTTGCCATTTCTGTTAATAGTGCCTTATTTCCTTTTGGGGATGTACCCCACTCTCATCCCTGCTTTTATTTTCTGTGTTTCAAGAAGGACTAATCTCATCTCCCTGGCTCCAGAGCTAGGCTTGGGCAACTAGAATCCCAGTGATTAGTTCCAGGATAGGCATGTGACCTAAGCTTGGTGAACTACAGAGGCAACCCTAGGACTTTAGCGGGAACTTTTAGGAAAGAAAAGCTCTCTTGTTCCTCTTGGGTTTTTAGATTGGTAAAACACTAAATCTAGAGCTTTTGGTCTCTTTGTCACTGCTAAAGAAGAACCCAGCTGAGAATGGAGCCAACAGAGAGAAAAAGAGAGCCAAGAGATGGAGAGAGACAAACTCCTGCTGACATTGCTTGAATACGTGGATTCAGTTGTGCCTGAAGACAAGCCTGGGCCTGTACTTTCTATTATGTGAGCCAGTTTGAATAGGATTTTGTCACTTATGACCAAGAGTACTGATTCAAATGATGATGCTGGTCATGACACTTTTCTGTCTTAGCATGTCATAGATGTACAGAGACTTAAGAAGATTATAATTAGAAAAATAAGGTTTAGGATTTTAGAAATACATGCATATTTAAATATATAATTTTTTCCTCTTGAAAAAGTTTGCTTGGGTCAAATGGACATTTTCCCTTATGATATCAGAGGGGTCAGATTGAAATAATCTGGTAACAGCTCACTGGTAGAATGCACTTTGTACTCACTAGGGAAGACCCTGTGGTTCATTAATTCATTCAATGATTGTGTGCCTGCTTACACTGGGTGGTGAAGATATGGCAGGTTCACAAGACAGCTCAGTTTGCTTCCCCAGTAGAAATTATAATCTAATAGATTTTAGTGAATAAAAAATCCAGGACCCAAAGAGATAAAGGAAATCAGCACATTTTGACAGTAAACCCCCTTACCAATGTGTAGTACCACTTTGGGATAGACTCTACCATTTTCAAGGTGTATTGATGATATGATTAGTTGTAAAAGCATGCTTGATTCCATGCTCTGTGGTGGCCCTAAGCTCTTTTAATTTTCAACCTTGAAAAGGAAAAGTTTTCTTGGAAAGGAAATTGAGGAACCTCAACAGTAAAAAGGATTTAAGGACTGAAAAGACTACCCGTTAATCCTGTTACTCTTTAATAACTGGTTTTCTTTTGGGGCTGCTAAGATCGTTGTAGATTTAGGGTACTTTTACTCCAGCAAGTTATAAACACTTTATGTGTTTGAACCTACTTTATTTTTCCCAGTCTCTGCTGATTGTATCAGAAGCCAGAATAATATTCCCTCAGTTCACGGAGGAAAAAAGCTAAGGCCGAGAAACCTAGAGGACCTGTCTGGGTTGTCACAGCTAGAGGCTGAGACAGATCCTGATCCATCCTGATCCTTATGAGAAGCTATTGTGTCTCAGAGGCTCTACACCCACACCTGGCTGATGCACCTACCCACGCCCTCCCTCCCTTGCATCGCCACTGCCCTAACTCCTGCTGAGGTCTTAGTGTAACTGCGAATTTTACAATTTGCTCTTAGTTGTTCTGCCCAGTGCCACTCCCACTAATCTACTGCATGTTGCTTCCAGAGGAATCTTGCAAAAAGTATGTCACACAGCAAAAAGTATGTCACTTCCCTGCCTAGAAACCTTCATTGTTTATTTTTTGCCTGAAAGCAAAGTTCAAACTCTTTAGCCAGGCAGGCAAGGCCCCACATGACTTGGTCTCCATTTTCCATCATGTGCCTTATTTTCCATGACTCTCTTTCCACTTAGACCCGTTGTTCCAGCCCAACTTACCATTCCTGAAACACATCCTCTACACTCCTGTGCCTTTACTCCCTCTATTCCGCATCTGGAATGGTTGCACTCCTCTCCCCGCGACTCCCACTGCCAACATTTTCACTTATTTAATTCCTACCCCTCTTTGCAGGCCTCAAGAAGAAGCCTCCTCTTTTGTGAAGTTTTCTGAGATTTTCCCTAGCTGGAAGTAATTTCTTTACACTTATATCCTTGTTATGTTTTTGTTCTTGCATTTTTTTTCAAATTCTGTCTGATATTTATTTACATACTGGTCTATCTCTTCTGATGGCATGTAAGCTCAATAAGACAGAGAACCATGTCCGGCTCCTGATGTCCGAGGTATCTGCTGCTTGGATGATGACTGGCTTCTCCCCCAACTTAAAACTGAGGCTAAACATCTTACACTTCCTCTCAGCCCCTGAGCCTTTGCAGAGGCTGTTCTGTTTTGGGGATGTGTGTCCATCCTCCCTGCTTCCTCCACTGTCTAGTTCACAACCCACAGTAAGAAATACATTTTTTTTTTTTTTTTTTTGAGATAGAGTTTCGCTCTTGTTACCCAGGCTGGAGTGCAATGGCGCGATCTCGGCTCACCGCAACCTCCGCCTCCTGGGTTCAGGCAATTCTCCTGCCTCAGCCTCCTGAGTAGCTGGGATTATAAGCACGTGCCACCACGCCCAGCTAATTTTTGCATTTTTAGTTGAAACGGGGTTTCACTATGTTGACCAGGACGGTCTTGATCTCTTGACCTCGTGATCCACCTGCCTCAGCCTCCCAAAGTGCTGGGATTACAGGCGTGAGCCACCGCGCCCGGCCTAGAAATACATTTTATATTGTAATGTCTACAAACTTTCATGAAGCTAACTTTTGCTAATTTTCAGTACATTCAGATCTAGTCCCTATTTTTTCTCTTTGTTCTGTTCTCTTCCACTGTTTTGTAGTCCAATCTGTTACTTCATTGTAAAAGATGTGGTTGTGACACTCTAAACCTAGGTAATTTCCTTGGCCTATTGAGAGGTTGTAAGAACCTCTGGCCTAGTTGGTTCCTACTCATCTTTCAGATCTCTGTTCATATGTTGCATCTATAGGAAAGTCTTCTCTTGACCTCCCAGGATAGACTGAGCCCCTGATGGAGGTTCTCACAGCCCCTCTTCTTCACAGCACTTTAAGCATAGCTTTTTGTGTAATTGTTTTGTTGTCTTTTCTCTCCACTGGATTTCAAGCTTCATGAGGGCATAGTTTCTTTCCTTTTTTCATCATCAAATTCTCAGTGCCCAGCACAGTGCCTGGAACACATCTATACACATTAAAACTTTGCTGAATCCATGAACTGGTGTTTTTAAGTTGGGGAAAGAGGGGCTGACATAATAGATTTGTGCTTTAGATAGATCACCTAGGTTACATAAATTTCATTGTTCAAAGGGCAAAAGTCAAGACTAAGATGAACTAGGCATGGTGGCTCACAGCTATAATCTCAGCACTTTGGGAGGCCAAGGTGGGCAGATCGCTTGAGCTCAGGAGTTTGAGATCAGCCTGGGCAACATGGTGGAACCCTGTCTCTACAAAAATATAAAAAAATTAGCCGGGTGTGGAGGCACGGGTTTGTAGTCCCAGCAACTTGCAGGGCTGAGGTAGGAAGATCGCTTGAGGCCAGGAGGTTGACACTGCAGTGAGCTGAAATCATGCACTGCACTCCAGCCTGGGTGACAGAGCAATACCCTGTCTCAAAAACAAAACACAAAAAGATTAAAATGAGTGAAGTTGGGGGAGGTGTTGAAGGGTAGGAGACTTGGAGGCAGAGAGGCAGGAAGGGAAGTTTAGGGGCCTATACAGTGTGGACTTGAACTAAGGGACATTCACTGCTATTGATGGATTGCGGACAGATCCAAGAAATGTTTTTAAGAACTGAGAGAACATAATCACCTGTTTTGAAGGTAAATCCAATTATTTAGGACCCTTTTCTATCCTAGTTAGGAAGTGGGAAGTTATCCTCCTGGTTTATATGAGTCTCTCCTTGGGTCTCCAAGATGCCCTGTGGCTCTTGAGGTCTCTGGGTTCCCAGGGTGGTGATCTCCCTCCCCTGGGGTTCTGCCTCCCTGGGAGAGTTTGGTAAATGTATAACCAGGGTAGCCCCCATTCAGGTCTTGACAGCCTCTGCTGGATCCACTGCTTTCCTGGTCCCAAGAGCTAATTACAGTTTGGCTTTTTTTTTTTTTTTTTTTTTGCTGTTGCTACTAGTTTAAGCCAATTAAGATGGGAGGCATTTCAAGTAGGATTGTCTCTTCATTGATTATTCTGTACTAAAGCCTTAGTTCTTAATTACAAAGAGTCTACCACTCCTATCTACAGATACAAAGCTTCCTGAAGTGACCTGACCCCATCAGGAGAGGAGAGGCAGGCACCAGCTGCAATCAGTTCAGAGATGCAGCCACAGTATTATGTTCTTCAGCTCCCAACACCAGCCTGGGATGGAGCATGGTTTTGGAAAGCAGCTTTGGGAGCCAAGGCTATATCTATATAGTGTAACTTAGATCTGCCTCTTTAGTATCTTTTTTTTTTTTTTTTTTAATTGTAAGACAGGTCTTGCTCTGTCACCCAGACTGGAGTGCAGTGGTATGGTCACAGCTCACTGCAGCCTTGAACTTCTGGGCTCAAGCAATTCTCCTGCCTCAGCTTCCTGAGTAGCTGAGACTACAGGTGTGTGCTGCCACACCTGGTTAACTTTTCTATTTTTTGTAGAGACAAGGTCTGACAATGTTGCCTAGGCTCTGCCTCTTTAGTAGATTGAGTATATACGTGCTTGTCATGAGGGCACAGTGCCCAGCAGTGGTTCAGACTGTCTCTTCTTGTTCCAGTTTGGTGGTTAAAACGGCCAAAATAATGACTAACACAGCTGAGAAAAATATTTTTGGTGCACGATTACATCAACCACTTGACTGCTGGTCTCTATTAGAGTTGGGAAATATAAATCAAGCAAAAATGGATAGTTCACAAGATGAGAAGATATTTATCAGTGGGTACCTACCTCATGAGGAGTTATCTTCTTTCCCTGGGGCCAGCTGTATACAGCAGGGACACTCTGGCCATATTCCTGCCAGTGTCCTCTCTCCTTGTTCCTTATCTCTGCCTTCCTCAGATGACCTCTTCTTTGCTTCCAGGTTGACTATTTATTGAACTATGTCTTCTTAGATAAACTAGATTTTGCATTTCCTTCTAAGATAAAACTCATTTCATTATGTGCTGTTCATATTTCTAATCTGCTAAGTCCATTTATATTGTCATCTGGCCTTGCCTGGCACTAGGTCTGCTTCTCAGTTCCATGTTGCCATGACTTCTGAGTGGCCACAGAACCAGCCACAGAGCACATTTTCTTCCATTATGGGAACATGATGGAGAGAAGAGGAAGAAAAAGTTAATGAGAGAAAAAATAGCCATCTCTCTACTTATTACACAGGAATAGGCTGTGGTTTTGCACAATATTTGCAGCAAAGAACTATCCATACAAAGAGTAATAATAAATAGCAAATAGCACAATTCTGGGTGTTTATGCATGTTAACTTTTCCAATTCTTGCGACCACTCTGTGAGGTAGGTGCTATTATCATCTCTACTTCCTTATTTTCAGATAACAAAACTGGAAGCAGAGAGAGGTTAAGTAGTGTGCCCAAGTGAACACAACTAGCAATGGCAGAGACTGGATCCCATGGAGCTTGCATAGTAATTATATAGATTTTAAATTTTAGAAGCTTAAAAAATTTCCATTTTTAGCTCGTGTCAAACATGTAGCTGACTTCAATATGTAGCTGGCAATTATTTTCTTTCCAGTATTATTTTATTTCACAACTCCAATGACCCACTCATTCCTGGGGCATCTTTCCACACCTCTCTTTATGTTCAGTTGATTATGTATACTATTTGTGTATATATACAAATATATGCATAGGAGGGAAGTTTTTGTCATTGTTTATTTTACAAAAATTGAATCTCACTGTATACATTATTACATAGTTTATCTTTTCACTCATAACAACACATGGAAATCCCATCAAGGCAGTTGTTTGAGCATGAATTCATGCCTTTTAGTGGCTGCATCATGTTTCATGGTATGAATGTATTATATTAATTCAGTATCACCCCCAGGTGGACAGTCACTATGTTTCTATAACTTTAATTCTAATTATTATTGTGTTAGTGTAAACAATGATGCAATAAACATCTTTGAATTTATATTCTTGTATACTGGGAACTGTATTCCTAAAGAAATCCATTCAATAGTTTTAAAGATATTTACATATTTATACAACCAACATCACAATTAATTTTAGAATATTTGTATAACCTCACAAAGAAACTCCATAGGTACTAAGTCACTTCTTATTTCTTCCTGACTGTCCAGCTCCAGAAGACCGCTAATTTCCTTTCTATTTCTATGGATTTGCCTATTGTGGAAATTTCATATAAATGGAATCATACAATATGTGATCTTCTGTAGCTGGCTTCTTTTACTTAGCATAGTGTTTTCAAGGTTCATCTGTATTATAGCATGTATCAGTATGTCATGCCCTTTTATGGCTGAGTAATAGTTGTATAAATATGCCGTATTTTGTTTATCCATTCATTCTCATTAGTGGGTATTTGACTATTTTCCTTTTTTCCCTGTTTTGCATATTAGTGTCTATGTACATAATGTACATACATTTGTTTAAGTACTTGTTTTCAATTCCCTTGGGTATATATCTAAGAGCAGAATTGCTGGGTCATATGGTAACTGTATGTTTAATTGTTTTAGAAAATACCAGACTGTTTTCCAAAGTGGCTGCAACATTTTGCATTCTCACTAGCAGTGTATGAGGGTTCTGACTTCTCCATATAATCTCTAGCATGCCATTATCTGTCTTTTAATTGTAATTGTAATTTAATTACATATATATTTTTTGAGAGAGTCTTGCTTTGTCACCAGGCTGGAGTGCAGTGGCATGATCTAGGCCCACTGCAACCTCTAACGTTTGCCTTCTGGGTTCAAGCAGTTCTCTCTCCTCAGCCTCCCAAGTAGCTGGAATTGCAGGCATGTGTCACCACAGCCAACTAATTTTTGTATTTTCAGTAGAGACAGGGTTTCACCATGTTGGCCAGGCTGGTCTCAAACTCCTGACCTCAGGTGATCTGCCCGCCTTTGCCTCCCAAAGTGCTGGTAGCCCAGCACCTGTCTTTATTTATAGAGGGTATGAGGTGGTACCACATTGTGGTTTTGATATGCATTTCCTGATGTCCAACTTTGTTGAATTACAAAAGTGTGTTATATGGTTTAAAATTTTATTTTTATTCTGTTTAGATGACCATATGGCTTCTGTCCGTTATTCTGCTGATATGGTGTATTATATTAATTAATTTTTGATTGTTAGCTAACCTTCCAGTCCTGGGATAAATCCCACTTGGTCATGGTGTATAATTTTTTTATATGTTCCTGAATTTGGTCATGTAGTATTTCATTGAGGAGCTCTGCATCTATATTCCTAAATTATATTAGTTTATAGTTTTCTTGTGATGTCTTTGTTTGCTTTTGGTATGAAGGTAATACTGGCTCATATAAAAAGTTGGAAATGTCCCCTTTTTATTATGTGAAAGACTTTATAAAGAAGTAGTGTTAATTTTTTTTTACATGATTGGTAGAATTCACAAATGAAACCACCTGGGCTTTTCTTTGTGGGAAATGTGATTGTTAATACTGAGTGTCAACTTGATTTGATTGGGGGGATACAAAGTATTAATTCTGGGTGTGTCTGTGTGGGTGTTGCCAAAAGGGATTAACATTTGAGTCAGTGGAATGGGGAAGGCAGATCCACCCTTAATCTGATGGGTACAATCTAATCAGCTTTCAGCAAATATAAAGCAGGTGGAAAAATGTGACTAGGAGAGTCAGGCCTAGCCTCCTAGCCTACATCTTTCTCCTGTTCTGGATGCTTCCTGCTCTCAAATATTGAACTTCAAGTTCTTCAGTTTTGGGACTCAGACTGTCTCTCCTTGCTCCTCAGCTTGCAGACAGCCTATTGTAGGATCTTTGATTGTAGAAGATAGTGTAAAATAATAATAAACTCCCCTTTATATGTGTGTCTGTGTGTATGTGTGTGTGAACACACACACATACACACACACACACACACACATGCTATTAGTTCTGTCCCTTTAAGAGAACCCTGTTTAATACAGAAGCTTTAAAAATAAGTAAATCAATATTCTCATTTGTTATAAAGTCTATTCAGATTTTCTTTCTTTTTTTTTTTTTTTTTTTTCAAATTTGCTTGGAAACCGGTGGGGATTTAGATTGCTGAAATTCTATCATTACACTCGCATCTTTTCAAATGTAAACTTCTGGTACTTAAGAGACTTGGCCATCATTTTCTTTCCTTTTCTTTCTTTCTTTTTTTTTAAGAAAAAGAAAGAAGAGGAAGAAAGAGAAAGAGGAAGAGGGAGAGAGGATGGGGGTATTGCTTTATTGCCCGGGCTAGAATGCAATCTAAATATGGGTATGCCTATAATTGTCCTTAATAATGGAGATATGAAAGAAAATGAGGGAAGAGAATAACAAACAAGGAGCCAACCAAGATTTCGTTTAACTTCTAAGTTGATATGATGTGGTACTGATAAGAGTGTATATTTTGTATATTTAAAGTGGAGAGTTCTATAAATGTTAATTACATTTACTTGCTCCAGATCTGAGTTCAAGTCCTGGATATTGTTGTTAATTTTCTGTCTTATTGATCTGTCTAATATTAATGTTGAAGTCTTCCACTATTATTATGTGGGAGTCTAAGTCTCTTTATAAGTCTTGTATGTCTGCGTATTCCTGTATTGGGTGCGTATATATTTAGGATCTTTAGCTCTTCTTGTTGTTGCATTGATCCTTTTATCATTATATAATGTCCTTCTTTGCTTCTTTTGATCTTTGTTGCTTAATTGTAACTTCTGCTTTTTATTTATTTATTTTAGCTCTTTGTTTGGTTGGTAAATCCTTCTCCATCCCTTGTTTTGAGTCTTTGTGTATCCTTGAAGGTGAGATGGGTCTGGATGCAGCATACTGATGGGTTTTAGTTTTTTATTAAAATTGCCTGTCTGTCTTTGGATTGGGGGATTTAGTCAATTTAAATTTAGAATTAATAATAATATATGTGAGTTTAATACTGCCATTTAATATTAGCTGGCTATTTTGCCCATTAGTTGATGTAAATTCTTCATTATATTGATGCTCTTTTTGGTATTTTTTTTAGAAAGGCTGATACTGTTTGTTCCTTTCTATGTGTAGTGGTTCTTTCAGAAGCTCTTGTAAGGCAGGCCTGGTGGTGATGAAATCTCTGAGTGCTTGCTTATTCACAAGAAACTGTATTTTTCCTTCACTTGTGAAGCTTAGTTTGGCTGGATGTGAAATTCTGGGTTGAAAGTTCTTTTCTTTAAGGATGTTGAATATTGGCCTCCACTCTCTTCTGGCTTGTAGGGTTTCTGCTGAGAGATCTGCTGTAAGTCTGATAGGCTTCCCTTTGTGGGTAACCTGACCTTTCTCTCTGGCTGCCCTTAGTATTTTCTCCTTCATTTCAACCCTGCTGAATCTGACTATTATGTGCCTTGGAGTTGCTCTTCTTGAGGAATATCTCTGTGGTGTTCTCTGTATTACCTGGAGTTGAATATTATCCTGCCTTACTAGGTTGGGAAAATTTTCCTGAATAATGTCCTGAAGCGTATTTTCCAGCTTGGATTCATTCTCTTCGTCACATTCAGGTACACCTATCAAGCGTAGATTAGGTCTTTTCACATAGTCCCATGTTTCTCGGAGACTTTGCTCGTTCCTTTTTATCCTTTTTTCTCTAATCTTGTCTTCTTGTTTTATTTCATTGAGTTGGTCTTCGACCTCTGATATCTTTTCTTCTGCTTGATCAATTCGGCTGTTAAAACTTGTGCATACTTCACGTAGTTCTTGTATTGTGTTTTTCAGCTCCATCAATTAACTTATATTCCTCTCTAAATTGTGTATTCTTGTTAACATTTCGTCAAATCTTTTTTCAAAGTTCTTAGTTACTTTAGATTGGGTTAAAACAAGTTCTTTTAATTCACAAAAGTTTCTCATTATCCACATTTTGAAGCCTGCTTCTGTAATTGGAACACACTCGTTCTCCATCAAGCCTTGTTCCGTTGCTGATGAGGAACTGTGATCCCCTGCTGAGGGAGAGGCTTCTGATCTTGGGTATTCTCAGCCTTTTTTGTCTGTTTTCTTCCCTTCGTTATAAATTTATCCATCTGTGGTCTTTGTATTTACCGTCTTTGTAATTGGGTTTCTGAGTGGACATCCAACTTATTGATTCTCAGCGCCAAAATCTGAGCAACCCACTGCACCGATTAAATCAGCGGCGTTAAGATCGATGGTGCTTTTCTGACTCTGCACCAAGAACCGACGCTCCGAGGCGCCGGCAAAACCGCCTCGCCGGTCACAAGAGTCGCGCTGGCGACCCGTGGGGCTCCTCCGCTGGGAATCTCCTGGTACATGAGCAACAAGAATTCATGTGAAGGTGTGGCGTCCTCTCCTTCTTTGCGCTTTCACTGGGAGCTACAATCCCGAGCTGCTAGTGATCAGCCATCTTGGATCTCTCTCCCTATTCAGATTTTCTATTCCTTCTTGAGTTAGTTTCAATTGTTTGAGGTTTTCTAGAAACTTGGCCGTTTCATTTAAGTTACCTAATTTGTTGGCATACAGTTGTTTACAGTATTCTCTTGTAATCCTTTCTATTTCCTTCTGATTTGTAGTAATTTTTCTTCTTTAGTAATTTGAGTCTTCTCTCTTTTTTTCTTGGTCAGGCTATCTAAAAGTTTTTCCAGTTTGTTGATCTTTCCAATGAACCAAATTTTGTTTTAATTGATTTTCTCTATTGTTTTTCTATTCTCTATTAAATTTTGCTCTAATCTTTATTATTTCATTCATTTTGTTTTAGGCTTAGTTTGCTCTTTTTCCAGTGTCTTAAGACGAAAGTTAGGTTATTGATTTGAAAACTTTTTTAAGTAGATGTTCACAGCTATCAATTTCCCTCTGAGCACTACATCCTTGTAAATTTTGGCATGATGTAACTTCATTTTTATTAGCCTCAAAATTATTTTCCAGTTTTCCTTATGATGTCTTCTTGCATATATTTTTTAGAAGAATGTTGTGTAATTTCCACACATGTGAATTTCCTAAATGTTTTGTTATTGATTTCTAATTTTATTTCACTGTGGTTAGCAAAAATACTTGTATGATTTCAGTCTTTTGAAGTTTATTGAGGTTTTTAAAAAGTTTATTTATTTATTTATTTTATTTTTCTGAGACAGAGTTTCCCTCTTGTTGCCCAGGCTGGAGTGCAATGACGTGATCTCAGTTGACTGCAACCTCTGCCTCCCAAGTTCAAGCAATACACCTGCCTCAGCCTCCTGAGTAGCTGGGATTACAGGTATGTGCCAACACACTCGGCTAATTTTTTGTGTTTTTAGTAGAGACAGGGTTTCACTATGTTGGCCAGGCTGGTCTGGAACTCCTGACCTCAAGTGATCCACCTGGCCTTGGCCTCCCAAAGTGCTGGGATTATAGGCATGAGCTACCGTGCCCGGCCCCTATTGAGTCTTGTTTTATGGCCTAGCATGTAATCTATTCTGGAGAATATTCCATGTGCATTTGAGAAAAATATGTATCGTTTTGTTGTGTGGAGTATTCTGTAGATATCTTTTAGATTTGGTTGGTTTATAGTGTTGTTTGGGTCTTCTATACCTTTGCTTAAATTTTTCTGTTTTCTTCTATCCACTACTGACGATTGGATCTTGAAATACCTAACTGTTATTGGTGTGTTATCTGCTTCCCTTAAGTTTTGTCAGTTTTTGCTTCACGTATTTTGGAGCTCTGTTGTTAGGTATATGTATGTTTATATAGTTATATCTTCCTGATAGGTTGATACTTTTCTCATTATAAAATGTATCTCTTTCTCCAATATGATTTTTGTTCTAAATCTGTTTTGCTTGATACAGTATAACCACTCTGGCTCTCTTATGGTTGTTGTTTGTATGATATATCTTCTATCCTTTTTACTTTCAACCTACTTGCAACTTTAAATATAAAGGGTGTCTTTTGTAGAGAATATATAGCCAAATTGTTTTGACAATCTCTGCCTTTTGATGGGATTGTTTAATCCATCATATTTAATCAATTAATTATTGATATACTTAGATTTATATCTGCCATTTTACTTTTTGTTTTCTATATCTCATGATTTGAGCCTATTCCTCCTTTACTGCTTTTTCTTTTTACATTAAGTGAATATTTTCTAGTGTAACATTTAAATTATTTTCATGATTATTTCACTATGTACTTTGAGGGTATTTTAGAGATCGCTCTAGGGCTTATTACCATATACATGTTAATTTGCCAGAATCTACTTGTGATTTATATTATTTAATTTCAGAGAGATATATAAACATTGTTGCTATAGAATTCTGTTCCCTCTTTTCCCTTCTGGTGCTATTAAATATAAATAAGTTACAAACCCTTAAACATATTTTTATAATTATTTATATTACATAATTTAATGTTTTTAGAGAAGCCAAGAGCAGAAAGGGGAGGAAATATATACTTAGAAAGTTTGTTATTTTAACTTTCCTATTTGCTGTTTCAGACTCTGTATTTACTCTTGTAAATTCTAGTTGTCTACTGTTATTTCCTTACTCCAGGATAGCTTTGCTACCATAAGTTGTTCTATTGTTTTGCAATATATTTCTATATGTTTTAGGTCAAGTAGTGTAATTATATACATTTTTCATGCAATTATTTTTTGAATCTGTTAAGAGAAAATGGATAACAAATATGTAATCATATTGACTTTTATAATTACTTAATTACCTTTAGTAGTATTAATTGTTTTCATGTTTAGATTCAAATTAGTATCTGGGGTCACCCACTATTAGCCTGAGACATTCTTTTACTACTTCATGTAAAACGGGTCCACTAGTAACTAATTGTCTCAATTTTTGTTATCTGGAAAGTCTTTATTTTTGTTTTAAACTTCATTTAAGTTTTATATATTTGAGGGGTATAAGTTCAGATTTCTTACATGCATATGCTGAATAGTGGTGAAGTCTGGACTTTTAGTATAACCATTACCTGAATGTTGAACATTTACTGAAAAGGAAATTTTCAACCCTCACACCCCTCCTACCTTCCCATCTTTTGTAGTCCAGTATCTCCACTCTGTATGTCTATGTGTATCAGTTGTTTAGCTTCCACTTATATGAGAATACATGGCATTTGACTTTCTGAGTTATTTCAGTTAGGATAATTGTCTTCAGTTGCATCCATATTGCTGCAAAAGACATGATTTCATTCTTTTTTATGCCTGAGTGGTATTCCATGGTATATATGTAGACACACAATATTTTGTTTATCCAATCCTCCATTGATGGACAATATAATTGATTCTATGTTTTTGCTATTGTGAATAGTTCTGTGATAAACAGACAAGTACAGTTATCTTTTTGATGTAATAATTTCTTTCCTTTGGTTATATATGCAGTAGTGGGATTACTTGATCAAATGGTAGTTCTATTTTTAGTTCTTCAAGAAATCTCCATGCTCTTTTTCCATAAAGGTTGTACTAATTTACATTCCCACCAATAGAGTATAAACATTCCCTTTTCTCTGAATCCTTGTCAACATCTGTGGTTTTTCAGACTTTTTAGTAATAGCCATTCTAATTGGCATAAGATGTTATTTATTTTATTGTGGTTTTAATTTGGTTTTCTTTGATGACTAGTGATGTCGAGCATTTTTTTCATATGCTTGTTTTGGCCATTTGTATATCTTCTTTTGAAAAATGTCTGTTCAAGTCTTTTGCCCAACTTTTAATGAGGTTGTTTGTTTTATCTTCTTGAGCTGTTTGAGTTCCTTATAGATTCTGGATACCAGACCTTTCTCGGATGCAAAGTTTGCAGATATTTTTTCCCATTCTGTAGATTGTCTGTTTACTTTGCTGATTGTTTCTTTTGCCATGTAAAAGTTTTTTTATTTAATTGAGTCCCACTTGTCTATTTTTATTATTGTTGTATTTATTTTGAGGACTTGGTTATAAATTCTTTTCCTAGGCCAATATCCAGAAGAGTTTTTCCTTAGTTTTATTCTAAGATTTTAATAGTTTCAGGTGTTGTGCTTAGATCTTTAATCTATCTTAAGTTAATTTTTGTATATGGTGAGAGGTATGGGTCCAATTCCATTCTGCAGATGGCTATCCAATTTTCCTAGCACCATTTATTGAATAGGGTATCCTTTTCTTAGTGCATATTTTTGTTGACTTTGTTGAATATCAGTTGATTGTAGTTATACAGCTTTATTTCTGGATTCTCTTTTCTCTTCCATTTATCTGGTATATCTGTTTCTTTTTATTTTATTTTTGTGTGTGTATGTGACGGAGTCTCACTCTGTCACCCAGGCTGGAATGCAGTGGTGTGATCTTGGCTCACTGCAACCTCCACCTCCCAGGTTCAAGTGATCCTCTTGCCTCACGCTCCTGAGTAGCTGAGATTACAGGCACGTGCCACCACGCCCAGCTAACTTTTATATTTTTAGTAGAGACCATGTTGGCCAGGTTGCTCTCAAACTCCTGACTGCGTGATCCACTTGCCTTGGGCTCCCAAAGTGCTGGAATATAGGCGTAAGCCACTGTGCCTGGCCTGTGTATCTGTTTTTATACTGGTACCATGTGTTTTGGTTAGAAGAGCCTTGTACTATAGTTTGAAGTCAGGTAATGCGGTATCTCCAGCTTTGTTCTTTTTGCTTAGGATTGCTTTGGTTATTTGGGCCCTTTTTGGTTTTATACAAATTTTAGAATTGTTTTCCTAATTCTGTGAAAAATGATATTGGTAATTTGATAGGGATTGTGTTGAATCTATAGATTGGTTTGGGCAGTATGATAATTTTAACAATATTGATTCTTCCAACTCATGAGCATGGAACTTAAAAAAATTGTTTGGGTCATCTATGATTTCTTTCATCAGTGCATTGTAGTTTTCCTTGTGGAGATCTTTCACCTCCTTGGTTAAATATATTACTAGGTGGTTTTTTTTTTTAGTGGTTATAAATGGGATTGCCTTCTCAGTTTGGTCCTTGGCTAGATTGTTATTGGTATATAGAAATGCTACTGTTTTTGTATGTTAGTTTTGTATCCTGAAACTTTACTGAATGCATTCATTTAATTTTATTTTGTTTTGAGGTTGAGTCTTACTCTGTCACCTAGGCTGGAGTGTACTGGCGCAATCTCAGCTCACTACAACCTCCACCTCCCAGTTCAAGAGATTCTCCTGCCTCGCCCTCCCGAGTAGCTGGGACTACAGGAACATGCTACCACGCTGGGCTAATTTTTGTATTTTCAGTAGAGACGGGGTTTCTCTGTGTTGGCCAGGCTGGTCACGAACTCCTGACCTCAAGAGATCTGCCTGCCTTGGCCTCCCAAAGTGCTGGGATTATAGGCATGAGCCACAATTCCTGGCCCTGGATGCATTTATTAAATCTGAGAATATTTCAATGGAGTCTTTTGGATATAAGACCATATCATCAGTGAACAGGAATCGTTTGGCTTCCTCTATTCCCATTTGGATGTCTTTTTTAAAAATTTTGCATGATTGCTGTGATGAGGACTTTCAGTGTTATGCTGAATAATAGTGCTGAAAGTGCACATCCTTGTCTTGTTCTAGTTCTAAGAGGGAGTGCTTTCAATTTTTCCCCATTAAGTATAATATTGGCTTTGGGATCGCCACATATGGCCTTTATTACATTCAAGGATGTTCTTTCTGTGCCTAGTTGGTTAAGAATTTTTATCATGAAAGGATGCTGATTTTTATCAAGTGCTTTTTCTGCATCTATCAAGATGATCACATGCTTTTTGTCTTTACTTCTGTTTGTGTGATGTATTACATTTGTTGATTTGCATGTGATGAACCATCCTTGCATCCCAGAGATAAATCCCATCTGATCCTGATGTGTTACCTTTTTTACATGCTATTGGATTTGATTCGTAGTATTTTGTTGAGGATTTTTGCATATATGTTCATCAGGCATATTGGTCTGTAATGCTTTTTTTCTTGTCTCTCTGTCTAGTTTTGATAACAGGGTGATACTGGCCTCATAGAATGAGTTAGGGAGAATTCCCTAACTTTGTAGTTTGATGAAATTCTTTTGTGTTGCCATTTGATTCCTCTCTTTCACCTTTGTGTAATTGTTTTATACAAACATGATTTTAAACTTCTGTGTTTTTGGGCTGGTGAACATCAAGTTTTTTTCTTCACGTTTAAGACTCCTTTCAACATTTCCTGTAGGTCTAATCTAGTGGTGACAAATTCCCTCAGCCTTTGCTTCTCTGTGAATGATTTATGTCTTCTTTGATTTATAAAACTTATTCTGACAGGATAAAAAATTCTTAGCTGACAGTTTTTTTCCCCCCAGCACTTTAAAAATGACATTCCATTCTCTTCTGGCCCATAAGGTTTCTGCTGAAAAGTGCACTGTTAGTCTCATGAAGTTTCCTTTATAGATGACAAGATGCTATTCTCTTGCTAATTTTAAAATTCTTTCTTCACTTTAGACATTCTGAATATAATATGCTGTGGTGAAATCCTTTTTGCAATGTATTTTCCTGGGGGTCACTGGGCCTCTTATATCTAGATGTTTACTTTGATAGACTTGGAAAACTTTTATCAATTATTTTATTAAATTTTTTTCTAAACTTCTTGCTCTCTCTTTCCCCTTGGAAATATTCATGATTTGTAAGTTTAGTTGCTTTGTGTAGTCCCAGATGTCTCAAAAGCTTTGTTTATTCTTTTTTATTCTTATTTTTGTGTGTGAAGATTATTTTGAAAGACCAGTCTTTAAGTTCTGAGCTTCTTTATGCTGCTTGTTCTAGTCTATTATGGAAGCATTCAAATGTATTTTGTATTTCCTTCACTTAATTTTTTAATTTCTGAATTTCTTTTATTTTTGAAGTTATCTTCTTGACAAATTTCTCATTCATATTCTGAATTGTTTTTCACATTTCTTTATATTGGTTTTCAGATTTCTTTTGCTTCTCATCGGGCTTCTTTAAAATCAATATTTTGAATTCTCTTTCTGGCATTTTAAGGAATACTTTTTGATTGGCATCTGTTGCTGGTCAATTGTTTTGGTCCTTTGGTGATATATTTCCCTGCTTTTTCATGTTTCCTGTGTCCTTCCATTGATATCTGTGCATCTGGTGTAGCAGTCACTTGTTCCAATTTTTGGATTTTTTTAGGGAGTTCTTTTTGTTTTAATTTTATTTTAGGTTCAGGGGTACATGTGCAGGTTTGTTATATAGGTAAACTATGTATCATGGGGATTTGGCATACAGATTGTTTTATCACCCACGTAATAAGCATAGTACCTGATAGTTAATTTTTCAGTCCCCTTCTCTTCCCACCTTCTGCCCTCAAGTGGCTCTGGTATCTATTGTTTCCTTCTTTGTGTTCATATACACTCAATGTTTAAATCCACTTATAAGTGAGAACATGTGGTATCTTGTTTTTTTGTTCCTGTCTCAGCTTACTTAGTTTACTTAGGATAATGCAGCTCCATCTATGATACTGCAAAGGATCATGATCTCATTCTATTTTATGGCTGCATAGTATTCCATGGTGTGTATGTATGGCATTTCTTTATCCAGTGTACTGTTGATAGGCATCTAGGTTTATTTCATGTTTTTGCTATTGTGAATAGTGCTGTGATGAACATACACATGCATGGGTCTTTATAGTAGAATAATTTGTATTCCTTTGGGTATATACCTATTAATGTAATTGCTGGATTGAATGGCAATTCTGCTTTGAGTTCTTTGAGAAATCATGAACTGCTTTTCACAGTAGTTAAATTAATTTACATATACACCTGCAGTATGTAAGTGTTCCTTTTGCTTTACAACCTCTCTAGTATTTGTTATTTTTTTTAATTTTTAATAATAGCCATTATGAGATGGTATCTCATAGTGGTTTTGATTTGCATTTCTCTAATGATTAGTGATATTGAGCATTTTTTCATATACTTCATGGCCATATGCATGTCTTTTTTTGAAAAGTGTCTGTTCACATACTTTGTCCATTTTTTTAACAGGTTGTTTGTTTTCTTGTAAATTTGTTTAAGTTCCTTATAGATTCTGGATATTAGACCTTTGTTAGAATATAATTTGCAAATGTTTTCCCCCATTCTGTAGGATGTCTGCTTACTATATTAATGGTTTATTTCACTGTGCATAAGCTATTTAGTTTAATTAGGTCCAATTTTCCAATTTTTGTTTTTGTTTCAATTGTTTTTGGAGTCTTTCTTATAAAATCTTTGCCAGGACCAATGTCCAGGATGGTATTTCCTAGGTTGTTTCCAGGATTTTTATCATTTTAGGTTTTACATTTAAGTTTTTTAATGTAAAAGTTAGTTTTTACATTTAGGTTTTACATTTTAAGTTGATTTTTGTGTATGGTGTAAGAAAGAAGTCCAGTCTCAATTTTATGCATATCACTAACCAGTTATCCCAGGACCACTTATTGAATAGGAAGTCCTTTCCCCATTGCTTGTTTTTGTCAACTTTGTTGAAGATCAGATGGTTGTAGGTGTGAGACCTTATTTCTGGGCTCTCTACTCTGTTCTATGTCTGTTTTTGTATCAGTACCATGCTGTTTGGGGTACTCTAGCTCTGTTATATACTTTAAACTTGGATAATGTGATGCCTCCAGCTTTGTTCTTTTTGCTTAGGATTGCCTTGGCTATTCAGGCTCTTTTTTGGTTCCATATGAATTTCAAAATAGTATTTTCTAATTCTGTGAAGAATGTCATTGGTAGTTTGATAAGAATAGAATCGTTGGATGAGGAGATATGTACCCCATTCTTCATGCTATGATTATTTCACATTGCATGCCTGTATCAAAATATCTCATGTACCCAATTAATATATACACCTACTCTGTATGCACAAAAATTAAATTTAAAAAATTAAAAAGATAGGAATAGCATTAAATCTGTGAATTGTTTTGGGCAGTATGGCCATTTTAATGACATTAATTATTCTTATTCATAAGGAGGGAATATTTTTCAATTTGTTAATGTCATCTCTGATTTCTTTGAGCAGTGTTTTGTAATTCTCCTTGTAGAGATCTATCACTTCTCTGGTTAGCTGTATTCCTGGGTATTTAACTCTTTTTTCTGGCTATTGTTAATGGAATTGCATTCTTGATTTGGTTCATAGCTTGGATGTTGTTGGTGTATAGGAATGCCAGTGATTTTTATACATTGACTTTGTATCCTCAGACTTTGCTGACGTGGTTTATCAGAACAAAGGTCTTTTGGACAGACACTATGGGGTTTCCTCATATAGAATCTCATCATCTGCAAACATACTTTGATTTCATATTTGGATGCCTTTTATTTCTTGCTCTTTCCAGGTTGCTCTGCTTAGGACTTCCAGTACTATGTTGACTGGGAGTGCTGAGAGAGGGCATGCTTGTCCTGGTCTGATTGTCAAGGAGACTGCTTCCAGCATTTGTCTATTTAGTGTAATGTTGGTTGTGTGTGTGTGGTTTTTTTGTTTTTGTTTTTTTTTCATATGGCCGTTATTATTTTGAAGTACATTCCTTCAATGCCTAGTTAGTTGAGTTTGTTTGTTTGTTTGTTTGTTTTTTAACATGAAAGAGTGTTGAATTTTATTTAAAGCCTTTTCTACATCTGTTGAGATAATCATGTGGTTTTTGGTTTTGGTTCTGTTTATGTGGGGAATCACATTTATTGATTCATGTATGTTGAACCAACCTTGTATCCTGGGGATAAAGCCTATTTGATCATGGTGGATTAGCTTTCTCATGTGCTTCTGGATTTTGTTTCCTGGTATTTTATTGTGCATTTTTGCATCTATGTTCATTAAAGATATTGGCCTGAAATTTTCTTTTCTTATTGTGCCTGTGCCAGGTTTGGTATCAGATAATTCTGACCTCATAGAGTGAGTCAGGGAGAAGTTCCTCCTCCTCAAATTTTTGGAATAGTTTCAGTAGGAATAATATCAGTTCTTTATACAATTGGTAGAATTCAGCTGTAAATCTATATTGTTCTGGGCTTTTTCTGGTTGGTAGGATTTTTATTGCTAATTAAATTTTGGAACTCATTATTGGTCTGTTCAGGGATTCAGTTTCTTCTTGGTTCAATCTTGGGATGTTGTATCCAGGCATTTATCCATTTCTTCTAGATTTTCTAGCTTGTGTGTATAGAAATGTTCATAGAAGTCTCTGAGGTTTTTTTGGTATATATGTGGTGTCAGTGGTAATATCCTTTTTGTAATTTCTGATTGTCTTTATTTGCATCTTCTTTCTTTCTTTATTATTCTAGCTAGTGATCTGTTTTATTCATTCTTTCAGAAAAGAAAAACTCATGGATTTATTGATCTTTTTATTTTTTTTTTTGTTGTTGTTGTTTTACATCTCAATTTCATTCAGTTCAGCTCTGATTTTTGGTTATTTCTTGTTTTCTGCTAGCCTTGGGATAGATTTGCTTTTGTTTATCTAGTTCTTCTAGTTGTGATGTTAGGTTCTTAATTTGAAATCTTTCTAACTTTTTGAAGTAGGTTTTTAGTGTTGTAAGCTTCCCTTTTAACACTGTTTATGTCCCAGAGATTCTGGTATGTTGTATCTTTGTTCTCATTAGTATCAAATAATTTCTTGATTTCTGCCTTAATTTCACTATTTGCTCTCAAATCATTCAGAATCACATGTTTAATTTCCATGCAATTGTACAGTTCTGTGCAATTTTCTTAGTAATAATTTCTATTTTTATTGTGCAGTGGTCCAAGAATGTGATTGGTATGATTTTGGTTTTTCTGAATTTGCTGAAAATTGTTTTATGGCCAATTGTTGATTTTAGAGTATGTGCCACATGCAGATGAGGAGAATGTATAGTCTGTTGTTTTGGGGTGGAAAACTCTATAGGTGTCTATTAGGTCCATCTGGTCAAGTGTTGAGTTCAGGTCCTGAATATCTTCATTAGTTTTCTCCCTCAATGATTTGTCTAATATTGTCACTAGGGTGTTGAATCCTCCTGCTATTACTGTGTGGTTATCTATGTCTCTTTGCAGGTCTCTAAGAATTTGCTTTATGAATCTGGGTACTCCTGTGTTGGGTGTGTCTGTACTTAGAATAGTTAGGTCTTCTTGTTGAATTGAGTCCTTTACTATTGTGTAATGCCGTTCTTTGTCTTTTTTGATCTTTGTTGGCTTAAAATCTGTTTTGTCTGAAATTAAGATAGCAAACCCTACTTTTTTTCTATTTTCAATTTATTTGGTATATTTTCCTCCATTCCTTTAATTTCAGTCTACTGGTGTCATTGTATGTGAGGTAGGTCTCTTGAAGACAGCATACAAAGAAAGGCAGGTTACCACCCTCTTTTATCTAGCTGCTTTAAAAATTTTTTTTTCATTCCTACCTTGGATAATCTGGTGAGTATGTGTCTTGGAGAGGGTCTTCTTGTATATAGTATTTTATAGGTGTTCTCTTTATTTCTTGAGTTTCAATGTTGACCTCTCTAGCAAAGTTAGAAAATTTTTCATAGACAATGTCCTAAAATATGTTTTCCAAGTTGCTTGCTTTCTCTCCCTCTCTTTCAGGGATGCCAGTGAGTCGTAGATTTGGTCTCTTTACATAATCCCATATTCTCAAAGGTTTTGTTCATTTTTTAATTTTTTTTTTCTGGCTATTACAGATAATGGGTCTTTGAGCTCTGAGATTCTTTCCTCAGCTTGGTCTATTCTGCTGTTGATATTTTCGATTGCATTCTATAATTTTTAAAGCAAGTTTTTCTTTCTTTTTCTTTTAAAATTTTTAACTTTTAAGTTCAGAGGTACATGTGCAGGATGTGCAGGTGTTACATAGGTAAATGTGTGCCATACTGGTTTGCTGCACAGATTATGCCATCACCCAGATATTAAGCCCAACATCTATAAGCTATTCTTCCTGATCCTCTCTTTCCTCCCACCTCCCACCCTCTGATAGGCCCCAGTGTGTATTGTTCTCCCTCATGTGTCCATGTGTTTTCATCATTTAGCTCCCACTTGTAAGTGAGAACATACGGTATTTGGTTTTTTGTTCCTGCATTAGTTTGCTAAGGTAAATGGTCTCCAGCTCCATCCATGTCTCTGCAAAGGCCATTATGTCATTCCTTTTTATGGCTGCACAGTATTCCATGGTGTATAAGTAACATATTTTCCTTATTCAATCTATCATTGATGGGCCTTTAGGTTGATTCTATGTCTTTTCTGTTGTGAATAGTGCTGCAACAAACATATAGATGCATGTGTCTTTATAATGGAATGATTTATATTCCTTTGTGTATATACCTAGTAATGAAATTGCTGGGTTGAATGGTATTTCTGCCTCTAGGGCACCATACTGGAATCACCACACTGTCTTCCACAGTGGTTGAACTACATTATGCTCTCACCAACAGTGTAAAAGTGTTTATTTTTCTTCACAACCTCACCAGCATCTGTTGGGTTTTTTTTTTTGCGTTTTAATAATAGTCATTCTGACTGGTATGAGATGGTATCTCACTGTAGTTTTGATTTGCATTTCTCTAATGATCAGTGCTGCTGAGAGTTTTTTTGTTTCATAGTTTGGCCTCTTATATGTCTTCTTTTGAAGCATCTGTTCATATCCTTTGCCCACTTTTTAATGGGGTTGTTAATGGGGTTGTTTGTTTTCTTGTAAATTTGTTTAAGTTCTATATAGATGCTAGGTATTAGATATTTGTCAGATGGATAGATTGTAAATTTTTTTCCCCATTCTGCAGGTTTCTGTTTACTCTGTTGATAGTTCCTTTTGCTTTGCATAAGCTCTTAAGTTTAATAAGATCCAGTCTGTCAATATTTGGTTTTGTTGCAAAGGCTTTGGGCTTCATTGTCATGAAATCTTTGCCTGTGCTTATGTCCTGAACGGTATTGCCTAGGTTTTCTTCAAGGTTTTTTATAGTTTTGGGTTTTACATTTAAGTCTTTAATCCACCTTGAGTTGATTTTTGTATATGGTGTAAAGAAGGGATCTGGTTTTAATTTTTTGCATATGGCTAGCCAGTTCTCCCAACATCATTTATTAAATAGAGAATCCTTTTCCCATTGCTTGTTTTTGTAAGGTTTGTCAAAGATCAGATGGTTGTAGGTGTGTGGTCCTATTTCTGGGTTCTCTATTTTGTTCCATTGGTCTACGTTATTATTTTTATCCCAGTACTATGCTGTTTTGGTTACTGTATTCCTATAGCATAGTTTGAAATCAGGTAGTATGATGCCTCCAGCTTTATTCTTTTTGCTTAGGATTGCTTTGACTATTTGGGCTCTTTTTTTGGTTCCATTTAACTTTAAAGCAGTTTCTTCTAATTCTGTGAAGAATGTCAATGGTAGTTTGATAGGAATAAAATTGAATCTGTAAATTGCTTTGGGCAATATGGCCATTTTCATAACATTTAATCTTCCTATCCATGAGCATGGAATGTTTTTCCATTTGTTTGTATTATCTCTGATTTCTTTGAGCAGTGGTTTGCAGTTTTCCTTGAAGAGATCCTTCACTTCCCTTGTTAGTTGTATTTCTAGGTATTTTTATTCTTTTTGTGGCCATTGTGAATGGGATTGACTTTCTGATTTTGCTCTCAGCTTGCCTGTTGTTAGTATAGAGGAATGCTGTTTTGTATCCTGAGACATTACTGAAGTTGCTTATCAGCTTAAGAAGCTTTTGAGCTGAGATGATGGGGTTTCCTAGATATATAATCATGTCATTTGCAAAGAAAGATTGTTTGACTTTCTCTTTTCCTATTTGAATACCCTTTATTTCTTTCTCTTGCCTGATTTCCCTGGCCAGAACTTCAAATAGTATGTTGAATAGGGGTGGTGAGAGAAGTCAACCTTATCTTGTGTCAGTTTTTAAGGGGAATGATTCCAGCTTTTGTCCATTCAGTATGATATTGACTGTGGATTTGTCACATATATATCTTACTATTTTTAGGTAAGTCCCTTCAATACGTAGTTTATTGAGAGTTTTTAACATAAAGAGATGTTGAATGTATCAAAGGCCTTTTCTGCATCTATTGAGATAGGCAGTTTTTGTCTTTAGTTCTGTTTATGTGATGGATTACATTTATTCATTTGTGTATGTTGGATTAGTCTTGCATCCTGGGGATGAAGCCTACTTGATCATGGAGGATAAGCTTTTGATGTGCTGCTGAATTTGGCTTGCCAGTATTTTGTTAAAGGTTGTTGTATTGATGTTTAGCAAGGATGTTGGCCTGAAGTTTTTGTTGTTGTTGTATGTCTGCCAGGTTTTGGTATCAGAATGATGCTGGCCTCATAGAATGAATAAGGGAGGATTCCTTCATTTTCAATTTTTTGGAATAGTTCCAGTAGAAATGGTACCAGCTCTTCTTTGTACCTCTGGTAGAATTCAGCTGTGAATCTATCTGGTCCTGGGCTTTTTTGGGTTGATAGGCTATTTATTACTAGCTCGATTTCAGAACTCCTTATTGGTCTATTCAGAGATTCATTGTCTTCCTGGTTCAGCATTGGGAGGGTGGATGTGCCCAGGGATTTATCCATTTCTTCTAGATTTCCTAGTTTATGTACATACAGGTGTTTGTAGTATTCTCTGATGATTGTTTGTATTTCTGTGGGATCAGTGGTAATATTCCCCTTATGATTCTGATTGCATTTATTTGAATTTTCTCTCTTTTCTTCTTTGTTAGTCTAGCTAGCAGTCTATTTTATTATTTTATTATTTTTTTTTTTCAAAAAAACGCTCCTAAATTCACTGATTTTTGAAGGGGTTTTTGTGTCTCTCTCTCTTTAGTTCAGCTCTAATCTTGGTTATTTCTTGTCTTCTCTTAGCTTTGGTGTTTGTTTGCTCTTGGTTCTCTAGTTCACTTTGTTGCAATGTTAGGTTGTTAACTAAAGATCTTTCTAGCTTTTTGATGTGGGCATTTAGTGCTATAAATTTCTCTCTTAACACTGCTTTAGCTGCATCCCAGAGATTCTGGCATGTTGTATCTTTGTTCTCATTAGTTTCAAAGAACTTCTTGATTTCTGACTTAATTTCATTATTTACCTAAAAGCCATTCAAAATCAGATTGCTCAATTATTATGTAATTTTATGATTTTGAGTGAATCTTGAGTTATAATTTGATTGTGCTATGGTCCAGGAGACTATTATGATTTCAGTTCTTTTGCATTTTCTGAGCATTTTATTTTGAATTATGTGAAGTGCCGTGTGGTGATGAAAAACAAATGTATATTCTGTTATTTTTGGTTGGAGAGTTCTGTAGATATCTATCAGGTCCACTTGATCCAGAGTGAGTACAGGTGCCAGATATCTTTGTTAATTTTCTGTCTTGATGATCTGTCTGATATTGTCAGAAGGGTGTTGAAATCTCCCACTATTATTGTATGGGAGACTATTTCTCTTTAAAAGTCTCTAAGAACTTGCTTTATGAATCTGGGTGCTCCTGTACTGGGTACATATATATTTAGTATATAGCTAGCTCTTCTTGTTGAATTGAACCCTTTACCATTATATAGTGCCCTTCTTTGTCTATTTTTTATCTTTGTTGTTTTAAAATCTGTTTTGTCAGAAATTAGAATTACAACCCCCACTTTTTTCTGTTTTCTAGTTGCTTTGTAAAATTTCCTCCATCCCTTTATTTTAAACTTTGTGTATCTTTGCATGTGAGGCAGATCTCTTGAAGACAGGATGCTTGATGGGTCTTGGTTCTTTATCCAGCTTGCAATTCTGTGTCTTTTAATCAGGGGATTTAGCCCATTCACATTTAAGGTTAGTATTGTTATGTATGGATTTGATCCTGTCATCATGATGCTAGCTGGTTCTTTTGGAGACTTGTTTATATAGTTGCTTCATAGTGTCACTGGTCTGTGTACTTCAGTGTATTTTTGTAGTGGCTGGTAACAATTTTTCCTTTCCATATTAGAGCTTCCTTCAGGGTCTCTTGTAAGGCAGGTCTAGTGGTAAAAAATTCCCTCTGTATTTGCCTGTCTGAAAAGGATATTTCTCCTTTGCCTACAAAGTTTAGCTTGGCTGGATATGAAATTCTGGGCTGGAAATTCTTTCTTTAAGAATGTTGAATATTGGTCCCTAATCTCTTCTAGGTTGTAGGGTTTCTGCTGAGAGAGCCACTGTAAGCTGGTGGGCTTCTGTTTGTAGGTGACCTGACCTTTCTCTCTGGCTGCCCTTAACACTTTTTTCCTTCATTTTTACCTTGGAGAATCTGATGATTATGTGTCTTAGGCATAGTCTTCTCATGGAGTATCTTACTGGGGTTCTCGGCATTTCCTGAATTTGAATGTCAGCCTGTTGAATGTTGGAGAAGTTCTGCTGGTTGACATCCTAAAATATGTTTTCCAATTTGGTTCCATTCTTTCCATCTGTTTCAGGTACTCCAATCATTTGTAGATTCAGTCTCTTTACATAATCCCATATTTCTCAGAGGTTTTGTTCATTTCTTTTCACTCGATTTTCCTCTATTCTTGTCTGCCTTTCTTATTTCAAAAAGACAGTCTTCAAGCTCTGAGGTTCTTTTCTCCATTTGGTCTATTCTGCTATTAATACTTGTGATTCCATTGAGAAGTTCTTGTAGTGTGTTTTTCAGCTCTATCAGGTTGGTTATGTTCCACTGTATACTGGCTATTCTGGTTGTCCTCTCTTGCATTGTTTTATCATGATTCTTATCTTCTTTGCATTGGGTTACAGTGTACTTTTCCAGCTCAGCTAAGTTTGTTTCTATCCACATTCTGAATCAAATACTGTTGTCGTTTCAGCCATCTCAGCCTCAGTCTAGTTCTGAACCCTTGCAGGAGAGGTGTTGCAGTCATTTGGAGGAAAGGGAGTTTTCAGCATTTTTGTGCTGATTCTTTCTCATCTTTGTGAGTTCATCTACCTCTGATTTTTGAGGTTGCTTACCAGTGGATGGGGTTTTTGTGTTTGTTGTTTGTTTTTCTTTTAGCAAGCTGGCCATTCTTTTGTAGGGCTGCTGCAGTTTGCTCGGGGGGGGGGCACTCTATAATCTAGTCACCTCAGTTTTTCTAGTAGCTGGAGATATCACCAGTGAAGGCTACGAAACAGCAAAGATGGAAGCCTGTCCCTTGCTCTGGAAGCTCTGTGCCAGGGGGTACTGACTTGTTGCCAGCCCAAACACAGCTGTGGTAGGTAGCTGGAGACCCCAACTGGGGTCTCACCCAGGCAGCAGAAATAGGATCAGGAAGCCACTTAAGGACCAGTCTGGCTGTGTTTGGTACAGCAGTAGTGCTGTGTTGTGGATCCCTTTGATCCTCAATCAGTTTGGGCTCTCCAAGGCCCACAGGCTGAACCAGCTGAGATGCCCCAAATAGCAAAGGTGGTGGCCTTCCCCACAGGCACTCCATCCCAGGAAGAAATTAGAATGTTATTAGCTATGGAATATGGGTGAGGTTGGCTGGAGGCTCTTTAAAGAGATGTAGACTCCCACATAATAATAGTGGGAGATTTCAACACCCTTCTGACAATATTAGACAGATCATTGATACAGAAAATTAACAAAGATATCTAGGACCTGAATTCAGCTCTGGATCAAGTGGATCTGATAGATATCTATAGAACTCTCCTTCCAAAATCAAAAAAATATACATTCTTCTCATCACCACATGGTACTTTAAATCTGATCACATAATTGAAAGTAAAGCACTTCTCGGCAAGTGCAAAAGAACTGAAATCATAACAAACAGTGTCTCAGACCATAGCACAATCAAATTAGAATGCAAGATCCAGGTGTCATTTAAAGAATCAGCCTGGCCACATCTTGACAAAACAGCCATGTCTTGCTGGGGAACCATTTCTGTCCTTGTTGGTTTGGACTTTCCAAAGCCCACAGGCTGGAATTGCTGAGTTGTCCCAACAACCAAGGTAGTGGCCCACTCCTCCCACTCCACACTCTTTCCTAGGGAGAGATCAGAGCTCTATCCATAGAATATGGGAGAGACATGTTTCCTTGCATTTTAATGTATCTTGTGTTCCTGCACTGATGTCTTTCTATCCAAATGTTTATTGAATGCCAGTCACTGGAAACCAAAACAGATAGCCCTTTTATTCATAGAACTTACAGTCTAGTGGGAGAAAACAGATATGAAACAAACAACCACACAACTAAATATGTATTTGCAAATTGGCACAATACTATACATAATAAGTAATCATGGCAGGGATATAATTTGGATTGGGAATATATGAAAAGGCCTCTTTGAGGAAGTGACATGCAAGCTGAAGATCTTGAGGATAGAAAGGTAGTTCTCAGACAAAGCCATCTTATGGCCAGAGTTCTATGGTATCTTGTAGTTCTCAGCCATGGGTTGGTATTTAAGTGTGAGTGTGAAAAGGCATTTTTTTTTTTGTCTTTGTCACAATGATTCAGAAAGTACTAGAGGGCTAGAAGCAGTGTCTTATGCCTGTAGTCCCAGCACTTTGGGAGGCAAAGGTGGGAGGATTGCTTGATTCCAGGAGTTCAAGACCAGTCTGGGCAACATAAAACTCTGTTTTTTCACAAATAATTTAAAAAAAAATTAGCCAGGCATGGTAGTAGGTATCTGTAGTCCCAGCTATGTGGGAGGCTGAAGCAAGAGGCTCTCAAGCCCTGGAGATTGAGCTTGCAATGAGCCATGTTCATGCTCCTGCACTGCAGCCTGAGTAATAGAGTGGGATCAAGTCTACCAAAAAAAGAAAGAAAGAAAATACTAAGAATTTAGTGCACAGAGGCAGAAATGCTAAACGCTTACAACATGCAAAATGGTTCTGCATAGCAAAGAACTGTCTTGCTCTAAATGCCAACAGCACCATTCTCTGAGAAATCCTGTAGGCTGAGGTCAGTCTTACAGCAGCCAACCTCATCCAAAGGAGAACTGCTACTTAGCAATAGTTGCTTTAAAAAGTCCTGTGATGGAGTCAGATGGTCACAGCTTAAGTCCTCTGTCCATCCCTGAATGAAGCACAGTGGCAGGGGGTGGAATGGTGACTCAGAGTAGGGAAGGGGTGAATTTGCCAAAGAAAATTGTGGTGCTGTTGGCAGAAGAAGGAAACTGCTACTGGGCAGCAAAATAGCAGATGCCTCTTGCATGCGTGAGAAGGGCAGTGGTAGAGGAAAACTGGATGGGTAGGCAGGGGCTAGATCATTCAGGGCACGGTCAAGGATCTGAGATTTCTCTTAAGGGCCCTGGGGAACCACTGACAGGTTTTAAGCAGCATAGAGGAGATGACAAAACCTGTGCCAAATGTCAGAGCCTCTGCACATTTAGGTTTTGTGAGCATCTTGCCTACACTTCCTTCCATGAAAGAAACAGTATATATCCCTTGCATCTCTCATCTTCTCCTTTCTTATATCTTTTTTATGTGTCAATTCCATTGTCTTCTACCTAGCAGTAAATGACACAAGCAGAATTGTGCTATGAGAAAGCACTATTCTTCCACTGGCCTCTATCACACATAGTTTGATGAACTGCATCACATTTCAGAATTTGCTTTCTTCTCTGGAGTTATAATGGAGCAAGTGTTTATATATATCCCAGGAAGTCGTTGGTTTAATCCAATTAACTACCTAGTAGAAAATCTCTCTGTATCCCAGCAATGCCTATGCCATTATGGCCAAGTCCAGGGCATTGCCAACATATCTTTGCAAATTTCATTAGCAGTGGCTGTTTCCGCCTTCTTCTAGGTCATTAGCAAGTTTGTTAAACAAGGCCAGTTCTGACATCAGCCTCCGACATGTCCCTGTGGACCTTTTGTTTCCAACCAGATGTAGTTCCTATTTACTCCTGATTATGCAGTGTTTTCACCCTGCCAGCATTCCACTTAGGCAAGAGCATTCAAAAACAGGCAAATTTAATTTGGAGCACAACTTTTACGGAGGTCGTTGTCAAATGTATCACTGACACCCACATAATACTGCTGCACTCCTGTCACCTGTTCTTTTTTCCAGGGTGTCCCTTTCACTCTCCTCCTATCACTGTACTACTAACAGCAGTTTCTAAAACAAATTATTGCAATGAAATACACTGATAATATCATGTATGAAACATACTATTTTAACCATTTTAAGTGTACAGTTCAGTAGTGTTAAATATATTCCTTGTGCAACCAATCCCCAGAACTTTTCCATCTTGTGAAACTGAAACTCTGTGTACATTGAACAATAATTCTTCATTCTTTCCTTCCCCCAGCCCTTGGCAGCCACCATTCTACTTTCTGTCTCTATGAATTTGACTACAGTAGGTCCTTCATATAAGCAATTGTACAATGTTTGTTTTTTTGTGACAATGTTTGTTTTTATTTCACTTAGCATAATGCTCTCAAGGTTCATCCAGGTTGTAGCATGTGTAGAATTTCCTTTCTTTTTAAGGGTGGATCATATTCCAATGCATGTAAATACCACATTTTGTTTATTCCATCATTTGTCAATGAGTATTGGGGTTGCTTCCACCTTTTGGCTTTTGTGAATACTGCTGCTATGAACATGGGTGCACAACTATTTGTTTGAGTCCCTGCTTTCAACTCTTTTGGGTATTTACACAGAAGTGATATTGCTGATCATAGAGTAATTGTATTTTTAATATTTTTGAGGAACTATTACAGTTTTTATTTTTTTGAGGAATTGTCACACTTTTCCATAGTGACTGCAACGTTTTATTTTTTTAAAAAACTTTTAGGTTCAGGGGGTACATGTGTACGTTTGTTTTATAGGCAAACTTATGTTACAGTTTTTTTTTAAAATACCAATTATTGCATCACCAAGGTATTAAGCCTAGTACCCGATAGTTATTTTTTCTGATCCTTTCCCTCCTCCCACCCTCAACCCTCAAGTAGGCCCCAGTGTCTGTTGCTCCCTCTTTGGGTCCATGTGTTCTCATCATTTATCTCCCATTTATAAATGAGAACAGATGGTATTTGGTTTTCCATTTCTGCATTAGTTTGCTGTGGATAATGACCTCTGGCTCCATCCGTGTTCACATAAAGGACATGATCTTTTTCTTTTTTACGGCTGCATAGTATTCCATGGTGTGTATGTATCACATATTCTTTATTTAATCTGTCATTCATAGGCATTTAGGTTGATTCCATGTCTTTGCTATTGTAAATAGTGCTACAGTGAACATATATGTGCATATGTGTCTTTATGGTAGAATGATTTATATTCCTATGATTATATACCCAGTAATGGGATTGCTGGGTAAAATGATACTTCTGCCCCAAGGTCTTTCAGGAACCACCACACTGTCTTCTAGAATGGCTGAAGTAATTTACACTCCCACCAACGGTGTAAAAGCATTCCCTTTTCTCTGCAACCTCACCAGAATCTGTTGTTTTTTGACTTTTTAATAATAGTCATTCCGACTGGTGTGAGATGCTATCTTATTGTGGTTTGGATTCGCATTTCTTTAATGAACAGTGATATTGAGCTTATTTTCATATGTTCGCTGGCCACATATATGTCTTCTTTTGTCATGTTTGTTCATGCCCTTTGCCTACTTTTTAATAGGGGTATTTGTTTTTTTCTTGTAAATTTGTTTAAGTTCCTACGGATGTGGGATATTAGACGTTTGTTAGATGCATAGGTTGCAAAAGTTTTCTCTCATTCTGTAGGTTAACTATTTATTTTGTTGATAGTTTCTTTTGCTGTACAGAAGCTCTTAAGTTTAATTAGATTCCACCTGTCAATTTTTGCTTTTGGTGTCTTTGTCATGAAATCTTTGCTCCTTCCTATATCTAGGATGGTATTGCCTAGGTTTTCTTCCAGTGTTTTTTATAGTTTTGAATGTTACATTTAAGTTTTAAAATCCATCTTGAGTTGATTTTCGTATATGGTGTAACGAAGGGGACCAGTTTCAATCTTCTGCAGATGGCTAGTCGGATCCCAGCACCATTTATTGAGCAGGGAGTCCTTTCCCCATTGCTTGTTTTTGTCAGCTTTGTCAAAGGTCAGTGGTTGTGGGTGTGCAACTCATCTCTGGGCTCTCTATTCTGTTCCATTGGTCTACATCTATATGTCTGTTTACATATCAGTATCATGCTGTTTGGGTTACTATAGACCTGTAGTATAGTTTGAAGTCAGATAGCATGATACCTCCAGCTTTGTTCTTTTTGCCTTGGCTGTTTGAGCTCTTTTTTGGTTCCATGTGAATTTTAAAAGTTATTTCTAGCTCTGTGAATAACAACACTTATAGTTTGATAGGAATAGCATTGAATCTTTAAATTGCTTTGGGCAGTATGGCAATTTTAATGATATTGATTCTTCCTATCTGTGAGCATGGAATGTTTTTCTATTTGTTTGTGTCACCTCTGATTTCTTTGAGCAGTGTTTTGTAACTCTCATTGTAGAGATCTGTCACCTTCCTGGTTAGCTGTAGTCCTAGGTATTTTATTATTTTTGTGGCAATTGTGAATGAGCTAGTGTTCCTGATTTGGCTCTCAGCTTGTCTATTGTTGGTGTATAGGAATGCTGATAATTTTTGTATGTGGATTTTGTATCCTGGAACTTTGCCAGAGTTATTCATCAGCTGAAGGAGCTTTTGAGAATATGGGGTTTTCTAGATAGAAAATCATGTCATCTGCAAACAGAGCTAGTTTGACTTCCTCTCTTCCTTTTTAGATGCCCTTTATTTCTTCTTGCCTGATTGCTCTGGCCAGGACTTCCAATACTATGATGAATAGGAGTGGTAAGAGAAGGTATCCTTGTCTTGTGTCAGTTTTCAAGGGAAGTGCTTCCAGCTTTTGCCCATTCTGTGTGATGTTGGCTGTGGGCTTGTCATAGATACCTTTTATGATTTTGAGGTATGTTCATTCAATACCTATATATTTTTAGCATTTTTAATGAAATAGTGTTGAATTTTATCAAAAGGCTTCTCTGCATCTACTGAGATAATTATATGGTTTTTGTCTTAAGTTTTGTTTATGTGATGAATCACATTTATTGATTTGCATATGTTGACCCATCCTTGCATCCCAGGGGTAAAGTCCATGTGGTGATCGTGGTGGGTTAGCTTTTTGATGGGCTGCACCACTTTACATTCCTATCAACAAAGCACAAAGGTTCAAATTTCTCCACATCCTCACCAACACTTGTTATTTTCTGTATTTTTCTTTCTTTCTTAATATTAGCCATTCTAATGGCTTTGTGGCGATATCTCATGGTGGTTTTGATTTACATTTCCCTAATAATGAGTGATGTTGAACATCTTTTCATATACTTATTGGCTATTTGTATATCTTTTTTGGAGAAGTGTCTGTTGAAGTTCTTTGCCTACTTTTAAATCAGGGTATTTGGTTTTTTGGTCATTGTTGGGTTATAAGAGTTCTTTAAATATTCTGGATATCAACTGCTCAATCAGATATATAATTTCCAAATATTTTCTCCCATTTTGTATGTTGCTTTTTCATTCTGTTCATTGTGTCTTTTGATGTATAAAAGTTATAAATTTTGGTGCATTTTCTTAACAGGCTTTATAGTTGGGAAATTATCCCTTTTCCTATAAAAACTACCATTCTTGTGTGCTTACCACTGTTTTTTTCTCTATCATCCAGTTCTTATTCTTTTACATTCATTAGGGTTAGCATTTCTGAATCATAACTGCTATGATTGACTTTCATGGTATGAAAGAAATCCTGGTATCAGGTTGAAATGAGAAAAACAAGAATGTGGGATAGACATTTTGTCACTTCATGTGGAAAAACTAGGAAGTGGCAAGGCCTAGTGGAGGTTAACTATATCATGATAATTAATGTGGCGTAGCACTTGGTAGTTATCATTTCTTTCTTTCAATGACCTTGTGTAAAAAATATTGTTATTCCCACTTTTCAGATGATAAAATTGAGACTAAAGAGAAGAATCTTGCTCAGCTTCTCACTGTCAATGCACACTCAAACACCATAAATATTTTACTCTCTTATGCCAGTTCTCCAAGGAGTTATTTTCAAATTATTTCATAAAACAAGTTGATTGATTCTTACCTCATTTTTCTCATTTCACCTTGTCTGTGTCACAAAATTGATAATAGCTTATTCATCATTGCAGGCATTGTGTCGTAAACTTCTCATGCATTATCTCATCAGTTCACACCTTACTATGCATGGCATTCTGAGGCTCAGAGAAGCTGACAAAATTTTGCCCAAGATCACATTTCTGGGAAGACTTAGACCAAGGATTTGTACCCAAGTCAGTCTGATTTCAGAGCTTTTCAACCTAAAGTTTAGATCATAAAAGTGAACATAATTAAATCTTAGGATAAAGTACACTGCTTTAATTGTCTTTATTATAAAGTAATTCTAAAGTTCCTTTTATCTACTCAGTTATTTTGCATAGACTCTAAGTCCACTTATATTTGGAGCTTGTTATGGAAGAGTTGTAATTTCAAATCTCTGCTCTGCAACTAACTAGCTGTGTGACTTTAGGCAAGTTATAAACTCCTCTCAGCCTCATTTCCCACCCCTCCCCCGCCACTGGAAACTGTCCATTATATTACTTACTTTATGTGGTTAATTTGAGCATTAAATGAAATAATGTATGCACAAGTACTTACAGATAGCCTGATATACAGCAAGCACTTGGTAAATACTAGGTATTATTATTAATTTTATAAACAAATCTGATCCATATAGTGTATACCATAATGGCTGTATGTTCTTATCCTGGTTCTTAATAATTTTTCTTTTCCAAATATAGTATATATGAAGAGACCTGTAGTGGAAGTTTTTACTGGAAGTTAATTACAGACAGATTCTGTGTCATTTAGGACTTGATATGGTTGCATATTTTGTAAAAACCAAAACAACATTGCATCAAACATGCAGGGCTTATTCTCTTACCTAAAAGAAGTCCAGAGGCAGGCAGGGCATAACTGGAACAGCAGTACCATTAAGTCATCCAGACCCAGATTCTGTCTGTCTTTTCTGCTCCATGTTCTGTAGATCACAGATACCACCTTTGAAGTAATCTAATGGTCCGTGGTGGCTGCTGAAGTTCTAGTTATCATATCCATATTCCAGGTAGCAGGAAGGAAGAAGACTAGAAAGACATAAAGGGCACAACTCTCAGTTTTAAGGAGTCTTTCTGGGAGTCCCATATGTTCCACTTACATTTTATTGACCAGACTTTAGTCACAGGACTGGTTTACCTAGCAAGAAGACAGGCTGGGAAATGTGATCTTTTAGTTGGTTTCATTCCCACCCAAATCTGAATTCTGTTTCTAAGGAAGAAGAGGAAGATGATACTGGGATGGTAATTTGCAGTCTCTGCCTCACAGGCAAGAATTGGTGCTGATTGGTACTTTAGGGCCGCTATGTTCCTAAGATGTCAGGATTGTTTCTGAGGCTGGACGGGGTTTAAACAGGACAGAGTCCCAGAGATCTGGGTTTACATGTTTAAAATACTGAAGTTGCATGGAAGCTTTGTTTTGCTAAAAGGATTCCACTGCCTAAATTAACTCTGTAAAGATTATTAGAGAGGAAGAACAATGTCAGTCTATTCAAAACAAGATTGAAGGCAAGGACACTACAAAACGGATGTGGGGAGTATACCTGGAAGGATGAAAAGTAGAGGAGCATAAAGTAACAACAACAAAAAAGCTACCCATGTGCATGTCCCTGTAGCTAACTAGAGAGGTGACTGTGTTGATTTTTCTGCTGTGGAAGTCCCATAGAGAAGGGGTGAAATCTCATTCCTTTGTATAGATATGGCTGTATAGAACCCACGTTTGATGTTGGATCAGAACTCATGTTTTAGCAACATTGGATTTAACCACACATTGCAGACCCAACTGACTATTGTGATCAATAATCCCACTGACCTTCCCAGCCTTATTTTGAGCAAGCAAATATCTGGGATTATCTGAGGTAGTTATGTATTCAATTTTTCTGTTCCAGCAAACTCATGAGGACATTTACGCTTGTCAGATCATGTGTTCTGATTTCTAGTACTCGATGCCCTGCCAAAGATTGATTCACTCTTGCCACATGTTCCCCAGGCCTAGTGCATCAGTAAGTATTTGATAAATGTTTGTTGACAGGAATTGCAACTAAACATACAATGCAATTGAGTCTCAAAAAACACGAGTCCTCACTCCCAAACTGTCTTCAGAAACTGTGTGGTAAGATCACCTTATAATGAGGCCAAATTTTTCTTCTTCAGTGACTAAAACCCTTGGAGGGGCCTCTGATAGCACCTCTCGATGCTGAAATCCTTTCCAAAGACAGCAGAGCTTTGAAGAAGACCCAGGAGAGGGAACTTTTGTAGTGAGAACTTGCTTGAGAAAAGGCTTGCCTTTGGGATAGGCCTGTCTATCCCATCTTTTTGATCTTGGACCAGATCCTTGGCTATGGCTGCCTCAGGGATCTAAGGCCTTGAGCTCTCCTGCTTCCCTCCTTCAAAATGCCTCTTCTGCCCAGTGAATGCCTTCTCCCTCTGTCAGAGCCCTGATTCTGTGAAAGAGGCCACTACAGAGGCCCTGAAAATCTTGCTGTATGTATCCCTCCTTCCTAGGGGTCTAGTTCCTGTAGGTTTTGTAGAGGACAACTCTTTTGACTTCTCCTTAGTACTAGAGCTCTCTGCTGTCTGTCACCATCTGAACTTCCTCTCCTGCCATCAGCTCCTGAGACAGGAGGGGAATTGGGGGCAGGGGTAAGTTTTTCTTGGTACCCCCAGTGGAGTATTCTATGTATATCTTCTCACAGAATCACTTTGAGAAGGTATGCAAAGCTCTGGAGTACTCTCCCAGCCCTGCTAGCATCTCCAGTCACTTTCTCTGGGAAATACATTCTGAGTTGCACATCACCATTAACATTTCTTAAACCCATGGTGTTTAGATGTTGAGGATTGCCTGTGTGTCTAGAACATCATGTTGTAGGGGAAGATTAAATATTAAAATGGGTAGAATGTTCCTGTTCCTATGGGTATGAGCTACTCTGTAGCTCAATTCTAAAGCCTTTGCAGTATAAAGCAGTGCTTCAAAATCTGACAATGCCTCAGCATCACCTGGAAAGCTTGTTAAAAATGTGGAATCATGGGTCTCACCCTTGGATACTCTGACTCACAGGGACTGGTATGGGGAGCAGACGTATTTTTAAGGAGTCCCTCAGGTGGTTCAGAGGCAGCCAGTGGTTAATGGATATCTATCCATGACAGAGCAACTTTGTATAAGCAGTGATGAGCATAGTCACTGCATAGTGTTGTGGAATGACACTGGCTCTGGATCAGAGAACTGAATCCAAACGCTGGTACAATCCTTGCAGCGTGTAGTTGGGCAAATCAATGGACACTGGGGAGAGCTGGAGACCTTGAAGAGGTTAAACTTTTCAACTAATTTAGGTCACACAGGTCATGAGGCCACTCCCCAAAGTACAAGAGAGAACTGAATGGAGCGAACTAGAATTGGGAGAAGGCAAAGTTTTGTTTGTGAGTTTGGAGAAGATAGAGACTGGGGATCTTCATAGTGCTATGAGATTTTTGGAAGACAGGTACAGGGAGTTTCTGCTGTATGTTTTACAATGTAATTGATTTAACTAAAGACCTACACAATGTCTTAATGTTGTTTGATTTGGGTTTCATTTATTTTGGATGTGACACTATGCTGAGACTGACCTCTAGGCAGCCCAGTTTTACTTAGATTATAAAAATACTACCCTTGCAGGATTGTTGTGAGGATTTTAGAAACCCTATTTTAAAATGTCTGTTAAATAGTAGATGCTCAAAAAATGGTAGCCATTATTAGATAATTAGTAATTATGAAGTACCTACTATATATTATATGTTGTATTGGGCATTGAAGAAACAGAAGGTGAATAAGGAGCTCACAGTCCAAGTAAGTACATTAACTTTTAATTAAAGAAAGGAAAGGAAATATTTAATTTTAACATAAGCATGTGTTCTAGAAAGTGCTATGTGTGATTTACATATTGCCAGGTCCCTGATTGCATAAGCTTTGAGTAGAAGTCAATGAGAATGAGAACCATGTACTTTAGATTCTAGCCAGATTCAAGAGTACTCCAGATGAAAAGAATCTTAAAGAGCATCAATTTCATTTTTTTCATATTTTTCTGATGAGGAACTGAGGTAGGCAGAGGGAAAGGATTTAAAACTCTTGGTAAATTATTACTATTTTATAAAGTATTTAAAGATATATTTATAGGGCATTGCTAGAAATTTTTACAAGAGAAACATTTCTTAAAATATAAAATGTCAGTGCTACACTTTACCTAAAAATCATCTGGTTCAACTGCTTATTTTACTAATGAGTACCTGGGTGTATATTTTATTTTGTTTACTGCTGAGTCATAGCTTGCAGGTGACTGCGTTTAAGGTGGATTTAGGATGGGGCTTGGTAAATGATAGTACAGAAACCTTGAACTTTTTTTTTTCCACAAGAATATTGATAAACTACTTTCAAAATATATTTTCTTTCCTTTCTTGACTGACTGGTTTTGTTTGGCTACACAGCTAAAAGTCAACTGGAATAAAGAAAGGTGAAAAATGTATAAAAATAAGATATGCCTATATATATACAAAAGAGGTATATGTAAGTTGGAATGCATTTGGATGCAGGGACATATGCTTAAAAATGGCTTAAGCATCAGAGAGATATAATCATACCATGTAGCAAAAGGTCTGGAGATAGAGGATTCCAGGTTTGGTTTATTGGCTCAATCTGTTATTAGAAAGCCAGGCTTTTAAAAACCTTTCTGCTTTACCATGCTCAGCATATTGGCTTTTTGTCCATAGGCAGACAAACCTAAAATGGCTGTTTCAACTCCAAGCATCATGCTTTACACACTCACATTCAAAAAAGAAAAAATATAGCAGACTTTCTCATGATCTGTTTACTACGGAAAATTTCCCCCAGATTCTACCAGCGAAGTTTTTCTAGTTCTCAATGGCCAGAGCTGTGTTACATGCCTTCCAGTTCCCAGCAAAGAGAAGCAAGATTGCCTTAGTGGCTCAGATTAATCATGATTCACCTCCTAGGACGAAGGAGTGTCCCTCTTTGAGATGTCAATTCTCAAACAACTTGAAATTCTATAAATCAAAGACTAGGGATAGCTACTGGGAAGTAAAACAAGGTGTGGGCTACATTATAGATGAGACATAAAGATCCTGTAATTTTTTTGACTAATACTGTATATTGTTAAGTATTGTTAAGTACACTGAAGGTAAGATTATTTTCTAGATAGGCTAATAGATAAGTAAATGGGCATTGAAGTCAGACAAACAGCCTAGTTGTGCATCTCAGCACCAACATATGCTAGCTATTCTTCAGCAGTTTTCTCACCTGTAAAAGAGAGATGATAACATTTACCTCACAGGATTTGGGGTATTTGGCTATGTATTTTTTCAAGCAGTGAGTTAAGAAATATCGTGTAATTATTATATACTTTAAACAGTGTCAGGCACACAGTAAGAACTCGATAAATGTTAGCTGTCACTATTTTGGAAACACTGGTGCTGTAAATTAAAATTCTGCTTATCTTCATTCAAGTCAAAATTACATAAGACCCTTTTCTATTTCCCAAGTCTGTAGTTGTACTTTTCTCATTGTAAAACATGGCATCTGGCATAAATGGGTCCCCTCCTTGGGGGAACTTCTCCTTTTTATCCCAGAAAGGATAGGCAGAATTTTGCAGTGCTTCTAATTTTCAGACTGCTCTAGAGTGAATCCTATTTAATCAGCTTATTCAGGCCCAGAATCCATTTATTTGATCTCAAATTGGATATTTGCCTCTCAGGTCCAAACCAGAACAACAATGCAATTTACCTTATCTGCTTTACATTTCTGGCTCCCAGAGAGAAGACTTGGCAAGCACTTCATCTCTCAGGACACTAGGGCACACAGCCCAGTGAGCTTTTCCTCCCAGGTCCAGGAAACTGAACCAATCTGGAAAATTTGGAAATTTTCAGAAGACTAACAAAGCCATTGCACCGATTCAGGTTATGGTATTGATGGGAGGGTGTATTTCCTTGGAATCCAATCATAGAATTATAAATGTATCTGACAGGAAGTGGGGCTGGTTGTAAAAGGAGGGGCAATCATTGAACAGATCTAGTAAAGGTCCTTTTGCCCACAGTGACCTTGACAAGCTCTGGTACAATTAGTTGTCCATATTTTACTGCTGCCCTTATATTTATTCTTAGAATTTCCCTGAGAGTTCACTAAACAAACAAACAAACCCCTTTGAGGGATTCTGTGCTTGGTAGTGACAGTCCTAAGGCAGGTCCTTCCTGTATAGTGGGCTTCAGATGATAATGGGCAAATATCTGGGTTCCCAATGTGGGTTAAAAGGAAAACTTGCCTCTCTTCACATAAAACTCCAGTGTAAACTCTACTAGGTCCTACCTGAAGGTGCTTTTGCTGACTTTGAGAATGGTCACTGGCCTGGTAAACTTGGGTTTTAGTTGATCATACTGGAAACTAGGAAAACCTAGGAAGTATTTCTTCATTGTCCAGTATACGCTTCCTTGATTTCCTCTCTCTTTCTTATTTTTCATTTTCCTACATTTGTTGGACTGTACTTTTTCTTCCTTACCCTCTTATTTCTGCTAGTTGGGAAAATAGGGAGTATATTTCTGTTCTTTTGGTGGTGATTCAAACATATTCAAAATGTCTACTTAGCTATAAATTTTTCTGAGTCTAGTTTTGTGGCATTTCTATTTCTTTTCTGAACAATAATTCATCTTCTGAAGTGAATAAATCTCACTATCAACCTTGCTAGCTGTTTTGCTAATGTATTTTCCTCATGTGTTTTGGGAAATTTTGTTTGCAGTCTTAGCTTAAGTGGGAATTTCTTTTTTTCTCTCACTAACTCTCTTTCCCCTCCCTACAACCTGACTCCCCTTTCTGGCAATCTGTTTTGCAGTTTCCTCCACCTGGCCTTCTCTATCAGTCATCAACTCCCATTCCATCCTCTCCCCGCTAGCCCAAGTCCAGAGCCAGATCTTATGTTGGTGGCTCAGGCGGTATTGAGAATATTGTATATATAGTCATGAAGCCAGCAGTTGGCTGGTGCCTTGTCCTGACGTGACACTGTCTGCTTCATCTAGACCCTCTAGTCACAGAGCTTTCCACAGTCCATGACCTTGAAGCAGCTGTGTGTTGTAGCTTTTCTTGCTTCCTTTCAAAGGTGGTGGAGTCTGGGCTTAAGAAGTGACCTAGGTTCTGGTTGCTCTGCTTCACATAGAAACTTTGCTTCTTAGAGGTTGACACAGGGGCCACTTCCGTGTCCTTCCGACTGCTGGGCACAATAGCTGTGCTTTAGTCTGCTTTACCACCTCAGATTTCTCTTCTGTCTCTGGCACAAGGAATTGTATATCTGATTTCTAAGTCGGGTTAGAAATGTCATATTCTCTTTCTCCCTATTTTTTCTATTTCTCTCTCTCTCTCAATCTGCCCTTGCTGCATGGTGGTGGCTGTAGTAGTGCTCAAACTTGATCATACAGTGTCATCCTTACTGGAAGTTCTTGATTTGTAACAGAAGAACTACACAACACATCTACCTTGCTCAAATTGGTAAAAAGACTGCCAGCCTGCTGAGGGGTGGGGAAGGGGTGGGCATGATAGGGCAGGCGTACTGCTTTTGGTCCACTCTATCAGGTATAGTGACCCCAAACTGAAATTTCCTAAGAATCCAGGTGTGCAGAGTGGAGAAACTATGGCTAATTGGAGAGTGCTTCCCCTATCTAAAGCTGCTAGTCAGAATCATCTGATTATTGCCATGAAGGAATGAAGACACTGTGCAAGAGCATCCAATTCGTCAAGAGAAAGAACTATAAACAATTTAAAAAGTAGTTTTAACATTTAGAGAAGCTGTTTGGACTTTTGGTTGAAATCTCCCAAGCTTTAAGTGTTGACCACTGATTCTGTGTGAGCTGTGACGGTCAGTGGGCCCATGTGCTGCCTGGCTGGGATGTGTCATGTGATGTACTTGTCAGTGATTTTGTCTGCCCTAGTCACCTCTGAGCTTCCAGGGGCTTGAGACGCTACAGAACTAACATTTTAAGTACTGTACAGTCATTTTAGAAGAAAAGTACAACCTGTGTATTAAGAAAAAAATTAAATGCTTTTCTGTCTGTCTGTCATCATTGGTAAGCATTTATGTGTTCCATTTTGTACATGCAACCCTGTAATTAGAGGCTTGTAAGGAAACACACGCAATATGAAAACCGTATGGCCACTGAGCACTGAGCTTATGGCAGGCTTGGGTTTGAATGCTGGTGCCTGCATTTTCCAGAGATTTGACCTTGGGCAAATTATGTAATCTCTCTGAGCCTCATTTTCCTCATCTATAATCTGTGGAAAACAACACCTCCTTTATGTGGGACTGTTGTGGGATTAAATGAGATACCATACACAACAGCAGAGTGTTAGCACTGGGAGAGGTTCCGTAGTGGTGGTTATTGAATAGCTCAGGTCCACACTTCCGAAATACTGGATTTATTTGTGGCAAAACCTGACCCGAATTGATAAGAAGCTAATTACAATTTTTATGTACTCCACTTACCATGAATATTCATAAGTTTCACTGAACAAATATGAATGTGTTTGATTATGGGTGGAGCCCTAGAAACTCTGTCATCTTTCTCAGATCTGAAAAGTTCTGAATTCTAAAACACATTTAACTCCATAGGTTTTGGATAAAGGACAAAGGATCTGCAGTTACAACAACATATCAGCAAGTGAAGAATGGCACAGTCAAAACTGAACACATAACCACGTAACTGCTGAAAGGTGACAGAATGGAAAAATGATTAGATATGAGGGGTGTGATTTGGGGAGGGCTTCCTGGAGGAGGTGAACTTTCAGCCTGATCTCAGGAGAAGTGAAGGAACTGCACTGGTGAAGAGGAGGCAGGACGTTCCAGGGAAATACAGGACATTATTGAGTATCTTTCAGAGGCTTCCAGCAATACAAACTGCTTTCAGGTTTGTGCAATGCCTGGAAGAATGAGTGATCACTTTTACAAAGATGCTCAGAGGACTTGACAGGAAAGAGAGCCCCTGGCAGAGAGAAGTATGAAGATTGGAGTCAGAACATTCATCTTCTGATGAAGCATTGTTAGGGAGAAAGTTCATTCTTGCCACGGCCCCCGGAGAGACCCTCTGCTTCTCTCTGCACACTCACAGCCATCTCTCTATGACTTCTGCATATCTCAGCAAGGAACTGCTGCATTAAAGATGCTCTTCTGGAGCTGGGATATGGCAAACCAACTTTTCTAAACTGGACATTCCAGATATTGCCCCACTTGCTTGTCTGTTTTTAATAAACTGGAGATGAAGCTGAAGAGATGACCTGGCTGAGCATGGAGTTGCCGTGAGCAGGGAAAGGATGAGACCTGGTTTATATTTCAGAAACAGCACTCTGCCTCTACGTGGATTGGAGAGGGGCAACACTACACCTAGAAGAAATAAGTCTTCTTTATCACTCTCTTGCAGTACTTAGGAAGTATGCCAGGCATATGCTTGCTTAACTAATTTTTTCACAAACATGATGCCCATCATGGCACCACCTGCTCCCTGGCATGGAAAATGGAGTACTGGTAACATAGTGAAATGTGGTGCTGGCCTCACATTACTCTGGGGGAGGAGCAACAGGCAAGAAACAAGGCAGTTCCACAGGGATGCACAGAAGCTACTCACATATTCCTCCTGTTGTCTACAATCACAGGAAGAAAGCTAAGAGGACTCTAAAGGAACAGAAACATGTCAAGTGTGAAGCACAGGCACCTCTGGTCCCGTAACAGTGTGGAATTAGCTGGTACTATTGGGAGCAGCTCTGGGCTCTGAGCCTAAAACAGAATCCCCAAGTTTCTCTGATGAGAGGGTGTTTTTATTTTCCTCAAACTCCTGTACTCACAGGTGGGGATGGGGATGCCAGGCAGACGAGGTGGTGACATGAGTTGTATGGGGACTGAGAAGTCGAGTCACTGATGCTTGGGAGGGATTTGGAAGACACACGTGGTAAATGTGCCTATGGATCCTTAAGTGCAGCAATTGCTTGCTGATATATGCAGAAGTCATAAGAAAATAGCTGTGTGCAGAGGAAACAGAGGGTCCCTCCCCCAACATTCCTGCAGGGTCAAGGTTAGTTTTGTTGTTTTTGTTTTTGTTTTCCAATTTTAAGTGTGTTGGAGAGGGCTGCCTCCCTCACTGTCATGTTGGCTCGTCTTCACTTAAGGAACCATCTTTACTTCCAGTAATAGCTGGTTCTGAGGATGACAATGCCTCACTTGCATGGAGACTGTCCTGCAATATCCCTTTATCCTGTCCTTAATCCTTGCAATATCCCTTTGAGGTGGGAACTACAATGATTACCATTTACAAGTGAAAAAACTGAAGTTTCAAACAGTCAAATAACTAAAAAACATATAGCTAGTCAAAAGTGACCAAGAGTTTTGATCCAGGAAGATCTGACACAGCCTGTGCTCTGTTCTTAATAAATAGCATTCCTACCATGTTCAAAACACTACGTCCAATGCAGTGGCAGGGATTTCTAAATGGCTGCACACAGAGCTGTATCGACAAAGAACTATCATTGGGTCAGAGAGAGTGAGAGGACACCAGAAGTCAAATGAAATTAGAACATGACATAGAAACATAAGAGATGCAACAGTGTAGAATGTGGTGAATAATTCAGACAGAAGAGCCATGGAAACTGAGATGGTTCAGGAGAGCCCAGGGAGAGGGAGGATGAGGCTTGGGAAGCCCAGGCAGGATTTAGAGTTTAAGACAATAAGATAAGGCATTCTAGGAAGGGAGATGGCTGAAGGGTGTAGGCATGGCGATGTGCGTGATGTGTTTGGGTGACAGCAAGCAGGACAGTTTGACTAAAGAGAAGTTCATGGGGGAACAACAAGGAAGAAGAACTTCGGATTTTAAAACTTGAGAATCCACAGGGAGAAGGACTAAGTTTTTTTTTTTTTTTTAATTTTATAGGTAATTGGGGGGAAGTAAAATTTTTTGATGCTAGAGTAATACATTATTTGAAGAGGAGTTCCTGGCAGAAATATACCAGTGGATCGTAGGGGAGACTTCTGGAAACCAATCTTGAGGCCAGAGTAAGGTCCAGAGAGTGGCAGAACTCAGAATCACAGGGTCATATGACCTCAGAGTTGATTGAATTGGGGATGTGGTGGCAACTAACTGTCAGAGAGGGAGGTGGTGTGATTGTTCAGAGTCACTATAGCTAAATTACTTCTAATTATGGGCAGTATCTAGATTAGATGCAGGTGGATTTGACTTTGGATTTTGTGCAAAGGAAATTTACAACTAATTAATTTACTTGTATTCCTCTTAATTTAATTAATTTCAAGAATTTTAAACAAGTATTGCTTCTTTTGACCCAACAGGACATCTTCTAATTGAAATAGTTGCTTGTGACCTTAGAAGGAAGGTCCTCTATGTACAAACATGCATCTGCCATTTCAGCTACATGACTCAATTTTAGGCCTTTAAAACTCTTCTTTCAGCTCAACAAACCTGGGGCCAGAGCTGCCATCACTTGTAATTGTGCAGGACCATGATCCTTTTGGCAATCTGATTTTAATTGTAGTGACCCGTACTACGTCCCCTAAAGTCTGCTACTAGAGATTGATAAATAGAGATTAATTGAAGAGGAAAAATATATGTATATGTATTTGTGGAGAACGTGAATGTACTGAAAGTCACTAAACTGTACACTTTAAAATAATTGAAATGGTGCATTTTGTGCTACATAAATTTTACCTTATTAAAAAACATAAAAACGGCCGGGCGCAGTGGCTCACTCACGCCTGTAATCCCAGCAATTTGGGAGGCCGAGGTGGGCGGATCACTAGGTCAAGAGATCGAGACCATCCTGGTCAACATGGTGAAACCCCATCTCTACTAAAAATACAAAAAATTAGCTGGGCATGGTGGTACGTGCCTGTAATCCCAGCTACTCAGGAGGCTGAGGCAGGAGAATTGCCTGAACCTGGGAGGTAGAGGTTGCGGTGAGCCGAGATCGCGCCATTGCACTCTAGCCTGGGCAACAAGAGCGAAACTCCATCTCAAAACAAACAAACAAACAAACATAAAAACACTTAGGGGCATTCAATTAAAAAAAAAAAAAAGAGAGAGAGAAAGAAAGAGAGAAAAAAAAGTAAGATATAACATTAAGAAACAAAAAAGTCAACTGAAAGGAAAGGGAAATTCTCCAGAGAGTGACTAGATTTTTAGAAATTAGTTTCTTCCTTTCCTTAAAATGTAGTTCAGGAGTCTTGGCCCCTCGGAGCTGTCACGGGCATCCTGGCCTTTGCTTGTGAAACCACACCCCACCTACATGCCTAGTCACTTGAAAAAGCTTGGAATTTGGTCTTGTGAGGGGTTCCTTATGGGCTCCATTTAGCCCAGGCAAAAGTTTGTTTTTAGCCCCCGGAAAGGGAAAGAAGAGGCTAGAGGAGTGTTGTAGGGTGACTTTTATAGACTACAGTTTATAATGACAGAGCTCATTTAGATTGCAGTCTATAATGACAGAAGGTTTATCTGTAGACAACTATGGAGCAGAAACAAACTCCAGCTTCTAGTGGACTCTCCAGCTTTTGGGGCATTTGGCCAGAGAGCTCTGAGTTTTCTTGCAGCTGCAAAATTTCTCCTGCCTCTAAGTAGATTCAATCCCTGCCTTAAATCTCTCCTCTCCTTTTCTTCCCCTCTAATTTCCTTCTCTGATTCTGCCCATATGCCACAGGGGCCTGTGAGAAGTGATATATGGTTAGGGTTGGCTGACCGAAGATCAAAGGAGGGCAAAACTATCAGGCCTTAAAAATAATTTAATCTAGACCCCCAATTTTACTACAGGAAGTGATTTACCCAAGGTCCCACAGCTGACTAACAGAATGAGGGCCCAGGGCTTCTCCTTCACTTTCTCCCTTATTTTTTACACAGTTACTGAAAAGATAAATGCTGCAATTTATGTGAATATGCTTTGTAAATTGTAAAGTACAAGTATATATTATATGTGTGTGAATGTGTGTCTGTTTGTGTGTGTGTTATAAACAATAGGCTCTGATAGCATAGAGAGTGGGTAAGGCCTCTGGCTCTGAAGATTGACCCAGGTTTAACTTGCAGGCTCTGCCATCAGCATGCTACTTAAATTCTCTTAGAGCCCCAGTTTCCTCATCTGTAAAATGGTAGTAACAACTGTGTCTACCTTATGTGGTTGGTGGTAGCTCAAGCCTGGTACATAGGTGATTGTCAATAAATATTGTGACATAAATGAAGGAATGAGAATCTACCTTCTCAAAATATTCTTAAGTGTTAACCTCAATTTATAGAAAGTTTATTTCCACCCCAGAACAGTGCTTGGTATGTAACAATGGTCAAAAAATACTTGTTGAAATAGCAAGACATGGAATCAACCCAAATCCATCAATAATTCACTGGATAAAGAAGATGTGGTACATATACACCACAGAATACTATGCAGCCATAAAAAGGAACATGATCATGTCCTTTGCAGGGACATGGATGGAACTAGAAGTCATTATCCTCAGCAAGCTAAATCAGAAACAGAAAACCAAACACTGCATGTTGTCACTCATAAGTGGGAACCAATGAGAACATATGGACACAGGGAGGGGAACAATGCACACTGGGGCCTGTTGGGGGGTCAGGGGGAGGGAGAGCATCAGAATAGAGGTAATGCATGCAGGGCTTAGTACCTAGGTGTTGATAGGATGATAGGTACAGCAAACCACCATGGCACATGCTTACCTAGGTAACAACCTGCCCGTCCTGCACATGTGGTATCCTAGAACTTAAAACAAAATAATCAAAAAATACTTGGTGACTTCATCTACAGGTCATTCCCTTGGTTCTCTAGGAAATTATCCTTTTTAGTTGATGAGTGAAGCCAGGGCAGGGTGACTGGGTACCAACTGCCCAGAGTAAGAAGTCAGGGGCCTGGGAGGCTATAAGTGGACCTACAGGAGCATCACATCAGAGCCAACTCACTGAGTGGAGAAGAAAGCTCAAGCTTCAGTGTCCCTGTGGGAGCCAGGGGCTGCTGGAAGCTGTTGCAGTATCGGTGGGGAGAGGAGGCCAGGGTGCAGTTGGGAAGCATTACTATGTAACCATTTCTGAAAAAGTGGTTTCTGAAGAGTAGGACCTGAATCACCAAGGTGATTTCTTTTCTCGTCTCAAATAAATACTTTATTCCTAATTTTATATTAATAATTTTGTATTTTTAAGTAATGAGTTTCCTCCAAATTGTACAAGCTTTAGACCCAAATACCTCCAAATCTGTTCTTATATGTTTACCACATCAAAGCAAATTAATCAAGGTCATCCTTCTCCTTAGAGGGCAAATGTTAAAGTCCAGACCTGGTCTTTGGCAGCAAGTCTACACAATATAAATATGAATTTTGTGGTCTTTGTTGCCTTATACGGACAGACAAGGCCACAAAAGGCATTGATGTGGTTGTTGTAAAAGAACAATTGCCCTAAACATAGACTGGGACAGAATTTTATGTGATATGAAGTTCAGAACTTGGTTCTGGGAAGAAATTCGCATTCCTGGTAAAATGCTTAACCTATTTTCTGGAAACTATAATGGGATTAAGACTTGTTCTGGGAAACTAATCACCCACCCACCCAGCTGTCAGTTAAGAGTCTAGACCTTTAACCAAACATTCTTTTTGCCACTAGTCTAATGATTACTGAGCCATTCTCCTGTTCTGTATAATTTCTGTACTAAGAGGGACTCTTTGAATTGGTCTACCGGAGGCTTTATCTCTTGTAGAAAGATCATAATAAATCTTTGACTGATCCCATAACCAAATAGTCTGACACACTCCTTTCTTCTCCCCACTTGCCATCCTTTGAACTCCCTTGACAACCCCCTCCCACCATGTACATTCGTTTGGCTCTTTCTTCTACATTTTGTCTTATTAAATATTCCTTCATAGTTACCTTCTCTTTCAAACTGAACAGTAACCTTTTTTTTTTTTTAAGGTGCAGTGTTCTATTCATTTCTTTCATCTTTCTTTCTTTTCCTTGCTTCACTCCATGGCAACTGATTCTCAGAGTCTAGAACAGGGCAGGAGCATAAGCAGGACTTAGTAAACATTGGACTATGGACTGATTAGTTCCTTGGAGGTGCTAGGAATTGAGCTAGTGCTTGATTTTCTTGACCCATCATGCTGTGTCTCAGTTCACTTTGGCCTGGTCAAGGACTGCAGGTGGCAGCCTGGGCTCCCACAGCCACAAACCAGAGTCACAAACCATAGGCATGAAACCAGAGCCATGAACCACAGCCACAAATTCAGAGCCATGAACTTTGAGTCAAGAATCCACAGCCATGAACCAGAGCCATGAACGACAGCCATGAAGTCAGAATCACAAACCCGAGATACTAACACAAAGCCTTATACCGGAGCCATGAACCACAGCCACAAATTCAGAGCCATGAACTTTGAGTCAAGAATCCATGGCCATGAACAGAGCCATGAGCTTAGAGTCTGCAACATGGGAGAGAAGCATAGTGTCAGCTTGTTGGATTCATGGCTTTGCGTGTGGTTTGCAACCTTACAGCCAGTTGTTAGAAACTGACACCCCAAGCCCTTATTTTTTACTTATTAATATTTGAAATTTCACAATTATAGGCAGGAGGAATGGATCTATCACAACCAGATGGTCCTAGAAGTAATCCTTCTACTTGTTCCTTATTACTGAATCAGTTGTAAGTGACTGACTAAAAAGTCTGATGGGGCTCAGATTTGGCTTCTCTCACACAGTTTGTGTATGACTTAAATTTGTAGAATGCAGACTTACCATTTCAGCATTAAAATGGACACTTTTGATTGAAATGAACACAGTTTTTCAAATTGTGAAGTGAATCGATGACATAATTGCTCAGCATTTTATACTTTCTAAAATTCTTAAGGGTGTAAAGAAGTGCTTTGAGACTGTCTCAAAATTATGGAACCCTCTTGACTTAAAACAGAGACAAAAGGGCTACTCTGAGAATACCGGCATTTTGCTTTCTTTAACTCAGAGCGTAAAAGTGAGAGTTAGCTTTTGGGGCATGGTCTCCCATGCTGCAGGCTCTAAGCTCATGGCTCTGGTTCATGGCCATAGATTCTTGACTCAAAGTCCATGGCTCTGAATTTGTGGCTGTGGTTCATGGCTCTGGTATAAGGCTTTGGGTTAATATCTCTGGGTTTGTGACTCTGACTTCATGGCTGTGGTTCATGGCTGTGGTTCATGGTTCTGGGTTAATAGCTTTGGGTTCATGGCTTTGTTTCTGAAAGAAACAGCTTTGGTGAACAAGTCTTAATCCCGTTGTAGCTTTTCTATTTAGGTGAATATAGTCCAAGTAGCTATTCTTTTTTTGTTTTTGTTTTTTTTTTGACATCCTCTGAAGTTTGTGAAGTAAGTAATCTAAATACAAAAAATTTAGCTTTGGATTTTTTTTTTTTTTTTTTTTTTTTTTGAGATGGAGTCTCTCACTCTGTCACCCAGGCTGGAGTGCAGTGGCATGATCTCAGCTCACTGTAACCTCTGCCTCCTAGGTTCAAGCGATTCTCCTGCCTCAGCCTCCTGAGTAGCTGGGATTACAGGCATGCACCACCATGCCTGGCTAATTTTTGTATTTTTAGTAGAGAGAAGGTTTCACCATGTTGGTCAGTTGGTCAGGCTGGTCTCAAACTCCTGACCTCGGGTGATTCACTCGCCTTGCCCACCCAAAGTGCTGGGATTACAGGTGTGAGCCACCATGCCCAGCCAATTTTGATGTTTTTAATTATGTAAAATAGAGTAAGAATGAGTACAGGAAAAAAATACAACTTATAAAATATGTATCTGTTTTTCCTCTCCACTTTTTCTGCAGTGGAGAGATGTTAAATTTTAGTTCATAAAATAAAACTAAAAATACTCACCTGACTGGATAGTTGTAAAATACTTGTTGAAACAAAGTGTTTTATGAATTATAAAGTGCTGCATGAATAGTTGTAAATGTTCTTATTGGCAATAAGTGTAGCAGGGGATCTGCTCATCTCTGTCCAGCCAGGGTATTCAGCATACAAGGGTCCTAAGAATTGTGGGGTAGGGAGATGGAAGTGGTGATTGGGCCCAGAAACAAAGCCTCAAAGCCTAGGCTGGGAAAGGAGTCTGCACACTCATCGGGACCTGGCCTGGAAACTGTCCCAGGCCCCAGAGTAGGGGTGGGCTGCACGGTGCACCTCTGGTCTTTCCTGGGCCACAGTCCACCTCTGTGCTAGTCTGGTATCTGACTCTCGGACACTAAGATCTCTTTCCTTTCTTTGTTTCTTTTCTCATCTCAATTCCTCTGATTTTAGAGCCTTCAACACAAAAAAGCTGATTAAATTCCTTTTTTCCATAGTGGGGCTTGTTGGTCTGTCAGGCAGGACCCAGACTGTGGAAAGATAAGGGTGTTTATTTTTTCTGGAGCGTGGGGATGGCCCAGATATTGGAATCACCATGCAGCCCAATCAGTGAGTGGTGGGTGATCAGAATTACCTTTCTTATCTCGTAATCTCGCCCCATGCGGTTTATGACATATTCCTTTCTAGCAAATACAGCACTCTCCCCTGAAAGGAATTCTTCTTTCTCTATCCGTTATACAGAAAACAAACTAGTGAAGAATGTGCCAGACAGAGCAGATGTAAAATGCCCCCTCCCACTTTTAGTACATAGAAATGCTTAGTTGAACATTTAAAAATTTGTATTTAAATGCATAGCCGAGCTTGAAAGACAGAGAAGAAAATCTTCAGGTTGCAGAAAAGAAGAACAGAAAGTGTTGGGGTAAATAGAAACTGACACTAGAGGACACGGATAAAGGCCTTCAGGCTGGGTGGAGATTTTTCTCCCATCTGGAAACAGGAAGTGAGACCTCATGCCTGTGCAAGGTGGAGAGTTAAAAGGGAACCACCTGCATTGAACTGGGAACCTCAAGGGCTGCCCTTTCCTTGAAGCAAAGACTAGAAATAATCTGATCATCTGGGAGCTTGCCATCTGTTGGAGACCCTCTAAGGAAATAATATCACCTTAGAGAAATAAGAATTCTAAGCAAGAATCACAATGGAATATTTAGTCAAAATGTTGCCTTACCCTTATACTGCAGAATGCTGACTTGAGAAATGGAAGTGAAAACTGTTCCAACCAATAAAGCTACTAGAGAACTGGCAGAGGCCACCATGGAACCCCTCTACAGAGGAGCCCGCAATCCTAGGCATATGAGTGGTCCATAGGAGATAATCTGTGTTGCTGATATGCTTAATAGAAAGAAAATCACAAACCATACTAGCAAATACATTCCATGAAGGAAAGAGAGTCAAAAAAGGAAACAGTAAAACAAATACCCCGAGAATTGGAGAAAGCTAAACAATCTCTAAAAGATTATAAAATAAGAATCTATAAAATTTTAACAATATGAAGAACTTACTGTGCACCAAGCACTATTAGAAGGACTTTAATGTGTTGCCCTTCCCACCAGTCCAGAGAGTTAGAGACTATTACTAGCCACATTTTACAGAAAAGAAAACTGAGGAACATGATGGTTAACTAAGGTCACACAGTAATTAATGGAGTCAAATTTAAACAGCTGATTCACTGCAGAACTTGCCTCCTGATCACTGTTAGAGACACTGAAGCTGCCCACCTTACCTGTTTTCCCTTCCAGATAGAGATGGAATTGTAGCTGGGTTTATGACTGCCCACCTATGCTACATTTCACACTCTGTTGTAGTTAGGTGTAACACACGTTTCACCCCTACAATCTATCACTCTCTATTCATTCCTCCAGACAAATTTCTAAAGTTTGCTTTCGTTAATGACAGCATAATCCAGATACACACAAGTCTAGGCTAATGGCCCATTTATTTCCAGCAGTATTTGAAACAGTGAAATTCTAGTATAATCGGGGATTCTAGGCTATCCCGTGGAAGAGAATGGACTAAGAAACGCTTGTTGCACCAGAGTTGGCTAATATATTTGGTGGGGGATGAATTCATTTCCTCTTTGGGATCTGATTCCAGTGCTTTGACTGGGCAAGATGTCTGTCCTATATTTCTGCACAAGTATTTGTGCTTTTATTTATTTGTTTGGGGGGCAGAGAAAGGGTACTTTTTTGTGGTAGAAAGACTAACATGTATACAGCCAGTGGAGTTAGCCTGTACTGGCTCACAAAAGTCAATTGTTAAATTTTGAGAAGCCTATTATTAAAAATTAAACAAACTCAGACATTATTAAAATTATATTATACAAACTTTATATTAAAACAAAGGTAATAAATACTTAAAACCTATCATTTATTTATTATTTGATTATGTATGTTCTTGAGTTTATATGTTTATTGTTATTTGTATGGTAGCAATACTTCATTATGAAATACTTCAGAATGAAATACTTCAGAATGAAATAGTGCATCTCTTCTCAACTCTGTATTCAGTGGTGTCAGACTGGTAGCTGAAATCAGCTATGATGGGTGTCAGACTGGTAGCTGAAATCAGCTATGATGGGAGTATTTATGCCACAGACACTGGCGCACATCAAAAATCAACTTCCTGCTTCTGAGAGTCTGTTGTTGAAGATATACCAGCATATACTCACATAGTTTTTGGCAGTAACACATCAACAACAAATCATATACCAGAATATCACTGTGGAAAGTTGTTTACTGAGCTCTTGTTATATGCTGGGTGTAGTTCAAAAAGCTTTGTAAATATTTTTCATTCATTCAATAATGCTGATTTATTATTATAAATATTCCAGGTATCATCATTATTTTTATTAGCTAACACTTTGGGGGGTATTTGTTGTATGCCTGGCATTCTTCTAAGACCTTCAGATGTATTCACAGCTTAATCCCAAGGATAAACCTTTGAAGGAGGTTCTATTGTTATCCTCAATTTACAGATAAGGAAACAGGAACTTATAGGTGAAATAATTTTTCCAGGTTCATAGAACTGGTAGTTTGCACATCGATATGAGATCTCCCACAACTTGGCTCTGGAGCCTGAGCTCTTAACCACTAAACTCTATTGTCTTTTGATGGCTGTAGGTACCATAAATGTAGCAGTGAAAAGGCAAAGTCCCTGCCTTTCAGGGCTATAGTCTGATGGATGGGGTAGGGGGAGAGATATATTAATCAATAAACACATAAATATATAGATATCAGATAGTGATAATTGCCATGAAATAAAAATAAAGCAAGGTAAGGGTAATAGAAAACACTAAAGTTGGGAGAGCATATTTCGTATTTATTTGATTTTTAACTTAATATTGTCCCCATTTTACAGAAGAGGAAACTAGGGCTCAAAGAGGTTAAAACCACGCCAACGAAACCCAGCTAATAAGTGGTAGAACTGGGATTTGCACCTACAGCAGCCTGGTTCCCAAGTCTTTGCATATTCCCTCTACATCACATGCCTGCCTCTCTACTTCTTGAAGCTCCCAGGTTACCATGCCTTTGGTTTAAGCTTGATTTCATGTGCAGATTCAGCTCAGCTGGAATCTGCCTTGTGTCCGTACGTCTTTGTTTCTCTGCCCCTCCACAGCCATATGAGAGAATAAACAGATGTTCAGTTCACAGTGATGCCGCAGCCTGCACCAGTCAGTGTAATGTTTGAAATGTGGAACCAATCACATGGCCCTTCTCCACGTTGGTCAGGGTGGGGGCTTTGTCAGTGAAAACAGACTTATTGTGGCTAATATAGGTCGCAGGTGGGAAAGGACGGGGACTGACAGAGTTTAACTGGATTCCATTAGCACTCAAAACAAGCTCAGTGAATAGGCATTGCAGGGGTTTGTAGGAGCTGCTCTTTAAAGCACCCCGCATCGCCCCATTGGAAGTACTGTATTTAATGTCAACTTGCTTTGACCTTTAGTTTTGGTGGCATTTACTAATTCTATGAAAGCAGCCATTTCTCATGTTCCCTGCAGCTTAATAGAAATTCAGACCATTAGTTAAACCCAGACCCAATCCATGCTGAAGGGAAAGTCTCTAAAATGTGTCCTCACAACCTGGGGAAAGATACAGGATGACCTCCACTATTTTGGTTCATTTAAATTTCTTACACCAGGGGAATCAGAATGAAGTGGCATTTTAGTAATAGGTCAAAGCATCAGTTTGACATTTTTTGGGAAGCCAACAAAAGCCAGATTTCTCAAAGTGGACTTGACTCTTGGATAGAAGAAATCTCCCTGATTACAAATATTTCAGGGTTCCTTGTCACTCAGTGATAGCCACTTCTGTGTTTGTTTTCCATTGTTACTATAACAGATTATCACAAATTTAGTAGCTTAAAACAACACTCATTCATAATCTCACAGTTCAGGCATAAATCTTGTGGGCTCACAATGCCCAAGTGAAGGTGTTGAGCAGGTGGGCTCTTAACTGGAGGCTTATGGGTGGGGTGGGAAGCAGGATTTGCTTCCAGTCTCATTCAGATTGTTAGCAGAATTCAGCTTTTTGAGTAGTAGGAGCAAGGTCCCAGTTTCCTTCCTGGCTGTCAGCTGGGGGTTGTTTTCACTTCTGGAGGCCACCATATTCCCTCATCTTCAAATCAGCAATGGCAGGTCAAGAATCTTTCTCACATTTTGAATCTCTTTGACATTTCTGCCACATTTCTCCTGCTTCCAGGCAGCGAAAGTTCCCAGCTTTTGAGTTTGCCTATGATTAGATTGGATCCACCTGGACAATCTAGGCTACCATCCCTTTCTTAAGGTTTGTAACCTTAATTACATCTGCAAGTCCTTTTGTCATGTGATGTACCATGTTCGCAGTTCCTGAGGATTGGAACATGGACTTTGGGGTGGGGAAAGATTCTGCCTATCATACTCGGTATCTCCTTGACCTCTGTGGAGCTCAGATAACTGGCTCACAAAATTCTGTAGGGAATATTTGTGATGGTGCTTTGAAAGCTAAAAGTACAATACAACTGTGAGGTGTGAGACTTGTCTTAGAGGTGAGAATAAACAGATGTGTAGTTAGGTCTGCCAATTTTGCCTGAAAATGAATGTTTCTAATTATAATTTTTCTGCCTCTTAACATTATAATAGCTCTTATAAGGGTATTAACTCACTCATTCTTTTCATAGTATTAATTGAGCACTTACAGTATGCCTGGCACAATTCTAAGTACTGAGAATTAGCAGTACAGAATAGGCAAAAATTCCTCCTCTCATGAAACTTATATTCCAGTATTGGAAAATACAAGATAAATTATACCATACATTAGAAAATTAAAAATGTTATGAAAGAACATAAAAGAGGAGGGAAAAGGAAGTAGCCTACTGGGATAGGAGTGGGTTGTAGCTTTAAATAAGGTGGTCAGATAAGGCCTCACTGGGAAGGTGACCTTTGAGCAGAGGCTGGAAGGAGAGGTAAAGAAGGCAGAAGGAAATGCAGAAGGCTGGACGTGGTGGCTCACACCTGTCATCCCAGGACTTTGGGAGGCTGAGGTGGGCAGATCACAAGGTCAAGAGATCAAGACCATCCTGGCTACTTGAGAGGCTGAGGAAGGAGAATCGCTTGATACCCTGGAGGGGTAGGTTGCAGTAAGCTGAGATCGCACCACTGCACTCCAGCCTGGTGACAGAGAGAGACTCTGTCTTAGGGAAAAAAAAAAGAAAGAAAAAAAGAAAGATGGGCATTGTCTGTATGTGTTATGTGTATAGATAGGTTGTTTTGTTTTGCCACAAGAGTGGATGAGTTCTCAACAAGAGTAAATTCAGATATGGAATAGAAGAACACTGATAAGGGAGTCCCAAGGTACTCCACGGTTAGAGGGCAAGGAGACCAGGAGGTGCCAGCAAGGGAAGAAGGTGAGAGTGAGCAGCCGGTCAAACTGGGCGCAATCAGGAGAGACCAGTGTTCTAAGCCAGTGTTTCCAGGTGAACGGCTTGTTCATCTGTGTGAAATGTTGCTCATGCGTCAGGCAAGATGAGAAAGGATAATTGACCTTTGGATTTAATAATTTGAGGTCTCTAGTTTCTGTGTCATGGAAACAACAATCTAATTGGAGAACCTGCAGAGAAAATGGGAGGAGAAGATTTGAAGATAGCAGTAAGTATAGACCACTCAGGAATTCTGAAGAGGAGCAAAGAAGTGGGGAGATGCCTGGGACCATGTGTGGACAAGAGATTTTTTCCAAGATCAGATAGCATGTTTGTGTACTGATGAGAATGAGGAAGTAGAGGACAAATAGATGAGTAGGAGACAGAATGGCCATTTCTTTCACCTGAAGGAGATGGGGTCTGGAGTAGGAGTTGGCCTTGAATAGCAGGGCAGACAACTCATCCATGGAAACAGGAGGTGAGGCAGAGCATACTGAAGTAGATGCAGGGAGGGGGATAGATGCAGAGGTGAGAAGTATGTGGACGTGCTTTTCTGGTGGCTTCTCTTTTCTCAGGAAAATAGGAAGGTCATCAGGGGAGGGTTAGGGAAAGGAAAAAGATAAAAGAGATGACCCTCTTGTGGTGTGGCTATTAATGAACAGGAGCTGAGACCCAAAGATCTACCTCAAAAGGCAATGAACGACTGGGCAAGGTGGCTCACACCTGTAATCCCAACACTTTGGGTGGCCAAGGTGGGTGGATCACCTGAGGTCAGGAGTTCCAGAGACTAGCCTGGCCAACATGGCAAAACTCCATCTCTACTAAAAATACAAAAATTAGCCAGGCATGATGGTGCGTGGGAGGATGAGGCAGGATAGTCCACCTGAGGAAATTCTCCCCTGATTATCAAACAATTAGGAGATCCAAGATTGACTTGTAGGAAGAGAGCTAGTGATAGCACATATGGATATTTCTTACTAAATACCTGTTTAATCAGCACAATTAATCCGTTACCTAAATAAGTATACACAACAACCCATGAAATTAGCAATTACTGTCCTCAGTATTATGCTCATTTTACAAAGGAGAAAACTGCGATTCAGGGTGTTTCAAAAATTCATTCAAATTTTTACAATTAGTGTATCAGTTATGATCAGATTAGGCTGTCCAGACATGGTTTGGTGGCTTTGCTTCCTGGGGTCCTTGGAACCTGGGCTTCTTGTATCTCTTCATCTTACGTATGGCCTTTATTCATCCATTACCTCATGGTCCAAGATGGCTACTCCATCTGTGGTCAACATGTCCCCTAACCATTCTGCAAGAAGGAAGAGATCTAGAAAGGGAAAAGATATTTCACCTGTCTTTGAGAAAGGTTTCTGGAAACTTCCATTTGGCATTCTGTCTATATCTTATTGGCCTGAGATTAGTCCCATGACCACATTTGGCCACAAATGATACAGAGAAATGTAAACTTTATTTTGGATGGCTAGTCTCAGCTAAATTTCCATTATAATGGACTAATGTATGGAGATTCCCTACTCAGGGACTTGTATTCTCTGTCAGTATCATTACACTTAGCCATTTAGCTGCCTTGCCTTCACACTTCTGCCTGGTTCCCAATGTTCATGTCTCAGAATTTGTTTCTCTATTCCTTTTCACTAACTGTTGAGTCCCAGAATCCAATACAAAAATTTCTTCATTGACTTTTGAGGGAGGTAACAGTGCAGTAAAATAAGCAAGAACTGTGAAGCCAAATGGCCTTGGCTTCAAATCTAGGCTTTAGTGCCTGCTGGCTCTGTCAGTGTGAGCAAGATACCTAAATCCTCTGACCTCCTGTTGCCTGCCAATTGATAAAATTAAACCTAATTTACAGGGCTGTGGAGAGAATGAAGTGAGGTAATATATATGACTGTAACTGACATCTGTGGTTTCTCAAGACATCTATGTTCGTCTTTTCCCTGGTGACCTAATTGATGGAGAGGCCCAGTGAACCAGAGACCCTCAGTGGTGGGCATTTGCTGATTGCTAACTAGCATCCTACCTCTCCTCTGCCTTCCTAACAGCATCCAGATTTTGGATTCCATCGGATTATAATTTTTCTCCTCCATTGTGTAGTAGCTATGGAATCTGAGGGGGAATTGACACCCTCTCCTGCCCCTTACAAACTTTGGGGGAGACTCTGATTGCTAAAAGTTTCTTTGAGAACAGAAGGGCAATGTTATACTTTTACATTCAAGTTTCTCTCGGGCATTTAAAACATCACTGGAGTAATTGATTAAGTAGTTGATTGAATGGGTCTTGGGGAACCACTGGGCTTGTGGAGGGAATTTTCAGGGAAAAGCTGTGTCTGACACTAATGTGAATGAGCCAGCAGCAGAACCAATCAACCGTGGCCACTGTGGCCAGGTGATTATCATGTTGGTGTGTTTTAATATGACAGCTGGGAATCTCACCAACCAGACCCACCTGATAACCAATGAAGTGTTTCTATTCTCATCATCTTTTGGGACTGTGGCTGGCATCAAGCATTGAAACAGAAAGCATTCTCAGGCATCTGCCTTTTATTAGTGAAGTCCGTTCCTGTATGAAGGCTTATTTCTTCTCATGGCAGAGAAGTGATATCTTTTACAAAGGTAGTTTGACTACCTTTGCTCTTCCTGAGGGCTTTATAGAGTTCTGGATTCAGACTAGGGGTCTTTTAAACTCCCCAAGTCACGCTTGATTTAAAGAATCTTACCTTAACTGCTGGTTTGGGAGCTACGGTCTAAAAGCAGACCTGCCTTAGACTTTCAGCAGATGGAAGAAAAGAAGGAAACTAATTGTGATTGTGCACTGGCTCCATCATGACCTTGGACAAGTCACTTAATCTCTTTAAGTATGCTTTTCTTCTGTGAAATGAGGGAAGTAAGACCTTCCTTTCATTTTTTTTTTTTTTTTTTTTTTTGAGACGGAGTTTCGCTCTTGTTACCCAGGCTGGAGTGCAATGGCGCGATCTCGGCTCACCGCAACCTCCGCCTCCTGGGTTCAGGCAATTCTCCTGCCTCCGCCTCCTGAGGAGCTGGGATTACAGGCACACGCCACCATGCCCAGCTAATTTTTTGTATTTTTAGTAGAGACGGGGTTTCACCATGTTGACCAGGATGGTCTCGATCTCTCGACCTCGTGATCCACCCGCCTTGGCCTCCCAAAGTGCTGGGATTACAGGCTTGAGCCACCGCGCCCGGCCAAGACCTTCCTTTCAATATTTTGGGGAGGAATAAATGAGATAAGTGGATGTCTAATTGTTCCAGCACTATTTGTTGAAAAGACTATCTTTTATCTATTGTATTGCCTTTGCTCCTTTGTCAAACATCAGTTGACCACGTTTATATGCACTTATTTCTGGCTTTTGTATTATGTTTCATTGATATATTTGTCTATTCTCGCACCAATATCACACTGTCTTGATTAGCTTTGTAGTAGGTCCTGGAGTTCAGTAGTGTCAGTCCTCTGTCTTTGTTCTATATTGCATTGGCTATTCTGGGTCTTTAGGATCTCTATATAAAGTTTAGAAAATAATTGTTGATATCCACAAAATAACTTGCTGAGATTTTGTTTCGGATTGTGTTGAATCTGTAGATCAAGTGGGAAAGAACTGATGCTTTAACAATATTGAATCTTCCTCTCCATGAATATAGAATCTCTCTCCATGTACGTAGGTCTATGATTTCTTTCATCACAGTTTTGTAGTTTTCCTCATATAAATCATATATATATATATATATATATATATATATATACACACACACACATAAATATAGATCTTAGATTATACAGTAGTATTTTATTTGGGGGAATGCTAATGTAAATGGTAATGTGTTTCTAATTTCAACTTCCATTTGCTGGCATATAGGAAAGTGACTGAATTTTGTATGGTAACTTTGTATCCTGCAACCTTGCTATAATCTTTTATTGGTTCCAGGAGATTTTTGTTGTTATTGTTGTTGATCTTTTAGGATTTTCTATATAGACAATCATGTCATCTACAAACAAATATAGTTTCATTTCTTCCATCCCAATGCATATACCATTTATTTTCCTTTCTTGTCTAACTGCATAACTAAGACTTTCAGTATGATATTCAGTGTTTAGAGGGAGCATCTTGCCTTCCTCCTGATCTTACTGTGAAAGCTTCTAGTTTCACCATTAAATATTATGTTAACTGTATATTTTTTATTGATGTCCTTTATCAAGTTGAATAAATTTCCCTCTACTTCCAATTTGCTGAGCATTTTTCCTTTTATCATGAATTGGTGTTGGATTTTGTCAATACTTTTTCTGCATCTACTGTTATGATTTGTGATTTTTCTTCTTTAGCCTGTGATAAATACATTAATTGACTTTTAAATATGGAACCAGACTTGCATACTTAGAGTAAGTCCCACTGGTTTTAGTTTATAATTCTTTTTATTCATTGTTGGATTCCATTTGCTAATATTCTGTTGACAGTTTTTATATTGATTTTCATGAAAGATACTGGTCTGTAGTTTTCTTTTCTTGTACTGTCTTTGGTTTTGGTATTAGGCTTTTCTGGCCTTATGGAATGAGTTAGGAAATATTCCTTCTGTTTCTATCTTCTGGTAGATACTGTAGAGAATTAGTGTATTTTCTTCCTTAGATGTTGGGTAGGATTCACCAGTGAACCCATCTGGACCTAGTGCTTTCTTTTTTGAAAGGTCATCAGTTATTGATTGTTTCTTTAATAGCTGTAGACCTATTTAGGCTTTTAATGTATTCTTGTGTGAGTTTTGACAGATTGTTTCTTCCACAAAATTGGCTAGGTTATCAAATTTGTGGGAATAGAATTGTTCCTACATTTCCTTTATTATCATTTTAATGTCTATTAGATCTGTAGAGATGGTTCCTCTTTCATTTCTGACATTAGTAATTTGTGTCATTTCCCCTTTTTTCTTGGCCTGGCTATTGGCTTTTTCTAAGAACCACTTTTTGGTTTCATTGATTTTTTTTTTCCTATTGATTTCTTATTTTCAATTTCATTGATTCTTTTGCCTTAACTTTTATCTTTTCTTTTTTTCTGTTTACTTTGGAATTAATTTACTCTTCTTATTCTAGTTTATTAAGGTGGAATATCAGATTATTATTTTTGATTTTTATTTTGTTCTAATATATGCATTAAATGCTATGTATTTCCCTCTAAGTACTGTTTTTGTTACATCTTAGAAATTTTAAAGTTGTATTTTCACTTTTATTTTGTTCAAAATATTTTTAAATTTTTCTTGAAAATTTCTTCTTTGACCCATGTGATATTTAGAAGTGTGCTACTTAGTCTCCAAGTGTTTTAGAATTTTCCACCTATCTCTCTGTTACTGATTTTTAGTTTAATTCAAGCACAGATCATGATGATATGAGAGTATATTGTATAACATGAATTCTTTTAGATTTGTTAAGGTGTGTTTTATGGCCCAGAATGTGGTGCATCTTGATGTATGTTCCATGTGAGCTTGATAAGAGTGTGTACTCTACTGTTGTTGGATAAAGTAGTCCATATATGACAATTATATCCACCCAATTTATGGAACTGTTGAGTTCAGCCATGTTCTTACTGATTTCCTGTTTATTGAACCTGTCCATTTCTGACAGAAAGGTTTTTAAGTCTTCAGATATAATAGGGGCTTCATCTATTTCTCTTTGCATTTTTATCAGTTTTTACCTAACATATTTTGATGCTCTATTGTTATGTACATATACACGAAGGTTTATTATGTCTCCCTGGAGAAATGACCTCTTTATCGTTACGTAATGCACCTCTGTTCTTGTTAACTTTCCTTGCTTTGAAGCTCCTCTGACTGAAGTTAATTATACCTATTCTATCTCTATTTTGATTACTATTAATGTAGTATCTTCTTCTCCATCCCTTTACTTTTAATTTATATGTGTCATTATATTTACAGTGGGTTTCTGTAGGTAACTTATAGTTGTGTCTTGAGTTTTTTAATCCACTCTGACAATCTCTTTTAATTGATGTATTTAAATCATTGGTGTTTAAAATAATTAATGATATAGTTGATTAATATTTATCATATTCATAACTATTTTCTATTGTCCTTTAAATTTTTTCCTACTTTTTATTTTCTACCTTTTTTTCTGCACTTTGTGGCTTTAATTGAGCATTTTATATAATTTTATGTGAGCACTTGTATGACTTTTCTCCTTTCTTAGCATATCAATCATACTTCCTTTTAAAATTTTTTAGTGGTTGCCCTGCAGTTTGCAATATGCATTTGCAACAAATCAAATTTCACTTCCAAATGACACTATATTGCTTCACAAGTTGTGCAAGTACCTTACAAGGATGGAAAATTGCTGATTCTTCCCTACCATACCTTTTAGCATTGCTGTTCATTTCACTCATACTTAAGCTATAATTATCAAATACATTGTTGCAATTATTATTTTCATCAAACTTTTATCTGTTAGATCAATTAAGAATAAGAAAAATAAAAGTTTTTATTTCACCTTCACTATTCCTTCTACAATACTCTTCATTTCTTCATGTAAATTCAAGTTTCTGACCTCTATCATTTTTCCTCTCTCTGAATAATTTTTTTAACATTTCTTACAAGGCAGGTCTAATGGCCACAAATTTCCTCGGTTTTTGTCTGAGACAGTCTTTATTTTTCCCTACTTTTGAAAGATAATTTCATAGAGTATAAAGTTCTAGGTTGGTGATTTTTTTTTCTCAACACTAAGTATTTTACCTCATTCTCTTGCACACTTGGTTGCTGATGCAAAGTTCAGCATAATTCTTATCTATAGGTAAGGTATTATTTTCTCTCTAGCTTCTTTCAATAATTTTTTTTTCTTTTTCCTGAAGATCATGGTATTATAGGTGAAGGTTTTTGGTTTTTTTGTTTTTTAAAAATTTTTTGACATTTATCCTGCTTGGTGTTCTGTGAGATTTCTGTCTGTGGTTTGGTGTTTGACACTGATTTGAAGAAATTTCCTGTCGTTATTGCTTCAAATATTGCATCTGTTTCTTTTTCTTTTTCTTCTTCTCCTGGCATACCCATTAAATGTTAAAAAAAAAAACACACATTTTATAGTCATCTCACAGTTCTTGGATATTCAATTCCATTATCAGTCTTTTTTCTGTTTGCTTTTCAGTTTTGAAAGTTTCTGTTAGTATGTCTGCAACCTCAGAGATTCTTTCCTCAGTTGTCTCCAGTCTAGTAAGAAACACACAAAAAGCATTCTTCATTTCTGTCGCAGTGTTCTGTAACATTTCTTTTAAAATTCTTTCTTAGAATTTCTGTCTCTGCTTACATTATCCATCTATTTATGAATTGTACTTTTTTCATGTGAACCTTAGCATACTTATCACAAATTTTAAAAATATTCCTCTTATGATAATTCCAATATTCCTGCCATGTCTGACTCTGGTTCTGATACTTGTTTAGTCTCTTCAAATTGTGTTTTTCCCTTTTAGTATACCTTGCAATTTTTTGATAGCTGGTTATGATGTACGGTAAGCGAAACCGGGTAAATAGGTCTTGGTAATGTAGTGGCAATGTGTGAGGGAACGGAAGCATTTTATAGTCTTATGATTAGGTCTCAGTCTTTTAGTAAGCCTAGACCCCTGGACTGTGAATTTCACAAATGCTTCTCAGATTTTCCCCCTTCTTTTGTGGGAAGGAATGGCTACAATGGGCTGGAGTTACGTATTTCCCTTCCCCTAGATCAGTTGACCACTAACTAAACCCTAATAGGTTAGGCTGTGGTAAATAGTATGTTTTGAGGGCAGCCTTCATTAAGAACGGAATGCTCTGGCATATTTCAAAATGGCTACTTTCCTTCTTTCCCTGCCAGCAGCATGAAGGAATTTTTCCCAATGACCTTCACAGTGAAAACTCAGTAAAACTCTTAGAGACGAAACTCACAAAAGTGTCAGGATCCCACCGTGAATGGTCCCCACTGACCTCTGGAGTTTTTATTTCTCAGATTTGTCTACACTGGGCCTCCAGCAACTTGTCAATTACAGTTCTGGTTTCCCCTCCCTGGCAGTGGTTTCCAGAGAGGTTTCTCTTTGTGGGTTTTTGCTCTGTTAAGTTGTGATTTTCTGTGTTTGCCTATCTGTCTCTCCAATTTGGGGGACAGTGGTTTGCCTTGTGACATTACTTCTTTAATTAATCTAATAAGAGTTGTTTTTTAGTGTATTAAGCCTTTTACTTGTTGTTAGGATGGAGTGATGACTCCTCAGCCCCTTACATGCCAGATCAGAAATCCAGTGTCTCTATTATTTTTGGTGTAATCCTCATCACAACCCTCTGAAGTAAATATTGTTAGCTCGGTTTCAAAGATTAAAAAAAAATTGGCTGAGAAAAGTTGCATGGCTTGGAAGTGGGCAAAACTGGGATCAAACTCATATTTCACTTCCCCAAGGTAGCCATTCTCCTTCCAGAGTGCTGGCTGTTCCTACTTACACAGAGCCAGCTGTCCCTACTCATGCAAAGCCAGATGTCCCTATTCATACAGCACTTCGCCCACCAGTGCTTCATTTGACCAGATTTGTGCTGGTGCTTACCTTGAAGCTCTTTAAATTAAAGCTTAGGTGTTTTGACCTGGTGTTGTAAATTGGTGGGTCTTCTGGGGAAATCCAGCTCTTGATCAGTGAACTCTTACCTAATTCTTTTTGAACCCATGACATTTGCTTCTCCTTAGGGAAAGGAAAAGAATGAAAAATGAAATATGCTCATTTCATTACTATCGGCTCCAGTAAAATGATTTAGGATGGCATAATTTGAAAAGGAGAGCCAAAATATAGCCAAAGGAATACATGTAATTCTCATTAATTTGGGCAGAAAGGACAAATGGACTTAGAGCCATAAGGCCAAAGTTTGAGTTGAGTCCTGGCTTTGTGCCTTGTTCTGCAAATGAGCCTGAGCCTCAGTTTCTTTATTACTAAATAATCTTTTATGTTTGCATGATGGTTCAGTTAAAAAGCACCCATTAACAGTTGCAGAATATGTTCATGCTTAAAGGAAGCTAAAAGGAAGGATATTAGAGAAACATAATGATGCCTGTCTGCTGGGTAGTTTGGAGAATGGAAAACTATGTGCTTCTGAGGATAGTTTTTAACTTTCAGATTTTGTTTTAAAATCACTTCTGACCTGCAAAACGGCTGAGGCATCCTCAGCTCACACCCTCTATTTTTTGGCTTCTAAATTCTTAGACTGATATTCCATTTCCTGATATCTTTGGCTACTGCTTAGCTGACCACAGCTTTCTGTTGGTCCAGAAGACTATCTAATTCCATTTGGTTGCACACTCTAGTTTTCATTTAGCATCTTTTTGCAGAGCTCATCACTTCCCACCTGCAGACCCATCCTGAACAAATACCCAGGGATTCCTTCCACATTTAATTGCATAATTCACCTCATCTGGACCTGTTTCACATTAGAGAAAGCCAGTGCCAAAAGAATGCCTTCCTATGTCTCAGTATGAACTTATGTTACACAGATAATGCTTATGCTTGAGCACACAACAATGTAAGACCTCCCACCACCATCTCCAACAGTGGGTACAGTATGGAAGATTTGTCTGCATTGGTCATTGTGAATCCTGCTCTGGTCAGATTCAGCTCAGGAAAAAAACACTGGAATCTGTGCCTGCAGTGAGTTGTCTCAAGAATTTGGCAGAGGAGGTCAGCTTCTAAGAGACAAATCAAGGAGACTCACCAAGCTGTAAGATGCACTTAGCCAAGTCAGAGGGGGCCCACCCTGAGAAGTGTTTTGTCCACGTGCTGCTGATGAAGACTTAGGAAATATTCAAGTGCAGCTAAGGGCATGGCCCTAAGCCTGGATTTCACTGCAGCAAACACTTTTTAAGTAATTTTTTAGAAGGAGTGGTTTGGTTAAATGACCAGGCTGCACTGAACCTGGGAAATGAAAATTGGGCTTTCAAATTCCATGAGAAGAAACCATGCTGGGGGAACCACATGTAGCAACTATGTGGATGTGGGTTTTCACAGAGGTTCTGTTGTGGTGCAGAATTCCCATAGCCTGAAGGAAGCGTCCCTCAAGAACAGTGCTTCTCAACTGGGGATATTTTTGTTCTCTAGGGGACATTTGGTAATTAACTCTGTTATAAGTTTCCTTGAAGAGTGAGTTTTGGTCAGATTTCCTCTCCCCGCTCTTCAGTTCCTAATACCCTAGCCCAGGCATCCCCAGACTTTTTACACAGGGGGCCAGTTCACTGTCCCTCAGACCGTTGGAGGGCCGCCACATACTGTGCTCCTCTCACTGACCACCAATGAAAGAGGTGCCCGTTCCTGAAGTGCGGCGGGGGGCTGGATAAATGGCCTCAGGGGGCCGCATGCGGCCCGCGGGCTGTAGTTTGGGGACGCCTGCCCTAGTCTGAATGTGTGGGATGGTTGAATAGCCATGTGATGTGGTTTGGATGTTTGTCCCCTCCAAATCTCATGTTCAAATGTGATCCCCAGTGTTGGAGGTGGGCCTAGCAGGAGGTGTTAGGTGGATCCCTCATTAACGGCTTGGTGCTGTACCTGCAGTAGTGAGTTCTCACTCTGAGTTCACGCTGGTTGTTTAAAAGAGCCTGGTCCCTCTTTCACCATGTGACATGCCTGCCCTCCCTGTGCCTTCTGCCATGGGTAAAAGCTTCCTGAGGCCTCGCCAGAAGCTTAGCAAATGCTGGTGCCATGCTTGTACAGCCTGCAGAACCATGAGCCAAATAATCCTCTTTTCTTTATAAACTACCCAGTCGCCGGTATTCCTTTATAACAACGCAAAGCAAACTAATACACCAGATCAGAAAGAAGCCATAAAGCCTTATAGAAAGGGATGAACAGAGGATGACAGGGATACAAAATGATGGAAAGGTGCCCCACAGAACATTTTTCTTACTTTGGTTCGTTCCTTCCATTTCCATCTCTTTCTTCTCTCAAACAATTACTGAAGACCTACTATATGCCAAGCACTGTGCAGAGCACTGAGAAATAAGGATGAATGACACAATCCCTACACTTCAGGAAGTCACAGTCTAGCAGGAAAGACAGACTTGTAAACCAGTAATTAGACCCCGAGGTAGTACTTCATTAGAATCATAAATAAAAGGTTTTGAGAGTGACTACTGAAGGAGTTCATATTAGTTTTCCATTGTTGCTGTAATAAATTTTTGCATAGTGGCTTAAAACAAATTTGTTTTCTTACAGTTCTGGAAGCCAAACTCTGAAATTTAGTTTCTCTAGGTTAAAGTCAAAGTGCCTGCTGGTTCCTTCTGGAGGCACTAGAGGACAATCTGTTTCTTTGCCTATTTTAGCCTCTGGAAGACTACCTGTCTTCCGTGGCTCATGACCCTTTCCTTGCATCCCTCCAGTCTCTTGCTTATGTCATCATACTCCTACTTCTTCCATAGTCAAATATCCCTCTGTTCCCTCTTATAAGAAGTCTTTGATTATATTTAAGCCTGTCTGATCTAGGATAATCTTCCCATCTCAAGATTCTCAACTCGAAACACATCTTCAAAGTCTCTTTTTAGCATAAAGGTGACATTCACAGGTACTAAAAATGAGCACCTGGATATCTTTAGGGGGCATCATCCAGCCTACCACAGAGTTATAGAATGAAACAGGGCTTTTGGGCTGTGTCTTGGGGGATGAGTAGGAGTTTTTCTGGCAATTTTCTTTTGTTTCTTTCTTTCTTTTTTGAGATGGAGTCTCACCCTGTCGTCCAGGCTGGGGTGTGCCGTGGTGTGATCTCGACTCACTGCAACCTCTGCCTCCCGGGTTCAAGCCATTCTTCTGCCTCAGCCGCCTGAGTAGCTGGGATTACAGATGCACGCCACCATGCCCAGCTAGTTTTTGCAATTTTATTAGAGACAAGGTTTCATTATGTTGGTCAGGCTAGTCTTAATCTCCTGACCTCGTGATCCTCCTGCCTCAGCCTCCCAAAGCACTGGGATTACAGGTGTGAGCCACCATGCCTGGCCTGCAATTTTCTAAGCTGAGAGGATATGATCTTACCTGTTCAGAGACTGGTAAGATATTCAAAGTAATCCCATAGTTATTTTGTACAGAAGTTGAAGCTGGTGAAAGTGGCAAGGCCAGGGCACAAAGAACCTTCCATGTCAGACCTGGAGGTTTGAATCTGGTTTTATTCACAACAGAGCTTATTATACATGGAATGGAGTGGGCTGTTGATAAAGTCAAGTGGAGAGATGATAAGGCCTTAATAAGCGCAGAGAAATTGGCATTCATCGACTATACAATAGGGCTGTTCCTGTTGTGGGAATACCAAACCATGCTGAGTGTTCTTAACTCCCATCCTCATTTCTGTGTCCTGGTTTAGGCCACCTCATCTAAATGATTACTAAAGGCTTCAAAATCCTCCAGTTTTGCTGTGATTCCTCACACTGCAGCCAAAGTGATCATCTAAAACATGAAGCTGATCATGTCACTGCCTGGCTAGTCATGAATGACTCCCAGTTACCTTCAGGACATTCCACATGACCCTCCAGCATCTGCACCCTGCTCACATCTCCAGTCTCACTACTGTGCTTTGCTTGGTCATTGTTCCCAAGTACTTAGCCAGTTGCTGAGTCAGAAGATCCCCATCTTAGGAGACTTTAAACCTTCATGTAGGAGACTTTAAACCTTCATGTGAGTCCAGGTCACCATTTCCAACCCCTTCTCTATATGGGAGTGCCTTTTGGTTCCCTTGACATCCTTGCTCATTAGTTTGACCTTGACCAGAATCACTCCAATTCATTCTAATGTGATCTAGTAATGTTCATTCTCAGGGAAAAGGGTGATATCCTAATCAGGGCTCTAAGATGGCCTTCAAGTTTCACTTTCCCCGTAACTGTCCACCCCACCCTCACACAGGTCAATTCCCTTAGCATCCCTTCCTCTTGAGGGTGGCTGGACTCTAAATATGACGGGATAGCACACTTCCGTGAGCAGGTTACAAATCAGTTGACTAAGTTAATCAAAAGGGAGAGATCCCTGAAGGGGCCTGATTTCATCAGAGGAGACTTGAAAAGAAGTCAGAGAGATAGTCCCCTGCTGCCCTAAGGAGGAAGAATAGATTCGAGTATGAGAGGCCCTGGGGTAAGACAGGGATATGGAATGAAACTGCAGGTGGCTACTAGAAGCTGAGAACAGAGATTTAGCAAGAGAATTCGAGATTTAACAAGAGAATGGGGATATCAGTCCTCCAACCTCAAGAAACTGAATTCTCTGAACAACCATTTAGGAGCTGGAACCCCAGAAAGGAATGCAGCCTGGTCAATAACTTGATTTCAGCTCCTGCGCAGAGAACCTAGCTCAGTCATGTCTGGACTGATGAACCTACAGAAACCATGAGATAATCAATGGGAGTTGTTTTAAGCTAAATGTTGAGTAATTTGTTCTGCAGCAATTGAAAACTACTTATAAGTGGGAGTTACATGGGGGTCCCTTCCCACCAATAGACCCCCATGCTTTATTCAAATTCATTCCCACCCAGAGCTCTGCACACCAAGAGGACCTGGAAGAGATACCAAGCCCCAAAGACATTTTCATTGCTTCCTCCTGGTTTTAGAGTTACATAACCAGCAGGGATGATTCCAGAAGAGATTTTTCTCTAATACAGTTCTGGGTCAAAAGGACATGCTGGCTCCACCTACACAGAGAAGCAATGTTAAGTTGCTAGTTTAGGAAAAATCAAGTTCTACCTCACCAAACATTGGGTCATATATGGCTAAGAGTGGGGTAAAGAGTAGGAGAAACTCTTGGGAAGATGGTCCTAAGTAGTTTGCAAAGCACGGTCCCCAAACAACAGCAGCAGATGGGAACTTGTTAGAAATGTGAATTCTCGGGCCCCTTCCCAGAGCTCCTGAAACAGAAATTGTGTTTTAAATAGCCCTCCAGGTGATTCTGAGGTACAATAAACTTTGAAACCACTGACTTACACAAATAATAGTTGGTTATACAAATGATGCATAGCAGTGTTTTCTAAGTGAATCTCTCCAAAAACAACAACATGGTAATAAGGAATGCAGAGCCCATACAAGGCTCAAACTTGCTCACACTGCCCACAGTTGTGATCAGCTATCCTCAGGCTGTCACAGGCCCTGGTGACATGAAGGTCAGAGAACCTGTGATGTTAGCTGTCAGGGTCACTTTGGGATTTATTTAATTCCAGCCTAATCCCATCCTCATGAAGCCTGCCTGACACATAGTTGATATTCGATAAATATTTGTGGAATGCGTGATAAAGTGGGACTAAAAAAACCCCAACATTCCTTGTTTGGGCCCTGGAGTTGGAGTTCTCTATCCCAGTCCATTCAAGGATAAATCCACCCTCATTAAAGAGAAAGGAGAATTCTCTAATCTGGAGAATCTCTCTGGAACATCAGAGGTATGATACATAGTGGATGGTGCCTTGGCATGGGAAAAAGCCATGAAGCAGAGGAAAGTACCATTCAAGAGCCTGCATCGCCTATCTCTGCTACCTCCAGCCCTCATTCAGCATCTGTGTTCAGGCTTCTGGAAAGGATTTAGCACCTATGCTCAGCTCAGTCAAGACCCTTGATACTCCCTATAGGGAGCCTAGGACAAGAAACTTCATATTGGCATAAAAGAGAAAATAATCTTCATTAATGCACACAACAACAAATGGATAGTTTAATGACCATTTCTGGGCAGTAAAGGCTACCCTGGGGCAAACTGGTACTAGCCCACATTCCAAGAACACAAGGTACTTTTCAGCCTGGTCAACCAGATTGTAATTCCTTCTGTACCACATGTTATTATGTGATTCTTGTTGCCTTGGAAAGCTCAGATGATTAAAAGAGTTTGTTTGCCACTTCCAAGAATCCCTCTTGCAATTTAAATGATTCATGTACCCCAGTTTTACAAAAAGGAAAACAACTTCATTGTTATTTGCTCCAATAAAGCCCTCAAATGTTCAGCTTATTATTTTGTTACCTGGTAATGAGCAGGTGGGGGGGCCTGTTATTTCTAATTCTCTAATCTTTTCCATGGGGGAATTCTTATGGGATAATAAAAATTCCTTATTTTACTAACAAAGAAACAGCTGCTGTTCTCATCTTTTCTCCTTTCTTAGGAGGTTGGGAAGGGGAGATACTTGCTGTCACGTGCTAGTGTTCTCTGCTGCCTAGCAAATTTCAGAAGAAGAGCTGAGCAAAAAGGAAGTCAGGGTGATAGAATAGTCCTTTCTTATCTCTGCACCAGAACAATAACACACTTGTCGTTGACACTGTGATTCTCCCCCAGCATCCATCCCCGCCTTCTTCCTTTTCTTTTTACAGATTCCTCAAGATTTACCTGCACTGTGCTTATATTTAGGTACAGAAAAATTCCATCATCACAAGAAACCCTCAAGTTGCCCTTTTATAACCACATACACCTCCCTACTGTCTCCCGAATCCCTGGAAAGCACTAATCTATTTTCCATTTCTTTAATTTTGGCATTTCAAGGCGTTAAGTTAAATGGAATTATGCAAAATATAACCTTTTGGGATTTTTTTTTTAACTCAGCACAATTCTCTTGAGATTCATCTAAGTTGTGGCATGTATTAATAATTCTTCTTCTTGTTTTGAGACAGAGTCTGACTCTGTTACCCAGGCTGGAGTGCAGTGGCACGATCTTGGCTCATCACAAGCTCCATCTCCCAGGTTCAAGCAATTCTTCTGCCGCAGCCTCCCGAGTAGCTGGGACTACAGGCACGCACCACCATGCCCAGCTAATTTTTGTATTTTTAGTAGAGACAGGGTTTCACTATGTTGGTCAGGCTGACTTCAAACTCCTGACCTTGTGATCCACCCACTTCAGCCCCCCAAAGTGCTGGGATTACAGGCGTAAGCCACCGTGCCTGGCAATAATTCATTTTTTTAATTGTTGAGCAGTATTCTGCAGTATGGGTGTACCACAGTTTGTTTAAAGAATCACTTATTGGAGAAATCCAGTTGTTTCTAGTTTGAAGCTAGAAACATTTGTGTGTAGAGTTTCGAGGCACATAAGTATTCGTTTCTTTGGGACAAATACCCATATGTGCAACTTCTAGGTTGTATGATTGTTGCATGTTTATGCATAGTTGTTTATGATAGTTACTATGTTTAGTTTTATAAGAAACTGACAACTTGTTTTCCAGAGCAGATTTACCATATTGCTACCAGTAATGTATGAGTGGTCCAATTTCTCTATATCCTCACCAGCATTTGGTATTTCTGCTATTTCTTGTTTTAGTCATTTAGATAAATATGTGGTGATAACTCCTTGTGGTTTTAATTTTCATTTTCTTAATGGAGAATGGTGTGGGAAATTTTTCATTTGCTTATTTGCCATCTGTATGGCCTTTTCAATGAAATACCTGTTTATGTCTTTTGCCCATTTTCTAATTAGATTACTCATTTTGGAGACAATGAAAGATGATTTCTTGAGTTTCAAGAGCTCTTTATCTGTTCTATATACTGGTCCTTTGTAGGATATGTGGTTGCAGTCCTTCTTTATTTCTATAACTAAACTATTTGGGTTTATGCTGAGCACATGACTGTCTAGCTAGGGACTACACTTCTCAACTTTCCTTGCAGCTGAGTATAGCCATGTGGCAAATATCAGGCCAAGAAGATGAGAGTAGAAATGATATGTGCAAAGTCTGATCATGCTTAATGAAAACAAAGGACACTTGTTCTGAACATCTATCCTCTACCCATTCTAAGAGCATAGACCTTGCAACCACCCAACTTCAACCAGGCAGATGGGGATGCTGCCTTAGAATAGGGGTCAACTGTTAGTAAGTAGTAAAATAGTAAACACTTTATGCCTGTGGGCCATATGGTCTCTGTAGAAATTAGTTAACTTTGTCATTTTGGCACAAAAGCATCCTTGGGCCATAAATAAACAAAAGAGCATGGCTGTGTTTATATAAAAATTTATTTACTAAAACAGGTGGTCTGCTCATCATCGGATATTGTTTGCTAACCCCCTAAGGCAACTGCATCCCTGAATGGTCACATGGAGTGGAACTATTCCATCATCCTGGATAGCTACTCTCCAGATTAATTCATGAAAAATAAATTAACTTCTGCTTTTCTAAGTTACTTTATTTTAGAGGCTCTTCACTGTAGCAGCTCAGCCTCTGCCCATATACATAGAAATTGGCATTCACAGGGTATTTACTGTGCCCACCGTGAAAGGATGATTCAAAGGTAAATTTTACATACTCCCTGCTCAGAGCTTGCAATTGACTGTGAGAGAATGATTCTAGTACAGTGAGATGGGGCTGTAACCAAGTCGTAAAGAAAGAGAAGGGAAGAAAAGCTTTACTGAGTACCTAATATATGGCAGGCATTTTATTGTTATAATATCTCTGAAGGCTCAGAGAAGTCTGTGAAGTATGTTATTATATTTCCATTTTAGAAATTTAAAAAACCCACAAGTCTCTGTAAAGTTATTTAACTTTCCCAGTGGCATAGGTAAATTTGAACCCTTGAAAAGTATTAACCAATGATTTATTCATTGCTGACATTCAGAGCCTGACCTGAGTCCTCTCTCTCTGGAGCACAGTGAGCCTTTGCTTCCTCCCGCAGTCCTCCATGCTAGGTAATGCCTCCATCACCACAGTCAACCCAAGAAAGCACTTACCAAGCCGCTTCTATCTGCCTAGCTCCCAAACTAGGTGCGGAAAGGCCAAAGGAATGAAGGAAAGGATTGATCCTTTAAAAGAACATAGCTTTTGACAGTGTGTTTTAAAAAATCCTCCCATCTTTTTGTGTCTTAGGAGTGACCAACCATAAAGAACCATACTGCTCTTGCATAATATATTCTGAAATAAGACCAGTTTTCTCAAGACTTTCATAAGACTTGTGATGATCCCTCGATTACTTGCTATATAAAATTTCAAGTCCCCTTCCTTTTCCTTGAAGCATTACTCATTAATGAACATTCTCTCTATTGGAATAACCTGAATAAAATAATCTCCTTAATTGTCTCGTGCTTTTTATGTTTTATAACTTTCATGATGAATCAAATAGGATTAGACTTCACCTTTGAATCCTCATTTACTCCATCTAGATAGTGAGGCTTCTTGGAGCCCTGTTTATTACCTCCTTACTTATGACTTGGGGACCCAATGGTGGGCCCAATTCCTGGTCCTGTGCTCTGGACTTCTGTCTTTCAGTAGCACAGTAAGTATTTGACTTTGATTCTTTTCAAGTACTTAATTTCTGGTACCAGCTTCTCTTGGCTTTATGGTCTGACAAATAGGTGTTCTCTGTAAACAGATTAATGTAAATGTAATACGTATATGTAATGTAAACACATCTTTTCTCCTTTGGATAAAAGATGACAAAGAATATGGTTTGTTAATCTTTTCTGTTTGTCTATTTTTTTTCTGTTTTTAATTCAAATCAATTAAAAACTTGTATCCACTGGGAGGAGAACAGGTCTTTGACATAAACTGGTGAGTTTTGCATTTCTGCATTTGTGTTTGACCTATGACTAACATTTTAGCTTTGAAGCTATTAGTTTTCTCTCTCTGTCTCTCTCTCTCTCTCTCTCTGCGTGTGTGTGTGTGTGTGTGTGTGTGTGTGTGTGCGCGCGCGCGTTTAGGTTTATATGTCTGGAATTTGGAAAGGCCTTTACCTCTCATTGTGTGAATGTGTGATGTCTTCCTAGATGTGGATGGTATTACCAAATTAGATTATAAAATTCTTAAAGAAATTCTATTCTCATTGACTTAGAGATAAATAAGTACTTATATAAATTTAATATTCCTAAAATATCCAGAAATTGAGGACACTAAAGCTTAAATAGTTTCACTGTGGAAAAAAGAGGTATTGTTACATTAACCAGCTCAGAAGTGTTCTGAGAGTTCAAGTTCACATAATTCAGGTAAATATTTGGCAAATAAAACTGGTCTAATAATTCTGGTTCAATAAAAACAGCTCTATTTTCTCTGAGTTATAGCATTAAGTATAAAGAAGCACACATTTTCATTCTGCTTGGGGGTAGTCTCTCTAAACTTATTATAGGTTCACTGATCAAATAAGCTTAGGATTACTTCTACTTAATGTTTAAGATTATGAAAAATGTAAGTTTGTATTTAACCAAATAGAATCCTTATTCTGAAGACTTTATTTCAACAGTAATTATGTTTTTCAGTAAGTGATCTTGAAAATAATTCCCAGTATCTTTAGATAAATTAAAATCTTGGACTTCTGCTAAACCGAGTTAGACATCATTTCTAAGTAAGATTGAGGACTCAAATATTAATTATTAACCATAATTTTAAGTTTATATATGTTTGCCTCTAATTTTTCTATGCTACAGAGAGGCTATGTAGTTTGGGTGTGTTAATGAATGTTTTCACTTTTGAGACATTGCATTGTAAGAGATGTGTATGGTTACAGAAAGCATGAGCTCTGCTAACGTGCTGCAAAGTGCTGGTGTGTGACAGACAGTTCACAGTTACCTGCCTCTTAATTTTCTCTGTGGAATAGAGGTCACTGATGTGGATGAGATTCCACTAGGAGCAATAGTGGCAAAAGAACAACTATATATGCAAGGTAGGCAGAATATGTTTTTTGTTAATGAAAACAGAGTAGTTTTGTCTCAAACTAAAATGACTACTTGTTGCAGAGTGAGAAAGAGGGAAGAGTAGGACCAATCCTAAATGGATAAAAACACTTACGGAAGGTACATGGAAAAACATTTCATCTATTGTTGTCACAGCTAGCTAAGGTTTGATGGGTTTATTTATATGATTTCAGAAAAAGCTTCAGTATTCAATATTGTTTGTTAAAGTGACAAAATTTCCTTGGATCACTGGTCTGCTCATAATGTAAGGTTATAAAATGTTATTCTTTACCGTCTGTATAATCTGCCTAAATAGCAAAGATTCTGTGTCTTAACAGAATAAGCTTTTATGGCTTATGTTGATTTTTTCTAAATCCTTGATGATGTAAGGAAACAAAGGCTTCTCGTGTAAAAAGAGCTATGATTCTTTACAATCATGTTACCTTTTAGGCTTATTTTTAAATGTTTTATTGTCACTTTGAAATGAGAAGTAAAATATTACCTCTCAGATACCCATGATCCAATTCCTATCTTAGGTGTTCAAATCTCCTAACAACTTTTGATTTTTGCATTTACAAAATTTATTCCTAAGTGATGTCTTTTGCACCTAAAGGTGTTTTTGAGATTTCCTAGGGAGACCCTAGAAAATCACAAAGAATTTGTTCCTTCACCTTGTAAAAAGAGAGAAATTAGAAATAATGAGGTGTATGTGATATGTTACCCTTGATGAATTTCAAAGCATTGCCAAATCAGAAGAGATGCAGATGCTTAACCTTTTCTATGATAAATCTGTGTAGGTAACATTATTAATGCAAATATTTCAGAATCATATGCTGTAAGGGAAGCTCTTGGATATTTGTCAGTTCTCTCGCTGTCTATGCTATAGTCCTGATACTGCTTTGCTTAATACCAAAAAACAACAGCATAGTCACAATTCAGTTATTTTTAAAGATGTGAACTGAACTGCAATTTACTTATTTAAATTGAATCTAACATCTCTTAGGCTCATGGTTTTCAAGTGGATTTTTTTTAATCTATGAAGTTTTATTAACATCATTTAATAAAACTGTGGAGTTTTATTTGATATACAAATGTTTAAGACCTATTGTAAGGTTGCAGAATCTCTTCACTTGATTACTTCTGATATATTCCTGGTATTTTTTTTTAAACAATATACTTGATATCTTCATAGTATATTATATCTAAGGATTACAGAGTGTTAAATCTAAAGGTGTTTTGGTAAAGATGATGTTCATCCATTTTTATAAATTAGCTATAATATCTACTTTTCTTTGAAAATAGGGTTATTATATTTATAGATATTTTATCTCAGCTTTTTTTCGATTGACTTTTATCTTGTTTTACAAAGACACAAATTCTTTTTGTAGTTGCATTATTCTTGTAGGAACTCTCATGGGATCTTTCACCTTTTAAAATTGCAAGTAAATAATAGATGTGCCAACTCTGTCTTGTCTCGTAGATACTTAACTGGTTTTCTCTTTAACTCCTGGACAAAACTGAACTGATCTGTCACACGGACCATATTGTCCATTTTTTTTAACCAAATTATTAATCCTTTCAGTTTTCTTCAAGATCTAGCTACAATTCTTCAAACTATTTCCATTTTTCTCCTTCCCACCTGGCTCAGCATCACTGGGAACTAAACACCTGACTCACCAGATCCCAATCATTACTTTAGGTTACCTTGCAGCTGGCTCTTTTCCCTAGGATCTGAAGAAATCTTACAAGTTAAAGCCTGACAGTTTGGTGCAAACTTCTAAGGACTCACCACTTCAGCAGACCATGCATAAGCCAGAGTTCTTTCTAAACAAATTGTATCTAGACAAATGAGGAAATCCAGTGACATGTTTAGGCCATACATACCCTTTTATAAGAGGGAATCAAGACAATGGATGATGTTGCCAAGAGCATCAACATCCAAGCTTTGGAGTTTGAAGAAACTCAAAGAGTGATGCTCAATAACTGAAAGGGTTTCCTCCACAAACGTCTTGAACTCATTGGACTTGTTAACCTTCAGATTCACTCCCACCTCTTTCCTTCAATACCAGTTTTCATATTAATGCTTCCCTTTTTCATTTTGGGCATTCCCCTTTCAAGAAGCCTGGTCTTCAGACCCTAAAACAACTGATCTTTGCCACTGTCTCTCCACAGACGGTTCAGGTGGTTTACAGAAACAACACTAACAAAGTCCTCTGAAGACCCTTTCTTGGTCCTGCTCCACCCTCTCAGGAAGTTTATGATCACCTCCGAATTGTTCAACAATGAGTGATATTTGCCTTGAACAAAAGGTGGACTGACAATATTGAACGTTTTCTGAGTCTTGTGCTCCCTGAAAGTTGCGACAATTATGAAATCTGCCACCCCACTCCTTTGTGTCCCAGGAGACTAACTACAGAGGACCACCCTGCCCTTATATATTCCAAGACAAACTGACCTCCATCCTTCCTCATGACTCCTGTAGGACTCACAGACAGCTCCCTTAGTGACCTGCTTGCATAGAACCCTCGGTCCCCTTCCTTTTCTTTGAGGAAGTTCTCATTAACTATCATTCACCTTATAGTAGCCTGAATAAATCTGTATCTTTAATTCTCTGGTGCATGTTCTCTTTCCTCTCATTTTTATGGCTGAGTCTTCTCACTTTTTTCCTTGGTTTCCTCATCTTATAAAGACCATTACTTGCACCTCTAAGTAGTGTGAGAATTAAATGAGATGATGATGGGAAAGAACCAACTTAGGCTAATACTAAGTGCTCAATAAGTATTATTCTCTCTCCTTAGAGGAAAACAACCTTCATGCAATAGGTGATGGGAGTGGGAACTAGTTGAAAGAGAAGGGATACATCATGTTGTTTTCCAAAAACAGGAAAACAATTGAGAGCAGGTGTCCTGACACTGAAGTAAACAGCATGGGGCAGGAATGTTATTTCATATGGGGCAGAAAACGATGTCTCCAAAGCACCCCTTGCTTTCCTCTAGGGAGGTCCTAGAGACTGGCAGGAGAGAGTGCCAAATGTATTGGCTGTGTTCAGATCTTGGGTGAGAACAACACAGGCCTGGGGACAGGTTAAAAGTGAAATTTCTGACAGTGCTGTATAAGGTTTTACATAATTCTCCCAGCTCTTTCTGAAGCCTCCTCCAGGGCGGCTGGCAGGAACTGAGCTTCTAAACATACTTTAAAATCACCGGAAAAAATGAAAAGCTAAAGAAACTATAAACACTACATGGAAGTTTACAAGTGAAAGAACAAAGTCACCATTTGACAATTCAGTTGGAAACTCAAACTGTAGCAGTTAGCATTCATGAATTACTAGTTTTAGATACATGTAAAGTAATTAGAAAAACATTTGCTCCTGAAAAGTGATCACCATGGTGCTTTGCATTAAGCTGTAATCAGCCTGAATGTAAAATAAGCAAATTCTCAAGACCTAGAGATTTAACCTCTGAGAAAGTAAGATTGTGTTTGGGGGCTTTGACAAAATTTGGCTATCCAGTTTGCTGCTTTCTCTAACTTACCACTCTGTGTTCTTCTGTGATGTGTGTTTTTTTTAATTTTTTCATATTTGCAATTCTTTCCTCCCTGCCATCACCTTTTAAAATTTAATTATGACCCCCATCAGGACCTAATTATTCAGAATGCACAGTAGGCACAGTGCCTAGGGCCCACAAAGCTTTTAATTTCTTTTAAAATCAGAAGAAGAAGAAAATTGGTAAAAGGGTACAAAAATACAGTTAAATAGAAGGAATATGTTCTGGTGTTCAACAGCCCAGTAGTGGTAAGGTGACTATAGTTATCAACAATTTGTTGTATATTTCAAAATAGCTAGAGGAGAAGATTTGGAATGTGCTTAACACACACACAAAAGATAAATGTTTGAGGTGATGTATATGCTAATTATCCTGATTTAATCATTATACATTGTATGTATGTATCAAAATATCATGTGTGCCCCATAAATATGTAAAATTATTATGCATTACTAAAAACACACAAGAATCTCAAAAGCAGCAAAAGCATTATGACATCATGTACAGGGAACAACAATTTAAAAAAGAAAAAATAAATGTTAGGTCAAAAAATGTAATATACAATATTAATAATTAATCTTTATATGAACACATATAATTAAATATAATTTAAGATGTTTTCTATGAAGGAAGGAGCCCATGAAAGCAAATGGTCCTAGGGTCCGGGACCATCATGGTGCAGCCCTGAGCAGCCAGATTTGTTTGCAAGTCCTTTTAAACCCTTAGGGACACAGAAACTAAAAGGTTATTTTGTCCTTGGTGAAGCTAGCCCAAAGCCAGCTTCCTAGGCCATTAGCCTCTGGGTTGGAGACACCTGCCATTTATAAGCAGCATCATGCACCTGTGGACTTCAGAAGGGTTTCTCTCCTGGCTCCATATGAGGGCTTTTGGCCCAGCAGCCTCATTACAAGGCTATTGGAAAATGGCAACTTGCTGGTAATGGTGACCCCTGGAAACCCTGATTTAGATGTTATAGAGAGACCAGAGTTATGAATGAACTGTTCTACAAAACACAAATCAAGACATGTCCTCTGCCCTGGGGTTTTCTCCCTCATTTTCATGGATATAAATTTTAAAATTTATGTATTACAAACCTTAAAAGACATTGAATCATATAATTAACTAATGGCCCTATGACAATAATAAAATGGTATGAAAATAAATACCAAAACTGGCAAGTAGAGCCTATCTCGTAATCCAGTGTTTGAATATTTATTATCTAAGTGGCCCAGAAGGTCCAGGACCCCGACACACAGTAGATATCAATCTTCTTTCCTTTTGAGAGCAGCGCCAGATATTGTACAGAAAGCCCTGTTTCTCTTCCCTATATTTTTTTCAAGGAGCACATTTAACCTTTCCCAATAACAATGACTACCATTTTGGGGTTCCTATTATGTGTCATACCCTTTTCATATATTCAAATTTGACCATAACAAAAACTCTGCAGGGTAGATATTAAAATTCTCATTTCATAGACCAGAAAAATTGGGTAATTTGTCAATGACATGAAACTAGAAGTGCTGCAGCAAATTCTAATTCTGCTCACCTGACTGTTAGGGCCTTGGGTCTCAGATGTTTATCAGTAGCTGCAAATCACCGGGACATTCTGAATTCAGAATGGAAATGAACATTCCAGAGAGAGAAGGCATGGGTCTTGACTACGGTTCTCCTGCTGTCCCCTCACTGAGAAGGCTGATCAAAGCCTTCTTTACAAATGGCCCGCTGAGGCCTTCTGAAACTTTATTCTCAGGTCAAGTCCATCCTAGCCTCCAACGTTTAGTTCATATGGCTTTCTTGCCTCAAGTGCCCTACCTAGGCCTCTCTCTTTAGCTTCTGGGTCCAGCTGAAGTCCCAACCCCTTCCCAGACAGTCTTCCACGAACCCCAGCCCACATTGGCTTTTCCCTTCTCCAAATCCTTGCTACACTTTTGGCAGTGGAAGACTATGTTTTGTGTCATGCATGAAGGAAAATTAAATCCATATCATCTGAGGTTCCAGTTCTCAGTCCTACAGATTCACACAGACAGTGAGATCCAAAAAATTTCTCATCATCATTCTCCCATTTTGACACCTGGACTGAAGCGAGGTTTCCACCCCTGAGGAGGCCTATGGATATTTATCAGCCAGTATCCCCAGCACCCTGAGAAACAATGCAGCTATTCTCAGAGATCTCGTTTCCTTTTTTCTCTCTAGGTTTCAAGGACATAGAAGAGCTCCTTTTGAAAACTATGTGGCAGCCTGGTGGAGGAGGGTGCTATACTTGGTACAGGCCAGTTGGTCCACTGAACTTCTCCTACAGAGTCTTCCTGGCAGAGCCTGAATGTAAGTAAAAACTGTCAGTCATGGAAAAAAGGCAGCTAAGTCAATTAAAAATCAAGTGCAAACTCATGCCTTTCCTGGTTCTTCTCATGCATGCTATAGACATCTTACCACCTTGACTGTAAACTCCAAGTAGGCAGGGATGGGCCCTACATTTGTTCGGTGTCACAGGCTGCCTCTCTTTCACTCATCCATGTTCAATATGTACTTAGTATTTTATTCGATGAATGGAAGAATAAACTTATTTTTATATTTTCCATAATACAAACTCAAGAGTACACCTTCTCCTAGGTCTGAAAAGCAGACAGACAAAAAGTAACTTCAGTAGTAAAACCTATTCCTAGTTGATCTAGTCGTTCTAATCCAGAGATGAGCACCCAGTGGAGGCTAAGGAGGTTGGCCACACGGCATTCCTTTGCACACCCTTGAATTGCTGCCTCCTTGAGCCCGCAAGTCTCTTTGCCCTGCAATAATCGTAATCTCTTTATTGGAGTTGACGGCAGCTCTAAAAAAAAAAACTGGTTAACAGTCCTGAAGATCAAATTCTCTCACAATGAAAAAATACTCTGGATGCTAATAATGGAAAAAAAAAAAAAAAAAGCAGAGGACATTCTCAGAAATGTTCCCACCTGTTCCCAACCAGGCTGTCTGTTTTTATATGCTGTCAGCCCTCTCCTTCTGATCATTAGTGAGGTTATTAAGATGGACTGAGCTCCTTCTGTTCAGGCCTGCATGGAGACTCTGCTACCTTGTGCTAATTTCTGTTCCATGGAGCCTTAAATAAGCTTAGGGCACATAGCAAATTAAATTTCAGAAGACAATAGATCTTAGAAGCAACAAAACCCAAATAAATGATGTTTACTGCCCTTGAGAAAGGACACTGCGTTTGTCCTCATATGTAGCCGTGCTGCCTTCTATCTATTTCAGGCTGGCTTAGTGCAGGGCGAGGGATAAGAAATGGGGTAGACATCCTTCTGTTTAAGGGTGGGGCAGCTTGCTGAGCAGTCTCAATTACCAAGTTGGTAATTGGCTGGCCACAGGCCCTCAGACTTCCCATTCTTCCTCATACCTTCCTGCTTTTCTAGGTCATGTCTCCTCATTATCTGTAGATCCTTGGTGTTATTAGTCAATGACATTGTATTACACTTAGAACAGAATGAGCTTAAGTTAAAGACCCACACAGCTGACCAACTGGCACATCTCAAACCTGTACAGAACTGATTTTTGAATCCTTAAGAATCAGAGAAATAGATCTTGAATTGTGGCAGTTGGGGAGGGGTATGGTGGGTAAACAGTTCTGAGCCAACCTCAAATCCTTAGAATTAAATACTTAGAACTCAAATCCCACAGTCAGCTCTCAGATAATTTTCCCTTTTCAACATTTAGTCATTTATTTTTGAGTAAATAATAGACAAGCATGGTACAAAGGTAACAGTGTTCAAAATGGCTGATGGTAAATGGTAGGACTCGCTCTCATTCTTGCACTTGCCATTTGGTTTCTTTCTCCAAAGACAATTGCTATTATAAGATTCTTGTGTATCCTGACAGTCATGTGCTATGCATGTGCAAAAACGTGTACATGTTTCTTCCTGCTTAAAACACCAAATGTTGGAATTCTAAACTAACTCTTTTACACTGGGGTCTTTTTCATTTAACAATATATGCATTGTGTCTTGGAAATTAGTTTGTATCAATTCATATTGAGCCATCTGATTCCTTTTTTAATGGTCATATACAGTAATATTCAATTATAAGAATATATCATAATACTTTCAAAAAAGTTGAAACTTTTTTCAAGTTGAAAACTTTTTTGAAAGTATTTGGCTTCAGTCCAGGTGTCAAAAATGGGAGAATGATGATCAGAAATTTGTTTGGATCTGTCTGTGTGAATCTGTAAGATGACATGGATTTGATCTTCCTTCCACCTTCAAACATTGATAGCTCCTTACATAGCTTCCAAAGGATTGTTTTTACAAACAATTCTTTAATGAATAAGGTGTACATCATTCACACGTGTGCAGCCATATATATGTAGAATAAAGTACCAAAAGTAGAAACTGCTGAGTCAAAGGATCTATGTCTTTATTATTTTGATAGATATCGCTAAGTTGCTTTTAATAGAGATTTTACTAATTTATATTACCATCAGCTATGTGAGGGGAATGCCTGTTTCTCTACATTGTTGCCAACATGTGTCCAAATATTTTGATCTTATATTGTCTAACTGATTTTAAAAGAGATAACATAGTTTTAGTTTTTATTTTTTTATGAATGAAGTCAAACATTATTTTATTTTGAAGAGACACTTGTAATTCACTTTCTGTTTACATGCTTTGTTCTTTTTAAAAACTGGGTATTGACTTTTTGTTGATTGTAGGAACTCCGTAGATATTTGCCTTCTGTGATTGTAACTGGACTTTTATTTAACCAGTTTGTCATTGCTTCTTACTTTTTAAGTGATATTTTCTCCCAATATTTAAAAAAAAATGTGAAATGTATCAATCTTCTAAAACATTTCTTTTTGCTTTTTTTCCCCCTTAGGAAAGCTTTTTCTACATCATTCTATCTTTTAAATTTTAGTTGATGGCTTGTATATTGTATTTTCTCAAGAAAACCAACATGATTTTCTCCTTAGTTTTATTATTACGCTGTCCCAAATTATTAATTTCTACTTTCATTTATAATGCTTACTTTCTTAGGCTTTTTTATAGTTCTTTCTTTACCTTCTTTAGTTGCTTTATTTTTATTCTTTCATATTTATTAATGTAAGTTTATTTAAGTATATTTTCTTATTTGTTATTAAAATATTATAGAAGCATAATTTTTTCTTTTATTAATATAATTATACATTTTCTTCTGAACACTTCACGTAGATTTTGATAACACTTTGATCAATGTTGTTTTGTTGGTAAAATATGCTTTCACTTTCCCTCTTTGAACTAGAGTTGCATGAGAAAAAGACTTTTTTTCTAATTTGCTAACAGATTTCTAGTTTTATCACATTGTAATCAGGGAATGTTGACTATACTGTTAACATTTTGCAACATGTTGAGACTTTCTTTGGGCCTAATAAATGGTCAACATTTGTAAGGATTTCTTGAGTTTCTTGGGATGTTGAAAAATTATAGTCTCAGTTTTCATGGAGTAATGTTTTAGAATTATGTATTATATTTCAGTTTAACATTTGATTGATAGATAGATAGATGAATAGATAGATAGATAGATAGATTGATTGATATTGGTCAGAATTTCCCAGAGAAACAACCAATAGGATGTATATACATATACTATAGAGACAAAGATTTAATTTAAAGAATTGGCTCATGTGATTGTGGAGGATAGGCTTATAGGTTGGAGACCCAGGGAAGAGTTACAGTTGAATCCAAAGGCAATCTGCTGGCAGAATTCCTTCTTGTCTAGAAGAGGTCAGACTTTTTCCTCTGTTAAGGCCTTCATCTGATCAGATAAGGCCCACACTCATTATGGATAAAGTCCACCAACTTAAACGTCAGTCTCATCCAAAAAACACCTTCACAGCAATCTCCAGAATAATGTTTGGCCAAATATCTGGGTGCCATGGCCCAGCTAAGTTGTTAGATAAAAATTAACCATAATGACAATATGTATTATGTTATATAAAAACATTATATATATATATAGTATATGTATATTTTTAGAGTTGTAAATATTTTATTCCAGCAATCATTTTTGTGTCCATAATTTTATATACTATATCAATCTTCTATTTCTACAGATAGTCTTTTGATTATCCTCAGTAAGCCAAGAACATCGGCATACTTCTTTTGTCTCTCCTTATTCTTCTCTTCTACATCATTCAATTTCCATTTGGTATGTAATTTTTCTTAAGTCTTTAACTTCCTATTTTTCCAATATATTTATAGATCTATGGTTTAGTTTAACAGCTTTGAATAGTATATTTTTATAAGGAAATTAATACTTAACATTATTTGCCACCATTCCTTCTCATTTATCCTACTAAACTTTGTTAGTTATTTTTTATCTACATTGTAAAGGTTCATAACACTTCCTTGTGTTTTATAACTATAATATCTGCAGCTGGTTTAGACTGTCTTAAAGTTGCGTATTCAATGCTTACTTTCCTTTTGTTGGAGTCTCTCTTAATTTCTTTTTTTAAAACATTTTTTTATTTTTTACAATTTAAACTAGTTTATTATATAAATGAGAGATTGTTGGATCACAGAAACAAAGTTAAACAAGATGTGCCATATCAGAGTATAACATTGCACATATAGGTTTAAGTATATGTATCAATTACAGTGCAATCAAGTGAAGTTTAATCTGAAAATGCAAATGTTTCAGATTATTAAACTCACATCTGTTTTTTAAAGTACAGTTTAGACTTTTTATCCAAAAGCTATGTATACAGCCCAGGCGCGATGTATTATGGCTCACACCTGTAATTCCAGTGCTTTGGAAGACTGAGGCTGATGAATTCCTTGAGACCAGGTGTTTGAGACCAGCCTGGGCAACATGGCAAAACCTTGTCTCTAAAAAAATACAAAAATTAGCTGGGCATGGTGGTGCATGTAGTCTCAGCTACTTGGGAGACTGAAGTGGAAGGGTCACTTGAACCTACAACGTCTAGGCAGCAGTGAGCGGTAATTACACCACTGCACTCCAGCCTGGACAACAGTATTCTTCTCCACACTAATCTCCTTTAATTTCTTAATTGGATAAAGTTTGTCCTAATGTGCTCATGCTTTCTTCAAGAAGGACTCATGAGTGTTCTCTTACTTCTAACATGCTTATATGAGATTTTCCTACTGCCTTATTACTGGTCACATCTTATCCTCAAGGACTTTGGAATAGCTTATTACTTAACTGTTTTTGTTTTGATTTGGTTTTATTCATTGCTTAGGCCAATTATCATTTAGCCTGCTCACTGTTTAGCCAGTTTTGTATTTTTTCTCTCTTTAGGTAACCCAATCTTTTTGTCTAGCTGCCAAAAAATTCTTCACTTTGTCAGTCTAGACCAGCTAGCCAGGCTGGTCTCAAACTCCTGACCTCAGGTGATCCACCCACCTTGGCATCCCAAAGTGTTGAGATTATAGTGTGAGCCACTGTGCCCAGTCCACTATTGTTATTTTTAAATTGTGACATGGTTGTTAAAGTTTTCTTCTTCTCTGTTGCAATAATTTTCTTATGCATGTGTTTTTAAGTTGTTTTGCTTTTCCTGTTGCTTTTACCCTTTCTTCTTATAATGCTTTTATCAGTCTTATATTTATTCCTTTAAGTTAATAATCATGTTTGAATTAGGTGAATTGTCTGTAGGTAAGCTGTGTGCAGGAGACTTGTATCTGGGAAGTGCCAGAGCCCTGTGCCAGGCCAGCAGGAATCTTCCTTATAATGGGATTGTATAAGTGTGTGTTCCTCCCATCTTCATTCCTCCTACCCAAACTAGATTGGCACAGCAGAATATTCCCAATACAGAGTCTCTTACTTTCTTCCTGTCATCCTGACAGACTGCTTCTTGCAAACCATGGTTTGTTTGTGATTTTTCATTCAGCTCCACCTTCCTAACCTTTCAAGGCTTCATACCAAAAAGTGTCAATGGAAAATCTCTACTGGCAAGCTGTGGTTTTGTACCTTGGGTTATGCTCATGTTTTGAGAACTCCTGTTTGCTAGCTTTGCCTAATTTCTATAGCCATGTGCATCTTTTCTTAGCCCTTCATGCACCCCTGTGAGATTTTTCTATTATTCATGAACTTTTCTTTTTATATACGATTACAGATGTATCCTATTTCATTAAAGAGGCAGAAATTTGCTTTCTTGTCTTATATTTCAAGGTTTCTTAAGAAAAGAGACCTCCATCTCTGCAAACCAGAAGTCCGTTCTTCATGCCAGACTTCTGGCATGAATTGGACTTCAGAAGGATTGGCCATAGTCAAACTCTGGAATCATCCCTAATCATCCTTGCTATCTAATACTAATGTCTGTAGTATCCCTCTTTTTCAGGGCGACAGGGCCTATGACTTACTTTCTACCAAAAGAATAAGGCAAAGGTGATGGGATGTTATTTCCAGGATTATGTGTCATAAAACTGTCAACTGTCATGCTAGAAGACCCTAGATGTATTTGTGGAGGCAAGAAGTGATGTAGTGAATGCCTACATGTCAAGAACCTGAGGATGGCTTTTAGCTAAAAACAATCTGGGAACTGAGGGTAGTCGCATGCCAATAGTCAGTGAGAAACTGAGACCTTCATTCTGATTTCTTGTAAAGATCTGAATCTTGCCAACAACCAGGTAGATGTGGAAATGAGTCTTTTCCCAATTGAGCTTTCCGATGAGATCATAGCCCTGGAGGAAGTCTTAATTGCAGCCTTGCAGAGACCCAGCCAGTCAGTATCTGGATTCCTGACCCACAGAAACTATGAGAAAATAAATGAGTATTGTTTTAGCTTCCAAGTTTGTGGTGATATCACACATTAGTAGATAGCTAATACAGTGTGCTAGTTGGAAACTGACTGTGGCCAGCAGTTCTACGGGTTCTAGAAGGACACCACCATATCTGCCTTCATCAGGTTTATCTTTTAATGTTGAAGAATATGAAAATTTTATAATTGAATAGATGCGTGTTCAAATGCCAAGCCCAGCTTGGGTTAGGTTGTTGTCAGGTCAATTAGGAACTATGTGGCCTGAGATGAGTTGCCTAATCTACCTGAGCTTCAAATCCCTTACTTTAAAAATACAAGTGTTAAACGAACCCACGAGGGCTAAGACAGAGGCTTACATGAGATTAACAGAATGCTTTACATAGTCCTTGGCAGAAAGTAAATGTTCAATGAGTCTTGCTGTTCAAGAAATGCTGTTAAGTGTTAGTTTTTGGTGGCTACAGACCCACCAGCAGATTGCAGGGTTTGATTTTTCTCAGGAAAAGTTTGTACAGAGGAAGGAGCACTGGACTTGGAGTCAGAAGTCCTATATTTAAATCCTCAAGTCATTCCATCTCTTGCAGTCTATTTCCCTAACTAAATTGATGGTGTTTGTACCTGCTTATATCGTAAGAGCCCAGGGAAATAGATTTATATCAAATATTTTGTGAGCATAAATAGGCTATCCAAATATACACATTATTACTGTTAATAAAAATGCTACATTATAAAATGGTAATTAAAATCTTGAAAGGGACCTTTACAATGGATACCCATGGCATCTGTGATTGAACGCTTGGGCTCCAGAGCTGGATTGTCTGGGTTAAAACACCCCTCTGCCACTGATGGACTGTGAGGCTTTGTGAAGTTAGTTACCTGTCTATGCCTCAGTTTCCTCAGCTGTAAAATGAGGGTGAGAGTCACCACTCACTCCAAAGGATTGTTTAGAGCATCAAGTATGATGATGGATTTAAGCAAGATTAATTCTGAATCTTAGAAAAACGTCTACAATGTAAGTGTTCAGTACATATTAATCAAAATCTTTATTCTATCATTCCTACTTTATCATTAGGAAGCAGAAGATGTCAGTCTTGTTTACTATTAAATATCCTGCATTTCTGCATTTTTGGTGGGAGAAAGCACTTCAATTTTTGGTCCAATTCAGCCATCTGGCACTTCCTGTTTGTTTGTCTGAAGGAGAAGACTAATTTTGACCACATCAAGTACAATAAAGGATATCAAGAAACTACTTAAATTCGATTTAGTCAGCTTTCTTGAAGTAAATTATGACCAAAGGCAGTTAAAATTGATATGGGGAAGAAGTTACAAAGATAAATGCTCATTTGGTCTAAAAAATAAACGTTATTGTCTTAGGACAAAATGGTATAAATGTCCCCAAATATTTCTATTACATGAATGGAACCCCTTTACTGAAAGTGACTGGGTAACACATAATATTTTACATCATTGAAAACAGGGTCTCTTTAGAAGATAATTTTCTCATTATCCTTAGAGGCTCTGGAATCTGCTACTGGATTCAGAATTCAATTTTGAGTGACTTAGGGGAATAAAACTTTTGTAAGTTTTCTCTCTAAATTATGAAAGTTCAAAGGCTGAATACCCCCTTTAAAATAATTTATTATTTGAGTATATCATAGCCTATAATATATTTAGAAATTAATATTTTTTTATAAAATTTAACTTAATTTTTAAAAGATTTTCTTTTATGAATTACTGTTTCTTCTTTTGGTTTTCGAAAGAAGACCATTTCTTCTATTGGTATTTATAGTCAGATTAGTTTACAACCAGAACAATATCATAGAATATTAAAGCTACTAGGCACCTATTGAAATATAATATCTCCTTGAACTCTACAATTGCCCTATGAGATAGGTGTGATTTTTCTTCTTTCTAAATGAGAAAGCTGAGTTTGGGGTAGGTTACCCAGCATCATGGCACTAGCAGAATCTAAACCCAGCTCTGTTCAAATTCTAAGCTATTGTTTTTTCTACCATAGATACTACCCATATACTATTAGAGAACACTGAGTGACACCCCACCTCACTGCATATCACAGATGAAAATAACTAAGCAATGGGAGGTGAAGGGACCCAGTCAGGGTTTCACTGTGGGCTGCTGGTAAGACTGAGGCTTGCTCAGTGGCAGACAGATGTGGGTTGTCTTTCCTCTGCCATTTATTAGCAATGTGAGTTTAGGAAATTTGCCTAATCACTTTGAGTCCTAAAATGAGAATACACTTACATCATAAGGGTTATGAGGTTGAATAAGATTATCACACACAGGGTACTTAGCACTATTACTTGGCATGTGGTAAGTGATAAAGGTAATTGTTTTCAGTAACTCTGGTAGTAGTAACAGGAAATAGAACTTAGGCCTGGTGCATCCTCATAAAAGACTTGCGATTTGTCATCACTGTAGTCCTATTATAAAAGCATGCTAATTATGTGGCTGGTATGCTTTGTCCTGTCTATTTATTTGCGTATGCATTTACTTAAACAGTTCAGCCTTGCTTTAGCTAGCATTAACTTAGAGATAGTGTCACATGTCACCATGGACTGTGCACTCATATATAGACATAGTTGGATGCTATTATTTCTTGGCACTGGCCACTAATTTCCTAGGCCTCTTGAGAATTTTGGAGCTGTGCTTTTGCTCTTTGCAACCCCCTGGGATCCCACTGTGCTGTTCCCTCTGACATGTCAGCTGTGGCAGGTCCAGGTTCATTACCAATTCCCTGAGCTCTCTGGAAATCGTGCTCTGCTAATTTGCCTGCATACCAGCTGCCTGAGCTCCACCCTCTTTCTGATGGCTGCTCCCAGAGGCTTTCTGATCATATTGCAGTAGCTCCTAATTGTCCACAGCTTCTTGTCTTTCTTCTTCTCTGTGAGTGAAGCTCAGTGTGTGGATCATTTTGTTTTAATTGTTTATTTAATATACCTTCCATTTGTCAATGGGATTCTATCTACCTTTTCTTTCCTTTTAGTCTGCACAAGTATTCAAAAAAAAAAGCCCTTATTATTTTACTAATCCCTTCTTTGTGTTTTGTTATTATTATTATTTTGTCTTTCTCTCTCTCTCTATCCTTATCTGGCCCTTTAAGCTTTTACTGACACAGCAGATTCTTACCTTACTTCCTTCAATTTTTCTAAGTACAAATTATTGTTTAATGGCTTGATGTCAGATACTTTGCTTATAAAGCTGTATCAGTCTTTCACTGTTCTTCTCAGGCTCTTGCTTCCCTTCATCTGACGATAACCTTAAAAGAACTCCCTTGTTAGTCCCTGAATGAATGCCTTAAAGGTCAGAATCAGGAAAGTAGAAAGAGCACATGGAGGCTGCTTCTATTTGTATTTGATGCTTAATATCTACATCTATTTTATATCTATATCAATGTATGTCTATATATCTACACTTACATCAATGTCTACATAAATCTTTGGTTGATGTGGAGTATGGCAGCCTGGGAGCAGACTGTGAAAATGGTGAGTGTGCAGAAAACAGGATGTGTGTGCCTATATGACTGTATAGCAGCTCTAGCTGTATCCCAACTCCCCAGGTGGTAGCAGGAATATAAGGCTGTCATCCCTGGTCTGGTTCTCATCAGGTTATATAATATTGCACATAAGCTACTAGGATTTCAAAACACGGTAGAGTTCAAGAACTTATTGCTCTGAAATGCCCCCTCTGTCTCTGCCAAGAAAGTTCCACTCACCCATAAAGGCTCTTTTCCATTTGAGGTCTCACCTCCCCATGGAATCTTCCCTTATGGTATCTGAGAACTACAAATACATTTATTGTTTGACTCTCAGATTTTGGCATTGGTTCAGATTGTTTTGCATCTTATTGTGTATTCCTTGATAGCATGTTTCTCTTTATGCCTAACTGTTTAATACATGTAGTATTTAACTCCTAATAAATGTTATAAAATTGCTTAAAGGTAGGACTACTAATGTTTAGGCATCCTTCATCCTTTGATTATCATCTACTACTTGATGCTTTAGTGTATGCCAGAATGCCCTGGGGACTTGCATTAAAAAGACTCCTGGGTCTTTCTGCAGCCCGGTTGAATCAGAAACTTTAGATATGGGGACCTGAAATTTATTTAAATGAACTCTTGGGGGTTTATGAGGTCAACAAAAGTTGGCCAACAATTACTTTTGGAGATTCCTCTAAAACTGCTTTCATATTTCTCTACCTTTCTAGTCTCACTATCATCTTACTAAGCCAGACTCACATCATCCAGAATACATGTCACACACACACACAAACACACACACACACACACACCCTGCTCTTTATTTGTTAAATTTGATCTTGGAACACCTAACAAATATGAACTAATGCTTAACATGTGTTAGACATAGTGGTAGATGTAGAGATGAATAAATCATGACCTTTGTCCTTGAGGAGTTCACAATACAGAGAGGAAGACATACGTATACATCTCACAATTATAGGGCAAGGCCATAGACAAAACATGGCTACCTCAAGGTTGTGCTTGGAACACAAATGTCATAGCTTAAGTACTATTTGTCCATCTCATCCTGGGAATGGAAGGCTTGAGTCAGTCTTCAATTTCAGTGGTGGAGGAGCTGCATCTCCATAAAAAGAAAACAAAGGGAAGAGCATTGACAGTTATTTTGCACTGGGCTAGCACTTTCTCCATGACTCAGATCCGAGAGCATCAGCATCTGGGGCCAGTTAGCTAGGTGCATGGCTGAGAGACAGAGCTGTCCTCACATTCACTGAACACCTGGGCCTGGAGTAGATTGTCAAAATGTATGCTCTTTGGTCTCAAGAGTAAATTCCTGGTATAGTGACACCACTGATTCATGACAATTCGTGATACATAGAAGGTTGGCAGTTTCTACTGACCCTGTCACAATTCTAATTTCTTGAAACACAGTCTGTCATTTCAGAGTATCTAACACTTCAAAACAGCTTATTGCGGTGGTGCCATGGTAACAAAAAAAGGCTTTCCCCCATTTGTACCAAACATGAGCTAAAGGTGTTTGAAGAGCAAATAGAAACAGTCTGTAGTCCAGTACCGGAAGACATTTAAAGAAACTGGCAGGAGTAATTTGTGCACCAGTAAATTGACAGAATTGATTTCCCTCCACTGTCTCTTTTGCTGGTGAGCCCCGATGTGTGGCATAAGCCTGGGTCTCTGGTAGCTGGCTTTTCTGAACCATCGTTTCTTTTTTTTGAGACGGAGTCTTGTGCTCTGTTGCCCAGGCTAGAGTGCAATGATGTGATCCTGGCTCACTGCAACCTCAGCCTCCTGGGTTAATGCGATTCTCCTGCCTCAGCCTCCTGAGTAGCTGGGACTACAGGTGCCTGCCACCATGTCCAGCTAACTTTTTGTAGTTTTAGTAGAGACAAGGTTTCACCACGTCGGCCAGGATGGCCTTGATCTCCTTGTGATCCACCTGCCTCAGCCTCCCAAAGTGCTGGGATTACAGGTGTGAGCCACTGCATCCAGCCTTTTCTCAATTTTTATCAGATGAACATTCTTTTCTGGTGATGTGGGGGAATATTTATGCTAATTTCTTGACTATGGGTAACATTTTGGATATCAAACTGCTACTTAGAACCAAAAGAGAGCCTGCATAGCCAAGTCAATTCTAAGCAAAAAGAACAAAGCTGGGGGCATCACACTAGTGGACTTCAAACTATATTACAAGGCTATGGTACTAGTACCAAAACAGAGATATAGACCAATGGAACAGAACAGAGGCCTCAGAGGCAACACCACACATCTACAACCATCTGATCTTGGACAAACCTGACAAAAAACAAGCAATGGGGAAAGGATTCCCTGTTTAATAAATGGTGTTGGGAAAACTGGCTAGCCATGTGCAGAAAGCAGAAACTGGACCCCTTCCTGACACCTTACACTAAAATTAACTCCAGATGGATTAAAGACTTAAACATAAGACCCAACACCATAAAAACCCTAGAAGAAAATCTAGGCAAAACCATCCAGGACATGGGCATAGGCAAGGACTTTATGACCAAAACACCAAAAGCATTGGCAACAAAAGCCAAAATAGACAAATGAGACCAAATCAAACTCCACAGCTTCTGCACAGCAAAAGAAACAGTCATTAGAGTGAATCGGCAACCAACAGAATGGGAAAAATTTTTGCAATCTACCCATCTGACAAAGGGCTGATATCCAGAATCTACAAAGAACTAAAACAGATTTACAAGAAAAAAACAAACCCATTCAAAAGTGGGCGAAGGATATGAACAGACACTTTACAAAAGAAGACATACATGAGGCCAACAAACATATGAAAAAATGCTCATCATGACTGGTCATTAGAGGAATGCAAATCAAAACTACATTGAGATATCATTTCATGCCAGTTAGAATGGCAATCATTAAAAAATCTGGAGACAACAGATGCTGGAGAGGATGTGGAGAAATAGGAACACTTTTACACTGTTGGGAGTGTAAATTAGTTCAACCATTGTGGAAGACAGTGTAGTGATTCCTCAAGGACCTAGAAATAGAAATTCCATTTGACCCAGCAATCCCATTACTAGGTATATATCCAAAGGATTTTAAATTGTTCTACTATAAGGACACATGCACACAAATGTTCATTGCAGCACTGTTTACAATAGCAAAGACCTGGAACCAACCCAAGTGCCCACTGATGATAGACTGGACAGGGAAAATGTGGCACATATACACAATGGAATACTATGCAGCCATCAAAAATGATGAGTTCGTGTCCTTTGTAGGGACATGGATGAACCTGGAAACCATCATTCTCAGCAAACTGACACAGGAACAGAAAATCAAACACTGCATGTTCTTACTCATAGGTGGGTACTGAACAATGGGAACACATGGACACAGGGAGGGAAGCATCACACACTGGGGTCTGTCAAGGGGAAATAGGGGAGGGACAGCGGGGAGTGGGGAGTTGGGGAGAGATAGCATGGGAAGAAGTGCTAGATATAGGTGATGGGGAGGAAGGCAGCAAATCATGCTGTCATGTGTGTACCTATGCAACAATCTTGCATGTTCTTCACATGTACCCCCCAAACCTAAAATACAATTTAAAAAAACCTGCTACTTAGTCTCTAGGTTGCTTTGTCTAAGTCATAACCATCATATCTGCAGGCTGCAGTCTCCTCTGTAAGATGAGGGCTGTAGATGAGCTCAGTGTTTTCCAAACCTGGTTGGAGATTAGAATAGTCTGAGAAGCATGTTAAAAATACAAGTTCCAGAGACCCAGCCAGTCTTACTGATTCAAAATCTTCTGAGGAAGGGAGCCAGGAAATGGCCTTTCTGAACTGTGCCCTCGTAGTTTCAATGAAGGCAGGCCTCTCCCTGACACCTAAAACCATTCGTCCAGATGCTCCAAAAAGACCTTCTAGCTTTGCATTCTATGCTTTAATGATGGTACAGCCAGGCCACACCCCATTACCCTCTCCTTGTTCCTAACTTCCCCTCCTTGCCTTACATACAAAGAACCTGTCAGCCTCTTTTCTTTGGTGACTCCTTTGGGCACTGGGAGCCCTAAAAGTTTTATTGACAAACAGCAAATGAGTTCTTTGCTCACTGAATGAGGGTCACTCATCAGCACTGCTGTCAGATTGCTAAGTAATGTTGGCTCTGTGCAGATAATATGTTACCTTTGTGCAGAACTTATAGTTTCTTTTCAAGCGCTGCACACACTTTCACACAGGACTGGAATTTTAAGCCATTTCTGTCTATCTAGCTGTGTGGGTTGGAATCTACAAAGGAGACAAAGACCAGGATAATGTCGACCTAGGGATTCCACAGTAAAAATCAGACAAGGGCTTGGAAGAATCTTTCTGTCTGTAAATCATTCAGTGCAGTGCTTCATGCTGAATACAGCACTCTCTCACTCATCTAGGAGGGTAAGATTCATGCCAGGTGAGAAAAAAACAACTGGCTGATTTCTTTTCTGTAAGATGAAAGGAATAGAAACAAACAAAAACAAAAAACTACCCTTGAATTGGTAAATTTTGGATCATTGTTCCAGTCTGATCTAGTCCATCCCAAAAGCTAACAATGCTAGTGGAAGGTACATTTACAAAGTGACGTCTGGTTAATAATCAATGAAAAGAAAGCTTGCTTTCTCAGATAGAAGCCCCCTTATTGAATGTTTGTGAATGTGTTACTGATGGAGACCTGGCAAATACCTATATTCAATCAAGGTGACCGGGATTTATTCAGGAGATGGGCAGGTTTTCACAAAGAGCTAGAATCAAATCAAGAATGAGTGAAGGGTGTGGCCTGTATGATGTATCACAAAGAGAGTAGGGCAGAAAGAGTTTATCAGTTCTTTGATCAGCTACATGGAGGGATTCTAACTGACAGAAATGAGGATGTGGACACTCAAAGGAGCACCACAGAACGAGAAGCAGCAGCAGATGGGAAAACAAAATTATGTTAAAATACAAATTATATTGGCTTCATTATGACATTTCATGACACCAACTGCATGTCAGGCCCTATAGATATTGAAGTGTTTAACAGATTTTAAAATTTAATCTCTAAAATAACTCTATGTCATAAAATTATTTTTTATCCTATTGACAAGAAAACCAGTCACTGGGAGTTTCCTAAGCCAGTCACCTGGCTGGCCCAAAGAGGATGCAGGATATGAAGGCAGGCTCATCTGCCTCTAGCGACCTGGTCTTAGCCACTCTGCACTCCTGCCCCCTTCTCCTCATCATGTTTTTCCTTAGCTGGGATGAAATATGCCCAACTATCCAACCCTTATTCACTAATTCTATGTGTATCAGCTTCCCTGGAAACCTAATATAAGGAAGGCAGGTGTTCTGAATGGTGGGCATGACTATTATAAATGCTACACTGGCATTTGGTTTATATACTTATCTCTTACTAGTCTAGTTAGCATGAGGTAATCTTCATGAGTCTAACTAAGGGTGGGTGAACTGGAAAAAAAAATCATGAAGACATTAGACCTCGGTGCTTAAGAGTTTGGCTCAAAATCTGGAGAAATCTGGGTTTTATTCTTGGTTCCATTGCTATTAGCCATAACTGAGACTCAGTTTTGTCATCTGTAAAATAGAGATAACCATAGTACATGCTTTATAGGGCTGCCACGACGATTAATGAAGTGGTGCTCAACTGTACTTAGCACAGTTCCTGGCTTGTGGTAGGTGCTCAAAACATGTTACTGATTCATTACTGGACCTTTGAAGCTGGGGGTCAGGTCTTGAGGTATGGTTACCCTTGACGTATGGTGTAAGAGGCTGCCATTTGTTGATGATCTACATCAGCTGCAAACAGTTCTCTTTGATGAAGGGTTTTTGGTATTCATATGCGATAATATCATTTTATCTTTGAGTCTGCCTACTTACAAAATTTTTTGGTTTTCACTTGTCCACATACCCCCAAAACTTCATTTTTCACATTTTAATCATATATTTAAAAATATAAACACATGCATATTTTTGTAATATTCAAAGAATGCAAATATATATAAAGCTAAATATGACCCCATCACCAATTCTACAGTTTAGTATGTAACCTTCCTAACTTTTCTGTATGATCTATATAGTACATAAAACATAATGAAGCTCAGAAACGTGTCCAAATATATATAAAGCTAAATATGACCCCATCACCAATTCTATAGTTTAGTATGTAATGTTTTATGTTGTCTTTTGTTCTTTTCAAAGATGCATTTACACTATACACAGTGGCCCACCATTTGTTTTTTGTTCATTTTTTTTGTTTTCTCTCACCCAACAAATACTATGAATATTCTTCCACATTGAAAAATACTCATTTTTAGACATGGCTGTATGGGATGTTAGAGTATCATCTCCAAGTTTTTCTATTGCAACAAATCGGCAGTAAATGTTCTTATCTATGGACATTTCTTGTGAGAGTATTTTTGTAGACTATTATCAGAACTTCTGGACCAAAGGAGTCAGTAATATAATTAGCCATTCTCTTATTTTTGGGCAGCTAAGTTTAAAATATTTTACTCTTTCACTGAAAAGCTTGTAATGATAGCCTTTGGATTTTCTTTTCTTTTGAATTATTTTCTTGGAATTTATTTATTAATACATAACAACAGTTACCAAAGTACAAAGTAAAATATATCATAGGACAGGAATTCAGGACATGTGGTTTCTCTCCCACAGCCTCCTTCTGGACACGTAGCAGTCCATCTTACAGAAGAGAAAACTGTCTAAAGAACTGACCGGTAGCACCCAAGTGGCAGACCTAGAATTTCAGCTCAGATCAGTCTGATTTCAAAACTGATACTTTTTGATGCACCTGACCATAGCATGCTGCCCCTAAACATTAAGTATGAGCTTATTTTGAGATTCGAGGGCTATTGGGAGCTCATTGCCAGTGGTGGGAGAAGTCCGTTGTTAAGGCAAGGGAGGCAGTATAGCAAGGTAAATACTGCGATGGGGAAATCACAGGGTTTTGTGTGAGCCAACAAACCTAGCTCATGATAGGGGCAATCCCTTACACCACCTATTAAATGGTATTCATAGCCTCAGTGCATTGATTGGGGGTAGATAAGAGTTAGCCCATTTATAGATGGGAAACATGAGACAGGAGACAGTTTATAATGACCTTACCTTGGTACAGGCCTCATGAAAACCAAAGGCTCTGCCAGGCTGTTTTCCATTGAGAAACATTGTTCTTTCTCCTAGAGAATGATAATCTTTGAAAATATTATACTAAGAAGTGGGCAGCCAGTCAGCATCAAGTCAAGCTAGGAAAATCCCCAGCAGGCAAAGCCTTCCTGGCAAAAAGATAATTTTGTAAGTGAGACTTCCTCTGGGAAAAGGAGCATAAAGTTACTTCATGTGCCACTGGGGCAGTTCTCTGGGATGGTTGGTTGACTCTGAGCAGGGAGATACTCACAGGGAGGGGCAGACATAGGTGGATAAGTTTCTGAGCCTCTAGATACTCCATCTACGTCCACATGCAATTGTTCATGTTTTTTTCAGCATCTGCTGTTTGTCAGGTGATGGATCTACACTGGGAATCTAGTGATGAGGAAGGTAGACACCAATGTAGCCCTAAGGAATTCATGGTTGATTAAGGCAGCACCCTGGAAGCTTGAATCACCAGGCAGGAAGATACATGTGGTCACAGGGTTTGTTTTAAGAAGTTGACTTTGAAGAATTAGTCTGAAGCCAGGCCCTTGAGCAGACTGACTTCTGTTAAGGGAGCACATTCTATTCTGCCTGTGAAGTGGGGAAATGGGGCATGTGAGCTAGCAATATGCCTGGCCAGCATCATGCAACCTGGTGCAACATAAAGTGGGACAAACCTGGGTCATGCAGGACAGCCTCATGATGACAAAGTCAGCACCCAGCAGACATAGTTATGAAAGGAGGGGATTCACAACTGTTGTCTGCAAGCATCTCTGCTCAGCCTTTTAAAAGGGAGCTTCAGGCATAGCTCCACTCCTCAAGGAGCTCACAGTTCCTAACTGTGCCTTCAGATAATGTGGAGGCATGGTGGGCCCCATCTTGCAAGCCACCATGAAGGGCTCACAATGAAGGCAGAGATGCTCTGGAGTGATGGATTGAGTTACTTGTATTCTAGTCCCTTGGCAGAGGAGGTATCAGGGTATTAAAGGGACAAAGAGCTGAGGCAGGAGTAGGTAGAGCTGGAAGACATCACTGATACCTTCCCAGCCCCAGGCAGAGTGTATCTGTATCAGACTTATCTCTAGGTTGGAGCAGGCCTTCTTGGCCTGGGGAAATAACTCATCTTCAGCTCCTGGTGATGCCTTGTCTTGATCCTGGGAATGTTGGATCCTGGCCAATTATCACTAGAAGCATTTTAAACACCCATCTGGACCTGAAGTCCATCTCTCCAGGGTAGTTTCCTACCAAAAATGAGTTCCCAGCACTACCTATGTCTCTTCTTTCCCCAACCTGTAGTCATGAAGTGTAGTGAAACTTTCAGGGAATGGCCAGCTGCTTGTAGGGCAGTGTAGAAGGAGTCAGTGTAGTCACCCAGATATTCTACCCCTGAGAAGAGCACCCCAAGAATCAGAGCCAGATTTTTTTCTCACTTGGGGTTGAAGTGCAGCTGTGTGTCTCACAGTGTGAGCACAGTGGCTGCATAGCCATGAGTAGTAGCCATGAGGAGGCTCTGTGTTCTTCCCTTCATGGAGCCTATGATGGCTCTGTGGTAAGAGAGGCTTCTCCCAGAGAGGACATACTGAAGGATGTATGCAAGCTAACTATTCAACAATAACTGAGGAGTCCAATCAGAAAAGCAGAGCTGTGGATATCAGGGAATAAGAAATTAACGAGAGGAACTGGTCCTTATGCAAATGTAGAAAAGCCTGGGGAAGTAAAGTTCTGAAAAAGAGAGTCTGAAGTTCAGAGAACTGATGTGGATAGACAAGTCAAAGCTTACAAAGATATCTGGATGTGAGGCACATCCTCCTAATGCAGTGGGACCATGGAAAGTGGGTGGTGTCTATAGAGGCTCTTTCTTCATAGCTACTGTTTCTGAGTTCACAGCCTGGGTTGTTGGTCAGCAGAAAGGGACACTGGGAAGAAAAGCTGGACAGATGCCATGGGGAAGAGCAAGGACAAACAGGATCCATCCATACCTCTGCATCCATCTCTCATTACCTCCCTCCATAATCCCCTGTGGAGCATAATGGCTGACACTCCACTTTTGCCTTCCAAATCTTGGCCAAATTCTCTTTTGGCCACCTCTAAACTGGAACCATACAGTGATGAAGCTCTGAGAAAAGTAATTCCAGCTCAGCCATGTTGACAAAGTATGAAAACACAATAGACTATCAAAGACCTAGGCACTGTGCTTTTCATCGGATATGTGGAGATCCAGGGGATCCTGGGGTAATAAAATGTGCCAAGTCCCAGAGTCTGATAACAGAATGGCACCTGTCAGGGTCTGTAAAAAGTTCAGAATGACTGGAGGATAGAGTGAAATGTCAGGGCTGACTGGGCAGATGAAGGCATGGCAGAACGAGTGTTGGTTGGGGCCAGATGATTTTGTGCCTTATATATTATCTTTAAAAGTTTAGCCTTTATCCTACAAGAAGAGTTTTAAGCATGGGGAAGAAAATGCGCACATTAGCAGTTTAAAAAGGTCGCTCTAGTTTTAGTCTGCGAATGGTTTAGAGGGGGCAAACCTGGTGCTGTGGGCAACAGGAGGCTGCTTCATGAAATGATGGCTAAGAGATTGAGAAAAGCAGACCAAGTGAAGGGATCTTAAGCATGGAAAAATGCTGGACTCTGAAGTTTGATTGGGTATGAGTGGACATGGGGAAAGGGTCCAAGGTGATTCTAAGATATACTACTGGGATAACTGAGTTGATGGCAGACAGAAGATAGAAGAAAATGGGAGAGACTTGGAGAAGAAAAGGATGACTTGTTTAGGCGGTGCTGCTTATATCGCTGGATATATGAACTGGAGTTCAGGGAGAAATACAATCTGAGTATATAGATTTCAGAGCATTAACATATGCTGGAATTTGCCAGGCGCGGTGGCTCAAGCCTGTAATCCCAGCACTTTGGGAGGCCGAGGCGGGTGGATCACGAGGTCAAGAGATCGAGACCATCCTGGTCAACATGGTGAAACCCCGTCTCTACTAAAAATACAAAAATTAGCTGGGCATGGTGGCGCACGCCTGTAGTCCCAGCTACTAGGGAGGCTGAGGCAGGAGAATTGCTTGAACCCAGGAGGCGGAGGTTGCGGTGAGCCGAGATCGTGCCATTGCACTCCAGCCTGGGTAACAAGAGCGAAACCCCGTCTCAAACAAAACAAAACAAAACAAAAAAAACATATGCTGGAATTAACTTTGTGTTTTCATGAATCCCTTAGAGAATATGAAGAAAGCTATTTTCATCAGGAAAAAAAGCATAACACACACACACACACACACACACACACACACACACACACACACACAGACACTTGAGTTCATATGTAGATACTTTAGGGATAAAAGAGTGTGCCTAGAGTATGGATGGAGTAAGAAAAGGAGATCAGAAAAAAACTTTGGGAAGAGTAATACTTAATGGAAGAATGGGGTAAAGTGCCTGCAAAAATTGCTGACAAGGGATGACTTAAGGAGAAAGAGGGAAACCAGTAGAATGTACAGTGTAGACAAATGAAAGCCAAGGTAAAAAATTTAAAGAGAGCATGGTGATATTACATAAAATATAGAAAAGGCAAGTAAGGGCAAGATGGAGAAAAATCTATCTGTTTAGCAAAAGGTGAGAAGTTTAAATGTAGAAGAACAGGGGCCACTAAAGAACAAATATGAAAATACAGGAAATGATGGGACAGTTAAGTAGATGTGAGAATGTGACAGGAAAGAAGGAGGGGGATATGAAGAAGTCTACTGGGCACAGAAAAGAGAGCAGGAATTCGGGAGAATTTTGGGACATTGTCTTCTGGAATCTTCACTGCTTCTGTAAAGGAAGGGCTGGTCAGCTAATTGGAGAGCTTGTTGGCCATAAGTTTGACTTCAAGCTTCCTGGAAGCTAGTACCAAATTGGACTAGAGTGAATTATGTGATATCTTGTGTCCCAAATAAAGACATATTTTAAACTCAGGAGGTACATCAGCCACATCTGGCTCCTTTAAGCACCCCAGTCCAATCTGCATCTCATGCTGGACTCTGCAAAAGGGGCAGCTGATGAAACCTCTCCCATAGGAGAGCAGAGCTCGGAACTGGTCTCCTGACCCTTGCGTCACATTACCATGCTGCTTTCTCAAGTCTCTAGGGTGCCAGTGTGGCTCTTCCTGTCTTTTCCTCCTGTTTCAGATTTGATGCTGAGCCCTCTTGTTTACACAGGAGTGACACTGACTTCCCTAAATCAGCAGCCCCTGTAGCTAATCTCAGAGAACACCCCTGAAGGTACAGCCCAGCCACAAGACTATCCTACCATGGATCCTTTCATGGGCACATCCCATGTAATAAAATTAAAAGCCTTGAGAAATTTGATTCAGCCTTGGATCAGCTGGGAAAAACAAAACAAAACAAAACAAAAAACCACAGTTCACATTTTAGGGAGAAGACTTGAGAAAAAATAATCTGTTGACATAAGTACTTAAGAACTTAAAGTGCTATGTTGGTTAATATCTTTCTCAGCAATATAGAGAAGAGCAGATTGGAGACTATTTCCATTGCAGCTAGTGTTGGAGCACTGTGAACAAAAAGCACTGAGAGACTCCTGCCAGAAGCTAATGGTGCAAAGGTCTTATTTAGCTTTAATCATGTTATTGTATTCATAACTCCTCTATTTAACTTTTACTGATATGGAATAGGAGATTCTCCATGATATTTAATTATAAAGTTCTATTTTTATGTTTCTTATTTTGAAACAATTACAAATTATAACAAAAAATAAACAACATTTCCAACCTGAACCACCTGCAAGGAAATTGCTAATCCAATACCCATCACCTCCAAATATGCCAGTATTTCCTACAAATGATTATTCTCTTATAAAATCATAACCTGATCAGCAAAATAGGGAAATTAACATTGACAAATCACCATCTAACCCTCAGATCCATTGCCCAATAGTGTACGTATAGCAAAACACTGCTCCAGTTCAGAATCACACATTACATTTGTCATGTTTTTCAGCTTTCTGTCTAGAAAAGTTCGTAAATCTTCTCTTTACTTTCATCTCCCTACATTTTTGAAGAGAACGAGCCAGTTATTTTGTAGCATGACTCTCAATTCAGATCTGACTGGTGGTTCTTCATGCTTAGATCCAGGTTGTGCATCTTTGTTTCTTTTTTCTTTCTTTTTTTTTTTTTTTGAGACGGAGTTTCGCTCTTGTTACCCAGGCTGGAGTGCAATGGCGCGATCTCGGCTCACCACAACCTCTGCCTCCTGGGTTCAGGCAATTCTCCTGCCTCAGCCTCCTGAGTAGCTGGGATTACAGGCATGTGCCACCATGCCCAGCTAATTTTTTGTATTTTTAGTAGAGACGGGGTTTCACCATGTTGACCAGGATGGTCTCGATCTCTTGACCTCGTGATCCACCTGCCTTGGCCTCTCAAAGTGCTGGGATTACAGGCTTGAGCCACCGCGCCTGGCCCAGGTTGTGCATCTTTGGCAGGAATACCACAGAACTGATGCTGTGCCCCCTTTTCTGTATCTTATTATCAGTGGCACATAATTTTGTTTGTTCCATTACTAATGAGTTATTTTAATCACTTGATTAAGGTAGTGTCTCCCAGACTTCTCCACTGAGAGCTTACTCTTCCACTTTTTCACTTAAGCATTTTGTATGGAGGTATTATAAAACTATATACATATCCCATTTCTCATCAAACTTTCAGTTTATCTAATTATTTACTTATCTTTCTGTGGGCTCATGGTAGCCTATGGTATCCAATCAGTTATGATCCATTATTATCATTATTTATTTTGATGATCAAATTGTCCTCAGTTTTTCCAGTGAAAATCTATTTAAGCAGACTTTTGTGTCTTTTGACATGTTTCTATCATTCTGGAGTGCTTTCTTGCCTTCTGGCACAATAAATGTGTTAGTTAGCCTCACCATTTACTTTCTCTGTCCCAGATCTGAAATCAATCATTTTTCCAAAGGGGCCATGTTTCTCTTAGTTTTGAGAATGGGATATAGAAGCCATGATCTGGGTGCCAGGTGTGTTCATTACAATTGAGGTGTCACTGTTCCCAGGCTCTTTCAGAGGACAGAGCTGGGGGATATATGTATGTAAATATATACATTTATTTATACATTTACTTTTATATTTATATAACTAATTCAATATATTAAAAGTCTGTAGTTCACATGAGTATCTCTAAGTCAAATCCAACTCACTGATTTTATTGTCTTCTTCCTTCTGATATTTGTAACTTTCTTCTTCAAAAAAAATGAAAACCTGGCTCTCATTATCTCTAACATATCTACTTGTTTGATCAGCTCCTCCCCTTAAATCAGTTTTCCATCTCTGCTGACATCCCTTTTCCTGCAAGGACGTCCTCTTCACCCCAACTTGGGATCTGAAACTCTGTGCTAGACTACCCCCCATTTGAAACTCTTTGTACCCTGCTCAACTGGAATAATCATACGGGTCTACCCCCATATGTGGATGCCTTCCTCAGCCTACTTCACCTCTGCACGGAAATCTTTCTCATCGTGCTTAGGTCTGATTTCTCATGTTGGGTTGCCCTTGTCTTCACCTTGCTTCGTGGGTTCTGCCTCCTTACCCTGGCCACCTCTTCCAGAACTGAACACCCTCCTCACCCATTTTGGGCCAGGACACCTCATGCTAGTCTACCCACTCCACAGATTCTGACCTCATCTTGCTTTTGGTGACTCCCAATGTCCCAAGCATGAGTACCTTCCTTATTCTTTTTGGAAACCGATCCTTCCCTCTGGGAGGTCATCCTAAAGAACACTGAATTAGGTATCACATCCCTCAGCTGGCTACCCCCACATCATGCTAGACACCTTCCTCACCCTGCCTTACCCATCAGGGCAGGCCATCCCTCTTCAGGGGTAACCCCCTTATCCCTTGGATCCTGACTCTTCACAATAACTGTCCTTTTTCCCTTCACGGGAATGATCTCCTCACCCCACCTCGGTTCTGATTCCCTATGCCATGCCCCTCTACCTAGACACCTTTATCAATGTTCTTGACTCTGGCCTCTCACACCAGGTTACCTCCTGACAATCTATACCAAAACTCCTCCAGGTGGGGATGCTCTTTTCACTATTCTCAGGTTCTGACACTGCATGCCACACTATATTTACGCATAGGTGCCCTCCTCATTCTTCTTGGCCTCTGATTCCTCATGTCAGGCTGTCATGATAAATGACACCTTTCTCACCCTTCTTGGTCCTCAACACCTCGTGCTGGTCCACTTCCCTGCAAGAACACCTTGCTTGGGACCCTGAAGCCCACTCTGGATGCCCCTCCAGCATGGATGCCTACCTTGCTCTGCTCCATTTAATGTCACCCAGAGTATCTAATTTATGTACTAAATTATGGGGGAAGGAAAGGGAAAGATGAAAAGAAAGGGAAAGAGTTAAAGGAAGAGCAAGTACCAAGTTTTATCTACAATTTTTCTTTTGTTTGATTAACCACTAGAGATGGTTAATTGTAATTTTTAACAATGAGATTTGTTACAGGTTATTATAAAACATGTTTATTGTAAGAAATTGTATTTGTTCACTTATTAATCAACTATAAATAAGTTAAATCAAAAACTGAATTTGTAATTTATAACCATATATGGACTCATCTACTGTGTTTTAGATAATAACCCATAACTATATACACTATGTAAGGTCTCTTGAGATCCAGAAAACACCAGACTATATCTCTCCTGGCAATCTTGCTTATATGTCCAGGAGATTCATATCTAAAGACCATCTTAAGCCTCATTCTGCATAGCCCAACTAAGGTGGATGATTCTTAGAGCATTCCATTCTAAAATAAATTTCTTACCTAGAATTATACTTTTATCACTGTTTTCATGTAGCTCTCATATTTTGGAAAATGTGCCTTAGAGGCCTGGGGAGGACATCTCATTTTCAAGCAGATTGCTGGCCTTCTATCAATTTTACATATCATGATTATAGGTAAGTTTTCCTTTGAGGAGACAATTTTATGCAGCTTACTCTTTCCTAACATCCTCTCATTTTTTCAGCTTTAACAGAAATGTTTTAAACTTTAATTTGAATAAATTTCAGATTTTTCTGCATATTATAGTTTCTCTTAAGTAAAAGAATTATGGCAAAGGAAGTATATGTATGTTAGTTATTGCCATGAACATAGCATATAACAAATCACCCCCAAATTTAGCTTAGAACAACAGTCATTTATTCTCCTAAGTCTGCATGTTGGCTGATCTGGGCTGCACTTGGCTGGATGACTATGCCGGTTCTGGTTGGTCTCACATGTTTAGAGATTAGTGGGGGCCAGCTTTGCTCTGCCATATGTCTGCCATCTTTCTGTGACCAGCTGGCTGGTCTGGGACCAATTTAAGCAGGCTCTTCTCTTGGCCTGGAAGAGAGGAAGCTTTATCTCACAAGTGCTTTTCAAGTTTCTGCTAGCCTCATGTCTGACTGAAGGATACTGAAAAGTGGCAGTGGATGCAGGGAGGGAGAAGGAATTTGGGCCACTAATTCAAACTACCATAGAGTACCATGTAGCAATAGGAATGGAAAAGGGCACTGCCAGATGTTAGCAATTATATCTCAAATACTGATTGGTTTATATTGTTCTTAGTCGTATACATTTTCTATTTTCTTTGAGCTAGTAAGAAATTTCCTTTGTTGTTGGCTCTTCTTCTTTTTGGAGGACTCTCACTCTTTGAGACAACTCAGTTAATCATGTTGACATAGAGCAAGTATTAAATGAATAGACGAATAAATATTACCATGATGTCAGCCTTATTGGGCCCCCCTGTTAAGCTTCAATCCCTCTTAGGGGTACTGAGACTGCCATTGTCATTAACCTCCATAGGCTGAAATTAGGAACTGGTCCTTGCCCTGGGATCTTCATTTTCATTCTTAATCCCTGAATTCTACGTAGTCTTAGGTACTGCCAAATTGAAATTCTTAAGCATTTTAAGACAACTGAGATTTCTTTTAAATTTTGAGTTTATAAATCTTCTCTCTCTCTCTCTCTGTGTGTGTGTGTGTGTATGTGTGTGTGTGTGTGTGTGTGTGTGTGTGTGTGTGTGTAGGCAGTTGTGCCAGTTTTAAACCAATTGTTGTTTCAAGAAAAGTTTTACAAATATTTTTAATTAACTTTTATAGGAAGTGAGAGGGCCATTCTGGTGTAAAACATTAAAACAATGGTCACCGTTTATTAAGCACTATTATGTCTTGGGTACTGTAATAGCTGTTCAATATACCTTAGCTCTACTTCCCAAAACAAGTATAGAGGCTGGGCATTATTTAATATTCTCATTTGATAAGAGGAAGCTGAGGTTTAGAAAAGTTAGGTAACTTACCCAAGGTCAAGCAATCAATAAATGGATTGATTTGGGCTGCCAGTCTTGCCAACTCCCTAGGCTTGCACTCTTTCCAATATACTATATTTCCTTGATTTCTTAATTAGATTGGTCTCATGGACACCCTTCACCCAGCAACTTCTCCCAGGAAACACCATTGTGCTCATGACCTACAATGCATGCTCTGGTGAATAGTGGTTAATATAGGCAAAAACAAAACCTTTATTATTTGCCTCCAATAAGTAAATGATTATTGTGATGAATAATCCAGATGATTCCATTCATCCATTCACTCATTTAACAAATATTGATACCTGTTGTCCCCAACACTGTGGCAGGTCAAGGGCACAGTGGTGAACTATGCAAACCCCTGTCATGACATTCTATTACAGGCTCCTGCTCTGGAGGAGAAGGAGAAAAGGGCTTATACCACAGAATAAAATGTCGAGGTCAGATATAAGAAAGAACTTTCTCTTGGGTTTGTTAAATACTATTATGAGATTGATGGAGTGTTGGCAAATATTTTCACTCAGAAGTATTGCAAACATTCTTCACTTTCTCTTTCTCTTCCTCCTTCTACTTATTTCTGTGAAAAGTTTTTCTTCTAAATAAAATCTCAAAAGTGATTCCATTCATTCATTCACTCATTTAACAAATATTGATACCTATTGTCCCCAGTACTGTGTCAGGTTGAGGGCTCAGTGGTGAACAAGAGGCAAACATCTGTCATGACATTCTATTACAGGCTGCTGCTCTGGTTGAAAGGGTAGGAAACTCAGAGATGCCCTTGGTTGTCTTTCTCTTTTCATCCCCATTCCCAACCATCTCTGTGCAAAAACAGCACTCTGAAATACATTGTGAAAATCACTGCTCTGTAGACTTTCAGAGGGAATTAGGGTTATAGATGCTTTCTCTAATTTCCATTTTCTCATCCCCAGCATCTTGCCTTTGAGGAAGTTATGAAAAGTATACTTTTAAAATAAATGCACAAAGATGTCTGTGTTTGGAGTATTGTTTAGAACAAAGTTATCTGAAAAAATGAGATGGACTATTTTTTGGAGCCTTTCTCTGCCTTTGTTTCTTCTGCCTCCAGTTTTCATCAGTCTACTTTACCAACTCATCTTTGAGGCAGTGCTAGAGTTGTCTTCATAAAACTTTTGATGACTCCCTGTTGACCTTCTAATACAGTTCAATCTTTTAAACAGACATTCAAGGGCCTCTGGTGCTGCCCTTACCCCTTGCCAGTTTTCCAGTCTCATTTCCGATATATCCATCAATATATCCTGTAGCCTCCTTCACTGATCACCTGCCTGGTCCCTAAACACATGTGATGTTCACTCCTCCTCACCTTTGTTAGGCCCAGAATGCCCGTTTCTTCCTCTACTAATCAAATCTATGCAACCTTCAAGGCTCAGCTCATTTTCAGCTTCTCCCTGAGGCCTTCTCTTATTGCGCTACCAGAATTAATTGCTTCCTCCTCTATGCTCCCACAGCCCTGTCTTGTACTTCTGTTTAGCACATTTTCTGTTCTGCTTCATCGAAACACAATACGTTTACACGTCTGTTTCCTGCAACCCCCTTAGATACTCCAGGATTGAGGTCATGGGTCCACGTCAGTTCATCACTGCATCTTTTACTACTTTACTCACTAAAGGACCTTCACAAAATATGTCACATGATTGAACTAAATTCTTGTACTAGGTTTCCATAAGATCAGCTGTGGCCAGTCAGAGAGGTGGTATTGGTTTAATTTTTATATCTAAGAAGTAGCTACAGTTTGGTGTAAGACAGACCTGGGGTCAGATCCCATCTCTAAGTCTGTGAGCTATGGTGAGTCACTTAACTTCTTTCACACTCAGTTTCCTTATCTAAAAGTGGGGATTAAAACCTAGTTCGACAAGTTATTAGGAAGACTAAATGACATGATGTGTGCTTAGCAGAATGCCTGTCACATAGCAGTGAATAATAGGTAGTAAATGTCATTAAAATTTTACTTCTGGAAGAAACCCTGGCCTACATTATTGAATCACCATGAAGAGCAAGGTGCTTGTCTCCACACTTCATGCACACCATTTCATTTAATCCTCACAAACACCCCTATGAGGAGGTTCTATTGTTATCACCTTTATGTTAAGGTGAAGACCCTGAAAGATTAGGTAGTTTCCTGGTGGCTCTGCAGCTAATAAGGAATATAGCTGGATGTGAACCCAGTCATTAGACAGTAGTTCCCACTTGGAACTACTGATGCCATTTGTTGGATTGGAGAAGTCAAAAAAGAATATTCTGGTTTTAATGAAACAGTGAAATTGGATGGTGAAATCATCCCTAACCAGGATCTGTCATTATGTCAGCCAGTCATGAAATAGGTGGGAACTTACCGATAGAATAATTTCTTCTGATTGTGCAAAGGTAAGTAATAGAATGCATTCATGGCACCAAAGGATCTGCCAGGCTCTCAGCAGAGCCTGTTCTTTCAAGAATATTTCCTACTCTTTAGATTTCCAAAAATTTTCTGTATTTTTGTAATTATAATATTTCAAGACAAAGTTGGCTTAACATTTTCCTCAAAACCTCTTCCTGAAAGAGGGAAGGCAAAGTCAAATCAACTCTGATGACACGGTACCTTCAACATATGTAGATTGCAATAATCAGATCTAAAATTTTATTTACTTCCCTGAGAGTTACCGTCTGATCAGTTTCAAGATGAATAAAAAGATACCTCATGCACCATTTAGGTATTTTATTTGCCATCGTAAATTCCTGTGGTTTGTTATTTGACTCATACTGGGACTAGCTTAATCTGAAGTATGCATACTCTACTGTGTTACTATAATTTAACCAAACGTTATTTTGTATTATATGTTATTTTAAATAAATTTCTTTCCTAGTAACTAAAATTTAGAACCCCTCTTTGAAGCCTTAAAATTTGCATGTATCCCACTTTAAAATTTTATATTTAATTCTTTTTTTTCCTCTTAACCAGAAACTTTAGATGCCTGGTGACTTTTCTGGTCAAAAAATTCTTGCCAAATCCAAGAGCTTCTCCCCTCCCTCCCTCCTGCCTTCCCTTCTTCCTTCACTCCCTTTCTCATTTTCCTTTCCTTCTTTCCTTCCTTCCCTTCTTTCTTTTCTTTCTTCCTTCCATCCTTCATTTCTCACTCTTTCCTTTCTTCATAGCTTTATTGAGGTCTAATTTAGGTACCCAAAATTCAGTTGTTTTAATTGCACAATTTTATGACCTAAAGTAAATTTATAGCATTGTGCAACTCACACAATAATCTAATTTTAGCATATTTCCATCACCCCAAAAAAGAAACAATATGCCCATGGATGGTCACTTTCCATTTTCACTGCCAACCTCAGGCAATCACTAGTATACTTTTTAATCTCTATAGATTTGACTTTTCTGGAAATTTTATGTAAATGAAATAATACACATGTGGTTTATTGTATAGTTTATTTATTATACTTCTACCACATAACATAATGTTTTTGAGGTTCATCTATGTTGTAGCATTAAAAAGTACTTTGCTTCTTTTTATTGCTGAATACTATTCCATTGCATGAATTTACTACATTTTATTTATTCATTCATCAGATGATAGATATTAGGTTGTTTCTTCTTTTGGCTAATGCGAATAATGTTGTTATGAACTTTCACTATAAGTCTTTGTGTAGACATATATTTTTATTTCTCTCAGAGATTCCAGGAAGTGGAATTGTTGTGTATGTGGTAAATTCTTGTTTAACATTTTAATAAACTGCTGAAATATTTTACAAAGTGAGTGCAATATTTTACATTTCCACCAGCAATGTATGTGGGTTCCACGTAATCTACATCCTTGTAAATAATTATTTTCCTCATATATTATTGAAATGTATATGGTGAAAAGTTGTGAAAAATGGCATCTAGTTATGGTTTTAATTGCAATTCTATTAGGAGTAAAGTTGAGCATAAATTTATTTATGTAAACCTCATGTCAACTCTTTAGTCCATTTTCTATCTAGTTTTTAGTCTTTCCTTGTTTTAATCAATGTTTAATTATAAACTTAAAAGAAATAAAGTGTACTATATTTCCCCCTTTATAAACACAGTATATACTCATTTTTAAAATTTGAAAACAAAGATAGGACATGAAGCTTCAAATAATGCGTGGTTGGTCAACTGCATTTGTTTTAATTCTCTCTGGAAAGTCTACCAAAATGATTGTGAAATGCTTTTTAAGAAGCATGAACCTAGAAAAACAAAAAGAATAGAAATCAACAAGTTTTCAGAATTGAAAAGCAGATGAAGGGGGGTTCATTGACCAGGCAGAGTAGAGAAATTTTACTCAACTGCCTTTAGAGAATATTCTGATGGAACGGAAACCAATTCACCTTGTAGATATCTCAAGGTGGCCCAATGCAGTTAAGGCAAGGCTGGCTTGCTGGAGAGGAGGAATGACTGAAAGATGTTTTACAGAGAGGTGAGACTTCCCCCAGATTCTCTTACCTACCCTGCACATCCAAGTGACTACAAGTCTCCTTCCAATCTGCCTCTTCCCCTAGAAATGGGAGTTTCTAAGGAGAGGGAGCTAAAAAGGGGAGGAGTCAGTCTATATATTGAATGATGAGACTCTCAGCACTTATTCTTCCTCCTCCTTACAGTAGGTTGAGCCCTGCAGAATCATCCTCCTGTTCCCCCTGTCCCCAGGCAGAAAATTGAAGAATTCTTCTCTGGAGAAAAGACCTCCAATACTGACATTTGGGGGTATTCAATGACAAGCTTGCCTTATTTCCTGTTCACCCTATTCCGAATCTCAACAATTGACAATCACCTCTACCATAAAATCATGAACATAAAATAAAGGATCATTCTTTATATAAGGTAAACTTTAGATATTTGTAAAAATTTTAAATATAAAAAAGGGAGCAGGAAAACAACTAAGAAAAAAAAGGAAAAATAAACTCTCCTAGAGAATACAAATAGTTCTCTAGGGAACAGAAAAATCTAAACAAACCAACAAAATTACAATATGTCCTCTCAAAAGTATAAAAGATGCCTTAATCACAAGCCAAGTGCAGGATGCTGTGATAAAAGAACAGAAAAGCAGTAAGAACTCCTAAAAATTAAAAATATTATAAAAAAATTTAACTGAGTGAAGGATACTTGGAAATATCCCAGAAAAAAAATTATAAAACATGAGCTGAGTGTGGTGCATTATGCCTGTAATCCAGCTACTCAGGAGGCTGAGGTGGGATAATTGCTTGAGGCCAGGAGTTCAAGACCAACCTCAGCAACCTAGAAAGACTTTTCCACTATGCATCTCAATTAAAAAAAAAAGGAAGAAAGAATTATAAAACGTTAAGGAAATGGACAATAGTAGAAAAAAGTTATAATCTTATAAGATCAATACCAATGTCTCATATCATCATAACAAGATTGCCAGAGGAGAAAGCCAAGAAAACAAAAAGAAATTATCCAAGGAAGACAGAAATTTCCCAGAATTGAAAGGCATGCATCTCCAGTTTGAACGGGCCCATCAAGTGCGATATGATGAATGGGAGAGAAAAGAGACACAGCTTTGAAATTTTTGACCACTAGAGATAAAGAGAAGCTTCTGAAGAACGCTATATTTTGTCAAATTATTATCAAGATTGAAGGTAGAATATATTTACATATATTTTTTAAAAGCTCTAAATGTTTATCTTCACACATCCTTTAAGAAGCTACTTTGGGATGGTTTTCAGCAAAAGAAGTCAGTAAAGGAAAAAAGAAGGACACTGATTGCTCATTAGTAAATTGTATTTATATCATCATCATAATATAATCTCTCCCTACTTATTCAGATAATAATTTTAGTATAATTGTTTAGGGACAATGGTTAGAAGAGATATGTATTTGGATGATTTTAAAAACTAAATCTTCAATTATCAGGAAAGGAAGAGATACTGTCTAAGCTCTATAAATCAAGACATAGCAATATGAGTATATAATTTAAAACTCTCTAGAAGAAACAGCATGAGAGTTCAAAGTGACTGATCTGGACAGTGGTATTCTTCCGCCTCAGCCTCCTGAGTAACTGGGATTACAAGGGACTGCCACCATGTCCGGCTAAATTTTTTTTTTTTTTTAGTACAGACGGGGTTTCACAATGTTGGCCAGGCTGGTCTCAAACTCCTGACCTCAGGCGGTCTGCCAGCCTCGACCTCCGAAAGTATTGGGATTACAGACATGAGCCATCATGCTTACCCTATTCTGCTTTCCTTAATCTATTCTCATGGCATAGTATGTTCCCATGTTATCATGTCATATTAAAATTAAAGCATACTTTTAAATGGCTGCATGACGGTACACTGAATGGCTATACTAAATTTACTTTTGTCATTGTTGTTCATTGTTCTCTCTGTCTAAATCTTAATTGGGCCACTGCTCTTTCCCCTCTTCAACCATGCCATTCCAAAAGGAGGTGGAGCTGCCAATCACTATACCCCAGCTCTCTGTTCACAGTGCTGAGAATATGGTCCAAGCCAGTTCAGCTGATGAGAGAGTTTTCTGAGGAGTTAGAAAACTCCCGGGAGCTGGACAGCAAAGTTTGATGTAAGGATGTGAGCCTGGAGCAATGATGTGAGCCTGGACTCACCGGGACAGTCAGTGTGAAAGCACAAAGTGCAGGGATGCAGTGATGAGAGCCAGGGCAGCAAGAGAACCAACAGCTAGAAACAGAGGAGGGAGTGATACAAGACAGGAACCTGACAATATTCCACTCCCTGAACCAAGAGATCCCTGAGGCCAACCTTACTCTAGTCTTTTCCATAATTAGTTATATTAGCTGATAAATACTTCTTTATACTTTTTATACTTGGATAAGTTGAATTTGCTTCTATTATTTATAAATTAATAAGCCTTCACTAGTGTGACTTCTGGAATGGAACACAATACTCAAATTATTCATAGTAGATATTTAATAGACACTATTGAATTGTGAATCTGTAAGACATTTGGCAAATTATTTCATAATTCAGAACCTTGATTTCTCCTCATTTTTCCATCCTCATCAGCATTATAATCCTTAACATTTGTTGAGTTCTTTCTATGTGGCACATACTATGCTAAATGCTTTGCATTTATGAGTAAAATAATCCTAACAGATATGTCTTATTATTATTATATTGTTATAATCTTTGAAATGAGGATTCCGTGAGGTAACCAATTTAAATCATTAAACCCAAATAATGACTTTTTTTTTCTCCCACTTTTTCCTTTCTGACTTAATCCTGCTTCTTACCACTTTGCCAGAATTTAGAGTTATGGCTGTTTGACTTTTGGACATATTAATCTTTTTGCTCTTTGCTGCAATAATGTGTTAGCCTTTGTTTCCATGCCTTTTAACCTGTCAATTACTCATTATGAGATGTGCTTAATGATGACACAAACAACATAGATGGAAAGACATATCATGTTCTAAAACTGGAAGACAAAAAATCACAAATAGGTCAATTACTTTTAATTTAAAAATTTAATTCAATCCTAATGAAAGTAAAAACAAAGACCTCCCTCCTTCTTTCTCTGGAATTGGACAAGTTGATTCTAAAATTCATATGGAAAAATGGATACACAAGAATAGCCAGAAAAATTCTGAAAATGAGAGCAGTGCAGAAGGATTAGTCCCTCTAGGTAATAAGGCATATTACACAATCTCAATATGTAAAAGAGAGAGATAATGATTCCTGAATAGGCAAACAGACCATAACACAGACTAGAAAGTTCAGAAATAGAACTGATTAACAAAGGAATGTAGTAGAATCATTGGTAAAGGTCATATCAAATCCAATGTTTGACAGTACACTCTTTTGGCAAGGCTATGGGGAAGAAAATGGTAAAGGCTCCAATTCCATGGAGGAAAATCTGATAATATTTGTTAAAATTACAAATGCATTTATCCCATTTCTGAGAATTTACCACATAGATTTTGTATATCTTGAAGTATTTTTATTTTTCCTTAAATACCAGCTTCCTGGGTAGTTAGTCCTGAGCTCATTTATTTTGTTTTTTCCAACTCAGTGAGGTTAGCAGAATCTCTTGATTGCTACTTTCTTTTTTCTTTTTTTTTCTTACTTTTAATAATTTTGATGTTTTTCCATATTTTTATTTGTTTATTTATTTAGCAATAATTCATTTATAATTGCAATTTCTGTTTTAGATTTAGAGCAACACGTACAGGTTCTTTACCTGGATATATTGTGTGATGCTGAGGTTTGTAACTCATTGACTTAAGTGCACACATACAAAATAGTAGGTATGCAAAAGTTATTTATTGTAATTTACAATAACAAGAAATCCAAGGGTCCTTGAGTAGGGGACTGAATAAATAAACTGGTACAAACATACATTAAAATACTATTCTGCTTTAAAAACACACAGAGAAAAGTTTCTCTAGTTACTTTTATAAAAAGAAGAAAGTGAAAAACTCAAGTGCAGAGCAGTGTGTATAGTACCTTATTTTGTGTAACAAAGGGAGTATTAAGACTATTTATATTGTATTTGCCTGTATCTGCACAAAGAAGCACTGAAAAATTACATAAATTGCTAAGAATAATTACCTATTCAGAAAGAAAGAATCTGCTAGACGGGAAAAGAGATGAGAGCAAGACTTGTCAATATATACTTTTTTACTTTGTTTTCTTGTTTTTGTTTTTGTTTTTTTCTTTTTGAGACAGGAGTCGCTCTGTTGCCCAGGCTAGAGTGCAGTGGCATGATCTTGGCTCACTGCAAACTCTGCCTCCCAGGTTCAAGCAATTCTCCTGCCCCAGCCTCCTGAGTAGCTGGGATTACAGGCACCCGACCCCACACCCGGCTAATTATTTTTGTATTTTTAGTAGAGACAGGGTTTCACCATATTGGCCAGGCCGGTCTCAAACGCCTTAGGTGATCTGCTCACCTTGGCCTCCCAAAGTGCTGGGATTACAGCGTGAGCCACTGTGCTCAGCCTCATTTTTGTATTTTTAGTAGAGACAGGGTTTCACCATGTTGATCAGGCTGGTCTTGAACTCCTGACCTCAAGTGATCCGCCCACCTTGGCCTCCCAAAGTGATAGGATTATAGTAGTGAGCCACTGCACCTGGTTTGGCTCTTTAAATGATGGGTTTATATCAGCCATTCCAATTAAAAAAAATTTTTTAAATTCAAACAGTGAGTACTTAGTGTGTGTTAAGATACTGTGCTAAACCTATATCATCTCATTTAATCCTCACAAGAGCCCTGTGAAGTTTTATTTTATTTGTCATTTTACAGATGACAGACAGAATAACTTAGATTGCTTAAGCAATTTGTTCATCTCTCTATCAATCCATGTCACTCATTTCTTTCATGCCCCATCTCAATACTTCTTGCCAGTCTTCACAGGTTATTTCCATCCAAGTCCAACAGTTGTTTCTTTGAATCTCTTTAGCAATTAAATACCTAGTTCACACCATATTCTTTTATTTATTTATTTATTTATTTTTGTATTTATTTATTTATTTATTTTCTTTTTTTTTTATTGCATTTTAGGTTTTGGGGTACATGTGATGAACATGCAAGATTGTTGCATAGGTACACACATGGCAGTGTGGTTTTCTGCCTTCCGTCCCCTCACCTGTATCTGTCATTTCTCCCCATGCTATCTCTTCCCACCTCCCCACCCCCCGCCCCTCCCCCATTTCCCCCCAACAGACCCCAGTGTGTAGTGCTCCCCTCCCTGTGTCCATGTGTTCTCATTGTTCAACACCCGCCTATGAGCGAGAATATACGGTGTTTGATTTTCTGCTCTTGTGTCAGTTTGCTGAGAACTTAAAATAGCAAAAGCCTTGGGGCCTTCTGCCTGTACTTCCTTCATCTCCCTGACCAGAATGTAAAAACCATGTTGTATATCATACTTTCCACTTTTGTCTCCTCACCTCCAGTGCTTCCAGGCACACTGAATCACCACTCGGTTAATCTCAGGATACAAAGTAACTTTTACTTGTTTGGGTTCATTCAATTTATAGTCTATAATTAAACTGAATCTCCCCCAAAACTCTGGTAGGTTTTATTGACCTCATTTTACAGAAGAGGAAACTGAGGCTTAGAGAGACTCAGAAAGATTATGAGTCATATCTAGGACTTCTGACGCCAAGATAGGGCCTTTTTTCATTACACGACAGCTACTTCTAGTTAACCCATAGAAAATATCTGGTTGAACCATATTTATTCTAGGGTCTAGGTCAATTTTTCTAGAAATGAGGACATAAGAATAACTCAATTTATAGTTAACATTTTAAGAAACTGCCAAAGCATTGTACAAAGTGACTGGAACATTTTATATTTCCATCAGCAATGTATGTGGGATCCAGTTAATCCATATCCTTATCAACAGTCGTAACTCTCTTATACATTGGCGAAATGTATATGGTGGTAACAAAATGGTGAAAAATGGCATCTGGGGTTTTAACTGCAGTTCTCCTAATATAAGTAAAGTTGAGCATAACTGAAAATGTGGTTCTTAGACTAGCATCATCAACATGAACTGGAGGCATGATAGAACACAGCATCTCAGATCTCATCTCAGACCGACAGAGTCAGAATCTGCATTGGAAGATCCACAGATGATTCCTCTAACATTTACATTTGAGAATTTCTGGTCTAAGACAATGTTCAGTGACAATTAATTCTCTATGATTTTATGACCTAAGATCTCTGTCTAGGAGAACCAGCCAATGAGTTATTTATCACTCTCCCCTCAGATCTGCTGCTTCTGAGGAGCACTTGTTATATTTTTCTAAAACGTACTACAGGATATTTTGGGATAGTGGAATGAGAAGTTGGTTCTATTTGAAAAGATTTTTTTGAGACCAGCTATGAATACCTGCAAAGTGAGAGAAATGAAAGAATTCTAAACGTCCCCATTTGACTGTCAATGCATCTCGCGTTGCCTGGAGAGTTGTTCTGTGCCTAACATTGACAGTATAGAGGTGGGGTATTTCTGCCCTGAGAGTTTCCAGCACCACAGTCAAATGGAACCCCAGACTGCTTTCCTGAATGTGCTGAGGTTTCTGGCTAGCCTAACTCAAATTCCATGGGGAAGGAATTGCCTTTGCCTGACATGTTATCTCTGTGACCACCGGTTTGTTGACTGTTTATTTCCAATGCTATTGCTGTTAGTCGACTTTATACCATGTGCACTTTGTTGACATTTTAAAAAATGTCTTCATATGTTTGCTTATTGGTTTTAATTTATGGCATGGGAAGATGTTTCAGATCACAAGAGTAGATGAAATCATGAGATTAGTCACCAGTGAGAAGTACTAGAAAAGGTTGTAACTGAACATAATAATTTTAAGTATTTTCCTTAAAACTTGTATAGGAAGGCCAGATGTGGTGTCTTGTGGCTGTAATCCCAGCACTTTGGGAGGCCAAGGCAGGTGGATCACGAGGTCAAGAGTTCAAGACCAGCCTGGCCACAACAGTGAAAACTTGTCTCTACTAATAATACAAAAATTAGCCAGGTGTGGTGGCGGGCACCTGTAATCCAAGCTATTCAGGAGGCTGAGGCAGGAGAATTGCTTTAACCTGGGAGGCAGAGGTTGCAGTGAGCCGAGATCATGCCACTGCACTCTAGCCTGGGCAACAGAGCAAGACTCTGACTCAAAAAAAAAAAAAAAAAAAAAAAGAAAGAAAGAAAAAGAAAAAAAACATATAGGTATTTTATTTCTAAATTTTTATATTATTTTAAATATATGTAATTTTTGTCTAGTTATGAAAGAAGAGCATTTGGATTTTGTGAATATGGAAAATTCAGAGAAGTCTAAGGGGATATTTAAAAACCGAACCCTCTAAATTCAATACTAAACAATTTTTTCTGTGTCTTTTTACTGTTTTTTGCTGGAACAGGGATCTTTTTCCTGCAATTTCTGGTGAGGAAAGCTTGTTTTAAGATCTCTTATTTCATTATGACAAGAAGGACAGTGATTGAGCTCCCTTGTAGAGAGGAGCAGGATGAGTCAGCCAAAGCAACAAGGAAAGGACACAAATAGAGACAGAACTGGACCACCTCCAGGACAACTAGGGCTTGCATTTTCCTGTGACTCTACAACTTCAGGAAGTTTCCTGAGCCCCAGAAGATCCTGTGGATCCCTCTGCACTTGACTCCATATGCGCACATGTCAACCTCCACAGCTGTGAGGCTGGCCTGCTGGTGCTCTCAGTGACCGTCCTCCTGGCCTGAAAGCTATTTCCTCAGCAGGGCTGAAGTTCCTGCGTAAGGTCTATTTCTTGGCCCCAGCAGAGATAGAATCTGTTCTCTGTTCTCAGGATGGCAAATGGGCCTGTGGAAAGCACTCAGATTTCAGAACCAGGCAGCCGTGGCCCTAAGTCTAACTCAGGCAGTTGGTAGTTTTATAATCATGAGCAGCGTTATTTAAGTTCTCTTAGTTTTCTTGACTGTGACATGGGGCTACCAAAAGCTGCCCTGCAGGGTCATTATAAAAATTAGAGATGATGTATATTCACTGACTGCAGTTTAACAGGCACTCAATAAATGATAGCCGTTACTGTCATTGTCTGTTCTTCCAGTCAGCGCTTTTCTAGGCTGACATCAAGACACGTCTTAATGTTAGTTTCATTTCTCTTTGCCTATATCTTTTAGCAAATTCCCTCTGGAATTATAGAATTTCAAAATACCACCAGCCTTCTCCAAGATTCCAACTTCTCTCTCTTTCTCTAACATATGTTTTCTTGTTGGTGGTAAAAAGATACAAAGGATGAATCAAATCCTGTAAAAAGATACACAGGGGCTGGGTGTGGTGGCTCATGCCTGCAATCCCAGCACTTTGGGAGGCCAAGGCAGTGGGATGACCTGAGGTCGGGAGTCCATGACCAACCTGATCAACACATGGAGAAACCCCATCTCTACTAAAAATACAAAATTAGCCGGGCATGGTGGTGCATGCCTGTAAACCCAGCTACTTGGGAGGCTGAGGCAGGAGAATTACTTGAACCTGGGAGGTGGAGGTTGCAGTGAGCCGAGATCAAGCCATTGCACTCCAGCCTGGGCTACAAGAACAAAACTGCATCTCAAAAAAAAAAAAAAATGATACAAAGGAAAAATGAAGGCTTGTGTCCTTCGGGAGCCTTTAATCTTGTTGGGGAGACAAGACTTAGACACAAGATACAATTAGAGAATAATAAAAAAGAGCAAGAGCACTCAACTGTGCTGAGCAGAATGTTCCATCTTTGCTTCCGAATTCCATTCCCGCTTTATTAAACAACATCGCAGTGCTGCTGAATTATCTTGAGCTTCTAGACCCCTTAGGCTGTAATAGTTCTCTGCTATATGTGCATATAACCAGTGAGAATATTCTATTGTATATAACATTTCTATAGCATATTACATTTGGGCAGTTTTCCCTGATGTTCTCCATAGTACTTGTCCCATCAAGCTTCACTCTGTTTGTGTCTGATAATTTTTCTGTGCTGTGAACCTTGTAATTACGATTCCTTAGCATCCCAACAGAGATATCTTGGAGTAATGCTCTTTAAACAGCTGTCCTTGCCTGCAATATCTGATACTTCCACATTTTCTCTCTGTCCTTGTGTTCAAACTCCTAGAGTGCTGAAAGGTTGAGGGAGGGATGAATAGATAACTTTAAGCATGTTACTTCCCACCTCAGGGCCTCGGTTTCCTCATAAGGGGAAAGGGACTATGTGAGCACTTCCAATACAGATATGTTGTGGTTCTACATATGGGCACTACTTTTGACTTTAGTGGTATCACCAACAACCAGTTCTGCCAACAAGGAGTGAGCTGCTCTCTGAGATGGGGCTTAGCACATCTCTCTCTCTCTCTTCTTCTTAAAGACAGGTCTGTGAGTGGGGTTGCAGCTTTTTCTGAAAGTGGCGGCAGGACAACTCTGAGTCTTTCTCACCTCATGATGGGTCTGTAACACAGACCCACTAGACTAGTGAGATCAGCTATAGTTTGCCATTTGCAAGCAATATTAAGTGAGAGCAGCATGGGCTATAGTGTCTACCTTCAAGCTGGCTACATCCAAAGTAACTAACAGGAAAAGGAAAAAGGGTAAGCAAATACACAGAAAAGTGGCATAGGAACAATTCACATCTACATTCACCTGAGGCATGCACATGAACACCAAACAGGATATTAGAACTGGAGAGGACTTTATAAGACCATTTCAAAATTCACACTTCACAGACAATGAACAGGAGGCATAGAGGGCAAATGGCAGAGAGACAGTCGAGGAGCTGGTTAATAGCAGACCTGGGTTCTCATCCTGGTGATCAGCTCAGGGTCATTTGCATCGCAATATTTTGCTTCTGCTGAGACTATTAGATTTAGGTTTGTTAGTTAAGGTTACATACGATGGTGGTATCAGGAAATCATTCTTAAGTGCAAGATATGTGGTTTGTCTGGGAGGCACATATTTTAGATTTGTCTAGGTAGTTTTGTGACAACAGGAAGTTCTATAGAAAGTCCTGGTTACTAACACTGTATCTTGAACTTAGTAGGCATTCAGTAATAGTAATTTTAAAACTAAATGCATAAAATAACTCTCATCATCTGTCTCAATTAATATTTCTTTTTTTTCTTTTTTTTAAGAGACAGGATCTCACTCTGTTGCTGAGGCTGGAGTACAGTGGCAGGATCATAGCTCACTGCAGCCTTGAATCCCTGGGCTTAAGGGATCCTCTCACCTCAGCCTCCCAAGTAGCTGGGACTAAAGGAACATACCACCACACCAGACTAATTTTTAAAAAATTATTTATAGTAGAGGGGGGGGCCTCCTTTTACTGCCCAGGCTGGTCTTGATTTCCTGGGCTTAAGTAATCCTCCTGCCTTGGCCTCCCAAAGTGCTGAGATTACAGGCATGAGCTACCACACCCAGCCTCAATTAATATTTCTTGATTGAGGTAGAAGTAACTGAGTCATATTCATAAGTAGGTTTGCCTAATTATAGACAATACCAGCTGGTCAGTGTTTTGATAGAGTCAGATAAAGAGTCTCACACACAAATATCCAGTGTAGGTGGACAGGCCAGATATTAAGGTAGGAATGGCTGCCTCTGTCAACCTTGGGTGTCTCAGCAAATTCCCAACCATCTAATAAAACTTTTAAAATGGAAACATACTCATATAAAACGTATTCAGACCCTGAAATAAATGGGCTATTTTACCTGCCTGGTGGTTTTCTTCATTGATCTATTAATAGCACTAAAATAAAATAAAATATCCTAGCTCTTCATTAAGCATTCATGATCAGACACCCACTTCTGACAGAAGTCTGCAGCTCCTAAGAAACCTTGGAGGCATTCCTCCTAAAAAATGACTTTTAGTAAAGAAACAATCTGGGCTTTCCAAAGGTGTTTTAGTTCTATATACGGTATTTCATTCTTCATTTAACCATTTATCAAATATATTTCATGTACTTAATGATTATGTATTATCCTATAGTTTCACTTGCTTTTACATTGTCTCATTAGAACCTTACAAAAGCCTTCTGAGCAGGGTAAGTATAATGTGTCCAATTTTACAGAAGCAATGGAGAAGCAGTGAATTTGGGATTTTAAGGAGGTGAAACATGGCCCATTTCAGCCTGAGGTCTTTTGTGGCCACATTCTGGGTTTAAAGAATAAACTATTTAGGGACTTCAGTGCTAGCCTAACAGAGATTAAGTGACTTGCCCAAGTTCACACAACTATTAACTAGCAAATCAGAATACCATCTAAGACTTTTGACTCCAATCAATTATTCTTTCCTACATACTAGTGGATTTATTAAAACATAGATTGCTGGCTGTAGTCCAGCATGTTTGATGGGAAGGGGGGAATTTGCTTATCAACAAGTTTCCAGGTAACACTGAAGCTGCTGGTCTCCAGACCACAAGCTGAGAACTACTTGTTCAAAGTGTGGTCCCAGCAGGCATCACCCAAGAGCTCCTTAGAAAGACAGATTCTCAGACCCACAGAATTAGAATCTGAATTTTAATAAGATCTCTGGATGATTTATATGCAAATTAAAATTAGAGAAGCGCTGCTGTACACCACAGCTGTCAGTTTGCAGGCACTGTCCTGGGTGCTACAGAGACAGGAGAGAATAATCATAACTCTTTAATCGGGCACTTTCTATATGGCAGGCACCCCTCTAAGCACACATATTATCTCATTTAATCTTCACAATAACCCCATAAGGGAGATACTAATATTACTGCTGTTTTAAAGCTGAGGACATGCAAGAGTATAGAGAGGTTGTTAGTCCAGTAAAAGACAGATCCAGGCTCTGAAGCTGGGCAGTTCACTCCCAAAGAACACGTTTTTGTTCACTAGGCTGCAGCTTTGTAAATTGTGGTCGCCGTTCATACAGTTGGGGAGGTAAGAAGGAAAGGCAGGCAAATAGGTATGAGGCAAGACAGAAGTCATAGCCTGAACATCATGTCTGGGTCAAGTGACTCTACTTGTGTTCCCCACTGGACACCTGGGTTTGGCTGGGCCTCTGCAGCAGCTTCTGATGAGGAAGACTTTGGTGAGTCCTGCTTAGTAACTCACTGGTAAAACTGAAGTAGTCTTGACAATTGGTAAAGAGAAAAGGCACTGGCAGGTAGACTAAAGGGAGGGTACTGAGAATTGAAAATAGAAACCACAATTTTTCAAAGCAGGCTGTGCAAAACAGATAAACTGTATCAGATCCAAACCATGGTGTTCATCCACAGCTAGGGAAGCTTTGAGTCTTTCAACATTAGTCTGTTCAGATCCATGAGCTCCACGATAAGAGCACAGACAACTGATCCAACAGTGACTCTGTACAGACCAAGGCATTCTAAATACAAAGCCATGGACTATTCCAGAAACTCCTAGTTTATTCCTGCTAAGCCCACCCTATGACTAACTCTAGCTCCCAAGCCCTATATGGACCTTTTTCTGACTTCCCCGCTTTGGAGATGCCCCATGGCTCCCCATGCTACATGGTCTCCCTTGCCGTAGCAAGTGTAAGAACCTAACTTTAGTCCTATGTATGTGTTTGTTCCCAGTGGTCTTTGGCTGGTGGGCATCAACCCAATAATATTTTCCTGCCTATTCCATATACTTGTTATAAGTATTACATGAAATAAAGCATAGAAAATGCTCCATAAATGTGAGTTTCTAAATTTGTTATTGTAATTGTTTATGTGCTATTTCTTCCCCCTGTGAAAACAGTGAAGCCGTAAGTTAGAAGAAGAGACCAGATCATAGTTATCTTTGTGTCTTCAGTGTCTAGAACAGTCCCTAATGTACAAAGTACTCAGTAACTGTTGGTTGAATGGAAAAAGCAAATGATGAACAAATGAAAAGAAAGTCATGCCCTAGTTCTCCTTTTCCCCAGTCCAGCCCTGTGGGTGATCCAGACTTCCTTGAATGGGGTAAAGGAAATCTTAAGTGTCTAAATGTGATCTTTACCCCCTGGGCAAACTGTCACTAGCACTTTGTAACAGTTACAGATAAGCTTGTTTGCCTCTTAAAAGTTTTCCTACCTGCAGGCTGGCTGGAATTGCTGGAGGGAATACTATTCCCTTTGCCCACAAAATCGATCCTGGAGCAATAACCGTATAGTTGAACGGCAGCACATTTTATAGCCCATGGAGCTGCTGTGTACCAGCATATCAGCCGGTGCCTCTTGTAATCACGCCCATATTTAGCAGAATGATATACTTAGGTGCTCTTGTAATAGACTTGCACCAAGCAGAATCATGGCCCATGGAACACACTGACTCCACTGACCATTCTAAAATCATTTTGGCACAGCAAGGTTCCAGTTATGGCTGGATTCTCTGGGGATGCCTTTGATCAGTTAGAAGCTGCCAGAGAATTCTTCATACTCTGAAAGCGCAGAAGCTGTTCAGTGCTGTGTCTTCCTTTCTCCCCTCCAGTTCTGGCAGTAGATGGCCCATTTTCTCTTCCCCTCTCCCCATCCCACTTCCTAGTTGTCATGATTTCTGACAGATGCACCTTGAGGAGCAGGCAGCCATTTACCCTGGTGTAGGAGGGATGTAAGTGGACATCACTAATGGAACAAGCAAAGCAGTTATCTCAGGAAGCACAGGCCCTACAAGTTGGAATGTAGGCCAATGCTTTCTGAAACCATATTCTCTGTAAGGCCTCCCCTGCTGGGTATTTTACAAAGGAAACAACTCCAGCAGTGTGTTCCCTTTCCAATGCCCTCTCCCTAGGAGAGGAGTAAAGACAAAGGAAATACTGTATTGGCTTCCCCTGTCACTTCCAGCCATCAGAGGCACATCTGCCCCTGAAACAAAAATGGAATTCAATGGGTTCCAATGCCTATATGGAACTCCCCTAAGCAAGTCAGGAGACAGGGATTGTAGAGGCCTCCCGCAAGGAATTTAATGGCTTCTATGCAATTCCCAATTTCTTCTCCTTGCCCAGAACCTGCTCTCAGACTGGATATGATAATGTTGACTTAGGTGAGAGGGTGAGTGGGCAAGAGTTTTTGAAAGGTAGTGCCCTTCACGCCGAACATTGGTGTCTAATTGGAACCTTGAATTTGGCTAGTTACATACTTGAACATTTCCGATTTCCTTCTCTGATCACTTCCCCTTATATCATTTATGCACACATCCATTTTCTCCATTAGAATATAAGCATAAGCATCTATTGAGTAGCACTCTATTTTCTTCCCATTGTCTACCCTAGAGCTTAGTACAGTGCTTGATTTGTAACAAGTGCAAGATAGATAAACACATTTGAAAGAAATATATGTGTGGCCAAAGACCATGTGATTGTGGCAATTCCAATGGATTTAAGACTCAGTCTGAGCCTTACATTGGCATATCAAGGGTTTCCTTGCACACCCTGGGAATAATAACACACCGGTTTTCTCAGTGGACATGGGATCCTGTGTCACTGGAAGAAAGAACGTGAGGGAAGCAGTTTGAGCAATTTTTTCCAAATGAAAGACCTGCAGACACTTTCAAAAATGGAACTACTTGCTGTCACTCCCTGAAGGAAGCGTCCTCTGGGGCTCTTTGGGAACTTCTGTTAGCCCGGACCCATGATCCTGATCCCTTGCTTGCAGACTCTTCTCAGACCCAATTAGAGACTCCCTGGGCTCCCCTCCTGGAAGCTGCTAGGACCTCTACACCTCCCAGGTGGTTAGCTTCCTGGTGAGTGGCATTTTGTTAGAATTCATACATTATCTATCCTCCAAAGATTTGTGCCTTACTTAGCTTTTGCTGTCTATCATTTCCCATGGTTCCAGGGGTGGATTAGGGGGGTGGTGGAGAGGCCAAGGACCTGGGCACAAGGGAGAAAACATTAGATGGTAGAATAGGTAACGTCTTTGGGATGCCCCTGAAGCTCTGCTCACATCCCCTGGTTACATCTTTGGTGAGCACAGGGAGGGAGCTGAGTCTCTTGCACCCTGCCCTGTTACATCTTTGGCAAGCATGGGGAGGGAGCTAGGCCTCTGTGCCGCACCCCGGTTATGATGGGAACTCCCTGCCTGATTTACTGGTTCTATTTGAGAATCTGAATATATCCTATTTGAGAATCCGAATATTCTAGGCAATTAGAGTAGGGGTATAGGGAGGGGTGCCTTAAGCAAGAACTGGCCAGACAGGGATTAATGCTTTGATGCCTTTTCAAAGCAAGCAAGTTCACATATTTGCTCACTGTGTATTTGGTGGAGGTAGGAGGGGACTGGAATGGACTCTGGAGGCTGATCACTCAAGTTCAAATCTCACCTCTACCATTTATTTGCTGGCTGTGTTATTTTGAACATAATAACCTCCTGGTATTTCAGTTTCCACATCGCTAAAATGAGGATAATAGTAATAAGCACCTCTTATTGTTGTTGCGAAGATTAAAAGTCCAAACATGTGGCCGGGTGTGGTGGCTCACACCATAACTCCAGCACTATGAGAGGCAGAGGTGGGCCGTTCACTTAAGCCCAGGAGTTTGAGATCAGCCTGGGCAACATGGTGAAACCCTGTCTCTAAAACCTTTATTCTTCTAATGCTTCTAATTAATAAGTAAGTTGGGCATGGTGGCATGTACCTGCAGTCCTAAGTACCCAGGAGGCTGAGGTGGGAGGACCATGTGATTCTGGGAGGTTGAGCCTGCAGTGAGCCATGCTTTCGACACTGCAGTACAGCCTGGGCAACAGAGTGAGACCCTGTCTCAAAAAAAAAAAAAAAAAAAAAAAAAAGAGTCCATATATTGGGATGCTTAGAAGAGCACCTGACACATAGTGAGTTCCCATTATTAGCTATTGCTCTTGTCAAAATATAACTAGTACAGATTTTCCTTGTGTTCAAAGTAGTTTTTTAAACTTTTCATGAATATAACATAGACTTTAATTTTATATTATAGTTTTTCTGTTATTTATGACTTGATTCATTAATACATACTACTCATTAAGGACAGTTAGTTTACCCGACATAGAAACATTTTGCTAAAAAAATTTTTATTCAGTTAATGTTTATTGTGTGTTTCTCCCTCCTTGCTTTCATGAAGGGAAAACATTTCTTGCTTTCTTATTTATCTCTTCAGTGTTCTTTCGTCATGTTCTCAATCAGACAAGTTTTTGGTGGTATACTAAAGGGTCTTGGGCTGAGTTAATGAAGTTTATCAGTCTTTTCTTGTAAGCAGCACTTCAGCACGTGTCAATCAGTTCTCAGAGTTATAGCAGAGTGGAGTCTGCTTCAGATGACATCACTGACTGGCTTTGGGATGGGTGCCTTGGCCTTGTACCAATTTTCATGTTGGTATAAGAAACTTTTCAGTGGACAGAGGTTGATGCCAAAATTACTATTCTTTCCATTGGAAAGCATCATGTCCTTTGGTGGCAGGGGCCACAGCCTGGGTCTATTTGTTCTGGAAGGGGTACATGAGGTCCAGCCTTCAGCTTTATTCTTCTAATGCTTTAATGTTTCCTGAGGATGATGCTCCAGCCAGCTTGACTGGGGTCCTCCAAGAGCCTATGCTGCTAAGAAATTCTGAGAAATCTGAAAGGATGAAAAGTTGATGCCTGTAATCCCAGAGACTAGGGGTGATCAGGCAAGAGGATCACTTCAGCCCAAGAGTTTGAGGCTGCAGTGAGCTATGTACTGTTGCACTCCAGTCTGGGTGACAGAGCAAGATCCTGTCTCTGGGAAAAAAAAGAAAAAAGAAAGAAGGGAAGGTAAAGGAAGAGAGGGGAGGGAAGAGAAAAAAGAAGAAAGGAAAGAAAGGGGAAAGAAAAGAAAAGAAAAAAGAAAGGGAAAAGGAAAGCAAGCAAGCAAGCAAGAAAAGAAAGAAGGAAGGAATGAAGGAAGGAAGGAAGGAAGAATGTGCAGAAACATCCTCCCATTCATCATTAAGGTTATTAAGAGTCCCTCCTCCAAAACTATGCTCTTGGGCCTAGAACCTATCTTTTCTCCTCTGCCAGTTCTCATCTTTCCAGGAATAGCATAATAGAAAAATGGGATAGATGTGGATTAAACTCTCTGTTTTGCTGCTAGTCACCTGTCTGACCTTAGAGAAGCTAATTTAGCCTCTCCAATCCTCTATTTTCTCAACTATAAAATAGGAGTAATAATTCCAAGGTTGTTGCCAGGATCAAATTAGTTATTGTTTGTGGAATTATTTAGAACAGAACCTGAACTCATTAACAGCAGCCATTAAAAGTGGCTGCAAATAATTTCTTTCGTAAAGATTTACCAATCCCAGTTATCTGAAATAAGAAGTTATTCTCCAATATTGTCTTACTCATCTTTCGCCCATCTGAAATGTGAGCTTTGAAAGGCCAACAACAGTAACTCCACTATCTCCATAGTCCAAACACCAGTACAACTATACTCCCTTTCCACTAGGATGAATCTTGAGATCACCAGTTTTGTTTATTTTCATCAGCTCACTGGGATGTCAGCCTGTGGGTAATCAGACTGAGCAAAGGAGTCACGGGTTGATAGTTGAGTAAGGTGTGAAGAAGATGCAAGAGAAAACAAAGTAAAAACCAGGTGTAGTGTGGGCCACTGATAGGCCCATGATCACAGAGAGATTGCAGGATGGGTAGATGGCGGCTGGAAGGGGCATCAAAGGTGAGTTGCCCAAGGATGTCCCGTTTGGTCCAACACTGGCTGTGCCTGCATCTCCCTGCCCATCTTTCCATTGTACCAGCCTCCCATATTATAGGGTGCTAATGTTGTTTGTGAGTTTCATTTTATGTGTTCTATTTACAAGTCTCTGCACACTTCATTTCCCCTGCCTGAAAATAGGGGGCTTTTTAATAAGAAAGATTATATCTGAAGGTGGGTTTAGCATAAAATATGAGTTGTATTAGTCCTCTATTTTGAGCCAGGCATTATGCTAAATCCTTCACATAAATTATCTCGTACTTGCTAAACATCCCCAAACAGTATTATTATTACTATTTACTACTAAGGAAACCCTTGACCAAATGAAACAGCTGGTAAGTGATGAAGTTAGGATTCCAAGCTGATTCCAAATTCTAAGGACCTTGGTGTGGAGTTAGAAACCTTAGTTCTGGCCTGAGTTATATAATGTTGACATATCATTGGCCCCTCAATGTTTTCTCTACAAATTGGGAGTAATTATACCTGTTCCACTTTCCACACAGAAAGTTTATGAGGTTAAAGTGAGATAATGAGTGTTACGGTATTTTTTATTGGGCATTTGCGATGTGCCAGCCAATGCTGCCAAAAAATTGAATGTTATTTCTGTTAATCCTTATAAACTTAATGGTGCATAGCTCCATGCCCTGTGCTCTCTGCCCTGAGGGTTTGATTTCCTATGGAAGTGTTTTGCTCACACCCTAGTTCTTGGGGAAATTCCACTCCCAACTCAGTGTATTATTATCAGGCAAAGCTATCTCTTCCCTGCTCATCCATTTTCTCATCTAGTAAATTGAGATAAGCGTAACAACTTGTCTGTGAAAGCTCTGGAAGAAAAGTGCTATCTGGATGCAAAGTATTATTCAGGAAAAAAAAGCCATCTAAGGATGATGTGTGTGAAGTGTCATATTTTATCTGTTTTTAACAGATATACCGATAGAAGAGAAGCAGCAAGCGGGAGACAATCCATGCAGACATTCTGAACAGCCTGAGTTGTAGAAACAGGACAAGGTTTAGCTGCCTGCTTGAAAGCATGCCTGCTACAACTGCAGACACAGCAGCATTAAGTCCAAGTGAAATTGTGTTCTCTGGCCCTTGTGAAGCTTTGCTGGGGTTTAGTGCTAGCACTGGCCAAAGCTGGGAAGAAACATATCTGGTGGGATGCCCTGAGGATGTTGTGTGACACTCTGTGTCAAATAGGCAAATAGGCATTTATAGCAGAGCTTGTACTGCAGATCGAATAATGCACCAAGAATGTGGTCTTGGTCCCATCTGCCAGGTGATGCTATGAGAAGCTAAAGGAATCCAGAATTTATTCCCCCAGATCCATTAATGTAATTTTCCCAAACACATAAGCATGACTATATATTTGCATGACTTGGGAGCACTGAGCCCCCTGGGCTTGACAGCACATTATTAATGATTACCCTGGCTGCATGACACACTGCAGACTTGATGTTTGCTCTTGCATACTCAGACCTCAGAGAAAGGAAGGAACCACAAAAGATAAGAAACATTATTTTTGTTTTGTGATCCTCCCACTGAGAAGCAGGAGGGCATCAGAAATCCTGGGAGAACTTGGTGGGAAGCAGGGAAGTGAATAAGATAGTGAAATGAACATACAGATGCTGTGGTTGTAGAAGGCAAAAGCTATAACTTAAAGAGCAAAGGTTTAAAAACTAGGACTTGAGCTCTGGGTTCTGACATTAGTAGCCATGTGATCTTGAAAAAACCATTTAATCTTTGGGAGTGTCAGCTTCCACATCTGACATTCCTGCCTCACAGGGTGAGTGTATCTTGGAGCACTTTGTGAACTACAGAATGCTATTCACACAAAGGTACTAGACTGTGGTGCGGATGATGTCAAAACGGCCCAAAGTAGTGGACACCTGCCATCTTTCTGGATGCATACTCAGTACCTAGGTTGCTGCCTAGCACAGGGTGGGCACTTAATTATGTTTGAGGGACTAATGATGCAGATCATTGAACCGCAGGAGATTAGAGTGGTAATAAGCTTGGCTGACCTGGAAAACAAAATTACCAATGAGTCCAATCTGCCTCACATCTGGACAGATAGGGGGTTAAGGTCACTCTGATACATGCAGCCAAAGAAAGTCCAAGTATACACTGTTTTATAAACTTTAGTACTGCATGCATCTTTCATAAAAGACAAAAAGTTTATGTGGATCCACAGGACTCACTGAAATTGTTTTGTGTGTGTGTTTTAACTTAATGAAACCATATATAAATGCATTATGCTTATTAATTCCCATACAATTAGAAAACTAGAACAAATTTATACGTTAAATCTAAATGAAACTAACATACAATGGAATTTAAATGTGCATTAATGTAATGTGATGGATGATACTGGTTTGTGAAATTAAATTGAGCCTCTAAATGTGAATAAGGTACTAAGTACTAAGGGGAAGATTCTTCTGAGTTCAACACATGTATGCTTTTATCTGCCATGCAATGACTCATGTCTATTAGCACTTTTTAAAATTCACATCAGTGTGAAATATTTACCCTATGACATCATTGCTTCTCACTCAATAAGAAGACATCATTTATATAGTACATCCTCCTAAGTTACTTTCTTGTTAGTTCGGGACAAATAAAATAGTATTATTGACATCAAAATGAATTCATTAAAAAAATTATTTACTGGGCATCTACTATATTCCAGATACTGTTCTAAGTGCCTGAGCTGAATTATTGAACAAAACAGACAAAATTATCTCTGCCTTTGTAGAGCTTACATTGTAATATGGGAGATAATAAACAATAAAATTAATAGTATATGTTATAAGTTACTAAGTGTTATGAAGAAAAAGTTGACAAAATAGGGAAATTTGGGAATCAGGGGTTGGGGTATGCGTAGGTGCTACAATTTTAAATTGTGGTGCAATTAGGCCTCATTGAGAAAGTTACATGAGAAAAGACCTGAAAGAGGTAAGGAATAAGCTGCAGAGATAAGGAAGAGCCAGTATCAAGGCTGTAAGAGCATGGGAGAGGTCAAGGGGGCTGGAGAGCAGTGGGTGATGGGGAAGGTAATCAAGAGAGGTCACAGGAAGCCTGATTATATAGGTCCACATGGGCTACTGTAAAATCTCTGGCTTTTACTCTGAGATAAAGGAGACCTCACAGGAGGACTTGGGTCAAGGCATAGCGTGATCTGACTTACATTTCAGTAATATCATTCTGGTTTTTGCATTGAGCTCAAGCTGTGGAATGGGGAGGCTGGATTAAAGATCATGGGGAGACAATAATGCAGGGGAAAGAGAATGGCAGTTCCAACCAAAATGGTAGCAACAGAATTAGAACTAATGGTCAGTTTCTCAAACGTTATGAAGGTAGAGCCAACAGGATTTCCCTTTGGCTTGAATGTGGAGTATGAGAGGAAGAGAGGAGCTAAGCATGACTTTAAGGGTCTTGGCTTGAGCAGCTGGATGAATGGAACTGCCATGAATCAAAATAGGGAAAATAAGAGGACAGGGAAGATTATAGAGGTTAGGTGTTCAGTTTTGGACATGTTAAATTTGGGAAGCCTATTAGTAGGATGATCATATAATTTATTGTCCAAACTAAAACACTTGTGAGTATAGAGCAGAAAAGAGAAAATACTAATAATCATGCTGGAACAACAGGAGTCATCTAGGACCATCCCAGTCCAACCAAGACATATGGTCACCCTGTTGGACTTCCAGGTGGATGATGAGGAGCAGGCAGTTAGGCTGACATTCTGGATAGCAGTCTGGGCCATGGTTAAGTGTTTGGGAGATGTCAACTTATATAAGCTTTAAAGTCATGAGATTAGATGAGATCACTAATGAATGAGTATAAATGGAGAGGAGAAGACCAAGGAGCAGAGTTAGAGGTATCAACGGAGTAAGGGCAGGGTCACTCTCCTGTTGAGAGGTCAGGGAAAAGAAGAGGAAGCAGCAAAGCCAATACATAGAAACCTACCTATGGGCCAGAGACCAAGTGGCAAGGCCAGGTCATGAAGTTTTTATCAGATGGTTTAGAAAAATGCTTAGATTGATATTTTTAAGATTGCCATCAAAATTTAAACAAAAAATTTAAAACTTCTTGTAGAACCACTTAGACTCCCAAGAATATTCTTACGTCCCTGGTTTGAAAGATAGTGCCTGAGATCAATCAGTGGTACAGATGGCTACTAGTGGCTCCAAGCCCATTTTTGGCTGCCTGGTACACCATGATCACCGTGTGATTTTGTGGGATCCTGAAAATAACCCTCAGGCAGAGATAGTCTTTTCTGATTTTATCAATGTGGGAATTGAAACAGAAGTTGGATACATTTCTTGGTCTCATTTTTTCACATGAAGGTGTCTGCCTCCTGCACATTAATTTTTTATATCTTTCTACTTTCTTTTTCTTCTTCTCACCAGCCATTCATCATGTACCTTTTCTTTTTAAATCACTGCAGCACTTTTAAAGACTCTACTTTCACTCTTTACCATTTTCTTTCTAAGTCTCTGCTCCTGATCCATGTTAGACCTATAAGTATAGCACTCACTTCCATGGCCCTCCAGACTTAGAAGCTGGATGTCCTCCTCGCCTCTGATCTTAGGATGACTCTATTTTAGGGCCCTTTTTTAATGTGACCATCTTTTTTCAGAGGGAGCCACTTTCTCCTTGGAGTGATGGTTCCCCAAATGGCTTCATTTTTAATGGATCATCCTATAACCCAAGATATGGGTCATTTTAGTAATGAAGAATAGAGGATTCAAAACAAAAAGATGGAGGGGCTCTCCATGTTCTTACTACACAGAGGAATGCTATGTCTTAGCCAAGGATGCTCTGGGTTATGAGACAAGAGGCAAGAGTTACAAGAAAAGAGTTCCATGGGTTTGTGTCTGGCAATTTCTTTAGGGCCTCCTATGCTCTGGTAAGAGATTCAGAATAATGTCCACTGTTCTGAAAAGTCAGGGGGGATTCTTAAGAAATAATCAAAAATCAAAAGGACATGAGATTTGGAAATGAGATTACAGTTTGGTTATTTAGACAAATACATAATCTCTTTGCTCAGTTTATTTGCTTATAAAAAAGGATATTACAAATAAAACTTCACAGCATTGTGAGAATTAAGTGAGGCCACACATGTGAAAAGTACCTAACAATAACATTATGTGCATGTTAGCTGGTATTACTGTTATTTATTTTTTTTTAAATATATATTTTATTGCATTTTAGGTTTGGGGGTACATGTAAAGAACATGCAGGATTGTTGCATAGGTACATACATGGCAATGTGGCTTGTTGCCTTCCTTCCCAACACCTATATCTGGCATTTCCCCCCATGTTATCCCTCCCCAACTCCTCACCCCCCAACTCACCCTCCCCTAGTTCCCCCCTCACAGATCTCAGTGTGTGATGCTTCCCTCCCTGTGTCCATGTGTTCTCATTGTTCAACACCCACCTATGAGTGAGAACATGCAGTGTTTGATTTTATTCTGTTCTTGTGTCAGTTTGCTGAGAATGATGGTTTCCAGGTTCATCCATGTCCCTACAAAGAACATGAACTCATCATTTTTTATGGCTGCATAGTATTCCTTGGTGTATATGTGCCACATTTTCCCTGTCCAGTCTATTACTGATGTACATTTGGGTTGGTTCCAAGTCTTTGCTATTGTAAATAGTGCTGCAATGAACATTCGTGTGCATGTGTCCTTATAACAGAACGATTTATAATCCTCTGGATATATACCCAGTAATGGGATTGCTGGGTCAAATGGAATTTCTATTTCTAGGTCCTTGAGGAATTGCCATACTGTCTTCCACAATGGTTGAAATTTCCATTTGAAAACACTGGGCAAACTTTACTAGATTCATTGTAGCAGGAGATCCAGAAGTAGCTGGAGAAATACACAGAAGCAGAGTGCCAGGACTCCTTCTGTTGTGTCACTGTGGAAATGCTCACCTAATAGACGTACTATTTGGGTCAGTAATTTTAAGTTTTAGCTCTGCTTATGAATACAGAAATTTACTTTGATTCTCTGAGTTCAAGAAAAGCTCATTACTTATTAGTTTTATTGTTTCCTTCCCCTGAGTCTAAACCTGGTTGATTTATCATTTGATTAGACAGTACGTTTCATTTGTAGAATTCTATTCATTTATTTAGTCAACAAAGGTTTATGGAGTTTTGGCAATGTGCTAGACAGTGTGGGGTAAACAAAACTGAATCAGACTAGAAAATGTACTCCAAGGAGCTTATGGTCAAGTGGCAAAGAAAACTGATGTCAGTCATTATGGTACAATGAAGAAAGGGCCATAACAATGGCATCAATGATAATGCAATGGGTATGACAGTACATGAGTGGTATTTTAACTAAAGCACTTCATAAAACTTTTGCTGAGGAAATGATAGGGGATATTGCAGGAGGCAGAGCTAGGAGGAAAGTAGGGGAGGAGGGCTCAGACAAGGCACCAGAAATCAGAAAGTTAAGGAAATAGAGAACAAATCAGTGTTGCTTGTATATAGTATGTGTGAGAGAGAGGGGTGGGGAGGAAGGGAAGAGAGACATAGAGGAAAGAAGGGCAGGTGGGTGATGTGCTTATTAAATAAATAAGCAGTAGAGACAAAATGTGTTTTGCCTTTCACATCTCAGTTTCTCCTGAGACTCTGACAATTCATCTACTTTTGCCTACTTCATTCTGGTGCTGCTGGCTAAACGCTGAGCACTGGCTGGATGCTCAGAATAAAAACAAGAATGAGACACTGTGGATAAGGCCATCCAGAATCTTGATTTCAAGCACAAAGTCAATCCTTTCAACTAATTTACTTGAGTGTTACCTCCTATCCCATTAAGATCATTAACCCATCGGCCCTACTAGTTTTTCCACCGTCCTCACCCTCATCTTGTCATCAGTTCCTCTTCACCTAGATTCCATATTCTAGTATCACAGCCACTCCTTCATAAAAATTCTTAACTTTTCTCTCTACACCCTGTAGTATACAGCTGGCAAAGTTTCAATGTGTTTAAAACCAATAGTCCATTTACTTGATGCCTATACTGGAAAAAAAAAAGGGAGAGAGGGAGGGAGGAAGGAAAGAAGGAAGGGAGGGAGGGAGAGAGGGGGAAAGGAAGGAAGGAAGGAGAGAGAAAGGAAATAAGAAAGAAATGAAAAAAATGAATGGAAGAAAGGGAAAGAAAATATACAACTTGTTGTTTGCTGGATATCTTTAAATTTTTTACCACAAATCTCAAAAGAATACATTGGCCAGACAACCCAACTACATCTTCCTAATGAAAAAAAATCACTTTCCCCCTCTCTAAGATAACTACTTTACACTTTTTTCCCTTTCTCTCTAATCTCTGCCACCATCCCTTAGTTTATGGTCTTTCTTTGAAGACACAGCTGGAAAAAAATTAGATCATTATTTTAGATATTCTCACAAGCCACTGAATCTGTAAACATACTTTGCCTTCCAAAGTATATGATGCTTTGCTAAGTACATTGATATGTTATTTTTCCAATAAATTTTTTTTTCTTGGAAGAAGTAGCTTCCTGTGTGACTTTGGAGAAGTGGCTTAGCCTCTGAGTCTCAGTTTTCTTACATGTACAACGGGGATAACAACCTGCCCTGCCTACCTCACAGAATTATTGAGGGAATCAAATGTGTTGGTGGAATTGGAAGCACTTTGCAAACCATGAAAATACTGCAGAGGGACATGATAAGACAGAGTAACTAGGGACCACATCTTTTGATTTGAGATATTAAATAGTATGTGGTATAGATATTCATCTCAAATGGCTCAAATGAAGGAACTTGAATGAAAGAACTGGTTACAGAGATGTAGACAGGGTTAAAGTAACAGACAAGATAACACTGAGGCACCATTAGCCATAGTGGGAGCCAGTTACCACCCCAAGACCCCAGGGGCAAGGGGAAGATGTAGTATTACTGGAACTCAGTCAGAGTTTGCCGGGAGTGGAATGGCCCGTCAAGAGCAGTGGCTCTGGAAGCACCCAGCTCCTGCCCAGGGACTTGATGCTAAAGCATGGTGGGACAGGAGAGGAATACCTTGCTCTCCTCTACCCTCTGACCTGCTGCTGACTGTTAGCCAATTCCAATAAAAGCCAGAAGGAAGGCTGCCTAGGCCTGCGGTCTACAGAGTCAGTCTCTGGGTTACAAAGCAGGGCCAGAGAAGAGTGAGGAATGGGGAAGGGGAAGTAAGCAAATAGAGAATTATCAGCACAGAAGCCATTCTCTGAGGGAAACACTATAAAGTATTTTAATTAGCAGTAAAACTAAAATTAAAAATGGAAATGTTGCTAAGATGGACCATTCAACCTTCCTCCTTGCCTGTGTATTCAGAATTTATTTTTTCCCTGTAAAGTGAGTGGCTCAGAGGTGAGGTTGCTGCCCAGTAGGCCCCTGGGCTCAACCTGCAATGCAGAATTTGAAACAATTGACTTAGCTCATGGACCATGCTACGAGCTCAGAGAAGGAAATGTGAGCAACTTTTCAACTTCCTATTTTTCTATTGCTCACCTTAAAACCATCCTTTCCCTTTCTTATCTTTTCTTTGGTCTTTTGAAAAGAGCATAGTTATTGAATACTTGTTAGCACATAGCATGCATTTGATGCTCTCCTTGGAGATTTTGGTCTTTGCTTGGTAACAGTCAATCAGTACGTTTTCTTCTCAACAATATTAACATCCAAGATGGTGAGATAAACAAGCTCATTAAAAAGCAAGTTGTTACATGAAGCAAACACCTTAAACTAATAAAGCTTGGCATCCTCTGTGGTGCACCCAGGGAAATGATATTAGCAGTCCTGATAGCAGTCTGCATTTAAGAAAAAAGGTCCAGAAGGCAGCCAGTTTATCCTGTAGAATTATTCAGGAACCTCATCCATTTATGATGCCATGGGGAAATGCTAGGCCTGCATGCTCAGAGGGAAAACGTTCAGATGATATGCTTATAGGAGGCTCTTTTCATTCCTTTAAGGGAACTTTTTCCATTCATTCAATGAACATTTACTGGGTATCTGTGAGATGCACTGTACCAGCAACTAGGCATATAAGTATGAGTAAGATGCGATTCTGCTGGGTGATATACTGATGGATAAACAGACCCAGATCTGGAGAGTTAAGTGCACTGATATAGGTATGCCCAGAGGAAGCCTGTGGGAACATAAAGAAGGTGGAATCAGATCCAATTAAGACTGGGGAACAGGGTTGTGACAACTCTTCAGGTCCTACGCCTTTTTTTATTTATTACAAGGAACAGTAAATACAGCATCACACATGTAGTTCTAAGAGCTTTGGTGGCCTAGTCTTCCATTTACTTGGATACTAACTGAACCAGCGGGCAAAGTATTCTACTAGAGATCATACCACTTGATGCAGCTTGGAAGGTGGTGCCCGCCCCCAGGCCTGGAGCCATCTCCAGGTAGGTGGAAAGCCTCAGTATGCACACGACACCCAGGCTGGTCCATGGGGTCATGGGTTAATAACTAGCTGTTATAGTTAGGCATTCCATCCCAGGAGGGCAGAACACTGAGGCCTGACCTGGGATTAAAGGGATTGGTGGAGGGATGGGGTTTGCAATGGTTAAAATGAGATTTGTAGGTTTCTGTCTAAACTGGTCTGATTGAGGTGAAATTTTGGAGCTACAAGGCCTACCTCCCCTCAAAGAAGACTAGGACCTGTTTGATCTTGGAGAAAGTAGTTCTTCCATATCTAAAAATCAGGGGTGTGAGAGAGAAATCTAATGTTTATCAAGTACATACTAAATGTTCTGCAATTCTTGATTGATATTAAGCTTAATTAATTCTCCCACATCCCCATGAAAGAAGGATTTTTCTGCCTCCTTTTAAGTATCTATCTTAGAGAAAGAAATTTAAGGTTGCAGGGAGCTTAAGGAAGTGGACCCAGGCACTGAAGAGATAAGTGGTGGACAGGTTTTGAATCAAGCTCTGGCTGACCCTCCTATCCCACCTCCGACAGAACCTGACTTGAGTCTGAGTAGCAACCTGGTTCAGAGCTTGCCTCTAAGGTAGCTGCAGCTCCCACTGTGTCCTTGGAGTATCACTTGATTGGGTGGTAACGAATAAAAATGAGTCAGCACATGACTTAGCTGGTCTGTCTCTGTCTCTGTCTTTGTGGGGACTCAGGATGGTTGAGACAGACCCATCTGGTTCTAGAGCACCCCTAGGAGACCAGTTAAGGAACAGCACATCCCTAAATCTCAGAGTCACTTTAGAAAGAAAAGGATCATGGAACAGCCACATTTGTGTGTGATATTTTTGCTAAGCAAATTAACCTCCAAAGAGAGCCACGATGTTGGCTAATTTTTTAAGAAAATATTCTTTTTCAACTGTACTTTTCTAAGCTGGAGTTTATTCTATTGAGGTCATGAGATTAAATCTTCCCCAGTAGGCTGTGAGGCATTGTGCCTGTCTTTCTGTCCAAAATTACTCCCAGAGCATTGAGCACACTGCCTGGTGGGTGCCCAGTATTTGTTGAATTGATGAATTCCAGAAACAACTGGAAACAACTGGAAAAGGCTATCAGTACCATCTTTGAGTTCACCACTCGGCTCTCCCCAGGTCATTTCCAGGTTAGGGTGGAAAGAATGGGATCAGTGGAATCTAGTGTAAATTGTTACTGGTAGAAATAGAAACATGGCATTGCTGGGTACTGCCACCCCCCACATCCCGCACCATGTCTCCCCTTTGTGTCTTCTTCCTCTTTAATGCACCCCGTGGAGGAAGAGAGGCAAACTAAGAAAAAAAAAAAAGCCCTGATAAAAGGCAGGAAGTGATAATAAGTGGAAGACAGGGTTGGCAGGGGAGTGGAGCAAAGGATAAAGGAGATATAAGGGAGGGAGAAATTCATTCTGAATGAGATGGAATTTGATGAAGTGTTATGACGACGGAGCCTATGGCCAAAAGGCAGAAGCAAAGCAAAGCAAAACAAACAAGAAGCATTTTGGGAGTCTGAGATTACAGTCTGGCTTTTGTGCAACCTTGAGTAAGTCTTGTGCTCTTGGTGGCCTCAGTTTCCTCATCTGATGTCGGAGAGTATGAACAAGCTGGGCTAGTTCACAAGATCGCTTATTTTTTCTGCAATTTATTTTTTAATTTACATAAAGCAAAATTCACTTTTTGTTATAGTTCTCTGACTTTTGACAAATGCATAGAGTTGTGTAGCTTTTCTCAAAATTCTTTCATTGTGTTCTACCATCCACCCCTCCCTCATAGTCCTATTGTCTTGTCACTCCCAGAATGTCATGAATGGAACTTCCAGTACATAGCCTTCTAGGTCTAGTTTGTCTCATGTAGCATAATGCATTTGGGATTTATCCATGTTATCACATGTCACAGTACTACATTCCTTTCTACTGCTGACTAGTATTCTATGTATGGGCATACCAAAAGTTTATGTATTCGCCTGTTAAAGATTAGGTTGATTCCAGTTGTTATCAATTACGAATAAAGCTGCTGTAAACATTCACACACAGAATTTTTTGTGAATATAAGGTTTTATTTTTCCTGGAGTAGAAGTACAATATCTGGGTCATATGATAAATATATGTTATATTTTATAATAAACTAAAACTCTTTTTCAACTTGCTCCACATCCTTGCTAGCACTTGGCATTTTCAGTTTAGTTTATTTTACTTGTTCTAATAGACATGCACTGGCATCTCAGTATGGTTTCTATTTGCATTTCTCTGATTAGTTATGCTCAACATCTTTTCATGTGCTTATTTGCCATACAGGTATCTTCTTTATTGATGTGCCTGTTTACATCTTTTGCCCATTATTATTTCCAACTGGGTTGCTTGTTTTCTTGTTATTTAGTTTGAGAGTTATGCATTTATCTCGGACACAAGTTCTTTGTCAGATATGTGATTTGCAGATATTTTCTCCCATTTTGTGGCTTACTTTTAAAAATCATTTTCTTAAGAGTATCCTTTACAGAACAAAGGTTTTTAAAAGATTTGAAAAGTCCAATTTATCATTCTTTTCTTTTATAGATCATGCTTTTTGTCTAATATTTCAGAATCTAAGGATTCTAATTAATCTAATTAATCTAAGCTCACAGAGATATTTTTCCATGTTTTCTTTTACAAGTCTTATAGTTTTGTATTTCACATTCAGGTCTATGATTTATTTTAACTTAATCTTTATGCAATGTGTGAGCAGCAGCCCCTCCTCTTCCTCCTCTTCCTTCTCCTTTGCATAAGTTCCAGGACTATTTATTGAAAATATTATGCTTTCTCCAATGATTTGTCTACACACTTATGTCAAAATTCAATTGACCATATTTATGTGTTTTCATTTTTGGACTTCCTATTCTGTTTCATTGATTTGTGTATATATCCTTCAGTCATTAGGACATTGTTTTGTTTTTGCTTTATAATAAATCTTGAAGTAAAGTAATGTGAGTACTCCAACTTTGTTCTTCCCCCCAATCCCCAAAATTGTTTTGGCTATTCTAGTTACTTCGCCTTTCCCTATAAATTTTGGAATCACCTTGTTATTTTTACAAATTCCTACTGATACTTTAATTAGGATTTTATTGAATCCATAGATGAATTTTGATCTATAGATTCAATAAAACGTCTTAAACAATATTGTTTCCTCATTCATGAAAATAGTCACTTATTACTTCCTGCTTTTTATCTTTCCATTTATTTAGGTCTTTCTTCAGTTTCTTTATCAGTATTTTATAGTTTTCACATATTTTTCCTGTGAAAAATACGTTTTCACATAGTTTTCCTAAATATATTTAGCTTGATTTATACTTACACATTTCATTTATTTTGGCGCTGTTGTAAAAAGGACTCTTTTACTTTAAAAAATTGGATTTCTAATTGTTCATTGCTAGAAAATAAAAATATTGATAACATTTTTGTCAACTGATTTTTATATAGTGGCTTTATGTCCTGGGACATTGGCAAACTCACTTATTACTTTCATGATTCTTTTGTAGATTCCTTGAGATGGTCTATGTATACAATTAGATTGTGAAGAAGGAATAGTTTTATTACTTCCATTCCAATCTCTAGAAACTGCATTGAACTTATAAATCAATTTGGAGAGAACTGACATTTTTACTATGCTGAGTCTTCCAATTCAAGACGACAGCATATCTCTCCATGTTTTTAGGTTTTTGATTTTTTTAGTCAGCATTTTACAATTTTTAGCATGCAGAGGCTATACATGTCTTGTTTGGTTTATACCCAAACATTTCATTTCCTTTGGAGTGATTATAAATGGTATTGTGTTGGGCAGGTGTGATGGCTCATGCCTGTAATCCCAGCACTTTGGGAGGCCGAGGTGAGCAGATTACTTGAGGTCAGGAGTTCGAGACCAGCCTGGCCAATATGGTAAAACCCCATCTCTACTAAAAATACAAAAATTAGCCAGGTGTGGTGGCAGGCAACTATAATCCCAGCTACTTGAGAGGCTGAGGCAGGAGAATCGCTTGGACCCAGGACGCAGAGGTTGCAGTGAGCCAAGATCATATCACTGCACTGCAGCTTGGGAGACAAGAGTGAGACTTCGTCTCAAAATATATATATATAGTGCTATTAATTTCAGTTTCCACATTTTTTGTTAATATATAGAAGTGCATTTGATTTTTTATATTGGCCTTGAATCATGTGACCTTCCTGATCTGTAAATAGAGACAGTTTTAGTTCTTCCTTTTCAATCTGTAAGACTTTCACACTCTCAATCTGTAAGAGCTATACACCCTTTCCTTATTCCTACTCTTAGGAAGAAAGCATTCTTTGCTTCATCATTATATACTATATTCATTATAGCTATTTTTTAATAGATTCTATTTATTAAGTTTAGGAAGTTCCCTTCCATTTCTTATTTACCCAGAGTTTTATTATAAATTAGTGATAATTTTTTTCAAATGCTTTTTCTGCATTTAATAAGATAACCATATGTTTTTTCTACTTTAGTCTGCTAATATAATGAACTACATTGCCTGCTTATTTTTTAGTTTCAACCAGCTTTGCATTCCTGGAGTAAATTCCACTTGGTCATGATGATATATGATTCTTTTCACATATAATTGGAATTAATTTGCTAATATTTGTTGAAAATTTTTGGTGTCAGGTTCATAACGTATATTAGTCTGTAGGGTTTTTCTTTCAATATTTTGCCTAAATTTGATGTCAGTATAATGCTGATATGAAAAAAGAAAGGTTGGCCAGGCATGGTGGCTCACACCTGTAATCCCAACACTTTGGAAGACCAAGAAAGGCAGACTGCCTGAGGTCAGGCATTCAAGACCAGTCTGGCCAACATGGTGAAACCCAATCTCTATTAAAAATATAAAAAAATTAGCTGGGCATGGTGTTGTGTGTCTGTAATTCCACTACTCAGGATGCTGAGGCAGGGGAATTGCTTGAAACAGGGAGGTGGATCTCAGTGCAGTGAGCCAAGATTGAGCCACTACACTTTAGTCTGGGCAACAGAGCAAGACTCTGTCTCAAAAAAGAATAAAAAGAAAAAAAAAAAGAAGAAAGGTCTTAAATTATATAAGTATCTACTTTAAGAAACAAGAAAAAAGAGCAACTTGAACCCAAAGCAAGTGACAGAAAGAAAATAATAAAGATAAAAGCAGAAATCAATAAAACTGAAATGAATAAAACTAATAGAAGTATTGGAGTATTTTTACATTTTACATTCAAGTCTATGGTCTATTTTGACTTAATGTTAAATTATGTAAATGTATTTTACAATTTTTTTGGTACAACACGCAGGTATTTTACAAAAAATACAGAAGTACAATTATATATTTAGAAAAAATACAAGATTGTATTTTACACAAAATACACAAAATGAGTTGGGAAGTTCTCCCATCTCTTTACATTTCTAAGATTATACAGAATTCATATTATATCTTCTCTAAATGTTTGGTAGAATTCACTAAGTAAGCCACCTGAGCCTGGAAGTTTTATGTATTTTTTTTTTCCTTTTTTTCCCTTTGTTTTTGAAAAGGTTTTAACTACAAAGTTAATGTCTTTTATAAAGATAGGATTATTCAGATTACCTATTTCTTTTGAATGAATTTGATACTTTGTGTTTTTCACATAATTGATCCATTTCATTCAAAGTTTCAAAATTATGGGTATAAAGTTGTAAAGATCTTTTCTTTTAAAAAAATAATTAATTAATAATACTTTAAGTTCTGGGATACATTTGCAGAACATGCAGGTTTGTTACATAGATATACATGTGCCATAGTGATTTGCTGCAACCATCAACCTGTCAACTACATTAGGTATTATTCCCAATGCTATCCCTCCCCTTAGACCCACCCCTCATTGTGTGATGTTCCCCTCCCTGTGTCCGTGTGTTCTCACTTGTTCAACTCCCACTTATGAGTGAGAACATGCAGTGTTTGGTTTTCTGTTCCTGTGTTAGTTTGCTGAGAATGATGGTTTCTAGGTTCATCTATGTCTGCAAAGGACAAGAACTCATTCTTTTTTATGGCTGCATAGTATTCCATGGTATATATATGCTATATTTTCTTTATCCAGTCTATCACTGATGGACATTTGGGTTGGTTCCAAGTCTTTGCTATTATGAATAGTGATGCAATAAACATAAGAGTACATGTGTCTTCATAACAGAATAATTTATAATCCTTTGGGTATATACCAAGTAAGGGGATTCCAGAATTAAATGGTATTTCTGGTTCTAGATCCTTGAAATCACACTGTCTTCCACAATGGTTGAACTAATTTCCTCTTCCACCACCAGTGTAAAAGTCTTCCTGCTTCTCCACATCCTCTCCAGTATCTCATTTCCTGACTTTTTAATGATTGCCATTCTAACTGATGTGAGATGGTATCTCATTGTGGTTTTGATTTGCACTTTTCCAATGACCAGTGATGATGAGTTTTTTTCATGTGTTGATTGGACACATAAATGTTTTCTTTTGAGAAGTGTCTGTTCATATACTTCACCCACTTTCTATGGGGTTGATTTTTTCTTGTAAATTTGTTTAACTTCCTTGTAGATTCTGAATATTAGCCATTTGTCAGATGGACAGATTGCAAAAATTTTCTCCCATTCTGTAGGGTGCCTGTTCACTCTGATGATAGTTTCTTTAACTGTGCAGAAGCTTTTTAGTTTAATTAGATCCCATGTGTCAATTTTGGCTTTTGTTGTCATTGCTTTTGGTGTTTTAGTCACGAAGTCTTTGCCCAGTCCTAAATGATATTGCTTAAGTTTTCGTCTACGGGTTTTATGGTTTTTAGGTCTTACATTTAAGTCTTTAATCCATCTTGAGTTAATTTTTGTAGAAGGTGTAAGGATGGGGTCCATTTTCAGTTTTCTGCTTATGGCTAGGAAGTTTTCCCAACACCAATTATTAAATAGGAAATCCTTTCCCCACTGCTTGTTTTTGGTAGATTCATCGAAGATCAGATGGTTATAAATGTGTTGTGTCATTTCTGAGGCTTCTGTTCTGTTCCATCGGTCTATATCTCTGTTTTGGTATTACTATGCTGTTTTGATTACTGTAGCATTGTAGTATAGTTTGAAGTCAGCTAGTGTGATGCCTCCAGCTCTGTTATTTTCGCTTAGGATTGTCTTGACTATATGGGTTCTTTTTTGGTTCTATGTGAAATTTAAAGGCATTTTTCCTAATTCTGTGAAGAAAGTCATTGGTAGCTTGATGGGAACAGCATTGAATCTATATATTACTTTGGGCAGGTTTTATTAAATTGAGTCTTCCTATCCATGAGCATAGAATGTTTTTCCATTTTTTATGTCATCTTTTATTTTCTTGAGCAGTGGTTTGTAGTTCTCCTTGAAGAGGTTCTTCACATCCCTTGTAAGTTGTATTTCTACGTATTTTATTTTCCTCGTAGCAATTGTGAATGGGGTTCGCTCATGTCTATTATTGATGTATAGGAATACTTGTGATTTTTGCACATTGATTTTGTATCCTGAGACTTTGCTGAAGTTGCTTATCAGCCTAATGAGATTTTGGGCTGAGATGATGAGGTCTTCTTTCTCTTGCCTGATTTCCCTGGCCAGAACTTCAAATGCTATGTTGAATGGGAGTGGCGAGAGAAGGCATCCTTATCTTGTGCCAGTCTTCAAAGGGAATGCTTACAACTTTTGCCCATTCGGTATGATATTGGCTGTGGGTTTTTCATAAACAGCTCTGATTATTTTGAAATATATTCCATCAATACCCAGTTTATTGAGAGACTCTGCATCTATTGAGATAATCATGTGTTTTTTGTCTTTAGTTCTGTTTATGTGGTGGATTATGTTTATTGATTTGCATATGTTGAACCAGACTTGCATCCCAGGGATGAAGCCAACTTGATCATGGTGGATAAACTTTTTATGTGAGGCTGGATTTTGTTTGCCAGTATTATGTTGAGGATTTTTGCAGCAATATTCATCAGGGATATTGGTCTGAAACTCTTTTTTTGTTGTGTCTTTGCCAGGTTTTGGTATCAGGATGATGCTGGCCTCATAAAATGAATAAGGAAGGAGTCCCTCTTTTTCTACTGTTTGGAGTAATTTCAGAAGGAATGATACCAGCTCCTCTTTGTACCTCTGGTAGAATTTGGCTGTGAATCATCTTGTCCTGGGCTTTTTTTGGTTAGTAGGCTATTAATTACTGCCTGAATTTCAGAACTTGTTATTGGTCCATTCAGGGATTCAACTTCTTCCTGGTTTAGTCTTGGGAGGGTGCGTGTGTCCAGGAACTTATCCATTTCTTCTAGATTTTCTAGTTTATTTGCATAGAGGTGTTTATAGTATTCTCTGATGGTAGTTTGTATTTCTGTGGGATCAGTGGTGATATCCTCTTTATCATATTTTATTGTGTCTGTTTGATTCTTCTCTTATTTCTTCTTTATTGGTCTGAGTAGTGTTCTATCTATTTTGTTAATCTTTTCAAAAAACCAGCTCCTGGATTCACTGATTTTTTGAAGGGTTTGTGTGTGTGTGTGTGTGTGTGTGTGTGTGTCTGTGTGTGTGTATCTCCTCACTTCTGCTCTGATCTTAGTTATTTCTTGTCTTCTGATAGCTTTTGAATTTGTTTATTCTTGCTTCTCTAGTTTTTTTTTTTCTTTGAGACAGAGTTTCACTCTTGTTACCCAGGCTGGAGTGCAATGGTGCGATCTCGACTCACCGCAACCTCCGCCTCCTGGGTTCAGGCAATTCTCCTGCCTCAGCCTCCTGAGTAGCTAGGATTACAGGCACGTGCCACCATGCCCAGCTAATTTTTTGTATTTTTAGTAGAGACAGGGTTTCACCATGTTGACCAGGATGGTCTCGATCTCTTGACCACGTGATCTGCCCGCCTCAGCCTCCCAAAGTGCTAGGATTACAGGCTTGAGCCACCATGCCCAGCCACTTCTCTAGTTTTTTAATTGTGATGTTAGGGTGTCAATTTTAGATCTTTCCTGCTTTCTCATGTGGGCATTTTGTGCTCACATGAGCACAAAGAGAGATCCAATGGGCTTTCTTTTGTGGGTAACTCAACCTTTCTCTCTGGCTGCCCTTAACATTTTTCTTTCATTTCAATTTTGGTGAATTTGTTGATTGTGTGTCTTGGGGTTGTTCCTCTTGAGGAGAATCTTTGTGGTGTTCTCTGTATTTCCTGAATTTGCATGTTGGCCTATCTTGCTAGGTTGGGGAAGTTCTCCTGGATAATATTCTGAAGAGTGTCATCCAGCTTGTTTCCATTCTCTCTGTCTCCTTCTGGTACTCCAATCAAACGTAGGTTTGGTCTTTTCACATAGTTCTGTATTTCTTGGAGGCTTTGTTCATTTCATTTTATTTTTTTTCTCTAATATTGTCTTCACACTTTATTTCTTTAAATTGATCTTCAGTCTCTGATATTCTTTCATCTGCTTGATCGATTTGGCTATTGATACTTGTGTATGCCTCATGGAATCCTTGTGCTGTGTTTTTCAGCTCCATCAGGTCCATTTATGTTCTTCTCCAGTCTGGTTATTCTATTTAGCAATTTCTCTAATCTTTTATCAACGCTCTTAGCTTCCTTGCATTGGGTCAGAACATGCTCCTTTACCTTGAAGCAGTTTGTTATTACCCACCTTCTGCAGCCTACTTCTGCCAATTCCTCAAACTCATTTTCCAACCAGTTTTGTTCCCTTGGTGGCGAGGAGTTTTGATCCTTCAGAGGTGAAGAGGCATTCTGGTCTTTGAGTATTTAAGCCTTTCGCACTGTTTTTTCCTCATCTTCGTGGATTTATCTACCTTTGGTCTTTAATGCTGAAGACCTTTGGATGGGGGTTTAGCATGGTTGTCCTTTTTGTTGATGTTGATGCTACTGCTTTTTGTTTGTTAGTTTTCCTTCTAACAGTCAGCCTCCTCTTCTCCAGGTCTGCTGGAGTTTGCTGGAGGTCCAAGCCATACCATTTGCCTGGTTATCACCAGCAGAGGCTGCAGAACAGCAAAGATTTCTACCTGCTCCTTCCTCTGGAAGCTTTGTCCCAGAGGGGCACCTGCCAGGTGCCAGCTGGAGCTCTCCTTTGTGAGGTGTCTGTCAACCCCTGCTGGGAGGTATCTCCTAGTCAGGAGGCACAGGGGTCAGGGAACCACTTGAGGAGGTAGTCTGTCCCTTAGCAGAGTGTGAACATTGTGCTGGGAGATCCACTGCTCTCTTCAGTGCTGGCAGGTAGAAATGTTTATGTCTGCTAAAGCTGTGCCCACAGCTGTGCCTTTCCCCTGGTGCTGTCCTAGAGATATGAAAATTATATCTATAGCCGGGCGCGGTGGCTCAAGCCTGTAATCCCAGCACTTTGGGAGGCCGAGGCGGGTGGATCACGAGGTCGAGAGATCGAGACCATCCTGGTCAACATGGTGAAACCCCGTCTCTACTAAAAGTGCAAAAAATTAGCTGGGCATGGTGGCAGGTGCCTGTAATCCCAGCTACTCAGGAGGCTGAGGCAGGAGAATTGCCTGAGCCCAGGAGGCGGAGGTTGCGGTGAGCCGAGATCGCGCCATTGCACTCCAGCCTGGGTAACAAGGGCGAAACTCCGTCTCAAAAAAAAAAAAAAAAAAAAAAAAAAAGAAAATTATATCTATAAGCCCTTGAATGGGGCTGCTGCCATTCTTTCAGAGATGCCCTGCCCAGAGAGGAGGAATCTAGAGAGGCAGTCTGGCTACAGTGGCTTTGCCACCTGTGGTGGGCTCTGCCCAGTCTGAACTTCCAGGGACTTTGTTTACACAGTGAGGGGAAAAAAGCCTACTCAAGCCTCAGTAATGGTGGACACCCTTTCCCCCACCTAGCTCGAGTGTCCAAGGTCAACTTCCAACTGCTGTGCTGGCCGCGAGAATTTCCAGCTAGTGAATCTTAGCTTGCTGGGCTCCATGGGGGTGGGACCTGCTGAACAAGACCACTTGGCTCCCTGGCTTCAGCCCCCTTTCCATGGGAGTGAATGGTTCTGTCTTGCTAAGATTCCAGGCAGCACTGGAGTATGGAAAAAACAAAACAAAACAAAACAAAACAAAACTCCTGCGGTAGTTCAGTGTCTGCTCAAATGGCCACCCAGTTTTGTGCTTGAAACCCAGGGCACTGGTCGTATAGGCACTTGAAGGAATCTCCTGGTCTGTGGGGTTGCAAAAACCATGGGAAAGGCATAGCATCTGGGATGGATAGCACTGTCTCTCATGGCACGTCCCTCAAGGCTTCCCTTGGCTAGGGGAGAGAGTTCCCCAACCCCTTATGCTTCCCGAATAAAGTGACACCCTACCCTGCTTCTGTTCACCTTCCATGGGCTGTACCTACTATCTAACCAGTCCCAATGAGATGAACCCAGTTCCTCACTTAGAAATGAAGAAATTGCCAACCTTCTGCATTGGTTTCACTCTGGGCTGTAGACCAGAGCTGTTCCTATTTGGCAGTCTTGCCAGGATCCCCTCTATCATCTTTCCTTATTACCTTTCTGTTCTATGTGGGATCTGTAGTGATGTCCTCCCTACTTTCACTTTCGATATCGGTGATTTGTGTTTTATCTTTCTTCTTGGTCAATGTGGCTAAAGGTTTATTCATTTTATTGATCTTTTTAGAGTACAAGTATTTTGTTTCATTGAATGAAGTTTCTCTCATTTCAATTTTATTGATTTCCACTTCTTTTTTTTTCTGTTTTTGAGATGAAGTTTTCCTTGTCCAGGCTGGAGGGCAATGGTACAATCTCAGCTCACTGAAATCTCTGCCTCCTGGGTTCAAGCAATTCTCCTGCCAAGGCCTCCCGAGTAGCTAGGATTACAGGAAACCACCACCATACCCAGATAATTTTTATGTTTTTAGTAGAGATGAATTTTCACTATGTTGGCCAGGCTAGTCTCAAACTCCTGACATCAGATAATCTACTCACCTCATCCTCCCAAAGTGCTGGGATTACAGGCATGAGCCACCATGTCTGGCCTGATTTCTGCTTTTATCTTTATTATTTCTGTCACTTACTTTGGGGTCAAGTTGCTCTTCTTTTTCTGGTTTCTTAAAGTAGATACTTATGTAATTTAAGACCTATCTTCTTTTTTTATATAAATATTTAATGCTTTAAGTTCTACTTTGAGCACTGCTCTAGACACATCCCACACATCTCTTACAGTTTTTGCTGTTCATCACTGCTACCCAGTTACGCAATTGCCAGATCAGCAGGGTGGTGGTGGTGGTACACTCAAGTCAAAGCTGAATGACAAAAAAAAGGGCAAATATCCAAAAAGCTTCCCCAATCTCTTACTGATTGTTCCTCAAGTTTTGACTTCCCAACCCAATCTGGATGCTAATGTCTACTTTTTCAGAGTCTTTGTGTAGCTGTTTTTCGATTGTGTTCAAGAGTTTTTTTTATTGTAATCAGTGGGAGAGATGAGGTATGGTAGGCTTACTACATCTTGGCCAGCATCTGAAATCCTATTTAGTTCTCAGATCCCATCAGAGACCTACTGAAGAGTTGTGTGTTGAAAGATAGTACTCATCCTGATGGGACTGGACACTTGGTTTAACTGTCCTCTACAGCCACCACCTGAGATAAGGGGACAAAAATGAGACTCAGAATATGCCTCTGTTCTTAAAGGAAAGCACCTGCCACTCATGCTTTCAAAAGGAATAGAAAATCCCTGACCACTTCGGATTAGAATAATCCAAAGCTGAACTCTGCTCTGTAGACATCACATTTGAGAAGGTTTGCCAGTGAAGATGGAGGGTAAGAAGTTCCTCTGAGTAAGCACTGTGTAGTGATAGATATCTCAATCCAAGTGAGAGCTTTCCTTTTTATTCATTCTTTTGTTCTTCTTTCCCTTTTTCTCTCCCCTTATCCCTCTAAAGCACTAATTGCTTTACAGTGGTCTCAACATTTTTAATTGTATGTATCTATAATTAAAAATAATTTTGAGCCATCATCTCATACACACATAAATACATACAAGTTATAAAATCATAGCAAACCCATCTATAATGCTTGCTATATGTGCTAGTCACTTTTCTAAGCACTTTACTTAATTAGCTACTATAAATCTACCAAATAAATATGAATAAAGCTTAATTTTATTCTTTATTTTAGGTAAAGAGAGATGTAGTTTCTCAACACAAAAGAGAAAGTCATCTTCTCCTTTCCTTTTCCTGAAATCGACATTGCCATCTTCCTTCCCAGTATGGTACTAGAGGGACAGGTGGCTTCTTCCATCACACACCATGTCTTCTTTCCCCCACTTTCTTCCTGCCAACACCTATCAGCTCTCACCAGGCTCCTCAGGTCCAAGCTGTTCCTTGCAATCCACTAATGAAATTCCTGTTTCTTTTGTAATTGTATTTCAGCATGGTTCATGCTCTGATACCAACCTTAAATCAAATTCTTTGCAGAAAGACTATCACAGGGTGACAAGCTCCTTTCTGCATGTCTCATTACTGAAACATTTATTCAGAGCTTTCTGAATGATATGAATGGCTGCCTTTGAGTGCTGCAATGACTTAATACACTACAACCAAAGGATTTTAATTTCCTCTCCTGGTCTCCTCACTTTGGTTCCTGCCTGCGTTTCCCTCTGATTTTGGATGCACAGCTGTGGTGCAGGGTGGTGGGACCACACTTGAGCCTACAGCCCTGAGAGGGCCTATTCTAGCTCTGGAGCCTGGGGCATAGTTCACTGAAGGAGCCTTCAGCTCTAGGCCAGTGTGGCTTGCCCAAATTTTAGCCAGTTGCTTTCCCATTGTAGTACCAGTTCTCTCCAAGGAGGCCAAAGTTAAAAGGAAGAAAGCTCTAAGAAAAGGGAGTGCAGAATGAGAGCTGCAATCTTTCTGGTAGCCCTAGCAAGTAGCCTATAACCAGGACACTTTCTGAGTTTTTGTTCAGCAGTTAAGAATGATGCTGGTCTCATTAGGGATCATCAACATGAAAACCACCATGAAGAGGTAAGAATGGTTTGAGGATGACATAAGAAATACAGAAGACTGGGTAGAGACCTATAGGTCTTTATAAAAGGGGTAAACTGTCTCTTAGGAGACGAGCGTAATAGGATGCTGAAGGAGATTTTTCCTTTTTGTTCCAGAATTAGCAACTGGTATTCAAGGAAGATGATATGGGAGATCTAGTATCTGCATATTCTAAAAAGAGCAAAAAAATTAGAACCAGATATCTTTTGGGCTTAATAAGAGGTAAACTATCCATACTCAAATGTTACATGTTTATTGAACAGTTTGAACTCAATGACATATAAACATGAAATAAATATTTTCTGTTAATCTCTTTCCTTCTCTTTATTGAAATCTCAGGCAAATTCCACAGTTTTCCACTAATTTCTAGTTATTAAAAAGTCTAAGCCAGTACAATTTAAGATGCCCATCTTATCTCCTTCCCTCTTCCCAGCTCAGGCTTGACCAGTGGCCTCAATAACCTATAGAGGGAAGAACCTTTTTCTCTCTTCCTACCCTCTTAGTTCCAGCTTAATCGGAATTGGGGATTAAGAAGCAGAGATAGGAAAGAGGGCAGGGGCCATAGGTAGTGGCTCCTGTACATGGGATGACCTCGAAGATGGTAAGTTTATGAATAGCCCAAGCCACAAGAGATATTTACAATGTAATTGGATATCAATTAATTAAACTCATTTCACTAGCTTTTACAGATGTAAGAGTTTTGTGGCCTAAGAGATAAGAGGAATGAGACAGGAGTGTATATGAATAATTTAACCCAGTTATAGGATGCCAGATAAATGCAAAATCCAGTCAGGTGAGGAAGTAGCCAAGTCAGGGATTTGGATTTCCATGGGTGGACCGGGACCTGAATGGTGTGGGCTAGGTGGGCTACATGTCCTTGTTCCTCTCTGATCATGATTCAAATTCAACAATTGAGATGATATCCCTCAAAGCTATTGGATGACCTAGTTGTTTTATTAGTGAGGAAGTACTTTTTATTCCAAATATGATTTAGAATTAGGTATACAGATATTTATGAACATTAAACTCATAGCATAATTTTTTAAAATAAGGAATCTCTTCAAATTGTTATCTTAGGTGTTTGCTTCATTTAAGAGAATTTGCCCTATCCGAGTAGCAGGTCAATCTTGTGACTCCACTTCAAAATGATTCTTTGAACTTTTGACTTTAAGTAGAACTCGTAAGTTTATATAGTTGGATTAACACACTTAAGAAGTCTTAAGTTTTACCTTGTTTATAAGTTTTTTTTTTTTTGAGACGGAGTTTCGCTCTTGTTACCCAGGCTGGAGTGCAATGGCGTGATCTCGGCTCACCGCAACCTCCGCCTCCTGGGCTCAGGCAATTCTCCTGCCTCAGCCTCCTAAGTAGCTGGGATTACAGGCACGCGCCACCACGCCCAGCTAGTTTTTTGTGTTTTTAGTAGAGACGGGGTTTCACCATGTTGACCAGGATGGTCTCGATCTCTCAACCTCGTGATCCACCGCCTCAGCCTCCCAAAGTGCTGGGATTACAGGCTTGAGCCACCGCGCCCGGCCTATAAGTTTAATTTATTATATTTAAAAGGGTTATTCAAGCATTTAGGAAGGCCTTTTTGCTAAGTCGGACAACTGGGAAACTTAAAAGGGAAACTAAATATATTTAATAATTTAATGCAACAAAATATTTGAAGGCATTAAACTAAGTTTGTAAATGAGACTAAATGTTAATCAATGACCCCATAAAAAGCAATTGTTAATGATTGCTAGAACTATAAATAGCATAATAAGATCTGTAGGCTGAATTTAAAAGCTTCAGGAAGAACTGGATTTTTGAATAAATGGAATATTAATTTCAAAATCAAGGTAACCTCTGAATAATTCTTTCTGTGCATCCAATCTGCCCTTGACAGCCACCTGTTGGGGTTCTATTTTGGCTGCTGCTCCTCCTCCAGCTCATACTCACAGCTCTAAAAGTCCTCTGTGTGGCAGGCTCTCAAAGCAGTACTTTGGGAACCTAGGGTGGGCGTAGGGATAGATGAAGGGGCTCTCTGCTCCTTTGCTCTCCAACATAGGACAGCCATCTCTGACCTGATCTCTTCCAAAATCTTCCTGCAACTTCTGGGGGTAAGAGCAGGATGCCTCACACTTTGCTCTTTCTGCAGTGTCTGTATAGCCCACAGGAAATTTATGCATCCCTGCTGTGACCAATTGTTCTACCACTACCACCTTGCCCTACCTTCATCTTCATTATTCTCTTCTGCTCAAATAGAAGGGGTATACCAACAGGCATACCCCCTGAGCAGGCATACAATTTGGGAATGAGATATCACTCCACCCTTCCCACAGTTATGTGAGATTTCAACAGGTGACTTTTTGGGGGCTTCTTCATTTACTTTGCTGGTAGGGAAAATATCTTACAGGCTTATGACTTGTGGCTTCAATGATTCCCTCAATCCCTTTCTATAGTCCTCCAGGTTTTAAAATAGCAAGAGTAGGTAGTTTGGGTGCTAAATTGTTGGTTTGTGTTAGCAAAAAGGTTTGGCTCTCTCTTAGTCTGAGGAAGGTATCTGGTCATTATTGGAGGCCATTTTACAATGCACCTTTTTTTTTTGTCTACACTCTTGAGATCTGGTTGCCAAGTCCTTGAGCAGCATAAAACATCCCCATTAGTACGCTATAACTGAGTTCATGTCCTCAGCTCTGATCTCCAATAAGCATCATAGGCAGGAGAATGAGATGACATGTGAATTCCAATTCTGATCTCTCCAAGGACTGCTGATTTGTTTCTTGAAAACCTAGAGTATTTTCATTAAATAAAATCATAGATATTACTGACCACCTAATTAGACCACACAGGCTCTGGGAACGTATGGATGGGCACATCTGGTATTTGAACTCTGAAAGGACATTTGGTTGCCAGATATACTCAGGTACAACCAGCAAGACTTCTTTGTAAAGCATTCCTGGAATTGCCTACCACTCACAAGAAACAGTTTAAACCTACTGTTGCTTCTAAACAACATTCTGTTATTTTTACCAGTCCTCACCTGAGTTCAGATCCACAGCGGGATACCTGTGTGATGATGTTATGCACAAGGATTCTGAGAAAGCTGCTTTCTTTTGATTTCAGATTCTGTTTGTACCTTCTAAGGGCAACAACTTTAGTACAATTTGCACCCCACTCTTCTCCCGAGACAATTAGGTATTACTGGGAATGAAAACGGCAACTAGTAACAAATCTATTTATTGAGCAGTTACTCACTGTTAGTGTTATAAGTGCTTTGCATGTGTTAACTCATTCAGTTCTCACAACCACTCCTTGAAGTAGGTACTACTCATATGGGAGGTGAGCAAGGAAATACTGAGTAGAGAAGGCCTGGTCCCTGGCTAGGGCTCCAACCCCAAGCCTGTGGCCATGGACCTAGGTAAGGACCAGCATTTCTGTTTTCCTGACCAAATGTTGCATTTCCCAAGACCACCCTGGTTCACCATGCCCCCATCCTGTGCCTATAAAAACCCGAGACCCTAGCGGGCACACACACAAACCTGGACATCGAGAGGAACATACCAGCAGAAGAAGACACAAATGGCTGGATGTTGAGAGATATGCACTGGAATAAGAGCACACTGACAGATGCCAGGAAGCCGGTAGGACATGGACTGGCGGAACAACATGAAGTTTGGCAGGGGTGGTCAGAGGAGAGCCTGGCCTCTCAGTGGCCTGCCTTCAGAGGAAAATCACCTTCCCACTCCATCCCCTTTGGGCTTCCCCACCTGCTGAGAGCTACTTCCACTCAATAAAATGTTGCACTTATTCTCCAAGCCCATGTGTGATCCAATTATTCCAATACACCAAGGCAAGAAACCCCAGGATACAGAAAGCCCTCTGTCCTTGCAATAAGGCAGGGGGTCTAATTAAGCTAACACAAGCCACCAACGAACAGCTAAATTGAAAGAGCACCCTGTAACGCACTGTAACACTGGGAATTCAGGAGCTCTAAACATTCACCCCTAGACACTGCCATGAGGTTGGAGCCCTGCAGCCTGCCTGCCTGTGTACTCCACCTAGGAGTTTGAGCAGTGGGGCACCAAAGAAGTGAGCTACAAACCCATTGCATGCTCTGTGAGGGGGAAAAGGGAACTTTTTCTGTTTCACTATTATTATTATTCCTATTTTGTAGATGAAGAAACTAAAGCACAGAGAAAGTAACTTGGCTAAGTTCTCATAGCTGGTAAGTGGAGGAGCAAGGATTGGAATCCAAGCACTCTTGACTCGATTCTATCACTTAGATCCAGTAGCCTGAATACCTTATCAATATATTATATCCAAGTTTCAGATATAATTGGCCTTTCCAAAAATTATACTTTAAGTTCTGGGATACATGTGCAGAACGTGCAGGATTGTTACATAGGTATACACATGCTATAGTGGTTTGCTGCACCCATCAATCCATCATCTATCTACATTAGGTATTTCTCCTAATGCTATTCCTCCCCTAACCCCCCACCCCAACAGGTTCCAGTGTGTGATGTTACCCTTCCTGTATCCATGTGTTTTCGTTGTTCAAATCCCATTTATGAGTGAAAACACATGGTGCTTGGTTTTCTGGTCTTGTGTTAGTTTGCTGAGAATGATGGTTTCCAGCTTCATCCACATCCCTGCAAGGGACATGAACTCATCCTTTTTATGGCTGCATAGTATTCCATAGTAGATATGTGCTACATTTTCTTTATCCAGTCTATCATTGATGGGCATTTGAGTTGGTTTCAAGTCTTTGCTATTGTGAATAGTGCTTCAATAAATATATGTGTGCATGTGTCTTCACAATAGAAAGATTTATAATTCTTGGGGCATATACCAAGTAATGGGATTGCTGGGTCAAATGGTATTTGAGTAATCAACATGCTGTCTTCCACAATGGTTGAACTAATTTACACTCCCACCAACAGCATAAAAGTGTTCCTGGTCCTTCACATCCTCTCCAGTGTCTGTTGTTTCCTGAATTTGTAATGATTGCCATTCTAAGTAGTGTGAGGTGGTATCTCATTGTGGTTTTGATTTGCATTTCTCTAATGACCAGTGATTATGAGCTTTTTTCACATACGTTTGTGGGCTGCATAAATGTCCTTTTTGGAGAAGTGTCTTTTCATGTCCTTTACCCACTTTTTTGATGGTTTTTTTTTTTTTTTTTTTTTTTTTTTTTTTTTTTTTTTTTTGTAAATTTGTTTTAAGTTTCTTGTGGATTCTGGATATTAGCCCTTTGTCAGATGGATAGATTGCAAAAATGTTCTCCTATTCTGTAGGTTGCCTGTTCACTCTGATGATAGTTTCTTTTACTGTGCAGAAGCCCTTTAGTTTAATTAGATTTTATGTGTCAATTTGGGTTTTGTTGCCATTGCTTTTGGTATTTTAGTCATGAAATCTTTGTCCATGCCTATGTCCTGAACAGTACTGCCTAGGTTTTCTTCTAGGGCTTTTATGGTTTTAAGTCTGAAGTTTAAATCTTTAATCCATCTTGAGTTAATTTCTGTATAAAGTGTAAAGAATGGGTCCAGTTTCAGTTTTCTGCATATGGCTAGCCAGTTTTCCCAATATCATTTGTTAAATAGGAAATCCTTCCTCCATTGCTTGTTTTTGTCAGGTTTGTGAAAGATCAGATGGTTGTAGATGTGTGGCATTATTTTTGAAAGCTCTCTCCTGTTCCACTGGTTTATATATCTATTTGGTACCAGTACCATGCTGTTTTGGTTACTGCAGCCTTGTAGTATAGTTTGAAGTCAGGTAGCATGATGCCTCCAGCTTTGTTCTTTTTGCTTAGGATTGGCTTGGCTATACAGGCTCTTTTTTGGTTCCATATGAAATTTGAAGTAGTTTTTTTCCAATTCTATGAAGAAAGTCAATGGTAGCTTGATAGGAATGACATTGAATGTATACGATTTTCATGATATTGATTCTTCCTAACCATGAGCATGAAATGTTTTTCCATCTGTTTGTGTCCTCTCTTATTTTGTTGAGCAGTGGTTTGTAGTTCTCCTTGAAGAGGTCCTTTACATCCCTTGTAAGTTGTATTCCTAGGTATTGTATTCTCTTGTAGCAATTGTGAATGAGAGTTCACTCATGATTTGGCTCTTATTATTAGCGTGCAGGATTGCTTGTGATATTTGCACATTGATTTTGTATCCTGAGACTTTGCTGAAGTTGCTTATCAGCTTAAGGAGATTTTGGACTGAGACAATGGAGTTCTCTAAATATACAATCATGTTATCTGCAAACAGAGACAATTTGACTTCCTTTCTTCCTATTTAAATACCTTTTCTTTCTTTCTCTTGCCTGATTGCCCTGGCCAGAACTTGAAATACTATTTTGAAAGGAGTGGTGAGAGAGGGCATCCTTGTCTTGTGCTGGTTTTCAAAGAGAATGCTTCCAGCTTTTGTCTATTCAGTATGATATTGGCTGTTGGTTTGTCATAAATAGCTCTTATTATTTTGAGATACGTTCCATCAATACTCCATTTATTGAGAGTTTTTAACATGAAGGGGTTGAATTTTATCGAAGGCCTTATCTCTATTGAGATAATCATGTGGTTTTTGTCATTGGTTCTGTTTATGTGATGGATTACATTTACTGATTTGCATATGTTGAACCAGCCTTGCATCCAAGGAATAAGCCGACTTGATCATGGTGGATAAGCTTTTTAATGTGCTGCTGGATTTGGTTTGCCAGTATTTTACTGAGGATTTTCACATCAATGTTCATTAGGGATATTGGCCTGAAATTTTCTTTTGTTGTGTGTCTGCCAGGTTTTGGTATCAGGATGATGCTGGCCTCATAAAATGAGTTAGGGAGGAGTCCCTCTTCTTTTTAATTGTTTGGAATAGTTTCAGAAGAAATGATACTAGCTCCTCTTTGTATCTCTGGTAGAATGTGGCTGTGATGTGTCTGGTCCTGGGATTTTTTTGGTAGGCTATTAATTACTGCCTCAATTTCAGACCTTGTTATTGGTCTATTCGGGGATTCAACTTCTTCCTGGTTGAGACTTGGGAGGCTGTATGTGTTCAGGAATTTATCTGATTTTCTGGTTTATTTGCATAGAGGTGTTTATGGTATTCTCTGGTGGTAGTCTGTATTTCTGTGGGATCATTGGTGATATTTCCTTTATCATTTTTTATTGCATCTGTTTGATTCTTCTCTCTTTTCTTCTTTATTAGTCTGGCTAGTGTTCTATTTTGTTGATGTTTTTTAGAAACCAGATCCTGGATTCATTAAATTTTGAAGAGTTTTTCATGTCTCTATCTCCTTCACTTCTGCTCTGATCTTATTTCTTGTCTTCTGCTAGCTTTTGACTTTGTTTGCTCTTGCTTCTCTAGTTTTTTAATTGTGATGTTAGGGTGTCCATTTTAGATCTTTCCTGCTTTCTTATGTGGGCATTTTGTGCTATAAACTTTTCTCTAAACACGGCTTTGTCTATGTTCCAGAGATTCTGGTATGTTGTGTCTTTTTCTCATTGGTTTCAAACAACTTATTTATTTCTGCCTTAATTTCATTTTTTACCCACTAGTCAATCGGGAGCAGCTTGTTCAATTTTTCATGTAGTTGTGCAGTTTTGAGTGAGTTTCTTAATCCTGAGTTCTAATTTGATTGCACTGTGGTCTGAGAGACTGTTATGATTTCCATTCTTTTGCACTTGCTGAGGAGTGTTTTACTTCCAATTACGTGGTCAATTTTAGAATAAGAGCTATGTGGTGCTGAGAAGAATGTATATTCTGTTGATTTGGGGTGGAGAGTTCTGTAGATGTCTATTAGGTCTGCTTGGTCCAGAGCTGAGTTCAAGTCCTGAATATCCTTGTTACTTTTCTGTCACATTGATCTGTCTAATGTGGACAGTGGGGTGTTAAAGTCTACCAATATTATTGTGTGGGAGACAGTCTCTTTGTAGATCTCTAAGAATTTGCTTTATGAATCTGGGTGCTTCTGTGTGGGTGCATATATATTTAGGAAAGCTGGCGCTTTTTGTTGCGTTGATCTCTTTAACATTATGTAATGTCTTTCTTTGTCTATTTTGATCTCTATTAGTTCAAAGTCTATTTTATCAGAGATTAGGATTGCCACTTCTGCATTTTTTTGCTTTCCATTTGCTTGGTAAGTATTCCTCCATTTCTTTATTTTGAGCCTATGTGTGTTTTCACATGTGATATAGGTCTTCTGAATACAGCACAACTATGGGTCTTGACTCTTTATCCAATTTGCCAGTCTGTGTCTTTTAATTGTGGCATTTAGCCCATTTACATTTAAGTTTAATATTTTTATGTGTGAATTTGATCCTGTCATTATAATGCTACCTGGTTATTTTGCCCATTAGTTGATGCAGTTTCCTCATAATGTAAATGGTCTTTACAATTTGGTGTGTTTTTGCAGTGGCTGATTGTAGTTTTTTCTTTCCGTATTTAGTGCTTCCTTCGGGAGCTCTTGTGAGGTAGGCCTGGTGGTCACAATCTGTCAGCATTTGCTCATTGTAAAGGATTTTATTTCTCCTTTGCTTGTGAAGCTTAGTTTGGCTGGATATGAAATTCTGGATTGAGAATTCTTTTCTTTAAAGGTGTTGAATATTGGCCCCCACTCTCTTCTGGCTTGTAGGATTTCTGCAGAGAGATCTGCTGTGAGTCTGATGGGCTTCCCTTTGTGGGTAACCCGATCTTTATCTCTGGCTGCCCTTAACATTTTTTCCTTTATTTCAACCATGGTGTATCTGATGATTTTTGTGTCTTGAGGTTGCTCTTCTTGAGGAGTATCTGTGGTGTTCTCTGTATTTCCTGAATTTGAATGTTGGCCTGTCTTGCTAGGTTGGGGAATTTTTCCTGGACAATATCCTCAAGAGTGTTTTCCAACTTGGTTCCATTCTGCCTGCCACTTTCAGGTACACCAACCAAATGTAGGTTTGTTCTTTTCACATAGTTCCATATTTCTTGGAGTCTTTATTACTTCCTTTTCATTCTTTTTTCTTTAATCTGGTCTTCACACTTCATTTCATTAAGTTGATCTTTAATCTCTGATATCTATTCTTCTGCTTGATTGATTCAGCTATTGTTACTTGTGTATGCTTCGCAAAGTTCTCATGCTGTGTTTTTTGGCTCCATCAGGTCATTTACGGTCTTCTCTAAATTCTGAATTCGAGTTAGCAATTACTCTAACCTTTTATCAATGTTCTTAGCTTCCTTGCATTGGGTTAGAACATGTTCCCTTAGCCTGGAGGAGTTTGTTTTTAACCACCTTTGGAAGCCTACTTCTGTCAATTTGTCAAACTCATTCTCCATTCTGTTTCATTCCCTTGAGTTGTGATCCTTTGGAGGAGAAGAGGCATTCTGATTTTTGGAATTTTTCGCCTTTTTATGCTGGTTTTTCCTCATCTTCTTGTGTTTATCTACCTTTGGTCTTTGATGTTGATGACCTTTGGATGGGTTTTTGTGTGGACATCCTTTTGTTGATGTTGATGCAATTCCTTTCTGTTTGTTAGTTTCCTTCTAACTCAGGCCCCTCTGTTGCAGGTCTGCTGGAGTTTCCTGGAGATCCATTCCTGTTTGGCTGGGTATCATCAGTGGAGGCTGCAAGACAGCAAAAACTGCTGCCTGTATCCTCCCCTGGAAGCTTCATTTCAGAGGGGAACACACCAGATGCCAGCCAGATCTCTCCTGTATAAGATGTCTGTCAACCCCTGCTGGGAGGTGTCTCCCAGTCAGGAGATATGGGGCTCAGGGACCCACTTGAGGAGGCAGTCTGTCCCTTAGCAGAGATTGAGTGCTGTGACGTGAGATTTGTTGCTCTCTTCAGAGCTGGCAGGCAGGAACATTTAAGTCTGTTGAAGCTGCACCCTTCTCCACCCCTTCTCCCAGATGCTATGTCCCAGGGAGATGGAAGTTTTACCTATAAGCCCCTGACTGGGGCTGCTGCCTTTCTTTCAGAGATGCCCTGCCCAGAGATGAAGAATCTAGAGAGGCAGTCTGGCTACAGCAGCTTTGCTAAGCTGCAATGGGTTCCACCCAATTTGAACTTTTGGGTGGCTTTGTTTACAGTCAGAGGAAAACTGCCTACTCAAGCCTCAGTAATGGCAAATGCCCCTACTCCCACCAAGTTCCAGTGTCCTGGGTCGACTTCAAACTGCTGTGCTGGCAGCTAGAATTTCAAGCCAGTGAATCTTGGCTTGCTGGGCTCTGTGGGGGTGAGATCCACTGAGCCAGACCACTTGGCGCCCTGGCTTCAGCCCCTTTTCCAGGGGAGTGAACGGTTCTGTCTCATCGGCATTCCAGGTGCCACTGCAGTATGAAAAAAAACTCCTGTAGCTAGCTTTATGTCTGCCCAAATGGCTGCCCAGTTTTGTGCTTGAAACCCAAGGTCTGGTGGTATAGGAACCTGACGGAATCTCCTGGTCTGTGGGTTACGAAGACCATGGGAAAGGCATAGTATCTGTGCTGGAATGCACTGTTCCTCAAAACACAATTCATCAGCTTCCCTTGGCTAGGAGAGGAAGTTTCCCAACCCCTTGTACTTCTAGGTTGAGGCAACACCCCACTCTGCTTTAGCTCACCCTCTGTGGGCTTCACCCACTGTCTTGCCAATCCCAATGAGATGAACTATGTATCTCAGTTGGAAATGCAGAAATCATCCACCTTCTGTGTTGATCTTGCTGGAAGCAGAAGACCAGAGCTGTTCCTATTCAGCCATCTTGCCAGCCACCTCCTAATTGGCCTTTAAAAAAGCTAAGTTGTCTACAAGATAATATGCTTGGCCTAAATATCTTCAAAAAATCCCATGTTGATAAACTGAAATTTACCAATAAGAATAAAACAAATCTTCCTCATTTTATAATGATAGTGCTTGTATGATAGAAAATTATCTCCAAGGCCGGGCGCGGTGGCTCAAGCTTGTAATCCCAGCACTTTGGGAGGCCGAGGCGGGTGGATCACGAGGTCGAGAGATCGAGACCATCCTGGTCAACATGGTGAAACCCCATCTCTACTAAAAATACAAAAAAAAGTAGCTGGGCATGGTGGCACGTGCCTGTAATCCCAGCTACTCAGGAGGCTGAGGCAGGAGAATTGCCTGAACCCAGTAGGTGGAGGTTGCGGTGAGCCGAGATCGCGCCATTGCACTCCAGCCTGGGTAACAAGAGCGAAACTCAGTTTAAAAAAAAAAAAAAGAAAATTCTCTCCAAATGCACTGAAAATGTGATTTATTCACTATAACCTAATTTGCCCACAACTTTTCCAGAAAGGGTCTCTTAGATAGAATTTCTGTCTCCACAAAATGTGGAAACTCTGGGGTAAAGTCCCACAGCAAGTTGCTATTGGAACCAAAGGGGAATCAAGTTTAGAGACGATCCAGGTTCAATTAATTGTGGGTGCATTTAAGAAATTTCTATCAATGATGTAAGACAGGAGAGAAGACATTTAATATTTTGGTAAAGAAAACATTTCAGGCTGGCCATGGTGGCTCATGGCTATAATCCCAGCACTTTGGAAGGCTGAGGCAGGCAGATCACCTAAGGTCAGGAGTTTGAGGCCAACCTCGCCAACATGGTGAAACCCTGTCTCTACTAAAAATATAAAAATTAGCTGGACACCAGGTGTAGTGGTGGGCACCTGTAATTCCTGCTACTTGGGAGGCTGAGGCTAAAGAATCACTTGAACCCAGGAGGTGGAGGTTGCAGTGAGCCAAGATCGCATCATTGCACTCCAGCCTGAGCAATAAGAGTGAAACTCCATCTCGAAAAAAAAATTTTTTTTTCAGAATATTTTGTTACCTAGTTCTTCTAAAATTCTTCTTTTTAAAAATATTACATGTAGATTAGCTGAGAGTTTTGTGATATTTGTTAGTTCAAATGCAATGCCAAGTCATTGGACCTAGTTTGTTACTTTTTACTTGGGTACTTTTACCACTATTTTGGAAAAAGAGTTAAAGAAATGTGGGCCAACAGCTAGTTGGAATCCAAGATTTTTTCAGTTGCATTTAGAAGCATGGCAGCCAGAAACCATCTACTGGCTGGGCATGGTGGCTCACACCTATAATTCTAGCACTTTGGGAGGCTGAGGTGGGAGGATTGCTTGAGCCAAGGAATTTGAGACCAGCTTGAGCACCATAGTGAGCCTTCATCTTTAAAAAAAAAAATTCTATTTGTTGAGGCTGAGCAGTCAGTAAATACTCCATAATATGGCCAAAAAGTCTAAAGTACAAAAATGAAAATGTACATAGATAGATTAAGAACAATCTAGGGTGGAAATAAAGGATAAGAGCTGGATTCAAGGGAATGTTAAAAAAGAACTTTCTAGCAGTAAGGGTACTGAACATGGTGGTTGCCTAACCAGGGGAGCTGGAAGAAATTTATGTTTTCTTCTGACAAGAAATGTGGCAATAGAGTGCCTGATACTTGTGTTAACATGTGAGTGAATGTTGATGACCCTGAAGCTGGACTCCTGGATTTGAATCCTGGCCCTACCACTCACAAGCTACATAATCTTGGGCAAATTTCTTAAGCCCTCTGCCTTAGTTTTCTCATTTATAACTTGAAGATAATGTTTTAGCATTGTTGACAGGATTTAATATGTTAATGCATATAGGTGCTTACAACAGTGTATGGCATATAATAAATAGTATGCAAATAGGTAGCTATTACTATTGTTCAAAAATATATTTTTTCAATCACACTGGTGTTGCCTTTGAAAACCTTCAGTAGTGGTATAGATCCTGATCTACTGAATGTTTCAGAATAGTCCCTCTGATAGCGCAGGCATGTGCTCTAGCAGACATCCTCATGTCCAGTCCAGCTGCAGAACTTTAAAAATTTGAATGCTGCTTCTCTTTCCTGGGCTTCAAGGTAAGACACATGCTTCCTAGATGAACTCAGTTACCCAAGACTTTGGCACCCTCTAGTGCATGATAAATGTTGATGCTTTCTAGTTCCCCCCAGCATGGAAAATCAGAGCAACCCCGAGCAGCAAATCATTCTACTGTGGAGGGCTGCTGGGAAAACCATGAAGCCTTGTCTAGGATAGACCTTGTAGGACCAATTGGAAGATCTCAACATACATTTAAGATCCTGACTCAGCAGCAGCAACAGAAGATAGCAAGAGGCTCCATGTCTTTAATCAGCGTTCACTGCCAAATCTATTATCTGTGTTGCTGAAAATGTGGGAGAGACATTGTGGTCATGTGTCGGCCTGTGAAGGATATGCTGACAGCCACACCCCATAAAAATGCTTCAATTAAACCAAGTCTGAATGCTATTCAAGCAAAGATGTAAGTGCATTTAAAGTGGGAAGCATAAATAAAGAGGCCTCTGTGGGAGTTTAGAAAGGAAGAGACCAAGGAGATTGATTTTCAGTTCGAGTCATCATAAAATATTACATGAAGGAGGGAACATGTCAAGAGTTTTTGCTATGACTGAAGAGAGAACAATTGTTTGCTGTAGTGCAGGGAGGGTAGAGAAGGCAGAGTCTGAGGTATGAGTGGACTGAGAGAGAATGAACTGTGCCTTACATAGTGGTGAGCATCCTCACTCCTGAACACTGTTTCTACATCTTCTCTGTCAAAGAAAAAATTGGGGTGGGTTAGGGATAGAGTGAGGGCCCTTTTCCCTTTATTACAGTCTTCAGATTAAAGAATGGGAGGGACAGGATGGCCAAGCCCAGGCATATGTGTCCTGAGCTGAGAAGGACTCTCGAGTAGGTGAGTGGGTTAGTAAGGTCCCTTCTGGTCTAGATGTCTTCCTTGAGCCCTTTTCTTTTCTGTGAATGACAAATGCCACTCATCCACTGGAATGTACTGCCTACCCTACATATACCATGACAGTGTATGATGTAGGGAAGTAAAGTTGTGAACAACTGTTACTTTATCTGGACACCTGGACTGAGGATGATCTTGCCAATAAATCTACCCTACTTTACTTCCACTTGGCAACATTCATTAACACCATGAAAAACATCATATTTGCGTGTGTGTGTGTGAAGGAGAGGTGTTAAAACTTACCATATATCATAAATTCTAAGATGCAGGGGGGCTTTATTCACATTTTTCTACCTCTGAAATTGAGATACTTCTTACATATAACATTGTGCATCATAATTTAATTGGTGGCAATTTTTATTTTTTCGTACTATATAAAGTAATAATAAAATTTAGTAATCTTCTAAATTGTAAATATCTATCTTGATGATTATAACTGATGAAATCTGATAATATGAAGCATGCTTTCACCTGTATAAACCTAAATCCCTTCCAGAAGTCTGCTTTAACCAATAACACCCCAAATATTTCAAATGCAAAATTTATTCTTCTGAGTTATTGCAACTCAGATCTAAGGCATAAATATTTGCCGTGGATGCCACTGTGATCTTTCCAGATCACCCTCACCTAGGACTGGAAACATTGTTGATCAATAGCTTTCAGATGAAGAGAACTGCCCCTCCCCCAAACCTCATTCCCATCCTGGGGTCTGGCCACATCTAAGGATTGGTTGATGTAGAGGTATGAAGGCTTGCCTCCTTTCCCCATTTGGGATAACTATAGAAGGCCATCCAACTCCAGAGCTTCCATTGGGATTGGCTGAGGCCTTTGTTACATTAATTTTCATTTCAATGTCTCCCTTTACCAATTATGCTTCCTTTACTTTTCCTGCACACACAGCTCCATCCTAGAGCCTGCTTTTCGGGCAAGTTAACCTGAAGCAATTGGTACCAAGAGTATCCCAAAAAACTCTGACATGGGGTTTTGAAGTTTCATCACCTGCTAGTGGACCAGCAATAGGATGAAGGTCTGTGTCACTATACCATGTAAACTTCTTCACTAGCAGAGGTACAAATAGTGAAGGGACTCTAGAATGGAGATTGGTAGGCATGGAAGAGGGAGATAATCAGTATCACTTGTAGCCTGAAGCACAACTGCAATGGCAAAGGCTGTAGTTTATGCCACTAACCTTCCCATTATATGTTCCTACTAGGAAAAGAAGCCCAAGAAAATCCTGGAGGAGCTTTTATCAGAACTTAAAATGATGCAAGCAGATACAAACAGTACAAGGAATAGACTATAGTGGATACCATGTTGTACCTCCCAGCTCTTTCTTCTAGGACTAAAGCATGCATTCTCCCAGCTGCTGGGAATGGGGGTGGCCAATAGTTCTCACCAGAGCTCCTCTTGAAGCCTTGCCCTCAGGTGGAGACAGGAGCCTCCTTGCCTCTTAAGGTAAGGCTGCCTGCAATGACTGCTCATTGCGTGAAACCTCTGGGGACCGTATTTAGCTAGACTAAGTTCCTATTAAATAGAAAATACTGTGAATTTTTGGCTTTAGTATGAGGTGGCAAAAAGAAAGTATATAGTAAAGGTAAAGAGCAGAAATTTAGAAAAGCCTGCACTAGGTTTAAAGTTGCTTTACTTGTCTATGCCACAGTTTCTTCATCTGAAAATGAGGTTGATAATAATGCTTTTATGTCATAGGAGGGTTGTAAGTTTTAACTTTGATATTATATGATATATATATAATAATCTCTAGACATATAGTAGGCAATCCATCTATGGTTGATGTTATTATTATTAGCTATTCTATCTTAATTCTAAGACACAGAATTACTTCCTTACTTCTACCAGCTGAGCAAGGCAGAGTCCAGTGTTTTTCTCTGCAGAATAGATTGAGGTTTCTTAATCCTCCCATTAGTAAGGTTGCAGGAAAGTATTCCAAATGTATTTTTAAATTTTAATTTTGGCAAAAGACTCCATTAAGATAGCGAAAAGTCAGTCTACAGGGTGAGAGAAAATATTTATAATACTTGTATTTGACAAAGATCTCATATCACAATATATAAAGAACTCTTACAAATTAATAATTTAAAACTCTAGTCAACTCAATAGAAAAGTGGGCAAAAGTCCTGAACAAAACATCCCTACTGGAAAGGCTAAAAGGGGAGATGAAAAGCGCTGGGAAGATGTGGAGCAACTGGAACTCTCTACCTCTATACTGCTGGTGTTAATGTAAAACAGTATATTCATTTTGGCCAGGTGCAGTGGCTCATGCTAGTAATTCCAGTACTTTGGAAAGCTGAGGCAAAATAGTTTAAGATCAGGAGTCTGAGATCAGCCTAGGCAATATAAGCAAACCTGTCTCTATAAAAAAAATAATAATAATAATAGGTGGTGTGTGCCTATAGTCCCAGCTGCTTGGGAGGCTGAGGCAGGAGGATCACTTGAGTTCAGGAATTCAAGGCTGTACTGAGCCATGATCACGCCATTGCACTCCAGCCTGGGTGACAGCAAAAATATATGTGTGTGTGTGTGTGTGTGTGTGTGTGTGTGTGTATATATATATATATATATATATATACAGTATATACAGCATATTAATTTTGGAAAACTGGCAGCATTTACTTAAGCTGGGCATGTGCATTCCCAACCAGCAGTTCTACCCTTAGGAATATACTCAAAGAAGTGCATACATATTTTCACCCAAAATATTTAAAAATATCCATAGCAGCACTACATATAATAGCCAAATAATGTAAAAAAATGAAAATTGACTACCCATCAATGCTGGAATGAATAACTACATTGTGGTATAATTACACAATAAATACTATACAGTAATAAGAATAATCAGTAACTTTAAAACAATGAATCTCATAAACTTAATATTGAGAAAAAAGACAAAAACATACTGTAGAATTTAATTTTTATAAAGGACATATCTGACAAAATTAATCTGTGCTATTAGAAGTGAGATACTGGCAACCTTGGGGCAAAGCATTGACTTCTGTGTGCTAGTAATGTTCTAGCATTGTTCTGGGTGTTGGTTACATCAATGTAATCATTTTATAAAAAGTCATTTAATTTTGTACCTCTGTGTACTTTTATGCATACAGTTGTGTTTTAATTAACAGTTAAAAATATATCATTTATACATACATAACTCCTACTAGCAAACTATATTTGTTTGGCTTTTAGGAGGTGCATACCTTGCAGAAGCAAGGAGCTGAATTATCTTAAGTATCATCATCATAATCATCACCATTGCCAAAGGAATAGGCCAAAGAGGTTAGCGGAATGAAAAGGGAAAATCGTATAAAATAAAGAGTTGAAGGGAAGATTTTGAATTTGTCTTTGAACCCAGTGATTTGTTCACATTTGTTAGGCCTGCTCTAGCCCTTGGAGCACCAAGTCACAGATTATTTTGGCTGATGTAATTGACATATGAAAATAGGCTAAAAGCTTTTCCCCAGTTTTCCAAATGTGTTAACAAAACTGCATTGTGAGCAGCAATTTATTTTTATCAATATTTGAAGCTTGAGAGTGTGGATGATATTGACAATGTCAGCATGTTGATGAGCCACATTATATACTAGGCTTGACTGTGAGTTGGGGAAGGGAGAAATACCTAGAGAAGGTGTCCCTTGGAGATGACTGCTACTGTGGTAGACTCCCTCTCCCCTTTTTACTGTCCCCTTTTTACTGTTTTTACTTGTCAGGACCCTATGTCAGATATTAATAGCTATTGTCCCACCAAGAACTGGATGCTACTATTTTTCCTCCTTACCTGAAGATTTCTGCTTTCTCTAACTACAATTTCTTTTTTAAAACATGTTTTCTTTTTAATTTCTATGGGTATCTAGTAGGTAGTAGGTAGTAGATAGTAGGTGCATAGTAGGTACCCATTAACCATCCCCACTTCCTCCCAATTCCCTACTATCCTTCCAGCCTCTGGTAACCATCCTTCTACTCTCTATCTCTATGAGTTCAATTGTCTCAATTTTTAGTTCCCACAAATAAGTAGAATATGCAAAGTTTGTCTTTCTGGACCTGACTTACTTCACTTAAAATAATAACCTCCAGTTCCATCCATGTTGTTACAAATGACAGGATCTCACTCTTTTTTATGGCTGAAGAGTACTCTACTGTGCAAATGTACCACATTTCTTTATCCAGTCATCTGTTGATGGACACTTAGGTTGTTTCCACAATGTGGCTTGTTTCCATTGTGAATAGCACTGCAATAAACATGAGAGGGCAGATACCTCATCAGTGTACTGATTTCCTTTCTTTGGGGTATATACCCAGCAGTGGGTTTGCTGGATTTTATAATAGCTCTATTTTGAGTTTTTTTGGGAACCTCCAAACTGTTCTCCATAATGGTTGTGCTAATTTACATTTCCACCACCAGTATTCCCTTTTCTCAACATCCTCACCAACATTCATTATTGCCTGTCTTTTGGATAAAAGTCATTTTAATTGGGGTAAGATGATTATCTCGTAGTTTTGATTTGCATGTCTCTGATGGTTAACAATGTTGAGCACCTTTTCATATACCTGTTTGCCACTTGTATGTCTTCCATTAAGAAATGTCTATTCAGATCTTTTGCCCATTTTTGATTGGATTATTGGATTTTTTTCCTATAGAGTTGTTTGAGCTCCTTATGTATGCTAGTTATTAACCCCTTGTCATATGAGTAGTTTGAAAATATTTTCTCCCATTTATGGGTTGTCTCGTCACTTCATTGATTGTTTTCTTTGCTGTGAAGAAGGTTTTTAACTTCATATGATCTTATTTGTTCATTTTTGCTTTGGTATTCTGTGCTTGTGGGATTTATTCAAGAAATCTTTGCTCAGTCCAATATCCTAGAGAGATTCCTCCATGTTTTCTTGTAATAGTTTTATAGTTTGAGGTTTACAATTTAAGTCTTTGATGAATTGTAATTTGATTTTTGTATATGATGAGAGATGCGGGGTTTAACTTCATTCTTCTGCATATGGGTACACAGTTTTCTCCAGAACCATTCATTGAAGAGGTTATCCTTTCCCAATGTATGTTCTTGGAACCTTTCTCAAAAATGTGTTCACTATGGCTGTATGGATTTATTTCTGGGTTCTCTATTCTGATCCATTGGTCTATGTGCCAATTGTGCCAGTACCATGCTGTTTTGGTTATTGTAGCTCTGTAGTATCACTTAAAGTCAGGTAATATGATTTCTCTGGTTTTGTCGTTTTTGCTCAGAATTGCTTTGGCTATTCTGGGTCTTCTGTGGTATCGTTTAAACATTAGAATTGTTTTTTTCTAATTCTGTGAAGAATGTCATTAGTATTTTGATAGGGATTGTATTGAATCTGTAGATTGCTTTGGGTAATCATTTTAACAACATTGATTCTTCCAGTCCATGAACATGGAATATATTTCCATTTTTTGTGTGTGTCTTCTTCAATATCTTGCATCAATGTTTTATAGTTTTCATTGCAGAGGTGTCACTTTTTTGTTAATTCCCAAGTATTTTATTTGCAGCTATTGTAAATAGGATTACTTTCTTGATTTCGCTTTCAGATTGTTCACTGTTGACATGTGCAAATGATACTGATTTTTGTATGCTGTTTTTGTATCTTGTAATTGTACTTTCAGTTTTTCCCCATTTAGTATGATGTTAGCTGTAGGTCTGTTGTATATGACTTTTATTGTGCTGAAGTATGTCCCTTTTAAACCCAGTGTTCTTTAGGGTTTTTATCATGAAGGGATGCTGAATTTTATATAATGCTTTTTCCTATCAGTTGAAATGATTATATGGCTTTGTCCTTCATTCTGTTGATATGATGTGTTACACTGATTGATTTATGTATGTTGAACCATCTTTGCATCCCTAGGAAAATCCCACTTGGTCATGATGAATGATATTTTTAATGTATTTTTGAATTTAGTTTGCTAACATTTTGTTGTGAATTTTTGTGTGAATGTTCATCAGGAATATTGACCTGTGGTTTTCTTTTTTTGATCTGTCTTGCTCTGGTTTTGGTAGCAGGATAATACACTGGGCTCACAGAATGTCTGGAAGCACTCCTTACTTTGATTTTTGTAATAGTTGGAATAGGATTGATATTAGTAATTCAAATGTTTAGTAGAACTCAGCAGTGAAGCCACTGGGTCCTGGGCTTTTCTTTGCTGGGAGACATTTCTTGATGGCTTTGATCTATTTGTTATTGGTCTGTTCAGGTTTCGGATTCCTTCATGATTCAATCTTGTTAGGCTGTATATGGAATTTATCCATTTCTAGGAATATCCATTCTAGGAATTTATCCATTTCTTCTTAGTTTTCTAATTTACTGGCATATAGTTGCTCATAGTAGCCTCTAATGACCCTTTGAATTTCTGTGGTATTGGTTGTAACGTCTCCTTTTTCACCCTAATTTTATTTATTTGGGTCTTCTCTCTTTTTGTCATAGACTGGCTAAAGGTTTATCTGTTTTGTTTAATTTTTCTTTTTTCCCCTCTTTTTATTTGTTGAAATAACTAGGTGTTTATCCTAGAATTTCCTCATGTTCTACATACAGTTGTATCTCTGTAGTGTCATTAACTATGTGCCACTATCATCCACTTTTCCCATAAAGTAGTAGATCTAGAGGCTCATGCAGACTCAGGTTCTAATATATTTTTAATTTTTTTTTCAAATGTATATTTTCTTTTTCTTTTTTTAATTATACTTTAGGTTCTGGGATACATGTACAGAATGTTCAGGTTTGTTACTTAGGTATACTCATGCCACAGTGGTTTGCTGCATCCATCAACCATCACCTACATTAGGTACTTCTCCTAATGCTATCCCTCCCCTAGCCACACACCCCTCTACAGGCCTTGATGTGTGATGTTCCCTTCCCTGTGTCCATGTATTCTCATTGTTAAATTCCCACTTATGAGTGACAACATGGAGTATTTGGTTTTCTGTTCTTCTGTTAGTTTGCTGAGAATGTGGTTTCCAGCTTCATCCACATCCCTGCAAGGGACATGAACTCATCCTTTTTGTGGCTGCATAGTATTCCATGGTGTATAAGTGCCACATTTTCTTTACCTAGTCTATCATTGATAAGCATCTGGGTTAGTTCTAAATCTTTGTTACTGTGAACAGTGATGCAATAAACATACATGTACATGTGTCTTTATATCAGAATGATTTATAATCCTTTCAGTATATACTCAGTAATGGGATTGCTGGATCAGATGGTATTTCTAGTTCTAGATCCTTGAGGAATTGCCATACTGTCTTCCACAATAGTTGAACTAATTTACACTTCGACTAACAGTGTAAAAGTGTTCCTGTTTCTCCACATCCTCTCCAGCATCTGTTGTTTCTTGACTTTTTAATGATCACCATTTTAACTGGCGTGAGATGGTAACTCAATGTGGTTTTGATGTGCATTTATCTAATGACTAGTGATAATGAGCTTTTTTTCATAGGTTTATTGGCTGTGTAAATGTCTTCTTTTGAGAAGTATCCATTCATATCCTTTGTTCACTTTTTGATGGATTTTTTTTTCCCTATAAATTTGTTTAAATTCTTTGTAGATTCTGGATATTAGGCCTTTGTCAGATGGATAGGTTGCAAAAAGTTTCTCCCATTCTGTAGGTTGACTGTTCACTTTGATGATAGTTTCTTTTGCTGTGCAGAAGCTCTTTAGTTTAATTAGATTCCATGTGTCAACTTGGCTTTTGTTGCCATTGCTTTTGGTATTTTAGTCATGAATGAAGTCTTTGCCCATGCCTGTGTCATGAATAGTATTGTCTAGGTTTTCTTCAAGGGTTTTCGGTCTTATATTTAAGTTTAATCCACCTTGAGTTAATTTGTGTATAAGGTGTAAGAAAGGGATCCAGTTTCAAAAAACCAACATTTTGTTTCATTGATCTTTTGTATTGTTTTCTTTATTTCAATTTTATTTATTTCTACTCTATTATTATTATTATTATTTATTTTTCTCCTATTAACTTTGGTTTGGTTTGCTCCTGTTTTTCTAGTTCTTTAAGATGCATTGTTAGGTTGTTTATTTGAAATTATTTTTAAAAGTTTTTGATGTAGGAACTTATGGCTATAGATTTCCCTCTTAGTACTGTGTTTGCTGTATCTCATAGGTTTTGGTATGTTGTGCTTCCATTATCATTGGTTTCAGTAAATTTTTCTATTTACTTCTTAATTTCCTCACTGAACCCCTGGTCATTTCAGAGCACATTGTTTAATTTCAATATGTTTTTATAGTTTACAAAATTCCTCTTGTTATTGATTTCTAGCTTTATTTCATTGTGGTCAGAGAAGATATGTAATATTCTTTCAATTTTTGAAAGTTTTAAGACTTACTTTGTGACCTAACATATGGTCTATCCTTGAGATAATCCATGTGCTGAGGAAAAAAATGTGTATTCTACAGCCATTGGATGAAGTGTTCCATAAATATCTATTAGGTCCATTTGGGCTATAGTGCAGATTAAGTCAAATGTTTCTTTGTTGATTTTCTGTCTGAATGATCTATCCAATGCTGAGAGTGGAATGCTGAAGTCTCCAGCTATTATTGTATTGGGATCTATCTCTCTCTTTAGTTCTAATCTTATGTTTTACATATCTGGATGCTCCAGTGTTGGGTGCATATATATTTACAATTGTTATACCCTGTTGCTAATTGATCCCTTTATTATTATATAATGGCATTCTTTGTCTCTATATGCAGTTTTTGTCTTGAAAAATATTTTGTCTAATATAAGTATAGATACTCCTGCTCTTTTTCTTTTTATTCACTTGGAATATCTTTTTACATCCATATATGTTTAGTCTATGTGTCTCTTCATAGGTGAAGTGTGTTTCTTGAAAGCAACAGATTGTTGGGTCTTGTTGTTTTATTTATTCAGCCACCCTATTCTTTTAACTGGGGAGTTTAATGCCATTACAGTCAATGTTGTTAAGTGAATACTAACTCCTGCCATTTTGTTATTTGTTTTCTGGTTGTTTTGTGGTCTTCTCTTACTTCTTTCTTTCTTTCCTGCCTTCCTTTAGTTAAGGTGATTTTCTCTGGTCTTATGATTTAATTTCTTTTTATATTTTTGGTATCCATTGCATACTTTTTGTTTGAGGTTACTATGAGACTTTCAAGAACTATCTTATAACACATTATTTTGAACTGATGACAACACTGGTTGCATAAACAAGCAAAAAGAAACTAAATGCTGCACTTCAACTCTGTGCCCCCATTTTTAAACTTTTTCTTTCTATTTACATCTTATTGTACTATGTCTGGAAAAGTTGTTTTAGTTCTTCATTTTGATTAGTTCATCTTTTTATCTTTCTACTTGAAATATATAGTTGACACACCCCAATTACAGCACTATAATATTTTGTGGTTTTTTGTGTACTATTACCAGTGAGTTTTGTGCCTTCAGATGATTTTTTTCATTGTGTATTAATGTCCTTTTCTTTCAGAAAAAACTTCCCTTAGCATTTCCTGGAGGACAGGTCTGGTGTTGATGAAGTCCTTCAGCTTTTTTTTTTTTTTTTCCTTGTCTGGGAAAGTCTTTGTCTTTCATGCTGGAAGGATTTTTTGTCAGATGTACTATTCTGGGATAAAAGTATTTTATTTTTTCAGCACTTTAAATACATCATGCCAACCTTTCCTGGCCTGTAAGGTTTCCACTAAAAAGTCTGCTGCCAGATGTATTGGAGCTCCATAGTATTTTTTTTTCTCTTGCTGCTCTTAGGATTCCTTCTTTATTTTTGACCTTAGGGAGTTTGATTATTAAATGCCTTGAGGTAGTCTTCTTTGAGTTTAATCTGCTTAGTGTTCTATAACCTTCTTGTATTGAATATTGATATCTTTCTCTAGGTTTAGGAAGTTGTCTGTTATTATTGCTTTTAATAAACTTTCTACCCCTATGCTTTTCTCTGCCTCCTCTTTAAGGCCAGTAACTCTTAGATTGGCCCTTTTGAGGCTATTTTCTAAATTGATCAGGCATGCTATATTCTTTACTCTTTTTTCTTTTGTCTCTTCTGACTGTATTTTCAAATAGACTATTTTTAAGTTCACTAATTCTTTCTTCTACTTGATGGGGAGGAGGGGAGGGGAGGGAAGAGGAAAGGAGAGGAGGGAAGGGGAATAGGGAGGGGTGAGGGGAGGGGAGGGAGGAGGAAAGGAGAGGAGGGAAGGGGAGGAGGGAGGGGTAAGGGGAGGGGAGCAGAGGGGAGGGAAGGAAAGGGAAGGGAAGAAGGACGGAAGGAAAGATGATTAGCATTTTTCATATGAAGTGATGTTCTCAAATACACTTGAAAAAAATTCACATAGGTACCATCATACCTGAAATATTCCTTCCTAAGCATTCTTATTACTTACCCATCAATCTAATCTCCCAATCCCACCACTGACTTTCTGTGATATCCATCATATGTTTCTCTTCTATGCACAGTCAGGAAAGCTGGGGACTTTTTAAAAATATGCTTGTTCTTTTAATGAATTTAATTCAATGAGTGAAAAATTTCTTGGTTTCTTATTTGATATTTTGGAAACCACCATTGGAAACAGAATCCCTTACTAGAATCTGGACCAGACATGAGAGGGTAACACAGTGGCAACAGCACTGTATTAGGCATCATGAAGCTTGAGTCTGGTCTTGGCTCCTCTTCTCATTAGTGATGTGATCTTGGGTCAGCCACTTCTTCCCATTGGACTTTAGTTTCCCCATTTGAAAAATAGAGAAAACTCTATATTATCTAATTTTTTAAAGAAATTCATAAGGTATGTGCATATTTTTACCACCATGCCATAGATTCCTCACCATCACTTCTGTCTCCATCACCTGCTAAGAAAACGAGTGATTATATCTGAGAGAATAAGGAAGCACTAGGAATTCTAGTCTTAATCCTTCTGTTCTATTTTCAATCAAGGCTATTCATTATATTAAAGCTTACATTTTAATTCTAAACAGCATAGTCCTGGGGAAAGGAAAAAAGGAAAGTTCTATTTTGTATTTACTTTTGCTTGTTAGAGAGCAGAGACTTGGTTATCCCATAGTAATAGGAATGTAAGAATCCATATCCTTAGTATCATCTTCCCTTGACAGCCCAAACACTCATTAACACAGGCTTCCTGGTATCCATAATAGGAGAGACTCAAAATGAGGTTTACGTGATGTGACTGGTAAATGATATTATTTGAAACTTTCAGGGCCATGAATTCCTTATGTTTTAGGATGCTGTGTGCTGCTGTGATATAACATTTATTTTAATGGCCCCAGAAATGCACTGCGCAATAGTGCAGCAAATTAATGCCATCTTCCTGCTTGCCTGAAACTGTGAAAGGTAATTTTAACCACATTTGGTGTTTATAATTATTTTGTAATCTGATTTGCAGATTTGAAGCAATTATTGGTATGTAAATAACATAAAAATCTTAATAAGAGATGTATTTTTTTAGAAGATCCACCATACCCACATGGTCACTAGAAGAAGGAAAGAGGAATATTTATCTGACTGTTTCTGATTTTGATTCTTTTGACTTTTGGGAAAGTAGCAGAGGAGTTCATGAGAGTAAAAGTGGAAAAAAAAAAAAAGGATTCTACTATATATTCCTCCCATGAATAAAAGTTCATTGGGGAGGTGGAGGTTGACTTTGGTCATTGCAACTTGTGACTACCGTAGACTACACTTGGCCTTCCAAAGACTTAAATCAACTGAAGTCCATCCCAGAATAGCCTCTGATAGGAGCTGCCTTCAGAGGTGATAAAACCTGTCAGTAGCTTCCCATGCTGAGATGGTGGAGCAACCATATAAAAGTACTCTAGATCACTGAGTCTTCCTATTAAGGGCAGTTGTTCTGCAGAATTGCCTAGTATTGCAACTTAACTTTGCACAAGCAGCAAATATATCTTTGTTGTGTTAGCATCTGAGATTGGAGAGATTGTTTGTAATAGCATCATAACCATATTAGTCAGCCCAGCTGCCATAGCAAAACACCACAGACTGGGTGGCTTAAACAACAGAAGTTCATTTTCTCACAATTCTGGATACTGAGAAGTCCAAGATCAAACTGCTGGCTAATTCAGTTCCTGTCAGATGGTCACCTTTTCCCTGTGCCTTCACTTGGCAAACAGAGAACTCTGATGTATGGTCCTCTTCCTATAAGAGCATTAATTTTATAATCAGGATCCCACCCTCATCTGGACCCAATAATCTTATCCCAATGTCCCCCAAAAAGCCCAATCTCTAAATATCATCACATTTGGGGTTAGGGCTTCAACGTATGATTCTTGAGGCAGAGGGAAGGGGCAGTGGGAACACGATTCAGTACACAGTAGTAACATTGCCTATCCTGGTTAATTAAGTAATGATTAGGGGATGTTTTAGCATCTTCACACCCCCTTATTAGGATTCATACTCTTTGAAAACTTTTGGGTTCACGGGTACATGTTCAGGTTTGTTATATAGGTAAATTGAGTGTCATGGAGGTTTGGTGTACAGACTATTTTCTCACACAGGCAATAAGAATAGTATACAACAGGTAGTTTTTCAATCCTTACCCTCCTCCCATCCTTCATCCTTAAGTAGGTCCCAGTCTTTATTATTCCTGTCTTTGTGTCCATGTGTACTCAATGTTTAGCTCCCACTTGTAAATGAGAACATGACTTATTTGATTTTCTTTTCCTACGTTCGCTTAGGATAATGGCCTTCAGCTCCAACTATGTTGCTACAAAGGATGTTATCTCATTCTTTTTTAATGGCTGTGTAGTACCCTATGTGTAACTGTATCACATTTTCTTTATTCAGTCTACCATTGGTGGGCATTTAGCTTAATTCCATGTCTTGCTATTGCAAATAGTGCTGCAATGAATATATGCATGCATGTGTCTTATAATGCAATGATTTATATTCTTCTGGGTATGTACCCAGTAATGGAATTGCTGGGTCAAATGGTAGTTCTGTTTTTAGCTTTACAGGGTTGAACTCTCACCAACAGTGTATAAGCATTCCCTTATACACTTTTATCAACAGTATAAAAATGTTCCCTTTTCTCTACAACCTCACCAGCATCTGTTATTTTTTTACTTTTCAATAATAGCCATTATGACTGGTTTGAGATAGTATCAAATTGTTATTTTAATTTGCATTTCTCTAATGATAAGTGATATTGAGGTTTTTTTCCATATGCTTGTCAGCCACATGTATATCTCCTTTTGGAAAGTATCTATTCATGTCCTTTGACCACTTTTTAATAGGGTTGTTTGTTTTTTCTTGTATATTTGTTTGGTTTACTGGGTATTAGACCTTTGTCAGATGCGTAGTTTGCAAAAATTTTCTTCCATTCTATAGGTTGTCTATTTACTCTCTTGATAAGTTTCTTTTGCTTTGCAGAAATTCTTTTATTTAATTAGATCCCATTTGTCTATTTTTTTTGCTTTTGTTGCAGTTGCATTTGGCAAATTGGTCATGAAATCTTTGTTTGTTTCTATGTCTAGAAGGGCACTAAGTTGTCTTCCAGGGTTTTTATAGTTTTGGGTTTTACATGTAAATCTTTAATCCACTTTTGTATGTAGTATAAGGAAAGGGTCCAGTTTCTATCTTCTGTATATGGCTAGCCACTTATCCCAGCACAAGTTTTTGAACAGGGAGTCCTTTCTCCATTGCTTGACCTTGTCAACTTTGTCAAAGATCAGATAGTTGTGGGTATGCGGACTTATTTCTGGGCTCTCTATTCTGTTCCATTGGTCTATATGTCTGTTTTTGTACCAATACCATGCTGTTTTAGTTACTGTATCCCCATGGGATAGTCTGAAGTTGGGTGGCATGATGCTTCCAGCTTTGTTATTTTTGCTTAGCAATGCCTTGGCTATTTAGGCTCTTTTTGGATTCCATACACATTTTAAAATAGTTTTTTCTAGTTCTGTGAAGAATATCATTGATAATTTGATACGAATAGCACTGAATCTCTAAATTGCTTTGGGCAGTATGGCCATAATTATATTGATTCTTCCTATTCATGAGCATGATATATTTTTCTATTTGTATCATCTCTTGTCTTCTGTGTTCTTTGAGCAGTGTTTTGTAGTTCTCATTGTAGATATCTTTCATATCTCTGGTTATCTGTATTCCTAGGTATTTTATTCTTTTTATAGCAATTGTGAATGGTATTGTGTTCCTGATTTGGTTCTCAGCTGGACTATATCATATTTTCTTTATCCAGTCTACCTAATTGATGGGGATTTAGGTTGCTTTTATGTCTTTGCAGTTTATACAAATTTTGACACCAGTTTTATCACGCATATGTTATCCTGTCTTCGTTATGCTGCAAAATCACTTCAGGGGGACTTCTAGCATTATACCCAGAGAAGCATGTCATTAAGTATCCTCTAAGGTTTCGAATGTCCAAATGCCCCACTCTCTGTATGAGTCTTATCATACTTCCACATCTTTCATCTGAATTCTACTCTAAGTGGAGGAAAAGCTAGGACATGCATGTCCTTTTCACACTATCTTTGTCTCCTTCTCTTTATACCCACTAGGATAGAAAAAATGAGCTTTCCACTTTCTCTTCCTGTGTAGCAGATGTCCCTATGTTACAGTCTTCCTCTTTCTAAGAAATTTTTGGTTTGCGCTCTTCCCCTAGGCCATAAGGGTGAGCGCAGGGAGAAAAACTGGCATTTGATAAGGGAAAACAGAACTACCTCATCCATGTTTCCATTATGTGTTTATATGTATAATTATTTTATTAATGTTATATTCACCACTAGGTAATGAGGTACAGGAGGAGAGAGACTGAGTCTGTTTTCCTCATACTACATCTCTAGTGACTAGCATATTGCCTAGTACAGAAAAGGAGAGCTATACTTTCCCTTCAGAATGGAGTTGGGTCTATTCCAGGCAGCTGTTCTCAACCTCCATACTTCACTTTCCTCTCTGGTGCATTTTTCAGATTTCTCCTTTCAAGACTAGCTCAAACGCTACTTCTTCCATGATCTCCTCAATTAGAATGAAAAACACAAAACAATTCGTGTGACAACAATTATCTCATTCAACCTCGACCTAATTGTTTCTATGACTATTTCCTCAACCAGTCACAGAGGGCAGATCCCTGTATTACTTACCTTGCACGTCACTCCCCTCCCCCTCTGTAATGGTTAATTTTAGGTGTCAACTTGACTAGATTGAGGGATAACTCAATAGCTAGTGAAGCATTGTTTCTGAGTGTGTCTGTGAAGGTATTTCCAGAGGAGACTGGCATGTGAGTTGATGGACTAAGTGAGGAAGATCTGCCTTCAGTGTGGGCAGGCACCATCCAATCAGCTAAGGGTCCATATGGAACAAAGAGGCAGAAGAAGGGCGAATTCTCTCTCACTCTTGGGGTAGGATATCTTTGTCCTCCTATCACTGGACATCAGAACTCCAGGTTCTTTGGCCTTTGGATTCTGGTACTTGCACCATGTCCTTTAGGACACTCAGGCCTTTGGCCTTGAACTGAGAGTTACACAATTGGCTTCCTTGGTTCTGAGGCCTTTGGACTTGGACTGAGCCATGCCTTCTAGAAACTTCAGCTTGCATATGGTCTCCTGTGGGACTTCTCAGCATCCATAATCATGAGAGTCAATTCTCTTAATAAATCCCTTTTCATATCTCTAACTATCTACATCCTACTGGTTCTGTCCCTTTGGAAAACCTTTATTAACATACCCTCCTTACCACCCTCAGTGGTGCTTTCCTCACTGACTGTGGTAGGTGTCTGATAAACATTTGTTGCATTAAAATAAATTCCCACTCTCATTTTCTCTTTTCTGGCTTCTTAGAAATAGAACATGAAGAACTCTGTACTATTTCTACATGAATTTTTATTGTACCTTTAAACAGCATCTTTGATCTGTTTGCCAACCTGACATCTGAGGATGTCTAGCATAGTTCTAGCACAGGAAGGGCTCAGCAAATATTCTGTGCTGATAAATAGATAATGAGGCACACAAGTGAAAAGAAAGTTGCCTGAAGTCCCCTACTGGCAAATGGAAGCTGAACTTCTTGTGTGTGGTTTAGCTTCCAATTCACATCTTCTCCTCTCAGCATTCTTTAGTTCAGCAAGCATTTATTTAGCTCAACAATACAGAGAATCATGCTAATAAAGACAAATTCATGAAATTGGTTCAGTAAAAACACTTGGCCTGGCTCTGTTCCACAGCCAGAAACTGAACTACCAGCCATAGCCAACTTACCTTGTAAATGTAGAACCCTATTACAAGGTGTTCAGACAAGAAAATCATATACCCAAATGCATACACCAAAGATGATCCACTTGCAGCATTGCTTTTATAAAACAAGAAATCTTTTTCCTACTAAATGCATTGCATTCCTGAGACGAATGTTAGCTGAAAACCCATTTCACTACCTACTAATTAACCTTAGGGTGGCTGAATCCCTATAGTACTGTGTAAACTAGGTATTTTTACTTGTATCTGGATTATCAAAAGAGCCTCCTACAAGTCTCCAAGAAAATGATCACACTATCCTCCAATCTATCCTCCACACTGCCTCCAGAACTGTCTTTGAAAAACAAACAAGCAAGTCAAAGATTTTATGTATCTGATTATGAAAGCAACTCTACTAATGGTAGAACATGAAGGATCCCAGGCTTGAGAGGAAATGTAAAAGGGGCCTAATTTGGTCTCTCACCTCATGCTATGGAACCTGCTGGATGACTGTTCTTTCTAATCAGTACTCTCCAATGAGAAGAAATTCTCTACTACTTGAGGTATCCCAGCTTAGACCAAAACCTACTGTTGCTGTTTGTTCATGGCAATAACAAATGCTTGAGATTAAAATGGTGTATTTTTTAACTGACATAGAATACCTTACAATCTGTGCTACATTTTTTACTTTGAAAGATGAACTGTACTCTGGTTCACTAAAGGTGGAAGCTCATGCTGCATCATATGGGCTTTTGAGTAGGAAGTTACTGGTTTTAGTCAATAACCTATCAGCTCCCTTCTTTCTAGTTATCAATCCCTTCCCTACTTACCAATGAAAACTGTACTTCTCTATTCCTCTATTCTCTTGGCATTCTCATCCCTTATTCTTTCCCCTTCCCTGTCATTTTCTCTGCCTCTCTTTTGGTGCTGGGACAGCAAGCCTGGTGACATTCTTAAGTCATCATTCAGCTTCCTTGTGATCTGAATTTGACCCTGATCACATCAAAGTCCCTGATACCACTGACAGAGCTCTACAAGGGTAGGCAGGACTTTGGCAACCACAAAGAGTTCTCCATAGAGAGAAGCTTAGTTTAAATTAAATAGCAAATGTAAACGAGGCTTCAGAATTAGGCTACAAGGCCTCAACATGTGACTTTAGGGGTAAAAATTTCTTAGATATGGCTGGAAAAGTACTGCCTACATACGAAGTCTTTAGAAGAATTATTAAGAATACTTATCTGTGAGTATTTATGAGCTTATAAACATTTTTAATGGTAATGAAAATTATTCTTTCTGGAAGCCTAGGGAGAATGGATGACTACTGCTATTTTTCTCATTTTATAGGCATATACATCTATTCTAGAAGAATTGAAATATCTCATTTTATAGACATATACATCAAATTCTAGAAGAATTGCTACTCCAGCTGTCATCTTCATGTTTGCTCACAGAATGCAGTATTTGCTTTGCTAGTAGACCACTGAGCTACATAATTCCTCAGCCAAGAATCATCAATATGAGAACCTAATATGTGCAGGGCATAGTAGACACTCAAAACTGCATATTGAGAAAATGAAAGAATAATACATGACTATACAAAGTTGCATATACTCCTTCACTTCTTCACACAGGCCATAGCCAAGATCACAGGCACCTCTGCAGATAATTTCTGTTTCTTATGGTACAAAATGTGCTTCTAGTTTTTCAGTTGCCTTTTTTTAAAATCATGTTTACAAATGTTCGTTTAGTTAAGACAAAGCCCATGCTAAAACATCCTGTCAAGAAAGACAGTGCTTTGCTTTAAATCCAGTGCTTATCAACAGCAAGTGAGCTGGGATTGGTGCTCACTCCTCTAAGCCTACTGTTCTGTTACTCACGTGGTAGTGGTCCTGCAGATGATGTGAATCAAGGAGCTCTGGTGTCTGTTCTTTGAATCTGTCATCGACAGAACCACAGGAGGGTGACAAGACTATCTGGGATTTGCCAGAGGGTAGTTATTCATGCTCTCTTTCTCTGATCACCCCACTCCAAGTCTTGTTTTTCTCCTTTTTGCTCAACAACTGTCTTCACAGACAGAGGTGTCAACTGCTTTCTTGAAGCTCTGTTTAAAATTCTGCGTGGGAAGAAGGGGTTGTACAACAATAAATTTGCGGATTCTCATTACACATATTTCTTTATCCTTAGGCAATTTATGCATGGTTAATTCTTTTCTCATAACAAACTCGATTACATATACATAGTATTATTATCACCTCTGTTTTACAAATGCAGAAACCCAGGTACAGAGAAATTAAACAACTTTTCAATAGTCACATAGCTAGTGAGATAATTGGAATTTGAATACAGGTAGACTAGTTCTAGAACCTTTGCTTTCAACCTCCATGGCATACTACCTTTTTGAGAGATGATGAAGAGTTTGGCTCTATATCATGTTTATACACACTCTTAAAACCAAAGCCATTTATGACTTTTCTTTGTAATAGTCCTCATTCTTCTTTTCTGAGTTAGGCAAGCTTAATGAGAGTTTGGTTATAGCACTTAAAGTGCATATCCAAGTAAATCTACTCTTAAAGTATGAAACCCTTCCCTTGGTTAGCTGATCTGGCAGAATAGTTGATTGCACTTAGTATAACGCCAACAGTCACAGACACTATGACTAGGTATCTCAATTCTCTAGTTCTAGATTTATTTTCAGGAAGAAAAAAAGGTAGATCCAGTTCTGTTCAAACCTGCTGCATGCTTTCCTTCTACACTGATGATTTGCCAGTCAACTCCCTTTTTTTCCAATCTCTCTTTTTATTGGAATCAAGTCAGCCTTTCCAAGTGAGAAGTAAAGTTCCTGCTCTTTCTGGACAGGGTGACTCTCATTCTGTTTGGAATACTTCTCTCTGTTATACTGTGGTTGCCAGACCCCTGCTCAAAGAAACTCTACACCAGGCAGCTCTGGCCTCTCCTTTTTTTTTTTTTTTTTTTTGAGACAGAGTCTCACTCTGTCACCAGGTGCCAGGCTGGAGTGCAGTGGCGCGACCTCTGCTCACTGCAACCTCCGCCTCCCGAGTTCAAGCAATTCTCCTGCCTTAGCCTCACAAGCAGCTGAGGCTACAGGTGTGTGCCACCATGCCTGGCTAATTTTTTGTATTTTTAGCAGAGACAGGGTTTCACTGTGTTAGCCAGGATGGTCTTGATCTCCTGACCTCATGATCTGCCTGCCTCGGCCTCCCGAAGTGCTGGGATTACAGCTGTGAGCCACTGTGCCTGGCTGCCTCTCCATCTTTAAGATCTCAGGATGCACAGCTAAGACCACTGGTGCAGAAAATTCCTGATATTTAGAACAGACCAGTGGGACGTAGATAAAACTGTCGGTCAAATAGATTTTAAATCATATTCTACTTTAAATGGAGCAGTAGTGAGAATCCCTCACTTGGAAAACACAATCATATGGCCATCATCTCAGAATCCAACAAAACTGCACAATGCCTAATCTTAGAATTGAATGGATTAGGTTTATGACTGGCTTAGGCCACTCCAATGCAATTGCATTAAAAAGAAAAGAAACACAAAGTCAGAACACCAATCCTATATGACTATACTTCTTTGTTCCAGGCATTTCTATATACATTGCTTCTTCTATCCTCCTAATGATTGAATGAGTTAGGTATTATTATCAATGTTTTACAGATTAGAAAAGTAATGATTATCAAGTTTAAGTAGCTGTTCAGGATTACACTGTTAATTGATGACAGGCAAGATTTGAACCTGGGTTTCTGACCTTTATATTAGGCTGTTCTTGCATTGCTATGAAGAATTACCAGAGACTGGGTAATTTATAAAGAAAAGAGGTTTAATTGGCTCACAGTTCTGCACGCTTTACAAGAAGCATGGTACTGGCATCTGCTCAGCTTCCAGGGAGGACTCAGGAAGCTTATAATCATGGCAAAAGGTGAAGGGGGAGCAAGAGGTGGGGGGGATGTGCCACACACTTTTAAATGACCAAATCTCCTAGGAACTCAGTATCACGAAGACAGACCAAAGCCATGAGAGGTTTGCCCCCATGATCCAAACACCTCCCACAAGGCCCCAACTCCAAACACTGGAGATTACAATTCAACAAGATTGGGTCAGGGGCAAACATTCAAACTATATCAACCTTCATCATAGCAATCTCTGGAATTCACAAGTAATTGTTCAATGAAGTTTCAGACTGCAAATGGTTTTACTTTAAATGATCTTCAATTAAAAAAAAAAAAACAACTTAAAAAAAATTACTCTTCATGAAGCCTAGACTAGTCAAATATAATCAGTGGATAACCTACCTGATTAATCTTATCTTTTCCAGTTTCAGATAAGCTTTTGTGTAACACTTTCTGTCCATCAACTGACCCCCATGATTAAGTACAATACCACTGGGCTACTCTGGTTTAGAGTCCATACTGCTGAGCTCCTCATCTAGAGGATCAGCTATCTTGCATTTTTTTTCCTACTTTGTATTTTGGGATTTGTGCCAAGTTCTTTGAGGGCAATGCTAACGGGCTTTCTTTGGAGACCATTACCTTGCCAATAATGCTGTTACCTGGCCTTTATAGATATTCTTCCTAGTTCAGTCTCCTGTTTATCTTCACCCAGTGCCAGATTTCCATCTACTTGAATAATTGTAGTAACATCATAAGTGGCCTCTGTGCCACTTTTTATCCTTTTGTGCTATTACTTTTGATAATAGAATCCCATCCCCCATAGACCATACCTATGGAATAGTCTAAATTTCTTACTATGTACTGCAAACTCATGAGATTCTTACCCTGATATAAATTTTGGATGTAATCTCATCCCCCATAGACCATACCTATGGAATAGTCTAAATTTCTTACTATGTACTGCAAACTCATGAGATTCTTACCCTGATATACATTTTGGATGTATTGCCTTCTACTCCATCTCAAGGTATTTGTTCTAACCAAACTGGCCCCTGCTGTTCCCAGGACGTATTTTATAATTTCCTTCTCTCAGCCTCTTGCCATATGCTGGGTCTCTAATGACCTTGTCCTGTCTCTGTACCTGGTAATATCTACACCTTCTTTGTATCCCAGCTCAGATTCTGAGACCTTTCTCAGGCTTTGCAAGTCCACATGGTCTCTTCATCTCTATTTCCACAGGATTCTGGATTTTTTTTTTAACTATTACAGCATTTAATAGTTTGTCTTGACTTATAGTTGTTTATAAATATGAGTCAGTCTCACCATTCTGTGACTTTTCAAAAGGAAGGACTATTTCTTATTCATAGTTGTATCCTCTGCAAAGCTTAGTATAGCACCTTGCTAATAATTGGTATTCAGTAAATGTTTGACAACTTAAATATTTTCCAATAAAGTTAGTTTCTGACTGTGTGACAAAGGTTATAATATCATTAAAACTGGCTGTTTAAGAAGAGCTAAAATTATTTTTAGATTTTTCTGTTGTACTGACAGAATTGTATGTTTGATCAAATGCTTTCTTTAATGTAATTTCTTCTGAAACACCAAATATCTTCATGTAAAGGAACTCACAGTAATCTTCTCCTTATTCTAGATGTCACACTTTGTCTGTGTGCTTGATAAGTATTTCCGCAGCTTTCGAATAAAAGCAAACTAACTTGCCTTAAATAACCTGAATAAAGTCCATTCTAATGCTTTGTTATGATCTTTTGGTTTGTAGAAACCATGAGTTATTCCCTCATGGTAACAGTGTTCTCTAAAGTGTCACTAAGATAAAATTCATTTCACAGAATTGATTCACCCTTCAACTGAATCCATTGAATTGATTCAATTTTCACCCTTTGTCTTCCTCCAAATTTTCTTCTTTCTTTCCATTTTCTACTTCTGGTTATAAGATGGCTTGCTTGAATAAGAAAATATATTAATATATTATTATTATTACACAGAAATATAATTGTTTTATATAGCATATATAGATATATCCTACTATAATATAGTGATATGATATATATATTACATAAAACAATATATATGTAATGATAGATATGTTATATACCACTATATATTATTTTATATATATATATATATACACTATACACACACACACACACACACACACACACACACAGAAAAGAAGTTTAATTGGCTCAGGTTCTGCAGGCTTTACAGGAAGCATGGAATATACATATATAGTGGTATACAACATATATCTTATCATTACATATCTATCGTACATATATCTATATACATGTATCAGCAGTGGGAAAAAAGCTCCAAAGAATGGCAAACTTGGGAATCCAGTAATACCATTTTAAGTGTACAGTGATCTTAAAGTGAATGTGTAAGTGATGTACAAATAATTTATAAAATTAGCCTACAGTCCTTTGGCCAAATTGTGCCAGATTGAGGCAAGAACTCTCTTCTTACAGGTCCTTCTGTACCTGGCAATTTCCTTGGGTTATGTAACTCACCAGAAAACCCTAGCTGTTCCTGGGCTTACTTATAAATAGGCACATAAAGAACCTGAAATATGTTCTGAGAATAATGAAAATGATAAAGTTGTAGAAAATATTCATAACAGTGAGAGGGTTTACTTTTCAGCAGGGCCTTCAACATAGCAGGTTGACCTTGCTCCCTATCCCAGTAGCCATGTAGGCCTGTTCAATACCAGGCACCTACCAGCTGGTTGTGAATAATACCTCCCCTCTAAAGTCTCCCCTGGACTGGATACTAACCTCATCTCTACTGAGACAATACACAGTAGCCCTCTCCCCATCTCCCTTTGGCTGTGTTCAGGAATGTGACATTTGTTTGAATGTCTACATCTCAGTAGTTTTTCATCTTTTGTGTCATGGTTCTGAACAGAATCTGGTAAAAGGGATTTATTTTATATAGGAAAGTGCATATAGCCCTCAAAGCTTTGCATGTAATTTTGGGGGTTCATAGACTCCTTGAGTCCAGTCCATGGATTCTAAGCTTATAATCTCTGTACTAGACTATAAACTCTATGAGGGCAGAGATTGTACCTTATATATGTTTGTATTCCCAATGAACATAGCAATGCTTGATAAATGCTTGATGAACTAATAAAAACAAGAAATTTGAACAATTATTATATTTTTCCAGAAAAATGAGGAAAGACCTGCTCTGTTCATTACAAGAATGTCTATTGCATTTAGCTTTATGGCTGCTAGTCTCCAGCACCATTAAGTATACCAAAAGGAGAAACAGGATTAGTTACTAACTGGACATGATTGAGCTAGATACAAAAAAGGCCTTCCCAGTAGGAAGGTTAGCGGTTTCACATTAAGTGAGTGTAAAAGAAAGATGAACTTACTGAGGTTGCTTTTAGAGTAGTGCTGTTCTCTGTAGTTGGGCAGAACTATATGAAGGCATAAGAGCCAGGCTGGTGAAGAGCCCTCCACCCAGGAGATTCCAGTGGGTGTTGTTTTCACCACACACAGGGTCTTTGCAAAACACCAAACTTCAAAATGAGCTCTCTGTTGCTAGAGTTCTGCATGCAGCCCCCTGAGGCCATTTATCCCGCCCCCCCACCACACTTCAGGAAGGGGCACCTCTTTCATTGGTGGTCAGTGAGAGGAGCACAGTATGTGGCGGCCCTCCAACGGTCTGAGGGACAGTGAACTGGCCCCCTGTGTAAAAAGTTTGGGGACACCTGGCTTAAGGTTTCCCAAGCAGCTCTGCTGTTTAAAATCAAGTATGGACATACATCCAAAGACTGCTGGAGTTTCAGAGGCAGTTGGCAACTCTTTCTCTGTATGCCTGCCCATTTCCTTCTCTAGTTTACTTTTTCCTCTTTATCATCTCCGTGTTTATTCCCCTTCCAACTACATTTTGTTGCTCTTCCAGGTATTATGGTGTATCAGAAACAAAATATTCCAGTGCTTCTGCCAGCAAGATGATTTTGGGCAATTCACTTCACTTCTCTTAGCCTTCCACCTGGAAGCATAACTGAATGATTACTGCTTTATGTTATTTGTTAAACAAGAGCATTTGATTATTTCTAAGTTGTGATGATATATAAATGGCTAATGCCTCTCCTCTCTTGCCTTCTTCTCCTATATTTTGTCTCAATTTTTAGCCACTGGAGAGGGCATCCCTTGGAGCTAAAATATTTTTGATGACTAGTAGGGCATAATATTAACAGTAATAACTGTGACAGATTGTATTTTCCAAAGATGGCCATAACAATACACCCAACCCATATGCTCTTATACAGCATGGCACTGACATCCCTTCCATTAGGTAGTGAGGTCTGTGTCCCTTCCCCTTGAACTTGGGAGGAACTTTGTGACTCCTTTGACAAGAATATGCAGAAATAACCCTGCGTCAAATTCTGGGCCTGGGCCTTAAGAAACTCATAGCCTCTGATTCCTGACTTTTGGGACACTGACTTGTGGCAACTTTCTCCCATGTTGAGAGAAAGCCATGAAGCTGCATGGAGAGACTCTGTATAGGTATTTGGGTCAATAGCCTCTGCAGAGTTCCCAGTCAACATCCAGCTTCCACCCCCAGAACTGTGAGTGAAGAAGCCCTCAAAGGATCCCAGCACACAGCGGTAGAGTTACTCCCAGGCTCTAAGCCTAGGCCTTCCCAGTTGAGCTTTCAGACATTATGGAGCATCTTTTAGCATGCATATTAATCAGAGATATTGGACTGTACCCTTCTTATCTCATAGTATCTTTGGCTTTGGTTTTGGGGTAATGCTGACTTCGTAAAACTGTAGTTATTAAGTATTCCTTCCTCCTTGGTCTTTTATGAGATATATTGGCTTTAATTCTTCAAATGTTTGATAGAACTTGCCAGAGAAGAAGTCATTTGGTCTTGGGCTTTTCCATCTTGGGAGGTTTTTAATTAATGATTCAAACTCTATGATAATTATAAGGACATTCAGACTTTCTGTTTCTTCATGATTAAGTCTTAGTAAGTTGTATGATTCTAAGAATTTATCCATTTCTTTTAGGTTAACAAGTTCATTGACATAAAATTTTTCATTGTAGAATATTATGACTCTTTATTTCTGTGGCTTTCAGTGTCATGTCTTCTCTTTTTTATTACTGACTTTATTTATTGAGTCACCTCACTTTTTCTTGGTCTAGGTATTGGTTTATTAATGTTTTTACCTTTGCAAAAATCCAACTCCTAGTTTCATTGTTTTTGTTCTGTTGTTTTTCTATTTTATTTCTATTTTAATCTTTATTATTTGCTTCTTTCTGCTAACTTTTGGTTTAAGTTTGTTCTTTTTCTAATTCCTTGAAATGTAAAGTTAAATTGTTTATTTGAGATCCTTCTTTTTTTAATGCAGGCATTTATCACTGTAAAATTTCCTTGTAGTACTGCTTTTGCTGTAACCTATAAGTTATTGTATGTTGTATTTTTATTTTCATTTGTCTCAAGATATTTTTATTTTCCTTTGATTTCTTCTTTGATCTATTGGTTATTTTTAAAAGTGTTGTTTCATTTCCACATATTTGTGAATTTTCCAATCTTTCTTCAGCTATTGATTTCTAGTTTCATTTCATTGTGGATGGAAAATATACTTTGTGTGATTTGAACTTTCTTAAATTTGTTAAAACTTATTTTATGACCTAGCAGGATCTATCCTGAAGAATTTTCTGTGTGTACATTAGATAAATGTATATTCTACTGTTATTGGATGAAATGGTTCATATATATCTATTAGGTCCACTTTTGTCTACTGCGTTGTTCAAGTTCATTGTTTCTTTGTTACTTTTCCACTTCTTCTATTTATTATTGAAAGTGGGGTATTGAAGACTTCTCATATTGTTGTATTGCTATTTTACCCTTCAGGACTGCCAGTGTTTGCTTTATCTATTTAGGTGCTCTGATGTTGTAGCATATATATTTATAATTATTCTCTTTTTCTGGTGGATTCTTTTATTACTACATAATATTCTCTTTTTCCCTTGTGACAGTTTTCGATTTAAAGGCTGTTTTATCTTAAATAAGTAAGCCCATCCTTTTTCTTTTTTGGTTATCATTCACATGGAGTAACTTTTTCCATCCCTTTACTTACAGTGTATGTGTGTCCTTATATCTAAAGTAAGTCTCTTATAGACAACACCTAGTTGATTTGTTTTTTTTAAAATCTATTCAGCCACTCTTTGTCTTTTAGTTGAGGCATTTCATCCATCTACATTTAAAGCACTTATTGATATGGTTAGCTTTATGATTGCTGTTTTGCTTATTATTTTCTATTTGTCTTGTACTTCCTTTGCCTCTCGTTTCCTCTTGCCATCTTTGTGTTTTATTTATTTTTTTAATTGATATTATTTGATTCTTTTATCTTTTACTTTTCTGTAACTTCTATAGATATTTTCCTTGTGGTTACTATGGGGCTTACTTAAAATATCCCAGAATAATCAACTTGAAGTTTACAACACGTAAACTTCAATTACACAGAAATACTTGACACTTTTACTCCCCCTCTATACTTTATGTTACTGATGTGGTCATTTACAGCTACAAGTTATAGTATATTTTTCTTTTAAATTACATATTAGAATTAAAAGTGATTTAACCATCACCATTACAGTAATATGGTATTCTGTTTGTCTATATATTTGCCTTTACCAATGAGTTTTATACTTTCTTATGTTATTGTGTTGCTATTTAGCATCCTTTCAAGTCAAAGAACTCCATCTAGCATTTAAGGCAAATATAGTAATAACAAAGTACCTTAACTTTTGTTTATCTGGAAAAGTCTTTACATAGTTTTCATTTTTGAAGGATAGTTTTGCCATTACAGTATTTTTCGGTGGGAGTTTTAATCTTTTAGCATTTTCAATGTCATTTCACTGCCTTCTGATCTGCAAGGTTTCTGCTGCAAAAATTTACTGATAGTCTTGTAAGTGTTCCTTTATATGCGAAAAATCACTTTTCTCTTGTGGCTTTCAAAATTTTTTCTTAGACTTTGACTTATGTCAATTTGAATGTCCCAGAGTGGGTTTCTTCTTTTCTGTTTAATTTTTCCTTGTTTGTAATCAAATGTATCAGTGTGGATTCCTTTGGGTTCAAGTTTCCTTGATTTGGATATTCATTTCCTTCCTTAGATGTGAAATGTGTTCCGCCACTATTTCTTTGAATGAACTCTTGCATGTTTTCTCTTTCTTTTCCTCTGAGATTCCTATAATGTGTATTTTGTCTGCTTGATGGTGCCCATAAACCTGTTATCTTCACTGTTTTCTTTTTCTTTTTGCTCCTATGAGTGGATAATTTCAACTAACCTGTTTGCTGATTTTTTTTCTGCTTGCTCTTGTCTGCTGTCAGGTCCCTCTTTTGAATGCTTTTTTCAATTACTATGTTCTTCAGCTCCAATGTCTCTGATTATTTTTTTAAAATTTTCCATCTTTTTGCATTGTTCTCCTGAGCTCATTGAGCATTTTTATTATGGTTATTTTGAATTTTCTGTCAGGTTATTTATATATCTCCACTTCATTAGGTTTTGGAGTTTGATCTTGATCATTTGTTTGGATTGTGTTTTCTTGTCTCTTTATTTTCCTTAACTTTTTGTGTTGAAATCTACACATTAAAGAAAAAAAACCTGCCACCTCTCACAGTCTTTACAAATTGGCCTTATTTGGAGAAGACGTTCACCAATCAATCTGGCCAGAGCTTCTATGGGGCTCTCAAATTTTCATGCTAGTTTAAACTGAACATCTTTGTTCTTTGCAGTGGCCAGGTGTCTAGAGAGCACCAAGTCCTAACAGCACTCCAAGACAGGTGGTACAAAAGCCAGTCCTTTGGCTAGCCTCTGAAAAAGTTGGAATGCTGGATGCATAGTCTATCTCTCTCTCTACCCAGTGAGAAGATGGGAGCTTGTGTTCTAACTTTCTTTCTTGTGCTGTGGGGAGGAGCTGCAGTGAGTGCTCACATACTTGTTCAAACCTCCACTTTGTTCCCCATAATGCCCAATAATCTATCACATGCTAGGACTCATCATTCTGAAACAGGCAAGATAAAATCCAATTCCTTGGATAGCATGAGAAAAAAATGGGATGCTGAATACATGGTGCAACTCCTTTGCTGCTCAGGGAAAAGCTGCAAGCTATAGGTTCCCTCCTGATCATATGGAATTGTGATGGGGTTAGGGATATGGCAACAAGGTATCTCCACTTTTCCTACCAGTTTTAATGTGACTGATTTTTCACTTGCTCAGAGTGCAGGAGCCTCTCAGCTAGTTTTTAGATTTCCTTAAAGGGAATGGATCCTTATGCTGCTGTTGAATTGGTGTGTCTGTGGGAGGAAGAGAGTCAAGGACTTTCAATTCTTCCATCTTGTTGAAATCTTCCTTTCTTTTCTTATAGATGAAGCAAGGAGGCCCAAATATGTTACATGAGTTTTTAATATAAATATAGGAGGATGGGGGAAGATTGAGATTTGAACTCAGGCCCATGAAACTCTAAAGACTGTATGTATCCTGTTAAAGTACCAACCTTCTCACTAGGCCATGTGGGCAATAAGGAGTGGAAAAATGAAGAAATATGAAAGTAATATAAACTTTTTGTCTTATTATAAAAAAGTCCCAATAGCCATAATAAAACTTAATATCAGACTGTAAGTTCACCCCATGAAGGGATGAAACTGTGCTTTACTTTTGGTTCCTCATTACTTAACACAATACCTGGTATATGTTAGGTGCTTCATAAATGTTTAAAATATGAATCTGACATTTTATAGTTGTTATATATTAATGTGAGTTCTATTCAAGTCAACAAATATTCATTCACCAGGTATTTAGCACATGCTATGCACTACATAATATTTTACCTTGTAGGATTATAGTTTTTAATGAGGGAAACAAAGTTCCGGCTCTTATGGAACTTAAATTTTAGTGGGTAAACAGATAAAAAACTTTCTTCTTTGTGTGGGTGCGTGTGCATGTGTGTGTGCACGCGCGATGTGGCCCTGTGTGTTATAGCCACAAATATACATAGAGACAGGTTGGTAGATAGACATTTAAGCTGAAGGTTGAATAAATAGGAGATGTCTATGTCAAATGCAGAAGGAAAAGCTTTCGAGGCAAGATGTACAAAGGTGTGCTTGAGGAACAGTAAGCCAGTAGCTTTTGGAAATGAAAATGAGCCTGGCATGTTTGAGGAACAGTAAGAAAGCAAGTAGGTTAAAAAAAGGAATGAGAAGAGGGTATGGAGGGGTCAGAGTGATAGCAGGGGCCAGATCATGCAGGGGCTTCTACAAATGTGAAGTCATTGGCTGGTTTCAAGCAGGGAGTGATGTGGTCTAATTTACATTTCAAAAAGATGACTAGATAGTGTGTGAAGAATAGACTGAAGGAAATAAAGTGATTAGGAAGACCTGTTTAGAAGTCATCACAGAAACCCAGGCAAGAAGATGATAATGGTGGCTGAGGCTAGGGTGATGGCAGCAGTGGTAAAGAGAAATGGAAAAATGTTAGATATTTTTAGGAGGCAGAGTCAATATGATTTCCTGTCATATTGGTTATGAGGGTGAAGGAGTCAAAGGAATCCTAGAAAACTTCTAGTTTTGGGTGAAGCACTTGGGAGGACCACAGTGTTATTTGATGAGGTGGAGAAGATGATAGATGTCACCAGAGACCGAATGCATACACAATGGAAATGGCTGCCATTTATCTAGAACAGGGTCATGTGAGAGTACCCACATTTTCTTAATAACCTTACTGAGGTTAAGAGAGATTAAAGAATGTGCCCCAAACCATTCAGCTAAGAAGAGGAGGAGCCTACATCAGAATGCAGATTGTCCAACTAAAAATATCTTCTATCATTAACCACACAGCCTTCCAGCATGAACCCGTTTTTCCCTGAGGCATTCATCCTGTGTACCATATTTTTCCTGGATTTTTCTGCCCCCTGCTGTTTATTCAATGTAGTTAAGAAAAGGATTACTATTCAGGAAGCTACCATGTTCAATTAAACTAAACAAAATCTGCTGAACACAATGTAACCTATTGATTATGTTGATTCTATGGAAGGTCTTTGTGGGGAATATATACAAAGAGGAAATAGGCCCTGCCCTCAAGGCACTGTGGAAGTGAATGACTCTAAAATATTTTCTGAGCAGAGGAGTGAAATGCTTTAAGAGGCAGAAGAGGGAGGAAAATTCTGATAGGTGGTGGGGCCTGGCAAGGATTGGGGAAGACTTCTGGTAGGCAGTAGCATTTAAGCTGGCTCCTGAAGGCAGGGTGGTAGTTGTGGGAGAAGTGGCATTTCAAACCAAACCAATAGCTTGAGCAAGAACAAAGTGGGGTCTGCAGGTATCTGGAACACAGGAGAGGCAAGGAGCACTGGTTAGACCATGAACACTGCCCCAAGAACTCTGTAGTTTTAGGCTTTTCCATTGACCTCTTGTATGATCTTGGGCAAGTTATTTAATCTTGTTGGAACTCAGTTTCTTATTCCGTAAAACGGTGATAATATCATCTACTTCCTAGGGTTCTCATGAGACATAAATGAGTTAAAGAATTTGAAGTGCTGAACATAGTTCGTAGCTTACAGAAGGTACCATAGGTCACCTGTGGGTAAATGTAGGGAAAAGAAAGCCAGAAAGCTGGAAGCAAGTCTTGGAAGGCCTTGAATGCCATATTGAAGATTTGCAACTTTGTTCTGCAGGCCACAGGGACCCATCAAAGAGTTACTGAACAGTCAGTACCAAGAGTAATACCTCCAAAGATGTATATGTAGAAAGATAGAAAGCAGTTGACCAGTTAGGAGGCTGCCAAATTTCCTTACTAAGGTGCATGTAAATTTTTCTGAGAGCCTGTGAATGTACTTTATACTTTCATTCATTCACAAATGTTATAATTTAAATTAAAATGAATCAAAGGCTGATTTGGCATGTTGCAAAGAGGCTATAACTAGATATATTTAATGAAGAAAATATTTTAATTTTTCCTAAAATGCTTCAGCAGTGGAAATTCATATAATATAGAAATGTCATACTAGCAAAGACTGAAGTCTCATCAGTCAAGATAAATTTCTATGCAAATATTTTTCCAAAGTGGAGATAAAGAAAGAGGTTACTTTCTTTTTTAGAAATGAGGGCAGGAATAGTATCAACATGGGCAAAGAAGAAACAGCCTTTCTTTGTTTTTTTGAATAATCAGGTTGACCCGGAAGCAACTCTCAACCATACCACATTTTTCTCCCAAGCTGCTACTAAAAGGAGATAAAAACAGAGAAGAGCAAGGTGACCAGCACACTTTCTTTTGAGATTGAAAGAAATCTGTTTGTTTTACCATAGCTTCTGTCTTAGCAAATAGATTTTCTTTTTAATGTGAATAGTGAGGTTATTTGCTTATAAATGTTTTATAAGCAACAATAAGTCATAGGGAAATTGCTTTAGCAAAAATAGAAGAAACTGATTCAAGAAAACAAGACTTGCTGTCTGCAAAGAAATACCTAAAACTACTTTTTTTGAGCATCCATAGAAGGATGCTGAGTTCCAGAGTCCAGACCATCATCAAAACTTAGAAAGTTGTTGACCAGAGGAAAGAATTGCCTGCTAAAGTATGTATCTGTTTGACCCAATGGCTGTGATTGAACTTAATATAGCACCCGAGTGAGCATTTATTTCATTATTATAGCTATTTACAAATGTATTCTTTTTAAAAAGCAAGCATGGCCGGGCGCGGTGGCTCAAGCCTGTAATCCCAGCACTTTGGGAGGCCAAGGCGGGTGGATCACGAGGTCAAGAGATCGAGACCATCCTGGTCAACATGGTGAAACCCTGTCTCTACTAAAAATACAAAAAATTAGCTGGGCATGGTGGTGCGTGCCTGTAATCCCAGCTACTCAGGAGGCTGAGGCAGGAGAATTGCCTGAACCCAGGAGGCGGAGGTTGCGGTGAGCCGAGATCGTGCCATTGCACTCCAGCCTGGGTAACAAGAGCGAAACTTGGTCTCAAAAAAAAAAAAAAAAAAAGCAAGCATTTACTGTCTTATTTTAACATGCCTCTTTGCAGTATAGTCTCCCAAACTGAAAAAAAAAACTAATCAGTGGCTTGATATGTTGGACTGTGACCTAACTTTGAGGAAAATCAAATCTTATTACCTTACACATTTCTGGCAATGATTTCTTGGTTTAATTTAAATTCAAAACATGCAAACTGTCTCAAGAGAATTAGATGTTAGCAATTGTATCGGGGCATGAAGTAACTGATTGGTAAGGCTGTACCTTTTACTACCACTAGATACTAGCTGAAATCATTGTGACACTTTTATTGCTTTGATAAATGATGGTGTTTTAAGGGTGGGGACTTCCTTGCAATCCGTTTACGTAAGCTTACACTACACTTAAAAGAAAAAAAAACCATTTTTCTGTTTGTTTGTCCTGCTGTTATCACAGTAAGTTAATAGCCTTTGCTTTACCAGTTCATCTTGTTGTCTATGATCATAAAAAGCCTGATGGATCAATATTAGGCTTTTAATGTACTTTTTCTGCCTTTTTTTATTAAAAGTTTGCAGCCAGAATATTAAAATGCAGTTGAGACATAATCTCTTTTGAGCTTGGTTTCCGTAAAATGCGTCCCAGGAAGAGACAGGGTCGCTGGCAGCAAGGGTCTACACATGCTGGCTTTCATAAAACAAAGAAGGGGAGCTTCCGCTGCAGCAGTTTTATGAAACCTTTTTTTCTCAAGGATTAGGGAATGTTGAGCAGATGTTTACTGCATCCTCTATTGTACATTCTAAAGCATTATCCTCATTTGAATGTTTAATTCTCTTTGGAAGGCATGGCTCAAATTGATGAGTTTATTCAAGAGCACATCTGTGGTGTGCTGGCAAACGGTGAACAACAGGCTCTGGGGGCAGAGGATAGCCCTGATTTGTAGTGTTTGCTGAGTTCTAAGGTGTAAACACTCCCAGTGAGGCCAATTTCAAGCTACCAAATGACTCACTGAACACAGAGTTAGGAAGAGATGCACAGTAGCACATCATTATGCAGTAGTTCCATCATGTAAATACAATACATAGAAATAACTATCTAAGTGTTGATAATAGTAAAACGCAGTAATTAGGAGGTGATGGTTTTGAGTTTTTATCTTTGGTTTTCATAAAATTGGTTCATAAGTTTATATAATTTAAGAATTGAACAACTGCCTTGAAAAATTCTTGCAAACTTAACAATTGGGTCTGACCAAGTGAGCCCAGCAGGCTTTTTCTGATGTAGGTGACCTTTTTTCTATGTAAATGACTATTTTCACAATACGTATCTCTGACTCTTCCGGAAGCACTCAATAAAGCAAAGTCAGTAGTGGCAGTCAGGACTCAAAAGGCAGACCACCTGGGCAAAGTGTTGAGGAGGCTTTGGGCAGGTCTCACCACCCACACTGGCTTCCATGGCCATGGCCCAGCCAGCAGTCATGTTGCACCAGGAGACGACATGTAAATTGTACAACAGAGGTTCAATAAGTCAGCCCCAAAATTCAACTTAACGAGGATGTGATATGTATTCATTATATTATATACTATTTGTCCTATTCTCTTCATGGAGACATGGAGAATGCGACTTTAGATCAGTAAGAAGAGATTTTCACATTATTCTTGCTTTAAGAGTACATTTTAGTGCCATTTACTGAGGTAAACTGTCTTTGGTAATATACTCATTTATTCATTCCTCTCATATTTATTGGGTCCCCATGGCAGGCAAGGGGTAGTAATAGGCACAGTGTATTCAAAGACAAGTAAACTAGCCTTATGTTCTGGAGGTCAAAGTCTAGTGGAGAGATAAATACATATACAAATCACAATGTAACATGCCAATTCGTATTTTAGTACATATGTAAAAAATGTTATGTTAGCAATAGAGCTGAACAACAGGCTGAGATTTTTAACATGCTTCTTTCTAAAAAAATTGAGGGATTAAGTAATAAAGAAATATCCCAAGAGGAGTATGATGAAGAAAGGACCCAATATTTCAGACTAATTTTATGTCCTGCATATATTCCTTGCTCCTACCTCAGTACAGTCCCATTGATAGTGGCTTCTGAGTTACTTACTCCTTTTGTAGGAGGGGCTCTGTAGCAGGGTTCACTGCTCCGTACTCTGAAATCACTGGCACTCAGGTTAGACTTAAATCATGTCACAGGGTTCCAACTCACTAGCTCAAGAAATTAGGGTTATATTGAAGAGACGGAGGGCTTTAATACATCAGTTCTGAAAAGCTAAGGATGCTGTATTTCCTTCTCATAGACTAGGACCATTACTTTTCTGTTTTTCTTTGACTGCACCATTCTGCTGTTTCTCTGCTGGATGGTATTCTCACTTTACCTTACACATGACCCATAAAAGCTGCTCTTGCCTCCTCTGTAGCTTTGTGACTATCCTTTTGGCTTCTCCCACTCATTGTTAACTCTTAAAGGGTTAGGAGCTATATTAGTCCATTTTCACACTGCTGATAAAGACATACCCAAGACTGGGCAATTTACAAGAGAAAGAGGCTTATTGGTCTTAGAGTTCCCAACTATCCCCCAGAGTCTTAACTCATTTCAGTATTAACTCAAAAGTCCACAGTCCAAAGTCTCATCTGAGACAATGCAAGTCTCTTCTGCCTATGAGCCTGTAAAATCAAAGGCAAGTTAGTTACTTCCTAGATACTATGGGGATACAGGCATTGGGTAAATACAGCCATTCCAAATGGGAGAAATTGGTCAAAACAAAGGGGCTACAGACTCTGTGCAAGTCCAAAATCTAGTGAGGCAGTCAAATCTTAAAGCTCCAGAATGATCTCTTTTGATTCCATGTCTCACATCCAGGTCACATAAGAAATGGGCTTATTTAAGAAATGGGTTCTCATGGTCTTGGGCAGCTCTGTCCCTGTGGCTTTGCAGGGTACAGCCTCTCTCCCAGCTGCTTTCATGGGCTGGCATTATCTACTGCTTCTCCAGGCACACGGTGCAAGCTGTTCCAGTCTGGGGTCTGGAAGACAGTGGCCCTTTTCTCACAGCTCCACTAGGCAGTGCCCAGAGGGACTCTGTATGGGTGTTCCATATTTCCCTTCCACACTTCTCTAGCAGAGGTTCTCCATGAGGGCTCCCCTACATCAAAATTCTGCCTGGGCATCCAGGCATTACCGTACACTGAGGTTCCCAAACCTCAATTCTTGACTTCTGTGCACCTGCAGGCTCAATACCATGTGGAAACTGCCAAGGTTTGGGGATTGACTCCTCTGAAGCCACAGTTTTCTATGTTGGCCTCTTTTAGCCACATATGGAGTGGCTGGGATGCAGGGCACCAAGTCCCTAGGCTGTACACAGCACCGGGACCCTGGGCCTGATCGTAGACGAAACCATATTTTCCTCCAAGGTCTCCACACCTGTGATGGGAGGGGCTGCTGTGAAGACCTCTGTGGCACTGGAGACATTTTCCCCATTGTCTTGGTGATTAGCATTCAGCTCCTTGTTACCTTTGCAAATTTCTGCAGCTGGTTTGAATTTCTACTCAGAAAAATGGGATTTTCTTTTCTATGGCAGTGTCAGGCTGCAAATTTTCTAAACTTATGCTCTGTTTCCCTTTTAAAACTGAGTGCTTTTAACACCCCAGTCACCTCTAGAATGCTTTGGTGATTAGATATTTCTTCTGCCAGATACCCTAAATCATCTCTCTCAAGTTCTAAGTTCCACAAATCTCTAGGGCAGGGGCAAAATGCTGCCAGTCTCTTTGCTAAAACATAGCAAGTCACCTTTACTCCAGTTCCCAATAAGTTCCTTACCTCCATCTGAGACCACCTCCTCCTGGATTTCATTGTCTACATCATTATCGGCATTTTGGTCAAAGTCTCAGGAGTTCCAAACTTTCCTACATTTAACTGTCTTCTGAGCCCTCCAAACTGTTCCAACCTCTGCCTGTTATCCAGTTCCAAAGTTGCTTCCACATTTTTGGGTATCTTTTCAGCAGTGCCCTACTCTACTGGTACCAATTTACTGTATTAGTCCGTTTTCACACTGCTGATAAAGACATACCTGAGACTGGGCAATTTATAAAAGAAATAAGTTTATTGGGCTTATAGTTCCACATGGCTGGGGAGGCCTCAAAATCATGGCAGAAGGTGAAAGGCACGTCTCACATGGATGGCAGCAGGCAAAGAGAGAGCTTGTACAGGGAAAAATCTAATGAGACTTATTCACTATCAAGAGAACAGCATAGGAAAGACCTGCCCCCATGATTCAATTACCTCCCACCAAGTCCCTCCCAGAACATCTCCCTCTCTCATCGTGAGAATTCAAGATGAGATGTGGGTAGGGACACAGCCAAACCATACCAGGAGCTCACCACCAGTATTCAGCTGAGACAAGACCTGAGAAAAAAACACACTGGCCAGAGCACAGCTGCTTAGGACACTAGGGGATCTGGACAGGAATTCCAACAGGAAGCATAGGTGGGTGGGTACCTTGAAATACGGCAGCAGGTTGCTGGGACTGTTGTGCCAAGAATCTAACTAGAAGTCAAACAGCCCATGTACTTGACCTAGCTTCACTATTTGGTACTTGCATACCCTGAACAAGTGGCTGTTCTTCAGTGAGCCGTCAGGAAAGTGGGGTTGCAGTAATACTGGTTCTATCTACTTTTTCTAAGGACAACATTGAAAGAAAAAAGCATAGTAAAGTGATAGGAAGACAGCAAAGCATTGAACAAATATAAGATTGCTTTGGGAATTTATCTATTTACATTTTCAAAAATAGTCAATATGAGTAAGTTCAGAGGCAAAGCACAGAATAGCGCTCCTTAAAAATGGTGGTGTAAGAGGAAGGCAAGACTGGAAGACTGGGCAGAGCAGAGCCTTAAGACATGGGGTTGGTTCCAGAGGCAAGTAGATGGTGTGTACTGCAAAAAAAAAAAAAAAAAAACCCTCTTTTCCTACTGCTTATTTTCAACTACTCTGTTTCTTCCTGTAATCCCTTTCCTCCACCTGGCCTAGACACTTCCGGGATCAAGAACAACTGAAAGATAGGAACTTGTGCAGGCTCCTGCTCTCCTGCTCCATCTTATTCTTCCCTGATGCCATGCTTAGAGAGCCTATAACCCACATGAATGATGGTCAAGGAGAGACTGAAAAAATTAACGTCCTAAAATTTATTCCAGCACACATTCTATCTTCCCAGGTCAGTGATGACTTAGAAATCAAGTGGGGCTGGATCATCACTTTTTCTTCCAAGGAAAGTTGTGGAAGTCAGGAGCCAACCCAAATTTTAGGAATTGAATTATTTCTGAAAAAAATTGTTAGAAATCCTTTGCTGACAGAGAGGTTTTTTAAATTAAGTAGTCATTCATCCTCATTTACTTAGATTTTCAGAGCTTATAATGGTCTTTGTTCCTCCAGATTATGAAGGGGAATGTGGAAGAGAGAGTAGCAATGATTGCTACTGGGATCTGTGGTCTGAAACCATTAAGTGCTGCCGGGATGAAGGGCTGGAGCCCACTTACTTAGAACAATGTGATCACATTGATGGTCTCTGGAGATTCCACTACTTGGAATTAGGACTTTATTAATGTTCTTTTGATGTAATGCAGCACACACTGAAGATGCAATTCAACAAATGTAAAACAAGAACCCACCGTGAGCAAGAAACTGTGCTCCTTATGGGGGGTAGGAGGATAAACATGACCCACTCCTGGTTCTCGGAGAGAAAGACAGTAAAGAAGAGAAGATGTTGGGCACAGATAATTACTGAACAAGGCAAAGGGTGCTGAGTGCTGAGCCAGGTGTCTTGGAGATGCTGTGGGCACAGGCTAGGTGTCGACGGGGCAACCTGAGGCATCAAGAGGCCCTAGAGCAGAAGACTACAGTTGCCGCTAGAATCCTCCCTTTGGACAACTCTCTAAATCTCTCTGAGCCTCAGCTTCCTAACCTATAAAAAGAGATTAGTCATCAGTTCTTGTGTGATCTATGTGAGAAACACCTAACCTAGTCGTCAACAACAGAGTCGACATTCAGCAAATCTCTTTCCTTTGCTTCCTGGAGGAAGCAGCAATGGAGTAGGGGATCAACATGTGTTAGGGAAAATTCTGGTGCCATTAAATCCTTTGGAAATGGCAAAAACCCATTTGATACAACTGAACTCCACCTCACATGGAGAAAGGGAGGACTATGTGATGAACTGGCAGAGGGCTCTGTCTAGGACATCACTAAAGAAGGCAGAGCTTGGGAGCAAGTCAATACAAATTACCAAATACCCAAACTCTCGTAAGTCTCTGGACTCCTGAGCAGACCAAATTTGAAGATAAGCTGAAAGGAAGCCCTCTATCAGGTCTGCTCACCCTCCTAGGCTGGCATTGATTTAATTCCCTTCTAAATGTATTTCTTTTCCTCCCCACTTGACTGCAAAGGGCTTTTTGTTTGGAAATCTAAGAAAACACTTTGGTCCAACCTTCCTAGTGGGCAACTAAATGAAGGCTTGAGATGTAGGAGTTAGAAGGCAAAGTGCTAAGAGTGAAAGAAATTGGGAAGTTTAACAGTAAGTCATAAAGAGAATTTTTGACTCATGGTTGTCTCCACTGAAGTTCCTGCTAGATAATCTCAGCTAGGTCCTAGAGTAAGAGGGTCTGGGACTGTGCTGATCTAGCCCAGTGCCCCTAGTGAGTCTGTAATGAGCGATGGACCCAAGGGAATGTCATCTGTCCCCCTTCAGCCTGTCATAGTCTGCTACAGAAATTTTGAAAAAAAAAAAAAAAAAAAAGAATGGGACACAGATCAGGGAAAGTATGCAACAAAGGGCATCCTCTTACAGAATGTTTCAGTGCAGTCAGTGCTCTGTCTTCCAGGTATCAAAGAAGTCTAGCAGCAGAGTAGACCTGCACGTGCCTCTTAAAACACAATCTTCTTTACATTATTCACGAGGAAATCGATGAGAATGTTTTCCTTTGCTTTCTAAAGGAGCAGTCAGAAGAAGGAAAGCCCTGCATCTATCTTTGACCATCAACACTTCCAAGTAAATGACTTGCTTCAGTAACTTCTCATACTTATACATTTTATTTTGAATTGATAAACAATTATTCTGTGGGTAACCCCCCATACAGGCACCAAGGAAAGAGACCTAAGCAGAACCCTGGCATAGTTAGGGCTTGAAGAATATCTCAGTTTATAGTGTTACTACTCAGCTGTTTCCTCTTATACAATCCTTTATATTATCATATTAGTTTATAGAATTAGGGCTTGAAGAATCCCGTTATATAATCCTCTCTATATAATCACATAATAGTTGATAGTATCAGTGCCTAAAGAATATTTCCCTACATATATATAATTTTATCTTAGTTTATAATCAGAGGAGTGCCTAGAGTAGACACAGCACAGAGTATGAATTAAGAAATAAGCAGTTTATAATTGGAGGAATGCCTAGAGCAGACACGGTACAGAGCATGATTTAAGGGAAAAACAGTTATACCAGGACAAGAATCCATGGCCCAGGCGACAGTGTTCAGTATCGTAAAGATACCCTCTGTATGGCAGGCTTGGGGCAAGAGCCACTCCTCCTGATAAAGGAGTTGTAGGACCTTGCTCCAGTTCTTGTGGAAGGCTGCCCTCAGACTGGCAATCCACCTTGGTTGAATGTGAACTTTATCAGCTCTTGCTACTGTGCTGTTCAAAAAGCATCTTCCCATAAAACTCATTGGAAGCTGCCAGCAGGTGGCGGTAACCCTGACAGCTCTGTCACTATGTGACTTAAAGCATCCCCCCAAACTCAGTAGTAGTTTGCCCATAGATAGAAGTATTGCACACTGCACCCTCTTCACTGGGCACGACCCACCTTCAAGCCTCAGTGACCTAATGGGGGTGGACTCCTTACTGCACATGGCCCTTGCCTTCATGGGAATGGGCCCCTTGCTGTGCACTGTCCACCTCCTAGCCTAGGTGACCTAATGGGGGTGGACCCCTTGTTTTATTGCTCACGACCCTATCACTATCCTTAAGATGATTTCACTCACTGCCCTGCCCCTAACCTATACGCAATAAATATTCATGCTTCTGGACATTCGGGCCTCGCCTGAGTCCACTCATAAGTGGTGTGGCCCCTCGAGCCCAGCTGCATTTCCTTGTACTTCTGCGTCCTGTCTCTTTATTTCTCGGATCCTGCGCCTCAGCACAGCATAAGGCACACCCCACGACCCTGTGGGGCCTTCAGCCCTACATACTCTATACATTGTTGGGTCACAATGTCATGTTTCCATACATGCATATATTGCGGAATGACCAAATCAGGCTAGTTATCATATCTATCACCTCAAATAGTTATCATTTTCCTTTTTTAAATTTTATTTCAGAAGCCAGTGCTTATTCGATGGTTTGACAGAGAGATCAAATATTTATCATTTTCTTTGTGGTGAGAACATTTAAAATAAATATATGATACATGACTGCCCACAGCCCAGCACGCAGGAGGCACTCGGGGAAGAGACAGAAAGGAGGCAAGGCAAGTTCGAGGCTCAGCCCCGGCTAGAACTCCACGAAAACCACGAGGAGCCTGTTAAAGCTCACCCCGTGTGAATTCAATTTTGAAACGACAAGACTGCCGAATCTCATCCGGCTGTCGGGTCGCCCCAGACTGCGTCTCAAGCCTCCAGGGGACCGCGCGGGCACAGCGTGCGGGGCGTGCAGCGGACATCGGCCATGGGCCGGGACCGCGTCAGGAAAACACAGAGGGCAGCACAGGTGGGAGGCGGCCGGAAGGCGGCAGGGGAGTGGGGGGAGTAAGGCGGCGAGCGCAGGCGCCACGGGGCGGGCGGAAGAAGGTGCCAGACGCCATGACGAGACTGGCGGCTGGGCCCTTACCACGCGGCCCCTGGGTGACGACGAAGACGCCGTCCGGTGGCTGCTGCCCGGGCAGGAGGCCACGACTTGGACACTTGCCCTCCCACTGCTCGACGGGGCTACGAGAGAACTAGAGGTGAAAACCAGAGACACCGTCTCCAGCCCCCACTGTGTGTTCAGCGAGAGAGTGAGCCCGGTAAGGTCTGCAGCCCTTTCGTAGTCACCCGGTTTCTCCTCTCTCCTCCTCACCTCGTCAGGTCTCCAAATGGGCTGGTCCTAAATCCTGAGGCCCATCGCCCACAAACCGCGGCAACCGTTTCGGGAACCAGTCAGAGCGGGTCCGGGTCAGGGGGAACGCACCTCGAACCCCTGGCGCTTGTCCTCGCGCCTTCACTCGTTTCCCAGCACGCATAGCGCGCTGTGGCCTGGGGCCTCGACCAATCAGGGATCAGCTTCAGGCGAGGCGGGGAGGGGAGGGTGGGGCTCAAGTTTGAATGAGGCTCTGGGCGAGTCAAAGTACTTGGAGTGATAGGCATTTGGAGCAGCGGGGGTGAAGAGGGAGAGCTATTTTTGGGGTGTGCGTGGGCATGGAATAATAAAGATCCTGAGTGATTTGTTTAGGTGTTTGAAGACAAGGGCTATAGTGTGAAATTCCGTACTTAGGGGAAAATATAGATACGTTGTAATGGTTCTTTTTCTCGTTTGATGTAGTTTTCATGTCTTGAAACTGCTAGTTTGACGCAAAACAACCACCTATATCTGGTGGACCTTTGAAATGTAGGGCTGGAGGGGAGGTAGGTAATAAAGCTAAAAGATGGGTTTGCAAATAGTACTAGAAGTATAAGGTGTAAGTGGTTTAAATGTCTAAGAGAATGGGTTACATTAGGAGACATAGCGATAGGCCTGACGCTACCACAAATCAGCTTGGAGAGACATTTGGCAGTGGAAACTTCCAAACTGGGTTCTATGCGTGTGTAAACCCAGCTTTCACAGATAGGGTTGCTTGGCATGCTGTACGCATACCTTCAATTTTCCTTCCTTTGAAGACAGCTTTAGATTAAATGCAGATAAAGAAAAAAAAAAACCACCTTTAGGAACAAAATCTGTATCTATAGACAATATTACCCCTAGACTCATGGAATATTAGACTCTGAAGAACCTAGCTCCTGTAGATTCTCCAATTAACAAGGAACTTCTTCATGCCCAGAATAATCACCGAGTAACACAGATCTCCTTATTCCCAACCCGAAGGTGATTTCTTCCACATTAACTGGTGATGTATTTTCTCCATATGTTCAAGGAACTAATGAATGTCTGCCAATCTAAATTTTGTTAACAAAGTAGATTTTTAATTTTTAAATATACTGCAACAGTGAGGAATTAGAGGAATTAGCAGGGACTTTGGAGCCAGACAGACCCTGTTTAAAGTGGGGATTGTGAGAATAAAATAATAAATGATATTAAATACTGAATACTTTTAGGTGCCAGAAACAATCCTAAGGCATTTTCATATTTTCATTTAATTCTCACAGTAAATTTGACAAAGGTACTAGCCCCATTTTGCAGATAGAAAAACAGATGCATAAAGCTTAAGTAGTTTGGGCAAGGTCATACAGCAATTCAGTGGCTCCAGTTTGACTCTAAACCTACAGACATAATTACTATGCTATATTGTTTCAAAATATGTCCAGAAACAAGTAGAACACTTAGCATAATACTAGATGCATACTGGAAGCTCAACAGATATTTTTTGTAAGCTATCTGCCCTTTAGTAAACGAATACAGATATCATTTTATATAAGATGTTTGAATACAAAATAAAACAACTAGAAAACCTTTTAAAAAGAAATATATGATACATTAACCTTGTAAAATATATCTGTTTCTGGGTAAGCTTTAAAGTTTTTTTTACAATTATTATTGTTTTGACCTTTGAGGGCAAAGGAGATGAGGGCAGCTGTCACCTTTCTCCATAAATGGGCACATAAATACACTATTTTTCATGCAATTTTGGGGGATTGAATCTGGTTTAGAAATACTGCTCACTGATTTGGAGGCAATAGTGTGTTTATTTACAAAAGCTTTTGTGAATATGTGTGTATATCAACAATACCACTTTCTCACTTGGCATTTTCCTTGCAGAAAGTCAGACTATTGTTAGAATTCCCTTTTCAGAGGCATCTCTTTCCGGATTAAATGAGTTAAGGCATATAGAATACTTACATTGGTAGCTATGCTAAGGTAAACGCTAACCATTAACAACCATTATCCTCATTTCTCTACACTCATGGAACCTTAAATTTGGAAAGGGTATACCATATCTCTCTAGCAATTCACTTTTTCTGATAGATGGATATCTAGTCCCTGCTTGATTACTTCCCACAACAGGAAAATCTAATTTAGTGTTAGACAGCATTTAATGATTCTGTGGCATAATCGCTAGAACAACAACTGTTGAACATATATGTGTCCATACATTTATCCATCTCTCATATGTCAGTTTATTCCTATGGTCTTCTATTGGAAAGACTTAAAATCAAGGGTGTATTGCAATATATATCTGCTTCATAAGCTATATTACCAAGGGAGAAAAGTCAGGAATCAGCTACAAAGGAAAAAAATTAATTATCTATTACATATCACTCAATTTTCATGAAAATCATGAAAGAACTTTAAATGAGATTGTAAATCTCACCAAAGATTATTGCACATAGTAAGATCTAAAAAAAAAAAAAAATGATTATTCAGAATTCACGTTTTCTGAAATCTGTTAAGTAAACAGAATGATCTCTGTTGGTCCCAATCCAGTTCTCTGGTTTCAGAAGGAGGTGGAAGGAGCTGAAATGTAACACCCATATTTGGTTTTTTGTTTTCAGATAAAGGTGTGCAGTATGAGGAAGCATCCTGATTTCCCTTGCACTGGCCAGCGTAACACTGTGGTGAGGCTGAGGGGAAGCAAAGGTCATCCGTCTTTGGCATTGTCATGGGCTGCAGTGGCCATCACACTGACCCTCATTTACTATTGCAGTTTTCCTCAGGTATGTAACTTTGCTATCTTGGAGAATCCTAATGGTGGGAGGGATGATTTATGCAAAGCAAAGAAAATGCCTCTCATTTATAATGGTCTGTGGTTAAGTAAAGCGAATTTAAAATTATTTTGACAATGTCAAACAAGTCACTAACCCAAACAAATAAATCCTTTTAGAAGAAAATCTGACTTTTGTAGAGATTTCAGTTTTATAAAACAAAAAGTCTGTTATAATCAGAATGTCTAAGCCCAAACCAATAGCACTTACGTTTCAACAGAAAAATCTATCTGTTTTACCCTCTAAGTATTGTCAGACCACACTTAAAAAGGATTATGTTCTGTTCTCGTTTTAAATTTATTTTTAAATTATTTTTTTATTGTGCTTTTTGAAGTGTTTCACTTCAAAGGAATGATGACAAAAAGGAACATCATTAAAAGAGAACTATAAGAATATTAATCAGATAAATGCAGCTTGGTTGAATGTTTAAAAGCCACCAAAAGTTATTTATCCTGGAGAAGGACAATCTTGGGGGAGGAGGACACTTGTGGAGGGAGGAAGAGGAACAAGATAGCTGTCTTTGACCATAACTCACCGTCATATAAAAGATGGAGTCAACACTGTGTGTGTTCTTGTTTAGCAAAACAAGTAGTAGACAGAGGCTCCGAAAAGTAGACTTGGCACTAAATAAGAAGGGATTTTCCAAAAGAAGTGATGTCCTAAAATGAAACAGTCTGCCTTGTGAAGTAGTAGGTTTCCTAATTAAGGAGGTATTTAAGCAGAAACTAATGATCTTTCATGACAAGTTTATAAATCAATGGTTCTCAACCTTTAGTATGGCAAGAATCACCCAAAGACTTTGTTAAATCAGATTGTTAGTTCTAACGCCATGAAATTCCAATTCAGCATGTGTGGAGTGGGTACTTTGAATTTAATTTGCCTTTGCCTAAGTTCCCTGTTGCTGCTGCTGCTGCTGCTGCTGCTACTGCTGGTCTGTGAATTACATTTTGCATAGCAAGGCTCTGCTAATATATATTGGACCAGATGGACTCATTTTCCAATTTTGAGAGTCCATGATGATAATCATAGAAAAAATGTAATATGCTGTATGGATTTTGGTATTACCAAAATGAACTTGCTCTGTGAAAATGTATTTAAAATAACTTAATGTGTTTACTGTAATAAATAAGATTTCTGTTAGTAGCAGTTAACATTGGTGTAACATAGAGCAGTGATCTCTAACCTTTCTGGCTCCATGGACAAGTTCCATGGAAGACAATTTTTCCACAGACTGGGGTGGGGTGGGGATGATTTGGAGAAGATTCAAACACATTACATTTGTTGTACACTTTATTTCTATTATTATTACATTGTAATACAGGCGTCCCCAAACTTTTTACACAGGGGGCTAGTTCACTGTCCCTCAGACTGTTGGAGGGCCGCCACATACTGTGCTTCTCTCACTGACCACCAGTGAAAGAGGTGCCCCTTCCTGAAGTGTGGCGGGGGGCCGGATAAATGGCCTCAGGAGGCCGCATGCAGCCTGCGGGCCGTAGTCTGGGGACGCCTGTTGTAATATATAATGAAATAATTATACAGTTCACTATCAAGTAGAATCAGGGGCAGCCCTGAGCTTGTTTTCCTGCAACTAGATGGTCCCATCTCAGGGGATAGGAGATAGTAACAGATTGTTAAGCATTAGATTCTCATAAGGAGCATGCAACTTAGATCCTTCACATGCAGAGTTTACAATAGCATTTGCACTCCAATGAGGATCTAATGCTACCACTGATCTGACAGGAGGCAAAGCTCAGGGAGTAATGCGAGCAATGGGGAGTGGCTGTAAATACAGAAGAAGCTTTGCTCGCTCGTAACACACCACAGACCAGTATTAGTCCATGGCCCGGGGATTGTGGATCCCTGACACAGAAGGACCAGTGTAAAAGAAGCTGAACATGGTACTATATATAACTGGGTTTACTATTTGACTGCACAAATGCAATGCAAAAGCTAAAGTAAGCTTTGCATTTCCTGAATTTAAGCCATTACTTTCCATTTTCCATTTATTTTCCCTAAATAGAGATTGAGAAATTGAAAGGCAAACATTTCGACAGTAAGAAATATAACATTTAGAGGGATTTATGGGAAAGAGAATCCTCATGATTGTCATTGGAAGTTGTGGCTCTGATATGGCTGTGGTGCTCAGCCACACTGTGAAGCAAGCCTATTTTCTTACAGCTGCATCTTCTTGTTGTGGTAATCCTCCTCCTGCATGTGCAGAGGCACAAAGTATAGGATAACCAAGATTCAGGGGTTCTTTTTATGGCTTCCCACTGAAAACGCATATCTACACACAAGAGACAAAAAGGATTAAGTGTGTTGGCTGGGCAAAATGGATTCCTAGTAATCAGACCAGAAATATTCAGGCCTTTTGCTCTCTGCCAAGATCTCTGCTAGTTAACACAGATATATTATAGACAATTATGTGGTTATTAAGAAGAATAAAACACAATTTTAAATGAAAATATCAGAATATATTAGTGGAAAAAAATTGTTATAGGACTGCATGTATTTGTGATCCCATTTATGGTTTTAAAAACCTATATATCTAGGGTTATATGTGCATATTTAATTTCAAAAAAGATCAAGAAACTGGCTTCCTCTGGGCATAAAGAATGGATATGCGTGTGTGAGGGCATATATATATATATATATACATATATATATATATATATATATATACATATAAAATTGACTTGTACACTGAGTGGGGAGCTAAGACACCAAGGTAATTTACCTAAACCAAGGGTGTTTCGTCAGTGTGAAAGTGCGCTGTCTGCTGGCCATTCTGGGAAAATCACAGCTATTTTACAGCAACTGTAGTCCTCTCTGACGATGGTCCAGATCATTATTTCATGTCAAGAGTACTTATTTTTCACCTACTGTGTGCCAGGTGCATGATCATACATGATACAAGTGTCTGTTTTATGATTCTCTTTACTTTTTTGCATGTGTAAGATATTTTATCACTAAAAATATCCAATGTAAAAAGCAAAACATGTCTGAAAAATAATAGAACCAATAAAATTTTATATTAAAGAAAGGCTGATAGTTCTTTGAGACAAATGAGGTTAAATACCTGTAATCAGTAAAATATTGTAACATCTTAAAACTTGGTATTACTGAAGAAATTACTTATGTCAACCCCCCCCATATTTTAGAGCCGAGAAAACTGAGAGTCCAACACATTAATACCTAGTGTAAAGGAAGGCAGGAAATTACTTAAAAGTCCAATACTAACATCGACAAAGATTTGCTTACATTTCAATCTAAGGATAAAAGAAATAATCAACTTTTTTTCTTTTTCCATATTTAAGCAATGATCACTGACTGGACAAAGGAAATGCACAAGAATTAATTTAAACAGTTTGTTTAGAGATATTTATTTAGGGTTCATTCATATAGAAGTAAATTGCTTAAGTCAGAAATTGGATGAGGATACTAGAAAATGAATTGAGAAGTAAAAGTGAGGGAAGCTGATCCCAGCCCTTTGCAAAATTTAAGATTTAGGATCCCCAGCTTGGAAAATTGCTATGCTAATTAAGGATTGAAGACTGAAGAATGGCAAAGTTTAGAAAATCAAGAACGTGAGAGAGCCCAGGAACACCAGGCACCGCTGGGGAATTAGGTAAAGGACAAAGTACTTGATCTTGTGAGGCCTGTTGGTTACGTAGCAGGAAAAACGCATAGCCACACCACCAAAGATTGTAAAGTGTTAGTTTTCAAAGTCTTTTCTAAAAAGAGGAATACACACTGAAGTTTATGGAAGAGTTGAAGTTTCCCTTCGTCAGGTCTTCTACCAGTTCACAGACTAATGTTGGGAACAAACAGCTTCTCTTCAAAGAGTTTCACCCCCCTGTCCTTTGTTCTATTTTATAAGTAATCTCTCCTGCCTTTAACACACCCAGGCCTGCCTCTGTCTACCAAGCTTGTAGCCGACCAACACCGCCTTACTTTAAGCTGTTAAGTATGAACAATAAAGTTCCTGGTTCCTTGTAGGATTCCCAAAGCATCAACTAGGTTCAGGGCATGTTGTGAAGAACTAGCAACAGGAGGAGATGATGAAGATACAGAGATGGACAGAAATTCTGGCTCATGCTTATTTTCCAGTTCTGTACAATCTTTAAACAGTGATATCCTTGTTTTTACCAAATAGGCAACGACAGATAGTTTTTGCTGGGATTAAGTTAGCAGTGTTTCATCCTCATGCTGAAGAAGATCAGCAGTATTTCTACAGTCTCTTTTATTAGTGATAAATATGTTTTTACCACATTAATCCTAATGAAAACCAGACTGGTTACCCTGCCAAGGGGGAGAAAAAAAAGAAAACTCTGCTTTCTTTACTTTACAGTGATGATTTTTTGATGAATAAAGCAATTTTATTTCTTTTCACACATAGACTATATATCTGAGGTTGTCTTCCACTTTTATGCTCCCAGTATTTTATATTTATCTAACGCGATTTTCGAAGGCACTCAAAGTGCTTTTTAAATATTATTCCATAAAACCCTTATAGAATGATGAAGTCAGCACTTTACACAAACATTGGAAACATCCAAAACCACCATATGTGAAATGTTTACTGCTAAGGTTTCTTCTCCTTTCCTTATCCTGTTCCTTTCTTTCTCTTTCCCCCCATCTCATGCATTATTTTTAATTTTCCCTTAAGTTTTGGTGACACCACCACCAACACCCTGACAGTAAAGATAAGGACTACACATAGAAGTGGGACACTTTTTTCTCCTAAAGCTCACTAATTTATGAGTGCCAGTTGTAGACTAGGGACCTACTGACCCTATCTGATCAGCACAATGATTCCTCAAGGTTAGAATTATCTCCAGCTTTGAGATGAGGAAACTCAAGTGTCTAAATGGTGTTCTTGAGCAATTCTGAGAAACCTTGCATTGGTCACATAATCTTTCTAACAAATTCTTTCTAACAAACAGATTCTTACATCTAAAATGAAACTAGTCATTCCTATTTTACCATTCTAAAAGAGTAGTGAAGAGAATCAGATGAATAATGCATGCAAAAGTGCTTTGAAATTGTCTAGGTGCTTACAAAGCCACATCAGTCTAATAAAATATAAATAATCATATTGTTAAACATCCTATCACTGCAGGAGAACAAAAAAAAAATTTTTAAAGCTTATTTCTCCAAATGAGAAATCTTATATCCTACTGCAGGAGAAGAGGATGTGGTAGAAAAACCTATTATTTTGATAAATATATTGAAGACATTTTGTGCTGAAAGGCATTTTTCATAAACGAAAACCATGTTCTTTAGAGGCCCAGTTCTCAAGTAGTTCTGTGCCACCAAACCCAGGTACTCCCAGCAGCTCTCAGGCACAGGATTTGCCTGCCAGAAGTCCTGGCTTCAGTTCTTGGGTTACTTCTCTTGTGACTTTAAGGAAAATTACCCTCTTCTTTAAAGTCAGCTTTATAGATAAAGCGACAATACCAATAATATGCTTGCCTAAGGATCAAATGCAAATAAACCAGCCCTCATAGCATCTATCTCCATAAACTCAAAACTAGATTTTAAAAAGAATGCCATTAGCTGACTCAGGTACATTTCTAAGTGAAAAAGAATTTCATCACCATCAAATGTTAGTAACAAGAAAAGGATTCAGCCATCACAGCTGATAGAAACGTGGAGGTCAACTTTGCCTTCATTTTACAGATGACGACTCTGGGGTGGGGAAGCGAGTTGGCCTGGGTTGTAAGGCGAGACTTGTAGAGCCTCACTAGAATGGAGTTCAACAGCCCAGGGTTTCTTCACTTTGCCCAGCCTTGCCCTGAGCCAACTGCCCTCCCACTTCTTGCCCCTGACTCACTTTTCAGCCCACCCCTCTTCCTCCTGAGTGCCTAACACGGATCCTAAATAACGGCATCAGGAGTCACCTGTGGACAGAACCACTCTGGACTATTACATCAATGGAAATCACAGTTCTGCCTTTATGCATTTGGGGTCTTTTTGTCACGGTAGCTATAATAGTATGAAAATAAGTGTTATAATTTCCTTTCCTCTTCTAGAGAAACCACTGACTCTTCCTTAACTCTCTGAGATGCTCTTAACAGCACACCTCCTCTCCAGGAACCTCTAGGACCTTTCAATGAACTACCCAGAGCAGAATTTTCCTTACCATTTTATCAAGATATCCCAGGAATAACTTCTGGCTTTATTGGGTAATATTTTTTTAAAAAAAGATGGGGTCTCACTATGTTGCTCAGGCTGGTTTTGAACTCCTGGGCTCAAGCAATCCTCCTACAGCCTCCTGAGTAGCTGGGATTACAGATAAAAGCCAGCATGCCTGGCTGCTTCTTGGGTAATTTCTAGGGCTCGGGCTCATATCTTGCTCTTTCTCTGAAGTGCCAGAATCCCAGGAAAGAGAAAGATACAGTCAGCAGTGAGGTTTGTTCCCCATTTGGTTCTCTCCTCCTTTCCTTCCCAACTAGGATTTCTTGGTTCATATACCTGAGGCTATCTACCACAAAATGGTTAATTCTCCTTCTCCTGTTTCAGAGCAACCCTTTGAGGGCCAAGGTTGGGAGCCCTAAGGCCAAGGTTGCCTCTTGTCATTATCTCAATAAGTTATACCTCAAAATTGCTGTATAACAAGGCACCCCTGTACTCAGTAGCTTCAAATAATGATCTTTTCTAATTGTCACTGGTCTTCATATTAGCAAGAATTGCTCTGGAACACATGCCTCATTGTGATGCCCAAGTTGGAGAAGCAGTGACTACTTAAGCATGCTTTTGTCATAGCAGAGATCAAAAGCTCCCAGAGGTGCAAGGAAAAACTTTTGTGTCCTTAAGACGTCTGCTCAGGACTTACACACAGTCACTTCCCCCCAAATTCCATTGGCTGAAGCTCACCATAAAAGCAGGCCAAGTGAAGGGGCATTGAAGTACATTCTGCACATGACAACTCGGCAAAGGTGTGATATGTAACACTACCACAGGGACACAAAGTACCAAGACTATTAATTCAATCTACAGCAGTCCCTGAGGAATAGATGTATGTGAGCCAATAGCTATGCTGACCCGTCTGTGGAGCCTCTGCTGAAGGCAATCAGAAATGTGTATTCACTAGAGGGCAATATAGTTAGAAATGATTATTTTGTAAAATTTGGAATTTGAGGCTCCTTGGCATCCCTATGGTTTTTGTACTGTAATAATTCAACAGGAGGAAGGATGAAGTCAGACCAACAGCATCATTAAAGAACTACTATGTTGATTACATGGATGTTCTGTTGATATTAGCCACCAACTAAGAGAAGTCCATCCTATGGAATTACCAGAGTAATGCACTGTGAGTCTCAAAGACTGGCTTCAATCACTCTCCATTCAGACTCAGATGCAGTCTTATGGAGAATGGGAACAATAATAGAGCTGAGGGAACATTAGGATGATATCTGCTTCAGCGCTCTTTTTGCAGAAGAAACACCAGTAGAGAGAAGCACAATGACTCAGAAAACCACCTAAAACCACTAAACATGAGTCTGCAGTGTATTGTGCCACACCAGCACCTTGCTCCTGGAGTAAGTCTAGTTAGCAATTATAGACCCATAGAACGGTGGATCCTCTGACAGTAATTGAGATCATGGGACTGTGGGTTTGAAGTCAAGAATTCAGGTGGTCACTGTTAGTTTCTTTCCAGGGACACCTAATCAAAGCCCATGAGAACATTAGGGCTCTCAGAGACTAAAACTCTAACATCGTGGGGTGTTTTGGGGCTATCTCCTAACTATATTAATTTCTTTTCTAAGATGCTGAGGTGCCAGCGAACACCCCTAGTACCCCTCTCCTTTCCTGATGCCCTCCTTTCTATTTGAAGCTGCCATTTCCTCAGAAAAATTAAGAGGGTAATGCCAATCAATTCAAGCTAAGATGTCACTCCTGTTCTACAAATACTTTATACACAAAAATAATTGTTCATTAAAACAAAAAAAAATAAATTCTAGCTTCCCTCCCAGTATTTGAACAGTCTTTCCCACCCACTGATTAGATCTTCTATGGTCTTGGGTTGTCAGCAGTGATTGGACTTCAGAGATGTGTATGTCATGCTACATTTTATGTATTAAGAGTGCAGCGCACGGTGGCCTCTCCCATGACAGAGAAATAAGTCATATATAAATAGTAGTGCCCACGAAAACTTGGAAAGACAGATCTTTTCCAACAGATACTCAGGTCTAAGGGACAATCTGAAGAGTCTGACAGACTCTCTCCTTGACAAAAGTTTAATCAGATGTGAGCCGTCTTCTTTAGCAGCCCTCCACCCTGGTCCCCTGACCACTCACCCCCCTCCCCCTGCACCTCTGGCCTGCCTAGCTCTATTTTAGCAAGAATCCTGCTAAGTCAGGTTAAGGAGAAATCACCACCCTTGGTATCTGATCAAATTCCTTATTCCCTCACCCTTGATATCTGATCGCCCTGGTCAGCCTTCAGCAAGAATCCTGTTAAGTGGGTTCAGCAAGAATCCCTCTAGGAGCTTGCGTCTCGTCTCAGTAACTTTCCATCTACTGACCCCTTCGTTCTGCTCTTTGGCTGTACATCCCTAGCTGTCCTTACTGTATTCCAGATTAGACCTCATCTCTCTCCCTAGTGTGATCATCTTTACACCTATAGATAGCAGTAACACTGTATAAAGCCTTCCTTACTGTTTTAACAAGTGTCAGAATAATTTTTTCTTTAACAAGTTCTCAACGAAAACCCAAGCCCAAAATCTTTTTCTGAAATGAAAAAGGTTTCAGGGCTTCTCAGGTCACTTTTGTTGTATTGTTCACAAAGCTGAGAGTAAACAACTCCTTTGAACGTTTTGGAGAAGAAAGATCCTTCTATACACTTACTTTGTTCAAGGGATTACATGCTTGGGATTTAACAGACAACAGCTACAAAAATCAGGAAGTTCCTTCTCCACCTATATGACGAATTTATGGACAGGAGCCTGCTGCCAGAATACGAACATGCTTTCCCAAAAACCACTCCTCTTGTTCCTACACCCCCATGCCGGTCTAGTCTCACTCCCTGAAGCTCGGCGAGAGCGCCTAGAGAGCTCATCCAAGCAAGTGCTCCCGCTGGTGACTGCAAATGAGCACATGGAACTGTGCGACCACGCTACGCTCCGTTAAAATCAATCCGGGCTCTTCCTGCCTCGTCCACGCAGAGGTCACACGCGGCACTGGAAGCGGCCTGCAGCGGGCGGGGCAGGAGAAGGCCAAGGGCACGACCGCCCAGACCCGCCAGGGACTGCCCCGGCGGTGCGCGGACCGGCCGGAAGCCGCGCCGAGAGGAGGGCCCCGGAGCTCGCGCGGGCGCCGTCCCCCGGCGCCACCGAGGCCTGCTGACATCAGCCGCGCTCCTCCCCTCGCCTCCCAACACCCTCAGCTCCGGGCCGGACCCTCCCTCCTCCCACCACGTGTCCTCCCCGCTCCCTCCCGAGGGGCAGCGCGCACGGGAGGCCGGAGAGGCGGAAAGGATGGCGCTGTGACAGCCGGGCCGGAGCCCTCGCGTCCCCACCCCGCGCCCCGGCCGCTGGGCCCGGCGGTGAGTGCGCGCGGGCAGGGGCGGGGGCGGCGGCGGCGCGGCCCCTTCCCCGGGTCCCGGGCGGCTGGGCCGCGGCGGGGGCGGGGGCGCCAAGGCTGCGCTGCCGCCGCCGCCTTTGTTGCGGGCCCGCCGTGGGAGGCGGGTGGCGCCGGCTCTCGCCGCCCGGCAGGTGCGCTGGGGTTGGGAGGGGGCCTGGCCGGGAGGCGGGCCGGGCGGAGGGGGCGGCGGGAGCGCTGCTGGCGCGGGGCCGCGGAGAAAGGGAAATGGGGCAAGATGGCTGGAGAAATCCGAGCGCGCCTCGGGGCGCGGCGGCGGTGGCGCAGGCTGGGCAGGGCGGGCGGCGGCCCTGGTTGCTGCACCTTCGTGCGGGGCGGCGGCCCCTCCCACCTCTGCCCGGGAGCCGGCGGGGAGGCCGCGGCCAAGTTCGGGCCCCAGCTGCTGCAGGCATCTGAAGCCTAGACCTATCATAGCATGCCGCGTTCGCCCATCTTTTTGGAATTATCGAAAGAACCGACTTTGAACTCCAGAGCGATCTTTTCTTTTCAAGTCCTAGAAGATGCGGCCCTTAAGATGCACCCGCACTCCGCACTTAGGAATTGCCTGTGCCCGTAGAGGGCAGGAGCACGGCCCTTTGTACAGACCAAGAGTCAGCGAATAGAGAGAATTTGCATCCCAGAGGCAATGGGTCATTTCCCTATTATGGTGGGCCCCAGCAGATTTCTGCATCTTTTTGGGTATCCAGGCATAGCTCTCACTATATTTCACTGACTCCTGGGTTTGCAAAGTCCCTTAAGGTAGAATGACCCTATTTTCTGAACCAGCTCGTGGACAGAACCTTTGAATTTGGAAAATCCAGGTGATAGGCCTACTGAGCCAACCACTCCGCCCATGCTTAACTGGCTTCTAGCACCCAATCCAATCTGTGTTCAGACACCTTCGCTGATAGGAAATCAGCACCTTTCCCCTGGGTGAGACTGGCAGTGAGAAAGTACTGCCTTTCTCACAGCTTAAAACCTTGTAGTGGAATATTTACCCACTGGCTGGCCTCAGTTCTGCCCTCCAGTCTCTACAAACCAGTCTGGGTTCTCTTCCCCCGATAGCTTTTTAAATATTTGAAGGCAGCCAGAGATGTTATCTACCCATAGCCTCTCTTATAATTAAACATGACACCCTGTAGCTTCCTGGCCGACTCTTCCCTTACCTCTCTCCAGCAGTCCCAATACTTGGGGCTAAAGAGGTTAGTATGTAGTTCAGCCTCCAACATCATAGGCTTTGGGGAAGTTCCAGTGACACTCGGTTTTTCTTATTTGTGAATCTTATTTGCAGAGATGGAGTCCGCAGCCTACCCTCTCAATTTGACCCTGAAAGAAGAGGAAGAGGAAGAAGAGATTCAGAGCCGGGAACTGGAGGACGGCCCGGTTGTCATGCAGAAAGTCCGAATCTGCTCTGAGGGCGGATGGGTAAGTAAGAAGGTGTGGAGTCCGCACAGCCAGCACTAGCAGGCCTGAGAGCCAGGGAAGTAAAAATAGCCCAGCCCGGTGTGTTTGCATTCCTGAGAAATCAGCCCTGTGGCTTTAAAAGGCAGTGCAAAGAATGGAGGAGGTGGTTATGGAAGCAGTCCCTCAGCCGTGTAGCTTGTCATCATTCGATTGGAAGTCCTAGAAGCCAAGACCTTGTCTCTGTCGTTCAGCCACTTCTCCTGCACTGTGTTTGTTGCCAGGCACATTGTAGGCACCAAGTAGATGTTTGCTGACTTAGTGCTGGTTGAAGGGAACCATTTTAAATAAGACTCGAGTCATTGGGTTGACATGAGAGGTTAGGCTGGTTGGTTCTGTGTGAGCATCTCTTATCACAGTTCACACAGGAGAGCTGAGTATCCAGCTGGCCTGGGTTGAAATGGTGGGCAGCAAGGAATACAGAGATTTAGGATACACACAAGAGAATAATGTGATAGAGGTCAGTTTATACACATGCAAATGCAGTAGATATTTATAGTTACAGATAGTTATTCACAGTAGTTACTGGACTTCTTGGTAATTAGGCATGAAGACTAAGCATTTTAAATAAGCAACAAATTGACAGTCCTTTTCTCTGCTTATTTTCTATTGTGTATAAATACTGTCCGTATACATAGTGTCCTTTGCTTCCATAAAGAGTCTCTATCTATAGAAGCATGGCACTTCAGAATTGTTCCCTACCACATGATGGAACTGGGATGCAGAAAGATTATCTGCTTTACCCCAAGGATACACATGTACACTGACATTTGTTCTTCAAAACAGATCTCCTGAGCTTTACAATAATGCATTTTACCGTATGTATGCTATACCTTAATTTGAAAAAAAAAAAAAAAAGCAGTGCAACCACAGGCTCTGGGTTTGCCAGTCTAGCTTTGGATGCTGCACTGCCTTTGTCTTAGCAGTGTTCTTTGCCCACTACATCGTTATTCCCAATTCTGATTTCAGCAGGTGTTAGGTCCATTTAGCCTGGAACAAAACCCCAGGGCAGTCGAAACTCAGGGCTTTGAGGCTAAAATGGCGAGCCCAGAACATCTAAATGGACATCCCTGGAGAACAGGTACACTAAAAGTGAATACGTTGGGACAGTAAGGAAGGAGCAAGATGAAGACAAACCATGCTTGAGTAGGGAAAGCAGGAAGCAACCAGAGGAGCTGGAGGAGGGAGGCCAGCAGTTGGCTGGTGCTGGGGATTGGGCACTTGTGGCCTCCAGGCAATTGGCCGTCCATCCACAGTTACCAGACACAGTGCTGGGTGTAAAGAGAGGTTTTTTTTCTTGATGGAATTTCTAGTCTTGTGAGCAAGGCAGGGAAATAAACATAAGTAATAATAAGCACAGTGTGCAGAGTGCAGTGGTGGAGGTCTGCAAGGATGCCCCAGGAGCTGGTGGGGAGATCCCTCATTCAGGCTGAGAACTCTGGGGCTTCCTCGACAAGGCCTAATCTTGAGCAATGAGCAATTTTGCCCCGACCCCTGGACATTTGTCAACGTCTGGAAACACTACCTCCTTTCCCTACCTCTGGATATTTGGCAATATCTGGAAACACTTTTGGTTGTCTGACTGAGTCGGGGGGGCGTTGGGGACTGGGAGATCCTCCTGGCATCTAGTGGGTAGAAGCCAGGGGTGCTGCTAGACATCTGCGATGCACAGGATGCCCCACCCACCCACACACATACACACAACAAAGAATTAACTGGCCCAAAATGTCAGTTGTGCTGAGATTGAGAAACCCTGCTCTAGAGCATTAAATTAGAAGAAAAGAATCTATTTTTAAAATATGTATTTTGGTTATAGAGAATTTATGGTAGGGTGATCAGTGAAACCTTTTCAAGTATAAGAACTATAATATAGTAGGATAAAATTTTATAGGATTGAAATAGAAATACAACTTCAAGTAGAAAAACGGAAGAATGTACTTTGAACTGAGTCTTAGTCATGATGGAATCAGCCGAGGGAAGGGAGGGGGTTGCGCTTCAGGCAAGAGGACAACACAGGCAGAAGCACGGGGAAAGGCACTGTGTGCAGAGGAGCAGCTCCCCTGCAGCTGGAACCTGAAACTCGCGGCAGAGAGTGGAAGGGGATCAGGCATAGGAGGCGGCCAGGTCAGGGGCCAGAGCCAGCCAGGAGGACGTGGAGTGCTGCGCCGTCGAGTTGAAGCTTTCTCCTTAGCTCTGGGGAATGAGGCCTCAGACTCTCTACAGCCACTATGCTAAGGCCTGAGTGGCCTGCTAAGAAAGCCTAGTTTTGGCATCAGACTATCTCTGTGACCTTGGACAAGTTACTTAACCACTCTGTTTCCTTACCCATAAAAGTGAGGTAGTGATCCTCATGTCCCTAGTTTAGAAGATTAAGTGAGAGAATAGATGACTGAGTGTCCCATATAGTGCTTGGCACACAGCAGGCACGCCATCAGTGGGTCAGTACAGACTCACTCCCCTGAGATCCCATGTCTTTGCTGGGTGGCTGCAAGGCTTTAGTGAGGCTGTGCAATGTGTAAGCACTTACAACGTTTACCCTTGGAGACAGCGTTGGAATGCCAGCTTCCTGAGCAGAGCAAGGCAGTGCACACAAGCTGGAGGAAGAACTTACCAGTGAGTCCTTGATCTTCTGAGGAAAGGGAGGAGGGCAGGGATTGAGGGCTCCTACCTGCAAGGCCGAGAAGGGGTGTCTGGAGGTGGTACGAAGACTGCCTGACTTCTCAGTTTTGCCCAGGGCCGGCCCTGTTTACCTTCTGCTGTGTTTGGCCAGATAAAAGGCCTCTGTGGAGTGAGGAGAGGCCTGCGCAGCAGGGCCTGGCTGAAGCATCGTTCCATTCTCACAGAGGCTTGCTGTGAGGAGAATTTCTAAGCCACTGCACTGAGCTTCTGGAGCATAATGTGGGCTTGTTTGAAGATCCTCCATGGCTCAGTCATCAATAGGAGGAGATGAATCCTGCACCAGCCCCCCAGCCTTCTTGCAGCTTCAGGGCTCCTGGTACCTGATGTTTTTATCAGGCCTAGAATGTGTTACCCCCGCTAAGAGTATTGATAGCCCCTCTGAAATGACAGGCATAGCCAGTCCTGTTCCCATTTTATCAGCAAAGGGAAGGTGACTATAAATAGGTATGGCCTGGATCTGGGACTTCCCAGGGAGAAAAAAAGGCCAAAGGGAGAGTTCTTTAAAAGCCTGGGAAGTGGGAAAGGAGTGGGGTGGAAAATTCCTGGGCTGACTGGCTTTCCAGGGCGAGGAATTCTGAGGAAAGCCTGGAGACGAATCCGTTTTACCGCCTTGTATTTTACACTTAGGGATTTTTGGCCATTCTTACTCCAAAGAGCAGGCTTGGTTTTGTGACAGATAAAATTTAATGATTCTTTGAAACAGTTCCAAGTGGAACAAGAGAAGGGAAATCCAGAGATTTGCCTAGATTGTATATTCAAACACACGTTTTTCAGTGACTCCTAGCTCCAGGAACTGTCCTAGGCTTAGGGAAGCAAAAAGGAGTAAGTACAGATTCTGCCTTCAGGGAGCTCAGATTCTAGTGGAGGGAGCAGACAGTCCACCAAAAGAATTCTACGGTGTGACGAGTGCCCCGGGAGCGTGGAGCCAGGGCATCACAGGGACATGTGAGTGTGTTCACAGTATGGTAGAGCAGGCTTCCCAGGGAGCAGGGCGTTTGGGCTGAGTCCTGGAAGATGGGTGGGTGTCAGCTAGACCAAGAAAGGGGAGGTCTTTCAAGGGTGGGAGAGATTATGGGCCAAGGTATGGGGGCATCAGGGAATGGTTGTTCAGGGAACAGTACACAGCTGAGTACAAGGGGAGCACAGAGCTACAGAGAGTTGAGGGTTAGTCATCAGGAGACAGCTGTGCTTGGTATTGCTGGAGCCTTGGGGTTAGGCAGTGCTGGGTCCAAAATGCAACCCTGCCATTTATTGCCTATGACGTTAGACTGGAAATGAGACCTCTCTGAGCCCATATTCTATTTGATTTAATAGAATCATTTTAATCTATTTGATTAAATAGGGCACAGTGGCTCACACCTGTAATCCCAGCACTTTGGGAGGCTAAGGTGGGGAGATCGGGAGTTTAAGACCAGCCTGGCCAACATGGTAAAACCTCGTCTCTACTAAAAATACAAAAATGAGCCAGGTGTGGTGGCGTACACCTGTAACCCCAGCTATTTGGGAGGCTGAGGCAGGAGAATTGCTTGAACCCAGGAGGCAGAGGTTGCAGTGAGCCAAGATTGTGCCACTGCACTCCACCCTGGGCAACAGAGCAAGACTCTGTCTCAGAGGAAAAAAAAAAAATAGAGGTATCTGCTTCTCCACAGGCCCGTTGTAGGGAATAAATTAATAAATGAAGCAGTTACAGGGCCTTTCCTGGTATGTGCTTCCTACATGTGAGGTGCTGTGGAAGTAGGGAGAGAACAAGGGGGCTTCCATGGGTCAGGGAGGAAAGGCCAATGCATGTGACTGATGGCCTCACCCCTGAAGTGGCTACAGTCTATATAGTGTATGGACACTGATTTTCTACACTGAGGAAAAACAACATCATAATCACTCAGACCTAAGATAGAGCTTTGGGAAATAGCTTCGAAGTCAAGAATACAAAATAACCATCCTGCAACAAGCTGTCCAGTGCCACCTTATCACTAAATAGGATGAGCTTCGGAGTAGGGTTTTTAATGACTGAACGAAAAAATACAGTGAAAAACAAAGAGGGGAGGTTGGTTTGGGTGGCTTGGCTGCCCTGGACCACTGAGGAGCCCCCTTGTGCTGGGCTGGGAAGCAGAGGAGCAGTGAGGGGGGACACAGAACTTGGGCTTCTGCCTACCTGGTCTAGGATCAAAGCGAATGAATTTGCTCTGGAATTTCATTACATACTTTAAGCTCTAATTAGCCCTTCTATTTTCCTCTTCATGCTCTTGTGGATCGGAAAGGCCAAGTAGGGCTCCTCCCTGGGCAGCTTTGGAAAGTTCCAAGTCTAACACTTTGGTTAAGTACCCTTGGAAATGCAGTGCCCTGGAAAACCACAAAGATCCCATGGAGGGCAGTGATCCTATTCAAATTTACAAACCTAACTCACCCCGAGCCAAGGGTCCTTTTCTGGGGTGGGAGGGAATTGGGGGTGAGTGTGTTGGTGAGACACTATCTGGGTGTGGGTGGGTCAGAAGTGAGCCGTGAGCAGCTCTCACTGCAGCGCATGAGGATACAATGTCCCAATGTCCCCCACCCGGTGATCATGGTAGGGTTAGTTTTCTTCTCAAGGTGCTGCTTACCTTATCTGAACTGAGGGTGGCAGCCGCTGTGTGAGCACAGGATTGTGCTCTTGCCCTCATTGGCCTCTAGCAGCTGTATGAATGTGGACAGTCTGTTTTCCCCTGGGTCAGGGTCCCTTACCTGACCTGTGAGAGGAGGGGCTGTGCCAGGCTGTCTGTAAGGTCCTGTCTGGTCTGAAAGTCTGTCTGCGTGCATGTGGCTGTTGATCATTGAGAAAGGGCTGTTCACTCTTCCAGGTACCAGCCCTGTTTGATGAGGTGGCCATATATTTTTCCGATGAGGAGTGGGAAGTTTTGACGGAGCAACAAAAGGCCCTGTACCGGGAAGTCATGAGGATGAATTATGAAACCGTCCTGTCCCTGGGTAAAGCTTTGCTTTCCTTTGTCTCCTGGAAGCTCTGAGCCCAGAGAACTGTTTACATGATTCTCTTCTCTGGTATATCCAACATCCCTTTCTCCTGAACTTAGGCCCTGCCCCCTCAATGTCTATCCCCATTTAATTTCCAGTTTTTTGTTTGGGCAGTATATAAATACTGTGCTGTCCTACTCAGCAACCCGTGCTGCCTCAGAACTGCCCTTTCAACCCAGGCATTCGCATTTTAAGGAAAAAAACCCCAAGAAATGTCCCCATGGATCTGGGCCTGTGCCTCACTGTCCCTTAGGAGGGAAGGCAGGCCTTGTTATCCTGTCAGCCTCAGAAGCTTGGGGACACACACTCCCAAAGACTCCTCTCCCCAGCCCCCACCCCAAATTGATATCATCCATTTTATCAGCAGAAGTACCCATTTGAAGAGATTTCCCAGTTTGCTCATACAGGTACCAAATCATTGGATCAGCAGCTGCATTCCTTCTCTTCCCTTCTAAATGCAGTTCTTTTATTGTCGGTGCCAGTACCATCCTCATTAGGAGAGATCCATCCATTTCCTTGGACAGATCCATTTTCCGTTATCTTTTTTCTTTAAGTATCCCTAAGCCTTCTCCCCTTGTTTTCACAAAGAAGGGGAGAGTAGTTCTTAAGTATATTACTCATTCTGGTAGTGCTCCAGGACAGTAACACGCAGCTGTTACCTATTTTATTTCCTGTAAACAGAATTCCCATTCCCTAAGCCAGACATGATCACCCGGTTGGAAGGGGAGGAGGAGTCTCAGAATTGTGACGAGTGGCAGCTCCAAGGAGGCACCTCTGCAGGTACTACAAGTAAATCCGTCCAGCGTCCGTCCCGCTGGGAACACTGAAGTGGGATTTTCAGTGGCCATTCCATGGGGTATTTAACAGTGAGATAGAAGGATTATGGGCTTTGGAGTTTTAAAATATCTCTCTCGAAGTGCTAAATGTGTGACCTTAGGCAACTGCTTTTACCTCAGAGCTTCTGTTCTTCCTTTGTCAGCTCTGAGTAACAAGACTCGATGTATGACCTTCTATGTGGATGAAGTGAAATGAGCTTGTGCGGCATTTGGTCTAGTGCACCTTGTGGCTGAACAGGGCTACCTCAGTAGCATACCGTGCACCTCTGCAAACAAAGAATAGTGAGAGGGAGCACACTTCCTGAGTTACCCGGCTTCCTGTCCATTTCATATTGGATAGAAAAAGCAACAGCAATACATTTGAGCAAATGTATCTTAAGAAGTACCTAGTCCTTTATCAAGAAAAATGGTTAGTGTGGCTGCAGTTGAATGAATATGGCATTGCTTCCAGATGGCTGGAATAGTTTTGTCTTTTCTCCAGAAGTAAGAGTTTAAAATGCCGTATTTCACTAACTCTAAGACATGTTTTTCCCCCATTGCTTTACTGTCTCTGAAATTGAGAATGCCTCTTAAAATCAATGGCATGTCACAGCTTAATTAGTAGTGTTTTCTTTCTTAATGACACATAGTGATGCATCCTACAACTGATGGCATTTTAGTTAGTTTGGGTGAGATAGGGTAATTTCCCCAAATCCTATTCAATTTCTGTGACCACCTTCTTTTTTTTTGGAGACAGAGTCTTGCTCTGCCATCAGGCTGGAGTGCAGTGGTGCAATCTCAGCTCACTGCAGCCTCCACTTCGTGGGTTCTAGTGACTCTCCTGCCTCAGCTTCCCAAGTAGCTGAGACTACAGGCACGCACCACCATGCCCAGATAATTTTTATATTTTTAGTAGGGATGGGCTACTGTGTTGGCTAGGATGGTCTCAATCTCTTAACCTTGTAGTCCGCCCACCCTGGCTTCCCAAAGTGCTGGGATCATAGGCATGAGCCACTGCACCTGGTCTCTGTGACCACCTTCTAAATATAAAGTGAAGCCCAGCTCTACCATTAATGTGCAAGAACGAATTTTCTGCCTCATAAGCCTCTCTTTGCTAAGCATGGTTTTGGCTATAGGTCTTCTTGGTTCAAAAGGGATATGCTTCAGGCCATGAAGTATCTCTGTAATTATTATATGGCAATTATTATATGGTAGTGTGGTTTACATTTGGCTTCTCATTCACATAAAAAGTATTTTGGCGCAAACATAGCCCCCAGATTATTTGGTCCAAGCTTGGTGCCTATGTTCAATTCCCAGCTCTGCCACTTTCTGGCTTGGCTACCTTGCTGTATTATGTAACCTCCATAGCAAAGAAGGAACAGTAACTTACAATTACTGAGAGAACTGGATGTGGGTAGTCCATATAAATTGGCATATGGATAAGGACTTGCAATGTTACCTGTTATTGAACTTACTACTTTTGGTGAACATCAATTAGGGTATTCTTGGCATTTCAACCTCCAAAAATCAGGGTATAAGTCATTTTACTTATTGGCATTATTTTTGCCCTTCCCTATTTGTCTCTCAGAAAATGAAGAATCTGACGTCAAGCCTCCAGACTGGCCAAGCCCAATGAATGCTACCTCCCACTTTCCTCAGCCTCAGCACTTCGACAGCTTTGGCCTCCGTCTGCCTCGGGATATCACAGAGCTGCCCGAGTGGAGTGAGGGGTACCCCTTCTACATGGCCATGGGCTTCCCAGGGTATGACCTCTCAGCTGACGACATAGCTGGGAAGTTTCAGTTCAGCCGGGGCATGCGCCGCAGTTACGACGCAGGGTTCAAGCTGATGGTGGTGGAATATGCTGAGAGCACCAACAACTGCCAGGCTGCCAAGCAGTTTGGAGTATTGGAAAAAAATGTTCGAGACTGGCGCAAAGTGAAGCCACAGCTTCAAAACGCCCATGCCATGCGGCGGGCATTCCGAGGCCCGAAGAATGGGAGGTTTGCTCTGGTGGACCAACGTGTGGCCGAATATGTCAGATACATGCAGGCCAAAGGGGACCCCATCACCCGGGAGGCGATGCAGCTGAAAGCTCTCGAAATCGCCCAGGAAATGAACATTCCAGAGAAAGGGTTCAAGGCAAGCTTGGGTTGGTGTCGAAGAATGATGAGAAGGTATGACCTGTCTCTGAGGCATAAAGTGCCTGTGCCCCAGCACCTGCCAGAAGACCTGACTGAGAAACTTGTCACTTACCAGCGCAGTGTCCTGGCTCTGCGCAGGGCACATGACTATGAGGTAGCTCAGATGGGGAATGCAGATGAGACGCCCATTTGTTTAGAGGTGCCGTCACGGGTAACTGTTGATAACCAGGGCGAAAAGCCTGTCTTGGTCAAGACACCAGGCAGGGAAAAACTGAAAATCACAGCAATGCTTGGTGTCTTGGCTGATGGGAGGAAGTTACCTCCGTACATCATTTTGAGGGGAACGTATATTCCCCCAGGGAAGTTTCCCAGTGGGATGGAAATCCGCTGCCACCGGTATGGGTGGATGACTGAAGACTTGATGCAGGACTGGTTGGAAGTGGTGTGGAGACGGAGGACAGGAGCGGTGCCTAAGCAGCGAGGGATGCTCATCTTGAATGGCTTCCGGGGCCATGCCACAGATTCCGTGAAGAACTCCATGGAAAGCATGAACACTGACATGGTGATCATCCCAGGGGGTCTGACCTCACAGCTTCAGGTGCTGGATGTCGTGGTCTACAAGCCACTGAATGACAGTGTACGGGCCCAGTACTCCAACTGGCTTCTGGCTGGAAACCTGGCACTGAGCCCAACAGGGAATGCTAAGAAGCCACCCCTGGGCCTCTTTCTGGAGTGGGTCATGGTCGCGTGGAATAGCATCTCAAGTGAGTCCATTGTCCAAGGGTTCAAGAAGTGCCATATCTCTAGCAACTTGGAGGAGGAAGACGATGTCCTCTGGGAAATTGAGAGTGAGTTGCCAGGAGGAGGAGAACCACCAAAAGAATGTGACACCGAAAGCATGGCTGAGGGCAACTGAAGGGAAGGGGACAGGTAACTACTCAGGAATAGATACACAGTGCCTTTGCTGATTGACATGTTTGTGTTCTATAGACACCTTCTCTCTTTCCAGTATTTTTCTGTGTTTAAGTTCCTTTAGAGCCTACAATGCAGTAGTATAGATCAGGTGTTCCGAAACCCCAGGCCACAGACCATACCAGTCCATGGCCTGTCAGGAACTGGGCCGCATAGCAGGAGGTGAGTGTGCTAGCATTATCACCTGAGCTCCGCCTCCTGTTGGATGAGCAGCAGCATTAGATTCTCATAGGAGCACAAACCCTGTTGTGAGCTGCACATGTGAGGGATCTAGGTTGCATGCTCCTTTTGAGAATCTAATGCCCGACGATCTGAGGTGGAACAGTTTAATCCCAAAACCATCCTCCTACCCCCCGACACCCTGGGTCTATGGAAAAACTGTCTTCCACAAAACCAGTCCCTGGTACCAAAAAAGTCTGGGACTGCTGGTATAGATAACAGACCATTAGCATTTTCTCCTTTATATGAAACTTCTGTTGTTTGATTTACTTTGTGTCTATTTTGCTCTGTGGCCTGGAACCAGAAACACTTGTATAATAGATGAAATTAACAAAGAATGAGCTTCCAGAATATCTGAGAGCTGTAAAGTTGAGAGAAATTATTTGGGCCCAAAGAAGCATAGTCTGACATTGTTCAGTTCACACAAAATTTTGTCTGAAAAGCCAACATTTTTCTTTCGCTTACAAATTATGCTGAACATTTATGGCCAGTATGTGTAACTGACATGCTGGGACAGTTGTACTCACTTTCCCTGGCCTGTAGGACCGTGAAATAGGGAGAGCAGTAAGTGTACCTTCAGTATGGTGTCCTCTGAGCCTCGGGTCTCAGTATGCCACTAGGAAATAATAATAGCTCTGCTTGGCTTTTCGCTAGGGCAGGCATCCCCGAACTATGGCCTGTGGGCCACATGCAGCCCCCTGAGGCCATTTATCCAGCCCCGCGCCACACTTCAGGAAGGGGCACCTCTTTCACTGGTGGTCAGTTAGAGGAGCACAGTATGTGGCAGCCCTCCAGCGGTCTGAGGGACAGTGAACTGGCCCCCTGTGTAAAAAGTCTGGGGACACCTGCGCTAGGGACTTCAGGGGTTTTAAAGCATCATCTTAGTCTCATTATGACTTTCATGTGGGCTATTACAATAATTCCCTGTAGTGCAGATGTCTGAAGGTGTTTTTAAATTGAATCTTTAAAGCAACAACAAAAAAAAATAAAACAGACTCTAGTGAATAAAGTTTGAGGGCTGAGGACAATAGGCCTGGAATTTTCCGGGTTGAGTACAGAAGAAGAGCAGCTTCCAAAGGAAAATAGGAAAGGAGGCCTAACCGAGACAACACTAGTGAAATGACCCCACCCACCCACAACTCCAGAGAGGAAGATGAGCATGTACAGCAGGGGGAGACACCCACAAAGAACAAACAGTTCATTTACCTTCTCATTCTTATCTCCCTAATTATAAATTAATTTGATTCTCCAGACACAGTGTTTTATATGAAGGAAGAAGCCGCCTCTTTTACAGAGGACCTGAAACCATCAATCAGCTTCACACATTCTTGTTTCTTTTAAAGTATAATTAGGTGCTTTCATCTTCCTTGCTTTTTTCTCCAAATGAAATGTTAATGGGAACCGTCTTTTACCCACTTCAACTATGTAAGTCCAGATGTTTCAAAGAGTGACTTACATCTCCTTCCTTGCCCCCAAATCAAAATATACTCATATTGCTGAATCCTATTGTAATTCTGAGATCCCTGGAATTAAATGGAGCAAGGAGAAGTTCTCACTGTTACATTCAAAATCACCAAAATTGGTTCTTTTACCGCTTGTGTTCCCCCTGCTTTGAGAAACCCCATGAATCCAGCCTCCCTTTTCTGCTGATCATTACATTTAGTTTCCATCTTTTCCTCATTTACCTTTGACTTTGCCCTCTTTTTGTTAGATAACATTTTTGTGCACTTTTAATTTCCTAAGCTCCTTACTACCTCAGAGACATGATTAAAACCTGCCAGAAGAGGGAAGGAGAAAAAGCTATGCTAAGCTACATCTACAAATGTTAGCATCTAATGTTGGTCCTGAGCTTTTGCTCTTCTAGACGGCCACAGTTCTCTGTGCAGCTCCTGAAGAAGTGATGGGAGTAGACAGATTCACAGTGAACAAGAGATTTGGGAGACCAAGTGGCCATAAAGCTGCCTCTTGTCATCAATTTGGAAATCTGATGGATTTATTATGTTTGTTAAAAGTTATTCCAAAAAGCCAAGGGTTAATTCATTTAGGTTCTCTCTGTTTTCCAGCAAATGGAACTCTGATTGAAACAGTTGGAGAGGCAAATCCTCATGAAGATTATTCCTGAAAGTGTGGATGTACTGCATGTGCAGGGAACATCAGGAAAAGGGCACAGGGCTCGTAACAGCCTGGGTCCAGACAGCAGCCTATACATCCATCCCAGGACACAGCCCAGCCCCTCCCCGACACCATATAAGGTATCACAAAAGTCTAGGACCTATCATTTCATCAGAGACATGATCAGAAACGAAACTGCTTCTGCCCCATTTCTTGTTTTGGAGATTACTCCATCTGTCTATCAAAAGAAACCTGTAAATATGAACAAACAAAGGTATTTCCTGGAGAAGAGACAATTTGTTCAACAGCAACATGGGACTCATCATATGGGCACAACTCTGGTGTCCTTCTATGGAGAAAACCTCAAGTAAAGTTTTATTCTGCCTTTGAAAATGCTTCCAAAAGTAGCACTTCCAAAAAGCTTTGTAGAAATGTGTCACTTATGTATACCTGCTACTTACACATTTCCTCTTTTGGAAAAATGAGATACTTAGGATAACAACCAAATTAAGACATACTGGCCTGGTGCCAGCAGATGGCTTTTCTATAGACAAACTGGGTTAGTGTGGAAAATATAGGTTAAACTATGCTGTTTTATTTATCATCCCAACCTGATTGGCAGCTAGATTTTTTTAGGGTCTCATTTCATGGCCCTTTTTTTTCATTATTATATTTAATGATAGGGCAAGATTTCGTATGCAAGCTCTTCTGTTTCTCAGGCTGCCTGCAGAAGAAGTCGCTATAAATTATCTGCTGTCTACGTGGTACAAGGCCCATTGACTCATCTGCTGCTTGTTTTGTTAATTTCTTTAATACTTTTATCACAGGGGCAGTGGGGGCTTTTAACCACAGCTCTTTCAAGATTTGCTAATCTCCTGCCCTCCAGTAATAGGTGGCAGGTCACTGAATTTTTACACTATAGTAATTTGCATTCCCACATAAGTTTGAGTGTTATGAAAACATTCCTTTAAAAGCGATCTGTGCTACAAAAAATATGCCAGGACCTCATAGACAAAGCCATTGCTAGAAATGTCATTCCAATGTCAAATCTGGAAACAGGCTGCCATAACCACTTTTCCTTCCTGTAGACTCAGCTCACCTGTATAATAAACTGTTCTTGGCATCTTGAAACACCTATTTGTACTCAGGTACTCATTTTCCTGTTACTGATTCACTTTTCTGATCCTTTTAAAGCAGTTTTCCCCTTAGGGGGAAATTTTACTTAATCTCTAGTATCTGAATAACTGTCAATATTTTAATTGTTTCCCCATTTGCTTTTTCCTGTACTGTATTCTTGGTCATCTCAAATGGCATCTAAACCCAGCTACTCTGCATTCCAGAAGTTTCCATTCCCTCCAGTTCCACCTAATTTTTCATCTACTGTCCTAATTACTCGCTGTTTCTTCTTTATGTCTTATTTCTCTTGCTTTGGGAACTTGAAAGATTTTACAAGACCTAATTTTGGGTTCCTGCCTTGGAGCCATAGTTTTCCTGCCAAGAAGAGTAGAAAATGGGTTCAACTCCTGTTTCACTCCAACACCTCCGTGAGTCTCATCATCACCTGAGCGATGATGCCTTACAGGTTGCACAGCACTGGAACTTGCCTAGAGTAATGGCTCTACTGTCAGGGTTTCTCTGGGCTCATTCTTCCACTGACTTAATTATGATCTATGCCTAACAGAGCCCCAGTACAACTATTTTGCAGAATGGCTGTTACCCTAGAATTACTATAGCACATAATGAGACATAGTTGTACTCCCTAGTAGATAGGAACTGACCCCAACAATAAACTTTGATAATAAAGACAATAGGCTATGGTGGTTTTCTTTACCTATTAGCATTGTGAAAAGTTACATTCGGGCTAATGGCTATACCTCATTCTCCTTCCAGTTTGGTACCAACATACTACACCTTTGAATCGAAAAGCATTGATGAGATGCAGTGTAATATTGGTATCTGTGAAGGCCCAGGGAGGAAAGTGTGTGCAGTGGGGGAGGTTTGGCATAAATACCTTTTTTCCTCAGCCATGTTTTGCATGCTCTCAGTAATGGTACGTTACCAAAGTCACATGAAAGAAATTCCATAAAGGGATCTGAATTTTAAATGAAAGTATGAACCCATAAGTCTTAATTGTATGCTTTTAGTAACATTAGTCCTAACAATTTACAGTGCCCATAAAGTAGTAGTTGATTCTCCAGAAATAATCTGGCCATGTTGTCCTTTTCAACCCATTAGAATTAAATGCTGAGCCACTCCAAATCTGACCCCTCAGCTAAGCTTCCTTACTCTTATTCTTCCTCCCACAGGCATTTTGGAATGAGTCAAAGGCATAGTAGGACACAGGCATTTCCCTGTGGGCATCACTTCAGGCAATGGCAAGGAAAAGTGTTTGATTAACTTTGTGCTTGGCTGATCAGAGGAGTGGGTGACAAAGGTACTAAGAACACGCTACGTAACAAACCTGCACACGTGTACTCCTGAACCTAAAAGCTTTTTTTTTTTTATAAATTCAGAACAACAACAAAAGCACATGCTAAGTGAGTCCTCCCACCTGCCTGGAGAAGTACTGCCAGCCTTATCACACCTGGTTTTGCCCAGTGATACACCTACAGCCAAAAGATAATTACTTAAATTCTTGGAGGAAAAAATAAGTTTTATTCTAAGTCTGAAATTACATGGTTTCTAACACCTTTTTCCCTCATTAAAATAATTATTTTTCTACATGAGGCTTGATAATAAGCATTTGTTTCTTAACCTAATTAGAGAAGAGATGATTGCACTCAGAGTCCCCACAGTTGGCAATGCTGTTACAGATGAAACCAGCCTTTGGGGGCAAAGTTCAGATTTTCAGGGGCTCTTGTGAAAATGCAAAGTATTACTGTTTCTACCTTCCTGCCCTGCACTTTACTCCATCTCCCCTCTTTAGAAAATGATTTCCTAGGAAAACTGGAATGGAGAGCAGAAAACGAGTGTAGACTGAAATACACGAGGCAAAGGGAGACCCTCCAGCATTCTGTAGTTCCACCAGGTGGGTAGATGACTAGGAATTCAGACCAGGTCCTAGTGAGTAGTGAGAAGTTTTCCTGTTTGCAGTTTCCTCTGTGCTGTACATACAGCCATACAGCCTATGGAACCTGACACTGGAATGGGCAGCAGAACATAGTCAAAGCTCCTGGCTGTCCCTCCATCTATGGGACTATGACATTTCACACATACTGCATAGGCAGCATTAAGGCCCAGATACATGAGTAGTCCAAACCAAAACTACTATATTCGAGTATTAGCTCAAATTCTTCCAAACCCTAAAAATTCTTCAGTATCTCACCTAAAACTAAAGGCTTGTGCCAAGAACTGAAACTAAGCTGTTGGTTCTCTTTTTAAATCTTAATCTATACATAAGTAAAGAAATTACATACCTGGCCAGGTGCAGTAGTTCAAGCCTGTAATCCTAACACTTTGGGAGGCCAAGGTGGGCAGACTGCTTGAATTGAGGAATTCAGGACCAGCCAGGGAAACATAGTAAAACTCTGTCTTTACAAAAAAAAAAAAAAAAAAAAAAAATTAGCCGTGCATTGCAAGTAGTCCCAGCTACTTAGGAGACTGAGATGGGAGAATCATCTGAGCCTGGAGGTCGAGGCTGCATTGAGCTGTTACCATACCACTGCACTCCAGTCAGGAAGACAAAGTGAGACCCTATCTCAAAAAGAAAAAAAAAAAATGGCATACCTTAATTGGAATCTGCTTTTTAATCTTTCTCATCTAGTACATTATTTTGAGAAGTCTCTACCAAGCCCTCATAAAGCAAGCAATTTTCATATTTCTTTAGAAGGCAATAATCCTTATAATGTTTAATAAACAGTTTTCTCCCAAAAGGTTTGTCACATTTAAAGTACAAAATCAAATACACAGATCCAGATACGTGAACCATATATACATATCTATATAGCTATTATTTAGACCTACACAAACCTATCTATACATTCTTAATTTGTCAATGCTATCCCTTAAGTAAAAAAGCAACATATCTCTTTTAAAAAACCTAGGTTTGTTATCAGTAACACTGTCGAATGCAAATTATTTTCACTTTATCACTTGAAAGGGTAGAATTAGACACCTCCTAGAAATAGGGCAATTACCAAGCATATATCCAATTTGTATAGATTTCTTTTTTTTTTTTTTTTTTTTTTGAGACGGAGTTTTGCTCTTGTTACCCAGGAGTGCAATGGCGCGATCTCGGCTCACCGCAACGTCCGCCTCCTGGGTTCAGGCAATTCTCCTGCCTCAGCCTCCTGAGTAGCTGGGATTACAGGCACGTGCCACCATGCCCAGCTAATTTTTGTATTTTTAGTAGAGACGGGGTTTCACCATGTTGACCAGGATGGTCTCGATCTCTCGACCTCGTGATCCAACCGCCACGGCCTCCCAAAGTGCTGGGATTACAGGCTTGAGCCACCGCGCCCGGCCTTAGATTTCTTAAAATACATTCCATATGAATAATTAACCCAACAAACTGCCAATCGAAGTCTTTGGACATACTAACTGTAACAAAATTTGAGTCATGGGAAGACATAGAGTTAATTACTTACATTCCAAGAGTTCTGTTTTGATTTTGGTTTTCAATGCAAAGACTTTATAAGGTTTAGTACATACAGCACTTCCAAGTCATATTTCCTGTGGAGTTATAGTGATAAATTTTTCAGGGGCTACCTCTAGCTATTAAAATTAAACTGGTCACTAAAGGAGGTATCTGATTTTTAACACTGTGGAGGTTATTTGAGCCAAAATGCAAGAGCACATTCTTTAGGAGAAAGGCAGAAATTTTAGACTTCTAGATACAGAATGTATGATGTCACTGAACACACAGATGTCCTGCTGATCAGGGGGACTATGTTATAACAACTTCTTTGTTCTAGACTGTCATCTATCTTACATGCAGACCACAGGACACTAAGCCTCAGGTACCTAAGCATCTCCATTCCAGGCATAAGATTTCATTAGTGCCTGCTCCCACAGCTGGAAACACATAAATATAGAGATACGGGTCATTACCAAAGATTTATAATTAATGGCTTCACAACAGCAACACAAATGTACTCAATGTCACATTTCCATAGGAAAGGTTATATATACACTATACACTTCAGCCTTGAAATGTGGACCCAAAAAACATTCAATTTTCAGTAATCGGTGAATTTGGTGAGGGTCCCACACCCTCAAATTCTAATTTAGCACAGCAAAAGCCCCTCCTTTGCTGCCAAGCGCTGGCGGTGAACTTTGTCTTGCTGCAGCTCCTCATGATTTGGATGCCAGAGTTTCGTGATGATCCTTTCAATGTTAAGGGCATAGACAGTATGTGTAGGGATGACTTCCCTGTGTACCTGGGATTAAAAAATTAACACTCCAGTTATTTTTCAGTAGACTTATTTTTCCAACATATAAAAGGCTTTACATCAACAAAACATACACGCAACTTAAAAACTTTCAGTCAGACACTAAAATCAATCACCAATTGGATAACAATAAGATAAGGAAATAAAAATGTTTTGAAATAGGAATAGGAAAACAAGGGATTTTTTTCTTTTTTTTTTTTTTCTTTAGTGGGGAGAGGGAAGATAGGCTCAGGATTGGAAAAATGAGGCAAGTATTAATAATGGCTTTCATAACAGACAAAACTGAAAAACACCAAGACAAGAAGTAGAAAAAAAACAGTCAATACCTCTGTCGACTTGAAGAATCTCTTAACCTATCCATAAATCTAGGTAAACTTTAAGGAGCCAAGACTTACCTGCAAAGCTTCAAAAAGGTCGTACATGTTCACCGGAGGCAAAGATGCAGGTAGAGTGTCTCCAGAGCATGCCAGTAGGAGTGCAGCCTGCTGCTCGGCGTCATCTGGGGGTGGGTGAGAAGCTGGATTCTGACCAGCACAGGGAGCAGTAAAAGCTGCAGGGCTGAAAATAAAAATTTCAGAAATATTCCTAGCATGGAGACAACTGAACAACAAGGACAGGACTGGCCTGCTAGAATCTTATTAAAAATATCTTTAATTGAATTAGAAATCCATTCAGTGTCTACTCCCGCAGACATGAATAGTCTGTAATTTTAATTTTTAAAGGCTGGAAATAAAACATAATGCAACTATATTTACCCTCCTTCCACAATGTTAAAATATTGGATACTGAACAAAAATTGTTTCCCTTAAAGGGCTTCCAGTTGAAACAACTAATAGACCTTAACTACAGGAATATAACATGGAAAACAAATAGCTTTAAGAGGGAGGTGAATGATACTGGAGAAAACTGGTTCTAAAATAAATGATAAGAAAAGAAGACACAGCACAGAAGCAATAGGCAAAAATCGAGAATGGGGGTCCAGAAGCTGCCAATTTCCTAAAATACAGCCAGATACAAATTGAGAAGTCAGACATGGTTTTTACCTCATAACCCAGTAGGAGATAAACTACACAATGCTGGGGACACAGCATGAGGTAAAACAAAAGAGTAAAGCAGTAACTCAGAAGAAAGCACAGTGGAACATTAGCGTGGGACTGAAGCATCAGACAAAAGCAGCCTGTTAGAGTAACAAGTGCCCAATAGACAGGCAAAGGCACTCAGAGCCTGGCCAGCAGGGCAGAGAGGGCTTGGGAGTCCCGCCAGGGCCAGACGCTGCTCCCAACATCACCCACTACAAAGGAGCCACTTTTGGGGGTTTGTTTTTTTTCTAGAGAAGAATGATCCCAAACAGATATGCCTGAATGCGACTTAGGCAATAAATCACCACATATGGCAATCTAAACAGTGAGCCCAGTTTTACGATGGGTTAAAATAGGCCCATGCCCCCTGTAAAGACCTTCAGAGCCATGCAATGGGCAATGGTACAAACTCCCACGTGTGGTAACAACACTCTGCTCTATCCAACTCTCAGCTTTTCCACCTACACCTCCTGCCTTCTCTTCCTGTAACTTGTCCACCAATCACCCTGCCAGCCTTCCTAGTCATACTTGTTTCTCTGAATGTGCAAGTCCCAGTTATCTCTTTACCTCTCTTCTTCCTAACTAACCAGATATGCAAAGTCCAGCATTCACAGGAAATTCAAGTCACTTCAGTAACCATAAAGAAAATTATATTACTGGTTTTTTGCTTTTCCAAAGGCTTAAAATTCAGACTAAATTCCATTTGGGGGAAGTGGAAGACAGAGGGAGATGGAAGGGTAAGAAAGACAACATAGGGATGAAGTAGTAATCTAGGTTGTCTCATAAAGGAGTGACTCAGGACATAGACACATCCTGAAGCCCTCAATGGGAAAAGGACACAGGAATCCCAGAGATGAGCTGAGAGACCACGTCTGCACAGCAGGAGGCCAAAAAAGCACTGTGATGACACCAGGCACATGCCATGATCTTGAGCTACAAGACCAAATTGAGGGCCTGGAGAAATATCTCCCACTCCTCCTCCTCCCACCACCAAGAAACCCAGCTGTGACCCAACAATCACAGGCCCTGCTTCTAATGGAAAGTAGGCTCACTTCACCGTCAAGCAGGTGACACCCCTCAGGAGCCCTCAGGATGCACTGCCTATGCACTGCTCCATTCCACCTAAGAGTCGCGGTGGGGGACAAGCACACTAAACCCACATGCAGCCAAACTCTGGAACTTCACTTCTGATTAAAAAGAAGGTACCAAAATAATTCACTTGATCTCAGGCAAGTACAGGACTTAAAAAAATAAAACTGTCTCCTGTTAAAGGTACTTTAAACACATGGAAACACAACCAATTATTTAACGGCGGTCTATTTCGTTAAGAGAAGTATAACCAACTAGCAAGGCTGAAGTGGGCGGATCACCTGAGGTTGGGAGTTTGAGACCTGCCCGACCAACATGGAGAAACCCCGTCTCTACTAAAACTACAAAAATTAGCTGGGCATGGTGGCACATGCCTGTTATCCCAGCTACTCAGGAGGCTGAGGTAGGAGGATCACTTGAACCCGGGAGGCAGAGGTTGCGGTGAGCCAAGACTGCACCGAGCTGAGATTGCACCATAGCACTCCTATCTGGGCAACAAAAGTGAAACTCCGTCTCAAAAAAAAAAATTTACAAGAAACTTCATTTACCTTTCTATTAAGTTGTTGTAAGCTACTACACTATTCTTCAGGTATGGCTGTGGGGTCACATTACTGCCAAAGGCATATTTAAAATGGCCATCTCGTAACCGATAAGCTTTCCTTCTTGACACAACTGACGTCAGTATATCTTTAAGGTGATTCTGTGAAAATAAGAAAAGAAAAATAGCATGATCTCCTCCTCTTTAAAAGCAAATCATAAAATTCCATTGACAAAAAAACGTTTATTGGCATTTAGATGGAGATGTGTATACAACCAAATGAATGTTCACATGAAGAGCCGCAGAGCCATACCAAAGGAGTAGGAGGATACGGGAAAGAAGGGGACAAGCTTATTTTCATTTAATAATTCTTTTTAAGATGGGATTGCCCCAAATGAAGTTTATTTGAAAAGTTTTTACATCTCTAAATTAGCTCCTCTCTCTCAAAAATGATTTTTAGATGACTTTAAATAAAAGTACACAAAAATGACTTTAGGCTTTCTCAAAAGCCACATAAACTATAGATATGTAGGAAACAGCACAAAATAAATTAGGTACTTGATTTGTCTTCACTTTTATGACAGCCAAGTACATAGGAAAAGGTTAAGGAAGTTTGTGAAAAGAGAGTGACAGAACTCATCCCAGGCTACCACTATTAGTAGAAGAGCCAGAATCAGGCAGCGTGTTTCAATTAAACCAAGGAAAATCCACTTATATCAAGACATTATTGTACTATTTATAATTGATTTGCACACAGAATTCACTTAACGTTTATAACTTCATGAGACAACTGTTACTATTTTTGAGGTACAGATGAAGAAAATAGAGCTTAGAGAATTGAAAAGAATTATCCAATGTTATCTGGCCGCACCCATTCACTATAGACCTCAATGTCAAATTAGTTTTGTCAAGTAACTAAATGAAGAAAATGAATGGATGAATTAAATCATGGGCAGTGGCAAGAACTCTGTTGCTCAGATGCCAAGACTAATGCTCTTCAGTGCTGTACCACAGCAAAAATAAGTGACTTTAATCTTCAGGATTCTCAATTTCATTTCTTTCCTTAAAAACCATTCCCCTGTTGACAAAACATCAGATCAAGCAGAAGGGTTATGCCATAAATAACCTTTCTGAAAAGCTTAGTCTATTAACTGAAGACAATTATTTGGATTGTAATGAGTGTCTCCTCCTAAAAGAAAACAACTTTCAGTCAGGTGCTGTGGCTCACACGTGTAAATCCCAGCACTTTGGGAGGCCAAGGTGGGAAGATCACTTGAGCCTATGAATTCGAGACCAGCCTAGGCAACATAGAGACCCCTATTGTTACAAAAAAATTCTAAAAAAATTAGCCAGGTATGGTGGCGCGTGTCTACAGTCCCAGCTCTTGAGAGGCTGAGGCAGGAGGATAGCTTGAGCCCAGGATTTCCAGGTTGCAGTGAGCCATGATCATGCCACTGCACTCCAGCCTAGGAGATGAAGTGACACTGTCTCAAAAAAAAAAAAAAAAAAAAAAAGCAAACAACTTCAACAATGACAATTCTGTGAAATCAGAGTGACATTTGGGTTCTTTTCTTGCAATACTGACTTTAAACAACACACAAGCCTATCACATTCAACCTGTAAAATTGTTTCTCCCAACAGCAAACCAACCTCCACAGCATAGACAACAGCTGAAACAGCTTCCTCGGTGACATTGTCCAGCCCGTGCTCATAAGCAGTCACTATCATTCTCCCTTCAAGCTGGCCTCGAGTGGGAAGCATCATTGTATGGGAACAAAGTTTCAAGTCATCATCATCTTGGGGATCCTTTGCCACAAATTGCTGGGCTCCTGAGAGAGGATTTTGAGGCTGGAATCTATGCTATGAGTAAAAAAAACTTTTAAAAATTATTCATTTAAAAATTATTCATTACAGTGGCAAACAAGACACAAAGTACTGCTTTATTGAAGTTGAGCTCCTACAAATTAATGCCACCAAAACTATACCACAGGGGTTAAGGAAATAAAAAAGTAATTCATGCACAAATAATCACAAATTCACAACGAATACAAGGTAATGATGAAGACATGAATTAAGGGGAATAATGGTAGTTTGCATAGTTTACTCTATTCAGTTTATACCCTGGTGATCACAGAATGTATGGCACTGTGCTAGAAATAATTGAAGGAGAAGTAAGGAACTATATTCAAACAAGTCAGAGCATTTTAAATTTAACTGTAAGTAGGTTCTAAAAGTACAAACATACAATGAATGATTCAATTAAGCCTTAAAAAGCCTAACCAATATGGCAGGCTAACCAATATGGCTATCAAATAACAAATATTCCAAGATAAACGCTGTGTAGTGTGCCTATTTAATTGCTGTTATTTTCTACTTAGAATTCTCAACACAGAACCTAAAATACAGTCATTTTCATTCATAAAAATCTCAGCCTTCCCCTGGGAGATTCTGATAGCCCATTCATATTCTCCATCATCACTGGTAGCTTTTGCTTAAGGCCAACATAAACGATTTTATAGTGAAGATGATTTGTCCCTGTTTGAAATTATTATGAAAACAACACGGTTATTTTTCCATTTTCCAAGTATAAAACTATTTTATATTGAACATGTCTTTTTAAACCAGACATGTCTCTCTAGAGATCCTGATGCCCTCCAGGTTGGATAGTCTTACTGATATAAAGCATAGAGTAAAGATGAAAAATAAATGTTTACTGATGTTAATCAATAAAGCTATCAATACCCCATAAACCTATAAAAGAGTCACTTTGGGGAAGCTGTTTTCCCCCAAATATATGCTTGAAAAAGCAATTTGTTTTAAAATGCTTTCAAATTTTAAAGCCAAATGCCTTCATGGCATCTCTGCTAGTCCCCAAAAGGCTCAGGGCCCCCCCTGAGCATAACCAAGATCCCACCAAAGAGCTCCAAGCTGCCTAAACCCTTGGGACAGATGTCTTCATCCAAGACACATTATTCGTTCAAGAAAAATACTTAGGAGAGAGAACAAAGACACTGTTTTGAATAACTGAAAAATCATTAGGTACAATTAATAACATTAATATTTAAGCAAGAACTACAAAAATTCAGACACCTAGAACTCACAATCCTTGAAACCCTTTTCTTCTCTAATCATATTCCCTTTTTAACTCCACTACCAGTATTTTGATATTCGTTTAAAAACTAAAGTTAGTCCCATCACACCAGAACGTCAGTCAGTCATTATCAAGATCTACTGAAGAACAACCTACATCAAATTTCTGACGAACAGAAGAAAGCTTTTTCTTTCCCTTGGGTTTTCCAGGTTTTGCTGCAGAACCCCCTGTCCAAGGCAAAGATCCAGCACCCTCTAGGAGACAGAAAAATATAACCATAAGTAAAAATAATGACAACTGATAACTACTAAGTTTGTTTTCATTTGGGGTAAGAAGCACGGAATGCTCACAATGCAAATAAATAATGAATGCTTCAATCCAAATCTTCTCTTTCTACTTCGCTAAATAGAATTATCAATCTTTTCAAATCACATTTTTTTCCTAGCTGCAACTAAAATTTTTTAGGAAGATAAATATTTTTATATTTTTAATTAATGTTTATTGGGTGTTTCGTCGATCAGCAGTAGTATTATCACAGACGTAGGACAAAATTTGCTGGTCTAAGATGATGAGCCAAGCACCTGTATTTATCTCCTCTCTCCTTCAAGTCTCCACGAAATATGAAAGTAAGGAAAGTAAATGGCACACTTCCACAACAGAGATTAAAAAAGGAAAATGAGGCCGGGCATGGTGGCTGACACCTGTAATCCCAACACTTTGGGAGGCCAAGGTGGGGGGGATTACCTTAGGTTAGGAGTTCGAGACCAGCCTGGCCAACATGGTAAAACCCCGTCTCTACTAAAGATATAAAAATATGCTGAGCATGGTAGCCTGTAATCCCAGCTACTTGGGAGGCTGAGGCAGGAGAATTGCTTGAGCCTGGGAGACGGATGTTGCAGTGAGCCGAGATCATGCCACTACATGCCAGCCTGGCAGACAGAGCAAGACTGTGTCTCAAAAAAAAGGAAAATGAGTGGCAGACATAATGAGATGTCAACAAATTTCTAGGGTGCAGACTCACAAAGCAGACCCATGGAAGCTGTAACCTAGGCTAGGCAAATGAGGCAGAAGCGCGTCGACCTGCCTGGTAGAAACCCACAACCTGGACTGGGAGAATGAGTGGAGTGGAAACCAGGAGGGATCTGGAAGGCTAAAAACAAAATTAATGGAAAGTCTGTATCCTTAAATCATCCACGCAAGCCTGTTCACTCACTCCCAAAAGTGGGTTCAGTACAAAATCAAAGTGCTGGGCCTCATATTCAAAAATTAAGAATTTCAAGATAATGATGGTACAGCACCAAACCAAGCACAGCAGGGCCCTTCTGCGTGACCGCAGTTCATAGGCCCATGAAGGCTCATTCCCACGCACAGAATGACACAGAGCAGGGTATTTATAATAGCTGGGGCAGAGGGTTAGAAGGAAGGTGGGGAGGGAATAAGGACTCTTCTCTAGTTAAACTGAACACAATTTCTGGGATTTACTAAGGTAGTTAGTATGGACATTGGTACCTTACAGCAAAGCTCTCTGTATATGGAAATTTGGGAGACCCCCAGTTTATTAACAGCCTTCTTGTCAGCTCACTCTAAAGCAAAGTCTTTAGACAGTTTTATCCTTCATTCTTAAACATGAAATGGACAAAAATGAATCACCAGATATTTGACAATATACTTAAATACAACAAGAGCAAGGTAAAAATAATAATAATAATAATGAGGTTCTAGACAGGAAATGCAAAAGAATTCTGATAAATTTCTAATTGGTATCCACAGAAAAGTTTGAGAACATGTTTATCCATGAAATAAGATGCTATTAAAATTGCTGAATTAAATAATGCATTCAACAGAAAGGCCAAAAGAGTTGAGGAAATCTCAAAGAACACATAGCAATAAGACAGAGATGTTAAAATCAGTAAATCGAGAAACAGATTGAAGCAACTATGAGGGCCACAGAGGCCCTACCGGAAGAACAAAAAACAAAAAGTAGTTGCCTTTGGGAATAGGTCTAGGGGTGGGAAAAAGCTTTTATCATGAAATCGTCTGTGCTATTGACATTTTTTAAACCATGAACATATATTGTTTAATGTAAAAAAAAAAGAAAAAGTAATACAACCACACTATAGTACACTTAAAAATAAAACCCAAAAAAATTTTTAAGAAAGAAAAGTCACCCATAATCATAGTAAAATGTTCCTGCAATTCTGATATTTTTTGAAAGTTTTTCAAGCTTTGAAAAAAAAATATTCCAGATGCCTCAGTTTAAAAAGAACCATTTGGAGGCCGGGCTCAGTGGCTCGCGCCTGTAATCCCAGCACTTTGGGAGGCTGAGGCGGGTGAATCACGAGGTCAAGAGATCAAGACCACCCTGGTCAACACGGTGAAACCCCGTCTCTACTAAAAATACAAAAATTAGCTGGGCATGGGGGCGCGTGCCTGTAATCCCAGCTACTTGGGAGGCTGAGGCAGGAGAATTGCCTGAACCCAGGAGCCAGAGGTTGTGGTGAGCCGAGATGCACTCCAGCCTGGGTAACAAGAGCAAAACTCTGTCTCAAAAAAAAAAAAAAGAACCGTTTGGGAAGTTCCTCTTACCTATGGCATGCACAGATCTCACTTGATAAGGTCACCCAATCTTAGATGATTTTCCCAAGAAATCTCTTCCTGATAAATGAAACTGGATGCTAGGTGATGATAGGAAAGTAGGCTGAACATGAAGATGATGATGCAAAAGAGCAGGCCTGCAAACTCAGCAGAGCTAACCAGCTGCTGCTGTGTGGCCATGCAAAGCGTGGTAAGGCCTAACCCTGACGAGAGGGAAAGCTTTTTAGTAGCACTTAGATTTCAGTTTTGATCCAACCCATCCACTTACTAGTTGGATAAGGCCTAAGGCAAGTTCTTATTTTGTTTTCTCTTCTCTGAAGTTTGTTTCCTTATTTATAAAAACAGACTAACACCTACCCGGTAGAATTGTTATGAGGATTAAAGATAATGCATAGAAAGTGTCTAGTATGCTGTAGTTACTCAACAAATATTATTATTAATATCATCTTTCCTGCCTAACTTAGAAAACTAGAAAACAACCCATCCATAATTGTGAGGTACAAAGAACTGTATTTTACTTTGAATAGAAATCTCTTTGTTACTAACAAATATTAATTTCATTTTGAGAAAATAAATTTGGGGAATTTTATCGGAAGAATTGTATATGGAAGAATACATTCTGAAAATCCAAATGCTTCTTCATTTATTTTAAAGTAACTATTAAGCATTAAGAATATCAAAGGTTTTTATCTAATTAAAATCAGTCACCTACACTTACTAATACCACTTCAACATTTGTTTGGCATTTTTATTTATTTTTTTAAATTTTATTTTATTTTATTTGAGACAGGGTCTTAGTCTGTCACCCAGGCTGGAGGGCAGTGGCACGATCTTGGCTCACTGAAACCTCTGCCTCCAGGTTCAAGCGATTCTCCTACCTCAGCCTCCCTAGTAGCTGAGATTACAGGTGCCCACCACTGCACCTGGCTAATTTTTGTATTTTTAGTAGACACAGGTTTCACCATGTTGGCCAGGCTGGTCTTCAACTCCTGACCTCAGGTGATCCACCCACCTCAGCTTCCCAAGTGCTGGGATTAGAGGCTTAAGCCACCCAACTGGCATTTTTTATTTTTAAAATCACTTTTTTATACATTCTTTCATCTGTTTTTTCATAATCCTATGGGATAGAAATTGCTGTACTTATTTTATAAATATGAAAACTAAGAACACCCAAGTAACTGTAATATGTAAACTAGTGGCAAAACCTACACTTGAACCTAAGTCTCTTGACTCTTATCAACCTGGGTTTTTATTTCTGATCACTACATTTATCTTTTGCATATATGGCAATTTACAATATACTTCCCTAAAAAGTAAGATGCAATCCTCGCAATATTGGCTTTTCTGATCAAATTAAATTTTATACAACAAGGTAGATTTTGATTTAACTTTGGACATAAAAGAGGAATGGCTAAAGTCCACTTCTATATAAATAAAATAGCACATCAAAAATCTGACACGGTGGAAGAACGTGCAGTGATGAGTGTGGTGAGGGTAGGGAAGCAGTCACTGTTCTCTAACACGACCCCACAAGCAAGTGCTCACAGTTTACTACACATTAACAATGACTTCTTTGAGGATCAAGGAATGAGGTGTTAGGAGACTTTATGTGAATTCTATTATTTTTTGTTTTGAGACACAGTTTCACTCTGTTACCCAAGCTGAAGTGCAGTAGCACAGTCTCAGTTCACTGCAATCTCTACCTCCCAGGTTCAAGCAATTCTCTGCCTCAGCCTCTGGGGTAGCTGGGACTACAGGTATGTGCCACTACACCCAGCTAATTTTTTTTGTATTATTAGTAGAGTTGGGGTTTCACCATGACGGCCAGGCTGGTCTCAAACTCCTGACCTCAAGTGATCCACCCGCCTCAGCCTCCCAAAGTGCTGGGATTATAGGCCTGAGCCACCACGTCCAGGCTGTGAGTTCTTTATTATACAGTAGAGGTAAACAGAGAGAAAGGATAAAAAAAAACTAGCCATTTATACATAAAACATGAGCTTTTGATATATGATCATCAGAATCACCCTAAGCCCTTAAAAAATTTCAGTTTAATCTACAATGGGTTGGAAAGCACAATTCTAATGGTAACTTTTGTACTCTTATAAATAGACATAAATTGCAATTTAGAAACACAAAAACTACTGAGCAGCATGACTTTTATCATGAAGAAAGTTTTCAGTGTATCTAATTACTTGTTTTGACTGATTAAAACAAGACAGTTGAAAGAAGTGACTTATAGCTTAATCTTCTCTTTAGGTTAAAAGTGACAGGTTTAGTTTCCACCACCCCCTCAACGTGCTACTGTCCCCTACCTCTTGTTCTCTACCAATAATCTACCAAACACAGGTGCAGAAGCTGGACCTTCCAGGTGCTATCTTACTTAAGAACATAGTGGAAGTCCAGGTCCCAAAATATGCTGCGGTTCCCCCATCACCCTGCTACAGACACCTTTCAAGTTAGGTATCCTTTAGGTATGGGACACCTAACACCAACTGCCCTCTCTTCATCCTCCTAACCTTCTTCATCCTGACTTCCCACCTTCTTTCTCATTTACTTAAGTCAGGCGTCCCCAAACTATGGCCCGCGGGCCGCATGCAGCCCCCTGAGGCCATTTATCCGGCCCCCCGCCGCACTTCAGGAAGGGGCACCTCTTTCATTGGTGGTCAGTGAGAGAGGAGCACAGTATGTGGCGGCCCTCCAACGGTCTGAGGGACAGTGAACTGGCCCCCTGTGTAAAAAGTTTGGGGACGCCTGACTTAAGTCATCTAAAATGTAGCTGAGTTGAGAGTCAGTATCAAAAGGCAATGTAAGTACAGAGACCATAGCCTGCTTTACAAAGGCTCTGTAGATCTGGGCAGTCCCTGCTGCAGTGCTTGCCCTGCGCCCTCTTGTTCCTGGGCTGTCTCCTTGCTCGCCTTCTGGCTATCCCGTTCCCTATTCTGAAGGACCCCCTCATGTCCCCCATCGAGCAAACTGGCCTGTGGGGGAGGGCAGCATGGCTGTCCGACTACAACATGCCTGGACCCAGGGTCCACCTGGGCTGGGACTTCAACATGCCTATGATTACACAATACCACCTAGGGAGAAAACGCCTGTGAAAACGGACATTCAGATAGCCCTTCCTTCGGGGTGTTAGACAAGAGTAGCCCTACATCTGGCTTGGCTGAAAAACACTTTATTGATGTAGGAGCTGGCATCATAAGATAAAGATTATAGAGGAAATGTTGATGCTGTACTATTCAATTTTGGCAACGAAAAGTTTGATGTCAAAAATGGTGATCAAATTGCACAGCTGATTTATTAACAGATTTTTTTCTCCAGAAATAGAAGTTCAAGTCTGGATGACAACGAAAGGGGTTCAGGAGGTTTTGGTTCCACTGGAAAGAATTAAAATGTATGCCAAGAATAGAAAATGAGAAATCATATCTTTTTCTTAAAAATCGTTTTTGCTTTGAAAAGAAAAAAAGATTCTATGAAAGAATTTGTATCTACATAATAAAATTTTTCTTCTGAGCAGTTTAAAAACATCTGCTTTACGAACACTGGCTGTGTCTATTAGAGAAAGCTAAAGTCTAGTGCTCTGCTAGACTGACACATACTGGAGGTATTTCCACTCCCTTACCTGGTGTAGAAACCAAAATCTGACAACGCGTGAGAATGGCCAGGAGGAAATCATTGTGAGAATGGACTGAAAAAGGGAAGACAGTGACAATCAAATTAAAAATATCTTCAACATAAGGAAACCACAACTTTGGTCTAGCTTGTCAGGATTTTGGATAGCCCCTACTCTGCCATTCTTTATACTTAATTTTAAATATGCACATTATTAAGCTAACCTTACACACCACAAAACCAAAACTTTACATTTTAAAAAGGTCAATGACTTTACTACTAATCCAGGAAAACTAGAGAAAAGTGAAATGACTCCACAGATAATTAGTTTACCATTATCCTGTGTAAGAAGTCTGTGAGCTTCAAGGTCAAACTCCTCTTTGCTGATCTTCTGCTTGAACCACAGCTTTAGGTTAGCCCAGTATCTGTAGGGGCAGAAACAATATTAAGAACCACAGATTTTGCTGCTTCTAGTTTTCTTTGTTTTTTTTTTTTTTTTTTTAGAGACAGAGTTTTATTCTGTCACTCAGGCTGGAATGCAGGGGCACAATCAGAGCTCACCATAGCCTTCAACTTCTGGTTTTAAGCTACCCTCCCACCTCAGCCTCCTGAGTAGCTGGGACTACAGCATGAAGACATGTTGCTTCTTTCCCAAGTTCAGCATAAATGCTCCAATTCTCAAGAAAGGAAATTTTGCATTACCTAGCTTCATGGGCTGAATTGTGTCCCCCTACAAAGTCCTATGTTAAAGCCTTATAATCCTACTACTGTAGAATGTGACTGTATTTGGAGATTGGGCCTTTAAACAGCACTTAAAATGAGAGCATTAGGGTGGGCCCTAATCCAATATGACTTGTGTCCTTATAAGAAGAGGCAATTAGGATACAGACACCAGACACATTCACATACAAAGAAATAACCACATGAACACACAACTACAAGGCTGTCGTGGTGGTGCATGCCTGTGGTCCCTGCTACCTGGAAGGCTGAAGTGGAGGGACTGATTGAGCCCAGGAGGTCAAGGCTGCGGTGAGCCATGATCACGCCACTACACTCCAGCTTGGGGGACAGAACAAGACCCTGTCTCAAAAGAAATAAAAGGGAATTGGCAGGCAGTCACAGAATTGAACTCATGATTCACTTAGAATCTACAGCTATACCTCTGTTTCTCACTGTCACGTTTCTAATAGACCTACTCTCCAGAATCCTGTATTTCAGATTTATATTTTAAAGTGTGTGTGTTTAACAGAGAGAGGAGTAGTCATTTATATTTGTTTTAGGTGACATCCTTCCCTTCAGATAAACTCAACTTTCAATCTAACTGGCTGAAAAAAAGATCAGTTTCTAAACATCTCAGCACAAAGAAAATGCCTGGGGATATGAGAAACTTGGTAGTTTTAAAAGTGAAAACCAACACCTAATAATAAAAATCACTAAGTAACTAACAGAAAAAATGACTTAACCCTTTACACTTTAACAACAGTGTTAGAATTTCAAGTGAGATATATCACTTCGCATCACGTCCACAACCTTTGTTTTGGTACTTAAGGAAGCTGCTTCTTGTTCATGGAATGGAATGAAAAATTCTTAGTACTTGAGTTTCTAACAGAAAAAAAAAACTAGATTTCTAAACAAGATGGTTTATAGTCTCACTGCTATATTATACCCACAGTAGGACCTCCCCTGTGTGTGGATTAGCTTCAAGTCATCTTAGTGTCCCTGTACGTAACTGACTATATACATATGTAGTTGCATGCAAAGCTCTGGGTTCATGTTTGTTGTTGTTATTTTTCAGGAGAAAACCCATAGCATTTATGAGGTCTTAAGTGGCCCAAAACCCATGACACGGCCATCTTTCAGGCCCATTTCACTCAACAACAAAACATGTGCAGCTCTAGAACTTGGCACCCTTTCCACCTGATATTTGCATATTCATTAGTCAATAGGTCAACAGTAACTTTCCAACAGCGGATACTTTCATACATTTAAAGGACAGGAATAATAATGAAAGAAATTTAAAAAGCTCCACAGAAAAACAAAGTTCTTTTCCTATCCCATTCAATGCAACAAAAAAGGACAGTAATCTGGAGAAAAACTCTATTATTTAAAAGTCCTATGTCAGTATTTTATAAAAAGCAAATGTATATTTGGAATGAGTAAACTTGTTCCAGAACTAAAACAAGGCTCACCAGGAAGCTCTGTCAAAATAATACAAACTATTTTCTCCAATGGGAAATGTTTCAGCCCAAAGAGCTAGAACGAGCTACCAAGGGTTAAAAGACTTGCTCTCCAATCCTGGTCCCTGTGTTAACTCACTGTGTAGCCACAGACAAATGACTGTTTCCCTCAACAATACTACTATAGTTTGGATATTTGACCAAACTTCATGATGACATTTAATCCCCAGTGTTGGAAGTGGAGCCTAATGAGAAGTGTTTGGGTTATGGGGGCGGATTCCTCACCAATGGCTTGGTGTGATCTTTCCTGGTGGTAATGTGTGAGTGCTCACGCACTCTGAGTTCCTGCAAGAGATTCCCCAAGAGCCAGTTGTTAAAAAAGAGCCTGGCACCTTCCCCCTCTCTTGCTTCCTCTCGCAAAGTAATCTGCACATGCAGGTTCCCCTTCATCATGCATGAGTGATGCAGCCTGAGGCCCTCACCAGAAGATGCTGGTGCCATGCTTTTGGTATAGCCTGCATAACTGTAAGCCAAATTATCTTCTTTATAAATTACCCAGCCTCAAGTATTCCTTTACAGCAACACACATGGACTAAAGACAAATACGAAAAAGTCAATCAATCCCTGTGAAGGTGAGGACAATGGGTAGAAGTGTAAGTGGGTCGGACTACGAAGCACTAGAGATACCTGAAGAATATTAAATAACATATGATCGTGGCTGGGCACAATGACTCATGCCTGTAATTCTAGCACTTTGGGAGGCCGAGGCAGGTGGATCACTTGAGGTCAGGAGTTCGAGACCAGCCTGGCCAACATGGCAAAACCCTGTTTCTAAAAAAAATGCAAATATTAGCCGGACATGGTGGCAGGCACCTATATCCCAGCTACTCAGGAAGCTGACGCAGGAGAATCACTTGAGCCCAGGAAGTAGAGGTTGCAGTGAGTCGAGATCGCACCACTGCACTCCAGCCTGGGCAACAAAGCGAGACTCCATCTCAAAATACATAAATAAATACATTAATAAATATGATCAAATCTTCAAAAAAACCCCAAAAAACCAGGCACCTATTTGAACATGGCACTCTACTGGCTACTATACAAAGTGAGTTGCTTAGCAAAGCCCATGTCTTCCTGGAAGCAGCTTAGGCACACAACCCAACCAGTCAGACATGAAGGGATGTTCAGACCACTGGATAAATAGCAAATAACTCATATCCAGCCTCCGTGCATAACCTTGTATGTTTTGCCTACTACCAAGGACCACACTTAAATAGTCAGGTTGTGCAAACCAAAGCAAAGTGCTCATGAGGAAATGTAAGAAATGACTGTACAGTACAGCAGTGTTACTATTTAACCAAGAGGCACTTTTTAAGCAGCAGGGAAAAGAACAATGAGAGAGGCCGGGCGCGGTGGCTCACGCCTGTAATCCCAGCACTTTGGGAGGCCGAGGCGGGTGGATCACAAGGTCAAGAGATCGAGACCAGCCCGGTCAACATAGTGAAACCCCGTCTCTACTAAAAATACAAAAAATTAGCTGGGCATGGTGGCACGTGCCTGTAATCCCAGCTACTCAGGAGGCTGAGGCAGGAGAATTGCCTGAACCCAGGAGGCGGAGGTTGCGGTGAGCCGAGATCGTGCCATTGCACTCCAGCCTGGGTAACAAGAGCAAAACTCTGTCTCAAAAAAAAAAAAAAAAGAACAATGAGAGAATGGAAAAACAAATTTAGAATGATACCATACCATTAACTGTTTCCGGCATAAAAACCTCTTTTGATTGCATTTTAGTGGGGATTCATGCTCTATCTAGATGCACCAAATTTAGTTTCAGCATCAGTATCTGACCAACATCAGATAGTCGGCTTTGGCCTTTAAAAACTGAATAACGAATGCTAACTTCAAAAACACTTCTGGCAGCTCTGAACCTGTAATTGATGAGTATGGGATCACAGAGGTCACCACTGCATCTAATCAAGGTTAAAGGCAATCATATACAAGCCAGGTCCTTCAGATTTATTATGGTAGGTAAACATTCACTTTCAAATATTTGTAAGCATTCTAAATGGAACAGAGTGAAGCTGATCATGTGCTTAAAAATGTAAATTTTAGAGAGATCCAAGATGGCTGATTACTAGCAGCTCAGGATTGTAGCTTCCAGTGAAAGCGCAGAGAAAGAGAGGACGTCACACTTTCAGACGAATTTTTGTTGCTCACGGACCAGGAGATTCCCAGTGGAGGAGGCCCACGGGTCACCAGCGCGACTCTTGTGGCCAGGTTTTGCCGGCGCCCCAGCACAGCGGTGGTCAGTGCAGAGTAAACGGGACTGGGTCCCCTTTTGGTCGACGTTTGGAGCTCCGGGAAGGCAGAGTCGCCCATTCAGCTGATTGAGAAAGGGACTCAAGAGGGAAGCCAGACGGAAGATTCCCGGGCCAAAAAGCACCAAAAATCTTAACGCCGCTGTTTTGGCGCAGTGGGTTGCTCAGAATTCCGCACTGGGAATCAACAAGTTGGACGTCCACTCAGAGACCTAATTTGAAAGTCGGTAATTATAAAGACGACAGGTGGATAAATTTACGATGGGAAGAAACCAACTTAAAAAAGCTGAGAATACTCAAAATCAGAATGCCTCTCCCTCTACAGGGGATCACAGTTCCTCATCAACAAGGGAACAAGGCCTGATGAAGAACGAGTGCGTTCTATTAACAGATTAAGGCTTCAGAAGGTGGATAATAAGAAACTGCTGTGAGTTAAAAGAACATGTTCTAGCCCAATGTAAAGAAACTAAGAACCTTGAAAAAAGGTTTAACGAAATCCTAACGAGAATAGACAATCTAGAGAGGAATATAAGTGAATTAATGGAACTGAAGAATACAATACAAAAACGCCACGAAGTATGCACAGGTTTTAACACTCGAATTGATCAAGCAGAAGAAGGGATATCAGAGGTCGAAGACCAACTTAACGAAATGAAACGAGAAGACAAGATTAGAGAAGAAAAAGTAAAAAGGAATGAGCAAAGTCTCCAAGAAATATGGGACTATGTGAAAAGACCTAATTTACGTTTGATAGGTGTACCCGAATGTCATAAAGAGAATGAATCCAAGCTGGAAAATATTCTTCAGGATATTATTCAGGAAAACTTTCCTAACCTAGTAAAGCAGGACAATACTCAATTCCAGGTAATACAGAGAACACCACAACGATATTCCTCAAGAAGAGCAACCCCAAGACACATAATCGTTAGATTCACCAGGGTTGAAACAAAGGAGAAAATTCTGAGGGCAGCTAGAGAGAAAGGTCAGGTCACCCATAAAGGGAAGCCTATCAGATTCACAGCAGACCTCTCAGCAGAAACCCTACAAACTAGAAGAGAGTGGGGGTCAATATTCAATATCCTCAAAGAAAATACTTTTCAACCCAGAATCTCATATCCAGCCAAACCAAGCTTCATAAATGAAGGAAAAATAAAATTTTTTGCGAACAAGCAAGCACTCAGAGCAGGCGTCCTCAAACTTTTTACACAGGGGGCCAGTTCACTGTCCCTCAGACCGTTGGAGGGCCGCCACATACTGTGCTCCTCTCACTGACCACCAATGAAAGAGGTGCCCCTTCCTGAAGTGCGGCAGGGGGCTGGATAAATGGCCTCAGGGGGCCGCATGCGGCCAGAGGGCCGTAGTTTGGGGACGCCTGACTCAGAGATTTCATCACCACCAGGCCTGCTTTACAAGAGCTTCTGAAAGAAGCACTACACACAGAAAGGTACAACCAGTATCAGTCATCCCAAAAACTTACCAAAAGGTAAAGAGTATCTTCATAATGAAGAATCTGTATCAACTAATGGGCAAAATAGCCAACTAGCATTAAATGACAATATTAAACTCACAAATATCAATATTAATCCTAAATTTAAATGTATTAAATGCCCCAATCAAAGACAGACACGCAAATTGAATAAAAAGTCAAAACCCATCAGCACGCTGTATCCAGATCCATCTCATAAGCAAGGACACACAAAGACTCAAAACAAAAGGTTAGAGGAAGACTCACCAACCAAATGGAGAGGAAAAAAAAACAAAAACAAAAACAGGAGTTGTAACTTTTGTCTCTGACAAAATAGACTTAATAGTAACAAAGACGAAAAGAAACAAAGGTCATTACATAATGGTAAAAGGATCAATGTAGTAACAGGAGTCAATGATCATAAATATATATGCACCCAATATAGGAGCACCCAGATACATAAGACAAGTTCTTAATGACTTATAAAGAGACTTGGACTCCCGCACAATAATAGCGGGAGACTTTGACACCACATTAATATTCGACGGATCAACGAGATAGAAAATTAACAAGGACATTTATGATTTGAACTCAGACCTGGAATAAGTAAACTCAGTGAATATTTATAGAATACTTCACACCAGGTCCACAGAACATATCTTTTTTTCAGTATCACATTACACCTATTTTGAAAGTGACCACATAAATGGAAGTCAATCACTCTTCAGCATTTGCATAGCATTTCACAGATTTAAATGAAATATTGGTTGGCTGTTTGTTATTTTCTTCCCTTATTCCTTCCTGTCTCCGCTGTTAAGTACAATTATTGGCATAAAAGAGGTTTTTAATACCTATTTTTAGATTGTATTCCAGCCTGGGCAATAGGGCAAGACTCCTGTTCTCTCTCCCCCTTTCTCTTTCTCTTTCAAAAAATAAAGAAATGGTGTTGGGAAAACTGGTTAGCCATGTGCAGAAAGCAGAAACTGGACTCCTTCCTCACACTTTACACTAAAATTAATTCCATATGGATTAAAAAAAAAATGTAAATTTTACCAGTCAGTATTACAAAAGTAAAAAGCTGTAGTAATTAATCAAGGTGAAAGCTGTCAATTTTACTATTAAATAAGTTGAAGAATATTTAATTCAATAAACAAAGAATAGGCAGACAGTGAACAGGAATATTAAAAGATAACTTTCAGTGGAACATTATAGTCGGGTGTGGTGGCTCATGCCTGTAATCCCAGAATGTTGGGAGGTCAGTGCGGGAGGACTGCTTGAGGCCAGGATTTGAGACTAGCCTGGGCAACATAGCAAGACCCTATCTCTGAAAAAAAAAATCTCCAGCCAGGACTGATGGGGAGTGCCTATAGCCCCAGCTATAGGCTTGCGGCAGGGAAGGATCTCTTGAGCCCAGATCAAGGTCGCTGTGAATTGTGTGATCAGGCTACTGTTCGTCAGCCTCTACCACAGAGCAAGACTGCAATTAAAAAAAAAAAAAAAAGTGGAACATTCTATCTTTGGGAATCAGTAAATGGTCATCAAAAATTAAATAATTGTGCTAAAATAACATTTTAATTCTAGTCTTCTTATAGTTTCAATTTTTTATTATCTTGTTAGGATGAAAAGCAGACAGTCAACTCCACCACCCCAAAATTTCACATGAAGGAAAAAATTCCAAAATTCATGTATGACATCCAAGCTAAGTAACTTCAATCCAGAAATAATAAAGGATGAAAAGAAAGTATTGGAGAAGAATTAAGTACTCCCAATTTGCTCCTCCACCAATGTCATTTAAAAGTACGTATCCATTGAGCAATGCAAATGTGTAGAATACCACAGAAGCCATCTAGCAGCAACGACACACACACTATAATTTTAAAGGTTTACGTTTACTTCCTATATTTTTGAAAAATAAAGTTGCAATAACAACGTTTTGAAAATTTCCAAACTCTTCCTTGTATCTCAGAGGTTCCCTCTATGCTGTCTGGCTTCGGCCTTGGCTGGATACTGATTTTACCCTCGGTCATTCTGCATCTAACCCGGCTGTGCACTCGGTCCCTACCATAACCTGGATGAAGGTCTGTCTGGGCGTCTCCGGGATCCTTTACAGCCCCTCTAAAGCATCAGTCTGGAATCAGAAGCGTGGGTCCCAACCCTGACTGTGACTTTTGAAGAGTTACTTATCCTCACTAGGTCTCAGTCTTCCCATCTGTCAAATAAGAACAGTAACAGTACCTATCTCACATCTGTTGTAAAAATTAGATAAGATAATACATTTAGAGAGCTAAAAATGTTTAAATGTCTGCTACTGCTATCATCACTATAATTGTCATAGTGTTTTATAAGTATGATTTTACCGCTGGGTCCGTTTGCCTTACGAAACTGCTGTCAAAGCACTTACCAATAATGCCTAGCAGATCACAAGAGATCAACAGACCTCCACCTCCAGGAAGCCCTCCAGGAGCGGCCGCCCCACGCGATGCCCTCTCTGGCCCGGCGCGTAGGGCCCCGGCTCACTCGGCCCACGTCGGCCTCCCGCATCCCGGACGCCCGCGCTGGGGCCCGCACTTGCTCACCTGGCCCTTGTGTGAGAAGTGCGCCTCTCCCGCCCCACCCAGGACAGAGCGTCCAGAGCACCGGCGCCCGCTGGGGTCTCCCGAGCGCCCGGGAGTCCGGGTGCCTCCAGGGCGGTGAGTTCGGGCGGCCCGCCCCGCCCCGGCCGGAAGAACCCCGAAGCCCAGCCGCCGCGGACTCAAGGCTGCACAGGCCCCCGGGCGGTGTGGGCGTCTCTGGGTCGGGCTGGCAGCCCGAGGCCGGGAGAGCAGCCGAGTGTTGTCCTGGATGCTGCGCTGGGGCAACTCTTACTGTTTCACGTTGTCCCCGAGGGCCTCGCTCAAGTTCTTCTTGGCCGCCTCCAGCTCGCTGACAAAGGTCGCCATTGCTCCGCGCGTCTCAGCCCGACCGCAGACCGCCCGGCCACCGCGATCAACAACCGAAAAACCAACTCGGCGGAAGGCCTCGGCTCTGGAAACTAAGCCCGCCGCCGTCTGCCCCGCCCCCAATCACTCAGAAGTCGTTTGTTTGGTTTTCGGCTCCGCCCGCCTTTTTGTAGGGAAGGTGCCCAGCCAAACTCTGCTCACTTCCTCCCGCCCCTCGAGTCACGTGATCCGTTTCACCTTGTAGCGCGCCCAACCTAAACCCGCGCGCCACGCCTCGGCCGCAGCGTCGCAGGCAGGCAGGCGCGTCCCAGCGTTTTAATTCTATTTCCGCTGGGGCAATTCCGAATTCGGCCCGTGGTCCTACCTGGAGGAGTACCTTAACCCTCCATTTCAAAAAGTACATGCAGTATCAATTTTACTCTTTCCTTGCCCTACTTTTCACCGAGCACTAATCGTCTCATACGACATTTAGTTGATTTATCTTGCTAATGTGACGGCTCGAGCACCGGAGTTCTGTTTTATTCAGGGTTACCCGCAGTTCCTAGACCAGCACATAATGGATGCTTAATAAGTATTTGAGTAAATGAGGTAATTATGTAAAACGGGGGAAATACACAGAAGGATAAAGATAGAAAAAGTGTTTTACCACCCCTGGGCAAACATTTAACTGAGAAAGATTTCTCCTTTACCTCGCACACTCTGATAACTTAAAATACTCTATGTTCAATTTTGTACGTTTTAAACCGAAGGATTTATCTGTAGTAGTGCGGTGTCTTTATAGTAATGTTAATGACAGCATGTTAAATACTCCCGCAGATAGAAGACACACAATAACTTGTTTCCCAGTTGTTAGACTGATTGTTTCCATTTTTTTCTATTAAAAGCAATACTGTAATATAGCTTTTGAAGCGTATGCCATAATGAAGTAAAACTTCTTTATGCATAAAACTTCTCTTTTAGGATTATTACTTTAGGATAGAGTCCCACAAATAGAATTACTGGATCAAATGATAAGAATATTTGTAAGTGCCTTGGTGTATACTGTCAAATTGCCTTCCAAAGATTTAAAAATAATCTTAGATAGCTTTTAATTTTGTGTAATTTCTCCAAAAAGGTCCCCTTAAGTTTATTCCTTCATTCAACTTCCTCACTGCTCAACCTAAACCCACCAGCCTTATCCTTGCTGCAGTACCACCCGTAAAGCTGGCCGGGCACCTTCTCTTCACTGAATTCATACAGTGAGCTCCTACTATGTGTCTGAAACTCTTTGAGTACTGGAGGTATAAAGGCGAACACGTCAGGCAAAGTCTTCCTCACTGTGTCAAAAATCCAGGTAAATTTTGACACTTTAAAAAAAAATTATCCACTTAAGTTTTCTATGGTTTCCCACTCTGCTAAACGAATTCCAGACTCCAGCATTCCGATGTTCTCATGATCTGAACTCACCCCACCTGTGTACCTCATGCACTCTTGGCCTTGCCACATAACCCCCACATTTGCACTCAGCATTCTAGTTAACTTGACTTTAACAACACATGGCTCTGTCCCTTTACACATTATTTCCTCTCTGCTGGTTTTGAGACTTATGGTTGGGTACCTCCATTTTTTTCATTCAAGTTCAAACATACATATGACTCTATTCAAGGATCAATTCAACAAGATTAGGAAAGGCTATAGATGTTTGGGTACATCTTCCAGGAAGAGTTCTTGTTTCTCATCTGTTTCTAGCCACAAAGGAAGGCCTCAAAGATTTTCGTTTTGAACCCATGCATGACAACACTCATACATCTAGCTCAATTAAATATTCCTTTCTCTGTCAGCGCTTTATACACCTATTAGCTCTAATTTTACTAAAGTTATTCAGTTAAATGTCCATTTAAACTGCAGTCTTAGACAATACATAAATGGACGTCTACCAAACAAGGTAATAATATAAATGAATACCAAGCTAGGGTGGTGGCACATGCCTGTAGTCCCACCTACGGGGAGGCTGGAGTGGGACGATTGCTTGGATCCAGGAGTTCAAGTCTGTAGTGAGCTATGAGAGCACCACTGCACTCCAGCCTAGGCAATAGAGTGAGACCCTGACTTTAAAAAACATTTTTTTTTTTTTGGAAAAAAAAAAAAAAAAGAATATCAAAAGCACTTGTAATTTGGAAGGTTACTTTAAAGAAACTAATTCTAATCTTTTAATTATAGCAAGTATTATACAATGCACACTGAAACTATTAAATAGCTTCAGAGAATGTGTGTCAAAATGCTTTATAAAGTGCAAGGAACTTGACATATATTTAGTCTGTTTTGTTGTTGTTGTTGTTGGTCTATTTTTTGGATCATCCCAGCTGGTCACAAGCTGGTTTGAGAGTAACTAGTAGAGTCAACTCAAATAGGTTGCTGAGAACAGACATCTGAGGATCCAACCTTATCTAACATGCAAGTATTTCTCCAAGTATATGGATTATGTATATAAATATATGTATATATATATATGTATTCTCCATTTATACAACAGAAAATTTCCTTTATATTATCCATATCTTTTTTCCATTTCACTGAAGGTTGGTGGTATTACTCATATATATTGCCTGTTTCTATACAACTTTTTTCCCTCATGAATATAATTGTGTACAAACAAAGGAAAACCCTCTAAAAAGTGTATTTTCATAGCTGCCCAGGATAGTCCTGAACTCCTGGGCTCAGACGATCCTCCCACCTCGGGCTCCCCAAGTGCTGGGATCACAGGTGTAAGCCACCATGCCCAGCCTCCTATTATGTTGCCTAATTTGGTTTGTTGGTACTTCGGAATGCAATGGAGGCAAAATAGCATGGCGTTAAAATGCAAACTACAGAGCTAGTTTGACTGAGCTTTGTTTGAATCCTGACTTCTTCTAATTTAGTTGTGCGACTCTGAGCAAGTTAATCACTGTATTGTAAAAATTAAATTACTGTAACATGTAAGAGTACATGAAAGCCTTGAAATAGTGCCAGATATGTAGTAAAAGTCAATATGTCATAGCTATTATTATGCCTAAACTTGTGTATGCTGACATTGCTAAAATCCCTTATTAATTCTAATAGTTTACCTGCAGATTTTTTTTTTTGGATATTCGGTGTGGACAATCATATTGTCTACAGATTAGGAAAAGCTTGCCTTTTTCTTTCCAATCCTTAGGCATCTTTTTTCATTTTTTGGTTTTTGTGTTGACTAGACCAGCTTTGTCCAACAGAACTTTCTACAATGATGGAAATGTCCTCTAGCTGGATTGTCCAATACGGCAGCCAGGTATGGCTATTAGCACTTGAGATACAGCTAGTGAGACTGAGGAACTGAATTTTTAATTAAATTTAAATAACCATCTGTGGCTAGTGGCAAGCTATTGAACAGCTCAAGACCAGAATTTCCATTGCAGTGTGGAGCAGCAGTACTAAGGGTGGGCCTCTTTGCTGAGCACCTGGCATTCCTTCTCACATTTCACCAGGAAGTATATTTGTTGTACATTTGGAAAGACACCCTTTATTCTCAGTTTGCCAAGAAACAGAACCAATAGGGAAGAAATGTGTGTGTATGTGCGCGTGTGTGTGTGCGTGTGTGTGTGTCTATTGTTCACACGATTATGGAAGCTAACAAGTCCCACTATCTGCCATTTGCAAGCTAGAGAACCAGGAAAGCTGGTGGTATAATTCAGTCCTAGTTCAAAGGCCCGAAGAATGGAGGCCATTGCGGGGACAAAAAGACACCTTTGTAAGTCCTGCACTCCTAAGGCTGAGGAGCAGGAAGCCTCCAAACCATGGGCAGTGGGCAGAAGCAGACAGATGTCTTGGCTCAAGAAAAAGAATTGGCCTTTCCTCTTTCTTTTTGTTCTATTTAAGCTCTCAACAGATTGGATAATGCCTATTCACACTGGACAGAAAGGACATCGAGCACTTTCTGGAGTCCCCAGCAATGCACCGTCTGTCGTCAGGGCAAACTGGCCAGCTGGTTCCGTCCTGGCCTTGTTGACTTATGTTGACTCTCAAGGGCCACCACCCAGGCACTTGACTAGATGCGTCCTCGGCTCTCTTAAGTTCAAGAACTCACCTGCTCTGGCGGCGTAGGCAGCCCTTGTCCCGCAGGAGGGACTTTCCCTGCGGTCACCTAACTCGAGGCGCGCACCGCCGCTCAGCTCGAAAACCCCACCTCTACAGAAAGCGAGTGTGGGAGGGTTAGTTGGCTTTGGGGGCGTGGTGGGCGGATAGCACAGTGCTGCGCTCAGAGCTAAAGAGGCTGTTGTCCAAGAAACGAAGCGAGGATGCAGCGTTGGCCCCCGGCGCGAGCGAAATGTCCCTGCAGCAGCACCGCTTTACCTTCCCTAGAGTAAGGAGAGACCGCTGGCGCGCAGCACCACCTCGGCTGGCTGGAGTCTGCCCGGCTGCCACCAGGGGGTGATGCGCCCTCACCTTTCCTCCAGGATGCCGTGGATGCCAAGGCGGGCAGTGGGTCTAACGCGTCCCAGCCCGGAGCCTCCACCCGGGAAGATACCTTTGGCCACCGGCACGAGGTCTCTGGTGGCCACCTGACGCTTGCGCATTCCTTCTACGGACCCTGGGAAGTCCTGGCCCTTGGACTCATACATCTTGGCGGTCCAAGGTGCGGTTTTCAGACCCTCCAGTAATGGCGGGGATAATAGACTCAAAATCATTGCCATATTACAGGCAGGGCCACCCACAGGAAGAAACTGACGAATTGACACATTTAGGGACAACCTGGGAGCTGCGGACCAAAGGGGCCTGAGAGCAGTTGAATGGGAAAGAAGGGCTTACAGCGGCCACCTGTAGAGTTGACCCTTCCCCGCACGCTCCCCACCTTGGGTCCTGAAAGAGGAAAAAAGTGAGTGCAACCTGTGGTGAGCTCTTTCTCATCAGGCTCTAGGAAGTAACAACGGCTGATATGTACGAACTACCTACCAGGAAGTGGGTCTGCTACATTACCTCCTTTAGCCCAAACCAGAATCCAGTGAGATTTGAATTGCTGCTATCCGCAGGGCATAAGTGAGGGAAATGAGACTCCGGAAAGTTCAGTTGACCTAGGTTACACAGGAAGTGGCAGAGTTAACACTGGAACCCAGATCTCACTGACACCAGAGTCCATTTTTCCACAATAACCACAAAAGTATGTTAACTCCAGGGAGCACTTAATATCTGCCGAGCATTGCATGTAACGTTTTTTGGCAGTGGTTTAAAATTCTCACCTCAACCCTCACAAGGTAGCCACATTACTGTTATTCCCATTTTATAGGGAGATAAACTAAGTCATAGAGCGTTAAGAAACTTGCCCACAGTTACACATCTAGTAACTGGTAGAATTGGACATGAGCCCAGAAAGTCCCATTCCAGAACTCATACACTAGCTACCAAGTTCTACTGCTTCCTGTGGCGTAAGTGCCCCTGTCCATTTCTTCCAACAGATTCCACCTGAGACAAGCTGGAATGGTCTGAAAACTCCTCGATGCCCTCCAGCCAATGTAGCTGATGCCATCCTTTCAACCATCCACATTCTACTACGCCTCCCTGCAGCTCCATGATTTGACACAGTGGGGATGGAGCTCATGCATGTCCTGCACCCACATTTTGAGAGAGCCCCTCTACAGGCTGCACTGTCCTCATCAGATGCACATCAGATCGGTAAGAGATTTAGGCAGAATAATCTTTTGTTTCCTTTTCCTTCCTCCCCTTCCTTCCCTTTCTCTCCCTCTTCTCTCCTTGCTTTGTCACATATTAATTTTATTTTTTATAGAGGTGGATTTTTTTTTTTTGAGACAGAGTCTTGCTCTGTTGCCTGGGCTGGAGTACAATGGCCCAACCATGGCTAACTGCAGCCCTCAACCTCCCGGGCTCAAGTGATCCTCTCACCTCAGCCTCCTAAGAAGCTGGCACTACAGATGTGCACCACCATGCCCAGCTCTTCTTTCTCTCTTCTTCTTCTTCTTTTTTTTTTTTTTGTAGACATGAGGAGTCCAGGAGTTTAAGAACTTCTAGGCTCAAGCAGTCAGCCTCCCTAAGCACTGGGATTACAGGTGTAAGCCACTGTGCCCAGCCTTTCTTTATTTATTACAAATATCTGACACCTGAGTTTATTGCTTTCCCCAAGTTATCAGTTGTTTTGTAGAGTACAGAACTAGAAAATAGTATCTGAATTGTTGACCCCAGTTCAGGAAGATGAGGCAGGTCTTACCCAGGCTTCATCCACGTGAAACTAAAACTACTACATTTCCATGTATTATTTAAAATGGACTTTGTGGAACTGTGCCTTTATGGTAGAGCCTAACCTAGCTGTATTTGCTCTGTTTCCTAGTAGGATTTGGAGGACTTGCAACTTCAAACAAAAAATTCTGGAAGTATGCCCTTTGCTACTTCTGCATTATTAGGATCTGTTGGAAGCCTGTGACGTTCGATTTGTCTGTGAAGAGGGTGATAGCTGGTGCAAACCAGGGTCATGAAATTTGGCCGCTTCCATGGCAGTGATTTCTACCTAAGGGGTGCCTACCCAATACAAAATAGTAAATGGAGGTGACTACTAGATTTAATGGACTGCTGGGTAGCCTCAGACCTCAAAGTACTTGTATTGCTTTAGGCCTGCATGGCAGGTTGTTGCAGAATGCCGATAATAGGAGCCGCAACCTTTTCTACTATGTGCAGAAAAGAGGACAGTTGGAAAGAAGGCACTACCTGTGTGTGTTCTAATGCCCAGTAGAGTCAGCTTCTGACCAGATAATAATATTAGGAAACATTTATGAAACACTTAACATGTCCATATGAATTAATGTCTAGTCTATTCGAACAATTTCCATGTCTTGTAGGGGATACCATGGAACCAACCAGGCCAGGACAGTGGAATCCATTCCATCTGGTTGCTATGGAGAGCCCAAGGGCAACTACAGAGAACATGGAGTGTCTGTCCATCGTTTCTGGAGCATGAATAACCAAATGAGATTACTGGACTTTGCTTACTTGAACAGATTATTTCTATTTAATTCACCCTACTATAGCTTTGATAAGAGCTGTAGTTATCAATTTTGGTGTTAGAATCACTTGGGAGAATTTTTAGAAACTCCATGCCCTTGGTGGTGCGTGTCTGTAATCTCAGCTACTCAGGAGGCTGAGGCAGGAGAATTGCCTGAACCCAGGAGGCGGAGGTTGCGGTGAGCTGAGATTGCGCCATTGCACTCCGGCCTGGGTAACAAGAGCGAAACTCCGTTTCAAAAAAAGAAACTCCATGCCCTGGCCATTCCCCAGAACAATTAAATTACAACGTCGGGGGAATGGAACCCAGATATCAGTATTTTTCAAAGTCCTCTAGAGATTCCATGTGCAACCATTCCTCATAGTTTTCCCCCTAAACCCTAATAAGCAATATAGCACCTATATGATAGGCTAATAGGCACAGGGTACCTACCACATCAGCTGGGGCAGAGGAACCATGTGGGCTGGGAACCCCAAACATTCCTGGAGAGCCTAAACATTAAGTAGAATTAAAGGAGGGAAATTCCAAGTTGTTTGCTATGGCTCAAATCAGAAACCAGTTTTACAGAATCATTTAATAAAAACTTATAGATTCTTGTTGAGGGCATTCTAGGATGGAGGTAAACTGGCCTCAGTCACATGGAGGAGGTTGAACCTGGGCCTTGTTCCCCAAAGCAGTTTCATCTGGTAACCAGCTATAAGTTTCCCTTTGGTTAACCCCAAGCTTTCAGAAAATTCACACCTAATGTATCAGTATGCTTTGAGCTGTGCATGGGGAATTAGGGAAAAGTCTAAAGGTGAACAGATAAAAGAGAAGCATTCACCTTGTTTAGGCCAGCACGGTGGCTGGACACTGGAGGAGGGGGTTGGCAGTGTCATGAGCAGTGACCAGAGTCAGGCAGTGGCAGAAACACAGTGCTGTTACAGACCGACTTCAAGCCTGTGTGAACCCCTTCTGCTGCTATGACTGCCAAAGTTCCCAGTGCCTCTGAAAGTGAGGCTACAAGTTCTGAGTGCAGAAGGAGGGGCTAAGAGACGTTATTATTTGGACATAATAATAAAAGCGACCTCACCTATACTCATAAGCAAATCATGTTTGCCACATATTGGCAATAATCAGATAGTTCAATCCCTAATCAAATTCCCCATTAAAACCAAGTCCCACTCCCAAATATATGTGTTTCTTTTGGGCTGCAAGTGTTGGATAGAAGTCTTTATGGTTGCTGCTGGGAAGAAATGTTATGAGTAGTCTCTCCAAACAACGAAACAGCCTGGGGCTCAAGAGGTCCAGGACACTGGGCCATATATGTAATGTGTGTTATATTGGATGGTAACTTCTTTGAATGAAAGTCTGTTCCCTAGCTGGTGCAGTCAGGAGCAGAAATGACCAAATAAAGCTTGTGCTTGTCTTAATCTATGTTATTTATGAATTATTTTGTCTCTAGTGTCCCCAAACAGAACAGTGGGGAAAAGCAAGGTGCCAACCTCGATTTGGCAATAGTGTCATTTTGAAACATCTGTAACATACCTGTTTACCTTTTTCAGAATTCTCACTGACAGAATCACACTATCCCTCTAGTCATAATTTGAAGCACTGTGTCTCCATAGTGATGATTCAGGCTCCCGTTGCCATGGTGATCATTCTATGGGCTAAAACACTTCCATCAGTCCTTCCCCTCATTCTCATTACCATTGTCAGTTTCTCAATCCAGGCCTTTATTATGTCTTTGGGATCTAGCACTGGACCTGACAAATAATAGGTGGTCAATGTATTGAATGAATAGCCCGACCGAGGCTATTAAAATACCTCTTACCTTGTCTTTCTTGCTCCAGGCTTTGTCCTGTGAGTTATTATGCCTTATCGTTTCATTTCATTCATCTGTTTTCATTTACTGGTGCTTTTAAATTGCAGAAGGAACACTTGCTCATTTTAGAAAACTCAAACAATTTTAGATACCTACGAAGCTAAAAGTAAACATTCCTCTTCACCAAAATAAATTCCAGCTGGATCAATGATTTAAACATAAAAATGATAAAAGTTCCAAAAGGATTTATAATTTGTGGTGAGAAAGGTTGCTTTAAGTTAGAACAAAATCCAGAAGCCATAAAGAAACAAAATTAACATGTTCAACCATGTAAACATTCCAAAACACTGTATGGGGGGGGGGAAATGCCATAAACAGTCAAAAGATTAATAGCAAACTGGAAAAAATGTATTTGCAGAACAAATGTTAAAAAGTTAAACTTCCTCAACTATCAGGGAGCTTCTACAAGTCAGTATGAAACAGATGACCAACCCAGGAGGAAAATGATCAAAGGCTACTAATGTTTGCAGAAAAAGGAACACGACTGGTCAGAAAACAAATGACAAGATTAATTAAGAATGAAAATGATATTTTAATTCTCTCAGAATTAAAATAAATACAAATAATCAAAACAAAAATGAATAAAGATTTTTTTAACTTCTCTGATGGGCAACTGTAGATGTTTATTGACACCTAGTGCTACAAGTCTAAAGCAAAAATGAACACTCTCCTAAGTCATTGGTAGAAATATGCATTGGTGTGTTCTTTTTGGGGGATAATTTGACAATATCTTTCAGAATTTAAAATGCACATCTCCTTTCACTGGTAATCCCTCTGCCAGAAATTTATGCAATAGATATAGTTGCAAATGTTTAGCAAAATATATGTACAAGAATATTTATTGCTACATTGTTTTGCAACAGCAAAAGACTGGAAACACCCAATATTCATAAGTAGGGGGCAAGTTAACTAAATAACAGTAAACTTGTAGGATAGAATAAGGATGTCTCTGTGAAAAGACTGAGGTACTTCTGTGACCTCAAGAGTCAAAAGAACAAGTTCAGTACAAATAACATTTTTGTAAGAACAGACAGATGCATATATGGTGTGAACATATGCAATAAAATAATTTTTAGAATAAATTACAGAATTAGTTATCTGTGGTGTGGAGACTGGTATGAAGACAAGGAAAAAACCTTGTACTTTCATTTTGTATCGTTTGCTCATTAAGTTTTTCATCTTATAAGGAGCAAAACTGTGAGGATGCAAAGGCATAAGAATGATACGATGGACTTTGGGGACCGGTGGAGGGAAGGCGGGGAGGTAGGTGAGGGATAAAAGACTATACATTGGGTACAGCATACACTACTCGGGTGATGGGTGCAGCAAAATCTCAGAAATCACCACTGAATAACTTATTCATGTAACCAAACACTACCTGTTCCCCAAAACCTATTGAAATAAAAAAAATTTTTTTGTCTGATACATGTTTCATGTATGACATTAAAAAAAACTATTATCAGGGGTTGCCTTTACTTTTCTCAACAGCAATGCCCAGAGATACATTTTACATTCAGTTTTTTCTATATGTATATAAGAAAGATGCAAATATGTATCTTTGAATATGCATAATTATAATCTCTGTTGTTAAAAAATGGGGATTATATATAGTTCTGAAACTTGCTTTTCTGAATTTTTATATCATTCACATCTTTCCATTTAAGGACATACTGCATAAAATTCTACAGCAAAACTATGCTGTAATTTATTTACTCATTCTTATTATTTTATTTCCATCTTTTTGCCTTTATAATCAATTCTACAATGACCATAATTTTACATAATTTATTTGTTTATATGTGTATTTTCATAGGTCTGACTCCCTAAAGTGGAATTCTAAGTAAAGGCATAGATGACTGAAACACAGGAGGTCACAAGAAACCTCCTGAATGCAGGTGTTTAAAATCTCTGCTATTATCATGTCTCTTAACCTTCCACTGGACAATGTGAGTCATGCAGGTGGGGAATTACACTCTGCCCACAACATAGCAACAGCAAGGACAGAGAAGGAAGATTTGGGGATATATAATAAAGGTTGCCACATTGCCAGGATGTGCATGTTTTTGATTTTGTCTTTTTCTTTAATGACATTAATTTCTTGAGCAGATGCTGCCCATGTCCCACTTATACCCCCCTCACATTCACCTCTACAAGCCAATGCTGTTTACCATGAATATCCAGAAGTTCTGCCTGAGGACTTTTCCTTAGCCCAGCAAAAAGGATAAGCCAGAGATTCTGAAAAGTCATGCCCTCAGAAGCATTTCTCAACCAAAGATGGGCAGGGAGTTGAGGAGTAACTAGTCCAGATTTCCTCACTTCTCAATTTGGGTGAAGGAGGGATTCCTACATAGCCTCCCACATTCACCCATCAGGACTGAGCTCCAATTGTAGGCAATGATAACGGCCTTAACAATGCGTTCTTTATTGATGTCCTTCCTTTCCCTGTCTCACTTTCCCAGGACTAGTCCTCTCCAGTAAACTACCTTCCTCAAATTCTTATTTCAGGGTATGCCTTTTGGGGAAACCAAACCAACACTGTCCTACTCCAAATACTCATGAGTTGGTGTAAAGCTATGTAGAACCTATCTATGGATTCCAATTTAGCATATCAACATTAAAGTACAAAAGCAAAACTTTTTAAAAAAATTATAGATGATTCTAGAATTTATATGATTCTAGATTTTTTTTTGAGATGACATTAATTCAGAGTCTTTACCTCATAATGACTTACTTCTTATTTTCCCACTAAATTCTAACAAGCGAACTCTGAGGAAAAACTCAGAAAATGTGATTCAAATATGTTTCTTCTTCAAAGAAAAATATAAAATTCACTCAATCTTCCTGCCTAGCTTGCATCTTTATGAACTCTATATCCAGTCTCTTTCACTTCTTGTCAGTTATTTTCCAGGAATACAAATTTATTCTTATGCTATTATTATTATTATTGAGACGGAATTTTACTCTGTCACCTAGACTGGAGTGCAATGGTACAGTCTCGGTTCACTGCAACCTCCGCCTCCCAGGTTCAAGTGATTCTCTTGCCTCAGCCTCCTGAGTAGCTGGGATTACAGGCATGTACCACCACACCTGGCTAATCTTTGTATTTTTAGCAAAGACAGGGTTTCACCATGTTGGTCAGGCTGGTCTTGAACTCCTGACAGGTAATCCACCCTCCTCGGCCTCCCAAATTACTGAGATTACAGGCATGAGCCACCAAACCCTGCCTATTTTTGTCTAAACCATACGTAACAATTTAATCTCTTATGACGGCGTCTCTGTGACACTCAGAGTCTAGCCAATAAAGGAAAATTATTACTACTCCTAGGGCAAAAGGGACAAGGAGAGGAGTGTTACTCATGAGAATTGAATTATGGAAGAGATATCAGTCTTTTAGATGTCTCTGCTTTTATCAGAGATATGACATCAACACAAGTGTAGTGGGTTAAATTGTGGCCCCCAAAAGATATGTCCAAGTTCTTACCCTTGGTACCTGTAAATCTGACCTTATTTGGAGATGGAGTCTTTGCAAATGTATTTAAGGATCTCAAGATGAGATCATCCTGGATTTAGGATGGAGTTAACGGGTCATCCTGCATTTAGGGTGGACACCAACTACTGGTGTCCTTATAAGAGAAAGGAGATTTGAGACACAGAAAGATATAAGGTAAAAAGCCATGTGAACGTAAAGGTAGAGATTGGTGTGATATGTCTACAAACCAAGTAATACCAAGGATTGCCAGCAGCCTTGAGAAGCTAGGGGAGAGGCATGGAATGGATTGTCTCCGCCTCCAAGAGGAGCCAGCCCTGTTGGCACTTTGATTTTGGATCCCTGGTCTCCAAAACCATGTGAGAGAATACGTTTCAGTTACTTTAAGCTACCCAGTTTGTGACAATTAGGCAATTAGTACAGCAGGGAAGGAATGGAGGAGGAATACCCTGGCCTCTCTCCCCACTGCCTCTGATCTCCTTCCAGTACTTTCCAATGGCCAGGGAGCCCCAAAGAGGCAGTCTGCAGAGCACAGCACACAGTAGATCTACAGAGGACCAAACTGAGAATCCCAGCACCAAAATGAAATATAAATTATTGCAAACAGTAATTATTTTAAACAAGGTACTAAATGAAAGCATAGCAGAGACAGCTGCTGAACTGCTTCACCTAGACAATGAAGGCTAAAAGTACTTCATTTGCTGCGGAGCTTTTGTTAAATCACAAAAGTAAAAGAGACCATTGAGATCATCCAACCCGGGTGCTTTCTCATTCTGTTCATCAAGAACAGGCTTGCAGAGATTGGTGACTTGTGCACCTTCACACAGTAGGTAAAGGAAGGAATTGGGCCTGAAACAAGATCTGCCCAAATCTCCATCGGTTTCCATCTCCGACGTGTTACTTTCCTCATCTAGAGAGATTTCTTTCCATCAAGAACTTCATTATAGTGTTTTTGCTTTCTCTATTTTTATGCTGTTTACAGAAACAGAAACTGCTTTTTTTTTTTTTTTTTTTTTTTCAGATGGGCTCTCAAGCAGAGCTCAACATACCACAGGAAGAAATTGCCCCGTCTTCTCTGGAGAAAATGCCACGTGCAACACTGGGCACCACTGATTTCCTGCAGAACTGTACTACGAGGTATCCAGAGGTATGGCTGGAGTCAAGCATGCTTTAGGACAGCTACCTAGCTGCCCACACCCTGATTTGCTGATTGAGCACATGTGTGTTAATAGGTGCCAGGTCTTGCACCAGTCAATGAAGGTGCAGCACTGAAACCAAACACAGTCTTTGCCCTCACGGGGCTCACGGTCCAGCAGAGAAGATGAATGCACAAACGTGTGAATTGGGAGGTGGCAGGTGCAGGGAGTATCTACCTCACCCAGCTCGGGATTCAGGGAGGCTTCTAAGCCATGGAGGGTGTAGAAGACTACTTTTTCCTCAAGCACTACAGAAGCTCATAAACATATGTTTTCCTCATTTGATGGTGTCGATTTTTTAAAATACAACTTATTTTTTAGAACAGTTTTGGGTTCACAGCAAAATTGAGCAGAAAATATAGATTTTACACATATCCCCTTCCCCCCACATGCACATAAGCTCCCTCACTATCAACAACCCCTATCAGAGTGGTTCATCATTACAGTGAACCTATGCTGATGTATCACTATCACCCAAAGTCCATAGTTTACATTAGGCTTTCTTCTTGATGTACATTCTATGAGTTTTGACAAACGTATAATGACATGTATTCACCATTAAAGTACAACACAGAATACTTTCACTGCCCTAAACATCCTCTGTGTTCCACCTATCAGCCCTTCCTCCCCACTAACCCCTGGGAACCACTGATCTTGTTTCTGTCTCTACAGTTTTGCCTTTTCCAGGACGTCATCTAGTTGAAATCCTACAGTACACAGCCCTTTCGGATTGGCTTCTTTCACTTAGTAATATTCATTTAAATTTCTTCCATATGTTTTCATGACTTGGTAACTAATTTGCTTTTAGTATTGAACAGTATTCCATTGTAGGAAGGGGGAGAAATTGGTCCCGTTTAATCTAATAAGTGAGGAAGGAGCTAATAGCCACCAGCATTGAACTAGAACAGGGGATATAAAGGCAAGCAACTGTGTCCTTGAGGAGCTCGCCACTCAGGCATGTACAAACACAATTTCAGTACAATGTGGTAAGTACTATAATTGCAAAACCCATTTTTCCTTTATTTTCAATAGTCTGCCTATTTGTCAGTTGAGGTGTCAAATCATGCGTTACAGTCTTTGATGCAGAAAATGTAGTTTACTCCAAAAGAGGTATTAAAGCACCACGGAAATGCAGAGGCTTAGAGGAACCTCAGTCTGGAGCGCCTGAGATGTCTTCACTGAGGAAGCAAAATCAGGGCTTAACGCTGTAGGGGATGAAAAAATATATTTTTTTTCCATCTTAGGTCCCCTATAATGAATAACAGGTTTACAAGATAAAAGTATACACATTTATTTAATATATTTGTGGATATAGGAGGCTTTGGAAATGAAGACCCAAAGAAACAGGTAGACTTGTATATTATCATGTTTAGGTTTGATGAGTCATGGACAGTCAGAGAGATATACAATTGGAGGACAAGAGAGTATAATCTAATGCCAATAAGCTTCGGAGAACTTAGCAAGCCCTGTTTGTTGAGATTCTTCTCGATGTTCCCATGTCTTCAGAGATAAGGATGTGCCTTTATCTTCAGAGATAAGGAAGGGCACCTCTCGAATGAGGGTCTTATGTCCTACTTCAAGGCAGAAGAGTGATGGGAGGTGAGGGTAGCTTCTGCTTCTGCTGTTTTCTGAAATGCCAAGGTGCCATGTTTTAAAGTAGCATGTCCCGAACTCCATCAATGCTCAACAATATATTTGACTTTTTTTTCTGGCTCTTTTACTGAAAGAACGTTTAAGGCAAACAAGTCAGCATGGACAAAGGTGAAGAAGTAGGAAATAGAATGGTCTCTTTGGAGGAAGAGCAGGTGGTTTGGCGTGGCCAGAGAAGAAAGTGCTGTGTTGCTGCTGTTGGCAGGAAGGATGGGGTGGTAGGAGATGGAATAAAGGTGGACAGGAGTCAGCATGTGAAGGATTTGGATGCCACAGGCTGGAAGTTTTCTTTGTACCGTAGGCTTGTGCTATTGAGCAAGACAGCCAGTGGCTCTCGAGTAGGTAAACTGTGGCTAGTACAACTGAGCAGAAGAATTTTAATTTTTAATTCTATTCATGTAAAGTTAAAAATGGAAACAGATGTACACACACACACACACACACACACACACATCTATATATCTCACGTTGAAATAATATTTTAGAAATTTTGGATTAAATAAATTACTAAAATTAACTTTGTCTACTTTTTTTACTTTAAAAAAATTAGGCTCCCAGAAACTTTGAAATTACATATGCAGCTTACATAATGTTTCTATTGGACATTGCCGATATAGGCAATTGGGAACCATTGAGAGTTTTTGTGCAGGACAAGAATATGATCATGTTGAGGTTTTAGAATAACAACTCTGATAGCAGAGTAAAGGATGACTCGGTGGGAAAGTACAACTAGAAGTAAGGTGAGCAGTTAAGAGGCTATTGCTATAGTCCACATTAGAGGTAATACAGACCTACACAGCGGCACTAGGGATGGAATAGAGCAGCTGTATTTAAAAGATAGTTAGCAGAGGAAGTTCGCATGGCTTGGTAATGGATTGGCTGTGGGTGTGTGCTGTATATTAAAGAATTTGGCTGGTCTTTATCTCTGGTTCCTGGGAGGTAACCTCTAAACTTTGGGGTTTCCTGAGTGATAGGAGTGTCTTTGTTATTTATGCTGGGCTTCTTGGACCACCCCTAATTTATGCTAATGAGGTGATTCATGGTATGCCACTAGACAATTTCAGGATGGAGGCTGGCCATGCCAGAAAGATGAACTATGTGATTAAAAAGTTGGAGCTTTGAGCCAAGTGAAACCAACTAGACCTCCCAACCTCAGGGAGGGGAGGAGTGGGGACTTAGAGACTGATTTTAGTCACATGGATAGTGATTCAATCAATCATGCCTATTAAATGACACCCCAATAAAACTGCAGTTGATGAGGTTACTAACAGAAGTAGGAAAAGTAGATGAAAGGGCAGACCTTTTGTTTTGTGGGCTGGTATGTGTAGTTCTAAGTTACTGTTATGCTTATGTTAAAACTCCATTTTATTTCTAAGGTTAAATGTAAAAATCGCTTGCTTTCAATCTTCCCACCTTCTTTATTCTACCTTTCTAACTACTTACTCTGATGTTTAAAATCCCTAGACCAAGCTCTTCCTGAAGAATACAAGATGACTGGTGAAGCACACTCAAAAGCAGACACAAAGCACCAGTAGCTTTACAGTTTTACCTGCTCCCTATGGCCACCTTCCATTTTTAGCAATCAGAGTTGGCGGCCTGGAAGTACAGTCTGGGGCTACAAGGGGCTCACAGTCGGTACATCTAATGCAAACTAATTGAGCAGTGCCCCAAATGCTCCACATTTCCTGAGTTTCTCAGGTTCCTGGCAGCCACGCGGATGATTGGGAATAAACTCTGCTCCCTTCCTCTTGGGGAGGAACAGAGGGCTGGACCCACATCCACCTTACAATCATTGGGTGCCTCAGGGTTATTACAAAGGTTGACTAAACTTCTCCTACAGTTCCTCTCCATGGCCAACTGTGAACAGCTTTTGAACAAGTTTCTTATTCATAGAATGACAATCAAGAAAGCCCCCCAACCAGAGAATCTGTCTGCCTGGAGAGCAGGTGAGGCTTTGACACCAAGACATCATTCTTCCTGGTCCTCTCCTCTTCCTTCCCTCAACCTGAGCCAAGGCTCCTTTTGCCCTTGATGGCACTGTCCCAATTTGTTTTTTATATTCAAGGCCTGATTTCTCAAATGTCATAGACGTGACTTGTAAAAGGGAGACAGTTTTAGAATCCTCTGTGATCATTCTCTCACAGGCCAAAAGACTGGATTTCTAAAACACAAAAACCAGGGCCAGCAGGGTTTTATTTTGCTGCCTTCTTCCCTAGTTCCCCCACAGGGCTGCTTGGACTCACTGGTAGCAGACAGATATCTGTGTTAACAAAATACAGCCTCTGACATTCACATTACCTCATCTATGCAGCCATTTTGCCGTATGGGTCCCTTTGATATTAGGAGTGGCCTTCCCCCTTGGTTCCAGAGAAACTTCTGCTGTAGTTGCCCAGTTTTTTAGTTTCTTTCTTTTGACAGATACAAAAATCTCTTTTTCTGTGAGATCCTGGACCTCCTCTGTCTGCCAAGACTGTATGTATCTCTCTCCCCACTTCACAGATTAGGAAGAAGAAACAAAGAGCTGAAGTACAAAACAGCTCTGAATCAATCCTTCCTCCTGCCCTTCCCAACAGAACCTGATTTTGCCCACATAGTGGGCATATTTTGTCACATAGTGCCCTCCATGCATCAGCCATGACTCAGAGCGCAGTAAGTCCAAGCCTCCTCCTTATTCATCTAAGCCAATTAGAACATGGCAGAGCGAAGTCAGAAAGTTCATGCTAGAAAGACTTGTATTATATGGTTAGAGAAATGGTTTCTCTCTTCCTTGTTGGAGGTGAGTGAGGAAAACACATTGTCTCAGTCACCAACCACAGGAGGAACCAGCTTTAGGATAAAGCTTAAACTTGGATGGCAAAGAGTAGAGCTAAGAAGAAGATGTTGGTAACATATTAAACTTTTGGAACAACCAATCATCGTAGCCTGTTCTACATTTTGTGGGCTAATACGTGTTCTCATTGTTTTTGCCAGTTTATGCCAAGTATTCTGGGTTTTGTTTTGCGGCCAAAGCTACCTATCCTACTGTGCACTTCCGTTTTATCCACCTCAAAAAATTCCACTGCTGTTTCGTTAGTTATTTAAGTCAGAGACCTAGGAATCATAATTTGTTTTCCTTTTTCCTTCACTGTCTCCAAAATTGAATAAATCAACAAGCCTATTTGCTCTACCTCCAAAATATATTCACAGTCTATCCTGAATACCCTTGTCCACTGCCATCATTTTATTCCATTGCTCCTCACATACCATCTGCATTTGCCGCCCCCCAACAGTTCTCACTTCTTCCCCTCTTGTCTTCCTATAATCTGTTCTCCACACAGAAGTCAGAATGATCTCTTTCAAACATAGGCCACAACATTCATCTGTCTGAAACTTCCTAATGGTTTCCAATCTAGAAAAAAGTCCACATTTCTCATTGGTTTAATTATAATAAAGACGATATCACTATAATAAACACCTCAAAATACAGTGGCTTAAATAAGAGAGAAGCGTATTTCTCTTTCACTTAGTCCAGCCAGCCAGGCCAGCTCTTCATGAGGTCATTTGGGAGCCAGGTTCCTCCCATCTTGTGGCTCCACCATGCCTACGGCTAGTACATTGTCCTTATTCACGTGGTTGGTCACTCAAAGGAAGAAAGTTAAAGACAAGTAATTTCCCTTTAGTCAAGTAAGGTGGGTGTTGCACACATCTCTTCTGTCACATTCCTCTGGCAATAACTCTAGTCACATGGCCACAAGTCACAATAAGGAAGGCTGGGAAATTTAGCCTCTGGTTAGATATCCAGATAAGAGTCTTTTTCCAAGGATGAAAAAGCGAAGAGATTTGAGGAGGATGCCTGCCAGACTGGGAGGCATCATACTTTATCATACCTTTCTCAGCCTAAATGATCTAGATGTTGGGGGCCCCTGCAGCCTCTCCAACATCATTTCCTACATCCTTCCTTGTTCACTAATTTTGAAACATAATGGCTTCCTTTCTGTTCCTCAAGCATTCTGAAATCATGCCCACCTCAAGCACTGTTCACTTGTTCAGCCTTTCCTTGCAACTCTGCCCAACAATCCTCACAATCCCAGTTTCTTCGTATCCTTCAAGTAACAGTTTGAAAATATCCGATCTTTTGAGAGGCCTTCTCTGACCACCATTCCAATACTGTCCTACCTTTTAACACTCAATGTCTATGATACCTCATTGTACACAGGAGGGCATCTTGTAGTTTCCTCCCCTGGTTTTCATACCAAGCCTGGAGACACCTCCTCAAAAAAACTGCAAAAGAAAATAATCCTTTTGTGCTAGGTAGCAAGATAAAGGTCTTACTCAGAAGGGACACTTTTAAATGTTGTTATAACCAGTTTAACCTATGGCCCTATATTGGCACATAGTAAAGTCTCTCAAAAATCCCAAAGGGGATTGTATTCATAACGAAAAAAAATTTTAAACCTTAAAAGCTTCTTTTTATCTCTCTCTCAAAATCTCACGTAAATGCTGGTTATACCCCAAATCTACTTTTTTCCTCTTCAAACTCTCCTAGCCCATCCTGGCCGTGATCGCTTTCATACTTTTCTCTGCCATGGCCAGCTGGTTCCATGTAAATCAACTGAGCTTGGCCCGGCTCTACTGGATTCTTCCCTTGTGAACCCCTTACATCATTTTGTACCACAGAATTGCAGAAGCTGAGCCAGCTGTTCGGAATTTGGTGTGCACTGAAGGAGAAAGAATTTGAGGAGTGCTCATAACATTTAAATTTCCTACCTATCACACTGATTTGTTACCTTTTAGATTAAACAAAACTGAGGATCAGATACGGTGGAGAAGGAGCAAAACCAGGGTCTACCAGAGGTTAAGTCGCTTTCTCTAGTAGTTCAGTGCCTTACCCTCCCCTCTACCTTGACAGGAGGTTTTCCAGCCACACACCTAGTTGTCCAACCCTGATGTGTCTATCTTATACATGTAGCTTATGCTCGTTTGTGGTTCTCGACAGCTTAGGAACAGTAATTGCTAGTCTAGGTGCTGATAAAAATACACACAAACAGCTTTTGGACTAGTTGCCTCCATGTCCCAGCCACAGCATCATTTAGAACCTCTATAGCTACAAATAAATCATCAGTTGGAGTGAACAGACCAGGCTGAAAACTGATATAGGGCCTCTGGTGTTTCTACTTCCAAAATCTATGACCATACTATCTCAGAATCTCTTTTGCCCATGGTTTATGAGTGAAAACAACCCCCATTGCCTGGTTTTCAAACTCCTCCATGCTTTTATGTGAAAGGAATTTGTTTTTCGGCAAGTCCCTTTGAAAAGTCTTCCGACCTTTGTTCTGGGTATGGCTAGGCTGAAAGCCTTAAAGTGACTGAGATCATTTGTACTGGCTGAGATGTGACCTGGATGTAAAAGTGTTAGTGCTTATTCAACCTGCATGGGAGTGACTGCTCTGCAGCTGTCCTGAGGTCAGAGCTTTCAGAATAAAATGATCTCACTTTGGTTTAGTTAAGCTCACGCTACAAGACCTACTGCCTGCCACATACCACAGTGGTATGAAGGATACCAAAAAAAGGATACTTTCAAAGAATTTGCATTTCAGTGGGTAGCCAGACACAAAAAGAGATCATTTTGTGTTAGTGCGTTGAACATGGTGACAGGGCAAACACTGCAGAGGAAGCATGAACCAAGGGCTCTTAGCTCAGCCTGCTGGAACTGGGATTTCCTAAAAGATGCCACATCCAAGCTGAGTCTTAAAATGTATGTAAGAAAGTGCCCAAAGAGGGGGGAGGAAGGTATTCTGGAATAATGTCGTCAAGCTCTACAAATGTTTCTGCATATTACAGCATAGCAAAGAAGTAGAAGAGAAGGAGAGGTAGAGACTGGCAATCAAGCTGTGATGGCAGAAAGGGGTGGGATCATAGAGAGCTTTGTAAGGCACTTGACTCTATGTGAAAAAGACTATGGAGAGCTGGAAGGGTTTTAAGTAGAAAGTGACAAAGTTAGACTTCAGTTTTGCCAGGCATCTTAATTTCATCTGAACCACTTGTCATTTGAGTTTTCTACTTAGGAAACACTAGAATGTCTGGAATTTCATGACTGAAAGTCCTTATCAAGATATGACGTGGCTGTATGTGAGAGTTCAGGTGTACCCTCAGGCTCACCCTCACAGATGAACCGTGTGATGCTCTAGTGTTTTGCCTGGACCCAGGGTGCCCGGCCACCCATCAGTTCGGAGCCTCCACGGCAGGCAGCCCGGTGCCCGACTGCCTCTGTCCTCTCTGCAGGTCGGTGCTGCCCACTGCCAGGCTGCCGTCTACCAAAAACCAGGGTTAAGTAGCTTCCTTTCACCGCTTATAATTCTTCTTTTTTTTTTGAGACGGAGTTTCGCTCTTGTTACCCAGGCTGGAGTGCAATGGCACTATCTCGGCTCACCGCAACCTCCGCCTCCTGGGTTCAGGCAATTCTCCTGCCTCAGCCTCCTGAGTAGCTGGGATTACAGGCACGCACCACCATGCCCAGCTGATTTTTTTTTTTTTTTTATTTTTAGTAGAGACGGGGTTTCACCATGTTGACCAGGATGGTCTCGATCTCTTGACCTCGTGATCCACCCGCCTCGGCCTCCCAAAGTGCTGGGATTACAGGCTTGAGCCACCGCGCCCAGCCACTTATAATTCTTACAGTGCAAGTCTTCAGGTCATTTTTTTCTTTCCGATATTGTAAGGAGAATTTGGCAGCATTATCAAAGCTGCTAGTCTCCTTAAGTCAATAATTTAAATCATTCCATTTAGTTCTGAATTTCCTTGAGAGAGAAAAAAAATGTGTTGATGCTTTCCTTGGAATAAGAAATAGATTTGCTGTGACGAACAGCTGTTTGCCAGTTCTTGAAGACGTTTCTCTCTGAAGCACTGAAAATGTACACAAGAGCCCTCAAGTGCCTGGAGAAGAGGTTTCCTTTTGAAAATCCCCCATGGCCTGCTGTGAGTGACTTGAGTTTGGATCACTGTGAAAACCCACCTTCATGTGATGGGAGTTATTTACATCTCAGGAATTGCCACAGAACAATGAGCACACCCTAGGTTCTCCACATGGAGCATGCCGTGGGCCTGTTGTTCATTTCTTATGAGGGAACATCCCTTAATAAATGGAGTCTTCCCACTCCAGGATCTGTTGCTCTAAATTTGCTAAAACATGTTCAATATTTTGTTTGAATTCCTCTATCAAATGCTAGATGGAAAGAAAGTTTAGTATCATGGGTAATCAATAATCAGAGGAATGTGAGATACTGGTTGCTTGGAAGTAATAACTTTTCTCAAGAAAATATATTTTAAAATAATATAATCTAATGTAAAAATTACATATATTTGGAGGTGACATAGTCCTATTCTTCCATGACAAATGCTGCACATACATAAAGGCTATGAGTTAAATGGGAGCTCACCAAAGAACAGCCAACTCCCAAAATGCAGGATTTCTGATGACCATATTTGAGAAGGCAGCTTTGGTCTCAAGCTGAGTTGCAAAGAAAGGACTCTGCCCAAGTCACACGTTCTCCTTCACATGAGAGAAGGAAGCACAAATATACTGGCCATCCCTGAGAACAGGAGGCGAAAGGTTTAGGACCAGAAAAGAGACTGTGGGGTGTGTAAACACTTACTTCACACTGTGAAATGTGGCACGATGAACTTCAGACACTCAGGAATCCAGGTAATTCTTCTTTCCTGCTTATACAGAAAAGAATGAAGAGGTGGATAGGTGTCTTAGTCACTTTAGGCTGCTGTGACAAAAATACCATAGACTAGGTGGCTTAAACATCAGAAATTTATTTCTCACAGTTCTAGAGGCTGTGAAGTCCAAGCTCAATGTACCAGTACATTCAGTTCCTGGTGAGGGTCCTTTTTCTGGTTTGCAGAGAGATGCCTTGCTGTATCTTCACACGGCAGAGAAAGACAGGAAGTAATCTCTCGCCTGTCTCTTCTTATAAGGACACTAATTCCATGATAAAAGTTCTACCATCAGACCTAATTATCTTTCAAAGGCCTCATCTCCAAATACCATCACATTGGGTTTAAGGGTTTGACATAAAAATTTGGGGAAGACACAAACATTCAGTCCAGAGCAACAGAGAAACAAAATGTCTCCTGTTCTAAGGAGCTGAGAGAGCAAGCGGGGAAGCACCTTGCCCAGCATCGAGTATTTTTTTTCAAACGGTTTATAACCTCTAACAAAAAAAGTAGAAGGAAAATAATTAGGAGACAAGAGAAGTAGGAGAGAAGAAATGAGGGTAATGAAAGAATCCAGGGAAGAGATGAAAGGTCCTAACAAAGGCAGTGACACAGAGATGGATTTCTAAATTCAGAATGAGCCAAGTATAACCAAGGACATTCACTGGTAAATGGAATGCTTTGGTAGGATTTGTCACTGAACTGTGGCGAAAACAGCCTCCCTGCAGCCTTGGGTAGGGATAATATGTGTAAGGGAATTGGCAACAAAAGGAAGCCAGAAATGCTGGTTGTTCAGGGCTCTGTGACTACAGATAAAGAATCTTTTTGGATGCAGTGGCAGATAGCTGCTGGTGTTGTATATGTGTCTGCCCAGCATCGCTATTCCTACTTCTATTAATAACATCTCTCTTCTCTTTTTGGAGAAATCTTCCTATCCCACTATCTAGTCCATCACAGTCTCACCTTCCTGGTCATAAACAGACTTGCCATGTCTCTGGACACATGAATAGCTCAGATACGGGCACATGACTCAATATGAGTTGACCACAGTCTTTCTCCAGGATTGTTCTCAGAAGCAAGGCCTTTTGCCTGCTTGGTCAAATGAGCTGGAAAGTTGTGACTCTCAGACTGCTAGTGGATATATTATTACCTTTTGGAGTAAGTCTATCCAAATGTATCGATATAAAAATACAAGTAGGTGTAGATGATGGACAGGGACTCTTACTACATTGAAACCCAGATTTGTTCTCAGTTCCTACAGCTCTTCTTCCAGCCTGTGAGCTACTCCAGGATCTCTCTTACAGATGACCTCCATTTTTCCTTTTCTTGTTCTTAAGCTAGTCTGAGTTAACTTCCTGTCATTTGCAACCAAAAAATTTATTTACTAATACAGCTGCCAAAGTAAAGAAACATCAGTGGCTATCGCCTTGACCTGAGGAAATGAGAAAAGCTAGGCATCTAGGTCATACCAGCAACACAAAGAGGCTGGGAAGGCGGAGTCTCACTATTGGTTATTAATGTCCATTATAATTTAACTACATTCAGTTGAACAAAGGGGCTGTTCTAAAAACAATGTTAATAGAAATCGACATTATATATATATATATATATATATATATATATATATATAAAATGTCTATATATAAAACGTCAATCGACATTATAATGTCTATGTATAGAGAGACATTATATATATATAATGTCGATTTCTATTAACATTGTTTTTAGAACAGCCCCTTTGTTCACACACACACACACACACACACACACATATATATCCATCTAGCTTTGCTCTACTGGACATTAACATCTCAGGGAAAGAAACAGAGCCAGACAGAATCCATTGGTGCTATGCTTCTATGCAAAATTTGTAAGAACATATGAGAAGTCTATCTCCAGAGAGCTAAGATTGTTTAAAAAAATAAGTAAAATGTTTTAACATAAGACTTTGGAATTTTCTCCTCTGCTTGTCTTTTAGAGACAGCGAGAGAGAGAACAAGAGACAAGAGATTGACTCATCTTTCTACAGCCAAAGACTAGGGAATGGACTACTTAGATCCTTTGGTTGTACAGTCTGATGACATCGTTTTTGCTTGTTAAAGAGAAACTGGCTTCACCATAATTCTGCAGAATCAGAGTCGTCCTGACCTGACTTCAGAAAGCATTTGTAATTCAATGGTGTTAAAAGCACACTTTAAAATAGCTTTAAATCACGAAGGGTGTGTACCTAAATCCCACTTGATCCCAAGCAAAAACCATGAGGTTTTCCCCAAATTATATCCACGGAAGCTGTATCAAAAACATAATATGGCAAGTTTTAAACTTGTAAAGTGTACAGAAAAAATATCACTTTTAAGAACTCCTAATATACTTAGTTTTTCAACAAACATATATATAAATTCATATATAGCTTTAAAATATGTAATTCATACATAGCTTTTCAAAAACACATCCCCTAAGTAATGTGAGGAACACCTCCACCCAATACTGGAAGGTTAGCAATAGAGGCATTCTCTTGAGGATGCTTGCCACTAGGTGGCGTGTCAGGCTAACTCACTCACCTCTGAGCAACTTGCTAGCTACCTCCACACACCTCATGCCATTTTTGGTAAGTCACCTTAGGCCACCTGATAAGCATTTAGGAAATGCTTACAACCAATTCAGCAGAAAACATAATTTTCACCTAAGTGGTGTGATGAGTATTAGTAGGATGTCTCTGTCAAGATTTTCGACGAGAACCTGAAATTAGCCTACTTTTTATTTCTTGAAATGAAAGCATATAAAAATTGAATTAGATACTCACAGGGAAAAATGAGTTATTTGTTTTGCCTAATTTTAATCCATCCTATGAGTCTAGTCCTTCCTTGCTTTTTTTATTTTTATTTTTTGTCTTTTTTTATTTTTACCTTTTTGTGGAGGATGGAGTCTCACTATACTGCCCAGGCAGGTCTTGAACTCCTGGCTCAAGCTATCCTCCCACCTCTGTCTCCCTAACTGTTGGGATCACAGGCATGAGCCATAGTGCCCAGCCTTCCTTGCTTCTTGAATGAAATCTAGATCCATAATTTCTTTGGCCACTCTTAACAATTAAGAGACTTCTGTTCACTTTTAAACCCTAAAATAGTCTATGTCTGTAATTAAGACAGCCATTCTTTTACATTATCAAACTCTAAAGCAGGCATATCCAAACTACGGCCCACGGGCCGCATGTGGCCCCCTGAGGCCATTTTTCCCGCCCTCCTGCCGCACTTCACGAAGGGGCACCTCTTTCATTGGTGGTCAGTGAGAGGAGCACAGTATGTGGCGGCCCTCCAACGGTCTGAGGGACAGTGAACTGGCCCCCTGTGTAAAAAGTTTGGGGACGCCTGCTTTAAAGAATATATAAAGTTAAAGCCTCTTGCCCTCCCCATCTGAAGTTTTTGTTTGCAGTCTAGAGCTTGCATTAAAAAGAAATGCATGTATGTGTGCCTTTTTAATTTTTTCCCATTTAGCACACTTCCTTCTTCTTTAACTCAGTCACTCATTCTTCCTGCCTGCTCCCCAGGGTTGCTGTGTATATTTGGAGTTATTATGGAGAAAAGGAAGGCACATAAGGAACAGGAAATGTCTTTCTTGACCGGCACAATGTCATATAGTATTGCACCAAACACGAGCTTACAACAAAAACCTATAAAACCCATAAAGAAACAAAAAACTGAGAATTAGCAGAAGTAACAAACTCTAAAATTAGATCCACAAAGACTATAGATACTGGAACTACTGGATATAAAATTTTAGGTTAGTATCTTTAATATATTCAGATAATTAAGAGGGCATTGAAAAAAAAAGAGTAAGCCACAAGACACTATCAGCAGGGACTGTACAGATTTAAAAAAGAACTAAATGAAACTCTTATAAATGAAATATATATTAATTGAAATTAAAACTCAAAGAAAGGAGATTAGAGCTAGCTGAAAAGAAAATTAGTGAGCTGGAAGATAAACCTGAAGAAATTTACCTAAATAGGGAACAGAAGACTAAGAGAGAGGAAATACAAAATACAGATTAAACAATATGGGGCTAGAACGAAAAAAAAATCTAATGCTAAATTGGAATTCTCAAGAGAGTTTAAAAGGAAGAGGAAATATCTGACGTGTTAATAGCCGAGAGTTTTTCATATTTGATGGAAAATCCAATCCACAGATTTAGTAAACACCACAAATCCTAATCTGGATAAATAAAAAGAAATCCACACTTGGTCACATGTTAATTAAACCAAAGAACACTAGAAATAAAAAAAATCTTTAAAATAGCCAGAGAGACAAGACAGATTAGGAAGGATAATTAAATTGGTAATTGATTCTTCAAAAACAAAAATAAAAGTCAGAAGGGAGTGTAAAAATAACTTCAATGTCCTGAAAGAAAATAATTATCATTCAATTATACTCAGTGAAATTATCTTTCAAGAATAAAAATTAAATAAAGACTTTCAGATCCACAAAGGCTGATGAGTTTCATACCAATAAATCATCACTGAAGTAAAATTCCTTTATAAAGAAAAGATTTCAAAAGGAAGCTCTGAAATATAGGAAGAAAAGATGTATAGAAAAAACACATGAGAGATTCTAAACAAATACTTTATAAATAAAAACAAAACTATTTAATAAAGTTGAAAAGCCAAAATGGAATTAAAACTTTAGACAAAATAATACAACGTCCAGAGGAGGTAATCAGAGTTCAACTGTTTTAGAGTCTATACTACATGTTCAGATTTTAAAGTTAACTACTAAAGAAAAAAATCTGAGCCCAGATGCTTCAAGCAAGGACAGATTTTCTGCTTTACAAGGCCCCTAAAATCATCTGGAATTCTCTTGAGAAGGCTTAGCCATCCAAAATAGGATTAATAGTTCTCTGAAGTATTTATCACTTCTTTTGCTAACAACGGTTTTTAATTGCCTCTTAATTATGGTACTGTGGAATTTCTCAATCTTTACAGAACTTAAAATGCCCTCTCACAAATAACTTCCTTTTTCCGTTCTCCAACTGTAATTTCTTTCTTTCTTTTTTTTGAGATGGGAGTCTCACTCTTGTTGCCCAGGCTGGAGTGCAATGGTGCGATCTCGGCTGACTCTAACCTCTGCCTCTTGGGTTCAAGCGATTCTTCTGCCTCAGCCTCCTGAGTAGTTGGGATTACAGGCATGTGCCACCATGCCCAGCTAATTTTTGTATCTTTAGTAGAGACGGGATTTCTTTGTGTTGGTCAGGTTGGCCTAGAACTCTTGACCTCAGGTGATCTGCCTGCCTCGGCCTCCCAAAGTGCTGGGATTACAGGCATGAGCCACTGTGCCCAGCCCCCAAGTGCAATTTCTAGCAGGCACATACTTGTGTCCATCTTGGAAATGAGCTAAGTACCATCACCTTATCCAACCACCTTTCCTACCCCTCATCTCCTCCTGAATGTTACAGTCTGTGGAGAGCAGAGTGACAACAGAATTTATCTAACTTACTACAATCTGTAAAAACATACCTTTTACTCTGTCAGTACCTGCCTCCTCTGTAGTCCCATAATATATATTCCTCTATTACCATACTTGGAACAATCAGAGGAGGACAAGTATCATATGAGTCTTTCTCTTGCTGAGGCCATTTAATGTCAGATCATGATTAACCATTGTTGTGTTAATTATGAGTTCTTGGTAACGAATGTAGGTGAGAATGCTTTATTTAGTTTAAAACATTACAAATTCAATTTGTATGTCTGACACAGAAAAAGTCACAGACAACAGTAACACAAACATTTCAGTTTTGATGTCACAAACAAGGCACAAAAACAACTGACAGGTAGCCCTCATGAAGTCAACTTCTCGCCCCCCTCTGTCCCACCCTTCTATTCCCTTTTTCTTTATTCTCATAAGAAAATTTCTTATGCAGTCATGTTTAATGCTTTTGTTAATAAAGTGGCTTTTCCTTAAAGCCAAGGTAAAAGAGAAGCTATTTGTGTCTCTTTTAGCCTTCCCAGGAGAAATGAGTCAGACTAGTTACTTCATGTCCAGCCCCACCAAGAAACTCTAAGAAAACATTTAGCTAAACTACTATATCTTTTTGCTTCTCACATTCCTTCTCTCTATATATCTGATCTCTCTTAGTTCTACCTAAAATCTTAAAATATAGTGAAGATGCCAGATTTTTGCTGTTAAGCAGCTCCTGTCCAGAATTCTGAATCCAGATGAATCTGTAATTTCATTCAGAAACTTCTCTGTAAGGATTCCCCAGAAAAGCTGAAGCACATATTTACCCCTCACAGCATAGCTAATGAGAATGAGGCTCTCAGCTGGGTTCAGTGGCTCATGTCTGTAATCCCAGCACTTCAGGCAGCCAAGGTAGGAGGATCACTTGAGGCCAGAAGTTTGAGATGAGGCTGGGAAATACAGCAAGACCCTATCTCTAAAAAAAAAAAAAAAAGCTGGACGTAGTGGCACACCTGTGGTCCTAGCTACTTGGGAGGTTGAGCAATGATTGCTTGATCCCAGGAGTTTGAGACTGCAGTGAGCTAATAGCACCACTGTACTGCACTCCACCATGGGCCACATAGTAAGACACTCTCTCAAAAAAAAAAAAAAAAAAAAAAGAGACCGAGAGAAAGAAAATGAAACTTTCCTTGAGTGAAGCCATGAATCCCTCTTAGATTAGCATTTGAGGAATGAATGGTGCTTGGTTGGATGAAGCAGCAACAGTATCTGTCTTCATAGCTTCACCATATCCATGACATATGAACAAGCATCAAGTCTACAGCTCTTCTCACCAGATGCTTGGCTGTGAAGAGAAGCAGCCAGATTCCAGTCCCATAGGCCTGGCTTTATAATTTTAGAAACCATTTGATTATGGACAAGTCACTTACTATTTTTCAACCTCAGTTTTACATTCTGCATAATGACACCACACATCTGCCCTGCCTCTATCACAGGAGTTGATGTTGGGATCAAATGAGATAATGCATGTGAACAGTAATACACCATAAAAATAACACAAATATTATTAGTATTAACCTTCTCCCCCTCAAATAGTGCTAAAACTCAGGCTGCTGCTTAAAGCAGCTCATCATCACCCTGTGCCACTCTGATAATCATAGCCCCTTCTTCAAGCTTCATAGATCAGTTTCCCAGATGACTAGGAGGTAGGATACTGGCAGAAAAAAACTAGGCACTTCTTCCTTCTAGGACTTTAAATGGCTGGCCCCCTATTTTAGTGAATTTGGATTTCTACGTCCTATCAATCAATTTCAGACTTCTAGTAAGATGCTGACGGCATTTAAGTCTGATTTTGGAAGGATGTATAATGGGGATTTTTATTATTCTTGCCCACCCAACTTCAGGTAAGACCAAAGAGGAAGTGCTATTGACCACTCTTATAATTTGTATGCTTTATAAAATGATTTTTTCCATTTCCCCAATGCCCTCTTTTCCTTCTATTCATGATTTCAATTTTGCTAAAAACATATCAAGGGAATGAGAAAATTACCTGTAATTCTTGTTGTCTGTTGAGACTGTCACAATAAATCACTATTCTGTAATGGAAACATCTACGACAGGCTCCCTGGGAGTGCTCCCGACACTCCTTTCTCTTTGCCTGACGGTTTTACCACCACTGCTACTGCACTCTGGTGAGTCCATCAGGGTCACAGCCAGTCTTTTGGGTGTCTCACCACTGCCAGCCCCAAGGGAGTGAGAGAGACCTCACCAGGACATTTGAGGAAAAAAGTTCTAAGGCCCAAGGAAGCCTCAGGAGCTCCCTTGTGAGCATGCTTGGATGGAATAGCTGGCATGCACCACCAGGTACATGGCCATTGTCTCCAGCTTCCTAATGAATCGATACATGGCCTACAGAAACAGCTCATCTACCAGGGGACATCTCCTTGCCACCTGCATCCACACTTCCTCCTCCAGCTTGTTCCTGACTCAGTAGTGACTCACAGGCAAGCACTGCAGCTTATGCATCATCCTTCTGGGACCCCTGCTGCTCACCCTTTCCTGATCTTAACTCACCTCTTTTCAATTCAGATTTTTGGATATCGGCTTTTCAGATCACTGAGCATATTTTTAAATGAGATGATGGACAAACACACACAACACTTTAATATCAAAGTATTCCCATTTACGTTTTTAAAAAAAGTAAATCTCTGGGTTTATTATAATTTATCCATAGCACTATTTTATACTCTCTATATAAAATCTCCTTTCTTCAGCATGTCTTATTTCCCCTATTACAGGGTCCTAGTGGACAGAGATTATGTCTTACACAAAGAAGCTAACAAACATAAGCATTTCCTACGCAGGATACACTATTCAAGGGAGAACAAACAGAAGGACAGATAGAGGAAAGTCAGGGGTGCTGAGACAGCAAGACTTGACTTGTCAGCTCAGCCTTAACTCCTGTCCATATACCCAGAAACAACTGCTTTTTCTCTCCACTGAAGGCCTGGAAGTCTGAATGATTTATGCAGTTCTACAGAGGACAACCTGGTCCCAACTCCTCAGATTACTTCAGTAGCCTGCTATCTTCTTTGTATTTTTCAGTCTCTGTAGTTTTGTTGTCTTTGGAATTGCAGGCTTCCAATTTTAATGATTCTTTAATTCTTTCCCATTGCTACCCTCAAACTTCACCAAAATCATACATGCCTGTAGCTTTAAAAAAGCATTAATTTTGGTCTCTGCAGCTGGTGCTATGAGGCTCTTTGGTGGTGAAAAGCCTGACACAGTGCTCAGTATAAAGCGATAATAGCTACCACAGCTACCCAATATTCTCCAAAATTGCCTGAGCAAGTTGAAATCCAAAGCTGGTGACTAAGAAGTTTCTTATCATCTCTTCCATCTGAACTGGGGTCCAAACACACAGGCTAGACCTAAGCTTTCAGACACCAGGGACACCAGTAAGTCTGAAACTCAGCACCGGGGTTATGGCTTGTGTCTTCCAGCCCTTGGAAGTGCCAGCACTGAATTCAACTGTTTTCCCGATACCTCCAAGACTTGTCAAAGCAACAGGAAAGTCCTTTGGTAGGTTAATTCTCCAAGCAATGACACCTACCAGCTCATTGCCCCGACCCTCACCCAGCCACTTCTTTATTTCATTGCAAACACAGGACTTTTTTTTTGGAAATGTCATGAAGTACACATGGATACTAGAGGAATGATACTCTGAGAACAGGGCCTAGCTCCAGTGGTTCTGGAGAAGACAAAAAAGATGGTAAAAAAAAAAAAAAAGAGACCTTCTTCAGAGGTTGTCCATGGATCCACTGACAGGGAATAACCCACTGCTGGGTTAAGGAACAGTAAGGTCAAGCATTATCCTCCACTGATTTGACCCAAACATGTACCCGACAAAGGTTCAGGTGAAAAACTTTGATGAAAATCTGTCAACAAAAGCAGTGGCTATGAGAAACACAAGTTTGGATGGAGTAAGGGATTCAAGGATGAAGATTCAGACAAGAAAGCGTCAGGTTTGTTCTTGAAGAGAACATAAAGAATGCATCAACTCATGCCTCGGGTAGGAATCAGAAATTTGGGCTACATTCAGCCAGGCAGTTCTTCTATTGGTATTAGCTTGACTCACTCATATGTCTGCAATCAGCTTAAAGTTGATGGGCTGTCAGACAGGAAGACACAGGTAACTGGGCCCTTTTCTTTTGTCATGCAGCAGGATAGTCCAGGCTTGTTCACCTGGTGGTAGTTGCAAGGTTCCCAAGAGCAGCAAAAGAGGACAAGCCCCATGCACAAGAACTTTTCAAGTCTCTGCTTGTGTCATTTGTCAGGCTACTGGCTAAATCAAATCACACAGCCAACTCCAGATTCAAGGGGTGAGGGAAAAGATGGCACCTCTTGATAAGAAGGGAAGTGTTTGCGGCCATTTTTGCAATCTACACAACTATAAACTCCAGAGATCTACCTTTGGGACTTAGGCAAAATCTATCATTTAGGCAAGGGTGGAAATAGGAAGTACTCCTTCCTGAGAAAGCAGTATCTCTTATTTCTTGAAAGCATCCATAGTGGCAGTCTAGTCAGGCCAAAAGCTGTATGTTCCACAACCCCCATGTCCTAGAGTGGCAGAACTGGGATGGCAGGAACAATTAATGGTAAGTGAAGCACAAAACCAGAAAAGACTAAGTGAAGTTTGTGGGGGAAATGGTCCACATTCAATGTATAATGAGACGATGTTATTTCCCTCTGAGATTCCTTCTCATACTTTTATACACGCATTACTGCTTTCCTTTTTTCCCCTCTTCTCCTTTATGTGTGTATTTTAAGCATTTATCCAAGGCACCCAATGACAATCTAACCAGAGTGCAGAGGGAGGCAGGGCTATGTGTGTGGTACCAACCTGAGGAAAGTCCAGGACAGGGTCTCGAGAGAGAAGAGCCCTTTATGTCTAAGACTCAGATACTGACATGGGCAACAGAAAAGAAAAAAGCAGTTTACGTTCTCAGAATGGAAAAGGAAATACCACTTAGACAGCTTTTCAAAAAGGTATACTCGCTTTTGCTTTGTCCTAGCCACTCAAGAATTGTCATTCAGAACAACAAATTGAAGTCATTTCTGTGATTGTCCCAGAGGTCACTGTCACTGAGCTCACCAAAGGCCTTTTGATTTTAGTGTAACAACAGTCATTGACTAGTGACTGCAAAGTGATGTGGATAAAAGGTATATTTTGACTTGAAGCTATCTTCCCTTGTCAGCAGAAGGCCGCCTTCTACTAGTCGTAATAAAGTCTTCTAAGTATAGCACAGGAGGTGTAGAAAAGCATACTGTAGGCATAGACAATTTCTGGAGATTAGCAGTCCAGAGCTAAGTCTCTTTCAGAATTGGAAATAGAGTCCTGGTTCTGCTAAGGGAGGAGGCTGGGCAGAATAAACGCTATAGTTGAGAAACTCTGAAGGTAGGAATGTTCTCACACATTCTTGCTTTCTTTCTAAGTTTCTCAAACTAGTTAGATGGGCACAGAGGTTTGAAATCAGCCTCTCTTAAAGGCTGCCTCCCATCCCTTGCCAAAGCAGAGATGAGCAAATCTTCCAAGGTGATGGCCAGAGAAGGTCCTGGGCCTGCTGGCTCTTGGATTTGTGTCTTGTCCCTGTAGTCCATGTCTGATTTCTAGTCATCCAGAGAAATGCTGACAACATCAGACCACAAGGGACATCCTGGTTGGAAAGTCATTCTAGGAAAGAGCAGAAAGAGCCCAACATTAAGCCACATGCTAAAGAAAACAACCAATAACAGATGGTTCACTGGGCAGAGTCCACAACCCATTCAGTACCAGGCACCCCTGACTCTCAGAACCTGTCATTAGACCTGTGATGGTTGATCCTAATATGCAGTAGAGGCTAAAGCCAACATACATCTGATAGGCTTAGTTCCTTAGCCACAAAATAACTTCTCACTCCCTTAAGGATAACTACGTTTACAGCTCCACAACAGCAAATGTGGTTGGTACACCATAAACCTGAAATCGCCTGAAAGTTTCTTCCCTACTCATAGTACTTTGGTTATTGTATTTTTTTTATTTAAAGAAAAATAAAATATTCTGAATTCCTTTAGAAGGGCTAATAATTGTGTCAAAACCTTTTTCTGTTCATATTCCTTCTCCTCATACTAATGAAAATGCCCAGCTTGGATTCATAAAAAACAGAATGGTGGGGAGGCAGGGTAATTGAGGAGGGGCAGAAGCAGTTGTGCTTAGAGAGTAGTCTCCAAAGCATGGGGGTCAGAGGCACTTGGTACCCACAGTGGATATTTGTGATTGTCCCCAACGTTTCTCTGAGGTCCAGGGCTCCCATTTTGGGGGCTGAGGGATGTAGTAGGCAGCTCTTGGCATTTTGAAAATAATAAAGTCTGTATAAGGCCACTTACAAAAGAGACAATGAACTGGGCACGGACCAAGGGATTTCCTTCGCATATATGACAATACAGTTTACACTCAATAAAACGTCAAGGGAGAACAGACATGAGTTGTCCTTTGCAAACAGCAGTGGCTCTTAACCTTCTGTGGGATGTGGATTCTCGGAAATCTCATGCAAACTCCTGCCCCAAGCAGGGCTGGGGAGGAATACACACAGAAACTTGCATTGAAGATGTGCGCAGACCTCAGAAGCCCACCTAAAGGCCGGTAGTGGTGATGGCTCCCGGAATCGCTGGCGCTAAGCGCTTCTGAGCTGGTTAACTACCTAATGCTCCGTGTTAAACCACCTACACGCCTACTACTTTCTGCCTGTTTTTCACCTCTCCCGGCGCATGCTTCCTTCCTTCATCTGGCCCCGGACAGAACGAGGTTGAAAAAGCGACCGGGCCTAACGTCCGCATTCAAACTCCCTCGGGCAGGCCCTGGCAGCCTCTCCAGGCCGCGGCCTCCCGCCTCGCCACCTCCCCGGCCCGGGACAGCAAGGCAGCCCGCCCCGCCCCGGCGGCTCCCGCTCAGCCCCCTCCGAAGAGGGGCGGCAGACGCGGCCTCACGGTTTTCTTGGCGGGCTCCTTTTTCCTCCTCTTCTCCGAGTTGCTGTGGTAGGGCAGGTCGCGGCCACGGTAGGAAGGGCCGCGGGTCAGCTCCAGCTCGCTGTAGGGCGGCAGCGCGTCGTCGGACGCGTCCTCCTGGTCGTCCTGGGACGAGCTCGCCTTGTAGGTGCCGGGCGGCGACCACGCGTAGTAGGAGGCGCTGCGCGGCCCGAGCTGCGCGCTCCGCTTGGACGGCGTCTCCAGGCTCCCGCCGCGGCTGGCGCCCTCGGGCCGCGGCTGGCGCTCCCGCGTGCCGCCCAGGTACGAGTGGTCGTACTTGGGCGCGGTGCCCGGCGTGCGGCTCACCAGCCGCGGCAGGTGCGCGTCCTCGGCCGGTCTGCGGCGCGCGGGGCTGAAGGCCCAGCCGCGGTCGGCGTCGGTCAGGGGCTCGCGGCTGCGGCTGCGCTGGCCGTAGTACTCCTCCAGGGAGTCGTCCTGGTAGAAGCCGCCGTGCGCCCGCGACTCCGAGCGCTCGAAGCGGCTTCCGCCCCGCGCCTCGTGGCTGTTGCCGTCGCCGTGGCGGGGCCGCTGGCCATAGGAATCAGCGAAGGCCGCCAGCTCATCCATGGAGACCGCCGGCACCCCCGTGGCGAAGTTCTTCCGCGACAGCATCTCAGACTTGGAGCGCGGCTGGCTGCGGGCAGAGGAGGGTGGGGTCAGACGGCCCGTCCTCCCCCAAGCTTGAGGCCGGGAGTTCGAGGCTGAGCTCCGAGAGCACCCATCGTGTCCTGGGGCCGCGCTCCGGAGACCTCGGCCCCAGCCTCAGCTCTGCTCCAGGCTGGATGAAGCATTCCTGGCTCCTCTCATACCCCAGAACGTCAAGTGGGGACAACGGGGTCTATCTCACTCGTGTGCCAAGCATCAAAATGGGGTTTTGTGGGTAGAAAGATTGTGTCCTATAGAATACCGACACACCGTGGGGCCGCCTTCTGGTCATTGTGTTGTGACCTCTGGTCGACAGCCACACGTCTCACTCCACCCTCAAAGCCAGCGCAGGTGTCAGTACAACAGTTGTGGTCCCGGGAGCCCCTGTAATGTGTGGTGACACACAGAGAGGTCTTTCCCCCCTGTCAGAGCCAAGGGCCAAGTTACCTACTGGGACAGGCGGGGAGAGGGACCCTTGCAATTTGTAAAGGAAAGGCAGTATCTACTGTCTTCTAAGGCAAAGGACAGACGAGTGGTGAAGGTGCTATTTAGGGGGAATAGCAAATCTTAGCCTACCACAATTGTTGGTCACATTACCTGGGTAAGTGCCTTAGCACCTGGAAGTTTCTATTTTTCCAGCTTAAAATGGGGACTTTAATAGCTGCCCTTTAGAGTTATGACAATTAAATGCAAGAGAAGTGTCTGGCATTTTACCTTTCATATACTAAATGATCAAAAATGAGAGAGAGGGCCAGGCACAATTACTCATACCTGTAATTCCAGCACTTTGGGAGTCTTGAGGTGGGCATATCCCTTGAGCTCAGGAGTTCGAGACCAGCCTGGGCAACATGGCAAAACTCTGTCTCTACCCATCCCCCTCAAAAAAGATGGAGATAATGGGTGGGATTTTTTAGAAGTTATAGGATAAAATATATGAGAAGAGCAGAGATAGGTTAAGGTTCATTAAAGAGTCTAGGGGACCCATTTCAAAGGTCTTGAATAGTTACTTCTACACATGTTGTCATAAGTGTTTCCTGTCTTGACAAATGTGAGAGTTCAATATCTTGTAGAAAGAGAGATGTGTTAGGATAACCTGGAATGGGAGACAGAGATGCAACTGGATGGCATCTACCCTGCCTTCCAGCTCCTGCCCCCTCACACCCAGACCAGACCTGCCCCTCACAGCCATCACCTGTGCCTGAAGCTCTCCCGATCCTCTTTGTTATATTCCATGGCTGAGGGCCCGCGGCTTGCCCCACTGCTGCCTCCCATGACACCTGACCAGTAGTCAGGATTGCTCTCCAAGTCCCCAGACACCGGGAACTGCTTGCTTCTCATCTGATGGAAAGACTGGCGGAAATTGCTGTCCTCGTCATGTAGGGAGCTGAGTTCTGAGATGGTGTTGTTATCTGCAGGGACAAAACCAGGCATGATAGAGCTTTCTATGTGTTACTCTGTGTTAGTCAGGAAGAGAATCCTGTTAAGGGCGGAGACCCTAGGTCCCAGGAAACTCCTGCCTCATTCCTGTCCAGGGTGGGTTGTAAACCTGAACTAGTGGTGTTTGTATTCTTAGCGCAGCAGGAATTGGCTCCAGTTTGAAGCCTACTTGCTTACAGAGCAGGAGGTTCCTACATGTTCTGTTCCTGGAATAGGAGAACAAGTTTGTTATTGTTGCACCTAAGGCAGGCTTTCCAGAACACAGCTCTCTGCTGCTGGCCTTCTCCTAGTACATCATCATCCTTGTTCAAATGTTTTCTTCTTCCTTTATAATTCTGTGATGAGCTGTGTTGATCCCAGGCATGTTAAGCCAAAAGCAGAAAAAGAGAGACAGAAGCACAGAGCACAGCATCTTCCTTACTTCTGGCCCAGTCCTAAGATGGGCCTTCAGAGCCAAGCCTGCTACATGCCGTGGAGGTACCACATTCTGGCCTCCTTTGGCTGTGGTCCTCCCCACAGAGCAAGAAGTCCATAGAGTAGTTGAACAGTCAAGGGGAAACATGTTCCTAGTGTCCATATACACCCTGCCTGGCCCATGCTCATCTAGGAACCTGGAAGATGCTGCCCAAGTAGAACCAAGTCTACTTCCAGGACCTGGGCAGACCTCTTCCCCTTCCCCCAAAAAGTTTTCCAGGGGTATGTGGCCATGAGTGGTTAGGCCAGCAGTTTGGAGGTACAGGAAGAAAAGTAGGCTGTACTTACACCTGTGGGCCTGTACTTATACTCTGGCCCTAGCCCAAAACTGGGGGTATCTAGTCACAGCTTTCTCATTTCCTGAAGTGGCCTAAGTAGCTTTTTGCAAAAGTTCTTGTGAATACGGACCAGAATCACAGTCTCGAAAGGAAAAAATAAACAAAAACTCAACTATTTATTTATAAAACTTTGCAAGGTATTGAATTTCATTGTACTTAAAAACGAAATCTACCGAATCTATTTGCAATGTAACTGAATCCATTTGTTTTCTAAAATCCTTTAATTAGAACTTCAAAATATTATCAAAAATAGCATTTACCAAATTTCAGGCCTAGCTGTTGAGTGAGAGGTAGGCCAAGATAAGATCTGGAAATGTGTGTCTCAGATTCCCTCAACTTTCCCTTCTCGCTATCCCCAAGAGTACTTGGAGGACCAGGGGATTTTTCCACAAAGATGAGGGAGGGCATCCCAACACAGCCGCCTAGTTCTGTTTCATCAGGGACACAGTGTTTACCATGAATGCCATTCAGATTAATCATGCCATCAGTTGATTTTTAATTATATTTAACTTTTAACTTTTTCTTCCATCTAAAAAGAAGGGACTATGCCTATCTTAAGGAAAATAACTCAGATACTATTAATTAATAAAATCTAGAACTTTTCCTTTCTCATGATCCCCATGAATTCTAGTACACAAAGAAGAGGCCTTTAAAATGCACCAAATGACCCTACTGGAAAATTGCGTGATTGGCTCAGAACTTTCCTTAAACTTCAGGGAATACTTGACCTTTTTCATTTCTCTAGATAGTGAGGACGATCTATGTTTCACTATTCACAGTGATGGATTGTCTAAGTTGTATATTGTGCTAAAATTTCTGCCAGATTGAACATGAACATCGACTTGTCCCCATCTCACAAACATCCATAATGTAACTCTAGGATAGGGATAAGCAAACTTCTTTTTGTAAAGGGCCAGAGAGTAAATATTTTAGGTTTTGCAAGCCATATCGACACAACCATTCAATTCTGCCACTGTAGCATGAAAGCAGGCATAGATGCAACGTTAGTAAACTGGTATGGCTGTATTCCAGTAACCTTTATTTATAAAAATAATAGGATGTGGGTCTGGGCATGGTGGCTCATGTCCATAATCCCAGCACTTTGTGAGACCAATGAGGGAGGATTGCTTGAGCCCAGGAGTCTGAGACCAGCCTGGGCAACATGGTGAGAGCTTCATCTCTATTTAAAAAATAAAACAATTAGTTGTGCATGATGGCACATGCCTTTGGTCCCAGCTACTGGGGAGGCTGAGGTGGGAGGATCCCTTGAGCCGAGGAAGTTGAGGCTGCAGTAAGCTGTGTTGTATTCCAGCCTAGGTAACAGAGCAAGACCTTGTCTCAAAAAAAAAAAAAAAAAAAAAAAGAAGTGAAACATATTTGGCCCAGGAGATACAGTTTGCTGAGCCCTACTCTAGGACTTCCCAGACTAAAAACATCCCAAAAGCAACCCCCCATTTAGAAGGGCAAAGCAAGTGAGGACCCTACTGGCTAGCAAATTCACGAGCCTGGACCTCAAACTCAATTCTTAACAGAACCTATTACTCTCCTGCCCCAACCTGAAGCCGTGAGATCCATTTTATAATGAGATTTCAAGATTGCCCACTTCTATAATCCACCCCATAGTTTACTGTGTTTTTCAGGGATAGGACCTCTCAAAATAAACAGTATTCCTACTTTATCTCTATGTAGTTATTGTAAAATTAACTTTCAGGTTTCAGGAGATGAGGGTTCCAGTTCTGGCACTGGCACTGAGTACTGGTACTTGTTACTTTTCCTCTCTGCCTTAGTGAGGGGATACATTCAACAACCTCAGAGTCTCTTCCAGCTCCAGCATTCTGAAGTCCTATTAGCTAGAAGGCTGTGGTCTCTGAACAGAAACTGCTGTTACAGCCATGGAGCCATCCACAGTTGACTCAAGAGTTTCTTGTGGAAAGAGCACAGGACTGGGAATCAGAAGAGTTGGAATCTAGTCCTAATTGTCACCGCATCCCTAGGCTTCTGTTTCCTCATCTGTACACTACAAAGGTTGACGTGGGCCATGTCTAAGACCCTCTTGGACTGTAAGAATCCATTACCTTATGACCATTAAGCCCATAGAGACCATTTTAATCAAGTAGAGAGACAGGAGACATCGCCTAAACCAGAACTGATCCTTTAGTTTTAACCTTAGCTGTTAACTTTTTCCCCTGAACTGTGAGATTCGCAGATTTCCTTCACAGACTCCTCTGTGGTCCCTGACTCACTCTGTCTCTGGCCCTTTACAGGGATCCATGACAACATTGTTACAACTAGCTTGTCAAGTGCAGTGACATCTGCATTCCTGACATTCCAATCTGGAAATGGTCTTTTTATAGTCGGTATGGTGGGAGGAGACAGCTATGGATACAACGCAGACAGGATGAATTTAGAATTGCAAACTGGGTGGAATATGTTGTCCTTAATCTGAATAAAGCTCCTCTAGTCTGGGACTGTTTCCCCAACAATTCCGTCAAGTATCTTGTTAGTTCCAAGAAGAGGAGTTAAAGAGAGAGCATAATGACCTCACTTCCACACCCGCCAGCACCCTCTGATAATCGGCTTGTCCATACGGGACCTGCTTGTGTTGTCTCCCATGATAGATGGTAATTTGGAATCCACCCCAAGAATCAACTGTGTCAACCACAAAGTATCCAAGGGCTGGGGGTGAGTTAAGGGTTGGGGCCCTGCCACCTGACTTAGTATTCAAAACGTTCTTTTGACAAGAGGAGCAGCCTCTTTGCTTGCCCTTTAACCTCTGTTGTTTGGCATCTTCGAGGAGCGACAACCTCTTTTCTCCAGGTTCATGTGCCAGCCTTGTTCTTTCACTTTCAGGAGGCCTCCATGTAGCGAGTTGATGGTTGGGCTGTCCAAGGCTAAGGTGCTTCACGTTGGGAAAACTGATACGCAAGCTTCTACATCTTAAGACATTACTTTGAATATATTTTAAAGGGAGTAGAAGGGAGACTATTTTAACAAAGCATCCCAAACCCCAGGATAACAACAGCCCCAGAAATACTGAGTGCCCATTGCGAGAACCAACATAAACCAAAGTGCTACAGAATTGCTCTACTCCTCACAGCAGAAGACCTTTTTTTCCCCCCTCTGTGTAATGGGAGCTACTTTCTTCAGTAGTGTCACGAGCACCCCTGCTAGTTCTAAGCCTGTAAGCTCAGGGCTACCCAAGTTTGGTGACCCCCAAGCCCCTTTACATACTAACTCCTGCATAACGCACAGATCACAGAAAACTAACAGATGCTCACATCTGCCTCTCATCCTTCTGGCTGGATCAAACTGAGCCAGCTCCTTCTCAACATAGTACAGGACCTTCATGGAGTCTCTCTCTTTGTCAGCCTGGATCCGGTAACCTTTGCGAACTGTTGAGAAAAGCACAAGAAGGTGAACTGAAAAAGGAAAATACCAGGGGAAGGAGGCCTCCATTTATTTTACGAAATAGAAAATAGGGTTTCTAATTATAACAACTCTTTTTGAAATCACCCAGAAATAACAATCTATATTTATACATATGGGGCCATATCTGTTATCCCCTTTATCAGATGGTGCCACTGGAATGGAGGACCTAAAGGTCAACAACAAAATTTCATTACAGTCTATTTTTAGTCATTTATTAACCTCTGCTTCCTATCTTTCGACCTCCTACAGCTCCACTTAGCACTCATCTTCTCAATGCTTCTGAGTTCCATTGGAGGAGAGTGTTCACACTAAAAAAAGACCACTTTCTAGGTTGAGGACATGCGTCACTCTACCATCTGAGGATCACACCTTCACTTTGTGGGAGCACAGGTAACTTTAAAAACAACAACGACCTTGACAAGTTGGCTTGAAAGCTTTGGGTTACCTGGAAGATTGTACAAAAATTCCTTAAACTGAGTTGTGTATAAGAGCTAATATTAATTTCTAGACCATATACATAGTAGTACAAAAACAAAATTCAAACTATGTGGATTTTTAATTATGGTTCCATTTTATTTCTTTAGCATTTTCCTTTTAGGAAAAGGAATACTGTATTTTAGACATGATTAATTCCACCTGCTGCTATGCAGTTACAAGCAGCTGTTATTTTGGGGGCTTAATAAAAAACAAAACTAAAGCAGGCGCAAGAACATCTCCTACATCCCTATCACTCATCTTGTCAGAGGCAAAGGCTGTTTAAGCCCCATATCACTTAAGCATGAGTCTAGCCCAATACCAGCCCCCAGAGTGATTGATACCAGTGGGCCTAATGCACAGATAAGAGAAAGAAGAAAAAAATGAAAGCGAGAAGGGAATGATGGGATGGGTACAGAACAGTAATGGTAATTAGACAGTACTCACTGGGCACTAAAAATGTGCTAGGTACTGTGCTAAATGCTTTACATGGACATCTGTTCCTCAGAACCACCTAAAACAGTATTGTTTTCAGCCACATTTTATGTTTGAGAAAATTTGGGGTCAGAGGGGTTTCATAACTTGCCAAGGAAAAATTAGCAGTGCCAGGGCTGGAATCATGTAGTCTGATGGAAGCTTAAACATATTGGGGCATCTTGCCTCTCTAGAGTCTAGGAAGAGAGGTAGTAAGAAGAGACAGTGAGAAAGATAAGGAAGGAAAGTCCGGAGTAAGAAATGCTTTAGCTATGCCATGGGTTGTATGGTCTGCAACCAGCTAGCTGTTCAAGACTTTTCAATGGGATGTAAGCTAGTTACCTAAAGCCAACATTTCCTGTTCCCAAAGTGGGGCAAACACCATAAAGAAACCACATGACTGCATGTAAATCCAGTGAAAACCCTGTTGTGTAGCGTCTGGCCATGTTACCTGACTGTGGACAAAGCCCTCCCACACAAGCTATTTACATGGAAGATTAAAATATAAAATTCCATAGCACTCTAACTGTAGCCCAAGCACTAAAAACAGAAGTCACCCACACACCCATTTGCAGGTGCACTGATTTTCTATATGAGACTATGCTGGGCAGTCCACATTCATCTCAAATTGTGGAATTACTAAGAAAAAGAATTAATGAATCTGAGCACACACTTTTTAGTGGCACTTTCTCCCAGAAGTTAAATCCATAATCCTTGCATGGAAGCAATTATTAGCAAAAATAATTTTATTTATCAAGCTAAACATTCTTCCATCTCTACAGAGGCATTTACAGAGTCATACAGACAGTTCAATTAAGATGCAATTATCCCATGGAACTGCAATGTCTGTTCTGGAGGCAGTTATGTCTGATGGATGAGGCTCCGGCCTGGGAAGCAGGGAACAGGGCATCTTGTAGCATGCTGTGCAATTTATTGAGGGACCTCAAACAAATGATGACCTATCTAGGACTCAGTTTTCATGTCTATAAAATGCCATGAATACTTCCCAAACTTTAAATAATCTCTTAACGATGAGAGGACAACCAAGACCAAATCAGCGGAGCACTTTGACTTCTCTGTAATTATCAGGAGCAGCTCACATGCCGCCTCAGCCAAAGGGCTTTCTTTGATTCTCACAGCTTGAAAAGTTCTGTTTCTCCCTCTCTAACTTACAAATCACTCAATTTGAATTTTATTACAGTCCTTAATATATTCTAGTTTGTTTAAGTTATCTGTATAAATGTCTAATCTTCTCAAAGATTCCTGAAGGGAAAGAATCCTTATGGTTCTGGATCTCCATGTGCCTAAAACCATGCTTTACACATAGTGGGGAACTTATAAAATGTTTGTTGCATGCTTCCAGCCTGGGAATTGGGGCAGGGTTAATGGTTTCTTTGAAAAGTTTATTTTCAGTAGAGTTTTTTTCTCTAGACTACAAACTTCCTGAGGATAAGGACTAGGTCTCTGTTCATTTCTGTATCCCCAGCACCTAGCATAGAGCCTGGCACATTGTAGACATTTGAAAGATGTGTGTTTGTAATGAATGAAGGAATGAGTGAATGAGGAGAAACTGGGAATAGAAACCATATTGTAAGAGATTACAATGTATAGCAGTTGAGGCCATATGGGTGGTTTATTGGAGATTTTTGACCAGGAAGGGAAAGGCTTGGATCATAGCAAAGTTTAGGTATCATGATTATTGTTACTATTGTCAATTATTTTTTAAGTAAGGAAAACTAGCTTGTCTGGGCATTATGGAAAGGGCCTACTCTACTTGCAGCTGTGGTTTTATCCAGGTGTTCTAATATGTGAAGCACTGTTACAGTAATTCAGTAATACTGAGCTAGAGGTCATGGGGGATGGGGCCCACAAAGTTGTTGCTATATGGAACAATGTACCAGCTGTGCCCTGGCAGAGAGAGATGGCCAGTGAGAGATGGCTGCTACCCTGAGCAGCAGCTGGAGAATCCTCAGTTAATTGCCACTTGGACTAGAGCATAGTTTTCTATGTCATTATAACAAATTACACTCCTCATTATGATACAGATTTGATTGTGTATGCATAGGTTATGATGTCCCTGAAAAGTTACAGTAACCATTTATAGCCTCAAATGAAGATGATAGTTTTGCCTTCAGTACTGGCATTATAAAGAGACTCCACTGTACCAGATACTTTTAGCCTTGACTTCTTAGTCACAGCAGCCCATGACTTCAGAAATCTAAATTCCTCTAATTTGTCCAAAAAAAAAAAAAAAAAAGACAGAAGCAAAGTTTTGAAGTTTTGATCTTTTGACTTCAGGAGTATCATCCATTTGGTTTCAGTAGCTAAAAACCTAGGCAATTCTTTCTCCCTTTAAAAGGTATTGGACTTTTTAAAAAATGGTAAGCCACAAGTTGAAATACACTAAACTATTCTCTGATCCTGGTAGAATCTGGCTCTATGTCACATACATTCTGAGGAGGATAAGAAACACCAGAAAACCCTTCCTGGTCCCTCCTCTCCAAGGATGAGGTTTTCCTTTCTGAGCTGGCATCCTGGATCAATCTTTTCATATACTGCCTTGTATTATTTACTCATTTTATTTCTACTTACAAGCCTCCAGCAACCACCTGCTAGACTGTAAATTCCTTGAGGGCAGGTAAAATTTGTAGGCATTCATTAAATTTTTCTTGATTTGAAAGCAAATAGCAATGGTGTCAGATTGATTTTTATCTGTAATTTGTCTGAAGATCAGAGAACTCTCTGGGGTATGTGGTAATGTTTTAATAATAAATGTCCTAGACTATTGGCCAAAGTTCAGCATATTTGGAAAATGGCTTTTTTCCTAGTGATGTTTCAGTTTAGGATCAACGGATGATTTATCTGTTTTCAAGTTCAATCTGCCCCAAGTCCTTTGGTTGGTGTGGTTCTTCATACTTCACCTCCTCTAATTTATTAGCCTTGCCAACTTCGATTTTACTGGAGAAGGGATATTGGGATATTCACTTTGATGCCAAACTATAATTTAAAAAATTCTTATTGTTAAAGGATTTGTGCTGAACTTTTGACCCCATTGAAGCTTAGGCAGTTTTCAGCTAAGTTCCCCATTACAACCAAAATCCAACTTATAAAACTTGCAAAAGAAGTCTCTGAGGCAGATACTCATGGATATAGCCTTGTTCTGCATGTCCTATCTTAATAAGCTAAGTAAAGCTGTTTATGGATGATAGAACAGCTGCCAGATTCCACCCCCAAGGTGACAGCAGCTCAGCTGTGGGAGAAGTGATTCTTAAAATTTGCATATTCTCTGTATACATACAGTAGGCATATATATAGATACACATCCTTATTAATTTTGAAAATGACATTTCAAAACTCTACTTGCCTACTCAATTCTTTTGCATGAAAAATGGGTGGAGGCCAGGTAGATGTGGAAATAAAATGGATTAGAGCGAAGCAGAGTAGATGTGGAAGCACCAGGTGGGAGATAATTCTGTTAAGCAAGATGGGAGGTAATGGCAGCATGGACTAGGGCAGTTTCAGGAGAGATGGAAGAAGAGAAACCAACCTAAGGTTATTTTGAATTACAATCTAAAGGACTTGGTGACCAGATGGATGAGGGAAGAGGGGGAGAAAGAAGGGATAAGGATGAAGGCTCTGCTTCTGGTTTGGGCTAAAAGGTGGACAACGGTGCTATCAACTGAGATGAGATATGTAGAAGCTGGTTTGAAGTGAAGCAGCAGCAGATTAATTCAATTTCCTAGGGGCTAAGGTTGAAATGCCTACAAAACACCCAGGTGGAGATGTCCAGAAGACAGCTGGATATGTGATATTGAGGAGCAAAAAAAAACAAGGCTGGAGATAATGATCAGAAATCATCAGCATATAGATGATGATTGAAGTCATAGGAGTGAATAAGATTTCCCAGGGAGAAGACCTCAAACAAAACAGGAATATCTGGAGGTGGTATAGTAGAAGAATGGCCGGCATGCACAGAGATAGGTAGGAAAAATGACCAAGTACAGTGCTGAGAACAGCAAGGAAAGATGAGTGCCTCAGAGTGGCAAATGCTTCTGAGAAGTCAAGGGAGGTAATGACTGAAAAGCATCCATTCAATCTAGCAATCAGGCAATCTTAGCAAGAGCTGGTCTCTGGAGTGGTGAAAGCAATAGAAAGATGGAAGGGAGCCGGGGAGTTGGTGAGAGCAGAGGGAAAGGAGATATTTAATATTCAAACTCTTTCAAGGATTTTGGCTGTGAAGAAGAGTAAAGGGATAGGAAAGCAACATCCAAGGACAGGTTTTTACGAATTGTTGTATTTTAATGGGAGAGATTTTAGCATATATTGAATGCTGATAGGAAGAAGTTACTAAAGAAGAAAAGAATGGAGATGTGAGGTGGGAACAGGGTGGATTGTGGGTATTCAACAAAGAGAGAGCCTTGACAAAGCTGAAAGGGACGATCCAGAGCAGCACAGGGGCAGGCAGACTTGTTGGACGGTAACAAAGAAGGTCTCAAGGCGCTGCCATGAACAGGAGGAGGGACTAGAGTGCCTCTTACCTATTCCATTTGGGAACCAACTGGCTACACTACATATAGTTCATCAAAGATGCCCTTTACAACCACACAGGGTTCGAAAGGCTACTGTGTACAGATATAATCTGAAAAATTACTGTTGCGAAATAATTACCCTAAAATTGAAGTAGTATATAAATATAAAATAGGATAAATTTACATTTTTGTAAACTAACATTTCTTAACATTTTTAAGGTTCTTTAAATAATAATCTACATGGAACACTGGCATAAGCCACCTTTGCTAAAGTAAGATTAGCCAGACACCATCACTAATACTCCCCATGGGACCATGAGTACAGAAGTGTGCCTGGCAGGGATCATGAAGAAGTCTGTCCTGGTTCCACCAGCCAGACCGTGACAGCATGGGCCAGACTAGCTGCGGTCGACATTGATTGCTACCTGTTCTCTTTTTCCTTGCTAACAAAACCCTGATCACTTCCAAAGTAAATAAATAGTTGTTCAGGCCTAAGCAGTGAGTCGTAAGGAGCTCAAGCCAATTTTGTTTATGAATGGGCATAAGCCCAGTTCTTTCTGATAAAACTAAAAGAAAAGGTCTGCCAGGAAAGTTTTTCCTTACTCTTGAGAAAAGCAGCATAAGGAATAGAATACCATTTTCAATCTCTGAATGTGCTTAATTACCTGGAACTATGCAGTCATCAAGAGATCATGAGGTGAGCCAGCTGAGGAGGACAGGGGATGTGCTCAGGATAACAGAACTAAAGACAGAAGGAACTAGCTCCTTCAGGGCTGCCACCCAAACTGTTCTATTAACCAACTCTGGAACTACCTTACCTTGACATTCTTGTTATGTGAAATAATATATTTCCTATTTTAAAGCCACTTCTAATTACAATTGGTTAGTATGTCAGAATGAGACCAAAATGGTTGAAGTGCAACAAAGAGGAATTGGAAAATGATTGAAAACAAGAGAGAGCAAGTATTTTCTCTTCTATGAATAAGAACAGTTTTGTTAGATAATCCGTTAAATAAAACATAAGGGGAAAAGGATTCTGGTGGGACGAAAGATTAGAAAAAAGGCAAATAAAGAGTATGAGATAAGTTCCATTAATGTCTCTTTTGCCCACGTCATCTTTCATGGAAATGGACTATATTATCTTTATCTCTCTAATTCCCTGTGTGTCACTGATCATTAACTTTTACTTCTCAGTCTGTGACTCATTCTGTATCAGATGTCACAATTCTACTAATAGCTCCTGGGAGAGGAAAATACAAATCCTAATTACTCACTGAGGATATCAACTCATTCTAGTCAGGCACGGGCAGCTCATTAGGTGGGCTAGATACCTTTCCCCACCTCACACTGGAGGCGGTCCAGATACCTCTAGGGAAGAAATGTCTGTTTTACCAACTCCAGCAGCTCATCTACATCTAGGGATTTAAAAATCACCTTCTAAATCTATAGCACATTCAATCCTAACCTTCACTACCTTGTAATCCTGTTCAAATGCCTCCAGAAGAGCCATATTTTAACGCCCCTCTACCTGCCCACCCTACCCTGCCCCTCTACCTATACCTCCTACCTGCCTATAATCACAAATTAATAGTGCCTCAAATGGGACTAACCTTTGCCTGAATCAGCTCTCCTTACCACTTATTCCATTTTTGTCTATGATCTAGACAACCTGGGGTCATCCTGAAGCCTCCTTTTCCTTCATTCCCCAATAACTCATTGTTTCTTTCAAAGTGTCTCTCAGCTTTACTCACACATTTCACTCCCATTGTCTCCATCATAATCTAGATACATATCTCAATCAATTCAACCATACCTTAGCTCATGGTCTCTGGCTCCACTCTCTCCCACTTGCCACTCCCTTTGCCATGGTGCCACCTCTGCCCTCAGGAGTCTGTCCACAGTGGCTCTCGCACCAAGGCCCACTCTTCTGGAGGGGTTTCAAGGCCCTCCCCAATCTGGCACCATCATATCCTTCTACCTTCTAATCAATCCAACAAGTTGGACACTGTCACATACTCATACTGTTCTCCCACCCAGCTCTGGGATTTCATCATGCTGACCTTCTCACTTAAGGTGCTCAGTATCCCCTGAATGGGCTTTCCTAAATCCCATTTATTCCTCTAGGCCCAGCTCAAATTTCAACTCCTCCCAGAAGATTCTGTAACCAGTCCAGCTCTTTCTTCTTCGAACTGATTGTCTTTAGCATACTCTTTAGCATCTGATCGTCTAATAAATGTCCATTCTCTCCCTGACCAGGCCATGCTGCTTGTCAGAGAAACCATGTCCTGCACTTCCTGCAGGCCCTCACAGTACTAGTGGACTCCTGAATACCAGGTAGGGATGAAACAACTATTTACTAACTGAATAATCAACATTCAAGGGATAGCTTGTCTCTTTTCTTAGAGTTTTAGTAATTGAGGAGCCTAAGAAGGCAGGCATCAGCAATGCCCTACAGCCCTTGGGAAGCCTGACATGTACCCCAAAAGCTATCTGACATAGCTGGAAGGATCCCATTTCTGTAATGGAGACAACTATTTTCCAAAGACTTATCACTGAACTGTTCTGAACAACAAGGAATCGCTGTTGGGGCCCGAGACAAGCATGGGGCAGGGCAGTCTGGAACTACATTTACCACTGTGGCTTCCTCCAGTGGAGTCACTTGGTGCCAAGGGAGGTGGATGCGGCTTGTCCATCAGCATGCCAGATGAGGGGGCTCCTCCCAAAGGGACAGAGGGGATCGAGTAAGGGCCAGGGACACCGGAGACAGAGGGAGGGTACCCGGCCTTTGCTGCTTTCCCTGCTTCATACACTGTAGAGGGAGATCAAGAGCAAGAGAGATTACATTGTCCCACCCTCCACAACCCTCACACCAAAAATCCCTGAGGATGCACTTCAGGGAGCTCCTGTGTGTGTGTATGTGCATGTGTGTGTGTTTGTTTTCCAGAACTGAACTGATTCATCAGAATCACCTTCCCCCACTCCCTTGGACTCCTCCAGCTCCACCAAATGGCAACGACATAAGGACTTACAGTGTTTAGTACCTGGCAACTGAGTAATTAAGTGGTTCTCGGAGCTGTCACAGCAGCATCCCCAGTGACGACAGCAGCCCACTCTTACCCACACTGGACGTTGCCTGGGCCCCTCTGGATGCAGCCTAGCACAGGGACCACCCAGGGCTGCTTCAAGGAGGAGCCTGGACCTTCTCTTGAGAAGGAAAGCAAGTAATGGGCTTACACATGTTCCCTGCTCTGTGATTTCAAAAGCAGAGCAAATACCTGATTCATCCTAGAAACTGCTTTATTCCTGAAGATACTAAAGACCTGGTGTACCTACTCTTTCAAGATGTGTTTGGTTTATGGCAGGGGTACCAAACTTAATGTCTATATGGGCTTGGCCAGTAAGGTAAAAATGGTGAACCCCAAATGAGAACTAGGCCATACTGTGGCTCACATCATCATGGGAGTAAATAAAACAAATCTGTGGCTGGGTGGGTGCCCAAAGGCCACAGTTTGCACACTCTTCTTATATAAAAAGGAGGTTCTCTGCATGGGAAGGGAATTACCAGAGGAGGTTTCCTCTAGTTTGAATGCACCAGGGAGAGGAAACAGCTTTACCCCACAACCTCACCATGCCAAACCTGCCCTTCCATTTTATCAATAGTGTCCATAAGAATTCCAAATGCATGGAGTGAGAGGTATGGATAAGAAGTGTGGAGAGGTGTATTAAGGTGAGATGGCAAATGAGAATGATCATCCCTGAGGCCAGGGATGCCCAGCGGAGAAGAGAGTCTGGAATGACCAATTTTGGGGGTAGAAGGACAGGAAGTGGAGGAGGAACTCGGCGCACATAGCTGTCAGGTGGAGGGGTAGACATTTCTCTCAACTGCTCTGTCTCCCCACCGATCCCTTTACTCACAGGCTTGAGGGCAGCAGCAGGAATCTGGGCAGCATGGGCAGCGGACATAGCAGCAGCAGCTGTGAGGGCAGCACTGGCACCAGCAGATCCCCACCAGGACGAAGAAGAGGAAGATGCCCAGGAGCACCAGGCCAACAAACACCCACTCTAGAAGGATGTACAAAGAAATCCACATTCGAGGCAGCCCACCTCCAGGGCAGCGTGCACTCAGATTGGCATTTTCCTGTGAAAGGGGGAGAGGAGGAGGAACCTGGGGAAGAAAGCATCTCTTAATGGAGACAGAGCCCCAACACTCAAGAGGAACTCTGGGAGTGAGGAGTGCAGACACCCAGTCCCAGGGAATGGAGAAAAGGGAAGAAGGTTATCTAGGTCATGCTGGGCACACATAATGACCGGCACAAAACAATGTGGGGACTTCAGAGTCCTACACTGCGGAAAGGATTTACACTATTGACTGTAGCATTGGAACAAGGATGGGACCAGAGCTGAAAGAATCCTGGCTAGGGGGAGGGAGAACCTTTTCTGCTGGGCTATGAACTGGTGGGTTCTGTGAATACTTATTTTTTGTAGTCAAGTTAATCCTGCCTCTAAAAGTCTAAGTCCTAACGAAAAGGTCGGTATGTCTAGCGGCCTAGATATAGTTTATGGTTAGGTGGTTCCAGGCCCCTTAGGTATTCACCTGCTTTCCCTGCTGACTGCCCCTAGAACACCTTTCCTGTACTCAGCACCAGTGCTGAGACCCAAACCTTTTGATTCTACTGGGACAATAATCCATGGCTAGAGGAAGCTAGAGACGTGGTCTCCATAGAGAAGACACTGTCCCCATGCACAGAGAATGAGTTTGGTTTTATCACACTCAAGCTGCCCATGCTAGGCAGGCAGCCTCACCAAGGGCTCAAGTGGCTCTGAGCTTGGATAAATGGCAAGGCTGACATGTATATCTGGATATGTTTGTTAACTCTGCCGCTTTTCACAGTTTTGCCAGAAGCTGAATGTAAATTCCATTTCATTTGCCCATCCAAAAGATTAAGAGAAAGGAAACAAATTGCAATTGGCTTAGATAAAAATTACTGTGGCCCTCAGGTGACTTGTCTCAACATCATGCTTTAGAGACTTGGCCATAGGACCTAACTTCCCCCTGGAAGCCTGGGTAGACTGGGGAGAGTCATGCTTTCCTTTAAATGCCAAAAAGACTAAAGCAAGTCATTTTGTTTAAAAGCCATCTATCCCAAATCCCTTTACCACGAACCTCAAGCATACATAGTTTTTCTTAAATTTTGATTATTAAATATTCCTTCAATTAAATGGACATTCAGCTGGGAGCTTAAGAACATGACATTTTTATTACATAACGGGTTGTGTAATAATGGTTAACAAAATGACTTTGCATAGACCATAATTTCCTCAGAGAGGAAACAAACAACATGTTTCCTGAATGTCCCTCCTCACTAATCTTTTTGGAATACATTCAAATTAAATAGGTCAACCTCTATTCAGTGAAGGAATGGGAAGGCCTTGCCTGGCTAGAATGGCCTGGAGAGCATTCATGCCGAGGACAATTGATAGTTGAAGGCTTTGGCCTACGCCTTAGTAAAAACGCAATAATGTAACATAGCCTGAGATAGAAATGAGCTCTTGGGTTTAGATGAGCTGTATGCAGTGGCAGCTACAACTTGGGTCAAGCAGTCAAGAATAAGACTGGAAATTTATATGTGCGAAACAAAAGAATATTATCTGTGAAAGGATTCTTGGAATCAAAGAGAGGGAAATTTAGTCATATAGGGCCAGATATGAAAAACACAGTAAGTCTTTGTTGAAACTGGGAGATGTAACATCTAGTTTAAAGTACTGTAATGTAACATTGTTTGTGTGATAAACAAATGCTTATGAATTGAGTGAATTCTGGATAAGGGGATTACAAAGAGGCATATATTAGTGTCCTTGGGAGCAACATCAGTAAGAAGAATGTCTGTGCTTGGGTTGGCCACCTAATGGAAACAGACTAGAATTCTTACAAGAATAATTAGCGAAGCTCAATGGTGAAGACTCTGGATGTTTTTAAAAACTTGAATTAAGCTAAAAACCAATACTCAGGGATATTTTGTATCTCTTTTGTGATTAGGTAGCTCTTAAAACATTGGCAGAAACCCTCCAAGACAAGACTAAATCACCGCTTTTCCTACTGCTTGAGTTTAGATATGTTCTCTCCCACAGTTCATTCTTGCTTCTCTCTGTGCCTCCCTGACTTGTGGACCATAAAGCTGCACCAAACTGATGTTGGCTTATCTAGGCTAGTGCATTCAACTGAAGATATAAAAAAAGACAGAGATGTATATTTGTCATAGATGTCTTTCACATATGGTCCGTGGACCCCTAGGGACTTGAAGGGACTAATAAGCCCCTGAAATTGTGTACCAAGTAATGTTGGTCTGCAAATGAGTATTTTTCAAGGGAGGAGGGGTACATAGCTTTCCTAAGGTTTGAGAAAAAAGTTTGATCATGTTATAAAAGGCAATTCAGAGTAACACGGTTGTATGATAATGAATCGGTAAACATATAACTTAGGAAATAAGGAAGGCAGGTAAATACTGATTCTATTAAAAATACTTTTTTAGGTAAATGGGTACAGCTGAAATACTGAAATGGCATGGAGATTGCCAAAGAGCCTGCATGCCTGACACTGAAGAACTGGGTTGCCATCTCAGCCTATTTTTAATTATCGTTGTTCTCTTAAGGCCTAGTAACAGAAGGAATGCAATTTAAAAGCTCTTCCAATGGGTTTAGTTCATCTTGGAAAAGATCAGAGACATATAGACAAATGTGCGAATAAATTAAAGAAGCAATTAGTGACTAATGCAGAAGCAAGACAGATGGAATAACAGCAAAGCAAGCAAATAAAGAGTTAAATGACTGAATACCTGGCATAATCTCCACAGCAAAACTGGGCAAGAGATCAGCAAGCAGCCCTGTCCTGCCTAGAAGAAGTGGAAGGAAAAGAAGAAGGAAAGTGGTTATTCAAAAGAAAAATATAGCCTAAAGCCTGGCTCCAGCTGGTACCATCCATACGTGGGGCCATTAGAGCATGCTCTTTGCGGTATGGGAAGCGCGTCACTGAAGCTAGGCTGAGACAAGAGAAGGACTTTCTCTGTCAATCGTTGGCAGCCATCTAAGTGAACTCTGCACCTAAATTAAGCGGAAGCAGAAACAGAACTTTCTCTCCAACTATATATAGGAGGAGGAAATCTCTGCTTGAGCAGACTGACATACACTATCTCCATTCATTTATACATCCGTCTCCATACACTTCATTGGAAAGTCAAGCCCATCTGTATCCAAATGTTCAATCTACATTTTCATACATCCATACACAGTCCTATGTCCATATAAAAACAAAAGTACATATTTGGTTTTAACTCAGAATTATCTCACTACATGATTCTATTTGTGGCCTAAAGATATTTCAATGATTAGAATTTTCAAAGGCAAGGGAAAGATAAAACTAGATCAGTTACACATTCCTCTACACTCCTTCTGGCTTCAGAAATACACTGTACATATGTAGATGGTACGGCTTTTCCATATGGCACACACAGCTGGCATTATATGGACCCAAGTGCCTTCTGCATAATATGGCAGAGAAGCTTAAAAGCTGGAGTCAGAACAGGTGCCCCGCATGGGCTCTGAGAAGCAAAGAGCTGTGCAGGAAACAAGAGGCTGGAAGACATGAGGGAGCAGATTAGTCCACTTAAAAACTAGCCTGATTTACAGAAAGACATGAATGCTTCTCATATCAAGGTGAAGTCCTGTTATGAACTTCTGCCCCTGTACCAGATATGTCTACCACACTGAAGCCTTGCTAAGAAACTAGTAGTAATGTAAACAGTTAGCAAATTTCCCTCCTTTCAGACTTGTGATGATGGTAAAAAGTCACTGTAGCACCTAAACATGCAACTAAATTCTACTTCATTTAGGTACCTGACACATACCTCTAGAACAGCACCGTCCAATAGAAATATAAGGCAAGCAATGTGGATAATTTGAACTTTTCTAGGAAGTACGATAAAAAGTAAAAAAGAAACAAAGGAAATTAATGTGATACTATTTTTAGCTTATGTGACTATCACCAAAATACTGTCATTTCAAGGATTTAGTAGCCATGTGTTGCTACTGGACCGCACAGCTCTGGCAATCTGTTTCATGCCTAAAGATTTGGCTCATTTAGAAAACAACTCTTTCATGTTAAAGTTTGTTAAGGTGCATTAGAGAAAAGGTGTATAGTTCATATTTTGAATCTAAGGTCATGATTTGAATCTAAGGTCACTGGTCCCCTTCTCTATGAAGTCACCAAAGAAGAGAAGCTCTGACAAAGGTCAAAGAAAAGGGACTCCCCTAAGATACTAGGGAAGTATGCTGGAGCTGGGGCAAGATTTAGTGAGTGGAGTAGAAGGGGTCTTTGCTCTCTTTTTTTGACTCTCCTCAACTCCACAAGGCCAGTGTGGTAACGTGTATCCTAGTCTATGTGGGTGAAGGTCCCACGTTTAAAAAGCTAATGAGGACCAGAGTACATTCCAAGAATGGGTGACTTAGGGCAACTCTGCTTTTGGCCTTGGCAAAAAGAGCTTCCTTCTTTCTGTCTTCCATCTCATGCAGCTGACATGGTAAGATGGCTCTGCTGCTGCAAGGTCTCTTGGAAGGACAAGTAGGGGTCAAGTGGAACATTGGAAAAACGTGTCTTCTCAGGCTAGTCTTTGACCCAAGCCTTCAGATAAGACTAAGAGGTGCTCCTAAGGCTTACACAGTTCCCTAGGGAAGGAAACTAGTAAAAATTTGGGGCCAAAGTTTGAGAAAGTGATTAAGAGACAACATGCATTGGTCTCGTCTAAGTGTTCTCTGTAAAAATATCTCTTGGAAATTCAACAAAGTAATAAACAACTGGTCAAAGATTTGGGAATTTGGGCTCCTGGAGATCTCTTGAAGACCAGGCAATAATCAATAATCAAGAAGTCAATACATACTGTTTTTTAGCAATCCAGTTATCAGATACGTACTTGATGGTGGATTTTATTTTTTTTTCAATCTGCATAATTAGCACTTATAAATACATCTCTTGCTATATCTTGTAAAATCAGAAACTTTGCAAGTGTTTACTCTCTATTTCTGAAGCCTACCATGTTTTAAAAATCTCTGGATATGCTATGGTCTAAATCATCACTTAAATTCATGATAGAAATGTCATTGATGATTGATGACATAAGCTACCAATTTGTGGGCTCCTATAGCTAACTAACTGTGAAAACTAACTATAAAAATCCATATATTCAAGAGGATGTGGTACTCACACTTACTATACAGAGCATGTTATACTGGAAAAAGTAGTGGACTGGGAGTCAAGAGTACTTAGGGCAACTTTATTATTACTTCACTTGGTGATTACTACAGGCAAATTACTTTCCCTTTCTAGGTCTCGGTTTTCTCATTAGTAAAATGAAGGGGTTGAATGGAGAAGTTTATAAATAGAAAGACCATCTATCTTGGTTTGTCTAGGACAGTTGTGTTTTATACCTATGGTCCAGGTGTAATTTTTAATAGCATCCTTTTTTACTCTCAAAGTGTTCTAGTTTGGACAATTAATTACATGGTCACACTATTTATATCACTTTTAGTTCCCAAATCTTATGCTCAGTGATTGGAGTTAAAAACTTAAATATCTATAGGGACCAGCAGGTAATACATATGAGTGTAGCTGGCCAAATGTAATACAACAGGGAGCAGCTAAAGATGTCATTAGGGGGCTGCTACTAGTCACCTCCAGCCACTTGTGGCCCCATAGAAATGTGTCTTCAGGGTTTCAGATCATCCTATTATTCAAAATTTTCCGGGTCCCAGATTTTATGTGAAATACTCTGATTTTCAAATGTTGGCAACCAATTCAGTTTTTACAACACTAGATGAACCATACATAATATGTCTACAGGCTGTAGAGAACCCAGAAATCGTGAGTTTGCAACCTCTGAAGGCTATACACACACAGATACATTTATGGGAGGGTAAAACATAAAGCTGGATTTCCCCATAGGCTGTTGATGCTGTTCTAACATTGCTTCCACACACAGAATGATAGTAAATACAAGATCTAGTCACCTATGTTCAAATTAAAATTGGAAACAATGGTACTACACATCAAATTAGCCCTTCTTATTTCTAGGGAGCTAGAATGAGCACCATGGAAGAGCAATGAAGGAACTTGCTTTTTTTTTTTTCTTTAGACTTTTTTACTTTTGTAATTGAAAAAATTAAAATAAGGAAAGGGTGTATCAGACATATGGACAGGTGATTCACAAAGCTTGTCACTCTAACAGGAAGACATATATCGAGCTTCTCATTCTCCCTGAAGCAACAGTCAATAGCTGATGCATCTGAAGGTGAAGGCTTCCCATAATGCACCTGTGTAGTATTAGCCACAGGGTAGCACAGGTGATATGTGCAGTAAAGTGGGAGAAATTAAATATCTTCAGAATTCAGAACATAGTAGGAGTTTTGGGAGAGCAGACAATGCCAATATATCATGTCAACAGCAGAGACGGTGCAAAGCTCTGTAGCTTTTACACCATTACTTATATTTTATTGACACTAAAGGCATTTTAAAAAGTGGATTTATGTTGGAATCTTTTTTTTTTTTTTTTTTGAGACAAGAGTTTCGCTCTTGTTACCCAGGCTGGAGTGCAATGGCCTGATCTCGGCTCACCGCAACCTCCGCCTCCTGGGCTCAGGCAATTCTCCTGCCTCAGCCTCCTGAGTAGCTGGAATTACAGGCACGCGCCACCATGTCCAGCTAATTTTTTGTATTTTTAGTAGAGACGGGGTTTCACCATGTTGACCAGGATGGTCTCGATCTCTCGACCTCGTGATCCACCCGCCTCGGCCTCCCAGAGTGCTGGGATTACAGGCTTGAGCCACTGCGCCCGGCCTGGAATCTTATATTTCTGAAAATAGTCCACTTCCAGCTTCTTCCCTAACAATTCCTAAGAAACGTTATTGCTAGTTAGAAACGCTTTATCTTTTCTTCTATCACATTCAATGAAGGCCTGATCTTAGAGCATCTAAACAATTGCAGTAAATACATTCCAGATTTCAGCAGCACTTTACCAACACTTGTGAATCACTGTCATTCTTCCAGGATTCAGTTTAAGAGTGGCAATGACAAGTCACTTTAATGTCTGAGGAAAGGGTGGAAAGCAAGCCCTGGAAATAGAAGGCCACATTTGCTCTTTTCAAACCACAGCTCAAACTATCAGTGGAAAATACAGTTTTTACGTAAGCACTCAAACAGTTTTCCCCAAACCTTGCAGAATCTATCACTTTTAAGAAATTTCCACATGAATAAACCAAACGAATCAGGCATACTAATGCTTTGTACATGCACACACCCAAGTGCCAGTTTCATATCATACTGTCACAAACTCTGCAGTTAAACACATTCACACGCATTGGGTTGAATGATTAGAGTAGAAACATGCATTGTGAATAAAATAACTTACCTAGCTTACCTATAAAATTCCCTATTTCAGTTGTTTTCTGCCACTGCCACTTTGAAGTTATCCTCAATTGAACTCTTTGTACACATTCCTGCAAACCAGCTCACTGTTGGAATGTCTCTCATTTATTCATTCATCATTCATTCATTCAACAAAGAAATTTTATATTTAGCTAGACACAAGGGACAAGATGTGTTCCTTTGAGACACTTGAGAGGCTCACAGTCTGGCCCACGCAGAACTTGGCTTTAGTTATCTGCTTCTGTGTCACAAGACCTACTAAATCTTCCCGCCAAATTAGCTATCATCAGTCCTCTCTGCATTTTTGACATCAGGTTCTGCCTGGTCATGGGGCCTTTCCCTAGAGATCTAGTCCTTGCCTGGTTCCCCACTTCTACTCAGAACATTATCTTTGCACATTTCACAACAAATACCATGTCCTAGTGGCATTTCCCTAAGTTTTTTTTTTTTTTACATCTTTTTCTTGGTAGGTCAGCCCCCTCAAAGCAAATTTTACTTACCTTTTTTGCTCAGATAAACATTTGAACTGCTTTAATTCTTTACCATGTAGAGTCTACAAGACTGACATAAGATATGTTCTGACAGAGTCCTGTAAGAATGCTGCACTAAGAAGGTGCTTCCTCCTCCATGCTCCCTAGTTCCACTGCACATGCCTTTGCTAAAGCACTTATCTCGTGGCTACAATGTGCCTTTGCTTTTACATGTGCCTCCACTAGCAGCATGGAAACCCCTCCAGGGCAGGGACTTTGCTCTGTGCTTGGCATCTGCAGAAGCCCAGTGTGAGAAGGCACCTCACCCAACCCGTCAAGAACTTGAAGTGTTTCCAATAGCAAATCCCCTTGTTCAGTATGCAGGGTTTCTAACTGGACTTCTGATTTGCTGCTCATTATGGTGACTTTATCAACACCAGGTGGAAGTAGGCTTTTAATAAAAACATGAAAGAACTATTCATTTATTCATGCAGCATTATTCTATACACTGCTGAATGTTTAGCACTTCTGAACTCAGGGAAGAATGCCAGGAGCATTCTCCAGTCGTTAGAACATTCCCAAATGCCATCTTGCTATCTAAGGAGACAGAAGCACCACCCTACCCCACACCAAAGGGTATTTTTGAGGCAGTCATTACAGAGATATAATACAAAAATTTCAGCCAAAAAGATTGTTTTGGTCTTTACTCTTAAAACTTAAATCCAAGCTCTAATCATTTCCAAGTCTTCAAAGTTGCAATGGAGGTGCAGAGGTTCAGGATTTAGGACACACTTGTTTTCTGAACCTGCCTACTCCATCACTTGATAACAGACACACTGTTTAATGCATTGGAACTTAGGAAAAGGAAGGATAACATTTCCTTTATCCTTATGACACCACCGCTGACAGCAGAGTTATCTCTATTTCTTTAAACTTATTAACTTGGAGTCCTCCTGGGGTTTGCCAATACACTATACAGATGAACTTTCTGTTTAGGACAATGAGGAATGCCTTTCTTCCTCAACTCTGTGTGGTTCCCCTCTTCTGCCTTATGTTTAATGCACATCTCAGCTTCATCCCACTTTCAAGCTTTCCTCAGATGCCCTAGATCCATTTTCAGGGATGTACTGTATCCACCCCCTGTTCTGTCAGCTCCTAACCCTCCAAAATGTTTCACTCCTATGTCTTTGAGGAGAACAGATGCCTTTCTCTGGCCCCTTTAAGTGCAAAGATGTTTCGATGGCTATGCTTTTAAGTGTTAAGTTGTTTCTATGGCTATTTGGAATCCCAAATAGATTGGAAATTTCCCAAGGGCACACACATCCCAGTTTTTATTCTATATTCCCATAGCAACCATGCATTTAATAAATATAGTTTATGACTATCACAAATGTGGATATAGCTTCCCTTTCTTTTATATATATTCATAAACTATGTTCTTAAGCATTTCATATGTTTACTTTTTCTTTCTGTGTCCTTTACATTTTAGTTCACTTTATAGTCTTAGAGGAGAACAATTCTGACACTGAATTCTATCCATAAAATAACTAGTATTGGACCATCCACAATTAACTATTAACAAATGCTTTGGGGTTGGTTTTGTTTTTGTTTTTGGTAGCAGTTACAAGATTGGCCTAAGGAGCTGTCTTCTATTCCCACAGAATCCTAGAATCAGATTTTATAACTAGAAAAGATCTTGGAGGTCATCTAGTCCATATTCTACCCCATGTTTCAGTGATCTGAGGCTCTGAGAGGTTAAGAATCTTACCCCAAGTCACACAATTCATTAATGAGCAAGCCAGGAATAGAACCAGGTGTACTCACTCCAATTCCAGTATTTTTTCCCAATATCTCACAACCCCAAAACATTTGCTTATCCTTCATTTAGTGCAGCAATTGCTTTCTAGTCTCCTAATATTTGTAGTGAATGACCCTGAAATTTGTTCATGTTTTTGGCATTAATGCTCTACTTATATAATTAAAATACAATTTTTGGATTAGGAAATGTTGGAGATAGCTGAAATTCTCAGCACCTTTTAAAGTTGCAACCGGAAAAGTGATCACTGAATACATCATAACACAGTATGAGCTAATTAAAAGGCATTCACCATGCTGCTACAAACTAATAAACCACAAAAATGACTGTGAAGTAATCTGACCTCACAAAGTGCTATAATGATTCAACCTCCACCCCCAGAGAGTGAATAAATACAAAATATTATTAGAAATAGAACATGGTCGACTTGGCCTGAGATGAAATGCAGAAGACTGCTAGATTGACTTTAAAATGACGTGAAGGAGCGTGGGATGTCATGGAAGGGGAAAACTGAGCTTCTTGGAGCCCAGTATGGTGTTTTGAAGTCACTGTGCTCCATCCATCAGACTAGCACAGATACAAAGACAGCAAGAATGGCTACTTTCTTTAACCAAAAAAGGCCCTGGCGGTCTCAGGCAGACGCAGAGGGGCACACACTTGCTAGGTCTCAAACTGTCTGAGTTCCTGCCTTTTCCTCCGTGGCCAGCCCCTTAGTGTGAGGGGGTTGGCCATGGAGCCTTTCCCAGGTCCTCTCTCGTGGGAAGCCAATTCAGCAAAGTCGGAGGCACAGCTCCCGTGTGAACGCAAACCTGCACGCCTGAATAGCGGCAGCTGGCTTTGGAGAAAAATGAAACGACTGTCTCCTGCCCGGCTTTCAAGGGCTACCATTCTTTCTTTCCAGAGGCTGAGCCGATTTCTCGGTGCCACCCACTCTCGCGCCCGCCCGTTTCCTCCCCCGCTCGGGCCGGCGCGGGTCCAGCCGACTACAATGCAGCGCGCGGCTGACCCAGCTGCTCCGGCTCCTGCCCGGGGTAACCACGGCAACCGCGGGCCGCCAGGAATGCGCGCTAATTGAAGGCCGAGTTTCCTCCCACAGTGATGAGCAACAAGTGAGGCAAAAATAGTGAGGCGGGATAAAGGCTGAGAGGAGGGAGCGATGGGCGCGACTGGGGTGGCTGGGGGCTTAGGGATGGGAAAACAGCGCCTGCAAGACCGCATTTGTTTTCTTAACGCAGGGCACTGAACGGCTGCGACAGACGTCTTTTACGGTTCAAAAATCTTAGGGCAATTTTTTCAAAAAACAACTACTACGTCAAACCCCCAGCTCTTTGCTGGCCCTCGGTTCAAGTACGCGGTTGAATGGAGATGTATATGCACATACACAGGTCCCCAGGAAGGAAATGCCAGCTAACAGCAGGGTTCAGCAGGTGAAGGTGAGCTGACACTAATTTCCCCTCCAGTCCTATGGATCTTTTGTTCATTTCAATCTACCGGAGACCCTTCAAGGTGGTCAGCAGCTAAAGATGGGTGACCATCATGCCAGTTTGCCTAGACAGTTCCAGTTTATGCCTATTGTCTGGCCAGAAATTATTAAAAGTCCCCCATTTTCATTCTCAAGCTTATCCTAGGTTTGGATGATAAGTTGTAAATTCACCCTAAAGTTTTCTCAACCCCACCTAGATCCTAATCCAAGTCCAGTGTTCTTCAGTCCCCTTCAGACTTCACCAAATGGCCTGGCCTGTATGACCTAATCATTGTATTTAGGTTAGGCAGTAAACACCCTGCAATTAACTAAGGGTCATCTACTGAGAAATGGGGGCTTCCAACAGCAACCAAAAGATACCATGCTGGGAAAGAATGCTTTCAAATACACTTGCAGGAAGATTTCCACTGGGCTGATCAGCGTCACCACTGGCAAAACACAATACAGATGTCATTGAGAAAATGTGAATCTATTAGCAATAGGATTGCCAGTTCACAGATGGCCATTAAAGTCTCTGCCTATGGAATGGGCTAAGGGAAAATCAGCTCTTTAGCAGGAGTCCCCAAATGTAGAATTCCTAAAGAAGGTGCCCTCAGATTAGGGATGACATGCTGGTGATGTGGTGTGGGGAGTAGGAAGGGTGGGAGAAGGCAGCTAACATTTACTGAGTTCTACGTGCCATTTGATCGTCACAACAGATCTTCCACGTAACTTTTATTACCGCTCCCCATTTACACAGCTAAGGAAACCTGTGCTCATAGACATTGACTTGTCCAAATTCATATTGCTGCGCTGAGTCCCTCACTGCCTGGACTTTATCCAATATCCAGAGAGACCTTTGGTCAGTTTCACAGCCTCAGCACTATTTCTATTTGGAGCCAGATAATTCCTTTGGGGTATGGAAGAACTACCCTGCATATTGTAGAATGCTTAGCAGCCTCCCTAGTCTCTAGCCACTAGATGCCATAGCATCCCACAAGTTGTGATAACAAAAAACATCTCCAAACATTGCCAAATATCTCCTGGAAAGGCAAAGTTGCCCCTTCTTGGCATCAATGGCCTACATATTTAATATCCAAATACAGCTTTAATATTTCTTGTATTGTTCTCTAACTGCTTCAGAAATATACTTTTATCTTCACCAGAAGATAGTAATTTTTATAGAGATAAGACATTGTCATTTATTTATGTTGTATCCTCACTGTGCTAGGGATATAATATGCAAAAAAAATCATTTAAAAAATCATATTTGAAGCAAAAGTGACTCTACTCCATGGTGCCTATCAAAGAACAAGGTTGAGATTATGCAGTAGAAAGGTCTGAAGGCCAAAGGAAGCTTCTTGCAAGGAATGAAAGGCATGATCCCACATCTTTGGAGGAACCAAAAACCCTATCCACTCTTCATTCAGTAGAATGAAGATTATTGGCAGTCATTAACCAGAATCAGATTCTAATAGACACTTGGCTAACTTTTCTGGCTTTCCCTCTCCTCCATCCCTTCAACGTATTTTTTTTTTTCCGGTTCTTTTTAAAAACAAGACCAGCAAGGGCATCTAGGTAAGCTCAGGGCAGAGCAGGCCAAAGCTAGGAGAGAGTGCTGGGAAAAAATGCAGTGGGGCTGAGGCCTGAAAAGCCACTCTTCATTTGTTTTCTGTCTCTCCTGGGAAACTGTGGAGTTACTTCAGCTGTTCTGGAAACCTGAAGGCACAGGTGTCTGCTGATGACAGAAAGGATAACTCTGCTTTCTTTGGGAAATCAACCCTACTGACGCATAATCTGAAGCATATCTGATGCATAATTGAGTTTACAAATGAAAATGTAGGCACAGCTCAAATCAAAAGATGTTCCAAAGAAGTAGCCTCCATATTTATGGCTAAAGTGTGGCTCTAATTAATTCCTTTTCCCCCTTCTGCCAGGAGTAAACTTTTTCTTCCTTCTCCCCCAATTCTTTTTCCCTCTTACTCTGTTTGTAAATCTTAGAAAGAAACAGCAGCAGCCACTCTCAGAGATCAAAGTTTTAGCAGGCAACAAAGACCTCCAAGGAGGCTGTTGCCATGGGAACTCTGGGAGCTGAGGCCCTTTTAATCGTCAAATCTCCTTGGTTAGCAGCACCAGGCTGGGGCTGGCAAAGAGAAGGAGAAGGAGGGAGGGGAAGCATTGGCAACAAGTAGCCTTTCTGAAGAGACTGAACTAAATTCACCGGGGTGGTGGGTGGACAGGATTCAAACGGAGGCAGGAGTAACACAGGGGTGGGTGCAGGAGCATCTCTGCACAGCCTTAAGACTTAGACTCCCATCAAACATCACTAAAGCCAACTGCAAATTCCGAGACAACAGCCTCAAGAATTAACTGATTTTATATTAGGTTCTTAATAGCTTTTTAATACCAATGGACAGAGAAGTTTATTTTAAAGCAGAATAACAATTTTGGGCACAGTATTGTGAATAATTTGATTTAAAATATATACATATATATAGAACATATAATGTATATACACACACATGCCTGCCCATTCCTTCACCACTTGTCTATTTCTGGTTAAGTCACAGGAGGAGATAGGAAAAAAAAAAATCGGAGCATGACAGGAAAACAATGGCAATTCTGTGGCTTTACATTCATAGGAAAGAATCAATCCCAAATTAGCGCCTACTCACAAGGACCTGCTGGGAGCATACCTATTTCTGGCCTCCTGGATTAGCATTGCATTTGGCCCATAAAGGGTCACAAATGGATGAATTCCCCAAAATGTTAATGTTTGTTATTTGCCTGCCTGACATTCTTTTCTTCTTCATTTGGAAACAAATTTTGAGAGTTTCCTTTAGGAAGTTACTTTTTTTCCCTTTTCCCTTCAGTGCATAAGGTTCAGTTGGGGTTGGTGGTATACTACAGTCCTCCCACACACAGGCCACCCCCAACAACAGGGTTTTTACTCAAACTATGGGGAAAGAGGCACTTTATCCTCTTGAGATCAAAGGTTCTAAAGACCATGGAAGGGTGGACCTGCTGGGGGCCATCATCTCTGCCCCATGCAGAGAGATCCTGCCTGAAAATGAAGCTAACACAGAAAGCAGAGCCAGGAGAAGGAGATAGGAAGGCAGAGACTGTTTAACACATAATCCGAACACCAGGACTCAGCCGTGCTTGAAGCTAGGAACACCCCTGAATTTATCTGTTACCTAAATCAAATTACCTGTTACCAAAGTTCCCCTAAGCCAGTTTGAGCCTCTATCCCTTACAATAAAAGTTCTGAAAAATACAACAGTTAGCTCTGGATAGTGAGATCTTTAGGAGATACTTTCTTTTGTACTTTTCTGTTTTGTTTGAAATTTTTACAATAAGCATGCATCTTTTTTTTTCTAAAACAAACAATATTAAAACAACACAAAACAGCATTATTTGAGGTATCACCCTCAATAGAGAATTAATTCTGCCATCTGTGAATCTTTTAAATAAAGTCAAAATCATAGAAAGTACTCTGAAAAACCATCTTGTTTATTGCAATATCCCAGACAAGAAAACCTGTTCCATTTTCAAAGTTCATTAGAGAAGGAGTTTCTTATAATTTTCCTCAACCATCCATAGTTTCCAAAAATTGTTATTTACCATTAGGACTGTCTTCCTTAGGGTAAATCTAAACACTCCTTGCCTCATATCCTCTTATTCTATTCTTGGCCCACAGGCAGGGGTGTTTATCCAGTCACATTTCCTCCCAGGCCTTTTCCCCATTTTTCTAATTAAAGGCCTTTAAAAAACAAGCTACCGGCCAGGCGCGGTGGCTCAAGCCTGTAATCCCAGCACTTTGGGAGGCCGAGGCGGGTGGATCACGAGGTCGAGAGATCGAGACCATCCTGGTCAACATGGTGAAACCCCGTCTCTTACTAAAAATATAAAAAACTAGCTGGGTGTGGTGGCGCATGCCTGTAATCCCAGCCACTTAGGAGGCTGAGGCAGGAGAATTGCCGGAACCCAGAAGGCAGAGGTTGCGGTGAGCCGAGATCGCACCATTGCACTCCAGCCTGGGTAACAAGAGCGAAACTCCGTCTCAAAAAAAAAAAAACAAGCTACCATAGGACATTAGAAAGAAGGGGTCAAGCCCTCAGATTGTACATCAAAAGACACAAGAACAAGGCAAGCTGCTTTTAGATTTTAAAATAACTTCCCTGTGTGAACTTTCCTGAAATGGTGAAGTCCTTTGCCTGCCAGCTGGAGATGCCCCAGGGAACTTTATTCCTATCCAAACAGTGGCATGGTTCCAGATGATAAACAGCCTGTCCTTACCACTGATCCTAGACAAATGTATAATCTTGGATGGAAGATTTCTGGACAATCCCACTTTCTGTGACTGCTGGTATGGCCCTATGGTCCCAAATGACAGTCTAAATATTTCTAAGGTACCTGTCATTGTCATCTCAAAGCCCCCAAAACAGTATATGCATTTCCAACTTCACAATGACTTTACCTTCTGAATCATCAAAAGACATTAAAGGGTGTTCAGTATAGTTTTTGTGTTTAATGTTGAATCAGTGGTTGTCCTCCCGTTTCTGTGAATCACATGTCTTTGGATATTTCTGAAACCACTGAAAGAGCCATCTATAACGATTTGTGGATGGTTCAGATATATGGTGTGGAAGGAGGGGTGAGTCATGCTCAGTGGGAAGGAATGCAATCTAGACAATAACAACTATGTCTTTGAAGTCAGAGCTTCGGTCACGGTTGTGGGCAGTTTCACTAAGAAATAAAAACCTGGAGCAAGTAGCAATCATGACCCATGCCCTCAAGTAGCAACCACATTTTTTTTTAAACATAGCCTATTCTATAGCTTCTTCATACAGACAGGTCATGTGGTATTGCAGAAAGAGACAAGGCTAGGAATCAAAACACTTGGGTTTGATCACTGACACTTTTTAAACTGGGGTATTAGTCAAAAAACCTAGACATCAGTTTTTTCATTTGGAAAATAATGCCTGCCCTCCTACCTTTCAAGATTGTTACAGAAAAAATTTTATAAACTGCAACTTATTTCCAGTGTACATTAGTATTAGTGGTAGATGTAGTAATGGCATCCTCTGGTAGACACATACTGCTTTTTTGGCATCCCACATCTATTCTTGTTTTATATAACAGTGTTTTACTTTACTTGGGAGAATTAATTATTCTCTGTGTCTTGGTAAACTAACCACGAAAAGCCCCTGGTCTCAAAAAGGCTAAGCAGGGGACAACTGACCAAACTGGGTCAACTGGAACTTCACCTACCCTGCTTGCTAATAATTGTTCTGACCCTATGATCTAATCTGATTCCTCTGTTGAGATTTCTTCACTGGTTCCCCTAAGTCTTCAGAATCTAGTCCAAACTTCTTAGTCTTGCATGTAAGACACTTCACAGTCTTGCTCCGTCAACTTTTCCATCCTCACCTTTGTGAGTATAATGAGGAATCCACATTCTTCTTAACTTTGCCTCTAATTTATATCTTTAACCCATCTTTCCTTACTAATTCATCTTCTGTAATCCAACCAGTTTTGTGCTCCCCATTTTGTGATTTTCTCCAAGAAAAGCTACAGCAGTTGACTCTTTCCAGCCACCATCAACAGTTTTTTCTCTTCACTCTTCGGGGATTAGTTCTCTTAGCCCCGACATACTGCAAAAGACCACAGTTTATTCCTTCTGGCTTCCTTGTGAATGAACATCAATCACCCTGTATGTTCTTGTAACCAACCTGTTACTCCATTTATCTCTTTCACGAGGATTGATTTCCTGGGAGATCATTTTCGTATTCATCAAGGGAATCACATCAATCATGTTCATCTACTTTTTAAACCAACAACTTTAGAATAGAAGTAAAGCTCAAAAGCTTTATTTCTGAATACCTTTTTCTGTGTATAAGTACCTCCGGGGATATGGAACTCACTTCTGAGAACACTTATTCCATCTTTAGATGTCTCCAGTTGTTAATGTTAGATGTCTCCAGCTCTTCTTTTACACTGAGATAGACTCCCTCCCTTTGTAACTTCCACTCCTGATTCCATTTTATCTACCCAGAGTTATGTTTCCATTCTCTCTTCTATATAATTTCACTTCAAATATTTGGAGACACTTCTCATGCTCCCTGTTCCAAGTCCACTTTTGCTAGACCAAATCCTCCAATCACCCTCATATAAAATTCAATGACTGAACCAGTGATTCATGAACATTATAATTAGCAAACTGTGGGTTCCAGTATCTTCCCACAGAGGTCTTCATCTCCTTAAGAATGACCTCAGAAATCAGCTTGCTCTCCTGGTCTCACATAAAAAGAATACTTAACAAATAGGCCAGCAGGATGAAATAATCCCAACATAAGAATTTTTAAAACTGACAGCATTTTGAAGTATTGTATAAAGGGGTGTGAAGATAAAAAAAGACTCAGAATTTTGTATTTGGAGAGTAAATACAGTGATTTATGCACTCAGAAAATTTTTGTAGATTTCAAACTAACCCCTTTAAATAAGTAACACAGCTCGTGTTGTCCCACAGAGCTTCCATGACACATTTATCATGCTTTGAACACCTCTAATTAATGTTGAACATAACAGAATGATGTGTTTTTTCTCCCCAAGAACTCTAGCATTTCTGTTTATTTCACAGACAGGCTGCTTCTACTGCAATGAGTTTGGATTTGCAGCCTGTACAGCTTCCTTTACGATTCCTTTAAAGTAATAGCGATTTTTGTTCTTCATCTTTCCTTCCATAATTGGTGACCACTGTCATATGAACTTCTGTTTTACTCACCTCTCAGCTGCTGGCCCCTTTTTTCCCTTGGGAATAGAATTTTTGCCCAAGTTACTCTGCATGTTTTGATCCAGAGGAATGCTCTTCATATACTTCAACACATCCTCAGGTGACAAAGCTTTCACTGTATTCATTTCCCCATGTTTGCAGAACAACTGGGACCAAATTATTTAAAGTGTTTATTACCTGGCCCCCTTTTCCTGCACAGGCAATTACTTCTCTGCAAATGGCTGTCCTGGCCAAATAACTATGTTCACAATTAGCTAATTGCAGGCTCAGTGAGCCAATTGTTCCTTCAAACTTGACTATTAGAGTGTGATTAATCAACAATGTGTCTTTTTATTCCCTTCTGATTTACAGAGTTACAGCAGATTCCAGATCTGATCTCCTTATGTTCTTTTACAATGTCAATATAAGCCTTTTACCTTCATTTCCTACTAAATATCAGTCATATTTCCATTCTTCTATAAGTCACAACTTACACTTTACATATTGGACCCAAAGACTTTGTTTGAATTAAGTTAATCTTCTAATAAGGCAGACCATTATTACCTTAATCCAATTTACAAAATATAATGTGGCTAGGCGAGGTGGCTCACACCTGTAATCCCAGCACTTTTGGGAGGCCAAGGTGGGCAAATCACTTGAGGACAGAAGTTTGAGATTGCTCTGGCCAACATGGCAAAACCCTGTCTCTACTAAGACGTAATGATACACACCTGTAGTCCCAGCTACTCAGGAGGCTGAGAAACGAGAATCACTTACACTTGAGAGGCAGAAGTTGCAGTGAGCTGAGATTGAGCCACTGCACTCCAGCCTGGGTAACAGAGCAAGACTCTGTCTCAAAAATAAAATCAAATAAAATAATTTTAAAAAATAAAACAATAAAAACTAAAAAATATAATGCTAAGGCATCAGAACAGTTGTTTTGCCAAAGTCACACAATCATGATAAAGACTAAAACTAAAAATCATAAATAGCAACTGCCGTTTTCTCCCTAGGAATTGAGTTTTTCTATAATTTTTACATAGGGTACAAATCAACCTTCAACTTCACTTACTTTTAATAGGAGGTTCTCTAACATATTCCTCCAAATTGCCATCATCTGGTTTCTTGGAAGCTACAAAAGTGTAATTTCTTTTGAAAAATGGCTTTAAGTATATATCCTGAACTACCTTTTTCCCTACAATTATGCAGTTTCTTTTCTTATTTCTGTATGTTCTAATTTTCTTGTTCAAACAACATTAATAGAGCACAAAATATGTGCTCAATTTTCAGTTTCATACAAAGAGGTCAGCTCCCACTGACATTCCTCCAATCCACAAAAAAGGAAAGTAGTCAAAAGTAATGAGTTTTCATTTATGAGGAAATTAATATTAATAAGGATTAGATGTATTTGCTTTGAGAATAACTTGGACACTTTTAGGTTTCAAGATATTTGGGTTCCAATTAAACACTAGTACATCTCCCAAGCAGCTGTTTTCATTGGGCATCTTTTATTACTAAACTCTCCACTTTACCACTATCTTTTCTTATGATTGTCTTAATGGAGGTAATCTAGTGGGAAAAGATTCCTGATGTCTCCAGAGGTTCTGACACATCAGAACCTCTATGTAATCTCTAGCTGGCTTCAAGGGCCTCTTGCATTTTCTTCAAAATTAGCATATAAAAAGACAAAGAGAAAAATCAGGGTTAAAGGTGAAAGTGGAAAGGAGGGGAAAAAACCAACAAAGCAGAAAAATATTCGGGACAATGATAAAAGCAGGGGAAGGGGGTGGTCGTAGCTTTCAAGAAGCAAGACATAGTAAGTACAACTACTGCTCATAAAGAGCATATTCTAAAAGGGTGTGTGCGTGAGAGATAAAGACTGTGTATGCAACCTGCTAATGCACACAGGGGACATGTGAGGAGAGGGACAGGATACAGTGCAAGCGGTCTAAAATGAAAATGTCACCTGTGGTTTTCACTTACCCAACACCAGCAGTTCCACTGAGTCCTCATTTTTGCCCTCCAGGTCATCCGGGGTGGTGATGATACAGTAATAGAGTCCGCTGTCTCCCCACATGAGCTTTCCAATTTGAAGATCTGCATCTGTTATCACAAAAAGAAGGACCCAGTCCTAAAACTCTGTCCTCTGAAAGAAAAACATTGAACAATGGGGGTTGGGAGGGGAGAACCCCTCTGGAGTGTCTGCACTATTTTCTTTCTTTATCTGGAGGGTGATTGAAAGAGGTGTACTTTCTTTAAAACAAACAAGACTAATAGAACCATAACAAAAACTAGCATCTCTAAGGAAAGACAATTAGAGCCTGCCAGAAACCGGTCTAGTTCTGGTCCAGTTTCAGGAGTAGGAGATGGCTTTGAACCAGGCCTGCAGAGGCCCCTGGGAGCCAGAAAAATGCTAGAATTATTCTGAACTCCTGGAAGTAAGCTAACATCACAGGAGTTCTTCAAAATTCAAATAATCAAATAGGTCATATCAGACTCTTGGGAACTTTTGATGTCCAAAGCTTTAGAGAGCAAGAGAAAGGGGAGAATTGATGCAAAGCCACCTGGGGCTTGGGCCAAGCATCTACCTGGCTCTGTTATTTGTATGCATATATCCCTTCCCCCAGCGAAAAACCTGCTTTCTATTTGGGAAAGAACCCTAAAAGCTGATGTCAAGGTAGGTATGGGATGTCTGATGGAAAAAGTTTTTTCCCTAAAACCCATTTCAATTCAGCTCTAAAAACAAGCTCCTGAGAATTGATACTGGGCTCTGGAAAGACTGTCTCCAAAGTTAATCTGTATGTCTTCTCTAGATTTTACACCATCCACCCTTTCCCCCTTCACCATCCTATCCCATTAAATGGTTAGAGGTAATAACTCTTTAACCCACCAACCCGTAATAGGTCTCTTGATGCTCCCATTTCCAGTAAAATCAAAGTCTTGAGGGTCTGAAAGGGTGAGAAGTTAGGATATCACCTTATTGACATAAGGGAAGGGAAGAATGAAACCAACCTCCCTCCCATTTCCTAGATTGAAATCAGGGGCATTATTACCATGAACAATCGTGATCTCTCTGCCCCTGTAGAAATCTCCCAGGGTGATGGCCGAGCCCTGCTTTGAAGCTACCACTCGAACAGTCCTCCTGCTGTCTAAACAATCCAGGTAGGGGTCCCACTCCAGGTTTCTCTTGCTGAGAGACTGGGCCCGGGTAGAGGACATGCCCAAGGATTCTCCCATGCGATCCTGGCAGTAGGACTTGAACTTCCACTGCACAACTGCAGGCCGATGAGAGGATGTAGAGAAGTGGCAGCGAAGCACAGTGGGCTGGAACAGCATGGCCACCTTCTTCTTGTCGGGCACTGTGACCTGAAGGCCTTTGGCCATGGCTGCAAAACAGAATAGACATGTCCAAACAGTGTCCATATCCTGGACCTCCCCTTCTACCACATGGGCATACCTTTCCACTTCACTTCCCTAACTTGTGTCCCCTCAACCTCATCTTCACCATTACAGTTAATGGCATTCATATCCAGCTGGTTGCCTTGTGCAGAAATACGCCCTCTAATATGGTTTGGATTCGTGTCCCTGCCAAAATCTCATGTCAACTTGGAAGAGGGGCCTGGTGAGGTGATTGTATCATGGGGGCAGGTTTCCCCTGTGCTGTTCTTGTGATAGTGAGTTCTCATGAGATATGACGGTTTAAAAGTGTGTGGCACTTCCCCTTTCACTGTTTCTCTCTTGCTGCCATACAAAGAAGATGCTTACTTCCCCTTCGCCTTCTATGAAGATTGTAAGTTTTCCTGAGACCTCCACTCATGCTTCCTGTTAAGCCTGTGGAACTGTAAGTCAACTAAGCCTCTTTTCTTCATAAATTACTCAGTCTTGGACAGTTCTTTATAGCAATGTGAGAGCAGACCAATACAACCTCACTCCCTATATCCAGTCAGGCACTAAGTCATGTCAACTTATCTCTTAACATCTTTAAGATGTTAAGATGTTCTTCCCTTCTCTTTAATCCCATTACCATTGCCTTTGCTTAGACCCCCTTCATTTCCTACAATAATCTCTTGGTTGGTCTCCCTGCCTTCATTCTGTCAACACCCAGTATACTCTTCTTGCTACAGTTCAGATGATCTTTCTAAACTGATTGTTATGGCTCTCTTTCTTAAGACTTTTCACTCATCCTCCATAGCTTTCAGGATAAAACCCAAAGTCCTTGGCAAGGTATTCCGTCATCTAGTTCCTCTTACCTCCTCAGCTTCACCTCTTATCTCTTGAAGCATCTCTGTTTGAGTGCCAAGCTCTAAGAATACCAAACAACTAATAGCTTCCCCAGTGGGATATCTTGTTTCACACCTCTACATCTTTGCACATGATGTGTCCTGTTTCTGGGATGCTTTTTCCTCATTTCTTTGCTTGGGCAACTCTTTTGCATCTTTCAAAATCCAGTTCAAGGACTTCTTGTAAAGCCTTCTCTGACCAGTAAGTTTATAGCGTCCTCCTTTGTGCTATCAGTACACCCAGCATTTTCTTCTGGAATTTACTCTAACAGTCTTCCAAGTATTTCTTTTCATGCTTATCAGGCCTTTCAGACTTATGAGGTATGGATGGCATCTTACCTTGCTGCCCTGGCTTGTGAAGCCCATAGGTACTCAACAAATATTTGATAAATAATGACAATGAAGCCAGGAAGTATCACTTCAGGAGGAAGTGACTTCCCTTCCAGCTGGTGACCCAGCAAAGGGGACAGAGATGAAGAGGAAAAGAAGTCTTTGAGAGAAATGGAGGATTTCAGATCAAATACTGTAGACTAAGTTCAAAAGCTTTGAAGGGTAATCAAAAGAAGGAAAAAAAGGGGGGGCTAAAAAGCAGATGAGAAGTTTAAGTGGTAAAAAGATCCAACCTGAGGCTTGGTGACCAAGAAAGAATGAGAAATTTCAGTGAATGAGAGACCAGGGGTATGTTTGAGAAGCAAAGGTCCCACATGAACTCAAATGATAACATCTAGAAATTCCAAACAAAGGGAACTTAACTTCCTCAGTTGAATGGGAGAGTCAAGAGTTTCTAACTTGATGTGAGGTTAGAAGCAGAAATAGAATTATGATGAGAGGCAGAAAAAGCAAATATGAAGATATGATAAAGAGGTTCTGAAATGAATCCAGGAGACTGCCAAGTCAGCTTCAAGTAGCTTGGGGCAGAGACATGCAAAAAGGACCACTTGCCATGGAGTCCTATCCTTTGTTAGTGCCAATGTTCACAATGACACCCTGCAAAGCCAACTCACTCCCACAGCTAAAGCATAAAATTATTTATGAATATGCCTCTTTACTGAAGGACTCTTGACAAGGGCAAGATACATATTTGTACTCATATCTTCTGACATCCAGACCAATGTCTCTATTCAATGAAAGGAACAATGAAAAAGTAGGTCCTAATTCCTATTGGGGAAAGGCGTTTCTGCATTCTGTAAAACCTGGAAGTGAATTCAACAGTGTATTTGAGATTTATTGAATGACTCTCAAAGCATTTTGGACTTACCCTTTGCTCAGTAGCCACCTACAGAATAAATGAAGAAATGGATGAGCAAGTGAGTGGCTATTAATATGGGAATTTCTAGGACTTTACAGAGTAAACTAGTTAAATAAGTCAGAAGTATAGGAAAACAGTATTGGCATCAAATAGGAGTGGCTTTGAATCTCATCTGGCCATATACTAGGGATGGTTTCTTGAGCAATCTTAAACTCCTTTTCCTCATCTATAGAATGAGCATCATAATGCTTACTCTTCAGACTTGTTAACAAACGTTCTTTCATTGGGCACCTTCCCAGAGGAGACTCAGTAGAAGAGCACTGTGACTGGTAAAGAGTAGTTCTCAAATGCTAATTCTCCCTCACCTTGCCAACCTTTCCCCTCACCTCCCATCCTGAATCTTGATGACCATCCATCACCACCAGGCTTGATTACATAAAGATAACATAGATCAGCCCCATCAAAAAGCAAACAATTCCATCTGGAAGCTCACTGAAGAACCCTAGTTCCCGTGCTTCCCTTCACCATTCCTAAATGTTGATATGGCCAATTCCACATCACAATTCCACACTACATCTCCCTCACTTACACAGCTGCCAGTGGTTATAGGAAACCTAGGCACTCACCAGCAAACTCACTTCTTTATAGTTTCTCCTTAAATTCTATTGCATTAATTTTTTAACCTTGTAATTATCCTTCAAATCCTTAATTACACCCCATTTTTCAGGTAAGAAAAATGGGATGAGAGGGTGAAATGACTTCAATTATCAGTGGCTAAGGCTGGATAACCACTCACAGGCACCATTCCCATACAAGGCTGTGTGCTTGACCACACCACCTTTCTGCTTTGCTACTATTCTGGCACTGAATCACATTTCCTAGCCTTTCTTTCTTTTTTTCCTTTCCAACTTTTTGTTTTAGGTTCAAGGTGCACATGTGCAGGTCTGTTACACAGGTAAATCGTGTTGCAGGAGTTTGGTGTACAGACAATTTTATCATGTAGGTGGGTGCTATACAAAAGTGTAGTGAGATTTATTTATTTTTTTAGAGAGAAAGTTAAGTTTGTGGTTTTGCTGATTAGATGATTACCAAGAATAACCTCCTTCTAAGCTCTGTTCTCTGTTAATGAGATTAGCCACTTGAGCAAGCCATTGGACTCTCTTAAATTATTAACAGAGGTTGGTCAATGTTCAGCTTCTATGACATAAACATAAACTCATGCTCCCAAGAATAAAAAATACATTCTTAGAAACATCTGCCTTTTCATAGCATGATACTTAAAGGCATGGATTTTGTAGTCAATCCTAAGTAAGAATCCAGGCTTTATATGACCTCAGGCAAATTACTCAACTCTGATGACTTTCAGTGTCCTCACTGGCAAAACCAGAATAATAATAACTAAGTTATGGAGTTGTTTGAGGGTTAAGTGAGATTGTATCTTAAGTATTTAGAATAATACCTGGTATATAGTGAGCATTCAATAAATGTAGTTGCTAGCATTGCTATCAAGAGCAGTCTGCTAACTTCTGTGAAGCTACAAACCTAGAGCTATGCAAGCACAGAGATCAAGGTGTGAGATGCCAAGTGTGTACAGGGCAAAAACTGCACAAGAGTGCTAGAATATGTTATTAGGAGTTCAACAGTGACAGTGCCTGGGTCTGCTCATCACTGCACATCACTTATGTACCTCCTGGAACTCAGAAGTAGAAAGTAACCCTGTGAGTGTGTATGCACACATACATACACATGTATGCATGTACAGGCACAATGGGACTCTAAGGGTAGATCTGGAGAAGACAAGACTAGAATTCCAAGTAAATGTCAGTTTATTGGATCTTTGAGGATCACAGAGTGAAGTGTTAGAGATGAAAGTAAAAATGCCAATCCCTGCTTCTGCACTGTAAGTTTCAAACTGTAAGATGAATGCCATCCAGTCCCCAAACTGCCCTGACCAACCTTATCAGGACCCTTATTCCCACTGGAGGGTAGGGTCTAGAACTGCTCTTCTGGCCCTAACCCTGGATTGCTGGTGAGTGCCTAGGTTTCCTATAACCATTGGGCAGCATCTCTTTCTCTCAACCTATGTTTACTTTATTTGAAGACTGTTTTTCCACCTTGGTATACTGATTTGCAATCCAGTTGCTCCACTGGGTCTGAAACTTGCCCTGAACTCTAGCCTGCTTGCCTGGGACCCTGGCACCAGCCCCTTCTCCTGAGGGTTGGGTATTGTTTCCTATACTCTTCATGCATGACTGATCCAAATCTGAAACTGTGATGCTGCTATCCATCCAACTTCAAAAAATACCTCTCATAGAACATCCACAGATCAGGCTCCTCAGCGCTGGTAGCTAATTTGGGTGGGGACTAGGATTGCCAGTCCCCTGTGGATGCTGAGATTTGACCTGGAGATACCCTCTCTCTGGCTCCCATTCCCAAGATGTCTGCCCTGGGTGTAGGAGGGTATCGTGAGCTGGGGTCCTACTTCTTACAGGTTTTGATTTTGTTTTTCAATTTTCCTACTTGTCAGATGCCAAAAACCAGTACCAAGAACAAGTACTTCTTATGCTGGAATCTATACAGGCTAATATGAATATGTAACTATAAGTTTGAATTCCAGATAAATTAAACATTTTCAGCCTCTCTGTAGTGATAAGCTGTGCATTTGATCCAAGAAATCTTATTTACTCCCAAGGTTCCAACTACCAGTTGTATCTCACACCCTCAATGCCCTTAAGCCTCATCTGCATATTTAACAAATACTTTAAACATGTCTAAACCTCTTTCATCATCTCCTCTTTTCCCACCCTAGCTCTTGCTTATAAACTCATCCTTTCTCTATCCCTCGCTCTTTTGCCAAAATACCACTTAACCTATTGCCCTAGATAGAAATCTTAGCTTTGATAATTTCCTCTCTGTCCCTGACCACATTCAGTTGATCTAAGTCTAAATATCTCTCAAATTTGATCCTTCTCTATTCCCACTGTCACTCCCTTAAATCAAGTTTCTATTCCTGCTACTAGATAATAGCTGTAAAATGCTGACTATGTGTCAGGGATTGTGCTGAGCACTCTTCATGTAGTATCCTAATGAGTTCTCTCAAAATCCTATGAGGTAGGCATTGTTATTACACCTGCTTTACAGATGAAGAGGCTGATGCTCAGAGCATGTATGTATCTTGCCTAACATCTCAAGGTTAGCAGGTGACAGTCACATTTGAACCCAGACTGACTGGCTCCAAAGATCTTCACCATCCTTTTACACGGTCCTCACCACCATCTGGGTTTGAGAATAGCCAACTAAATGGTCTTCCTACTTCCAACCCAATCCATTCTCCATATTTTTCTAGAATACTGTTTTTAAAACATCATTAATCATGTCAGTTCCTGCTTTAAGGCCTCCATCGATCCCCCATTCCCTCCAGGACAAAACTGAAATACTCTGATATGGCATATAAGGCCTTCTCCTTGATTTGGCCCCTGGCAGGCTCCAGCCATACTATTTCTCATCCTTTGACTATAATAAGTATGTTTTCCCATCCTCCTGGGCAAATATCAGGCCGTGCAACTGAAGAAGTTCCTGGGAGGCAGACATAGAGAAGCACTGAGAAAGAGTCTTGCCCACTCATAAACAAGCACATGCTGGTACAATGGGAAGGCTGGGCCTCTGAGTCCAGGCACTGGTAACACCACATGGGACTTGAGTTTCAAACTCGTATAAAGAAATTTACAAAGGTGCAGAAAGAACCTGTGCTTCATCCTACAAACTAAAGCAAGTATTCTGTAAAACTAGAGAGAGGCACCTTAGGGGAGAGAGCAAAAGAGGAAAAGTGAAGCCAGGTAAAGAATTATACTGTAGAGAGTACACCTCTAAAAATTAGACCTTCTAAATTAAAAAAAAAAAAGTTTTAAGGATTCCTCACCAAAAGAAGCACGAGGAATGAAGACCATAGGTGGTTTTCTGTTTTGAGGAGGAGACAGTCATCATTCTTACACTACGACTATTCTTTTAACTGTTTTGGTGCCCTGACCTTCAGGCAAACTGCCCTTGACTATCCAATTTTAATTTGATCAAAAGCATATTTTAAAACACTATGCTAAGTTCTGGTAAAACATTTTAAAAACCAGTCCCTCATCTTGAGAAATTCAATATAAACTTGATTTCTAACTATAAGGTCCCTGTATACTGGGGATGGCAGGGGCCAGGATTTGATTGACTTTGTATCCCCAGTATACAGCAAAGGCAAAGAATATAGCTGAAGCTAAAAAAATGTGGAATGAACCAATGAATGAATGAGAAATGAACCTGTGAGTCTGAGGGGCCTTTCTTAGCAGGTGGTCTCCAGTTCAGAGAATGGATTCTGGCCAGTAACTAGGAAAGCTGCCTAAAGGTAGAGTGAAGAGTGACAGCTCAGAGCAGCAGCCCCCATCTCAACTAATCTCCAGGCATAGGTACCTAGCCACTAGGCTAGGGAAGATCAGCTTCAAGTGCAGACAATGTCTCACTGCATGTGCAAAAAAAAAAAAAAAAAAAAAAAAAAAAAAAAAAAAAAAAAGTTCTGCCCCAATTCTCATGTAAAGAAAAAGATTCTATATATGATGAACTGTGTTCTTGCAAGAATAACAAACACAGACTCTAAGGCAATGCTATTCTTATTTTTAGCACTTTCATTTTTTTCAAAGCAAGTTCCTTTCCCTCACTAGTTGTAAGCTATTCCTGTCAGCATCTTTGGGAGGCAGATCTATAAGCACAGCCCCATTTTAGAGAAACAAAGAATGCTGCTAAAGGTCATGGAAAATTATCATCATTAGAGACATGCATCTTTAGAAATGTTGTATAGTGAGCACCCACTCCTTAACGCTTTGAGTACCAAAAGCAGGATTTGACCTCATAATTGCCCATTCCTCGGCATATCTTGGCCTTCAAATTCCTAAGGATTTTCTTCATTCAGTTTGACAATATAGTTTGAGTATCCCTTATGTGAAATGCTTGGGACCAGTAGCGTTTCAGATTTCAGAGTTTTTTTGGATTTTGGAGTATTTGAATATACATGAAGAGATATCTTGGGGATGGAACCCAAATATAAACACAAAATTCATTTATGTTTCATGTATCTTTATACACATAGTCTGAGAGTAATTTAATATTTTTAATAATTTTGTATATGCAACAAAATTTGTGTATATTGAATGATCAGAAAGCAACTGTATCAGATGTAGAATTTTCCACTTTTGGCATTATGTAGGCACTCATAAAGTTTCAGATTTTGGATTTCAAATTTTCAGATTACCAGTGCCCAACCTGTACAAATCTTTCTTTGCCTGCCTTCAAGTTAGGTATTCGCTAGCAAATTCATCTTCTGTTTTTACAGTTTTAACATCTTGTCCCAATTTCCTAAGATACTTTTTAGGAACAACTAACGGGCAGGTTTTTTAAGTGTAGGAGATGAATTGGGGGATGAGTAAACATCTCTTCTGGGTTTGGTCATAATTCAGACAAGGAAAGAAAGCTTATTCAGCCCTTAATAGCACTGTAAGGATGAGAATAAAACATTTTGGAAAATATTTAAAGACAAGGCTAAAAGTATAAAGACAAAGAAAATGCAGCTTGAATCTTTTTTTCTTCTTGAAATAGGAACTATTCATCGCCTTGATAAACTTGTGTTTAAAAAAAACTAAAAAACTAAAATAAAAAGGCTTTACCAAGAATAGTAGACATTGCTTTGGAATCTGCCTATTTTCTGAGCCTCATTCTCCAGCTTTCCCATTGAGTCTGTGAGTTAATTACCTTCTTTCCAATAAAGTCCTTTCCTGCTTAATTTGGCCGGAATCAGTTTCTTTTGTTTGCTACCATAGTATACCTGATTGCTCAATCTACTTTAGGGTTAGGGTAACCAGATGTACCATCTTGAAATTCAAAAAAACATGATAGTGTTCTTGCATGTTTTCCCCTCAAGAGTCTCAAAAGCAGCAATATGTCACTCTTTTCCAAAGAGCCATGGTAAATACCAGTGCTGCCAGGTGTATTTTTACTCCAAAATCCAAAAAAATCTGAAATCTGAAACGCTACTGGTCCCAAGCATTTCACATAAGGGATACTCAAACTATATTGTCAAACTGAATGAAGAAAATCCTTAGGAATTTGAAGGCCAAGATATGCTGAGGAATGGGCAATTATGAGGTCAAATCCTGCTTTTGGTACTCAAAGTGTTAAGGGGTGGGTATACTGCCCAGGTGTATTTTTGCTCATGGCATAGTTATTAGTTGCTGCCAATAACTCTGGTGTTTGTTTACACAAAGCTTGCCATTTATCAAGCGTATTTTCTCTGTGTCCAAGTGTACCATCCTTTCTTTTTCTCTGCCACCACTGTGTAGGTAAAAGCTAGAAACATTTTCTTTCTGTCTCATTTGCCTCATCTTCTACAGATCTGAAATGAGTTCATGGGAGCTGTCTAGCTAGCTTAAACGCTGTTCCAACGGGACAAAGCAGTGCTAAAAGAAGTCAGTCTTTACCCTGCAATGTGGAGGTACTTTGAAAACTGTCTTGGTTTCCAAGTGGGTCAGACTTCTGGGATGGAACAGCCAGTTAGACAGGAAAAAAAATCCTCTAACAAAGCTCTCATCAGCCTTTACCAACTTGTTATCTGTACCTCCTGTCTAGATCTCTTTCCTAACCTCCAGAATCAAATATACAACTTCACTCTCCATCAGGATGTTATACAAGCACCTCAAACTCATCCATCTGTAGATGGAGACACTAACCATCTCCTTCTTCCTTTTAGTGATAGAAATTCCCAGGTTTAATTTGGCCAGCCAAGTAGTATATATTTCCTAGTCTCTCTTTTAGATAAATGTGGCCATGTGACTAGGTTCAGGACAAAGGTATGTTAGGAGAAGTGATATGTACAACGTCTGGGCCACCTCTCTCCAAACAAGGGGCTTGCCCTGGAACTCTGCTTCCCTTGCCCCTTCCTGCTGAGAAATGGCTATGAGCAGTCTTGGAAGCTGCATGTTGGAAATGGTAGACTTACCCCCAGAGCTGTTACAGGAGAAAGAAATATACTCTTTTGTGTGGGTTACAATATCTTAGGATCTCTTAGTTATAACAGCTTAGGCTATACTTTAAATGGAAAATAAGGAAGGGAGGAAGGTAGAAAGGAAGGAAGGAAGAGAGAGAGGGAAAACTTCATCTTCCTTCCTTAACATATTTCTCCTGGCTGGGTGTGGTGCCTCATGCCTATAATCCCAGAACTTTGGGAAGCTGAGGCAGCCAGACTGCTTGAGGCCAGGAATTCGAGACCAGCCTGGCCAACATGGCAAAACCCTGTCTCCACTAAAAATACAAAAATTAGCCGGGCATGGTGATGTGTGTCTGTAGTCTCAGCTTCTTGGGAAGCTGAGGTACAAAAACTGCTTGATCCAGGATGCAGAGGCTACAGTGAGCTGAGATCGTGCAGTCACTGTACTCCAGCCTATGCAACAGGGTGAGACTCTGTCTCAAAAACAAAACACATTTCTCCTCTTGTGCTAGTTCATGTTGATGAATGGCATCTCCAGCAGTCCCCAGCCAGAAACCTGGAGGCCCTTTGACACTCCCTCCCCTTCAACCTCCACATTCATCCAAGCCAGTCCTACTTCCTCCATCTCTGGTCACTCTGTCCACTTCTCTCCTCCTCACTGTACCATGAGAGTTGAGGATCTTGTCATGTCCTGCCATGCTTTCTGCAAATGTCCCCTAGTTGACTTCTGCTACAAGTCTTGTCCACGTCTAATCCACTCTCCACACTGAGGTCCACATGATATTTCTAAAATGCACATCTGATTGTGCCACTCTCTTGCTTTGATTCTTAAAAGACTCCTTTTAGCCTTCAGGAGCATAATAGCTCCTTTCAGATGGCGCCACTCCCTTCCATTCTTCCTGCAGTACTAAAGACTCTAACCATACCAAAGTATTTGAGTTTTCAGAAAACATCATGCCCTCCCTTGATTCCTGGCCTTTGCACATGCTGTTTCCATTGAAGATTCCCCTTTCCCCCTCCCACTCTTCTCTTGCCAACTCCTACTCATCCTTCAGGACTTGCTCAGCTATCACTGCCTCTAAAGCTTCTTCCTGTTCTTACTGCAGTCACAATACCCCAAAGAATCACATCACTTCCCCTAAGAATTTTTTATTTAGCCATCTGTCTCCTCCACTAACAACAAGCTCCCTCTGCTACATGATATGTACTCCATATATGTGTTGAATAATTTAACCCAGTTGATAGATTATAATATTTATTCCCAATGATTTGTTTCCTCTCCATCCTTGCATTTGTCCCTGTAGGCGGAGTATACTTATCACCCCATAGACTATAAACTTGACCACATGACTTGCTTTGGTCAATGGATTGTAAGCAGATGGGCATAGATATGGCCAAGCAGAAGCTTTAAAGACATTTGTATGATTTAGCTCTGCCCTTGCCCGACCCCCTTGAGCATTTCCCCTCCACTGTGATAACAAAATGCTCAGATAGTGGCTGCCCCTTCATCCTGGGTCTTGGAGTAAGAAGACAATTGGAATTGAGCCAAATCCACCAAACCTAGCCAATCCACAGATACCCACAGCTCACTGCAGCTCTCATATAATATGAGCAAGAACTAATTGTATGCTGTGAGCTACTGAGATTTGGGGGCTGCTTGTTGCTGCATCAAAATACTGGCAAATACATCTAGTGTGGGTTTACAATAAGTATTGAGGGCCTACTGTGTCCCAAATATTGTGCTAGAAGTTTTACACCAGGCATCCCCAAACTTTTTACACAGGGGGCCAGTTCACTGTCCCTCAGACCGTTGGAGGGCCGCCACATACTGTGCTCCTCTCACTGACCACCAATGAAAGAGGTGCCCCTTCCTGAAGTGCAGCGGGGGGCCGGATAAATGGCCTCAGGGGGCCGCATGCGGCCTGTGGGCCGTAGTTTGGGGACGCCTGTTTTACACAATTTCATTTTAATTATCACAACAACCCTATGGGATAGGTTCTCCTAATTCAGCACTACTTCCTGTAGGGTTCCACACGCTGAAGGAGAACAGAGAAAGCAGCAGGTTTTTCTGAGGTCTTCCTTGTTCCTTGGCCTGTAAAGAACTCTAGTCATCCAGAACACCTTCTTTCATTTTCAGAGAGCCAAAAGCTATCTTGAAGACCGAGACTTTAAGCATGCATATGCTGTAGCTACATCCTGTGTGGCTCCTGAGAGCACAGCAGCAGCCCCTAGTACCAGATGGTTCTGATGTGCCATCAGTTTCTGCTCTGTCACTGGGCACATCCTCTGCTCTCATGTGCCTTGCTGGAGTACTCTTCATTCACTCCTTTCCCACGAGATCTGAGGATTTCATTATGAAAAACTAACTGCCATTCTTTCTCGCTTTTATATGAACTCCACGCTTTTCTATGAACTCTCAATGTCCAATGCCCCATAATAGACACCATATATGTTCACCTAAATCAGAAGTTATAGTTCGATCTACCTTAAACAGAAAAGAATGTTTTCCTGAATTCAGGTACTTAAAACAACCAACTCATATTAAGGCAGTGACATTATTTCTTATTCTTTTAACCAGTATGATACCATGGGCTTGGACAAATCATTTATTTCCTCCGAGTCTTGGTCTTCTTAAGTATAGGTAGGTAAAACCAGCCTTACTTACTTAGCAAGATCAAATGGGGTGATGTATATGAAAGACATTTAACACATAGAAAAGCATCACAGCATTTAAATAAGTGAGAACAACAGCAACAACATCACACATTTCTTTATACTCCTGACTGGGAAAAAGAAGGCATAAGAGTTAAAATAGTTGGAAGGGGTGAAGAGGTGAAAGAGTCCTAGAACAAAAATTTGGGACTAGAAGGGACATTCTAGGACCAGGTAGGTTTGAGTAGGATTCATCCTATATGGTCCAAAGTACTGGACTCACATTACCACTTCCCAATATGAGCACATTTAATTGTTCAGAATAGAACCTATCCTATCCAGCAAGTACTGGATTCTACACCATGTGTTCTTCTGAAAATTCTAGCAAAAGCTCTTCCTTTCTAGCTGGTGTTTTTCACTCCAGTCGTTAATGGTCTGGGAAAGTATGAAAAAATGAAACTGGATCTCCCTGATGGCTCCTCCTGTGTGAATTATAAAAGGAATAGCGTACCTGTCACTCTAGCTTTCATTTACAACTTATCAAATTTTAAGGCGGAAAATTTCAGAACTCGAGAATCTTAGAGCTGAAGTCACTTGCTCAATATTTAAGACTAAGATCCAAACCCATGGTTATATAGTGATCTACGGAGGAGCTAGGACTAGAGCCTAAACCCCAGCTCCCAGGTCAAGGCTCTTTCCACTAACTGTGTCCTGGTACTAATACTACTCACACTGACCTAAGCACTGGGTACTTGCACTAAGACTACTCGTACTGACACTCAAGTCTATATAAACTAGCCGTCTAGAACACTCATATGTGTAAAATGTAAAGAGTGAGGAGGATACTGAAATGACTTCCCTCTTCTAGTCCAGAGAGAAGCATCCAGGCTGGGGGATGATGCAGAGTTGGGAGAGCTGTGCTAAAGTGATGAAAGAAGATGAATGAGGTAAGTTCCATAGAGAAAAGCAGAACAGAGGAGGAAGAGAAATTGGAAGCTATGCAGGACAGGAAAGGAGATAACAAAAGTTGAGGTGTCAGCAGTCTCTAAAGGCGATTCTTCTTTCTCCAGGGCTAAAAACATTTTAACTCTCTAAATCCAAGCCTATTCTTCACAGTCACCAGGTGTCTACCTGAACATGAAAGCAGACCAAGTAATGATCACTCCCTGATACCTCCCTTCCCACTGCAGGCTGGGCTGGGGCTGCTTCAAGGCACTCCATCGTGCAGATCTTTATCATTGCTTTTGCACAATGCTACTCCATAACTGGTGTCTCCACCACCAGACTGAGTGCCTTAAAGGCAAGAGCTGTGACTTACTCATCTTATTAACCCCAGCACAATGCCTGGGACATAGGAGCAACTCACTCACTGACTATTCATGAACAAATGTCTTAACTCAGCTATCACCTTTCCTGAGAATTTGTTTCAGAGCTGCTGCACCACTCCTGGGTTGGATTGTGTGTGCTTCCTCCATGCTCTCACAGCAGGGGTGTGGCTCTCATCAAAGGACCATTAACCACCCTAACAAAATGACTGGAAAACTTGGCTTTTGGTTTTTGTTTTGAGACAGGGTCTTACTCTGTCACCCAGGCTGGAGTACAGTGGCACAGTCTCAGCTCACTGTAGCCTCTATTTCCTGGGCTCAAGCAGTCCTCCCACTCAGTCCTCCCCCTGGGTAGGTGGGATTCCCCCTGGGTAGCTGGGACTACAGGCACAAGCCACTGTTCCTGGTTAATTTTTTTTGTATTTTTTGTAGAGATGAGGTTTCACCATGTTTCCCAGGCTGGTCTTAAACTCCTGGGCTCAAGAGGTCCACCTGCTTCAGCTTCCCAAAGCTCTGGGATCACAGGCATGAACAACTGCGCCTGGCTGAAAACTTATTTGAATCACTGACTAGATTGGCAACACTTTGAGGACAAGGATGATGTCTTTTAGTGCCTTATTCTCAGCACTTATAATACTCAGAAACAAAAAAAAATTTAATATGTGCTTGTAGAATAGACAAATAAGTGAAACCGAAAGAAATGCTAATCCAGAGCTGGGCATGGTGGCTCACACCTGTAATCCCAGTACTCTGGAAAGCCAAAGTGGGCATATCACCTGGGGTCGGGAGTTTGAGACCCACTTGGCCAACATGGTAACCCCAATCTCTACTAAAAATACAAAAATTAGCCAGGCGTAGTGGTGCATGCCTGTAATCCCAGCTACTTGGGAGGCGGAGGCACAAGAATTGCTCGAACCCGAAAGGCAGAGGTTGCAGTGAGCTGAGATGGTGCCACTGCACTCTGGCCTGGGTGATAGAGTGAGACTCTGTCTCAGAAAAAGAAAAAAGAAAAGAAAAGGAAAAAAAAGAAATGCAAATCCATCACATACAATCCTTATCACAGATAGCAAAGGAGCCTCCAGGAAAACATATCACTTGCTCCGGGAGTGGGTTCCCAGAGTGCCGACACAGCTCCAGCGTTTCTCACAGCCTCTGCTGCCAGGAAAGGATGAAACACCACCCATATTCAGGAACAAAGACAGAGTGAACCCTCCTTCAAGTCTTATTGCTAGATGGCACCTGTTGCTAAAATAGCAGCTGGTAAGCATTTTGTTTTGTTCAAAACAACAACAACAACAACAACAACAACAGCAACAATAACAAAACCAATGTATTATGGGAAGCAACATCACAATGGCAGTAAGAAACCATGAGGCTAAATATATAACAGGAAGAAATATGGAATTTTAGTAATGAAAGACAAGGAAGGAGCTGCTAGAGCCTGGAGGAAAAAAACCCTGAAGTGTTGATTAGAAATTGCTCAGCCTGCATTAAAAAAGAGAAACAGGAGGAGAGGGGAGGGGAGGAGAAATAGAGAGGGAGGGGAGAGAGATGGTAGGGAGAGAAAGGGAGGGAGAAGGAGAATAAATGTGGATTTTTTTTTTTCCTGGTTCTCTGTCTCATTTTTTAATCTGTCCTTCCCTGTCTCCCTTCCTTTCTACCACCCCCTCAAGAGAGAATTCATTGATTGGGCTGGACTAAAATTTCTCACCTTTTCCTCGCATGGTTCTCTGTGAAGAATGAGTCTGAATTCATCTCCTCCTTGTCTGCTTCTGTCTCCTCCCTCCCCTCCCCAGCCGCCATTGTTTGCTCCTCTACTTGCTCAGGCTGAGAGGCAGCTTGTCTGTCCACACCTCTGACAGCAGTGACAGGATGAGGGGAAAGCAGGAGCTGCGAGCAGAGGATGATCAATGGGATCCCAGGAGTCAGTCTCACTTTCAGAGCGAAGAATCCCCAGCCATCTGACAGCTGAGCTGGCCCTGATAACTAACCTGTTGCCTGATTCCAAGCAGAACAGCCTCTCCAGGTGCAGGTGGCAGAAGGCACAAAGCATCACCTCCCACAAAACAAAAATAAAACACAAAGCCCTCCAGCAAAAAGCCCAGAGGGGCAGCTTGGGAGAGGGCGAATGAGACTGGCCTGGGGTTTGGGAGAACTGGGATCTAGTCCCAAATCAGTCATGACCGTGCTATGTGCATATTGCCTCTCTAGGACTCCATCTCTGTAAACTGAGATCGCTGAACTACAGTTCCTGTGGTCCCCTCCAGTAACGTGATTCCGTTTCATAAAAAGCTGTGAGCCATCTAAAGAGAGCTGTTTCCCTTCTTCTCTCACTCCCTGCAAACCCCCAGAGTACTTATTTTACGCAGACCCCAAGGTGTCTGTAAGAGCACCTCTAACTCAGGGACCCCTCCCCAGATGTCTGGCTGACTTCAGGGAGGTGCTGATACAGGCTCAAGGACTAAGTGCCCGAGAATAGAGGCAGGTTAAGGATGTGAAGAATCAGGGAGGGTGGGAGTGGAAGGCACTCGGAGGCCAGGGGAGCTGGGAGGCATGGATCAGCCAAACCCTGAAATTAGAGATGATTCATATTTGAATAATGTGGGAGGGATGAACTCAAAGCAGCCAAAAGAAGAGGCTAACTCTGCTGAGGGTGCCTCCCCCAGCCTAAACCCAGCAATAGGGCAAGAGCAATATTAGGGGCATTTCATTTGAAATGGGAAAAATATTTAGGCAATCAAGAATCTTATTCTGAAGCTAAGGGAAATGGGGTATTTGCCTTTTTTTGCTAAATGTATTTTACCCTCTTTCCATGACTTGTTTTAGCTATTTTAAGCTTGTTCCCCTTTGCCTAGTGCCTTGATTTTGTCCAGATCATCTGGTTGGTGACCCTAGAGGAGACAAACTTCTCATGTGGTGCTATTTTCCCTTTTCTCTCCTGCCTTCCACTCCATCCCATCCTCACCCTTCTGACCCCTTGTTCCATTTCTTCCATCATTCTGCCTCCACCTTAATTTGAATGGTTGCCTCTGACCCAGTCCAAGCTATCCAGACCTTCCTCACTCCCATCCCACTCCCTTCAGCAGGGCTGCTTTGAGAATCTCTCAGGGCGGCCACCCCAAGGCCCCACATTCCTTAACCACAGGGAATCGGAGTCCTCTTGTGGGGAAATGGGTTAAGAACAAGAGCATCTCCTGACCCCAGAAGAATGGGAAGAAAGTTCACCAAATAGGAGGGAGGACACAGAAGACCCAGCTAGACCAGTGATTCTGGTGCTGGGGAGAAGCCCAATGCCTCTCAATCTCTCTGCAAATTATCTTTTAGGTAGTGAGAAGTGCACCTATTAGAAAGGCTCTTCTGCTTTCTAATTATCATTTGGGACCACTCCCCAGATACCAAGTGAGAGAGAACAGGCCCTGAAGTCCATAACCAGTTAAGGTTCTATCCCCATCTCCTTCCCCACCTCCAGTTCCTTGCACCCTCCAGAGAGCCACAGAGAGAATGCCCCGGATCTCCCACCTTCTCTAGGGAAGAAATTAAGGAGACAGTCCTCCAGCCTCCACCTCCAGAAAACCAGTTCACTTAATTCATCAGCTCCCTCTGAGCTTCTTTTATTCCAGCCAGGCTTTTCCCAGGGCTCACAGCATTACAACTCAGGATAAGACCGAAGAACCTTTTCATGAGGGGGAAATGCACATTCGAAAGAACAACCTCAGCGCCAATGAGTCAAACACCTGCATCTAGATGCGTCTCACTTGTCATTGGGCTTCTCCCCTGCCGCCCCCATCATTCACACACACACACACACACAGCCCCCTCCCCCACTTTCCACCAGACTGATAAGCAGCTTTAAACACGGTCAGTAGGGAGGAAAATGGGGGTGGGGTGAGAACAGAACCACGACAGGCATATACAAAGTTCTTGGTTTCTGTAGAAAAGGACTCTTACCTGTTAGCCAGAAAAGAGCAATCCACCTCAGCAAGACCCTGTCCATCTTCCCCAACTTCCCATCCGGATTACGGAGTGAGGAAAGTGGGAAACGGCTGGAACAGAAGGATGGCTGTCACCCCGCGGCAGCGCAGCGGCGGGCACCGGGCGTCCCTGGGCGCAGCGCCCGCCGGGCCGGGCGCGCAGGCGGGGCCGGGGGTTGGATCGCGCCGCCGGCGGAGCGCGCGCTGCCGCGGGCTTCCGGGAACCGCGCTGCGCTCGGCGGCGCCTCCGCACGCCCAGGCAGCGCGGCGCGGGGCGAGCGTCTCTCCGCCGCAGAGCCCGCCGCGCGGGGGAGCTCGGCCGCCGCGCCGCCTCCCGCGCCTCCGCCCCGTCGCCCGCTGCCCCGGCTGCCAAAGTTTCTCGGTCACGTGCCAGCCCCCGGCGTCCCGGAGGGCAGCGCGGAGTGACCGAGGCCACGCGGGGAGAGGGGGCCGCAGGGGGGCAGCCGGCGAGAGGCGCGGGAGGGGCCGCCCCGCGGGCCGCGCTGAGCGGGGAGCGACCATCGCGGCTTCTCCCAGGGACGCCCGCGCTCGGGAACCCCGGCGAGAACGCGGGTTGGGGACTCGAACAAGGGGTGCCTGTGTCTGCGGGCCGCCACAGCAACCTGAACCGAGAGAGAGCGACAGCGGCGAGGGTGGGGGACGGCGGGGACTTGGCATTAACTTCTTACGGGACTTAACTAGCAGGTACTCTAGGCTAGACCGTTCGCTTCTGCGGGACCCCCGCCCCTCCGTCTGGTTTCCTTTTCGACAGTGCAGGGAGCCAGGCAGGAGTCTCCGCAGAATTGGAAAAGGTAGGCGGGACTCTCACGTCATTACTTTTTCCTGTTAAAATATGAGGTAGAATAAGGGCATTCAGCCCTTTAACAGAAAATATGTAAAACCAGAATGAGATAAATAATGATGACAGCTTAATTCCATCCAACACTTTATAGTTGGCAGCACGCATTCACATGGATTATTCCTAATTTTCAGACGGATTTGTCTTAGGTCTCAAAATGTATGTGTTGAGAGACAACTGAGAAATGTATGATTTGCTTAAGAAATATATGTGAAGCCTCTACTAGGTGCTAAGAACCAAGGCTACGAAGTGGAATGAGATAGACTTCCTGTCCTTAGGAGTCTCATCTTAGGTCCAGGAAAGGGAGGAAGGTCAGACCGTTGAAGACATGATACTTATTGGTAGTAAAACGGGGCAAGGGCAATAATGGAGACATAGAGAAAGTGCCTTGGGAACATAGAGGAAGGAGTTAGTCGTGGGTGGGGAGGGGGCACCACGATAAAGTAGAGGTAACATCTAAGTTGGCATTTGCAGAAAGGGCAAGATTTTCGCGGTTCAAGGGTCCCTGGTGGAAAGGGAGCAGACGGGGGCATTCTGGGCAAAGAGACAAAGCAGAAAGGTCTCAAGTGGCATCTGAAAACAGAGTAATGCCAGGCTGGAGGGTAGTTCCTGGAACAGACAAGACTACACCTAAGAGTGAATGTGTATGCAGACAGGGAGGATATGTGAACATGTGAGAAATGGTAAGAGTAGACCCTGGACAGCTGTCTTTTATGGCTGCTTGACATTTGAATTCCCTTCTTATTTTGAAAAATTCCAACTGCAGAAGCCAGAAAGTCTAGAGCCACCTCCCTGACCATCCCAGCTGGAGTGCAGACCCGGGCCTCTGGCATGGCCAGGCTGACCTCTCCCTCAGAGCTTTTTTATTATGGAGCAAGTGGTGGACATAAGGAATAAGGACAGTGGAGAAGTGATTTTGTCACCCAGGCAGCAGCACCATCCAGTGTACACAATCAGCTGTGGCAGAGGTTAAGCCACCAGGATGCTCCAAGGTGTGATTTTGACTGTGGTCTTGTAGGCTCTCATTCCAGCCCCTCTTCTACACTTGGCTCTTTGCCTTCCTGACAATTCTTTGAACCACCCAATATCCTTTCATAAACTCTTTATTTTGGCCAGGATGATGTTTTGTGCTATGTACTGCATGAGAGAAATTTGAGGACTATTTCCTTTCATATACAGAAGAATAAAAAAACATAGGAGGCACCTAACATTTGTGGGTTTCCTATTAAGTTCTAGGCAAAGATCCACATGTTTTACAAGCCTTCTCATATAACCCTAAAGAGGGAACTTAGGCCCAGAGCATTTAACTAGCTTCTCTAAGATCAGGTAGCTAGTAAGTGGCAGAGCCAGGATTTGAATCTGACTCTAAAGCATATGCTTTCTGCACCATAAAAAGAACACATGGTGCATGGGCCGGGTGTGGTGGCTCACACCTGTAATCCCAGCACTTTGGGAGGCCAGGCGGGTGGATCACCTGAGATCAGGATTTCAAGACCAGCCTGGCCAACATCGTGAAACCCCTTCTCTACTAAAAGCACAAAAATTAGCTGGGTGTGCTGGCATGCACTTGTAATCCCAGCTACTCAGGAGGCTGAGTCAGGAGAATCACTTGAATCCAGGAGGTGTAAGTTGCAGTGAGCTGAGATTGTGCCACTACACTCCAGCCTGGCAAAAGAACGAGACTCTGTCTCAAAAAAAAAAGGAAAAGAAAAAGAACATCTACACCAGAAAGTTGAGGATGATGATATGTTTGTATTATGCTCTGCCATTTATTGCATGTACGTGTGTGTGCCACACACAGTGCACAAAACAGCTTGAATAGTGTTTATTATCTAAGCATACATAACAAAGGTATTTTAGCCAGGTGCAGTGGCTCACACCTGTAACCTCAGCACTTTGGGAGGCTGAGGTGGGTGGATCGTTTGAGCTGAGGAATTTGACCAGCCTAAGTAACATGGTGAAACCCAATCTTTACAAAAATACAAAAATTAGCCAGATGTGGTTGTGTATTCCTGTAGTCTTAGCTACTCAGGAGGCTGAGGTGAGAGGATCACTTGAATCTGGGAGGTTGAGGCCTCAGTGAGCTGTGACCACATTACTGGACTCCAGCCTGGGTGACAGAGTGACACCTTGTCTCAAAACAAATGGCATTTTATGCAAAACTTGGACATACAAGCAAGTTTATACATGTGAAAGATCGGAGATGAACTGAGTGAAGGGAGCCTGGATGTGTATATGAAGTGGAACGTGAATGCCCCCAGAGGTGAACTCACGTCTGCTCAGAGGAGGTGTCTTTGTGTAGTTGAACAAGGAATCAGGAGACTTGCAGAGTTTGTGCCACAATGAATCACAGAATGCAGGTGCCTTGTTCATCATCCCAGAAATGTGTTTTCCATGTAGTACCCTGCATGTCTGCTTTATAGCCAGAGAGGTACACATGGTGAATCCCGAATCTTCCTGATGAGTGGAGCCCAGGCTATCCTGAATGGGATGCTAAACTGGAGTGAATCGCAGTGTGTGCCCCTCCATCACCTTGCACATGTTATTACCAAGGTGATGAAGGGTTAATATAAATTTTTGAAGTACACCGATTGATTCAAAACATGTAGCCTAAGGGATGGAGGTGGAAAGAGGATGGGAAAATGGTATTATTTTGCCACATTGGTGGTGGGTAATGGGATATGGCACCCAGAGTCCCAGTGTGGTTTCTGAACTTCCAGTATCAGAATCGTCAGATCACAGAATCTGTGTTTGCTTAAACAGACTCCCAGGCTCTACTAAAAATAATCAGATCAGAAACTCCAGGTGGAGCCCATAAATCTGCAGTTTAACCACCTTCTCCAGGTGCTTCTGATGCACATTAATGTTTAAGAAGCAATACCTAACTATATTTTTGTTCTGGGAAGCTGTTCAGCTGATGTTTTCTAATGAGCCTTGGATCTAGTTAAGCTCCAGTTGTCTATTTGTTCTGGCCTAACAGGACAGGAGCCCAAATAGAGAGATTGATTCATCACAGCCAAGGAGGGGGTCTGGATCTGCAATACTTCAGACTTTCTTTTCTTTCTTTTTTTTTTTTTTTTTTTGAGACGGAGTTTCGCTCTTGTTACCCAGGCTGGAGTGCAATGGCGCGATCTCGGCTCACCGCAACCTCCGCCTCCTGGGTTCAGGCAATTCTCCTGCCTCAGCCTCCTGAGTAGCTGTAATTACAGGCACGCACCACCATGCCCAGCTAATTTTTTTGTAGTTTTAGTAGAGACGGGGTTTCACCATGTTGACCAGGATGGTCTCGATCTCTTGACCTCGTGATCCACCCGCCTCGGCCTCCCAGAGTGCTGGGATTACAGGCTTGAGCCACCGCGCCCGGCCTTACTTCAAACTTTCTACTGCAACAAGACAAATGTGTCAGAACAAGGACCTGTGTGGAACCAGAACAAGATTCCCAGGAAGCCACAGCTGAGATTGTATGTGTGTGGTGGAGGGGACTAACAGGCTGCTTCAGCAAAGTTCTAATCTTTAGAACAGAATTAGGACACAGAAAAGAGAAGTGAACCACTGCAAGGAGACATGCTGGTAGCTGGTAGCAACCACATAGTTATAAATATAATGTAGCTGAATCGTCTTTAAAACATGATTTCATTGCAGACACACAGGCATGCATGCACATGAATACTGCCTAACCTAAGTCTGTTTAAAGCACACAGATGAAATCATATTTATTCTTCTCTGATCCTGCATTTCAAGAGGAATATATAAAGTATGACTCTGAAGCGGATACCATTTTTCTCATGTAAGTTTGGTCCATCTATTTTTTCTCTTCCTACGTTTTAGGTTTGTTATCTTTCCCATTCTCCATACCTTCAAAACCACCCTCAATGAGTTGTAAGTTAACCTAAATTAAACCAAGGAACTAAAAAAAAACCTGAAGACTCTAGGAACCCTATACTGACTACTGGAAACATTTTCAATCTTGAAGTCCTTTCATGTTGAGGAATAAGTTGTTTCATTAAGAAGATGCTTTAAAGAAAAGAAATGCAAATAAACAGATGCATTATGCCAAAAAGAAAGAAAGAAAGAAAAAATGAAATCTGAACTGCCAAGAACAGTGGAAAGTATATAATAAGTAAAAGTCTGGGCGAATGTGTTGAAAATTCCATGTACTTCCAGCAGATCAATCTAGTCTTGGACTGGTGGTGCTGGATGCTGAATTAGGTGATGTTTTGTGTGCCCCTTCCTAAGGCTAGATCCTGCTCAACAGTGGGGCAGAACTTTCCTGAATTAGCTCTCTACCAATGTTTTCCCTAGACAGGTCCATTCAAGGATAATGTGCAGAAAAAAAGAACATAAAGGTATATTTAAGCTTGGTATCAAATATGAAAAAATACGTTTAAAAGGGACAAAGAAGACAACAAATCGGTAACAATGATTATCTCTGGGAAGATCATCATTCATTTTTTTCTTTATAATTTTCTTTCTTTCTTTTAGACACAGGGTCTGACTCTCTCACTCAGACTAGACTGAGTGGTGCCATCATAGCTCACTGCAACCTTGAACTCCTAGCTCAGTGCTGTCCTCCTCCCTCAGCTTCCCAAGTAGCTGGGACTGCAAGTGCACACCACCATGCCCAGCGAATTTTAATTTTTTTTTTTTTTTGAGAGACTGCATCTTGCTATGTTGCCCAGTTTGGTCTCAAACTCCTGGGCTCAAGTGATCCTCCCACCTCAGCCTCCCAAAGTGCTGGGATTACAAGTGTGACCCATTGTGCCCAGCCTATAACTTTCTATACCCTGTAATATTTCTATAATATAGGAAAAGGTGCTGGACAAAAGCTGTGCCCATGCCAAAATTCACTCATTGTCAATTTGTTCTCCAGTCTCTAGGATATCCCTGGAGAAAGGAAAGAAGCAAGAAGGAGTGACAGGTGTTTTGTCGGGTCTGTATCTTTAGCCAGATACAAAGCCCCCAAATGTACACCTGCTCTCATTATGTCACAATCGTGAGCAGTTAATCAAGTTAATTATAAGCAGTTGAGCCTTGGGAGCTTTTACTGACTGACAGTTCAACCTGTAATTTCTTTGTAAGTTACACAGCCAGAGATGAAGGTCAATGCTCTTTTAGGAGCCCTGCCTCCAGTTTTTGCTTTTGTTTCTGTTTTTATTTCATTGTTAGCATCCTTTGGAGACCAGAACAGCATTGACAGCCCGCAAGATGAGCAGCAGAGCAATTCTTCTTCCAGTGGTCAAGCAGCCCCCTACAGCCCAAAGGCTATAGGAAGAAAGGGGAACTGGCTGCCTATAGATTATAAGATGAAGCTGCCTTAGGCTCTGAGTCTTGGTAATTTAGCCAGATGATTGTTTCTCAGAGCCCAGCCCTATGCATTCTCCTCGAGGCCTTAGTCCCTGGCAAAGGTCAAAAACAGAACCCGAGAGAGGGAAATGAGCCAGAACAAATATGTCATCTGATGACCTCACCCCCAGAAAATAGGCAGGGAAGAGAGCTACAATAAGAAGGCCAGAAGATTGAGTACCATGAAAATAATAGCTCAAGCAAGAGAAGGGCATGTGGGCTTTAAAGACCAGGGTTAGAAAACAGCAACCTTAATTTGTGTGTTGAAGTAGCAGGGTGAGGATCTCTCCTAGAAATGTTAATTCTGTATCCCTTCCCCAATTCTGAGTAGGTACCTTATACATACAGATGATCATTATGTACTTGTCTAATTAATTACAAACTGCCCCTAGTGTATTCATCTTCCCTCTTCCTCATCGCCTCTCCTTTTCTCTTCCCTGAATTCATTCATTTATTCCACACACATTTATTGAATGCTTACTATATTCTAGACACTATGCTATCTAGAAATTAAAAGTGAATACGAATTCAAAGATGAATGAGTCACAGTCCCTTATGTCAAAGAGCTTACATTTGAGTTGTCACCATGTGTGTAGAGAAGGAGGGAAGGAGGCAAATATGTGGTCTTTAAGTATGATAGTATGAGTGCTTGTGTTAGGACATGTACCAGTTTGGTAGGAAAATTAAGTGGGGGACCAATTATTTATCAGTAATGCTGGTCAGAGATATCTTCATTAACAGGTGACCCCAGAGCTAAGCTTTAAACATCATCTGGACAGAATTTCTAGCGGCAGAGAGTGAGCAGAAGGTAGTACAGATGCACAAGCAACAGGCAGAGGTGAGAATAGGAACTTCTACACAGAGCATGGATTTACAAAAGGCACAATCAGCAATAAGGCTGGAAAGCTAGGCTGAGGTTCAACAGGGGAAACCAGGCTACCAGATCTGGATGTAATTCTACAGGCAATGTACCATCCATGCGAATTTCTAAGTAGAACAAGATCAGACCTGTGTCTCGGCAAAGGTATTGTGGCCACAGGGTGTAGGATGAATTGACGGAGAGAGAGAGAGGTCTCTTCCGTGGGAGAGCTCATTACAAGATCCCAAGAAGTAACAAGCACCTAACAAGGGGCAGCACAAAGAAAACGAAAACATCAATTGAGAGAGACATTACAAGGAGTCACAAGAGGTAGAATTCACATGTATACTGCAAGCAGGAGGAATCAACCAGACATCAGTATAAGTCACTAAAGAATCTGAGAGAACATTCAGACAATGTCTAGATGGTACTCAGAAATTTCTGTCTTAACTTTGGCAAAGCATCAGGTAATAAACAACCTTGAAGATCTAAGATAAACAGATTGGAATGAGTGTTAAGCAGGGATCTCACAGATGTCAGAGTCACTCAAAGGCTGTGTGGCATGAGGAAGTCACTTCACCACTCTAAGCCTCAATTTCCTTTCCTGCAATATGGGGATAATCATGGAATCTGTTTCATAGGGTTGTTGTGAAAGGGAGATGAGATAACCCTTGTGGAGTGTTTAGCAGAGAGCTGGATGTAGCTTGCAATGAATATCACCTATTATTACTACTATTATTATTATTAGCACAGGAAGGAAGATGCACACTGAATAGTGTTGGGCCTTCACTTAAACTACCATCAGGAAAAACTCAGCCACATTTTCCAAGAACACTTGTGGTGCTCTTCAGTGGTTTGCGTAAGACTTACTTGGCTGATAATCACACCTCATACTTCATTTTAAAAAAAGAAATAATAGTCACCCAAACCTCCAATAGTTTTCCTCCATTTAGACAAAAATCTAAAGTCTTTATGGCGGCCTTGTAAATCCTATATGATCTGGCCCTAACTCACGCTCTAATATTCTCTCTACTTTCCACCTCACTCACTTTACTTCAGCTACATGACTGATTTTGCTGTTCCTCAAACATATCTGATGTGCTCCCACCTCAGAGCCTTTGCACTTGTTATTCTTTCTGCCTGGAATGCTCTTCCCCAGATATCTTGATGGTTTGCTTGCTCATTTCTTTCCAGTCTTTGCTTAAATTTCATTTCCTTATATAGGACCTTTACTAACTACCCTAAAAATTTACCCTCTATTTGCTGCTATTCCCATATCTTGCATTGTTTTTCTTCATTGGACTTATTGTCCAATAAGATATCTGACATCTTGTTATATACGTAATAGCTTATTTATCTATTGCCTTTTTTTTCTATTATAAGCTTTGTTCTATTCAATCCATTCTTGTGCTTAAAATAGACTGGTATTCAGTAGGTTCTTAATAAATATCTATTGAATAAATGAACCACTCGCTACTGAAATCATTCCGCTCTCCTGGTTTTTCTGCCTTTCTTCCTACTTTTTCACATGTTCTTCTCAGTCATCTTTACTGGATCTTCCTTCTCTGGCTTGTAAATGCTAGAGTTCCTCAGGACTCCATCCTGGATCCTTTTTCCTCTCTTTCTTCACTCTCTTCTTAGTGATTTCATCTAGTTCATGAATTTAAATACCATCTTTATGTGGCTTACTTGTGAATTCTTTCTCAAGCCGAGAACTCCAGACTTATACATGGTCAGTTGCTTACTTGACATCTCTACTTGAATATATAGTAGGCATCTCAAAATGAACATGTCCGTAATAGAACTCTTCATCCACCCCCTTCACATACTTCAACCCAAACCTGCCACCCTTTAGAATTTCTGAATAGAAAAAAATCAGTCTAGTTGGAAAGTGGAGAAAGCCGTTCTGTTTATATAGGACTTAAGTAAAATGGGGAAAAAATCAGTTTCATCAGACCAGGCACAGTGGCTCATGCCTATGATCCCAGCACTCTGGGAGGCTGAGGTGGGTGGATCACAAAGTCAGGAGTTTGAGACCAGGCTAACCAACATGGTGAAACCCAGTCTCTACTGAAAATACAAAAATTAGCCAGATGTGGTAGTGTGCATCTGTAATCCTAGCTCCTTGGGAGGCTGAGGCAGGAGAATCACTTGAACCTGGGAGACGGAGGTTGCAGTGAGGTGAGATTACGCCATTGCACTCCAGCCTGGGCGACAGAGCAAGACTCTGACTCAAAAAAAAAAAAAAAAAAAGAAAAAAAGAAAAAAAATCAATTTTATCAAAGAAGGAGAGGAGTAGTGGCTCACACCTGTAATCCCAGCACTTTGGGAGGCTGAGACAGGCAGATCACTTGAGCCCAGAAGTTTGCAACCAGACTGGGCAACATGGTGAAACCCAGTTTTTACAAAAATTAGCTGGGCATGGTGGCACACACCTGTAGTCCCAGCTACTTGAGAGACTGAGGTGGGAGGATCACTTGAGCCCACAGGACTGAGGCTGCAGTTAGTTGTGATTATGCCACTGCACTCCAGCCTTGATGACAGAGTGAGAGCGTGTCTTAAAAAAAAAAAAAAAAAAAAAAAAGACAGGAGCAGATAATATAAATTACTGGGAGTTGGCAGCTTTGGCTTTGGACCTTGGAATTAGCACTTGGTATTAGCACTGGCTCCCTCTGCCCCAAAGTCCTCCCTATTTTAGTAAAAGCACTGTTTGCCAGTGGGTTACTGAAGCCAAAATCCTAGGACTCCTCCTTTTTCTTACTCCCACAACCAATCCATAAGCTAGTTCTATTTTTCCGAAAATAAAATTTCAGCACAGCCTTTCTTTTCTGTTCGAGGTTGCCATCATCACTGACATGGACTCCTAAAGGAGCTTCCTAACTGGTCTCACCATGCCCATTCTTACTGCTTTGAATCCTTTCTCCAAATAGAAAACATGACCTGTTTTTTAAAACCCTTAAATAGAGTAGACTTCAAGTGTTCTCACCACAGAAAAAGTGTAAGTAGGTGAAGTATTGCATATGTTAGTTCATTTAATTTAGCCATTCCACAACATATACATATTTCAAAACATGTTGTACACAATAAATATATACTATTTTATCTCTCAATTAAAAATAAATGGGCCAGGCAAATTGGCTGACACTTATAATCCCAGCACTTTGGGAGGCCGAGGCAGGTGGATCACGAGGTCAGGAGTTCAAGACCAGACTGGCCAACATGGTGAAACCCCGTCTCTACTAAAAAATACAAAAATTAGCTAGGCATGGTGGCTCACACCTGTAATCCCAGCTACTAGGGAGGCTGAGGTAGGAGAATTACTTGAACCAGGACCTGGGAGGCGGAGGTTGCAGTGAGCCGAGATCCTGCCACTGTACTCCAGCCTGGGCTACAGAGTGAGACTCCATCTCAAAAATAAATAAATATAAAATAACTCCCTAAATGAACATCAATTGTACTTAGAGCAATACTTGAACCCCTTAAGTGGTCACGGTCAATCCCAGATCCCTGTTGATCACTCCAGCCTCGGCAGGCACCATTCTCTGCCTGACAGGATACAGCACAGCAGCACTAATAACCAGTCTTCCATCTGTTCTGAAGACACCCAATTCTTTATCCCCTGAGGCTTTTAGACATACTATTCCCTCTGTCAAGAATTCTCTTTTTCAATTCTTCACATGATTAGCTCTATTCCTTCCATCCTTTCTCATTATAAAAGTCACCTGCTCCTCACAGAGGTTTTCCCTGATCAACTATATAGAAATTCAGTAGTTAAATCTAAATATGGTTTTAAAAATGTTAAAATATGAAAAAGCCATCTTGCCCAAGGTGAAGTAACAGGAAATGAATGTATTCAGTACCCTGAAACAAAACTGCAATTACTTTTGCACCAACCTAATAAACTGGTCAAAACATATGAAACAATGTTTCCAGGCACTGGACATCAGGGAGCAGAGATGAGTAATCCCTTAAAGAACAGCACAAACAAGGTGAGCTCTGTGATTACCAGAGGCTGCTGCCTGGAGAGAGTATCGGAAAGCAATATCAAAATGGGTTACTTAGGCAGAGCCCAGTGGAGTCTCCCTGGGTTGAGCAGATGGAGTTGCGTGTCTAGGTGTGCCACAGTGGGTAGAGTTTGCAGGGCAGAGTACCAGAAACAAGGGAACAGCATAATGACAAAAAAAAAAAAAAAAAAGAAAGCTCTGGAGATGTGGTAAGGATCTCCCTTGAAGCTTGAGCTGAATACTGATTAGTGCATGTGTGGGAAGAAACTATAGAGAGCCAAAGAAAGAACAACCTGAAAGGATTACAAGTAACCATCCTTGGAATTCACATAGGACTAGAAATAGTCTGTATTCCCATCAGCCAAAGAGGAATTTGGCTCCAAATTTCATGGAATATCAAGTACAGTACTCAAAAAGAAGTTGTATCAGTAGAGAAGAAAATTAGCTTTAAAGATTGCTCTGATCTCAAATAACAGAGCAGAAAAGCAAGCCTAAGAAGAGTGAAAACCAGCCTCAAACTGTTTCCAAGTAACAGAACTGTGTCCCAGAACAAAGCCCAAGAATATTTATAAGAATGTAGAAATATGCAGTATTAAACAGGGTAAAATTTTCAATTACCAGCATCCAATCAAATATTACCAAGCATACAAAGAAGCAGGACAATAAAACCTATAAGAGGAAATATCAATCAGTAGAAACAGACCCAGAAATGAAACAGATAATAGAATGAGTAGACAAGAATTAACGATTATTATAATTATATTACATGTTTCAACTGTATTCCATGTTTAAAAATGTAGAGGAAGGATAGACGATGTTCAGGAGAGATATGCTTAAAGATTTTAAGATTTTTTTAAAAAATACCCAATCAACTTCTAGAGATGAAAATAAATAATCCGATATGAAAAATACACTGGATGGGATTAATGCAGCTTAGCATTACAGAAGAAAACATTAGTAAATACAAAGACAGCAATGGACGCTGCAAAATGAAAGAGAGAAAAAAGACTGAAGGGAAAAAATGAACAGAGCATCGGTAAGCCATGGGCAACTTCAAGTATCGTAAAGCAGTGGTGAGGAAACTTTGGGGGATGGATATGTTCAATTTTAGAATATGTGCTGCCAAGGCGAGCATGAATATGTTCATTATCTTGATGGCAGTGATGGTTACACAGGTGTATACATAATGCCTAAACTCAACAAATTGTACACTTTAGATATATTGTGTTTATTATACTTCAGTCATATCTAAATGTTATAAAAAAGGCAATGTGAAACTAAAATCCCAGATGATACCAATGTGGGAGACAGAAGTGGGATGGTGGTGGGTGGAGTGGAAGTCTGAGTGGGAAGAAATAGTAATTTTCTAAGCTTCTTGTCTATTTGGGAAGAGGGGATATGAATACGTATTAGCTGTAAAAGTTGTGATAAAAATGTAAGTTTTAAAACAAGTACACTAAAATTTATGGGTAGCAACAGAATGAAGAAAAGTAGAATGTATAAGTTTAAAACCAGTGGAAAAGAAACTACAGCAAAAAAAATACTGATCACTCCAGCTAACGCAGATAAGGGAGAAATTAGAGACATAATAAACAGGCAAGAAAAAGAATTAAACAAAGCTTTTTATTTAAGAAACAAACAAAAAAAGAAACACAAAACAGTCTGAAGTAAGTAGAAAGAAGGAATTAATAAACTTAAGGCAGAAATGTGGGAAAAGGGAAAGAAAAACTGTCAAGTGGATCAATACAACCAAAAGTGTTTTTAAAAGATCAATAAAATAAACAAAATTTGGCAAGTATTAAGGAAAACAACCTGGAAAACATAAGTAATATTAGGGGTGAAAAGGAAGGGGACAAGAGGGGTGTGTGTGTGTGTGTGTGTTTAAAGTTACAATCAAATGTTACATTTATTTTTATGCTAATAATTCTTTTGTTTTTTAAAGTCAACTTATTGAACTATAACTTACACACAATGAATTGCACATATTTTAAGTCCATAGTTTGATGAATATTGACAAATATATAATATTAATAGCCACCATCACCACAATTAAGGTAGAGAACATTTCTGACAACCCAGAAGGTTCCCTGTGTCAGTTCTCAATATCCTCTCCCCACCTCCTGGCTCCAGGTAGCTGCTGATCTGGAGCCTACAGTTTTACCTTTTCTTAAGTTTTGTATACACTGAATCACATCATATGTATACTTTTATGTATGACTTTTTTCACTCAACAAAATTTCAAAATTCATCCATGTCGACTATCAATACTTCATTCCTTTTCATTCTTGAGTACTAGTCTACTATATGAACGCATAATTTATCAGTTCACCTGCTGATGAACATTTGGGTTGTCCAACTTGGAGCTCTTTTGAATAGTGCTACTGTGAAATTTCATGTACGAGGCTTTGTGGATATATAATTTCATTTTCCTAGAAGAATGGAATTGCTGGGTCCTATGGTAAGTATAAGAAACTCAGGCAGTTGTCCCACCAATAAGGTATGAAAGTTCAGCTGCTTCAGATCCTTGCCAAATTTTATACCAATACACTAGAAAAATCTAATTGAGATAGAAACTTTTTCTAGGAAAATATAATTATAAAAATTAGGTGAAGAAAACTAGGAAAACGGAGAAGACTATAAACCATACAAAAGATATTGAAATGGTAGTTAAAGGTGAATTCCCCTCCAAAGATATAACAGGATCAGAGAGTTTTACTAATAAGCTTACCAAACTGTCAAGGAATAGATAAGTCCCATCTATTATTCAATCAGAACACAACCCTGATACCAATATTTGGTAAGGAAAATACCACAAAATCTACACAGTTCAGTATTACTACAGTCAAGGAAGCCAAAATTCTGTATTATGTTTTTTTAAAAAATAAGCAAAGCCTCAAGATCAGCAATAGTTTATACTAGGAATGGCAGGATACATCAACATTAGAAAAATCTAGCGATATTCTTTATGTTAACAAATTAGGCAATTAGGCCCAGTGCAGTATTATGCTTGTAATTCCAGCACTTTGGGAGGTCTAGGCAGGCAGATCACTTGAGCCCAGAAGTTTGAGACTAACCTGGGCAACATAGGGATACCTCATCTCTACAAAAAATAGAAAAATCACCAGGGCGTGGTGGTGTGCACCTGTAGCCTCAACTACTCGGGAGGCTGAGGTGGGAGGTCCCGCTTGAACCCAGGAGGTCTAGGTTGCAGTGAGCCGAGATTGTGCCACTGCACTGCAGCCTGAGTGACAGTAAGACCCTGTCTTAAAAAAATAAAAATAAAACTGTGTGATTACCTGAAAAGATTCAGAAATTCAGCAAATGTTCAACTGCCATTCTTGATTTTAAAACATATGGATACAGCATGTATACACACACTTAGAAATCTGAGCCGAGAAAGGATTTTTCTCTGGAAAACTAGAAAACCAAGAGAACCGATTAGCACGATTTAAACTAATGTGAGAGATCAGTAGTATGACTAAATACACAGGACCAACACTAAAATCAGTACCTTCTCTAGACATCAGCAGTAACCAATTAGAAAACACAATTTTTAAAAATAAATTTTTCATAAAAACTCAAAAAATATTGTTACTTAGGAATAAAACTGACAGACTTTTATGAGGAAATCTATAAAACTTTATTCAAGGATTTTTTTTTTTTTTTTTTTTTTTTTTTTTTTTTTTTTGAGACGGAGTTTTGCTCTTGTTACCCAGGCTGGAGTGCAATGGCGCGATCTCGGCTCACCGCAACCTCCGCCTCCTGGGTTCAGGCAATTCTCCTGCCTCAGCCTCCTGAGTAGGTCGGATTACAAGCATATGCCACCATGCCCAGCTAATGTTTTGTATTTTTAGTAGAGACGGGGTTTCACCATGTTGACCAGAATGGTCTCGATCTATTGACCTCGTGATCCACCCGCCTTGGCCTCTCAAAGTGCTGGGATTACAGGCTTGAGCAACCGCGCCAGGCCTATTCAAGGATATTTTAAATCTCAACCTCTTCCTGTATGTTTCTTTCTAACCCTTATTTTAAAATGCACTTTTAAAAGATTCACTTTTGTTTTCACTGGTTTTTCATACTCTCCCCTCTTTAGATTGTAAACTTGAGGACAAGGAGGACCTTATGTGCCCGGTTCCTCATGTCCTCACTCGACACTTTTCACAGTGCTTGGCACAAAGCTGGCGGTTTGTACCTGCAAAACGGGGAAGCACCCGCAGCTCCTCTTCTTTTCTACGTATCTTGTCGCACATTACGCAATAATGTACAAAAATTGCTCCAGGTCTCCCACATGACAATGCCTCCGCCTACCACGCACCCAGCCAATCAAAGCACTGGACACCTACGCCCTCGCTCTCCCCCCACCTCACCCGCAAGGCGGCACGAGCCGGAATCTTCCAGTCTCAGGCTGTTTGTCCTCCAGCGGGTCACTGCGATTGCGCGCTGCGTCCTGATTGGCCGAGAGTTGCGGGCTGCGTGCGCAGGCGCCTACCTCGGTTACTTAGGGCGGGAGCCCGGCGAGGGCGCTGGTGGGTTGTGCTGCCTGAGGCCCGGAGTCCTGACCTCTCTGCCATGCCGAACCGCAAGGCCAGCCGGAATGCTTACTATTTCTTCGTGCAGGAGAAGATCCCCGAACTACGACGGCGAGGTCTACCTGTGGCTCGCGTCGCTGATGCCATCCCCCACTGCTCCACAGACTGGGCGGTAAGGCCGCAGAGGAGTGAGAGGGCTGGGCAGGGCAGTTGGGCAAGCTGGAGGGTGAGGCGGGAGGGCAGAAGGCCTCGAGGAGGTCAGGCGGCCTGGCCCTGCCAGAGGAAGCCGAAGGGCCTCGTTCGTGGCCCTGGGCAAACCAACGCCAGAACCACCTCCCTGTAATGTCCGGGCATCTGCCTGGGGGCCCCAGAGCACTCGATTCTCACGGCTGCTTCTCTTCTTTACCTTTTCAATCTCCAAAAGCTTCTGAGGGAGGAAGAAAAGGAGAAATACGCAGAAATGGCTCGAGAGTGGAGAGCCGCTCAGGGAAAGGACTCTGGGCCTTCAGAGAAGCAGGTAAAGTTAGCAAAAGAAGAGCAGCTGTCTGTCTGCCTGGCACATGGGCGCGGTCAGTGATAAAGGCTGGATGAGTGAATGAGTGAATGTCAAGGGTAGACTGCTTTGGGGATTCGGTTAGTGTGAAGACGACGTTCTTCTTTTCCCCTGGTGTCAGAATGCCTGTTAAAAAAAAAACCCTACAGACTCCGTAACTGGGACATGCACACACACTGGTGGAATTTGGTGGTGAGAGGCCTGGGGCATTCCGGTTAGGAAACCCGCAGACAATACACTTACATCAGGAATGGGAGTGTAACATCTAGGGGTTATACTAGATGATATCAAGGTGTCCCTCTCAGCTCTTCTGTGATTAATGAGCCTGGGCGGGGATGTGGGGGAGGAGGGTGTTACAAGTAGTTTAGATGATTCTTTTTTTTTCCTTTAGCAAAATATACCATTCTTTTAAAATGACACCTGAAACAAAGCCATCTGCTGTGTTTAAAATTTTGGAATAACAGGGCTTGGATGAGTTGGTGTATGTGTATATGTCTTACAGGAGTTGAATAGCTGGGCGTGGTGGCTCACGCCTGTAATCCCAGCACTTTGGGAGGTAGAGGTGAGCGGATCACTTGAGGTCAGGAGTTTGAGACTGGCCTGGCCAACATGGGGAGACCCCGTCTCTATTAAAAATTTAAAATTGTGGGGGCAGGGAGTAGTGGGGCAAATAAAAAAAAATTAAAAATAAAAAAAGCGGGGAGTGGTGGCAGGTGCCTGTAGTCCCAGCTACTCAGGAGGCTGAGATGGGAGAATCGCTTGAACCCGGAATGCAGAGGTTGTAGTGAGCTGAGATCGCACCGCTGCACTCCAGCCTGTTCGAAAGAGCAAGACTCTGTTTCCAAAAAAAAAAAAAAAAAGTTGAATAAAGTTTATTTGGGTAAATTTCTATGTAGTAAAATGTTAAAGTACTAAATAAAATTTGTTTTCTTGTTGATTTGTATCAGGAAAATACAAGGTAATTGTTGGTCCTACCACCTACCCTTTGTTTTTTCCGTTCTTACATGGTAAAATTCCATTCTTAAACTGTCAACATTGGTTTGAAATTCAAGAGATACTTTTATTTTGTAGATTTATGAGTAGAAGCTATACTTGCAAGCTTTGTTCTTACAAGATACCTTCCCTCAAAACTTAAGCTATGGTGTATGTGTACCTTATGTGAGACTTAGAGGCAACATAATCTGGTTTTGACTTTACGAGCGATATTAAAGTACTTTGGGGAATAGTGTGCTTTTGGCCACTGGCCTGGCATATAGTAAGTGACTCAGGATGATTACCTTGGATAATCAGTAGTGGGCAAAATGGCTTTCAGTAATAGTATTGGTTATTTACCATTCCCCTTCTGATTCAGAACATTTATAGATTTGTTATTCTGCCTTTGGGTGTTGGTATTATTGACAGATACATTTATTCATTGGATTCGTTGACCTTGGTAATCTATAGGTGGTTTTGCAGTTGTTTAGCTAAATTTTAATATATGGTCTAAAGTGCCCAGCAAGAGTTTATGTGGCCACTCATTCTTTTCCTCTTTAGAAACCTGTTTTCACACCACTGAGGAGGCCAGGCATGCTTGTACCAAAGCAGAATGTTTCACCTCCAGATATGTCAACTTTGTCTTTAAAAAGTGAGCAAGGTAGAGTAATCCTGAAATATTTTGCTTAGATAAATATGAGTGCCCAAAACACTATATTTGTCAATAAAAATGTTTTCTGTTCATTTTGATCCTCTATTTAAAGTAATTAACTACAAGTATTAAATATTATGGTGCTGACATTATAAAAGATCAGGTAATTTGTTGAAATAAGAGAGTTTTGTTTTGTTTTAACAAAAATCTGGTCTCTGTTTCTACCACTTCATATGTTGTTAAACATAGGTATTTTTAAAGTCTTATTTATAATGGGACACTTAAATAAACTTAAAAACAAAAGTAAGCAAGTGGAATAAGATTTTCAGATCTGTTCTACAGTGTGATGACTACAGTTAATGTATGTTTCAAAATTGGTAAGAGTAGGTTTTACATATTCACACCACAAAAAAGTGAGGTGATAGATATGTTAATGAGCTTGATTTAATCATTCTACAATGTATACGTGTATCAAAACTACATTGTACCTCATAAATATATTTTATTATTGTTAACTAAGAATAAAATTTTTTAAAATCCTGAATGGTAGAGGGAAGTTATAAAGATACAAATGAATTGTGGAGACTGCTAAGAAGAGAACATAGTTAATAAGGATCCTTGCTATTCCTTCTGGTTTTTATTAATTGTGTTCTGCCTTTATTGAACACTAATAAACTTTTAACAGTCTTAAATGTGGCCTATCTTGGTAAATAACAATTCACACATTCTCACATTCCTTTATTCCTTTGGAGGATTTGTAGGTGGTCTTATATGTATTGGTGAAAAGTGAAAAAAGAATGAACTGAATTGTTTATGATTTATATTACAGCCTTTCTACATTGGTTCTGCTCAGCTTCATTTCAAACCTATTTGTTGAATAAGGGTCACAGCTCTTATGTCATTCCTGAGATTCGGGGCTCATGTATGGCCGAATTATGTAGAGCTGGCTGCAAGTTAGAATATTGTTGCTTCATGCAAAGAGTGGTTACTTTAATCCTTGATAAGTGTAATTATAAAAATTTTTATTTCTTTACTTGGTATAGCTGATTAGTTTTCTCTTTTCCAGCTCATTTAGGAATATAGGAACAGAAAGAAAACTGTTCTAAAACATTTATTTCTCTTGAACTAAAGAGGCTTTTGTGGAAGAGGTAAATTTGAGACATTCATTTGTTCATTTTATCTCACCATTTTTTTTTTTTTTTTAGCTTTCCTTGGAGGCATTTTTTATTTTTTGAACATTTTTAGCCATGGCGAGCTACCTCCTCATTGTGAACAACGCTTCCTCCCTTGTGAAATTGGCTGTGTTAAATATTCTCTCCAAGATGGTATTATGGCAGATTTCCACAGTTTTATAAATCCTGGTAAGTAGTCAGTTAGAGTAGATGCTAGATCTTAAAAGTGCATGTTATTTTTTTAATCTTGAAAACAAGACTTTATAATTCTTATGGAAAAACTGACAGAAATTAGGTGTTGACACAGGGTTTTTTGGTTTAGGCTTTTAACCTCAAGTTACCATTAAAATCAGTATTGTTCAGATAGACTATTTGAACAATTCATAGCCTGCTATTCACCTACCTATGGCCTTACATATTGGGATTTTCTAAAAGCTGTGTATGCCATGGTCTTTTCTTTCTCTACCTCTTCCTTCACCTCAGTAGTGACTAGCTTTTTAAACTGCTATTGCTTTGTAACCTTGAGGAAATTACTTAACCTCTCTGAACCTATTAGCTCATTTGTAAAGTGGGGATAATACCTATTGGAAGGTTGTTTGTTCTAAGGAATAGATGAGAAATATGGAAATAGCCTAAATACTTAATCGGCTCTCAGATATTATCAGCATCTCTTCTTCCTACAGCTCCATCTCATTAAAAAGCAAAATAGGTATCAAGACATAGGATTTTATATCCTTGAATGTAAGTAGGAAGAATATATAGGGAGAAGAGACTGGGGAAGTGACTTCATTTTCAGTTTTGTCAATTACTTTAAAATTAATTAGGAATCCCAGCACTTTTTCCTCCTCATTTTTAGAGGACAAAAACATTAATCATCCTACTCACAATTGCGAGTGTTGCTACTTAGGGCAAGTCAAAGAACTGCTGTTCCCCACATGGGTTATAAGATATTAAAAAGATAGAATTGGGGACTATTTTTTCTCTGAGAAATGCATATACACCTTGCTGTATCAACACCCTTATGACCCCCTGAGGCCCATTCATGGACTCGGAGCTAAAACTCTTTTGACACGTGCCTTCCTTATCTAGTATTTCTTTCTTTGTAAGGAGTAACTTACTTTTAAAAATAGCTTAGACAATATACCAAATTCTTCAACAGTTATTTCAAACCAACAGCCTTTGGTTAAAAATAAACCCTATACAAGTTTAATCCTTTGTATTTTCACATAATAAAAATTACCTTTCTGTGTTACAACTTGGTCATCCTATGGAGTATTACTGTAGCACTACTAGAGAACTTTTGAAATTTCTGCTTCTCAATTAAATGTTTTGTATTATAGGTGAAATTCCACGAGGATTTCGATTTCATTGTCAGGCTGCAAGTAAGTATAAAGGAACGGGGTAGGATTTGTGAATTGAATATATTCATACCTGGTTAGACTTACTCCTTTAACACATAAAATATAAACTACGTGGAAAATAACCTTAGGTTATTGTTAGAGAATCTGCATAGAAGTGATAGATGGTGTCTGTGATCTTTAAATTTTTTATAGACTGATAGTATATTGTCCCTTTTCCTTTCAGGGAATTGTCATTTTATTTTCTGTATATATCCTTTGACCTTAAGGTCAGCTGCACTTAGTGGCTAGATACTTAGCAGTCTTTTAAGAGGTCTCAGATTATTTAGATTTAGGTTCATTTTCAGGGATGTCCATTTCAAATGTTTTTAAAAAGTTATTACTTCAAAAATAAAGAGTTCTGAATTTTTTAGTTAAGGAAAACAGTTTTCTAAGTATTTTGCAACCAAAGGGCATGACTGTATACCTAAACCCTTGAACTAAACTCTTTTTCTAGGAACTAGGTTTTAGCAGTTTCTGCTTAAATAGAATGAAAATCATAATAGGTTTATGTATATTAAATTAAAACTGTCAGTGCGTAGGGACCATTTAATGATTCCTGTCTGTAATTTTTTTTACTTAAAACTGTGGACAACTAGCCTGTAGAAGTGTTTGAAATTAGAAGTAAGTTTTTCAAATCTGCCATAACAAGCAGCTATAATACACTGTTCTTTATATATGAACATACTTTGGACTTATATTTGGTTATGTATTTTGAATTCCTAATTTGTACTAATCCATTATTTGACTGGAATCTGGGCTGTAGGCTACGGAATAAGAAGCGTAAGGGAGAACTGTTTTAGTAGTTCCTTCTTAAATAGCTTTAAATGGAAAAAAAATTACAATATGGAAGAAAAATTCTGTACTTGCTTTGAAGTGTGAACATAGCTAATATCCCCAACTGTTACATCATCTAAGGTTACTGAACTACATAGACAGAAGTTAAAATATATGTATATATATATATATATATATATATATATATATATATATATATATAAACTTAGCTGGTGAATTAATTTTCACATATTTACTTAAACTCTGTTTCAGGTTTATTGGAATCCCTACTATGTGCCAGACATTCATTTATGAGAGTGTCACTGGCTTACTGTTTCTTCTTTGTTTTGATTCTGTTAACTCCTTCTTAAAAATCTATTTTTGACAACCTATTTTTACAGCCTTTTCAAATCAGATTAACAGAAAGTATGGTTCTTTAAAAAAATCTATTAAAGACTCTAGGAATATTTTCTTAATTATTCAGTGTAGTCAAAACTGGGTACAATGTTTCTCATTCAAGGAAACTTAAAATGTTTGGAGCTTAGCAATTTGAGTGGGTCTTAAATTGCCAAGTTTATAATCCTGGGAAATATGCCAGTTAAATAGGATAAATGACTATTAGAGTGACACCTGTCACCATAATAACTAAAAATGCCTATGCTAATGTAATTGAGCTGATTTAGAGGAGACTGTGTTTCATACAGTCACACAGTGAATGAATTTACATGTGGATATGAAGAATATGAGTGGTATTTAAGGAACATGCATATTGATCTCTCAAATACCCCTGTGCTGTCTGATCTTTTATGAACTATGAGTGTGAGGATAGGAGGTCTTGGTTCTCCTTGCCCAGTTTAACCAAAGGAGCTCTGCTTCTCTCCATTTTACTGGTTCATGATTTTCTTGCAAGAAATTGTGCTTTAAAACATCAGCATTTTGAAATTTGCTTTCAGCTTCCTATACGAAAGGTCCATCAGCTTTTCAAAGGAAGCTTCTATACACAGAACAGATTATAACATTTAAGGCATAAAGAACATTAATGAACAACAAAGCACACACAAGTCAACTGAAAAAATAGTTCATTGCCAGTCCCATATTTCTCCCTAATGGCATCCCCTTCCCTCTTTATAGGAAAACGACGACTCTGGATTTTGTGTTTGAATTTTGTGTATTTCTTTTCTGAATAGTTTTACTACATGGACATATTTATTTAAATGATATATTTAATTTTATTTGTTTCAACTTTTATGTAATTAACATATTGTATATATCAGGATGCCCAATCTTTTGGCTTCCCTGGGCCACTTTTTTTTTTTTTTTTTTTTTTTTTGAGATGAAGTCTCACCCTGTTGCCCAGGCTGGAGAGCAGTAGCAAGATCTCAGCTCACTGCAACCCCTGCCTCCCAGGTTCAAGCAATTCTCCTGCCTCAGCTTCCCAAGCACCTGGGATTACAGGCTTACACTATCACGCCTGGCTAATTTTTTGTATCTTTTTTTCTTTTTTTTTTTTTTTTTGAGACGGAGTTTTGCTCTTGTTACCCAGGCTGGAGTGCAATGGCACGATCTCGGCTCACTGCAACCTCCGCCTCCTGGGTTCAGGCAATTCTTCTGCCTCAGCCTCCCTAGTAGCTGGGATTACAGGCACGTGCCACCATGCCCAGCTAATGTTTTGTATTTTTAGTAGAGACGGGGTTTCACCATGTTGACCAGGATGGTCTCGATCATTTGACCTCATGATCCACCCACCTCGGCCTCCCAAAGTGCTGGGATTACAGGCGTGAGCCACCGCCCCCAGCCAATTTTTGTATCTTTAGAAGAGACGGGTTTCACCACATTGGCCAGGCTGATCTCAAACTCCTGACTTCCTGATCTGCAGCAACCATGACCGTGATAGTCACTGGCCAGCAACATCAAGGCAGGATCTTCTACCAGCAACATCAAGGCAGGATCTTCTAGTTTAAATGGGAATTTAAACTAGTATAACCACTATAGAAAAAAAATGTGGAAATTCCTTAAAGAACTAAAAGTAGAACTACCATTTGAAAATTCTGACATTCACACTCCTGGGTATCTACTCAGAGAAAAATAAGTCATATTAAAAAGATAACTTGCACACACATGTTTATAGCAGCACAGTTTGCCGTAGCAAAAAATATGGAACCAGCCCAAATGCCCATCAGTCAACAAGTGGATAAAGAAACTAGTATATATGTTTGTATATATATGATGGAATACTACTCAGCCATAAAAAGGAGTGAGTTGATGGCATTTGCAGCAACCTGGATGGGATCAGAGACTGTTACTCTAAGTGAAGTAACTCAGGAATGGAAAACCAAGGATGTTCCCAGTCATAAGTGGGAGCTAAGCTATGAGGATGCAAAGGCATAAGAATTATGCAAGGGACTTTGGAGACTTGGGGAGGAGAAGCATAGGAAGTGGGTGAGGGATAAAACACTACAAATTGAGTTCAGTGTGTACTACTTGGGGGATGGGTGCACCAAAATCTCGTAAATCACCACTGAAGAACTTACGTAACCAAATACCACCTGTTCCCCAAAAACCTATGGAAATAAAAACATTTAAAAAAAATCTTTCACCAGCAAAAAGATTGCAACTCACTGAAGAATCAGCTGATCATTAGCATTTTTAGCAATAAAATATTTTTAGATTAAGATATGTGTTCTTTTTTAAAACAATGCTATTGCACACTTAACAGTCATAACTTTAGAGTACAGTAAACATAATTTATATATACTGGGAAACCAAAATATTTGTGTGACATTTCAATACTCACTTTATTGTGACAGTCTGGAACTGAAACTACAGCATCTTCAAGATATTCTTACATTCCCAGTTTGGCTAGGGAAATAGCAGTTGCACATTTCAGTGAATGTTCTTTCTGCATGTCATATGATTTGTGTCTTTTGTTCATGTGGCCATTTATTTACTTATTGAGACAGAGTCTCATTCTGTCACCCAGGCCAGAGTGCAATGGCATGATCTCAGCTCGCTGCAGCCTCTGCCTCCTGGGTCAAGCAATTCTCGTGCCTCAGCCTCCTGAGTAGCTGGAATCATAGGTGCATATCATCATACCCAGCTAATTTTTGTATTTTTAGTAGAGACAGGGTTCCCCCACTTGTTGGCCAGGTCAGTCTCAAACTCCTGATCTCAAGTAGTCCTCCCAACTTACCCCCAAAAGCACTGGGATTACAGGCGTGAGCCACCACGCCAGCCTCGTGGTAATCTACTAGTGTTAAACTAACCTTGTCTTCCAGGAACAAGCCCATCATGGTTACTGTATATCTCACATATAAAATACTGAGTTTGGTTTGTTACTATTTTGTTTTAGGACTTTTGCATTTATGTTAAAGACTGAGATTAACTTTACCTAATTTTATTATCAAGGTTATTTTGCCATTATACAATGGTTTTGGAAATAGATTTTCAGTTTTTGAATTTGGTTATTTTTAATGGCTCTAGAGAAATTAACTAATATTGTCTTTAATTTCCCTAAACATAATAAGCTTAGTTATTTTAAAGTGTTACATGTCTGATAATCCTCTTACAGGGATCTTCTTTTGGACGTTGATTTTATAGTCTGTTGGTTATCTGTATATTCAGTAAAGCTATCAGAATCTCTTCATATGTCTATTTTTGAGTGCTAAATAGTGTATATGAGGTCTTGTTATTTCTCTTCAAAGATTTATGATTAGGTCTGTTAGAAAGCTGGAGTCACTAGCATCTCAGATTATCTTATTCCATTTTCTGGAATTGAGGTGGTTTTAAATTGGGCTTTAGACCTCATGAAAGTCCATTTGTAGCTGGGCTTTACTAGAAACAGGGGAAGGATGGACGGATAATCACCAAAGGATTATTAGTAAAATTTACATTTGACTTCACAACATAACCAATGGAAGACAGAAGATAATGGAATTTTTTTAATTATAAATTTTTTTATGTAATATTGCAATAAAGTATTTAGTTCTTACCAGCTCTGAGTTTAGTGGAAACTCTGTTCTGTTTCTCTAAATCTCCACTTCCAGAATTGGTAACTGACCCTGGGAAGAAACAAATACAACTGCCAGATTCAGCTCTCTAAGATTTGTTCCTTTCCAAGATTTTGGGCCCATGATTCATGATTCCTCACCATTTTTATCTCTGCAGGTCTTTGAAGAAGGTGTTTCATCTGTTCAGCTTTTCCCTAGTCTATCATTAGAAGTTGAATAACTCCTGCATCTGTTTTGGGGAGAATGAGGGAGAATGAAATTCTTGCTCATTCACTCAGGCTGGAGTGCAGTGGTGTGATCATAACTCACTGTGGGCTCAAACTCCTGGCTCAGTTGATCCAGCCTGAGCCTCCCAAGTAGCTGGGACTGCAGGTGCATACCACCACACCTGGCTTCCTTAATCTTTTTTAAAATAACAATTTTATGCTAAAATTTGTGATTTGATCTCCTCAGACATAATTATGTAAAATCTTCTGAGACATAATTATGTAAAAATTATGTAAAATTCTCTTATCTTAATCCATTAATTCCTAATGCTCAGTGTGATCTTAATATCCTCAAGCTTTTTTATTTTCTGTGGGAAAGTTGGTCTAAATTACTTGGTCTTTATTTTTTCTTTGGGTGTCATATAACTTTTTATAAAGCAGTCATTACTATTTAGTTCTCAAAGAGCTGTAAGACTGTGGGTTAAAATATGTAAAATCCTCACCAAAATGGGGCTGGGTACAAGTACTTAACTATGTGTTATCCACTACTCTCTTCTTATACCCCTACTTCCATACATACCCCATAATATTTGTCTTGCTCAAAGTTTGAACTTCTTTTTATTTCCCTCAGGTGATTCTAGTCACAAGATTCCTATTTCAAATTTTGAATCTGGGCACAGCCAAGCAACTGTGTTACAAAACCTTTATAAATTTATTCATCCCAGTCCGGGGAACTGGCCACCTATCTACTGCAAGGTAATAATCAGGTTTAGAAGTTCTTTTAAGGTATCAATTTATATACCAAAAGAACCATAAACCAAAGAATTTTTGCCTGTGTATTTTTGTCTATGTATTCATTGTGTGTCTTAAAACATATTTATTTTGAATTGTTTTGAATGTAATTATGTATAATGCTTATTTTTAAAATTTCTCCAATTTGGAAGGATTTTGAAGACTACAAAAGCTAAATATGTGTCTGTTTTGGTAGAGTTCATGTTGAGTTCCTTTTTCTGAACAATCTGCAATGTCTTTTTACTCTTATGAATGGATGCTCCAAAATATCTTACCTAAATAAGTGCAGAGTTGGGGGGGAAAAAAAAGAATGGATGCTCCATTCTGTACACCAGTCTTTCCAAACAAGATTACCTGTTCTTTGTAGCAACCCCTTCCCTTCTATGTTTGTAATATTTAGAGACTATATTCTTCCAGGCTTGGAGTTGAAAAATTGAGTTTTAACCTTGCTACTTAGTCTAACCATGAGGTGATTACCTGATCTTTTTCTTAACATTGGTTTCTTCATTTGTGTACCCTAGGACTCTCTTCCTCCTCATAAAGTATCTTAAAATTTCTGTATAAATGTAACTGATTAATAACAGCAGTAGTCTTTTCTAATATATGTCAGTTTTTTATAGTTTTCATTTCGTTGTCACAAACTTTTCAGTCTTTCTTCTATATCCCCTACCGTGCAATGACCCATTTTTAAAGGACAGCATTAGAAGTCATTTAAAGTAGGAGAAGATGCAAGTAATTTTTTTTTTTTTTTTTTTTTTTTTTTGCTTTCTCCAGTCTGATGATAGAACCAGAGTCAACTGGTGTTTGAAGCATATGGCAAAGGTATCAGGTAAGTAAAACTCTTGGGTTGCCGCAGAAGTGCTTTGTAGTATCTGTATTTGTTTCCATTTTGGTATCTTCCAAGTATCTCAACTTACTAACTGTATGTGTTTTTCTGTTTACTAATGGAAGAAATCAGGCAAGATCTACAACTTCTTACTGTAGAGGACCTTCTAGTGGGGATCTACCAGCAAAAATTTCTCAAGGAACCCTCTAAGACTTGGGTTCGAAGCCTCCTAGATGTGGCCATGTGGGATTATTCTAGCAACACAAGGTATTGCTAGCATTTTTGCTTTCGAGTCATTTTGACGTCTAAATTGAGAAAATATGGTAGGATTATTTTTGTTTTTTTGTATAATATTTTCCCATTTAAGCTTGGAATCATTGTATTTTCTTGAATATAAAATTTCATTGATAGTAAGATACATTGTTGTTACTTGTGTACTGCTAAAAACAAACTGCCAATAAACTGTTCTTATCACTTAGAATTTCTATGCTGATGAAATAATGTCCTTAGATTTATTTAGACAGATTTTTATTACATAGAAGACTTGTACTTACATATAAAAGAATATATAAGTAAAATAAATAGGCAAAAGTATTTTTTATTTTGAGATAATTTTAGACTTACAGAAAAGTTGCAAGAATAATACAAAGTATGCTATTCTGTTTCCTTAATTGCCAACATTTTAATAAATTTTCTATAATTTTGTTCCTAAATATATGTATGCTTTTTTAAAACCATTTGGGGGTAAGTTGCTGTCATTATGCCTGTTTACACTTAAGTACTTCAATATATGTTTCCTGCAAATAAGAATTAGTTTAGTCTACAGCCGTAAGCACCCTGAACATGCCTGATCTTTTCTGATCTTACAAGCTAAGCAGGGATTGGCCTGGTTAGTACTTATATGAGAGACTGCCTGGGAATACTGGGTGCTGTAGGCTTTTACTGTGTATGTAGGTGCGTGTGTGTGTGTGTGTAGAACATTTATATTACCATAGTGTAATTATAAAAATCAGGATATTGGATATAGGATGCAATACTATTATCTAATCTGAAGACCATATTCTTAATGTATTATTGTTCCACTATGTTTTTTATAGCCAAAAAAACTCTTGAGTCCAATCCAGGACCACATGTTGCACTTAGTTATTATATCTCTTTAATCTGGAAACAGTTCCTCAGTCTTACTTTCATGATCTGGACATTTTTGAGTACAGGCCAGTGATTTTATAGAATAGTTTCTTACTTTGAGTTGATCTGTATTTCCTCATGGTTAAATTGAGAGTATGTGTTTTTGGCAGGAATACCACAGAAGTGATTATGTGACTGCTCAGTGTGTCGTATCTGGAGGCATATGATGTCAGTTTGTCCCTATACTGATAATGATAACTTTGATCACTTGTTTATGATAATGCCTGTCAATATTTCTCTATTGGGAAGTTATTATTTTTTTACCATATAATATATATAGACAGAGTCTTGCTCTGTCACCCAGACTAGAGTGCAGTAGCACAATCTCGGATTACTGCACCTTCCGCCTACCAGGTTCAAGCGATTCTCGTGCTTCAGCTTCTTGAGTAGATAGGATTACAGGCACCCATCACTGGGCCTGGCTAATTTTTGTATTTTTAGTGGAGATGGGGTTTCACCATGTTGGCCAGGCTTGTCTTGAACTCCTGACCTCATGCAGTCCACCTGCCTCAGCCTCCCAAAGTGCTGGGATTACATGCGTGAGCCACTGCTCCCAGCTTTTCGCCATATAATTAATAAATATTTTGTGGGGAAATACTTTCAGATTGGGTAGATATTCTCTTTCTCAAACTTTCATATACAAGTTTTAGTATCCATTGCCAATTTTTGCCTGAGTCAGTTATTACTATCATTGTGAAAGGTGACTTTTCTAATTTGATTGTTCCTTCTGCATTTATTTGTTGGCATTCCACTGTTAAAAAAAAAAAAAGCTTCTCCTTTTCACCCACTTATCTTTTTCATTTGTATGAGCATGGACTCATCGATTACTATTCAATACATTATAATCTATTACTGTATTTTATTTTTATGATCAAATTGTTCCATATATGGCCAGTGGGAATACCTTCAAGTGGGGATTTGTGTGTCCTTTTGACATTGCTTCATTGCTTTCTATCTAACGGTGCTTCTTTGCTTTCTGTTTGGCACAAAATGTTCCAGGCTTATCTTTTACTTTCTCTGTTCTAGCCCTGGATTAGCCATTTCTCCGAGAATCTCTGGTTTCTTTTACTGGAGCATAATATTTAGGAGATGGGATCTGGTTGGTAGGTGTGCTCATTTCTTACTAGACTGTCATTGATTCTAGATCCCCTTAGTGGAGAGAGCTGGGAAAGAGTGTGTGTGTGTGTGTGTGTGTGTGTGTGTGTGTGTGTGTGTGGTTGGTTTATACTCTACATACACATCTGTTTGTAGCTAGGTCTCTTACTCTTTTTATCCATCTCTGCCTTACCATGAGTTCACACTTAACCTATAATTTCGATCCAATACCTTAGAATTCTCTAGCTTTTTTTACTTTTTTAAAAATTTTATTTCTCTGAGCATGAGAACCTGGGCTGTCAATATTTTTCAGAATTATATGATAACCGCTGTTTTGAAAAAAAGACATACAACTCTAGAGTTTGTTTATAGTAGTTTTTAGTCTGAAAGTATGTAGTCAAAATACTTTGTTCAAAAGTTATTTAGGTTCTTTTTTTCCCCTTTCAGTACAAATTATTATTTTAGAATATACTAATAGTTAAGTTCATTTGCTTGTTTGTATTCCATTTTTGCTCATTTATTTTTTGAATGTCTAAAGCATTTCCATTGTGTAAACAACAGTAATATTCAGAAGTGTCAGTTTATTATAGCTCCATAAAAAAATCTTGTTAGTGCATTAAATTTATAAATTAACTTGGGGATAACTGAAATATTTATAATGTTGAGTTGTTTCCAAGACTAGGGACATCTTTCCATTGTTCAAATCTACTTTTGTGTCTTTCAAATATGTTTTAAAATTTTTCTCACAGGGATTGTGCATATCTGGGACTGGCGCATTTTTGTAGGGGCAGTTCCTTGATAACTTTTTCTATGGAAATTGGTTTTATTAGGGTTTCTAATTTTAACGGGGTAAATTTTGGTAATCTGTATGTTTTTGGAAAATGATACATATTATATAGCTTTTGAAAGTTATTTGTTTAAAGGTCTGCAAATAAGTGTGGTCTCTTAAAATTTTTTAAATTTCTTCTGTTTCAGCGGTTATCTTGTCATTGTGTATTTGTGCTCTCATTGTTTTGTAAGCAAGTGTGTTGTCTTTTATTGAGAGCAGTAGGATTTTAATTTATTAGACCTGTGTTTCTGTTCCCTTCCTAATTAATTTTTGCTATTCTCTTTGTATGTTATGGTTCTTCTCCTAGTTTTGGGGGCTGGAAATGTAATTCATTTATCTTTTGCCTGATTTTTTTGATGTGTTTAGTAGAGTGAATTTTCTCTTAATCATTGTTTTCAATGAATTACATAGATTTTTTGCATGCAATATTTTCATTGCCATTTTAAACAAATTCTGTCATTTTAACTCTCAAACACTATCTCTTTAAATACAAGGCTTTTAAATGTCCAGGCAAGAAGGACTTTCTGCATTTTGTTTTTCTTTTAGTAAATTCCAGTGTTTTTACATTGTGATCAGAAAATGTAATATTTTTACTTTATGGAAGTTATTGGTATTTGGGGTTTATTTTTTGCTAACTTAACATGATCAATTTTCGTGACTGTTCTCTTGTCATATGAGAATATACTTTCTTTTCAGGATATAGCATTTGAGATACATATACACACACATACGTGACCTACATTGATTGTATTGTTTAAAACTTTTGCTAATGTTTTACACAGTATTACCTTGAGTTTCTAGAAAATACAACTTCATTTTATGGCTTTATGTGTTCCTTTTGTGAAATTTGGTCTGTTAATTCTCTTGACCTTAGTTATCTGATATTTTTGACTGGAGTTATTTTGCCTGGAGACCTTAGTCTTTTTTCAAAGTCTAATACTTTCACTAGGATGTTTCTCTGAGTTTATATGCAGGTCCATTTATTGAGACATTTGGTGAGCCCTTACAACATGCAGAATCAGGTTCTATTTCTGGAGATTTTTTTTAGATCATAGTTTAATATTAGTTTTGTTCCACTATTTAATGTTTCTTCTTAAAAGGAGTCATATGTACATATGTGTATATATGTTTCATCTTCTTTGCCTTTCATTTTGATCACTTTTTCTGACCCTTTTTACTTTGTTTATTCTCATGATAGTTTCTGCTTTCTTCAGTTTCTCTTATTAACTTTACAAATGAGTCTGTTCAACCTTGAGCAGTTGGTAATTTAGTTCTTTTCTTTATTTTTTTTCTTTTTTTCCCTCTCTTTCCTGAGTTAACTCATTTCTTTTTCTTTTTTTATTTATTTTGGTTTCTAGTTTCAAAGTTTCTCATTCAGGGTGTGTTTCCATATTCTCACATCCTTCTGAGAATATTTAATTTAACATGAAATGGTAATTGATACGGTTTGGCTCTGTGTCGCCACCCAAATCTCACCTCGAATTGTCATCCCCATAACCCCCACATGTCAATGGTTAGACCAGGTGAAGGTATATGGATCATGGGGGTGGTTCCTTCTAGCTGTTCTCATGAGATCTGACAGATTTAATAAACATCTGGCATTTCTTCTGCTTGCATTTACTCCGTCATGCCGCCTTGTGAAGACAGTAGCTGCTTCTCCTTTGCCTTTCCCATGATTGCAGATTTCCTGAGGCCTCCCCAGCAATGCAAACTATGAGTCAGTTAAACCTCTTTCGTTTATGAATTACCCAGTCTTGAATATTTCTTCCTAGCAGTGTAAGAATGGACTAAGAGTAATGTTATGTTTTTTTTCTCCTTTATATTTTTTGGGGAGGCTTGAGTATGAGAAGTTATCAGCAAAAGTGTTTTAATTCTAATTTTCTATTTTCCTTTTCTTCTTTTTTTTTTTAAAGAGTCGTGCTGTCATCCCAGCTGGATTGCAGTGACATAATCATAGCTCACTGCAGCCTAGAACTCCTAGGGTCAAGCAATCCTCCTGCCCCAGTCTCCTGAGTAGCTGGGACTACAGGCATGTGTTACCATGCCTACCTAGTTATTTTTCATTTTTTGTAGAGACAGAGTCTTGTTACGTTGCCCAGGCTGGTGTAAAACTTCTGGCCTCAAGCGATCTTCCTGCCTCAGCCTCCCAAATTGCTGGGATTACAGGTGTAAGCCATCATGCCTTGCTACTGGCTATTTTCTTTTTATAATAGCTTGTTTTCTTCCTATAATAGCTTTTTATAGATAAAGATACATTGCTCCTTTGTATTTCTTGGACAAGGCTGATAATTTGGAGGGAGATTTGATTGAGAGTCTTTGTTCCAAGAACCTTCTTCTCTGTCAGCATGACAAAGTACAGGTTCTTTAATGAATGTTTTTGACATGGTAGGAGTGTGGTTGTAGGTTCTTCAAATTTTTTTCCCTGCATGATCTTAAATTTCCCCCTTTGCGTTTTTTCTCCACCTAATTTCTAAAGGGCCCTTCCCTCTTCCTCTTTCACTTAGCTCAATCACTTTCCTATAGTCAATGCTCTGGTCTACTAGGACTATTTGAATATTTACATGAAGAATGGGCTTCCTCATTGTAAGAATGATTTTAATTTAATCTTAGGCTCTCCATTTTCTTTCTTCCCCACAGTTTTTTCTGGGCTCCACTCCATATAAAGGTTGGGGTAGGAGATTGAGAAATTGCTCCACTGAAAATTAAAGTTTTCATTTTTCTGTTTATAGATAACTGAGCTTTTTAGCATTCTTCTAGTTATGGTGCAGGTGTAGATTTTGTTTTCCCCACATTTGTTGTTGTTGTTGTTCTTGTTAATCTGTAAAGCTTATGGATGATGTGTTAGGATTTTGGATTTATGTACCATTACCTCATCTACAGGCTGAAGTATTTGTAAAATTTCACATTGGGTCATTCATTGTCCATGTTTTTATGCATTATTGTCCTCTGTGCCATTGAGAGTGTTGGCGATAGAGCATTTTTTTTTTTTAAAGGAGTCTTGCTCTGTCGCCCAGTCTGGAGTGCAGTGGCACAATCTTGGCTCACTATAACCTCTGTCTCCTGGGTTCAAGCAATTCTCCAGCCTCAGCCTCCCAAGTAGCTGGGACTACAGGCACCCACCACCACACCTGGCTAATTTTTGTATTTTTAGTAGAGATGGGGTTTCACCATATTGGCCAGGCTGATCTCAAACTCCTGACCTTGTGATCCACTTGCCTGGGCCTCCCAGAGTGTTGGGATTACAGGCAGGAGCCACCGCACCCAGCCATAGCATTTCTTAAAAAAGAACTCCATTGTTATCTCTGGGGTTTTTTTCTAAGCATACCCTTTCTGCAAGTTTTTGATGCTGGTTCTTTCTTGATCTTTTCAGAGAAGGTCAAAAGAAAGTTTTCAGGGACAAACTACTGTGTCCTCAAATAATCTTTAAATGGTTTATTGACTAAAATTTTTTTTTTTTTTTTTTTTTGAGACGGAGTTTTGCTCTTGTTACCCGGGCTGGAGTGCAATGGCGCGATCTCGGCTCACCGCAACCTCCGCCTCCTGGGTTCAGGCAATTCTCCTGTCTCAGCCTTCTGAGTAGCTGGGATTACAGGCACGTACCACCATGCCCAGCTAACATTTTGTATTTTTAGTAGAGACGGGGTTTCACCATGTTGACCAGGATGGTCTCGATCTCTTGACCTCGTGATCCACCCGCCTCGGCTTCCCAAAGTGCTGGGATTACAGGCTTGAGCCACCGCGCCCGGCTATTGACTAAAATTTTGAAGAATTGCAAATGTCTGGTTACCATCAAAATTAATAATTAAATTTGTACATCCTTAGGCAGTGGCAACTATTTCTAGACTGTCAAATAGATATTGTGAAATACCTTCAATTGTAAAATTCATTCTAATTTTGCTTAAAATGTGAAGAAAAGATGTTTTATAATTGAGGAAATACAGTATCAAGTACAGCAGAGTAGGTACACTCTGCAGCAAGATTAGAGTAGCTCTAATTTAAGACATTATTTGGGGTCCATGCCATGGGATTTTTTTAAAGGTAAAACTGTTACACAGTACTTTAGGCACTTTACTAAACTTCTTTGGACAGGATGGATCTACTTTCTATTGAGCTTCATAACATAATAAGATTCTAATGTATAATATTTAATAAGGGAGTTTGGATTGTAGTGTACAATAGAAACTGTTAAAATCTGTTAATATAAGCAAATGAAACTTATTCCAAGCACTGCTCTTAAACGCCTACTAAAAGACCTTAAAGTTTGTAATAAATTTGTGATAAATGTTTTTTCTAGCTCCAGGAGAAATGGATAGGTTTTGTATTGTTGAGATTTAGTAGAGTTAGACAAACCGAATATTGAAATCTTAAGTAAACAGGCTGTTAATAACATGTTATTTTGGAGGCTAGAATATTTATAACTTTATTCCTTAGTCTCCTGATACTACTTGTCATAATTGTTCTTGGACTAATTCACTGCTTATGATCTGCTGACTAAATATGGCAGCCTTTATTTAATTAACAAATATTTCTTGAGCATCTCCTCTGTGCCAGGAGATGGTACAAAGGTGAGCAAAATTAATGTGGTTCCTGCCTTCAAGAAGCTAGCAGTTAAGTAGGAAAGAAACAGAGTACATAATAAAATAGTAATTTTTAGCTTGTCATAAGTGCTAAGAAGAAAATCAACAGGACACTCTAACAGAGAAGAATGTGTAGAAAAGTAGACCACTTTATAGAGTAGTCAAGAAGACTTTGAGAGTGTGACATTAAAACCGAGAACTGGCCGGGCGCGGTGGCTCACGCTTGTAATCCCAGCACTTTGGGAGGCTGAGGTGGGTGGATCACGAGGTCAAGAGATCGAGACTGTCCTGGTCAACATGGTGAAACCCTGTCTCTACTAAGAATACAAAAAATTAGCTGGGCATGGTGGCGCGTGCCTGTAATCCCTGCTACTCAGGAGGCTGAGGCGGGAGAATTGCCTGAACCCAGGAGGCGGAGGTTGCGGTGAGCCGAGATCGTGCCATTGCACTCCAGCCTGGGTAACAAGAGCAAAACTCCGTCTCAAAAAAAAAAAAAAAACCGAGAACCGAAGTGGAAGAAACATGCAGCCATGCAAAAAATGGTAAGAAGAGCACCCTGGACAGAGGGATAGAAAAGCATTGAGGTAAAGGCTTGGTGTTTACTAGAAATTGTTAGACAATCAGTGTGACTGGGGAGGAATGAGTGAAATGAAGAATGCGTAAGATGAAGTTGAAGCTGTTGGGGGTCAGAAACACAAGGCCCTGTTAGCCATAAGATGGAATTATATCAATTAGGGAAGTGTCAGATTACATCTAAAAGGTCTGAATTTTTAATGGGTGTATTATAAGGAGGCAAAAAGGGAAGTATGGAACCTGTGATTATTAGATGATTTCTCTAATCCAGGCAAGAAATGGCTTGTGCTATGGTGGCGGTGGAGCGATTCAGAGGAATAGGTTGATTTCAGATTGGTAAAAGTCAGTAGACCTTGCTGATGGACTGGACCCAGGGAGAGAAAATGCAAAGAAATAATGAAAGATGACACCCAGCTTTCTGGTTTATACTACTGGATAGATGGGGAGGAGAGGAACAAGGTTACAATGTTCTGAGGTCCTGGTGAGGCATCGCATCTGTAGATAGCAGGCAAGCAACCTGTGGTCCTGACCTAGAGCTCAGTGAAGTGGTTTGGGTAGTGTCAGCATTCTTTTCACTATGTGCTAGGCACTGAAGATATAATACAGAAAGACAAGTCTTCTGCCTTAATATACCTCACAGCATGTAGATGAGATTACTCTGACAAACAGCAGAAACAGAAGAGGACTCAGCACAAGCCCTGACAAGCTCTGACGCGTTAAAATGTGGGCAGAGGCTTTTTGAAGTCTCAGTATCTCTTAGCCTATAAGTGTTGCTGTGTTACACAAATCATCATAGGCATCATCAGTGTTGATGAGGGCTGAAGAGATGAGAAAAACTGGGATTCTGGATGTAATAATTTCATAAATCCCCTTGAAGTAGTTGGTCTTCTTTGCCACTGTAAAGTACTTGGCGTTTCTACACACTCTTCTGTAAGCTGTTAGGGCTGTTAGTTTGCTTTTGTTCCCTGGATTATCTCATTCTTCTGGGTTGTGAGTTGTGGTCTCCCGATTTTCTTCTTTTTCATGTTGCAGGCTTTTCTTGAATGTCTTGATTATCCTTGATTGCGCTCATATTTAGAAATGAGGCTATAAAGCTGAGTAAGTGTTCCATATTGTTCAGTGGGGATTGTTAACTGATGAGGCTTTCCTGTAAAGAAAGCAGACAAGAAGGATAGATGTTAATTTGGAGGCAAAATCCTAAATGCTAGAATATGAAAGGCTTTGCTTTAGGGTACGAGTAGCCATTCTTGCTGCCTGATTTTCCAAGAACAGTTTTACGTTTTTGCATGGGGGGTCAGGGAAGTAGACTGTTCTTTTTACAGAAATTCAGCCTCATGTCTTCTTTTTCTGCTCTGTGAGTAGAGACATGTTCATAAGTCCAAAGCCTCTCCAAAGTTCTGATAGGCAGACCTTCTTCTGCTATATCCTCTTCTGTGAGCACTGAAGACTGTGACTTCTGTCCAGCTTCACCAGTTACCTTTTTTTTTTTTTTTCTCCACAGATTTGTTAAACTGTCTTCTATGGAGACCTCTTTCTGCTTTTTTCTTTTATTGTGGACATGTACCATTTTTATTCTTTGGCTGTCATCTTCATAGGGTCTTGGGAGCAAGAAGAGATAAATCTGTGCCTGTGTTTAATTCACCATCTTGAACCAGAACCCCCAGCAATAGTATTAAGAGATGAAGTTTTGCCTGTAATCCCAGCACTTTAAGGAGGCCAACACAGGCAGATCACCTGAGGTTGGGAGTTCAAGACCAGCCTGACCAACATGGAGAAGAAACCCTGTCTCTACTGAAAATACAGAATTAGCCGGGTGTGGTGACATATGCCTGTAATCCCAGCTACTCAGGAGGCTGAGGCAGGAGAATCGCTTGAACCTAGGAGGCAGAGGTTGTAGTGGGCTGAGATGGCACCACAGCACTCCAGTCTGGGCAAGAAGAGCAAAACTTTACCTCAAAAAAGAAAAAAAAGTACAGTTTTATACTTTATCACTTTAGAATAGTTTTTCTTAGTCCAATTTAATGAGCTTTTGATATTTAGCAGGATTTGAGCTGCTTTTGTACAAAAGGCACTTGTATGGGAAAATTTCTTTGGGAAATGTGGGAAACAGTGACACAATTGTCCTTGACCTCAGAATCTTCTGCTCAATAAGACTCTAGTGTGAAAACACTAGTCATATATGGTAAATTCTGGTAGAATTTCAAAAGAGTTTAAAAAAATTATGAAAAATCAGATGCGAAAGATGTCACTTAAGTGTTGTGAGGGTTTAAAAACTACTAAGTACCATATGGAATAAATGTTTTATTTGTTTCTTCTGTGAAGATAGAATTTCTAGGCCAGGCGTGGTGGCTCATGCCTGTAATCCCAGCACTTTGGGAGGCCGAGGCGGGTGGATCGCGAGGTCAAGAGATTGAGACCATCCTGGTCAACGTGGTGAAACCCCGTCTCTACTAAAAATACAAAAAATTAGCTGGGCATGGTGGCGCGTGCCTGTAATCCCAGCTACTCAGGAAGCTGAGGCAGGAGAATTGCCTGAACCCAGGAGGCGGAGGTTGCGGTGAGCCGAGATTGCGCCATTGCACTCCAGCCTGGGTAACAGGAGTGAAACTCCGTCTCGGGGAAAAAAAAAAAAAAAAGAAAAAAAATTTAGAGCAGAGATTTGGGTTGAAGGAGGGACCTGTCCAGTTAACAAGTGGCCTGAATAGTGACTCAGAGAAATGAAAGCCAGCTGGGCATGGTGGCTCATGCCTGTAATCCGAGCACTATGGAGGCCAAGGTGAGTGGATCACTTGAGGTCAGCAGTTCGAGGCCAACCTGGCCAACATGGTAAAACCTTGTCTCTACTAAAAATACAAAAATCAGCCAGGCATGGTGGTGCACATTTATAATATCAGCTACTCAGGAGACTGAGGCATGAGAATTGCTTGAACCCAGGAGGTGGAAGTTGCAGTGAGCCGAGATCATGCCACTGCACTCTAGCCTGGGCAGCAGAGTGAGACTCTTGTTTCAAAACAAAACAAAACAAAATGAAAAACAGAAATGAAAACCAACAGACTGTTTAAGAAAAACCAGTAAGTCAGTTTGACTACAGCATATATGTAACTATAGGATGACAATGGTCCATAAGGGCAGGTAAAGACAGGGTTATCCTTGAAAAGAAGAATCTTAATGCTGAAATAGAAAAGGAGGTCATAGGGACCTTTTGAGATAAAGAGGAAAAGAGTGTAAGGTCTTTGTGCTGCACATCATTTGAGTGAGGAAGATTATGTTGCAGTCTTGGGGAGGAAGCTGTGAGTTTAGCTTAACAAAGTATACAAAGCCGTTCTGATTTTTGACACATTTATACAATGAACTTTCCTTTACTAGAAAATAAGCTCATATTTTTAGGGAGATTGGTGGAATAATTTTGAGGAAGAGGATTAAGACGTATGAGTATAAAAACAGATCAAAACAATGTCATTTTTAATGGCAGAACCATAGATTTGGAGGCTTTTTTTCTTCTGGGATCAGATTTTTGTAAGATTTTGTTTTTTGTGTTTGTTGTAATCCTGGAGTATATTATTAGTTTTTTAGTTTCCTTCATTTCAAATCTGATCTCTAATGGAAAATGTGTATATGACATAACAGTTAAACTCTTGGGGTTTATTAAGTTCTGGACAAGGAGCAAAACTAGCTGGAAAGTAAAAATTACTTCTAAAATTACATGAAAATTCTGTGTGGTTGTCTAAAAACTTAGGTTTAGGGTTGTTGTTGTTTGTGGTGGTGGTTGGTGTTTGAGACTAAGTCTCCCTTTGTCACCCAGACTGGAGTGCAATGGCTTGATCTTGGCTCACTGCAGCCTCCAGCTCTCTGGTTTAGTGGTTCTCCTGCTTCAGCCTCCCAAGTAGCTGGGATTACAGGCATGCACCACCACACCTAGCTAATTTTTATATTTTTAGCAGAGACGGAGTTTCACCATGCTGGGCAGGCTGGTCTCGAACTCCTGACCTCAAGTGATCCACCTGCCTCAGCCTCCCAAAGTGCTGGGATTATAGGCATGAGCCACTGTGCCCAGCCAGTTTAGGTTTTTTTGTTTTCTTAAGTTTTAATTTTTGTTGGTACATAGTATGTATATATAACTTAGCTTTTGTTTTAACTTAAGTCTTCATTTTAACAGTTTTGTGAACCACCACATTTATTGGATCACTTTTCTTTGGAAAAACAGTGGGAAATTTATTATTTTTAAGTAGTCTTCCATTTCTCCATGCATGAAATAATTTTCATGCAGTTGAAATAATGGACTTTTTACACTTACACTGTTTAGTATGTTTGTAATTTTAAATGAAGTCTTTTTGCTAAGTTTAGGTAAGCTTTGTATTGTGCAGGTAGAGCTGCTCTGAGTCTTAATAGACTGTATTCATTGGAAAGATATACACAAATTTATAGCATCACTTGTCATGAAAGTGTGCTGTGTCAGTGCTTGTAATCTTGTATTGACTTATACAAATTATTTCGGTCATTTCCTCAGCAACATCACCTCCTGAGATATCCTTTGAAATACCACCTTCTCAGTGATGCCTTTCACTGATTGACAGTTTATCTAAAATGTTACTCCTCCCTAATATTTTATGTCATCTTCTTTTTCTCCTTAGAACTTTCTCAGTTTTCTAATTTACTGTATTTTATGCTTGTATATATTTCTTGATCTGTCTTTCCCACTGGAAAGTAAGTTTCATTTGGACAATAGTTTCTGTTTTTTCACTACTGTATTACTAGTGTTTACTGCAAGGCCTGGCAAATAGTGTACATTGAATAAATGTTTGTTGAATGACTGCATGTCACCAGTGTGCCAGAAGAACTCATTTTATTTCAAGGTAAAATTTGACTGTATGGTTATGTGTAGGTTGCGTAGTGTCATGAATTTTTATCAGAGAAGGTAGCATTAAAATCTGTTTTTTAAAATTCTTTATGTTAAATTTGAAGTTTTAATCTTTTGAGTAAGCTCATTTTGTAAATGATTTCAGATAGGAATCTGGCATGTAAAAACCTTTAAGCAGTGCCACTTCAGTTAGGATATTAAAGTCCATTTTTTTTGTACAGGTGCAAGTGGCATGAAGAAAATGATATTCTCTTCTGTGCTTTAGCTGTTTGCAAGAAGACTGCGTAAGTTGGGGAGAGGAGTTGCTTCATGATACTGTATTCCGATTAAATTATTTTGTGCTGTTTTGCTTGCTGTTGCTTTGGCAGCCGGGGTAAATCTGTTTCCACAATGCTCTTTTAAAACAAAGGTGGTCAAATCAAAATTACAGTAAGATATTATCTCATGCTGGTTTGAATTGGCTTATATCTAAAGGATATGCAATAACAAATGCTGGTGAGGGTTTGGAGAAAAGGGAACCCTCATACACTGCCGGTGGGATATAAGTTAATACAACCACTATGGGGAACAATTTGGAGATCCTCCAAAAAACTAAAAATAGAGCTACTATATGATCCTGCACTTCCACTGCTGGGTATATCCCCTAAAGAAAGGAAATATATCAAAAAAAAGACTCCCATGTTTGTTGCAGCATTGTTCACAGTGGCCAAGATTTGGAAGCAACCTAAGTATCCATCAGCGATGAATGGGTAAAGAAAATGTGGTACTTGGACATAATAGAGTACTATTCAGCCAAAAAAAGGAATGAGATTCAGTCATTTGCAACAACGTAGATGGAACTAGAGATCCTTATGTAAAGTGAAGTAAGCCAGGCACAGGAAGATAAATGTCACATGTTCTCATTTATTTGTGCGATCTAAAAATCAGAACAATTAAATTCATGGAGATAGAGAGCAGAAGGATGATTACTAGAGGCAGGAAGGGTACTAGAGGGGTGAAGGGGAAGTGGGGATTGTTAATTGGTACAAAAAAATAGTTTGAATGACTGAATAAGGCCTAGTATTTGATAGCACAGTAGAATGACTATAGTCAATAATAATTTAATTGTACATTTGAAAATAACTAAAAGTATCATTGGATTGTTTATAATACAAAGGATAAATACTTGAAGGGACAGATATACCATCTTCCATGATGTGATTACTACATACTGCATGCTTGTATCAAAACATCTTACGTACCCCATAAATATATACACCTACTATATACTGACAAAAAAATAAAAATAAAAATAAAGATGTTTCGTACATCATACTACTTTTATTTTCTGTTCATGTCACATGTCCTGAGCAATATGGGTGAACCTTCAGAACCACTTATTGCTTCCTTGTTGGGGTGCTCCAACACATAGACCTTTGTTCTCGTTTTGTGGTGAAAGTACCTGGAGCCCCAGATATCTGGATGCTCTGGTAGCCCAGCAGGTGTTATTAGTTCAGAGGTTAAATTATGATTTATGGTTGTAGTCTTATTTCTGCTGCTCCCTCTCCTTGCCTTAAATATTTGGGAATCCTAGTGATCTTTACCTTCATTCCCATCTCTTTAAAATAAAAGTAAAATTTTATCTGGTAATCAGAAGGTTGCTTACCAGTAATAACCTGTTGTATTATGTGTATTGCTATTTATTTATATGACTTCTCTGAATCTCCAAATTTATTTTTTCCCGGTTTATAACAGTATCTCAGACGCTTTCTTTTTGTTAAGGATTTTAAAATACAAATACTTTTAGAATGAATTAAATTAGATTCTGATAGTGAGATTTTTCTTTCTTTTAAAGGTACTGCATCAGTAATTCTCTGGGTACTCTCTTTGGAATCCAGCTTACAGAGGCTCATGTACCACTACAAGATTATGAGGCCAGCAATAGTGTGACACCCAAAATGGTTGTACTGGATGCAGGGCGTTACCAGGTAAGGAACTGACTTCTAAGAGCTTCTGGTCTCTCTAGCTGTTCTACTTGATGTGATTCTGGCCAACAGCAGCAAAAGATAAAGGCTTTGTTTGGTTCTTTCCCTCCCTTTAACATTATTTTGAAGTCCTTCATGGAATGTCAAACAGTCCCTAACACAGTTGTGTCTTGTGTAAAATTCTTTTTTCTGGTATATTTCCTACTAATTTAACAAAGTTTTAAGAAAGTTAAAACCAGTATTTAGTCTTTATGTAAAACATTTCCAAAGATTTATTCCAAAAATTAAGTATCTGAATGTAGGTCATATAAATATTCTAAACATCTACTTCAAAAATGTTGGACCTGATTTAAGATTTAATTAAACGCTATCTAATTTCTCTACCACCTTCCTTCCCTCCCTGCTGTTTACTTATTAGTAGGCCTCTACACCAGTAAGTGCATAGCACTTAAGAGTATGGGCTCTAGGGTCAAAATTCCTGAATGTTATTTTTGGTTCTGCTGCAGACAAGCTTTGTGTTTTTATGCAAGATACTTGAACTTTCTGTATTAATTTTTTATGTATTAAACAAGAACAATAATAGGGGCTAGTATTTATTAGGATTAAATGCAGCAATATATGACAGTGCCAAAGCCTCCATGCCTTAGAACTTAATAGATAATAAATAAATATTGATATTTTAAAATAGTTAAACGTTTGGTAAAAAGGAAACTCAAGAAATGGAATGAACTACTGACACGTACAACTAGATTCATACTAGTTAATTATGCTGAACAAAAGCAGTCTCCAAAATTACATACTTCATAATATACTGTATGATTTCATTCATATGACATTTTTTGAAGAACAAACTGTAACAATGAAGAACACGTTAGTGGTTCCCAGCAGTTAGGGGTGGGAACAGGGTGTCTGTAAAGGAATTGAGCATGAGGGAGGTTTTTGAGGTAATATAATGGCTCTGTATCCTGATTGTGGTATATACACAACTCTGTACATAGGTTAAACTTCATAGATGTGTATACAAAAAAAAAAAAATTTTACCGTATGATAATTTAAAAATAAAGACTCCAGAGCTCTCCATGTATATTCTGGGCAAGACCCTTCTGTATTCTCCCTTGTAACATTTTGCCCAGTGGTTCTCAACTCTGTTTTGTGTCCTCCATGGGACATCTGACAATGCCTGGGGACGTTTTTGATTGTCACATCTAGGGAGGGGGTGCCCCTGGCATTTAGTGGATAAAGGCCAGTAATGCTATTAAACATTCTGTATATACAGGACAGCTTTCCACAGCAAAGCATTTTCCAGCCTAAAATATCATTAGTGCCCAGGTGGAGAAACCCTGCCTTAGCCTCATCATCACCATCTTGTGGACATCATCAGAATTAATCTCAACAATATGCTTTTTCCCTGTTTACATTAGTTACTACAGGAAGCCTAGGGACTCATAGATTCTCTCTTATCTCCCAGACTCATCTTATTTGGCTGATCCTATTTCCCAGCCCTTCCCAACTGCTGAGAAACCTTCCTGTGGGTTTTTTCAGCCTTAGTTATCAACAAAATTTCAGATATCTTTGTTATCTTTGGGGGAAAATCTGTTTACCTTCTTGGTTCTAACTAAAACTGACACTCCTCTAAAGACACTGCTTTTCTATTACCCCTTTCAAATGGTGACATCTTTTGCTTCTTCATTTGTCATGGGCCTAGATTTGAAGTAGTTGTCCTTGATTGTGGCTTCCAGACTTCTTTATACAGTCTACCCAAAATTCCTAGGCTTTGAATTTCCTGCCATCCAGGATGTAGTACCTGATGGCCCTTTTGGAGTCAGTAGACTCCTGAGTTGGTTCCTCTTGCTCTTAGAGCAATACTGATCCAGAAAACTGGTTTTCACATCAGAATTATTTATTTCAATTTCCCTACATGTAATCCTTCCAGCTGCCTAAGCTCTCAGTTCTTTGATTTCCTGTCCTTCAATAATCTTGTCTACTACCAAACAATCATATCCTGGACCCATTGGTACCTCCTTCATAATCTTGATTTCAAACATCTCCCTCTCAGACTACCACCATCTTCTAGTACTTCAGTGCCAACAATTATTTAGTCTCTACTGGGATATACAATTCATTTATGCCTCCACTGTTTTACACTCCCTTACAGGGCCACTTCATTGCACAACTCCAGGGCACCATTCACACTAGTAATGCTGTAGCCTTATGTCTCCGCCTTTACCAACTTTGTCTCTACCCTTCACCTTCTTCCTTCCCAACTCAGATTCCTTGGCCTATGTTTTCCATTGCCTTGCATGCCCTTGTCAGCTCCATTGGCCCTCTTTTTTTCATCATACTTGACAGATACTAACCCTGATTACATCTAACTCTTCACTTACTCTCCCCCTAGGCCTGTGAAGCTAAATGCAGCTAGAAAGGAACTGCCATGCCAACTGATCTTAACTGAATAATATTTAGCACCACCAACTTGAAGGGGCCTTTAGTGTTGCCTGGCAGATATTCATTTCTCTAATCTGATTAATTTCCTAATCTCCTAGGCACTTACTTCTCACCACCTTTTTCCTTCAAATTTCATCACCTCTTCCCTCACCCTTGTTCTAGCCTTTGCCTTCTATTTCTCTGAGAAAATAGAAGCAAGTGGGAGAGATTTTCTGCATATTCCTACCACTCATCTACCTGCAGCTACCATATCCTCTGCTTTACTCCTGTGTTAATGAATGAATTTTCTCTTACTATCTAAAACCAATGTGTCTATTTATGTATTAAATTTCCTTCCCTTACCACTCAAGAACATGGCTTCAGTAATTTTCCCCTCCTTTATCATCAGGGTTTCACTCTGTTCTAATGCACTATCAGCAAACATGCTATAATCTCACTTAAAAAAAAAAAAAGGCAAATCCTTTTTTACCCTGTAATTCCTCATCTCCCCCAAGAGTCTATCCTATCTTCTCGTTCTCTTTGCAGCAAAAATTGATCAGACATTGGAAAAGTATTTCAGTATTAGTTTGGATTTTTAAAGAGTAATTTGAAATTGAAGACCATCCAATAATTGATAAGAAGTAAACAAATTTCCCCCTGGTATTTTCCTGTTACTTACAGAAGCTAAGGGTCGGGAGTCCAGGATTCTCTCATTTCAACTCTTCTAATCAGGAACAAAGATCAAACACACCCATTGGTAAGCACCTTATATTTTACAAAAATGCACCTAAAGGAGGTTAGGGACTATTACTAAGATCCCAGGGTGTGGTGTTTAAACAGTGATTTCTAAGTTAGCTTAGGGATATAAGGAGCTTGTTGAATTGGGGGTTTTATTTGATATTAGCACCTTACACAATTTAGATAATGTACATTTTGGGGTCACTTTGATACATGGTAACTTATTCCTCAGAATTTGTTCAGGACTTTAAGAGAAAACCTGTTTTTGTTGTAACAGCAACAGCTTTATAGTTTTGATTTCAATAATATCTTTTGGGAGGTGAGAAACTTTAAAAGCTAATGACATGAAATTTCAAGTAGTACCTAAAGAACTTCAACTGAAAATTTCAAACATTTTTTTATTCTTGATCCATTGAATTATGGCTTAGTGAAAGGCCTACAGTAGGATGAGTCAGTTATTTGAGGCATCTCTTTCTTAAGAAATTATAGAATTATTATATTTCTTTTCTCATATTTTTCAATATCCTAGGTGATTACCCATCTAGGGCGAACATTTCAGGCCAAAACAGCAGTGTTCGGGGAAGAGGGATTACCCGCTTACTAGAGAGCATCTCCAATTCCTCCAGCAATATCCACAAATTCTCCAACTGTGAGAATTCACTCTCACCTTACATGTCCCAAAAAGATGGATACAAATCTTTCTCTTCCTTATCTTAATGATGGTACTTTTTTCAATTTCTGAAAAAAATTAGAGGCCCAACTTCCCTTCTAACTACAGTCATATTAAACAGATCACATCAATGATAAATGTCACTACTATAAAAACAACTTAATTTGTAAGGAAATTGTTTCGTAGATTTAAAAAAAAAAGTGGTGGTTGGAGAGCATCTTGGCATTTTTGCTTTATTTCTTGAGGAATTGTTCTGCTTCCTGACTGTATGATGGGTGTATCATTAAAGTTTGAAGTCCTATGTGCACAAAACTGACATGTTCAGAGTTGTACTTTTGGGAATCTTAAAATTAATAATTATTTTCCCTGATAATAAAGGTATAGAATATCTGTTATGTAAGATTCTAAAATAATGTTAATCTATTTCTTCCTGCTATGAAATGGGGACCTTACACTGGAGACCTGCAGGCTGTTTTCATTGCAAATAACTAAGACAATTAGCCTTTAAAAAACAGAGTGTTGCTGCCCTAAAATTTTTTTGAAATATACTTACTTTTGCAAAAGGAGTCACTTGAAAGATGAGAAGGCAAAATTAGAAAGGTTTTGTAATTTACCCTGAATCATATCACATGCCTAGATATTGAATGAATTTCTCACCATTGGACTGCAAAGCAAGTAGGTATTATATTGAATTAGGTTTTTGCTCTGTGACTGACTTAAACTGGCTTGTGTTCTCAACCTGGGGTAGTATATGACCTAGGGTGAGTAAAACAGACAATGGTAACCCCTTCCACTTGAAATGACAAGCAAAGTTCACACACAACATTGGTAAAGGCAGCAATTTAAGTCTATATGACCCCAAACCCTGATCCCTCTGATTACAGAGAATGACTGTCTTGGGCTTCTGGTTTTTATTAATACCCATATTCTCCTTTACTAGCTATTGAATACTTACTTATGGACATTTTATATGTGTCATCTTATTAAATCCTTATCACTCTGAGGTGATAACAAAGATCTTATTAAATCCTTATTACCTACATTTTAGAGACCAAAAAATGCTCAGGTCATATAGCCCCAACTGAAGGAACTGTTATTCCAAGTTGGTCTGACTCCAAAGACCATGTTCCCTTTTTTTTTTTTAATTGGCCGGGCTTTTGTATAGATCTTGTTCCTGATACACTAAATTGTCCTCCATCCCGCTTTCATCTGTTTCTGATACCAGATCTTTGAACAAGAAACAATTGATAGACTGTAAATTTACATATTTTCTAGTAGTATATTTTTATATAAAAACTTCATATCCAAGATTTGAAAACATTGTGTATTTCTTAAAAATCAGTTTAGACAGCGAGTGGTGGTGCACACCTTTAATCCCACCAGTTTGGGAGGCCGAGGCAACAGGATCACTTGAGGATAGGAGTTTGAGACCAGTTGAGGCTTAAGAGCAAAACTCCACAAACTAAAAAGTTAGCCAGGCATGGTGGTGCATGCCTATAGTCCTAGCTACTAGGGAGGCTAAAGTAGGAGAATCACTTTAGCCCAGGCGTTCAAGGCTGCATTGAGCTGTGATCATGCCACTGCACTCCAGCCTGGGTGACACAGCAAGACCCTGCCTCTTAAAAAAAAAAAAAAAAAAAAAAAACTTTGAAAAACTCAGCTTAATAATAATTGTGTGGGCCGGGCGCGGTGGCTCAAGCTTGTAATCCCAGCACTTTGGGAGGCCGAGGCGGGTGGATCACAAGGTCGAGAGATCGAGACCATCCTGGTCAATTTGGTGAAACCCCGTCTCTACTAAAAATACAAAAAATTAGCTGGGCATGGTGGCGTGTGCCTGTAATCCCAGCTACTCAGGAGGCTGAGGCAGGAGAATTGCCTGAACCCAGGAGGCGGAGGTTGCGGTGAGCCGAGATCGCGCCATTGCACTCCAGCCTGGGTAACAAGAGCGAAACTCCGTCTCAAAAAAAAAAAAAAAAATAATAATAATAATAATAATAATAATAATTGTGTGGAGAAGAGGAGGAAGACCTAACATATTATTCAGACCCATGACTTAAGATGCCTAAGTCTTATTCTCTGTCACCTGAATTCAATCATCTGTGAATTGTTCAAGTTAGTATTTTTAATTTAAATTATAATATCGATTGCACTTTTGAGGTATATGTTAAATAAACAAAAATAATTCAGTAGGACCCAGGGATTTATTTTAAGAGAACAGCTGGTCTTTCAAAGGTAATCAAAATCCACAAACCATATTACTAGTAAAATTCAAACCCTGTCTCCTCTTTAAAAAAAAAAATCTTTTGGCATCGAAGTATTAATTGCCCTCCAAGATAGGTGAGTGATTGGTATACTCATGGATATCCTGGTTGACAGCGATTTCTGCCCCTTCTAACTCCAGTAGTATTTCCTTTGTATTATCTTACAACATTTAACTGTTTTTAATTATAGCTATTTGGGCTCATGACATTATCTCTTTTTCTCAATTGTAAACTTTGCAGTGCCCCTATTTCTGTATGAGAAGGGGTTCAGTAAATGTTAGAATCAATAATTGCCAATTTGAATAGTGGAGACAGGGTGTCAGAATTTCAAAGCTACCTCATAAGGTGAAGTACTACATGGGAAAGGGAACCATCTTTATTGTAGACTCCATTCCCATTCTTCTCAAAACTAAGTGGTTAATTTCATTTGTTGAGTGAGCATATTTTGAGAGTCTGTTAAATGATGAGTTAAATACTAAGATAAACAATGATGTGGCTCCTGATCTCAAGGAACTCACAGTTTAATGGGAGACGTAAACAATTACAGTGCATTAATAAAAGTGCTCTTAAGTGTAAGAAAGAGATGTATGTAAATCATTGGAATAGAATTGAGAATCTATTCCAGAAATAAACTCGTGTCTGTGCCGAGAGCATTCAGTGGAGGCAAGAATAGTCTTTAAAACAAATGGTTCTAGGGCAGCTGGATAGCCACATACAAAGTAATGAATTTAGATCTGCTATGGTTTGAATGATGGTGTCCCTTCAAAATTCATGTTGAAACTTAATCCCCAGTGCAACAGTATTAAGAGGTGTAACCTTTTGGAAGCCTTTGCACAGAGCCTTCATGAATGTGATTAGCATCCTTGTTAAAAGGCCTTGGTTAAAGGAAGCACACTCTTGTCCTTCTGTTCTTTCCACCATGTTGGGACACAGTGTTCCCTCCAGAGGATGAAGCAACAAAGTGCCATCCTGGGAGCAGAGCACAGCCCTCACCAGATACCAATTTTGCCACCGCCTTGATCTTGAACTTCCCAATCTCTAGAACCATGGGAAATAAATTTCAGTTCTTTATAAATTATTCAGTCTCCGGTGTTTTGTTATAGAAATACAAATGGACTAAGACAGGACCCTACCTAACACAATAATTAGTTCAAAATAGATTAAAGACCTAATTTAAGAGCTAAAATAGTACAACTATTAGAAGAAGAAACTAAAAGTATAAATCTTCATGTCCTTAGATGAGGCAACAGTCTCCTAATAGGACACCAAAAGAACAAACAAGAAAAAATAATTTGGAACGTATCAAAACTGAGTCCTGAAAAATAGCCCTGTGTATTAAAAGACACAAGAAAGTGAAAAAGACAATCCACAGAGTGGGATAAAGTATTTACAAATCATTTATCAGATAAAGGTATAGTTTACAAAATAATGAAGAACTCTTAACAATAAAAAGACAACCCAGTTTCCAAATGGACAAAATATTTGGATAGATATTTCAAATATCTGTTCCAAAGAAGAAATACAAATGCCCAATAAGCACACACACAAAAAAATGCAACATCATTAGTCATTAGCATATGCATATCAAAAAAGATACTGCTTCACTCTCATTAGGATGACTATCATCAAAAAAAGGAAAATAAGTATTGGTAAGGATATAAAGAAATTGGAACTCTCATACATGGCTGATTGGAATATAAATGGTACAGCTGCTGTGGAAAACGATTTGGCAATTCCTAAAAAAGTTGAATACAGAGTTACCATATGATCCAGCAATTCCATTTCTTTGTTTATTTATACCCAAGAGAGTTGAAAACATGTTTCTACAGAAACTTGCACATGAATGTTCATAGCAGCATTACTTACAATAGCCCCAAAATGGAAACAGCCCAAATAACCATGAACTGATAAATGGATAAATAAGAAGTGTTATAGCCACACAATGGAATATTTATTATTCAGCCATAAAAAAGAATGAAATCATGTCATTTGCAGCAACATGAATGGAACTGGAGGCCATTAAGTGAAATAAGCCAAGCACAGACAAATACTGCATGTTCCCTCTCATGTGGAAGCTGAAAAAGCAGATGTGATGAAGATAGTAGATTTGTGGTTACCATAGCCAGGAAGGGGAGGAGCATGGGGGACATGAAGGAGCAAAAGGAATATAAATGTATTTATTACTACTGACCTGTATATTTAAAGGTCGTAAATTGTATATGTCCATTTTACCTCAGTAAAAAATACAGACTGGGTAGGAAGATGAATAAAGTATCAAGATGACTAGATCAATGAATTGGAGGTAGGATTGAAGGATAGATAGAATTTTTGTGGGACCAGGGGTAATGAGCTGGAAAGACAGGAGGTGGTGGTCAGAGTGCAATGCATGAAATCAAGATTATAGTCAGTTACAGTTACTGATAATGAGATAGTCTGGGTATTGTTATATGAATGCATTTCTGAGGCAGGTAGAGAAGGAGGAGAGGAGTTTAAGGAACTGAGAGGTCAGCAATGGAACAAAATAGGGAATCCAGAAATAAACCCGAATACTTAACAGCCAACTGATCTTTGACAAAGCAAACAAAAACAAAGTGGAGGAAAAGACACCCTTTTCAGCAAATGGTGCTGGGATAATTGGCAAGCCACATGTAGGGGAGCGAAACTGAATCCTTTTCTCACTTTTTACAAAAATCAACTCAAGATGGAACAAGAACTTTAAGACCCAAAGCTATAAAAATTATAGAATATAACATTGGAAGAATCTTTCTAGACATTGGCTTAGGCAAGGATTCCATGACCAAGAACCCAAAAGCAAATGCAATAAAAGCAAAGATAAATAGCTGGGACTTAAACTAAAGAGCTTTTGCATGGCAAAAGGAAGAGCAGAGTAAACAGACAACCCATCATCATTGTGATGATTTTCTCCCATTGGAGAATGGACTGACAATGGACTAATATCCAGAATCTACAACAAACTCAAATTAGCAAGAAAAAAAATCCCATCAAAAAATGGGCTAAGGAATAAATAGACAATTCTCAAAAGAAGATATACAAATGGCCAACAAATATATGAAAAAATGCTCAACATCACTAATGATCAGGGAAATGCAAATCAAAACCATAATGAGATATACCATCTTACTCCTGCAAGAATGGCCATAATAAAAAAAGTAATACATGTTGGCATGGATGCAGTGAACAGGGAACACTTCTACACTACAGGTGGGAATGTAAACTAGTACAATGACTGTGGAAAACAGTGTGGCAATTACTTACAGAACTAAAAGTAGAATTACTTTTGGATCCAGCAATCCCACTACTGGGTTTCTACCCAGAGGAAAAGAAGTCATTATACAAAAAAGATACTGCACACGCAGGTTTATAGCAGCACAATTCGCAATTGCAAAAATGTGGGACCAACCCAAATGTCTATCATCAACAAGTGGATAAAGAAACTGTGTGTGTGTGTGTGATGGAATACTACTCAGCCATAAAAAAGGAATGGATTAATGGCATTTGCAGTGAACTGGATGAGATTGGAGACTATTATTCTAAGTGAAGTAACTCAGGAATCAAAAGCAAACATCATATGTTCTCATAAGTGGGAGTTAAGCTATGAGGAAGCAAAAGCATAAGAATGACACAGTGGACTTTAGGAACTCGGGGAAGGGGTAGGAAGAGGGTGATGGATAAAAGACTACAAATTGTTTACAGTATATACTGCTCGGGTGATGGGTGCACCAAAATCTCACAAATCACTATTAAAGAATTTGTGTAACCAAACAGCACTTGTTCCCCAATAACCTATGAAAATAAAAACATTTTTTTAAAAAAGAAATGAGAGGTCACGGTGTTGGAAGAATCATCTTCATGTACATTGAAATCACCATTAAGTAAGACTTGCAGAGAGTGATAGTATCCCAGGAGCCAAAATTACTGAGAAAATGGAGGGTGGAGCTGGGGTTAACCCAAAGGTTGATAGGTGACATCATAATGAGGGTGATAGGTAATAAAATCTGATGACAGGAAAATCAAAGCTGAGAGTTTTAGGGAGAAGGAAGATAGAAAGTAGCAGTGAGAAACAAGGAGGCCCTATTTCACCTCCTGGCCCAGTGGTAACAGGGGTATGAGAAAGAAAAATCGCCAGTATTTGAGAAGGCTACAACAGAATGCTGCTCTCAGGGATGAGCCAGATTTCAGTTTTAGCAAGAAGGTGAAGGGAGAAATCAGAAAAATGCTTAAGGATGGGCACAGCGGCTCATACCTGTAATCCCAGCACTTTGAGAGTCTGAGGTGGGCAGATCACTTGAGCTCAGGAGTTCAAGATCAGCCTGGGCAATGTGGCAAAACTCCATCTCTACAAAAAAATACAAAACTTAGCCAGGCATGATGGCACATGTCCGTCGTCCCAACTACTGGGAAGCTAAGGTGGGAGGATCACTTGAGACTGGGAGGTTGAGGCTACAATGAGCTGAGATTGCACTACTGCACTCCAGCCTGGGTGACAAAGTGAGTCTGTGTTAAAAAAAAAAAAAAAACGGTTGAAATTGAAGTAATTTTGCTGATAATGAACCATAAGTTGTAGGGGGCATGGTAGAAGGGTTCAGGAATTGGCAAGGAGAAGGGACTGCAGCAGAGATGTATAGAACCTTAGGGAGATTTGGGTGTGGGAGATGAGCAGTGACCTAGGAGTCTAGTGGTTCTTGTGGTAACTGATACAAACAAGGATAAAAGACATAAGAAAGTTGGTCCTGGTGGAGTCAAAGCAGATAGTGACGTTAAGGTTTTGATCGTTAGCAGACAAGGAGTGAATTTCTTTCTTTTTTTTTTTTATTGCATTTTAGGTTTTGGGGTACATGTGAAGAACATGCAAGATTGTTGCATAGGTACACACATGGCAGTGTGGTTTGCTGTCTTCCGTCCCCTCACCTGTATCTGTCATTTATCCCCATGCTATCTCTTCCCACCTCCCCACCCCCATCCCTCCCCCATTTCCCCCCAATGGACCCCAGTATGTAGTGCTCCCCTCCCTGTGTCCATGTGTTCTCATTGTTCAACACCTGCCTATGAGTGAGAATATACAGTGTTTGATTTTCTGCTCTTGTGTCAGTTTGCTGAGAATGATGGTTTCCAGGTTCATCCATGTCCCTACAAAGGACGTGAACTCATCATTTTTGATGGCTGCATAATATTCCATGGTGTATACGTATCACATTTTCCCTATCCAGTCTATCATCGTTGGGCATTTGGGTTTGTTCCAGGTCTTCGCTATTGTAAACAGTGCTGCAATGAACATTCGTGTGCACGTGTCCTTATAGTAGAATGATTTATAATCCTTTGGATATATACCCAGTAATGAGATTGTTGGGTCAAATGGGATTTCTATTTTTAGGTCCTTGAGGAATCGCCACACTGTCTTCCACAATGGTTGAATTAATTTACATTCCCACCAACAATGTAAAAGTGTTCCTATTTCTCCACATCCTCTCCAGCATCTGTTGTTTCCAGATTTTTTAATGATTGCCATTCTAACTGGTGTGAGATGGTATCTCAGTGTGGTTTTGATTTGCATTTCTCTGATGACCAGTGATGATGAGCATTTTTTCATATGTTTGTTGGCCTCCTGTATGTCTTCTTTTGTAAAGTATCTGTTCATATCCTTCGCCCATTTTTGAATGGGCTTGTTTGTTTTTTTCTTGTAGATCTGTTTTAGTTCTTTGTAAATTCTGGATATCAGCCCCTTGTCAGATGGGTAGACTGCAAAAATTTTTTCCCATTCTGTTGGTTGCTGATTCACTCTACTGACTGTTTCTTTTGCTGTGCAAAAGCTGTGGAGTTTGATTAGGTCCCATTTGTCTATTTTGGCTTTTGTTGCCAATGCTTTTGGCGTTTTGGTCATAAAGTCCTTGCCTACACCTATGTCCTGAATGGTTTTGCCTAGATTTTCTTCTAGGGTTTTTATGGTGTTAGGTCTGATGTTTAAGTCTTTAATCCATCTGGAGTTAATTTTGGTGTAAGGTGTCAGGAAGGGGTCCTGTTTCTGCTTTCTGCACATGGCTAGCCAGTTTTCCCAACACCATTTATTAAACAGGGAGTCCTTTCCCCATTGCTTGTTTTTGTCAGGTTTGTTGAAGATCAGATGGTTGTGGGTATGTTGTATTTCCTGTGAGGCCTCTGTTCTGTTCCATTGGTCTATATACTGGTTTTGGTACCAGTACCGTGCTGTTTTGATTACTGTAGCCTTGTAGTATAGTTTGAAGTCCAGTAGTGTGATGCCTCCTGCTTTGTTCTTTTTGCTTAGAATTGACTTGGCTATGCGGGCTCTCTTTTGGTTCCATATGAAGTTTAAGGTGTTTTTTTCCAGTTCTATGAAGAAGGTCATTGGTAGCTTGATGGGAATAGCGTTGAATCTGTAAATTACTTTGGGCAGTATGGCCATTTTCACGATGTTGATTCTTCCTAACCATGAACATGGAATGTTTCTCCATCTGTTTGTATCCTCTCTTATTTCGTTGAGCAATGGCTTGTAGTTCTCCTTGAAGAGGTCCTTTACGTTCCTTGTTAGTTGTATTCCTAGGTATTTTATTCTCTTTGTAGCAATTGTGAATGGCAGTTCGTTCTTGATTTGGCTCTCTTTAAGTCTGTTACTGGTGTGTAGGAATGCTTGTGATTTTTGCACGTTGATTTTGTATCCTGAGACTTTGCTGAAGTTGTTTATCAGTTTCAGGAGACTTTGGGCTGAGATGATGGGGTCTTCCAGATATACAATCATGTCATCTGCAAATAGAGACAATTTGATTTCCTCCTTTCCAATTTGGATGCCCTTTATTTCTTTTTCTTGCCTGATTGCTCTGGCTAGAACTTCCAGTACTATATTGAATAGGAGTGGTGAGAGAGGGCATCCTTGTCTAGTGCCAGATTTCAAAGGGAATGCTTCCAGTTTTTGCCCATTCAGTATGATATTGGCTGTTGGTTTGTCGTAAATAGCTTTTATTGTTTTGAGATACGTTCCGTCAATACCTAGTTTATTGAGGGTTTTTCGCATAAAGGGTTGTTGAATTTTGTCAAAAGCCTTCTCTGCATCAATCGAGATAATCATGTGGTTTTTGTCTTTGGTTCTGTTTATGTGGTGAATTACGTTTATGGACTTGCGTATGTTGAACCAGCCTTGCATTCCCGGGATGAATCCTACTTGATCATGGTGGATGAGCTTTTTGATATGCTGTTGCAGTCGGTTTGCCAGTATTTTATTGAAGATTTTTGCATCTATGTTCATCATGGATATTGGCCTGAAATTTTCTTTTCTTGTTGAGTCTCTGCCAGGTTTTGGTATCAGGATGATGTTTGTCTCATAAAATGATTTGGGAAGGATTCCCTCTTTTTGGATTGTCTGGAATAGTTTCAGAAGGAATGGTATCAGCTCCTCTCTGTATGTCTGGTAGAATTTGGCTGTGAACCCATCTGGACCTGGGCTTTTTTTGGGTGGTAGGCTCTTTATTGCTGCCTCGACTTCAGACCATGTTATTGGTCTATTCAGGGTTTCGACTTCTTCCAGGTTTAGGCTTGGGAGGATGCAGGTGTCCAGGAATTTATCCATTTCTTCCAGGTTTACTAGTTTATGTGCATAGAGTTGTTTGTAATAATCTCTGATGATGGTTTGGATTTCTGTGGAATCTGTGGTGATATCCCCTTTATCGTTTTTTATTGCATCAATTTGGTTATTCTCTCTTTTCTTTTTTATTAATCTGGCTAGTGGTCTGTCTATTTTGTTGATCTTTTCAAAAAACCAGCTCCTGGATTTATTGATTTTTTGAAGAGTTTTTTGTGTCTCTATTTCCTTCAGTTCTGCTCTCATCTTAGTTATTTCCTGTCTTCTGCTAGGTTTTGAGGTTTTTTGATCTTGCTCCTCTAGCTCTTTCAATTTTGATAATAGCATGTCAATTTTAGATCTCTCCTTTCTTCTCATGTGGGCACTCATTGCTATATATTTTCCTCTAGAGACTGCTTTAAATGTGTCCCAGAGATTCTGGTATGTTGTGTCTTCGTTCTCATTGGTTTCGAAGAACATTTTTATTTCTGCCTTCATTTCATTGTTTATCCAGTCAACATTCAAGAGCAAGTTGTTCAGTTTCCATGAAGCTGTGCGGTTCTGAGTTAGTTTCTGCATTTTGAGTTCTAACTCGATTGCACTGTGGTCTGAGAGACTGTTTGTTATGATTTCTGTTCTTTTGCATTTGTTGAGGAGTGATTTATTGCCAATTATGTGGTCAATTTTAGAGTAGGTGTGATGTGGTGCTGAGAAGAATGTATATTCTGTGGATTTGGGGTGGAGAGTTCTGTAAATGTCTATTAGGTTTGCTTGTTCCAGGTCTGAGGACAAGGAGTGAATTTCTGTGACTCTTCACTCGTGACAATGGGGTTAAAAAGGATATGGGAGTTGTTCTCCTAGAAACAGTACACTAGTTCAAGTAGACCTCTGTTGAGGGAGAGGTCGTCACTCTAAGCTTGTCTGCCTCATTTTGACCCCATAGATGGACTGAAGGAATTTTAAGGAAGCTGAGAAGTTGGGTATGAACGGCCTGGGAGTTGGGGGTATGTGCAAATAGCAGCACTGCTACTGTTTGTCTGAGCCTAGGACCAGCAGCAGACAGCCTGAGCCTGAGACTTTACCTCTCAGGGATGTGAAAGAGCATCAGGTTGGTGGCAATCCTTGGACGCTGTCAGAAACAGGTAACATTCCTCTTTTTTTTTTTTTTTTTAAGACAGAGTCTTGCTCTGTCACCCAAGCTGGAATGCAGATGCATGATCTCAGCTCACTGCAACCTCTGCCTCCTGGGTTCAAGTGATTCTCCTGCCTCAGCCTCTGGAGTAGCTGGGACTACAGGCGTGCACCACCACACCCAGCTAATTTTTGTATTTTTAGTAGAGATGGGGTTTCACCATGTTGGCCAGGATGGTCTCGATCTCTTGACCTCATGAACAATCTTCTCTTAAGAAATGTTTGCCCGTTTTACTTTCCCACGATTCCTACAGATTAAAATCAAGCAGTATAAGCTCATTAAACAAAGCCTAAAAGAAGGTGACACAGTGTGAGTAGAATCAGCGAGTAATAGTTAAGCACACAAGAACTGCAGATACTGAAATTGTCAGATTTAGAAAATAGCTATGCATGAATTGTTTACATAAAAGACTCATTCGCAAAGAAGAGCAAGCAGGTGTATTTGAAGAACAAGAAACAAAAGGAACTTCCAAAAATAAATTAGAATTGTTGAAGTAAAAAAAAAAAAAAAAAGGCAAATTAATCACAACTGAAAAGAAAATTACTGTGTTGGAAGATAGTTCTGAAGAAATGTAGAAAAAAGAGACAATGGAACAGAAAATTTTAAGAAAAAGATGATAAGAGATATGGAGGAAAAATATGAGGTCTAAAAATAGATGGATGAGAGGTTATATTTAAAGAGATAATGGCTGAAAACTTTAAGAAATAATGAAAAACATGAATTCTTGAGATAAATATAAAAACCTATCCCAGGCCGGGCGTGGGGGTTCAAGCCTGTAATCCCAGCACTTTGGGAGGCTGAGGCGGGCGGATCACAAGGTCAGGAGATCGAGACCATCCTGGCCAACATGGTGAAATTCCATCTCTACTAAAAATACAAAAAAAAAAAAAAAAAAAAAAGCGAACTGGGAGTTTGGCACGTGCCTGTAGTCCCAGCTACTCGGGAGGCTGAGACAGGGGAATCGCTTGAACCCGGGTGGCAGAGGATGCTGTGATCTGAGATCATGCCTCTGTACTACAGCCTGGGTGACAGAGCAAGACTCCATCTCAAAAAACAAAAAAACAGAAAACAAAACAAAAAAAAACCTATCCCAAAGATATTGAAGGGAAAATTCATTAACACCATAGTAGACTTCAAAAGCAGCCAGAGAAAAATATCGCCTACAAAGGGGCAATGACAGAAAACTTCTGGCAGCAGCAAAGGCAGTCAGGAGATATGAAATAGTATCTCTAAAATGAATGTTGAGAGAAAATAATTATCAAACTAGAATTAGGTACCCAGTAAACTATCTTTGAAAACAGAGGATCAAATAAATACATTTATAGATTTAAAAACCTATTGCCACCAATTGAACTATAATAACTTCTGAAATAAAATTGTCCTAGAAGGACAGTCTGAGATTGCATGATGAGATAGGAAGGATATAAAATGGCAAGCATTTAGGAGGCTAAGGTAGGCAGATTATGAGGTTAGGAGTTCAAGACCAGTCTGGCCAATATGGTGAAACCTCGTCTCTACTAAAAATAAAAATAAAAATAAAAAAGCTGGGTGTGGTGGCACATGCCTGTAGTCCCAGCTACTCAGGAGACAGACAAGAGAATTGCTTGAACGTGGGAGGCAGAGGTTGCAGTGAGCCAAGATCACACCACTGCTCTCCACCCTGGGTGACAGAGCAAGACTCCATCTAAAAAAATTAAAAATGGCAAACGTGTACAAATTCAGACAAATACTGTCTGTACAATATTGAAACAATAGTTTAAAATATTCTAAAGAATAAAATGCCAAAGCCACATACTTTAACAGCTGAATTCTAGACTTTCAAGGAATATATTGTTTTAATATATTAAAAAAAGTCACATCCAAGTTGAGTTTCTTTAGGAGAGCAAGATGATTAGCATTCAAAAATCTGTAAATGTCATTGACCATATCAATAGATTCAAGGAAGAAAAGTGGTGCTCACCTGTAGTCCCAGCTACTCAGGAGGAGTGCTTGACCCCTGGAGTCCGAATCTAGTCTGGGCAACATAGTAAGACCTTCTTTAATTAATAATAAAGAGAAATTTTAAGAGAAGCTTTTTGGTAACTTGGGCAGTAAAATAGTGAAATACAGAGTTTTCTTTCTCTCAAGTTAAGGTATCTTAATCTTTAAGACACTTTCTACTAGTTGCTTTGGGAAGAGCTATAGTTAATGAGTTAATCAGTTACCTGAGACTTTTTCTGTTTTAGAAAATAACAGTAGAAGAGTTGCGTGTGCTTTCTCAGTAAATCAGATGTCTTTATCAGCTGCTGAGCTGAAACTCTGTGTCCTTACTTAGCTTTAAAAAGAAAAAAGAAACTTTCAATCCAGTCCTAGTTGGATGCCACCTTGGGGTTTTATTCACCCACCACATCACAGTTTGAGGAATTGGAAAAGTTCATTTCACTCTTTGAGACGACAGACAAGGATGAAAATTTAAATAAATTTGGCTTCCCAGGAGCTAAGAATCAAATCTGCCAGCAGAGTCCAAAGAGCATACGCCATTTGCACTAGACTTTGCTAAAAATAACATGCGTTTTCTGTCTCCTGCTGGCATACAATGGTGTTAAACACAGCTACTTTAACATCGGAACAGGTCACAAAGGAGGGTGATGAGTGTTTAAAAAGCCTTTAACTAGTAATACTAAACCCTTGACTTTTACCAGATGCTAGCAGCGCTTTTATCGAACTTTACAAATTTTCTGGCGCCTGCTTTAACCAAAAAACTTGTTGGAGGCTAAAGCACTGCTGAGCATGACCTGAACTTGGAGATTGGGGCATTCATTCCAGTTCCATTGAAGTATATTTAAACAAAATGCAAACTTAAACTTGCACCTAAATTTCCACCAGCCCTGACTTTCTAGCCAACCCTGGAAGACAATCTTATCTCTGCCTCTCTTAGGACACTGAACACTTTCCGTTTTATAATAAGAAGTGTATATATGTTTTGTCTCCCCAACTCGAAGACAAAAGGACATTCTTTTATATTAATATCACGATTCCTATTTGTAACAGGCACTGTATGTAGCTCAAATTCAAAAGGTACAAAGAATAAACAGTAACCCCCAGGCATGACATCATTGTCCCCATGTACTTAATTCCTTTCCCCAGGAAACCAATGTGGCCAGTTTCTTGGGTATTTTTCCAAAGTATTATACACCTATAGAACTGTAACAATCAGGCATACAATCATGTATTCTTTATTCCCTCTTTGAAAAAATGGAAATGGTATGTGGGATGGGGGAATCTCTCTCCTTTTACACATCTTAGGTTCATGGATGAGGCCCTGTAACAAACAGATTAACAAGAGAAAAGCATATACATTTATAAGTTCTATATGACACGAGAGCCTTGATAAGGAAATAAAGACTCGAATAAATAATTAAACCTGAATTTATTTATAGATTTGATAAAGAATAGATAGTCATTGAGAAATATGATAGGGTGAATCGGTATGACCTAATGGGAGAAATTTAGTGAGCCCTGCCTGTTCATATTCTTTTTGGCATCTCTTGATCTTCAGAGATAAGGATGTTCCTTTCCCTTTCCTCCAGGTACAGGAAGGGCACCTCTCACATGAGAGGTCTTATGACTTACTTCAGGGGAAGGTCAGATTGACAAGTTATGTCACCACTCTTCCTCATTGTTGCTGTCATCTACTCCACCAGGTCACTCCCAACTCATTCTTTAACTCTGGGCTCTGTCACACTCTCGAGTACTACTTCTGCCTTAATTCTTGGAGAGTTCACTCTCCATGAGATGATCTTCTCAAATTCAGATGTCACGGTTCTTTGACTTCCTCTCCTCAGGAGTTTGCCCTTCACCCTGCTTCTGCTGTCCACTTTCTTAGACGTATACCAATAACACAACTCCGTACCTTCCATTTCAACATTATACTCTCTGCTCACCACCTCCATTTTTTAGCTCATGCATTCTGGCCCCCCAAGTTAAACAATCCTCCTACTTTTGAACTTGTAGTTTCAACGGGACTTACAACCCACTAATTTAATCACATGTTTCCCTGTGTCATACAATGCCTTTGTTCACACTTTGACCCCTTACCATGTTCAAAGTCCATAGTCAAGTGTTAGGATCACTCCCTGGTATACATTCCCACTTCCCTTACTAAACAATTGTGTGGCACAATCTAAAGCCTTGCTAAACACAACTCTCTGCCTACTTCACACCAACACCTACACATCTGAATAAAGCCGAAGAAAAGCACACTGTCATGCTATCTGGTTTCACTGTGAATTCATGACCACCACTCTCAAGGAGGCCCTTAACACCGCTGCATTTGCCTCATCCACTGCCTCTCAAGTGGTGCTTTTCTTTTCCTAGGCTACTCACTCACTAACTCGTCTTTTAGATGACTCTTTCATACCTTCTCTTCTTTCCTTAAAATGCCAGCATCTCCTTCCTATCCTCTTTTAGCTTCACACGTCACTCAGGAAGAATTATTCAGAAGAGAACTTCTATAAGCTCAGCCACTGACATCTGTTCCATACACTGTGCCCTCCACTCCATCCTCAGCCCTGCCTGTTAGAATGAATAACTTGTTGGTTCTCCTCTTAAGGCCAATAACTCTCCTCTTCTCTAAATCTTATCCCAGATTCAGATGTTGAACCAGCAATTCTTCCCTCTCTGGCATCATTAGTGGTTCCCTCCCAATTGGATCATTCCCATCACTGTACAATTAATTCTCCCATTAAAAGTAAAAACAATCCTTGAGCCCCTCTCTGTCTGCTGTTTCATTATTGGCTCCCTTTTAGAGCAGAGCTTCTCAAAATAATCATCTTTTCTTCCTGTCCTCAATTTCTCTCCTCCCATTGTCTCTTGAACTCAATCAGGCATTTGTCCATGTCACTCAACTGTAATTATGCTTATCAAGGCCACCAGTGACTTCCACACTGCTAAATCAAATGGTCCAAGTCTCAGTCCTCAACTTAATTGACCCTATAAGCAATATTTTGTAGACACAGTTGAGGCAGTTTCTTCACTTGGCTTCTAGGACCACACGTTCTCTTGGTTCTCTCTTGTCTTATTGGTTGCTCCTCAGCCTTAGCTGCTCTTTGATTATCTTCCTTCCTCAAAGTTTTATACTTCCCCAAAGCTCAGCTTCCAGATATCCCAATTTCACACTCCTTGCTGCCAGAACTGTGAAAGAATAAATTTCTACTGTTTTAAGCCACACATTTGTGGTAATTTATTTGGCAGCTCCAGGAAATTAATGCATAATTCAGTAAAGCTGCTTAAAAATGAATAAACCTGGATAAAGAAAATGTGGCACATATACACCATGGAATACTATGCAGCCATAAAAAAGGATGAGTTCATGTTCTTTGTAGGGACATGGATGAATCTGAAATCCATCATTCTCAGCAAACTGACACAAGATCAGAAAACCAAACACTGCATTTTCTCACTCATAAATGGGTGTTGAACAATGAGAACACATGGACACAGGGAGGGGAACATCACAGACCCCAACACTGACATCTGTTAGGGGATAGGGGCTAGGAGAGGGATAGCAGGGGTTGGGGAGATTGGGGAAGGATAACATTAGGAGAAATGCCTAATGTAGGTGACAGGGGAATGGAGGCAGCAAACCACCATGGCATCTGTATACCTATGTAACAATCCTGCAAGATCTGCACATGTACCCCAGAACTTAAAGTAAAATTTTTAAAAAAATTCATAAGAAAAAAAATACAAAAACCTGTACTTGTTCTTCATCTCAAGTCATGTCAAAGTTCAAAGTCAAAGGCCTTTCTTTTCTGTAGTCACTAAGACCCTGCACTGTCTCCCTGGCCTTGCTTCCCACACCCAGCTCCCTCTACTGCAGCCACGCTGTCTTCCTTGCTCTTCCTTAAATACTCTAAGCACTCTTCTGCCTCGAGGGCTTTGCCCTGGCTGGTTCATCTGCCCAGTATGCCCTTCCTGTAGATATCTGCATACCTCCCTCCTCACCTTCCTCAGATGTTGACCCAAATGCCACCTTCTCAATGAGATCTTGACCCCTTCTTTAAAATAGCAGTTATCCACATTCTGTAGCCCCCTGGCCTGATTTATTATCCACCATTGCAGTTAGAAGCATTAGATATACTTTGTTTTACTCATTCATTTTATTTAGGATTACCTTTTCCTACCACTAGAATATAAACTCCACGGAGAAAAGGAATTTTTCTTCCTGTTTATTCACTGCTTTTTTTTTTATTTGGACTAATTTATGGTGTACATGTGAAATTTTCTTACATATATATAATGTGTACTGACCATTATATATAATAGGAGGGAGGCAGGGAGGGAGGAAGGAAGGAAGGAATGAAAGAAGGAAGGAAGGAAAGAAAGAAAGAAAAGGAAGGAAGGATTTCAATCAAAATACTGGGACTATCTTGTTATTTGATACAGGGCAGAACTAGAAAATATGTTTTTAAGATCAAACACATCATGATTTCATACAGATATTCCAAATGAAATACAGGTCTACAGACTCTTAAACTCACCAGTCTTGCATCCATATCTCCTTTCCACCACACCGAAAATATGTAGCTCTGAATGAAACCAAATAATCACTTTTCTTTATCCTACAACACAGCAGTCTCAGAATAACAAAACCAACTCTACCACCAACAATATGACTACTAAGAACAGTTCAAGGTTTTGTTTTTGTATTTGTTGTTATTTTTGTCTTTAGGATTGATCTCAGTGGGAATATATGACCAAATTGCTGTTTTAAAGTCATTTGAAGACTGGGTATGGTGGCTCATTCCTGTAATGCCAGCACTTTGGGAGGCCAAGGCAGGAAGATCATTTGAAACCAGGAGTTTGAGACCAGCCTGGGATATATAGTGAGACCTGTGTCTACAAAAAGTTAAAAAATTAGCTGAGCGTGGTGGCACGCACCTATGGAAAGCTACTTGGAAGGCCTAGGTGGGAGGATTGCTTGAGCTCAGAAGGTGGAGGCTGCAGTGAGCCAAGATCAGAGACATGGTCTCAAAAAAAAAAAAGTCATTTGAGGTTGCTTTTGTAGCTCATAAGTGTGATGATTGAGTTTGCATGTGCATGTGCGAGATGTGCCACCCTCAAACTTTGTTACAACGTGGGCACATTATCCATGTGACATGAAAAAAATAAAACAAAGTCATTTGAAATCGTTTCTCTTTGTTTCATAATGGTATTTACTGGCTACACAAATATAATCACTTATTTTATTTTTGCTTCAGGGACTATGTTTTTATTTAATTTTGTTTTATGATTTTCAAAAAAATATGTTTCTAAAGACAAATCTGGAATATTTAAAGATATTCCTCCCTGTGCTATTCTATAGAGCTATTTAAAATTTTTTTTATTCCCTTACTGGTTTTTATAATGTAAGCAAATACATACCTACAGAGATAGGTAGATAGATTCTACTCTTTCCTTTCATATGTAAATGGTAGCTTACTACACATATTTTTCTTCACTTTGCTTTTTTCATTTAACAATATACCCTAGAGATCACTTACTGCATAGAGATAATCCCCATTTTACACTGCAGTTATCATTATGTGGCTGAAGCATTGTTTATTTAACTGTTGTGCTATCGATTCTGGTTGTTGCTAGTCTTTTGTTATTACAAATAATGCCATAACAGTACCTTGTACGTACATCTTGTCATATTTTTGCTACTGTGGCTTTGGGATAGTGTTCTAGAATCTAGATTTCTTTTTTCATTTTTTTCTGAGATGGAGTCTCGCTCTGTTGCCAGGTTGGTGGCATGACCTCAGCTCACTGCAATCTCTGCCTCCCAGGATCAAGTGATTCTCCTGCCTTAGCCACCTGAGTAGGGGCGACTACAGGCACACACCACCATACCCAGCTAGGTTTTGTTTCTTTGTTAGTAGAGACAGGGTTTCACCATGTTGGCCAGGATGGTCTCGATCTCCTGACCTTGTGATCTGCCCACCTCGGCCTCCCAGAGTGCTGGGATTATAGGCGTGAGCCTCCGCACCTGGCCTAGAATCTAGATTTCTAGAAGATCAATTTCAGTATGATGGCTGAGTCAAATGGTAGATGCACATATAATTGTGCTAAATTTCCCCCAATTCCCCTCCATCATGATGATGCCATTTCTCATTCCTACCAGCAATGTAGAAGAGTGTTAGTTTCACCCTAGCCTCACCAATAAAGTATGTGGTCCAAATCTTAGATTTTTGCTAATCTTACTGGCAGGAAATGGTATCTTAGTGTAGTTTTAATTTACGCTTATAAGTGAATGATGTTGAGCATCTTTTCCGAGGGCTAAGTGTAATTCTCACTTATTTTCCTGTGCATTGTCTGTTTGTGTCTCTGATGAGGCTTCTCCTCATGCTTCAAGTTACTATATTTCTGTTAACTAACACAACCTTAAATTCTAGCAAGAACTGAATATGCCAAAAAGACCTCAGGTCTATGAAAACTTATTTGGAGGGTGGTATGGGGACCATGGAGTATCACAAACATGTACTTAGCACATGGACAAAAACAAAGATTTTCAAATATTAATCAGAGTTTTGAATTTTTAGAGAAACTGACTTTCTTGGATATTTAAGTTTATTTTATTAATTCATTAATTCAAGTAATATTTGTTGAACACAAACTATGTCCAAGCTCTGTTTTAGATACAAGAGTGAACATATTTTTCTTCCTCAATAAGAAATAGAAAAGGAAATGACATTATTCTCCTGATTCAGGCTGAAAGATCATCTCTAAAAGAATTATTATTCTTTCATATGATTTTCCCCATATTTCCATTTGCCATATTCAGAAATTGGGGGTCAACCCCACTAGGAAGTCAAAAGCAGTGGTAAAAATGCTGGTTTCTTCCGTACGGATAACTGTTAGTGCCCAGAGAGGGTCTTGAACCTCTTTCTGACTCATTCTCTTATCAATAGGGAGGAAAAAACTCCAGAGATTTTATCACTGCTTAAAGCAGGCGTCCCCAAACTTTTTACATAGGGGGCCAGTTCACTGTCCCTCAAACCGTTGGAGGGCTGCCACATACTGTGCTCCTCTCACTGACCACCAATGAAAGAGGTGCCCCTTCCTGAAGTGTGGCAGGGGGGCCGGATAAATGGCCTCAGGGGGCTGCATGCAGCCCACGGGGCCGTAGTTTGGGGACGCCTGGCTTAAAGTCATACAAAGCCAGGGCACTGGGTTTTCAGGTAGTTCTCTATTATTTCCATAGCACCAAACTTGTAGAGAAGTTAGGGGAGCAGAAATAACACAAATGCAACCTTTCCTTTTAGTCCTGTCTGGTCTGGAGAACAACCCTTATTAATGGGGCCTTGGGTGATATTTGATGGTGGCATTGTTTCTCTGCTCTGTTCGACTGTTCCCAGCCAAGCCACAGAGCTCTCCTCTGTCATGGAACAGGTTCAAAGAGACTGCAGGATGTTTTAGTTTCATGAAAAAAACAATGAAAGCCAGTTAGAGAAAAGTCAGAACAAGAAGATGAAAGTAACGTGCTAGGAGAGAAGGAAGGCTGCCCTGAGCTGATAAACCATATAGATTGTTCTTGAAAGGAGAGACTAAGGCTCATGGTATGAAGAATTGTACTTAAGCAACTAACGTCTTTAAGGATTCTGGATCTCTTTCTGGGAAAAAAAAAAAAAAAAAAAAATCTATAAGACAGCCCAGAACTTAAATAGTTAGACCTGAGTTTGGGCTCTTTGTCACTAACCAGCTGCATGATCCTTGACAAGACACTTTAATATCCCAAGCCTTGGTTTCCTCATCTGTAAATTGAGATGAACAATGCCTGGCTGATAATGTGGCTGTGAAGATTAAAATGGGTCATGCCTTTGAATATGCTTTATAAAATTCAATTCTTCTTTCATTTCCTCAGCTGATTGTTCATGTTCCTCTGATACACTGTCCCCACCCTGGACAGTCTCTAGCAGGTATACACACACTGCAAGATACTAGACAGGGAGACTGCCTAGTTGTGATTCACTGAGGCTGATTTGTCTAAAAAGTTGCCCACTTAAGTATTCCCGGAGGGTGTTTGAAGCCTCTTCCTGGATGCCTGATGAGACCAGACACTTTGAATCCACCTTGCAGAGCTCCTGTTCCAAGACAGCTGCAGCCTGTGCTCTGTAGAGCAATATGAAATAATTGCCCATTGGCACAATGAGCCCATCTCCTCTCCGGGCAGCACAAAAGAAAGCTCAAAAGCATCTCCGGTTTTGATTGCCAAGTGGGGGAGGCGGTGAAAGTAGACTAAATTATGAGTCCAGGTGCCTCCCTACAGAAAGCCACTTCCGCCTCGCTGCCGCTCTGTAGGCATGCAGTGGGTGTTGACGTCACCTTCTGCCACAGGAGCTTGGAGAGGCTGGGCCCCGGCTCGGCTCCATGGGGGTCCGCGGGTAGATTAGGGTGTGCTCTCAGACTGAGAGTGCAGGAAGGCTCGCTTACCCTCGCCATAGACCAGACTGACAGGGGTCTGCCAAGGCTGCTGGGAACGTGGGAAGTGAACTTTAGGTGGAAACAGAAAAGCTTGTCTCTCCGTGGGTAGCCTTTTTTTTTAGTTCAGTAGAGGAAAAAAAAATCGTAGAAGACTGCCAAGCCAAATAAGCTATGCTCAATTAAGTCTTTCAACTGTGCAATTCCTCTGGTTGATTTTACGAAGAAAAGGGCAGAATAGAAACATGATGGGCTTGTTTAAAATACTTTAAAAGGGAAGAACCTACATTCTCCTGCTTCCCAACCCATCCTCTCTCCGGCTTTCCTCCAGCCTTGCTGCAGGCCTTCACTGTCATCTCCTCCTCCATCTGTTACAAAGACGTCCTCAGAACCCGTCCTCGGCTGCTTTCTCACCACACACCCTCATCCAGGGCATGTCCTCCGTGTGACGCCCCTCATCCATGCCTGTGACTCCCGAGGCGCTGAATCAACCAAAACTCTTCCCTCCCCAACCCCCAGCTCCAGGTGCTTATACCTCACTCCCCACAGCTGTGTTTATTATTCCTGTTCACTGCTACTCAATCCCATCTTGTTTTCAAGAGGACTTAAGGTGGATTCCCCAAATACATAAAAGATGAGAACTAAATAAAGGCAAAATCACTGTGAAGACAAAATGAGGGCAAAAAAGGAGAGAGAGCTGAAATTATGGACAAAGTTAGTTCACCAACTGCATTTACAAAAGTCTTAAACAGTTCCTTGACATGAGTAAGTTTGACTCTGAACTTCCTAGCAATCACTGCACTGAGGAAAGCACAAATTGTATATAGTTCATGATGTCCTTGACACAGTATGTCTATAGCAGACTTGCTTATGAGTAGCAAAATTTATGACCTAAAGGGAATAGAAGAAAAAAAAAATTGAGGCTGGATGTGGTGGCTCACACCTGTAACCCCAGTACTTTGGAAGGCTGAGGCGGGAGGATCACCTGAGGTCAGGAGTTCTGGACCAGCCTGGCCAACATGGCGAAGCTCCGTCTCTACTAAAAATTAAAAAATTAGCCAGGTGTGGTGGCAGTCACCTGTAGTCTCAGCTACTCAGGAGGCTGAGGCAGGAGAATGCCTTGAACCCAGGAGGTGGAGGTTGCAGTGAACCAAGATCGCGCCACAACGCTCCAGCCTAGGGAATAGAGCAAGACTCTGCCTCCAAAAAAAATAAGTAGTAAAACCTTCCTAGTACGCAGACCTGTGAGAAAATTCTCTGGTGGCTTTTCATCAACAAGTAATTTACAGTGTAGTGAGCAGTGTCCTCAACAATACTCTAATGATAAATACAAAAATGAGAGACCTAATATTGCTTCTAACAATTTCCTACAAAGATGCCCAGAGGAATAATGCCAAAATACTTATGTAAAAGAATTCCAGAAGGAATCAAGGAGGTTCCAACCGAGTATGCAGAGCTGATGGCTTGGCTTGAGACAAGGAAATAGTAAAGAATATTCTACACTGTGTACAATTCTCTGTATTATTTCTTTTATTGGAAGTTTTGGAATTTATTGATCATCAGTGAGTCCAAACTTATAATCTCCTGAAGTTTCTGGGGTGCAAACATTCTTAGTTGGATTTAAGTGCAAATATTCTTAAATTTAAGCCAGCCAAGAAGGGTGGAGTGAGGTTAGAGTGACATCATTTTATGAAGGTTGAAATGCTGAATTTAGACACTTGCCCATGCAGAGGCCACTTCCCTGGTTTTGCGTAAAGTTGACTTAAGGGGCTACCAATGAGCAGAAAACAAGAATTGCTCCAAACCAGTAGTATATAAGCAGATGAGGCCCCACGTCTCTATGCCCCAGAACACTGCTGTGACAGAAAGGAGAATGGGAAGGAATCAGACTCACTGGAGAGATGCTAAAGAGATTCAAAACTGGCCACTAGTTGACTTGAAAAGAGAGTGGTGTCTAGAAGGACTCTCAGGTTTAAAACACTTTCATTTGGGGGCCCTTTTCTTTTCATTGTATTGCTCTGAGCAAATCATTCCCTGTTCAGTTACTGCTGATAAAGAGAAGAGGGACTGCTGCAGCACAACACTACAGGAATCAGCTGCAAGCATCAAAGGGGGTGCCTCCCCAAAGAAAATAACAAGCGAGGGACCCTGACTGGATGCCCCCCAGCCCACACTTGAGGCTGAGTGACTGCAATGAGGAGTGAAGGCTTCTGAAGAGGGGCAGTGCCTGAAGGAGAGGTATAAAGAGGCTCCCAGGGTCAGGGTCTCCCTGAGGTGGGGCAGCCTGTAAGCTGCCTGCCCTGAGGGCCTGGGCAAGTGCTTATGGTCCCTACACCTCATCCCCTTTGTCACCTGCTTGTAGTTCAGCCATAATGGACAGGTCCACGCATGATGCCTCTGTACCTACTCAAGTGCACTCTACACTCTCCTTTATTGCCTCAGGAGATTTCTACCCACCTATGGGGGCATCTGGGAACTGTAGGGGAGGTGACAGTCTCAGATCCCTATGGGATGGAAGTGGTAGATAAACGCCCCAGCTTTTCCTCCCTTCAGTGCCACAATCCTGAAGCACATTCCACACAGTTTCTCAGAGCCCTAGTTGCCCAGGAAGCAGAAGTGATGGAACGAGGAAAGTGAGATAGAAGAAAAGTCAACAAAATCTGTGTTATGGAGTGGGCTATTGCTAAGGGATCATCTCCTAAGTAAGACAAGCATCGTGATCTCAGGCTCTGCTTTCACAGAAACCTAAACTAAGCCAGACCCTATTCCAGAATTAGTGAACTAGAAGATTTGGTTAAGAAACACTCCCCCAAAAGGCATTAGGAAGGAGTAAAGTAATGGAAAATATAAAAGAAGAATTAAGAGATCTGGCTGCTAGAAGTAGATGTGTCATTATTCAAATAATAAAAAAGGAGTTTCAGGAGCAGACAAGAAAATGTTTGCAATTGTTCAAGTTAGTTTGTCTCTGTTGAACTTTATTGAGTGATATCAATTGCCTTCTCACAATCTCTTATCTTCTGTTTCTCCTGCATTACAGCTAAGGAGGTAGAGGGGAGACAAGTTCAATGAGTCAGACTTGTTGCCCTTGGGTCATTTCCCCTGGCATCTGGTGTTCAAAAGCCACTCAGACCTCAGTTTGAGTTGGTCACCTCTCTGTTCTACAGCTAAGACATCATGGCTGTTGGCCTTCATTTACATCAACTCATTGGTTTATCCTCCCTGACATTTGAATAGCAGCCTCTAATCATCATGGGGAATGCCTTTCCAAGAGAGTAAGGGTGAAAATCTGGGTGGATACTCTCTTCATGAAGGGAAGAGGAGCAGTTGTGGAGCTGTGTTGTCCCTGGCAAGGCCAGAGGGGACAATCTTGGCTGTCTAGGATCAGAAGGGGCTTTAGGCCATGCCATACCAATCAGGGTCACAAATACCAAAGTAAGTCTAGAAATCACAGCCTTCACTTTGGTGGCTCTTTAGACTAGCCCAACATCACATTCCTCTCTTTTCTCTTCGTTCCACTACACAGTTGTTCCTCTGCAACTGTGGGTGAACTTCCCATTCCATAAAAATGGCAACGACTTTAGGAGTAATGCTGAGACCCAAATGGAGTATTTTCTCATAATTTTTCTTTCTTTATTTTTGTTGGGCAAGACAGGGAAGGCAGGTTTTGCTGAGAGAGATCAGGGACCTGCTTACACAGGCTTTATATATGAGCTACAGAAGCTACCTTCAGCCAGATAGATATTCTCTAGCCTTTCAGTGGAACCTGTGAGATTCATATGCCAAGTCCCATTTTCTTGAGAGAAAAACTAAGGCATAACTAATAATTTGTTAAGTGTATACTCTCTACATTTGTATGTCATAGACACTTTTTTTTTGAGACGGAGTTTCGCTCTTGGTACCCAGGCTGGAGTGCAATGGCGCAATCTCGGCTCACCGCAACCTCTGCCTCCTGGGTTCAGGCAATTCTCCTGCCTCAGCCTCCTGAGTAGCTGGGATTACAGGCACGCGCCACCATGCCCAGCTAATTTTTTGTATTTTTAGTAGAGACGGGGTTTCACCATGTTGACCAGGATGGTCTCGATCTCTTGACCTCGTGATCCACCCGCCTCGGCCTCCCAAAGTGCCGGGATTACAGGCTTGAGCCACCGCGCCCGGCAACACTTTTAAATGTATTATTGCTAATCCAATAGAAAGTTTAAATAGGATGTTTTAAAATATTTTATTAACTCAAAATGAAGGAAAAGGGAATTTTAACCACAAAAACTCAGAACAACAAACAGCAAAATGGTAGACTTTTAAAAACTATATCAATAATTACATATAACTGACTTAAACCTTTCAATTTAAAAGGCAGAGATTGTCAGAATGGATTTTAAAGGCCGGGCGTGGTGGCTCACACCTGTAATCCCGGCACTTTGGGAGGCTGAGGCGGATGGATCACGAGGCCAAGAGATCGAGACCATCCTGGTCAACATGGTGAAACCCCGTCTCTACTAAAAATACAAAAAATTAGCTGGGCATGGTGGCGCGTGCCTGTAATCCCAGCTACTCAGGAGGCTGAGGCAGGAGAATTGCCTGAACCCAGGAGGTGGAGGCTGCGGTGAGCCGAGATTGCACCATTGCACTCCAGCCTGGGTAACGAGTGAAACTCCATCTCAAAAAAAAAAGAATGGATTTTAAAAAGAATCTGTTTTTAATATAATGACAGAGATAGATCTGTCACTTTAAATATAATGACAGAGACAGGTTGAATGTAAAATAATGGAAAAAATACCATAAAGACAATAGGCATGAAAACATTGTCATATTAAGATACCAGACATCAATAGGAATATTTCTTCTATTGACAGAAAGCCAATTCAGTGGGAAGACATGGCTATTTTAAATGTGTGTGCCTAATAACAGAACTTCAAAATAAATTAATCAAAACCGATAGAAATTTAAGAACCAATCTCATTTATAATAGTATCCATGACATAAAACACTTTTAAATTTAACAAAATACTTGCAAAACATTTACAGTGAAAGCTACAAAATACCTCTGAGAGAAATTAAAGAGACCTAATTAATGGAAGAGATATGTCATTTTCATAAATTTGAAGACTCAGTATTAAGATGTCAATCTCCCCAACTTGATCTGTTGATTAAATGCAATCCCAGTCTAAATTGTAAGCATATATTTTATAAATGTAAAAGTTAATTCTTAAATTTATGTAGAAAAGCAAAGGATCTAGACTGGTCAAAACAATCTTAAATAACTAACAGGACTCTACAGTGAAACATGGTTATCTCATGAACCTACACTCATCCGGACAGTGTAGTGTTGGCATAAAGATAGACAAGGAATAATGTTTTAATTGTGATGAGTAGGTCTCTGAAGAAATGAGTGCCCACATTAAGGGTGACTGACTGTGACAGTTGGTGCTAACAGACTTGGCACCAAGGTTTAACATCACTTGTATTTTCACGAGTGTTGTTAATGTTTTGAAAGTGATCCGGTTACAAAGGCCCATTGGTTTTCAAAGTTCGTTTGGTTTTTATGTGGTCCGCCTCTAATCCTAACTTTCCTGTCAGTCCTGTTAGTTTTAGTGTGTGATTTTGAAGAGCTACTCTTCTTTGAGTTACTCAGGCCTTCCTCTGTGTTCCTGCAAGGTTTTTCAGAAATGCATATATATTATGCATATATTATTATACCTGAGGAGGTATTACAATATATTCATCATTCAGAAATGCATATATAATACCTAAGACACCTGTATTATAAGAAACAACTGCCATATACAGATTTAAAACAAAAAACCTTAACTCTGTCTCCACTCCCGCATGTCCCCCATTCTGTCATCCTGTTCATACACAGAATCAGGAGAAAATTGTTTTCAAGTAGAAAGAACAAGGTCTTCAGAATCAGACAGAATTGATCTAATCTTCATTCCATCACCTACTAGCAATGCTACCTCCAATGAGTTTCTGCTTCTGAGCCTCAGTTTCCTCATCTGTAAAATGGAAGGGGTCTGTGGAACTTAGGATGAGGCAACTGTGGCAGAAGCCAGTAGCCAGTTCTTTTGCTTCCTGAGCACATATGACAAGGTCACAAGTTTGCATTTCCCCGCCTTCCCTGCACAATGCGTGGCCTTGTGACTAGTGCTTGCCAGTGGGCCAATGGCGAGTGAGCACAGTCAGGGCAGTCACTTCTGGATCAAGTCTGAAGAAGCATTTGCACCTTTGCTCTGCTCTCCTTCCTGTCTGCTGGCTGGTTGCAGACAATTTCCAGGCCCTTGAGGATGGAAGACCCACTAATGTGAACAGTTGGAGATAAACAGAAGATCGGGCCCCTGAGTCTGTCTCAAAAGCTGTTACGTGTGTGAGAAAGAAACTTCTATTGTATTTGAGCCATTATAGCTTTTTAGTTCACTTTTATAGCAGTTTAGCTCATCTTAATTAAATGGAAAATTTTACTCAGCAACATGGAAATCGGGGAAATAAGATTAACGCTTAGAGATAAACTTTAAAATCCTAGATCCAAGCAGAAATATTCAGTATCCTCTCAAGAGGAAAGACCAGTTCCCAGATCTAACGGAGTTCATTGTAGCTGGAGGAAAGTTTTTGCAAATACAAAGGCAGTATATGCATGAGAAAAAAAGATTGTAGGAAGGGATGATGTGGTGAGCTGAGGAAGTGCAGACAAAGGGCCATCACAGACAGAAACCAGGCTGGGTCTTTCTGGAAACCTGAGGAGAGGCAGTCTCGGTGAGCAAATTCAATATACAAGTGTCCCCAAAGAGGCCTCCCTATAGGGCCTTACCAATAGGATCACTTCTGCAGATGCCCAGGGCCCCAAGCCAGAATATCCAGGGATGGGGCCAAGCCCAGAGAATCTTCCAGAATTTCCACAGGGGATATGACACCTCCTTATACAAACTGCCATCGAGGATGAGAACTCCTTGATGGTAGCCGACTTCTCTTGTTCTGATTCCATGCTCAGTAGGCAACTGAGGGCATAGTGCTCGTGGGGTGAGATGGCCTGGGTCGGGTGGACTGAAAAGCTGGTCTACTTGACAGCCATAAGTAGCAAACTGACATTCTGCATTGATCCAGATTGCTTAAATGCACTGTGTCTTAGCTTCCTCATCTGTAAAATGGGAATAATACCACTCATCTCATAGTGTGAAGATTATGAGATGGTCTATGCAAAGTGTCTAGAGCAGTGGCTGGCCCAGAGCAAGTGTTGCTGCTATAAGCATTGTACATCATGCACTGTGAGCTTGGTTAATGTGATTCTGCATTTGAGAGCTGAGGCCCTGTCACTGTGTCACAAAAGCAGCTTAAGAACAAGACCCCTTGGGAGGGGGAGCATTAGGACAAATACCTAATGCATGCAGGGCTTAAAACCTAGATGACAGATTGATAGGTGCAGCAAAACACTGTGGCACATATCTACCTGTGTGACAAACCTGCACGTTCTCCACATGTATCCCAGAACTTAAAGTAAAATTTAAAATAAATAAATAAATAAAAAACAAGACCCCAAAGAGTGACTAATTTACCAAGTTACATATTACCTCATGGGGACTTATCTGGGCAGCCAGAGTCCCTCCTTAGGTGATAACCTAGCATTGACATATGCCCAAATATTTGAAACTGCAAGTGGGGATTATATGAGAAACTGTCTCAAGTGCCTAGCACACAGTCTTCCCTCAATTAATGGGTAGGCTCTGTCTCTCTTCTAAAACACCATAAAGTCTCTGAACCATCAGCCGGAAACCATAATTTGGGAAGGGATGCTTGACATTCTAAGGAGAGTGTATTGCTGGGCTAATTTTGATTGTGTAAGAACCTACAACTGTCTAATTCCCAGAGTCTGTGGACTGAAATAAATTCAGCAGGAAACTGTAGTCTTACTGAGTGATAATGTGATTTGACACCCAAGTAATAGAAACCCGCATTGGAGGACAGAAGAAAAGTCAGCACCAGCCCTTTTCCTCTGGTAAAACTTCATTTTTCTTCAAGATGCAGCCCAAATGCTACCTCGTCTCTGAAGCTTTCCTGAACTCCCTTAGGCTGTGTTACTGAGGCCCTCCTCTGTGTTGCTGTAGCCCCTTCTCTCGCTCACATAATTATGTTTCTATGTCTGTGACCTCCATTAGATTTTAGCTCCTTCCGGATAATAGTGTCTTAGTGACTTGTATATACTCTGTGACCAGCACACTACTTGGCACATAGTAGATGCACACAAAATATTTGTTGTTGAGTTAGTGCAGTGGGTCTTGATTTCCCTCGTTTTCTTTTCTAAGCCTGGAGCTAAAGCAGGTGAACCTTCAGAGTCCTTTGAGGGGCAGAGAGAAGTCACGTCAAACCTGGGGAAAGGTGGCTGCCTCTGCTTCCATGGCTCCCTCAAGAACATGCTATGGAACCTTGCACGGTGAGAACCGGCAGTAACATCAGAGTATCTAGAGAGCTGGGAGATGTCCTTGGGCAAGATACTGTGACATCAAACCTTATTTATTTAACAAACCTTTTCAAGGGTCAACACGTGCCAGGCCATAAGGAAGGTACGGGCCGAGGCAGAGACAGACCTGTGCACACAGTACTACCTGACAAGCACTGGGACAGGAGGGAGTACAGAGCCCCACAGGAAAGGACATGAAGGAACAGACCTTGAATGTCTCTCAGGAGAGTCAACGTCAAAGCCAAGAGCTGACGGCGGAGCCAAGTTGCTTTCGAGGAGGAAGTGTCACCGTGCTCTGTGGCAGAACAAGAGGACTGCTCCTCCCCTTTCTCAAGAGGGGCATCATAGGGAGCAGAACTGGCTGGAGCATCTCCACTGTCTTCCTTCAAGCATGTGGCCTGACGCCCAGGCCTGCCAGGTCCTGGCACTGCAGGCTCCTGGAATTTACCTCCACTAGCAGGCAGGAATCTGTCCTGTTCCCACAACCACTAGAGGCACTGCCTGACCCTACTGCAGCCACAAGCAGAGAGACCCCACGATTCTCCACTCCGTTACCTTGTCTCACCTCTCCTAGGAAGCAGAAGAGTGCTATGGTGAGTAGACACAGACCCATGAGACCCAAGCTTTATCTTACTGCAAACAAAATCCACATTAAAAAAGAAATAAGAATTTTCACCCACATTTTATTATTCCTGAAAGCATTTGGAATGAAGCAAAGGATTTAACGATATATATAAAAATACACATTTAAAAAATCACAAGTAGACAATAGTCTTACAGAATTATTTTTCTGATCATCCAGAAAAGACAGCAATAGTAAACTGCAGTTGGGTGAGACCAGCCACTGGGCCCTGAGACCTACGCAGTCAGACCTACGCTGCCTGAGCTCTCAAGAGTAGAAGAAATGCTTGACAAACAGAGGGAGGGTGAGGGAGGGCAGCAGGACAGTCCAACCAGAAAACCAGAGCCTGAATGCGCTGGGCAGGGCCAGGCCTGAGGTATCGGGTGCAGGAACAACCAGGAACCCAGCCAGTTATTCTGGCCTGGAGAGGAATTACCGGGACACAAGAACTTGGACCCTCTGCAAGCAAGCTCCTGTGTGTGTGTTCACTTTAAATCAATTCCTGTTTAACTTACTGAATGAACATGTGGGTTTGGATGGGAGTCATCCTTGCATCCACAGTCATCTCAAAGAGATCAGAGAAGGGAAGACCTAACCAATCAAAGCAGTTTCCCCAATTAAGCTTAAGCGTCCACTAGGATGGGCGCCAGCTGCTAGGGCTTCAGGGAAAGCAAAAGCTATGAGGCCCAGGCCCTGCCCCAAGGAGCTGGTGCGCTAATATAGCCAGAGGCACTCGCTCAGAGGACTGTGTCTTGTGGCCCATGATTGGCTGTGGGACAAAGTGACGGCATTGTTTCCACATATGTGGACAATCAGGATAGAGTTAGAGAAATCCTTGTGATTTGAGATGGGCCTGGAGGGACAGGCAGGATATTGACAGGCAAAAAAGGAAAGTGTGTGGGCAAAAGCTCCCCAGGGCCTGTGCAGCAGGAGTGGGAGGTGGCCTTCCCAGTAGGGTCTGGGACATACCGGCAGCTATGGGAAGTGAGGCTGGAAAGGGAGTGCGAGCTGGAGGCCAGGCCCATGCAGGGCCCAAGCATACTCACTTACTCTTTCATTCATTCAACAAAAATGTGTGGAGTGCAAACCCTCTGCCCCGGGCCCCTCCAGGTGCTGGGCTCACAGGTGAGCAGGGCAGCTCCTGCCCCCACGAAGCTGGCATCACCTCCCTGGAAAGTTCTGGGCGTGAGTGCCCCCTGCTCAACGCTGTGCTTCCAGGAGCTCCTGCCAACTATGGGGGAAGTGGAGGCTGCAGCTGGCCCTGAACCAGGTGTCACAGCCAGGAGGGGTCACTTCACAGGACAGCAAGGTTGGCAGGGTCAGTCATAGGAGGGACCCCCTTACCAGGCCAGCCATGTTCCTCACGGCTGACAGAGGGGAAGAAACACCCCATCAATGTTTGGGATGGAGGGACAGGAGAATGGGTCTTAGAGAGAAGAAGGGAGGCCAGGAAGCGGGAGAATGAACCCCTAACCCTGCCTCTGCTGCCGTCTGCTGCCGTCCCCGGTCACCGGCCGGGTTGGTCTGGGGATTCACGCCCCATGCTCCTCTGCTCTTGTTGCCTGTAGTCATCCTCCTCCTCTCTCTCTCTGGAAAGTTCTCTCAGCTGCTCTGGTGGCTCCTCGTAGGCTTCTGGATTCCTGCAGGGCAGCAGGGAACAGAGGGGAAGGATTCGCTCTGAGGTGGACCCCTGAGGGAGCTGGGCCTCATGTGCATTATGGGAAGAGCAGCCTCCAGACCTCCTCCCCACCCACCAGCTGCAAAGGACACTGGGCTGAAAGGCTGGGCTGAGAGTGAAGGAGCCACAGACTTGTTCCACCCATGAGCTGAGGGTGGTACAGGAACAGGCTGGGTCTACCAGTCCAGGAAGGACTGGCCCCGAGACAGAGGTGGCAGGCCACACTCGGCTCTGGGCATGCCATGGGAAGCTGGATCCTGAGCTTCCAGACTGAAAACCACAGGCGTGGGAGGCAGGGCCTGGGACTGCAATGCACATTTTATGGCTTGGGCAGGTCATTCTTTTGTCAGCACAAAATGGGGGTGATATGCATTCTTTTGTCAGCACAAAATGGGGGTGATATGTGTCAGGGTTGCAGCGAGTAGAAGAGGCTGTGAGGAGTTGGGCTGCCTAATTCCAGTCTCCCTAGACCCTTGCAACAGGCTCCAGCCCAGACACTCACGGCCTTGCTTTCTCGTCGGTGTCGGTGTCGTTCCCGCGGCAGCAGCAGCAGTAGATGATGACGCCAACGATGATCAGGGCTGCAACCACGCCCACCGCGATGCCCACATACAGGGCCACGTTCATAGAGGCTGCAAGAGGACAGAGCAGCTGCACTTGCCGAGCTTCGAAGCTGGCTCCAGTGCTCCTCCCAGCCAGGGCAGCAGCAGCTGCCAGCTTCTGCTAACACTCCATGGAAGGCATGGTCTTGTAGGGATGTGACCAGCCATAGTCCAGGAATACTCTTCAGGATGGAGGTGCAGACAGAGATGTGAGGACGCTTCACATCTTCACACTCTCCGGGCTACCCTGGCTCTGCAGAAGTCCTCAGGTGTCAGCCCTGCCAGCTCGTTGAGCTAGACATGACGTCTCACCCCAAAAGGACGTGGTCTAGACTCTGCGGCAGCTGGCTTTGGGCACTTCCTCCATGCCTACTGAGTGGCCCTCAGGCAGGTGGGACTGAGGAAGCCTCTCAGTCCTAGAAGTCGGTCCTAGGCTCCACTTCCAAAAACCAGTGGAACTTGACTGGCCTCAGAGCGAGGGGAGCCTGGGACAGAGTCATCCTGCCTAGGTCACCCTGCAGGTGCGTGGCCCTAGAGAGGCTTCATGATTCATTCTCATGGTGGTCTCAGCTGACTCTCTGGACCTCCACCAGTTATCCTGTGGCCTTTGTCCGCCCTCCCTTCCCAGGCTGCTCTTACGAGGTCTGACGGCCACCGTGATGTTGCAGAACACACTCCCCATCTCATTGCTGGCGGTGCAGATGTAGTAACCCGATGTGTCTGTGGAGATGTTCTTCAGGGAGACGGGCTGGCCTGAGACTGCAGGGGAAGAACAATCAGGGTGATGAGAGGCACCACAGTGGGGTGGAGGCAGCCAGGAATGGGAGGCCTGGACTCCTAGGGAGGCACAAGCTCGGCCACTGAGCTTCTCCAGGCCGGAGCCCCGTCTCCACCTCCAGAGTTGCAGGACGATTAAACCAGGCAGGGTGCACAATGCCAAGTGCTTAGAATTCAGTCAGGCACCCTCTGTTTGACGCCTGGCTCTGCCACTTACTAACTTGCCTTTAGCAAATAATTTAGCTTCATTCAACTTCCATTTCCTCATCTAAAATGAGAAATAATAGTACCTGCCACACAGGGTACTTGAGAGCTTAAAATGAGGTGCTAATAATAAATATAAGCCCACAACAGAATGCCTGATATGTAGTAAGTGCTCAGGAAATATAATACATATTTTGTATTACATAAAAATACTTTCTAATTAGAAGATATTATTACTTTTATGATCTTCAGAAATAGTCTCTTAGCTTATTAGACTCATATGAAAGAAGTCTGGAAATCAAGAACCCTGATCTTGGGATTTCTGCCCTGAGAAAGGTGTGTGTGTGTGTATGTATACAGTATGCGGTGTGTGTGGTATATGTGTGGTGTGTGTGTATAGTGTGTGGTGGGTGTGTGATGTGTGTCGTGTGTGGAGTGTCTGATGTGTGTGGTGTATAGTATGATGTGTGTGGTGTATAGTATGTTGTGTGTGGTGAGTGTGGTGTGTGTGGCACATGTAGTGTGTGTGGTGCATGTGGTGTGTGGTATGTATGTGCTGTGTGTGGTCAGTGTGTGGTGTGTGTGGCGAGTGTGATGTGTGTGGTGAGTGTGTGATGTGTGTGGTGTGTAATTGTATGGTGTGTGTTGTGTGTGTGGTGTGTGTGGTGTGTGGTGTGTGATGTGTGTGGTGTGTATGTACTGTGTGTAGTGTGTGGTGTGTGGTGTGTGTGTGTGTGGTGTGTATGTACTGTGTGTAGTGAGTGTGTGGTGTGTGGTGTGTGATGTGTGTGGTGTGTATGTACTGTGTGTAGTGAGTGTGTGGTGTGTGTGGTGTGTGGTGTGTGATGTGTGTGGTGTGTATGTGCTGTGTGTGGTGAGTGTGTGGTGTGTGGTGTGTATGATGTGTGGTGGGTGTGTGGTGTGTGGTGAGTGGTGTGGTGTGTGATGTGTGTGGTGTGTAGTATGGTGTGTGGTGAGTGTGGGTGGTGTGTGGTGTGTGTGGCACATGTAGTGTGTGTGGTGCATGTGGTGTGTGTGGTGATTGTGTGATGTGTGCTGTGTGGTGTGTGTGGTGTGGTGAGTTTGGTGTGTAGTGAGTGTGTGATGTGTGTGGTGTGTAGTTGTATGGTGTGTGTGGTGTGTGGCGTGTGGCATGTGTAGTGTGTGTGGTGCATGTGTGTGTGGTGAGTGAGTGATGTGTGTGGTGTGTAGTTGTATGATGTGTGTGGTGTGTGTGGTGTGTGGTGTGTGTGGCATGTGTAGTGTGTGTGGTGCATGTGGTGTGTGTGGTGAGTGTGTAATGTGTGTGGCATGAGGCATGTGTGGCATGTGTAGTGTGTGTGGTGTGTGTGGTGTGGGGGGTGGTGGACGTGTGTGCTATTGGGGTGGGGTGGAGGAGACTGTCTAGACTCTTCCTCTGCATCTGCCACCACCTGAGCAAGCCATTTAACTTGTTTGAGCTGCAAGCTTCATCTGGAAAGTGGGAGTGAAAACACCTGATCCTCCTGAATCCAAGAGAATGGGCCAGAATGTCTCATGGAAGACTTTTCCCCTCAATCTATCATCCCAACAGTTTCTTCATCTTGGAAGCAAGAGCGTTGTGCTTGGGCGTATGTATATGTCGGGCCATCCAAGATGCTTTGTTATAGCAGCTATTTTGAGAGAGGAGGTGGAGACCTGCATCCTCTAATTTAGCTGCAGAGCCAGCCTTGCCTGATCCCTGCTGCCACCAGGTGGTTACATGCCATCGCCAGGAGACACTCTAAATTGTAAATACTATCCTGTCACTGCTCTGTTCAGACATTTCAGGGGCTGCCTGTAATCCTCAGTAACAAGTCCAAGCTTCAGGTCACAGATCTGGCTGTCAATCATACCTGCTTTCTCTCTTGCCACTTGGTGCTATGGGCAAAACCGGGGAGCAGCCCTCTCCCTGCCCCACTGTCACTTTCTTGCAAGATTGCATCTCAAGATCTTCCTTCTGGGGATGTGCTGCTGGGTACACATCCTCAAATGTGATGTCCTGTCATCGTTCCAGCAGTCCTCAATATTTCAGCCTCCAACTCACAGAGGTAACTGGAGGCTTAAAGAAGTTAAGTGACTGCTCAAGGTCACAAAATTAAAGAATGATAAAACAGGAACAAAAATACTGTTTGGAATCTAGAACTCCCTGGAGCCACTGATATTTTTCTTTTAAAAATTTGTGGTCAGGTGCGGTGGCTCACACCTGTAATCCCAACTCTCTGGGAGGCTGAGGTGGGCAAATCACTTGAAGTCAGGAGTTTGAGACCAGCCTGGTCAACATAGTGAAATCCCATCTCTAATAAAAATACAAAAATTAGCCGGGCGTGGTGGTGTGTGCGTCTAGACTCAGCTACTCAGGAGGCTGAAGCATGAGAATCGCTTGAACCGGGGAGGAGGGGGTTGCAGTGAGCTGAGATCGCACCACTGCACTCCAGCCGGGGTAACAGAGCAAGATTCTGTCTCAAAAAATAAAAAAATAAAAATGAAAATTTGTATTACAAAGCGAATTATAATAATTTATAATTTAAAACTATTATTTCAATTCAATTCAATACAGAAAATCTTTAGCTGCCGATCACAGCTACAAAGGAGATGAAGAGGGTCCCTTTCCTCTTGGTGTTTCCTGTCTCAAAGAAGACAGACGTGAAACAGAGGTGGTTACAGTTCCAGATGGAGGTGCTATCTGAACTTATGGCGGGGCGGGGGAGGGGGGTTTAATCTCATCAAAAGGGCCAAGGAAAGCCTCTTCAAAGGAGAGAGAACAGATAAAAATCATTGTAATTCCATCACCTAGAATAACACTTTGATTTGATGCTACTTTCTTTCAGTCTTTTCACTTGTACTTTCTTCAAATTCTTCCCTTGAAGCCCAGGACACTACTCTCTGGATGCTCATTCTTCATAAAACATGCCCCCTTCTATCCTAGAATTCCACGTCTCAGTATGTTTTCTGGCACATTGTTTACATGCGATATTAGTATGTGGCATAGAGGAGGAGTCCCTAAAAAAAGCAAGTTTAGAAATCGCGGAGTTAGGGTCAAGTACGCTTTCTAAGGGCAGCACTTTCAGAACCCCCAAAATACTGGTGAGCAGTGGGAGTCTCTGATCGCGGGTTATGGCATTCACGGCCTCGTTTTCTAAACTAATTGCATTTGTTATTTTTAAGAGGCATCTTGAAGGAACACACTAGGAAATGCTCTATGGCCCTAGGCATGCGTAGGAGGTCTAGAGCTCTTAACAGATCCCCGCCGCTTTAAGGGTGAAGCTCAGGCTCTGGGTTCAGTGTGGGCAGCACGCTGCGGGCAGTGAGGACCTTCGAGTGGGCAGAGTCCGGCTTTGAGCTCTAGGCCTTGTTTAGCGTGGGGGAACACGGGGCTTCCTAGTCCACTGAGTCAGCGCTCTCCTCCCCCAGTTCCCTGATGCAAACGGTGTGCACTGGAAGCTGCCGGGACGAACCAGTGCAGGTCTTGTGCCACGGCACCTTCTTTGATTCCGAGCTGGGGCTCCCAAGCCCCTTTTCCGTCAGAAAGGGACTAGTAATTTTTGAAATCCAGAGAAAACTGTTTCCGCTGCAGTGACGACACCTTGTGGTCAGGAAGGGAAATGCCCAGGACGGTCATAGCCTCCCACCTTCCTCTCCGCTCCAGCTGTGGAAAGAGTACCCTCGAGAGAACCTCTGGTCTCACCAAGACACTAATGTCATGTGAACCAGATCTAACATTTCTGCATTCCTCCAACCCCCACCCAATCCCGTAGCTTGTTGACAAGCCCCTGCTGCCACCTCTCTCTCACACAGGGCCCTCAGCATCCTCCCTGGACCGGTCCCCAGCCTTCACAACTTCCTCCCCTCAAGTGCTCCAGGCCACAGAACTACCCCAATTCTGTAATAACTAAATTCCTGTTTCTTCAGTGTATGAAACTCAGCTTACTAGGACACAACTTACAAAGGCCGTTCAAAGCCTATCACACATCGGCTCTCTCATCCTCTTCACAGCTTTTGGGGAATCCCAGTTCTTTTCAAAGGGCACCACTAAGGGTCAGAGAGGCTGTAAGTGACTCAAGGCTCCAAAGTGGAGAAGTCAGGACTCAAATCCTAGTTTCCGGATTCTGGATTCCTGTTCTTTTCACTGCTAGCTTGTTGCCACTGAGGGCTTAGTCAAAGGAACCAATCTAATGTTGGAAATTGTCTTCAGATGTAGGAGGGCAGAGGTACCCTTCTCTCCAAATCATCCACGTTGGACTGAAATGTTTTAAAAGCCAGGAATAATTTGGTCTGACCCACAGAGGATGAAGAATTAGCAAATTCTCCCTCTCTTTCTGTTTTGTTGTTGTCGTTGTTGTTTGTTTTTAAGACAAGATCTGGCTCTAGCGCCGTGGCTGCAGTGGCACCATCTCGGCTCACTGCAACCTCTGCCTTCCAGGCCCAAGCGATCTTCCCACCTCAGACTCCTGAGTAGCTGGGACTACAGGCATACACCACCACGCCACATTAATTTTTGTATTTTTTCGTAGAGACAGGGTTTCACCATGTTGCCCAGGCTGTTCTCAAACTCCTGGACTCAGGCGATCCACCCACCTCAGCCTCCCAAAGTGCTGGGATTATAGGCATGAGCCACTGCACCTGGCCAGAATTGGCAGATTCTCTGAGGCTCTGAGAAGCAGGGTGAAGACAAAAGACTTTGAGAACTCCATCCTAACCCCACGATGTCATCCAGCTGCAAGGGCATGTTGTTATGACCATTAACCCTATTCTTTTCTGTCACCCCTGATCCCCATTCCGACTCAGCAAATCTTAACTAGAGACAGGATAAAGCTTTTACAAATTAAGGAAGCAATTCTCCTTTAACCTCCTTCCATGTCCTCAGGATTCTTGCTTTTGGATAATGAAAGAACTAAGTTTTGGCTTCTAATAACCAGAGGAGTCTGCCGGTGGAGGCAGGAGAGAACTGCAGCTGGGTTGTCCATTTGTGAGGCTCCTCGCAAGGTACCCATGGCTTACAGGACAAAGACCAACCTCCCTAGTGTAACACACAGGCTCTTCATGATTTCTCTTCACTGTGTTTCTTAACAAGAGTATCTCCCACCATTCCTATACCTACCCTTTAATCACACCATACAGTCACGATTCCTTCCTGTTCTCCAAGCCAAGCCTCTTCATCCTTGAGGACTCAACTCAAATAACAGCTAATAATACTTAGCATTAAGTGGGTGCTTACTACCTACCAGGCACTGGTTTCAGTGCTTTACATCTAGTTTTATTTAATCTTCACAACCCTATGAAGGAAACACTAGCATTGTGCCCATTTCACAGTCGTAGAACCTAAGGTACAAAGAAGCTAAGTCACTTGCTAAGATTACACAGCTAAGAGTCCAAGCCAGGAGTTAAGCCCATGGCATGCTCTTAACCTCTGTTGACTCCAGTATCCCATCCTTGGAGAAACCTTCTTTGATCTTCTTATGCCTCTTCTGTTACATCGCCACTGGGTATAAAGCTATTGTAGCCTTTGCCACCTGTAATCTTCAGCTTTGGGTCCCCCTATACACACTTTGCTGGAAAGAAGGTCACACACTACCAGTGTCCATAGCAGACCTACCATGACCATGGCTGGAGTCACTAGGCTGTTCACAGGCCAGAGAGAGGAGGCCACAGAGCCCCAGGAGAGCTGCCAGGTGGTTTCAACAAAAATTCCCAACATACTTGATAAAAAGTTGCCGACCAGAAATACGTAAAGAAAACTGAAAGCTTGTTGAAAATCTACATTACATCAACTTATTTTAAGTTAGGTCGAGTGGATTCTACTAATTGTTTTTAAGAAATCGCTTTGCCTCCAAACGGGTGATAAAGCTCATCCTGGTGAGTACACCCCCACGTGTGCATCCATCCGGCTGGGCTTATCCAGGACAACAGATGTTCTTCCCATGGCCCCCACCCCCACCACCAGGCACCTCATCTCGGAAGAGCTGTGTGTCCTGCTGGCTTCACTTTCCACCTCTGGCCTCTTTTTCCACCTACACGAAACTGAAAGATCTCCCAAAAGTGAAATCTGATGGACACCTTTCAGGCCTTGCCTTCTTTTAAAAGAAATTATTTTATTTTATTTTATTTTGAGACACAGTCTCTCTCTGTTACCAAGGCTGGAGTACAGTGGCATGATCATGATTCACTGTAGCCTCCACCTCCAGGGTTGAAGTGATCCTCCCACCTCAGCCTTCTGAGTAGCTGGGACTAAAGGGTGAATCCTGCCATCCCCAGCTAATTTTTAATTTCGTGTGTTTGTGGAAACGGGGTCTCACAGCGTTACCCAGGCTGGTCTTGAACTCCTGACCTCAAGTGATCCTCCTGCCTCAGCCTCTCAAAGTGCTGGGATTATAGTCCTGAGCCACCAAGCTGGGCAAGCCTTGTCTTTCTTGATCCTCAGGAGCAGGGGTGGGTACCAGGGGCCCTGAGACTCCACCAGGGTATTTCTGCACCCATTGGCTCCGGGATAAGGATGGTAGGATTTTCATATAACTTTTTTTTTCCAGTTAGTTTCCCGACTGAAAGGTCAAATGCCAAGTTGCCCACTACAAAACCGGTCTCCTGGCAACTACAGCTGACCCTACCATCGCTTCCCCTGAGAATGTGGGACCCTTAACAGCGCGTGAGTCCGTGAAGGCTGAGATGGACCGGCCTGGATATGGGAAAGTTAAATTCCCCACCTTTGGGTGGAGCCGCCGAGTTAGACTTGGGGTCTCAAACATATACTTCAGGACACATTCAACTAAAACCCTTCCTATGCTTTCGCATAGAGTGCTTATCAGGGCACGCTCATCCAAGAGAACTGAGGAATGCGGAACACAGAAAACAAGTTAACAGTTACCGCGGCTTCCGCTACGTTCTTTACATGAATCATTTTTATTTCTTGCCAGAACCTATGAGGTGGGTATTATTATAAGAAACCAGTGCTTAGAGAGGTGGGGATAGGGGTGGGGTAGGGAAGCGGCCTTCAGGGGGATCTGATTGGTTACCCGAGTCGCCCCTGGGAACCCCTAGCCAATCCGCTGCACCTTGACGTGAGGAGCCCGCCCTCCCTGCTGCCCCCTTACCTGGCTGGGCCAGGGGCTGCTCCTTGTTCAGGATGTCGTACCTCTTCCAGCTGTACTGAGGGGCTGGTGAGCCCTCCTGCGATAGGCAGGTCAGCTGGATGTTGTTCCCAATTATGGTCTCTCCCTCGATGCCGCATTCTGGTTTGGAGGGTGGCACTATGTAGACGAGAGACCAAAAAGAAGGCATGAGGCAGGTGGGGCTTGGTGACAGCCACCCGCCACCTACCCCCCCCCAACACACACACCTACTGCCTCGTTTGTTCACAGGCAGAAAACTCTGTAGCTGAGTGGTGAGATGGAACGCTGTGAAACCAGTTCACCCCAATATGCCCTCAGTGGTCTGTCACCATCACAGTGGAGTGGTACGTACTCTGGGGAGCATCGTGGGTCTGCAGTAGCTTCACAAGGCATGGTTTCATGTGTGTTCTAGTTTACAGTCATGGGATTTTAAGGATAGAGCAACATGGCGGTTAGAAAGATTGGGATGTTGAGGCCCAGAGAGGACACTTGTCCATGGGTCCTGGCAGAGCTGGGACTAGAGCCCAGATCTAACTCCAGATCCAGTGTGCTCTCCACCAGTCCATACGGGCTCCTCTGCCACTGACTCATCTGTGCCATTTTGGGAAAACCTTCAATTTCCCTGGACCTCAGTGTTCCATTCTGCAGAATTAGTAGACAGCAAACCTGTTCCGTCAAGGGCCAGGTGACAATATTTTAGGCTTTGCAGACCACATATTGTCTCTGTTGCTGCTACTTTTTCTCTTTAAATGATATGTTAGAAATATAAAAACGGGCTGTGGGCTGGATTTGGTCCTAGTTTGCCTAGCCCTGGACTAAGTGCTCTCTGAAGCCTTCGATGCTAACTTATTAGGAAAGTTCTCTCTGGGTTCAGGACTATCCTCTTCCTGCAGTTTCCACAAGCACCGGACGATGGGAGGAACCAGAGGCAGCAGGAAAGTTATGTGTAGGGTGATGAGGACAGAGGGGATCTGAGAAGGCAGAGGGCACAGAGCTCAGGAGAGGGACGCCCACAAACTGGAGGTTACACCGAACCATGGGACGGCATCACCACCCTAACTTGATTCCCTGAAATCCTGGGAGGCTTAAGCCTATGCCCTTCACTCAGCATTGTCAAGACACCATTGTGAGGTTCGGTGCATTCTACAAATCTCACTGGGGGCCTACTGTGTGTCTGACAGTGGTGGGCACTGGGAGGACACAGTTATTGGGTAAAGGAACCTAGGGGGGGCAAAAGACAAATAGATGAACAATGACCAGGCAGGAGGCAAGGCTGCTGGGGAAGATAAGACCCAAACACGGCCCTAGTCACAGCATCAGCTGTGACCTGAAGGAAGGATGACAGTAAACAAGGCCAGTGGTCGAGGTGGGAGTGGTGGTCGGAGAAGGAGGTGATGGTACTCCAGGCAGAGCGAACAGCATGTGCAGAGGCTCAGAGGCAAGAAGCAACATGAAGCATGCTTGAGACTTCAAGTCGTGTCCTTGGAGGTGGGAAGAGGACACGCAGTGGAGAGGGTTGCTCCTGGAATCCCTGGGTGGCAAGCCTGTACCTTCTGCGTCTTTCTTTCTTTTCACGTCCCTTTGGATAGCTTGCTCCCAGTGCTGCCCATTCTATAATCCAGGTGCTGAACATCAGAAGTGCCTTCTGTTCTCAGCCCCACCCGGCAGTTGCCCAGAGAAATCCTTCCACACACCACTCCCCTCTACCCCGGCAGCCAAGTATTTCCTCTTGGAAACAGGCAGGTTATTGTTGTGTGTGCACAACATCTCTGGCTGCCATAGGGAGGGCTGGCCAGGTGTGGGGCGACACGAGGGAAATTAGATGCCCTATCTGATTGCCACTTTCCCTTGGGCTGTTCCTAAACATAAGAGGCCCAAAGTTCAAGACCAGGCCTCATCTGTCCTGGACCAGACCCTGGGACTGGAGCAGTGTGCGGAGGGGGAGGCTGCAGCCTGAGGACCACTCTTACCAGCAGCCTTTTTTCTCCCTGTGCTGGGCCAGCAAGCAGAAGGTGAACACCACTTCCCAGAGGACCCCTAGGATGGGGTTGCTGAGTCAAGCTGTATCTCTTGAGCTTTTCAGAGAATTAGGAGTGTTGGAAATAGATGTTGGAAATAGATGCTCGGTGCCGCAAAGAAAAATTAGAACTGAGACAAAGGATCTTCCAGCAATGCAATTTTTATTTCCTGGACTGCAGGAAGGGTACTCTCGTGGCAAGATGGCTAGTGAGAGTACCCTTCCTGCAGCCCAGGAAGTAAAAATTGCATTGCTGAAAGATCCTTTGTCTCAGTGCTAATTTTTCTTTGCAGCACTGAGCATCTATTTCCAACATCTATTTCCAGCAGGGAGTATCCCTCTCCACACATCAAAAACATTCAGCCTTTTCCCAGGAATGCCTTGAATAGGAGGCAAAGGCTTTATTCCACAGTTGGAGAGTGGGCAAAACACCAATCCCACCTGAGGAGTCCCATGTGTCCCCAAAGTCATACAAAGTGTGCATGACTGACAGTAGAGCCTTTCTACAACCAGGTTTCTTTGGAGTAAAAGACAAAAAGGGTAGGAAAGTAACTGAGGCCTACTGGCATCTACAGAGCACTCAGAGGCATCTGAATGCATCAAAAACTGCTATAGCTTTGCTGAAACCAACATTTGCTAAGGGAAAACTGCCAAAAGCAAATCCTTATTCTCTCCAGAGGCAGAAGTACAGGTAATGACAAAGAAATGACCACCCACCCCCGAAGAGATCAGCCTTAGGGTGGAACGTGTCAGTTCTCAGCCCCCAAACCCTCTGGCCTCACACCCAGGAACCCCTGCTGTCACTCTGTCAATCCCTCACTAAGGTCTCTCTCCTCAGCCTCCCACCATCAAAAACAGCTAGGACCTCCAATCAAACAGATCTTTAAAAGATCAAATCGTCCTTCCACACACGTGGGGGCCGTGAGACCTCCGGGGGACTCGGAGTCTCAGACTCAGTCTTACCTTCCCAGCATAGGGCAGATGTTCCCTGAATATTTGCTGGGGGAGCAGTGATGGGGAAGGAGGGGAGAGTGAACCAGTCGGGCGCCGCGGCCTCTCCGAGGCCTGCGACTCCCTCTACGGACGTCAGGGGGCGCCAGAGGCCGGGAAGACTGCCGATCCCGATCCGCGGCGCCTGGTCTCGGGACCCAGGGCTCCAGCTTTCCCGGCCGAGATTGAGACCGCGGGCTCAGGGGCTGCCTGGCCCGGAGCTTCCTGCTCGCCGAGTAGGCCGGCTGCCTTAAAATAGCCTAGCTGCAAAGCCATTAGGAAAGAAAACGTGTGTGTGTGTTTATATGTTTTTATTTCTGTTTATATGTATACGATTTAAACTTATTTCTTAGAATGCATTTAAAAATGAGCTCTCTCTCTCTCTCTTTTCTATGTTTTTGTTTGCTTGCTTGCCTGCTTGTTTGAGACGGGTCTCACTCTGTCACCCAGGTGGGAGGGAGGGCAATGTCCGGATCATAGCTAATTGCAGCCTCAACCTCCCCAACTCAAGCGATCCTTCACCTCAATTTTTAAACTTTTTTGTAGAGAGGAGGTTTAGCTGTGTTGCTCAGGCTGGCCTCTGCCTCGGCCCCCTAAAGTGTTGGGATTACAGGCCTGAGCCACTGCACCTGATCTTTTTTTTTTTTTTTAAAGTAAAACATTGGTTTCACGGAGTTTCATAATCTCAGATTAAAATTTGTATCCTTCTGGCCCTGGTTGGGAGGCAGGGGGATCGGCATTTATATAATACTATGTGGAGGATTTCGGGGGAGTCTTCCATTGCCCAAAGAAAAGGAGAGCTAGTTAAGGGACCCCTAACAGACATATGTACGTGTGTGTAAGGGGATGTTTATTGCAGTATTGTTCATACAAAAAAAAAAAAAAAGTGAGCAGGCTGAATATTCATCAGGAAGGAATACTTGAATAAATCATGGTATCTCCGTGTGATGGAAGGTATGCGTTAATCAGTAGAGCTACATGTGCCGATCTGGAGAAATGTGCATGAAACATGGTTAAGAAAGAAAAAATGCAGCGTGATCTTTACAATGTGATCCTTTTTTTTTTCTCTCTTTGAGACAGAGTCTGGCTCTGTCGCCCAGGCTGGAGTGCAATGACCTGATCTCGGCTTACTGCAATGCCTCCTAGGTTCAAGTGATTCTCCTACCTCGGTCTCCCAAGTAGCTTAGACTACAGGCACGTGCCACCATGCCCGGCTAATTTTTGGTATTTTTAGTAGAGACAGGGTTTCACCATGTTAACCAGGATGGTCTCGATCTCCTGAGCTCATGATCTGCCCCCCTTGCAAAGTGCTGGGATTACAGGCATGAGCCACTGCTCCCTGCCAATCCCCCCTTTTTTTTTTAAAGGAAAAGAGAAAAGTATGGAAGAGTCTGTGTGTTTTGAAAGGACATGAGGAAAATATGAAATACCTACCTGTGTTGCCATTGGCTACCGAGATCTTAGTTATTCTTTATACAATGCTAGTTTGTACAGTTTGACTCACTAATGCTTTCAAAATGTCAGGCAACCAACTTATGCAATTAAAATATTTTAAGTATTAATTAAATTTAATTTAAAAATAAATTTAAATTAAACATATTAATTAAAAATAAAATGCAATCAAGTAAGTAAAAGGAATAAGGAAAAAAAAAATCCTTGTTTTGGTTTAAAGCGTTGCTACCTCCCAGCAGCGGCGCCATTTCTAATATTGGACTTAGACTGTGTTCTTTCAATAACAGTTATTTTCCAATAACTATTTGACTGTCAGTCAGTAGCTCCCTTTCTCTGGGCCTCATCTACAAAATGAGGATATTAAAGTAGATGATCTTTCAGATGCTTCCTAAACTATAAATTCCAATAATAAGTTATTCCTATGAAAAGAATGTTATCTTGGGACACATTTCAAAGGGAGTAGAACCTGATTGATGGAGTGTCTGTTGAGGGGTGGGGGCGAGCAGACGGTGGTGTGAAGGATTTCTGCTGGGTAGCCTAAGTTACGGCAGGGAAAGATGTCAGAGAGTTGCGATGTGGCCCTCTGAGCACCCAATTAAGGCACCACGAGCCTTTGCAACAGGATTTAAGATTTTCCTTTATCTTTGGAATAAGTATGGTATGAAAAAAAGAGGAGTTGGTGTGGGGGAAAGGACATCAACAGAGCAAGGGCCCACTCTAAATCAGCCTTCTCTGCCCTCTGGAGCTGCCCACCTGTGCTCAGTTCCAAAGGGAGGAACCAGCCCTCTGCCAGAGACAGCCGGACGAGGGGAGGAGACTCAGCTCCTTGCTGCTGCCTCTGCCTTCGTCTCATCACCAGGGCTCTTCTCCTTCCTGCGCTGCCACCAGCCCACCCTCTTCCTACACTCCTGAAAGAAATGGAGACACTCACCGAGGACCAAGAGGCGGAGGCGTGACTTGGAGGTGCCTTCCAGGTCTGACATCAGCGAAACGGAGCACTCGTAGGTGCCGTTGTCATTCATGGTCAGCTGACCAATGGTGATGGAGGCGTCGGACTGCTCAGCATTGCCTGATAGGTTGACACGATCCTTATAAAGATCCCCATAGATGTAGTTTTTGTCTGAAAACGTCCAGGTGACCACTCTTTCCTGGGAGGGAAGAAAAATGGCACTAGGTCTTCACCCAAAGGCCCTTGCCTGGTGCTTCCAGCCTGCCGTGACTACCCTCATCCCCTACTTCCCAGGGCCCAGAAGCACAGACACCAACCTCTCAGAACAAGCAGCTCGAATACATGCTACCCATTTGTGGATTTCATGTATATATTATATATATATATATAATATAAAAGTATATATAATATGTATTATATATAATATATAATACATATATGATAAAATATATATTATATAATAAAATAAATCCACAAATGAGTAGCAAGTATTCTTTTATTATATATATATATTTTTAAATGAAAATATTGAAAGAAATTAGGCAGTTCATACTATAGAATATATGTGGGTAAATGGGTCCATCAGGGATGCCAACACTTTCACCTCTTGTAATCTCCAGTATCTCTTATCCATTCCATTTTATCCATAGCCAATTCTCACTCATTCAGTCTACCAGTATTTACTGAGCACCTTCCATGTACCAGCCATCATGTTGGGCAGCCAGCCTCAGCTGCCAGATTCACTTTATTAACTTGACTCTTGCCTTTGGAATTTACTGATTGATTGATAAACTCATCATTTATCAAATTGTATGTGGTAATAGCTAAAATCACAGACTTTCAAGCTGGACTGCTTCAATTCAAATCTCCATTCTGCCATGTACTAATTGTATGACCTTGCGCAAAATGCTCGGCCTGTGACTCTGTTAACTCTTCTACAAAATGGAGATGACGATAATAACACCTGCCTCATAGGACTGTAGTGAGAATTAAGGTAAAAATATACACGAAGCAGTTAGGGCATTGCCTGACATGTTAAGTTTCTAGACATGCTAGCCATTATTCTAACTGAGCCTCTGCTAGGTGTCTGACATTCAAATATGGTAATTCATGAATTCTGCCCCCAGAGAGTAATGGAAGTGATAGACAACCAAATGTTTCAACATCTTAGATTATCCATAGGACTCCTGAAGAAAGTATCACTTCCAGACTGGGAAGTCAGGGGAGACTTCCTAGAAGAGATGACAGTTGCCTTGAATCCTAAAAACAACTAAGAATTAGCCAGGCAAAGGGCTGGGGGTATTGAAAGAGTAAGTGTTGGAGTAGGATAAAGGTATTGGGCATTTTGGGCAAAGCGAGAGCCACAGGGAAAGGCCTAGACGTGGGAAGCAACATATCGACCCCAGTGGTTCAGTACGAATGGAGGTAAGTGGGTGAGTGAGGGGCTGGTGAGAGGGTGAGCTTAGGCAGGTAGCAATAAAGATCAGAGCTGCTATTTATTGAATGTATGCTATGTGCTGGGTACTAGTCTATGCAGTTGGTATGTATTATCTCATTGAATCTTCACGACACCCCTGAAGTAGATATTTGATTATACTCACTTTACAAATGAGGAAGCCAAGGCACCAAGAAGTTAAATGCCTCGCCCAAGTCCACATGTTTAAGTAAATGACAGGGCTGAGGTTCAAACCCGGCCTTCTGGCTCCGGAGTCTGAAGTCTGGAGATTCTACAATGCCAGGTCTCAGACACTGTGTGAAGGGACTAAACAGTTCACATTTACCCTGAAGCACTAAAGACCCACGTGTTTAGGAAGCCAGCTCTCAACACGGAATGGAAAGTGAACTGGAAAGAGAAAAGGGAGCAGTTAAGAAATTGAGGAATATGAAGGGGGAGCACCAGTGAGACAGGAGTAGATCTGGTGGACGGAGTTAGGGAATGGCGGACCTCCAGAGCGAGAGGTTTTTGGCTTGGATATTATGTGATGTCATTTCCAAAAGAGGAAACACAAAGGAAGGGAATTTTTTATGAATAAACGATGTGTTCTCTTTACGGGTGGGGTGTCTGGAGTGTCGGTGGGAGATTCATCTAGGTCGAGGAGTCAGTAAGAGCCAGACGGGTCAGTTTAGTGCGACTGGGATGAACGTTTGGGAGCCAACGTCATGTCGATGTTCACTGAGATGTGGGCTCGATGAAGCCACCGGGATAAATAAGTAGAGAAATGGCAAGTCTCCAAGTTACTTCATTCGAAGTGTCAAGGAGAGGTCAGAGAAATAAGACGAAAAGCCAAGGCAAGACTGCCAGAAAGTCAAGAGAAGACTCCAAGGTTGGAAAGTGGCTGCCGGTGTGAACGGCTAATCAGAGATGGAATAAGATGACTGAATGAAGTGTACTGAATGGAGAAAAAAAAAAAAAAAAAAAGGTTGCTGGTGAACTTTTGCAGAGCGTTAGGTAAAGAATCAGACCATGATGGGCAGAGAGACTGTGGGGATCCGTTGTCAAGTCTGACATCTGTGCCTACGGTGCGCTTTGTGCAAGTTAGAATGAAGGGCTCTACAGCCTGTGCTGGGATACAGGACTTGGCTAACGAAGCACATACCCTTGTGCAGGGAGCCATCTGCCCAACCACAGGCAACAGACCTGGTGGAGGCAGACAGCTCTTTCAGGAAGCTTAGCTGAGAAGCAAGGGGGAAGCAGATGGGAGATGCAAAGGTGTCTCAGGCTGCGGATCAGTCCATGGATACTGGTCTTCCCCACCTCGGCTCTTTTTCTGACCCCAAGTGGCTCTGCCCAGGACTCTCCACCCATTAACCTTCCTCCCTTCAAAGATATCTTAAGGCCCTCGCCCTGAATCTCCCCCAAGGACAAGACCTGCTAGGAAATGTCACAATAATCTCTTTGAGGGACTGGATTTAATCCCTTTCTCTGTACTCTTGCAGGGTCTCAAGGGAATTGCCTGAAATCCTTGTAGAAGTAAGGAATCCAGCAGTCAATAAAATAACTTTAGTATCTACCTCAACACCCAGAAAACTGTCAGGCATTGACCTCATGCCTGGCCTGCTAAATACATGTGATGGCAAGAGAAGGCGCCCTTTCACTCCTACAAGCTAAAGGCTGCAGCTCTCCTCTCTGGGATTTTACTCCGGGACTCTGGGAGCAGTCGGGACAGGGTCATCAGGGTCCATCAGGGCCCCCTGGTGCGTCTGAACAAGACTTGCTTTCCTTCTCCCTCAGTCCTGCTGCTCAAGGTCTTGGGTGTGTCGGCCATCCCTTCTCTCCTGTCAGGGAAAAAGCGAAGTCCTTTCCACGCTGAGTGGTTGTGGACCTGATGCTTACCTCTGCCAGGCACGTTTGCATTTTAAAAGGAGACCTCACTTTTAAACTTATGAATAGATACCCCACTTCTTATAATTAAAGAAATGTGAATTTGATGACAAATGAGATGATTTACACTTATCAGACTGGCAAATAGCAAACAGTTTGAGAATGCTCTGTGTTGGAGAAATAGGTGCCCTCACTGTTGGTGGTGAAAATAAAGATTGGTAGGCATTTAATGAGAAGAATTTGATCTTATTTATCAATGTTTAATTCACATACCCTTTGACCCAAGGTTTTACTTTTAATAATTTATCTCATATATACATATATCTAGAGACATACATATAAGGGTATTTATATTTATCCAGCATTATTTGTAGCAGCAAAATATAAGAAACAAACCAAATGTCCATTCATGGTACATATAGTACCTTCATAAATTGAAATGCCTTATGCAAATGTTGAAAATGAGATAAATATACTCATACACACAGAGCCCAAGATATATTGTTAAGAGTCAAATACAGAACAGAATGCGTGTAGTATATGTAAACATACGTATTCATATATGCAAATGCATCTATAAAAACATATATCCGTGTTTGTATATGCGCTGCCTGGGGGTGGAGGAGAGCGAGGGGGAGGGAGGATGTGGGTATGGGAATAGGGTTGGTGGGACAGGAGAAGCAGGGATTGGAATGAACTTTCTCAATGTAGACTTCTTATGATGTTTTGATTTTCAGACCATGAGATTATATTATCTATTTTAAAATAGAAAATAAAACAAAACTCCTCCATACTCCCCAAAAGAATCCAAACAGGAAAAGAAAAACCTGTAAAACAAAATTTGGCTTCAGAGCAAGGGCTATGCTAATCCAAAGGAGTGATTGACCCAAGGTCAATCGCGGTGGCTCACGCCTGTAATCCCAGCACTTTGGGAGGCTGAAGCGGGTGGATCACAAGGTCAGGAGATCAAGATCATCCTGGCCAACATGGTGAAACCCCTTCCCTACTAAAAATGCAAAAAAAATTAGCCGGACGTGGTGGTACACACATGTAGTCCCAGCTACTTGGGAGGCTGAGGCAGGAGAACTGCTTAAACCCAGGAGGCAGAGGCTGCAGTGAGCCGAGATTGCACCACTGCACTCCAGCCTGGGTGACAGAGTGAGACTCCATCTAAAAACAAAACGAAACAAAACAAAAGGAGTGACTGACTCACATGATACAATTTATGTCATTTGAGATTGGCCACCAGAAAGATATTTTAAGGCAGGTGACATTTTCAAAATCAGGGTGACACAATCTGGCCCTCCATGAGTCCAACATTCACCACTCCCTCCCTGCCCACCCCAGCCTGGGTGCTAGTGTTTATTATATCATTTACGGAAAGACTTCATAGTGCTTGCCTTCTAAGAGGACCCGGTCAGGTGATAATCATTCCCATGGTTCCGGAACTTGTAAAGCGTCCTTACCGTATGACTGAGGAGAAGCTTATCCCATTGAATAAGCCCCTCTCGACTGGAGGCAGAAGTGTGGTAGGTGCAGGGCAGGGTGACACTCGCTCCCCTGGCAGCCCGAAGAACATCCTGCGGAGTTTCCACAGAGATGGCATCGACAGTCACCCTAACTGTAAAGAAAGTCGGCAGTGGGAGGGAAACATGAAGGACACGGACATACCCACAACTGCCCACTGGACCACTGAGGGAACACCCAGGACTGTCCTTGTGCCTCCAGCCACAGCGAGAGCCACCTTGGCCACCTTCACCCTAGAAACCAGCTTCTCCTCCAAGACTGTGGTGAAGACAAACACATGTGCCTTGCTCCACCTAACCCCACCCTGCAGCATCATGAAGCCGTCAACGTGTCTGAGCCTCAGTTTTCTCATCAATAAAATAGGAGCTCTAATACTTATTTCCTTGAGTTATTGGGCAAACTAATGGAGATACTATGTGTAAATATTTTTATTAGTCCCTGGCACATAGAAAACTCTCATTAAACATTACCAGCTATCTTCTTGGTTGTGATGATGATTTATTCACTTATTTAACAAGTATTTATGGAACATTTGCATGTGGTAAAGAATTTTATGAATTTAAAGAATAAGATTATATCAAGGTAAGGAGATGGACCGTATTCTCACAGGAGTTTATTTCATATAAGTTTATGGAAACAAGGTAAGGAAAAAGAATGTGGCCACACCAGTATGTACCTTTCATCACACATACTCTTACCACATGATTTTGACACTCCTCTACTGGGAGTTGGGGTCTGTGTTCCTTCCCTTTGAGCCTGGAAGCACCCGTGACTCCAGTGTAAGGGATGTTATGTGGCTCTGAGGCCAACTCATAAGAGGCCATTCACTTCACCTGGTCCCTTGCAATGCTCACCCTGGAAACCCATCAACATCCTGAAGGAAGGTAAGCAGCCACATGGAAAGGACAGGTGTCGGTGTTTGGTTCACCAACCGAGGTCCTTTGGGACAGCCAACTTCAACTCCCAGACATGAGAGTGAGTGAACACAGCCACCTAGCTGTTTCAGCTGACACCAAGGGGTGCAGAGCTGAGCTACCGCTGCAGATCCCTGCTCAAATTGAAGACTCAAGAGTAAAATAGAAATTGTTACTGTTTTAAGCACTGAGTTTTGGGGCTGTTTGTCATGCAGAATAGATGCTTGACACAGAGAGTCATGTGGATGCCAGTGGTGAGAACTTTCCAGGCAGAGGCTCAGCAAGGATCAGGCAGGGAGGCAGGAGTCAGCTTAGTCCATCCGCAAGGAACAGCAAGGAAACCGGTGAAGTGGGAGGGGAGTGAGTGAGGACAGATGAGGTGAAACAGTGAGGGGTCTCAGATTGCTTGGAGCAATATAGCCCTTATTTAGGATTTTGTATTTTGCTCTGAATGAAGTGAAAATCTCTTAGAGAGATTTAAGCAGACGAAATATATTTGACATACCTTTTTTTTCTTCTTCTTCTTTTTCCCCCCTCCTCTGTTGCCCAGGCTGGAGTGCAGTGGCTCAATCTTGGCTCATTGCAAACTCCGCCTGCCAGGTTCAAGCAATTCTCCTGCCTCAGCCTCCCAAGTAGCTTGGATTACAGGTGTGCACCATCATGCCCAGCTAATTTTGTATTTTTAGTAGAGATGGGTCTCATCATGTTGGCCAGGCTGGTCTTGAACTTCTGACCTCAGGTGATCTGCCAACCTCGGCCTCCCAAAGTGCTGGGATTACAGGAATGAGACACCATGCCTGGCCTGACCTACATTTTTAAAAGATCATTCTGGTTGATGTGAGGTGAACAGTTAGGAGTGGGATGGGAAACAAGAATGGAAGCAGGGAAATCATGCAAGAGTTGACTTTGATAGTCTAGATGAGGGCTGATGGCTTAGACACAGGTGATGATGATGGAAGTGGTGAGAAGCGGTCCAAATTGCAATGTATCTAGAAGGTAGGGCCAATGGGATTTGATTGCAGGCTAGATTTAGCATGTTAGAGGAAAAGAGGAGTCAGGAATAGATAGAAGGATTTGGCCTGAAAATGGAATCGTCTTTTACTGAAATGACAACAGCTAAGGAAGGCGAAGGTCTCAGAGGGCAGATTAAGAGTTTGTTTGAGGACTTGTAAAGTTTGAGATGCTCCTTAGTCACCCTGATGGAGGTGGCAAGAAGCCAGTTATGTGAGTCTAGCGTGCTATACAGGCACAGAATGGAGATACAGCTTTGGGAGTGCCCGGCTTTCCATCATTCAAGGTCAGAGGATGTTGAGGATCACTAAGGAAGTGCAGGAAGACAGGAAAGACATCTGGGACTGAACTCTGAGGCACTCCAGTGCTTAGAGATGAAGGAAATTAGGAGGAATCAGTAAGGGAGAAGGAGGAGAGGAAAATCTGGCCAGGAAGATAGGAAGAGAACTAAGAAAAAATGTTTCCCAGAGTTGAAGCAGGAAAAGTGTTTCCTGAAAGCAAAGGAGGTCAGCTATTCGACTGCTGCTGACATGTTTAACCAGGGAGCTGAGGGCAGAGAGATGGTCACTGGATGTGGCCACATGGAGGTGACTTTGCCATGAGTGGATGCAGTGGAGTGGTGAGGATAGAGCCTGAAAGGAGTGAGTTCAAGAGCTGATGGGACAAGAAGACGCAGACAGAGTTTGCTGGAAAGGGGAGAGAGCATGGGGACTACAGCAGCTAAAGGAGGGTCACGAGGAGTTGACGCCCTTTTTTCCAAAATATGTGTATGATGATTTAAAAATATGTTTACACTGCTTGTTGATGATGAGAATGAGCCAAGACAGAATGGGGCAGAAATGAGGTCCTCATAGGGCAAATGGAGCTGGGAGTAGGGTGCTATGGGAGGACAGGCCTTAGAGACCCCAGGGCTGTCCATCCACTGTAATGGGGCGTGGCTAACGGTGCAGGGAGGCTGGTAGATTTGGTGGTAGGAGGGGGAGCAAGTTCTGTCTGTTCCCATGATGAGGCTGTAGGTAGCATAAAGAAGGAAACTGTCCTGCTGAAGACCCCTCCCAGTTGGGAAGACTCCATTCTCCAGTCAAATTCCAGCTGGATTAACACACTTCTCTTAAAAATGCAAATCGTTCCTGGGGAAGAGTGAAGCATTCAGGTTGTTCATACATCAGTATGCAGTACTTCATAAGGTAGGAGTCAGCCGCTCTCCTGGAATGGAAACTGTACAGTGAAGGCCATGTGAGCTCCTGGGGCGAGTCTATAACATCAGGGAGTATTGGATATTGGGAATGAGGGAGACAGGAAGGCATCAAAAACCAGGTTTCTCCTCTTTGGCATTTGCATATTTTCCACATGGAAAATTGGCTCAAATGCTGGCTTCCTGAGTCTCTGATGCAACTCCAGAAGGTGCTTCCAAAGTGGCCAAGACTTATCAAATGACCCTCCATGTGACTGGTGGTCTTTCCACCATCTTCATCTGTCAGAAAACATTTGCTGGTCAGGCGCAGTGGCTCATGCCTGTAATCCCAGCACTTTGGGAGGCCAAGGTGGATGGATCACCCGAGGTCAGGAGTTCAAGATCAGCCTGGCCAACATGGTAAAACCCTGCCTCTACTAAAAATACAAAAAGTTAGCTGGGCGTGGTGGTGCATGCCTGTAGTCCCAGCTACTCAGGAGGCTGAGGCAGGAGAATTACTTGAACCCGGGAGGCAGAAGCTGCATTGAGCTGAGATAGCACCACTGTGCTCCAGCCTGGACAACAGAGCAAGAATCCATCTCAAAAAGATAGATAGAAAGAAAAGAAGAAAGAAAGAAAGAGGAAGGAAGGAAGAAAGGGAGAGAGAGAGAGAAAGAAAGGAAAAGAAAGCACATTTGTTATCATTACTAACAAATCACCCTTCATTGGAATTTTTTACACAAGGGCCCAGTTCACTGTCCCTCAGACTGTTGGAGGACCGCCACATACTGTGCTCCTCTCACTGACCACCAATGAAAGAGGTGCCCCTTCCTGAAGTGTGGCGGGGGGCTGGATAAATGGCCTCAGGGGGCCGCATGTGGCCCGCGGGCCATAGTTTGGGGACACCTGCTTTAGACAATGGAGTGTCCAATTACCTGGTCACTCAAGATTAAAGGGATGTGACGCCAACCATCAATGGATGAAAAGTGAGTCACTCTATTGAGTTAGTCATTCTCAATTCCTGTTAATCTCATGTTATGTTAATTAGGTCTCAATGGTACAGGCACCATACAGGTATTTTACAGATATTTTCTCATTTATTTTCATACTCTCCTTAATGATAGACATTTGTATTAGCCCGATTTTACTAGTGACATAATTGAGGTTCCGGAAAGTTAAACCCTTTGCTCTATCTGGATATGACAGCTAATAAATGTCAGGGCAGCTGGCAAGTCCCTCAGACAGAGGCAGCCCTAGTGAGGGTGCAGGGCTGCTGCCCATCAGTCAGGGAAAAGTCTAATTTTTGCCTGCCGGGACGGGGGTGATGGCGTTTTCCTCGGCTGTCAACAGAATATGTTTCCTATTTTGTTCCTTCACCACATCACACCCCTCGATCTTGTCACAGAAACTCTTCTGCTTCCTTCAGTCAACCAACAAGTACTTAATATGTGCCTAGCGTATAAAACCAGCCACCTGCTCAACTCAGGGAGATGAGATAGATGCCCACAAAGTCATCTTCTTACCCTGGCAAAGTTCATGGACATTGACTAGCTTCACACATACACTCATATCCTCTTAACAGAATGCGAAGTACGGTATTTGCTCATAGAAGAGAACTCAATGTGACCTTTATGCAGGAAAAGAACTAGGGCCAGCAACCGCATAGAAGCAACACCCACTATTTGCTTCCACCTCACAGTTCTCAGGAGCCTTACACTCTTGGGAGACGGGAGCCTCTGCCCAATGGAATGGCTGAATTGGCTGCATTGAGATTCTCTGAACATCCCCTTCCCAGGAGGGCAATGCATTCCCATCAGCCAAACCTATGACTTATTCTTTTTCTCTCCCAACTCTCCCCTTCTTCTGGTTCAGAAACATTCCTTTGATACTTTATCCCGGAGTGTGGACCACTCTGTATCGCACAACTTCTCCATGGCCATTTCAGGAGGCAGTATGGCATAGAGTTTGAATGCACAGGCTCTGGAAGCAGAATGCCTCAGCTGGAACTCCGGTTCCTTTATTTACGGCATGGATATCCATGAGAAGTTCACTTAAGCTCTCTGTGCCACAGAGTTTTCCTTTGAAAAATGGGTTGTGTGAAAATGAAGTGACATGAAATGGGTACTTTGTTCAGAATAGTTCCTAACTTATAATCAGTGTTCAATCAATGACAGTTGCCATGACATATATTTTTCACATTGAGCCACTTCCGCTTCCTTATCCCACACTCTTGTGGAGGTGCATCCTTGGTAGAAGTTAGTCATGAGGCAGCAGTAATCATCACCATGGGTGAGTCATCAAAAAAGAAGAGTAATTTCTAATGATTCTAACTAAAGAATAGATCGATTTTAGAGATCATTATAACAGCAAGTTAAAATCTATTTATGTTATTAGATCTGTGAAGGAAGAAATAGAAATGAATGAATAAGAAAGAGCTCATAAAGAAAAAAATCCTTGCACAAATGTGGAGCACTCTTTCACTGTTATTTGTAAACCTGAGAAGGTTCTTAAAAAGCTCATCCTGTGCCCTGAGGCACACTGACATTTTCCATAATTTGAGATAAGTTATCCTGTGTTTAAGAACTTCATGCCCACAGCCATCTCGGGAATCCTTCATAGTTATTCTACAGCCTTTCCACCCATTCAGTCAATATCCTCTTGTTCTGACATTACTGGCAATGAAGACATCTGGCTGGACTTTTAATAATTTCCCATTGTAGGCTTGGAGGCTTCTGATGTTTGTAATCACCAGCCTCTTCACCTCCATCTGGAAGAAGTCCAGTTTCTTTTACTCCTTTCCACAGGCTTTCTGTTTATTAATGCTGCATCCCTCATTTTCTCTTCTGGGGGCCTTTGCATTGCTACTCACTTAATGAGACCAAAACACCAGGTAGGACATCTAAGCTGGGATAAAAAGATGAGAAGCTCATTTCTACAGTCTCCAGCTGCCTCCCTTTCTACTTCCTTGCATAGGTCGGCATTGGGTATCACGTCTCCAGTTGCCCAGAGCCCACCCTCCTCCCAGTAGCTGTGTCCTCCCATCCAGTCGCTCCCTTTGGCCTGTGCCCCTCATGCTCTATACATTTTCTTTCTTCCATCCCCTCTGCCCTACTCTCCTTGTCAAGGCTGAGCTCTTCTGATGCACTAGAAAAGCATCCATCGGATAAGCTAATTCACCGTAAGGTGCTACTAACGAATAATGTATCGATGTGTTAACCTCCAGGGGTACACCAGCCAGAAGTGCAAGCCCTTTTACCTGCAAGGAAGGAATCAGAGCAATCTCTTGCATGATAACGCATGCATTGTCCTAAAGAAGGTGTCCCAACTTTCCCAAGAAGAATTGATGATTCAGTCCTTTGTGTCACCTACTACCCGTGGCTATCTGCCTCCTAGTGCTTCTCTCTCGTAAAACTTTATTACACAATACAGCCGCATGGAATTGAACCTTGAAGCCAAACTGTCTGGGCTGGCTTCTTCTTTCTTGCTTTTCCTAACTGTGTAACCGTAGGCAACTGAATTAATTTCTCTGGGCTTCAGTTTCCTCAACTATAAAATAAGCCTCATCATGTTATCTAACTCCAGGTTGTGAGAAGGTTGAATGACTTCATATAAAGTACATATCCTTTACCCTGGTACATAAAGGACTCTACATGCAATCTAGGTTGTCAAGTCTTTTTCCTCTGCTGCGCTGTTTTCTTCATCTTCGTATCCCCAGAGCTCAGCAGAGCGCCTAACACATAAAAGTTCTCAAATACGTGCTTTTTGACAGCAAATGAATGAGTTATAGAGAATTTAAGCTTATAGGATGGATAGGATTTAAAACCAGAGAAACTTGGTGGAAGAATCTATTCCATGAATTGCTTAAAATAAAATAAAAGACCAAAGGAGCCCCAGAGATGGGAAGCGGAGTCTGCAAGATACCCCAGCTGGAAATGAGAGAGGTCATTTCGCCTCCCTAAGGAGGTCGGTGTGGAGACCCAGCTTGAGGTCTCGTAGATTGCTTGTGAAAAATTAAGGTTTATTAAGAAGATAATAAACTGTCTCTTGAGAACTAAATGGAAAGTAATACACTGGAAGATAATGAAATGCTTGATGGAAACAGCTGCTTGAGGCATACATAGCACATTATGTGAGCCCTTGGGAAACTGGCAGCAATTCCTCCACTTAGGAAAATCCATTTGCTCAGAGAAACCATGTTCTTAGGGAGGAGATTCTGGAGGCCAGAAGGGACCCAGCCTGCCCCAGGACCACGTATCATGCTCTGGTATTGAGAAAGTGCTGGTCTCTAGGGAGAAGAAGGCAGTTCACACACGCAGGTTCGTTTGTCCTTCCTCTACAGGCGGTGGTCTGGGAACAGCCCCTGCAGGCTCTCAAACTGGCAGCTGAGAGAGGAGGGACAGAGAGGCGGGGAGGGAGGTAGTTTAGGACTCAGTAAATGTTGAACTGTTCATTCAACATAACTTTTTAGGCATCTACAAATTCAGCTCAATCCAATAAAATTCTCCCAATGTCCTAGTTTAGTACAAGGCACTGGAAGAATGATCAGAGACGTGTTCATACCTCATCTTGGAAGCCCACCAGGACCACCCCAGCCCTTCCTGCTGGCTGGCTTTCCCAAGCCACTTCGGGCAGATGCATCCTGGGCACAGTAGTTCTCCTGTTGATATGGGCTGTGGATCAGGCCCCTTCCCTCAACAGATGGCAGGCTCCTTGGAGCAAGGTCTGAATCTCAGACTTCTTTTATATCCACCACTTGCCAGCTCTACCCGCAAAGTGTCTACACTGAGCTGGGTCCTAATGAGAACTTGCTGATTGGGTGGTCTGTGGCACAATCCCTGCTCAGGAAGCAGTTAGAGGTTGCTGTCAGCCAGCATCCTAATAGAGCCTAATTAAGTGTTAAAGTGCAAGTGTTAAGGGAGTGGGTGGGTAAGGGGGGAGGGGAGGGGCTGAGTTAAAACCAGGAAAAGAGATTTAATGGAAAGGCTTATTGAGGAGGTAGAACCTGACATAGCTCCCGAGAGATTCAATTCCCTGTGTTGGACTGTGTATATAAGGGAATAAAGGCCGGGTGTGGTGGCTCGTGCCTGTAATCCCAGCACATTGGGAGGCCAAGGCAGATGGATCACTTGAGGTCAGGAGTTCAAGACCAGCCTGGCCAACATGGTGAAACCTTGTCTCTACTAAAAATACAAAAATGAGCCAGGCATGGTGACAGGTACCTGTAATCCAAGCTACTTGGGGAGCTGAGGCAGGAGAATTGCTTAAACCCAGGTGGTGGAAGTTGCAGTGAACTAAGATTGTGTCACTGCACTCTACCCTGGGTGACAGAGTGAGACTCCATCCCAATAAAAAAGGAATAAAGCAGGATGCAAAACTGTACATAAATAGTGTCCCAATCTCCCCCCCTCACACACAGAATATTTCTAGAAGAAAATATACCAAAATACAGTAGTAATAACAGTTATCTGTGAATTCTGAGATCGTGGGGCAATCTGAGGTTTCTTCTATGTGTACTTTTATTTCCCAGTGCTCTGCAACACACAGTCATCTTGTAACAATAAAACCAACTAGGAGGTGAAGAAGTAGAGACAGTGAGGGCAGCCTATTTTGTCAGGAGCCCGCCTAACACCAGAAGATGAGAAAGCCAAGACCAGAGCGGCACAGAGGATCCTGAGCAGATCTCTTTAGCCCCTCTGGGATTAAAGACGGAGAGTCAGGGGTGGGCTTGCAGGCTGTGGAAAAGACGCTCCCAGGAAGGAAGGGACTGAAGGTGTAGGAGACACCAGATGGAGCAGGACCTTAGCCTGGGAGGGGGCCTACGAGGAGGGGAAGGGCCAGGGCACAGGCAGAAGGCCAGCTTTGCTCAAGGCAAGTGTCACCTGTTCCCCAGAGCAGATGGGGATATGTCAGTGGGCAGGTGCAGGGCGTGAGCTCTAGCCAACAGATATACATTTTATGCTCCTCTCCCAGTGAACTTTGTGACGGCCCTAAAGGGAAGCGTCTGTCTGTCACCATGTTCCGCCCATGCCCATTGTTTATGGCATCCCTGACTCATCAGGGCGGAAAATGAGGAAGCAGCCCAAAGGTCACTGGGTAGCAGAGGAGAGGGAAACACCTCAGAAACGAGCTGGGTTCCAAGCTTGATGATTGGTGCCCCAGGCAGAGAGGCGACAGGGTGATCTAGGAACAGAGAGAAGCCCCACAGAGCAGGCAGAGAGAAGACGATGGAGGGCAGGACCTGAGTGCTGCCAACCTGGGGGAACATTGTACTTCCCCCAAGCCCACTGTGTCTTCCACCAGCTGTTGCGATACTGAGACTTCCACCATTGACAGAAGGCACAGAAGCTCCTGCTAAAATGCAGGTGATGTCTGAGAGTCAGGAAAGACACACTAAGCGACTTTCTTTAAGTCAATTTAACCTGCCATTAATCCATCTCCCTAACTAGCTAGCGCCTCTTATCCATGGAAACACAAGAAAGGGACGTGAGGCAGGCTCGTTTTGAGAGAAGCAAATGAGATTAGGAACGAGGAGCTTGGAGAGAAGCAGGGACAGCCTAGAGGAGGAAGAAAAGCAGGAAAGGAAGTGGGTCTTCCAGTGCTGGCTGAGCCACCCCAGCTGACACTGCATAAAGCAAAGACAAGCTGTCCCTGCCAAGCACCATCCAAATTGCTAATTTAAGAGCAACATAAATGATGATTATTGTTTTAAGTCACTAAATGTTGGAGTGGTTTATTACACAGCAATGGAAAATGTCTGTTAGATGTCTGGCTTTCATTCCTGAATGGACAGGTTGTCATTTATTGAGAGAGAGTTCACTGGGAAAGAACCAGGTTTGGGGACAGAGATCATGAGTTTTGTTTTCGGTTTGTGAGTTTGAGGTGCTCTGCAAATCTAGGTTGAGAAGTCATGTGGGCTCTTGGACTTGTGAGATAATAGCTCAAGAGAGAGGTTGGGTTTGAAGACAGAAATTTATGAGTCAGCTGGGAATGGGCAGCAACTCGAGCTTTGGAGGTGGATGTGGATGTCGAGTGACAACAGGAGAGCCTAGGACTGAGAGTAAGGGACTCTGACGTTTCATGGCAGGGCAGAGGAGAATGAGGCTGCTAAGGAGACATGGAAAGATCAAGGTCCGAGATGCAGGAGGAGAACAAGGAGAGGAAGAATCATGGGAACCAACAGAACAGAGTGTTTCAGGAAGGAGGGAGAGATTAGCTGGGTCAAACACTGCCAGGAGTACAAGTAGATCCTGGGCCAGACACACTTTCCCCAGGCTTCCTGGTGACCAGCATCACAACAGGCAGCATGGTCGTGTTACCAAAAAGCCCTGAGAGGGAACTCTGGTGGGCAAAGGGAAGATGAGGATCCCACCTGTGCCCATGAACCAATTCTTCCCTAGGGCCTCGCTTCTCAGACTGTGGTCCCTGGACCAGGTGTACCATCCCCTGGGAGCTCACTAGAAATGCAGAATCTCAGGTCCTACCCTGGACCTACTGAATCATCTGCATTTTAACAAGATCCCCAGATGACTTGTATACACACTAATGTGGGAGAATGCACACAGCTGAGCCCCCTAAATTGAGGGAATTGGACAGTAACTCAGAGAAGCAGCCAGATGATGCAAAACGGAGCTGAAAGTCACATGTAGTGTATTGGAGACAATTCTTCATTAAACCGACTTTTCCTCAAGCTCCAATTTATGTCTCTACACCTAGACTGTACATCAGAATCACCTCAGTAACTTTTCAAAAACCAGAGAAACCCAGATCCTGCCCCTCTGGATTCCAACTCGGAAGGGATGATATGGGGGGAGACTGGGCATCTGTATTTTCATTCCCCAGGTGACTCTGAGGGGCAACCAGGGTTGAGAGCCACGGGCCTAAACTATTAATCTTCCTCTTTTGAACACATGCCCTTCTTAGACTGGCCATTCATTACATCCTTTCTCCGTTGAGCCTGGGACTGAGACTAGAGTAGGACATTTTAATCCCGATTGCCTCTCTGACAGGCAGGCAACGTGATTCGTTCCAGGTGCATGACTCTTCCTACAAGCACCAGCTTCTGATTTGTGCTCAGGCGCCAGCAGATGGTGCCCAGGCCCCAGCTGGGAGCCAGGATTTAGGGATTGGAATGGCAACAGGACCCAGGGCCACAGAGCAGACGGTGGGCAGGCCACTCATCTTGCAGTTGTCTTTGCAGGCTGACACCACCCCGGCTCTGGCCCAAATACTACCCTCTTGAGGTCCAGAGTCTCATCAGGAGTGCACATGTGAGACCGAGCCCCTTAAACCACGTATCTTAGGCCAGGCAACTGCACAGAGCTTAGACACGTGACAAATAGGTCATTGTGATAGGGCAGACCCCAGGGAGAAACCCACACCTGTGCAATCAACAGGAACATGCCACTTCAGAGCAGACAAGTGGACGGCACCACATTTAGGGAAAATCTTCCTGTTGGGATTGTGCCTCTAACAATGATGCCAGAGGATTCATTTAAGCACAATCAGCCTCAAAAAGTCAGCAACTTGAAAACTTGGTTCCCTTCAAGATCTCTTCATGGATCAAGCACTGTGGGTTTTCTGAAATTTTTTATATGGGGGGAGAAAAAATATCTTTTTCCTGGGAGAAAAAAACTTTTACACCTTTCCCAGGTGAAAGTTGTCCTGAGTTTTTCTCATTTAACTTAGAAAAAGCTTCTTCTCATTCTAGGAAGGTGGGGTGTGTAAGAGAGAGAGAGAGAGTGAGAGAGAGAGAGTGTGTGTGTGTGTGTGTGTGAGTGTGTGTGTGTGTGTGTGTGTGTGTGTGTGATTGGGTCTTCAACGGTTTCACTGGCTCTGAGCAGAGCTGCTCAGTGACTTTTTTCTCCTGGAGCTTTCCTCTTCAGGCACCCCTTTTCACGCAGCGGTACATTGCAGCACATCAGATCTTTCATAGACTCTGGTGGCTGAAAAAAATGCTTGGAATGGAAGCACCTTGAAATTGGAGCATTTTCTCTAACAGCCTTGTGGAGGGGGCAGCACATGGTGGCTTTTCTGGTGATAATTTAGGGTTCTTCCGCAGTGACCTCTGACTCCCTTTGTTGGCACCTATCTGCCATCTCAGGGCTCTCAGATAGTTGGTCACCAAAGTCTATTAATTTTCTGTAACTTACATTTCCCCACACTAATAATAATAACTGCTGTCATAACTGGCATTTATTGAGTACTTATTATGTGTCAGGTATGGGTCTAAGATTTTTACATGTGCAAACTCATTTAGTACCTGTGATAGCTCTGTTGGGGCACAGTGTGAATTTTACCCTCTCTCCATTTCACAGCCTAGAAGCCTGTGCAAGAAGACTTTAGCAAGGTAAAGTCATTGGCTCACACCACAGTCAGTTAAGAGGCACTGGGATCAGCCGCCTTTGATCCCTTGGAATGGCAGTGGAGTGCAAGGAGTGAGGGGTGGGAGTATCTCCCAAGCATGGAGGTGTGTTTTGTCATTGACTCTGTTCAGAACTGTCAGCATATGATGATCATAAAAAGCAGACTAATTTTTAGTAGTGTTTTTTTTTTCCTTGAGTTGGAGGCTTGCTCTTTCACCCAGGCTGGAGTGCATTTGCACAATCTCGGCTCACTGCAACCTCCGCCTCCCAGGTTCAAGCAATACTCCCACCCCAGCCTCCCAAGTAGCTGGGATTACAGGCATATGCCACCACACCCAGCTAATTTTTGTATTTTTAGTAGACATGGGGTTTCACTGTCTTGGCCAGGATGATCATCTTGATCTCTTGACCTTGTGATCCACCCACCTCAACCTCCCAAAGCGCTGGGAGGCGTGAGTCACCTCTCCCGGCCCCCTAGTAGGTTTTGATTGCTTTTAAACTCCCTGCCTTATGTTTGTGTTCCCTGCATAGGACCTTATGTAATACTTCGGCTTCCCCAAACACCACGTGAGTCCTGGGGCCCATTCATCAGTGCAGTGCTTCCCTGCCCAGATCTCGGCAGAATCTATTTCTGGGAAAGATCAGATGGGAAGAGAAAGAAGAGAAACGTCCAGTAGGTCCTCTGGAACCCAATTCAAGCTCTACCTCCTGGGTCTCCCTTACCTGGGCAAAGGAGGAGGTGGTGTCCTCTGAGGAGGCATGGTGGGGAGGGGAGGGCTGCCTGGTTGCTTTTGTTTGATCTTTGAGGGTCTTCCTTGCTCACCTGCAGTGGCAGTGGCTATTTCACTATTTGGCAAACTCTGTCTATATGCCTCAAGCTGACCACCAAGCCTGGCTTCTCCTGCCCCACTGCTCGGGCCCCTCACGCCCCACTGCTCGGGCCCCTCCCCTGCTCTTAATGTAAGATATGGAGGAAGAAAAGGTAGCGGCCACCTGCTTCTAGGCTGGGCAGGCTGTGGTGGGAGGGGTGGGACGGAGGTGGAAGGCACTTCATCAGTGTGTCTGAAAACATGCCCAAGAATCGGTTCTGCTGTTTGAGGTCCCCAGGGGTCACTCGCCTTCTCACAGCAAGAAGCAAAATGTCCTGCTCCAGGCAATTCAGAGTTAAGGCCATTTTTCCTTCCAAGCTGGGTGAGTGTTTTGTTTTAAGATCCTTTTTTCTAAGCCAAAATTTCTTCTTTTTATTCATTGCAGCCAGATTACAAGCGTTGGGTATGTGTTGGGGGTTGGGGCGGTGCAGGCATGGAGGAGGCCCTGGCTTACTGGGGGACGATGGGAGAATCACTGGCCCAGCCAGGGGAGGATGGGTGTTTCCTTCAGCCTCCCTCCTTTGGGCCCTGAAGCATCCTCCCCATCTGGATCTGGCTGAGGTAGGCCCACTTATGACTAATCACTCCAGACTCCTCACTTTTATGGCACCTGCACAAACTATGTGCTCAGTAAAGAGTTGTTTGGATAATGGAAAGAGCCAAGCAGTCCATCTCGGTGGATGACGAGGGGACTTCTGCCTTCAGCCAGATGGACCCCTGGCAGAGCTTGAGCCAGCCTCAGCTAATGATCCTACCCAGATCTTCCTCCAAACCGTGTGATTCAGCTCTTCCCCAGCAGCAGGCTCCCCTTCCCTCAAGAGCCCCAAGGCTGGGTGTTGAGAGATGAGCAAGTCTGGGGCCTGGGAGAACCTCTATGAGCTGCAGGCCATGTGGCCATGGGCTTTCCTGTGTAAGCTGAAAAGTGAACTCTAAACCAGTCTCCTGGGTTCCACTTCCCCAGGCTTGGCGCTCCTGAGTTTCCTGGTATAGCTCTTCACCTCATCCCCATTCCTGCTGGATCAGGGAAGCCCTCAACAGCATTTGAATTGCCAGGTGGTAACCAAATACACCAAACCAAAGATACTCCTAAACTTTCCCAGACCCTGCATCTCTCAACTTGCCTCTCTCCATTCTATTTCCTTCTGATGCCCAGAAAAACAGTTGGTGCCTTAATGCCAAGACTTCCATTCTAACCCTTAGACACTCCACAGGTCCCCACACAACACTGTGCTATTAAGTACTTAATTTGGATTCAACCATATACTCATGAATGTCTGATTTTATTCTGGGAGGTTTCCCTCCCAGAGGGAAATGGCCAGAGTCCCAGAGTTTTCAATGACCAGAGGCCCAGAAGGGACAAGGAGCGTTAGCCTTTGGAAAAGACCTTTCTAGGTTGTTGTTTGTTTTTAGGGTTTGAGTCTTCTCTTGCTCTGTGAATGATACTGGATAAGTTGCATTGTCTCTTCTGCCTCAGTTTCCCTATATGTGATACAGACTTTAACACTCTTCCCATGGTCTTTTTCTCTGTTTTTAACATAAACGTTAATATACTAGATAGTGAACATATCTAGATCCACACACTCCGGATTTTCTAGGACAACACTGATTTCAAATACTTTGTCCCCATTGTCAAATTCTGTGTCCAATCCTATAATCCAATTTGGGATAAGAAAATACAGTCTTGAAAGTACTTTGAATTCTTCATTTCAGCAGTGGGCTAGAATGTTATTTACTAATATGCAAATAAAAACCATTCTGATTTGGGGCACTGGCCTGGAAACTGCCGCCTGAATAAAAGAATGTGTAATTCTGCCCAGCAGGAGCACAGCTGTGTTGCTGGAGGCCCTTCCTGGGAAGGCTCTGGGAGAGCCTCTCCTGCAGCCCTCCTCATGTCTCACCCACTCCCAGGCATTGGACAGAAAATGAGGCACTCACCTGCACAGAGCACCCACAACACAGGCCACACCTTCACCACCATGGTCTTGCTTCTTCTCTGCCCTAAACCTAGCCTGTCACTGGCAGCCACCAGACAGGTCTGAGTTGTCTGGTTGAAGCTACAGCAGCCTCTGGCCTGGCCCAACCGGAGATCCCTGCAGTTTTCCCTCTTCCCACCCACCTCTGCTCAGCCTGGCTCACAGGCTCCGTCCCTCAGCTGGATTGGTAGGTGAGCTCACTTGCGGGGCTGGGCTCCTGCGTCACTTACTCCAAAGGTCCCAAGAGGAGTCTTCCTTACGTCCCTCCAGTTCCTCTTAAACCAGCCACCTCCCCTGCCTTCTCCCTACCTCGCAGGTGTACAAAGTCCTAGACTGCTCACAAAGGTGTGGGCCTCTCCTATAACTGACAGGAAATACATAATAAAAGGAGAAATGCCCTCAGAAGTAGGGTTCCAAGCTAGCAAAAGACACAATGTGATCTGTTTCTCTACTCTCTCCTCTTCTATAACCCCCACCCCACACTGCACTAGAGACACAGTCATGAAGAAAACAGGAGGTCTCTGCCCTCAGAGTTTCTATTCTGATTGGGAGAGTAGCGAATTCATAAGTGAAAGATCATCTCGGGTACATGTGACCAACTCATCTCAGTTTTCCTAGGACTGTCCTGGTTTTCAAACCTAAAGGAATCCTCTCAGTCCCAGGCAAATTGGGATGATGGCCACCCTACTGAAAGAATGGTCAATTCTGTGATTCTGGGACCGTAATTCTCCAGGAGCAGCCACTGTTGCTGGTTTCTTCCATAGATAGTCTAGATATATGATAGAATATGCACAGATGATAGTGTACCATATACACTGTTCTGCAATGATTTTTTCATTTTCCATTGAATGAAAGGCCTTAGAAAGCTTTCTGTATCAGTATGTATAGCACTACCAGCATCGTCTATTTAAAACTGGGGGTGATATTTCACGGTCTATGAGTGACATGATTTATTTAACCAAACTACTTTTAAGACTGTTTTTCCTAATCTTTCACAATTATGAAAAGACTACAACCAATATCCATTATGTGTATATTTCACACATGTTGTGATTATACGTGTAAGATAAGTTCTTTTTTTTTCTATTATTTTTATTTTTTTTTATAAGAAAAAGAATAAAGAAGAGGAAGAAAGAGAAAGAAGAAGAGGGAGAGAGAATGGGGGTATTGCTTTATTGCCCGGACTAGAATGCAGTCTAAATATGGGTATGCCTATAATTATCCTTAATAATGGAGATATAAAAGAAAATGAGGGAAGAGAATAACAAACAAGGAGCCAACGAACATTTCGTTTAAACTTCTAAGTTGATATGATGTGGTACTGATCTATGTATTCCTGTATTGGATGCATATATATTTAGGATCTTTAGCTCTTCTTGTTGTTGCATTGATCCTTTTATCATTATATAATGTCCTTCTTTGCTTCTTTTGATCTTTGTTGCTTAATTTTAACTTCTGCTTTTTATTTATTTATCTTAGCTCTCTGTTTGGTTGGTAAATCCTTCTCCATCTCTTGTTTTAAATCTTTGTGTATCCTTGAATGTGAGATGGGTCTGGATGCAGCATACTGATCGGTTTTAGTTTTTTATTCAAATTGCCTGTCTGTCTTTGGATGGGGGATTTAGTCAATTTAAATTTAGAATCAATAATAATATATGTGAGTTTAATACTGCCAGTTAATACTAGCTGGCTATTTTGCCCATTAGTTGATGTAAATTCTTCATTATATTGATGCTCTTTTTGGTATTTTTTTAGAAAGGCTGATACTGTTTGTTCCTTTCTATGTGTAGTGGTTCTTTCAGAAGCTCTTGTAAAGCAGGCCTGGTGGTGATGAAATCTCTGAGTGCTTGCTTATTCACAAAAAACTTTATTTTTCCTTCATTTGTGAAGCTTAGTTTGGCTGGATGTGAAATTCTGGGTTGAAAGTTCTTTTCTTTAAGGATGTTGAATATTGGTCCCCACTCTCTTCTGGCTTGTAGGGTTTCTGTTGAGAGATCTGCTGTAAGTCTGATAGGCTTCCCTTTGTGGGTAACCTGACCTTTCTCTCTGGCTGCCCTTAGTATTTTCTCCTTCATTTCAACCCTGGTGAATCTGACGATTATGTGCCTTGGAGTTGCTCTTCTTGAGGAATATCTCTGTGGTGTTCTCTGTATTACCTGGAGTTGAATATTACCCTGCCTTACTAGGTTGGGAAAATTTTCCTGAATAATGTCCTGAAGCGTATTTTCCAGCTTGGATTCATTCTCTTCGTCACATTCAGGTACACCTATCAAGCGTAGATTAGGTCTTTTCACATAGTCCCATATTTCTTGGAGACTTTGCTCGTTCCTTTTTATCCTTTTTTCTCTAATCTTGTCCTCTTCTTTTATTTCATTGAGTTGGTCTTCGACCTCTGATATCTTTTCTTCTGCTTGATCAATTCGGCTGTTAAAACTTGTGCATACTTCACGAAGTTCTCGTATTGTGTTTTTCAGCTCCATCAATTCACTTATATTCGTCTCTAAATTGTGTATTCTTTTTAACATTTCGTCAAATCTTTTTTCAAAGTTCTTAGTTTCTTTGGATTGGTTTAAAACAAGTTCTTTTAATTCACAGAAGTTTCTCATTATCCACATTTTGAAGCCTGCTTCTGTAATTGGAACACACCTGTTCTCCATCAGACCTTGTTCCGTTGCTGATGAGGAACTGTGATCCCCTGCTGAGGGAGAGGCGTTCTGATCTTGGGTATTCTCAGCCTTTTTTGGCTGTTTTCTTCCCTTCGTTATAAATTTATCCATCTGTGGTCTTTGTATTTACCGTCCCTGTAATTGGTTTTCTGAGTGGACGTCCGACTTATTGATTCTCAGCGCCGAAATCTGAGCAACCCACTGCACCGACCAAATCAGTGGTGTTAAGATTGATGGTGCCCTTCTGACTCTGCATCAAGAACCGACGCTCCGAGACGCCGGCAAAACTGCCTCACCGGTCACAAGAGTTGCACTGGCGACCCGTGGGGCTCCTCCGCTGGGAATCTCCTGGTGCGTGAGCAACAAGAATTCATGTGAAGGTATGGCGTCCTCTCGTTCTTTGCGCTTTCACTGGGAGCTACAATCCCGAGTTGCTAGTGATCAGCCATCTTGGATCTCTCTCTAAGATAAGTTCTTAAAAGTAAAATTTGTGAAATGACTCAGTGAAAGGTTATGCACATTTGTAATTTTTATAGATATTGCTAAACTACCATGAGAATTTTACAACCTACACCCCTATTAACAGCACATAAGGATGCCTATTTCCCCACATGCTCATGAACACAGTTACCAAATATTCATAACACAGTTATCACATTTTCTGCTCCTTGACAATCTAAGTGAACATGATATCCCACGTATATATAATTTACTTTTAAAAAGTATTCGTGAAATTGAAAATCTTTTTATATAGTTGTGCATCATATATATATTTTTTTCTTTTCTGAGTCTAGGTAGCTCATTTTCTCATATTTCTTTTTTAAAGTAAACTTTTAAAAATAGAGATAGAGTCTCACTATGTTGTCCGGGCTGGTCTTGAATACCTGGGCTCAAGCAATCCTGCCTCAGCCTCCCAAAGTGCTGGGATTAAAGGCATGAGCCACCATGTCTGGCCATTTTGCCATATTTCTATTGAGTTGTTGGTCTTTAGCTTGTTGACTTCTAGCAGCTCTTTGTATAATAGGGAAAGGAACTTTTGGATGTGATAAACATTGCAAATATTTCCCCTAGCGCTTTTTTGCGTTGTGAATTCATAATATCCTACATGGATTCTTTTGTATCCATCCTTTTGGCTGTTCGGTTTGGTTGTCATACAAAATTTGTTGTTTTCTGTTTATTACATTTCACTCAGGCACCTTGTTAAGTTCTCTTATTATAGATAATAATTGTTCATCCCTAGCACTTTATCTTTGCCAAATTAATCTTCCTAACACACAGCCCTGATGATATTACTTGTCTGCTCGGGCCCTATCACTGATTCTGCAGAACCTAACAAATTGGCTTTTAAGGTATTCTAGCATTTGTTCTCAAACATAATCTGCCTTCCAGAATATGTAACTTATGCTCTGACCAAGTTAGACATTTTTTCACACCCAGAACTCATACTTCCCTACTCCCAAAACAATGTCGATGCCATCCCCTCGGTAATTCCCTTTCCCTGCTATATCTGCTCTTAGAATCTTACTTGTCCTTTAGAAGCCAGCCCATATGTCACCACTGCTTCTCCGAAGTCTTCCCTGATTTCTTCTGTCAGAAGGGTTCTCTCTCGCCTTTGAACTCACACAGTACTCTGGCTCTCTTTTAGGACACTAACTACATTCTGTCTTATGCTGGAGTTATTTTTGGTCTGTGTCTCATTTCTCCTAATAAACAGTGAGCTCATTCATTCAGCCATTTTTAATGATACTATATACCAGGCATTGTTCCACATAGCTAGGAAGAAAGACAACTTCAAGCTGTGTGTCTTACCAACTTTCATCAAGTACAGTGCCATGGATAGTAGGTAATCAATGAATATTTGTAAATGGGTAAATAAATAGACGGCTGGATAAATAGATGAAAGGGTGACTACAGTATGTGTGGGATGAGAGGTGGGCTATTTGGCTTTGCTTTGATCATAGTGGTGGCAGAGGGTATAGTGGGATAAGGTAGCTTCTTTGACATTTGTGAGGCTCATGGAATTCTTATGTCACCCAGGGTTGCCAATCCATCATCACCTTGGGGTGTGATTAGAGGGAGGGAACGTGGAGAGCAAGCACAACTGCCCAGTCGACCATCCAGAGACATGTCTATTAAAAGAAATGTAGGCAGGGCACAGTGGCTCTCAACTGTAATCCATCCCAGCACTTTGAGAGGCTAAGGTGGATGGGTCACTTTAGCCCAAGTTTGAGACCAGCTTGGGCAATATAATGAGATCCCATCTCTATAAAAAATTTAAAAATTATCTGGGTGTGGTGGCATGTGCCTGTACTCCCAGGTACTCGGGAGTCTGAGGTGGGAGGATCCCCTGACCCTAATGGGTCACCACTGTACCCTCACCAGGGTACCACTGTACCCTCACCAAGGAGACAGAGTGAGACCTTGTCTTTAAAAAAAAACAAAAAGAATGTTTAATTGCACCACAGTGCTCTCCCAATATGTCTGTTGAGGACCCTTTCCATTCTTTATATCTGGACTTGTTTTAGGCCTCTTTAGTTGACGTAGGGCTGTGGTTATTTCGTTTATTCCTCTAGATCCTTGGATTTAGACACTCTTTTGAAAGAACTTTGAATAGGCAGCCCCAGGCAAGAGCCAGAGAAAAGCTGTTCTTATAGAGTCTCCATCTACCAAGAGAGAGCCCAGAGAAAAGCTGTTCTTTAGATTCTCCATCTACCAAGGATAAACGTCTTCCAATTCTGCTGCAAAATGTCAGTGTCTGGAGAATCAGCCAGGAGGGAAAGAGTTAAGTGAGGACTGCTTTGGGGCCTGGGTCTGGAGCCTGCATTCCTTTCTCCCAGAGATCTGCCAGCCTATGGGGCCAGAGGCTAAATTTAGAGGGTGGCTAAGGTTTCCTGTTAACAGCTGTCCTGCTCCTAGGAGAAGAAGCCCCGAAGAGAGGAGGTGGTTGGTTCCTGTCTCACTGGCCGGAGCTTCGGTCATTTCATCTGGGTCTCTCAGCCCTTGGTGTGGAACGTCCAGGCAGGGTAGAGGTGAGTGTGCTTCTCCACTCAGTCCTGGTGTGGCCGGGACTTAAGATCCAAGGAGCAGCAGCTTTGCCCTGAGTGTCAGGGCCCAGCCATGATGTCTGGGACCAGCTGCTGGGAGATTTCATGTCCCTTAATAGGCTCCAGGATGACGCCTGAGCCAAAGGCCCTGCCTCCTGTGGCCTTGGTTATAGCCACTGAAGGCCAGCTGCACCTTCCCCAGCAGAGACAAAGGAGTGCACACGGGCGTAGGTGAGGGGGGTGTGTGTGCACACCCTGTCATTTCAACTGAAAGACCTTGCTGGTCCAGGAAAGCCGTTGTTCTTCAACTTCTTGAGCTGAGTTTAGGTAACCTGCTGGCTCCTCTGCCTGCTCCCTTGCTGGCATCTGTGGAAAGAGCCACGCTGGCACTTAAATATCGTCACTTTAAGGTGGGCTCTTAATATGGCAGGGTGCACTCCTTGGTGTTCCGGTAACAGTGGCTGGGCCAGGTATGACTGGGTTTTCCTTGCCAGTCCTTTGCCCACCAGGACCTTCCTACTCCTAGTTCTACTGAGGTGACATCACTGATGCCCCTCCTCCCCCCATAAAACCTCTGGAACCTAATTCCCTAACTGCCTTTTTCTTGCCAGACTTTCAGAGGTTGGCAAGTTGTCATGGCGACGAGTGAGGACCCAGAGGAGGAGCAAGTAGTCCCAAATGAGGATGATGAAGCCACCGTGAGGGCAGTGCAGGCCCACTACCTCCGGAGCCCGTCCCCTAGCCAGTAAGTGACCACTCATCTCCCACCCTTACAGCCATGGCTGGGAGGGATTGGGAGCAGGATGGGCCATTGGCTCCAGGGAGCCTACAGCCATCACCTCGGTTCACTCATTCAACAGATATTATTGAGTACTTGTATGTGTCCTACTTTCTGGAGGTGGTAAGTATGCAAATAGACTGATTGCAATGTGGCAGTTATGTGCTAAGTATTAATATGACCAAGATCTAGTATGTGGTGGACTAGACACTAGGGAAGGGAACAACTGGACTTGGAAGGTCATAGGCGGCTTGCTGGAGGAGATGATGCTGGACCCGAATCTCAGAGGATGAATAGGAACTTGGCAGTGCTTGATTCACTAGGATAGGGGCTGGATATGCGGATGACAGGCCTTAGACTATAAGAGAAGGGGTCGGGGAGGAGAAGCCCATGCAAGCATTCCCTAGCACTAAAATAATTTTATATCCATAATCAAACTGTGTCGTTTACACTGGGAGATGTGTATGCTTGGGGCAAGTCACAAGATGGCAAGGGGCATAATGCATCTTCCTGGAAAGTCCTTTTTTTTGGTTTTGTTTTGTGTTTTTTTTGAAAGGAGTCTCACTCTGTCACCTAGGCTGGAGTGCAATGGTGCTGTCTCGGCTCACTGCAACCTCCACCTCCCAGGTTCAAGCAATTCTCCTGCTTCAGCCTCCTAAGTAGCTGGGATTACAGGCGCATACCACCACATCTGGCTAATTTTTGTATTTATAAGGAGACGAGGTTTCACCATGTTGGTCAGGCTGGTCTCGAACTCTTGACCTTGTGATCCACCCACCTCGGCCTCCCAAAGTTCTAGGATTACAGGCGTGAGCCACCGAGCCCGGCCTGAAAGTCCTCTTTTTACCACAAGTAATTGGAAACATTCTTTTACATTAAAATCATTGAGGTTATTTTCTCATGTAGAATTAAAAAAAAATGTGTGTGTAACATTTTAAGACAAACCATGAAATGGTGAAGAAATGTCATGCTTAATTCCTTGCTAAAACGGTACTGTGTGTGCCTGTCCATTTTCTTCTGCCATAAATGATAGCAGGAGACCTGGCTTCTAATCTCTGTCACCAAATTGATGTGAAGAATAACTTAAATGATTGACCCTTTAGTTGGAAGGCCCAACGAAAATATCTGAAATTAACTTCCCTGCTAAGAATTTATAATTCTGCTTGACTTTACTTTTCTTCCATTCTCTTGGGGTCTTGCTGGCTCCTGCTTTCTGAGGTTCAAAAGGCTTCCCCAGTGGAGTAAGATGGGAACAACGGCAGATGCTTGGCACTCATGGGCCAGGGCACTTCACCCAAATGGAGTGTAGACACGTCTTCAAAATGCAGCATTACGTTGGGAGGCCGAGGTGGGCGGATCACGAGCTCAGAAGATCGAGACCAGCCTGGCCAACATGATGAAACCCCATCTCTACTAAAAATACAAAAATTAGCTAGGCGTGGTGGCAGGTGCCTGTAATCCCAGCCACTCGGGAGGCTGAGGCAGGAGAATCGCTTGAACCTGGGAGGTAGAGGTTGCAATGGAGCAACCTTGCAGGTGGAGCCACTGCAATCCAGCCTGGTGACAAAGCCAGACTCCGTCTCAAAAAAAAAAAAAAAAAAAAAAAAAAAAAAAAGAAAAGGAAAGAAAATTCAACATTATGGTCCCACTTAGGAAAACTCTCAGGATTGAGAGATTTAAAATATGTTCCTCCTCTCTTGTACACCCCTGAATAAGATAGAGGTTGCTATCTTTGGTCTTTAGTTTTAGATATTCTGGTGAGTATGTAGTAGTATTGAATAAGATAGAGGTACACCCCTGAATAAGATGTGGTTGGGATAGGTGACAGTTTTGTATATTGCTAAGGGTAATGTTAGCTATTATACCTAAAGGATACTTCTTTCTTGCTCAAATAAGTTCCAAAACAGGTACCTGAGCAGTGATTCAGGAACTAAGACTCATTCTATCTTGTGGGTTTACTGCTTTAAAGCATGGCTTCTAAAGTCACTATGCTATCAGTATCAAGATAAAATGGAGACGAGCATGGAGAATTTCCCAGGAAGTTTTATGGTCCAGACGTGAAAGTGACCACTTCATTTTCACTCATATTCCATTGCCTGGAACTCAGCAAGGTCATGCTTAATTAATGAAGATGTGAAGCAATCAAAACTCCCATTCATTGCTGGTGCGAGTGTAAATTAGTACAACCATTTGGAACTATTTTACAGTATCTACTAAAGCTAAACATACTGTTGTCTTCTGACCCAGCAGGCTCATGTTTCATAAATACTTAACAGAAACAAGTATATATATATACTAGAAGATAAATATTATAATGCTTAGCAACTAACAATCATTAAGAATATAGAATGTATAAACAACCTGGTGAACTGTCCAATTTGCAGTAGGCTAGATAAAGTCTGGCATATATATTTATTTTTAAAGCTCCCTCTCTTGGTCTGTTTTCTGTTGCTGTAACAGAATACCTGAGACTGGGTAATGTACAAAGAATAGAGGTTTATCTGGCTCATATTTCTGGAGGCTGGAAAGTCCAAGATTAAGTGGCCACATTTGGCAAGGGCCTCACGCTAGCTCATAACATGGCAGATGGCATCACATGGCATGAGTGCATGTGAGAAAGGAGAGCATGCATGTGCAAAAGAGACCAAATGCAAGAGGCAGCCTCACTTTATAACAACCCCCTCATGGTATTTAATCCAGTCCCCCAAGAGCCAGAACTCACTCCCTTGAGAAAAGCATTCATCTCTCTTAACAACCTAATCACCTCTTAAAGGCACTGCCTTCCAGTACTACCGCGCTGGAGACCAAGCCTCAATATGCATTTTGGTAAGGACAAACCACAGCATTGCCTTAGGGAGTATGTATTTCATTAACTGCCTATCATTTTGGTATGATTGAGCTTCTCAGATTGTTGATTGAGGAAGGCAAATAATAAATATGACACAAAGGGGCAGGGATGAGAGGAGTCACTGAAAAGAGAAATAGGAAGCAGGGAAGACTAACTCTGCTGGTTTCACATTTTTATATCACCTTAGCCTACCCCAAGACAAAAGCATTGAAGCAAAGGCATTCAACCTTTAGCCCTTCCAGCAGCCATTCTCCCTTCCTAGGCAAAAACCGGCTTAGCCTGAAAGACCCACTTTCCTGTGGAATAGGCTGAACTTCCTTAAAGCATGGCCCCATATCCAGAGCAAATGTTCTCTGGATTTGCAGTGACTGCTGCTGAATCCTATTGGTTTTGATACCCTTCTCAGTTTGTGTATACTACTCAGCAGTTGATTTCTAGAAACTTAACCCAAATCGTGTAGCCCTTTCCAGAAATTTTCAAGGAAGGCAAACGTGGTGACACCTCATAGGCTGTCTCTTCCCACAATGTCATCATAAAATAAGAAGTCTAAACGATTACGATTGCACAGGCTTGGGAGCTATCATCTAATCAATCCCACTTTATTACCCAGAACCATGCCTAAACCAGTTCAGATGATTGAGTCTGCAGCACTTTTTAAAAATGAAAAGACAACCCTCAGACTTGGAGAAAATACCTGCAAATTATATATCTAATAAGGAACTTGTATCTGGAATATATATTTTTAAAACTACCATGACCTACTCATAAGGAAACAACTTAGTTAAAAAGACAAATGATTTGAATACATATTCACCAAAAAAGATTTGTGGATGGCAAATAAGCATATGAAAAGATACTCAAAATCCTTAATTATTAGGGAAACACAAATTAAAATCAGAGAGTTCCATTACATACCTATTAGAGTATCTGAAATTAAAAGGACTGACCATACCAAATGTTGGTGGAAAATGTGGAGTACTTGAGATAATCTTATACTACGGGAGGGAATGTAAAATAGTCCAACCATTTTATAGTTTTTCAGTTTCTTATAAAGTTAAACAAACACACCTATATCTACATGATCCAGTCATTCTACTCCTAGGTATTTACTCTAGAGAAATGAAAGCCTATGTCTCCCAGGCACGGTGGCTCCTGCCTGTAATCCCAAAACTTTGGGAGGCTGAGGCAGGTACATCACCTGAGGTCAGGAGTTCAAGACCAGCCTGGCCAACATAGCAAAACCCTGTCTCAATCAAAAATACAAAAATTAGCTGGGTGTGATGGTGGGCGCCTGTAAGCCCAGCTACTTAGGCTGAGGCAAAATAATCGCTTGAACCAGAGAGGTGGAGGTTGCAGTGAACCGAGATCACACCACTGCACTTCAGCCTGGGCAACAGAGTAATTGTCTCAAAAAAAAAAAAAAAAAAAAAAAAGAAGAAGAAGAAGAAGAAAGCCTATGTCTATGCAAAGAATTATACATGAATGTTTATAGCAGGTTTATTTGTAATAGCCAAAAAACTAAAAACAACCTAGACGTCCATTGACAAATGAATGGATAAACATATTGTGTTACATTTATACATAGAAATAACTATACAGCAATGAAAATAAATGAGCTATTGATTCATACAACATGGATGAATCTCAAAATAATCACACTGCTTGAAAGTCAGACAAAAAAGGGTACATACTATATCATTTTGTTTAGATAAAATTCTAGAATCTCTATAGTGGCAGAAAGCAGTTCAATGGTTGCCTGGGGGGCATAGGGCAGGGAGGGGTGAGAGGGAGGGCTTAAAAAAAAGGGGCACAAGGGGCCAGGCGTGTTGGCTCAAGCCTGTAATCCCAGCACTTTGGGAGGCCGAGGCGGGTGGATCTTGAGGTCGAGAGATCGAGACCATCCTTGTCAACATGGTGAAACCCCGTCTCTACTAAAAATACAAAAAACTAGCTGGGCATGGTGGCGCGTGCCTGTAATCCCAGCAACTTAGGAGGCTGAGGCAGGAGAATTGCCTGAACCCAGGAGGCGGAGGTTGCGGTGAGCCGAGATCGCGCCATTGCACTCCAGCCTGGGTAACAAGAGCAAAACCGCGTCTCAAAAAAAAAAAAAAAAGGGGGGGGGGGCACAAGGGATGATGTGACCTTGATGGCAGTGATGGCTTCATAGATGTATACATGTCAAACCTTACCAATTTGTATATTTTAAATTTGTGCAGTTTGTACATCAATAATAAAGTACGTTTTAAAAAACATAAACAATAAATAAAACCCTGTTTTAGGAGGGAGCATGGCACTGCGGAAAGAAATTAAGTGGTGTAGTTGAGACCAAAATTGAGGTCAGATCTGCCCTCCTAGTTATAAACCCTCGAAAGCTTGATGAAATTACTTAATCACAGCAATTTGAATACCAGTTTTACCCGGTAGTAGAAAATAAATAATATGTACAAAGGTATATTAGGGAGTTGACAAATGATGGTTCTCTTCCCTTTTTCAGGGAAAGATATCTGACAAAATTTTTTCAGTAACTCATCATGTCAAAAATTTTTTATTTAGCCAGAGTCACACACACTGGTTCAGACATCATGCTTCTCTAATTCTGCCATAAGCAAATCCTGTATTCTAAGAAGCAGAGATACTTCCTGATATTTGTTCCTGTCCTGAACAGTCCTCCTTGCACCTGATAAGTGCCTGAAATTCCATCCTTCTGGTTTTATGACTTCAGGTAAAGGTTTGGGTCTTTAAACAACATTTTAAGTCTTTAAGTTAAACTATGCACCGAGTCAGCAAATATCTCACCACTGGACTCTTAGTTCTTGTACTGGTTTCCTAGGGCTGCCACAGCAAATTATTGCAAACTAGGCAGCTTAAACACAGCAGAAATTTATTCTCTCACATTTTGGAACCCAGAGGTCTGAAATCAAGGTAGTGACAGAGCCACACAGCCTCCGAAGACTTTACGAAACACTCTTTCCTTGTCTCTCCTCGTTTCTGTTGGCTGTGGGCATTTCTTGCATTGCGGCAGCATAATTCCAATCTCTGCCCCTCCTTCAAAAGGCCTTCTGGTCTGTCTTCTCTTGTAAGGACACTTGTCATTGGCTTTAAGAGTCCATCCTAATTTAGGGTGATCTCATCTCAAAAGCTTTAACTTATTACTCCTGCAATAATCCTTTTTCCAAAAAAGATTACATTCCCAGATTTTGGAAGACATACCATTTTGGAGGGCCACGACTCAACTCACAACAGCCCTAGATCCAGACCCTAGCAGACATAACTGTACGCTTTCCTGTTTAACTAGAACAGAGCCTTGCAAAGCTTCACCCAATGCTCCAAACAAATAGCCACTAGCAGCCAGTCAAAATTGGCAGGGATGTAGCCTGCTTGCTGTCCTGGCAGTGAGTCCCAACATTTCAAGTCTGATCTGTAAATCTCATCCTAGGGTGAATTAAGAACCTGAGAAAGAGGTGTAGACAATGGATAGGGGTGTCAAATCTTCATTTTTGCCTGAGTTAGGCACTAACTTCAAACACCTCAATTTCAAACCTAGCCACTAAGAGTCACTCTCTGGAAGAAAATGTGCTGTTGGAGATTCATCCATCCTCCAGCGAGGCAATTTCTCTAGGTGATTCATGAGTTGATACTAAAATTTAAAAACCCCTGTCAGTGGGGCAACTTGGTGGGAGCTTCTTCCTTACCTGTGGTCTGTCTCCACTGGACCTTCCCAGTTACCTAAATAAATACAACCTAAGAAATAAGTGTGCTCGTAATGCAAACCAACCTCTACGCCATCTCCTTCTTCTTAGCTGTTATCATCAGTTTTCTCTTCCCTTCCAACTAAAGGAGCAAAAACATTTTTTTTTTTTTTTTTTTTTTTTTTTTTTGAGACGGAGTTTCGCTCTTCCTACCCAGGCTGGAGTGCAGTGGCGCGATCTCGGCTCACCACAACCTCCGCCTCCTGAGTTCAGGCAATTCTCCTGCCTCAGCCTCCTGAGTAGCTGGGATTACAGGCACGCACCACCATGCCCAGCTAATTTTTTGTATTTTTAGTAGAGACGGGGTTTCACCATGTTGACCGGGATAGTCTCGATCTCTTGACCTCGCGATCCACCCGCCTCGGCCTCCCAAAGTACTGGGATTACAAGCTTGAGCCACCGCGCCCGGCCAAAAATATTTTTTATCATTCTCTTTTTCCCTATTTCAAGAATGCTTTTCTGCTTTCCTTTATATCTTTCCAAGTCAAAATCTGTTTCTTGTTGGCTTTTAGACCTGAACTTTTCAAGACTTTGCAATTGTTTAAAACTGCTTGGTAAGGCTTGATCAGGCTTCCTCTCACGGTGGCACTGTTTCCCTTGACCTTCAGCTGAACTTCCTTAACTGTGCTCTCCTTTCCCTTCCTGTGGCGAGCAAGCATCTGTATTCCAGCGGTGGTGGATGGGTAGGAGACAGGGACGTGAAGTTTAATTTCACTGTGTTTTTATCACGTTTCCTTGGGAAATGGCTCCTTCTGTCCACCGTTTCTCCTTTACATTTCTTTTCCAGTGAAAATTTCTCCGCCTCGGCTCTTTCACTAAGCCTGCTGGAAGCAGCTTGCTAAAAATCGATTTTCTTTAGTTTACTGACTTCTCTTCTTCCATAGAGTCTGAATTTTGCCTGTGTGTGGTCATTTTCTTTGAAGTGGCTGAACACTTAAGAGAGCGCTCAGAAACCTTGTCCCTTTTTTGCAAAAGCCAAATCAAGAAAGACACCTCTTCCTGGAGCTCTACCTCTGTTTTACTTCCAAGGGACTCCTTGATAGGAAGTGATCAGCTGTAGGGAAGTCTGGGCTGAAGGACCCCAATTCAACTCCATTCCATGTCTGGACAGCAGGCAACTGGTTTAAAGCAATGGGTTTTAAACTTTGCTGATGGCAATTTGCAGTGTGACAATGCCATTTACATCTCAACTCAGAGATATATACGTGTATATATAAATTTTAAAAAGTTCACAAAACTGCACTTACCCTTACAATGGGTGGCACTATTCCCTTTCTTTCCCACCCCTCCCTTCCTCCCTTTCTTCCTCTTCCTTCCTTCCTTCCTTCCATTCTCTTTCTTTCTTCTTCGTTTTTTTCTTTCTGTCCCGGATGCTGAGCACAACCCATTGAATTGATGTTATTATACATGGATTGGTCAGTCTGCAATTTTGGAAAATGCAGGTCTGAAGCAAGCTGCACAGCTCTCCTGCTCTTGGTTAGGAAGTCCATCCAACTCCCCTTTATTGTTCCTCTTTCAGTTGAGCCTCAAGGCTCTTTAGCAGCTGCTTCCTGATCCTATGATGAGGTATGTATCGATCCTAGACTCTCTTTTTTCCCCGCCTGTCTTTCTTGAACAGCCAGCCCTCCCTGCTTGCTAATCAGGGTGTGAGTGTCATCTCACTCCATCTCAGGTAAGCCGGCTGGGACACAGACGTCGTCATAAATCAAAACCTCTAGAGCCGCCATCTCACTGACCTTGCAAATAGAAACAAGGCCAGTTGTTCAGGGCTCTCCCTCCTTCCTCTTTTCTATTCTGCAATCCTTCTCTGTGGAAAACAAGCATCCATTTTAGGTCTCGCCCCCACGCCTTTCTTTATTAGACTTAATAAACCGTGTCTGTGGCAAACAGTTTTAGGACTATTAGGTTTACATCTCCCCTCATGGCGGCTGACTCGTGAAAGCATTTGTAATCTACATCCTACATTCCACACTGGGTAATACTGAGCAGGGTTTCATGTTGCTCACAGTTTAGCATCAGCAGCCAAAGACAGAAACATTGTGGGGCTGGGGAAGAAATCTGTTCTTAATCCCCCCTCTTTTCTCAGTTACAAAGCTGCCAACTTCTCAAGAGTACCGGGTAGGCTCTTCACGTATGATTTCTCAGGTTTGCTGACTCATTAGCTGAACTTCAATCTTTACCACCCATAAGAAGGAAAGATGTTTCACAGCGATTTCTCTTTTCAGATTCTCCCTATCAAACCCACAGCCTCAGCGTGTAGGTGTATTTAGGACAGATGCTTGGTTCTCAGTATTTGTTACTTAAAACCAAATCCTCACTATTTAAAGTCAACGTTGTTTAGGGAAAATGGCAGGATGGAGGGCTCCTGGATGATAATCCCAGGTGAGGATCTTGGCAATCCCACCTGCTGAGTTCTTTGCAAGGCCCTTTTGCACACCTGACAGGTGAGGGTGCCTCCTGTGTCTATTTTCAGTCTGTGTCAGTTGCTCGGAATACTGATTACAGATGTGAGAAAGCCTCTTTGGGATGCAGAGCCCTGGGGCCCACAAAGGAACAAAGAAAACTCCCCAAGTGGTAGAAATGTGGTGCTCCTTACAAAGGAGGAGGCCCCTGTAATCTCTGGAGAAATACAGTCATTCTCAGCATGGATCTGTTTGGTTTGGTTTTGCCTCAAACCTCATTTCACATAATACTGACCCTTAATAAATAAAACGATTAATGTTTTGTCAATAGAAGCATAAATAGTATTTATTATTGAAAAATAAAATAAACTCCCTTAATAAATATTGTTGAAATGGAAAATATGGCTCACCTTTATATAAAATCTGGGGCTTCAATTCTAGTTTTGTGAAATATTGATATATGAAAACTAACTGTCCTGAACCCCTGAACTCAGAATGTCCACCAGGTCTGGTACAGAGGCAGGGTTTGCTCTACCATAGTGGTGTTATTTTGTTGTTACTTCCCATCCACAACATATTTAGGTCAGTCACTGATCTTTATTAGGTTGTGTATCACTATTAAGGAAAAGAGTGCCTAAGCATTTACTTAAAACTTGCTTTTTAGCCCTTGGAATAGCACTGTTCCTGTTATCTATTAGTGCTTAACAAATTACCCCAAAACTTAGTGACTAAAGACAATAATTTTATTTTGCTCCCCTTTTTGTGGGTCAGGAATTTGGACAGGATTTGACTGGGCAGTTTATCTGTTTCATGTGGCATCAGCTGGAGTGGCCTGATGGGCTGCAAGGTCCATTTCTAAGAGGATCATTCACGTGGTTGGCTGCTGGCGGGGAGCTCAGCAGGGGCTGTTGACCAGTGGCCTTTCTATCTCGGTGTTCTGAGGGTAGTCAGACTTCTTATATGGCAGCTCAGGGGGTCCCAGAGACAGTGTCAAGACCCAGAGAAGGAAGGCTTCCCTCAAGATGTGGGCTTAAAATGGGCCGGTTATCACTTGTACTATATTCTAGTGGTCAGAGCAGTCACGGAGACCACCTGGGTTCTAGAGCAGTGAACATAGACCCCACCTCTCTGTGCAAGGAGTATCACAGATCTGGGGTGACCATTCCTCTTACAGAAGTAAAAATGGCTAATTGCTAACATAGGCCTCAGATATTGTATACATCTTGGCCTCTGAAGGGTAGAGAGTAGGCATGGAGAGGACACAGCCAAGATCCTGCTTTTGCTTTGAGGCTTGCTACTGGTGTTCAAGTAAAATGGTGCGCATTCAGCAAACACTTGATAAATCTTATTGCTAATTGTTGTAACTGCCACATTCCCTTAAGTATAGTACTACTGAGGACAAATTCAGTCAGTAGGTCAGAAAATAGCTGTTAAACATTTACTGTGTACCAGACATTCTCCTAGGTACTAGGAGCACAATGGCCAAGAAAATACCCAGTCATGGTCCTTGCCCTCATAGAGGGTATGATCTAGTTCAGAAGACAGATATTTATCAAATGATTTCATAAATAAGTATAAAATTTCATCTGATAGAAGTGCCATAAAAACAGATGTATGGTCCAAGATCAAGGAAGACCTAAAGAAGGGATGATTGAACTAGAATCTGAAAAACGGGGGAAGAAGGAGAGAACTAAGCAGCAGGCTGCAGAAAGGAACTTCTGCAAAGTCCCTGGGCAGAGAAGAACTTGGTGAGAATCATAGCCAAAAGAAGACCAGTGTACTGGAAATGAGTGAGCCAGAGAGAATGCAGTGCAAGCTGAGGCTGAAGAGGAGGAAGTGGACAGAGAATACAGGGCCTTGGAAATCATCAGGTTTGATCCCCTCGGTTGTATGTGGACACTTTGCCCAGCCTTACCGTAGTCCATCCATTCATTCAGAGACTGAGCTGTTCATCCATCTACCCATCTGTCTGTGCCATACACTCACTAAGTCATCAAACCCTGAATGATCATCTTCCGTCTGCTAGAGATAAATAAGACCACCTAATCCCCCTAATCTGCACCTTTACAGAGCTCATTGCCACTCCCACTAGGTGTTAGTCTTTACTATATTCACCAAGCAGTAAGATTCCAAAGATCTCTCTAGTTTTAACATGCAAAGATAATATCCCATGAACTTTACCCTTAATCCAGCCCCACTCTCCAGTAATGCTTATTTGAAAATGCATCTTTCGGTCATAAAGAGTACTTGGTGCTAGAATGGAAATGAGCCAACACAACTGCTATCATAAAACTCTATTATCTTCGCCAAGCAATGAGATCTCTAAAGACCTCTGTAGCTTTAACATCCAAGATAATTTGGAATTGAATTGAATTAAGTTGATTAGAGTTATAGAAAAAAAATTGGCAGATAGGAGGCAGGACTAACTTTTAGTTCCCACTTGGATGCACAGAACAGCATATAGAGACTCACATCATGAACCTTTGCTCTGAGAACTACTACAGGAACATATAAAGAAAACTGAAAAAATTCACAGATCCTTTGAAAGAAGCAGCTTGCTGCTGCAAACTCCATGAGATAGCCAAAAAACTGTAAGTGCCCCAAGTGTGAGAAGAGGAAAGTCTGCCTCCTAACATACATCCTCACTGGGGAACCTGAAAATCCAGATCACAGGAGGAGGATTTAACCTTTCCTAGAGCTGAAATGAATTTAGAGAGCTGAGAGAGATATATAAGTAGAAGCAGCAGTGGGAAGAGCCCTGTAGGCACTCCCAGTCTCCAGAGAAGCCATTTCTGACTTTTTCTCACAGGGGTCCTTGGCAGGGGTGTTAGGGAAGGACCACAAGGAGAAGGAAACTTCCAACTGAATTTTGTAATAATTTCAACCAAGTGTAAATTGTCCAGGCCCGAATAGAGGGGCGGGGGGGATGGCAAACAGGAAGCGCACAGAAACTACAGGGGAGCAGTGGTGGGGCCTGAAAGCTCTGCTTGCTTTCTCCTTGGGGAGGCTTGTAGCCTGGGGCAAGACCTCATCCTTGATTACCAGCTGCCTAAGCAGTACTGTTGGTGTGGCACAGTGGGAGTGAGACTGGCCTTGCTGACTACACGGGAGCTGGGTGAGGCCCCCATTGCCAGCTTTATTCACTTCCCTGGCAACCTGTATGATGCAGCAGAGGCAGCCATAATCCCTGGGAACCTAACTCCATTGGCCTGAGAACCACACCCCATCCCCAACGGCAGCCACAGAAAGCCCCACCCAAGGAGAGTCTGAGCTCAAACATGGGACAGCCCTGCCCCCACCTGACAGTCTTTCTCTACACGCTATGGTAGCCATAAGCAAAAGACATAATCTCTTGGGAGCTCTATGGCCTACCCATCACCTGAGAAACCTGAATATTTATCCAGGAGACGTTAGGGCAAGTTTGTATCCCTGCTCTACTACCACAGCTGATGCTTTCTTGAAAGTGCCACCACCTGGCTGGAGGCCAACCAGCTCAAGCCATTACAGCAACTCATAAAAGAATAATAATGCTGCTCCAAGAAAGGAGAAAACAACAGCTAATTCTACCACCTGTAACATCGTGACTAACCAGAGGTCCCAAGTCTAGCTACATGACAACTTCACTGCTACCATAACCAGCATTTGAGAAGACCAACACACTAAAAACTATAACCAAGGACCCTGACGGAGTCTGTTTCACTTCCCTGCTACCTCCACTGGAGCAGGTACTGGTATCCATGGCTGAGAGGCCTGAAGCTGGATCACATCACAGGACTCTTTGTAGACACTCCCAAGTATGAGCAATACGAGACTGAAGCCCTGGTAGCTCCGTTGGGTAGCTAGACCCAGAGGAGCAATAACAGTCCTTGCAGTCCAGCTCTCAGGAAGCCCCATCCCTAGTAGAAGGAGGAGAGCACCACACAAGAGAACACTGCATGGGACAAAAGAATCTGAACAGTAGCCCTTGAGCCCCAGATCTTTCCTCTGACATACTCTACCCAAATGAGAAGGAACCAGAAAAACAATTCTGGCAATATGACAAAGCAAGGTTCTTTAATACCCCCCAAAAGATCATAGCAACTCACCAGCAATCAATCCAAACCAAGAAGAAATCTCCGAATTGCCAGAAAAAGAATTCAGAAGGTTGATTATTAAGCAACTTAAGGAGGCACCAGAGAAAGGTGAAAATCAACTTAAAGAAATTTTTTAAAAAATACTGGATATGAACACAACTAACTCCAGAAAAATGGATAGCATCAATTTAAAAAAATCAGAACTTCTAGAAGTGAAAGACAGAGAACTACAAAATACACTGGAAAGTTTCAACAATAGAATCAAACAAGTAGAAGAAATAAGAGCTCAAACACAAGGTGTGAAAATTAACAATAGCAATGCCATTTTTCTACCTTGGTGACAGTGTTCCCAGATACAAAACAAATGTCAACTTCACCTGTACCTTAAACAGAGTATAACAACTCTGACCACAATAAAGCCTGACTGATGTTGTGGATGCACAGGAGAATTGTTCTGCTAATCAGTTCAATTGAATTCAATCTCAGCTTGTCTCAGCTCAAGTTAGCTTTGTTCAGCTTATCTGGATTCTGCTCCACTCAACTGTACTCAGCTGAATTCATCCATGCATCTAGGCTTCTAACAAGCATTTCTTAAGTACTTACCTGTCAAAGTCTGCATTGAGTCTGGGAATCCAGCTGGGGTTGCTTCCACCAACCAATCCACCTTCCTGTTCTAATCTAAATGGTATCTGTGTATTGTGGAGAGAACACTGAACCTATAGCAGGACTGCCCTATATTCTCAACTTAGCCCCACCATTTACTTACTGCCTTGGGCAATTTTCTTAACCCCAGGAATAAAAGTAATACCGAATTTGTGGAGAATTTGTCAGAATTATATTCATAGAAGGCCCCCCTAAATGGTATCCTTTAAATTCCCCCTCTCTGGACCTAAAGGAAAGACTAAGCAGAAAAAAGAAAATGACCCAAAGCTCATCTGAACACCTGAAGAACGGGACAATTCACTAGAAAGATGTTTGCTAGTGAACTAGGGTGTGGTCCCACCCACCACCACAGTGCTCTCCCCAGTCTTGTCTCTGCTCTAGATTCTCCACGTTCTTAAAGGTCTCTTTCGACAACTGCACTGGAAATCGCCTTGATATTCACCCAAGTTACTTTTTTGCATCTGGGCTCAACCTGACTCTTGATTTCTTGTGCTCAGAATCGGTACCTGTGCATCTGAGTTCATCTTTAGCATTTCATTGGTGCTGTGTCGGTCCGTCATCAGCCCATTCCCTTGCAAAAAGGGAGAAGGAATGGAGAACAGAGGGAACAGAAAGAGTGGTGCCAACCTATGCAGCCCAACAGTCTGGCAGAAGACTGGCAGAGGCACAATGAAGGACATCCTGTAGACTGATAGCAGAGGAATAGGAGACAACTTTTTTTAAATGAGCAGCAAGACCTCCAAGAAAGTGAAGCCATGTCAGTGTGGGTTCCCCCAAGCTCAGATGTATGCTCTTGCCTCCACAGCATAGACCACCATGTCATTAAACATCATACACCATCAATGCCAACTCTGATCCGAAAATAGGTGGGCATCTGAGCCACAGGATACCCAGTGTTCTGTATTCTTGGGTCCTTAAACTTAGGAAGGCGTTGCCTTGATCGCTCATTGTTTCCCACTTGTTGCTAGAATCTGAACCAGATCTCTCATCTAAAAGAATGCCTTCAATTCAGATGCTGCAGGCTTATCTCACACAAATGTCCTCTTCCCTTAGGTATTCCATGGTCTCAGATGCAGAAACAGAAAGCATTTTCATGGAACCCATTCACCTCTCCTCAGCCATTGCAGCCAAACAGATCATCAATGAAGGTAATGCAATGAAAAGTTGGGTAGAATCACCCAACTGGATGATCCTGGGGTGGGGGGCATTGGAAGATGTCAGTGTGCCTCTCAGATGCTGCCTGTCACATTAGGAAGAGCAGATCTTCAGAAGGCAGTTCTGCCAACCCACCTCCTCAACTCTGATAGGACAGAAGTGGAAATAATTATGCATCAGTGTGAACAGGGACAGCCAGGGAGGCAGCACCAGTCTGTCTCTAGGGCCTCTTGCTCAGTTTTTGATTACTTCAGGGATCCTGAGGTGGCTTATGTCAGAGGTGCAGACCTGAGAGCCCAGGAAATGGCCAGGAGCATACAGAGGGTTCTCATCCAAGGGAGTCCAGACTTAGACCTTCACATCTACCAGTGCTTAAAGATGCTTCAAACTGAAGGATGCATGGGAGGGAGGGAAAGGGTTGAGTGGGGAGCGATGTTAATATTTACACAGTAAAATTTTGAAGCAGGCAACATATTATTACATTTCATTCAGGGACACTTGCCTGGATTAGATGGATTTTTTTTCCAGTCAATTTTAGGTAAACAATCTTTTGCAATTTCTTTCTTCCCCTTTCTTCTCCCTTCTCCCTGGGAAGCCTCACAACTCTGGTGAGATAGGGTGGAGTGGGACAGGTGCGCACTGATTAAATAGGGCTCAGCTGGCCTTTGGGCTTAATCTGGCACCCATTGCTGGTGGCCACAAGCCTTTCCTTGGTCTTTCATTATGAGAATCACATGCTACTCTTTGTCCACCCTAACTCTGGTCCTTTCTTGGTCCCCTGATCCGTTTAGGTCTCCACCAGGGTCTCTAGAGGACGTCTGGACCTCTTGAACACTTCACATAGAACCAGAAATTTGACTTGCTGTTGCTGACTGTTCTGGGCACTCTAGGAGGCCCCATCTTCTCAAAGACCCATCTGCTTTGGGGGATTTTTTTCTTTTTCTTCCATACGTGGGATCTCTGTTATCTTGCTCCAAAATATCTTGCCCCCAGATACCTTGCCCCCGAACACAGGCAGTGTCTTCACCTTGGTCCAGTTCTCTCTGAATTGCTTCCAGCACCACCCTCGCTCTGAAAAGTCTTTTCTTCCTCTTTTCTGGTTGGAAATTTCCCTAACCATCCATTCGGCATCATCTCTGCTTTGTGCTAATTCTACAGGCCATTCTCCAGGCTTTGGTTCTTGCTAAGTAGAAGTACAGCTTTAGGAATTGTGGGGAGGAAAAAAAAAAAACATTTTCTCTCTTTGAAAGCTTAACTTTCAAGTCTATAAAATGCTATGGACATTCAAAGTCTAGTTTGAAACCAAAAGATGTGCAATGCCTTTTTTTTTTTTTTTTAAACCTGGGTCTTTTCTATTCTTCTCTTCTCTGGGGGCATCAAACCTAAGTTTCATTAGCCTTAGTGGCTGAAGGGCTGTAGGGGAAGAAAAAACAATATATTAGAGAGAAAGGAAAATGTATCAGGTGATATTTCAAAACATCGCTGTGCTCACTAGTGATCAGAGGAGTAAAAATGTGTGTTGAAGAACCTTCCATTTTCATGAAAGTCAGCACATGCCACACATCCGAGAGTGTAGAGGAGAAATGTGTGGGCTTTACTTTCTGCTGAAGAAATGTCAGGTAATAGAAATTGATGCAGGGATAGAGGCAAACTCTGCAGATGCTGAAGTGTGAGCCAGAGACCCAGGGAAAGCAGGAGTTGCCATGGGGGTGAGGAGCGGGGACATTTGTATTTAAACTGAAAAGAAGTTGAAACAACAAGCTGCTAGATAAATAGCTGAAGAAGACAACTCTGTATTTTAATGAGGTGTCAGGAGTCCCATTTTTTATATGTAGTAAGGGAAAAACATCTAAGTAGACAAGGGAAGGAGAGGGGCTGTATTTGCTATGAAAGACCCCAGGAGAGCCAGGGGAGAAAACTGGGTGGTGGAGAAAATAGGAACACTTCATCTATTTTTAAACAAAATAGAGCTCTGGGATTGTAGAAGTTTTCTTCTTTCTGCTTTTGAAATGGAGATCAGAGAACTTTTAGAACTGAACCCTGGCCGGCATGGTGGCTCATTCCTGTAATCTCAGCACTTTGGGAGGCTGAGGCGGGTGGATCACCTGAGGTCAGGAGTTCAAGACCAACCTGGCCAATATGGTGAAACCCTGTCTTTAAAAAAAATAAAAATAAAAATAGAACTGAGCCCTGATGCAGGGACATGGGGCCCCTCAGGGTGGTTAGAGGAGGGAAGAGAGAAGGGAAATGAAATCCTGAGCCCCGGGCAGAACCCAAGCTCCCAGGATTTGCAGTCCATGAGCAAGAAGCCCTGCTTACAGACCCCTGGAGGAGCAGATTCCATGAGGGGCTGGGCCAAATCTAACTTCCAAATGTGGCTAGACTCTCTCTGCAGCAGCCCCCACCCAAAAACTGCCCATCAGGGAAAAAGATGGTGCCAGCAAGAGGCTATGAGAAACACAGAAGACAAATATGTCCAGCTTTTTTCTCTCTTTGTATTCAGTAGTTCTGGCTACTACATGAGAGGAACGATTTTGTTATTTCTTACTTTTGTCTATCTTAAAGAAAGAAAACATCTTACATTTTCCCAAATTTGATAAACTGTGAGCAAATATATTATTAGAAGAAGACAAAGATTCACCCCAGATGTGGATGAGTTGGGATTTGAGTTCATTTGGAGTTTAAGTCCTGTTTTGAGACTAGAATGAGAGCTCATGGCCGACCTTTGCCACCTATCTGTGGGTTGGGAGGCTGAGAATCATAGGTGCTTCCACTCTAGTAGGGGGGAAGAAGAAAATACAAGAAATAAATAAGTAAATTAGATGTATATTAGAAGGTAATATTGCATGAATTACTGCTGAAAATTTTACCTTTCCCAGGGTTATTTGCAATCCATATGTTAAAGAGTTAAACTAACAAAGAGAATTTTACTATGAATGAACACCATTCACTCATTTAGTAAATACTACTACCATTTTTTTTTTTTTTTTTTTTTGAGACAGAGTTTCGCTCTTTTTGTCCAGGCTGGACACACAATGGTGCACTCTCGGCTCACTGTGACCTCCACCTCCCAAGTTCAAGTGATTCTCCTGTCTCAGCCTCCCAAGTAACTGGGATTACAGGCGTGTGCCACCACACTAGGCTAATTTTGTATTTTTTTTTATAGAGATAGTTTCACTATGTTGGCCAGGCTGATCTCAAACTCCTGACCTCACGTGACCCACCTGCCTTGGCCTCCCAAAGTGCTGGGATTATGGGCATGAGCCACCACACCCAGCCAGTAAATACTTCTGAACATCCACTTTGTACTGGGCACCGTAGGAGTTACTAAGTATGGATCAAAATACACCTCGTACTTAAGGAACTCGGTCTAAAAAATTATCAGCCAGCTTGAGAGAAGCACGGGAGATAGTAAAAGAAATTGGGTTCCCTTCACCCACACCTATACACTCCTCCCGCTGACCCTGATTACAAGCATCCAGGCCAGTGCAGCAAGTGCCCTGGGCCCAATTAAAGTCCTTCCTGGGAGATCCTGCTGGCATTCAGTCCATGCCCAGAATCCTGGCAGCAAACAGGCCAAGAGCATGTTCTCCCCAGGAACAAGGAAGGCCATGGTGTTCCTAACTGTCTCATGAGATTGCCTCCTGTCTGCTCTAGAGCTCAAGCCACGGGGGGTCAGAGCAGGCGCCGAGTGTCCAGGCATGCTGGAGTCTGCTGAACAGCTGCTGGTGGAGGACCTGTACAACCGTGTCAGGGAGAAGATGGATGACACCAGCCTCTATAACACGCCCTGCGTCCTGGACCTCCAGCGGACACTAGTTCAGGATCGCCAAGAGGCTCCCTGGAACGAGGTGGACGAGGTCTGGCCCAACGTCTTCATAGCTGAGAAGTGAGTCTGACTGTTCTTCATGACCCTTTGTCCTACCTTTCTGGTTAGTGCCTGAGACAGACGAACCTGCCCCAACTTTCACCAAAGGCATCCATAGGCCCTTGCAGCCCAATGAGGCTGCCTAGCCACTTACCCTGCCCCGGCCCAGAGAAAGACCCCTCCATCCACCTGCATTCAGAGGTCTCCAGGCAAAATGCTGGCATCACTGCTTATCCTTTACCCTCTTGCCAGGACTCTCTTGTCCCTCAAGAAGGCCTTCTCTGGGCCTCCTTTTTTTTTTTCACCATCTCCTGACGTCTGTAGCAACCACAGAACTGGACACTAGCAGCCACTGACAATATTGACATGCATGTGTATTTACCAACACAGGAAAATGTTCACGATACAGTAAGAAAGAATTTAGATTACAAAAGAATACATGTCGAGTGTGCTGCTAATCAGGCAATAGATGTATGTGTATGTGTGTGCATGCTTTTGCATAGACAACAGCCAGAAGGAAATGTGATAAAATGTTAACAACGATTCTCTCTGGGAGGTGTTTTTACAAGCGTCTTTTATTTTCTTCTTTAGATTCCTCTTGACTTGGACAGGTTTCCTAAAGTAGACATTGTTTTTATAATCCAAAAACGATTATTTTCTAAAAGTTTATCAGTGGTTTCTGGAACAAAAGCGACTCACTCACATCCTATTCCTTTAGGATGCCAGCGCGTTAATTGCTACCACTAGGTTAATTAGTGAAACGAATTTCTGCTGATTCATCGAATACTTAATGAGATCTTTTCCCAATGTAATTATCCAGATATCCAAAAGCAAAGGAGGAAATCTGGGGCCTCAGGGGAGGGGATAGGGAAAACAGCTTGGAACAGTGGGTCTTATCTTCATCAAGGAGTAATCGGTTGCCTAGAACTTGATCCTCAGAGCTGGGCACCAAGTCCTAAGTGATCTTCAAATAGATCTTCAGATCCAGGAGCACTCACCTCGTGGCCACTAAGGACCCAGGCATCCAGGTATTCTCAGCCCAAGGCTTCCGTTCTTTGTCGAACAACGCTGCCCTCAGGGCCTCTTCAAACTAAGCTGCACTTACGCAGCTACAGCAAAAAGAGCTCTGAATGAGAAATCTAAAACACTAGCTCTTGTTTTCTTTTTCTCCTTTCACAATTTTGGGAAGTTATGAGTTCTCAGATTGACTTTTATAATCTTCTTCTTCTTCTTTTTTTTTTTTTTTTTTTTTTTTTGAGACAGAGTCTCGCTCTGTCGTCCAGGCTGGAGTGCAGTGGCTCTATCTCGGCTTACTGCAATCTCCGCCTCCTGGGTTCAAGAGATTCTCCTGCCTCAGCCTCCTGAGTAGCTGGGACTACAGGCTTGTGCCACCATGCCCAGCTATTTTTTGTATTTTTAGTAGAGATGGGGTTTCAACATGTTGGCCAGGATGGTCTCAATCTCCTGACCTCGTGATCCACCCACCTCCGCCCCCCAAAGTGCTGGGATTACAGGTGTGGGCCACCGCACTTGGCAATTTTTATAATCTCCAAATGGGAATCAAACTAGTTTCCCTGCTTACTTCTTAAGTTTATTTTTAGGATAATGTAAAATAATGCATGTGAAAGGATTTTGAAAATTATAAGCATGCCATATCAATGTAAAATACACTTAATTTGGCCGGGTGTAGTGGCTCACCCCTGTAATCCCAGCACTTTGGGAGGCCTAGGCAGGCGGATCATGAGGTCAAGAGATCAAGACCATCCTGGCCAACATGGTGAAACCCCGTCTCTACTAAAAAAATACAAAAATTAGCTGGGCATGGTGGCACATGCCTGTAGTCCCAGCTACTAGGGAGGCTGAGGCAGGAGAATTGCTTGAACCCAGGAAGTGGAGGTTGCAGTGAGCCGAGGTCACACCACTGCACTCCAGCCTGGCGCCTGGTGACAGAGTGAGACTCTGTCTCAAAAAAAAAAAAAAAAATACACTTAATTTTATTATTTGCGCCTGCCACTTTTGTGCCTTGATGAACGTCCATTCCCAAGGCATGGGGTTTTAAACTAGAAGTCTCTGGACCAGTCAAAGCTTTCCTTACATATCACTTTTGCTGGCCTCTTCATCTTGCCCTCCCTTGCTTAACTCCCTGTCTCTTCTCTCTCTTGCTGAGGCCAAGTCATCAACTCTTTCTATAACGTTATTTGCAGTGATCCCTAGACACCAGGGGGCGGAAAAGGAGGGACTTGCCCAGCTGAGACCCCAGACCAGCTGAGGCAGGCTCGCCATCACAGTGGTGATGCATCTTTCTAGTTCCGACTCTGGCAAACAGGTCCCTGCCTCTTCCCCCAGGAGTGTGGCTGTGAACAAGGGGAGGCTGAAGAGGCTGGGAATCACCCACATTCTCAATGCTGCGCATGGCACCGGCGTTTACACTGGCCCCGAATTCTACACTGGCCTGGAGATCCAGTACTTGGGTGTGGAGGTGGATGACTTTCCTGAGGTGGACATTTCCCAGCATTTCCGGAAGGCGGCTGAGTTCCTCGATGAGGCGCTGCTGACCTATAGAGGTGAGAGGGGTCTGTCCACTCCAGGCTACTGGACTTCCATGAGGGGAAAAGCAATGTGGGGAATGTTATGAAAACCTGATTAGTTGGCGTGTCTAGTGGGTATCTGTCTTAAGAAGGCTGTTTTCTCTAAGAAAAGGAGGAAAGACAGGATGATCATTCACCCGGTAAGTAATTACTGAGTGCCTAGCTTGGGCCAGGTACCATTCTAGGCACTGTGGTAAAAGATGCAACGCTTCCAGCCTTTGACTCTTACACTATAGTGAGGGGAGAGAAAATGAAAAAAAAGAGAGAAAAATGTCAGATGGTGTTAAGTGTGAGGCAGAGACTAACTAGGATGGTGTGCTAGAGTGACTGGCCAACTCCTTGGAGAGCATGATGGTGAAGGCCTTCTGACAACGGGACATTTAAGCCAAGTGACAAAGAGCTAGCATGGGAAAACTGGAAGAAGAGCATTCCTGTGGACGAGAACTAGTAGTGTGAAGATCCGAACGTGGGAAGCTTGGTGTGTTCAAGCGTCAAAGGCCCGTGTGGATGAAGGCTGGAGAGGCAAGGCACCCTCCCCCCATCAAACAGGAAGCTAAATGCCAGGGTAAGAAGTTTGAGCGGCACCTTGATCTGATTTATGTTTTGGAAAACTCCCTCCCTCTGCCTTGGAGAACAGACCAAGTTGGGATGGTGGAGAGTAGCGCTTCGGGGCTGCTATTGTTATATCCAAGTGGAAGGTGCCAGGAGACTCATCTACAGAGGTCATAGGCCTCAAGGAGGAGAGGCGGAGCCCAGGCAATGGAGCCAGCAGCCTGGCTGGGAAGACTCCAGGATTTGGTGTCCAGAAACCTGGGTCTGTGTCTGGGATTTGCTGCACTGTATATACCAAGGGACCTTGGGCCATTTCCTTTAGCTCTAGGAACCGCAGTTTCCTTATAGAGAACAAAGACAAAATTACCAAATCCTAAAGTTGCTGTGAGGAATAGCATTTTTTAAATGCACAAAAATAACTCCTTTGGGACTACACCTGGCACAATAAATGCTTCAAAAATTACAGCCATTGCTATAATAATATTGCTCATGATTACTGGAAAAAGGGCATTGCCTGTCACCACCAATGGCCAGGATGAGTAACCTCTAATGGAAATTACAAACACACATATTTTCCTTTTTTTATTATTTATTATTTTTATTTTTAGAGACAGGATGCAGCTCTGTCCCCCAGGCTGCTGGAATGCTCACTATAGCTTTGACCTCCTGGGCTCAAGAGATTCTCCCATCTTGGCCCCGCGAAGTGCTGGGATTACAGGCGTGAGCCACCATGCCTAGCCAAATACACATATTTTAAATATGTATGTGTATGTGTGTGTAAATTATATATATAGGTATGTATGTGTATATATACACACACACACACACACACATATATGTAAACTGTTTTCTCCTCTTTTCAATGCTTAAAAACGGCTTCTTTTTTTTTTTTTTTTTTTTTTTTTTTCTTTTTTTTGAGACGGAGTTTCGCTCTTGTTACCCAGGCTGGAGTGCAATGGCGCGATCTCGGCTCACTGCAACCTCCGCCTCCTGGGTTCAGGCAATTCTCCTGCCTCAGCCTCCTGAGTAGCTGGGATTACAGGCACGCACCACCATGCCCAGCTAATTTTTTGTGTTTTTAGTAGAGACGGGATTTCACCATGTTGACCGGGATGGTCGCGATCTCTCGACCTCGTGATCCACCCGCCTCGGCCTCCCGAAGTGCTGGGATTACAGGCTTGAGCCACCGCGCCCGGCAAAAACGCCTTCTTTTTAAAGTGTAGGACGTTTGACCAGTGTGGGATTGAGTGGGTCTGTCGGTCGTCTGCGGCATAGGGAGCGTGTCCCACCTCGCTCGCTGGGCCTGGGCACACCTACCGACCTCGAGGCAGACCGGATGGCGCTCGGTAGCTCACGCAGGTTGACACGGCCACGGGCCGGCAGTGCCCCGCAGCATCCCAGTGCGGATGAGACAGATCTCAGAATGTGGAACGCATACCAGAAGCGAGAGCCAGCCTTGCGGGCGGAGGGAGGAAGAATGCGCCCAAACGCGGAGGCGGAGGCGGTGCCAGGAGCCTCACGGGCTCAGCAGGAAGTTTCCTGCCGCGGCTGTAACCCAGGCGCGGCCTTCCCTGCATCATACCCACTACCCAGGAGCACTGACCCGGAGCCAGGGCGTCAGCTCCGCGGGCTGGAGACCGCAGGTCGGAGCGCTGGGTGTCCAGATTCCTTGCAGGCACCGGTACGCGCTGCGGGTATCTCCTCCCGATTCAGTCTCACTCTCCCTGCCAGGCAGCTAAAGGCCCTTTTTGTTGCTGTGCTTGTTGCTTTTGTGGGTCATTCCTACTCCACCGCAGAGAGGTCATAGCATCTCTGGAATTACCCCGCTGAGCCTTGGGTCCTGTGGCTTCCTCTATTCTAGGTTGCTTGGGAGTCAGTGCCTGACTAGAACAGCGAAAGAAACACCAGGCGCTGGCGTTTTACATGGTAATCACAAAGAGCCCACGAGGGGGTGTTGTTATTTACATTGCACACACTGGGAAGTTGAGACCCATGGAAGATTAAGTGGCGACTTGGCACGGCGCACGGTGTAATAATCAAGATTCTCTTGGTTGCTAGTGGGTGGAAACCATCTGAAACACCTTCACAAGCAGCAAAGGCATTAGTTCTGAAGTTGCAGGAAAGAAGCCACAGACAAGAGCCTGGCACCCCAGGCAGGCCTGGGACAAGAACTAGACAGTCTAAGGACTCTTGGTTTCCCTCTTCTTTCTCTACTTCAGAGAGCAAGTGGCCATCCACAGGTCTGACTAGCTAATTTAAACTAGCTAATTTCCTGTCTCAGTTTCATTTTCAAATTTCTTGGAGAATTTGTCAGATACTGGTCCTTTTGGTACCCTGAGTTCCATCAACAGTGGCAAGCGGGGTACCTTCTGGGCAAATACTACTTATTTTCTGTGATGTGGAGAGGGGTAGGTTCTGAGGAAAGGGAGGATTATGAATTGGGAGAGTATAGCACAATTGCCTCCCATATAAAGGCATACTGAGAGTGTAGAGAATTCAAACCTTGTCTTGCTCAAGTCTGATGCTCTTCCCAGTAGCTGTACTCTTAAAAAAAAAATTTTTTTTTTTTGAGACAGAATCTCGCTCTGTCACCCAGGATGGAGTGCAGTGGTGCTATCTTGGATCACTGCAACCTCTGCCTCCCAGGTTCAAGCAATTCTTGTGCCTCAGCCTCCTGAGTAGCTGCAATTGCATGCACGTGCCACCACTGCCCAGCTAATTTTTGTATTTTTAGTAGAGATGGGGTTTCACCATGTTGGCCAAGCTAGTCTCAAACTCCTGACCTCAGGTGCCTTGGCCTCCCAGGGTGCTGTGAATACAGGCATGAGCCACCACACCCGGCCTGTACTTTTCAAATTTTGAAAACAGGGACCCTCTTCACATTCAGCCCTGTTGGTAATCAAAATGGTAAATCTGCAAATTAGAAAATCATTACCTTCTTCAAACCATTTTGCTGTGGGAAAATTTTCATCATAACCCAAGTATGTTTTGATACTTTGATTTCGATGAAAATAGGCCCTCTAGAATTGTGCAGAGAAAAATCTATACAGCATCAGCCTGCCTCTAACAGAGAAGACAGAGAATCCTGTTGCTGCTCTGGGTGAAGATCCCTGAGTCTCATCCCCCACTCATCCTCCCTCTTGTCCCTCTGGCTGCCCTTGAGTCTCCTCAGAGGAGTCCCAGTGTGCTAGGAACACAGTATAGAAAAACATGGCACCCTAACCTGGTCTCCACCAGACTGAGTCTAAGTAGTATTTGATGCCCGAATGAAGAAGGCTGGCTGGTCATTTCCTGAAGTATCCTGAAGCAAGCTGGTCTGGTGATTCCATCTCCAAAAAAAAAAAAAATGAGTGAGACTTTGAGACTAGCAACAGTAGACAGTAGCCTGGTCAGATAGTTAAGTGGAGGTCCTTGCAAGGGACAGCTAAGCCCTTAGCTGAGGGTGAGAGGAGAAAAAGACAAACGCTTCGGCAGACGCTCCTTATGAGGCTTTTGCTCTTTGTTTTTGGAGACGGTCTCGCTCTGTTGCTTAGTCTGGAGTACAGTGGCACAATCTCGGCTCACTGCCCTTTGCCTCCTGGGTTCAAGTGATTCTCCTGCCTCAGCGTCCCAAATAGCTGGAATTATAAGCATTTTATTGTTTTTGTATTTTTAGTAGAGACAGGGTTTTGCCATGTTGGCCAGGCTGGTCTCAAACTCGTGGCCTCAAGTGATCCACCCACGTTGGCCTCCCAAAGTGCTGGGATTACAGATGTGAGCCACAGCACCCTTGTTTGTTTATTTTTGAGACAAGGTCTCACTCTGTTGCCTGAGCTGGAGTGCAGTGGCACAATCACCGCTCACTGCAGCCTCAACCTCCTGGTGTCAAGCAATCCTCCAACCTTGTCTTCCCGAAGTGCTGGGATTATAGGCATGAGCCACCACGCCCAGCCTGTGGCTTTGATTCTACTGATTTACCTCCCTCTAGTGGCTGCTGGCTCTTAGCAATAATACCTTTCATCACTACTGGGCCTCAAGACCCCCGAATTTTCTGTCTCTGACCTCCTATGTGACAAAGACATGACCCTAACTGCTGCAAAGATATAATAATAAAAGAGTCCCTCCCATCCCACATTGTTAGAGAGGATTTTTAACTGATTTAGCCAACATCCCCAAAGACTGTTGGTAAGCAGATGGATGACAGCAGGGAGGAAGGTCTCCAGCGGTTCCAGTATGCATTTTATTTATTTAGAGTTTCACTCTTGTTACCCAGGCTGGAGTGCAATGGCGTGATCTCGGCTCACCGCAACCTCCGCCTCCTGAGTTCAGGCAATTCTCCTGCCTCAGCCTCCTGAGTAGCTGGGATTACAGGCACGCGCCACCATGCCCAGCTAATTTTTTTGTATTTTTAGTAGAGACGGGGTTTCACCATGTTGACCACGATGGTCTCAATCTCTTGACCTTGTGATCCACCCGCCTCGGCCTCCCAAAGTGCTGGGATTACAGGCTTGAGCCACTGCGCCCGGCCTCCAGTATGCATTTTAAACAGCTGTTACCATGAAGGCATAGGAGACGTATTTGTCACATTCATGACGGACGCAAAGCTGAAAGGGAGGCCAGCAGCAGGTAACTGGTCTGTTGAATGGTAGCGTCAAGACTTGCAAAAGCTTCTGTAGGCTATAAAAACAGACATCTACTAAAAGATGTTAGTAAGAATTTGTAAAATTATCCTGAAGTTTAAAAATGACTGCACATTAAAAGAAACATGACTTAATTGAAGTTTTAAAAAAAGTTTTACAGGTTTCAGTTGATGTAAAAGATAACTTGAGTTCATTGTGTGACATATCCACCCACACTGCAAGCTTAGATGGGATCAGTAAAGCCCCAATGACCCAAACGGGTGGGGAGGGGCCCACTCTACTCTATGTGGGTCAGTCCAAACCTGAAATATCTTGCTCCATCCTGAATACAAACTCCAGAACAAACAACCCGATAATTCAAGTTTTGACCTGGAGGAAAGTAGCTAGAAGAGTAAGGGGACATGAGAAGTTGTTCAAATAATGTTTGAAGGACTCAAAATAGCCAGGAAAAGAAAAAAAAATTTTAGGAAGAATATGATAGCCATCTTCTTAAAGATTTTTGTATAAAATCCGTGTTTCGTACAATGTATTCATTGTTGACTTTAGAATGTCAGAGCAACAGTACTGGATGCTTGTTACAGTGATTTATAGTTCCCCTAATGTACAAAAAAAATTTTGAAGCACTAGAGTGATACAAAAATGAAGTGAGTTGTATCTACGTGTCCAGGTGAGCTAATGAGCTCCCCGTGACTGGAAGCATTCAGCAGTGGCTGGATGACAGCTGTGACAGGTGATCCAGCATCAGGGATGTTGTAAAGGGAATTCTCAGGTTTAGGATGTGACTTATGATGCTTCCCAGCACTGAGACTCTATTTCTCTGTGATTCATTCATCTTAGCCTCTCATTCCTTTTCTGCTTTATCCTCCTCCCCACCTATTCTTGTATTTCCGCTCCCTCTGATGCTCAGTTTGTGAGGAGAAAGTAGAAATGCACTGCAGTGTTTCAAATAGAGGCCCATCAGGGACTGTGGTCTTCCATGTGTAATATGGGGACAGTGATGCTCAGCCCTCCTGTGTCTTGAGCCGGGAACTTCAGAGGCAAAGTAAACACCTTCAGTGCAGCACATTAAAACAGCACTTAGCAAAGAAAACAAACAAACAAGAACACTACAAGGAAGCCACTGTAATTACATCATTTTCTCTTGTGTTTTCTTTTCAGGGAAAGTCCTGGTCAGCAGCGAAATGGGCATCAGCCGGTCAGCAGTGCTGGTGGTCGCCTACCTGATGATCTTCCACAACATGGCCATCCTGGAGGCTTTGATGACCGTGCGCAAGAAGCGGGCCATCTACCCTAACGACGGCTTCCTGAAGCAGCTGCGGGAGCTCAACGAGCAGCTGATGGAGGAAAGAGAAGAGGACTATGGGCGGGAGGGGGAATCAGCTGACGCCGAGGAGGGCGAGGGCACGGGGAGCACGCTCGGGGCCAGAGTGCATGCCCTGACGGTGGAGGAGGAGGACGACAGCGCCAGCCACCTGAGTGGCTCCTCCCTGGGGAAGGCCAGCCAGGCCTCCAAGCCCCTCACCCTCATTGACGAGGAGGAGGAGGAGAAACTGTACAAGGAGTGGAAGAAAGGGCAGGGCCTCCCCTCGGGCAAGGTCCCCCAGGGTGGAGGTGGCAGACGCTCAGCCTCCTCTGGCCAGAGTGGGGAGGAGCTCCAGGACGAGGACCAGGACGAGGACGTGGAGAGGATCATCCAGGAGTGGCAGAGCCGAAACGAGAGGTACCAAGCAGAAGGGCACCGGAGGTGGGGAAGGGAGGAGGAAGAGGAGGAGGAGAGCGATGCGGGCTCCTTGGTGGGGAGGCGGCGGCGCACCCTGAGCGAGAGCAGCGCCTGGGAGAGCGTGAGCAGCCACGACATCTGGGTCTTGAAGCAGCAGCTGGAGCGGAGCCGCCAGAACCGAGGCGGGAGGCGCCGCACAGACTCGGTGTCCTCGGAGAGCACCTGGGACACGTGGAACGAGAGGCTGCTGGAGATCGAGAAGGAGGCTTCCCGGAGGTACCACGCCAAGAGCAAGAGAGAGGAGGCGGCGGACCTGAGCTCAGAGGCGGGGAGCAGGGTGCGGGAGGACGACGAGGAGAGCGTGGGCTCTGAGGCCAGCTCCTTCTACAATTTCTGCAGCAGGAACAAGGACAAGCTCACTGCTCTGGAAAGATGGAAGATCAAGAGAATCCAATTTGGATTTCACAAGAAAGACTTGGAAGCGGGAGACAGCAGCAGTGAGCCCGGTGCAGAGGAGGCAGCGAGGGAGAAGAAGAACCCCTCCGACATCAGCCTGACAGCCTACCAGGCCTGGAAGCTGAAACACCAGAAGAAAGTGGGCAGTGAGAACAGGGAGGAGGTGGTGGAGCTCAGCAAGGGGGAGGACTCGGCCTTGGCTAAGAAGAGGCAACGGAGGCTGGAGCTACTGGAGAGAAGCCGGCAGACGCTGGAGGAGAGCCAGTCTATGGCAGGCTGGGAGGCAGACAGCTCCGCGGCCAGCGGGAGTATTCCCCTGTCTGCTTTCTGGTCTGCAGCCCCTTCGGTCAGTGCTGATGGGGACACAGCGTCGGTACTCAGCACCCAGAGCCACCGCTCCCACCTGTCTCAGGCTGCAAGCAATATAGTAGGGTGCTCAACCTCCAATCCAACCACACCCCTGCCTAACCTGCCAGTGGGGCCTGGAGACACCATTTCCATTGCCAGTATCCAGAACTGGATTGCCAATGTAGTCAGTGAGACCCTTGCTCAGAAGCAAAATGAAATGCTGCTGTTGTCCCGATCGCCGTCTGTTGCAAGCATGAATGCAGCACCAGCGGCCAGCTGCCCCGGGGATGACCAAGTCTCTATGCTCAGTGGACAGAGCAGTTCCTCCTTGGGCGGCTGCCTGCTGCCTCAGAGCCGGGCAAGACCCAGCTCTGACATGCAGTCTGTGCTGTCCTGCAACACCACACTGAGCTCACCGGCCGAAGGTTCCAGGAGCAAAGTGAGGGGGACCAGCAAGCCCATCTACAGCCTCTTTGCTGACAATGTGGACCTAAAACGACTTGGCCAGAAGGAGAAGGAGATGCAGATGGAGCTTAGGGAGAAGATGTCTGGGTACAAAATGGAAAAGCTGGCCTCAGACAATAAACGCAGCTCCCTCTTCAAGAAGAAGAAGGTCAAGGAAGATGAGGATGATGACAGGGATGAGGGTGACAGGGATGAGGACACTGACAGTGCCATAGGGAGCTTCCGATATTCTTCCCGCAGTAATTCCCAGAAACCCGAAACAGACACATCGTCCTCACTGGCTGTCTGTGATCACTATGCAAGTGGCAGCGGAGTTGGCAAAGAGGTGGATAGCAGTATTAATAAGTGGCTCAGTGGCCTCACGACAGAGGAAAAGCCTCCTTTCCAAAGTGACTGGTCTGGAAGTTCTAGGGGGAAGTATACCAGATCATCCCTGCTCAGGGAGACGGAGTCTAAATCCTCCAGTTACAAGTTCTCCAAATCCCAGTCAGAGGAACAGGACACCTCCTCCTACCACGAGGCAAATGGCAACTCTGTAAGAAGCACTTCGAGGTTCTCATCTTCCTCCACCAGGGAGGGCAGAGAGATGCACAAGTTCTCCAGGTCCACGTACAGCGAGACCTCAAGTTCCCGAGAGGAGAGCCCAGAGCCCTACTTCTTCCGCCGGACCCCAGAGCCATCAGAAAGGGAAGAGTCCCCGGAGCCACAGCACCCAAACTGGGCCAGGTCCAGGGACTGGGAAGATGTGGAAGAGTCATCCAAGTCAGACTTCTCTGAATTTGGAGCCAAGAGGAAATTCACACAGAGCTTTATGAGGTCTGAAGAGGAGGGAGAGAAAGAGAGGATGGAAAACAGAGAAGAAGGGAGGTTTGCATCTGGACGGCGGTTCCAGTATCGGAGAAGCACTGACAGGGAGGAAGAGGAAGAAATGGATGACGAAGCCATCATTGCTGCTTGGAGACGCCGGCAAGAAGAAACCAGGACCAAGCTGCAGAGAAGGAGGGAGGACTGAGCTGGGGAAAAGCTGAGAACACTGAAAGAAACCACTCAGCTTAGCATAGGGCTCAGGGCATACATTGCCACCACCCGTCAAGACATGAGGATGCAGAGAGGATCTTCCGAAGGGGCAGAGCCAAAATGAGAGGTACCAAGCGTCAGGGTGGCAGAGGTAGAGTAAGGAAGAGGCAAGGACAGGGGGAACCATCCATATGAGGTGTGATCGCTGGACTGACACCATTTTCTCTTGCCTCTAAGCTTTGGTGTTTCACTTAATGTAATTGATAGTGTTCATCACAGACTAGAGAGGTAAGCTTGGAAAAGCATTGTAGTTTGTCAGAGACTCCAGTTTCCATCCAGAAAGTCCGTGAACATAGAACACGGTTTTGTCTGTAGAGGTTTTATAATGAGACCCAGCAAGTCTATCATGTGGCAAGTCTGACCTCTCCTGGGAACGCTCAATTCTGAAAATTTAAAAAATGTTGAGTCTCCATTAAAATGGTATGTTGGCAAATAGTTCTTCTTTATTCTGGTCATGTTTAGATCTTTGGATATTAGAAGAAAACCACTTTAAAAGACACAAATGTGTTATCTGAGCCAGTCTCACCTTGTTTCACAAAAGCTGTGCCTCTAGACAATGCCATCATCGCCTCATTATAAAAAAGAACAAGCAAGTATTTCGCCTATGATACAATACAGCAGGAGACCACACTAGGAAAACCCTTGAGAGTAACAGAGCGAACCAGAGAAGGAGAGAATGAGTTTTATTGTGGTGAGAATGTCAAGATGTAAAGTAGAGAGAAGGCCTCTCTGAAAGGCAGAAAAACAAAAACAAAGCATGGGGAGAGAAGAAAATAAACCCAGTAGAAGGAGATGGAGACATGTTTTCATAAAATCTAGGGTCATCTTTGCTTCTTATTCCTAGGAGGATCATTGGGTAATGCAGTGGGTAGTACACTTGATTTTTCCCTGCAGTCTAAGTGGGCTAAGTCGGTGAGAATCTTTTATGTTTCGTTCCCAAGGCATTCCTTCCCCTAAAACACAGGTTGAGTTGCCAAATCAAGGAGACACTTTGAGCACTTTACAGCAATGATTGATGAACTGGTTTCAACAGTTCCTTTCAAGCTGCAGCACCTTGAAGGATTTGAAAACAACTATGTGCTGTACAGGGGTCTGAGATGTCTTAATCAATCAAAAAATCCAATTCAGGAGACACAACTGGTGATGAAATGATTAATGAGAGGGAAGAAGAGTAAGGAGTAATCCACCAATGAGACAAATAGTAAGTGATAATTATGTGATCACTTTTTCTAAAAACGGAGTTTCATGGGACACGGAGATTATGTAACCTTCCTATGTAGGTTTGTTCGGCATCACATATTTCAAAGAGCACAGAGATAAATATATCAAGGCAAACAGGAGCTGACTTGAACACAAGCTCAGAATGCCACATAGCTGCTGTCAAAGCAACTGAATTAACTTTCTTGCCTTCCCTCTATCGCTTTGGCCCACAGTTCAGTTGCTCGTGGTACTCATCGCTCCTTCACTGACTGAGGTGGGGAAAGAGGACTTGCGGAGGAACAATACTGCTCAGTCTCTGTCCCATTTGCCCCTTTTTCTTCCTTGGTTCATCTTTAATCAGTCTCATCCCCTAGTTTCCAGTACCCAGTGGGTCATTCCTACCGCAGAAAAAGGTCTTATTAGCCAGGCAGGGTGCCGTGTGCTTATAGCCCCAGCTACTTGGGAGGCTGAGAGAGGAGGATCACTTGAGCCCAGGAGTCTGAGTCCAGCCCAGGCAACATAGCAAGACCCTATCTTTTTTTTTTTTTTAAGTGTTGTTCTAATATATCCCACAGCAAGAAGGCCGACTGTGGTCTATTTTACCTTCTGGGAGAGCTCTCATTTCACTCCCATAGAGAAGTTTTTGGTATAGGCACAATTAATTGGGTGTCTACTCTAGGAGGTTGACCTTCTGGAGAGAAGAATGGGAATATTCTTTGGTGGGTCCCCTGTGCCCACCCGTAAGGACCCAATTAGCTCTGATCTCTCTATATATGTCTTTTTGTTTTTTTACTATGACAAAATATATAAATTGATCTCACTCATGTCAAAATAGACAAGCAATTTAAAAAAAAAAACAACCTATTCTTAGTCAATCTCAACTCATACTCCACCTAATAATGTTGAACAAACACTTCAATCATATTGGTGTGAAGAGTCACCCCAATTTTTCTCCAGCCCTGGATGTGAGTTTGGAGGAAACAGACCATAGAGACCCCCTAGTTTGCTTTTAGTTGAGCTCTGTCTTAGGCTAGAGGAGCAATAAAGGCCCCCGTGGCCCACAAGTAGACCAGCTGGGCTCACCAGAGAAAGCCAGATGGCTCAGAGTGAAGCCCTCAAGAAATGCCTTTGCTTTCTGCGTCTCCAGAGATAGCTGCCTCTAGATCCTGTACCCAAGGAGGTGTCTGCCAGATAATTAAAATTCTGAATTCAACCTATTCCTGGAGTTTAGAGTATATTTTAGGAAACCACATCAGAGAAAATGTGTTGGATTTATCATGAACTTGAAGAAATATCTGGAATTTGAAGTGTTAGAATCCCAAGGGTGACTTCTGAATGCTACCTAACCTAGTGTGTTAGGTTGCAGGCCAGCCTTCCAGTCTCTGAATGACAATTAAAGATATCTCAGTAAAAGTCCTCACAGGAAACAGATGGCACACTCAAAGTGGTGACTGATAAGAATTTAATGCAGGGACCATTGACAGAGGCATAGGAGGGGTCAAGGGAGCCAAAATGAAGTAGTAAAGCACCCATGTACTAGCAATATTGATGCCATCCTAGCACCGAAGGGACAAAGCGGCAAAGCTGTTTCCAGAGGCCAGCAAGAACCATCACCATGGAGAAAGCCACCTGACAACCTGGCAGAGGAGTCAGAATAAATGCCCCAGCCCTTCTCTGCTCCTGGTTTTCTGTTTAATGCTAGTAACTTCTATGGACCAAATCTAACTGGAAGCAAGTGGGTAGGAGAGCCTACTAGTCTGGAGCAAGACAAAAAGTAGGTCTGGAGGCAAACAGAAAACCACCAGCACAGAGGTCAATATGTTTAAATGGAGAGGCCATCTCCATAGGAGTCTTTCCATTGATGTTTGTCTTAAATGACCAAAAACACCATACAATGAACACAAAATTGACTCTATCTTAAGAATTTAGTAACAGGCTGGGCACAGTGGCTCACACCTGTAATCCCAGCACTTTGGGAGGCCGAGGTGGGCGGATCACTTGAGGTTGGAAGTTCGGGACAGGCCTGACCAACATGTTGAAACCCAGTATCTACTAAAAATACAAAATTAGCTAGATGTGGTGACGCATGCCTGTAATCCCAGCTACTCAGGAGGCTGAGGCAGGAGGATCGCTTGAATCCAGGAAGCAGAGGTCATGGTGAGCAGAGATTGTACCATTGCACTCCAGTGTAGGCAAAAAAAAAAAAAAAAAAAAAAAAAAAAAAAAAAAAAAATTCATTCACAATTCAAATAGAGTTTCAGCTACATGAAACCAACTATCAGAGTCAGTGGTTTTGTTTTACACAAAGAAAAAAGAGGAAACTGATCTGAATTACTCCTGAGCCCACTCCTGAGTCATAGAAACAGTTCACTGGGAGAAAACTCCCACATTACTCAGTGCAGAGAATCGTGCGCTGAAAGAGGCCCTACAAGATGAAAATCCTGCTGGGACTTCTGAGGTCAGGACTGGGTAAGAGAGAGGGGAAACAGATGTTTTTCTTCACCCACAGGTAAGCCCCTGGAGAAAATGAGATACGTGGGGGCTGTGAAGAAATAAGAAAAAAGGTGTATCAGGCAGCATCCCAGCAGGAAACGGAAGGCACACCCAAATAAGGGTGATTCAAAGGGAGGGTTTTCTAAAGGAGCTAGTTACAAAGGAGTGGACAGGGTACAGGGAAACCACCAGGCATAGTGCACACTCCAGGGCCAGCGGTTATGCTCCTAGGCCTGGAGAGACCCGGAATGAGCTATTACTGGGCCTCTAGAGACACGAGGGCTAATTGAGGGGGCAGTCTTAAGAGCTGAGACCTTGGGTCTAGGGAGCCAGCCTGACGTGACCCCACAGGGAAGGAGCCAGAGGACTTTAGCCCCTCTGACTCCAAACTCCAGCCACCTCCCTACAGGTCAAACCCAACTAAAACCCATAAGGAAGTGAGCTGGTGCGTGCATTCCATTCAGCCAGCCCCATGGAGCTCTAGGGAGGGTGGGGAGAAGGGTGGATGTAGACCCAGAAGGACAAACAGAAGATACACAAGGGCAAAATTTCAGACTGAATTGACATGTTGGTGCTGGGTTATGAAGACCCTGCTTTTAGTGTCTGGAATATTGACAGAAGAGGAAATATGAATTTTTCTGGACTCCTAAAACTTATTTCTTATATTGTTTGGGAGAATTATCAACCAATGACAATTGAATAACTAGTAAGCTGCCTTAAAGCATGCTACATAGAGTTGCCTTGTGTGAAGAATCTTCAATACAAATCTATACCTGTTCTTAGGAACATCTACTCTTTGGAGTTCTGAGTCAAGGCTCGTGCTTTAAAGCATCATCTATTTTGTGAACCCTGCAACAAGTCTTCCCTCAGCTCCACTTGTTCTGCGAGATGCCTGCCATCTGTCCCAGGTGCCAAACAGAAACCACCAGCCCCCCACCCTCCCATACACAACACACACAAGTGAATTTCATGTAAAACCTATATTTTAAGTCACATCGTCCCCCAAAATACCTGCCAGATGTAGCGTGAACTCATCCAGCCATTTTGCCTCATAGAGGTAATTAACAACATTCTACCATTTTAATCTCATGGTTTCAAACACTCCAGCAGTCATTTTCAGACACTGGGATCCTTGTAGCATCTGTAAGCAAGGTGTGCATACAGATCAGCTGATGCAGTAGCCGGGCCACCCCACTGCCCGCCATTCAGTTGCCTGGACCCTGAGTGGAAGTCCCTCAGAGCAGGGAGCAGACCAGCTTGGATTAGCTTCATCTGTCTCTAGGCTCCTGAAGGCAGAAGTTGGATTCACCTTTGCTGGCAACCAAGACAGTGGCCTCAAACCAATCATTCGATTCCATTTAGCTCAGCTTGATAAACGCTTCTTGAATGCCGACCCTGCACAAGCACTGCACCAGAATACCGTGCTATCAAGAGAACATGCTACATGGAGTCATGGAAGGTAGAGATGATCTCAAGTAAGACAAAGGCCCAGTCCCTCATGAGAAAGGATTTTTGAAAAGTTGTCTGAGTTAAAGAACTCTCAAGCTATCTGGGTCTGAACTTAGCAGTGTGCCAAGTATATCAGAAGAGCATCAACCATTCACTCTTGAAATCTCACAGTCAGCTTTGACACCTCCCTTTGCCTCTTCCCTGCACCTGGGGCAGGTAATTCTGCCCATAGCATTTGCTCTCTTCATGCGTTATCACTACCACCTCCCCAAACCAGATCGCCTTGACCTACCACCTGGCTCCTGCCGGTTCCAGCCTCACCTCCTTTCCATCTACTCTAGGACCAAATTAATTTCCCAAAATCCAATTCTGGCTCTTCTCCCTCTACCTAAGAACTCTAACCGTTTCCTGTTACCTATGAAGTGAATCTTAAATGTTTCCCCTTGGCATTCAAGGACCACTTTCCCTCCCTTTCCAGCCCTACAGCATTACTCCCTTCGTGCCTCATCTTCCGGCCATACGTGAACAGTACACCATTTGGAACACGCTTCGGTGCCCTTGCTCAGGCTTTTCCCTCTGCCTCAGCTTTTCCACCCCAACCTGCTTGCTCCCTGCTGAGATCCCCCCGCCCTCCAAGGTTCTTCTAGGAGCTTCTCCTCTGTTAAACCTCTTCTAGCCGCCTTGGCCACATGAGCTCCCCACTCCGCTGAAATCGCATTGCACTTTGTTTATGTCTAGCCATGCTTACCACAGTCTGCTTCTTATTATGAGAATTTGGTGCAGAAGGATAAGAATGTCTATCCCTCAGGATTATTGTGGGGTTATAATTAAATAAGACATTATTTTAATGTGCCTAGATAGCTCATAGCATTAAGCAGAATTCAGTAATTGTGCACTGTTGTATATAATTCTACAATAATTGTCAGTTATTACGGACGCAATGTGATGCAGTAGTTGAGAACACAATTTTGTAATCCAATTGAAAAACAGCTAACACTTAGATTAAATGTTTGCCATGCGCCAGGCACTACACCAAGAGCTTTTGGATTAGCTACTTTGTTTTTTTCAAAATCCTATCCTTTGTTTACTTCATTTTTTAAGTACAGTAAACACTGTGCTAGGCTCTGGGCATTCAGCAGAAATCAAAACAAATCAAACTTGCCCTTAAGAAGCTAACACTTTTATTAGGGGAGATGGGCAGTAAACAAGTAATTTAGAATATCTGAAATATTATTTATCTGTTTCAGCCTGCCTGTCTACTTCTCTGCCTCTCCCTACTAGAATGTAAGCTCCATGGGGACAGTTAGTATTCATTGCTGTATTCCCTGGAACTAGAAATCAGGCCTGGTCTAAGCAGGACTTGGCAGCAAACATTTGCTCTTGTTCAAGACAGTAAGTGCTCAGAAGGGAATCATCGGGTTAATCTGATAGATAACAACGAGAGATGGGGTGTGGTGTTATTTAAGATAGGGCAATCAGGGAGACATCTCTAGGAGGAGGTAGTATTTTAAGCTAAAACCTGGAGAAGGAGAAGGAGCCAGCCAAGCAAGGACCCAGCGCTGAGACTGGGAAACTGCTAGGGATACTGAGGCTTAAGGAAGTGAAACCACAAATTAGATGAGGTGATATGGCTACTCCATGTCAAAGCCAAAATTGAAATTGACAGTCTGATTTCAGAGCCCACATACCTTACTGGGGAAGTAACATCTGTTAAGGTGCTCAGGACAATGCCTGGCACATAATTAATTGCCCAATAAGCTATCTTTTACATCCTCTGCAGCATTTTAAGTTTTAAATTATTCTTGTTTTGAAAGCATAGAGGTATTGGTTAGCTAATTTATTCAGCATGAATCATATTTAGGACCCAAAGAAGTCAGTTTGTCTAGTTTCAAAGTAATCATTTTCCTTTTTACAAAATTTCTCATGAGCGAGCAAGATGGTTAGGGTGTGATGGGATAGAGACTGTCACAGCACACTGGAGGTTGGAGGGAATTCCAGGCAACTTTGGGAGGTGCAAGAGTTTAGCCAGCTGCTTGGAAGAGTAGCCCCTACTACCCCTACGGTGACTGCTGGGCCAGAGCTCCTGAAGGCATTTCTCTCCAAGCCACAGGGATGCTACAAGTGCTTTAGTACAGTCAGTGTTGACAAATGTCCATGCTCTGAAAGGCAGAGAAGAGGCTGGGGTGGAGCGAAAGGGAGGGAAAAAGCAAGCAGCTCCAAGGGCCATCGTGGTAATAATTGGTCCTGGCCCTGCTCTGTGCCATGCCAACTACAACCAGCCTGCTGTGACCTCATTCACACGAAGCTGCTAAGAGCTGTTCTGGGGGAACCAGGCATTCCTCAAAGGAACACAGAGTAACTAAAACCTCTGTGGCAAGCAAAAGGGCAGACAGCAGGCATGACTCACCGCCCTTTGCAGGACATTGAGAACATGTGGCTTAAATGGATCTTTCTCTTATTAATGTTTCTCAAACAAGAATGCAATGCAAACAAGCCCTTAAACAGGAAGACAAACCCTGGTGGCCCCTGGTGGCAAAAGAGGCCCCCAGAATTTGATCACTTTCCTTTTTGGAATTCCCTTTGGAAAGCTGACTGACCACCTCTCAGCCAGATTCCATTCAACTCTGCTGAACAACATAGCAACTCTGCAAAACAGTATTAATTCCCGCTTGTTACAGATGGGAAAACTCAGGGGGGTGCTATGGCTTGAATGTTTGTGTTCCCCAGAATTCATATGTCAAAACTTAATCTTTAATGCCATACTAAGAGGTAGGGTCTTTAGGAGAAAATTAGGTCCTGAGGGCTCCAGCTTCATGAATGGATTAGTGCCTTCGTGAAAGAGGCCCCAGGGATTTTGCTTTCTCTTTTCTGCCATGTGAGGACACAGCAAGAAGGCACTATCTGAAAAGCAGAGAGCAAGCCCTTACCAGACACTAAATCTGCTAGTGTCTTGATTTTGAACTTCCCAGCCTCTAGAACTGTGAGCAATACATTTCTATTGTTTATAAATTACACAGTCTATGGTAGTTTGTTGTGCAGCATGAAAAGACTAAGACAAGGGATTAAGTAATATGCCCAGAATCACATAATAAGGAGGGAAGCAAGGATTTGAACCTAGCTATATCTGATTTTAAAGCCACTACTCCTACCACACCATTTTGCCTTAAAAAGATCTATACCCAGGGAGAGATTAAAACTGCAATTGCAAAAAAATCTGGAATCAGAGTGCAGGGCTGCTGATGGATTGGCCATTCAGAAGATACAGTCCCTGAACAAAGCCTGTGCTCCAGCTGGCCTTCCTCCATCCTCCATGTTAGCCGTCTCACTAATAAACAGTCCTGTGCGAAAGAGTGTCAGGAAGATGACAAGCAGGGAGCCCCCAGGGACTGCTCTTAAATAGGAGCTTTACTTAAAGGACGGATGTTCAAAGAGGTTAAGATTTCTGTGCACTCTCTCTTCCTGACTCCCAGGAGAGAAGCTTTCATTCCAGGGAGTCACAATATTTGTGCGTCTTTCAGACAGCGTTCTCCTTTTAAAGCTGCGCAGTGCAGGTAGTTATGTAGCTCTCGATTTATTACAAAGGCTGCTGGTGTGGGGAGCGGGGAGGGGAATGGCAGAGAGCTGGAGGAGGGGAGTTTCAGCAGGCTTTTTCTGGGTCGAGGCAAGATCTGTTTCCAGATCTATTTTGGGGTGTGTGTGTGTGTGTGTGTGTGGAGAGAGAGAGAGAGAGAGAGAGAGAGAGAGAGATATTAGGCAAATTACTTGTCCCAACAGTGCCTCTCAAACAGAAGCAAAATTGCTGCCTATTATATAGCAATGGGGTCAGGATGAAAGAGGACTTCAGACAAGGGCAAAATTTAGACAATTAGGTCTAAAAGTAAACCTATTAATTATCATTATTAATATATTTTATAGATATTTTCTAATACCTATTATTAATATATTTTAATAGGTATTAGAAAATTTTAATAATACTAAGAAATATCTATTAACGTATATTAATGATGATAATTTGAGATCTTCCATAAAAGATCTCCCTTATCGGCTTCATTTTTACTCTTTCTTTCACTGGACGAGCATTCATGGGGTACTTACTATGGGATGAGAATTGTTCTGGGTGATGGAAATGCAATGTTTTCCTCTGAAGCGTTCCAATGCAAGTCTAGTGAGTTTGTTAACAAAGAGAGATACGCAGAGCCCAGGGGCTACTTTGGCTTTAAATCCCAGTGTTACCCTGGCTCCTTTGAGTTAAAGCCTCAGCTTCGGTTAAAAACTCTGTGAATTAGGGCTAACTCAGTAGCATGGATTAGCCAGGATCTCTTTGAAAAGAGGACACCCAGACAGTAAGTTTTGATGGAAGAATATCAAAAGGTCCAGAAGCCTGAAAAATGTGCCAGAGGGATAGCAAGGATAATATGGGCCATTTGCAAATCAAGACATGGACCTCCTTTCCTTCCTATTTGGTGTGGAGGTGCAGTGAATCCCAAGACAGAGTAGACCTCACTCTCCACCTACTGGCCCTCAACTACAAAAACATTTTCTTTTTCTTAAAGCCCATGTTACAGCAGCTCAGTTAAGCTCATCAAGGCTTTTTATTTGATCAAGAAAATTGTAGAGTTTAGGTAATAATGTTTACTGGACACACACAAAAAAGTGGTTCTGATATTATTATAAACTGGATGATTTTTCAAAATTGCAACTACTATAATAAAATATTTTTACCCCCTCATAATAAATAATACGATCTGAGTACTCAGAACTCTGGCTTTGCAGGGCTGACCCTCAGTGAAATGTCAGCTTTAAGAATGAGCTCTGTTCGAAATCATGCTAGATGAATGTGAAGGGGTTGGCTATCAGATCCTACGGCACCTCCATTGTCTCAGATACACCAGGCCAAGCAAGCGGAGCTTACTATGGAAGGCAAACAAACAGGACAGTTCAGTTCCATGGAGATCATTCAAAAGTTTTTTCCCTTTAGCCCCAAAATACTATTTCATTACCTTGCGCATCTGTCTATGTAAGATTACTGTTATGAGGTGTTTGTTTCAGTGTGATAAAGTTAAGAAGTGATCAAGAAAATCTTTACAATAAAATTGTATCACACATTATACTTTCATCTTTTTTTGTTTTGAAATATAATTGTGTGTCTCTAAGTCTAATGTTTTCAGAAATCTCCCTCTGACTTACTCTAGGACTCAGTGGCCTTGGTTGTAACCCCAGCTTTCCCCGCTCTTTCTACACAAACCTCTCCCAGCTCATCTCTGGCACCCTGCGCTGGAAACACCCTGCCTTACACCCTGTGTCTCCAGGACTCTCCAGGGCCTTGAAGTCAGTTAACACCAGCACATCTAGCTTTTGTGACTCTGCATAATCACAGTGTCACACAATAATGAAAGCTGAGTGTTTGTAATAATCATTTTACAGACGCAAAAACAGATTCAGAGTTAATTAATTGCCCGAAGTCAATCAACTCAGGAAAGGGAGAGTAGGGAATCCATGCTGTCACTTTGACCCAAGCTGCCACAACGTCTCTACTGTGTTACCCTGACTGATTTTAGCTCTAGATCCTAAGCAATATTTAAAGGCATTCAAATTTTTTAATTAAAAAATAATTAGTTAATAATTTAAGTGTAGCAACTACAACATTGTACCTTTTTTCTAATTTAATGTTCTGGATTAGGAAAATGATTATACACATATTTCACATCTACCTCCATCCTCCAGCCATTAGGTACTTTCCAGAATATTATCCGTTTTCTTGAGGTGAGTCTGTTGTTGTTGTTTTTAGTTTCCTTTTAAAATGAAATTGTGGGTTTCTGCAAGAATATCTTTAAAATTTCCAGACAACAGTTTTTTCTCCCAAACTTCTTTTGGCATGGTGGTATCTATTTGCCACATTTTAGTGTGGACTTTAATGTGGAAGAGCTGGACTCAAGATTCCCATAAACATATGAATGTCGGTTACATTAGATATGGTTACAACCCATGGTTACTCAGTGGGCTAACTTCATGATTAGTCGTAAACAAAAGTTTTCTGCCATTTTCTCCAATAAATAACTAGATACCTCCTTAAAGCCCCCAATCACTTGCGTGCGTTTGTTTATCCAACTCCGTTTTGCATCTCTATATGACATTGTGCAGTGTCTCTGCATGCTGCCAATAATGCTAAGTGCCATCATTTGTGGAGTGCCTGCAGGTAGAATCCTAGATATTTTTTGTATGTTCTTTTATTTCGTATTCACAACAACCCTATGAGACAGATGTGTCTATACCTATTTTACAGATAAGAAAATAGGCTCAGATAAGTTCAATTACTTACTCAAAGTTACATGTCTAGATTATCAGGGCTAAACTTAAAATACATTTCTGCCTGACCCTCTCCCCCACCTATGTGGCTTTCCAATTACAAAATGCTCCGAAAGGCACAACATGGAATTGTAGAAGTTTGAAGACTTCTCTGATGTTCCTAATTTATTTTATCTGCCATTCCTAGGTCCCCAAATTAAGGACTAATATCATAAATATACCCTGGGCACATAACTTTTAATTGAGTGGTCTATAATATTGTTGTTTCCTCAGTTGGATGTCCTGATCATGTCTGGGGTTATTTTCTGTTTGTTTCATCTTCCTCTGGGGAAATAAATTTGATCTGAAAGCATCTGTGATTTTCTGGAACAATTTTCTCGTTTTGCTTTAAGCTTACTGTAGGTATCAGAGTTGCTGGTGCACACCACAAACATTATTACTGAGAATGGCTTGAGAATATTTGTGGAAAGGGAGAATGGCCTTTGTTAGTAATACCACTATCGCTTTCTTAAGTTGCTGGTACTTGATGTTCTAGGTATTTTGAAGGAGACGGAAGAAAAATGGATCCTGTGTTAATGGCGTTCTGCAGCTGAGGTGCCCTCTTCGCAGTGCCAAGAAAAGAGATCTGTACCTATTACAGATGATTAGTAATTCCATTATTGTATTACAAGGGCTGGAGTGCAAGGATGTTGGTGAGATTAGTAACTTTTGCAGACTTCTGCCGCCACTCAGAGCAGAGCCGCTGTTTAAAGAGGGTTTAATTGCTTTGGTCTAAAAGACACATTGAGAATAACAGAAAACTCTTCATGTCAAAAGAGTTTCTTATAAGATGTACAGTTTCCAGATTGGAAAAGATGAAACTAACACTCAAGGATCAATTACAGAATCAATTAAAGAATATTAAAAGAGTAGATAATGAAGTGTGAACTGGGATGCTACAGACCATTATACTTTTTAAAATAACATTATTCACTTTTCCCCCCTCCATAAACAAAAAAGAAAAAAAAGCAAACACAGAATATGCAGAAAAAAATTGAATTTAAGCCTATCTGTAATCATACCACTGTGAGAGAATTGATATTTTTCTAAATATATAACATTTCACTTTTTATATTTTTGAAATAATATGATACAAACTATTTTTAAAGTTAATTTTCACTTAACATTTTCCCGTGGAAGACATTTTTCTGTAACATGAGTTTTAATAACTTTATAATGCTGTATCTTTCATCTGGGACTACTGTTCTTTATCAATCTCTATTATGGAACAAATTATGTTTTCTAGTTTTTCATGTTGTAGACAACGCTAAAGCTGAGCATGGTGGCACACACTTGGAGTCTCAGCTACTAAGAGGCTGAGGAGAGAGGCTCACTTGAGCCCAGGAGTTTGATACTAGCCTCCTGGCAGCATAGTGAGACCCTACCTCTGAAAAACAAACAAACAAAAATACTGAGATGAATCGTTTGGTTATAAACAACACTGACATGAATCACATGCTTGTGTATCTGTCCAGTTATTTCTTCAGAATAAATTTCTATGAAGTCACTACCTCAATGCATACATACTTAAAAAACAAAAACTCCTTTGTAACATGTTGCCAAATTGCTTTCTATAAAGTATATATAAATTCAGCATGAACAATAATACCTAGTTCTCCATACTCCCACTTGTGCTTGGCATTATCAAATACATTCACCTTGGCCAATAATAATGTTAATAATAATGTCTACAGTTACCAAAGGCTTGCAGTGTGCCAGGCACTGTGCTAATGCTAAGCATGTGCAAGTCAGTCCTTTCAGATCCTCCATCAGCCTGGCCAAGTGCTCAAATCTGCCCCTAAATCCCTCCAGTAACTTTTTTCTTTTTTTGAGATGGAGTCTCGCACTGTCGCCCAGGCTGTAGTGCAGTGGTGCGATCTTGGCTCACTGCAATCTCCACCTCCTGGGTTCAAGCAATTCTGCTGCCTCAGCCTCCTGAGTAGCTGGGACTAAAGGTGTGCGTAGCCATGCCCAGCTAATTTTTTTGTTTTTTCAGTAGAGACGGGGTTTCACCATGTTGACCTGGATGGTCTTGACCTCCTGATCTCGTGATCCACCCGCCTCGGCCTCCCAAAGTGCTGGGATTACAGGCATGAGCCACCTCACCTGGCTTCTAGTGACTTTTTTATTTCAGTTATACTTTCCAGCTCCTGAATATCTTGTTTCTTTTAAAGTTGTCAATATCTTTATTGACAGTTCCATTTTGTTCTTACATTGTTTCCTTGACTTTCCCCATATCTTCCATTAGTAATTTTAGTGTCTTTAAAACATTTGTTTTAGGGTCAGGTGCATTGGCTCACGTCTGTAATCTCAGCACTTTAAAAGGCCGAAGTGGGCAGATCACCTGAGCTGAGGCATTCAAGACCAGCCTGGCCAACATGGTGAAACCCTGTCTCTAATATAAATAAAAAGTTAGCTGATCCTGGTGGTATGCGCCTGTAATCCCAGGTACTTGGGAGACTGTGACAGAAGAATCACTTGAACCCTGGAGGCAGAGGTTGCAGTGAGCAGACACTGCGCCATTGTACTCCAGCCTAGGCAACCAGAGTAAACTGTATCTCAAAATAAAATAAAATAAAATGGTTGTTTTAAGTTTTTTGCCTAGTAAGTCTGCCATTAGATTTTTTTCATGGAGTTTCTGTTTGTTTCCTTTGAATGTGCCATAGTTGCTGCTTTTTTTTTTTTCATTGCATGCCTTACGATTTTCTGTTGAAAACTAGACATTGGAATCGAATACTGCGGTAACCCTGAAAATCAGTTTCTCTCCCTTCTCCAGGGTTTGCTGGCTTTTGTTATCTTATTTATTGTTTTGGGGTTAAAAAATTTTTTTAGGGTTTCTCTGTGCCAAGGATCAGTCTGAAGTATAAACTTAAGGTTTCTCAGGTCTTTTCTGAGCTTATACCTTTCCCTAAGTGTGTGCAGTCACTTTCTAATTCTACCATACCTGCAGCTACTTTTGAATGTCCTAGTCTAGCTCCAAAAAAGACAAAATGAAAAACATGAATGTGGAAAAGGAAACTGGCCCTTTAAGTCTCCTGAAAATCACACCAACCAGAGGTGGAGGGCATGCAACAATGGTGAGAGGTGCAACAACAATGGCTGTGATCAGAATCAGTAATCCCTGATCAGAGTGCAGATCCCTGATGTTAGAGGACAGGGATTTTTTTGCTCACTCTGGCTCCCACAAGCTGCAAGCCAGCTGCTCCAGCTGCCTGCCAGGGGGCTGGGTATGGGGGATAGTAGTTTCTACTGTGCTTAAAAGCTGAAATTGGCCAAAAGTCACTGCAATTTACCATCCTATTCTTCCCCTGGAAGTTGCTACCCTTTAATAGACTCCGGAGTTCCAAAATAAGACAGATACTGGCATACAGTTACCTAGTGGGGAGACAGATTCCTGGTGCTTCTTAATCTGCCACCTTCCCAGAATTCTTTCCCCAGTGCCTGTTATTAAAATAAAATTATATTAAAATCTACTCACACTCAGCTCATTTATTCATTGTTGATAGCTGCTTTCACACTACAATGCCAGGAGTGAGTAGCTTTGACACAGACTGTATAGCCTGCAGAGCCAAAAATGTTCACTATTTGGCTCTTCATAGAAAAAGTTTGCCAATCACTATGGAGGAATAGAGTAAGTAGGGTATGAAAACTAACAAGATAGCCTACAAATAGGACATCTATTTTCTAAATAAATGTAAATTAAAGCTATAAAACATAATTTAATTAATACAGAAAACACTATGAAAGCATTTACCACCACCAAAATTGTGTTGCCACAAGTAATCATGGGAAGTGTCCAAATTCAATCAAAGTGACCATTGCTCAATACTAGAAGGCCACCGAAGAAAGCTCGAATTGGATCATGCATGCCCTGACGTACTCAAAAAATTTGGAAAGTCAGACTTTTCGACTTTCTGGAATATCAATATTTCCAGAATATAGTTGAATTTAAAATGTGAATGTAAACACAGCAATACCAAGGAGTTAAATGTAAAATCTGTATGCATTTTTAAGATAAAAAAAATTACTACATGATGTTCCTCTTGATTGCAGTGGGTTAATTCAGCTACCCCCAAAACTCCTAGTAAGATGCCTTTATTCACTCTACCTTAGCAAGTTGCTGTGGAATAGTGGCCTATGAGTAGGATATTCTTTGTAATAATCTTACGTAGATGTGTAAAGTTCTCAATTCATGGTTATTCAGTACCTAAGAAGTTGGCCCAGAAAGCATTAGCTGAAACTTTCTGAGGTTGAAGCCAGCTTGGCAATCTAGATATCAGCCAAAGAACATTTGTTCTAATTCGAAGTAAAAACCAAGTGTCAAGGCACAGTTCCTATTCCTGAAAAGGCAGGTAAAGCACTCCCCAACAGGGCAGGCAGGAAGGGCAGGATCCCCAACTTGCGTGCAGAGTCAAACTGCTGGGGCTGACAGACTGGACTTCTTGCTATGAGTTATATCAAAGCCACCTCAATTGAAGGAACAAAGGCTTAAAACGGCTTCTTAACTTTCATCTCAAAGGACCATACGGAGTGTTCCTTCTGTTGCTTATCCCAGGAGGCCAGAGCTCTCTGGAGCCTTCTCTTCCCTGGACCTTCCCAGGGCCACTTTCAAATCCTCTCAATCTCCCTTATTTTCCCTATTCTCTGGTCTTTGGGTTAAAGAGTGTATGGAAAGAAGAAATAAAATTTCCTTTAAAAGTCATTAGCCATTGCTTTTTTTTTTTGTCCCCTTCCTAGGGTGAAACTGTCAGCTAGAGAGAAAACTTCAGCGGCCTTCACTAGTAATTCAGCATTCTCTTCATAATGGATATGGGTATTTCAGTGGGAACATTTGCTCAGTAACACCAGGGCAGACTGACCAGTGCTACAGAAGAGTGATCTGCATGGAATGTATGAAAGGGGAAGAATGCTATTAACATTTTATCAGTGTGTATTCAATCCCACAAAAGGAACACTGATACAGCATTCCAGGAATGAATATTCCTGGATGGGGCAGGGATGTTCATCTATCTTTTCCACAGCTCAGTGAAACATCATTCAAGAGTATCTAAGCAGATAATCTCTGATTCTACATTTGTTGTGAAATTGTTCAACCTTGTTTCCATAATAATGACTGAGATTGGTAGCTGTCTACCCAATGTTCATTCTCTCTCCTGCTTCTTTAGTAGCATAGTTCTGACTTTGGAGGAGAGGGAGTGATGATATGTCTGGCTGAAAAACTGAATTTCTCAGCTTCTCTTAAAGAGATTGGGTAACCCTATGACTAAACTGTAGCTTCTCATACATAGGGCTTTTGGGGGAAAACCCCTTGAAAAAGGAGTATTGAATCAGCTGGGAGTCCTTTTGGCCCTCTCCCTTCCGCTTTTCTCCTGCCAGAATGATAGAGTCAGTGGCTGGAGAAGCAATGTCTAACTTGTGAACTTGAAGTGACTTTGTGAATGGAAGCTAAACAGTAAGAATGGCTTCTTGAAGGAGGCAGGAGCATCGACGATTCCACAGAGCCAGCATATCAGTCTTTAATCGTCCATATCTAAATTTCATTTATATGAGAGAAACATAAACTTCAATAACTTCAATCTTCTGTAAGCCACCATTACTGAGGAATACAATTACTAACACCCCATGTGTCAGGCAGGATGCCCTAGAAGTCACTGGTCATTGCAGAGGAAAAATTGTGATACAGACTTACTAGGAAACAAGCCCCCGGAGACATCTGTACCCAGTAAACTACAAAATTAAATTTCTGGGTCTTGTGGTGCCTGGAGTCTGAGCTAAGAAGCTGCTACTTAGGAAAGCAATAAAGAAAACAGGTCCTCAGTTATGATCAGCTTTCAGTTAAGAGAAAGTGGTAGAGAGAAAGTTCTACGAGAACTCTGAAGACGAAACAGAAGTAATTCGAAATGTAGGAGAGTTCTGAATGATGAAGGCAGGAGGTATTTCAGTATTTTCCACGCAAATCTCAACTACTATCCACCCATCCCACCCCACATCCCATCACTCCCATGCTCACACATCCCTGTAAGCCTAGAATTCACACATGTTCCCTAGTCTTAGGACTTGGTAGCACAGCCTCCACTGACTTGCCCAATAGGAAGCAAATTTTCCTTCTTGCCATCTGAACTCTACATTTTGTGTACCTGAGGTAAACCCTAAGAGCCCATGCTGGTTTGGTTCTAGAACTTTACTGTCATTCAGTACATAACCCATGCTCAGTAAATATTAGTCTGATTTAACAGAGGACAAAAAAATTACAATCACCAAAGTAAAATAGTCTGAAATTTTCAGGTGAAAACGTTGAGGGGAATGGTATTTAAAAATAAAGGCAGACCAGGTGGGGTGGCTCACGCCTATAATCCTAGCACTTTGGGAGGCCAAGTGGGTGGATCATGAGGTCAAGAGATCAAGACCATCCTGGCCAACATGGTAAAACCCCATCTCTACTAAACATACAATAATTAGCTGGGCGTGGTGGTGCATGCCTGTAGTCCCAGCTACTCAAGAGGCTAAGGTAGGATAATTGCTTGAACCTGGGAGGTGGAGATTGCAGTGAGCCAAGATCATGCCACTGCACTCCAGCCTGGAGACAGAGCAAGACTCCGTCTCCAAAAAAAAAAAAAAAAAGTGCAGCTGGATGGGCGCAGTGGCTCACACCTGTAATCACAGCACTTTGGGAGACTGAGGCAGGTGGATCACCTAAGGTCAGGAGTTCAAGACCAGCCTGGCCAACATGGTGAAACCCTGTCTCTACTAAAAATACAAAAATTAACCAGGGGTGGTGGTGGGTGCCTGTAACCCCAGCTACTTGAGAGGCTGAGGTAGGAGAATCGCTTGAAACCAGGGGGCAGAGATTGCAGTGAGTCGAGATTGTGCCACTGCACTCCAGCCTGGGCAAAAGAGTGAAACTCTGTCTCAAAAAAGAAAAAAAAAAAAGTAAAATAAAAAATGCAACCAACTTATAGTTAGGATTTGTGTTGATAGTTGTTGGAAGGTAAGGAGAAAATCCCATATAAAAATACTCTGTTGGCCGGGCGCGGTGGCTGAAGCCTGTAATCCGAGCACTTTGGGAGGCCAAGGCGGGTGGATCACGAGGTCGAGAGTTCGAGACCATCCTGGTCAACATGGTGAAACCCCATCTCTACTAAAAATACAAAAAATTAGCTGGGCATAGTGGCACGTGCCTGTAATCCCAGCTACTCAGGAGGCTGAGGCAGGAGAATTACCTGAACCCAGGAGGCGGAGGTTGCAGTGAGCCGAGATCGCGCCATTGCACTCCAGCCTGGGTAACAAGAGCGAAACTCCGTCTCAAAAAAACAAACAAACAAACAAACAAAAAATACTCTGTTACTCTGGCCCATAAAATCATCACTTTAAAAGAAGCAAGGAGGGACGTAGGGCTGAAAGGGGAATTGACAGGACTCTGATGACCAACTTCTGTGAGCCACAAGTTTGCCCAAGGCTTGCTCTGGTACCAGAGTGGCCATTTCTCTCCTTGGTGACCCCCCTCCAGGCCGGCTGCCCTCTCTATCCTGCTTTGCTTCTGCCACCCACTTCCTGGGCTTCTAGTGCTGGGCTGGTACCATTTATTTGTTTATTCAGGGCAGTAGAGGACTTGACCAGGTGTCTGTTGCACCAAATGCCTGTGGATCCCTAGAGCAGGAGAGTCAGGCCTGAAGTGATACACACAGTGACCACCTCGAAGTTCCAGTTGAGGCATGGCTCAGCCGGAGCGTTCCCAAAGAAACTCACTCCTTCAAAGTTACGGTCACCATAGTCTTTTTAGCTATTAAAGACCACAGTGCTCTATACATGTTGGCTCATTCAGTGCTCCAGCCTCCTCTATGACATCAGTTCTATTAGTATCCCCATTTTGCAGCGGAGGAAACAACTTCCACAGGTGTGGCATTTTGTCCAGGATCACAGTTCCTAAGTGGTAGCTCTGGGATTCACACCCAAGCAGTGTGACTGTGAAGCCAGACTTCAGCCAGGATACGTATTATTTACTCCTTGTTTTCTGTGAAATGTAGAAAAGAAAAGAAAAAGAATAAAAATCCTGTCTGACTCCAGCAATGGGGGTAACGATTTGCTTTTCCCCACCTGCTGTCTTTGTGCAAACCCCACCTTAATGTGGCAGTAACATCAGCTTCCCAGGCATATTCCTGTGAGAAATCATCTGTCTCCCTCCCTGGCAGCAGCATGTCTAGGAAGTAGCCTTTGGCAACCTCTTGGTGAAGTCTGTTTCCCTCCCACACCCCGCCATGCTCCCGTCTCAGGTGACCTCAGCAGAGCCCACCCCAGCAGGATTTCTTAACTAGTCCCCAAACCCGCCCCTCTCCCTTCCCACCCCAGAGCCCTGTTTCTGCAAAGGCCTGCCCTCTCTTGCCCACAGCCTGGCTAGCCTAATCATCTCAGGTCATAAATGCTGAAGCTTTAGCAGGTTACTCCTTCCAGGTGACATGCTTCTACATGTCATCTGACATGCTTCTGTATTTTTGAGATATATTGTACTTTTTAGCCAAAAGCCCCAAAGTAGAGACACACTGGGCTTGGCCAGGGTTTTGGTGTTCTCTTAAAGCACACCATCCCTTCGCTGCTTCACCAGTGGGAGTGAAATGTTTTCACACGGAAACCTCCCTCCGGCTTCCAGGTTGTGATGGGGAAGAGTCAGTAGGTGGGTGCCGAGGGGAAGATGTTTTATGTTACAACACAGGAAGTCAATGACCCTGGGGCCTCTGAGCACTCTGGAAGGTCAGTTCATCTCAGAGATTGTTCTTCCCTGCCCCAAAGCCTAGACTGACTACAAAGCTCCTTCCATACCTCAGAGCAATTAGAGAGACAGAAAGAAGTAACGTACCAGGACCTGAAAATGGAGCAGTGCAGAGAGAAGGCAAGTATAAGACCATGCTTCTCAACCCTTTCACACTTAATACTTAATTTTTATAAGAAGTATTTCATAATATTCATTTTACTATCGAGAAATGAAGCTTTTAGATATATAACATACCTACACATATAATTTTTTAAATAAATGTAATGTCCTACCTACAATATAAAGAAAAATAGGCCGGGTGCGGTGGCTCAAGCCTGTAATCCCAGCACTTCGGGAGGCCGAGGCGGGTGGATCACAAGGTTGAGAAATCGAGACCAACCTGGTCAACATGGTGAAACCCCGTCTCTACTAAAAATACAAAAAATTAGCTGGGCATGGTGGCACGTGCCTGTAATCCCAGCTACTTAGGAGGCTGAGGCAGGAGAATTGCCTGAACCGAGGAGGCAGAGGTTGCGGTGAGCCGAGATCGCGCCATTGCACTCCAGCCTGGGTAACAAGAGCGAAACTCCGTCTCAAATAAAAAAAAAAAAAAGAGAGTATAAAATATATTTAAATATGTGAATGCTAGTATACGCCTGCCCTAGAAGACATAGCAAAGGCCCAGGTGCCTGCACCTTTACTTAAAATCATTGTGAACACAAGGGATATAGCTGCAGTTAAATTGGTGGTGATTCAATATTATGAGAAGGGTTGCTGTCAGAAACATGCATTTCCATAATTGTGAATAATTCTTGGTACAGTTCTTTTTTTTTTTTTTTTTTTTTTTTTTTTTTTTTATGAGACAGGGTCTCATTCTGTCACTCAAGCTGGAGTGCAGTGGCACAAAAATGGCTCACTGCAGCCTCAACCTCTTGGGCTCAAGTGATTCTTCTGCCTCTGCCTCTGCCTCTTGTGTAGCTGGGACCACAGGTTTGTGCTGCTACCACACCTTGCTAATTTTTTAATTTTTTGTAGAGACAGGGTCTACTCCTGCTTGAGCCCAGGAGTTTGAGACCAAGCTGCCTTGGTCCTCCTACCTTGGCCACCCAAAACTCTGGGATCATGGGCATGACCGACTGCACCCGGCTTAAAGTTCTAAACAAAACAAAATATCGTCTTACCTCAATTCCTACAATAGTTATGATCCTAAAAAAGTCAGTGTATATTAAACCCTGCAAGAAACACATTATGTTTATATGTAAAATAGTTACATTCCAGGCACAGGTAAATTATCTGTAAGACTTTTATCAACACAAATGTCTATTGTGATTTTCCAAAGGCATATGGGACACAGAACAGTTGGATTTCAGGAAGTCTGGCATCCTTGGCCCCCACTTCCTAAAATGCTAGTTGACCCTTCAGTCATTGTGACAAAAAGGCTCCCATAAATGTCCAAAATACCCACCCTCCAGAAGTACGGCCCCCTTTGAAAATCAATGTCTGAGATGACCCCAGGAAATGATTAGCAGGAAAATCACGTACCTTAACTGTATGGCATGAACTGCTCAGCAGCTTGAAAGAAACTGAGGGCAAAATCCTGATAAACAATATAGGCAATTGTTAGTGACATGTTTCCCAAGAAGTTAAAAATGCTTGCCCTCGGGAAAATCAGCATAGTAGGATTCATTAAGAGTTTGCTAAATCATCTTAAAGAACTAGGAATGCCCAAGCCTAGAGAGGATTTAATATTAACTTAACGAGGGTAATAAATCCAAAGAAGGGCTAAAATTAAATTTGATGAGAGCCAATTTGTCAAAGATCAATTCTCCAAAAGTCAAATCACTAAATGACCAATTCACCAAAAGCCAATGTGTCAAACATTAAGTTGCTGAAAGACTAATTCACCCCAAACTGCCACATCTAGTACTTTAAACCGTGTCTAGAACTGTGGCAATTTCACCATAAGCTGTTTTGCCACCATTGAGTCACTGCGGCTGGCCGAATCCTAGTGTGTTCGGCACTGTCAGTGTACATCATTAAATAATGAGAAGGTCCCGGGTATTTCAAAGTTTGTGCATTTTGCACATCTCCAAGGTCAAGGAATTTATGAAAAATAAGATAGACTTCTCCCTGCCAATACATGTAACCACCTGCCTTCCCTATTACTCGTAATCACGGCTTTGTGAATAAGCTCAATCAAATAAATATTTTGTGCATGTTTCAAATTTCAGGCTTTTTCATTTGATACAATATACATGAAAGAAGAGTTTGCCCTTTAAACAGTTTTATATCAATTTGCCCTTCTCTGTTTTTGCTGACTTTGTCAGTCTTTTGAACAAAGTTTTTGTCTGCATGTCAATTTTTATGTATCCACAAAACATGTGGAAACTAGCAAAAATTCTGTCCATGAAATGGGGTCTATACACAAATTTAGGAATGTGGCTAAAACCCGAGTTAGGCATAAGGCCTCCGAACCAGAGAAGGTCCTAGTCTATGTTGAAGGGCAGGCTCACCCATTCACATAAAAATGCTATACATTAAAGAAGTGCAAGGCTCTAAAAAATGAAAGCATGAAACGAGCATTCAAATAAGTTGCCCTGATAAATTCTTAGGGAGAGAGCTAAGGTGAAGCAGCTCCCATGAGCCACACCAAACAAAAGCGCAAAATAAATCTTTGGAGACTATTAAAGCAATTTCATACAAGCTTGTTATAAGCTTTATAAGCAGTTAATATAATCAAAGTTTTGGTGAATCAGTAATTTGGTAAATTTGTTATTCAGCAAATTGATGAGTTGCTGCATTACATTTTAGTGACTGGGATAGCTCCGTCTTTTGGAGCATTAGTTTGCCTTCCTCAAGAAGTAATGTGGTAGGCAGACAGGGAGTTGGAAAGAAAAGCAACAGAAGCAAGCATGGGGAGTGCCCAACTTAGCACAACCCATTAGAGATGATGTCGGTTCTCCATTCTGACCTGCATGCAAGTCCCCACTGTGGAGACAGATGCCTCAGGCTAGCTCAGCCGGCTGCCAATAACAGGTGAATCCCATAACCAATTCTTATACTGATTTTACACTCACCTGGAAGGCTTCTGTTTATAAATGAGCTTCCTCAGTCATTTTCCATTGGAGAGAGAAATTGTAGGGGTCATGAGTACCTGGTCACCTTGGTGGATATAAATCTCAATGTGCATTAATAAATGAGCATCTTTGTTTTTACATCTGTATTTTACGAGCTTCGTAAGTGTGGATCAGTGCCACTGAGTCTGATCACCCCAGGACCCAGTAAGATTAATTTTTCACAGCATCTGTGAGCAATGGCCAGACTCAGCTCTATTCTGAATTCATCCCCATTGGTTCCACACATTTACTTTGTCTTTCTACAATCTATAAAACATAGTGGAGGAAAACTCTACATTTAAATGGTGGGGCTTAAATAATTGCAAACAGGGAAAATTGAATATTTTTGTCACATATTTTGTATAAAAACCTTGAAGAGAGAGCTTGTGTATCCAAAGCCTCCTCAACCTGGAGCTCTAAGGCATGTCACATAAACAGACATAAGCAGTATTTCTCTGGCTCCAGCTTGAACCAGCTATTGTGGGCCTTCCATCTTTCCATGCTTTACCCCCTCATTCCCCACAGCTACCCCCACCCCACCGGTTATTTAGGGGAGGTGCCAAGTTCTTGTGTGCTGATGAGGAAGGCCTCTCAGCTTTTCCTGCCATTGTTCTCCATGTTTCACTCCTGTCTTAGTCCCTTTGTGCTGCTATAACAAAATACCTGAGACTTGGTAATTTACAAAGAACAGAAATCTATTTCTCACAGTTCTCGAGGCTGGGAAGTCCAAGGTCAATGTGACAGCAGATTCAGTGTCTAGTGGGAAGTGCTTTCCGCTTCTGAGATTTTGCAGTCTTGGAATCTTGTTGCTGTGTCTTCACATAGCATAAGAGATGGAAGGAAAAGAGGCACTAGGGCCCTCCCTTCAATTACTTTTATGAGAGCAGAACCCTCGGAACCTAATCACTCTCGAAAAGCCCCTACTTTTTTTTTTTTTTTTTTTTTTGAGACGGAGTCTTGCTCTGTCGCCCAGGCTGGAGTGCAACGGCAAAGTCTCGGCTCACTGCAACCTCTGTCTCCCGGATCCAAGGAATCTCTGCCTCAGCCTCCAGAGTAGCTGGGATTACAGGCACCTGCCACAAAACTCAGCCAATTTTTGTATTTTTAGTAGAGTATTTTTTGTATTTTTAATAGAGTAATTTTTGTATTTTTAGTAGAGTAGTAGATGGGGTTTCACCACCTTGGCCAGACTGATCTTGAACTCCTGACCTTGTGATCCATCTGCCTCAGCCTCCCAAAGTGCTGGGATTACAGGCATGTGTCACCGTGCCCAGCCAAGCCAATATTGCATTGGGTATTAGGTTCCAACCATTCTGGAAGTATACATATATTCAGACCACAACAACTTCCTTCAATTCTGTCCATTGCTTCCTTGTGAAGCAAGGAAGGGCTGGCACTGAGGGTGTGTCTGTCCATGCCAATGGCAGCCCTCTGCCGCTGGGCCTCTTCCCATTGCTTCTCCAACTGGAGCCAGAGCTTTGGGCACAACTCCAGACCCTCTAGGTGCCCTGGATTTCCAAGTGCCAATGCAAGGCCTCACTTGCCATTACCCCTAACTTGACACGTTCTGCACAAAAAGGCATATGAGGAACATCTCTCTCTTCTTTGCATCACAGGGGACACAGGTCCCTGTGGTTCTGCCTCATGTTTGCCAAGAGTTCTCACATCAGTCCACAGTCAACTAAGGTTCTAGATGAGGGAGTGATCATTGCTATGCAGAACTAGAACATAAACAAGCTCAGGGTGCCACAGAGGATCAAGAAGTGATGCACAAACACCTAACCAAAAAAGATAGAGGCCATATGTACCAGATTAGTGATGGGCTCTTATCTACCCCTGACCTGTCCTGCTCACCCTGACGGAGATGAAAGTAAGGATTACTGTTAAGCCATGCTGAAGAACATAATTTTGTAGTCAGAACACAATGATGCTATTTCAAACCATCATTGTAATAAAACAATACACTTATTTATTTAATTCAATGCTTACAGTTACATTATACAAATTGCCATCAGGTCACAGGTCTCAATGTTATGGGTACAGTCAGTCTCAATGAATCATTTTGCTGTCTCCATAAAGTCACAGGTGAACAGAAGCCTTTAGATAGTGTAGAGAGAGACACCAGATCCAACAGGACCCAACTAAATGACATGCGACATCATTTCATTACCCTGAGTGCGCAAGTCAGAAAAATACACTTCTCCCTTTTCCCATACCTTCATAATAGGGCCTCGGGGGATTGGGGGCTAATTAGCCTTATCTGGGCCTGCCCAAGGTTCCATTTCTGGTATATCAAGGACTTTTCAATCCCTCCCTACCTTGTCATGTATCTATGAATAATCACATGTACACACACATATGCACATACACACAATTTCACCCTGGCCCAGGCAATTTGCAAGGCTACTGGTCAACCCTGGTGCTGGTTTCCTGAATAACAGTTGCTCACTCCAGGCTTTACCTTGTAAACCTAAGGAATTTTCCCCGGTTCTGCTCTGCTGCTTTAGGAGGCAGAGAACCTCTGAGCAGGCTGGAATCTCAGCTTTCCAACATAATTTCCAGACAGGATTCACTGAGGACATCTGTGTCCTATGGGAGGTTTAAACTCCCATTCTGCAAGTACGTCTAATTTATTTTGGCATTCTGCTGTCCTTTTTCTGTGAAATTTCTCTTTTATTCCACATGTCTTTCTATGCCTCGCCCTCTCAGTCTCACCCTTCCTTCAAACTAAGTTAGGAGAGGGACTCTGCTATTTATGGTTGACCTTACCCTGTGCTTTGTAAGGTATGCTAAAGGATTTTCTCCCCACCCTTGCCAGTGGATTTTAAAATTAATTTTAAAAGAGAACGCAATTTCTGAGGCTGTCCTTCCTTGAAGGGCACTTTTTATTCCCTCTGCAGAATGTGTACTGGGGATTGGTCTATAGAAAAAAAAATCTTCTGTGCCTCTGCTTTATTTTATTCCTGGGGTGGTTTGGAGAATGGGTGACCTGGTGACACAACTAACCTCACAAAGTGTCCTCCTTCTCTGTTGGAGTTCAATTTACAACATAATCGGGGTTGGCAAGGGATATCCTGAAACAGCAGTAACCCTCTCTACACAAAACATCACTTTGCCTCAGGCCAAGCCTATTCACCTTGATGGTTACTTTTAAATAGTGGCTAGTATCCTGTGTACAGCTATAGCACTTGGTCCCCAGTGATTAAAAAGAACACAGGGTTTGTACATGCACACGCACGCACACACACACGCACACACGCACACACACACACACTCAGACTCTGACTGAGAGAAATGTGCCTTCCAGAAGTGTTCCTTTCATTGCTGCCAAAATCTGAACCTCTTCTTTGAGGAGGGAAGGGCACAAGAAGGAAGTATCTGAACCCTTCTCTGAGTCGGGGGCCGTGGTTTCTTCCACCTCCCTGGTGGAGGCCTGGAGTCGGAGTGAGAGAGGGAAGTAGTCAGAGAAAAGGAAAGAGCTATGTTGAAAGACAGCTGGGGAGAAAGCAAGCCCTCTACTCCCCTCTGCCCCTTAGTCCAGGAGAAACCCCAGCGTACACAAGCTGGAAGTGGAAATGGGCAGTACTTTTACCAATAGTAGAAAACTTAGTGTTGCCCATTCAACTCACCTTGAGTGTTGTACTCCCACATTTTTTAAGGAGAGACTACATGGTCAATTTCAAGTTCCACCCCTTGGGGTAGGGATGGCAGAGTACATCTAAGTTTTGGGTAATGAAGGCAGTAAAAAGAGTGGTTTTTTTCAATTGTTTTTGTTTGAGATGAAGTCTTGCTCTGTCACCCAGGCTGGAGTGCAATGGTACAATCTCAGCTTACTGCAACCTCTGCCTCCTGGGTTCAAGTGATTCTCCCACCTCAGTCTACCAAATAGCTGGGAATACAGGCACATGCCACCACACCTGGCTAATTTTTTGTATTTTTAGTAGAGATGGGTTTTCACCATGTTGGTCAGGCTGATCTCGAACTTATGACCTCAAGTGATCTGCCCACCTTGGCCTCTCAAAGTGCTGGGATTAGAGGCATGAGCCACCGGGCCTGGCCAAGAGCAGTGAAATGTCCCTTAACAAACAGAGGCACTGGAGGTTACCTTTGTCCAAGGGCCGTCTTCCCATCTGCAAGCCATCACAGCCATGTGGCTCTTTCCTATCCACATTCGTGGTGGGTGTATAAGAAGCATTTGAACCAGAGTGACTCCATCTTGAATAGGAGCTGGGTAAAATAAGGCTGAGACCTACTGGGCTGCATTCCCAGGAGATGAGGCATTCGAAATCACAGGATGAGATAGGAGGTCAGCACAAGGTACAAGTCACAAAGATGTTGCTGATAGAAGGATGTAGTGAAGAAGCTGGCCCAAACCAAAACCAAGATGATGATGAAAGTGACCTCTGGTGGTCCTCCCTGCTCATTATACACTAATTATAATGCATTAGCATGCTATAAGACACTCCCACCAGCACTTTGACAGTTAACAAATGCCATGGCAATGCCCAGAAGTTACCCTATATGGTTTAAAAAGGGGTGGAACCCTCAGTTCCAGGAATCCCCACCCCTGCCCAGAAAACTGATGAAAATCCACCCCTTGTTTAGCATATAATCAAGAAATAGCCAACCAGCAGCCCTCAGGGCTGCTCTACCTGTGCATTAGCCGTTCTTTTATTCCTTTACTTTCTTAATAAACTTGCTTTCACTTTATGGATTCACTTCAAATTATTTCTTACACAAGATCCAGGAACCCTCTCTTGGGGCCCAGATGGAGATCCCTTTCCAGTAATAGATGCTTGCAACACTGCCAAGGTCTCTGAACATGAGGCACACCACTCTGTCCCCTCCTCATCTTAACCCAAGGCCTCTAGGGTCTCCCAACCTCTCACAATGCTTCTGCCTCATCCACACCAGATCTCTGGACCTCAAGGCTGCTAGGACACTGTGAGGTAGTCCTCAGGTCACTCATTCAGCTGCAGTGACTGTTGCTCCGCACTGTGTGTGCTTCTCTGCTGGCCTCACCCTCTGCCCTTGGGGAGCAAGGCCCGAGTACCCTCTTATCTTAGGCCCCACCCTCACCAAACCTATCAGAGGTTTCTTTTCTTTATTTTGCTATTGTCCCAGGTTTATTGAAAATATGACAGCATTGCAGAAAGTTTCAAACAGGTCCCCAAGGCGTTTTGAGTTTCATTCCAACTGTAGGCTGAGTGACCTGCAGCTTGGACAGTCTGCCGAAGTCCAAAAGCTTCAGCATTTCCTTAGTGTCAGGATCTACTTCAGTGATCTCCTGACCCAGGGCTGAGACCTCAGGAGCATAATTGTCTTTCCTTTCTCTCTCCTCCTGCAGCCTGATGGAGATTCCTCCTATTAGGGCGCTCTGAATCTGCTTCATCAGATGCGTGACGTAGCCTGTGCCTTGTTGGGGAGCTTCTTGCTGGGGATGATGGCACATTCTTCGCACATGGGCTTGTCGGTGTGGAGGTCATTGCCCAGGCGCATGTAGTACTTTTCTAGGATGACCCAGGCTGCCTTCTTCATGGTTTTGCTGTGAATGTGGCCCATGTTGGCAGGTCCTTGGTAAAAGAGGCCCTACCAGAGGTTTCTAACACACATTTTCTATACCCTACTGCTGGCACGAAGCCAGCAAGGGTGGGGGTGGGGGATTAGGACTCTGAAGGTTCTAACCTTCAACAATATCAGTATCTTAGCTTTCGCTTTCCTTTCCCACCTCTCAGGTCCCTCCCCTTTTGGGATGGAAAACCATCTCTGACATCAGGGTTACTCAAAGTGCTGGTTTGCAAGAAGCTGAGTCTGGTTCGCGTCAGCACATAAATCAGCGTATTCCTTCCTTCATCAAGAAAGTCTTGCTATCAAAAAAAAAACAAAAACCAACAACAGTGCCAACTGAACTAAACAGTGTTCGTAGTGATAAAGTTGATTTACATTCTGGAATAGGCTTCTTATCTCAGTAGTAAACAGGTCTCAGGAGGCAGCCGAGTCTGTTGTACATTCCTACCTACTCTGTGGTTTGTGGATAAATTTTATGCCCCGCTTCCTTCCAGTTTCGGCTTTTGATGTTCAAAGCCAGCTTTTGGAATTTAAAAACCTTTCCACTCTCTGGTAGCTTGTCTTTCAAGACTATTGTTTCAGCTATGAGTTTCACACAATCTCATTCAACAATTCAATTGACTCTTTGTTCCAGCCTGTATCTGCCCTCATCCTGAGAATATATTTTAAAATCATGGCTGAGAGACTGCTGAGGAAAAGATCATAATTCTACCTCTGCGCGGTTCAGCTTTTTAATTGTATTTCCTGTCTCCCTGGCTAGAATACTGCATAGTTTTTCAGGTTGAGATTTATTTTATAAATAATAATTAATTCTCTAAGCATTCAGAGTAATCAAAGTTTGCCTAGCTCTTTGTAAAAATGACTTTTTAACTCCCAGTCATTCTGAAAATGCTCCCTTCTAACAGCATGCTTAATCAAAAACTCACTCAATTAATGTGATGTTTATTAGGAATGCGTAATGACATGAATAAATGCTTCTTATAATATGAACTGAAAAGAATGGGTTGCAATGTTGGGTTGGAGTGTGCATATAACTTTAAAAATACAACAAAAAGTCTAGGAATAGGAAAAAACAATAGAAATAAATGCATTTATTTATATTTTTATATAATCTTCCTTAATAGAAAAATAATTTTAATTTTTTAAAAAAGTGACTGCACTTCCCTATTGATTTGTAGCTTGGGAAACACATTAGTCTTGACTACATTTTGCTTTATATTATTCTTCTGATGGTTTATCTCCCCAGCTTCTGCTCTAAGAATCTTTTTTGCAATATTTTAATAACCTTTAAAAGCAATTGTACTCCTCTGTTGTGGTGCTTTTTTTTTTTTTTTTTTTTTTTTTTTTGCGACAGTCTTTCTCTGTCAGTCTGGAATGCAGTGGTGTGATCTCAGCTCACTGCAACCTCCGCCTCCCAGGTTCAAGCAATTCTCCTGCCTCAGCCTCCCGAGTAGCTGGGATTACAGGCGCCCACCACCACACCCAGCTAATTTTTGTATTTTTAATAGAGATGGGGTTTCACCATGTTGGCCAAGGCTGGTCTCAAACTCCTGAGCTCAGGTGATCCACCCGCGTTGGCCGCCCAAAGTGCCGGGATTACAGGCGTGAGCCACTGCGCCCAGCCATGGTGTACTATTATTTTATCAACTCAGTGAAGAGCTCCTCTCTACACTCCTGATACTCATTTCTACCCACCCCCAGTTCCCCTATGCACTACTTGTCAGGCAATACATGTGCACCCTCACTCACTGCATACATATTGCTGATCCCTGTGCAAACATACTTCCAGTGTGTATGAAGGCTCAGTATCATCCTATGCCAACCACCTCTTACTTTGCTCATCCAATGCCTTATTTTCAGGATTTATCCCACCACCAAACCCTCGTTGTTTCATGACTCAAAGAATAGTAAGGCATCTCAAACCCCTTACACAGACTGTGAAGTGTCTGGAATTAAACTTCTAGGTGACCTCCACCCTGGGATTATACTCTGCTACCAGGCCTGTAGAATGTTTTCTAAAGCTTTATTGAGATATATTTTACACAGTACAAAATTCACCTATTTAAATTGTGCGATTCAGTGGTTATGCGCACACTGTAACCCAACATTATAACCCACTTTTTAAAGTTCATGTTATAAGAAGCATTTACTCATGTTATTACACATTCTCAATAGACATGACATTAATATACTGACTTTTTGATTATATGTGTTGTTAGAGGAGAACAGATTCGATATGGTAATGAAAAGTCATCTTCACAAAGAGCTGGGCAAACTTTGATTAATATACTCCAAGGTTGTACAACCATCACCACTAGGTAATTCCAGAATATTTTCATCATCCCCCAAAGGAACTCTAAACCCATTAGCTGTTATCTCTCTTTCATACCTCCTCCCAGACCTTGGCAACCACTTTTACTCCCTGTCTCAATGAGTTTGCATACTTTGAACATTTCACATAAGTGGAATCATACAATATGTTGTCATTTATGACCAGCTTCTTTCACTTAGCATAAGGTTTTCAAAGTTCACCCACAATGCAGTATTTCATTCAGTATGTTATTCCCCTTCCTGGCACAATAATTTTCCATGATGTGAATGTACCATATTATGTTTACCCATTGGGTTTGTAGAATTTAAAGCAGCATCACTTTTAGTACCTAAAGTACAGTCAATTTCTGTCAAGTAATTAGAATAATTATATATATTTTTTAAAAAAATAATAATTTAAGTATCTTAGCAAATGAATAGGAAAAAGAAGAGAAGATACTTAGGGAAAACAGGACGTTTCTCTACCCAAGCTAGAAATGTTCTTTCGCTTTTTCCTTGTACCTATGCATCTCTATACACCTTCCTAATCCTGAAAACCCAGAACACAGTGCTCCGCTGGCTGGGTACTGAATCCCCAGTAAGCGTTGAATAAAGGGTGGATGAAGAGCGAATGAAAGACACCACCTTGCTCTCGCTTCTTCCCAAAGCCTCCCTCCACCTCCACCTTGATAATCTTCCTTTTGGTGGTGCAAATGGTTGAGCAGGCAGTAGTGGGGAGAGCTGCAGGAGAGGTCAGCGGTTAAGCTTCATTACCAGTAAATACAATTTCTCTGGGGCTGTTGTGGAAAGGAGGGCAGATAAGATCCACGAAAGTACTTGGAAGGCCTTGGAAGGCAGCCCCTCTACAAATATAGGATTGGCTTTTATTGTTGCTGCTGTTAATAAAACAGATGTTCTCAAAGCATTCCTCCAACCAGTGACAGGGCTGAGAAAATTGCTGTGTCTTTACTGGTTGCTGAAACCAAATAAAAATCAAATTAAACTTTAATTCACCTCATAATTTTCTTCATGGCAGGTCTGCTCGGCAGCCTTGAGGCAGCGCCAGCGTCTTCCTCCTCTGTGGCGAAAGTCACCCTCAGCCCAGGGCTCCCAGAGGTCAGCTGCACCTTTCCCTCTCCTGGAAGTCCAGTGTGGGTGTTTGCAGCTGGAGAAAAGCCCCAGGCAAAGATGAAAGGATGTTGGGAGCTGCTGGAAGACACCAGAAAGGACTTTCCTCCTCTTCCCCTCTCCAGGATCTCCATGGCAACAGGGGGAAAGCTGCTAGGTATTCCAGCTATGTGACCTGGGCCAGGATATTACCCAGCCTCCTGAGGGGTGCCAGACCATAAACACTGAGGGGCCCACAGCCACAGATGGCATGTTCCCTCCTATGCTCCTGATACCCAGGATAGTGTCTGTGACAAGGGGGCTCCAGTAACATTTCATGCACCCATGCAATAAAGTTTCCTATTCAGTTAATACACAAGTGAGGGAATGAACACATAACGTCATTTTTTTCCAAGTGTTTCCTTTTAAAATAATATCCGTTCTTTTTAAAATCTCCTTCCTTCCTTCTTTTCCTCCTTCCTATTCTTTGACACACAAATAATGTAACGCTTCCCAGGGCACCTTTCCAACTCTAACAGATGATTCCCCACGTGCTGGGAGTTAACAGCTTGCTACTGACTGTAAACTCAGAGTTGGGTTTTGCAGTTTTTAGATATATTAAGTGCTCTACAGATGTAAAGCAGTGACCTCCTTATTTAAATCAGACAAACGCAAAGATGAGAAGATCATGAGGGAGCCAGGAGGTGAATAAACACAAACACCCAGAAGAATCTTCAAGGTCAACAACTGTCTCGAGAAAAGACACTGTAGTGACATGAGAATGTCAGAAGTGAAACTCAGGTAGGACCACACGTTCTCCTTTGAAATTAGCCCCTGCTCATCCCTTCATTTAACATTTCAGTGCCTACAAAGTGGACAAGACTATATGGAGAGGAATGAGACCACAGGCTGACTGTGAGGGCCTACAGAAGAGTAGGGGAGGCTGATGTGGAAATGGATTGTTACCTTACAGAGTGGCAAAGGCTGCAGGAGAGATACAAAGTCCAGGTGGTGCTGGGAGATGCTCCCCCGAGGAGGCGATGGGGAGATTCCTAGCAGGAATGACCTGACTCAGTCTGGGTCTTATAGAGTGGAGACAACATCGGAAGGGGAAGTTCAGGTATAGGTATGTAACCACTCAACGGGTTCACCTTGCCTGCTGCCTAGACAGGGGAATTGCAATAGAGAAATTGCGATTTATCAAGACAGGGGAATTGCAATAGGGAAAAAGTAATTCATGTAGGGCCGGCTGTGCAGGAGACCCGAGTTTTATTATTACTCAAATCAGTCTCCCCTAGCATTCAGGGATCAGAGTTTTTAAGGTCAGCTTGGTGGGTAAGGGGAAGCCAGTGAGCTGGGAGTGCTGACTGGTCAGGTCAGAGATGAAATTATAGGGAGCTGAAGCTGTCTTCTTGCACTGAGTCAGTTCCTGGGTGGGGGCCATAAGATCAGATAAGCCATTTTATTGATCCGGGTGGTACTAGCAGATCCATCAAGCGCAGCATCTGCAAAATATCTCAAGCACTGATCTTAGGAACAGTTTAGGGAGGATCAGAATCTTGTAGTGTCCAGCTGCATGACTCCTAAACCATAATTTCGTATCTTGTGGCTACTAGTCCTACAAAGGCAGTCTTGTTTTGGGAAAGGGCTGTTATCATCTTTGTTTTAAACTATAAATTAAGTTCCTCCTATACCCAGGAGTGAACAAGGACTAGTTCAGCCTATGTCCAGGAATGAACAAGGACAGCTTGGATCGAGTCGGGTAGGTTAGGTCTCTTTTACCGTCTCAGTCATAATTTTGCAAAGGCAGTTTCGATCATGGAGAAGAGACAACACATTTGAGAAAGAGTGTTTCTTAATACATCTTCAGTCTCTGTTGCAAAGCAGACACTACCTCCACCAGGCATTTCCCTCCGTAAGAGAGTCTTTGAAGACACTAAATATTTGTGGCGGAACTGATCTTTGTACAAATGATCGAGAATTATCATTTAAAGGGCCAGGGACTTTATCATCGTATATTTTTTGGCATAAGGTTAAAGAGAAGAAGGTGTGGAAATCCTGACATTGTTAAGAGATATTTTTCACTTTGTTTTATAAAATATAATGCATTTTCTGAAACTGTATATAAGCTAACCAGCTTCTATCTCCTCTATCACAGACGGAGCTGAGCAGAGTTAAGCATTCTGATTTTAATTCATGAAGCAGGAAATCTTTCTGGCAGATCCTGGTGAGTTTCCAGTTTGGCTGCTGACAGATAGAAAAATGTGCTTTCTATACTCTCTTCCTCTCCATCCCACGTCCACTGTGCACATTCTTCAGAGCTGGCAAGAGACACTGACAGGACATGGCACCCATGGTTTAAAGAGCCGACTTTGCTCTGCAGGTGGCCCAGAGCCAGTGAAGGGCTTTCTCGAAGCACATAGCACGCCATGGTCATGCCGTGGCGGCGAGTAGCCTGGTGTCACTCACTGGGATACATTTCCTCTCCCCACCCCCTCACCCATCATTCTTAAAAGTCAGCATTTTCTGGACAAAATCAGGCTTACTTTAAGACAGTGCTTAGAAAAACTGATATTAAAAGGGAAAAAATAGGCCGGGCGCGTTGGCTCAAGCCGGTAATCCCAGCACTTTGGGAGGCTGAGGTGGGTGGATCACGAGGTCAAGAGATCGAGACCATCCTGGTCAACATGGTGACACCCCGTCTCTACTAAAAATATATAAAATTAGCTGGGCATGGTGGCACGTGCCTGTAATTCCAGCTACTCAGGAGGCTGAGGCAGGAGAATTGCCTGAACCCAGGAGGCGGAGGTTGCGGTGAGCCGAGATCGCGCCATTGCACTCCAGCCTGGGTAACAAGAGCGAAACTCCATCTCAAAAAAAAAAAAAGAGGGAAAAAATAAGGGAAGGAGAGGGAAGAAAAGGTGAGGGAAAAACTGGAAAAAGAGAGGAGGAAGAGGATGGAGAATCTGGTTGCAAAGAGTTAAAAAAAAAAAACAGTGGGGAGGAAAAATGCTGTGAGGTTAAAGGTTCCTACCTCAGGGCCTTTGCATTTGCTGCCTCCTCCAGTAACTCTCTCTCCTCAGTGATCTCACTCCCTCAATTCACTTCAAACATCCTTGGTCTCCCTACATAAAACTTACCCGCTTTCATCACTTGCTAGTTGCTTCACAGTTCTACTTTTCTTCATACCAATGATCACCACCTACTATGTTACACATTTATTGGTTTTTCTTTCCTCAAAGGAATGTAAGCTTCACCAGGACAGGAACTTTTTCAATGTCATTCCCTGCCGTATTTTAAGCATCTCGTGCAATGCCTGGTACATAGCAGGTATATTACTCAGAGTTCTCCTGAGAGACGGAATAAATAGGGTACGGACAGACAGAAATACCTAAGAGGAGATTGATTAGGGGAATTGGCTCATGTGATTACGGAGGCTGACAGGAGGCTACTTCTACACTAGAGACACTGGGAAGCTGGTAGCATGACCTGGTCCAAGTCTAAAGACCTCTGAACCAGGGAAGCCAAGGGTGTGACTCTCAATCCAAGGCCAAAAGCCCAAGAAACCAGGGGGAGGCCACTGGTGCAGGTCCTGACCTGACCTAAAGTCCAGAAAGCCTGGAGTTCTGATGTCCAAGGGCAGGATAAGGGTGTGCCAGCTTCTTCTGAAGGGAGAGAAAATAATTTGCCTTTCCTCTGCCTTTTTGTTCTATTCAGGCCCCTGCTGATTGGATGGCACCTGTGTACACTGAGGGCATGAGGGAATGTGTTCTCTTTCTGGGTCCGTGAAGGGGTGTAGTTTTAAGGGCAAGAACTTCCCAGCGCCATGCCCCGCTCCCACCACTCTTCGTCTGTCCGGGAGATTTAACAGTTTATGTTTGAATTTCGCGGTTGTGGGAAGAAACTAAGAGTCAATCACTTCAGCAGAAGTTCTAAGGAACTCCTTTCATTGGCCAGAGGAACTTGGGGAGGTGGGAATTTCTCCCAGGATAAATTCCCCTGCTCCTTCACCCACACTGGATTTCCAGCTCTCTGGTATCCCCTCCCGCATAGTGGGAACTCACTTTCCCCTCCTGGATTTCCCCTCTGGAACCCCCTTCCACACTCTTCGTGAAAGTCTTTCTCTTCTCCTTTTCTTCTCTTTTCTCAACCTAAATAAAATCACCCTTCTGCAACACTTCTTGGGTCCAATATTTACGTTTATGAGCATACAGCACACCTGCAGTGGTCCCTTGTCTTCTTCTTAAGAGAGCAGAGACCAAGAACCCACAGCATTCTCTTGGGGGAGCCGTGCCTCACCAACACCCCCCAAAAAAACCAGGTTACAGAACTGGCGGCCAGACCTTCCTTCTTCAGTCCAATGACTCACATACCAGTCTCCTCTGGAAGCACCCTCATAGACACCCTTAGAAACAACGCTCTACCAGTTCTCTAGGTGTTCCTTAATCTTGTCGAGTTTGACACCTAAAATTAACGATTACAGTAGGTGTTCAAGAAACATCTGTTGAATAAACAAATGGGAGGTTCCGGGGCTCCTTAAGAAAAACAAAACAAAACAAAAAACCTCCTTCCTCCCCACCCAATCTCACAACACCCTGGAAAGAATGATCATTTTTATTTCATATCTTTATTTCATGGAGAGAAATTGTTTTTATTCACATATAGTTTGAACCTTCCCCTCCTTTTCATAATTTTTTCCTGCCAACACCCTAACCTCCTACAGAGAGAGAGAGAAAGAGAGCGGGAGGACACGTGCCAGTTCATGTGCCATCAAAGGAATCGGCCTTTCTTTCATGGCAATGCCTTTGGAGCAAACCTGAAGCCTGTAAGGCAACGACAATGACAGTCTCTTTCCCACCTCCCAGAAGAGGATGAGAATGAATCCAGCGATAATGGGAAGAGTGTGATGTGAGGCAGAGCTAACATCACAGAGATCCCAGGGAACATTATTTTTCCCTCTTCTTTCTAAAGACACCATAAAAAGCTCCAGATTTTTCTTTCTGCGTGGTGACTGCTTTAAAGAATATAAAATCTGAGATACTGTGAACCTCCACGTGATTTCACCTCTGACAACTGATGTGAGGCACAGTGATGGGACTTCATGGTTGTTATATTTGACTTGCAGCCTTGGGAGGAGGGCAGTTGGAAAGGAAGACTGTCCTGAAGTAATGGTGGCCCCATTGGGGTTTGGGGCTTTGTGTCATAGTTTAAGCAATTCAGGCAGGCAAGGTTGAAGGAATGGATGAAAAGGAATCACAGGAAAGGGAGGTGGGGGAGATGCAAAAGTGAGGAAGGGGCGAGAAGAGACAAATGAGCCAAGGTCACCTGTTGCCCTGTCTGTGGGGACCAAGAAAATCTCCAGCTTAGGTTTGATCAGTTTAGGGCAATGACCCTCAAATCTTCACTTCCAGCAATCCTTAATCATTTGATAGAATTTTCTATCCAGCATACTTTATGTCATATAATAAAGGACTTGTCTGGTCTTTTTCCCAGGTTCCTGGGACTCTCTCAGCCCTCACCCCATGTGTCTCTTCATGTGGCTGGTCCTGACCTATATCCTTTCTCTTAAGTGTCTGTAATTGGAAGTAGACCCTTTCCTGAGTTCTGTGAGTCTTTGCAGTGAATTATCTAACCTGACCAGGTCATGGGAACCCTTGAATATCTAGTTAGTCAGTCAGAAGTGTAGGTGGCCTGGAGACCCCTGAACTTGTGGCTGGTGTCTGAAGTTCCGGCCATCTTGAGGGGGGCTGTGCCCTTCATTTGTGGGGTGTATTACTCAGGATCCTCCAGAGAGACAGAACCAGTGGGATAGGGGAAAGGTGATTTATTAGGGGGAGTGGCTCACACAATCATGGAGGTGGAGAAGTCCCACAATAGCTGTCTGTGAGCTGGAGAACCAGAGAAACCGGTAACATAGTTCAAAGCTGGTAGCATGAGGTTCAGTTCAAGTCTGGAAGCCTCAGAACCAGGGAAGCAGACAGTGCAGGCCCCCATCTGGGGCTGCAGACCTGACTGCCCCCAGAAGGCTACTGGTGCAAGTCTCAGAGTCCAAAAGCAGAAGAGCCTGAGTCTTATGTTCAAAGTCAGGAGGAAGAAAAGCATGTCATCCCAGAAGAGAGAGAGAGGATGAAAGAAAATGGTGGGGATGGGGGAACAAGCCCCCTTCTTCTGCCGGCTTGTGCCAGCCAGGGCCCCTGCCAATGGGACGGTGCCTGACCCTTGAGGGCAGCTCTTCCTCTCTCAGTCCACCGACTCACACCCTCACAGGCACGCCCAGAAACAACGCTTTATCAGTCACCTAAGCAGTCCCGAATCCAGTTAAACTGACACGTAAAATTAACCATCACACGAGATCTGCACTAACTCTGGGTGGCTAATGCCAGAATTTAATTACAGTACACCAGTGGGTATTAGAATACTCTACTTATTCAATTTAGCAAAAATGTCAATTCCTTGGTAAGGCTTTCCTTGACTTCCCCAGAAATAGTTGCTCCCTTTCTCTCCTTTTATTCTATTAATACCTCTATGGTAGCACACACCATATTTTTGCACACACATAAATTTTCTGTTGAGAGGTCTGTTTCCCCTATTATCTGGGCCCTTTGCAGTCAGGGCCTCCTAGCTGTGTGCAGCCTAGGGACATGGTGCCCTGTGTCCCAGCCACTCTAACAGTGGCTAAAAGGGGCTAAGGTACAGCTCAAGCCACTGCTTCAGAGGCTGCAAGCCCCAAGCTTTGGCAGCTTCCACATAATGTTGGGCCTGTGGGCACACAGAAGTCAAGAATTGAGGTTTGAGAACTTCTGCCTAGATTTCAGAACATATATGGAAATGCCTGGATATCTAGGGAGAAGTTTGCTGCAGAGGCAGGGCCCTCATGGAGAACCTCTGCTAGGGCAGTGCAGAAGGGAAATGTGGGGTCAAGACCCCACACAGAGTCCCCACTGGAGCACTGCCTAGAGGAGCAGTGAGAAGAGGCCCACTGTCCTGCGGATCCCGGAATGGTAGATCCACTGACAGCTTGCACCATGCACCTGGAAAAGCCACAGACACTCAATGCCAGCCATGAAAGCAGCCAGGAGTGGGGCTGTACCCTGCAAAGCCACAGGGGTGGAGACGCCCAAAGCCGTGGGGGCCTACCTCTTCCATAAATGTGACCTGGATGTGAGACATGGAGTTGATGGAGATTATTTCAGAGCTTTAAGATTTAGTTAACGCCTCACTGGATTTTGGACCTGTATGGGGCCTGTAGCCCCTTGGTTTTGGCCAATTTCTCCCATTTGGAACAGCTGTATTTATCCAATGCCTATACCCGCATTGTGTCTATGAAGCACCTAACTTGTTTTTGATTTTACAGGCTCATAAGTGGAAGGGACTTGCCTTGTCGCAGATGAAACTTTGAACTTGGACTTTTGAGTTAATGCTAAAATAAGTTAAGACTTTGGGAGACTGTTGGGAAGGCGTGATTGATTTTGAAATGTGAGGACATGATACTTGGGACGGGATAAGGGTGGAATGATATGGTTTGGCTGTGTCCCCACCCATATCTCATCTTTGAATTGTAACCCCACATTTTATGGAAGGGACCTGGTAGGAGGTAACTGAGTCATGGGGGCAGGTTTTTCCTGTGCTGTTCTCATGATAGTGAATAGGTCTCACAAGATCTGATGGTTTTGTAAAAGGGCAGTTCCCCTGCACATGCTCTCTTTCCTGTTTTCAGCCATGTGAAACTGAGTCCATTAAACATCTTCTTCTTTATAAATTCCCCAGTCTTGGGCATGTCTTTATTAGCAGCATCACAGCAGACTAACACAAAACACAGCATCACAGCAGACTAACACAAAACACAGCAAGGAGGTCCAATGAGAGGGAAACTCCCCAGGGAGAGGTGGTGGCTTCTTCAAATATCTCAGTGTGTATTTGGAGGCTGGAACCAGATAGGAAGTTGTGATGAATGGTCCTAGGGAAATTGTCCAGGCCCTGTCCATAGAACAGAAGCTGGAGCTATCCTGGAGAAAACGTCAAATTTGTAGGGAAAATTGACAAACTTTTATTTCGTTTGTAATCATCAGCACTGCAATTCGGTTTGGTTGTGCTTCACATCCAGCCCAAGCTTTCCTAAATCCCCTGTCACATTCTATCCCATCTTAGCCCATGCCCTGGCCCCTTTCTCAGCAGGGCTTCCCCAGTGCTCTCTGACTCACTTTCCTTGGAGAAGCAGCAGTAGCAGATAGCTTTCTGCGTCCTTCACTGGCTGCAAAGTGTGACAAGGAGAAAGGTTATGTTCTAGAAGCCTTTGCAGCTTCAGGTAAGATTAGAATGGCTGGTCTCTGGGAAGGGACAAGTTCCAGAGAGGGTACAGATTGAGAAATTAGGAGTGGGGGCCTTTATAAACTGTGCCCCAACTTCATGAAAGAATGAGGGAGAGAGAGCTCAGGGGCTGACTCCGTAGGGAAGGCTGGATTGAGGGATGACTAATGCAATTACCCATTTGGAATTTAGCTTAGGAGATGAAAAGAAATAGACCAGAGGTGACAGGCTTAAAAATTCTGTAGTTGTTTTTCTTTGTTTGTTTGTTCCCAATCCTCTCCTAGTCCGGTGGTGGGAGAGGAGCTGGGATAAGGAGAGTGGAGAGAGAGAAAGGAAGGAGAAATAAAAAGAGACTTGAAAAAGAAAGGGATTCCTAATGTGGGGATGACCAGTAAAAAGTAAATAAATAAATACAACTTAAAAAGAAAGGGGGTATGTGCGGACACCAAGGAGTGTGGCTAATGTGATTAACCCTGGCCTAAGGACAAGATGGGATATTAATTTTGATCTCCCAGACTTAGATTGCCATGAAAATACTTGGTTGAGAGGCAGGGGCTAGATAGTGGGAGATGGAAGGCGAGTGTCTGATTCCAGAGGAAAGCAGAGAGTTAGCAAGGTAGGAGGAGAATAGCTTTCGCCTGAGAGATCATAGGCTTGGGAAGGCCTAATGCAAGAACAGGGAGAAGAAACCACCAAAAAATTGGTCTAACCAGCTAACGAGTCACTGCTATGGGGTGGCTCTGAGCTGTGCTGTGTCTCCCTCCTTCCCTGGCCATGGCCCCAACCCTCCCCATCTGGTTGGACGTTCTCACCACCAGGACGTCAGGAGGTATACAGTTTAATTCAGGCTCTTCGACCAACTAGTTCTGTGGCTCCTGCTTAATCTCCAGAAGCTTCGTCTGAATATTCCTTTCAGGGAAAGCACACCAGCTGGCGCCATGGTGGGGAATATTTTTTCAGATCCTAAAACACTGAGAAACTTGTCACAGCCAAAAGGAGCCTAAGCAGACATGACAACTAAGTAGAGTGTGATAAACTGGATGGGATTCTGGGACCAAAAAAGGGGCATTAGGGGGCAACAGAAAATCTGAATGAAGTGCAGACCTCAGTTAATAAAAATGTGCCAAAATTGGTTCGTTGATTGGGACGAACGTACCATCCCTAATGTTAGGTGCCAATAATAGGGGATGCTTGGTGTGGGGTGTGTGGGAACTCTCTGTGCTATCTTTAGAATTTTTCTGATAATCTAAAAATACTCTTAAATAAAAAGTTTTGGCCGGGCGCGGTGGCTCAAGCCTGTAATCCCAGCACTTTGGGAGGCTGAGGCGGGTGGATCACGAGGTCGAGAGATCAAGATCATCCCGGTCAACATGGTGAAACCCCGTCTCTACTAAAAATACAAAAAAAAACTAGCTGGGCGTGGTGGCATGTGCCTGTAATCCCAGCTACTTAGGAGGCTGAGGCAGGAGAATTGCCTGAGCCCAGGAGGCGGAGGTTGCGGTGAGCCGAGATCGCACCATTGCACTCCAGCCTGGGTAACAAGAGCAAAACTCCATCTCAAAAAAAAAAAATAATAATAAATAAAAAATAAATAAAAAGTTTTTTTTTAAAACCTGTGAGTTCCATATAGTGTGGACTCAAAGATGAGGACAAGGCCTCTGGAAGGGCCACATTTAAGATACCTCTTTGTGGGTGTGTGCAGGTGCATATATAAACAGATAAGTTTTCTATGATGAACTTGCAATATTTTTGTAATGAAACACTAATTTAAAATAAGTTACCTATTATACACTATTTGGAAGAAGAAAGAAGGTAAAGCAGCCATTTCAATGAATATGTTTATGAATTCATTTATTGAGTCTTTTATTTAACATGTACTAAGCTTGCATATAACTGGACCAGGGGTTCTATGGCAAGAATGAGACAAGCAGAGCCGGATTTTTAAAGGTGAGATGCAGCTGGTGGCCTAGTGCAGAGCTGACACACAAGCTGGCAGTAGGGTGAGCAGGCCTGGGGTACAGTGACGACACAGAGGAGCCAGCGCCGGGCTCTGCCAGGGGTCAGCCGAGGCTCAACAGTGCTTATGCCTTCAGACAAGAAAACAGCACGGAGTTGAGAGCTTAAGCTCTGGAACTGGGCAAGTTCTCTCAAAGCCTCACTGGGCTATTCTGAGGATTAAATTAAAACACTAAGAAGCACAGAATAAGCTAGTTCCTGATATAGTAAGGGGTTATTATGTGCCAAGAACTGTTGTAAGTACTTCACATCTGTTAAACTCATCTAATCCTCTTATCCAATCTCTGAGGGAGACACTATCATTATCCCACATTCTGGAGATGAGGGAGCTGAGGCACCAAGGAGATCATAATCTGTCCATGGTACCAGCTAGCTAATGGTGGGACCAGGGCAGAACCCAGGCAATAGGAAACCTGCTAGAGATGATCAAGGACCAAAGCATTGAAACATGCATTAAACAGGATTTGAAGGCTGTGGGAGGGAGGAAACGGGATCATCAAGAGGCTCATACAGCAGGCTAGGTGAGAAAGAACAAGGGTCTGGCCGGTTGAGGTAGCTCAGACCTATAATCCCAGCATTCTGGGAGGCCAAGGCAGGCAGATTGCTTCAGCTCATGAGTTCTAGACCAGCCTAGGCAACATGGCGAAACCCTGTCTCTACAAAAAATACAAAAAGTAGGCTGGAGTCGTGGTGTGTGCCCCTAGTCCCAGCTACTTGGAAGGCTGAGGTGGGAGGATGGCTTGAGCCTGGGGGTGGAGGTTGCAGTGAGCCGAGATTGTGCCACTGCATTCCAGCCTGAGTGATAGAGCCAGACTTTGTCTCAAAACAAGAAACCCACAAAAAGTAAGGGTCTGGACTGAGCAGTGTCAAAGGGGAGAGAGAGGAGATGGCAGTTAGTAGATACGCTAGAGGTAGAAGTTCTGGTATTTGTTTACCAGTTGAATTGGGGTCTGAGAGGTTGGGGGAAGTGTTAGACTCTGAATTGTGCAAAACAGACTCTCACTCAAATGCACCAAAGGGAATGAGGACAGAGGAGAAGCTCTAAGCCAGCCCCTCTGCAAGCACTGTTCCGGCGCTGGAAGAAGCGTTGTTAGGAGGTCGCCTTGCCACCCCTCGGCGGCAGCACGCCATTGGTCTTCTGTCTGCTACTGCTCTGTAGCTTGCTCAGGACTTTTGTCTCACAACTTGCTTCCCCTCAGCTTTTGCAGCCTTGCGGCACATGATTTTATATCTGCCTCTCATCTTTCCTCTGTGTGCCTTTTAACTTCTACTCCCCACTGGTGAATCGACTTGCTCTCTGAATCTCTAGTTGGAACTTTGAGAGGGAAGGTCTTGACAATTCAGTTTAGATCCATTGTCTCTGTGAGGTAACAGTCTCAGTAATTTGGCTGCTGGTGCTTTGAGTCCAATCAGCGGTGGACAGGGAGGCAAGGTCACTTTGTCTGAGCGGGGCACGCTGGCTGGAAGAAATGCTTTGGGGAAGGGGTGCAGGCATGATAGGCTTTTTGAGGCTGAGCCTACATGGAAACTGTCAGAGAGGACTGCAAAGTTTCTAGCCTGTAAGAGAGGTTAAGGGAAATGGACAACGAAGGATGAGAAGCCAGTTGGTTTGGTGGATGGAGAGGTTTGAGGTACATGTAGGAGACAAAGACATACACGGAGGGAGATATCCAGAGGAAGCTGCAAATTCGGGCCCGGAATTCAAGGGAGGTCAGGCCTGGGGAAGAAGATTTACAGAAAAGCACAAGAGTGATCACAGAAGTTATAAGAATGAGGTGCCCTGGACAGGGGCAGATAAAATTCAGTCACCTCTGGGGGTAGGAGGGCAAAGGAATAACTGGACTGATTCTTTGTCTTTCTCCACAGAAGGCCAGATAACTTCCAAAATTACCCAAGAGTTCATCATGTCAAGGAACAAACAGCTTCCTGCTTCCTCTCTCCATGTCCTCTCAGGGCCGTAGTGTCTGGCCCTCTCTCAAGGTAACTAAACTCTGGGGGCCTGAGTCTGACAATGCCCACTGCACCTCACAAATCAGCTCTAGACAACGCTCACGTACGTTCCCCCTGTGTAGTGTCTCTCAGTTATACCTGAGTAAAGCTCATGTAGCCTTTCCCCTGTTTCATATCTCTCAGTTGTACTTGAGTAACTTTCCCCATTTCATATCTCTCAGTTGTACTCGCATAACACTCACATACTTTTCCTGTTTCGTATCTCTCAGCTGTACTTGAGTAATGCTCATATACTCTTCTCCTGTTTCATATTTCTCTGTGACACTTGAGTAATGCTCATATACTTTTCCCATTTCCTCTCTCTCTCTGTGATACTTGAGTAATACTCATATACTTTTCCCGTTTCCTGTCTCTCTGTGATACTTGAGTAATGCTCATATACTTTTCCCATTTCCTCTCTGTGATACTTGAGTAATGCTCATATACTTTTCCCGTTTCCTCTCTCTCTGTGATACTTGAGTAATACTCATATACTTTTCCCGTTTCCCATCTCTCTGTGATACTTGAGTAATGCTCATATACTTTTCCCTGTTGTCGTGAATCTCTTAATTAGAAAACTGCCACACATGGTGTTCCAGGCTACTGTCTCAAGAGATTATGTAAGCAATGAGTCCTAAGCTGGGAAGGGACATACAACTTTGCAAATGAGGTTAAACTCTTTTCTCCTCCCTTCCTCCAGGTGGTTCCTTTCCTGATAGAATATAATTAGCCATCAACTCAATAAAATCCGGATTTTTTTCTAACTCATCCAAAAACTGTTACCCAGTATATGGAATAGCTGTTAAGTCATTGAGCAATGCCCATTCACCATTTAGAAGGCACTTTTATTTTCTGGTCTCAGCAGCCCAGGAAGAATGATTGTTGGTAGTCGTGGGCCTAGTTTAAGAACAGAACCACTATTCATACTTATTTAAAGTTTAATATCTCCTATACAGATGTTCAAGAGAAAAGTCAATAAATAATTTTGGTACACATTCTTAGACAATTATTATAACAAAACAACCACCTGAAAATGAAATTTTTGCAAATTATAAAATAGTTGCTTGATTTTTTACAATGAAAATTGTACAAATTGTTTTTAAGGGTATTTTAAATCTAATTTTGTGTTAATTTAGCTTGTACTAAGTAAATAACATAGATAGAAATGCTTTTAACATATCTGAAAATTTGTTTTCCTCTATTTCCTTTGTTTTCAATTCTCCTGTTTATCCCTTTTCCCTCCGCCTCTCTCCCTTCCCCTGGTTCTTTAGTTATTTCAGAGAATTTTGTAAAAGAACCTGAGACCATGGAAAAGATCTTAGAGTTTTTTGTTGTTATTGTTTGTTTTTAAAAACAATCCTTGTTCATAAAAATCTCCTAGTATGCTTTTCCAAAACTGTAGACTCCTTGGCCCTACCTATGGAAAGTTTATTTTTGTAGGTCTATGATATGGCCAAGGAGTCTACTTTTTTTTTTTTTTTCTTTTTTTTGAGACAGAGTCTCGCATGATCTTGGCTCACTACAACCTTTGCCTCCTGGGTTCAAGCAATTCTCCTGGCTCAGCCTCTCGAGTAACTGGGACTATCGGTGCATGCCACCACGCCTAGCTAATTTTTTGTATTTTAGTGTAGACAGGGTTTCACCATGTTGCCCAGGCTGGTCTCTAGCTCCTGAGCTCGGACAATCCTCCCACCTTAGTCTCCCAAAGTCCCAAAGTGCTAGGATTACAGGCGTGAGCCACCGCATCCAGCAAGTCTGTACTTTTAAAAACTTTCCAAGTAATTCTAAAAGGCACTCCCAGCTGAAAACCATAGCTCTTCAACATATGACAGAGATTCAGTTCATTGATTCACTTGCCCACTCAATGTGTATAGGGCACATCTGTGAATTAGGCACTATTCTAGGTGCTTGAGATCAATCAGAAAACTAAGCTTACAAAAATTCTTGCCTTTGCAGAGCTTACACCATAGCATCTCTTAAAAGAAAACAAAATAAAATAAAAAACCCATCCAAACCTCTGCACTGTCCACCAACTCAGATTACACCCATAAACTCTGTTGACTATCTTGCACAAAATGTTTGTGGCGTGGTCATAGAAGGCTTATCTATGCCCAGATAAAATACGGAAGGATAAGAGCATGAATCCTAAGAGTGAAACCAATGGCAGGTATACAAGAGCCATCATCAAACCATTTCCTCCCTCTCCATACTGTCTTCCTGGAGAACTTGCTGTCACTTCCATCTCAGAATTTTTGCTCCCATGGTTTTGCTTAGTAGGTCCTGAGCTATATGCATCCTATCATGGCTGAGCTGCTTGGACCAGGGGCAGATATATGATCATGCTGGTTAGTCTAATTTTTTTCTGGGGAGTTTAGAATATATGCTCAGAAAATTCAGTGAGGTTGTTGATTAAAATGCTTGCAAGGGTCTAGCAGGTAACATAATAAGTGATACTTGCCAGGTATAAGGAAACCAATAACACACTGTTCCAGTAGACAGCATCTGATCCATGACCTTGGGGTCTGGGATCCTGCTATGAACTGGATGTTTGTATTCCCCTGGCTTAGTTCATTTTGTGCTGCTATAACAGAATACCACAGACTGGGTGATTTATAAAAAGTAGTTTATTTGGCTCAAGGTTCTGGAGGCTGGGAAGTCCAGATGGTGCTGGCATCTGGTGAGGGCCTTTGTGCTGTGTTATCCCATGGTGAAGGGCAGAAGGCAGAAGAGCAGACGAGCAGGCAAGACAAAGAGAGGATGGGGGCCAGAATGTATCCAGGAACCCATTCCCACAATAACTAACTGCTCCTATGATAATGACATTAATTCATTCCTAATCACCTCTTAATACTGTTATACTGGCAATTTAATTTCCACATGAGATTTTGAGACCATAGTACCCACCATAATTCATATGTTGAAATCCTAACCCATAATGTGATGGTATTTAGAGATGGGCCTTTAGGAGGTAATTAGCTCATAAGTGTAGAGACCTCGTGATAGAATTAGTGCCCTTGTAAAAAGAGACATGAGAGAAATTCCTTCCTCTCTCTATTCTTTGGCATGTGAGAGAACCAGAAAGACAGCCCTCACCAGAAACCAACCATGCTGGCACCCTGGTCTCAGACATCCCAGCCTCCAGAGCTGTGATAAATAAATGTTTCTTGTTTGCAACACCCAGTCTGTGGTATTCTTGATGGAGAAGCCTGAGCTAAGACAGATACAATAGAGATGGTGGCAAACAGGAGAGTGCATGCTCTGTGCCAAGGAGGCGGCCATCATTCAACTCCAGGCAATGGTTACCACATGTAATTCCAGTTTGCCAGATTTTCTGATATTTACAGAAGTCTAGAATTTATGTTTTCATATCAAATCTCAAAATAATTATTTTATATTTGAAAAAAATTTGTGTGGTTCAAAGCAAACACAGTTGCAGGCCATGTCTGTTGTAGCCACCAGTTTGCATCCTCTGGCTGCTCTAGCCAGTCTCTGTTGGAAACAAACACAAGAAAGTATGTCAAACCAGAGACTGAGGATGCTGTGTTTGGTCTGCGTGTCCAGGGAAGCAGAGACACCCACATTACAGATATAAAATAAAAGGGCGGTAATGACAAAACAGAGATCAAAACACAACCAACCAACAAAAAAACAAACCAAAAAGTGGTAGAGAAACCTGGATCCTGACAACATAGTTTTTATTCTAGTTTTTCTTTTTTTAGTCTATAGCTCTGGACGTTGGGTTTTCTAAGATATCCTTGTTTCCTTATTTTATTTTATTATTCTTGAGACGGAGACTTGCTCTGTCACCAGGCTGGAGTGCAGTAGTGCGATCTCAGCTCACTGCAACCTCTACCTCCTGGGTTCAAGTGATTCTCCCATCTCAGCCTCCTGAGTAGCTGGGACTACAGAGCGCACCATCATACCTGACTAATTTTTGTATTTTTAGTAGAGACAGGGTTTCACCACATTGGCCAGGATGGTCTCAATTTCCCGGCCTCGTGATCCTCCTACCTTGACCTCCCAAAGTACTGAGCCACTGCCCCGGCCCCTTGTTTTTTAATAATAAATCACCTTTATTTTTGCTTAAACTTGTGTTACATACTTGTGTCACTGGTAAAGGTTGTAGGTGTTTGTTATCTTCTTCCTAGACAAAGGGTAGCATTATTACCAAGCATTAGCATAACTACTATTGACTCCTCTGTGTGTCAGTGGATTTGGTATATACCAGTAGCAACACATGGTCTTGGCATGTGATTTTGATTTATTGAAATGAACCCATGTTCACCTAAACTAGTGGTTTCCAGACCTGGCTGTGCATCAGAATCATCTGGGGAGCCTTGGAGGGAAATATACATCCTCTGGATGACCCCAGACGTGGACAATCAGAGACTTCTCAGGTGGAGCCTAGAGACCACATTATAAGAACCCCAAGGGATTCTGATGCAGCCAGCCCAGCAATTGTCTGGGCACAAGGGAACCAGCATGAGAGACCACCATCAGGGATGGACCACGCCTGAGTTAGGGTTGGCAGTGTCAGGGGGAATCAGTTGCTTGGCTCTTGAAAATGTACCTCTTTTTTACAAAGAACTTGAAAAAGAAATAAGAAAAATAGGATCTCAAGGAGATGAACTGGATTATCCTGTGTTATAGTCCAAAAGTTTCCCACCATGCCCCCGTATCCTCTCTTGAATTGAGGTAGTAGGTTGGGAGCAAGAGACTCTGGAGCCTCTTGGTTAAATTCCATGTGGGAATTACAGTTGTCTAATTTCCTTCTATTACGCGGTGGTGAAAAATCAAGCAACTACTTTATAATTTGCAAAAATTTCATTTTCAGGTGATTATTTTGTTATAATTGTCTAAGAATGTATACCAAGATTATGTATTGACTTTTCTCTTGAACATTTGTATAGGAGATATTAAACTTTAAATAAGTATGAATAGATACTCAGGCTAAAAAAGTTAATCTGCCTAAGTTAGTCTGCTGCTGTTTGTACAAAGGCAAAAACTGCCTGCTTCTGCATGGGTGTCATCATGGCAGAGCACATTTTCAAATGATGCTGATGAATCCACAATGTAGCACATGCTGATTGTATGAGCCTCACAGCATGGCCTCTCACAGGTCACTGGCATTCTCAGGCAGTGATCAAAATCAAGTTATACAATACACTATGCAGTTTATTCTGAGCACAGCCCAGTGAAATTGTGAGGCTTCAGTTTCATTAAAGTAAATATGTAAGGACAACCAGTGCTGGAAGCCGGGAGTGTTTTACCTCACTTTCAGTAAACTTGGCCCCACATCCCTGAGGGTGGGTGAACTAGTGCTTAGACAGAACAGAAACTTAACAAGATGCTGAGAACTGGAGTCTGTGCCACAAGACCCCAAAACGAAATCCAAAGGTGGTGAGCAGGCAACTGATAGCAGAAACAGACTGGAGAGATGGCGGTGGTTACAGGAGTTTCTGCAGGTCAAAAACAATGACCCAGCACCTTAGGAATTAGCTCACTATCTGCCCCTTTTCTCATATTATTTGAAAGTGTGAGCCAGCTAGACACCTATACTCAGAAAAATACCCCTATGGGAAGGTCTCTTTTTTTTCCCCCCCAAGACAGTGTCTTGCCCTGTGACCCAGGCTGGAGTGCAGTGGTGTGATCTTGGCTTACTGCAGCCTCCAGCTCACTGCAACCTTTGCTCTCGAGTTCAAGTGATTCTCCTGCCTCAGCCTCCCAAGTAGCTGGGATTACAGGTGCACACCACTATACCCAGCTAATTTTTGTATTTTTAGTAGAGATGGGGTGTCACCATGTTGGCCAGGCTGGTCTTGAACTCCTGACCTTGTGATCTGCCCCCTTTGGCCTCCCAAAGTGCTGGGATTACAGGTGTGAGCCTCCACACCCAGCCAGGAAGGTCTCTTGAAGCTTATCCAGCTCTAAGGGCTGCTTGGTGGGCTTCCTGCCTTAGCCACCTCCATCCTACTATGCTTCTTTCTAGGGGACTCGTCTTACATTTCACGGAGCGAGGGTGGGATCTCCTTTTTTGCATTGTTTATTTTCTAACTTGAATTTTTTGCTTTCCTTTCCTTAGATCTGGGTTTTCCCCTATATGGATTCTCCCAGGTCAGGTCAGGTCAGATTTGAAACTTGGACAACATATAAAGGTGCTTCTAAATTACTAGGAGGAACATTGTGAACATGGAAAGTCCTAAAATCCTCTCCCCAGAGATGTGGTTTGGAAGAAAGGTCAACAATCTATGCATGTCATAAGTACTGAAAGAAATTCTAGTGCCAGCGGTCCGTGGGCCACCTTTGAGACCTGTCCCCCTACCCTGGTCCAGAGCATCTCTTACTGCTGAACTCCCAGAAAACCTCTCTGGCACTCTTTTGCTGGGCAACACAAGACAGCTCGGCAGGATTTAGGTTACACGACAAACATTTAGTGAGTGGCCCCACTTGGGCCAGGCAGTCACTCCTTCGGGACTCTGCTCCTCCTGCCTTTCCCCACTCCTTCCTTTCCCCAATCTCCTGTTGTTGCTTCTCACCTCTGGCTCCTTTGCTCTCACTGCCTTTAACTCTCTGAAGCCACTGAACCTCTGAGTTTGGGAGTCCTCTTCTCCTCTAACCTTCTCTTTCCTCAGGTGAGTGGGGACTCAGCCCCAGTAAGTGGGATCCTGGCTCTGATATGGGTTGGCTGTGTCCCCACCCAAATCTCATCTTGAATTGTAACTCCCACAATTTCCACGTGTCATGAGAGGAGCCCAGTGGGAAGTGATTGAGTTCTGGAGTTGGGTCTTTCCTACACTGTTCTTGTGATAGTGAATATATGTCACAAGACATGAAGATTTTAGAAAACGGGAGTTGGCCAGAACAAGCTCTCTCTTTTCACCTGCCACCATCCATGTAAGACGTTACTTGCTCCTCCTTGCCTTTTAATTTCTGCCATGATTGTGAGGCCTCTCTAGTCACATGGAACTGTAAAACCAATAAAACGCTTTCTTTTGTAAATTGCCCAGTATTGGGTATGTCTTTATCAGCAGTGTGAAAATGGACTAATACAGGCTCCAAAATTTCAATCAAAAAGAAAGGAAGATATGTGATTTGGCAGTCCAAGTAACCTCAGAGAATTAATGAATCTGACCCAAGAAGGAGTTTTGTATTTCCTAATTTAAAAAAAAAAAAATTGTCTTTAAGTCTTTCACTTTCTGAAAGCAATTCATTTGGAACATTGCTAGCCTATGACTGATACCCTGTACCAGAGAAATAAATATGAATACAAGTAAGAAAGTTAGCATGGGAAGTCCAGTATGTGTGCAAACAGATCAGAAAGGGATATTTGATGGGATACATATGAAAACAACATTTAGAGAAAAACACAGCACTTCATGTTCATAGGGTTAATATTACTCAATAAACCAGTTAAAATTGGTGAGAGATTTCCTATATAGTTAAGTACAAAAGCAAAATGCAAAACTAGATGCACATCTATATTCATATATATAGTTAGCATTTGTGTATTAATAAAAAAGCCTATGCCCCTATGTATGTACGTATTTGCTTCCTTGTGCTTAGTCTCTGGAAAGACATAAAAACCAGGTAATAACAGTTGCTTCTGGAGAAGGTAACTGGGTAGCTGAGAAAATTACTTTTCAAAATATCATTGTGCAGCTTTTGCATGTTGTATTGTATGATTATTTTATCTATTCAACAAATTTAAAATTAGAAAACCACCCTCTTGGCCGGATGCAGTGGCTCACACCTGTAATCCCAGCATTTTGGGAGGCCAAGGCAGGTGAATCACTTAAGGTTGGGAGTTCGCGACCAGCCTGACCAACATGGAGAAACTCCATCTCTACTAAAAATACAAAATTAGCTGGGCATGGTGGTGCATGCCTGTAATCCCAGCTGCTCAGGAGGCTGAGACAGGAGAATCACTTGAACCTGGGAGGTGGAGGTTGTGGTAAGCTGAGATCGTGCCATTGTACTCCAGCCTGGGCAACAAGAGCAAAACTCCATCTCGAAAAAAAAAAAAAGAAAGAAAGAAAAAAAATCACTCTCTGCAAGTCCCTTCAGATTTTATTTTTCTAAATCTGTGTACAGCATTTTAATCAAATTCCTGGATTTGAACGCTAAAGACGAAAATGGAGTTATGATAGTGAGGCCACAAAGGAGAGTCAGGAACAACTCGTGGGTGTTAAGTTTAAAAATGTGGACAGTCTTTCTTGTCTGTGTGGATAATAGTTTTTGGTGATAGTTGAACACACTCCCACAGGGAGAATGTAAGGGATGTTGACTGGCACTCAGAGAATGCCAGGTGCTGGGCACTCCACATTCCAACAACAGTTCCCAACACGTCCCTCAGGCTCACCAGTCTGGCTTTCCTATCCCCAAATCTAATGCCAGTGTTCTTCTCCCCAAGGCTGATAGGCAGCAGAGAGAGTTGGATGCACTGGAGGTGCAAGCCAGAAGTCACCCTGTCCCCTTGGTGATGGTAACCCTGTCAGCTCTGCAGGCCAGGTGGTCCCTTGGTCCCCATCTTGACTCCTGTCCTCTCACTGTCAGACCACAGGTACCACATCACATAACCTGTGACATCTCTGTTCTAGAAAGAAGAAACTGTGCCCCGTTCATCACTTTATCCCTCACCCCCAACGTAGTGCCTGGCCCATTGTGGTACTGACTGAAATGATTGTTGGATGAATGAACGAACAAGTGAATAAACGGATGAATAAATGGCAATAAGCTCTTTACTGTCCAAAGCTCCTAACCAAAAGAGATGTTTTTCTCTAAGGTGGTAAGTCTCCCAACATCCAGTGTATCCAGTGTTTGTTGACAGAGCCTCCCAGCCTTCACAGCACCTTGGTGAAATCAGGAAAGCACATGCTCCAGGCAGTTGTACCCAAAAGCCATAGCTTGGGGGCAGAACTGGCCTCTGAGAGAAGGTAAAAGTGCCTTTCTCTTGGAAGATAGCCGGGATTGCTGCACTCAGTTTGCATTTCTAGCCTCATTCACCCCTAAGCTGGGCATTTCTGTGCAGAACCCAAACCACAACCTTGAGCAGCTATAGAATTCCTTCCCTTTACCTCACTTCTGTCATGCCAGCTCCATCTCCGCCTCCAGCCTGTCATTTACTCCCCTACATATCTTCCCCATCTCTTTTACCTAAGGGGCCCCTCCCCAGCTGTATCTGCTCCATGTCTCTTACTCTCTTCCCTTTTCAATCTCTCACTGATATTTTTACCTTCCATATTTCCTGGCTGCTTGTCCTCTCTTTCCTCAGCACATACTGTGATTCACACATTTTCTCATTCTTCTCTTGTGGTACCATACTGAAAAAGAGTTTGTTGATTCCATTTAACAAATAAACTAAGACTCAAGCAGTTTATATAACTTGATGAGATCACACAAGCCTTAAGGAGCAAAGTTAGCAATTTAATCCAAATTGAGGTGACTTCAAATACAAAGTTTTGACTTCTGCTTCTGGCTAAAATTGAATAATAGGAACCAGATTTTATCCTTCTGCCTAAAACCGTAACAAAAAGAGGGATGAGATATATGAAACAGGAGTTTCAAGACACTGGGTATCACATAACAAAGGATAGTGATCACGTAGAGACAGAAAATAAAATTATTGAGCCCTACAATTACCCTACTTTATTGCCTTGAGACGTTTTCCAAGCTATGGCTCAGGGAGGGGGAACTGAGGCAGAGACTGGTGATCTCCCTGAATTGAGGACACAGAACCTAAGAGTCTGGGGAGACCAAAGCAGCCTATAAGTTGAGAGGACAGAATATGAGAGAGGAGAGAGGTGCACAGAAAGAGAATCTCAGAGCTCTGAAGAGAGAAAATAATGATTCGAATGCTGAACATGGGGAAGGAACCACCTTTAAGAATTAGCAGCACAGTGCCTGGCTCTACCACAGGGCCAGAAATTGTGCCTAAATTGTGTTTTTTCAGTCAGATTTTAAACACTTAATTCAATTGATATTGGGTAGAATACTCAGGAAGAAGGTTTTGCCTCAGTAGTAGGGAGTATACAGCCCTAGGATGAGCGCTGCCCTGGATCCAGCTAACAAATCATAAAAGAAAAACCAAAAGGAGGAAACTATTTCCAAATAACTACATTCCTTCTTCTTTGTTTTTTTTCTTTTTCTTTTTTGAGACAGGGTTTCATTCTGAGCCCTCCAGGCTGAGTGCAGTAGCACAGTCACAGCTCACTGCAACCTCTGCCTCCCAGGCTCAAGCCATCCTCCCACCTCAGCCTCCTGAGTAGCTGGGGACACACACACACACACACACACACACGCACACACACACACACACACACACACACACACACAGAGTGAGAGAGAGAGAGAGAGACAGACAGACAGAGAGAGAGAGAGAGAGAGAGAGAGAGAGATGGGTTTGACCATGTTGCCCAGTCTGGGCTCAAGTAATCCACCCACCTCAGCCTCCCAAAGTGCTGGGATTACAGGGGTGAGCTGTCACCCCTGATCTGTATCCCTTCTTGAGTAACATAACTCAAGAAGATGTATTAAAATACAAAAATATCTATCAGCCAGCAATATGTAATTCACAATGTCTGGCATCCAATCAAAGACAACCAGGCAGGCAAAGAGGTAAGAAATCAAGACTCAGATTGAAGAGAACAATTAATTAATTAAAGTTGACTTTCCCAACCCAGAGCAGACACACATGTTAAAACTAGCAGAAAAGGCCATGGAAACATGTTGCAAGTGCTCAGTAAATATTAGCTATCGTTATTATTTCATTTCTTTCCCTCAAAAACGTTTACGTCAAAGAAGAGATTATCATCCATACTGACAGAAGTAAAACTGTGCCTGAGAGTGGTGGAGTGGCCTAACCAAGTTCCCAAAGGAAGCTACCTGCAGAACAGGGACTAGAATTACTTTCTTCATTTACATATTTTGTCACTTACCTATAAGCAATAGTGAAAAGGTCTTTACATCCTCAGGTACTGCTAGCATCCAGGAAGTTGAGCAGAAGCAGCCATTCAGAGCTAGTTACTATCATTAGTCTGAAGGGCAGAAATGAAACAGAAACAGAAAGAGAATATTTATCTTAAAATTTTGATTTGTGGGCCGGGCGCGGTGGCTCAAGCTTGTAATCCCAGCACTTTGGGAGGCCGAGGCGGGTGGATCATGAGGTCAAGAGATCGAGACCATCCTGGTCAACATGTGAAACCCCGTCTCTACTAAAAATACAAAAAAACTAGCTGGGCGTGGTGGCGCGTGCCTGTAATCCCAGCTACTTAGGAGGCTGAGGCAGGAGAATTGCCTGAGCCCAGGAGGCGGAGGTTGCGATGAGCCAAGATCGTGCCATTGCACTCCAGCCTGGGTAACAAGAGCGAAACTCCATCTCAAAAAAAAAAAAAAAAATTTTGATTTGTATGATTGGGAGCGTGGAATAAGAACCAATTACCTCAACCCATTACAATGAGACCTGTAAGTGAAAGCATTATTCATATGAAAATACATAAAATCATTAGTTTTAATTTATTTTGACCACGTATTTGTAGTGGAGAGAGTCAGGTATAGATGTAAAAATTCACACCCACTATCCCCTGTTGGGCCACAGGAAATATGCCTGATGGATTACACCACGGTCTTCATGTTTTACTGTTGTGACCCTATCCTTTTACCACAATTATCTAAAAGAAAAAAAAAGCCCCTCTTCAACTGGTGCCCCACAAAAGGCATCCGACCTTTCTTCTGGGCATGTCTGCCTTTTTATGTGTGGGAGATTACTTTGTTCAATAGACTTCCCCTCCCCATTTTTAGAACGTAATATTGCTTTCTATTCAAAGTTTCACAAACAACCCTACCCAACTTGTCCTTTGAAAATGTAATGAGCATTTAAAAGTTCATCATCTCAATTGTTGGTGAAGATATTAGATGCCTAGAATTAGGTTCTATGGGACAGTCCTCAACATTATACCCTTTTGTAGATGATTTCAGACTTACTGGGTACCATCTAAGCCAGTCTACCTAATAATTCCAAATCACTAGTAAGTCATGATCTTTGGAGGAAAGAGCATGGAGTTACTCCTAGGTTTTTGTGTATCTCTGTTTGTGAATTTTTGGTAAATAATATTTCCTTCATATGTGCCTTTCTATATTTGAAATGTGTCTTAAAGTTGCTCGGAGCAATAAATCATAAATCCATTTAAAATGATTAATTCTTATTAGATTTTGGTTGTTATATATTCTCTCAATCAATAGATATCCTGAACTATTTTTGCTATTTTATAGAAATCCTTGAGCAATAGTGTATATGCCCAAAGTTGTTCATAACAATTTTTGTTTGTTTGTTTGTTTTTGAGACAGAGTTTTGCTCTGTCGCCCAGGCTGGAGTGCAGTGGCACAATCTCGGCTCACTGCAAACTCTGCCTCCTGGATTCAAATTGTTTTCCTACCTCAGCCTCCTGAGTAGCTGAGATTACAGTAACATGCCAATACACCTGACTAACTTTTGTGTTTTTGGTAGAAATGGAGTTGGCCAGGCTAGTCTCAAACTCCTAACCTCAGGTGGTCTGCCTGCCTCAGCCTCCCAAAGTGCTGAGATTACAGGTGTGAGCCACTACGCCTGGTCAACAATTTTATTTATAATATCCAAGATTTTGGAGATAACCTGGATTAAGGTTAGTGAAACAAATTACAGTATATAATACAATGGTATACCCCACAACTATTAAAAACAATTATATTTATTTACATGAAAAATGCCTAAATGATGAGGGTGGTCACATTTTGGTTTTTGTTTTACTTTCTTCTTCCATTCTTGTGGATTTTTTTAAAGTAATAAAAATGCTGAGTATGGATTGCATAAACCACATCTTCCTAGTTTTGGCTATAAGAAAAAGTTAATAAAATTCCAATCTTCATTGTATATTCATTCCTTGCCCTTTATATGATCCATCACTCGGTTGTGAAACTAGTTCATACTACTTTGGCATAGCCTTCTCTTCCTTATGCCAACACGTCGTGGTGACTTTCATACAGCCGACATGCTCATACATCTAGCTCTTCGTATGTGGAATTCAAACTTTTGAACTTTGCAATAGTAGTGCATCTTGACAACCCACGTGGTGGTAGTGCTGACCAGCCAATTCATTTAGTTTTAGCAGCAGCATTTTTAGCTTCTGCGATTGTTTGGGTTGTGCAATTTTTTGCATTTTAATTTTTGTTAATTTTTTAAAAATAGAACATTAGAGACTCCTACTTACACGTGGTTATTTAAATACACTGTTTCATCTCTGTTTCCTCCTAAAATCCAACTAAAATGGCAGTGCAGAGATAAAAAGGTATAAACAAACAAAGAGAAAGAAAATGTAAGATAAGATGACAGCAATTTAGAGACGTCAACAAACCTTTGGAAGAGGGACAATGAAAGAGTAAGTCGTTTCTGACTTAGCAACAGCAAATTCATTAAACGAGCGTGCTTCTTCTAGTGACAGAATCCAGCAATTCAAGACTACGGATATTTCTAAAGATTTAGATGTGGGATGGAACTCGACTAGAGCAGTGGTTGAAATTCTGTATAAGGAGCAGTCAGATTGCTAGGTCTCTCTGATCAGTGTATGCAGCTGTGAAGTTCTCTCACCCCAGCAGCAGAGAGGTAGTTTACTGCCTGGAGGTGGAAGCAGAGAATCTCTGAGTTTCGGGGAACCTGGCCCTGCTAAAAGAGGAAAGAACTGGCATAGTGAAAACAGAGGAATCGTCTGCCTACTGAAAGGTAAGAATCATCGCATTTTTTGCTTGAATTCCAGAATGCTATCAGCTAGACATATATCTTGAGTTACCCACCGCTCCTAGAAGAAACTGAGAAGATTCCCCATTAGAGAAATTAACCATCCACTCCCCACAAAAATCCCTACAGAAACTGAGGGACGGAGGTGGTAGTCTCTTGAAGAATAGTAGTTTCCTATGGTTCGCTCATTAATAATCCCTGCTCATGCATATAAACTTTCAGTCAGATTTCTAATGCCTCATTCTTAAATATGAGTTGACTGCCAGACATGTGAGAAAATCATCTAGCTTTAAAGGCCAAAAACAAAATAAACAAGAAAAAGAATTTTAGAAGAAAGAATCACCTTGCAGGGAAAATAAGGAAATTTCAAAAAGCTGGCCAGGTGCCGTAACTTATGCCTATAATCCCAGCACTTTGGGAGGCTGAGGCGAGTAGCTCACTTGAGGTCAGGAGTTCAAGAAAGCCTGGCCAACAAAGTGAAACCCCATCTCTACTTAAAAAAAAAATACGAAAAACAAAAACAAAAAAAACCCTGCATCCAATAATAAATTTTCTTCCCAACTGAGGCTAGCTAAAAAATATTTTAAACCAAAACTAAATTTTCAGAGGCATTTCTGAATTATATTAGACATCATTAGACCAATAACTTTGTTTTAGGCTCTTGGTTCTATTGTTGCTACAGGGTGATTCAATTTTGCTAAGCAAGAAGTCAGGACACATCCAGGCACTGCCTTTGCCGGGAATGCCAAGATCTATTTCTGGTGCACATAATGAACTCCTACTCATACTTTAAAACCCAGCCCAGGTGTCACTCCTCCTGGGAAGCCTTCCTGGCCACCTTCCCACCTCCAGACTAAAGGAAGTTAATTACTCTCCCTTACCATCCCCTGTGGTTGGAACATATTTTGATTGTTACACATAAATCACCAAATTGTAATTATTGTTTAACTTGTAAGATCCTTGAGGGCAGGGATTATGTCATATTCATCTCTAGGTGCCTTTGATCTAATTTAGGGACTGATGTGTCATAGCCAGTAAATGTTGGTTGGATTGAATTAAATGGTAATAAAGAGCATTTTCTTACTTGTGAATTTAATTATATGAAGTTTTGCAAATACATAAAATGACTTCATACTTAGTTAGACATTTAACAAATTGCCTTTATTAAAAGCATTAAAATTATATGAAATCAGGGTGTCGTGGAACATCCTAGACATACGGCCATATGGCTTCCAAGCAGCATAATACCAGCAGCTTGGATTTATCTAATTTGACAAAGTGAGGTACTCATTGGCATTTGAAAGAAATGTCGAACAAAACCACAGGGGGTTGGAGGGGAGTTGCTTAAATTAATTTCAGTTGCCAAAGGGAAGTGATTCATTTCCAAGTGATTTGTTTTGACTCTGATGTTATTCTCCTAGCACAGATCTGATCTTATATCTTCTAGTAATTGGTTTAATACCTTTGGGTGTTATTTGGTCCTTTTTCACATTTTGCACTGAACAGCTCACTTTAAAAATATAACAAAACACTTTTAAGTACTTGCTAATTAAAGAACTAGATTCTCCTAGTGTTTACATTAGGGTCTTAGGAAAATTAGGAGAATTATTAGAAGAGAATTACCTCGTAAGAGGTAAAAATTATAGGCGTTAAACCAATGTGGATGACGAGAGGACAAGGGATGGTGGTGGGAATTTAATCTTTCTAAGCTGGAGAAATAACTACTGCAGTATTAAAGCATTTCATTAATTTATTTGTTTATTCCAAAAACGTATACTGAGGCTCACCACAAACACTACAATGTCATGGTGCACAACAAAGCCCCACAAAGGGCTTGAAAGGATGACTCAACAGCTTAGAAAGTTCAATGTCCTTCTTTAAGAACTCAGCCAAATGCTGTCACCCCTTTCTGTTGCTGAGGCATAAAACAAGTTATACCAGGTGTCTTACAAGTTTGGCTAATACAAAATTGAATCCCTGGCGAATTGGATCAACCCTGACATTATTTCCTTGATTGAGTATATCACAGCAGACAGAACTCAGTCTACAAAGAAGCCCAGATATTATCAAGGTTTGTGTGTGCAGCATTCAAACCTGTTTTGTTTTGTTTTGTGTTGTTTTTTAATGAACTATTCTCTTTAGTATGAAAAAAAAAAAATAGGCATGTAAGTGTCTAGAATCTGGCTCCTTCTGGATTTCATCCCTTGTTTTCAAAAACCTCAAAGCAGATAAGTGACAGTGGGTGTTCATCTGAACCAACAAGCTGTATTAAAACATTAATTTTGTGTCTTTTATGTCTATGAGGCAATAGGATGCCAAAATGTTTAAGTTATGGTTTCTATTTCACTGGGCTTGTAGACTCTCAAAGAGTGAAGTATGTGCATAAGAAAATAAATGACATCAGAGGGTCAGGCAAGATGCAAAATACCATACAGACTGTCAGTTCATGGACGGGGATCCTGGTTGGAGAAACAGGGGAAGGAAAACTTGACAAAGGCCTTGAATTTAGGAGCATTTTGGAGAAGAGTGGGAAGATGGGAGGGTACAGTATGGGTAACAGCAGGAAGGAGGAAATGTAAGTAGTGATACAGAACAAGAAATACATTGATTTTGTGAGAGTGGTAGGTTAGCATAGAACAGAGGTTACAAAAAGAAAAAATGAGCCGGGCACGGTGGCTCAAGCCTGTAATCCCAGCACTTTGGGAGGCTGAGGCGGGTGGATCACGAGGTCGAGAGATCAAGACCATCCTGGTCAACAAGGTGAAACCCCGTCTCTACTAAAAATACAAAACATTAGCTGGGCATGGTGGTGTGTGCCTGTAATCCCAGCTACTCAGGAGGCTGAGGCAGGAGAATTGCCTGAACCCAGGAGGCAGAGGTTGCGGTGAGCCGAGATCGCGCCATTGCACTCCAGCCTGGATAACAAGAGTGAAACTCTGTCTCAAAAACAAAAAAAAAAAAAAAAAAAAAAAGAAAAAATGGAGCCTGATGCCCACTTTGGGGTTGTAGAACGTGTATTAGTTGGCCTGAATTTAGTGTGAACATTAAAACACTGGTAGCATTCACATGAAAATCTGGATTTCTGGTAATATCTTAAAAATGAGGATGTCAATAGCAATGAGCCTACATCCCCAGGAGGAGGCAGTAATCACTTGAAGCTGAATCACTACTATACCCTTTAGATGAGAGCAAGTGTTCCACGTCGATGCAGTCACCAGCTGGCCGCTTCGCTCAGGTACCTCCCCTGTCCCACGCTTGCAAGTATTTATTAGTCAGCTTTTGCTAGGTTATGCTGTGGTGACAAACACTCCCAAAATTTCAATTACTTCCTACTTACTACAAAGTTCTCCTTCTCCCTTTTATACATCAGCTGCAGTTGGCCTATGCTCCATGTGTCTCCATTCTGGGATCTAGGCCGCAGGGGCAGCCCCTGCCTAGGATGGACCATTCTCACGGACAACAGGGAAAGAATAATGGCAGAACCGTGAGAATGGCTTCTCAAACCTTTGCTCAGACGTGGCACATGTTGCTTCCACTGAGAGCACATCTGGCCAAAGCATGTTATATGCCAAAACTGATGTCAGTGGCCTGGGAAAATATAATCACAGGGCGATGCAGTGACTAATTGGAAATATATAATACAATCTTCAACTTTATTTGACTTTATTCCTCTCCTGATGAGAAAACATTTCGGAGTGAGATAGGAGTAAAAACCAGAGGGCTTTGAATACCAGGTACAAGGCTCTGTGACGGACAGCAAAGTTCCACACGCACAGAAAACAAACAAAAACCCCAAGGCAGGTGTAAGTCTGGGAAACGGGGCTTTCACATCCAGACTTACAAGAAGCATGCAACTGAACGTGACAGAGGCTGATAGAGGAGGAGGAAAGGGTTAGATCCCTCTGCTCCTGTCTTTATTTACAGCAAAGGACAGAACACTGTCACCTTGGAAACAACCAACAAAGGCAGTGTGTAAAGCTGTAAGAAATCCCTGTCTGCTCTCTCAGAGGTGACTCGGGCTAAGTAGTGGGGTGGGGTATCCTGCCACCAGACTGCCCTGGGTCCTGGGTATTGTGTAGTCAGGCAGATGGCTCCAGCTGGAAGAAAAAGCTGTTTGGCCTTTGATGGCCACAGCTGACTACATAATGTGTACCTTCTTGTCTTTTGTATTCAAAGACAACACTGCTGACCAAGGAGAGTGTGGCCACAGTATCGGAACCCCTGACCTACACTGGGGGCAGTACAATCTCTCTGCTATATAGCTATTCTTTTATAAGTCTCATTGCAAAGATTTTACAGCCTGTAAAAATCTTTGCAATGGTTTTTACTCTGAATAAGCCTTAACAACCTGATGGATTTTACTATCATTCCCAAAAGCCATCTATAGGTCACTGCTTGCATTTGCATAGTTTCTAATTTTCTCTTACTATTTTATACTAAGTTGCATAGACTCTGCATTAGTAAAATTCTTCAAGAAGCCTGGATGTGCTTCTGTCTTAGGCTGTAGACTCTAAATTAACTAAAAGTTTAGACACAATTATTGCTGTATCAGCCTGAAGCCTTGATGTGATGTCTCATGTCATATTGATGCCACACTGGCACTATTCAAAAAGTTCTTGGCCTTTGAAATAGAGTTTTGAGCTTCTAAGACCTTCCAGATCTTATTATCAGTTAGCACACAGCTGAAGACAGCCCAGCATTTCTTTAGCCCCATCTGTGTAACATATACCCTCCATAATGCCTGCCTGGCTGAGCCATTCCTACATGACTATTCAAATAAAATGCAAACTTTATTTGCATTTTACTGTAGAAAACATCTCATTTTGTTTCAGATTAAACATTGTTCAGCTCAAAACTTTATAGTCGATTCCAATTCATTTTAATATCAACCTTCAGAGTATTAACATGTCTCCATATATAACACAGTTTAATAGGAATGACCACAGATGAAAGGAAACCTGAGTTTGGGGCTGAGCTTAGTCATTTATTATGTGACCAATACACAAGTCATTTACTCGTTTGTATAAAGAGTGGGCTAGAATAGATAAGAGACAGTAAACATTTGACAGATGTACCAGCAGTCCTAACTCCTTTGACATGGCAGACGTGACTAGTCATTCATGGCCCTGATTCTCACTGGTCATAGAGTGATCTTCAAAATCCTCTTCAGGACAGAATTCCAGGCAGCTATTACTAGTCATTGAAGTTCGCACCCAAGCTGAAATCCACATATGCATCCAGGTCAAAATAATCTACAATATATGGAGATAATATGTGAAAGTACTTTGCAAATTGTTCTATGTCATACAAATTTAAGATATTACTATTACATTAGCTATTGTTACAGAAAAAAAATTTGTGCAGATATGTTTACTTTTTAAATTTTTTTTATTTTTGAGGTGGAGCCTTGCTCTATCTACCAGGCTGCATTTCCCTCCCGGGTTCAGGTGATTCTCCTGCCTCAGTCTCCGGAGCTGCTGGGATTACAGAGATTTTGTTTAGACTATATGAAGGGCTGATGGTGACTTGCATCTTGCTTTTATACCACCTATAATTGTTACTCTAACAGCATATTTGAAGAGATTTGGCACCCAGCCTTTTCTTAGGTGAACATGCACTATGAAAGCAATTTATTTTTTTTTTCGAAAGCAATTTCAAAATACAGAAATAGGACTACCTTGGACTGCCTGGGAAACTGTCATGGAGACATGGTGTCTTGAATTTGAATTTGAAGCCTGGCTTCACCTTTTAATGTGTGAAAGTTGGCCTGTCATTGAACCTCTCTGAGCCTGTTTCCTTGTCCACGAAGTGGGCAGTATAACCAATCTCCTTTTAGGGTTGTTAAAAAATTGAAATGTAGGCCAGGCGTGGTGGCTCACGCCTATAATCCCAGCCCTTTGGGAGGCTAAGGTGGATGGATCATGAAGTCAGGAGTTCAAGACCAGCCTGGACAATAGGGTGAAACCCCATCTCTACTAAAAATACAAAAAGAAAAAGAAAAAAAAATTAGCAGGAGTGGTGGTAGGCATCTGTAATCCCAGCTACTTGGGAGGCTGAGGCAGAGAATTGCTTGAACCAAGGAGGCAGAGGTTGCAGTGAGCTGAGATTGCACCACAGCACTGCACTCCAGTCTGGGTGATACAGAATTTGTCTCAAAAAAATAAAAATAAAAAGGGATGGGTGTGGTGACTTACACTTGTAATCCCAGCACTTTGGGAGGCCGAGGAGGGTAGATCACCTGACATCAGTAGTTCAAGACCAGCCTGGCCAACATGGTGAAACCCCATCTCTCCTAAAAATACAAAAATTAGCTGGGTATGTTGGCGGGTGCCTGCAGTCCCAGCTACTCGGGAGGGTGAGGCAGGCTAATTGCTTGAACCCGGGAGGGGAAGGTTGCAGTGAGCCAAGATTGTGCCACTGCACTCCAGCCTGGGTAGTTGAGTGAGACTCTGTCTCAAAAAAAAAATGGAATGTACAAAATAGGAAGCAAAAACCATGATTCATAAGCTATACTCTATAAATGTGAGTTTCTGACTCTGAAAAACTGGTTTATGGTGAGTACTCTAGGAATTTTGACTCACTTTCTATTTTACCAAAAGATTGATAAACCTTAAGAGACAGAAAACACTTTCAGTCAGAAACAATATTTCTTTAGTGCAAGAAATAAGGACCTGCACTTAACTTTTGATCACTGTCTTCTTTCAAAACAAACATAAGAGCTGGAGCCTAAGTCCTCCCTCTGTGAGACTTGCCTCCAGGGCCGGATGCTGTGCTCATGCCTATCGTCCCAGCACTTTGGGAGACAGGGCAAGGTAGATCGCTTAAGCCCAGGAGTTTGAGACCAGCCTGGGCAACATGGTGAGACCCGGTCTCTACAAAAAAATTCTAAGAGTTAGCCAGTCATGGTGGCATGAGCCTGTAGTCCTAGCTACTCAGAAGGCTGAGGTGAGAGGATCCATTGGAACCAGGAGGTGGAAGAGGTTGAAGTGAGTTGTGATCCCTCCAGTGCACTCCAGACTGGGTGACAGAGTGAGACTCTGTCTTGGCCAGGTACGGTGGCTCACACCTGTAATCCCAGCACTTTGGGAGACTGAGGTGAGCAGATTGCCTAAGGTCGGGAGTTTGAGACCAGAGTGACCAACATGGTAAAACCCTGTCTCTACTAAAAATACAAAATTTAGCCAGGCTTGGTGGCAGGTGCCTGTAATCCCAGCTACTTGGGAAGCTGAGACAGAAGAATCACTTGAACCCAAGAGGCAGAGATTGCAGTAAGCCGAGACCGGGCCATTGTACTCCAGCCTGGGCAACAAGAGCAAAACTCCATCTCAAAAAAAAAAAAAAAAAAAAAAAAAGAGAAAGAAAAAGATTCGCCTCCTTTACCAAATGATATGTTGAGACTTTTTATTTAAATCAATTAGAAAATTTCAAGGGAGCAATAACTCAAAAGCTGCTAATGCTCTGTGGACGACGTTCAGTAAAGGAGCAATGCTATGACTTAAAATAACATACTTCAATCTCTGTGCTAAGATCAGACATTGTCATATTATGCATGCACACTGCTTGATCATGTAGATGAGATTTATGCAAATCCCTCTGGGAATGTATATGTGACACTTTTCAGAGTGATCTGTGTCAGGGTTCTGAGCATCTCAATTAGAAGACTTTCGGCTCAATCTGGATACTTCTGCTATTTCCCTCTCAAAGATTAGAACTTCTTTTGAAACTATAACCTTGGCAGCTTTCATCTGCCCCCATCACTATTCCTCAGCCATCTACCTCCCCTCTGTGAAGTTTATTATCAGCACATACTTTTAAAAAATCTTTAGACTGCAAAGCCATTTAATTAAGAAAAATTTGAGGGCACAACTATATAAAGCAGGTAAAAATCATTAATATTACTCAGTTAAAAATCTGTTTGCGGCAGTTACATTGACAAACCTTGCTCTTGGGGTAGCCCATTTTTGTAGCAAAACTTTTTACCTTCTCCAAGAGCAATGGTCTGTTGTGACTGTAGCAACTGATAGGAAATCCTAAGGCCTAGAAGCATCTGTTCAATATGTGGGGGTTCTTAAAGATTAGGGGAAGACATTCTTAAGCATTTTCTTGAGCAGATGTGTTTTTAAAAATGCAAATGGATATAGTTAATCTTTGAATTCTAAACCAGTGGTAAGCAATCTTTTCATGTAAGAGCCAATATAAAAAAATAAAATAAAAAGTGTATAGCCTCCCACCCTTTCGTTTTTTCCTAAATAAAAATGTCTTAATATTTTCTCTCATCATAAAAATGTTATAAACTCAGAATAAAATTGAGACTGCGTTGTAGCCAATAAATATGAATATCTAGACCCATTAGGGAAGTAGCAAAGTGGAGTTTTTTTCTTATCTTTTTGTGAACTTACATCAAAATGCAAGATGGGTAGCATGAGCCTTCAAAGCCACAAAGTTTTCATCACCTTTCAAAAAGAATATAGTTTTTCCTTTAAATGCTGTCTCTTCTAAATTATCATTGTGTGAAAATAACATGATTGTATGCCTGAAAATCATAGGAGATTTACATTAAAAATGACGCTAACTAAATTCAGTATGGTAACTAGTTTATAAATAAATACATAAGTAAATTTATTTATTTATTATTCTTATTTTTTATTTTTGAGACAGTCTTGCTCTGTTGCCCAGGCGTGAGTGCAGGGGCATCATCTCAGCTCACTGGTCACTGCAACTTCTGCCTCCTGGGTTCAAGTGATTCTCTGGTCTCAACCTCCTGAGTAGTTGGATTACAGGCATGTGCCATCACAATGTTTGTATTTTTAGTAAAGACAGGGTTTTACCATGTTGGCCAGGCTGGTCTTGAACTTCTGACCTCAGGTGATCCACCCACCTCAGCCTCCAAAGTGCTGGGATTATAGGCGTGAACTACAGCACCGGGCCTAAAAATAAATTTTAAACTGTGTCACAGACACACACACACTTATACATATATATGCATATACATACATACATATCCATGTGTGTGTGTGTGTGTGTATATATATACACACACACACACACAAGAGGACTTCAAAAAGTTTATGGAATAATGGAATTAAAGAAAAAGATAAAAATATAAATATAACCTTTACTTCTCAACATAAGCTCCATTAAGTTCAAGACACTTTTTTAAACGATGATACCTACCATTTAGTCATTCCGTAAAGAACTGAAGATCCTAGAAATTTAACCATCAAAGCAGTCTTTTTTTTACATAATTAAATGAAGAAAAATGGATGCCCTTTAAAGATGGGGGATGCCCTTTAAAGATTTTTTTTAAGATTAAGAAAGAAAAAGAAGTCAGAAGCAGCCACATCAGGATGTTAAAGTGGATGCCTGATGATTTCCCAGTGAAACTCTGGCAAAATTGTCCTTGCTTGATGAGAGAAATGAGTAGGAGCATTGGTTGTGGTGAAGAAGGACTCCCTGGTGAAGTTTTCCTGGGTGTTTTCCTGCTAAAGCTTTGGATAACTTTCTCCAAACACTGTCATAATAAGCAGATATTATCGTTCTGTGGCCATCCAGGAAGTCAACAAGCAAAATGCCTTGAGCATCCCCAAAAGCTATTGCCATGACCTTTGCTCTTGACTGGTCTGCCTTTGCTTTTTTTCTTTTTTAGATGGAATCTTGCTCTGTTGCCCAGGCTGGAGTGCAGTGGTGCAATCTCGGCTCACTGCAAACTCTGCCTCCCAGGCTCAAGAGATTTTCCTGCCTCACCCTCCTGAGTAGCTGGGACTACAGGCTTGTGTCACCACACCCGGCTAATTTTTGTGTTTTTAGTAGAGATGAGGTTTCACCATATTGGCCAGGCTGGTCTCAAACTCCTGTCATCAAGTGATCCCCCTGCCTTGACCTCTTGAAGTGCTGGCGTTACAGGCATGAGCCACTGCACCTGGCCTCTGCTTTTGCTTTGAATGAACCACTTCCACCTTTTGGTAGCCATTGCTTTGATTTTGCTTTGTCTTCAGGATTGCACTGGTAAAGCCATGTTTCATTTCCTGACATAGTTCTTCGAAGAAATACTTCAAGATCTTAATCCTACTTGTTTAAAATTTCCATTGATTTGTAGGTCTAGACTTGAAAAGAAATAAGATAAAATTTCCATTGAAAGCTCTGCTCTTGTCTGCAGCTGAATTGGGTGCAATGGTTCTGTCACCTCTTCAGTGGAAAGTTTGTTCGACTTTAATTTTTCAGTGAGAATTGTGTAAGCTGAACCTGTTGAGATGTCTGTGGTGTTGGATACTGTTTGTGCTGTGAGTCGTTGGTCCTGTTCAATGAAAGAACACATAAAATGAATTTTTTCCCTCACAAATTGATGTGGCTGATCTGCCACTGCATTCATTTTCAACATGCTCTCATCCCTTACTAAAATAAGTTATCCATTTGTAAACTACTGGTTTCTTTCGGCCATTTCCCCCTAAACTTTTCATAAAGTATCAATGATTTCACCATCCTTCCACCCAAGCTTCACCATAAATTTGATGTTTGTTCTTGCTTCAATTTTAGCAGAATTCTACATCGTTGCTCTGATAGGGGCTAATTTCATACTAATATCTTATCCTTCTAGTGCCTCAAACTAGATCCCATTTAGACATGTTATAACAAGTAATATAGTTTATTTTGGTACAAACTTTTTTAAAAAGCCATGCATAGTTTTTTCATAATACACATTTTTCGTGAACTTTTAAAAGACCCTGCATGTGTATGTGTGTGTGTGTGCTTGTGTGTATAAAGTCTTCTACTCTGAAAGTAGAAATAATTCTACAATAAGTTTTGTAAGTGGCAAAATATATGTCTCGAATTAGTACCTTCTACTTATAGGGTCTAGTAGGGAATAGGAACAACAAGAAGGAAGAAAGGAAAAACAGAAAATTTAAACCCTTATTAGTCTGTTGCTAAAATATGGAACCCAGCATGAATGGCTTTTACTTAACCAGGGCACCTGATGCATTTTTGGATATGGAAAAGTGAAACAGAGTTGAGTCTGGGAGGTGTAGAATTAAATTACTCTAAATGTATAATAAAGAGAGGAAATAGGAAAAGAGATTAACTTCCACTTATGTAGCCCAAGGATTGTTTAGGTTGTTGTGAAGAAAAGAAGAGGCTGGGTATGGTGGCTCACACCTATAATCCCAGCACTTTGGGAGACTGAGGCAGGCAGATCACCTGAGGTTGGGAGTTCGAGACCAGCCTGGCCAACATGGCAAAACCTCGTCACTACTAAAAATACAAAATTAGCTGGGCGTGGTGTTGTCCGCCAGTAATCCCAGCTTCTCAGGAGGCTGAGGCAGAAGACTTGCGTGAACCTGGGAGGCAGAGGTTGCAGTGAGCGAGATCATGCCATTGCACTCCAGCCTGGGTGATAGAGTGAGAACCTGTCTCAAAAAGAAAAAAAAGAACTTAAGTATGTCAAAATACATATTATGGGTCTTGATGCTCTAGCCGAATGCTAGACCCAGATTCTAGCTGAGTGTGTCTTTTGACCAGCTAGCAGCCCCAGGAAGCTGTTCATTGCCATGCATGTTTGGGAGGAGCACTTGAGAACAAGGTGTGGGGTGGGTACCTAAAAAAGAGAAAAGAAAGAGTTAAGAATGGTATCTTTTCTCCAACTGACCTCAAGGGAGGGAAGGGACAATTCAAAGTTGAAAGAGCAGTTTCCTTAAGGTCGTTGGTGGGACTTGAGGCACAAGCCTCTCCTGTCTCTGGGACAGGAGACAGATTTCAACACAGTGACAGTGAAATGCTCTCTCCCCAACTCAGCTGAAGACTCAGCATAGCAAGATCACCAGGGGCCCAGAAACTGTTTGGTATGCCCAGGGGTTTGTGGCTGTGACGGCCCTAGGAGGTAGCCTTCTTCTGGCTGGCAGAAATGGCAGGTGACTTCCCTATGCAGAGTGAAACATGAATGGACAGCTTTGAATGAGGTGTGCCTATGTCCTGCAGTGATGAGGATAGGTACTGGGAACAGGAACTTTTGGACTATTGAAGAAAATTTGACCTCATTTGTATTCAGAGGCTAGTGAGGTCTTGAAACATCTGGAGTATCTGACAGCAATGTGGTTTATATGGCCTATTTTTTAATAGAAGAAAAAGGATTAAATTATAATACATAATGACATCTCACTTATTTCACATTATGAGGAAATGTGATATTCCAGTAAGTCAATTTTCCAAATAATTGAAACAGCTTTTTAAGATTTAAAACATTTTAATGTTTTTAATGGAAAGGCTGCCAAAATACACTGTACACTTTGCTAGCTTCTTAAACAGAGGGGAAAAATGAATTTAATGATTCCTTGATGTTTCCAAGTCACTGTAAGCACTGATGCCTTTTTGTATCCTAGTACGGCAAGGCCCTCAGGATCTGATGACATACTTAGGGTTATTCCTCCTAAGATAAATTGTTCCTAGCCGGCCATGCTTTCTGAACCATCTTGTATCCACTTTTGGTAGGCTTACTCTCTCCATTGTTGTTAGACTGTCAATAGACACTTACTTTTCTCAGGAAGACAGTTTCTAAGCATCCACTTTACCCTCATTAACCTTTTAATTTCATCTCGAATCTGCTTTGGATATAGAAATTGCATGACTCTTGTGAAAATCCTGGCTTAAAAAAGATGGGGTTCTAACGTCTGACAAAGGGTTGGAAGGGTTTGGCTAGGAATGAAGTGTAGTTATTTTGTCTATTTGGAGGTATTTTAAATTAACTTTTGGTCCTGGCTGTGTTCCTCCAAATTGCAGTTACCGGATGGGGGACTTTCATAGAAGTGGTCTTTCATATATGTACACAATTGGGATGCTGGGGAGAAAGGAAAAGATTATTGTAGCCCTCTATCTCACCCAGATCAACAATATATTATTCATTTTATGGAAATTATAGTTAATATTCTGAATTAATTAGATTGTACACTCAGTTTCAAAAGCCCAATGCAGTGGTGTATAAAATTTAATAATGCATAAAACTTGTTATGGAAATTTAAAATTTTAGAGCCAAGATGGAATTCAAACATAAATTTTGTATGAAGAAATGAAACAAAATAGTTGTGTTAGATTAATTTTCTTTATTATTAGGGAAAAACATCCACAGCATCATTTAAATACTGTACCATTCATCACATGCAATGTTTCCCAGCAAACTAATTTAAGGTAGACTCTAGACTCGATAAATATCAAAAGAGTATATCACAGTCCTCGCCTCTGCGTTTTCCTTTTGAAGATCGGCAGGCTTAGTAAAAACAGATTTCCTAAAATAAGCATTATCGTATAGAGAGAAGACTGGAAATCATAAATGATGTGAGCAACTTCCCTTGATTATGACAGGAAGCCTGCATATATAATCTTCGTAGCGAACAAACATCTTCAATTTCTAGTATTATATCATCCAATTCCAGGAAAACATTATCATAATATGAAATAGATGAGAAAGTAAAGAGCAATCAGAACTATCTGGCAATGAGAAACACTAGGTTTTCTTTCTCTTGGTGGTTAGGGCAGCCTTCTTTAGTGAGAAAAGCTAATGTAAGGTGGTCCTGCATTCAAATTTCAGTGCCTGAGTAACTTTGGGCAGGTTACTAAGTTTCTCTGAACCTCAGTCTTTCTTACCATTATGCATTAGAAATAATGCTTCCTTCTTGTCTGAATCTGTTTTGTGTTGCTATAACTGAATACCTGGGGCTGGGTAATTTATAAAGGAAAAAGTTTTATTCAGCTGGTGGTTTTTTTTAGCTTTAGATTGGTCTCTGGTGGGGCTTTTGTGCTGCATTGAAACATGGAGGAGAAGGTCAAAGGGGAAGCAAGCATGTGTGAAGAGGGACCAGACCAGAGAGGCGTCCTGGCTTTGTAGAAATCCCCTCTTGGGGGAACTAATCCATTTCTGTGAGAACTAAACCAGTCCCATCAGACAGAGCAAGAAATCACTCACTGCCACAAGGACAGCACCAAGATATTCAGAAGGGACCTGCCCGCCCCATGACCCAAACACCTCCTACTGTGCCCTACTTCTCAACACAGACACACGGGGGTGTCAAATTTCAACATGAGATTTGGTGGAGACAAACAAACCATATTCAAATCATAGCACTTCCCAAGAATGGCATAAGATGTAACTGAGGTAATGTTACTGAAATGCCAGAGGTTCAGTCTAGGTCCTCCTGCTTGCCACGCAGAAAGCCAATCACTGAGACAATGAGTATGACCAGGGAAGAAGTCTTTAATTAGGTGCTGCCGTGAAGGCAATGGGTGATTCGTCTCAAATCTATCTCCCTGACAAACTAACCTACACTCACGGTCTCAGGTCCTCACCTCCAACCATGACCTCCCTCTTGTATGTCTTGTCTTTCTAAGGGATCCCCAGCCACCCAACCAAAAAGCTAGTGGCTGTCCAAGACTCCTCCCTTGCCTTCTTTCCCCTGGCTCTGAACAATTCCTGGTCACTGAATGCTGTCTGAGTTAGGAGTTAGATGCATTTGCTCTGAGCTCCCCTGATCTATATGTACTTCACAGTGTGCACTTTACCCATACTGGTGAATGCTCAGTAGACTCAGATTGTCTTGAAGGAAGGACTTAGGGTTTTTATCTCTGGAAATGCTATTTGTGGAACTAAAGTGAAATAAAATAACAATAGCTCAATAAACCTCAGTTTGCATTCTCTCTATTATTTCTTCTGCAAAATATGCTGAATGCTGACTTGTGTGGTTCTTGTGTCTGTCTCTTGCCCTGCCTATATGTAGGACTGGTTTCTGTGGGTATTTCTGGTGGTATCTCAGAAGTATCTCACAAAATCCTATCAGTACTCACAATACAGGGAGCACTAAGAAAGCACTGCAATCCCCATTTTAAGGCGAGGACCCTAGTGTACAGGGGCATTCAAGACCTTTACATGAGGTTAAACAGTCAGTGAGAGGTAAGCACGGGTGTGGCTGATGCCAGAACTCAAATCTATCTCCCTGGGTGTGGCTGATGCCAGAACTCAAATCTATCTCCCTGGGTGTGGCTGATGCCAGAACTCAAATCTATCTCCCTGGGTGTGGCTGATGCCAGAACTCAAATCTATCTCCCTGGGTGTGGCTGATGCCAGAACTCACACATAACCATTATCATAACTCTACTCCTTCCTCAATAAGTGTGATCAGTTACCCATGGCATGCTCATTTTACACTCCTCTGTCTACTTAAGCTTCTCTCTCCAAGCACTACTAGTGCTTTTGATTGGTGCTCCTGCTACCTCTCACAAAGCACTACAGGGCTGAATTTGCCAGAATGGAGCAAAGTGTTCTCTCTCGCTCTTTTGTGCATCCAACTTTGTCAGAGGATTATTAAAGCTCCTTGTGCCCCTATGTCTCTTAGAAAATCTCATGAAATGGACAGAAAATTAAGCAAATATGCTCTGGCCTTGGGCACAGCTGGCACCTGCCCTGATGAGTTAGGTGCCAAACTGGATAAATTACTGGGTGTGGTGGCTCATGCTTGTAATCCCAGTACTTCAAGAGGCTAAGGCAGGAGGATTGCTTGAGCCCACAAGTTTGAGACCAGCCTGGGCAACATAGTGAGACTTCATTTCCACAAAATAAAATAATTAGCTGGGTGTGGTAGCATGGGCCTCTGGTCTCAGCTACTTGGGAGGCTGAAGTGGAAGGATCATTTGAGCTCCGGAGGTTGAGGCTATAGTGAACTGTGATAGTGCCATTACATTCTAGCTTGCGACACAGAGCAAGACCCTGTAAAAAAGAAAAGGATAAATTGTCTTAATGTAAGTTAAACATAATTTAAACAAATTAAATACAAATTTAATTCACCATTTATTTTATATTTAAATTAAATATATTAATATATAAACATAAATTTAGTTTTTGAAATATTTTATATCCACCATATATATATATATATATATATATATTTGTTTGGAAGCCTCTTTCTCTCTCTTATTTGCTGTTTACTAGTTTTTTTTTTGAGATGGAGTCTTGCTCTGTCGCCCAGGCTGGAGTACAGTGGTGCAATCTCAGCTTAGTGCAACCTCCACCTCCTGGGTTCAAGCGATTCTCCTGCCTCAGACTTCCAAGTAGCTGATATTACAGGGGTGTGCCACCAAGCCTGGCTACTTATTGTATTTTTAGTAGAGACGGGGTTTTGCTATGTCAGTCAGGCTGGTCTTGAACTCCTGACCCCAGGTGATCCGCCTGCCTCGGCCTCCAAAAGTGCTGGAATTTCAGGCATAGGCCATGGCATCTGGCCTATTTACTAGTTTTACATTTGCCTCCACCCTACTTCCCAAGCTTCTAATCTATAACTAGATCTTAGGAGAATGATCCAGCGGGGTGGTCTTCCTACTTGGCTAAATCTTCAACATCCCATAAAGCTGTAGCCCCAAGGCAGAAGTTAGACCACAGTTTTACTCAGCCTTCATTCACAAAAGTGTGTGGGAGTGTGAAATGACATAGGTACAAGGTTGTTCATTGTGACATTGAGAGTAACAGGAAACATTTATCTGTAAATAGCCATGTGTCCAGCAAGAGAGGACTGGTTGATTAAACCACAGTTCATGCATACAATGAAGTAGACAGAGCCATGAAAAAGAATGAGTAAAATCTCCATATCCTGATATGGAACAATCTTCAGTACTTACATTTAAGTGACAAAAGCAAGGTATAGAACAGTGTATATTGTGTGCTATCTTTTGTGTAAAAGGGAATGCTGTCCTTTTAAGAAAGGGAGAGAGGCCAGGTATAGTGGCACATGCCTGTGATCCCAGCTACTTGGGAGGCTGAGGCAAGAGGATCACTTGAGCCTAGGAATTTGGGCTGCAGTGAGCTATGGTTGTGCCTGTGAATAGCCACTGCACTCCAGCCTGGGCAATATCATAGAGAAATCCTACCTCAACAAAACAAAACAAAACAACAAAAACAAAAACAAATGAAGAGAAATAAGAATACATATAGTTGTGAGAAGAGATGTTGGAAGAATACACAACAAACCAATAAAAATGACTTCCTAAAGAAGAGGGAAGGTGAGAATGAAGTAAACATGAGATTTCTCTGTATTATAAAGTACTATAGTTTGAGTTTTGAATTTTGATTTATGTAATATGTATATATTAAAATATGAATGAAGGTCATTATAAAGAAAACCCACCAATTACCAAAACAAAACAAAACAAAACAAACCAAAACAAAAAAAACTTTGTGGACCTGTGTGTAGAGAGCAGGATGCTTCCAAGCCCAGAGCCTAGTTCCGATCCTTCCTTCCTCTTTGTGGTGCTAAAACCCAAATACTGCCTGTCTCTGAGCTGAAGCCCAGCAGGCACAAGGCAGCTAACCTACTCATGGTCTGCATTTAAATGCTCTTTCCGGTTCGTGGAAATGATTATTGCTTTTGAGTCTGTTTCTTTTTGGTTTTCTTTTTTTATTTCATCTGTCATTGCTGAATATTTGGAGCAGAGGAAATGTTTAGATTTGCAAAACTATTGTGCCATTGTTAAGTCCTTTTCCTTTAGTTTTAACTCTTATTACTGAAAATCCTTTAAAAATATATTTTTCTTATCTTAGAAAGTCCAGCACACTCAGAATTACTAAACATTTCTCAGATGACAAAACAGAATGAAGTTTATAATCCTACTTATCAATGTAAAATCATTACATTTCATAAAGTTTAAAATGTCATTGTAAGATGCACCATTATTTTACATACCATCAGAAAATGCTGCCAAGGCCCAGTGCGGTGACTCATGCCTGAAACCCCAACACTTTGGGAAGCCGAGGCAGGAGGATTGCTTCAGTCTAAGAGTCTGAGAGCAGCCTGGGCAACATAGCAAGACCCTGTCTCTACAAAAATAAAAAATTAACTGGGTGTGGTATCACACACCCCTGCAGTTCTAGCTGTTTGGGAGGCTGAGGTGGGAAGATTGCTTGAACCTGGCAGGTGGAGGCTGTAGTGAGCCATGATCACACCACTGCACTTGGCTTGGGGCACAGAATGAGACCCTGTCTCAAAAACAAAAAATGCTGCCAATTAAACTGTGACACAGTGCTTTCTTATCAAACCTTTGTAAGGTGCATCATGATGTCAAAGACTAAAACGTGAAGAATTGTGCATCTGAATGGATAAAATACAGAACTGTAGATGTAGACTTGGAAGAAAAAAAGGCTGAACTAAATGTGTACTGATCCTAGGATGTTCCAGAAATCCAAAGGAAATGTTTTGCCTAGAGTGATGCCAAGTATATGGCAGGTACTCGATGAACATTTATGAATAAGTAAACGCTTTTTACACGACAGTGGGTGGTCATTAAAACATAGGGAGAAGTAGACAAGAAAATCTGTTTAAAAAATGTTAAGCCATCGAATATGTCTAGGCCTGTACTGTAACATAAAGAAGAAGAAGAAGAAAAAAGATATAGTCCAGTCCTTGATAGTTTATACGCTAGTGAAGGAAACAAATGTAACAAAGTCTGACAATCTGAGGAGACAAGGGGAATGAAGGTATAGGTCGTCTTCAGAGAGATGTTAGTAGCTGAAATTGGGATAATGACACCATACAGGCTTGCAACATGAGAGGGACACAAGCAGATCCTCAGAGAAGACCTATATTTAATGGGAATGAAGAGGATCCAGTAAGGAAAATAGAGACAGAGTTAGAGAGATAAGAGGAGAAAGTGAAGAGCAATTTGTCTTTGAGGCCAGAGGCAGAGACGGCTTTGAGAAGGAAGGAACGATCAACACTGTCAAACTGCCGAGAGATGGGGCGCCGTGAGGAGTGAAGATGTCATCAGATCTGGCAGTTAGGAGGTCATCAGTGGTTTCCAATAAAGTAACTTTAGGAAAATGATTAGAGCAGATGTCAGACTATAATGGGTTGTTGAGTAAATGCAGGGAGAGTTTATCTGAGAAAGCTTATGAGGAAGAACAGAAAGGGGCAGGAAAAAGCAGGAAGGGCATAAATGTAGTAAATAAATGCAGGGGGAAAAATTGGCACCTTATACATGGAAACGAAGTGAAGGATTGAATGTCTAGATGTGAGGGGAAGTCAGGTTGGGGCAGGAGCTGGCAAACAGATCTGGGGGCTCAGAGAAGAAAGGAACAGAGGATATGGAATCAGGCAATCTTTGGTTCAATTCCTAGTTCTGTCCCTTACTGTGTAAACTTGGGCATGTTACTTAACCTCTGCCCTTCAGAGGTTAAAAAATAATTCTCACCGGGCGCGGTGGCTCAAGCCTGTAATCCCAGCACTTTGGGAGGCCAAGGCGGGTGGATCACGAGGTCGAGAGATCAAGACCATCCTGGTCAACATGGCGAAACCCCGTCTCTACTCAAAATACAAAAATTAGCTGGGCATGGTGGCGCGTGCCTGTAATCCCAGCTACTCAGGAGGCTGAGGCAGGAGAATTGCCTGCACCCAGGAGGCGGAGGTTGCGGTGAGCCGAGATCGCGCCATTGCACTCCAGCCTGGGTAACAAGAGCGAAACTCCGTCTCAAAAAAAAAAAAAAATTCTCAGAAAAAAGACAGATAGTCTAACAACACTTCTACAGTAAATATAATAACTTCTAAGAGATTTTAATGTAGGCTGATGACATAAGTCCCAAGTACAATTCTAGGAAAGAATCTTACAGGGGACAAAATGATGTATTTCAAGTGCATGGCTGACAGTTTGGCTTTTAAGAGTATCTAGAGGTGAAATAGCAAATGGATTTTATATTGCATGCCAATGCTGAGGAGATGCCAATAGCTGCTCAAAGCACTGGTTGGGGAGAATCATGTTTGAGCAAGAGTCTAGGCTCGGCATAAGAAATGGTTAGGGATTAAAGTTTCCCGGGGGCTTGGAAGGGATAGTAAGTAGCAAGAGCAGTGTCATATATGGTATTTGCTGATGCTGAATTAGAAGAGAAAATGGCTATGTATCCATCAGCTAGTTCTCCATAAGTGATATTGAGCTTTTTGATAAGTAATTAATTATAAAGATTTCCGAGAAGTAGAAGTATTCTATGCTGTACATTAAGGGTAGAAACATAAATTGCAGCAGTCAGCTAGGCAGTAAGTGTGACATCTTGTTATGAATGTTAAGGCATGTGACTAGTTTCCATTCATTAATTTAGTAGAAGATCTCTCCACCTGCTCAAGGGGGAAAGACCACAGAAATATCTGAGGCAGGATCAAAATCTTCCTTGGAAAAACTGGATGCACTATGAGACACGGACAAAAAGGAGATCATGGTCCCAGTGCTTTATATCCTACGGTCATCGTCATTTTGTCTCGAATGTTTTTTTTTTTTCCTAAGAGACAGTCTTGTTCTATGTTGCCTAGGCTAGTTTCAAACTTCTGGACTCAAGCAAAGCTCCATCCTCAGCCTCCCAAGTAACTGGGACTCCAGGCATGTGCCACCATGCCTGGCTTGAAAACTTTTTAAAGTTTCTTTTGCCAAGCTTGCTTGATGTATTTGTAGTATATACACCTTTAAGCTTGGTGTATTATATTCTATGAACCTCGGTTGGATCTTCCAAGACAGTGAATTTCATATATACATATATACATATACGTATATACATACACACAAATAATTTCATATATACGTATATATGTATACGTATATATGAAATACATATATATACGTATATGTATATATGAAATTCACTGTCTTGGAAGATATACATATATACATATATATGAAATTATTTGTATGTATGTATAAACTATTTTATCTGTACTAACAATGAATCAATTGACTTTCTTGCATTTTCTACACAGACAGTAACTTACAAATGAGAATTTCTATGACTTCAATATTTGTACCAATTATTTAATTTCATTTACTTTTTACCCTTGCTAATGTGTCAATAAAATACTAAAGAGTAATGGCACCCTTGTTTTTTTCTTGATTTCATATACTTCTGTATATGTATACATGTACACACACACACACACACGCAGTGATACCATGTTTTTAAACAAAATTTCATCTTGAACTCCAATACAGGTAAAGCAGAACCATTTTGGCTGAAGAGCAGATAGAGGGCTTCTTTTTCATCAAGGCTGGCACTTCAACATAGTTTGAAAACCTCTGCTGTAAGATTAATTAGTTATGAAATGCATCCCTAGGCCACAAAACAAATTAATTTGCTAGATTAGAATGTTAATCTTTATGAACAGGTAAAATGTTGGGGATGCTTATAAAAAGTGATAATTTTTAATTTAGTCACCTAAGGCCATCATAATTCATTAAAATACATTTCCCAGTGTCTGGATTCCCCAGTCTTTAACAAAACTATGCGGTGGCACCAAAAGTTAACTTCAGTACAAGGAAGGCTGTGCCAATCCTAGTCCTGTGCTTCTCTCTGCCTGTGGAGAAGATCTGATCTGCTCATTGCTCCTATCAGGGTGTGGTCTTTTGAGAAAAATGGCACTTCAAGGCCCAAGAACACTGCAGGAATTTCAGTCTTCACGTCTGCATTGTAGGCAGCAGGAAGAGAAAAAAGGAGGAAGAACAAACTTGCTTCTTTTATGTTTTTGAGACAGAGTTTTGCTCTGTCCCCCAGGTGGGAATGGGACGTTGGACACCGAGGTTGTTGCATTGAAGTGGCAAGATCAAGACTCACTGCTATCTCAACCTTCCAGACTCAAGTGATTCTCCCACCTAAGCCTCCCAGGTAGCTGGGACTACAGGCATGCGCCACCACACCCAGCTAAATGTTTAAATATTTGTAGAGATACAGTCTCATAAGTTGCCAGGTCTGGCCCTGAACTCCTGGCCTCCAGTGATCCTCCCACCTTGGCCTCCCAAAACTTGTTTCTTTAAAAAGTGCTCCCAGAAATCCCACCAAATTAACTCTTTATAATTCAATAGTCAAAATGTTATCACATGGCCACACCTAGCTGCAAGGGAGCCTGTGTGTTGCAGTTTGGCAAGACAGATGCAACAGATTCCTGTTGACACTTTAGGGCTGTTACGAAGGAACATCCAGTAATGGTAACATCTAGGCAGAAGTAACCACCACTCCCCTGAACTACTGTGCCATGTGTGTATTTTACTATATGTATAGATTGGTGTTACCTCTACCATACCCAGCATACAGAACAACTTCATTAATCGCCCCCCTCCTCCAAACTTCCCTTGTGCCTATCCTGTATAATTATACCTTCCCCTGTAACTATCTCCTGGCAACCACTGATCTGTTTTCTATCACCATAGTTTAGTTATCTCATTAATATCATATAGATGGAACCATATGGTACATGCTGTATAACCTTTTGAGACCAGCTTCTTTCAGTCAGCATAATGCCTTTGAGATTCATTGAATTTGTTGCATATGACAGTAGTTCATTCTTTTCAATTGCTGAGTAGTATTCTGTGGTATGAATGTTTGTTTATTCATTCATATGAAGAACAGTTGAATTATTTCTAGTTTTTGGCAATTATAATAGAGGTGCTATTTGTTTCTATGTGAAGTTCTCATCCACATATACCTTTTTATTTGTATTTATTAAAATAATTTTTTTTTGAGTCAGACTCTCTGTCACCCAGGCAGGAGTGCAGTGGCACCATCATAGCTCACAGCAGCCTCAAACTCCTGCCCTCAAGCAGTCCTTACCTGTCACCTCAACCTCTGAAGGAGCTAAGGAGCTGGGACCATAGGTGTGTGCCACCACACCCACTTTAATTTTTTGTAGAGAGAGGGTCTGTGTTGCTTAAGCTGGTCTTGAACTCCTGGTGTCAAGCAATCCTTCTGCCTCAGTCTTCCAAAGTGGTAGGATTTTAGGTGTGACCATTGCATCTGACCTACATTTTTATTATTATATTATATACAAGGACATTGCTAATGTGTTCCCTTCCTATACTAAACTATTTGTACTAATACGGTTTAATCTGTGTCCCCACCAAATTTCATGTCAAATTGTGATCCTCAGTTTTGGTGGTGGGGCCTGGAGGGAGGTGATTGGATCATGGGGGTGGTTTTCTCCCTTGCTGTTCTGGTAATACTGAGTTCTCATGAGATCTGGTTGTTTAAAAATGTGTAGCTCACAGCCTGCGGGAACTGTGAGCTAATCACACTTCTTTGTAAATTACCCCATCTCAGGTATTTCTTTACAGCAGTGCAAGAACAGAGGTGATTGGATCATTGGGGTAGATTTCTCATGAATGGTTTAGCACCATGCCCTTGGTGCTGTCCTCATGATAGTGAGTTCTTATAAGACATAGTCCTTTAAAAGTGTGTGGCACCTGTCCCTCTACTCTTTCTCTTGTTCCTGCTCTCCTGTGTGATGTACAAGCTCTTGCTTGGCCTTCACCATGATTGTAAGCTTCCAGAGTCCTCCTCAGAAGCATAGTCCTTCCCAGTGCTATGCTTCTAGTACATCCTACAGACCCATGAGTCAATTAAACCTCTTTTCTTATAATTACCCAGTATCAGGTATTTCTTTAAAGCAATGCATGAACAGCCTAACACATGTACCTCCAAGATTTTGCCTGGTCCAAAGCAAATAACTTAGTGTAGTGGTTAAGAGTACGGTCCCTTGCCTGTGTTTGACTTTTAGCTCTAATACTTAATAGTGGTGTGACACTGGGCAAGTTACTTGATATCTCTAATGCCTCAATTTTCCCATCCTAGATCATTGGGATAAAAAGTTTCTACCTCCCAGGGTATTGTAAGGATTTGTTTTTTTTAAAGTGCTATACGTGAGTTTGCTGAGGTCAAAGTAGTGTCTTACACATTTTCCTATCTTTGGCACCTAGTAAATTAATGGCAGAAAGCAGATGTTTACAATTTTTTATTGAATAGATGATTACATTAATTTTACAAATAATCCTAGCATATACAACTGTATATTTACTATTTTTCTTCAACAAATATGAACACCTACTATGCCCAGGCATTGCACTAGGCAATGGGGACACAGTTGGAAACATAAATATCTCATTAGGAGGAAAATGAAACTGTGATAGTCTATTTTAAGCTATTTTTGTTCTCACAGAACTATCCTTCCTTAAATAAAAATCTTTTCCATGTTCCTTTTATAGAAATGAAACAGTAAAGAATGCATAACACATACACTAGCTTCAATGACTTTCCGAAGGTCATATTAACTTACTTTTTGAACCAAAGGGCAAAATTAAGATTAAATAGAAGACAGGAAATTAAATAAGGCTATTTGAGTTCTTTTTCTTAGCGGAGATGATTTCAAATTTGTGTCCCCCAGAGAAGGGGCATTTACTTAGCTATTTCCAATAAGGTTGATGATTCTGAGACTTCCTTATAGTAATGCTGGTGAATATAACTTAGGCCATATTTCCATATTAACTGGCTAAATATTTCATTTCCTTAACTGTGCTGGTTGGTGTGACTCGAAATAATTGGATTACAGGGCAGTCTACTTGGTTCAAACAGTCATGCACACACCCTAAGGCTTAATTACTACGAATAAATCAATCCCACCCCCAAATCGCTGGCTGTCACTGACAATAGCTTTAACTGTACTTGCACAGTTAAAGAAGTTCAACGAGCATACTAGAACTGATGATTAAAACTTTAGCCGTTAAAGTAATTGCTGACTCTCACTTGGAGATCAGTTTTTTGTTAAGTGAAGAACCAGCAAGTTTACCCGATTTAAACATCAATCATGTCTCTCAAGACAGATTAACTGGAGTTGATTTTTTTTTTAAAGTTGTTTACCATGAAATACACCTTTCTTTTTATTTAAAAAAAAAAAAAAAAAAAGCCTAGAAAAATCTTAAGGTTTTAAGAATTCGTAAAATAATTAGAACTGAGACTTTGTCCAGGGAATTTTATCATTTAAGATAAAGAAATCTCAGCAACATTATGATTAGTTACCAAGAAAGATACTTGCAACGGGAAACCTTTCCCCACTATCATATCTACTCTGAGAAACAAAGCAAAATAAAATTCATGATGAAGTTACAGTTGATTTCACATTTTTATTAGTCATCCAGTTTACTGCTAGGTTTTAAAAGATGTTCCAAGGCGGGAAGAAAGGGGGGAAAGTCTCAGTAGATGGGATCTGTTGGTTTCGATAGGGGGAGCGGGGTTCGAGGGGCATGAAAGCAGAAGGGAAGGGTAGGGCGGAAATTAGCGCCCTAATAAGACACCCAGCTCCCAAGGAAGCCAGCTGGGCGTTACAAGCAAGTACAGCAGAAGGGCTTTAGGGCTAATTAAAACAATCACAGGACACTCCCCCTCGCGTTAGCCAGGGCCGGGTCTCCAGCTTTTGCAGAGCTGGGGGCGTGGATTAGTTCGGATTCAAATTGAAAGCGGGAGGCCGGCGCGTGGTTCAGCAGAGCCTCGTGCTCGGCTCCTCGTGGCGCTCGTTTCCGCCCGTACCTGCCCCGAGGGCCGGAAATTACCTAGCGAGAAGCGGCTTCTCCATTGCTGCCAATGTTTCAGCTGCGCGAAAAATCAGTAGAAAGTGCGGAGCGCAGGGCACGCAGGCAGCTCGCTGCCCCTCCCTCACTCTCCTGACCGCTGTGCTCCTAGTCCTGCTTTTACAATGCCACAGGCCACTAGGGGAAGTCGGAGCGAAGCCGGGAGGGAAGCAAAGCAGGAGGAAAAGTGAGAAGTGTAAGAAGACACAATCCCGGGCACACCACATAGGCTGGTTACCAGCTAAAGGGAGCGCATGCGCCGGCCACACTTCAAGCTCGTGGAGAAAGACACGCATGCGCAGAGCCGAAACGAAAACTGAAGTGAAGGAGTGAGTGGCAGATTGAGGGCGCTGCTTTAGCTACCGAAGGGCCACAGCCGCCCAGAGGCGCGTGCGCAGAGCGCGGGAGGGGGGTGGAACTCTTCTGAGGGGGCCGGCGGCGAATAGTACCGGCCTCGCGCGCCCCCTGGCGCGCACGCGGGGAGAGGAAGGAGCGGGAGGGGGCGGAGAGGAGGGAGGAGGCAAGCAGGGCGGGAGGGGGGAGGGGAGCCAGAGCGAGGGAGGGTTTATCGACCGGGCGATTTTGGTTAAAATATTCAAAATGGCGGACGGAGGAGCAGCGAGTCAAGATGAGAGTTCAGCCGCGGCGGCAGCAGCAGCAGGTAATCATTACAGCATTTTACATATTCATATTCATACTCAACCCCGGCTCCCGCTGCCCCCCCCGCGACTTAGCATAATTTATTAGTACTCAGGATTATTATAATTAACGGCGGGGAGATGGGGGGCCGGGGAGCACGGAGCCCCCGCCGGGCGCCGAGCGGAGGGGGAAAGAGGCTCGGAGCGGCCAGGCGGAGGGGGAAGACAAGGGGCAAAGTGGGCTGCGATCCACCGCCCTCCTCCTGCCCCCGGCCCACCCCGCCGCGGCTCGCCGCCCGCCCGCCGGCACCGGCCCTCCTCCTCCGCCAGCCGCCGCCGCCGCCACCGCCGCCGCCTCCCGGCCGCCGTGCCCGAACCCTAGCGGGTCCGCGGCCGGGCGGCGGGGCGGCGGGGCCGGGGCTGAGGGAGAGGACAATAAAGACATTTTACATATTCATAGCTCCTGGGCTGGCGGGGCGCAGTGGGGCGCGGGCGAGCGGCCGGGGCCAGGCGGGCGCGGGGTGGGGGGCGTGGAGGGGGGATGGAAGCGGCGGCGAGCACAATGCCGGGGAGGCGGCGGGGCCGGAGCGGACCCCGGCGGCCGGACACCCGCACGCGTCTTTCCCCGGGAGCTGGCCCGGGCGGGGGGGCGCTGCCCATTGTCGGGGGCGGCCCGCAGGGCACCCGGGAGTGCGCGCGGGGAGAGCTCCCTGCCCGTGCCCCGCCGCCACACGGGGGTCGGAGCGGGGCTGAGCCCCGGGGTCACGGCCCCAGGCGTCTCGGCCGCGCCCCACTCGTCCCCGGTGTGGCGGCCTGACCCGAGCCAGGCCTGCGCTCTAGGTGGGTAGGGGTGAGCGGTTGTGGGCGCTGCGAGGTGGCCTGGGGCAGCGGGGTTGGGGAACTCGCTCAGGGGTCTGCGTCGCCCTCTGGGGTGTGGACTGGGTTGGAAGGAGTCCTCGGGGCAAGTTCCTTCGGAGAGGATGCCCTGTGGGGCGGCCCGCAATCCCGGGGCCGGCGGTCGGGGCTTCGCGGGCGAGTTGGGCTGGAGGTGCCTGGCTTGGTCTGACCTCCGTCTCCCTTTGCCCCTCCCTGCCGCCCCCTCATCTGCCGTTCCCCCCGCCCCCCGCCGTCCCTCTCTCCCGCCCCACCGCGCCAGACCGGGACGCACGGGGCGGGTGGCCCTCCGGGGCCTCTCGCTCCGAGGCCCCAGAAGCGCCCGTAGGCCTCCCGAGAACTTGGATGCAAAGGGCTGCCCTTCTGCCCCAGAATGGGCTGGCCTGACAAGTTGATCGCATTTTCGATTTCCTCTCTCCTGTTAGGAATCGGTGGGGAGTGACGGGGATCCCCCTCCCTGCTTCTGTAGTGGTGTTTTCTCGCTGGGTGCTGGGTCGTCTTTACTCTCTGCTTTGCCGAACCTCTTCTCATTTGAATAATGTCTAATTCTGGGAGGTTTATATTATTGAAATGGCCGCCTGGCTTTCCCCGCCTCTCATGTTTAGTAATTCAGACCTTTAATAACAGCCACTCACAGCCCAACGCCGTGTTTATATTTTACATTCGCCCCATGTGCTTTTGTGGTTCGATATGATTCTTTTTTTTTTTTTTTTCCTTGGCAATCCACAGGGCTCTGAGATCAAACCCAGGCCGTGCTGGGAAGAGAGAGGGAAAGCTAGGCCTTGGATCCTCTAGCAGTTGCCTAGGCCTCATGTTCTCTGCTGCTTGATTTATTTACTAATAATCAAAATGACTACCCCCACCAACTTCACACACTTTCCCCTCCTCCGCGGGCAAAACAAACTCTCTTGGGGCCTTACTAGCATTAAAACAGCTCCTAGCTAAGTATCAACTCTGTGATGGTTTGTTTTCTCTGAAAAAGACTTTCTTATAGTTTGCAGTAGTGTTGGACCTAGAGGGGGAAATCTGTCCTGTTTCATTTTGGAGCCTATGAAATCTATTTTAGTTTCACCCAAATCACTTTGTTTTGGGGTTAGGTACCCCAGTTGCTTCCCACCCCCATATTAAGTACTTAAAGGCTTTGTAAAGATCTGCAATATTTGTGAAATGGACACATTTTTTTTTTCCTCTAGGAGTTGTGAAGTAGCTAAGTATTTTAGTAATTCCAATGAACAACACTTTCATAATTTCTTAATATGGTGCTCCCTTTCTAACATCTTCATTCTAATTTAAAATGGAGCAGACGTAAATTTTGTGGCATCGCTGTCATAGACTTGCTTATTTTAATTGTAGCACTACTGAAAACCAAAAATGGGGTTCTTTGAGCATTTGTGTCATGGTTAAATGAGTGAAAAGAGAAGAAGAAACATAGGCATTGTGTTTAGCCTGGTCTTGGAACTTAGTCTCCCCCCAGCACACCTGCCCCTCTTTAAGCTGTCAGAACTGATTTTATGTTTTATCTAAACTTAGGACAGTTGGCTTGTGAGAGGCAGGTTAACTTTTACTATTTAGAGGAAACAGTAAACTTTGATTTTTGGTCTTTCCTGTGGTAAAATTTTCTTATTTTATTTTGTGTAGGGGTGTGTGTGTGTGTGTGTGTGTGAGAGAGAGAGACACACACACACACACACACACACACACACACACACAGGTGTTGCTTCTCATTGGTGGATGTTTACTGCTGCCTAGTTGAGGGAAGTAGTAGAGGAGTGGGCTTTAATGTGTTAAACCTTTGAAATTGTTAAGACATTTTGGTGAGTGGCTAGCTATATATTTTGTGGAACATTGGTCTTCAGTTTAATTTGTAACAAAATTCTAGGTTTGATAGACTGAACACAAGCTAATTTCAAATAACCAATTCTCACCATTTTCTTCTTTTCACTCACAGTAGGCAGGTCCTGAATGCAGCAGGAAAAAAAAATCTGTAGCTTTTAAGAGAACCGTCAGGTGAATGACTGCTTGCGAGACCTGAAATATGAGGTCGGATGGACAGAAAGCAGTAATATAATTTCATGCCTTAAATAGCATATGTTTTTGCACCCGATTGCCAAGATGTGGTCAAACTGATGATGTCATTGGACAGAGGACAAGGTGCAGTTAATTTGATTTATTGTCCTGAGGTGAAGTGTAGCAGTGAAGCCTTCTCATAGGGAAACCATTTATCTCGGGACAATTTCCTTTATAGCTGCAATTTAACCGCTACTGAGGCCATAGATATTTTATACAGGATAATAAAATGTACATTGGATTTTACAAACAAAATTTCATTGTTACAGTTTTTGTAATACAGAAAAGGATGGATGTTGTTAACTGGCCTTGTATTTGCTTCCCTTTTAATTCTGTTATAAAAATTCATTTCCTCAAATTTCTCTAATGGAGTATATGGGTTTTAGGTAAATGTAGAAGTAACCCATATAAATGCTTATTTTAGATATGTTTGTTGTGATCCCCCAAACTCTTATAAGAAACTGTGTTTCTTAATCAGAGCATGGCTCAGGCTAATGGAGAGACCATTTGCCTTAGAACCCATTTCAGTGAATAAAGCAGAGTTGAGAATGAGGGCTATGTATGTTTTTAGGTGGAAATGATAATGTTGAAAATAAGATAGAATACTTCCAGGAAAGCATGTGCTTTGAAAACACTTTTAAAAAAAAAAATTCAGAATTCTGTTTGGATTTATCTTAGTTTGGACAAGTTTGTTAATTTTGTCTTGATTGGTGATTTTTTAAATTGTTCCATTGCAACATAGTGATTGCACTTAGAATTTTTGACATATAGATTTTCTTGTAAGACATTTCTCATCATATTTTTAATCGTTAGTTTATCTTAAGGTGATGAATAAAATTCCCTGAGAATGTGATAAATTGCTGTGCTTTATTCCTAACGCATATTTGTGATCCAAATTTGATAGAGTATTTCAGGTTACTTTTGAAACCACATGAGTTTATAACCTGCCTGTCTCCTTTTGCATCTTCAAGTAGCTTTCTGCAAATTTCTGGGAAATCCATTGTCACTTCCCTTTTTCTTTTTTTTCCCAGACAGAGTCTCACTCTGTCGCCCAGGCTGGAGTGCAGTGGTGCGATCTAGGCTCACTGCAATCTCTGCTTCCCCGGTTCAAGCAATTCTTCTGCCTCAGCCTCCTGAGTACTTGGGACTATAGGCATGCCCTATGATGTCCAGCTAATTTTTGTATTTTTAGTAGAAGTGGGGTTTCACCATGTTGTCCAGGCTGGTTTCAAACTCTTGACTCCTGACCTCGTGATCTGCCTCCTTTGGCCTCCCAAAGTGCTGGGATTACAGGCATGAGCCACCACGCCCAGCCCATTGTCACTTTAAATCTCTCATCTATTAGTTATAATGATACTTCTGAATCAAGGTCTTAAAAATTCATGTGATAGCTGACCAACTGTTTTTGAATTCTAAAGGACTGTTCTGCTTTGAAACCATTACTGTAAAAGTAATTTTTAACCTCTTCCCTCAAATTAGTTTGTAATTCATTTTGTCATTGTCAAAATCCCAGTAGACAAGGAAAAAACAGTGGATATTACTCAGGTTTAAATGAATTCAGGTGTAGTATTCTGCCATATTTTAAATTTACTATTCTCTGCATCAGTAGGTAGTATAAAGTGGAATAAATAAAATGTGTTTCATTGCTGCCTAGGTTGAAATAATTGTCAGTCTGCCATTCATTTGGTTAGTGCATTTTAGAAGAGTAAGTTCGGGGCTCAAAATGTTACATTGCTCTTATCAAGCCACCAAAGATGTTTAATAGAGCCTTGAATATCTTAGGCAGGTGGTTCTAAAATAGGAGAAATGGACATTTGAATGTTATCTTTAAGTATTTTCTATTAAAAAATGAAATATTTGATGTGTTTCTTTAATCTGTATTGCTTGATCTTGAATTTATGTTTAAGTTGGCCAATCACTTTAATCAATGTTTCCTTTGTACTTGAAAGACTGTAATATTATGTAGTAGTGATTGCCTTGTTATTGGTTATTTTGTTTTGTTTTTAATGTTGAAACCCCGCAGTTGTAATCTTTGTGTATTAATCTTTCAAGCACCATTAAAAATAACGATGTGTGATTCATTAATTTGCCTTTATACATCAGTATTGGTTTAATTACACAGTTTTTGTTGTTAGTAAAGGCTTGCTGTGAAGCCTGATTTTAAGCAGGAATGTGTTTTTCCTAGTGAAAGTGATTGCATTTTAGTTTAGAACTATTCAGATGATTTGTGTTTAGAGAACAGACCAAGTCATGGACAAAACATGCCCCTTTTTGGTCACCCATGTTCTTGTTTCTGTGCCTCCATAAATGCTAAATGCCTGAACAAACATACTTACTATTTTTTGGGCAATAGAGTTGAAAGCTGTGGATTTGATTTAGTGACATATCTGCTTTGAATTTCTGTACCGTTTTTGCATGAATTTTTTCCTTTATCATTTTTCTGGGAAACTCTTTGGGCCACCATTTTGCTTAATTCTTATTTTATCATGTTGCTTAAATGATATAAGTATCTTTTTGAGTGGTTGAAAGGAATGATAATTAAGGTTCACAGAGAATAGCAGTTTCCTTATGCATATTTTACTGGACATTTTTGTGCATTGACCTTTTATAAGTAAAGATAATTGAATAACTATAATCCTTCTTAGGAACAAATTGGTTTGTTTTGTACTGAAGTATTTCTATGTATTAAACAGGTGATGAGCTCTTATAAACTGTTTCAGCACTAATAGCCATGGTAAGAAAAATAGCATGAGTGGAGCCATTGTCTGACTTACTCTTCCATTTACAGTATATTTAGAATTTGGAATATGACAATTGTCTTGAGTTTCAGAACCTCTGATTTGAAGATGCTCCTTGCATACACTGCATGCGGTTATGGGGTTCTGTGTGTTTTTACTATGAGGTGTGAATTTTTGAGCATTGATATCTTTGTATACTCAGTGACTAATAGAGCTCTTTTTTTTTTTTTTTTTTTAACCAATTAAGCAAACACCCAAACTTTTCAGTGTTGCTTACATTTTGCTCACAGGACTAGGTAATTGATTAAAAGAAGAATCAGCAAACTTCTAGATACATCAGATTCTCTTTTATTTATTTATTTTCTCTTATTTTTGATTTGATTTTTTTTTTTTTTTAAGAGATGGGATCTTACTATGTTGCTTAGGCTAGTCTCAAACTCCTGGGCTTAAGTCCTACTGTGGCCTTCCAGAGTGCTGGGATCACAAGCATGAGCTATATACCTGGCCCAGATTGCTTTCAAACTACGGGAACTCCTGGATATTTAGCCAGAGAAGATACATTATAGTAATTTTTTTTTTAAAAAAGGCAATGTTCACATTGCACAAAGTTAAGTGTTTGTAGGAGCTTTACTAAGTCTTCAATATTGAAAGTCATAGCAAGTACAATTTTATTTGTCATGGTATTTATTTCATAATTCATTGTAACTTTATTGCTTTTTTATGTTGGAATATAGAAATGGTGTGTGAGGCCGGGCGCGGTGGCTCAAGCCTGTAATCCCAGCACTTTGGGAGGCCGAGGTGGGTGGATCACAAGGTCGAGAGATCGAGACCAACCTGGTCAACATGGTGAAACCCCGTCTCTACTAAAAATACAAAAAATTAGCTGGGCATGGTGGCGCGTGCCTATAATCCCAGCTACTCAGGAGGCTGAGGCAGGAGAACTGCCTGAACCCAGGAGGCGGAGGTTGCGGTGAGCCGGGATCGCGCCATTGCACTCCAGCCTGGGTAACAAGAGGGAAACTCCGTCTCAAAAAAAAAAAAAAAAAAAAAAAAAAAAAAAAGAAAAGGTGTGTGAAATTAAATCAATAAAATAATAATAATTATGGTAGGTTTTCCCCTCCTCTCTATTGAACTGTCTCTTTGCAGTGGAAGATATAAAAAGGAATGGCTAGAAAATGAGCAATATGTTGTAGGTTAAAAGACTCATTTGTGCTTAAACATATCGTCACCTTAATGGAATTGCACTGATGCCTTAAAGGGAATATATTTTTATACAGAAAAGTGACTTAGGTGTTCTCTTGTTTTAGTACACTTATTTTAGTGGTCTCTAATGAAAAATATAGCCTTTTTTGGTTGATTGATACTGTGACAAGCAATATTATAATTAATCTTTAAAAATAGTTACCATCCTAGTTTATGAAAGATACCTGCTCTGTACCTGGTCCTATGCCCATGGTCTTTGGGGATAACAAGGAAATATGACTGCTGTGGAAGAGTTGGTATGTTTACTTAAGCAGGAAAAATGGAAAAAAAAAGTATTTACTTATTAAAATATGTAACAGATAATGAAGATCAGAGAATTGATCAGGGTGTGCCCAAGTTTGAAAGAGCCAAAGTATCCTAGAATATGTTATAGCTGGAAGATAATTTAGATATAATCTTTTCTAAAGCTTTTGCTTCACAGATGAGGAAATATTGTCACAATGGTTCAGTGACTTGTCCAGTCACTTAACTGTTCAGTAAAAGGTAAGAACACAAGACTTCTGACTTTCTCCCACCTCCCAGTCTCTCTCTCTGGCTCATTGCTGCCAGTCAGAGAAGGCTTTAGGTAGAAGGTGAGGCTTTTAAAACCGAGCTTTAAAGGGCAAAAAGAATTTAGATGAATGGGAAGACAGGGAAGGCCATTGCATGGGAGAATGTGTTCAATATTGTGATGTGTAGGTAAAGAATGAGGAAGTGTTTGTTGAGCTGTTGGAAGATTTTGAAATAGGGACTGATGAGATAAAAGTGATGTGTTAGGAGTAATGTGGTGGTGTGCAAGATGGTGGTATGAAGTAGGAAGGGAGAGATTAGATTCATAGAAACCAGTATATAGAAGTATTTGGTGTATTGACTAATTACTATAGGTGCTACTAGAGATACAAACAATTTAAAAATTACTTGACCTCAAGAGACTTTCAATCTAATGATTTATGAAATAGATAAGCTGTGATACAGGTGTTGAGGATATTGTCCAATCATTACAAGGAATAACGACCTTCGGGAGAAATTCTTGCCTGGTGTTTATGGTAGAAACCATAGCATTTCTGACTCATGGGTTTGTTTTTAGTCTGTGGACACTGCATTGTCTAATTGACTTAGTTTCCTTTTCAAATTAAACTACAGTGTTTAGGTCAAATTATTAATCTGAAAAGCACATACATAGGCAATTATATATACAATTATCTTAGCCTCATTAGTAGATCCATTTTTTTGTCCACACATTTGTTTTTTATTTCTTTTATTGCTTCCATCTTTAAACGCTTTTTATCTTTTATATGGGCTCTCTTGCAACCTTTCTGGAGCAAGGCAAGTGTAAATAATATAACGTTACCATAACCATGACATAATGATAATGTCTGTATTTTTATACTACTTTAAAATTTATAGCCACACTCTGATTTTCATTACCTCAAGTTAGTCCTTTCAGGCAAGCGTTACTATACCCATTTTATAGTTGAGTAAAATAAAACTCGGATTAAGTGACTTTCTCAAGGTCATGTGTTTTTATAAGCACTGAGTGAGGGTAATAGCAAGACTTCCAGGTTAGCTGTTATTTAGGCTGTGTTGAGGCACTTTAGGGCTCTGTTGTGGAGAGCTCTGAATCCTTTGTGTTGGTGTAAGAGTTTGGATTTCATTCACTAGGCAGTAGTAAGTCACTGAATTAAAAAAAAATTTTTTTTTGTTATGGACAGTGCCATGATCAGAGCCCTTAAAGTGTTTAGCAGCTAATTAGAGACAAAGAAATGATAAGGTTTTGAGTTTAGGTTATCCAGAAAAGAGCAGTACCATAAGCAAATATAGCGAAGTTGGGAGAGGGAGCCATTTGGGGAGTAAGTCAGTGAATCCACTTTGACATATCATTCGAGACATGTTTGGGTGGGTCTTATTAGGTATAGTTTCCTTGTGAAAATTGAAAATTTCTTAGTGAATTAAATGTTTGATAAATATATTAATACTAGAGTTGAGATTTATGTTCATGCCACTGTACGTGTGGACTGAGTATTGAATCTGAACATGGTAAATTCTAGATGTCTCATTTCAGCTTTGGCAGTGTCTTCTGAGGTTATTTCCTTCAACAGTATGATGGTGATAATAGTGGTGTTAAAGGCATGCTGTAGGGAGTAACAAATTGATAGCAGAGCATTTTTAAAGTAACTGTTAATAGTTTTTCTTACATGAGCACAGTAGTAAAATCAGCAGTTTTATTACTTGCGCTGCTGTAGAGAAGCAGAAGCTTTAGCAGCTGATTGATTCTGTGGGGCACCTGACTGTAGGTTGTTCATTTTTTGGTGCAGCTAGCATCTTAGCAGGAATGGACACTCCTGGTACTCTTCTGAAAACTTTAGACAATGGAGGTGTTGCATTGAAGTGAATACAGACTTTCCTGGATTTTGTGGCATTCTGTTATCTAGCCCTCACCCTTGCCTATGCATTCTTATCTTTTACTACTTCCTTAAATAGCGTGACTCAACAGTTCACCAAGGAAGTTCCCTTATGGTTCATTTCTACCACAAATACAGCGTATTACCAAATTTTAATTTATTAAGAAGTCTCCTTTAAATTTGAAGATCTTGGGACAATGGCTGTAATTTATCCTGAGACTTGCCTGAGCTTTTCTCCCATTACCATCCTCACAACCCAGATCCCATTTTGAGACACATGACCTGAAAATGCACCCAGCGTTTGGTCAGACCAGTGTGTTTGGGACGTTCTGTGAGAACCTTTATTCACACTTTTTCCTTCATTGGAAGGCCATGGCATGTGGTGTGGTAGAGTGAAAAAAAGGTGCCAGGAGTTCGGATACCCAGCTTCTATATCACTAATTAGCTTTGTAACTTTAGGACAAGTTACTTTACCATGGATTTTTAAAAATTACATTTGTAAAATAAGAAGGATTTCAAAAAAGCCTTTGATTTTCTTTTTTAAAGGCAAAAGTGGAGTTGTTCTGATTAAAATTGGATGTAGGAGCAAGAAAAGCATCCTCTTCCTCCTTTCCACGGTAACCTTTGAGGCACGTTCATAGGTTCCTTAGGATTTCTGCTTGTCATGACTTGAAAACTTTTGTCTTTATTTATCTTAAGGGACCTATCTGTCCATTTCTCTTATCTCCACAAGTAGCCATCTGTCAAATCTGAGCTCCTGTCGTATTTTGTGTTCAGTTACACAGTTCAGGACTTCATTATACACAGTCCTATTTTCTTGTCTAATTGATTATTTAAGTAAATCTTGTCCTAAGAGTCGTGAGTGCAGGAATATACTGCTAGAGACAGAGTAGGCCTAGACATTTAACAAATAATGAATGCTTGGTTGTTGGAATTAGTGGTTCTCAATCTTTGTTGAGACAAGAATCACCCATGGAACTTTTTCAGCATGAGAAGGCCCAGTTTCTAATACAGTAGAAGTCTGAAAATCCATACTTTAAGAAAGCTCTACAGGTGATTTGATAACAGTAAATGATTACTTGTTGCACTTCAAGATTATTTATTGCTTAACATACCTTGAATAATGGTTTTCAATTAATGTACCAGAAAGGCCCTATACTGGAAAGACAGACTGAGAATTAGGAGTCTTGGATCCTTACGCTGCTTTTAGCATTAACTATAATAGCTTTCTGATCCTTAATAAATTACTTAACATTTCCAACCCATAGGATTCCCATTGATAAAGTTATGGGCTAGGCTAGAAAAGTAGTTTTCATACCTTTTTTTTCCTTTTTAAACTGGAATTATTCAAAAACATCTTTTTTATGAAGACCAGTAAATATAACAGATATTTTGATCAGTTTGGTTTTCATCTGAGTACCTGAGTATCTGTTAAAAATATAGAACATGATAAGCTTGGTCCTATCCTAGCAGGAGAGCTAAATTTTATGTAGTGGGTAGTACTGAAAGATAGGATTTAGATTTTAAACTTGAAACATCCTGTTAGAATGTGAATGAACAAAGGTAGTAAGGTTATCAAGAATTGTGGTACTCAGTGTGAATGAAAACTAGGTTATGATGAACCAATATGGCTGGTCCTTCTGCATTCATTTAATTCAACAAATATTTATAGAGCTTCTGCTCTTCGTATGTACTGAGCACTGCTGATAGAGTAATGAATAAGATACCATCTCTGCTCTCTCAAAAAGTGTATATAATCTGTTGGGGAAATTATATATTAAGTAACACTGGTCATAGTTTAATGAGTAGAATACCGGGGAGGGAGGTGGGGGTGCGGGTACTCCAGGAGCATAACTTGGGGACTGCTAATCTGGACAAGAGCGGGAAGGGGGCTCTCTGAGGATATCATGTTTATACTGGGATGTGAAAGATGAACAGGAATTAATCAGTTCATGGCCTGGGAGTGAGAAGTGGAATTGAAAATGTTCTGAGCCAAGGGAACAACATGCAGACATCTCAGACATCCCTCAGTATACATAGGGGCATGCCTCAAGGGAGTTGTTTCATTCCAGGATTCCCCTTCCCACCCCCTCCCAAACACACAAATAACAAAATCTGCACATGCTTAAGTCCTGCAGCAGGCCCTGTGGAAGCTGAGTATGTGAAAAGTGTGCCTGGCCCCTGGGCCCCAGAGCCCCTGTGAATATGAGCTGTTTGCACCCTGTATTTTCAATTTGCATTTAGTTGAAAAAAACTGACTTAAGTGGACCCACACAGTTGATACCCGTGTTGTTCAAGGATCAACTGTGCAATTGTATACCAAATAATGACTTTTCAGTCTATGGACCGATATATAGTGGCAGTCCCATAAGATTATAACAGAACTGAAACATTCCTGTCTCTTAGTGACATTGTAATGATCCTGACCCTGTGTAGGCCTAGATTGATGTCTGTGTTTGTGTCTTGGTTGTTAACAAAAACATTTAAAAGGTAAAATTTTTTTAAAAAAATTGAAATAGAAAAAAACTTATAGAATAGGATATGAAGAAATTTTTTGTACAGCTGTACAATGCTTTTGAAAGTATTATGAGTCAGAAAGTCTTAAAAAATTTTTAAAGCTTATAAAGTAAAAAAGTTACAGTAGGCCAGGTGCAGTGGGTCACACCTGTAATCCCAGCACTTTGGGAGGCTGAGGCGGATCACCTGAGGTCAGGAGTTCGAGGCCAGGCTGGCCAACATGGCGAAACCCCGTCTCTACTAAAGATACAAAAATTAGCTGGGTGTGGTGGTGTGCGCCTGTAATCCCACCTCCTCAGGAGGCTGAGACAGAAGAATCCCTGGAACCCAGGAAGCTGAGGTTGCAATGAGCCAAGACTGCACTACTGTACTCAAGCCTGGGCGGCAGAGTGAGACTTCATTTAAAAAAAAAAAAAAAAAGTTAGAGTAAGCTAGTTAATTTCTTACCGAACAAAGAATTTTTTTTCTTATAAATTTAGTGTAGCCTAAGTATATAGTGCTTTTATTTTTATTTTTTTATTTTATTTTATTTTTTTTTTTTTGAGACGGAGTTTCGCTCTTGTTACCCAGGCTGGAGTGCAATGGCGCGATCTCGGCTCACCGCAACCTCCGCCTCCTGGGTTCAGGCAATTCTCCTGCCTCAGCCTCCCGAGTAGCTGGGATTACAGGCACGCGCCACCATACCCAGCTAATTTTTTGTATTTTTAGTAGAGACGGCGTTTCACCATGTTGACCAGGATGGTCTCGATCTCTCGACCTTGTGATCCACCAACCTCGGCCTCCCAAAGTGCTGGGATTACAGGCTTGAGCCACCGCGCCCGGCCTATAGTGCTTTTAAAGTATACAGTAGTGTACAGTAATGCCTTAGGCCTTCACATTCACTCACCATTCATTCATTGACTCACCCATAGCAACTTCCAGTTCTACAAGCCCATTCAGGTAAATGTCCTCTACAGGTGTACCATTTTAAAATCTTTTATATTTTAAACTGTACTTTTTCTATGTTTAAATATATTTTTAAAATTAATTAATGAATTTATTACTATTATTATTTTTAATAGGGTCTTCCTCTGTCACCCTAGCTAGAGTGCAGTGGTACAGTCACAGCAGACTGCAGTTTCTACCTTCCACCTCAGCCTCCTGAGGAGCTGGTATCGACCGACTGGTGCACATAGCCATGCCCAGCTAATTTTTGTTCGTGGTCTTTTTTTTTTTTTTTTTTTGGAAAGATGGGTTTTGCCGTGTTGCCCAGGCAGGCTGGTCTTGAACTCTTGAACTCCTGGACTCAAGCAGTCCTCTTGCTTCAGCCTGCCAAAGTGCTGGGATTACAGATGTGAGCCACTGTGCCTGGCCTAGATAGTTTTAAATACATAACACTTACCATTGTGTTAGGATGCCTTCAGTATAACAATTGAATAACATGCTGTACAGGTTTGTAGTCTAGGAGCAACAGGCTATACCATATAGCTTAGGTATGTAGTAGGCTATACCATTTAGGTTTGTGTATGTACAACCTGTGATCACATAATGATGAAATTGTGTAATGACATACCATCATTAAGTGATGCATGACTGCATGTATAATTATTGAACCTAATGAAATACACAGCACTTTCAAGGAACCAAAGTTCAGCATAGCTGGTTCAGGAAGAATGAGATTTAGCTGAAGAGCTGAAGATGATTTTCATATTACGAGGCTATTTGCATGATCTTTGTACTTCTTAGTGACAAGTCCATAGTTGGAAATTGTGGATGAGAGTGCATACTTTTCAATAAATACATTGATTCCTAGTAACAATAGCAATAACATTTATCAAGTCTTTGTGCCAGTTATTGTACTAAATGCTTTACATGCATTTATGTTAATTACAGTTGCCCCCCCCACCCCCCCACCCCCTGTCATGGGGGTGTGTATTCCCAATCTTTCAGGTTGGGAAAGCAAGGCTTAAATAGGCTAAGTGGCACACCTATGTGTCTGTTTCAGTTATGGCAGTAGGCAGTTAAGATCATTATCAGGCTCTTAACCATTAATTTCTGCTATCAAGCCAGTGGAAGGATAAAGAATATATCAAGTAGAGTTGGAGGATTGCAGAATTTCCACTGTTAGGATCTGTAATAACAACTGTTACTCTGAGTTTAACCTCAGTGCTTTGTATAGTTCCTAGGTCCAGATTGTATGCTCTAGAATCGATTGTGCATTCTTATCTCTGTTCTGTATTGCAATTTGGAGACACAGACAATTGATTAATGTTAACTTAGCTTTCAGGATTTTAGATGCTGACTATAAATGTTTTTGAAGTTGGTTGTATGCAAACTGCTGATCCTGCTAACTCACAAATTACTGAACATTTTGGGTTTCTGTTAAGAGTTGTATTTTAGGGTAGACATGGTGGCTCATGCCTGTAATCCCAGCACTTTGGGTGGCCGAGGTGGGAGGATTTCTTGAGACCAGGAATTTGAGACTGACCTGGGCAACATAGTGAGACCCTCTCTCTGCAAAAAATTTAAAATATTTACCAAGTTGGGTGGTTCTTGCCTATAGTTCTAACTAATCTAGAGGCTGAAGCAGGAGGACCTCTTGAGCCCAGGAGTTCCCAGTTGTGCTGAACTGTGTTTGTGCCACTGTACTCCAGCCAGGATGACAGAGCAATACCCTATCCATTAAAACAAATATACATGAAACTGAAGCTAATTGCACATATTAACCTTGGGATAATTTTCGTCTAGAGCAGCATTTATATTTTTCTGTGACTCAGTTGGTGAAATAGAAAGTTAGGATTTACTCTGTTTACATGTTATTTTGATAAAAACATAATTTAAAATATTTTAATGTTTCTCAGATGAGTTGTGACTTAAAATTAATATGCAAGCAAGTTATGCAAAAAAGTAGATTTGTTTACCACTTTTTTCCAACCACTTCCTTCCCCTCCTACCAAGCTGTTACTAAACTAGGGCTATAGCTTTCAGTTGAGGAAACATGACAGTTGATTATTGTTTCTCATAAGAAGTCAGCCATTTAATGGCATTGGTTTCCAGTCATACACACCTCGTTTAATCATGCCCTGCATTACCTTGTTGAGTTGTTACGTTGTTTGTCTCTCAGTTTTTCTTTTACACTACATTGCTGAGTCCCCCCACCTTCCTCTTCAGAGTGCTTCCCTCCCCTCTGAGTGCTTTCGTCCTCAGGCTCTGGCCAAGGAGAATGCTGTTTTGGCAGACTGTTTTATACATGTACACTCATATGCCAATCACCATTAGTTAGAAAGGAATTGGTGAAAATGCTCTCATGTTATGAGAGACATCTTAAACATCACTATAGTCTGAGAAGATGAATTAACAATTTATGACTGTTGCTGGAAAAAACCAAGGTAAGATTTCAGGGGATTAGACTATAGTGGCAAAGCCATTGCCAGCTTATGCTGCTGGATTCACATCCTAATAGTTACATAATGCTATTAGGACCAGTACGAGACTAGTTTGGTTATTGAGCCCATTTCCTGGGATTCGTTCCTATGTATTGCATACAGACCTCCACACTTACACTAGGATATGCATGCTCCTGTCAGGTGTGTACACGTAATATTTTCAAAAGGAGTCATAGTGCATATCCTATTACAGACTTGCCATTTTTCTCCCATGGCTCTCTATTCTTTCGTTCACACATTTAAATGAGATAAACATTTTAATGAAATCATGTTCTTTGCAGCAACATGGATGAAGCAGGAAGCCATAATTCTAAATGAATTAATGCAGGAAAAGAAAACCAAATACTGGTTTGGTCTATTCTGCTGAGACCTAGTGGAGGAGGCAAGTCCGAAATAGTCTCCCATAAAGTTTCTTTAGCAGAATATATACATTTAAAAATTTTGTACGTGTTATTAGGTTCCTTTTAGTACCACTCTATTTTTTATCTACAGTATTTAGTAGTGTCAGTTTCTCCAGCACTGTTAACTGTTAGTCTTTTAAATTTTTCCTAGGTTGATGAAAAATACTTTCATTGCTTTAGTTTTCATGTTTTTACTCGGAGTTGGATATCTTTTTTCTGTCGCTGCAACCTCCACCTCCTGGGTTTAAGCAGTTCTCTGCCTCAGTCTCCCAAGGAGCTGGGATTACAGGCACCTGCCACCAGGCCGGCTAATTATTATATTTTTAGTGGAGACAGGGTTTCACCATCTTGGCCAGGCCAGTCTTGAATTCCTGACCCCCATGATCCACCCGTCTTGGTCTCCCAAAGTGCTGGGATTACAGGCATGACCAACATCTTATCATTAAATTTTTATTTCTTTTTTCATTATTTTTAAATATACAATGATTTGTTTTTCTTGTTTTGGCCCTTTCAGAATACTTGTAGTTTTCCTGAAAATTTATGACTTCTTAAATATTCTCTTTCCATGTGTATCTGCCCTGCCTCCTTCCCCGCAGCTAATTCCTGTACTTCTTTGGAGAAGTAGCTTAGGAATGCAAGTGGAGCTTGGGTCAGTCTACCTGATGGTAGTCAGATGCTTTACTTGCAGACCACTGTTAGCTACTCAGTTATGGAGAAGGGATGGTTGCAGAGTCTGGGCAGGGATGGGTCAGCTGTGGCATTATGGTCTTGGAGAATCATACCCTCTCTTGTATAAAAATGTTTCTCTTAGCAGAGAACTGGAGTGAGCATGTATTTTTTAACTCTGTTTTCTCTAAAGGCATTTTAATTTTTAAGCCAAATATATGGGAGGTAGAGATAAAGGAGAAATGGAAAGATAATACAGTTTCAGCAGTCTAGGGGTTTATTTCCTACACAAGGGCTGGAAATGATAAGACTGTCTGAAATATTTTCAGTGCTGGATTTGGCCTAACCTTCTGGCAAGCTTGGAGTTCTGGGAAATGGGTAGCAAAAAATTTAAGGAAGCTGATAATAAGAGGGAAGTATTTAACTTCTGAGTAGAGATGGCTCAATGGTGATACTTGTGAACTAGGGTTAACTACAGCAGTGACAGCACTGTAAAGTCTGTTGGTGGTGAGGAAAGATGACAGTGACCTTGAAGGGGAGAGAGAGGCTGTCTAGCAAGAACATACTCATGCGTGTTGTGGAGTGTAAATGCCTACCTAGACTTTCTGCTGGGTTATTTAAAAACATTGAGAGGTCAGTAGATTCAGATTGTTGCATGCAGAAGTTTTTTCCTACTATTTGGGATGGGTGAGGAAGGAGCTCAGAAAAGAAACAGGTTACAGTAACAGTCCTGTTTGTCTTGTTTGTTTTTCTGGTACCTTTGGCCATTTTTTATCAAGTAATTTTTGTATGTTCTTTTTCAACTGTCAGTATGTTATTTTTACCATTTTGGGTGATGTCTATGGAATAAGAAATGTTCGTAAATATTTTGTGACTTACATGGTAAGCTTGATTAGATTTACACAAAGTCATTTTGAACTACCATTTGTCTAATTTCTATACATGCATTATTTGGGGTATTCTTTAATTTCCCCTTTTGTCCTTAATTCCCCTTCCCCTGCTCCTAAATTATTAAAGGTAATTTAGTTACTGTTTTTTATTAAAAAAAAAATACACACATGCGCGCGTGTGCACGCAGACTGTTGCTCTGCCGCCCAGGTAGGAGTGCAGGGGCGTGATCTCGGCTCACTGCGACTTCCACCTCTGGGGTTCAAGCAATTCTCCTGCCTCAGCCTCCTGAGTAGCTGGGATTACAGGTGCGTACCACCATGCTTGGCTCATTTTTTAACATTCTTAGTACAGACAGGGTTTCACTGTGTTGGACAGGCTGTTCTTGAACTCCTGACCTGAAGTGATCTGCCCGTCTTGCCGTCCCAAAGTGCTGGGATTACAGGTGTGAGCCATCACACCCAGCCCATATATTCTTGAAATCCTTCTTCTCTCTTGACTTCTCATGTGACCTTTTTCCTGATCCCTTAAATTAAAAAAAAGTTTGAGATGTAAATTTTATCCATTTATTTGTTTTCTCTCCCCTTTAAAACTTTAAGGTGGTTTGTAGAGATTCCTATAGCAAGAAATGTAAAATAAATATATAAAATAAAAGACCTAATATAAAAATCTAATGTTATTTCCAATAGGGCACAGATATTTCTCTCAACTTTTTAGTAGATGATGCAAAAAAGGAAAACTTGGTCAATTTATGCCCATAAAATTTGAAAATAGACAAACTTTTAAGAAAAGCACAACAATTCCTGGTACTAAGATCAGAAGGAAACTTCTCTTGAGAGGCCTCATAAACAGGACCCTATGTAATATGCTAAACAGTGTCCTCAACAGTCTTCCTGCTGTGGACACACCAACAAATTTCAGAATGCCCCTCTATAGGCCAAATGTATCATACCAGAGCACCTTCAGTAAAGGCAGTTATATGGTGGGAGATGAGGATGTTGGGCGAGGACTATTCAAAATGGTCTGACCTAAAAAGGGAGAAGATTTTGGAATAATTAGAAGAATGGTGCTATTGCATGTTCTTTAGGCAATCTTCCATAAATATCTTCCACAAATACTTGCCATTCCTGTTTTAATATGCAGTTCAACAAATAATGGTTATGAGCTTTACTTAGCCTAAAAAAGAAATAAATATCTGTTTTGTTCACAGTACAGCTTGTTGGCACAGTGTAGGTTATCAAGAAATGTTTTCAGAGTAAATATTGGGTTGCATTGGGTTTGAAATACTTGTAGGTGCACATCATTGAAGGTAGAGCGATAAGCTGCTCATGTTGTTCAGGGAGACTAGTTGGCTACCCAGATGGCTAGCTAGAGTGTACTTTGCCCTAAACATTGCAGGGCACATCCTGAAAATTTTTGTTCTCTGGGGCTTCTCTTTCCTATTCTGAATTCAGGCACACATTCTAAAAATCTTTAATCTTTTCTCCACCATTCTTTTTTTGTATGGTGTAAGGTGTAACCCTGACAAACTTTTTTTCTCCCCTAAATGGATAGCCAACTGTCCCAACACTACCTGTCCCTTCTACCAAGAATGTCAATTTCAGCCATTCAGTCATTTAACCCAGTGCTCTTTTTCTGACATACCGATTGTCAACTGGCAGAAAAAGAACATTGGGTTAAATAGTTTTATTAAAGTATTTTAAAATAAGGAGATACAGTTTAAATTTGGAATATTTGTGAATCTTCACTTCACATGTTCTTGTTTGCCATGCTATCAAGACATTGTTAACTCCCAGTTGTAATAAATACAGTGCTTATCAGGTATAGATGCCACTGCTTTACAAGAGTAAAAGAACCTGTCTAAAAGTGCTGTCCATAGGCAGCAGTGCAAGGGGTGATTTTAATTTGTACCACAGGTGTACATACACATTGTAAATAAACTGCTTTGGTGGCTTAATTGTTATATTTTGGCATTGTAGTCAAATTTGATACTCCCACACTAACCCTCACTTTTATGCTCATTCTAGCAGGTGCTGGGAATGCTAAAAGCAGAATACATAGTACCTTGAACAACAATATGCTTGAAAAGTAATCACTTTAATGCAGACATTAAAGTTTCCTGTCAGCAGTAAACTAGAGTTTAGGCACTTGGAATGACTGAAATTGACATTTTGGGTAGAAGGTCCAGGTGGTGTTGGGACAGTTGGCTATCCACATGAAAAAAAAATGTGTATCAGGGTTATACTTTACACCATACACAAAAGGAATGGTGGAGAGATTAAAGATTTGACTGTTCAAAGAAAACCTCAGAAAAATACTAAAACAAAAATACAAATATTTTTATTTAGTTTTAGGTATGGAAAGGCTTTTTTTTCCTTCTTTAAGCTGTAAGTAGGACTTTATGGAAAGGCTTTTTGACATGAGACACAACTCAAATGCCATAAAATGAAAAGATTGATAGATTTAACTATATAAACTATTTACGGTTCTACCTTCTGAAAGACTCTACAAATAAGATTAATGTACTATAGGGTAGAAAGGTATTAGCTTATATGGAACATAGAGGGATAATTTTTCTTACTATATTAAGTACTCTTAGACATTAGTAGTAAAAAACAAATACCCTGGTAATCAAAATGTATAAATAGTCAATTAATGTAGAGTAAGGACTGGGAAGATATGAACACTTACTAAAAGCCTCTGCTGTGAAGACAAAACCTCTTTAAGCCCAATATAAAACAAAAGGATGAAGAATTACAAAATGTATGCTTTAGTAGGATAAGAATATTAAAAGAATAGAGTTGAATGCTGGCCATCATTTTAGAGGTAATTGAGGAAGCGTTTTTTTTTTTTTTATATACTTACAGGTAATTTTACTCCTTTAAAGGTAGAAAAAATATTTAAAATCATGAAATAGGTAGAGAAGGGATTCCTACCATTCCTGATTTAATACACAGGACAACCGATAAATGATTATGAGCTTATACTCAGCCTAAGCTTGTGTGGTAACTGTTAGTTTCTTCCAAGATAAGTGCTTCCTAGATAACCGAAAATCTATTGTTTTAATTTACTTTTTCTTGTGCTTCTGCACAAACATCTTTAATAAATGCCTTTGGTGTCCCAATGAAGTTCCCCTTTTACAGTTATTTGAAGCCCTTCCCTAGAGGTTTTCCAACATTATGTCTATGTGGAAATTCATTCAGAACTTCTCTGAAACTTTTGCTTTGGGGACTCCTTGTTCTATAATGAAATTGTCTGAAAAAGTTCTCATCCAGGAGATAGCAGTTCACCAGTTCTCCTCTCCTGTTGTGCACGTCTGCCTCTCACTTGCCAGTGTAAAGCAATAACCTTAGCAGAATGATCTTTTCTGTTACAACCTCTTTGTCTTCTTAAGGGCGTAACTCAAAGAGGTCTGCAGAATCTTTTTTTTTAGTGCCAGGTGAAATAACTAAATATTTTCTTTTAAAAAAGCTAGAACCTTGATTCTAGCTACTACTAGGCTATAAACAGTGATGCCAGAAAAATGTTACTTGAGCCGATGAAGTGATGCTGCTTTGAAAATTCAAACGCAATTTTGCAGTGGGTAAAGAAGTTGACAGCAAGATTTGTTGCTTGTAATGAAAAATTAACACACAACTTCACTTGGCAGTATTAGCTTAAGTTGGAATGGTTCTGGGTAATATAAAATAAGAAGTTATTTAGTTTATTTTTTATCACTGTACTTGCTTGTTTATGATATTTGCTGTATTCACTAATACCTGTTGAACCCTTTTGATATGCCAAGCACTGTTCTAATGTTTTGCATGAATTGTCTCATTTAATCTTCATATCAACACTATGATGTTGGCATTATTTTTGTGTGTTTTATAGATGTAGAAAACTGAGGTACAGCGAAGAAGTGTTAATTTCAAAAAGTTAACGTAACTAGAAAGTGGTGGTGTTAGTTAAAAATAAGGGTTTTGATTCCAGTTTTGACACTAACTTTAGTTGACTAAAGGAAGGATACATGATCTCATTTAATCACAAACACAGCTATGTGAGGAAGGATTTTTAGAGTTCTCAGAAACTAGGTTTTCTTAAGTGCCTAAAACATGCTTTGGTTAAGGAAGATATTTATGGTAGAAATGCTTTGTTATTGCCAATTGCTCTTATCAGGATGTTGGACCTAAGTTACCTGTTGGGTGCTAAAATATTTTTAAAGATGATGAGGCATCCAAGTGCTGCTTATTAGTTTATACTTTTATTAAGTAATTGCGAACATTAATTACGGTTTAACTAAGAAGCACCAGTATTAATTCTTTTTGTTTCCAGAGTTTGCAAGGCTGCAGTCAGCTCTGAGTTGTTCAGTCTGTTTAATGGCAGTCAAAAAATAAATACTGTGAATGAAAATTTCAGCACTATGAGCAGTGATAGAAGAGAACCAAGAGGAAGTAGATGCGTTTGGAAAGTGTTTGTGTTTCCTGTTACAGACACCTAGAAGAGCCTGTTGCCCTTGATGATTCTGCAAAGCTCTAAAGCTGGTGCTTGAAAAACAGATGGTGAAAGAAACCCAAATCACAGAAAGACTCTAAGACCAACTTTCTCACCATGGTGATGCATTGAAGCAGTAAGTGAGCATATCTCACAGGATGATCCAGCTATAGAATTGACTAGATTTTGCCCTGAGATAGTTGAGAGAAGCAAATGTATGCTTTCTTCCATGGCGTAATTTTACCTGTTTACCTTTTATGTAAAATTAGCCTGAATCAGGAATCACAATTTAACCTATTAATATGGGTGAAACTTTGCATATTGTGAGATGTTGTTTTTACTAGCAAAGTAATAAGAAACAAAGAACCTTCAAGAGTTTGTAACTTATTGCCTTGCTATGAAATTGTACGTCAGATACAGTGATGTGTTTATAATGTCTCCTTTTGCATAGGATAAATGCTGTGTATGGACAAAATTGAGAAAACTCTTAACCATACACAATATATACAGACATATTGTATTCTCATTCTCTCTGTCTCTTCCTCACCCCTCCTTCCACCTGCTTCTCTCCCCTCTCTTTCTTTCTTACTTCCTTTGCTTCCTAAAGTGAATTCTATCTTTATTGAGCTCAGTTGAATTTTCAGCAAGTATCTACTAATTGAGACAGAATCTACTGTTCTTTAGTGCCACTACATAACTGTATGCTCATCTCTTTCTACTCATATCTCTGTTTTATATTTTAACTTTGGACATTATTGTGTGGTAGTTAAGAATATTGACCTAGGAATCTGACAGGTTAATGTTTCAATAACTGATCAGTAGCTTTATTCCTTCAAAATGTATTTCAGTGCTTATTGTATTAGGCATTGTTTTAGGCACTTAAGAAAATCTAGGCTCTGAGAAGTTAACTGTATAAGTCCTTCCTCATGTAGCTGTGTTTAGGATTAAGTGAGATAATGTGTATAAATTGCTGAGCACATTGCTGTCACATTGGAATCTGTCAATTTATCTAAGTGATTTCTTACTATCTTCAAGCCTTTTAATGACTTGGAACTCTCAGAGTGAAAAAGTAAGTATGAACAGCTATAACTTTTTTTTGTGACAGAGTCTCACTCTTGTTGCCCATTCTGGAGTGCAGTGACATGATCTCGGCTCACTGCAACCTTCACCTCCCAGGTTCAAGTGATTCTTCCACCTCAGCCTCCCGAGTAGCTGGGATTACAGGCACATGTCACCATGCCCAGCTAATTTTTGTATTTTTTGTAGAGACAGGGCTTTGCCATGTTGGCCAGGCTGGACTCGATTTCTTGACCTGAAGTGATCCTCTCACTTCAGCCTCCCAAAGTGCTGGAATTACAGGCTTGAGCCACCCCCACCCAGCCTAAACTGTTTGCTTGAATTAAGTTTTGGGATTGACATCCTTCATTATAACATGTCCCATGTAATTAGGATCATGACCACTATCACAAACTTACTGATAAATATAGTACAGGCTGCAGATTTCAGCAGCTGTTAGAACCATTTGTTCTTTTCCCCTCTTTGCTCTATGCAATATGGATGACAGTTCAAGAGTAGACTGTGCTGTATCTGCCTGTACTCTAAATCATATTGCCAATTTCCTACTTGTCCTGACTCTGAAAGTCCTGAGCACAATACACCTGAGATAACAATAGGTCTTCCTGTAGTAAAAGGCTTACAGAGTTGAATGGCTGGAGCAGTGTGAGAATATGGACTCAGTAACGTTGGAATTGAAAGTACATCTTAGGTTAAAGGATAGCATGTAAAAGAAGAGGGAGAGAGTTTTTATGGGTCAGGTATCTGGGCATGGCTTAGTTGGGTCCTCACAAGGCTGCAGTTAAGATATTGGTTAGAGCTACAGCCTCATCTGAAGGTTCAGCTGGGGAAGCATATGCTTCTAAGCTTACTCACGTCGTTGTTGACTGGACTCAGTTCCTCACTGGCAGTCGAACCGAGGACCTTGGTTCCTTCCTGGCAGTTGACTAGAGGCTACTCTCCATTCCTTGCCATGTGGGCTTCTCTGGCTTGCTTCATCAGAGCAAGCATATGAGAAGAGCTAGATAGTGTTCTAGCTGGAAAGAAGTATTAGCAAAATGGAGTCAGAGCTTTCATAACCTAATCACAGAAGTGACATCTCATCCCTTTTTCAGCTTTCTGTTTATCAGAAACAAGTCACTTGGTCCACCCTATATTCAAGGGGAAGGGATTACACAAGAGTACAGATAGCAGGAGTTCGTGAATCATTGGATGGCCATCATAGAAATCTGCCTACCACAGGGCCTTCAGTAAGCTTTAAGAGCATACAGGAGCCCTGAGACCCAAAAGTTAGATAAGAGAACTGTTGATCTAAATGTATGTTAAATTGGTGGAACATGTATGGGAGATACAATACTTTCCTTAAAAAGTTCTCTAGGATAAGATCTTGGGTCTTAGAAGCCTGTATATGGGGAGTGCAGGTAAAATCAGGAAAGCCTCCCCTTTTTATCAACAATTTCTGGAGAGAGGGATCTTAGTATTAAATAGCTGTCTTCTAGCAACATCTTTTAGGAAGTAATGCAAATATGACAGGAACAGTAATGAATGTTAGAAAAAATTAAAAGTCTGAGAGAGGAGAGTTGGAGCATATTCTTGCAGAGCAAGAATTTAAAAAAAATCTGTGCTCTTCAGTGAAACTTTTTTTTAAGGATCTTTATATGTTATGAGAAACTCTAGAAGTCAACTCTAAAAATGAAATTTTGAGTAACAGTTTTTAGAATGGTTGCCAAAATGGCTAAGAGCTATTATGTTACTCAAATTTCTTTTTTTGTTGTTTGAGGCAGAGTCTCATTCTATCACCCAGGCTGGAGTGCAGTGGTGTGATCATGGCTCATTGCAGCCTTGACCTTCTTAGGCTCCAGTGATCCTCCCACCTCACTCAGCCTCTTGAGTAGCTGGGACCACAAGTGCACACCACCATGCCTAGTTAATTTTTTTTTTTTTTTTTACTTTTTTGTAGAGACAGGGTTTCACCATATTGCCCAGGCTAGTCTCAGACTCAGGGCTTAAGTGGTCTTCTCGCTTTGGTTTCCCAAAGTGTTGAGATTACAGGCATGAGCCACTGCCCAGCTTGACTCAAATAATTTCTAAAAACTGTGATAGGATTTTATTGTTTATGCTAGTCATTCAGTCTGAACAAGAAGCTATGTTTTTCATACTCAGTCCTTACTAAATGGACAGACAAAAAAATAATTTTTGAAAATTTAGGTTTATTTCTGCTTACAAATCTAAAAATAAGCTAGGTTATTAAGAATTTGATGTCAGTTGAACCATATTATAATATCTAAGATTCATGTACAAAAATAGAAGTAATGATAATGATAGTACATTTAACAACAAATGAGCCCTTCTATCAGATTTATTGTTGAGAGGGTTGTTCTTAAGTCATTATGTATTATTTTTTTCATGAAGACCCACCTAGGAGATTTCTTTCAAATCCTAAATACCTGAAAAAAGTTTTGCTTTTCTTGAGGAATCAAATGTTGCTGTTCCCTCTTTCCTCCCAAACCAAAGTTTAGAACATTTTCTTCTTTGCTTTATCCACCAGTAGTCTTAGTGCCAAGTTTATGCCTAAGTTGAGTAACTTTACATATTTACATTCAAAATTTATGCTCATCTAATCTTCTGTATTGCCCCTTATTTTTGATTTCTGTCTGTTTTACTTTTCTCTTTAGGTCTTCGCTTAAAAAATACTGAATGAAATTATTCTTATACAGTTTTTTAATGAACTTAGAAAATTGTTAGCTTCACAGATAATCAAAGAAGTATAAATTAATAACACTGAGAAACTTAAAAATCAATTGTAAGAAAGGAAAATGATGATTTTCAGTGCTGACTGACATAAATGCAGTGAATTAGGCACTTAAATCTGTTAATAGAGAAGTGTAAATTGTGTAGTCTTTTTGTAGTTACTTAAAACATATGTCTTAAGGAAATTCCTTAATTTTGGCAAAAGCTTTATGTGCAAAGGTGTTCATCTATCCTTCATTTAAAAAAGGTGAGGCCGGGCACAGTGGCTCACGCCTGTAATCCCAGCACTTTAGGAGGCTGAGGCGGGTGGATCACAAGGTCAGGAGTTCAAGACCATCCTGGCCAAGAGGTTGAAACCCTGTCTCTACTAAAAATACAAAAATTAGCTGGAAACATTGGCACGCGCCTGTAATCCCAGCTACTCAGGAGGCTGAGGTCAGAGAATTGCTTGAACCTGGGAGGTGGGGATTGCAGTGAGCCAAGATCACGCCATTACACTCCAGCCTGGGCAACAGAGTGAGACTCATCTCAAAAAAAAAAAGGGGGTAGGATGGGGTGTGGGGGGTGAAATTTGGAAATAAGCCAAGTGGAATTGTTAAATGAAGTATTATTTATCTATATACTTTGTGGAAGGAGTAATACAGTATTTTTTAAAATCATAAAAATGAAATGGACCCAATAGCCCCATAGACAGTTTTTTTTTCTTTTGATAAACATAGAAATTGGCCCTTCTGGTCTTGAAACTTACATTTGCTTTACCTGAGTTTCTTTCTCAGGAAAGGACCCCCAGGTGCTCAAAAAGTATCAGAGAACTGAAACTTCCCCAGATCATGGCATCCAGATGATGTGATTCCAGGCCCCTCATTCATCATGATTGCTTCTTTACCCCTCCCTAATTCCTATTTTCCCTTACATAGTTGTATGTTTTCCCAGCTATATAAATCCTTAATTTTAGTCTGTCAGGGAGATGGATTTGAGACTGATCTCCCATTTTTTCAGCTATAGCACCTGGTTAAAGCCTTCTTCCTTGGCAATAATAGTTGGCTGAGTGATTGGCCTTGTTTGTGGAGAGCAGCAGGATTTAGACCAAACTGCTGGTGTTTGATTAAGGAAAATAAAACACTAATGCTAACTAGTATTAATTGAGTATCTTACTGTGTGCCAGAACTGTGCTAAGCACTTTTTCTTTTAATCTTCATAGCAGTCTTACTCCTATTTTATAGATGAGGAAACAGGTTTGGATTGCTGAAATAACTTGTCCGAGATTATCCCGCTACTAAGTGTAGTTCCAGTGTTCCATAGCCTGCACTTAGAGCCATTCCTTGTGGTGCCTTCCTAATGAGAAGAATTGCCAGGGGAGCTTAAACCTAAAATTTGTGCAGTAAAGAGTGAGAATAAAATAGAAGATGAAGTCCCAAGACTCCCGTCTTTGTTTAGTGGCTTTTAAAAAAATAGAAATTTAGTGATTCTTGTATGTGTTAGCACTACATGGAAGTAAGGGAAACTGTATCTTTTATTTTTTTGCTTTTATGTTTTGTCCTTCATGGGCTAACAAAAATGAAGTGTTGCTACATTTCTCAAAATTGATCAGTTTATATTTTTTATGCCTTAAGATATAAATATATTGGTAATTATGAACCATGTGCTATAGAGTTTAATGCTGAATGGAATTTTGTGAGGTTATATATGTGATCAGATTTTTTTTTAAGACACAAGGTCTCACTCTGTCATCCAGGATGAAATGCAGAGGTGAGATCAAGGTTTACTTCACTCTCAACCTCCTGGGCTTTAGAAGATCTTCCTGCCTCAGTCTCCCAAGTAACTGAGACCACAGGCATGTGCCACCATGACTGGATAATTTAGTTTTATTTTGTATTTTTTTGCAGAGATTGTTGCCCAGGCTAGTCTCAGACTCCTGGCCTCAAATGATCCTCCTGCCTCGACCTCTCAAAGTGCTGTGGGATTACAGATGTGACCTGCCACACCCAGCCTGTGATACAGTTTTTGTATCTCTAAATTTAAAAATATTTGCGTTTGTAAAGGATTCTTATAAAACGGCATATGTTCTAATCTTTACCTAAATTTCCCTCTTTTCCCAACTTTTTCCTTATGCAAAGCATCTTCTTTTTTTGTTGTTTTCAAATCTTTTGAAAATATCCATCCCCACTTGAGTTTTGGTTTTGAGCTGTATAGTACTTATTAGGCTTCTGTCTTAGTAATTGGAACATTGACCTGTTTATAGTTCTTTTTTTTTTTTTAATTCTGTCTATAATACAATGCTCCAGTGTACATACTGTTCTATATTGTAACTTTGGAGTCGGAATTCTGTTGTTGGTCAGTAAGGTATGTGGAATATGTCTTTTTAACTTACTGGAAGAGACAAACATAGCTTGGCTTTTCTACATGTTTTACATATGTACCTTTGAAAAGGTGTGCTTAAATATTAAAAAGTACAGGTAGAATATTTATACAATGGAGTCAACCCATCCAGGTTTTGAATGTTTAAATTTTGCCGTGTTTAACTCTTTTAGGGTTGCATGCAGAGAGAGAAAACAACAATGGATACTAGTCAGTTTCTCATCACCTGTGAGGGGGAAGTATCTGTTCCTAGTAATAGAATGACCTTTGGTTTGTGAAAAGAGGTGTGTAGTTGGAAGTTAGTATATTTTTCTTTACAGAGTATACAGCAGTTTTACTCCTTTTAACCCATCATCAGATTTATTTTAAAAAGACTTAGTTGTGTGAGTAATGTCCTGAATTTAAAAAAAAAAATTGCAGGAAATTGAGGTGTGATTATTCTTTTGAGTACAGTACTCTTTAAGAACTCAGGGGGTAGTTATGTTTTTTTAACTTGTTTAACTGCAGCACATTTATTAGTGATAGACAAGACAGCAAGTTAGTAGATGAACTTAGTGGATGAATTGTTTTGCTTTGTTATACTTTGCAAGAAAGCACAAAACAATCATCTAACACTTTATTGTCTGATTTCCATCAGGTACTGTGTTACACTGATTTATATACATTACTTGACTTATTTTTAACAGCCCCCTGAACTTTAAATAGAAAAGATAGCTCCTCGATGGGCATTTGGGTTGATTCCAGGTCTTTGCTATTGTAAACAGTGCTGCAGTGAACACTCGTGTGCACGTGTCCTTATAGTAGGACGATTTATAATCCTTTGGATGTATACCCAGTAATGGGATTGCTGGGTCAAATGGAGTTTCTATTTCTAGGTCCTTGAGGAATCGCCACACTGTCTTCCACAATGGTTGAACTAATTTACACTCCCACCAACAGTGTAAAAGTGTTCCTATTTCTCCACATCCTCTCCAGCATCTGTTGTCTCCGGATTTTTTAATGATTGCCATTCTGACTGGCGTGAGATGGTATCTCAATGTAGTTTTGATTTGCATTTCTCTGATGACCAGTGATGATGAGCATTTTTTCATGTTGGTTGGCCTCATGTATGTCTTCTTTTGTAAAGTATTTGTTCATATCCTTTGCCCACTTTTGAATGGGCTTGTTTGTTTTTTTCTTGTAAACCTGTTACTGGACAGGGAAAATGTGGCACATATACACTGTGGAATATTATGCAGCCATCAAAAACAATGAGTTCGTGTCCTTTGTAGGGACATGGATGAACCTGGAAACCATCATTCTCAGCAAACTGACACAAGAGCAGAAAATCAAACACCGCATGTTCTCACTCATAGGCGGGTGTTGAACAATGAGAACACACGGACACAGGGAGGGGAGCACTACACACTGGGGTCTGTTGGGGGGAAATAGGGGAGGGACAGCGGGGGGGTGGGGAATTAGGGAGAGATAGCATGGGGAGAAATGCCAGATATAGGTGATGGGGAAGAAGGCAGCAAATCACACTGCCATGAGTGTATCTCTGCAACAATCTTGCATGTTCTTCACGTGTACCCCCAAACCTAAAATGCAGTAACAAAAAAAAAAAAAAAGGAAAAGATAGCTCCTGGAAGAACTCAACAGTTCAGTAGGGAAAGGGCAGCAAGGAGCAGTAACAGATGAGTTAACTGAAAATTATAATACCCTGTGATAAATGCTGCGGTGGATATAAATCCTGTATGCTGTGGAAGTAGTAGAAGAGGTATATTTAACCCAGTAGTGTTGGGGGAGGAAGGAGAGGAAGAGTCAGGTAAGACTTATCAAAGAAGATCGCCAGAGCTGAGGGATAATAGGAATTAGGTTGGGATAACGGAGGTTGAGGAGAATATATTCCTTGTAATACTGAATAAACACAAGAGCATCTAAGAGCATTTCAGTCTTTTAACTACAATAATAGGTAACATTTAATACGGTGCTTGTTATGTGCCAGTTGCTATTCCAAGTGCTTTGTATTTTCTGTGTGTTAACTCCTTTTATTTTCATAACAACTTTATTAGGTATTGTAATTATCCCCAATTTGCAGACAAGGAAACAGATGTACAGAAAGAGGAAATAACTTGTTTAGAATCACATGATGAGAAAGTAGAACTAGGATTTAACCCACACATGTTGTGTCATTTCAGAGTTTTGGCTTTTATTATGAGAAAAGTTAAACTCTGAATTGCACTGGAGATAAGTACCTGGGGCGAAAACACCGTTTCAATTAATTCTTCTTACTGAAACACATATATTATTTTCTTAAAATTAGAAGCAATGGATCCTATCCATTTTTTTCCGGCCTCTGTAGGAATGTTTGGCATCCTTTATCTTCTCATCTCCAAAGTATCCCTAGTAACCAGCCCTCTTAAACTTCAGCATTCTCAAACTTATCTCCTTTCTTTATTTCTCTAGATACCAGCCTTCTCCTTCCCCTTATCTCCAGATTTCTTTGAACATAGTGTAAATTCCTCTCAACTCCCTGCCTCTGCTATGTAACTTTAATTCCCACCTCATCCCATTGAAATCTGGGTTCTAAAGAGAAATTTATGAGGAAACTTGCTAGACAGTATAGGGTTATGCCTTCTTTTTGCTTTTCTAATAGTGCTTGACAGGTCAAGGTGTAGAAGTAGTAATGGAGATGGCAACCCTCTAGGATTGGGGGCTTTGTTAGGATGTGAAACAAGGGCAGAGAAGCAAAGGAGTGGAAAGTCTTGACAGGAAAGTCATTCATGGACCCTGTGGTCTGAGAATTTAGAAGGAAGTGAAGACAGGAGTGAATTGATGGTCTAGGAGGAAATGGAAGAGCAGGAGGTCTAGATGAATTACAGAACAGGCCTCTAATGGGGTGAAAGAGTCAGAGATCTGGGAGTATTGAGGTAGCATTGGGAGAGTTTAAAGTTTTAGAGGAGGACCAAGATCTCGTGGCTATTGGTGTGAATTACAGTCATTAGAATTCAGGCTGATTTACCTATAGTGAGCATGGACCTTGTGTGTGCAGTAGAGCACTGTGATGAGCAATGAAATGTGAAAACATCGTTTGCAAGATGGGGTTATCTTTGCCCATTTCTAGTTGTCAGATGGTAGACACTTATTAACAGGAGTTGTGTTTATTTTTGTAATTGGCATTTTATTGTTTACATAGAATAATGCAAAATCTTCAGTGAAAAGGAGTATTATCTATAGTATCAAATTCTTTTGTGTGTCTTTTTTTACAGTATATTTTCAAACATAATACTTACATTAGCACTATTTTGACTTTTTCTGTCATTCTGGCAATCTGTTCTGGCATTTTCCTTCCAGAAAATAAAAAAGAGAAAAGAATATGAGATGAAGAACAAATGGATGGGCTCTCATCTTTAATTCTGGTTGTTAATTATGCTGCGAGCTTTGGAGAACATCCATCGTGGATCAGATAGAAAGAAAACATTGTTTAGCTGTTTGTTTATTATTATTATTACTTCGCTTTTTGTTTTAACTTTGTATAGTTAGGATGTTACAAATAGTTCTCAATTTAAATTATAGTGTTTAAATTTTAGGTAAGAATGGAAAATGATGCCTGATAGCTTTTTATTCATGAGGATGTCACCATAGGAACGTTAGAGAAAAAAAGTGATCTTGTGTTTTGAGAGAATTTGTTTATTGTTGACATTCCCCTCAAAGGATACTACTTTGATGTATTCAGATAACAAAGGTAGCAATATGGTTTGTTGGTTTTCTTTAAACTTGGCATAGCTAAACCTTTAATAAACCCTGGAGATGTTTTCTTATCAACAAAGTGGATCAAACGGACTCCAAAAAGTAGTTTCTAGGAATCTGGTAAACAGAAGAAACGTTAGGGCCCAGCATATCTTAAATATTTTGATTTTCTGATGTACCAGAACATTGTTTTTAAAAATAGATTTTAATAACATTCTCTTCTTTATTTCTTCAAATTTTGTTGCCTTCTCTAATTATGCTCAGTTGAGCGTAAATGAACACACATACACAGACTTTATTTTCTGGAATTCTAAAAACAAATTAAGACATTATTTTAGTAGTTTCAGAATTGTGTTCCTCAAGAGATCAGTAAAAATTTAAGTAACAGCAGTTTTGGGTAATAATAGTGAAATTTTCTTTCCCTGAGATGTATTATAAGAACGTCTCATATGAGTAGTACATGAAGTATTTTAGTTTTAAGGCTAATCTTGGGCCAGGTGTGGTGGCTCATACCTGTAATCCCAGCACCTTGGGAGTTAAAGGCAGGTGGTTTGCTTGAGTCCAGGAGTTCGAGAACAGCCTGCCCAACATGGCAAAACCCCATCTCTACAAAAAATAGAAAAATTAGTGGTCCCAGCTCTTCAGGAGGCTGAGGTGGGAGGATTGATTGAGCCCGGGAGGTCAAGGCTGCCGTGAGCTGAGATCATGCCATGCACTCCAGCCTGGAGTGACAGAGGGAGACCTTGTCTCAAATGAATAAATACATACATGCATAAAATTAAGCTAATCTTGAATTCATTTGTACCTTAACTAATTAGATCCAATATTTGTCAAACTCATATTTTTGCTGAGTTATGGAGGGAAATATACTTAACTGTTAGTTTGGAGAGGTAGTTTTAGTATATTATTGGGAAGTTTTTACTTTGACTTTCCCTCATGGTCTATATATTGAGTACTAGGAAAATAGCATTTTTGTGTTAAAGGGCTCATACTTCTTGGAATTTCTGGTCTGACAGGCTGATCTTGTTTGTGTGACTATATAGGCTATGTTTTGGTTTCTTTACGTATTAGGCTTTACAAAGCAGATGAAAACACCATATCATTTTTGTCATCACTGAATATATGATAGTACAGGTTTCATAATGGGTAATGTAAAATAATTCAACTCACTGTATTTGTTGTTTCTTCTTTATCTTTTTTTTTTTTTTTTGAAACAGAGCCTTACTCTGTCACCCAGGCTGTAGTGCAGTGGCAAAATTTTGGCAATTCAAGTTCAAAAAAGTTCAAGCAATTCTCCTGCCTCAACCTCCCAAGTAGCTGGGATTACAGGTGTGCACCACCACGCGCAACTAATTGTAGGTTGTTTTTTTTTTTTTTTAAGTAGAGACCGGGTTTTACCATGTTGGCCAGGCTGGTCTTGAACTCCTGACTTGAGGTGATCCACTTGCCTCGGCCTCCCAAAGTGCTGGGATTACAGGTTTGAGCTATCACCCCCAGTATCTTCTTTGTATTGTAATTATTTAAATCAAATGTGTTTCTTTTCTGAGGTCTTAGAGTTTCCCTATGTTTTAAAATGTGTTTTCTTACCTTTTAACTTATAACAGAATCCCTTTAAGAAGCTTTTACAAATGAAGGCTGTCCTATAATCCTAACACCAACCCCCTGCTGCCACCCAGACAGAGTCTCACTCTGTGGTCCAGGCTGGAGTGCAGTGGCTCAATCTCAGCTCACTGCAACCTCCGCCTCCAGGATTCAAGCAATTCTGCCTCAGCCTCCCAAGTAGCTAGGATTACAGGTGTGTGCCAACATGCCCAGCTATTTTTTTCTGTACTATTAGTAGAGACAGGGTTTCACCATGTTATCCAGGCTGGTCTCAAACTCTTGACCTTGTGAACTGCCTGCCTTAGCCTCCCAAAGTGCTGGGATTATAGCAATGAGCCACCAAACCTGGCCTTTGCCATTACTTTCAATGGCAAAAACAGCAATTACTTTTGTGCCAACCTAATAAAATTAATATCTCATCTGTTGATTAATCCTGCTGTTAGGATTATCTGAACAGACCAACAGAAAGTATATTTGACCAGCAGTCCAGGTCTCATGAAGAAGCAGCACAGATGTTTGTAGTTCTTTGTAGATTGTGCCTACAAAACAGCAGTTACCACTAAAATACTTAGTTGAAGTATTTTAAAGTGCTGGGATTACATGAGTGAGCTACTACAACCGGCCCAAACATTTTTTACTTTTCTCATTGAAGGGGAACCACTACCACATTGAACTCCATTGTTGATAATTTAAGAATACAACCAAATTATTATCTATATTCTGAATAATTATAGTTAAGGTATAGTTTTTGTTATATCTGGCTTCTCACTTTGTTGCAGACTCCAAAGAGTGTTCATAACTGTGCCACTGGTAAAATGAATTAAAGTAATTCTGGTCATTAGAAAATCTTTAATTTTTAGAAAAATATGTAACTGACTTTGAGAACTTTTTGTTTATAACAGGTTAACATGGATGACTAGTTTATAGCTTTCAATGCTATGTGTAATGACACTGGGAAGAAAGCACATATCCCTCTAAGGTAGCATTTCTAATATTTCTCTTGCAAAGACTGTGCTGGCCGACATTTTGCCAGAAGCTTTGAACACTGTTGACTGATTGATGTGTACAGTTAATTCAGATTTACATAATCTAATTGGACTCTTGGGTTCTTAAGAAATGATACTCTTTTATCACGATGTGTTCATTACAATATGTATTTTAAAATGAGATGGCCCAAAGAACATGCTATGATGAATTTGCCAATGAAATACTTGTGAAACTTGGACAAACTTAATTATCAAGGGACAGTTTCACTTAAGAGCCCAAAAGCTTCACTTCAAAGAAAAGCCTACTGCTCTTGCTTTTGAAGGTTTGAATTATGTTTTTATCTTTCATCAGCCCAAGAGTTTGTACTTCAGGGTCAGAAAAAAAAACTTGGAGCCTCTGTGAATTCTGTAATCATTTACTAACTTTCTTGTAGAACAAGGTGTCATTTTTTTTCCCCTACTATTATGTTTCATTCATTATTCTTCTATTCCTCCCTCCCAATGAGAGTGGAACTTGGGATTATAATTGGTTAATAATTCTTCCTTTCCTCTTTCCTTTCCTTTTTTTTTTCCTTTTTCCTTCCCTTCGCCTTCCCCTTCTCCTTCCTTTTTTCTTTCCTTTCCTTCTCTTTCTTTTTCGATGTGAGGTCTTGCTCTGTCGTGCAGGCTGGAGTGCAGTGGTGATCTCGGCTTACCGCAACCCTGCAACCTCTGTCTCCCAGGCTCAAACGATCCTCCTACCTCAGTCTCATGGTGGGACCACACGTGCCCACCACCACTCCTGGCTCATTTTTCATATTTTTGGTAGAGACAAGGTTTCACCATGTTGCCCAGGCTGGTCTTGAACTTGTGAGCTCAAGTGATCCGCCAGCCTTGGCCTCCCAAAGTGCTGGGATTATAATCGTGAGCCACCATGTCCAGCCAGAATTTTTTATTTTTAAAGAATTTTTTTAAATCTTAGGTTCCCCTACCCAACTTCCCATTTAAATTGGGTGCCAGGTTTGCCTGTCGCAATGGAGAAAAGAATAGAAATGTTGGCTGAGGGAAAGAGTTTTTATGTCTCTTTGCTCAAATACGTATTTCATTTTTTCTATTTGCTCCTTGCTTTTCTAATACAGGCAGGACAAAGAGGCACCTTCAGGAATACTCAGACTCTAGCTCCATCTAGGAATTTCTTATTGGTTTGGTTTTTTTGACTAGAATGTGGAATTGAAGCTCTTTTGGCTGGGTTGGGTCCTTGGGCAAAATAATTCAGACTCGTGTATTATATGGTAAATTAAATTGCTTCAGTGGCACTTTTTGTTTTTTAAAGTCTGTTCACACTTTATACAGTTTTTGAAGAGGAAAACTGCATACTGCTCTTTCAAACCAGGAAAATGACTCAATTTCTTTTAAAAAATCTTTATAAAATAAGAATATAGTCTGACTTACAGGTTATGATGGAATACAAATAAAACATCTGGGAGAATCAACTGTATTTCATATAGGTTTGATTAATGTTACTAATGTGCTTTAGCTGTAATGTATTAATATTTGTTTCTTAGCACCCTAATGCCAGCCACTTGCCTTTTGTTTACCTTACTAGTACAGCTAAGCTAGAGTCTGTCCCTGAAGGTGGGCAGAAAATATTCATTACATTGAATTTTGAGATAGGGGTAATTCTGTTTCTTTGTGTATTGCCTAAGTTTAATTCATGACATACATGTATCTTAATTGTTACTGCATAAAATGTTCATACAAAAGGCAGTATTTTACTCATTGTTAAAAATCAGCAAATACTGTGCAGAGTCTGACTCATAACCGTAGAGTATCTTGATGCTATAATCAGAAACATTTATTGTCCCTGGCTTCAGCGGTTGAACTTAATAGGATAATGTTTAGTTCTCGTTATCAGAGAAAAAGGTAGTTCAGGTAATTTCTTCATTTGTTCGTTTCTCTATCCCCTTACCCCAATGTCTTGAAAAAAATATTTAGCTAGAATGCTCAGAAAATGATATGTTAGCATTTATTTTCTTCCATTAGGTGATTTTTGTTGATTATCATTCATAGCAATATGTAAGACTTACTATTCATTTGCCTATTCATTCATTCTACATTTATTGTTTCTCTACTTCCAGGAACAATTTAAAGTGCCAGATATATTTAGTGGGAATTGGCTTTCTTAGGTAGATTATCATATTGTGAAGCTTTTTCACAGTGTACATGCCTGGGCCCAAATCTAAGAGATTCTGGTTTGGCATATTTGGTGTGGTAGAAGTTCAGGCATCTGTATTTTTACAGAGCTTTTCAAATGACTCTAATGCATGTTTGCTTTTGAGTACCATAGGAATGAGACAAGTCTCATTCAGTAGGTACTCGGGTAAATGTAATAAGGTTTCATAAATGCTGTAAGAGATGACTCTTGGTTAGTGTGGGTGGGCACAAAGCAAGAAGTCTTACTAGGTACCTGAGGAAAGGTTTCGTAAGAGTAGAAACGCCTTGCTGAATCTTGCTCTCCCAAGCATTTTAGAGTAGGTGGGACCTATCAATGTATAGATGAACCTAAGTAATTCCGATCTGTAAAGCAATGTGAACAAAAGGATAAAAGTGTGAAATAGCTTATGGCATTTTGGAAATTGCAAGTTGTTGGCATGATTGAACTACAAGATGAGGATGGTTTAAAATAAGTTAGTTTTTATGGTGCCAAAAACAACAATGCATTACAGAATATGAAGAAAGGAGAGTATGAATAGACTTGAACTTTAGAAAGATGACAGGTGATGGTATGAAGCATAGATTGGAGTCATCTGAGACTGGAGAAAGTGAAATGGGTTGGCATAGTCACAAGAATCCATACAAGAGTGATTCAGAGGCCAGAGCTAAAGGAGCCGCAGTTGGAAAGGAAGAGGATTCGGAAAAAGAACCATAAGGAGGTGGAATCGTTGAGAATTGGTGACGGACTGGATTTAGGAGATGAGGAAGAGAAAGTGATTTCTCACCTATATGAAGAATATGGATGATGTGCTAAACCTCAAGGTGAGGGTTTTAAGGGGATGATTAGGTTTTAAAGGAAAATAATGGGGGTGGGAGGAGGACATGGAAATAGTCGTGTGCATGGAGGCATTTACCTTGGATAACAGAAGGTGTAGAGAACGTCTGTGTTTTTGCTTGGAGGGACTCTCCTTTCCCACTTTTAGTCCATACCTTTGCTCCAGGGTTCAGGATTTTGTTCCCCCAGTCACATGTTGGTTCAAGGTGGGCACATTACAGTCACAGCTTTTGCTTTTGTTTGAGCTGTAGGAGGAAGATTCTTTGTGCTTAAACCTAGGGGCTGTTGAAGGATAATAGTGGCTCTAGTTATCAAGTTATCTGGCCATCATGTGAAACCTCAGAATAAAAAAATGTGAAGTGAGGCAAGCCGAGTGTGATGGGGGTAGAAGAGAAGAGAAAGGGAAAAGGGAGAAGTATCAGGTTGTGAAGACATTGCCTGAGTGTCTGATATGATCTCTACTTTTGGCTATTCCAGTTACTTGAGACAATGAGTTGTTGCTGCTTCTTCCTCCTCCCCTTCCCTCCCACCCTCTTCCTCCTCCTCTTCTTACTTTGTGTTAGGTTTTCTATTCTTTGAGATTGATAGGATCGGGTCCTAACTGATACAGAAATGATAATTATTGTTGAAGCAGAAGACTAGATGATAGAGGTAACATAACTTTTTAGATGAAGAATTGATGAGGATATTCACACCAAATAACTTTGAATTTCAACTTGAGAATATCTGAGGTTAGGTGCCTAACTGAAAGTCATGCAGCTGAGACTAGAATTCGGATCTCAGACCTTAGCTTAGTGAGTTTATACCATAACATCTCACTTATGCCAACTGAAAAGTTAAGAAATGATAGTCTTTGGATGCACTGCCTTTAAATTAAGGGAAATAATATTTTTTCTTCCTTCATGGTTGTATTTGGAAAACTCTTTGGGATATAGCAGTACAATGACTTTCCTGCTTCAAAGAGCCTGAGTGAATGCCTGTTGATATATTGGGGTCTGGGTGCACTGTTTATAGCTGCACAAATCTTTATTTTGAGGCACTCATAATTTTGAGTTACTTCAGGGAGAGAGATTCTTATAAAGCAGTAAAATCCTGTCTGAATGTGACTGTCTCTTTTCACTGTCTGAATGTGCTTGTGGAAAATGTCTCCCTAGGACCTTTACTTTCGTTCTTAAATTTACAACAGAGCCACTTCTTGATGCTATCTATTGCTCTAGGTACTGTTGGTGATAAGATTGTTATTAAGTTGGGTAGGTGAGCTGTAGACTATGTCCTGCAGGGAACCATTTATTGTTTTGTACAAGAATAGGTAGTGCTGAGGAATCAGGTCTCATTTTGGGCGTCAAATGGTGTCTCACTTTAAAATCTGACATTGGCATTACTTATTCTTTGATTTAAACAGAAAGATCAGCAAATGCTCATGTGAGTATGAGAAGGATGACTTAAAATTGGCTCTATTTTATTTGCTCTATGAAAAGTTAAAAAAAGGAAGAACACCACAGTAAGACATACACCTATGTCCAAATGATGAGAGGTGAATGGCATTTTGGCCTAATGTCAGTTACTGTAATTCTTTCCCCTCGAAATGTCTTTCTTTTGAGCCCTGACATAGATTTTCAGTTGAAAATGTTGGAACCGTATAGGGCTGAACATACATAGTGGCTTCAAATGTAAAGAAATTTGCTGAGAAGTGAAATGAAACTTTTGTTAAAACTATTTGAGGCAAAAGGATATTGAAGAAAATGGGAAGTGTAGACTATAAGTGATTGCATTATAGGGAATATTAAGGGATCTATTTAGACAAGACTTTGGCAACTAGAGGTAATAATGGCCATTTACTGAACACTGTGCCTGACACTGCTAAACTGTGTTATCTTATTTAATGCTCAAGTCTTGGAGGTAGGTGTTTTTTAAGGATAGGGCCTCGCTGTATATGCCCGGCTGGAGTGCAGTGGTGTGATCACAGCCTACTGCACCTTCAACCTCTTGAGCTCAAGTGATTCTCCCTCCTCAGCCCGCTGAGTAGCTGGAACTACAGGTGTGCATCATCATGCCTAGCTAATTTTTTAAAAAAATTTTATTTTCTGTAGAGACAGGGTCTCACTCTGTTGCCCAGGCTACAGGTAGTTTTTTTTTAACTTCCATTTTATAAGAGGAATCTTGAGATTTAGGTAAAATAACTTGTCCAAAGTTCCAAAGCGAAGCTTTGATTATGTGTGTCACAGCTGAGATGTAAACATAGGCAAGCTGACTCTCCTGCCCCTACTTCTAAGCAATATGTTACAGCTCCAGATGAATGAGTATGCTCTTACCTCTAGTTATATTGTGACTGCAGATGTGACAACAGGTAACATTTTGCTTCATTTTCTGCTGTTTCTTCTAGCTTATGAGCATCTCCATATTTTGGAGGGAGTGACTGAAGGACACAAGAATCAGCAACTTTATGTTTCTTCCCCTTCTGAATGTGCTGCACTGTATTTGATCCTTAGAAATTCTTTGACAACTGGTTATTTTCAAACTTGATCCTATATTTCCTTCATAGCACTGATAAATTGCAAAAAAAATTGTAATTGCATTAATTTGTTTTGCTTTCTTCTTTACTAATAATATCCAGCACATACCTAATGGCCAAATCTGTTTGCTTATCAGTCAGTAAGATATAGATATAGGGGTGTGTGTGTGTGTCTGTGTCTGTATACATATGTGTACACAGAAGGACCGCTGTAAGCTTTTTTTCCCCCCCCCTTAAATCCCAGTAATAATGAACCTCTGTAAACTCTTAATCATAGGTTGGCAGATCTTTCTTTGAAGGACCAGATAGTAAATATTTCAGGCTTTGTAGGCCAAGAGGCAAAATCAAGGATACTGTGTAGATACTTATATAACAAGAGAGAGAACATATTTCCATGTATTTTAAATTGAGAAAATTCAAAATATAAACAAATAGAATAGTAATTGAGTAAAAACTCTTGTAATACAGGTCTGCTAATGAGAAGAATAGAGTATTTGGGGAGGATAACATTTTGCCTAATTGAAGTCCGAGTTTAGTGTTTCTTACCAAAACTATTGCAAATGTTCTTCTGTAAAAACTATTCCTGGTTTGTGGACCATACAAAAATAGATACATGCCAGATTTTGCGCACAAGCTGTAGTTCGCTAACCCCTGTTTTTATTGCTCATGTGACTGGGTCAGCTAGGTGATTCTGCTGATCTTAACCAGGCTTGCTCATGTATCTATGATCAGCTGCTATGTTGGCTGAACTTTGTGTAGGCTAAGATGCTTCAGCAGAGACAGTATGTTTCTGCTTCATATGGTTTTATCCTGAAGGAGGCTGGCTTGATACTGTTCACCTGGCAGCTGAGCAGTGTTACAAATGAGGGAGTGGAAGTATATAAGACCTTTTGAGACTTAGGCTAGTAACATCACTTTTACTGCATTCTATTGCGAGACCATCCCAGATTTGAAAGATGCAGCTCTTGATGGGAGAAGAAGCAAAGGAGCACTGCAAAATGGCATGAAGACAGGGAAGGGGGTAATTGCAACCAGTTTAGTAAATCATCTACCACAATTCAATTTCCCAGCTGTATAGTAGTTTGTTGAATAAATATGCCACAGTTGATTTAGTCATTTTTCTTTCGATGGACATTTTGACTGTTGCCAGTTCTTGGCACTTACAAGGAATGCTGCTCAGAATAATCCAGTATATATCTGGTTGTGCATACATGTTAGAGTTTTAAGGGATGTGTGTGTGTATAAATGAGAGTGTGTGAACAAAATGTACAGTACATATGTAAGCCTAGGAGTGGAATTGTATGTAGGGTATGCACCTCTTTAGCTTTACTAGGTAGTGTAAAAGGGACTATATCAATTTATATTCTTACTACTACTGTAGTTCTTATTGCACCACGTCTTTACCAAGATAGTATAATTTTGCCTGCCTCTTTGGACATGAAATAGCATCTCATAAAGTGTGTAATTTGTATTTTCTTTATTATTAATGAGATTAAGTCTTTTCATATGCTTATTGATCATTGTTTCTTTTATGAATATTTTGCTCATTAAACAAAATTGTTTCATCTTTCATTGATTTGTAGGAATTTTTAAATTCTAATCCTTTTTTGATTGGTTATATATGTTCTGATATCTTTTCCCAGTCTGTGGTTTGTCTTTGTATTTTTAAATGGACTCTTAATGAAAAAAGTTTTTAATTTTAATACTATTGGATTTAATCAACCTTTTCCTTTATGGTTTGTACTTTTTATGTGTTATTAAAGAAAGCTTTCTCTTCTGTATCTTCAGATTATCATAGGTTTGCTTTTTTACCTTCTGATCATTAATCTACCTGGAATTGATCTTTGTGTATGGTATGAGGATCTAATTGTTTAAGTGTACGGATTTCTAATTTTCTCTACATGATTTGTTGAATTTTTCTCTTTCCTCAGCTTTCCTGCAATGCCAAAGCTCTGTCATACAGAGTTTCTATGTATATACAAGTTCTACATTTCTTTTGATGCTGATTTCCTGTATAGGAAAGTTGTCCAGTTTTCACTTTGGAAGCTGGCACTTTTTGTTTACTACTGTATTCTTGCCTAAGTAGTCTTGATTGAATTGTGCTCTTAATTACTGTAGCAGTTTTTTTGTTGCTCACCATATGCTAGATTAGTATACTTAAAATTTTAATGTATCTGATGCATTAAAATTAGCTCTTTCTGGCAGTACTATGAATTAAGTATTTTTTTACTCCTTTTACAAATTAGTAAACTGAAGGCCAGAGGAAACTTAATACTTAGCTGGGATTATGAACCAATGCCAGCTGGCTTCAGGGTCTCAACTTTAAACCACTATTCTCTAGTATTTCTCATTTGATTTATAAATGACTTGTGTGATTTGAAACATTTGAACAGGAGAGTGGCTCCCAGTCAACCATAACCTATGTAAAATTTGTCTGATTACTGATGTGTAAGGAGTTAATTGTTAAAATGAGTCAAGCAGGCACTATAAGGACTAGTTAGAGTTTATTTTTAGAATTAAATTGGGTTTTTAAAAAATGTTCATCTTTGAGATCTGCTCCTCTCCCCTGCCACTGCATGAAAGGAAAAATGTAGAAAATAATTCTTTATTTTGGGAAATTTTTTTGTCCCTTTAGATTTCTGGATTTTTCATGTATACACTAGCAGAGGATTCTTGCATAAGAAAATGGGGCCAGTGAGCTTGAACATATAAGTTGGAGATGTGGTCCTCTGCACGGGTTATTTTTCTTTTTAAAAGCAAGCTGTAGGGTTAGATACCGCTGTTGGCACAATCTAGGGAACACATTGTTTTAAATAATCCTGCCTCTCCTGCCCTCTAGTGAAGCTTCTCATAAGCATTTTGCATTGAGGATAACCAACTTTGATCTCTCCATTCGATTTCCCATGGCACTTGTTATCTATGCCACCTCTCTGGAAATTCATATTCAATTTAGGATTTGATTTTTTTTTTTTTTAAGACAGAGTCTCATTCTGTTGCCCAGGCTGGAGTGCAGTGGCGTGATCTTGGCCCACTGCAACCTTCGCTTCCCAGGTTCAAGCGATTCTCATGCCTCAGCCTCTCGAGTAGCTGGGATTACAGGCATGTACCGTCATGCCTGGCTAATTTTTCTGTTTTCAGTAGAGATGAGATTTTGCTGTGTTGCCCAGGCTGGTCTGGAACTCCTGACTTCAAGTCATCTGCCTGCCTCAGCCTTCCAGAGGAGGTTGCAGTGAGCTAAGATTGCACCATTGCACTCCAGCCTGTTCAACAAAAGCCAGGATTACAGGGGTGAGCCACTGTGCCCAGCCTTGATTACGTTTGATACCACTTTTGTATTTCTCTGATTGCCTTGAAAATATGTCTCGTGTCCCTAAGAATATTGGATGGAAGCTTTTTAGGGCAAGGATGATGTTTTATACTTATTTTTAATCATCTCTACAATCTTAGCACAGCAGCCAACTACAGTGCAAGTGTTCAATAAATGTTGCCTTTTTTTTTTTTTTTTTTTTGAGATGGGCTCTCACTATGTTGCCCAGGCTGGGGTGCAGTGGCTACTCATAGGTGCAATCATGGCGTACTACAGCCTCAAGCTCTGGGCTTAAGTGATCCTCCCACCTCAACCTCCCATATAGCTGGACTAGAGGTGCCCACCATGATGCCTGGTGCTTCTTTATTTTAGTGTGGCTCAACTAATCAGACCCTGGAGATAAGGGCAAATTTTGTATTTGATTTAAAATTTTGGGGTGTTTTATTCAACACTTATTTATTCAGTGTACTTTGTTCAAGGAATTGCAGGAAACAAAAGATGAATTAGAAACAGTACCTGCCCTCAAAGGGAATAGGTTCTTAAACAAGTTAAATTATAAATATAGTTGCTTGTTTCTGTGTACATAGGTAGCATCTTAGTTTCACAGAGAGAGGTAGAAGTTATTTATAATTTAATTGGGGAGATCAAACATATGAAAAATCATTCAATATAGAATGTGGTGAGTTAACAAAGTCCCTGGGGTGGATTTTGTACTTGAGGTGGGTTGAAGAAAGATGCTTAGAGTGGCAGTAACAGGGGAGCTGGGCCCTCAATAAAGAAGGTAGGATTTTGCCTGGTGGGTTAAGGTTGGAGGGGGATGGGATTGTGTTTAAGATAGAAAAAACAGTGTGAAGCAAGGTCTGGTAGAGGCAGAAAAAGCTGGCCATGTTTGGAGCAAAAGTAGTTCAATTTGGCTAGAATATAGGAGAGAAAAGTACATAAATTGGGGTCAGTTTATGTAGAGTCTTAAATTTCAGGCTAAGGTGTTTGGACTTAATTCAGTAGACAGTGGGGAGCCACTGAATTTTTTTGAGTAATATGATCTGAGCCATACTTTTGGAAGATTAATCTGGTTGCCTTGTCAGTAATGAATGAGAAAATGAAAGTATTTTCATTTTGGATCATTTTTTGGTTTTCTTTATAAACATAACTAAAACAAATGTAAGCTTAGTGTAGTTATCACATAACACTTAAAACCTTTGTTAATGAAAACGTAAGAAAAATTGTATTTTTGTATATCCAACTATTTTTTAAAAACTTGTCAGCTGGGTGTGGTGGCTCACACCTGTAATCCCAGCACTTTGGGAGGCTGAACTGGGTGGATCACCGGAGGTCAAGAGTTTGAGATCAGCATGACCAATGTGATGAAACCCTGTTTTCATATATAAAATACAAAAATTAGCTGGGCATGGTGGCATGTGCCTGTAATCCCAGCTACTCGGGAGGCTGAGACAGGAGAATCGCTTGAACCCAGGAGGTGGAGATTGCAGTGAGCCAAGATCACGCCATTGCACTCCAGCCTGCAACAAGAGCAAAACTCTTAAAAACAACAACAACAACAACAACAACAAAACTTATCAGACCCCTATTCACCTATTGCCTTCTAATTCAGATTTTTGCATTTAGCCTCTTCAGTGAGTTATGCACCACAGATAGATTAATTTTCCAAAAACACGGTTCTGATTGGTGTATTTTACTGCTCAAAGCCTTCAGTACCTCTCCATTTGGCTGCTGAATAAAGTCCAGATTTCTTAACTCAACAGTCAAGGTCCTTGTTCATCTCTCCTATTATTCCCTGCTTCTAACAAACTATTTTTAAGACTCCTTGTGATTTCCTACTTATTTGTCTCATTTACTCTAGTTCTCATGAGCTTCATAGAGTCTTAAGAATAAAAGGGAGGGAAGGTAATGGTGAGATTTTGAGAACAGATGTGACTAGGTCAAATGTGGCAGAGCTGGGATGAAAGCTCTATTATTTGTTATTTTTTGTAATTGCTATGTGCCAGCTATTGTGGAAATCTTGGATTATTATGGTAAGTGAAACAAAAGTGGTCTCTGCTCCTTATAGCCTATGGTATATAGAGACAAATATTAGCCACTATGCATAGTTAAACCAATGTTGCAGTTACAAATTTGGATGTGTCCTATCAAGGAAAAGTACTTTGGGGTACTTTAAGAGAATAGGGAAGGGATGTAATTCTAATTTACAGTGGTGTCGGGAAAGGTCTCTTTAAGGAAGTAGGTTTTTTTTCCTTTTTTAATGCTTCCCCATGTGATTAAGAGGAAGTGAATTTTAAGCTGAGAACTGACATGAGAGCATGTAGGCAAGGCAAAGAGTGGAGAAGGGTGTTCTAAGCAGAGCAAGCAGTATGCACCAAGGCCCCCAGGTGGAAAGGAATTTGAGGCATTAGATGACCTGAAGGTCAGTGTGCCCGGAACGTGTTTTGTACTGAGGAGTAAGATGAACCTGGTGAGTAAGGAGGCACCGGATCATATAGAGCCTTTTAGACCATATTGGATTTTGTAGTTTATGTAAAGTACATTGGGAAGAAAATGGCAATTGAAGGGCTTTTGAAGAATGACACAATCTGGTTTTTAAAAAAATATCCCTGTGATTAATAATATGTCAAAAATTCAGCTGCTTCTTAACCTCCACAGTTTCTACCCTGGTATAAATCTCATATGAATTAGCTAGTCTCTGCTTCCACCCTTCCAGCCCTACAGCCTATTCTTTTTTTCCCTAAAAAAAAAAAATTATCATGGCACCCACTCACTCATACCAACAGCCTATTCTAGATAGTTATGAGTTTTTTTCCTTTAAAGTGTTAGAGCATGTCTCTCCTGCTCCACATCTTCCCATGCTTTCCCATTTCACTCGGAGTAAATCTCAGAGACATGCTCCTACCTCAGGGCCTTTACACTTGCTGTCTTGTTTGCCTGGGATGTTTTTCTCACAGATACCCATGTGGTTCACTTCCTAACCTCCTTCAGGTTTTTATACAACTGGTGAGTCCCCCTGGCCACGGTGTTTGACATATCCCTGCCAGACCTTTCCTACCTTATTTTTCTCCAAACCACTTATTGTCCTCTGACTTTCTTTACTAGAATGTAAGTTTCACCAGATAAAGAATTTTGTAAGAGAGTTGTCTGCTGATCTATTCTCAGGATGTGGAATACTGTATATAACAGACATTCAGTAAATACTAATTGAATGAGTAGTTTGGTGGAGTCTGGAGTAGAAGCTGAGAGAACAGTTTAAAAGCTCTGAGTCTAGATGACAGATGGTAGCTGAGACAAAGATTGTCGAAGAGGCAGAGAAGCAATGAATTCAAGATGTATTTTAGAGATAGAAATAACAGGACAGTTCACAATGATAAAATAAGGGTTTTTTTTGCCTCGCAAGTTTAGTGTTTCTTCTATTAAACCATTATGAAATGTCCTTGTTACCTGGTAATTTAAGTAATTAGGTTATTTAGAGTCACTGGTTTGTTAGCCTGTGTCTAAACCAAAACAATGTAGATGCTATCAAATTCACTAATAGCAGCGTGTGGTGAAGGTTAATGAAAATTTGATAAATATTTTAAGTATTTACAATATTTGTATCTTTTTAAAAATCAAACTTGTGAGACAGTGCGTGCAGTAGTAAAATGTATATACAGCTCATTTGAGGAGTACCCTTAGGGTTGTGGTTCTCAAACAGGGACAATCTCCTGCCGTACCCTCCCCCACCTCCCCCCAAATTTGGCAATGACTGGAGACGTTTTTGATTGTCACAACTTGAAGAATGTGCTGATGGCATCTGGTGATTAGAGGCCAGATATGCTGCTAAACATCCTACAATGCACAGTCATTCTCCCCTGTCTGCAAAGAATTATCTGGCCCAAAATGTCAGTAGTACTGAGATTGAGGAAACCCTAGGTATTAAAGTTCAAGCTTCATTTTATGTCAGTGCTAAGCCTACAGCTACATTGTTAAATCCGCAGACTTGTGTACTTATACAACTTGTTGTGTATACAAGGTGTAATTAGAATGGCGGCACTGACTTTTAAACAAATATACCATAACTGACAGACTTGCATGTTCGTGCACATAAACCAGTTGAAAGCTCTACCTTCACAATAGTTCTCTTGGAAAGAGCTTGCATTTATATAATCTACCTTTTTAAAAAAAATTATTTTGAGTTCCAGGATACATGTGCAGCACATGCAGGTTTCTTACATAGGTAAATGTGTGCCATAGAGCCTGCCTTTTTTATAGTTGCCTTTGAGACCTGCAGCGTACCCTTTAAATCTCCTTATTGGTACCAAATTGTGGATTTGGAAATATCCAGTGCTTTCTCAATGTATTGTGATAGGCATAATGAGGTGGGGTAGTAATTCTATTGTAAGGTGAAATTGAGATGGCTATAAAATAATAATTGATGATTTGAAAGTAGTGCTTTTACAAAATCTTTTCATCAGTATGTCATTATATATATATATATATATTTATTTATGTATTTATTTATTTATTTATTTATTTATTTTTTTTTTTTAGGTAGAGTCTGGCTCTCTCAACCAGGCTGGAGTGCAGTGGTGTGATCTGGGCTCACCACAACCTCTGCCTCCCGGGTTCAAGCCATTCTCCTGCTTCAGCCTCTCGAGTAGCTGGGACTACAGGCGCATGCCACCATGCCCAGCTAATCTCTTTTGTATTTTTAGTAGAGACAGGGTTTCACCATGTTAGCCAGGATGGTGTCGATCTCCTGACCTCATGAGCCACCCTGCCTGGCCAAGTGTGTCATATTTTCAATTTGGAGGAAAGTGTGTGCAGATAGATGTTCTAGAATTATTAAAACGAAATCAATATTTATCAGAATGTCAGATACTTAAAAGGTTGTTATCTGGGTTCAGAGGAAATAGTCACTGCCACATAATATTGGGAAGATACTTTGGCACAATTTAGTAATACTATTAAAAAAATTCTTTTTTTTGAGACGTAGTCTTGATGTGCCTCCTAGGCTGGAGTGCAGTGGTGCAATCTCAGCTCACTGCAGTCTCTGCCTCCCAGGTTCAAGTGATTCTCCTGCCTCCGCCTCCCAAGTAGCTGGGATTACAGGCACATGCCAGCACATCCAGCTAATTTTTGTATTTAAAAAAAATATATATATTTTAAGTAGAGATAGGGTTTCACCTTGTTTGCTGGGATGCTCTCCATCTCCTGACCTCATGATCTGCCCACCTTGGCCTCCCAAAGTGCTGGGATTACAGGAGTTAGCCATGTGAAATGTTCGTATTGTTTCACTTAGGAATTCTGTCTCTAGCCATTTGTTTACTAAAATTTTTACGCCACTAAGAAAAGATACGTGAAAAGTGCTGTTTCTTGAAGCTTTGTTTGTAAAGTGGAAAAAGTAGAAACAATCCAATAACTATGTTAATAGTATATTGAACACAAATGATTACTATAGCCTTGAAGTAAAAATACTATACCCCACCAAAAAAATCAAAGTGTAATGTGTACTGATATAAAAGGAGCTGTCAAATATGTTAAATGTCGGGGAGGAAGCTTTAAAAAGGACAAAAAAACAAAACAAAACACAAAAGCTAGCAGGTATGGCATGTGATAAACTAACAAAACTATATATGTGAGATATGAATAGAAGAGAGACCTGGAGGAATAAATACTAAATCTAATTGGAGTAGGATAGTTTCCTATATTTCAGAATTGTTTGATTGTATTATAATGTTTTTCAATCAGGAAAAAAACCTAAAACCATGAGACAGTGATCTTACTTATAATGAACTCTTTTAAGATTTTGAAGCAGTCCTTTGTATTAGTACATAGCTATGGATCTTTCTGCAGTTCTGTTTTTATATTCATAAATACCTAAAATTGGCCAGAGATTCCTAGGGCTTTGTTCTCTGTCTGAAGTTATTGACTACTTTAAAACGTTTTTAAATTCTTCATTGTGAAAGTGTCAGTTACTGTGTCTTTTTTTTAAAAAAACTTAGGTTTTGAAATACTGTTGTGGTAGACTGCTAATTTGTGTTTACCCTGCAGGTGGTGCTGGTGGTTTTGTGGTGTTCCTCAGTGCAACTCAAGCATAATTCCAAGTTGGGAAATCACTTAGCTACTGGTACTGCTTGTAGAATGTTATCGTTCATGTACTCTGTTGAAAATCATATGTTTTCTTAGTATTATTTCAAGAAATACATGTAGCAGGAAAAAATCTATTAACAAATTCTTAGGACATACTTATATTTTGTACCTTATTTATCTACTTTATTATTCATTATAATTTCTGGGAAAATTAAATTTATTTCCTACTCCCTTAAAATTCCAAAACTTCATCAAAAAACTGGCAGAACTAATTTTTTCAAGTGAATTCTCTTTGAAGGCTTTTCGTTTCCTTTCTTTGTGTGTCTGACTCCCCCTTTCTTTCTCTCAGTCTGTCAAGTTCAAGAGCAGCTCAGATGCCATGAATTAAGTGAAGCACAAAAGGGGGAAAGGAGACCCTTTTGAAGAACAAAGGCCTCCCATTAGGCTGCCATGTTCTTTTTTGACCAAAAGTGCACCCTACATGGTTTCTATTCTTGTCCACATGCCCCGCACATAAGGTAAATACAGTAGATCCTCATTACCTCACGTTTTCCTCCTCTTCCTCCTATGCCACACACACCCAATGAAGCTTTGGGTCTTTGATGTCTTTAGGCATTCTTATACAGTTGCTTTATCTCCTTTTAAAAACCTACAGGGGTAGAAATGGAAGTGGAGAGCAATGCACACCAAGTAGTAAAACCTCACAAGAAGGGAAAATAAGCTGTTAAAGAAGCTGCAACCCAGGAATCCAGGGCAAGTGGAGAGATCCAGAGATTTTACTGTTGTTGTTCTTCTATGCTGTCTTTTAACCCTGTTATCTTAAAACTTCTATACTTTAAAAATAATAACTTTGATTTACATTCGCGTAGGTTTTTCTCTCTTTGTTCGTGTAACAAGATAGGCAAATGGGAATAAGTTTAATTGCTGAGAGCAGTTCATGTAATGATCAGAAATTCTTGCTAATCTGTTCCTGCTTATTGGATGTTGGCTCTTCAGTGTCATGGAGATGGCTTGACTGTAGGTTTGTTGTCTTGCATTACTTTTCATTGGGATTGAACTGAGAAAGAACGAACAAGCTTTAAATGGGAAAATTTTTTTAAAAAGAGTAGTAGAACCAAATTTAAAATGTGAGAGATAAATTACTGAAATTTCATTTTCTACAAATGAACTTGTAAAGTTGTTTTAATAATGCTGACAGTTGCGTTTGCAAAGGAGCATATGGTTCTAGATACTTGCCTACTGTTAACCATTGAGAAAAACATTGTCAGGTAAGCAAGTCTATTGAAATAGCTGGAGACCTCCTTAGTTTACAGCAGAGAAGTAGTAGTTGATGACTGGAGATCGGGACCAAAGTTTTATTTATTTATATTCTTTGAAAGTAACTGGACAGATAATAAGTGGTTTGTGGTAAAGGCAAGGAATGGCAGAGAGATGGAAAAGAGTGACAAAGGAGGAGAAGGAATAACATTTCTTTTTTAGTATTGTTTTGAAATTAAAAGTGTTATTTTAATATGGTAAAGAGCAAGAGTTGGGCCGGGTGCAGTGGCTCATGCCTGTAATCCCAGCACTTTGGGAGGCTGAGGCAGGTGGATCACCTGAAGTCAGGAGTTGGAGATCAGCCTGGCCAACATGGCAAAACCTCGTCTCTACTAAAATATAAAAATTAGCCAGGTGTGGTGGTACACACCTGTGAATCCCAGCTATTTGGGAGGCTGACACAGGAATCTAGGTGATGGAGGTTTCAGTGAGCTGAGGTCCTGCCACTGTACTCCAGCGTGGCAACAGAGCAAGTCTCTGTCTAAAAAAAAAAAAAAAAAAAAAAAAAAAAAAAAAAAAAAAAAGCAAGAGTTGAACTTAAGACGGTGTTTTCTTTTTATCTGATGTGGAACTAATGGAGTCAGTTTGTGACCGAACATTTGGTGACCACCTTGAACTCTCCCTGAGTTTGTGGGTCTCCCCTTTTGGGATTATAGAGTGATTTAGTAGAGGTAAAAAAAAAAAAATGTTAAAAGGATTAAAGAAGTAATTTCTTTGTAGGAATAGTAGTAACATTTTATTTTGAAAATTTCATGAGGAAATTTGTAGTATTCCTATTTTTTCTCCCATGTGTTCTTCAAATAAAAATATATAGCACATTCAACATTTTTGGTCCTAAGAATTTCTTACATTAAAACCTGACTAGCATAGCCGAAGTTAAAAAAAAAAAAAAAAAAAGTGTGTTAACTACTTAAGGAAATGTTTGGACTTTTTATGGACCCTGAATGTTGCTTTTCAGGAACTATTCCTTGGTGTTTTGTTTTTTGGGTATAGCAATCTGCAAGAAGCCTTTGGTTTATATACTTGGCAGCAAAATAAAAGGCAAAGAGCTTCTTGCTGTGTATTATGTAGGAAATTACCATTTCGGTTGTCTGTGCAGGATGTTCCAAAGACGTAGCCAGAAATCTCAGAGGGGAGGGAAGTGGGGAAGGGAGAGAGGGAGGGAGGGAGGGAGAGAGAGAGGGAGAGTCAGACTTGTAGTTCTAGTATTTTCTTGCTTTTGCCTCTGCCGCTGGTCATACATTGGATTGTTTTTCTGCTTTTGTTCCTTGGGGTGGCATCTGTCTTCAGGAGAAATCACTTCACAGTCAAACACAGATTGCTGAACTGTGGCATTTTGATTGTTATTGTTATCCTAAATTCACTGGGAACAGTTTTAATATGGGTGCATTTAAACACTTCTTTGTGGATAGGCAGAGATGGAGAGTGAAGTCTTATTCTCTGTTAAATGCTCTATCTCTTGCCCAATACAATTCTGCCCCTACCACATGGATTTTCACTAACTACAGAATGTTTCTCCAAGCTAATCTGAAAGTTCTACAGAGGGACTACACATTTATACAGTTCCCCACATAGAAGGTCACTTTATGAAATAAATTATTTCTTGACATTTTCCAGGTTCGTGATTGTACCTTTCCAAGACAGTATTGATTTAACACATTTCAAATATTATACCGTGATAAGTTGAATTATGCTAATATTGTTTGAATTATTTAAATAATTTAACATTTCAGAACCTTGTGGCTTTAGATTTAAAGAGGTATCAAGTCTTGAAAACATTTTCAGTTATTATCCTAGTAATATTATTAAACAAATAAATATTAAACTTTAAAAAGAATAAAAACAGAAAACAAGAGCTAACTGGGAAAGTGGGAGAGAAGCAATTTAAAACAATAAACTAAAACTGTTTTCCTGAGTTTCCTTAGAAGCCACTTGGACAGTTACTGGAGAGATTTTCAACATTAAACGTATTTGTGACTAAAACTTCTCTTTTCAACAAGACACCCAAACTGCCAAGACTTCACAGGGGTTTCATTGTGTAGAATTAAATTTAAATGATGTTTGAAAGAGAAAAGGCATAGTAAGATTGCTCAAACTTCTGTATTTATTAAAAGATTGAGCATGCAAAGATTTGGAGCTTTACAGTATTTCAAGGAAGTAGGATGTATAAAAAGTTGAGATGGGTGGTGGCATTTTTTTTCTGACATGAGTAGATTTTTATTTAAAACATTCAAGCTGTTCCCTGGGGAGAGTGATGTATAAGGAGGGAAGGAATCTGATGAAATGAGGACCTCAGAAAATTTCTGTGGAAGGCTTAGAACTGGAAGTGATGAAATTAGTAAACCGTCAAAAAAGAAAATATTTTTATAGACATTTATAAATTTTTATTTCCACAAACATTGGAAATAATGTAGGAATAGGCAAACAGTGGTCCTCAGGTCAAATCTATGTTTTCTGCTTTTGTATGGCCCATGAGCTAAGAATGATTTCTGCATTTTTTAGTGGGTGAAAAATAAAAAGCATAATATTTCATGACATAACTTTATGAAATTGAAATGTCAATATTCATAAACTCTTATTGGGATATAACCATACCCATTTGTTTATTTGTCTCTGCAATATCTGTAGCTGATCTTATGCTGCAATGGCAGAGTTGAGTAGTTGTGACCAAGACCATATGTCCCTTCAACACTAAAATGTTGACTTTCTGATTTTTTACAGAACAGGTTTGCTGTCCATAGAAATAAAGGATTGCCTGCAGTATGTTAGAATTAACAGTATACTTTTTTTTTTTGTAGGACTAGGAATATTTAATAAATTTGTTTTCTGTGTTCTTATATTTGCTTATCAGGAATTAATGCTTTTTTTTTTTTAGTGAATTGTTTTCATTATTCTGCAAAATGTCAAGATAGTAAATATTGCCTTTTTTTTTTTTTTTTTTTTTTTGGTCAGTGCCCCCTTTTTTGGCTGGGAATGTTCTTATATTCCTACACATTAGGATTAAAAAAAAAATTCAGAACTGTATTAGTCAGTTCTCAGACTGCTATAAAGAATTTCCTAAGACTGGGCAATTTATAAAGAAAAGAGATTTTATTGGCTCACAGTTCCACAGGCTATAGAAGCATGGCTGGGAGGCTTCAGGAAACTTACAATCATGGCAGAAGGCAAAGGGGAAGCAAGCAGGTCCTACGTGGCCAGAGCAGGAGGAAGAGAGAAACAGGAGGGGCTAACAACCAGATCTTGTGAGAATTCAATCACTATCACAAGAATAGTAAGAGGAAAGACTGCCCCCATGATCTAGTCACCTCCCTCCAGGCCCCTCATCCAACACCAGAAATTACAATTTAATATGAGATTTGGGTGGAGAGACAAATCCAAACCATATTTTTCCGTGCTAGCCCCTCCCCAATCTCTCATGTCCTTCACATTGCAAAATACAATAATCTCTTCTCTGTGTCCCCAAGAATCTTAACTCATTTCAGCATTAATGCAAAAGTTCACAGTCCAAATTCTTATCTGAGACAAGGCAAGTCTTTTCTGCTTATGAGCCTGTAAAATCAAAAACAAGTTAGTTACTTCCGTTATAACAGCGGGGGTATAGGCATTGGGTAAATACACCTGTTCAGGGAGAAATACACCTAAAGGGAGAAATCAATCAACAGGAGCTACAGGCCCCATGCAAGTCCAAAACTCAGCAGGGCAGTCATTAAATCTTAAGCTCCGAAATAATCTTTTTTAACTCTATGTCTTACATCCAGGCAGCACTGATGCAAGGAGTAAGCTCCCAGGGCCTTGGGCATCTCTGCCCCTGTGGCTTTACAGGGTACAGTCCCCTTGGCTACTTTTACCGGCTGGCATTGAGTGCTTGTGGCTTTTCCAGGCACACAGAGCAAGCTGTCAGTGTATCTACCATTCTGGGGTCTGGAGGTCGGTGGCCCTCTTGTCACAGCTCCAGTAGGCACTGCCCCAGTGGGGACTCCAACCCCACATTTCCCTCCACACTGCCCTAATGGAGGTTCTGCATGAGGGCTAGACTCCTGCCTGGACATCCAGGTGTTTCCATACATCCTCTGAAATTTAGGAAGGGGTTCCCAAGCCTCAACTCTTGCCCTCTGTGCACCCGCAGGCTTAATACCACATGGAAGCTGCCAAGGCTTGTAGCTTGTCCCATCTGGAGCAGCTGCCCAAGAGGTATCTGGGGCCCTGTTAGCCGAATTGAATTTTTTTTCTCTTGGCCTCAGGCCAGTACCTTTAATGCCTCCCCTATTATACCTGGTAGAAGTGGCAGTTGTTGGGAAAGTAACTTTCATATAGAGCTCTCATAGGCTTCTATATGAAAAGCTAGGATAACCATGTTATGAGTAGTGTATGGACAGGAACTTGAGCTTGTGGTCTTTTCCTTCTATCAGCTTCACATGCTTAAGATAGAAAAATAAGGGATTTCAAAATGTAAGAGTGAAAGATATTAGAGTTTGACAAAGAGATAAAATCCATAGTTTAAAATAAATGTGTTTTTATTTTCTTCCTTTTTTTCCTGAATAATTGAGCCTGAACCAGGAACATATTGTTCATGATTAATCTTTGTTAAAAAACAAGGGCAGTAATTGTAGAGCAAATTCTTGATTTATTCTGAATGACCACCAGTTACTAACTGAAAATGTGATTTTCCCCAACTAGGCTTTCTTATTCTTTATGATATTTGAAGAGTAATAACGTTGATATTTTCTTTTTTGTGTGTGTTTCTTTACTCACATTAAAAGGTTTTTGCAGAACTTTTTGACTACTTTTTATTTATGTACCCATTCTTGCCCTTAGTTATTAAAGCTCTGATCTCAAGCATGTAATAATTTTGCTGTTAATCCATTGCTTCTCACTCTGTTGCTTTAGGTAAAGTTTAAGGAGTTTTATTATGTCTGAGTAGAGAAAGAAACTATGAATAATCTGACTATAAAACTGGAAACAGAAATCCACTTGGATATTTTAGTTAATTCCTTTTCCTAATATCTTCCTTTCCTCTTCTTTCCTTCTAGGTCTTTTCGGTATTGCCTGGAATTTACCATTTCTGATAAATTTCTATAGGATATGTGGGTCTATGAGGCAGGTATTCATTTTAAATAGGTAGTTACCTATTTCTCTTATTTTATTTTCCTTGTTTTTATATGAATTTGCTATGTATTTGGTCTATATTTTGCCTTAGTAAATATAGACCAAAATTAATCTGAAATTTAACACAGTTAATGTCTTTGCTGATTAGTAGACTTCTTTGATTAGTAGTGAGTCTTCTTTTTTTTTTTTTTTTTTTTTTTGAGACGGAGTTTCGCTCTTGTTACCCAGGCTGGAGTGCAATGGCGCGATCTCGGCTCACCGCAACCTCCGCCTCCTGGGTTCAAGCAATTCTCCTGCCTCAGCCTCCTGAGTAGCTGGGATTATAGGCACGCGCCACCATGCCCAGCTAATTTTTTGTATTTTTAGTAGAGACAGGGTTTCACCATGTTGACCAGGTTGGTCTCGATCTCTCGACCTTGTGATCCACCCGCCTCGGCCTCCCAAAGTGCTGGGATTACAGGCTTGAGCCACCGCGCCCGGCGAGTCTTCTTTGTAGACTCACTATGTTTCCAAAAGAGTTGGGAGTTGAAGTAGTTTGGTTGTCAAATTCAGTTTTCTGGACAAACCATGAATTGAAGTTATGCTCTCTTATAAATCCAGTTCTTGTGAAAACTCTTGTTGCCTTTCATTAATGGCACCATTTTCATTCAAGAATCTTGACAACCCTCTCATTTTCCTTTACAGTTCTTTCACGTTTTTCACCTTTTTCATTGTCTTTTAGAAAAATACTCTTCTGAAACATGCCGCTTTTAGTCCTGAGATTTGCAGTGAATGAATTGCAACTGATGAGCTCTGGGGCTAATCTTAGTCAAATGAATGTAATTTTTTAAAAAATTGAGACGGTCTCACTACAGGCAGGAGTGCGTGATCACAGCTCACTGCATCCTTGACCTCCTGGGTTCAAACAGTCCTTCCACCTCAGCCTTCCCCCAGTAGCTGAGACTACAGGCTCACACCATCATGTCTGGCTTTTATTTTTGTTTTCTTTATGATGATGGAGTCCCAGTGTGTTGCCCAGAGTGCTCTTGAACTCCTGGGTCAAGTGATCCTCTCACCTCACCCTGCCAAAGTGTTGGGATTACAGGTGTGAGCCACTGTGCCCAGCTGTAATAATTATTGATAGTAGAACTAGGATGAGAACAGTAGTGTGTTCTTACAAAAGACATTTCTTTTTTGGCTTATTTAAAAGCTGTATTAAAACTTTAAGTGACATGAGATTTGCGTGGAGACACAAATCCAAACCATATTATTCTGCCCTGGCTCCTCCCCAATCTCTCATGTCCTTCACATTGCAAAATACAATAAGCACTCTTCAGTATGACTACAGTAGGCCACAATGGCTCTGAAATCTCTACTTGTTCTTTCTGAAATTGAAGATGGGGCTAAATACTGTTTCTAATTCAACTGTTCAGATTTTCCATTTCTGCTTTTTAAAATGTTAGTGTTTGCTTGAGCACACAGACAAGATTATAGGATCTTTACCTTTGAGTCACCCAGCAGAGCTCTGAAGGTTTGGGGCAAGGAAAAAGACATCCTAAAATACTGTGTTTACAGCACCCTGTCTTAGTAATGGTAAGTTTTAAATTCTGCCGCCCCCCCCATCCAAAAAGGTGGGGTAAGAATAATGACTGGTTAAATGATACATGAGAGACTGCCATATCCTAATAAAGACTGATTGATGGTTCTGTGAAACATCACTATGTCTTAGCTATTTTCCATTCTGAGTTTCTGTATAAGAATATCTTTGTGCCCTGGAAATGTTCAAGAGAAGGTATTTTAGATGAGTCTTATTTCATAACTTTAAGATTTTATTATGGAGATGGTAGTTTGTGCCACATTATATCCAGCAGTTAGTGATCTAAGAGCAAAATATTTAGCTTATTCTAAAAGACAACAGTAGTCCCCCTTTATCTGCTGTTTCTTTTTCTGTGGTTTCAGTTTCTCACAGTCAACTGCTATCCAAAAATATTAAATGGAAAATCCCAGAAATAATTTATAAGTTTTAAGTTGCATGTTGTTCTGAGTAGTGAGATGAAATTCATGGTGTTCCACTCTGTCCTGCCGGGGGGAATGTGAATCATTCCTTTGTTCAGTCTATCCCACGCTGTGTACACTACCTGTCTGTCAGTCATTCAGTAGCTGCCTAGGTTGTGAGATTGGCTGATAATTGTATTGCAGTGCTATGTTCAGGTAACCCTTATTTTGCTTATAGTGGCCCCAAGGTGCAAGAGTAGTGATGCTGAGATAGTATTATAACTTCTATTTTATTATTATTATTGTTAATTCTACTATGCCTAATTTATAAGTTAAACTTAATCGTAGGTATGTATATATAGGAAAAACATATGTTACTAGCCCCAGTTTCATTTGGGGGTCTTGGAATGTGTCCCCCACAGATAAGAGGGGACTATATTCTTATAGAAGAAGAATTTGATTTTTTAGGACATTATTTCCTGTTCAAACTATTGACCTACTCTTTGAGATAAGTTACTCTAAAGCAGGCGTCCCCGAACTTTTTACACACGGGGCCAGTTCACTGTCCCTCAGACCATTGGAGGGCCGCCACATACTGTGCTCCTCTCACTGACCACCAATGAAAGAGGTGCCCCTTCCTGAAGTGTGGCGGGGGGCTGTATAAATGGCCTCAGGGGACCGCATGTGGCCCGCGGGCCGTAGTTTGGGGACGCCTGTTCTAAAGCTTTTATCTAAGTAAAAGCAATTAAATTTTGCCAGTACCACCACTGTCCCCAACCATTCTGAAGTATAAAGTGTTAAAAATTAAGAACAGCAAGAATGGAATTATTCAATAAAAAATGAAGTAGTTCCATATTGTCATCAAATGAGGGTGGGAAAGGCAAAGGAGAAAATTAATAAGTACGGAAAGAAAGAAATGAGTAGATAGAACAAAAAACATGAGAAAGAGAGCCATATTGATGTCAGAAGAGAGTGTAGAGCAAGAGAAGGATGGGCAGGATAAAAAAAAAAAATGGAAAACAAGTTTAATGAGTGAGTAGAATGTGCTCTTGCTGCATTCTGCTGCCATCTAAGCCATGGAATAATTCACTGTTCTGGGAAGTATTCTTAAGCTCATCAGTGACCTTCAGGTCATGAAATCCAGTGGGCATTCTTTCAGCCCTGTTCTTATTTGACCTCTCAGCAGTGTTTGACACTCTTAACCACTGACGCTTTCTTGAAACCTTTTCCTCCCTGGAAGCTCTGAAGTCATGCTGTCTTGATTTTCCTCTCATCTCTCTCCTAACTCCTGCTTTGTCTGCTTTGGGGTTTTTTTTATTTGTTTAAGAGTTGGGATCTCACTTTGCTGTCTAGGCTGGAGTTCAGCGGCACGATCATAGCTCAGTGCAGCCTCAGACTCCTGGGCTTAAGTGAGCTACCTGCCTCAGCATCCTAAGTAACTGTTCATTTGACACAGTTTAGGAATTAAAGGTTGGGTAAAACCAGCCAATTCCTGAGCTGGAATTGAATCTATTCACAATGTCTGGGAACTCCATTTTTACCTGTCAACCACACCTGGCTAATTAAAAAAAAAAAAAAAATTCCCTAGGGCAGTCTTGAACTCCTGTCCTCAAACGATCCTTCTACCTCAGCCTCCCAAAGCCTCGGATTATAGGCAGGAGCCACTTCACCCTGGCCACCTTTGTTGTCCATAGATATCCAAGTCTGTGAAAGCTCAGTCCTAGGCTTCCATTTCTTTTCATTCTTCAACCTACCAAATGTATCTGTCCCAATGGCCTCAGTTACTATTTACTGATGCTGCATGCCATCCTCTAGTGTCTCACATGACAGTGAATAGCATCACCTTATTTTTTCCGGTTTTCCAAGTTAAAGACTTAGGAGTAATTCCCAATGTCCCCTTTCCCTCACTTCCCAAATTCTTACTATACCAAGACCTATTTGACATCCTTTAATAACTCTCAAATCCATATTCTCTGCTGTCTTAGTCTGAGTAGCATCTTCTCTGCCTTTCAGCACAATAGTAGCCCTTGCTAAATTTGTTCTGTACACTGAAGCTAGGGTACAGTATCTTATGAAAACACAAATCCAGTCATGTCATTCTCCTCCATGACATTATTTCCTACTACTCTTAGGATAAAGACTAACATTCCCCAGGCCTAACTCTCCCCTCTTATTCTTCGTCTCTGCACTTGAGCCGCTGAGACTTTTGTTCAGATTCTCACAGGTACCATGCTCTGACCTTTTACTTCTCTGCTTAGTCTCCGTTTCATTCATCACCTCTCAACACAAAGACTGTTTGCATAGAAAAACTGATTGTTGATATATGGTCTTGTAGATAACTGTTCTTTTGCTTATAGCATTTGTCATAATTTGTTATTATATATCTCTGTTATGAGGCTGAAAACTCCCAAGAGGGATCGAACTTTGCTTTACTCACTGCTGTATCTTCAGTACCTAGCACGTAATAGGGATTTCATAGATAGTGGTTAAATAACTGGAATTTGTCCTTTCTCTAGATCTAGGATATTTGTCACTGGTCCATAAATTTTACTTTCAGGAAATTTTAGGGTCCAGCATAATCTGATTAGGCTTCAACGATGAAGGTAATGTTACCTTTATCATTCAACACAGTTTAGGAGCTAAAGGTCAGGTAAAGTCAGGCCAATTCCTGAGCTGGAATTGAATCTGTTCAGATTGTCTGGGAGCTTTATGTTTACCCGTCCTGACAAGTCTTCTAAAAAAAGATATGTTGACTTAGCTCACATTTCAGCATTTGTTTTGGTGGTTACAATACGCCAGACATTTTGCAAACTTTAATTGGCTATCCCCCTTCATTTGTCTATTTTAATATAATTTAATAAAATTCCTTTTTAATATAATTAATTTTAAACTTGGTTTTCAAGACTATTTCACAGGGGTACATAGTTGTATGATTCTTTAAGTAAAGCACTTTGCAAATAAAATGATCATTTGAAAGATTTTTTCATTTGATTGTAATTAGGTAAATTAATGGGAATACATAATTACACGTTTAAGGTATTCAAATGCTATTGGAACAGGAGTGTCTCCATGTTCTTCCATTTCCTTCTATGCCACCCTGATTATAATGGTATACAGTGCTTATAGCATAAGCCTCACCATGTTAAATGAACACACATTATGTGTAGAATATGTACATTCGTGAGTAGTAGTAACAGATGTTGTTAACTGATGAGATAGCAAATATGAATAAAAAACGTTTTAACGTGGATCAAGAAATTCAGTCCTTTGTTTTGTAAGGTAATAAAACTGACCTCTGCCTTATGATGCAGACAAGAGCTGTTACAAGTTATCAAATGTAAGTTTATGAAAAAGGACCATTTTTCTTATTGATGTGTCCCTCCCATGGCAGAATAACAGAGTTGAGAGAATAATGTGTTACCTACCCTTGCAACCCAGATAAATGGAGAGAGAGAGAAAAAAAAAATATATATATATATATATTTATAAATGTAAATTTATAGATTTTTATATATATTTATAAATTTACATTTATAGATTTATATATATAAATTAGCTGGATGTGGTGGCACATGCTTGTAATCCCAGCTACTTGGGAGTCTGAGGCAGGAGAATCACTTGAACCTGGGAGGCGGAGATTGCAGTGAGCTGGGATTACACCACTGCATTCCAGCCTGGGTGACAGAGGGAGACTGTCTCAAAAAAACTCAAATATTCCAGAGGGAATAAATATTGATGGGAGTTGGGTAGGGACAGATGATGGATGGAACTAAGTGGAAGGGTTAACGAGCAGGTTTACTTGTCTAGATTGAGAAAAAAAATGGTGACTCATGGAAAGTATGTTTGGAAACATAGTAAAAAAAACTGACTTGACAAAATGATTTGTATTTAAAATCATGCTGTAAATGTGTGATATCAGAAATAATAAAGTTTTCCTCTCCTGATCTTGTGAAAATAAAAGAAGACATGATATGTAGCAAATATGCTTGGTGTTTGAGCTTGATTTTTTTTTTTCTTTTTTTTTCTTTGTTAGAGATTTTATCACTATTGTCATTTAGGGTGGGTGTGTTTTTTCAGACTTTTAGTTTTCATAGCTAGTCTATTCATTTGGAGAATGTGGAAAAATAACTCTGAACACTTCCCACTAGTAAACATGTTAGGCTCTCAATAAAACAGTTTCTATAGTCAGTCATTCTGTATCAGTGTCAGCCAGAATTCCTTAAAGGCATGAACAGTATTACGACAGTCACCGGTAAAATGATAGTCAACATTGGGCTTTTACATGGCCCTTACTTTGTGTCAGGGTGTGTTACAAATCAATGTTGCTTTCCTTTGTTTTGAAATGATTCTGATTTAGGCTTTTGTGAACTTTTGACTTTTCTTCCCTTTTCACTGAGGTAGCTTCCTTTGCATGATCTTTGAATAGTCTCATCTTTTTTTTTTTAAGTCCTAAGCATAAAAAGTAAGATTTTCCTTCTTTCCAGCCCGCTCCCTGAAATTATAATAATTGTGCTAAATTATCAGCTTAGATGTCCTCATGCCAAAGGCATTCATTAAGTGTCCATATGTTTGTTACTGTGCTGTGTTGTAGCAATAAAGTAGGAACACACAGGACTCACATCTATTAAGTGCTTTTAAAGTGCCTGGTAACACAAATGTAAATCATATTTTCAGTCATTCATGTAAATAGTGTCATGTCCTGCCTGCCCCCTCTCCATCAGAGCTAAGTATCTTAAATGCTTTAAGATTACATCCCCATAGGAAGAGGGTGGAATGTTTAGTCTTCATTTGTGACTGGCTCAAATGAACAGATGTTAAGTTACACAGTTCTCCAAAGGTTCATTTGTAGACCGGTCTTAACTTTATAATGTACATCATGTATTTGGGTATTGACGAAAGAGCCAAACTCTGTTATTTAAACAGATGTATAACTTACATCTGTTCATTTGAGCCAGTCACAAATGAAGACTAAACATTCTATCCTCTTTCAATGGGGATATAATATTTTCTCAATTGTTACTCAGTTACCTCTATCACACTTGTTCTCTTTAAAGAGAACAATTGAAAAGTGAAATGAAGGTTGCCTGACATCTGAGAATAATTCTGGAGTTAGACAGTATGTTGAGGAATACTTGATTAGGAAGAAGATAGTGATAAAAGAAAAGCCTCAGCTAAATTAAATTTAAAGGAATTTAATTGAGCAACTAATGATTTGCGAATCGAGCAGCCTTCTCACCCAGAGTACACTCAGACACTCCGGCGCAGCCACATGGTGGAAGAAGATTTATGGACAGAAAAAGGAAAGTGACATAGAAAATGGGAGTGAGTTACAGAAACAGCTGGATTGGTTACAGCTCTGCATTTGCGTCATTTGAACACGGTTCAACAGTTGGCTGCATTTGATTGGCCAAAACTCAGTGATTGGCATAGGTGTAGGCCACGGTCTGGTTACACCTCTACTTGTTATAGTTCACCATGTACAGAAAAACCTTTAGGCCAAACTTAAAATATGTAAGGAGGCAGCTTTAGGCTAAACTTGACTTAACAATAGAGACCTTTCCTTTTTATTCCCGACTCTAAATTCTGCTGTGAGTTGAACTTCTCCCTTAGGCACATCACATTAAACATACCCAGACTCATTCTTCTCCATTTCGGGCCACACTTTCTCCTATACTCGTATTTTCCTGTTCATCTCCTTCACTCAGTTGCACATTACTTAGTACCAAGGCTTCCTTTGTATTGTTCATATCCAGTTCTTTTCCATACTCATGGCTACTGATTTAATTCTAGCTCCTACTCTTGCCTGCGGTTCATGGGCTGGCGCCCTCGCCATTTTCATACTTATCCCCTCAAATCTATATTAATATTGTTACTCAAGTAAACGAAAACCATTTTTAAAATTTCTGTCACATCAGTCTTGCTTAAAACTCTTAAATCCACACAGCTTTAAGGACTAACTTTAAGTTAGTTGAAGTTGAACCGTCAATATGAGGACCTTCATAATGTGGTCGTTGTCTTATCTTTCCAACCTCTTCTCCTGTCACTTCTTCACCTCTTCTTTTCACTCTCTGTCTTATCATTGGTGTTTCCTGGATTTATCTCTATCACACCTCTTTTTTCTTCCCATGTTCTACTTTTTCTGTACATTTTCTACTCATATCATTGGTTTCACTTGCTTCTACTTCTCAGGAAAGCCTGCCCTGAATTTCCTGTAGGGTTTAGATATTGAACCTCCTCTCTGCCCTATTAGCTTCCTAGCAAATGGGGTTAAATGCAGAGCTTTCTCCTGAGGCTGACTGTCCAGGTTAAAACTTTAGCTCCACTCTGCTGATTACATCTTCTTGGGCAATTTACTAACTATTTCTGGCCCTGTTTTTTTTTATGTAAAATGGAAGTTATAAAAGAACCTCATAGGGTTGTTCTTGTGGGAGTAAATTAATGTATGTGAAACACTTAGAATAATTGTGCTTGGTACATGTTAACACTTACTGAACATTAATCTATTACTGTCTTGTGCGTACCTCACTCATAGGACACCTTATTTGATATTGAACTTCTCTTTTACTTGTTTCTTTCTCTACTACATTGTGACCCTTTTTGAGGGCAAGAACTAAGTCTTATCAACTTAAAGTTTATTTAAAAATATTTGAGCATCCATTAAGTCATTGATATTGATACTTGGCTAAGTCCAAACTATGGCCTGTTTTTGTAAGACTCCTGAGCTTTAAGAATATATCAAAAAAAAAAAAAAAAGAAGAGTATGGGACAGAGAACAAGCGCTCACAAAGCCTAAAACATTTACTGTGTATAATTTACTTCACAGAAAACATTTGCTGATCCCTGAGCTAGATCTGAGGATGTTGATGTTATACATGACATGATTGGACTCCAATAAATATTTGTTGGAATGAATGGATGGTTGGGTAGATAAATGACTAGGATAAGAAGATCAAAATTGTGTATATTGGTGATTATTCATTAAGAAATGACAGCAATATGAAAGTCAGTGAAGATTCCGAAATAGTTCCTTTCTCGTTTGGTGACATGAGACTAGACTCTCTGCACTTTGTAGGTAGAGATGTTTTAGTGTCCTCTGTCTTTCTGTTGTGTTTGAAAAGTTGGACACAAGGATGGTGTTCAAATGCCTGGTGTTAACGTGATAGAAGACAAGAATTTGCTATTTTCTGTAGTTTGTACTGATTAAAAGTTTCAAGTAGTCTACTGTGTTTTCCATTAGACATTCCTTGCTATCATTGCTAGAAATGTCATAAAGGAGAGGATCCTTACTGACATTTAATAAATACTAATAACAGCCTAAGTGGTTAATTTTATTCCTTATCCCTGCATAAAACAAATAGTAAATTCTCTGAATTTAACTAGCTTAGTATTCGGTTTGTGTAGAATTGTGGAGTTAGAGAAGGCTGAGTAAGTAGAAGCCATATTCTTTAATATTTATTTTTGACTGCTTTTAGGGATTTTGACCGAAGCAATTTACCCTCTAACTATTCTATTCTATATTTATGGCATCAGAACAATTTTTCTTCCTTCATTTTTGTTTCTTTAATGATTCAACTTTCTGCTCTTAAATAGTATTTATGTTAAAACTAATGTCTAAATGGCAATAAATTTTTTTTTTTGTTATTAATAATTGTTTGGATGTTGCTAATCTGAAAAAGACCATAGAGAGTATTTACACCAAGTCTTTCATTTCACAGATGGGTCACTTATTTAAAATCACAAAAGTTCCTGGTAGTAGGATGACAGTGGAAAGCCAGCGCTCTGGCTTCCACTGTTTTGCTCTCTGATAGACCTTGCTGCATCTCCTATTGTCCTGGTTTTTTATGAAGTGAGAGCTTACCATCTTCAATTACATTGTTATGCTGAACTTAGGCAGTGCATTGCACTCTTTCCATTGCTACCTGATAGAGTAGTAACGATCAAGACCTAAAATCTATTTCTAGTTTATTTTTTAGTTATTTGAAAATATTCTGTATTCACTTTGCTTTTCCCATTGATGAATGCTCCAAGAAACTTTAAAAAAAAAATAGATTCTGGTGTAACTATGATTTGATACATTTTAATATAGGCAGTGTCAATATTTTGTGACTTTTATGTCAATATTAGATTATATTTTTCCTCTTCAAAGGGATTTTTTAATGGAAAAATGGGGAATAATTTGATTCTAGTCTTGTAAAGTCTTCCTTCATGGCACCGTGAACTCTCATACATACAGTGGTAGACTTTCTACTTTCATATTATCCTTAGCTGTTTTCATTTAGAATCCTGTTAGTGCCTTTCACAGTAAATGTTTGTTGAATTGAATTGAACCTTCTCAGTAGAATTGTTTTGCTTTGCTGAAAAATGTTTTGTTGCAAGTATAGCAGAATAATTTGTCATTATTTGCTGTCTATACTTGATTCATTCGTGCTCATGATATTTTCAACATATTTTTCTTTGTTTACTTAGATGTGGAAATTATATTCAGAATCACTTAGCAGCTGTGATGTCAGTACGAGAGCAATAGGCTAAGTTAAAAGATGAAGTTTATGCCTTCATTCTGCCACTTGTATAGCATTTATATTAGGACAATCTGCCTGAATTTCCTTTTCTCATCTGTAAAACAAAGAATAACTGCTTTATAGAGTTTTGTTAGGTTTAAAAGGGAATCACATTTAAGCCTGCTTAGCACGGTATCTGGTACATGGAAGTGTTCAGTAAATGTTTACCATATAAAAAAATTGCAATATGTACTTTAGATGTATCTTAAGACTACTTTTAGTAAAGGTTTTAGAGAATCACAAAACCTTAGACTTAGAAGAGATATCAGAGTTCAAGCCCAGTTCCCCTTATAAGAATTTGGGAGGCCGAGGTGGGTGGATCATGAGGTCAAGAGATCGAGACCATCCTGGTCAACATAGTGAAACCCCGTCTCTACTAAAAATACAAAAAAATTAGCTGGGCATGGTGGCGCGTGCCTGTAATTCCAGCTACTCAGGAGGCTGAGGTAGGAGAATTGCCTGAACCCAGGAGGCGGAGGTTGCATTGAGCCGAGATCGCGCCATTGCACTCCAGTCTGGGTAACAAGAGCGAAACTCTGTCTCAGAAAAAAAAAAAAAAGAAAGAAATTTCTTCTCTGCTGTCCTGGGCTAGTGCTCATTTGTCAGTTGTTACTTAGTTTCTTCTTTGTGCAGGTCTGTGAGGTGGGTTTTTTGGGAAACTGCAGAGTTGAATTAGGACAGATACTCTTCTCAAGAAGGTTGTTATGGGTAAGCTTCATGGAAGAAGTGGCAGTTGAGCTAGAACTTGAAGGATAGGGTAGAATCTAAATATTTATAGGGGTTGCCGACTGAAGGAACACAGGGAAGAAAGGAGAGAACAGTTTGAGCAGTTGCAGAAAATCATTAATAAATGAATAATTTCATTTGACTGGATGAGGGAAGGTAAAGAAATAATGAAAAGTGTGGCTGGAATAGAAAATTATGGCCAAATAATAGAGATCCTGGATACATTGCAACAGTTGGACTTCCTGGTACTTATCAATTGAAGTAAAATGAAAAATTTTTCACTGGGGTGATACAGTCAGTTTCATTCACCCTTTTAATATATGTGCCAATCTTTAAATAGTTCTTTATTAATATTAACTTCTTGTAACTTTGATCTCTTCGCTGTAATTCATTCTCTTTAACCTTTGAGTCAGCCCCTCTGCCATCCTTCATGTCAAATAAGATACCTGTCAGTTTTGCCTCTAAAACACATTAAGTCTATCCTCATTGCTACTGAGTTACTGTCACATGTGGTACAGGATCAACCAGTAAGTTTCCATTCCTACTCTCCTGTTTAGAGCGTTCATCAAAACCTCTGGTAGCCTTTATTCTCTTATGAGTAGAAAGCATAGTGAAAATCATGTCACTCCCCTTGAGTCTTATCTTCAAAATTATTGCGAAGCTAAGCAGTCTGCTAATTCTTATTTTCCCATTGTAGCCAGAGCAGGAATCACTGAGGTAATAAGTTATTGTTTATGTATTACCTGATACTGTGGAGCACTAGAGATGTCTGTTAAACTCAGGACAAAGAAATAGACAAGTAAACCACAGTGACAAGGTAGAGTAAAATAAGTACATACTTATTTTGTGTAGTGCTATGGAAACACAGAAGGGGCAGACAATACTGGTTGCAAGCTTGCTTTTGAAGATTGAAATTACTGTTTTAAAGGTTATTTTCAGAGATTTCTGGCAATATAATGAATTAGATAACCTGAAAAATTATGTGAAATGTCTACAGATATCTGTAACATTCCTTTACATGTTTTCCCTGCAAGCTCAAGGATGTGAGGGATTTCTCCAGGGTCACTGAAAAGAAAAATGAGTGTTTATCAAGCTAATGCCAGGGCTGCCCTAAGTAAGGGCCTTTGTTTAAACCACACTCAGATCTTTGTGTTACATTAGATCTGCTTGAGAAAAGACTGGATTTTTCAGGGTGGGGAAATGGAGCTGAGGATTCCTGTATAGAGCTGTAACTCTTAAAGACTTTATACTCTTAGCAAAAGGGTAGGCTGGGGGAAAAAATCCACCCACCAGCAAAGTACAGTGATGAAGGTCTTAGCCTGAGATCCAAAAAGAAGTCATCTCTGAAAATTTACAGCATAACACTTTTAAAATACAAGTTTGCTATTTGAATTTGTCCACATGTGTGGTCGGGGAAACCCAAAGGCAAGAAATTAAAATGATCCTGAGCTAGAAGTGCCTCAAGTGGAGCAGAGGCAAATACATGGCCTTTCTGAAGGAATGCGCTTTCAACACAAGCTTCACAGATTCCTCCAGATTAAAGTTTTCCAGATACTAGCCTATAACCCAAAATGACAAGAAAATGACCTAGGAAAAAAACAAGATGACATCAGAAAGTTGCAGCAAAACAACCAACAAAGGGGGAAAAGAAAGTCATTGAAATTTAGAAACTTAATAGATAAGTTTAGCAATTGATTAGATATGTTTTGAAGAATGCTTTAGGAAATTAACATATGTAGTACTGATCTGTGTTTTTCTGAGTCTCTTTTCTCTGAGATGAAAAATGTATAAGAGAAGTTCAGAGATACAGAGAATAGAATGAGGTTCAAAATGAATCTAATTGGAGTTAGAGAATAGGGATAGTTCTCAGCTACTATCAATTTAAATACATACTGGCTGAGATTTGATACAAAGCATGAATTCTCAGCTTTAGGAAACACAATGAAACTCCAAGCAGGATAAGTAAAAATTCTATACCTAGACACATTATCATTTGAAATTGCAGAGAATCAGATATAAAGAGAATATCTTACTAGAGAGTAGAAAAAAAGATGATTGATCAAAAAAGAGCCACATTTAACTACTCAATAGTGAAGCCTAAAGACAGTCAAATTATACTGAGAAAAGATAACTGCCAACCTTAAATTTGAACTTTAAGAGTAAACATGAAATAACTTTTTGGACAAATAAAAACTGAGTTGGCTACAATTATACATTCTTTTAAAATATGTACTTAAGAGAAGGAAATTGAACTCAGAAGGAAAGACTGAAATGCAAGAGGGAATAATGAGCAGATAAATTGGTAGCATGTGGGTAAATCTAAACTACAATTATTTTATGACCTTGGTACATAGTAAATGCTTGGCTAACAGATATATGATTCATCAGTTTTCCTGAAATAACTGTTTCTTATTCCATTGTGACAGAACGTGGAATTGACTTCATATTCAGAAATTTTCAAAGAGAAGCTGGAATCTCAACAGGATTCCTGACGTGATTAGTCTTATTTTTCAGAGTTAACAGATTCAGTGTCTCTAGGATCTGATTTGGAGTGGCTAGGTTTCTTAAAAATTTATTTTGCTGAGTGTGTGAGCCCAGGAGTTTGAGTCCAGCCCAGGCAACATAGTGAGGCCCCATCTCTACAAAAAAAAAAATTTAAAAATTAACCAGGTGCTGTGGCCTGTGCCTGTAGTCCAGCTACTCAGGAGGCTGAGGCAGGAGGAGTACTTGAGTCCAGGAGTTTGAGGTTGCTATGAGCTGTTATCAGGCCACTGCACTCCAGCTTGGGCGACAGAGCAAGACCCTGGTGAGCAACAACAACAAAACAAAGATTTGTGTCTACTTATAGGCTGCTGAGCAAATTTTAATTTAGATATTAACTGACACTGTGCTCTCACAAGATCCTAATTGTTTATGTTGAGTTGTAGTTTGAATCTAGAATTTCCGTTTAAAATGTTCTCAGATTTCACATTTATTAAATAGAAGATAGTTCTAAATTTATTATTTGAAGGAACCTGTGCTAATCTTGAGGAAAACATTATAAACAAAAAATAAAATAGAACTTGGTGCTCTTTAAATGGCCAAGAACATCACAAACCAGAAGCTGTTCTTGGTTACTTAATGGCCCTGACTTTTAAAAAGAAGTATTTGGCTAGACAATGTTTTTACTTTTGTTTTGTTAAACTATTGACTTTCAGATAGTCTATGAGGGGAGTATACTTGTAGTAGCATTTTGCTGAATGAGCTGCCTTTATTCAAAATCAATAAAGGAGTGCTCTGAGCACATACTTCTTGTTTGGAAATAATTTCTTTCAAGTTTTATGGTGGACTTAAGTCCACCTGATGTAAATCAGAAAATCAGATACCCTGATTTTCTAGGTATCATTCATTCATTCAAAAATATTTCTGAATGCCTGTCAGATTCTACCACAAAGTAAGTTTGCTATACTGAACATGACTAATAAGGTGCCTGTGCTCAGCATGCTTACCTTCTAGTGGAGATTAAACAGAAACCAGACAAGTGAACAGGGTTTACACTTAGGAGAAGTACATAGAGAAAATAAAATCAGATGATTTGATAGTGACTTGGAAAGGTCTCTCTGAGGAGGTGACATTCAGATCAAGACTGGAATAGGGAAAAGAAGCCACTCAGTGGAAGGAACAGAAATCGCAAAGGCTGTGAGGTGCATGAGTGAGCTTGGTGTACATTTACATGGTGCTATAAGTACTGAGAGGGTATATTCAGTGTGATGGTTTAATATGACTAACATATTTTGTGGAAATTAATTTTGCTTTTATGATCAACCACACCAGATTGCCATAACTTAAAATTCCTATCTCAGATGTTAAAAGTTAGAGTAATTTTTACTCTGTTCTATATTTGGCCACTGGAACTCAAACCCAGTTTAAAACATTTGGTCTGAGATGTTAATTTATTTGCTGGCTTGTGGTCTGTTCTCTTTTAGACTTTCTTGTGACCCCATTGTAATGTAAAAACATTTAAATATTTGCTAAATCAGTTGAATTATAAATGTACATTTTTACATGGAGAGACAAAATATAATGAAAAAGAATTATAATAACTTGGAAGATACTTTGAAGGCAGTATCCAAAACTTCAAATTATATTATATAGTTTAACCACTTAGTTTGTTTTCTTTAGAATAAACCTTATTCCACAAATATGTAATTATTTACAGGTTTCCTACATAAATGAGAAACTACTAAGATTGCATGAAGGCTGGGTACTGTGATTCACCCTTGTAATTCTAGCACTTTGGCAGGCGGAGGCAGGTGGATCGCTTGAGCCCTGGAGTTTGAGACCAGCCAGGGCAACATAGCAGCAGAGTGCAGTTTCCTATATATAGTAATCTCTCAATTATTTGTTGAGTGAATGAATGTGTGAACATTTTATGAAATTATCTTTGGGAATAGTTGCTCATGATCAGTATACTTTAAAAGATTGGCATAATGTTGGTGACTTTTTAAAAAATCCTTTTGACCAGGAGCAGGGGCTTATGCCTGTAATCCAAACACAGAGGTGAAGGCAGGAGGATCACTTGAGGCCAAGGGTTCAAAACTAGGCTAATAAACATAGCCAGACCTCATCGCTACAAACGAAAAATTTAAAAGCCAGCTGGACATGGTTGGTACTTGCCTGTAATCCCAGCTACTGGGGAGGCTGAGGCAGGAGGATTGCTTAAGCCCAGGAGTACAAGGCTGCAGTGAATTACAATTGGACGATAGAGTGAGACCCTGTCTGGGAAAAAAAAAAAATTTATAAAATTGTTGGAAAATATGCATTTCTGAAGGAGAGGAGTCAATGTAAAGAACACTCATCTTGACTAAGAATCAGAAAATGGGTCTGAATTTCAGCTGTGCTATTCACTCAGAGTGTCCTAAATAAATCATGCAACCTTGCGCATCATTTCCTTATTTATACAATGAAAAGCATTGGGTTGATCATTGCTAACATTTCTCTCTGCTCTAAAACTGTGATTTTTATCCTTTGCTATTTGCAAGAACTAAAAGAGATAAAGGTTGCCTTTTATGTTAGATTTGATTCTAAATCTAATGATACAGGGACAACAGTGCTTAAGCTATTTTTGGCGAAGTGATAAGGAAGAATCCTGGGAAAGATTCAGTGTTGGTTTGCACAGCTGATTATTTGTTATGATTAATTGTTCCACTTATATTTTCTTTTATGGCCTGTAACCTGTCTTATTTTTCACTTAGTATTGGGATTATTTTAGTACAAACAAGTGATATATATTTTTTTAAATTTCTTTTTTTGTTATTATACTAAACAAGTGATATAATTGTAAGAAGGGATCCAGGTAGTATGGTAAAATGACTGGTTGCTGATGTTCTCTAAGTAAAAGAAGATTCTGGGGGATAGTCTATAATAAAGGAAAAACACATTTTTTAAGGTTTTAATTTTTCAGAGTGGGAGGAGGTGCTAGGTGCTTCTCTCACATTAAGTATAACATTTTCTTTTGTAGCATTTTAGCATATTGTTGAAGTTTTCCAATATGAAAATACTATTTACTAGCATATTAGAGCTTAGCAGAGAGAATTTTAATAGCCTTATTTAGTTTCCTAAACAGTCTGAGGCAGGGAAAGATTGTTTGAGTAACAACACTGTAGGTGCTCTCTTTTCTCCCTAGTGAGCAAAATGAATTCTGGCTACCCTGTGGTAGTGCCGCTGGCTTGAGGCTCCTGAGATCTGGCATGGCTGTTGTACTGTCTGACTTGTTTTCTTTCAAGTGCATGTTAGAAGGGGGGGTGGGGGGAAGAGAGAGAACACAAATATTTATATTACCTTGTCTCAGTGCTTTGAGACTGGGTGAGGCAGGGAGAGCTGTTGAGGCTTCTTATAGATAAAGTAAATAATGCTTTTTTGACTTGGTTTTCTTTTGCCATCTTTTTTGTCTCTATTATGAAATCTATTAATGTAAGTAAGAAGGAAAAATTACAGAAATGCCAGTGTACCAATTCAGGATAGGATCTAGGTTTGATTTAGCTAAAATTTACACTACTTATAGGTGCACTTTTTAATCATAGAAAACCATTTCTTGATGCTTGGAATTTTTATCTGCACTTTCCACTTCGAATATTATTGTTAGCTGTTAAACACCAGGTTTAGTGTCCAGAGCATGAAGCAAAGCTTTAGAAATTTCCACCATCATTAAACCCTGAACAGACTGACAACAAGCAACAAGATTGAATCAATTAAAAACAAAAACAAAACTTGCCAACAAAAAAAGTCCAGGACCAGATGGATTCACAGCTGAGTTCTACCAGATATTAAGTAAGAATTGGTACCAATCACACTGAAACTATTCCAAAAGATTGATAAAGAGGGAATCCTCCCTAAATCATTCTGTGAAGCCAGTATTACTCTGATACCAAAACTAGGAAAGGACATAAAAAAAAAAAAAAAAAGAACACTAGAAGAAATAACAAATAAGTAAATAAGTAAAACTTTAAAAGTACAGACCAATATCCCTCATAAACATAGATTCAAAAAAACCTTAACGAAATACTAGCTAACTGAATCCAGCAGGACATAAAAAAGGCAATTTGCCATGATCAAGTGGGTTTCATCCCAGGGATGCAAGGATGATTTATATACAAACCAATAAAAGTGATATATTACATAAACAGAATTAAAAACAAAAACCATATGATCGTCTCAATAGACAAAGAAAAAGCATATGATAAAATCCAGCATCCCTTTATGATAAAAACCCTCAACAAATTAGGTTTTAGAAAGGACTTATCTCAAATTAGTAAAGCTGTAGCTGACAGACCCACAGCCAGCATTGTACTGAATGAGAAAAAGTTGAAAACATTCCCCCTGAGAACTAGAACAAGACAATGATGCCCACTCTTACCCCTTCTATTTAACATAGTCCTGGAAGTCCTAGCCAGAGCAGTCAGGCAAGAGAAAGAAATAAACAGCATCCAAATTGGAAAAGAGGAAGTCAGACTATCATGATTGTATGCCTAGAAAACCCTGAAGACGCCTAGATTTAAGAAACAAATTCAATAAAGTCTAAGGTTACAAAATCAATGTTTACAAATCAGTAGCTCTGCTGTACGCCAGTGATGAAGCCAAGAATCAAATCAAGAACTCAATCCCCTTTACAACAGCTACAATAAAATGTAAAATACCTAGGAATATACCCAAGGAGGTGAAAAGATCTTTATAAGGAGAACTACAAAACATTGCTGAAAGAAGTCATAGATGACACAAATAGAAACACATCCCATGCTCACAGATTGGAAGAATTGATATTGTGCCAGTCTACAGATTCAATGCATTCCCTATCAAAATACCAACATCATTTTTCAAAGAATTAGGAAAAAATCCTAAAATTCATTGGAACTTAAAAAGAGCTCAGGTAGCCAAAGGTAATTGTAAGCAAAAAGAATAAACCTGGAAGCATCACATCAGTGGATTTCCAGTTATACTACAAGGCTGTAGTTACCAAAGCAGCATGGTACTAGTATAAAAGTAGGTATGTAGACCAATGGAACAGGACAGAGAACTCGGAAATAAAGCTAAATATTTATAACCAACTGATCTTCAATAAAGCGTACAAAAACATAAGTTAGAAAAGGACACCCTGTTTAATAAGTGATGCTGGGAAAACTGGCCACATGAAGAATGAAACTGGATTCTTATCTCTCACCTTATGCAAAAGCCAACTCAAGATGGATCAAAGACTTAAATCTAAGATTCAAAACCAGAAATAGAAGGTAACCTTGGAAAAACTCTTCTGGACATTGGCCTAGGTGAAGAACTCATGACTAAAACCCCAGAAGCAAATGCAACAAAAACAAATTAGTCGGACCTGATGGAATCAAAAAGCTTCTACACAGCAAAAATAAAAAATAAAAATAAATAAAAAGAATAAATCATCAGAGTAAGCAGAAACAACCCACAAAATGGGAGAAAATATTTGCAAACTGTACATCTGACAAAGGACTAGCATCTAGAATCAACAAGGAGCTCAAACAAGCAGGAAAAAAACCCACAAATAATTCCATCAAAAGTGAGCAAATGACATGAGTAGACATTTCTCAAAAGAAGATATACAAGTGGTCAACAAACATAAAGAAATGCTTGGCATCATGAATTATCAGGGAAATGCAAATTAAAACCACAATGAGATACCACTTTATTACTGCAAGAATGGCCAGATGTGGCAAAAGGGGAACGCTTATATATCGCTGGTGGTAATATAAATTCGTATAAGCTTATGAAAAATAGTGTGGAGATTCCTTAAAGAACTAACAGTAGAAGGCTGGGCACGGTGGCTCATGCCTGTAATCCCAGCACTTTGGGAGGCCAAGGCAGGCAGATCGCTTGAGCTCAGGAGTTTAAGACCAGCCTTGCCAACATGGTGAAACCCCATCTCTATTAAAAATACAAAAATTAGCTGGGTGTGGTAGAGGGTGCGTATAATCCCAGCAACTTGGGTGGCTGAGGCAGGAGAATCTCTTGAACCTGGGAGGTGGAGGTTACAGTGAGCCGAGATCATGTCACCGTACTCTAGCCTGGGTCTACTCTACTCTGTCTTACTTAAAAAAAAAAAAAAAAAAAAAAGAAAAGAAAAGGAAAAAAATAAAAAAGAACTAACAGTAGAAATACCATTCTATCCAGCACTCTCACTATTGGGTATCTATTCAAAGGAAAAGAAATCATTATATGAAAAAGACACCTGTACATGTATGTGTTTTGCAACCCAATTCACAGTTGCAAAGATAATGGAGCTAACCTGAGTGCCCATTGACTAATGAGTGGATAAAGAAAATGTGATATGTATCCACTGTGGAATACTACTCAGCCATAAAATGGAACAAAATAATGTATTTTGCAGCAACTTGGATGGAGCTGGAGGCCATTACTCTAAGTGAAGTAACTCAGGAATGGAAAACCAAATACCTTAAGTTCTCACTTATAAGTGGGAGCTAAGCTATGCGTATGCAAGTGCATACAGTTATGATTAATAACTCTTAAGTAATTAATAACTCTTTGAAGACTCAAAAGTGGGAAGAGAGTGCCAGATAAAAAACTGCATATTGGTTACAACATACACTATTCAGGTGACAGGTGCTTTAAAATCTCAGAATTCACCACTATATTATTCATCCATGTAACCAAAAACCACTTGTACCTCCAAAGCTATTGAAATATTTTTAAAGACATTTTTGCCATTACTTTTGTGGACCAATGAACATGATTCAGAGGCTACAATTGTAATAACAGATTTCTCTTAATGTCCTACTAAGTTGGTTGCTTAGTGTTACCATAAACAGTAAAAAGTGAGTGGGCTGTACAAGGCCTTCTTCTTTACCAGGGATAATAGGGATCCCGTTAAGGGTCATTGCAAATTTTTTGTTGTAATTGCAGAATGAGTGACTTTAAACATGAAAAAAAGTAAGAGCCTATGAAGAGATGTGTTATGGAGCTGCTGTTTTTAATTCAGAAGGGGAGCATGTATAGTAACTGCTATAATATTTTAAAATCTTTAAAATTTTTATTTGGTCTAAAAAACATTACAAGTAGAAAACTTTTTTTAAGTTTCTGTACAGTTAAGTCATGAGTTGGACAAAGAATTTATCCTACTGAAGGAAATAGATTATTGGTGGAGACTCAGAGTAGTAAGGGCCACATTTTGGAAGTTCATCCATTAAGCCTTTTTATATTCAAGTAAAATGAGACCTAAACTCAGGCCAAATGGAGAGATGGTCAGAAAGAATCCAGTTTTATGTTACTTCTAAGCAACCTGAGCTTTGTATTTGAAAAATCTTCATTCATATTTGTCTATTTCCTCTTCATCACAAAACTTAGAACTTTCTCATATTGTAACATGTCCTTATATTTAATATCAATATTGTAATTCCTGCCAAAGTGGTTCTTATTTGTTTTTAATCTTTCTCTGTTGGACCCATTTTTAGGACTGTAACTGGTTCATCTTAGCTCTTGGTTATCTGAAGCAGAAAAACTTCTTTTGAGAGGCTCTTTGTAATAAAATAATAAAAACTGATTGCACAGCATTGCACTCTTATTTACACTGATTTGGATAATAAAGGAAAAGTGTTTGGTCAGATTCTAGGGACCTAGCCAAATAAATAGGAAAGTAAAGAATGCAGCTAAAATTATTTTAATAAAAATGAATTTACAAAAACTCTGTGTCCATTAAAAAGACAAACAAAAAATATAAATGTACATAGTAAATATTAACCATTTAGTGTGAACCTACAAGTCCTTTTTCCTATGCTCATACATATGTCCATAGGTATATGTAAAAGTGGAATCATACCTGTAACCATCCAGCATATTTCCAATTGTATGCAAAGCACTGTAGTGTGAAATATGGGGACTGTTTGCAGTTTAAAAACTTGTATCATGAAGGCTGATTTTTTTTAAAATTTTTATTTATTTATTTTTTATTTTTTAAAATTTATTTACTTCAGGTGCATACTCTATCTGGCATTTCTCCCCATGTTATCCCTCCCCATCCTCCCCTCCCTTCCCATCCCCTGCTGTCTCTCCCTACCCCCCCTCAACTACCCCCAGTGTGTGATGCTCCTCTCCCTGAGTCCACATGTTCTCGTTGTTCAACACCCACCTATGAGTGAGGACATACGGTGTTTGGCTTTCTGTTCTTATATTAGTTCGCTGAGAATGATGGTTTCCAGATTCATCCAAGTCCCTACAAAGGACACAAACTTGTTTTTTATGGCTGCGTAGTATTCCATGGTGTACATGTACCACATTTTCTTTGTCCAATCTATCATTTATGGGCGTTTGGGTTGATTCTATGGAAGTCTAGTATTTCTTTTTTTTTAGAGACAGTTTCCAGTTGACACTCAGAAACAGGTTATTCAGTTTCCAAGTGGTTATGCGGGTTTGTGTGTGTTTCTTGATCCTGAGTCCTATTCTGACTGCGCTGTGGTCTGATAGACTGTTTGTTATGATTTCTGTTCTTTTGCGTTTGCTGAGGGGTGATTTGCTTCCAAGGATATGGTCAATTTTAGAGTAGTGCAATTTGGTGCTGAGAAAAATGTATATTCTGTGGATTTGCGGTGGAGTGTTCTATGTATGTGTATTAGGTCCACTTGGTCCAGCTCTGCATTCAAGTCCTGGATATCCTTGTTAATTTTCTGCTCATTTATCTAATATTGACAGTGGAGTGTTGAAGTCTCCCACTATTATTGTGTGGGAGTCTAAATCTTGTTTTAGGTCATTAAGAACTTGCTTCATGTATCTGGGTGCTCCTGTGTTGGGGACGTATGTATTTAGGGTATTTAACTCTTCCTGTTGGATTGATTCTTTGACCATAATGTAGTGTCCTTCTTTGTCTCTTTTGATCTTTGTTGAAGTCCATTTTATCAGAGACTAGTATTACAACCCCTGCTTTTTTTTGTTCTCCATTTGCTTCATAAATCTTAATCTATCCCTTTATTGTGAGTCTATGTGTGTCTTTGTATGTGAGATGGGTTTCCTGAATACAGCACACCGATGGGTTCTGACTTTTTATCCAGTTTGCCAGTCTGTGTCTTTTGATTGGAGCATTTAGGCCATTTACTTTCAATGTTAATATTGCTATATGTGATTTGATGCTGCCATTTTGTTACTGACTGGTTTTCTTTCCCATTAGTTGCCTCATTTTCTTCATTGCATTTTTGGTCTTTGCCAACTGGTTTGCTTTTGCAGTGACTAGTACTTGTTCCTTTCCATGCTTAGTGTTTCTCTCAGGAGCTCTTGTAGGGGAGGTCTGCTGGTGACAAAATCTCTCAATAATTCCTTGTCCGTAAAGGATTTTATTTCTTCTTCACTTACAAAGCTTAGTTTGGCTGGATATGAGATTCTGGGTTGAAAGTTCTTTTCTTTAAGGATGTTGAATATTGGCCTCCACTCTCTTCTGGCTTGTAGGGTTTCTGCAGAGAGATCTGCTGTGAATCTGATGGGCTTCCCTCTGTGGGTGACCTGGCCTTTCTCTCTGGCTGCCCTTAGCATTTTTTCCTTACATTCCTATATAAATTCCGCTGTGCAGGGTCCAGGCATTGCCACTCCTCCAGAGAGAATTCTATGGCCATATCCCTAAATGTCAATGGTTCCATTTCTAGGCTTCTAGGGGGTCCCGGCGTCGTAGCTGTAGATCTCCAGTACCTGCAGGTCACAGGGCCACACAAGCCAGGCGTCTAGGCGAACAGGACACAGAGCAGTGGACATGAAGGCTGATTTTTAAAAAATTATTGGCTGTAAAGGTACAATATGCTAAGTATATTTATATGCTATATATGAAGGCTGATTTTTAAAAAATTACAGGCTAGAAATGTTGGTGCAAATATGCTTATAACTAAGTTGCAAGACAGGAAAGAATGGTTGAAATTAAAAACCTTAATTTAATATTGATTGTGCATTAATAACCAGACCAAATTTTGGAAATTCTAACTTGTTCATAATGTGCATATACAACATGAGTTTTGCAGAGTTTTGGCAGAGTATGTGGCAGCCACATGTCTTCCCAGAACACTGAACTAATCCTTAGTAAACTCTGGTAACTCTAACTTATGAACACCAAATTAATAACTCTTAATAATTTAACGTATTTATTATTGGTAGTTTGCTTTCAGTTTCAGGCAGTTGGAGCTTAAATACAAAGGAGTTTGCATGGCTAATGTGACTGAGAAACTGGAAGCCTCAAGGACAATAGGACTGGGCTGTGTTTGGACTCTGCTTCTCTGTGTTTTGCTTTACCCTCATGGTTGCAAAATAACTACTAGCAGCAGCCAGGGAAATATATGCTTCCTTGTTAATAAAGTCCAGAGAAAAGAGAGTAGTCTCAGTGTTCTCTGTTAAAAGGAATACTGTATCAGAAAGGTTCATGAGCTCTGTCCTTGATTTCACTGGCCAAAATTGAGGAAAAATTTGAAATGAAGTTCACTTTTGAACAAGTCACTAGCTAGAGGGATGGGATTAATCATTCAGTCTTTCCTTGTCTTTGCTCTTATTCAGCTGGGGAGAGTTGGAATGGCAACCAGCAGGTACTACTACTATGTAGTTCTCAGTCAAATGTCACAATCAACAGTAGCAGTAATTTTGAATCTATTTTGTCACACTAGTTGCATGAAGAAAATACTTTGGCAGTCACTGGTATAATGAGAAGTGGGCTGAGGATGGACCCTAAGGAACACTAACGCTTAACAAATAGGGCAAGAGGCCAGGTGCAGTGGCTCACGCCTGTAATCCCAGCATTATTTGGGAGGCCAAGGTAAGTGGATCACTGAGGTCAGGAGTTTGAGACCAGCCTGACCAACATGGTGAAACCCCATCTCCACTTAAAAAATACAAAATTAGCATGGTGTGGTGGTGCACACCTGTAATCCCAACTACTTGGGAGGCTGAGGCAGGAGAATTGCTCGAACCTGGGAGGTATAAGTTGCAGTGAGTTGAGATCGCACCATTGCCTGGGTAACAAGAGCAAAACTCCATCTCAAAAACAAACAAACAAAAAACCGCAAACAAAACAAAACAAAAACAGCAAGAACGAGGAGCCTGTGAATACATTCTCTGTTTATTCCATATTGTTCCTTTGATATGGAATAGACAATAATGAGGACTCTAGGATTTGTTTCTTTTTCCAAAAGACTAGAGTAAATGCTGGAAACACGTTAAAGTTAGAAATCGAGACTTGAGTTTATTCTTTAACTAAAAATGTTTCTTGAACATTTAAGTAAAAATATATCTATGATGCAAGCATTTCCTCATTTAAGATAATAGCAAGCAGAAGAAAACAAGTTAAATGTAATTATTTTTTATTTCCTTCCTCATATGTAAAGTCAAGAATCTGACCTTTGAGTAAATTCCATCATATTTTTTATCGTAAAATAGCTTACGAAATAAATCCTGAGAATAAGTAAACAAACACTTCCCTTTGAATTTCCTGGAATGGTTTGTATTTTTTTTTTTTAAATTGTGGCTGGTCTTCAGATTCACTCAAAATTTAATTTTAAAAGTCCATTTTTTTCTGGTGTAATGCTGTAGGCATTTAGCAATTTATTTTTAATTATGAGCTTCAGAAAACTATTCGGTTTGCTTGAATTCATCAATTTTAACAGCATATGGCATGTTTTATTTACCCAGTGGCTTTTCTTCATTAAATCTGTGTCTCTGGTCACTTGAATTTCACTAGCTTAGCTGTTTCTTTGAAGTGCTGCCCATTAGAATTATGGAAAGAAAATAAATATGGAAGGAGTTGTGATTGGATGTACTGAGGTTAAAGGATGAAATGAAAGGTGTATCTTTTAGTATATGAAGGCACTATGGTTAGATACTAAGGACTGCATTCTTGTATGTTGTTTTTTTTAAGTAGTAAGCATTGTTAAAATTTATTACTCAAACTTCATACTCATCTTTACATACATATTATGTTGAAAAAAATTATTCTCTTAAAAGGAATAAATGGTTAGGTTTGCTGCCCTCTGTGGAAAGACCTCAGTGATTGGACAGTGATTATGATTAGTAATACATTATGAATGGTAGTGGATTTAATGTTCTATGTGCAAGGACCCTCCTGTCCCTGTAAACAGACATTTGATTTTCCCTTGGTGCTTTACATGTGTAGGAATGATAGACATGTTGAACTACTATTTATCTCTGCATATCCTTTAGACAGTGAGATGTTGGCCAACAGATTCAATTCAAGAGATCACTGAGTTTTTTACATTTTATTTTGTTACTGTTCCTTAACTAGTTCCAAAGAATGGGATAAAGCATTGCATTTTCTGTTTCATATTTGTCTTCTCTGACATTTGACACTGTAAGTCATTGGTTCAGAATCTTCTACGGGTTTATTAAAACACAGATTGTTGGGTCCCCCACCTCCAAAGGTTCTGATTTAGTAGGTGTGGCGTAGGGGCCAAGAATGTACATTTCTCATAGGTTTCCAGATAATGTTCATGATGCTGATCCAGGTACTGCCCTTTAAGAATAGCTACTGTGCACTGTTCACAATAGCAAAGCCATTGTATCAACCAAAGTGCCCATTAATGATGAATAAAGCAAGTGTGGTACACAGATAACCATGGAATACTACACAGCCATAAAAATGGATACAGCTGGAGGCTATTACCCTAAGCGAATTATTGCAGAAACAGAAAACAAAATACTACATGTTCTCACTTGTAAGTGAGAGTTAAACATTGGGTAGGTACCACACGGATATATAGATAGGAACAGCAGACACTGGGGACTCCAAAAGGGTCAGGAGGAAGGGGAGCAAGGGTTGAAAAACTACAGATCAGGCACTGTATTCACTGTTTGGGTTATGGTTCAGTGGAAGCCCAAACCTCAGTATCATTCAATATATCCAGGTAACAAACCTGCACATATATCCTCTGAATTTAAAATAAAAATTAAAAATTTACAAGAAGAATCACCATTATGAAAACTCTTATTTCTGTTTTTGTTTTTTTTTGTTTGTGTGTATGTTTGTTTTTTTGAAATGGAGTCTTGCTCTGTCGCCAGGCTGGAGTGCAGTGGCATGATCTCTGCTCACTGCAACCTCTACCTCCCAGGCTCAAGCATTTCTGCTGTCTCAGCCTCCTGAGTAGCTGGGATTACAGGATCACGCCACCATGTCTAGCTAATTTTTGTATTTTGATAGAGACGGGTTTCACCATGTTGGTCAGGTTGGTCTCGAACTCCTGACCTCCGTTGATCCACCTGCCTTGAGCTCCCAAAGTGTTGAGATTACAGGCGTGAGCCACCATGCCCAGCTGCAAAAACTCTTAACGATTTTAATTAAATCAAGGAACAGTCATATTAAATTTATTTAAGGAAAAGATGCATAGCATTTACTACTGTTTAAATTAGACTTTATATTGGTTGTCTCTCTTCTCTCTCTCTGAATGTTACTTACTACATTAGGTGACCCACAGGAAATATTCACTTAAAATTTTATTTACTACTGTTTAAATTAGATTTTATATTGGTTCTCTCTTTTTTTCCTCTCTCTCTGAATGTTACTTATTACATTAGGTAACCCATAGGGAATATTCACTTAAAATTTTGTATTTCTTTAGTCAAAGAATGGTTATCACTTGGTGATTGGCATTTTGTAACTTTTCACAGACATGTTAGTTATTGCTGTTGGGCTGAAAGCCACTTTTGGACTAGCAGAAAATACCTTGCTTTATTTTGTTTAACATTTCAAGCAAAGATAAAATTTTTTAAAAATTGTTTTTAACTAAGAGAACATAATTATTTCACTAAATGAGTATTGAAATTTTTAAAACCTGTCTGAAGCCAGTACAGCCTCTTTGCCATTGCCAGCTGTGCATGTTGCTGTGGAAACTCAGTAGAGACTGGCAGGATTACTGTTGTAAGGACCACACCTGGTTTATTTGCATCCAATATAAGTTGGGGAATATTTCAAAAGAATAAGAGGTCTCAAGATGTGCCAATGGATAGCGAGAAAGAGCTTCTTAGTTTGTAACCATCGTATTGGAAGGTCGGGTGGATTTTTCTTACGGGTTACAGTTCCTACTTAGGAGGGTTTAGTGGATTTGTTAAAAATTTGTTTTGCTTATTCATTTCTCTCAATGTCTCACTATTCCTTAAGGTGCTTTTTGGTTTTGTGTGCTTTTTGCTTTAGGTATTTCTTACAGTTTAAAAATTCTTTTCATTCTCTTAAAGTATGTACAGTTTTTTGTTTAGTTTTTGGTTTTGAGACAGAGTCTCAATCTGTTGCCCAGACTGGAGTGCAGTGGTACGATCTCAGGTCACTGCAACTTCCACCTCCTGGGTTCAAGCGATTCTCCTGACTCATCCTCCCAAGTAGCTGGGATTATAGGTGTGTGCCACCACACCTAACTAATTTTTGTTTTTGTTTTTTTGTGTTTTTTTTTTTTTTTTTTTTTTGAGAGGGAGTCTCATTCTGTTACCAGGTTGGAGTGCAATGGCACTAATTTTTGTATTTTTAGTGGAGACAGGGTTTCACCATGTTGGCCAGGATGGTCTTGATCTCCTGGCCTCGTGATCTGCTGGTCTTGGCCTCCCAAAGTGCTGGAATTATAGACATGAGCCACCATGCCCAACCAGCAACTCTTTTTTTTTTTTTTTTTTTTTTTTGAGACAGTGTCTTACTCTGTCGCCCAGGCTGGAGTTCAGTGGTGTGATCTCAGCTCACTACAACCTCCGCCTCCTGGGTTCAAGCGATTCTCCTGCCTCAGCCTCCTGTGTAGCTGGGACTACAGGTGCTTGCCACCACCCCTGGCTAATTGTTTGTATTTTTAGCTTCACTGTGTTAGCTAGGATGGTCTCAATCTCCTGACCTCATGACCTGCCCACCTCGGCCTCCCAAAGTGCTGGGATTGTAGGCGTGAGCTACCATGCCCGATGCCTGGCCTCAACAACTCCTTTTTAAGACACTTTGAACTGCATTTGATTTTGTCTGCACCATTGCACCTGAGTTGTTAGTTCAGATTCATGAAATAGGAACATCATTGAATGTATACAAAAAAGTTATGTGAGCCAGTTATATGAGCACTGAGTATGGATATGTAAAATTTACACAGTTTTCATTAGTTATGCTATTCCATCAGTTACACTCACTTATACCAGTTATACTAATTAGTTATGCTAAATCAAAAATAGCTATAATAGTACGAGTAGATAGTAAATAAGAGTCATAGCATATACCATTTCTTCTTTATTGGTTGAGGCTGTTTGAATTCTGTTGATCAGGATTTTGAGGCTTCATATCAAAGAGAGGGATGGTCAACCAGTGATAGTGAATTTTCATACCTGTGTGTACCAAGTATTGATCTTCCTCTTTTTCTAAATACAAAATGTAATCTTATGTCTTTTTTCAGAATACTTTACATCTATAGCAACCTGTATGGATCTATTGCTATCCGTATCCTCTAAATATGTATATATATAAAGACAATAGATACTTGTATATTGGGGGGAGGTTAATGTCAAATTTGGACATCAGGTGTTTTTTTTTTTTTTTTTAATGTTAGTGAAACGTACCCTTAGAAAAAAATCTAAGTAGGCTGTTTTATCCAGTTTCATGAAAGAATGCACCATACAATACATGTTCAAAGAACTCTCTATCTCCATGTTCCTTTAGTAAGGGCAGGTACTAGTTACTTCTGTTTTGTAGGTGAGAAAATGGGCATGAGAGGTGCCTGCCTAAGGCAGCTAATGTGAATGTGCCCTGATGAATAGTCCAGTGTCCCCCACTGTGTGTAATTGTTCTCTCTTTAAGTGTTAGGTTATTTTATACCGCTTACTTAGTTTTGCCTTTTTCTCTTTTTGTGTTCATAGACTGGAAAAGTAAGAAGAACTTTCCTGCCTTTTTAATTACCAAACTACTCTCAGTTTTCAATGAATCAGTTCAAAGAAAGAATGCAGTCTTTCTATACCTGGTAAATATTTTCTGCTAAATAAAGCTATTAATTTAGTAGCATCTGATAAATCCAGGTGTTATGATTGCCTTTAATTTTGTGGAATGACTATTAAAGTGACATCAAATATGTATTTTTATTTTTAACTCTGAAATTTGTTTGATATTTATTGATATGATGGAGTGATGCTTGGGATGACTGTGACCCAGCCAGCAATCAAAAATGGTAGGACTGGCCCTAGTTCTTAGATTAGACTCTGGTCTCTTTTGAAAAAGTTGTGAAATTAATGCAAGCAGGGCATATAAATATATTTTTATATCATCCTTATTCTGTGATAATATATCATTTGCATTAATCCCGGTATGGTAGTTTAATAGAAGCACTGTGTAAATAATAATTTTATAAAGTTAATATAGTAATTAAAATATATAGTATACATTTTACCATTTTACAAATTACCTACATGAAGATTAAGGAAGTAATTATAGAAGTTCAGCTAGCTAGTGTAGAACTGAGATCGGCTCTAGTTCAGAATCTACGTCTGACTCCTAGTCTAGTGCCTTTTTTATATTTTTAAGTACTTTAAGTATAAATATACACATCTAAGAGAATAAACCATGGTGATATTTCATATGGATTTTTCTTTTATTATAACCTACAATGTTACAGTTAACAGTATTAACAACCATTAATTAACTGGTATGTGCCTTTGAAACTTTTATATGTATTGTTTTATTTAAGCCTACGAAGAACTCTTGAGAGTATTACTGTCCCTGTTTTACAGATGAAAAAAACTGAGGCTCTGAAAGACAGTCATATAGCTCATTATGCGAGAACTGGAGTTTAAACCTAGTTCTCTGTTATTTCAAAGCACATTACTGAACTGTGAAGCTTGCTTACTTTTTAAATTAAAATTTATGTGATCACAAATCCAACCCATCTCATGTTAACTAACACTGATTATGGAATTATTTCATCTCTTTTTTTTTTTTTTTTTTTTTTTTGAGACAGAGTTTCGCTCTTCTTACCCAGGCTGGAGTGCAATGGCGCGATCTCGGCTCACCGCAACCTCCGCCTCCTGGGTTCAGGCAATTCTCCTGCCTCAACCTCCTGAGTAGCTGGAATTACAGGCACGCGCCACCATGCCCAGCTAATTTCTTGTATTTTTAGTAGAGACGGGGTTTCACCATGTTGACCCGGATGGTCTCGATCTCTTGACCTCGTGATCCACCCGCCTCGGCCTCCCAAAGTGCTGGGATTACAGGCTTGAGCCACCGTGCCCGGCCCTATTTCATCTCTTAATTCACCTATCCAAAAATCTCTTTTGGATATTTTGGAGAAACATTTTGGAGATAGGTGAGGTAACGTTGAGAAATCATATATTCCTCTGTAATGATTTTAACTAAGGGAATCATACTATTTTTATAATGTAATTTAAAGATATGAATCTTACTCCCTTTAAAATGTTTATGAAATATTTTTTATCATAAACTATGTTTAAGTTCAAGTAAACTAATTTGAGCAAGTCTAATGGGATATTTTGTGTGACTGAACATTTATCTCGTTTTCACTTTTTATTGTTGATCATTAAGCAGTAATTTATTTTTGCAAGACATTTTAAAAACACTTCAAAATTAACTGACACCTGTAATGAAAAAAAATTGATGTTATAGAAAGAGTGTTATTACATTTCACGTGTCTGACTGGCCTTGGGGTAAATAAAGGCTTATTATCATGAATGAAACTGTAATAATAGCCAGAATGTCTGAGTTTGCCAAAACCAGTAAAATCTTTGCTTTAAAACCTGTCTCATTCCCTGAAGTTCACCGTTCCTTAGGAATCTTTCATTAAATTACTCCTACCACCTGGCTGGCCAAAAGAGGGTGGGGATACAGAGAATGTAGGCTTTTTTTTTTTTTTTTTTTTTGAAACGGGGTCTCTCTGTCGCCCAGGCTGGAGTGCAGTGATGAGATCTCCACTCGCTGGAACCTCTGCTTGCCAGGCTCAGTGGTCCTCCCACCTCAACCTCCGGAGTAGCTAGTATTAGAAGAGTATACCACCACGCCCAGCTAGTGTGTGTGTGTGTGTGTGTGTGTGTGTGTGTGTGTGTCTGGAGTAGCTGGTATTAGAAGAGTATACCACATGCCCAGCTAGTGTGTGTGTGTATGTCCGGAGTAGCTAGTATTAGAAGAGTATACCACCATGCCCAGCTAGTGTGTGTGTGTGTGTAGGTGGAGACAGGGTTTTGCCACATTGCCCAGGCTGGTGTTGAACTCCTGAGCTCAAGCAATTTGCCTGCCTCAGCCTCCCAAAGTGCAGGGATTATAGGTGTGAGCCATGCACTCAGCTGAATGTGATATTTAAAATACCTCTTTTAATAGCTCATGTAACAGTTTATTCCTGGTAAGGTATGGAGATGTTATAACAAAGAATTTTTACCTACATGCATTTTAACCTACGCTATTCAAAATGAGAAATAAGGTACGTTAGATTGCCTGGTGCCTTTCTGTTTTGGGCAGTCATATTTAGGAATTTATACAAGATGAGAAGCATTAACAGATATTACTTTGATATTACTTTTTAGTAAAACTCTTTTGCCTAAAGCTGATAAAGATGATGCAGAATTAATTGACATCTGTCATTATGGAAAGATTACAAAGTTGATTACCCTAAGTATGCTTCTACTACTCATCCTCTGAGTAGAAGGGCAGGAGGGTGGGGCAGGGCTGGAGGGACCAACATTTCCTGGAATTCCTACTCTGCTGAGCATGTGCTAGACATGCTCACATGTGTTCTTTCATTTTTGGTATACATAGATGTGTAGACGTATAGAAAGTAGGGCAAAAAGAAGAAAAGCATTTTGTGTGGAATTATTCCTTTTTTTTTTGAAGGTCAGGTTGTTAACCCTCCACATTCTTTTGTCATTTGCTTTTGGCAGCACCAAATGCAGTTGATTATTTCCAGTCTCTGAATCATAACTGCCCTGGATTGTTGTATAGTGTTCACCTGGCTAGAGGTGCTTCTTTTTTCTTTTAAGTTTTCAGAAGACAACATTTATGCCTTTTAAAAAAATGTTGTTTGAGGATTAAAACAAGAAAACCAACTAGTACTTCAGACATGTTCAGATAGTGCTAACACTATTAAGACTCTGTTCTTAACTGTGTACAGTAAAAATGATTTTTCTGGCCTGTGGATTAAAAGTCAGTTAAAAAGCATGGAAATACTTGAGAATCACTTAAATTTTTTTCTTGTACTTGGAGAAAAATGTGAACAGTTATATTGATTAAATATTTATTAAGAGATAATACCATTATTTTTGTAATTCCTGATTACTTTCAGAATAACATTTTAATTTTAAGGATAACCTTGGGAGACAGCATAATTATTCTCATTTTTCAAATGAGAAAATTAAGTTTCACATGTTAGATTAGTTTTGTAGTAATGCCTTAACAGGGTACCACAAACAACAGAAATTTATTGCCTCTTAGTTCTGGAGGCTGGAAGACCAGAATAAGGTATTTTAGTAGGTTTGGTTCTTTCTGAGGGCTATGAAGCAGAATCTGTTCCATCCCTCTCTTCTTCATCTGTCCTATATCTGTCTTTGTTCAAGTTTCTCCTTTATATAAGGACAACAACCATACTGGATTAGGGGCAGTCCTATGGACCAGATTTTAACATTTGCAAAGGCCTTCTTTCTCAATAAGGTTGTATTTACAAGTACAAAGGGTGTAAACTGTAACATATTTTGGGTAAAGACACAGTTCAATCCATAACAGATGTTAAGTCCTTTCCTTTCTTAAATAGTGTATCTTAAGTAGGAAAGTTCGGCATAGCACATTGTAGTGCCACTAAAATGGTAGTTTTAAAAGAACATGACAATATATTTATAATATCACATTTATAATTTATTTTCTAATATTGTCTTATGTGTGAGGAGATTTTATTTTAAATTAACCAAGTTTCTAAAATATTAGTAGAATTTTGGGTTGTAATGGTTTCAGACTTTTTCTTCAAGTAATAAGTAAGTGATGACACCAACTGTGTAAAGATATTCAAAACCCAGGCGCTTAGATCTGGCTTTAAGTCTGACCTTCCGTTAATAAAATGTAGACCTTTAAAATGTAGGCTCCTCTATAAGATCTTGAAATGTCTGTCAGCATACTGTTTAAATTGTTTCAAGAGCAATCTGACAGTGTATTATCTGTACATTTCATATTTCTGTAAGAATTGTGGTCTTGCCAGTGTTAATACACATCTTGTGACTAGGGATTGCTGAGTGTTGGAGAGGTCAAAGCTACACTAGGATAACTAAAAAACACTGTGTAGTGCTTTGTTCATCTGTTTCCTTTTTCTTTCTTCGCTATTTTTTTTAAATTTCAAAATAATTTCAGAATTACAGAAAAAATGAAAGAATAGTGCAAACAACTTGTTTCAGAACCTTTTGAGAGTAAGTTACTGACTTGATGCCCTGTCATCCCTAACTACTTTAGTGTTCCTACAAATAAGGACATTTCTTCTACATAGCCACAATACAAACATAAAAGTTAGGAAATTAACATTGATAGATTACTATCAACTGATCCATAGACCCTATTCAGATTTTGCCACTTGTCCCCAAAATGTCCCTTACACTAAAGTAATCCTGTCTAAGACTGCACGTTGCATTTATTTGTCATCTCTCTTTACTGTTCTTCAATCTGGAATAGTTTCTTAAGTCTCTTTTATTTCTAGGGTCATGGCACTTTGGAAGCATACATTTTATGGAATGTTTTTGAATTTGGGGTTATCTGATGGTTCCGCATGATTAGATTCAGGTCATGTCATACATCTTTGGCAGGAGTATCACAGAGCAATACTGCATTCTTATTGCATCCTTTCAGGTAGTGCAATATTTTGATTTTTTTTTTTTTTTAAGACGTAGTCTTGCTCTGTCGCCCAGGCTGGTGCACCAGTAGTACAATCTCGGCTCACTGCAACCTCTGCCCCCCAGGTCCAAGCAATTCTCCTGTCTCAGCCTCCCAAGTAGCTGGGACTACAGGCACACAGCACCATGCCCAACTAATCAAATTTTTGTATTTTTACAAAAATTTTAAAATTATTTAAAAATTAATTTTGTATTATTAGTAGAGACAGGGTTTCACCATATTGGTCTGGCTGGTCTAGAACTCCTGACCTCAGGTGATCCACCAGCCTCGGCTTCCCAAAATGCTGGAATTATAGGCATCAGCCACCATGCCTGGCCTGTTTCTTGACTGATTAAGTTAACTTCAATCACTTAAAGGGATGTTTGTCAGTCTTCTCTTCTGTAAAGCTGTGCTTCTCTTTGTAATTAGTAATTATTTTATGGGGAAACTAAATTTTCATCACCAAGTTTTCACTTACTAGATTTCATAGCCAGTCTCCCTCCCTCCCTCCCCTCCTCCCCTCCTCCCCTTTTGCCACCTTCCCCCCCATTTCCTTCCATCTTCCCTCCCTCTCTCACTGTCTCTCACCCTCTTTCTTGACAGGATCTCACTCTGTTTCCCAAGCTGGAGTACAGTGGCACAGTCATAGCTCACTGAAGCTTCAAACTCTTCAAACAGATCCTCCCACCTCAGCTTCCTGAGTAGCTGGAACTACAGGTGCATGCCACCATACCTGGCTGACTTTTAAATTTTTTGTAGAGATGGGATCTCACTGTCTTGTCCAGGCTGGTCTCTAACTCCTAGATTCAAGTGATCCACTATAGGCCTCCTAAAGTGCTGGGATTACAGGCATGAGCCACCCATGCCTGGTCTTTTGTTATTTCCTGACTGAACTAATAGTGTGATGGTTTTCAAATATTGATTTCTTAATTATATTATTTATTCTACATTATTTGGCATCCTACTATAAGGAAAAGCTTTCTCTTTTCTATATTTTTATCTGTATGGACTCACAAATTCCTTTAAGTAATAGTTACAATTCATTCATTATCTTTTTTCTTGTCCAAATTGTCCAAAATTTGACTAATGAGAATCCCTTCAAACTGGTTTTATGTCTTTTTCACATATTCCTATAATTTTCTAAAGTACTTCCACTAGTAGTTTTTGTTGTTTGTTTGTTTTGAGAATCACTGTTTTTTTAAATAGTAGAAAGTAGCATTTAGAAATCAAGGTCTGGGTGCCAAGTGTGCTCATTGCTGTGGCAATATTATTGCCCCCAGGCACTGTAGAGAATAGAATATATGTATATGTGTGTGTATTTTACTTAAAGCTATATTTATTTCTGCATTTGTATATTTTGAAAACCATTGACTTTATACCGAAACCTCTAATTCCAATTTAGTATTATACAGTTCATTCTAGTTTTTTCTCTTTAAGGTTTTTTTAGTTCTTTCCTCCAACAGTGGTGCACTTAGCTTTCATTATCCTTAAAATACTTACATAACTATAGTCGTCTCTCTCCATATAACCAATCTCCTGGTTGCTGCTACCCCCTCGCTTTCCTAAGCTTGGATGCCTGCCTTGCTCAGACCCATCTAATGGCATTTGGACTGAATTATGAAAAAAAGTTCATTTTTTTTGACAAATATTAAAATAAATTGGTCAAATTTGCTTCTACTACTCCACCTTTGGTTAATTTGCTTCCTCTATTCTTATTTATTTTTAATTTGGAACCCTATTAGTTCCATGTTGATGGAAATTGTTTGAGATTTTTTTTTTTAATTAAGCATAATTAGGCATTTTATATTATCTTAATCCTACTCTTAGGAGCTGTTACATTTAAGGTGTTAAAGATAATTAGCTGGCTAACTAGAGATGCTCTGAACATTGATTATTTTTAATTTCAAGGAATATCATCAGTTTAAAATGAATTGCTTTTATGATATGAAAACATTCCATCATTTATGAAGAACAATAAGGACTTTTTAATGTTTTTAAGTCAATTCTGGTCTCATTTACCTCAGTTCTAAATTCTTTTCATACAACATTATTTATAAACAATGCCAGATTATAAGATGAATTCCAGAAAACTCAAGGAGTTACTATCTGTGTGAAGATGATTTATATGCAGATTTTTTCTTTGTTAGAATGATCTAGGGACATTGATTCACTTTGGAATTTGTTAGCAAGTTACAAATAGCAAATATAAAAAGAATATTTAACGCCTAAACTCTTAAAGGGGCAAGAAAGAGGCATAAAGAAATCACATTTAATGTAAACTAGGAAAGAAGGGTAAGGGAGATCAATAACAAGAACTAAAGTAAATAAAAACTGTAAAATGACATGATGGGAAAAGGCCAAATATATGAGTAATCACAAAGGAAGTAGTAAGTGGGTTAAACAAACCTCTACTCAGATTGGGTTTTTAAAAAATGAAAATCCTATCTATTTCTTTTCATAAGAGACATACCTAAAACTAAATGACACAGAAAAGATGATTAATGAATCTGTGGAGATATGCCAGTCAAATAGTATCAAAACAAAAAGGCTGTTATAACAGTAAGTTTTGAGGCCGAAAAAGGAAGAGTAATTTTAAAGTAATAAAGGAACAGTTTACCAAGCAGAAATGTCCATGTATGTAAAAATATGTAATATAAAATGCCTGATTAATAGACCAAGATGACAGAGATGTTAGGATTATCTGACAAGGATTTTAAAGCAGCTGTCATAAAAATGCTTCAACAAGTAATTATGGACACACTTGAAACAAATGAAAAAAGTATGAAGTCTCAGCAAAGAAATAGGCCTCAGTAAATAGGAAATATTAAGAAAAACTAAATAGAAATTTTAGAACAGACAGCTACAATATCTGAATTAAAACTCATTGTGTAGGCTTACAGCAGAATGCAGGAGACAGAGTGAACTGAATATTGAACAATAGAAATTACCCAATCTGAACAAGAAAGAGAAAAGAGAACAAATAATAATAAATGAACGCTCAGGGACCTTTGGGACTGCAACACAAAGATCTACAACAAAAGTTCTAACTTGCTGAAAAGTACTTTGAAACAGTGGCTGAAAACTCCCCAGATTTGGTAGAAGACATAAACCTATATAGATCAAGAAACTGAGCAAATTTCAAACAGAAAAATTAAAAAAAATCTCCCAAGACGTGTTATAATAAAACTTCTATAAACAAGAGACAAAGGAAAAATCTTGAAAATAGCAGAGAGAAATGATACCTTACCTATGGGAAAACAATTCCAGGGATAATAGATATTTTATCAGAAACCATGGAGGCCAGGAAGCTATGGCCTGGTATTTTTCAGGTACAGAGAGAGCTCAAACTCCCCCAAATCTATATTTAGCAAAAATATCCTTCAGGAATGAAGGGGAAATCAAGACATTGTTAGGTGAAGGAAAAGAAAGAAAGTTTACCTCTAGTAGTCCTACTCTGAAAGAATGGCTAAAAAAACAAACAAGAAATACAGTCATGTGCCACATAACAATGTTTCAGTTAATGATGGACAGTGTATATCACTGAGGTACCATAGGTTATAATGGAACTGAAAAATTCCTATCTTAGTGATGTCTTGATGATTCTGGCCCTGTGTAGGCTCGTCTAGTTTGAGTCTTAGTTTTAACAAAACAGAAAAACTTAATTTAAAAAAATTTATAAATAGAAAAACCTTATAAAAAGGATGTAAAGAAAGAAAACATTTTTGTGTAGCTATACAATGTCTTTGTATTAAGCTACTATGGGTCATTACAGAAGCATATATTTATATATATATATATATATTTATATATATACACACACACACACACACACACACACACACACACACACATAGTTTTTTTTGAAACAGAGTCTTGCGCTGTCACTGAGGCCGGAGTACGGTGGCACGATCTCAGCTCACTGCAACCCCCATCTCCCAGGTTTAAGGGATTCTCCTGCCTCAGCCTCCCAAGCAGTGGAATTACAAGGGTATACCACCACACCCAACTAATTTTTGTATTTTTAGTAGAAACAAGGTTTCGCCATGTTGGCCAGGTTGGTCTCGATCTCCTGACCTCAAGTGATATGCCCGTCTCAGCTTCCCAAAGTGCTGGGACAGGCATGAGCTACCACCCCTGGCCCGAATTTAAGCTTTTTTTATTAAATGAAAGGTTTATAAAGTAAATAAGTTACAGTAAGCTAAGGTTAATTTATTATTCAAGAAAGAAAATATATTTTTATAAATTTAGTGTAGCTTAAGTGTACAGGCTTTCTATAGTCAACACTAGTATACAGTAATGTCTTTGGCCTTCACATTCACTCACAACTCCCTCCCCAGCTCACTCTTAGCAGTTTCTAGTCCTGCAAGTCCCATTCATGGTAAGTGCCCTATACAGGTGTACCATTTTTAATCTTTTATACTGTCTTTTCACTGTACCTTTTCTATGTTTATGTATGGTCAGATATTCAAATACGACTTTGGAAATACTTGTTTAGAAATAAAAATACCATTGTGTTACAGTTGCCTGCAGTAATATTAACATGCTGTACAGACTTGTAGCCTAGGAATAATGGGCTATGCCATATAGCCTAGGCGTATAGTAGGCTGTAATATCTAGTTTTGTGTAAGTATGTTCACACAGTGATGAAACCACCACATGACACATTTCTTAGATCATAGCCCCATTGTTAAAGTATAAGTATACTTGGTTGTAAATCCAACAAAACGTATATGGGATTTGTATGCTGAGAACCACAAAGTGCTGATGAGAGAAATCAAGGAAGATACAGAGTAAGGGAGAGATACACTATATTCAAGGATTACAAGGCTTAACATGGGAAAAATCAGTTCTCCCCAAATTGATAATGTACTTTCTGTCAAAATTCTCACAGACTTTTTTCTAGATATGGACAAGATTATTCTAAAATTAGTATGAAAATGCAAAGGAATTGAAATAGCTGAAAACATTCTGAAGAATAAAATAAGAAGAGTCGGTTACTCCAATTTCAAGATTTATTATGTAGCCACAGGAATCAAACTTGAGATTATTGGTGGAGGGATTAACACAGATCATTGGAACAGAATATCGAACTGAGAAATTGACCCAGAGACATATAGCCAACTTATTTGTGAGTAAGGTACAAAAGCAATTCAGTGGCGTAAGATAGTCTTTTTGACAAATGACTGAAGGAAAAAAACAAAACAAACAGGAACTTAACCTAAACCTCACATCAAAAAACAAAACAGAAGAAAATCTTCAGTATGTAGGATTTGATAAACAGTTTTTAAACGTGACACCAAACATACAATCCATAAAAGAAAAATTGATAAATTGGCTTATCAAAATTAAAATATTTTGCTATGCGCATACCTCTGTTAAGAGGATGAAAAGAAATGGTCCACAGTGGGAGAAAATATTTGCAAAGAATATATCTGACAAAGGATGCTTACCTACAGTATATAAAGAACTTTCAAAATTCAACCCTAAGGAAACAATTCATTAGAAAATTAAATTTTTGGATTTTTAAAGAAAAATTCAAAAGAAAGAAATAGACATGTCACTGAAGAGGCTGTATGGATGGCAAATAAGCACATAAAAGGATGTTCAGTATTGCTAGCCACTAGGGAAATGCACATTAAGATCACTATGAGATATCACTACAGTAATAGAACAGTGAAAATTAAAAAATAGTGGCAATAGCAAATGCTAGTAGATTTGGAGAAGCGGATCTCTCTTACATTGTGGGAATGTAAAGTGGGACAGGTATTCTGAAAAATATCTGACACTTTCTTAAAAAACAAAACAGTTCAGCATGTTGGTTCATGCTTGTAATCCCAATACGTTGGACGGCTGAGGTGGGAGGATAGCTTGAGCCCAGGAGTTCCAGACCAACCTGGGTAACACAGGGAGTCCCCGTCTCTACAAAAGTAAAAATAGCTGGGCATTGTGGTATGCACCTGTGGTCCCAGCTGTTTGGGAGGCTGACATAGGATTGCTGGAGCTCAGGAGGTTGAGGCTGCAGTAAGCTGTGATCACACAACTGAACTCCAGCCTGGATGACAAAGTGAGACCCTGTCTCCAAATAACAGCAACATCAAAATCCCTAAACCTGATACAAGTGGAGTTTGGATATTTGTCCCCACCCAAATCTCATGTCAAATTGTAATCCCCAGTGTTGGAGGAGGGGCCTGGTGGGAGGTGTTTGGATTATAGGGGTGGATCCCTCATGGCTTGGTGCAGTCTTCCTGATAGTGAGTTCTCAGGGGATCTGGTCATTTAAAAGTGTGTGGCAACCTCCCTCTCCAACCTCTGTCTCTCTTGCTCCTGCTTTTGCTGTATGACATGCCTGCTCCTGCCTCACCTTCTACCATGATTGTAAGCCTCCTGAGGCCTCCCCAAAAGTAGATACTGCTATACTTCCTATACAGCCTGCAAAACCTGAGCCAATTAAACCTCTTTTCTTACCCATTACCCAGCCTCAGGCATAGCAGGCGTCCCCAAACTACGGCCTGCGGGCCGCATGCGGCCCCCTGAGGCCATTTATCCACCCCATCCCGCTCCCCTCTCCCCACCGTACTTCAGGAAGGGGCACCTCTTTCATTGGTTGTCAGTGAGAGGAGCACAGTATGTGGCGGCCCTCCAACGGTCTGAGGGACAGTGAACTGGCCCCCTGTGTAAAAAGTTTGAGGATGCCTGCCAAGAATGGCCTAATATATACACATGCCCTATGAGTTAGCAGTCTCACTTCTGAGCATTTATCCCAGAGAAGTAAAACATTATGTTCACATAAAAATATATATACAGATGTTCTTTACATATTATATATATGAGTCCTGTATCAGAAATGTGCTTTGCAAATATTTTCTCCCAGTGTGGACTTGTTATCCTCTGTATATCCTGTGTACGAAAGTTTACAGCAGATTTGTTTTAATAGCCTAATACTTAGAAACAACCAAAAAGTACCTCAATAAGTGAATGCCTAACAAACAGTGAGACATTGCTGAGCATGGTGGCTCATGCCTGTAATCCCAGCTACTTGGGAGACAGAAGTGGGATGATGGCTCATGACCAAGAGTTCAAGACCAGCCTGAACAACACAGTGAGAACTTGTCTCTTTTTTTTTTTTTTAATTAGCTAGGTGTGGTGACTTGCTAATAGTTCCAGCTACTTGGGAGACTGAGGCCGGATGATCAATCGAGCCCAGGTGTTTGAGGCTGCATCATAATCACAGCACTTGGGCCTGGGCAACAGAGAGATACCCCATCTCAAAACAAAACAAAACAAAACAAAAACTTGAAATTTAAAAAATAAGCAAACTATGGGACATCCAGACCATGGAATACTTCATATTCAGCAAGAAAAGGGAATAACTATTGAAACAACAGCTTGGTTGGATCTCAAAGGCATACATAATGCTGAATAAAAAGTGCCAATCTCAAATGGTAACCTTATTGTATGTTTCCATTTGTATAACATTATCACAATGACCAGTTATAAAGGTGAATAGCAGATTAGTGGTTGTCAGGAATTAGCCAGAGGAATAGAAGTGGTTGTGACTGTCATGGGGTAGCAGGATAGAATTCTTTGTGATGAAATAGTTCTGTATCTTGATTGTAATGATAGTTACATGACCCTGTACATGTGACATTTAAATGACATGGAAGCATACTTAATATCAATTTTTTGGATTTAATATAATATTGTAGTTACATAAGACGAAACCAGTGGAGAAATTAGTGGATGGTACGTGGGACCCATCTTTGCAGATTCCTTTGCATTTGTAGTAATTTCAAAATAAAAAGGCAAAAACAAAAGAGGGATATCATAATTGCTATAGGATTTCAGAGGAAGAAGTAGTTTCTTGATAACGAGGAGAATGAGAGAAGATCTGAGGCTATAGCTTTTGAATAGTTTTATAGGATAGGTAGACTTTCCACAAATCAATACAGGGAAGAGAAAGGTATTTTAGACATATCGAGGTTAATAAGTGTTTATGGAATGACTGCCACTGTTTTATTATTATTAAGAAATGTTAACATTTGATAAGTCTGAAGAACATTTTAATTGATTGAATGAGGAGGAATGTTTCTTTAAATTTTATATCTGATATAGAACTCGAGGGTATTTGTTACTCTTGTGTTGTCACACAGATTCTGGAAGCCTAAGTGTAACAGATAGAGAAAACATAAATTACCAATATCAGAAATGAAATGGAACAGTTTAAAAAATGGATGAGAATAATAAAAAATGCCTGGGTTTTTTTTTTTTTTTTTTTTTTTTAATGCCTGGGTTTTAAACAAAACAAAGCTTATTTTTTTTTGTGGATTTAAGAAATTGAATCAGAGAAAAAGTCACATTTTATTTGTTAAAATAGGAGAACTCTAACATTATTTTTATTTTTTGAGATGGAGTCTCTGTCACCCAAGCTGGAGTGCAGTGGCACAATCTTGGCTCACTGCAACTTCCACCTCCTGGGTTCAAGCAATTCTCCTGCTTGAGCCTCCCAAATAGCTGGGACTACAGGTGCGCACCACTATGCCTGACTACGTTTTTGTATTTTTAGTAGAGGTGGGGTTTCACCGTGTTGGCCAGGCTGGTCTCTAACTACTGACCTCAGGTGATCTTCCTGCCTTTGTCTCTCAAAGTGCTGGGATTAGAGGCATGGGCCACTGCACCTGGTGAGAACTCTAATATTAGACAATAATGTCAAGATAAATTACTATATAGGCCTATGTTAAAACTTTGTAGTGACCTATTCTTTTTCTTTCTGGAATGTTCAGTTTGTAATTACACATTTTTGTTGATTGCTCTATTTTCTTCTTCTTCTTTTTTTTTTTTTTTTTTTAAAGAGACAGGGTTTCACCATGTTGGCCAGGCTGTTCTCAAACTCCTGACCTCAGGTGATGTTCCTGCCTTGGTCTCCCATAGTGCTAGGATTATAGGCATGAGCCACCGTGCCCGGCCTGCCTAATATTTCTATTACTCAATTATAAGCTTTCTGAAGCTCATTATTGTCTTCCCAATTCCTATCCCTGTCCCTGACAGCACTTAGTAAATACTTGTCGAATGTATTAATGCATGAAATCAGTGACTTGGCGAAACACTTTAGAATGAAAGTTAGAGAGGTAGAGAAACAAGCATGGTGGATAGGCTAGACAGGTAAGTTTAGTGGATTGGTAAAACTTTAATAGAGCTACACAAAGGTTTAAGCTTTTACAACCAAGAAATTCAGGATTGGATTTTGTAATAGGTAGAGTTTTAAAGAATGCCAGATTGTTAGAGTGAACAGTAGATGAGCTATGTAAATAGCTGTAAAAATGTAACGTAGCACAGGTTAAAAGAGACCAGAAACATGCCATTTCAAACAGCTTTCTGGTATAGTAGCTTTCTCAATGAACCACCACTTAAATGACTTGATGAGATTAACTGACAGCCCATTCCTGTTTGAAGCACTATCTGATTCCCTATAGCATGCTGAAGACTTACTCCATGGTATGTCTACCAGTTGAGTTGTAAAGTTACCAAGAACGATTTACTTGTTTGTTCTCCCAATACTGTCCATGCTAGTTGTACTAATTTTAATCACATTATATTTATTTATAGACAGATTTTCTTTCTGTTGCCCAGGCAGGTGTGCAGTGGCTCCATCTCAGCTGACTACAACCTCTGCCTCCCAGGTTCAAGGGATTCTCGTGCCTCAGCCTGCTGAGTAGCTGGAACTACAGGCGCATGCCATCATACCTGGCTAATTTTTGTATTTTTAGTAGAGATAGGTTTTTACCATGTTGGTCAGGCTGGTCTCAAACTCCAAGTTCAGGTAATCTGTCTGCCCCCGCCTCCCAAAGTACTGGGATTATAGGTATGTGCCACCACAACTGGCTTAATTACACAATTTAAATAATTACATAAACTAAGGAAAAGAATAGAAAAGAGATGATGTTTCTGTGAAAATTAAGTTAAATTTTTTGGAAAGATTTGATAAAGGGTAATTACTAAAAAATGCTGAGTTAGATATGTGCAAGAGAGCTATAAAATACTAGGGATAAATTATTCTTAAAAAAAATATAAAAGGATTATGCACTCAGATTGCCTCATGTGTCTTATAATTCTTGCCCTTCTTTTAAAGAGGTGTTTTTTAATCTGTAGGACATAAAGTCAATTTAATGGGTTGAGGTCAAAAATTTTTTTAAAGAATTATTTTAGAACACATTACAATACATTTATACCTGGAAATGAGCATTGTTTTATGGAGCTTTTCTTGAGTTTTTAATAGTCTGTACATATATGTACAATGTAAAATGAAAATGTGATTTTCAGTGAAAAGCTTAAAAAACTTTGCAGTTTGGATCCAAACTCAAAGAAAAGGCTTTGGCCCAAAAGGTTGGTGAATAAGTGTATATTTATATGCTTTGGGTTAAAATAAAATGATTATGTACATGTGTTTATGATATTCAGGTTGATGGTTTTGTTCGACCAACCAATTACTGATCTCAGTCTCATGGGATAAGAGTTTTTACATATTTCATTTTACTTGTCTTCCTCTCATGCATCCTTATGTTGCTTGAGTCCCCAACCCCACAATACCCAAGCTCTCTGTTAGTAGCTATGTGACCCTAAGAGTCATTAACTAGGCCTCAAGTTTACTTTTTATGGAGTAAGGTTATCCTTCAGATTGCTTATTTGGCAGTGCTTAATAATACAGTGGGACTTAATTAATACAGTGGGACTGTATTAATTTTTGCTGAAGTATGAATGACCAGCAATCCAACAAACCTCTCAGAAATGGTTTTCCTTTGTATAAGGGGTGTTCTTTCTAGGCTAAGTTTTAATCTAAGTGATTGTTTGCTAGTATTTCAGACAGCTGACCACGTGAAATAAACATCTGAACTTTGTGGGAAAAGCAGTTGTTTTCTTCTTTTGGACATAAATGTGCCATGGTTGGGGTGTACAGGCGAGAGATGGTGGCCATCCCTCTCCCAATCCATCTGTAGAGGCTTGGACAAACTCCTGGTGGTTAAACTTACCCTCTAAAATGAATAGAGTACCTAGATCAAGAGTGGCAGAAAGGGGTTTTTCTTGCCTTTCTTTCCCACTGTAGCAAAGTGAGCTTTTTTCCTGGGTGAGCTTTGCAGTAGAGGGGAAGGAGGTCCCACGCTAAATAGTAGCCTGTGTGGGCTGGTAAACTATAGCCTCCCTGCTGTACACAGGCCCTATGGGACTCTCTTAGCCTAGGAGGAGGCTATTTCACTAGAAAGGTGCTGTTCCTGTTGGGTACAGACACATTTCTTTGTCAGCAATGGTTGTCTGGCTCCAAGTCATCCTTAGCTAATATATGAAAGACCACACTGCCACTAGAAAGGTAGTTTAAAGATGTTATTACATAAAGTAGAAAAGGCAAGATGGTAAGTTGCAGAAATATCTTATAATAGGTGCAAGCAATAAATTAAAAATTTCGTAAAGGCAGAAGGGGAGGGAGATAAACATTTATTGATACCTACTATAATCTAGTCACATTCACCATTGCTTTTCATCTTTTCTCACCAAGGATAATTCGTATAATCCAACATATTCTACCTTAAAAACTCATTTGAAATTTGTATTCTCTTCTTATTTTAATACAAAGTAGTGTGAAATACTAAATTATATTGATGCTTTCAAAAGATGAACCATGTTTATCCAGCAACTTGATGTCTGCCCTGGCACAACTGCATCACATTCCTCCAGTCCACACACTTATTTGAGAAGCATGAGAACATTTATCTCACAATAACCTCATGAAAGGGGTATCATCATCATTTTATAGATGAGAAAATTAAGACTCAAAGAGGGAAGGAACTTAAACAGGTATTACAGGTACTAAATGGCAGTGTTAATTTCTCCCCTCAAGTCTCTCCTCATATTCATTTTGTGATTCTGGAAAACAGAAAAACTAGTAATACGGAGTGCTGATCCAAAAGTTTCAGGTTTCTGGTTCTCTACTGACTTGCAGGGGAATCTTTTTAAAGGCCTCTTTTTGAAACCTTGTCTTTCATTTCCTCATATGAATGTTGAGTTTAATTTCAACCTTAATGTTGTGAAAAGTTGCATACATATTTTAAAAATCAGACGTTTGATATCCTTGAAGACTACTTTTTTTTTTTTTTTTTTTTTTTTTTTTTTTTTGAGACGGAGTTTCGCTCTTGTTACCCAGGCTGGAGTGCAATGGCGCGAACTCAGCTCACCGCAACCTCCACATCCTGGGTTCAGGCAATTCTCCTGCCTCAGCCTCCTGAGTAGCTGGGATTACAGGCACACGCCACCGTGCCCAGCTAAGTATTTGTATTTTTAGTAGAGACGGGGTTTCACTATGTTGGCCAGGATGGTCTCGATCTCTTGACCTCATGATCCACCCGCCTCGGCCTCCCAAAGTGCTGGGATTACAGGCTTGAGCCACCGCGCCCGGCCCCGAAGACTACTTCTAAATAAAAGCAGTTATTAGTATGATGACATATTTGAGAACTCTCCTCAAATCTATGGCTCTATTCTGTATATCTGTACACACCTGACTTTTAAACACAATGCCTTTGCCACCATTTACTGCTTTCCTCACTGCACTGAAAACAAACTATTCAGTCTGTTCTTTTACCACCTCCCAGCAATTCCCTACATGTGTAACTCATCCATAATGCATAGGAATAGCCAAGAGCAAAGATTCTGATATCAGAAAATTTTAGTTTTAAATCCTGACTCCAAATTACTAGTGTGACATGGGATAAAGTGTTTTAGTTCTCTGTGCCTCAGTTTTCTTTTTTTAATATTTAAGGAAAGAAAAGGATAATAATGCTTATTACTCCATGGGTTTTTAAATAAATCTTCTGAATTATCTATAATGATTAGTCTGTAATGTTGTCATGTTATAATGCCTTAAGAATTTTGAGTTGTTGACTTACCTTGTAAATGTACTTTAAATTAAATAAACAGTTTAGTAAGGATTATATATATGTATGTATGTTCATTAAGTGAAATTTACTTGAAAATACTAAGTAATTCCGCAATTTACATGGCCCACTCTTTGACAATAGAGATTTGAAGTAACAAACTTCTTCCTACTTGAGATAGATTTTCATGGGGGAAGGTTACTGCATAATAGGTCACATTCAACTGATCTATTCTGTTAATTTGGTAGTATAAAAAGATTTGTAGATAATGAATTTCTATACTCTTTAAGACACTTTATACACTTTGCAGTGCTCTTGGGTTTACTGTTGCCATGTCTTAAAGTGGGACTTTCTCTTGACAGAAGTGTGTTAAGAATTGGAAAATTCCCTATCAGTAGACTAGCACCATCTTGACAGCCTTGTGTTCTGCTTCTACCTTGCTAATTGTTTCCTTGGGATTATTTGGATTGTGTAGAAAGCTTTTTGCAAATCCTCTTATTACAGAAGTCATTGTTGCCAGCAGGAATAAGATTAAAGGTGCTTAAGTCTGTAGAGTTGTTTCTAATTTGTACATGTCATTTCAGTGGCATTTTAACAGAACTCTATCTCCTGTACCTCCCTTCTCCCCCGGTACTATCTTCAGTTAGGTCCAAGAAGCCAGGCCATTGGAAGAAGTCTCATTTTATCCTCCTAATTATTATGCTGGCACTCAGGAGATAATTTTTCCCTTCATGCACTGCCAATTAATATGCAAATGGACTGATAAATATTTATGCAATGATTTAAATTATGCAGGGAGTGCTTTCAGTATATTCTGTAAATGAATTGTTCATGGACTTCAAAGTGCTGGCTGCTGTGCTAACGAGAAGAGATTTGCATAAGGCCCTAATCACGTGCATACTGATTAAGCTTCATTATGGAAACTGCCAGCTGCAATCTTTGTTTCTATTTTATTACAAAAAGAGGAACTTTTTCATGCTTCAGTTGCCTTGACAATGTCAGTCCTAGCTGGTAGGAGAGACTAAAACTCCTCTGAGCAACTGAAGTTTCCTTATTCAGTTGAAGATTGCTATGGTGTAACAGAAGTCGTATTTTGCTTTTCCCCTTAATCCACTTTCTACCCTACCCACTCCCCCTCTTTTCTCTTAAGAACATAGTGTAGATTTGTTAGAAATAGTAGTACCTTCTTTCCCCACCCCAAATCGCTACCTGTTTCTTCCTTGTTTGGACTCTGCTCCTCTAGAAGATTTCACAGCAATGCTGGACTGCAGTGACTATGTTCTAGGTGGGTACCAGCACAGTTCTTCTCTTAGAAGCTTTAATATGGAAATAGCGTGTGTGGGGTTGACTATGCATAAATGCTTAATCGCGTATGCAGACTATGTGGGGGGAGGGAGAGAGTTGGACTGAGCTAGGGAGGAGGAAAGCATTTGCAAAGCACAAGCTTACTTGAATTTGCAGTGGGTCCCTCCCTGTGACTGGCTCTTCTGGTTCAGAGGGTTTTATTAGTAAATATATTGAATTTAGAGTTCAGCTTGAATGAACATTTTTGCTTTTTGGAAATGCCTATTGAGAACATTTCATGTAGTTATAAAGACATCTTAAATCTGAAACAAGGCATAACTGTAATAGATAATATATACATATTAATGAAAATGTTTTTCATACCTAATGAGAATGTCTTATACAAAAACCAAAATGCTCCCTGAAAAATAAGGTTGAGTCACAGTGCAGAATAGTTTTCATAAATGTTAATAAAGAGGGTAATTGTAATGGTTGCTGCAGTAGATCTGTTGATCAATTTCCAGATTTTTAGAAACTATTAACTGTTTTCAAATTTTTGCTAGGATTAGTCTCTCTTATTTTTTAAAATCAAGTATATACTGTAGATAACTACAATTTTGAATGTCGGAAAACCTCATTTTAGAGTTTTCTCCATAGAGCAGCAAGCCTTTTGGAGAGGAAGATGCCAGCTTAGATATATTTAAACCATCTTTGGTGACAGAGATTTCAGAGAAATCAAGGCACCTTGGTTTTTAGATATACGGTGGCTAACGGTGGTCATATTTTTTGTGGAGTTCTGTCTGTATGCAGAATTATTGAGACTTTTTAAAGTTACCTCTAGTCACTTGGAAAGTTAAATGATATGAACTCTAGGACTTGGATATCTTACGTTTAAAACTTTTGCAAATGACTTTTTAAAAATATATTGTCATTTTCCACACTTGAAAATTGAGGCTGCTCCTATCGCCTTCATATTGAAAATATTTGAATTCTTGTGTGGAAGGCATGGCCTAAACCTAGGGTAGCAGTATCTGCCCAGCGCAGTAAAAGCCACTACGGAAAGGGTCAATGACGCGAACAACAAATTTATGTCAGGAATTAAATCTTGTATTTACTCTTGACATTTACTTAGTTGGGAATTTAAAAAAGGAAAAAAAAAAAAACTTTTTTGGAAGATTCTAACATTTCATTTTAGAATTAGAAATTATATCTCTTACTTTCACTTAATTGTAAACATTATTTAAACAGTCTTCCCATTATTTAAAAAGTCACAATAGAGTTCCCAGTGCAACTCTATTTTTGTGTGTATGTGAAGTAATGTTTTATTTTTGTGTGTATGTGAGATAATTTTGTTTAATGCTTTTGAAGCTCTTGACAATTCAGTAGAAGACTCTGAGAAGATTCACTTAAAAATCCCTGTGACATAATCTTTAATTTTTAGATGGGAAAATTAGAATATGAATTGTACAAGGTGGGGCTCATGACTTGTTAAGAATTATGCTGCTATGGCATGGGGAGAAATGCCAGATACAGGTGAGGGGGAGGAAGGCAGCAAATCACACTGCCACGTGTGTACCTATGCAACAATCTTGCATGTTCTTCACATACCCCAAAACCTAAAATACAATTAAAAAAAAAAAAGAAAAAAAAACAGCATTACGAAAAGAAAGGAAAAAAAAATTATGCTGCTTTATTTCTTTGGTGCCCACATAGGTGAGAAAACTGTTACTCCTTTTATTCATGTTAACTGATTGATCATTTTTTCTACTTTCCATTAAAATTCATTTAAAGGAAGCATTGAGCATTGTGTATGTTAATGGTATATTCCATTACATTTGTTGTGATCTCTGTTGACTTTCATAAGATTTTGGTTGTTATTCAAAAGCTCATTTTCACTAAGTTATACACCTTTTCCTTGCAAACCTTAATATGCTTTCAGATGACATCTAGATTTCTCTGGACAGTGAGGAGAAGCAAGTTGTAGAACTGCCCTCATTTACAACCACAAACGTATGAATTTGAACCCTTTGAACATTAGAAAACCAAACCAAAGTTGTGACAGAACTACCTAAGCCCATAAGACAAGCATCAGTTACAGAAACTTACTGTATTAGAAAAGCTATTACACATCTTATTGTAAGTGAAATTTATAAAAGAAAGACTCCTGATGTTTTTTTCTCATCTGTTATCCATGGGGATAATTCGACTGTGAAGAACATGGTTGAGAATTCTATCTAGTGATTGTTTTGATTTCCTAGTTAGATGTTTAAGCGTATGACCAAATGTGTTCTTTGGTCAAAAACACAATATAGTTTTAACATTTGTTCTCTGTTAAATAAGTTAAATGTTTTAACTTATTTAATCACTAAATAAGTTAATGGGGGGGAAGGCTGAACTTATTTGACAGTAAATTTGTTTGATTATAAATATTCGAAGTTTGAGTCTACAGTAGTAGAATAAGATATATTTCTATATGTTCCATTTCTTACCCTTTCAAAGAGTTAGAAGGAAAGCAGAGTTCTTGTCTCTTCTCTTAGTGTATTTTCTGGGATACCCAATATTGCTTGATGAAAACTTTATGGAAATAAAAAAATAGATAACCCACCCAGAAATGATAAACTCATAGTAGCAGTTTCATTTAGGATATCGAGGTAGTATTACTTCTGAGTGGGTGTGTTTGTAGTTCAGTTTTGAAATTAATAACTATATCTGTTATGCCTTATGGTGTGACTTATTGTACTGGTTTGTAGTTGAGGTATGAATTTCATATGTTCTCACTTTAACTTGTTTGGTTTGGTTGGGGAGTGGTGTAAATTTGGAGATAATTTATCTTAGACTTTGTTTTTCTTTAGTTCATAAGTTAGTGTCCCATCTATTATCAAGATTACCAGTGGATCGTTTTGGTTATAATGAATGAATATCATTGCATATTGAGAAAGATACTTTATTTGGGAATAACATTTTATTTTGTGAGGTGCTTCCCTTCTCTCCAGTTTTACTTCTTGAATATATTTTGTAATTCACATTACAAAGCATTTATTCCTTTTATATATCAGACTTTCTAATTTTTTTCAGATTACATCAGAATTCTTTAAAAAGACAGTTTGTGAATCCCTTCAGGGTCTGGGCAATTTTGAATTTTTCCCAGATAACCTTTTATTACAATTTCTAATGTTTTAGCCTGCCATGCATACACTGAGTCTCCTTGAACTATGTGATTATTATATTAGTTAACCCTTTTTTCTGCTGCAGTTTTGACTCCTCAATCCCATCTCCATACCCAGTTTTTTAAAAACCTTATTCACCTCTGATTTATTGCAGACTCAAGAATGAACAATCCGTCAGAAACCAGTAAACCATCTATGGAGAGTGGAGATGGCAACACAGGTAACAGTTTTCTGATCTAGCTTTTTAATTAACTCTAGTAGAGCACAAAGAAACTTTCTACCTAACTAGGACTCATATTTGGCAGAAATATAGACCAGTTTCAGTATTGAGTTGTCAGATATGATTCAGTCCTTAAGGAAACTGGGAGGGATTATGTTTGTTTAAGCTTATCTAACTTTCTTCTGCAGATAGCCTTGTTGTTTTGCTTCTATCAGAGAAACTATGCAGCAGTTAGGAAAATTGTCCTTTGGGTCAGATAGTTTTTGGGTATGAATTATGGATTTACCACTTACTATGTGACTTTAGGCTATTTCCCCAATCTTTTTGAGACTTAATTTATTCAGTTATAAAACGATAATATATTTCAGGTCATTTTGAGTATTAGAGGAGATAATATATGTGACATGTTAAGGAAAATGCCAGCTACACAGTGACCATTCAGTAAAATGTTATTTTTCTTACAGATGTTAATCAAAATAGTAAATTTTATCTGCCCTACATTTGATAGAAATTATATTAAAAGTTATGATAGTATCAGTAGTTATAAACAGATACACATTTTTAATACATTCTTTTATTTGGTAATTTTAAAATGTTATACTTCATTAAACCTTTTATCAGGAGAAAATTATCATATAAATGAGAATACTGAGGCCCCATGAGAGAAAGGTAAATCCATAAAGGATGGTTTGTCTCCACAGCTCATACTCTTGAGTCAGTATATTGCTTATAGGATGTAAGATTATGTATCTTTCTCATTTGCCAGAGACGATACAAGGACTTCCCTGGTTTTTGGTAAAGGCATAAATCAAAATAGTAAACCAAATAAGAAGACAAGGATGCACAGAAAGTACTTGTTTCCAAAAACTAGGTTTTTCACTTGCAGAGAGGGATTCCTTTTGACTTACGATTTTAAAAATGCTCAACTATGAGTGATGGTAATAATGAAAGGCCCTCTTAATTTATGGTAAATGGCTGAGTTGAACTAATATAGCAGTTTCCTGCCTACATGTCTTTTGCTGTAAAATGTCCTATACATGGAGATGCTTATGCTAATCTCTAAACTGTACCTACCACTTTATACGAAACTGAGCTGTGGGACTTCCCTGTTCACCCCTGTTTTGTTTAACACACTTCATAGTACTCTTACTGAGGCTAGCCAAGTAGACTCCTGTAGTATTTCTTGAGAAGGGGAAGGGCAGCATTGTGTCCTGTCTGAACTGTCAGACACAGTCTCCTCTTTGTTATTTCTCTGTCCCTCGTTTGGACTCCATCTTTCTTTCTTGCGTAGCACTGGTTCCTATGCAGTGCTGGTGCTTCAGCCACCTAGCTTAGGTGTGGGAAATGTTTACAGGGAGAAATAGGGCAGCAGACCCCCTTAAGAGATTAGGGGGTGGGGTGGTGGGCCAGACACCTGTGCCTGAAGAACAGCTTCAAAGAAGAAACATACTTTTTTTTTTCCTAAGAAAAGAGAAGCAGAATGATTGGAAAACACTGAAAATATCCATAACATCAGACTCCATGGAAATCCCTGTATGGACTTTTAATGCTACTACTGTAATAGCAGTTTCAGCAGTTACCATTTATTGAGCAACTACAACCCTTTTTTTTTTTTTTTTTTTTTGAGTTGGAGTTTCACTCTTGTTGCCAAGGCTGGAGGCCAATGGCGAGATCTCAGCTTACTGCAACCTCCTGCTTCCCGGGTTCAAGCAATTCTCCTGCCTCAGCCTCCCAAGTAGCTGGGATTATAGAAGCCTACCACTATGCCCAGCTAATTTTTTGTATTTTTAGTAGAGAAGGGGATTCATCATGTTGGCAAGGCTGGTCTTGAACTCCTGATCTCAGGTGATCTGCCGGCCTTGGCCTCCCAAAGTGCTGGGATTACAGGCGTGAGCCACCGCACCCAGCCTGCAACTATAACACTTAATAAAACGTCTGTGACATGTTTTTTCCTAATGCACTGTGTGCATCACCTGATTTCAAGTTAAATTCTTTTGACAAGTTAGATACCATTATTTCAAAGAATAGGAAATTGAGGCACAAAACCAGCCAGGAAATAAAGGCAGGTTTAGGATATGCAGCCTACATGTGAGTTTCCCCAGGAAGTGCAATAAAATAAAACTGAAAATTTAAGCAACATTTTGTATATGTCCAGACCTATATGTTTTAACTGGAGCACTTTTTGAAACAGTCTTGTGAATTTCTTGCCCTTTTTTAGTATGGAATGTGTGGCAAACTGGTTCCTGTCATAGACTTTGCATATTTGCTTAACTGTGTTTGATACATTAGGCATAAAATTATGGTTTATTTAGATAATTATATGCTTACAAATTTGTTTTTATTTAAGCATACAACAAATGAACCTTCAGACTCTTGAATTGTTTGTTAGTTAACTATTATTTTGTGGTGGTTTATGAAAAACAAGTAAAATGTTTAAGGGAAAGAATCCTTAGCATTATAATAATACTAAAGCCTCACCATTTCTGGATTCAGAATACATTTGTATAGATCATTTTTTCCTGAAATGTTTACAATTGTAATAATTTTGATTTGTGAGACTTTAAGGAGAATGATATTGTAAAATTATTTTAAGATTGTGTCGATACGTTAATTCTTTGTCTTTCTTCTGTCAGTGATTTGAGAAGCAAAAATCAAATGATGCTCTTTTTGTCAAAATAGCCCTTATATGTTCGCAGAAAATCTATTGTTTAGGTTTTTAAAAAATATATTCAGTAAGTGCCTGTTCTGCGTGTAAAGTACTATAATTGGTGTTACTAGAATATACAGTGAAAATAGGTGAAATAACCCTCAGTCTTTAAGGAGTTAACAATTCATTAAGAGATAATACTAATAAATAGGTAACTGATTCTGGATAGATTATGGTAAGTAATTCAAGAAGAGGTATTAAAAAGTGCCATAGTGGTATTAAGTAAGTGTTTCTGTGAGGAAATTTGAGTATGTTTATAGGTCAGGTGCAAGGACCCATCAGGGAGCAGGAGAGTGGAGAAAGAAATACAATTAATTGAACCAAGGTAGGGGTGAAGGGCTGGGATCGGAAGTGCAGAATGAAGGGTTGACTCTGAAAATGAAAAAAGACTACCCCATTTCTCTAAAACTAGGGAGAAGAAGCAAATAATATACAATGACAGAGAAAATTGAAGTGGAAGGGAGAAGCAAAACTGAGCATTGACTCACATCAGATTGCCTCATTTTTCTCATTAAAGTAGTTGAGGTGGTCACCTGAGAAGGAGGCAGGGCTATATTAATAATAATGACAGCAGCTACTGTTTTTTTGAATTCTTACTGTAGGTGTGTGGCTAGCCACTTTATTATATATACTTTATTGTTAAAATACTCTTATAAGGTTAAGTAGATTTATAAAAAGGATTGATAAGCCTATTGAGGGTCAGGCTCAAAGAAAATAAATGTGTTAGCATATCCAGCCAACATAGTTATACAGTTGATCCTTGAATAACATAGATTTGAGCTGCACGGGTTTACTTAGATGCAGATATTTTTTCATTAAATATGTTGGATTTTTATTTATTTTATTTTTATTTTACTTTTATTTTTATTTATTTATTTTTTTTTTGAGATAGAGTCTCACTCTGTCACCAAGTGCCAGGCTGGAGTGCAGTGGCGCAATCTCAGCTTACTGCAACCTCTGCCTCCCGGGTTCAAGCAATTCTCCTGCCTCAGCCTCCCTAGTTGCTGTGACTACAGGCATGTGCCACCATGCCCAGCTAATTTTTGTATTTTTTTAGTAGAGAGAGGCTTTCACCATGTTGGCCAGGATGGTCTCTATCTCTTGACCTCGTGATCCGCCTGCCTTGGCCTCACAAAGTGCTGGGATTACAGGCGTGAGCCACCGTGCCCGGCGGATTTTTTTTTTTAAGATTTGCAACAGTTTGGAAAAACAGATGAAATGTGAAATATTGAAAAAATTTAAAAGGTATATAACGAATGCATAAATATATGTAGATGCTGTTCTGTTTTGTCATTTATTACCATGAAATATCCACATCTATTAAAATTATAAAAACTTAAAATATTTCAAAACCTATGCACACAAACACTCAGAGACCGCATACATGGCACCATTCAGTCTAGAGAAATATAAGCAAATGTAAACAGCACAGTATTAAATTTTAGTTGCACAAAGTTAACTGCAGTACCTACTGTAATACTGTAATAATTTTGTAGCCACCTCTTGTTGCTATTGCGGTGATCTCAAGTATTGTGAGTATCCATTTAAAATGCTGTGTGACCCTAATCACATCACAGTGAATAGTTCATCAAGTAAATTGTGTATTGCAGTAAAAAGTGATCTCTCTTTGTTCTTGGGTATTTTTCATCCTGTAGTGCAATAACCTAAGCCTTAAGTAATACCATAAGACCTATACAAAGTTCCACTGGTGGTACTGAAAGTGCTTCCCAAAGCAGAGACAAGTCATGATCTTACAGGAAAAATTTGAATTGTACCGTAGATTGAGGTCTGCAGTTGCATTTGCCCTCCATTTCAAGGCAAGTAAATTAAGTTTAAGGACCATTATTTAAAAAAAAAAAGAAGAGGAAATGCATGAAGCCATCGCTGCAGCTACACCAACAGACACAAAAAGCTTGAACTTTTTGCGAAATACTTTATCTCCAGCGCAGTGGCTCACGCCTGTAATCTCAGCACTTTGGGAGGCCGAGGCGGGCAGATTGCCTGAGCCCAAGAGTTCCAGACCAGCATGGGTAACGTGCTGAAACCTGTCTCTATTAAAAATATAAAAAATTAGCCAGGCGTGGTAGCGCACACCTGTAGTACCAGCTGCTTGGGGGGATGAGCTGGAAGAATCACCTGAGCTTAGGAAGTCAAGGCTGTCATGAGCCGATATCACACCACTGCACTACAGTCTGGGTGACAGAGTGATACCCTGTCTCAAAAAAGAAAAAGGAAAAATGCAGCTTTTACATGGGTGCAGGATTGCTATAAGAAAGGCATACCTTTAGAATCTAATGTGATTTGAGAGGAAGCACCGTCATTATGACAACTTAAAGGGCAGGTGAAGGATCTAAAGCTGGATAATTTAATGCCAGCAAAGGATGGTTTGATAATTTTAGAAAGATGTTTGGCTTTCAAAGTGTTAGGATAATGGGAGAAGCAGCTTTTTCGAACCAAGTGGCAGGAGATCTCAAGTTCTCAAATGCCGTGAAGAAAATCACTGAAGCCTATCTGTGATGGCTCACACCTGTAATCTCAGTGCTTTGGTAGGCCAAGGTAGGAGAATCCACTAAACCCAAGAGTTTGAGACCAGCCTGGGCACCATAGCTGGACCCTATCTCTACCCAAGAAAAAAAAAAAAAAAAAAAAAGAAGAAGAAGAAAAATCATTGAAGAGAAAGGATATCTGCCTATCTGCCTGAACACGTTTTAATGCAGACAAAAGTGCCCTACTCTGAAAGGGAAAAAATGCTACAGAGGACATTTATTAGTAAGGAAAGACATGAGCACCAAGATTTAAGGCAGGAAGGAATAGGCTAACAGTACTGTTCTGTACAGATGCAATCGAGTTTATGATCTGGACAGCCTTATCTATATCCTATTAAAGATTGCTTTTTGCTTTTTACAGCATGGACCCTTTTATGATGTGGGCACTGAAACTAAAGCGCATGGTGGAAGAAGGATTGGTAGCATATAGAAACATTTTTTAGACAAATAAAGTAAAACAGTCAGAAATTACAATATATTTTCATAAAGTTACACCAAGTGTGCCTCCCTCTCCTGCCTCCTCTTCCAGCTTTTTGTCTTCTGCCCATTTCTGAGTCAGCAAGACCTCTTCTGTTCCTCCCTTCTTAGCCTACTCAGCATGAAGACAAAGATGAAGATCCTTGTGATGATCCACTTCCACTTAATGAGTAGAAAATATATTTTCTCTCACTTAAGATTTTCTTTAGCTTACTTTATTGTAAGAATATAGTATATAATACATATAACATACAAATAGATTTTAGACAACTGTTTATGTTATCAGTACGGCTTCTGGTCAACAGTAGGCTATTAGTACTTGAGTTTTATGGGTGTCAGAGGTTACATGCAGATTTTCAACTGTTTATGGGGTTGACACCCTTAACTCCATTGTTCAAGGTTCAGCTGTGTTACCTTTCCATAGCCTAGATCAGCAGTCCAAGCTCAGGAATTAAGAAAATGGAACATTGGATTATTTTGCCAAAATAGTATCCTATCACCAGAAAGGAAAGAGATAGAAGGGAGTAGTAACATTTTTTATAGCATGGTTGTTTGCACGAGGATACGTCCCTTGGGAAAGGTGATATTTCCCCAATCCTCCTTCTCCTCAACCTTTGGTAACTGTTCTATGTTTTCAAGGTTCTTCCATGTTGTAGCATGTATCAGAACTCTATTTTTTATATAATATTCCATTGTATGTATATACTACATTTTGTTTATACATTTATCTGTTAATGGATAGCTGGATTGTTTTCACTGTTTGGCTATTATGAATAATGTTGCAGTGAACTTTGGTGTACAAGTATCTGTTTGAGTCCCAGTTTTCGATTCTTTGGGATATATACCTAGGAGTAGAATTGCTGGGTAAAACAAAACACAAACTTACTATCATACCGTTTGGGAGGTCAGAGTCCTAAAATCAGAGTGTTGTAAGTGCTTTATTTTTTCTGGAGGCCCTATGGAAAGTCCATTTTCTTCTCTTCCAGGTTCTAGAGGCCACTTGCACTCCTTGGCTTGTGGCCCCTTCCTCCATCTTCAAAGCCAGATGTATAGCATCATCAAGTCTGTTTCCCTCCCACCCTTTCCTGTCCCTCTCCTCCCCTCAACCCTGCTTCCATCATCATATTTCCTTCTATGACTCTCCTGTCCCCATCTTTTGTTTAAAGGACACTTATCCTGAACTTCATCGGATTTGCAAAATTCCTTTTGCCATGTAAGGTAACAAATTCACAGCTTCCAGGGATTAGGATGATTATTAGGCCAGTCTTTGATGGGCTGTTGTTCTCTTTACCACAGGATTTTCTCCTAAATTAAACCTGATCAACTCTATTTTAGATGATAGATGGAAAAGTAAAGAAGTTGTTTAAAGTTTTACAAGGTTTGGTAGGAAAAACTAAAACAACTATTTTGATATAAAGAAATATTGAGGGGAAAAGGAATATTGGACAAATATTAAAGTTTGGCTCACTTTTAATGCAAAGGGCAGACCTCTTTCATCAGTACTTCTGACACATGGTTATCTACCCTGTGCCTGGGTTCATGCACTGACACGGAACACAGTAGTTTCTGTTACCTGTTCTCTGGTTATACAACTCGGTTTTCTATACTCTTTTGAATCTTGGCCTTAGAAGTTGAGTGCCTCATCTTTTAAGAAATTAAAGGTCTTCTGGAAGTCATTGTCACAATTTAAGTCTTTTCATTCAACAATTTATTACAAATTGATTTATTATAAAGTAGTAATTTTTTATAAAACAGTTTGTTATAATTTGTACTAGAATCTGATGATAGTGGCTAGCATTTATTATTTACTGGATTATTTAAACATTTTCTATAGATTATCTCATTTAATTCTTAAAAAAACCTCATGAAACATTGTTTTTCTCTTTTTATAGATAAGGGAATTGAGGCTAAGAGATGTTTACGCTTGATGAAGGTCACCCAGATACCTATAAATGGGAGTAGAACCATTCTTTTTTTTTTTTTTTTTTTTGAGATGGAGTTTCGCTCTTATCCAGGTGGGAGTGCAATGGCGCAATCGTGGCTCACCGCAACTTCTGCCTCTCAGGTTCAACTGATTATCCTGCCTCAGCCTCCTGAGTAGCTAGGATTATAGGCATGCACCACCACACCCAGCTAATTTTGTATGTTTTAAGTAGAGATGGGGTTTCTCCATGTTGGTCAGGCTGGCCTTGAACTCCCAACCTCAGATGATCTGCCTGCCTTGGCCTCCCAAAATGATGGGATTAGAGGTGTGAACCCAGCCCAGAACCATTCTTTTACCCTTTGAGCTATGTTACTTCCTTTTTTTTTTTTTCTGAGATGGAGTCTTACTCTGTTGCCCAGGCTGGAGTATAGTAGCGTGACCTCAGCTCACTGCAACCTTAGGCTCCTGGATTCAGGCAAGTTTTCTGCCTCAGCCTCCCAAGTAGCCAGGATTATAGGTATGTGTCACCATGCCCAGCTAATTTTTGTATTTTTAATAGAGACTGGGTTTCACCATGTTGGCCAGCCTGATATTGAATTCCTGGCCTCAGATGATCCACCTTGGCCTCCCAAAGTGCTGGGATTACAGGCGTGAGCCACTATTCCTGGCCTGTTGTTTCTTTTTGTCTCCAATGGGCAAGATACAATACTATATTCAGTAACACCACTGAAGTTGAATAAGATACAAAAATTTATTTTGTTCTCAATAAATGTATCTTATAGAGAAAACATATGAAAACGTAATAAAACAGAAATTGAGAAGATTCTTGAGAAGTATATGTGAATCCATGAAAATTCAGGGTGGAGGGAAAAGTGTTTCTAGCTGGGAGGATCAGAGAAGGCTTTGGAGAAGGTCGAGCTGAAACTGTATCTTACAGGCTGGGTAGGATTTAAATTGCAATGATGCTAGGCAATTTATGTTCAGCATGAAGAAACAGTCAAAGCTGAGATGGGGGAAGAAATCTGTCCTAAATGTCTCTTGATTCCTTCAGAAGCTTCCCATTATGTCATCTGATTTCTAGAACCTTTATCTTTTAGTCATTCACAGAATTAGACAGTATTCCAGTTCTTCAGACTTTGTTGCAGACATTGCCATTACCTTTTGCTTATTATTGTCTTTGAAAACTTACTGTTGGCTTATTATAATTTTTTTATAATGAAGATAAAAAGGATAGATATTTAAATATTACATTTTAATATAAATGTTAATATATTTAATATAACATTTTCTGATATTTGTTTTGAAATATAAAAAATTGTTTTAAAGCAACTGACTCATCTGTTATAATGAATTTACAGTCAGTCAATTAACCGTCTTTTTTCATCTGAATTATGATAGATCCAAGGCTTCCCTGTCCTGTCCTTTTTCACTTGCTTTTTGCATTCAAATTGAAACAAGAAGAGTTCCCCTGATCCCCCTTGAAGAACGTGCGACAGGGAGTGGCTCATATGTTTGGCTGCCACACGCTCAAACCTCTTATGGAAAGGGAAGCACTTAGACTGGCAGGTACAGGAGCTGGGTGAGCACTTTTTGGGCTCCAGCCAAATGATAGTGTCTAGGGGTGGGTGTCTGCGACTACTGAAGGCCAAGTGAGCACATGTTTCAGTGCGCTCTTTTAGCCTTGCCATCCACAGACAGCTTAAGTGTTAGCTCAGTGACCCTCTTGGTACCCAAATCCTTGCACAGCATCCAGGAAGAATCAGGTCACACATGGACTTGAAGGATGAATTCGGGGGTTTGTTGAGTGGTGGAGGTGGCTCGTAGCAGGTTGGATGGGGAGCTGGAAGGCGAATGGAATGGGAAGATAATCTTACCCTGGAGTTTGGCTGTCCAGCAGCGATCTCTTCTTCTGTCACCCCCAGCCGAACTCCTCAACATTTGGACATTCCTTCTCTTCTCTCTGCCACATCATTCTGCCATTCTCCTGCTCTTCTGTTCATGTCCTCTGGATCCTGGGGTCTGGGGTTATATGGGGACACGATAATGGGGCATGGCAGGCCAAACTTTGGGGCATGAAAACAGGGATGCCTGTTCCCATTTAGGACCATGGGTTTCCAGGCTTGAGGTTGGGGCTGTTGCTGGGGAACCACCCTCTTCTACCCAGTATTTCCCTGTCTACTCTGCATATCAAAATGATTTCCCCCCAGGATACTATCACAATATTTCAGGCAAATGAAAAGTCCAAAGAAATTTATTAATGTAACCTAATATACATTTATGGGTAGTATTCCAAAATTATTGTCATCCAAAGTTCCTAGTAACCAGTGATGGTATTAGTTTTGTGGGATTTTACTAGTGTTAGGGCTGGTATTAGGACATTGTATTCATAAAGAGCATGATCAGACATCATTTTTTCCGAGATGAAGAGAAAGGATCCTGAAAGACCAGAGTACCAGTGAATATACTTGCTATACTTCATAGTAATTTAACAACTTGATGCCTTGAACCAGCATTAGTTTTGGAAATAATTTCCAGGTAAAATACCAGTGTTTTCCAGAGAAGCCTCGAAACAGGCCTCAAATATAGTTCTTGTTAAACCAGAATGGAGCATTTGCAAATTTCAGACACTTAAGGACTGTTTTCCTTTTGAACTCACATTTATCCAGAGGCTATTTTTTAATATTCTCACTGCTTTTATTATTTTAAAATTTATTACATATTTTATTGTGTAGACTACATTTTGCACTGGCCAAGCTGCTCTTATAAGCCTGTAAGTAGAAATACTAATTTTTTGGGGGGTACCTTCATAGTGAGTTTTTAAATAGTGGGTTATTGAAAGTGGCTGCAGCATTTTCAGAGAGCCTCAGGAGCTCAGTGAAGGATCTTGGTGGTTTAGAAGCAAATATCAAACACCTGTAGACCTCCTTCTAGTGTTTGGTTTGACAGATGTCATTTACAGGATATGGCTTCTACGAGATTCTGATCAGTACGTATTGAGAAATTTGCCCTGGCTTTGCCCACTGGTGCACATGGGGATTTTAAAATTTTAGGTCAGGGGTCGGGGTCAAGAGAGAGAGGGGTGCTATAATTACTGAAGCTGTGAGAATAGGAAGTGACATCTGAATTAAGATTATACTTTTGTTAAATGACTGAGCAATTTATCTTTTTGCCATGAGATAACCCAGTAACAAATTTAGAATTTTAAAGGTAGTATCCATTTTTGTTCATTCCTAATAGAAGTTCAGAACATTGAAGAGAGCATTTGTTTCTAAAAGGCTGCTTTAGGCACAGATTATTAGAGATTGTCTATAATTTTCTTCTGTCTCCCTTAGAGAGCAGCTCACTTTTATGTCATATTACTTTTTTCATTATTTCCCTAACAGATACTAAAGAATTTTTGGTATAAAAGAATTTTCCAGCCATGTTATACTTTACATCTTGCTGGAAGCCAAAAACTAGACTCCATTATTCTTTCAATTAGATCCATTACATAGCCTACTGGCCTAGAGCAGTGGCAATAGAAGCTAGGGGTCAAATTTAATGAGCCATTGAAGGGAAGAGGAGAAGAGATTGAGAGGGAGTATTAAGAAAAAAAAAAAAAAGGAAGGAAAGGGACTAATTTAAAATGAATACTTGTGTTTGACTTGGGGCTGGGAGAGATGTGGTACCATTCTCTGAGTAGAAACTGTGCTGTTGGGAAGCAGACTTGACAGTGAGGTGATGAAACATTTCACTTCTGAAAACGTTGCACTTGGGGTGCCTTGTGGTGCTTGCAGGTGAAGATGTGGGCAATTGAAGATAGAGATAGGTTCCTGAGGAGGGGTGTGAGAGTCTTAACAGGGAGATACTGCAGGAAAGAAAGTGAAATCATTTAAGAGGACTATGGACGGAGCTCTTCTAAGGTGTTGAAGGGGATGGCAGAGGAAGAGGAGCCCATGCATTCATTGTCCGGTAGGATGGACACTGGCTGCATGTGGCTATTTAAATTTAAATTTAATTAAAAATTCAATTCCTCAGTCATACTATACTAACCATGTTTCTAGTGTTCAGTAGCCATGTGTAGTTAGTGGCTACCATATTGGCCAGTACATATAATAGAACATTTCCATTATCACAGAAAGGTCTTTTGGACAATACTTAAGTAGACTAAGAAATAACAACCATGGAAATCAGACGTGAATTAGACCAGTGAACTTGGGAGTTAGCATTCAATGTGATCAATTCCTGCCATCGGAGGCTTAAAATGTGACCCTTGAATTTGACAATTAGTAGTTTACTGTGGGCCTTTTAGAATTTTTAGTTAAGTGGTTTGGAAAGAAATTGCTGTGGTTAGAAAGTGAATGCTTGTGGAAAGGGAATGATGAATGTAGGCAACTCTTTTAATGGACGCTTTATATGGGGCTGTGTATGACAGTGGTTAAGAGCTCAGACCCTGAAATCAAACCACATGGATTCATACCTTGCTCCTTTCACTTACTATTATTTTACCTTGGGGAAGTTACTTTTCTCATGTCAGAGTTTTTCTTAGCTGTAAGATGGAGATAAATAATAATCTATCCCATAGTATTGATGTATATATGGAAAGCAAGTAAATACGTGGCTGAGTCCATGCACCATCAGTGTTTGCTGTCTATTAGGAGGAAGAGGAGGATGATAGAGAAGGAAAGAATGTGAGGGGAGGTTAGAAGAGCCTCCTAGTGAAGCAATTTGAATATATTTAGATGCTAAGGGAGAAGAGCCAGTGTGGGAGGGGAGTGGCAAAGAAAGAACAGATGATGTAGCCATAAAAAGGAATGAGATCATGTCCTTTGCAGGGACATTGATGAGGCTGGAAACCATCATCCTCAGCAAACTAAAAGAGGAACAGAAAACCAAACACCACATTTTCTTACTCATAAGTGGGAGTTGAACAATGAGAACGTATGGACACAGAGAGGGGAATAACACACACCAGGGCCTGATGAGGGGTGGGGGACGAGGGGAGGGAACTTAAAGGAAGGGGTCAATAGATGCAGCAAACCGCCACGACACACGTATACCTGTGTAACAAACCTGCACTTTCTACGCATGTATCCCTGAACTTAAATAAGAAAGAACAGATGAGTCAGGGATCAGTTTTTGAGGAGAGGGGAGGTAATGGGTTTCAGAGCAACTGGTGGCTGCAGTGGCCTAAAGATTCCTTTTCTTTTGTTTTGTTTTTTAGGTGAGAAATGGGAGATCGAAAGAGGTAAAGACAGATTCAGATAGTTAAGTTTTTAAGTAGAAGAGAATGCAAGAAACCAGTCTAGAGAGGATTAGGAACAGTCAATTAGGGATTTCATTGTGATACAAGGAAAATGAAACTGGGAATAGAATGCAATAAAGAAGTCTAGGATTAAAATAAACAATATAAGCAGGATTTGTAGCAAAGTGTCATAATCCAAGCTAGAAATGCTGACATCAGATAAACTCAGAAGGTAAGGAGCATTCATTGTGTTATTTATGTTCAAAATTTAGGTTATTTGAAAAAGTCTGAACAGCTGTTAAGTCATAAGACCTCTATTTTTCTACAATTAAGAATCAAATTAAGAGCCTGGCACGGTGGCTCACACCTGTAATCCTAACACTTTGGGACACTGAGGCATGAGGATTCCTTGAGCCCAGGAGTTCAAGACTGGCATGGGCAACATAGTGAGACCCCCATCTCTACAAAAAAAAAAAAAAAAAAAAAAAAACCTTAACAAAATGGACTTGGCATGGTGGCACATGTCTGTGGTCCCAGCTACTTGGGAGGCAAAGATAAGGAGGATCGCTTGAGTCTAAGAGGTCAAGGCTGCAGTGAAGCATGATCACGCCACTGCACTCCAGCCTGGGTGACAGAGTGAGACCCTGGATTAAAAAAAATAATAATAATGTTGATGAAAATCTGTTTTAACTGAGCTTTTCATTCAGATAGACTTAACAATTTTAACAAACAGCCACCTATAGAAATCTTGTAATACATCTCTGATAGTGCATTCATCTCTAAGGTAATGTTTAAAAGCAATTTTAAAAACAATACACATACTTTTACTTAGGATATAGAGGATATACAATACAATCATTACAATCAATCAAGTACAATCACTGTGGAGATTTTTAGCAGATATGTAATACCCATCCATTCTATAGATCAGCAGTCCCCAACCTTTTTGGCACCAGTGACCAGTTTCGTGGAAGACAGTTTTTCCATGGAGAGTGGGTAGGGGTTGGAGATGAAACTGTTTTACTTCAGATCGTCAGGCATTAGTTAGATTTTCATAAGGAGCACACCACCTAGATCCCTCACATACACACTTTGCAGTACGGTTCATGCACCTATGAGACTCTAGTGCCACTGCTGATCCAACAGGAGGCATCACTTGGGCAATAATGCTCACTTGCCCGCCACTCACCTCCTGCTGTGCAGCCCTGTTTCTAGCAGGCCACAGACAGGTAGCAGTCTTCGACCCAGGGGTTGAAGACTCCTGCTATAAATGATCTATGTCATGAATTTTGATTATGCTTCTTACTTTTGTAGTGGCTTAGAATCTTTCTGTGATTCTCTTTCTGTGATAAGTGATTCTCTTTCTGGAATTCCATTATCCCAGATTCTTCCCATTTTACGGCGGCTCAGATGGAAGAAACTCTCCACACAAACATGCTAAAAAATTAGCAGTAGCTAAGTTTTCCTAAAAGATCTTTTAGCTGTTGTTTATGTCCTATGTTTGCTTGACTTTCTGTGAACTCCATTTGGAATGTGTCCTTGCTTATCAAGGTGATGTAGTGATGGGCACAGATACTGTTATTATTTCCTATAGGATATCTGAAATTTAGGCTATTGGTAATTTTTGCCTTGACTGCCTTAAATTTACTTATAAGTAGAAATATTTGAATAATGTACTTTTCCTCTTTATATATAGGTTTAATTGAAGTAGTAGTATATGATTGTCATTACACATTAAAATGTAGTATAGTACTATCTTTAAAAAAACTACTGAGTGATGAAAAATAGCCTTCACAAACTCATGATCCAAAATCTATCAGTAAGAAATTGTTAATTTTATTTTCATAGGCAGTTCCAATAGGAGTGCATTTCATAGCAGATCATAAACGGCCACTTATAAGATGAGGCTGGCTGCTATAGGGAGTAAGCCAGTAGAACAGAAACTGTCAGATTTGTACCAGAACTGCAGATTATTTTCTTTTTTAGATTGAGATGAAATGAATAACATAAAATTAACTATTTTAAAATGAACAATTCAGTGGCATTTAGTATATTCACAGTGTTGTGCAGCTACCACTCTATGCAGTTCCAAAACGTTTTAGTCACCCACAAAGGAACGTATACCCCTTGAGTAGTTGCTTTGCATTTTCTCCTCTCTCCAGCCCCTGACAACCACCAACTTATAGTTTGTCTCTATCAATTTACCTATTCCAGGTATTTCATGTAAGTGAAATCATACAGTATGTAACCTTTTGTGACAGGCTTCTTTAACTTAGCTTAATGTTTTCAAAGTTCATTCATGTAATAGCATATTATCAGTACTCATTCCTTCTATGGCTGAATGATATTCTATCATACAGATATACCACAATTTGTTGATATCTGTCTCTTGATGGACATTTGAGTTGTTTCCACTCTCTTTGGCTCTTGTGAATAATGCTGCTGTGAACATTTATGTATACAGATTCATCATTTGAATACTTGTTTTCATTTCTTTTGGGTATATAGTCGTGCATCATGTCAGGGATACATTCTAAGAAATGTACCATTGTATGAACATCATAGAGTTTGTTTCATAACCAAGATGGTATAGCCTGTGACACACCTAGGCTATGTGATATAGCCTGTTTCTCGTAGGCAACGAATCTGTACAGTTAGTATACTGAATACTCTATGCAATTGTCATTCAATGATATTTGCATATCTAAACATAGAAAAGGTACAGTAAAAATAGAGTATTATAATTATACGGTATTATTGTTGCTGGATGGAAATGTCTTTGTATGTTACGTGACTGTATGTCTAGTAGTAAAGTTCGTGGGTCCACTTTTTGACAGTCCTTCAAAAAGTTAAACATGGAATTACCACCAAATTTTTTCCATAGCATTTGAACCATTTTATATTTCCACAGTCAGTGAAGAAGGATTCTAATTTCTCTGCATCCCTGCCAACACTTATTCTCTTTTTTTAAAAAAAAATTACAGCCATTTTAATGGGGTTAGATTATACTTTTAAAAGTAGCAACTCTTCATTCATTTTCCGCAGGAAATAAGAATAATAGAAACTGAAACCTCCATCTTTTTTCCAGTGTTTTTGTGTATTTTCCTGTATCTTATTGTCAGAATGTCTTGTAATAATTAAACGAGAATGAGCAATAATAAATTGTGTTTACATCTAAGCAGTTAGATGTTTCACTTCTCTCACCTTGGTTGTTTGTGTCTTACTCTTAACCTGAACTACCTGTTATCACCACATCTCTTATATCTTAGCCACACTAAATCTCTCAAAACTCTTTGTACCTTTCTTAGAGCAAGTCTTCTTTGCTTGGTTTGAGGGCAGTGACAGTACCTTATTCTTTTTTGTGTTCTGCCTTCCACTATCTTTTCATAGGTATCTTTTTTTCTTTTTTATACTGCTTGTCTTTTGTATTACTTATTTACTTGTCTGCCACCTAGACCTAACTGTTAGCTCCTTGTGGTATGGGAATATGACTTATTTTTGTAACCCAAGGACCTAACAGGGTATTTAAAATTCTTAGATTTTATTTTTTAACTTGGTCATGGTGTCTTCTACTTTTGGTATAGAAATGCTTGGTATTTTCTTACCCGACTTAACCTTTTCCAATTAATTCCATCTCATCCTTTTAGGATTCACCTGAAATATTGTCTCCAGGAAGCTTCCCTGACGTTGCCTTCTCCCATTCCCCTTAAAGTCTCCTTTTAATGTTGTTGTCAATAGCCTAGGTAGTATCTGTTTTATCCTTTACACATTGTGTATATATATATGTATGAATATGGAATTCATAAATAAAAGACCTGTGCACCCGAGCCAGACCCCCATCCCCTTTCCTCTCTATTTTTCCATAGTATTTATTTCTATCTAATATTCAGTATTTTTTCATTTTTATTAGCCATTTCCCCAGTAGAATGTAAACTCCATGAAGGACATTATTTTTGTCTCTCTGCACTGCTGTCTCTCTCATACCTAGAACAATGCTTGCTCAATATATATTTTCATGTATCAACAGTATATGCTCAGTAAGTATTTTTTAAATGAATAGGTCTGAGAATAACTTAACAGCAAGGACTGTCATGTATTCATTTTTATAACCTCAGCATCTAGAATATAAATGCTCAATAAATATTTATTGAATGCAGCATTTGTGTTTACAGCAGCATGTAAAACATACATCATGTTTTCTGTATTATATTCTTGGTTCTCATTTTTGTTGTTTATTCCTAAATAGTTCTATAAAAACAGAAAATGCACATAAGCAAAAATAATTGTTTCATTCAAAATAGGAGATGATTCAGTCATAACTCTTACATATATAGGCATAACAAGAATTTTATCCAAAGCCATTTTTTATAAAGGTAAAATTGTTTATTCAAGTGAAGAGAAATTTCCGCTGAACTGTAAACATGAACACGTCTATTGGCCAGGATTTAAGAAAACAGTTGAATATTTTAATATTCATGTTTCAAAATATTGCATTGGAGTAGATTAAAGGTTGTATGGGGTATCAGGTGAGTTTTGATTCACAAGAAGAGATTACGTACACATCAAGTTAGATTAAGTTCCCAGTAAGCCAATTATGCTAAGTATTATTGGGAGGCAAAGTCATTTCAGAACAGGTATACTAGACTTAATGTAGTTTCCCTTGCCCCATGCAAGTAGGGTCATATCAGATTAGAGGATAAAAAGAGCACCTTGCCATTTCACATATTCAGGATTTTGGTCTTCGTTGAGAATGAATCTGTTTTGTTCTTTTGTTGGAAGTGGGCTATTTACCAATATTTTCCAGGGATCGAGAAAACTCAGTTCTCTGCAAACAACTTTCCTAATCTGATTTACTTCTGTTTTGTTAGCTGTGTGATTCTGGTACTTGGTCTGAGACTTGTAGTAACAAATGAATTTTCATGCATTTAGCTAAAGAACCTGGGGAACTGACATTGCGAAAGTTTTTTTCTTCTTTTTAGTGTCATGATTTCCTTCAGATATAGCTAGGAAGAGATTACTAAAATGTATCATCTGTGTTAGGCCAGGCGTGGTGGCTTGCGCCTTGTAATCCCAGCACTTTGGAAGACCAAGGTAGGAGGATCACCTGAGGTTGGGAGTTCGAGACCAGCCTGACCAACATGGAGAAGCCCCATCTCTACTAAAAATACAAAATTAACTGGGCAGGGTGGTGCATGCCTGTATTCCCAACTACTCCGGAGGCTGGGGCAGGAGAAGCTCTTAAACCTGGGAGGCGGACGTTGTGGTGAGGAGAGATCACACTATTGTACCCAAGCCTGGGCAATAAAGGTGAAACTGCCTCAAAAAAGAAAAAACAAAAAGTGTATTATCTGTGTTTTAATTTCTGGGCTCGAAGGGTTGATCTGTTTTGAAACTATTAATGTTGACCGAGCATGGTGGCTCATGCCCGTAATCCCAGCACTTTGGGAGGCCGAAGCAGGTTGATCAACTAAGGTCAGGGGTTCTAGACCAGCCCAACCAACATGATTAAACCCCGTCTCTACTAAAAATATAAAATTAACCAGGCATGGTGGCGCATACCTGTAATCCCAGCTACTTGGGAGGCTGAGGCAGGAGAATTGCTTGAACCTGGGAGGCCGAGGTTGCAGTGAGCCGAGATTGCACATTGTTGTCCAGCCTGGACAACAAAAACGAAACTCCATCTCAAAAAAAAAAAAAAAAAAAAAAAGAAACTATTAATGTTATGTCTTTAGTGATGATTAAATGTCCTATAGGAGTTTAATTTGGAGTTAAGATTTGGGAAATATTATTTATAGTTAGGCTGGCCCTTAAAGTCTTCTTGAAGGAAGTAGATTCCAGGCTGTATGTTGAATAATGACTTGACTTTTAAAGCTAGAGAGGAGGGTGAAGGATATCTGCATTTTCATCCTATTCGAGGGTTTCACCGTAGCTTTCTCCCTGACTGTTCTGTTCTCCCTCCCCTCTCTTCTTTTTTCCTTCTTTCCCTAATGGGTTATGTTTCCTTTCTCATTTATACATTTTAAAATAAATGTTCTTAGGATACAAATTTCCATTCTCATTTGTGGAAAAATGACAACAGGAATAGGGTAGAGGAGAGGACTGTCCTCCCACCGCAAACTTAAGTGTATACCTGTGCAGAATTCAGACAGCAGCAGAAGTGTGTCTCTTTTAAGAGACTGGAGACTGATTGCTTTGGAGATGACATTGAAGGATAAATTGAAGGGATGCCCATTTTAGGAAAATTTTAGCAATAAAAATTTAAGTTACCACAATACTCATGGTAGAGAAAATTTGAAAAATACAGAATAATGTATTCACTATTAACATTTTGATGCATTTCCTATTTGAAGACATTTTTTGCTGAAGTTGTCTTTTTTAAATGTAGTAGTATTTCTCATGGGCTATAAAATTTCATTTGATTCCCTTTTTAAAACTTTAATGTAAAAGAAATGTAGTAGAAGTAACTAGCTGTGAGGTAGATACCAAAGGTTCAGAATTCTACTACTTTATCTTCTTATGTCCTGTTATGAGCCTGATCATGGCCTCAATTACTGATTTATCACTTAGCTAATATTTGTGAATGAGCATTGAATTGGAGTCCTTGGTCATTGGATGGTATAGTAGAAAAAGCAGTTAGGAGAGAGCTGGGGGTGGAGGTGGTAGACAGACGGGTGGAAGGCTTGGAATTTCAGTCCAAGCTCAATTACTTTCCAGCTTCGTTGTTAAATTGGAAGTATTTCTTATATTAGCAAAATTTACTTATTTGTAAAACAAGGAGCTTGGTTAGTTCTTTTTAATGTCCCTTTCAGCTTTATCATTTCCAAAATGTGATATAAATAAAATCATATGGATGTACCCTTTCAGTCTGGCTGCTTTTACTTAGTATAGTGGGCTTGAGATTTATATTCATCTGTGTCATGTGTATTTTAGCTCAATTTTATTTCCTCTCTCCCGCAAAATGTTGAGGAAGTACCAAATGTGTCTTTGTAGTTAGCAGAAGGTATAGATTATTGCTTTGGGGTTAGAGAGTTAGGAAACATGAAACAAAGTAGCATTTGAGCTGAGCACTGAAAGAAGTTTAAATGCCTGAATTCTGTGCAAAGCTGAGTAATATGAACTGTTCATGAAGGGAGGAAACCTTTGCCTGTTAGATCCTTGACTGCTGGCTGCAAAGAGAGAAACAGAATTTTCTGGGAGATGAGGACTCTTCAGTGCTTGGACTTAGTATAAAACTGTCTCTCAGCTGGCTCTTCACTGTCACTGGTGTTATCCTTGGATTCACCTCTAATTTATTCCCTGTCACAGTTTTCATTGCACATTTCTTATCTTTTCTATTTCTGTTTTGCTCTTTCGTTTTCTGAAAATATCTGCCATTTGATTACTGAAAAAAATTGTAGCTGGCTGATTTGAGCTTCACCACTTCCCTCTTCAGTACTTTACATTTTCCTGGTTTTACCTGCCTTCTCCTTTTTTGCATCTAACAAAGAAATATCTCTTTCCCTACACCACCCCCATTATTTGGATCCTCCTTTTCTCATATTCTTCAGGTTCCTGCCCTGTCTTTTAACCTGCTGCTGTTGTTATCTCTTCAGCATATCCCTTCCCATAGACTCTTTCAGTCTTTAAACGTGCTCAGGTTTCATCATTCCCAAGTCTTTCCTTCCACCCTACCTACCCCTTTGAATTATCATCCTCACATGCTCCCACCAATGCCTGACTTACGAAAGAAACCATCCTCACTCACCACCTTGACTTCATTGTTACCTCTTTTTCCTTTATTCCTTGCAGTCTGAATGTATACCCAAAATTTTATTGCTTGGTTTTTTATGGTGGATTCTTTTATGATTTTATGCAAAAGTAATTGTAGAAACTTGTATGGAAACATGAATTTAGTGTTTGAGCACTCATATGTCTGCCACTGTGGCCATGAAGTAGAATGTTACCATTTCTCAGAAGGCCTCTGGAGGCCCACCCTGACCATATTCCATTCTTCTACCACAAACATAACCAGTATCCTGAAGTTAGTGTTAATGGTGACATCGCTTTTCATTCAAAATAGTTTTCCATCTACGTATTTACCCTCAAATGACATGTTACTTAGATTTGCCTGTTTCCATTATGTAAATTGAATCATATTGTACCATGGATATTTTATTACTGGTTTCTTTTGCTCAACGTGATGTGTTTGAGATTCATCCATGTTAGTGCGCATACCTATAATTCATTTTTACTGGATACAATATCCCATTATATGACTAGATCAGAATGTTTCTGTTTATTTCATTATTGATGGACATTTGGGTTATTTCTAGGCTTTTGCTATTACAAATAATACTGGTATAAGTGATTTTGTGCTTATCTCTTGATACATATATTTGAAAAAGTCTCTGGAGTATCTTCTTTCTTTCTTTCTTTTCTTCTTCTTCTTTTTTTTTTTTTTTTTTTTTGACAGAGTACCACTCTGCCACCCAGGCTGGAGTGCAGTGTCGTGGTCTCCGCTCACTGCAACCTCTGCCTCCTGGGTTCAAGCCGTTCTCCTCACTCAGCCTCCCTAGCAGCTGGGATTACAGGTGCCCACTATCATGCCCTGTTGATTTTTATATTTTTAGTAGAAATGGTGTTTCACCATGTTGGCCAGACTGGTCTCAAACTCCTGACTTCAGGTGATCCACCCGCCTCAGCCTCGCAGAGTGCTGGGATTACAGGTGTGAGCCATCTCGTCCAGAGTATTTTCTTAATAGTGTTATTGCTGAACTTATCGCTAATGTTACTTAGTACTGCCAGCCAGTTTTCCAAAGCATTTGTACTAGTTTATACTGCTACCAAAATCACAGTCTTCCCAAACTTGATATGAACCAACTTTTTAATTTTAGCCATTTAATCAGGTGTAAAATGGTATCTCATTGGAGTTTTGATTTGCATTTTCCTGGTTTCCAAGCAGATTGAACATCTTTTCCTGTGTTTATGGGCCATCTGTGTTTCTTCCTTTGTTAAATTCCTACTCATTTATTTTACCTATTTTTTTTTTCTATTGGGTTGACTTTTTTTTATTGACTCAGGACTTCTTTGTGTATTCGCTGTTTGTATGGATTGTAAATACTTTCTTTTTTTAAATTCACTTTATATACCCCTTTGGTGAACTTTTAAAGTAGTTAAATTTATGTGTTTTCATCTTTTGGGTCTTGATAAATAAATTTTTCACTTTCCCAAGGTTAGAATGATATTCTACAATATTGTCTTCTAAGAATGTTATAGTTTTGCATTTCACGTTTTGGCTTTTAATCCTTCTGGAATTTTTTCTTTCTTTCTTTTTTAGTATAGTGTAATGGGCTTGGTTTTCTTTTTTTCCAAATACATGCCCAGCTACCTCTTTATTGAAAACTCCACCCTTTCCTCGTTTATCAGTCATGTTTCATCCTTTCCTGACCGTTGTCATGTTGCAGGTGTTCATAGGTGTGTGTGCCTCTGTCTCTGGACTCTGCACACTGGCATATGTGTTGATCCCTACACTAATGTCACACTGCCCCAATTATTATTGCTCTACAAGTGTTAATATCTTGATAATCCACATCTCCACATTTTAAAGAACATCTCGGCCCCATGCCATTCTGTGTAAATTTTAAAATCAACTTGTTAAATTCTACCCCTCTGCTCCAAAAAAAAGACAAAGAGAAAATAACTTGTTGAGATTTTTATATGAAGTTACTTTTAATCTATAGGTCAGTTTGGGAAGAACTGACATCTTTACAATACTGAGCTGGCATCTGTCTATACAACTGTCATAATAACTGCACATTTTTAATTATTATTGTTTTTCACTATGTTGCTCAGGCTGGTTTCAAACTCCTGACCTCTCAAATCTCTGGGATTATAGGTGTGAGCCTCCATGCCCAGCCGCATCTTTGTTTTTTAATGAAGTTTTATAATTTTCTGCCTATGGAACTTGCTGTATTTTGATGGATTTATTTTCAGGACTTTATTTCTTTTAAGTGTTTATAAATAAAATTTTTAAAAATTGTTTCACTTGGAATATACAGACAATTTTATTTTATTTTATTTTATTTTGAGACAGGGTCTCACTTTATTGCCCACACTGGAGTACATTGGCTCTATCACGGCTCACTGCAGCCTCGACTTCCCACAGCTCAAGTGATTCTCCCACCTCAGCCTCCTGAGTAGCTGGAACTATAGGTGTGTATCACCACACCTAGCTAATTTTCTTTCTTTCTTTCTTTCTTTCTTTTTTTTTGGTAGAAACAGGGTTTCACCATGTTGCCCAGGCTGGTCTCTGATTCTAGGGCTCAAGACATCTGCTAATTTATCACCTAAGAGAGGCAATGTGAAAATTGCCAGACCATCACCCGACATGCCTAGTGGGCAGGGGAAGAGCCCTCTGCCCTGCTCCTGCCTGTCTACCTACTGTAACTGGCCCCCTTATCTTGTTCTTAATCTTAAAAAAAATGCTTTTAATTTTTCACCATTAACTATGATGTTTATTTGTTTATTTTTTAATGCTTATTCTTTATCAAGTTAAGGAAACTTGTATTCCTATGCCAAGGATTCCACCCCCTACCCCTGCTTTTTTGAGACCAAGTCTCACTTTATCCCCCAGGCAGGAATGCAGTGGCATGATCTAAGCTCACTGTAACCTCTACATTCTGGGTTCAAGTGATCCTCCCACCTCAGCCCTAGTTACTGGGACTATAGGTGTGCACCACCATGCCTAGCTGGTTTTTGTATTTTGGGTAGAGATGGGGTTTCATCACGTTGCCCAGGCTGGTCTGAAACTCTGGAGCTCAAGTAATCCACCTACCTCAGCCTCCCAAAGTGCTAGGATTACAGGCATGAGCCACCGCACCCACCATAAAAATTCTATGCCAAGAATTTTTATCATAAATGGGTATTGAATTTGTCTAAGAGTTTTACGCACAGGTTTGTTACATGGATGTACTGCCTGATGCTGAGGTTTGGGCTTCTAATGATTCTGTCACCCAAGTAACAAACCTAGTACCTGATAGGTAGTTTCTCAGCTTGCCTTCCCATTCCCTTCCCGCTTTTGGAATCCCTAGTGTCTGTTCCCTTCTTTGTGTCTTACATGTTGAACTCCCACTTAAATATGATAATATGTGGTATTTGGTTTTCTGTTCCTGTGTTAATTCAGTTAGGATAATGGCCTCCAGCTGCCTCCGTATTACTGCATGGATTTTGTTCTGTTTATGGCTACATAGTATTCCATGGTGCATATGTGCCATATTTTCTTTATCCAGTTCACTGTTTTGGGCACCTGGGTTGATTCCATGTTTTTGCTATTATGAATAGTGCTGTAATAAGCATGGAAATGGAGGTATCTTTTAGGTAGAACGATTTATTTTGCTTTGGGTATATATCCATTAATGGGATTGGTGGATCAAGTGGTAATTCTGTTTTTAGTTCTTTGAGAAATTGCCAAACTGCTTTCCACAGGGACTGAACTAATTTGCATTCCCACCAACAGTGTAGAAGTGCTTTTCTTTTTCAACCTTGCCAATATTTGTGGGGTTTTTTGTTTTGTTTTGTTTTGTTTTTGAGACGGAGTCTTGCTCTGTCGCCAGACTGGTGCAATGGCACAATCATGGCTCACTGCAACCTCCGCCTTCCGGGTTCAAGTGATTCCCCTGCCTCAACCTCTCAAGTAGCTAGCATTATAGGCACGTGCCACCATACCTGGCTAATTTTTGTATTTTAGTAGAGACAGAGTTTCACCATGTTGGCCAGATGGTCTTGATCTCTTGACCTCAAGATCTGCCCGCCTCAGCCTCCCAAAGTGCTGAGACTGCAGGCGTGAGCCACCGCACCCAGCCTTTTTTCACTTTTTAATAATAGTCTGTGTAGTGTGAGATGCTATCTCATTGTTATTTTGATTTGCATTTCTGATGATTAGTGATGTTGAGCATTTTTTCATGTTTATTGACTGGTGATATGTCTTCTTTTGAGACATGTCTGTCTTTGCTCACTTTTTAATGAAGTTTTTTTGTTTCTTGTTGATTTAAGTTCCTTACAGATTTTGGATATTAGTCCTTTGTTGGATGCATAGTTTGCTAATATTTTCTCCCATTCTGTAGATTGTTTATTCTGTTGATAGTTTCTTTTGATAGTTGGTTTTGACCCCCAGTGTACCTATCTCCTCATTTCTATCTCTTTAGTTTAATTGAATTCCAATTTTAATTTTTTATTTTTGTTACATTTACTTTTGAATACTTAGTCATAAGTTATTTGCTTAGGCCAATGTTTGTAAGAGTATTCCCTAGGTTTTTTTTATTTTTTATTATTTTTTTTTATTGCATTTTAGGTTTTGGGGTATATGTGAAGAACATGCAAGATTGTTGCATAGGTACACACATGGCAGCGTGATTTGCTGCCTTCCTCCCCTTCGCCTATATCTGGCAGTTCTCCCCATGCTGTCTCTCCCCAACTCCCCACCCCCCACTGTCCCTCCCCTATTTCCCCCCAACAGACCCCAGTGTGTGATGCTCCCCTCCCTGTGTCCATGTGTTCTCATCGTTCAACACCCACCTATGAGTGAGAACATGCGGTGTTTGATTTTCTGTTCTTGTGTCAGTTTGCTGAGCATGATGGTTTCCAGGTTCATCCATGTACCTACAAAGGACACGAACTCATCGTTTTTGATGACTGCATAATATTCCGTGGTGTATATGTGCCACATTTTCCCTGTCCAGTCTATTATCGATGGGCATTTGGGTTGGTTTCAGGTCTTTACTGTTGTAAACAGTGCTGCAATGAACATTTGTGTGCATGTGTCCTTATAGTAGTACGATTTATAATCCTTTGGATATATACCCAGTAATGGGATTGCTGGGTCAAATGGAATTTCTATTTCTATGTCCTTGAGGAATCGCCACATTGTCTTCCACAATGGTTGAACTAATTTACACTCCCACCAACAGTGTAAAAGTGTTCCCATTTCTCCAAATCCTCTCCAGCATCTGTTGCCTCCAGACTTTTTAATGATCACCATTCTAACTGGCGTGAGATGGTATCTCAGTGTAGTTTTGATTTGCATTCCTCTAATGACCAGTGATGATGAGCATTTTTTCATATGTTTGTTGGCCTCATGTATGTCTTCTTTTGTAAAGTGTCTGTTCATATCCTTTGCCCACTTCTGAATGGGCTTGTTTTTTTCTTGTAAATCTGTTTTAGTTCTTTGTAAATTCTGGATATCAGCCCTTTAGCAGATGGGTAGACTGCAAAATTTTTTTCCCATTCTGTTGGTTGCTGATTCACTCTTATGACTGTTTTCTTTTGCCATGCAGAAGCTGTGGGGTTTGATTAGGTCCCATTTGTCTATTTTGACTTTTGTTGCCAGTACTTTTGGTGTTTTGGTCATGAAGTCCTTGCCTATGCCTATGTCCTGAGTGGTTTTGCCTAGATTTTCTTCTAGGGTTTTTATGGTGTTAGGTCTTATGTTTAAGTCTTTAATCCATCTGGAGTTAATTTTAGTGTAAGATGTCAGGAAGGGGTCCAGTTTCTGCTTTCTGCACATGGCTAGCCAGTTTTCCTAACACCATTTATTAAACAGGGAATCCTTTCCCCATTGCTTGTTTTTGTCAGGTTTGTCAAAGATCGGATGGTTGTAGATGTGTTGTGTTGCCTCCGAGGCCTCTGTTCTGTTTCATTGGTCTGTGTCTCTGTTTTGGTACCAGTACCATGCTGTTTTGATTACTGTAGCCTTGTAGTATAGTTTGAAGTCTGGTAGTGTGATGCCTCCCGCTTTTTCTTTTTGCTTAGAATTGACTTGGCTATGCGGGCTCTCTTTTGGTTCCATATGAAGTTTAAGGTGTGTTTCTTTTTTTTTTTTTTTCTTTTTTTTTTTCAGTTCTGTGAAGAAGGTCATTGGTAGCTTGATGGGGATAGCATTGAATCTGTAAATTACTTTGGGCAATATGGCCATTTACATGATACTGATTCTTCCTAACCATGAACATGGAATGTTTCTCCATCTGTTTGTGTCCTCTCTTATTTCCTTGAGCAGGTTTGTAGTTCTCCTTGAAGAGGTCCTTTAACGTTCCTTGTTAGTTGTATTCCTAGGTATTTTATTCTGTTTGTAGCAATTGTGAATGGCAGTTCGTTCTTGATTTGGCTCTCTTTAAGACTGTTAATGGTGTGTAGGAATGCTTGTGATTTTTGCACATTGATTTTGTATCCTGAGACTTTGCTGAAGTTGCTTATCAGTTTCAGGAGACTTTGGGCTGAGACGATGGGGTCTTCGCGATATACAATCATGTCATCTGCAAATAGAGACAGTTTGACTTCCTCCTTTCCTATTTGAATACCCTTTATTTCTTTTTCTTGCCTGATTGCTCTGGCTAGAACTTCCAGTACTATATTGAATAGGAGTGGTGAGAGAGGGCATCCTTGTCTAGTGCCATATTTCAAAGGGAATGCTTCCAGTTTTTGCCCATTCAGTATGATATTGGCGGTTGGTTTGTCATAAATAGCTTTTATTATTTTGAGATACGTTCCGTCAATATCTAGTTTATTGAGGGTTTTTAGCATAAAGGGCTGTTGAATTTTGTCAGAGGCCTTCTCTGCATCAATTGAGATAATCATGTGGTTTTTGTCTTTGGTTCTGTTTATGTGGTGAATTACGTTTATGGACTTGCGTATGTTGAACCAGCCTTGCATCCCCGGGATGAATCCTACTTGATAATGGTGGATAAGCTTTTTGATGTGCTGTTGCAATCGGCTTGCCAGTATTTTATTGAAGATTTTTGCATCTATGTTTATCATGAATATTGGCCTGAAGTTTTCTTTTCTTGCTGAGTCTTGCTGGGTTTTGGCATCAGGATGATGTGGTCTCATAAAACGATTTGGGAAGGATTCCCTCTTTTTGGATTAATTGGAATAGTTTCAGAAGGAATGGTAACAGCTTCTCTTTATATGTCTGGTAGAATTTGGCTGTGAACCCATCTGGACCTGAGCTTTTTTGGGGTGGTAGGGTCTTAATTGCTGCTTCAACTTCAGACCTTGTTATTGGTCTATTTAGGGTTTTGACTTCTTCCTGTTTTAGGCTTGGGAGGAGGCAAGTGTCCAGGAATTTATCCATTTCTTCGAGGTTTACTAGTTTATGTGCATAGAGTTGTTTGTAATAATCTCTGATGATGGTTTGAATTTCTGTGGAATCTGTGGTGATAGCCTGTTGATTGTTTTTTACTGCATCTATTTGATTATTCTCTCTTTTCTTTTTTATTAATCTGACTAGTGGTCTATTTTGTTGATCTTTTCAAAAAACCAGCTCCTGGATTTATTGATTTTTTTCTTAGGTTTTTTTTTTTTTTTTTTTTTTTTAGGGTTTTTATAGTTTGAGGTCTTACATAGAAGTATGTAATCTATCTTGAGTTAATTTTTGTTTATAGTGAGAGGTAGGGGTCCAGTTTCTTTCTTCCTGCATATGGTTAGCCAGTTTTCCCAGCACCATTATAGGGTGCCTATTCCCCATTGTTTATTTTTGTTGACTGTGTCAAAGATCATTTGGTTGTAGATGTGGGTCTTTATTTTAGGCTCTCCACTCTGTTATATTGGTCTGTGTATCTCTTTTTGTACCCATACCATGCTGTTTGGTTACAGTAAACTTACAGTATAGTTTGAAGTCAAGTAATGTGATGCTTCTGGCTTTATTCTTTTTGCTTAGGATTGCCGTGACTATTCAGGCTCTTTTTGGTTCCATATGGATTTTAGAATAGTATTTTTCTAATTCTTGGAAAAAAAAAAAAACATGTCGATAATTTGGTAAGACTAGTATTGAAACTGTAGATTGCTTTGGGCAATATAGACATTTTAATGGTATTGTTTTTTCCAACCCTTGTGCATGGAGTTATTTTCTATTTGTGTTGTCTGTGATTTGTTTTAACAGTGTTTTGTAGTTCTCATAATATCTTTCACCTCCCTGGTTAGATGTATTCCTAGCTGTTTTATTTTATTTTATTTTATTTTATATTATTTTATTTTATTTTAGTGGCTGTTGGAAATGGCATTGTATTGTTGATTTGGTTCTCAACTTGAACGTTACTGATTTTTTTGTACGTTGATTTCTTATCCTGAGTCCGGTGAAGTTGTTTATCAGATCTAGGTGTCTTTGAGCAGAATCTTTAGATAATTTTACTTCCACTTTTCCTATTCGGACACCGTTTATTTCTTTTTCTTGCCTGATTGCTCTGGCAAGGACTTTCAGTACTACGTTGAATAGCAGTGGTGAGAGTGGACAGCCTTGCCTTGTTCTTATGGACAATGCTTTCAACTTTTGACTGTTTGTATGATAATTGGCTATGAGTTTGTCATAGATGGCTCTTATTACTTTGAGGTATGTTCCTTCAATGCCTAGTTTGTTAGGAGTTTTAATTATAAAGGGATGTTGGATTTTATTGACTGCTTCTTGTGTTTCTATTGTGACGATCATATGGTTTTTGTTTTAATTCAGCTTATGTAGTTAATCACATTTACTGATTTGTATATGTTGAACCATCCTTGTATCCCAGGTGTTAAAGCCCACTTGATCATGATGAATTGATTTTTGATGTGCCACTGGATTTGGATTGCTAATATTTTGTTGAGGATTTTCGCATCTGTGTTTATCAGGGATATTGTCCTGTATTTTTCTTTTTTTTTGTTATATCATTGCCACGTTTTGGTATCAAGATGATGCTGGTTTCATAGAGTAAGTTAGGGAGGAATTACTCCTACTTGATTTTGAGGGATAGTTTCAGTAGAATTGGTACCAGCTCTTCTTCATACAGCTGGTAAAATTTGGCTGCGAATCCATCTGGTCCAGGGATTTTTAAGTTTGTTATTACTGATTTTGTTTGATTACTTGTTACTGATCTGTTCAGGATTTCTGTAAACACACTAGTCTTGAGGGGTTTTTTCCTACTTTTCTAACTGCTCCTTCTGTTTCTCTTTGTCTTCACATCTCCTAATGTAGGGTGCTCCTTTTCTCCCAGGCACAAAAAAACAAATGCTATTTGGTTTGGGTCCCCAAAGGACCTGTCTCCTCATTTCTATCTCATGCTTTTATCCACTTCGGCTATGTGTATGTATCTGTTTCTCTCTTCTTTCCTTTTAGCCCAATTTAGGTCTTTTATATTTAAAGAATGATTTCCATGTAATACTTTCTTCTACTTCTCACCTTCCAGTGAACCTTCAATTGCCATAGTAAAAGAAGTTAACCTCCCTTTGCACCTTGAATTTCTCTATTTATCTGAGTAGTTGTCAAAGAGCATTCTTTTTACCTTACTACCTTTGAATACTGTTTTGTATTCTGTTATGAGGTGGTCAGTCCAGTGTGGCCATAATAGGAGTTCAGTGTGGCCATAATAGGAGATATCAGGAAAGCAAAGTTTATTTTACTCACAGGTCCTAGAGACAGGAAGCACAGCACACAGTGCAGGGGTCACATGGGAAAGACACCAGGGTGTTGATGCAGAATACAGGAGTGAGCGAAAGGTTTAGGCCACTACATTTACTGGGGTTTCTGAAGGGGAATAGTTAGGCCATCACCTTTTTGCGGTGGCATGATTGTAGCTGGCTGTAGCCTCAAACTCCTGGGCTCAAAGGATCCTTCCTACCTCAGCCTCTGAGTAGCTAGAATTAGAGAGGAAAGCCACCCACCAGCTCTAGGCCCCTACCTTTATTGTGGTTACTGTGGAAAAATTAGGACAGAGTAAACAGTTTAGGATTGGCTAATTTGAATAATTTTGGAGGGCTGTGGGACCACCTAGGGGTGATCTCTAGTTGCCTGGTACCTGGCCCTAGGATGAAGGCAGAATATTGCCTCTAGAGTCTGATTGAGGAAGTATGACTCTAGATTGGTTGATTTGTGTATCAAAGACACGCTTCTGGCTGGGCCCTTTGCTATTTCCAGGAATTGACTAAACCTGGAAGGGGCAGTCTCTCCCCAGCCAGAAAGGTTTCTATGATGTCAAAATATCATAATATATTAAAAATGTAAGAACATTTTACAGTACAGAGGCCATACCTTCAGCTCATCCTCCCAGCAGAGGCAGAGCCAGGGCACTTAAATATTATTATCAATAGACTATTGTACCAGTGATACTAGAACTCAATCTCTCTGTGTTATTTAGTGCTTTGTGACTTATAAGCAGCTTTGTTAGCATTTTTATGGCAACTTGAAAGGGGAACCAGTATATAGAATTTTCACAAACTCCGTGAGAGTGGAATATTTGGTTCTGGAAGACTTCCTGTTAGTAGTGTGTTAATCTTTTAAGTGTTTGTCTCTGTTTTTCAAAGTCTCATATTCTTTTAGCCTTGTTGATTTATTTACTATATCTTGAGCATGTTTCTCCAGTGGTGAACAATCTCTTTTTTCCTCCAGTTTTATTGAGGTATGATTGACAAAATAATTTAATACTGTACTATTTTAAAATCTTCACAAAGGTAATGACATGCTGCATTGGGATAGAGATAACAGATAATGATAAAACACACAACTACAACTTTAAAATAGTGAAACTTCTATGTGTGACGTATGGAAGTGACTCTGGTTACTTGACTAGAATGTCGTGGAAAAAAAGAAAAAATAAAAGTGACTCTAATTACATTTTATTTTCATGCAAGTTTTCAATTACTTGACACAAGCATGCACTCTTAATTTTGCTAACTATGTATGTCTAAGTAGTTCTAGAGTTTTCTATTTGTGGAAGACTTTAGGAAAAAATAGAAGCGATTTTATGAATTTTTAGAAAGTGAAATATTTATACATATCTTTTATAATTATCTTGAGGAAACAGGGCTCTGGTTCATGTGATATACCTAATTATTCATTCTTATTTAAGTAATACATCTGCCAGAAGTTAGGATGTGTATATTGCCAGACATTAGCACTGTCTTAGAAACACTGCTGTAAGGTTCTAACTTTGTGCTCTCCTGACTGGTCTGCTCTGGATGTGTGTGCACACATAGGTGTAAGGATGGGAAGTTGGGGTGTTTGAGTGGTAGGAAATGGAAGTGTAGAGCCATATCCATGGTCTAGACAATTCTTACAGATTGCTGTGGCCTGTTATATTTTATTCAGTACATGATGCTCTGGCGTTTTCCAAGTAATAACTGGATATAGCAATTTGAAAACAATGTATTATAATTCCTTAGAAAATATTTCTATGTATAGAGTGGCATGTCTTTCCATAAATTAGCCCTATTCTGATATCACATCACAGCAGAAGTGGTTAAAAAGCACTCACATTTTTCTTTTCTTTCTTTTTTTTTTTTTTTGTGTGTGTGTGGGGGACAAGTTTTAGCTCTGTTGCCTAGGCTGGAGTGCAGTGGCATGATCTCACTGCAACTCCACCTTCTGAGCTCAAGCCATCCTTCCTCAGCCTCCAGATTAGCTAGGACTGGCTGATTTTTTTTGTAGGGACAGGGTTTCACCATGCTGCCTGGGATGGTCTCAAACTCAAGAGCTCAAGCCATCTGCCCACCTCAGCCTCCCAAAGTGATGGGATTACAGGCATGAGCCGTTGCACCTAGCCTGGCATAACATTTTGAAAAACATAATTATAGCAGATCCCTTGCTAATGAGATACATGCAGCAATCTGTAGTTTAGGATTAAAGGACTTAGTACAGCTATAGTTTTCTTTTTGCTTATCATGTGAAAGGTTGCTTTTTGCCATCAGATTGCTATTCATTAAAGTGTTTAAAGTTAATATAAATCTTTCTTGCTCTTGGCAAAGTCACCAGTGAATTTCTTCTGTCTAAGCCACGTATCAAGTAAGATGAAAATAGAAGAGAGCCTCGAGGTCTCTTTGAACACTCTTCCTATACTAGCTGCCCCAGTCACTGCATTCACATCTGAATTTTCACATGCCATCTTATGATTGTAATTTATTATTTTTATTTTTGTTTGTTTCTTAAGCTTTATCAGTGTTTGTGTACTTGTCATGCAGTCCTGCTTTTAGAAGAGAAACCATTTTACTATGTTTCCTTTTTTTTGAATCCCTTCTCCTTGGAGGTGCTTAGAAAAGTGCTTATGCAAAATAGGTGCCTAATGAATGCTGGGAACTGAAATCTAGTGCTTTATTTCATTTATTTCTTTTAATAGTTCTAATTGTTTTGCTTGCTTTCCAGGCACACAAACCAATGGTCTGGACTTTCAGAAGCAGCCTGTGCCTGTAGGAGGAGCAATCTCAACAGCTCAGGCGCAGGCTTTCCTTGGACATCTCCATCAGGTAGGAATGTTCTGCTTGACCATCAGTGAGAGTGAAAGAGGCATAAAATGCTAGGGCCTGAGGAAATTGTTTCAGAATGTGGGGCCTTTAAACTTACTTAAAGCCTAGTGCTAATTATGTATAATTGTGTCATTCTATTTGGTTAGTATGAAATCCTATAGTTTAATTGAGTGTATTGTCATTGACCCCACAGGTGTGGGGGAAACAAAAGAACTCTTGTGAATGGAATGTATATAACAACTGGTTTGCTGTTTTTATAAGTGAGAATCTGTGGTGGCTACCTGGTGGTAGTAAATTATCAGTCAAAAAAGATGTAGCTACCATTGCCTGAGGCCGGCTGTATAAGGCTCTGAGCTCCAAGCTCATCTCTGTCCTCTAAAACAGTTTCAGACCATGATAGTTTATTTGGGCAACTACTCAGAGGCTTTTGCTTGACTGTAACCCCCAACCCCTATTTTGAGGTTCAAAAGACTGCCACAACTTTGTTACCCTGTCCACAACATTTTTTTCCCTGGGTCTAACATAGACCATGAATTCTATTCATTCATGTTTTAGCTATAATGTAGAGGAAACAGGAATAAAAAAAAAATACAAACCCTAGCTACTCAGTAGTTTGGGATATGGGAGCTGGTTGAAAATGGAAAACAAACAGAGAAAACAGTTGGAAGATAGATTATCAGATAGATACAGTGTCTCAACCTTTTGATTTATGTCCACAGTTATATATTAGAGCAATATTTTGGTAATCTATAGCTCAATTAAAACCTAGAACTAATTTAACATGCAAAATGTGTTGATAATAATGGTGCTAGCAGTGGTGCCTAGTGATGGTGGTGGTAGTGATTCAGTGAAAAACCCATGTGAACATAAGACCTCCCAGGTAACATGTTAAGTTACTGAACACTGAATATATACATCTTAACTAAAGTCTTTTCATCAAAACATGTCATCAGACCACCTAACCTATAAAAGAAGCTCTTCTACTTGAAAACAGGTAAAATTCTGGAAAGCTGTTCTAAAACCCATTTATTTGTTCACAGACTCAAAGAGATATCATGTAGGCCCCAGTTAGCATCTTCCGTTAGAGTGAAGCCTAATGGAATGCTTTTGCCTAGGCACGTAGCTTTGTTTATATCTTTGAAATGGAAAAACTTCGATATTAACTTCCAGATAAAATACTAAGATGAATTAATACCTAAAATGAGTTAAATATATATTTTTAAAATATATCCTAGAAGAAAAAAAATGTTTCGTGTTGACTTTTTTTTCTAAGAACATAGTCAAGGCTCCAATAATTTTTCTGGGTCCTAAGGAATAGAATTTTTGACAGAGTTTAGTCAATTATTTGGCACCTAATGAGCCTCTTTATCTGGCTTAAATATGTGATAGTCCAAATGTATTTTTAAAAGTCCCTGAGGGTATGCAGATCATGTGCAGTATTCTCCCCACTGGGTCCAAATTCCAAGATGATTGCAACTCTCCCTGTATCAGATCCAAGACCCCTACGTCTAGCCATTGATTACCAAAATCATAGACCCTTCAATACCACCCAGACCAAAGGAGTGCAAACCAAAGAATTTTAGTTGAAATCGTGACACCATTGAATCTCCCATCAAGACACAGGTCCTTGCATCTGATTAGATAATTAACAATGTTATACTTGCCTTCTATTTCCAGCCCCCTTGTTGGCAGAATTAGCACCTTGAACCTTTCCTTACCGTGATTATAATATACATACACAAAATAGATGGTTTTAGGTCTGTTACCTCGTTAACTATAAGTTCTGTGAAAATAGATACCTTTTCTTGTTTACCTATATCCCCAGCACTTACCAAAGAGCCCCATAATACAACAGGTGTTCAGTATTTGTTGAATAAATTAATAGATGACCAAGTGGTCAAGTATAAGACTACTGAGAAAGAAATGATTAGCTTAGCCTGTACAATCTGAGACTTTTCTCTCAGGGTGATTTTTGAGCTGAGTCTTGAAGGGTGTTGGAAACTAGCTAAATGGAGTGGTAAAGGAATGCTCTGGTTTTTTTATTTTTAACTTCCTATTTTAAAATCTTTCAAATCTATAAGAGTTACAGCAATAGAATAGTGTTCATCTGGAAAACCTTCACTTGGAATCATCAATTGTTACTATTTGACCATATTTGCTTTATAGCATATGGGTTTATGTGTATATGTATGTATGTACACATACAAAATGCATTTTGCTTTTACCATATGTGTATATATACGTAAAAAATATTTTTTAATGGGGTCTCATATGTTGTCCAGGTTGATCTTGATCTTCAACTCCTAAGCTCAAGTGATCTTCCTGCCTCCCATGTAACTGTGATTATAGGCGTACATTGGCACCGAGCCAAAAAAAATTTTTTGGCTAACTCCTGTGAAAGTTGCAGATATTAACCATTTACTTCTAAATTCTTCAGCATGTTTTTTCTAAAAATAGCATTCTCTTATAAAACTACAGTGCAAATTTCAAATTCCAGAAACTTAACATTGATGTGATATCATTTTCTAATATTGACCCATAGTTATATACTTCTGCCCACAATCCAGTCTGTACTTTATATTTAGCTGTCATGTCTGTTAAGTCTTCTTTAATCCAGAACAATTCCTCAGCCTGTGTTTGTCATGATATTGACATTTTTTAAGAATAGAGGCCAGCTGTTTTATAAAATACCCCTAACACTTCAATATGTTTGATTGTTCCCTCAGTGGCTAAATTCAAGTTATGCATTTTTGAAAGGAATACAACACAAGTGATGCTGAGTTTCTCTTGGTGCATTCAGAAGGCATTTAATATTGCTTTGTCCCATTATTGTGATATTAATTTGGATTATTTTATTAAGCTAGTGTTTATCAGATTTGTCCACTGTAAATATGTCTTTTTGCCTCCTGGTAGGTAATACTCTGTGAGGCACTATTTTAAAGACTGTGTAAACATCCCGTTCCTCAACAAACTTTTACCCTGAAACATAAGCAAAATCACATAAAATTTTATCTTCTTCAAATCTTTGTGCCTGAAGCTATTTCCTTGGGTTATTTGACTTCTTAGGCTGTAGATCTTAAACATATTACCTCTTCAGATAGGCCTCCCCTTATTACACTATATTTTAAATGTGTTCTGTATACATCTTCAGATTTTGTTTTTTGTTTTTGTGTTTAGGGTTCTCATCTACTAACAGGACCAACAGTTTCAAATAAAGGACATAGCAATCAGTTCATTTTAGCTCTTAACTCTTTACTGAGCTCCACACAAACATTTATATTTAATTTCAGTACATGATGTTATTTGGTATATCCAGAATGGAACTCATTATCTTCTCTCTCCCTGTTAGTGGTACTACCATTTTCCAGTTGCCTAGGTTTGAACCCTGGAATAATGCACGACTCTCTTTTTTTTCATTTAAATCCAGTCAGGATTCTTACGTAGTATGTTGCAGAGCCTTTCATGTTTCCTACTTTTTGCTTCCACTGCCACCGTTCTAGCTTAGTTTTTCATTTATTCTAGCCTAGTTTATGTTCTCTTTTTCCCTTCTCAGTCTTTTTGTTTCAGGACATTGGCATTTTTGAACAGTATAAACCAGTTATTTTGTAGTGTTTCTCAGTTTGGGTTTGTCTGACTTTCATTGTGATTAGATACAGATTCTGTACTTTTGTTAGGGATGCAGCATAAGCAACGCTGTATTCTTCTCACTGCATCATAGCAGAAGGCCTGTGTCTCCTTCCTGGTGACTCTTGTTTGTACTCACTTGATTATTTGTCTGCCAGGTTTCTCCACTAAAAAGATAATATTTTACCCTTTCTAAGAATTAAGTATCGCCGGGCGCGGTGGCTCAAGCCTGTAATCCCAGCACTCTGGGAGGCCGAGGCAGGTGGATCATGAGGTCGAGAGATCGAGACCATCCTGGTCAACATGGTGAAACCCCGTCTCTACTAAAAATACAAAAAATTAGCTGGGCATGGTGGCGCGTGCCTGTAATCCCAGCTACTCAGGAGGCTGAGGCAGGAGAATTGCCTGAACCCAGGAGGCGGAGGTTGCGGTGAGCCGAGATCGTGCCATTGCACTCCAGCCTGGGTAACAAGAGCGAAACTCAGTCTCAAGAATTAAGTATCACTGGAGACATAGTTGAGAATATGTAAATATCCTTTTACTCCTTAGATGTCACACCCATTAGTTATCCATTGATGACTGCCTAAATCAGTTATTTTCTTAGTTGCCAAATGATGGTTTTCTATTTCCATGTGTATCCTTAATTTTAAATAACCATGATTTGAACTTTCTGAATGTATGAAATGTATTAAATGTTTTGACAGACTTTTATGTGTGGTTTATAAGATAGATTTCTTATTTCAGCTAAGAGTTTTAAGTTGAGATTATAAATATTTTAAGGACTTGACTGTGTGGATGTGTATGTATATTTCTCCTCTGGTATATACATGGGAAATTTGAAATTATTTTAATTATGTAGATGGTTCTGATTGTTTCTAATAATAAACAATGTAGATAGATAGCTTGTTCTTGTATGTTCTTTAACACACTGTGGAAGATTAAATTTTTAGAATCTAAGCATTCTGTGAAGACAAAAGAATGTTATGTTAGGAGCATTCAATACAAGTGTGGCATGGCTGATAATATTCATTTAGTGTGGGGAAACATCTTCAAAAAAAGATTAACAGCATTTTTCTGTGGGACCAGTTGGGGGTGGGTTGGGATAGGTTGAGAAGGGACTGAGCTTGTTTCATAAAGTTTTAACTCCTTAAGACAATCCTCTGTCTTCTCAGTTCTAGCTCGGTGACTCACAGTAGGCTTAATATTCAGTGATGACAACCCCTTGTGATGAATGTCAACAGTATTAAACTAGAACTTCCCCTGATTACTCATAGGTCCAACTCGCTGGAACAAGTTTACAGGCTGCTGCTCAGTCTTTAAATGTACAGGTAAGCTGGGACCTGGGATTATGGGTCAATCTTTTATTTATTTATTTTATATTTTTCTAATTTTCTATAGTGAGCATATATTTTATAATAGGAAATGCTTAATAGTACCTTTTAAAATTAGTGAATCTCATGAAGATTCAAATAATAATTATTGCCATTAATGAAAATCAGTTTTATATTCTGCTACTATATGAACCAAAGATGGACAGGAAAAGTCTACTTTCAAAGTTTTATGTATAAGTTCATTAAAAATGTTTCTAAGTTATACTGCTGTGACACATACCTAAATACACAGCATACAATACAAAGTTCTCTTAAATGCCCATTTGTTTGCAAAAGGCTTGTTCTTTGTCGTTTTTGAAGTCTTAGGGAGACCTCATAGGACAGAGGAAAGAACATTGGACTGAGACACAAGGGTCTTAGGTTTGCATTCTCATTCTGCCACTGACCAACTGTGTGACCTTTGGCAAGTCACTTAACTTAGGCTCAGTTTTTCTCTTCTATACTTACGTGGGGACATTTATAAGATTGCCGGGGTTCCTCTCCACCCTGAAATGTTACATTTCTAATAATTATAATTAAACCTGTATGTAGATATTGGAAGATAGACCGTCAAAATGTTAAAATAAAACTTAAATCTGGCCACTTCCCTTTGAACCATGTGCCAAAACATGACAAAGTTCAAGTGTTAGGCATTACTCTCTAAAATTTCAGTGAACCTGCTGCTTCCTTTCATTGTAGTGTTTAGGTAACCAGCAGTCAAGAGGGAAAGACGGTATTATGGAAGATTTATTTCAGTGTTGCTAATGACCAAAGACCTTGGGTTGAGCATTTCATGAAACCCAGTTGAATATGGACCTAGTAACACGTGGGAACAAGGAAAGAAAAGAAAAAGATAATGTGACCTTACTTTCTGAGGGAGAGGAGGCGGAAAATTGCCTTGGTTGCCATGGTAAACTTTCATCCCTTAGAGAGATGTTGGCAAACAGGCTGTATCTCCAGTGCAGAATGTTTACAGTGCTGCACTGTAATTATCTCTCAATGACTGGCAGAATTAATCAGAGCATTTATGTTAATTAGCCTTGCTGCAGTCCCTAAAACAGGTGGTGGGAAATATGCAAATCTATGCAGAATTTTAATGCTTTGCATAACCAGTTTTAATTACCATAAAATATTCTCTTCGTGCCCCTCTCTCTTGACTGTAGCATTATCTCTCTGAGCTTGTGTGTTAGTTGATGGGAGTTGCTAGATTTATCGTTTTGTAAAATATTATTAAGTGGAAAGTTCTGTGAATCAAGTGATCATTCTCTGAGATGTTATATGGAGAAGTTTCAGACTTGCCACCAGGTGTATGTTAAAATGTTGGTATGGAAGATCTAATGTAGAGATGGATGGAAAATGTATTCTTCCCTTTATACCCCCTATTTCTAGAATTGAGGAACTGGGGCTATGACAAAAAAATCTTTTACTTTGTTGGGGATGACTGAGTATTTCTTTTTAAAAATTGTAAAAGCAGCTTTGTCAGCACTGGAATAAAAAATCTAAAAACTCAGTATGTGAAACTAGGAAGATACAAAGAAAAGAAAGGTGGGAAACCAGAACTCATGACTGAATAAGCCCATGTTTTAAATGATTCCTAAAAGATGGGGTTTTAAGTACATTTCTTTTAATCAACTGTTTGCAATCTTTTATTTCCCACCCCACCCCACCCCACCCCACCTCAGTCTAAATCTAATGAAGAATCGGGGGATTCACAGCAGCCAAGCCAGCCTTCCCAGCAGCCTTCAGTGCAGGCAGCCATTCCCCAAACGCAGCTTATGCTAGCTGGAGGACAGATAACTGGGGTAAGTGTTCACTGAGAGAATTATAATAAACTTTGTCTGTGTCAGAACTGCCATTGGCCAATGTCTGATTAGAATTGTTCACCGTAGCTGGCAGTAACATGGCTGTGCCTGGCACTATTGTGTCTTTAAGGAACTTCCTACACTGTAGGTAGTAAGTTGCTCTAAAAAAGGAATTATCTTTTTTGTAAGTTTTCAGGATACTTTTTATGAGAATTGTGGATGCTTTGGATAAATTAAAAACTTTATTAAACTCCCGTTTCAGGTGTTGCTTCATCATGCAATGGAATAATTATCCTATAGCTGAGATGATCAAACTGATAAAATGGCAGTTGTCCGTTTGGCATTAAGACATCACTGCAGGGTAGAAGTTAAAGAATGGATTAGGCCTGCAAAAGAAAAACATTTTTCTTTAAGTTACTGTGTAGTAGTCTAAAATAAAACGTGGTGGCTTCATGTCCTAGCTCTGCAACTTACCGTATGACCCAATTACTTTATTGCCCTCTACCTCAGTTTTCCTTGTGTTAAATGGCGATGCTAATAATACCGTTACTGGTGTAAAGATTGGAGATAATACATACAAAGCTTATAGAACAGTGCTTGGCATGTAGTGTTCAACAAATGTTCTTTTTTTTGAGATGGAATTTCTCTCTTGTTGCCCAGGCTGGAGTGCAATGGCGCAATCTCAGCTCACTGCAACCTCCACCTCCCGGGTTCAAAGTGATTCTTCTCCCTTAGCCTACCAAGTAGCTGTGATTACAGGCACTCACCACCATACCCGGCTAATTTTGTATTTTAATAGAGACGAGGTTTCTCCATGTTGATCAGGCTGGTCTCCAACTCCTGACATCAGGTGATCTGCCCACCTAGGCCTCCCTAAGTGCTGGGATTATAGATGTGAGCCATCGTACCCAGTGGCTTATACTTTATTTTAAATACTTGATCTTAACCAAAAGACTGAGAAGGTCTGTCATTTATTTTTTATTGTTAATAAATTGGCCTGTGTGACTGTATTAAGCTTTTAAATTTTCAGCTGTCTTTTCTCTAAGGCACTATTCACAATATTTTTCCAATGTTTAAAATTTGTACATTAAATTATCTTTGTGGGGCTTGGTTTAGGACAGGCGTCCCCAAACTACGGCCTGCGGGCTGCATGCAGCCCCCTGAGGCCATTTATCCGGCCCCTCGCCACACTTCAGGAAGGGGCACCTCTTTCATTGGTGGTCAGTGAGAGGAGCACAGTATGTGGCGGCCCTCCATCGGTCTGAGGGACAGTGAACTGGCCCCCTGTGTAAAAAGTTTGGGGACGCCTGGTTTAGGACAATATAAGAGATAGTTATTATTCAATTCACATCACATTAACTCCCAAGAATTTTCTGGGTATGTTGTTGCTTTGTTTGTTTTCATTTCAGTTAAGTGTGTTTTGTCAGTGGACAACTATTTTAAGAACTGTTGCAAACTTATTTACAAAATCTCATCAGTAGAGATGTATGTATATACATGTATATTATATAAAAATTTAAAAATGTATCTATACATTATAGACACACATATCCCTTGAAAGGGTATTGAGTTTTTGAAGGGTTTGGTTTAGAGCCTGATGTTTCTAATGCACAAATTGTGTTCAATTCTTTTGGAGGAGGTTGGGGCACTAAGTGACTGTACATATACTTCAGAAGATTACAGTTCCATCTTGTTTGATCAATCAGAATATGTCACCAAAAGAAAAGTAGAGCACACTTACTGCTTTTATTTAAGTGTGTTTAAAATAAGTTGCATTATGAAAGCAAGTTTACATATGCTGTAAATACATCTACTTTACTATTTTAGGTCTTGATTTTGGTGACTAGTGTCTACAATAGTAGGAGGCACTTGGGATTCTAGGTTCCTGTGCCTGGAACTTCTATTAAACCTGGGCATTAGGGTTCATTTGCATGTAAAGAGAGCGGCAATCACCACCTGTTTCACAGAGATAATGTGTTGGAAAGGAGATGTAAAGTTGCAGAGACTCAGTGCTTTCAATAACAGAAAAGATTGTGTTAGGGAGGGGCCTATAGGGAGACTTGGAAAAGAAACAAATGGAGCTCATATTCTTTAGTGTTATCTTTGGACATAATGGAAATGATGGAATATGGCAGGGATTCATGCTAATGGGAAGCAGCTGGGCCTTATCAGTTCTTTCCTTGGTTATATCCAGCATCCTTGTTCTTCATTCATCTGACTAATCACTTGCTGTTTTGTTGGGTGTAAATTTCTTTTCATATCCTGTCAGCAGTGATTTTTTTTTTTTTCTTACTTACTAGTTAATTACTTTTTTTGCCCTAACGGTAGGGCCCTGGACAAGCTTGAATGATTAAGTCCAGACTGGGGAACCACCATTTTAATTTAAATGTTCTGCTAGTAATGGTAGTCTGATCACTGATGAACATTTTAACTGTATGCTAAGCATGTGAAGTTGGGTAGCTGGGGACTAATACCGTTTGAGTTACCTATTTCAAAGCCGTTGGCTTGCATTAGGAGACTTTCTCCTTCAACCCTTTCCCATTATGTGTTCTGATTTTGTTTAGCTTACTTTGACGCCCGCCCAGCAACAGTTACTACTCCAGCAGGCACAGGCACAGGCACAGCTGCTGGCCGCTGCAGTGCAGCAGCACTCCGCCAGCCAGCAGCATAGCGCTGCTGGGGCTACCATCTCCGCCTCTGCTGCCACACCCATGACGCAGATCCCCCTGTCTCAGCCCATACAGATCGCACAGGTGAGTGAGGAACTCTAGTAGCTGGGGCAGCAAGTGAGGAATAAAGTGACAGGTTTTATGTAATGTTAAATTAACTTTTTGATTGTTAGTGTGGGGCCTTAAAGGCCTGAGGAGCTCTAGATCAGTGAGGTAAGCAGTACCCTTCCTTACCACTGAATTAGAAATAATGTTTGTTTGCGTATTTGAGTTGATATTTTAAACATATAGCTGATTATTTGGATAACTGACTGTATTAAGGGACAATTCTTGAATAATTAGCTGGCATATTTTTGAAGCAGGGGATTACTGTATTTATTTTAATTAGCTAATTACAGCAGACATGGATTTTTTTTTATGTGCTCTGCAATGAATGTTGCCACCCATGTGTGAGAAAGACAGTGAGTCATCTCTGCTTCGGAGTGATTAGCATTATGCCAAACATTATTACATTACAATGTTGTTTGGATTCAGTTTTCACATTTTAGGTCAAAGTATCTAGAGATAATAAAAATTTATTTAAGAAGCATACACAGTAATACCAAGGAGGAAAATAAATAAAATCCTTTATTTCAAGAAGAGGAAAAGGTATAAGTAGTTATATCAGTAAAATATGTGAAGAGTTATGAGTCAAATTGTTTGACAGCTGTCTTTATCCCCCTCAGAAAAGACTCAGAAGTGGACTTGTAGCAAGTTTTATTACCTATTTAAAAAGAACTAATTAACTGTAAGAGTATAGAATAGATATCAATCTTTATTATATATAATCTTTATCTTTAAAGATTATATATATATGAATATATATTATATAACATATTTATATATTATAAACATGTTATATATTTATAATATATAATATACACATATATATTTATATATATAAATATATATTTTTATATATAAATATAATCTTTAATAAAAGATTATATTTTTATTTTGGCCACTTTCTCATCACCAAATAAAATATTTTTACTGCCTAAGCTGTGAGACTGTATGTTAACATTAGTCTAAATAAGATAACATGCATGAAAACACTTTGAAAATTATAAAACAATAGGCCAATGTAAGGTGCTGTTGTTATTATGAATCACATTTTTATTTGGATAGCTATTTTTTGTTTTACAAAATTGAATGCTTTAGAACATGTGGAAAAGGGCAAAAAAATTGAATACCGATTTCTCAGTTGAGTTTGATAAGCTGTTGTCAAATGTCAAATCATTATAGGTCCTTTATTGATGGAAATTCAGATATAACACTGTCAATTTTAAGAGAAAAATCAAATATTTTAAAAGCCTTTTCTCTATTGATTTTAAGACCCATATTGGTCTCTATGTGATAAAAAACAGAAGTATATTTGTTCTGAGGGAATTTTAAAGAATCATTGAAAATTAGGCTTAGTATAATAATATATGTCAGTCCACAAAAATAGTAAGTTACAGAAGCTCCAGGTTCTTCACATGCTGTGTCAAGCACACACAGAGCATGTCCTGTTTGGAATATGAAAGCGTGCTAAGTAAGTATTTATTCTTCTTTGTTTGTACGTGATAGAATTCATCAGCTGGAAGCCTTATAATTAAGCAAACTTTTATTTCAGAATCTCCAATCCATGTTTTAATTTCTATTTTTCAGGATCTTCAACAACTGCAACAGCTTCAACAGCAGAATCTCAACCTGCAACAGTTTGTGTTGGTGCATCCAACCACCAATTTGCAGCCAGCGCAGTTTATCATCTCACAGACGCCCCAGGGCCAGCAGGGTAAGCTCTTCCTTAGAGCTTATTAGTAGTACACCAAAGCTGTTCACTAGTGTGACACATGCATGGATTGCTATCATTTTGGGCCTGAAACTGTCTGTTAGAACAATATTTTAATTGTATTTTATTTTATTATAAACTTTTGTTTAAAAAAATTTTTTTTGTTGTTATAAATACCATATTATTGAAGGTTGCCCTGAACTGCCATTCATCTGGTTAATCATTAAGGAAGATTCAAGAGTTTGGCCAAAAGTCAAAGTGAAATTATTCAACATGCTAAACATAAATTGGATAAGTTGCTGCTAGTGTTTTGATTGGTTTTCATGGAAATGTGTTCAAAGAATCTAGACTGTTGAAAGTATGTGCTTCTAGCCATTGTGTTTTAAATTTAAGGAGGAAATAATTTTATATTAGAAACTACAAATTTTGTGAGTTATGCAAAACATCTTTGAGTCCTTTGAGTGGTAAATATTATATAATTAATGTATCAAGCCACTCGTGTGTAAGGTCGGTGTCAGAGTATCAGTGCTTCAACCCAAGGAACATTAGTGCATCTCTACCGATTCTTTATTATTTCTGGGTGGGGTTTTTGCCTGTTTTCTTCTTGATCATTAGTTCCAAAATCTTTCACCATGAAATAATTATTCTAGCATATGTTCAAGATTCAAAGATGAGTAATTCAGTTTTTACCTGCAGAGAGCTCACAATTTAGTGGCAGGGAAACAGACCTATTATAAGTGTTAGACTTGATATGCACAGATTGCTATGGGAACCAAGCAAAGAGACCCCTGTACCTTTGTGTTCAGATAAGTCTTCACAGTGAATTTGGGAGAATGCATTCATAGTCTTACAAAAGAGAGAATGTCAGTCGTGGAAAATGAACAGCATTTGCAAAGCTTAGAAACATGGAAGAAAAATCAATAAACTGTGTTTGAGAACTATAAGTAGTGCCTTACAACTGCAGAATAAGTTTGCACATACAGGTAATAGTGAAATTTGAGCCCAGAAAGATTAGCAGAGACCAGATCATTAAAGAACCTTAGATTAAGTTTCCAGATTTTGACCTTAACTCCTGTAGCTTAATGCTTCCTAAGATTTGATTTATTTAAGAATCACTTAAGGAATTAGGAAAGTTTCCTGAGCCCTAACCCCAAACCACCCCCCTCCATTATTTTTATTTTTATTTTCGAACATTTAGGTTCAGGGTTACACGTGCAGGTTTGTTGTGCAGATAAATTAAATGTCATAGGGATTTGGTGTACGGATAGTTTCATCATTCAGGTAATAAGCATAATACCTGATAGGTAGCTTTTTCATCCTCACCCTCCTCCCACCCTCTACCCTCAAGCAGGCCCTGGTGGCTATTGTTCCCTTCTTTGTGTCCATATGTACACGAGGTTTTATGGTGGCATAGTATTTATTCCCTTATATATATATACTACATTTTTTAAATCCAGTCTACTGTCGATGGACATTTAGGTTAATTCCATGTCTTTGCTATTGTGAGTAGTGCTGCAGTGAACATACACATGGGTATGTGTCTTTATGGTTAAAAAATTTATATTTGTTCTGATATATACCCAATAATGGGATTGCTGTATCAAATGATAATTCTCCGTTCTTTGAGAAATGGCCAAACTACTTTCCATAATGGCTTGACTAATTTACATTTCCACTAGTAGTGTATAAGCAGTCACTTTTCTCCACAACCTCACCAACATCTGTTATTTTTTTAGAGGTTTTTTTTTTTTTTTTTTTTTTTTTGTGAGAGAGAGTTTTTTGCTCTTGTTGCCCAGGTTGCAGTACAGTGGTGTGATCTTGGCTCACCGTAACCTCTGCTTCCTAGGTTCAAGTGAGTCTCCTGCCTGAGCTTCCCAAGTAGCTGGGATTACAGGCATGAACCACCACACCCATCTAATTTTGCATTTTTAGTCGAGACAGGGTTTCTCCATGTTGGTCAGTCTGGTCTTGGCCTCCCAGAGTGCTGGGATTACTGCTGTGAGCCACCACTCCTGACCTTGAGTTTTTAATAATAGCCATTCTGACTGGTGTGAGATGGTATTTCATTGTTGTTTTGATTTGCATTTCTCTAATGATTAGTGGTATTGAGCATTTTTTCATGTACTTGTTGGCTGCATGTATGTATTCTTTTGAAAAGTGTCTGTTCCTGTCCTTTGCCCCACTTGCTAATGGAGTTGGTTTTTTTTGTAAATTTGTTTAAGTTCCTTACAGATTCTGGATATTAGACCTTTGTTGAATGCGTAGTTTGCAAATATTTTCTCCCATTCTGTAGGTAGTTTCTTTTGCTGTGCAGAAGCTCTTCAGTTTAATTAGATCCCATTTGTTAACTTTTGTTTTTGGTGCATTGCTTTTGGTGTCTTCATCATGAAATCTTTGCCAGGTCCTATGTCCCGAATGGTATTTCCTAGGTTATTTTCCAGAGTTTTTATAGTTTGAGATTTCATACTTAAGTCTTTAATCCATCCTGAGTTGATTTTTGTATTGATGTAAGGAAGTGGTTCAGTTTCAGTCTTTTGCATATGACCTGCCCGTTATCCCAGCACCATTTATTAAATACAGAGTCCTTTCCCCATTGCTTTTTTCTACCTTATTGAAGATCAGATGCCAACCGCGAACTTTTAATGAACACTTTGTTGATTTTTTTTTTTATGATTATTTTTTGAGACAGAGTCTTGCTCTGTCACCCAGGCTGGAATGCAGTGGCACGATCATGGCTCACTGCAGCCTCAACCTCTTGGAATCAAGCAGTCCTCCCGCCTTAGCCTTCAAAGTAGCTGGGACTACAGTGTGTACCACTGTACTTGGCTAATTTAAAAAAGAAAAAATGTTTTTTGTAGAGACACCATCTTGCTATGGTTGCCCAATTTGGTCTTGAATTCCTGGGCTCAAGTGATCCTCTTGCATCAGCCTCCCAAAGTGCTGGGATTATAGGCATGAGCCACTGAACCCAGACTCACTTTGAGGAGTCTAATGTGAATGGCCCAATATCTTCCAATAAGAAAGTCTTCTGTAAACTCTACTAAAGATTTTTTTTTTTATTTTAAAGATGGGGTTTCACTGTATTGATCAGGCTGGTCTAGAACCCCGGACCTCAGGTGATCCGCCCACCTTGGCCTCCAAAGTGCTTGGATTACAGGCATGAGCCACCGCACCTGGCCTAAACCACAGATTTAAGCAGAAAAGTGCATTTCCAAGTTTGTATTTAATAAAGTTCGTGTTGAAACTTGTGTAGAAAAAGTTGGTAAATAAGTAGGTAGATGGACAGGACCTGGTGGCCAATTTTATTTGATTAATAATAAGAAAGAGATATCTAGGTATAATGCCTAGGTTTTTAGGGAACTATGAGGGTTGATAGGATCAAACAGAGAAAATATATATGTAATATTAGAAGAGCCTTGGTGAAACCAACCCTTTAGGTATAGAGGAATAAGTAGATTCAGAAGATACTACATTTTCAGAAGTCAAAAACTAGTGGAGAGTGGTAATCACAATGGAAGAAAATTCCAAGAGGGAAGGAGTAAGTGACCTAGATCAGAAGGACTTAGGAAGGTCAATACTAAGTCTGTTTATTGGATTTGTTAATTGTTAAAGCCTTAAGATTGAATGAGATTGCTTTCATTACTTTCAGCAAAGCCAAGGGCGTTGTCTTTCCTTTTTCAAATCTGGGACCTCGTTTTATTTCTATTTTTTTTGTTTCAAATTAAGATAGTAGGAATAATGAATGACTTTTCATTATGATTTTTTGGTATTTGCAAAGGTATGTGTATGTTTTTAAGCCCTCCCCCAACTTTCAGACTTTTTTATAAGACTGGGAAAATAACACAGATAATGTAATACTGATTGGCCTTAGAGCCAGTGACCCTGGGCAGTTCACCTAACTTTTCTGAAGGGGAAGATAAAAAGGGAAATACGTGAAACTCAGAAAAGTTAGGTGAACTGCCCAGGGTCACTGGCTCTAAGGCCAATCAGTATTACATTATCTGTGTGAATTACAAAAAAAATGTTTTACTACCCTAACCTCAGGAAGGTCATTGTAATGTAGTAGTTATGAGCATGGACTTTAAAGCCGAACTACCTCTTTATGAACCTTGGCTCTGCCACTTACCTGTGTGTCTTTGGGAAAATTAACTTTCTGAGCCCCTGTTTCCTAATCTGTTGTATGAGTTACTTTCAGTATTCACCTCAAAGAGTTGTAAGGATTCAATGAGTAAACACATGTAAAGCACATTTTAGAAAGGTCCTCATACATAGTAACCTCTCTAAATCTTTGCTGCTGTTATCATTATGACGTGATTGTGATATCGTATCAGTGTTGTCAGTCAACAAATGATTGATAACTCAGAAAACGAAAAGGTTGTTCCTTTATATAGTTTCCATAGAATCACTTTGTACCACTGCTGCTGAGTTGTAATCATTTGTTAGTCATATATGACCTGGATTCCATCTTCCAAGATTATTCAACAATGTAGAGGATCAGAGTAGTAGAAATAAGTCTAACATCTATAAACATTTCTAGGAGTGGAATTCATTGTAATAAATTGCATCAGAGAAGCTGAAAATCTAAAGAACTAATCTCTTTACGATGGATGACAAAGATTTGATCTTTTGGAATTTTAGTAATGTTTCCAGCATGAGATTAGCCTTCAATATTAATTTCTTTTTTCTTTTTCTTTTCTTTTCTTTTTTTTTTTTTTTTTTTTTTTGAGACAGTCTTGCCCTGTCGCCCAGGCTGGAGTGCAGTGGTACAGCCTTGGCTCACTGCAACCTCCACCTCCTCGGTTCGAGTGATCCTCCTGCCTCAGCCTCCCGAGTAGCTGGGACTACAAGCGCGTTCCACCATGCCTGGCTAATTTTTTGTGTATTTAGTAGAGACAGGGTTTCACTATGGTTAGCTGGGATGGTCTGTATCTCCTGACCTGATGATCTGCCCACCTCAGCCTCCCAAAGTGCTGGGATTGCCACCAAACCCCACCAACCATGATTTTTTTTTTTTTTTTTTTTTTTTTTTTGGAGACGGAGTTTCACTCTTGTTACCCAGGCTGGAGTGCAATGGCGCGATCTCGGCTCACCGCAACCTCCGCCTCCTGGGTTCAAGCAATTCTCCTGCCTCAGCCTCTTGAGTAGCTGGGATTACAGGCACACACCACCATGCCCAGCTAATTTTTTGTATTTTTTTTTAGTAGAGACGGGGTTTCACCTTGTTGACCAGGATGGTCTCGATCTCTCGACCTCGTGATCCACCCGCCTCGGCCTCCCAAAGTGCTGGGATTACAGGCTTGAGCCACCGCGCCCGGCAGCATGGTTTTTAAAAAAAGTTCTAAACCTCTTTGGACCCTTTCAGCCTTTTCAGCTGACCTTGTTTTGGGGTAAAACCTAAGGTTTGAATTTGGTCATGTAATACACTACAAGAAACCAAAATTAATCTTAGAATTATAATTGCTGATTAATAGGAATCAGAATCATTTTTTAAATAACCTGTTTTTGTCTCTTACAGATGAACTAACTTTCATTGTTAAACTTTAAAGAAACTGCTATGTTGAAATAGCCAATGTTTAATAGTGGGACCTCATTTCTGATCTTTCTGCTCCTCACTTCTCTTTCTTTCTTTTTTTTTTTTTTGAGACAGAGTCTCATTTTCTCATCCAGGCTGTAGTGCAGTGGCATGATCTTGTCTCACCACAACCTCCACCTCCCTGGTTCAGGCAATTCTTTTGCCTCAGCCTCTCAAGTAACTGAGATAACAGGTGTGTGCCATCACACCTGGCTGATTTTTGTATTTTTAGTAGAGGTGGGGTTTCACCATGTTAGCCAGGCTGGTCTTGAACTCCTGAACTCAAGCAATCTTTCTGCTTCAGCCTACCAAAGTGCTGGGATTACAGGCATGAGCCACTGCACTTGACCTTCTCTTCCATTTTTTTATTACTGTTTTTGAATATTCTTGAGTCCTTAGCCTTTTCAAAATAATTTTATTAGTTTTAATCATTAACGTAAAATATACTTGTATTTTTCTCTCTAGACTACCCTTCAGTATTTTTCAAACCAGTAAAATTTGATATTTTAATTAATTCACTCAAAAATTATTTGAGTGCCTACTGTTTCATATAGTGCTCTAACAGGGATATATTTTGAACAAGATGTAGGCCCTGCCCTCATTAAGAGGCATCGAATAGTAAATATTTAAACAAGTGGTTTAGATACCAATAAGTACTAAGCAGTTTAGCAGATCATCGTAATCTGGTAACAGCCTAAAAGAACGGGCCTATAGTCTGGAAAAGCCTCTCTGGAGAAGCAATATGTGAATTGGGAACTGAGGGATGAGAGGCAGGTTACCATACCTAGAATCTGAGCTAAGAGTCTTGTAGGCAAAGGAACGTAAAATACCTGAGGTGGGAACAAGCTTGACCTAATCTGGGAAAAGAAAAGCCGAAGTAGCTGAGTTCAGTGAGTCAGAGGAAGTGGTAGGAGATGAGATACGAGAGCTAGACAGGGCCAGATTGCCTAGGGCTGTGTAGATTTTATTCTAATTCTAATATAATTGGGAAATGATATAATCATAAAGATCACCCTAACTATCATATGGAGATTGAACTTTAGGGAGACACTTGGGGAGGCCAACTTCCATAAATTGGCCTTTTAAGAAATGTTTGTAGTAATATATACTGAATTTTATTTAATCATATTTGCTTCCATATATATTTCACTTGCCTCAGATCAACTAAAGTCAGAGTTCTCTAGAAAAATTCAAATCTATTTAATATATTTATCTTATTTGTGACCTATGTTATGAAATAACTTGTTAGTACCTTTTGATAGCTTAAAATTAGGCAGTGCTTAGTTACTTAAATGATAAATTCTATGGCTAATCTCTGGTAGGCTTAAGTGTTTTGGCTGTTGTCCTACATATTCCAACATCCAATGTATCCAAACTTAGTAACCTAAGGAAATCATAATTAGGAAGCTGTTGCCTCAGATAATCTTATCAGTTGTCCAAAAGAAAATGGTAAAATCCCTTTTGTTTGGTGTGCTTTGTTTAATACTTTCTACAAGTGCTCGTATCACAGCATACGTAATCCTGTATTTAGTATTTTAGCAACAGCATTTTATCTGTAACTAGGTACTATAGATTAAATTTTTAAATGTAGACAATCTGAGTTAGTCCTCTCCATCAGGTTCTGAAAATTAAAAACCATATATTCAAGTAATTGAGCATCTCCTACAAACACATTGAGAATTTGCATTTCTACTTTGAATGTCAGTTGTCATCATGAAGCATTGGTGGCATTACTTGTCAATTATTTTAAACTAAGACAGTTCAGTGTTACTGCACATATTAGTAGAATATTTTGCATTTCAACTTTATTATTACCAGTAGGCAAATGTTTGATACAGAGAACTTTAAAAATGCCTTTTTTCCTCTGGTTCAACATATCCTGGCAGTTTCTAATGGATTCTAGGTTAAGAAGTTGAGCTCTTTTTGGAATTTCCAGCTGTTTCTATTTAGAATCATTTTTTGGTTTCTTTTTTTTTTTTTTTTTACTTTCATCTCACTCTTCCCTAACTTAAAGAATTGACCTATCACAGAGCTTATTCAGATTATGCTAAAGACATACCAGTTTTAATTTAATGTTCTGCGTCTTCTCTCTCAAGTTGTAAAACAAGATTGACTGTAAGGCAAATAAAATCAGCAAGAGTTTTGATACAAGTAAGACTACCAGGGATCAACTGGAAATTTTCAGCTCATTTTCTTACTCTTTCCCTCTTTTGCCACGTGTTCAAAGAAATCTGTACTGTTTCTGGCATAACATGTTTTCCTTCTATAGGTCTCCTGCAAGCGCAAAATCTTTTAACACAACTACCTCAGCAAAGCCAAGCCAACCTCCTACAGTCGCAGCCAAGCATCACCCTCACATCCCAGGTCAGTTTTCTTCTATGAGGGTTGCTTCCTCTAATCATATTGTTTGGGGAGACTTTTGGACTTTATTTAATGTTTTTTAAAAATCTAATAAAAATAATTCAGTCTTCAAAAATTGACCAGAAAATCAAAGCTAGGCTTATCAGCTCAATAAAGCAATGCTACCAAATCAATATAGTCTTTGAAAATCTTCAGAGTTCTGTTTTCTTATATGTTCATAAAGAGTAACTGTGTTAGCAGTAAATGAGTAATGAGTTGTAGCTATGTGACACCTCCCCTCATCATACTTGGCAGTAGATATTACCACTTAAACTGGAAACCTAGTTAGCTTCAGTTATAATCCATTGTTACCCTTATCTGCAAAGAAATTTTGATCTCTAGGTTTTCTTTTTTCTCCTTGCTTTGATGTTGCTTTAGCTCATTTCCACTAGACCATATAAACACTATAATTACATAAAAACAATCTTAGGCACCTGAGGTTTAAGTTTTAGTTCTGCTTCTTATGTAGCTGTTGCTTTGAACATGTCGTTTTACCTCTCTGGACCTCAGTCGTCTTATCTGTAGATTAGGTGACTGAACTGGCTGATCCTGAATCTCCTTCCAGCTCTGACTTTCTTTGTCTGCAGTATGGAAGTTATTACTTAATACTAACACATTATCGATTTGACAGAATTCAACATCCATTTATGATAAAAACTCTTGGAAACTAGATATAGAAGGTAACTTTCTCAACCTGGTAAAGAGCATGTACCAAAAAAAAAAAAAATCCAACATCATGCCTAATGAAAACATGAATACTTTCCCTCTAAGATCATAAACAAGGCAAAATGACCAGTTGCCACTTTTATTCCACATTATACTGAAGGTGCTAGTAATGCAATAAAATAAGAAAGTGAAATATTAATAAATGACGTATAGATTAGAAAGGAAGAAGAAAAACTATCTTTGTTGCTAGATGACGTGATTATCTGTCTATGCAGAAAATCCTAAGGAATCTACCAAGAAATCAAGCTACTGGAATAAGTAACTTTAGCAACTGTGTTATAGTCAATATATAAAAATCATTTACATTTCTTTATACTAGCAGTAAGCATTTGGAAATTGAAATTAAGAAAAAGAAATTTACAGTACTTAGGGATAAACTTAACAAAATATTTGTAAGGCCTATACATTGAAAACTAAAACATTGCTGCATAAAATTAAGGACTTGTGAAATAGAAAGCTGTAATATGTTCATAAATCAAAGACTTAAGTTGTTAAAAGTGTCGGTTTTTCCCAAATTGATCTCTAGATTCAACACAGTCTAAACCAGTATCTAGCAGGCTTTTTTTGTAGAAATTTGCATACTGTTTCTAACCTTTATATGGAGCTGTAAGAAAACAGAATAACCAAACAATTTTGAAAAGTAAGAAAGTTGAAGGACTACCTGATATCAAGAATAATTATAAAACTCCAGTAATGAAGACAGTGTAATACTGGCATATGGATAGAACTAGAGATCAGTGGAACAGAATAGAAGGTCCAAGACCCATGTGTACATGGCCAACTGATTTGCCAAAGGTGCCAAAGGATTTCAGTGGGAAAAAGAAAGTTATTTCAAAAAATGCTGCTGAAACAATAGAAAAAAAAAAAATCTTGACTATTATTTCACACCATATATAAAGATTTGTTTGATCGATCATAGACCTAAACTTAGAGAAACAGCTTAGGTAAAAATCTTTGTGTCCTTGGGCGAGGCACAGATTTCTTAAATAAGACACAAAAAGCACCATAAAAGAAAAACAGTTGATAAATTTAATTTCATAAAAATAAAAGCTTCTGTTCAAGTGAATGAAAAGAAAACCACAGACGGGGAGAACATATTTTTATGCAATGTATCTGATAAAAAGAGTTGTATTCAAAATTTCTAAAGAACTCATAAAACTCAGTAAGACAATCTGATTTAAGGGAATGACTGGCAAAAGAGTTGGGGATACTTCACCAAAGAAGATATGTAAATGTCCAACAGGCATATGAAAAGATGCTCAAAAACCATTAGTCGTCAGGAAAATTTAAATGAAATATCACTACACACTCACTAGAATAAGCAGAATTAAAAAGGCTATGACAAAACCAAGTGTTGGTAAGAAGGTAAAGCAACTAGAGTTCTCATATATTGCTTAGTGGTGTTGTAAAATGGTACACACACTTTGGAAATTATTTTGTCAGTTTTTTTGGAGGAGTGATGGGGAGGCAAGATCTCGCTCTGTCATCCAGGCTGGAGTACAGTGGCACAATCACAGCCCACTCTAGCAGTCTTGACCTCCCAATCTCAAACGATTCTCCTGCATCAGCCTTCCGAGTAGCTGGGACTACAAGTGTGCACTATCTTGCCCAGCTAATTTCGCCATGTTGCCTAGGCTGGTCTCGAACTCCTGGGCTCAAGTGATCTGCCCATCTTGGCCTCCCAAAGTGTTGAGATGACAGGCGTGAGCCACCACACCAGGTTGGCTGTTTCTTGTGTACCTTGTGACCCAGCAGTTTTATTCCAAGAAATGAAAGCATATGTCCACACAAAGACTTGTATGTGAATGTTTATAGCAGCTTTATTCACCTCAGATTGGAAACAACCTAAATACACATCAGCTGGTGAATAGGTAACATAAGCTTTAGCATATCCATATGATGGAATGCTACTTAGCAGTAAAAAGAAACATGCTTCTCTGATACATGCATCTCCTATGAATCTCAAAAGCATTATACTAAATGAAAAAAGACATAAAAGAGTGCATATAGTATGATTCAATGCACATGGCATTTTAGGAAAGAGAAAACTGTAGGAATGGAAAACATATTAGTGATTGCCAGGCACAGGGGGCTAATGGTGGGGATTAACTGCAAAGGGCACAAGGGAACTTTGGGGAGTAATGAGAATGTTCTGTATTTTAATTGCAGTAGCGGTTGTATGACGGTATATAGTTGCCAGAACATAAACTGTGCCCTTTTAAATGGTGAATTTGTGAATATGCTGAATGCAAGAGTGAGGTTGGGGTTTTGAAAAAGGTCTGTACCAGACATTACTCCTTGGCCTGCATGCTCTGCATACGGTGGCAGGGCTATTGCGGCTTCATCCTGACTCCTGCTCACTGAATTCTACTCTGCCATTTCTAGATCTGGCCCAGTCCAGCCTGAGGTTTCTGGAGTTGGGGTAACTTATCTGTAACCACTCCATCTAAAGGTACCCAAGCTATTTTTAGTCCTTTATTATTTGAGAATGGGGCTACTTCAAGCCTGGAGATGAAGTAACAATATGATAGTTAAGAGTCACCTCTACCTGTCAAGCAGTTGTGCTGTGAGAAGTGTACAGCCACATAGTCTAGTATGGTTGGTGCTGGTTTTGGGTCCTCCAAAATGGTCAGGTTGAATATTATGCAGTGTCAGCATGACATAGAAATGAACTTTGTTGTTGTCATTGAAACAGGATGATAAGAGAGGAACTTAACTCCAGTTGTTGCCTATATAATGCTTATTCTGTAGTTTTCTGGGCCAGTGAGTTGCTTTGGAGGAAGCCTTGACTCACAAGGTAAAGCTCATCTAAATTAGAAGAAAAATTCACAGCCACAGACTCTGTCTGTAATCCTGGTTTATAATCGCTCACCTGGGCTACTGTTCACAGGAGGGATCAGCTGAGCAATTAAGATGCAGTCAGGGAGCACCTTCTGCTAGTGAGGTGTGTTCCACTCAGGGCTTGTGAATAGAATAGAATAACCTTATGTTTGTGTGATAAGAAAATTGAGTATTTTATTTTTAAAAAGACTATATTCTTATGTCCAAAAATAAATTATACATGGATTTAAATATTCAACAATACATAGAAGCAGCTAGCAGATTAAAATGAATTTTATCAGTGTTAGAAATAAATGAAGCTTTCTCAGGTTTGAAGTAATGGAATATATTAGAAAGGAAAATTAAAAGCTCACCCAAATGATAATTTAAAGCTTTATGTACACTGAAAAATAAAAGGAAAAAAGCAAATTGGGAAAAGGACTTGCATTAATATGACAAAGCTTACTCTATAAAATTTGAGGATCTCTCTAAGGATAAGGATGAGAATAAGGGCATCATTAATATATAAATAGGTTAAGGACATAAATCCAAATCACATCCAGGGAAATACAAGTAATAATTGACACATAAGAAAATTTTGACATTGAGTAGTAAGAGAAATACAAATTAAGGCATCAGGAAACTACCGTTTACTTCTTGAATTAGCAAAACATTTTTTTAAACTGCTAACACAAGCCATGTGGAAGAGTGTTGCAGAGTGGAAACCAACATTATAATATCAAAAGCCATGAAATTGTTTATCTAGTTACCCAAAAAGCCCTTGAGAATTTATCTCAAAAGAACTAGTTACGCACATAGGTGGAAAAGATAACTAATGTGCATAAAGTTTTTCATTGTGTTATTATCTATGTGAAAACATAAATGAAAAACTGTTATAAGAATATTGCCTTAGTTTTTTAAAAGGATAATTATGATGACTGAAATACCATAGAAAAAAATTAAAAAACAATGTTAAGTGAGACAAGCAGAGTAAAGTTATGTACACCATAATTATAGTAAAAGGTTTAAAAATGTAGGTCCTTGGGGAACAAACTTGAAGAGATAAACAAAAGTGAAACCCGTTATAAGCTATTTAAACTACAGGTGGTTTACTTTTCCCCTTAAAATAGTTTTAATGATCTTGAATACTATTTTTATAATACTGTGTCACAGGTTGGAGATGTGATAGTGGTAAACAAGACGGGCTCTCTACTGTTTTGACAGTTTAAGTGCCAGATTTATGAAATAGATTTTCTGAAATAAAGAGTAATTTATTAAAAGACATAAGATATAGGTATTCAGACCATTTGAAAACCCAGTTACAATAGATTTTATTTTTGTATATTCATGTTTTCTTCTATAGAATGACACGCTTAATCTTGTAATTACAGTATACATAATTTCACTGTCTGCTTTGCTCACTGAACTGTTGTACATTCTGTAGTGTTACATGGTCTTCATAGTTCTCCATGAATATGGCTATTTCCTTAAGTTGTTTAGTTGGAGTGAACCTAAATATCTCTTCACATGTTTGTCCTCATCGTTTTATTCTTTCTCCCACAGCCAGCAACCCCAACACGCACAATAGCAGCAACCCCAATTCAGACACTTCCACAGAGCCAGTCAACACCAAAGCGAATTGATACTCCCAGCTTGGAGGAGCCCAGTGACCTTGAGGAGCTTGAGCAGTTTGCCAAGACCTTCAAACAAAGACGAATCAAACTTGGATTCACTCAGGTAGGGTGAATTGTCCTTACATTGATTGCCCTCCTTGGCTGGGTTCAAATACAGTTGGCCGGCTATATTCATGGAGTTCACATCTGTGGATTCAACCAATCCAAAATATTTGGGATAAGGGGTGCCAAAAAGGATGGTCATGTTTGTACTGAACTTGTATAGACTTTTTTCCTTGCTATTATTTCCTAAACAATACAACGATTTATATAGCATTTATATTACATTAAGTGTCATAGGTAACTTGGAGATGATTTAAAGTATATGGAAAGGATACACGTATGTTAAATACAAATATGCACTTTATAATTTCAAGGACTTGAGCATCAGTGGATTCTGGTATCCAAGGGAGGTCCCAAAACCAATCCCCTGTGCATGCCGAGGGACAACTGTATTTGCTTTATATGTCCAAAGAGGCTTCTAAGGAACACTATGTTCCTCAGCCATGAGGAATATATTTTTGGTTTTAAACTGTGCCTTTTTGTTAGCCTTTTCCTGCATTTTTAACATATGGTTTAATGTTAGTCTAGAAGCTTTATGGTTCCTTTCAGAACACAGGCCTCTGAAATCATAATACATTAGTAAATTGTGAGAGTTTAAGAGATTGTGTTGGAGATATTTTGACTGTACTGAGGATTTTGTTATTTGAAGAATATCTGGCCGTAGACCTTAGTGCTACATAGGTAAGATTGAGAGAGTAAGGATTACAGGGTGTATTATAGTATCTAAAAGGGGAAACGCTTAGAAGGGTTGTTTAAAAATAGTTTATTGTGGTAGATTGCAGTGGCTCACATCTATAATCCCAGCACTTTGGGAGGCTGAGGTGGGAGGATTGCTTGAGCCCAGGAATTGGAGACCAGCCTGGCCTCTAGTGAGACCCTGTCTCTACAAAAAGTAAGTAAATAAAAAATTTAACTGTAGTCCAAGCTATCAGGAGGCTGAGGTGGGAGGATTGCTTGAGCCCAAGAGGTCGAGGCTGCAGTGAGCCATGATTGGTCCATCGCACTCCAGCGTAAGTGACAGAGCAAGACACTGTCTCTAAAAAAATAAAAAATAAAAATAAAAATAATGTTTTGGAAGGGGGGGGTGATAGAGATATGCGTGCAAGCACAGGTGCACACACTCTCCAAGCCTGTGCTGAAACCAATTAAGAATCTCTAGAAGATGAAAACCCCAAATTAACCAAAATCCAAATTAATTTTCTGGAATTTGTCAGCTGAGGACTTTTAAAGTAGAGTGAATATATTTAATGATTTAAACAGTTGTCTGGATATATAGCATTTTTGTTTGTATTAAGCACTACCATTGACTTACTCTTTGATTACCTGTCATATTTTTTTGGAGACGTGGTCTCACTATGTTGGCCAGGTTGGTTTTGAACTCTTGGCCTCAAGCAATCCTCCCACCTTGGCCTCCCAAAGTGCTAGAATTACAGGTGTGAGCCACTGCGCCCATCCTGCAAATAATACTTTTAAACAGGCAAGGAATTAAACTGAATGAAATTTATTTATGTAAAATGGTGCAAGATCATTAGGTGAACAAAAAAACAAGTATGGATTAGATTGGGTGCTTTTATGGAATCAGGAAAAATCTGATGTTTTCTTTCCAGGGAATATGGTTACCATTTGAAGTTTTGTTTTGTTTTTTTGAAACAGTTTCACTCTTGCTGCCCAGGCTGGAGTGCAATGGCAGGATCTCGGCTCACCACAGCCTCCACCTCCTGGGTTCAAGTGATTGTCTTACCTCAGCCTCCCGAGTAGCTGGGGTTACATGCATGAGCCACCACACCCGGCTAATTTTGTATTTTCAGTAGAGATGGGGTTTCTCCATGTTGGTCAGGCTGGTCTCGAACTTCTAACCTCAGGAGATATGCCCACCTCAGCCTCCCAAAATCCTGGGATTACAGGCATGAGCCACCGCTCCTGGCCTACTATTTGAAGTTTTTAAGCCACTACTTAAATATTATTCAAATTATTTTGTGTTGAAAGTACAGTAATGTCACACCTGGCCTGGTAGGTCGAAATCTGAGGATACCATCCCTACATGTATTAAGGGATGGATGGGTGTTTTTAAGAACACATTTATATATATTTTTATATAAAAAAGATACATATGTATCTTTTTTTTTCTTTTTGAGACAGGGTATTGGTCTGTCACCCAGGCTGAGACCTCCAGGGTTCAAGGGATTCTCCCGCTTCTGTCTCCTGAGCAGCTGGGACTACAGGCATACCACCACACTTGGCTAATTTTTGTATTTTTTGTAGAGATGTGGTCTTGTCATGTTGCCTAGGCTGGTCTCGAACTCCTGGGCTCAAGGAAATCCGCCCACATCAGCTTCTTAAAATGCTGAGATTACAGGTGTAAGTTACCTTGCCCAGCCCAGACTTGCATTTCTTTGGGAATTCATTTTTGCTCAAGGAAATGAATTGTATTGGGAAATATAAAATGATTTTTTTAAATAGGCATGATTTTAGAGGAAATACAGTTACATTTGTGAGAAGTTTCACTTATTAAGAAACAAATTATCCAGAAACATTTTAATACTGTCAAAGCATCTTAAATGATCTGACTTGTTTTAAAAAGAAAGCTAGGCTGCGTGTGGTGGCTCATGCCTGTAATCCCAGCACTTTGGGAGGCTGAGGTGAGTGGATCACCTGAGGTCAGGAGTTGAAGACCACCCTGGCCAACATAGTGAAACCCCATCTCTACTAAAAATACAAAAATTTAGCCAGGTGTGGTGGTGGGCACCTATAATCTTAGCTACTTGGAAGGCTGAGGCAGGGAGAATTGCTTGAACCCGGGAGGCAGAGGTTGCAGTGAGCTGAGATCGCACTACTGCACTCCAACCTGGGCGACAGAGCAAGACTCCATCTCAAAAAAAAAAAAGCAAAACGTAAAACTAGATTGATAGCAGTGCCTCAAGGTTTAAGCTTTTCCTGCAGCATACTCTTAGGTTCTCTAAGAGATTGTTGCCTAAGTGATATGCCAAAGATGTTAAGGCTTTTAAAAATCTTTAACTTTTACTGAAACAGTGGTTTGCCTTTCTGTGGCATCTGACTCAGTATATCGCCAGTATTACATTTTTCTCCCCCTCTGCACATCCCTCCAGGTAAAGGAGCTTCCTTATGGTCTCATGTTTTGTTTTATGGTTTTATCCTATTTTTTGGCATGATCATTCCTTATTTTTTGAAATGACTTTGACACAACGGGGCAATGGTTCACAAACTTGGACTATGTAAGTTAAAGTATATACTACTGTGCAGAATGGAAAATCAGTCTATCAACCTCTGTTTTTAAGTCAGATACTTCAATTTTAGTTACTCAAAGGTGGTTCTGTGTCCAACTTATTTGTATTACCCACATGCAGTTTTAGCCAGTCAAGTTATGTGCTGAAACAAATCCCTGTTCTCTGATTAAATATACATATTATTAGATGTTTTAAACAGTTACTTTCTAATTATGTAATTGCTTATTAAAGGATTACTATGGATGTCTTTGCACAATTAAAAAGCGTATCATAGTATAATACATTTATCATATGTGATACATTCATTGTTTCCCAGTCCCAGTCTTTGTTTCTTTTTTGTTTTGCTCTTTTTAAAAAATCAAAAGGTTTTAATATAGTTAAGATCGTATATGAATCGACTACTTAAAACGTTTACTTTTGTGAGTGATAACCCAAGATGGTTGTGAATTGGGTTATGACTAAAGAGCACTAAACCAAGCCTGTACCAAATTAATGAAAATTAGTATGTTAACTGAGGAGCCTGTTGCTTTTTGTTTAATCAAGCAGTTTAAATGTGAAATAAAATATATTGTTAATAAATGATAAACTCACTTTATCATGGTTCTAGTTAGTTAGTGGCATAGTTTTATTTCCAGCCACCACCTTTAGGTATCATTTCTTACAGTTACTGTCGTGATTTTTTTAAATATATTTTTTATTGACTTATTTTTTTTTAGAAAGAGGGTCTATGTCGGCTCTGACTGGAATGCAGTGGCACAAAAATAAAGCTCACTACAGCTTCAAACTTCTGGGGTCAAGTGATCTTCCCACCTCAGCCTCCCAAGTAGCTGGGACTGCTGGTACATGCACCACACCCAGCTAATTTTTTTTCTTTTTTTGGGGAGAGATGGGGTCTCTCCTTAAAAAAAAGCTAAACATAAAACTAGATTGATAGGAGTAAGTCACAAAGCTGAAATAAGTATAAGGTTAGCATATTTAGCCTATTGCCCAGGCTGTAGATTTATTTTTTACTTGTTAAATTGTTACTTTTATAATAAGATAGAAGTTTGTGAAAATCTGTAGCATACCATGCAGTTACTATTCCAGAAAACGCCTGTTGCCATCTAACTGCTACATAAGTTCTCATACTCAAAGAATTGCAGGGTTAGTTGGCACCAGCTCTAATCTAAACAAGATGACCATGACATGAATACATGTGATACACAAAGCGTAAGTTTAGTGCTTGACATATAGTAGGCACTTAGTGAATATTTGATTGACTGAAGTAATATATTTTATTTTATTTTATTTTATTGAGATAGTCTCATTCTGTTGCCCGGGCTGGAGTGCAGTGGCATGATCTTGGCTTACTGCAACGTCCGCCTCCTGGGTTTCAAGCAATTCTCCTGCTTCAGCATCCTGAGTAGCTGGGATTACAGGGGTGCGCACCACGCCCAGCTAATTTTTGTATTTTTAGTAGCAATGGAGTTTCGCCATGTTGGCCAGACTGGTCTCGAACTCTTGACCTCAAGTAATCCACCCGCCTCAGCCTCCCAAAGTGCTGGAATTACAGGTGTGAGCCACCATGCCTGGCCTGAATGAAGTAACATTTAATAAATAAATAGAGATATAGGTATAGATAACATAGTCATCTATATCTTTGGATATATTTGTCTACAGTATAGATGTGATGGATAGCATTTATGCCCTGCTCACCACTAACTCTGGTTCTTTCAGTTTCCCTGTAATTGGAAGGAAATCAATAAGCAGTCTACTTCAGTATATTCAGAACTGTCTTAAACTTTCTGTGATGATGGGGTGTTCTGTATTTGTGTGGTCCAATACAATAGCCACTGTATACTTGTGGCTGTTGAGCATTTGGAAGGGCTGTGATGCTGAGGAACTGAATTTTTAATTTATTGGATTTTAATTAATTTAAACTTAAATAGCCACATGTGGCTAGTGGCTCTATGGGAAGGCAGAGGATATCAATCAGTTGAAGTTCAGGTATTTTGTGTGCCTCATTTGATCTTACAGTTCCAACATGTCTCATCTGTTAAATTTTTTACCAGAAGTTGCTCACCAAAAAGAAATTGAGGTTTTAAAAATGTTTTTTTTTTTAAACCAATTACCAATTTTTTATTAGGTGCTAATAAAAAACGTAGTATTCAAAAGATGGACTGGGGTGAAATCAAAGGATTGGGATAATCCCAGTTCAAAATAAGTGTTGCCAGAATAGTTAGCTGTCTCATATTAGAATAGTCATATCGTACTTTGGACAAGAAATGAGGCTGCCTTTCTGCCCTGTCAATAAACTAATTGGAGTGAATGGGTGAATGAATCATTTAAACTCTGAACTTCTGTTTCCTCTATGTAAAGTAACTATTAAGATACGGCTTTTTTTTTCCAGCTTGAACAAGAGAGATTCAGCAAGAAGAAAAGCTCTGTATACATTTCAAAGGTTATAGGATTATAGAGAAAGACATCTTTTGTAATATATTCAGGGCATCATTGTTCTATTGCTATAAGGTTACCAAGTTTCCAGTGCCCATGAAGGTTTGACTAAATGGGTCAAACCTCTCTACTGTGAATTTCTATTTCTATGATGGTTACAAAAGTAGTCTTTTAGAATACCTGTTTTTTGTAACTAACTTTGAAATCCAAACTAGGAGTGAAAATAGATTTTTTTTTCACTGCTTCCAGAAATACTTGATAGGGAAAAGAAGAAAGAGATGATTTCTAATTTTTAAAGTGATTTTTGGGAAGTTTGGTTAGTTCAGAAATATCTTGGGTTATCTAGAGAATTATATATAATACCTGTAGGTGATCAAGATAAATTTATTTTTATTTTTCTTTTTTAATTTTTTAATTTTTTTATTTTTTTATTTTTATTTTTTTAGACAGGGTCTCACTCCGTCACCTGGACTGGAGTGCAATGGCATGATCATGGCTCGCTATAGCCTTGACCTGCTAGGCTCAAGAGATCCTCCCACCTCAGCTTCCCAAATAGCTGGGACTATAGGCACATGCCACCACACCTGGCTGATATTTGTATTTTTCGTAGATGTTTTGTCATGTTGCCCAGGCTGGTCTGAAAATCCTGGACTCAAGCAATCCACTCATGTATGCCTAGGCCTCCCAAAGTGCTGGAATTAAAGATGTAGCCGCTGTGCCTAGACCAGATAAATTCATTTTTAAAGATTACTTGAAAATCACTTTGGTTGTATCAGTTAAGGGGCTTGTTAGAATATCAGCACTATTTTTGATACCTAGTTGAAATTTTGGTATCTCCATGATTGCGTAAGGTGGCAAAAAGAGATTCAAAATAGGGACGATATGGGACAGTATTGAACACTGTAATGATCAGGCCTAACAGAGTCCTCACAGTAATGCTGTGACTGGCTTAGGGATGGAGTTTATGTGGGACCCTGTAAGTAGAATAATTATTGACCCTTTGTCTGCAGCAGTTACTGGAGCAACACCACAGAGTAAAGGCTTTAAGCATTGATGAGATGACTCTCTATTTCCTCTCTTCTTCTGCTCTGTATTATGTGTAGGGTGATGTTGGGCTTGCTATGGGGAAACTATATGGAAATGATTTCAGCCAAACTACCATCTCTCGCTTTGAAGCCTTGAACCTCAGCTTTAAGAACATGTGCAAGTTGAAGCCACTTTTAGAGAAGTGGCTAAATGATGCAGGTAAGTGAATATATAAGACATTTCTTTGTCATTCATTGGAATTTTACAGGGAGGTTGTTATATAAATTGGGGTTTATATTTGTTACTCTACTTTTGTTACTATAGAACCTTGAAGCTTACTAATCCTTTGGTGATCATTATAAATTACGGTGATGTAAATCAGAAAGCTGATTCATTTAAATATTCTAGTAGTCATAGTCTAAATAATTAGCAATAATTTTTAGCCTGAAATACTTCTCGTATTTGAGCCAGGATTACGAATACATACACAGTTGAAGGAATAGGATAAGAAGGCCTGTGTATTTAGATAAGCTTGAAGTGCAAGCTTATTGTTTATTCCTTGATGAATTATCATAGAACTTGTTCCTGTAGTATTTCTGCTTTTGTTATTTCAAATGACCACACGATTCATTCAGAAAAGTTGAACTACTAGCTTTGTCTTATGTTTTTTGTGCTAAGATTTCCTTTTGGAAGATTTGGATTTTGAGTCACAGAATCATAGACTATGAAAGTTACAGGAATCATCTAAATTGCTTAGACTATGGTTCTTATTGTAGATGTCAACAAAAACTAGGCCTTTGGAAAAGACAAGCCTGAAACACGCATCCTTGGAGAGTTTTATTCAGTAGCTATTGGTGAGGCCTAGCCGTCTGTTTCCTGAGTCCACAGATAAAAACTACTGGTTTACTCCCTCCATCTTATTTTACATATAGCAGAAACAAACTCAGATGTGTCTGATATGCCCAAGGTTATTAAACTGTGAAATCACAGGACTCTGTGATTTAACTTCAAAGAATTTATAAATATTTCATTTGTTTCTTTTCTTTTTACCCTAGATTATACCAATAAAATGAGAGGCCATTTACAAGATAAATATTAAACATTCAGTAATTTCCAAGAAGCTTTCTTCTTTTTATCCTCAGAATTTATAAACAGAAATGAGAGACAGAGCTGAGTTTAAGGGTAGGAATAGTAAACAACTTCTTTCTCAGAAACAGAAATCCAAAAGTAGTGGTAATATTGTCAACTATCCTAGGACAAAGAATGCCAATAAGGACAGCAGAAATATCCATAGTAGTAAGCTGTATTTTTTGAGACATGGTCTCACTCTGTTGCCCAGGCTGGAGTACAGTGGCATGATCTCAGCTCACTGCAAACTCTACCTCCCAGGTTCAAGTGATCCTCCCACCTTAGCCTCCCAAGTAGCTGGGACCACAGGCACACGCCACCATGCCCAGCTAATTTTTATATTTTTGGTGGAGACAGGGTTTCACCATGGTAGCCAGGCTGGTCTTGAACTCCTGAACTCAAGTGATCCTCCCACCTCAGCCTCCCAAAGTGTTGGGATTACAGGTGTGATCCACTGTGCCTGGCCAATAAGCAATATTGCAACATAGGTTATGTGAAAACCTTTTCATACTTGCATGTAGATTATTTTGTCAGTTTTGTTGTTAATATGCATGTTATACACATGAATCACTGTGCTCAGCTTATTTTATTTCTATATTTTCTTCATTCTTACAGAGAACCTCTCATCTGATTCATCCCTCTCCAGCCCAAGTGCCCTGAATTCTCCAGGAATTGAGGGCTTGAGCCGTAGGAGGAAGAAACGCACCAGCATAGAGACCAACATCCGTGTGGCCTTAGAGAAGAGTTTCTTGGAGGTCAGTGAGGTTTTTACTTTTCTGTACATGGGATTGTCTGTGTAGGACCTAACATTAGTACTTAGTAGAAACTGTAGGTGATAAAAGATGACCTGTCAGCCTCTGCCCTTATGGATGATTTTAATGTAATAGATGAAATAAGTAAGTAACCGACTGACATAGGAGACAGAACCAGAGTTCTGCAAGTTTCAGGAGAGACCAGAGTCATATCCATGTGAGCACTCAGTATGAGAGAGGTAGCAGCTACCATAGGATACATAGGAATTAATTCCACAGACTAGAAAAAGTGGATGGAAAGTACTTAAAGCAGAGGAAACGCATGAGTGTTTTCCCCTCAGAGTGGGGAAAACATTGGAGTGAGGGAAACCATAGTGTACCAGGAGACACTCTAGTAGATTGGTTGGTTAAATTCTAGTGTCTGTATGCCTGGAATAGTAATTTGGGACTGGAACACTAGCGACCTTGAATGTTAGGCTGTGGAGCTTAAGTTAATGCAAGAGATACTTGCCAATTATTTTTTTTGTGCCAGGCAATATCATAATCAAAGCTTTTAAGAAAATTTTGAATTCTCTAATTTAGAAAAGACTTGAGCATATTAGAAGGACACTGAATTCAGAATTTTTATCAGCTCTACCACTTACTGTGTGATTGGGCAAATCACATGATTTCTTTAAGCTGAAGGTCCTTCATCTGTGTAATACCTGACTTTCTTAATGTGAGGTCCAAATTAGATAGCATGAAGCATGAAGAAAGGTTAAATTCCTACTAATACATAGGGTTGTATTGGTATTTTGTTAATTTTATTCACAATTAATAGATCTTAAAAATGAAAAAATACAGATATTCGAGGATAACTTATTCTAAGTTAATATAAATAAGTTTAGTAAGTATATGTTCATTAGAACTTCTATCTACAGAATCTCTCTGTTGAAAGTGGCCTAATGTGGATGGTCATATGTATCCCCACTTCATTTTCTAACCTGTCCCTCCTCATTTGTTTGTTTATATACTGATATGATTATGCTAGTAGTTCAAAAAGTTATTCCAGAGGATAACTTTTGGAATTATGTTTTTTCACCCTTCAGAATCAAAAGCCTACCTCGGAAGAGATCACTATGATTGCTGATCAGCTCAACATGGAAAAAGAGGTGATTCGTGTTTGGTTCTGTAACCGCCGCCAGAAAGAAAAAAGAATCAACCCACCAAGCAGTGGTGGGACCAGCAGCTCACCTATCAAAGCAATTTTCCCCAGCCCGACTTCACTGGTAAGAAGGAAAAAAAGGGGGTCCAAGCTCAAGGGCTAATTTTTGCAATTTTGCAAATGACCTGTTAAATCAGTTTATTTCATAATAGGATTTTAATGAATAAATACATCAAATGCATATGAATTTATATTTTAGACAGTATCAAGGTAACGAAATTCTCTCTCTCTCTCTCTCTCTCTCTCTCTCTCTCTCTCTCTCTCTTTCTCTCTTTCTCTCTTTTTTGCTGAGGTCACTGGTCACTGGTCTTGAGGTACCCCTGCACAGAGGGTGAAATCTCACTGTTATTAACCCAAAAACTTACTGGTCGGTCAGTCTATCTGTCTATCTAATCTATTTATTTATTTCTGAGACAGAGTCTTAGTCCATCAGCCAGGCTGGAGTGCAGTGGTACGATCTCGGCTCACTGCAACCTCTGCCTCCTGGGTTTAAGCAGTTCTCCCGGCCTCAGCCTCCCAGAGTAGTTGGGATTACAGGTGCCCACCACTATGCTCGGCTTATTTTTTGTATTTTTAGTAGAAGTGGGGTTTCGCCATGTTAGCCAGGCCAGTCTCGAACTTCTGACCTCAAGTGATCCACCTGCCTCAGCCATCCAAAGTGCTGGGATTACAGGTGTGAGCCACCACACCCAGCCTTTTTTTTTTTTTTTTTTTTTTTTTTTAATTGAGACAGAGTTTTGCTCTTATCGCCCAGGCTGGAGTGCATTGGTGCGATCTCAGCTCACTGCACCCTCTGCCTCCCAACTCTTCTGCCTCAGACTCCCAAAGTAGCTGGGATTACAGGTACCCACCACCAGGCCCCACTAATTTTTTTGTGTTTTTAGTTGAGACGGGATTTTACCATGTTGGCCAGGCTGGTCTTGAACTCCTGACCTCAGGTAATCCACCCACCTCAGCCTCCCAAAGTGCTGGGATTACAGGTGTGAGCCACCGCACCCTGCCCGCCTTTCTTAATTTTTAAAGTGAACAATTTTAAGTTTTTCATTGCATTTCCATCATACTCTTATCTAAGGAACTACACTTAGAATACTCTGTAACCATGGGAATAAAGTTGCTGCTCATTCCAGTTATCTCAGAAAATCTTTACTTTTTATTCATATTGAGTCCTACAGCCCAATTAAACTTACACTCACATGATTGACAGTAAATTGCCAGACCTTCAGCTCTGAACTTGTATTAAAACAATTATCTAAGATCTTTTACTTTCAAACAACATATGATTCTTTGCTATGAAACCTCATTGAGTAACTTCTGCTGTTTGCATTACTCCTAGATTGAAGAGACATACAGTGGTCATGTGACTCCCTTGATTTTTAGGATGATTGTATATGTGACTTCTACATTGCCAGGATTCAAAATATGGGAATATTGTTGAGTTTGTATTTCTGTTCTTTTTTTTTTTTTAATTTGGTTTTATTTTAATTGAATAGCATTCCATACTGGCAGACTTTTTAAACTAAAGTCAGCATTAAAAGCACATGTTAGTTTACAGGAAAGTTGTAGTTGTTAAGTGGTGGGTTTGTAGTCATAAAGTTCATGAGATAGGTATGAAATAGCAGCTTTCCTACATAGGATGTCAGATGTCTCAATTCCAAGACCAAAGAGTGACTATAAAATGATTTTTAAGTGCTTTGTCCATGTTTTCATTTCTGACCTCAAGGTGGCGACCACACCAAGCCTTGTGACTAGCAGTGCAGCAACTACCCTCACAGTCAGCCCTGTCCTCCCTCTGACCAGTGCTGGTGTGACGAATCTTTCAGTTACAGGTAAGCAGCTGCCAGGCCATGCACCTGCTGAGCACGTGGGAGGACTGTGATGGGTTATTATAAGAATCTGCCATTAAATTGTGAATTAAGGCTGTAACTAAACATAGGTGTTGCTCATAAACATTTTCTTTCAAGTAACTCCTCAAAAACCTTCAATAGCTATGGCTTTTTGCATTCAGGAAAACATCCAAGTTTGTCAATTTATAGGAGGTTATTTCCAGTCTGAACCTGATCTCCTGCTAGTCTTTTGCCTGCCCTACTCTCAGCACACAGGAGGGCTCCAACTGTACCTTTGTAAACATCCCTACACTGGAAATGTCCATCTTAGCCTGCAGTTCTTGATCTGTTTTTGATAAAACTACCCCAGCTTGTGTGTCAACTTTTCTTGGAAATATTATTTAGCTTCTCCAGGAAACTATTCATTTCCACATACCTGTCTTATACTTTATTTTTACACATCTGTCTTTCCCAGTAGACTTTGTACTTCTCAGAAGATTGAGTATTCTTTTTAAACTCTTGATGCCTAGCTCAGTGCATGACATACTCACAATAAAATGAATGGGTTTTTTTTCTTTGCCTTCCTTTAAGTAGCAAATTTTCCCAATAAATTTAAAATCACTTAGCACTGTCATTAGATGTTTTTTAGTGATACATAGTGCATAAGACATGCTGTAATTATTCACCAGGTTGGTTATTTACTGGTAAATCATTGAGTAGATTCATGATATTACATAATGAAGCTTGATTTAACCTAGAGGTGAGGACTTATTTTTCTCACTTTTGTTTTAAATTTATAACACTTCCTTGGCTCTAGGACCTAACCATGATATAAAAATTGAATAAATGGCTTTATGTTATATTAAATTTCTACATTATTGGAATACATTATTTAAAAATGTTATTTTTTTTCTGCATCCAACCATCCATTAATTTTTGCTTATTTTAAAAAGTACTTCTTGACCTCTTCTGGATGTTGGACCTCTTTAAGAATTAATGAAAGCTGGGCCTGGCACAGTGGCTCAAGCCTGTAATCCCAGCACTTTGGGAGGCCAAGGCGGGTGGATCACGAGGTCAAGAGATCGAGACCATCCTGGTCAACATGGCGAAACCCCATCTCTACCAAAAACACAAAAAAAAATTAGCTGGGCATGGTGGTGTGTGCCTGTAATTCCAGCTACTCAGGAGGCTGAGGCAGGAGAATTGCCTGAACCCAGGAGGTGGAGGTTGCGGTGAGCCAAGATCGCGCCATTGCACTCCAGCCTGGGTAACAAGAGCGAAACTCCGTCTCCAAAAAAAAAAAAAAAGAATTAATGAAAGCTACAGACTTTTCCTTCCACTAAATAGACATATACACAAGTTTTAGTAAAATTTAAGGAGGTTTATAAATGACATCTCCTGTCAAACCCCATCCCAAGGCTATGTGTAGATACCTACAGATTCCAGTTTTAAGAACCTTCGTTCAAGAATATGTTTAAGAACCTTGGTTAGGCATATATATAATATTGAGCGCTTCCTCTTAAAAAGCAAACTGTTAGTGATTGATTGGCATTGTGTCGGGCACCAAGAACATGAAGTTTCATCTCTGAGGACCTTGTTGTCCAAACTGACTGCCAGTCACCTGGTAAATTATGAACTGAATCTTACCTTCCCAACAAATTATATTGCTTTAGGTCTAAAAATACCTATTTTTTACAGAAAAAATCCTAATAGTTTATGCATTAAGAACAAATCGTTTTGCAGTTTTCTTAAAATATGGGGGAAAATAATTTTACAAAGATTTTAATCGTTTTGCAGTTTTTTTAAAATATGGGGAAAAATAATTTAGAAAGATTTTAATACTCAGTGCTAGCTAAAAATTTTCATCAGTTTTTGGTATTTCTTATCAATCACGTTTTCTTGAGCTCAGTTACTCAGCCTATTTATGTGGACCTAATTGTGATTGTTTTCTGACATGTTGATACTGTTTCCTGGAATGAATTTTTTTTTTAATTATTAAGAAACAACATTATTAGGAAATTTAAAAGGAAAAAACAATCACAAGTACTATTTTTATTTTCTCTTTAAATCTTTTTAATGTACATGTATGTACAATTTCAGTAGTATTTGTCTGGTACAATGTTTGATTGCAGCTTTATGATACTCTAAGCAGAAGACTCAGCTAGGTTGCGCCTGGACACCTGACCCACAAAAACTGTGAAATGATAAATTGTGTTGTTTTAAGCTGCTGAATTTGTGTCATTGCCCTTGAAAGAGAAGAAGAGTCAGTGTCAAGTGGATTGTCTTTCTTAGTCTTTTGTCAGCCATTGCTCAAAACCATGCCTGCTTTTAAATTTTTTTCCTCTTTGGACTGTAACTTTCAGGTGCAACCTCTTTTCCTCTGACATTTTTTTACTGCCTTCTTTTTTTCTAGAAACTGTTGAGAAAAGTAGCATGTTTCTTTATCATGTTATTTATTAAAGATAGCCAATGTCTTAATCATACAACTTACCTAATGCAGTCTGTTTTCTTCCTGAAGCCTTTGTTCTTGGGATTTTTATGATTGCTTATTTTAATTTGTTTTCACTGTTTTCCTGAGTTAGATCCAATGTTTCTCAGATCCCCTGCCTTCCTTTTTGATTCCTTTTTGTCTGGAGCATGTAATCAAGTAATTTTATTTAGAAAGGTTACGTGAGAGGTAAAATTTCTAAATACATATATAACTGAGAAGTTTTATTTTGCCCTCACAATTTTTTTGGAGTTTTTCCAATTACAAAATTATTTTTCCTTTGAATTTTGTTGTGTTTTAAGCATCAAGTGTTGTTGATGAAAAGTCTGATTTCAATCTCTTTTTTCTTGTTTTATCTCTCTCTAAACTTTAAGGATCTTTTTATCTTTACTCTTCTAAAATTTCATTATGAGGTTTCAAAGAGAAGGGGCCTTTTAAAACTTACCCTCGTTGGCCTTCAGTGAGCATTTTCAATGTGAATTAGTGTCTTTCTTGAACTCTGGTAATATATCTTTTTTTTAAGTTAGGGTTTTTTGGCATTCACTTTTTTAATTCATTTTGTGCCATTTGTTGTGTGCTGTTGGCTTTTTCATTGTCTGGTGATTTTTGGTTACTTATTCATAGTAATTAATGCAAGATTACATTACTTAATATCAGTAGCTTGTAAGGGTTTTTCCTGACATTTTGTAGCTTCTGTTATTCAAGCGTCCTTCCCCCTGAATGGAAGGGCTAGTGGTGAGCTGTGAATGTGAATAAAGAACTGGCAAACTTTATTTCAGCATATGAACAGGAAGCAGGCAGGCAAGCGAGGCTTTCCCTCATACTTTTCCAAAATGAGGGGTATCTTTACTCATGCATGCAAGTGTCTACACTAGAATCCTTAGCCTTTTAAAAGATTTCATCATCAAAAAAAGGTTATCCTTTTTTTTTTTTTTTTTGAAACGGAGTCTCATGTCATCACCCAGGCTGGAGTGCAATCTCAATGCAACCTCCGCCTCCTAGGTTCAAGCGATTCTTGTGCCTCAACCTCCCTAGTAGGTGAGATTACAGGCACCTGCCACCATGCCCAGCAAATTTTTTTGTGTTTTTAGTAGAGACAGGGTTTCACTATGTTGGTCAGGCTGGTCTTGAACTCCTGGCCTCATGTGGTCTGCCCACCTCAGCCTCCCAGAGCGCTGGGATTACAGGTGTGAGCCACTGCACCCAGCCAAAAATGTTATCTTTTACATAAATTTTTTTCCAATGTGTCATACCTGTATAAGTCTGAAATGTTTGTTTTGATTGGTCTGGGTTTTCAAAAATAATGTATTGAAAGTATTTTATACCTCAAAGAATTATCACATTAATAAATTTTTAGATGCATTTTTTTTGTCTTTTCGAGTTTTCTTTCTTGAGAAAATGCCACTTAGATTTTGCTTCCCTCAGTGTCTTCAGGGGATTGGTTCAAAACCCCACCAGATAACAAAATCCACAGGTGTTCAAGTCACTTATTTAAAATAGCAACCTGGCTCAGTGGCTCATGCCTGTAATTTCAGCATTTTGGGAGGCTGAGGCAGGAGAATCACTTGAGTTCCTCAGGAGTACAAGACCAGCAAGACCCCATCTCTACAAAATATAGAAAAATTAGGCAGGTGTGGTGGTGCACGCCTATAGCCTCAGCTACTTGGGAGGCTGAGGTGGAAATACCACTTGAGTCTGAGAGGTTGAAGCTGCAGGGAGCTGTGGTCATGCCACTGCAGTCCAGCCTAGGTGGCACAGTGAGACCTTGTCTCAAAAAAAAATTTTAAAAAGAAAATTAAAATAGCATAGTATTTATATATAACCTACTCACATCCTCTTTTATACTTCAAATCATCTCTAGGTTACTTACAATACCTACCACAGCAGAAATGCTATATAAATAGTTGTTATAATGTATTGTTCTAAAATTTATATTATTTTTTATTGTATTTTTAAAAAATATTTTTGATGCACAGTTGGTAGAATCCACAGATGTGGAACATGTGGATTCAGAGAACCAACTGCATATAGTTGATTATATCCTAGAACATAGTGAATTTTACTAAATTAAGTTTCAGCTAGTTTAGGCAGCCTATTTTTGTAATATGCTAGTAACACTTACTGATAACTGAAATAAGGGCCTATTCTGTCTTTTATAGATAGCATCAGAATTACAGCTCACTGGGGACAGTTGGCATCTCCTGCTTTGTGAAAGGTTATCTGTCCTCTGAGAGCTGTGTGAGCCATTTCTACTTTAGGCAAACTGACTTAACATTCTTTAAGTCACACTTGCCTCTGGAACCTCACAGGCCTCATTTCCAGACATATTTTAGACCTGTGGTATCCGACGTGGCATCCACCAGCCACATATGGCTTTTGAACATTTAAAGTGTGGCTAGTTCAACTTTAGGTGTACTGTAATCATAAAATAAGATACCATTTTCAGCTCAGAAAGGAAAATGGCAGAATAACTTGATATTTAAATTTTTATTTTTTCTCTTTTTCTTTTTTATAAGCAGACCCATTTAGTATCCATCAATATTGAAATATTGATTCATCTTGAAATGCTAATATTTTGGGTACATTAGGTTAAATATAATATATAACTGAAATTAATTTTACTTTTTTCTTTTTTTTTTTTTTTTTTTTTTGAGGCAGCGTCTCTGTTGCTCAGGATGGAGTGCAGTGACGTGACCTCTGCTCACTGCAACCTCTGCCCCTTGGGCTCAAGCAGTTTTCCTGCCCCAGCCTCCTGAGTAACTGGAATTGCAGGCGCCCACCACCACATCTGGCCAATTTTTGTATTTTTAATAGAGACAGGGTTTCACCGTGTTGGCCAGGATGGTCTTGATCTCTTGACCTTGTGATCTGTCTGCCTCAGCCTCCCAAAGTTCTGGGATTACAGGCACGAGCCACCATGCCTGGCCTACAAATAATAATTTCTTACATCTTCATTTTTATGCTAGCTTTTATGAGATTCATAGTATCATTGTATGTTTTTGTTTTTGTTTTTTTTTTTTACCACAATGGATTTTTGGGAGCTAATTTTTATTACAGAATAGTTACTTGTTTGCATATCATAGAGAAGGCACGTAGTCATTTTTATACTATCTTGTTGATACTGAATTCTTAGAAAAGCACATAACTTTCTGTTTTTCTTTTTGTTTTGATTTTTCTGAGGAGACCACTAAGGAGATTTCTGAATGAAAAAGAGCTTTACAGAAGGTTTTCTTCTTGTTTTTTTTTTTCTTCCCCAGAGAAGTTGTATTCCATAATTAGAGCTTCTATGATTCTTTCTTTTGTTTCTTGAATAGGAAATAGGCAATGGAAAACTTTTCTGTTTCTTTGATTGCTCATATCTCTTAAAGTAGGGTTCATAGCTGTGATTCTAAAATGTTTGTTGTAATTTTCATAGAAGCACTAAACTAGGTTATTAAAGAGCAAATTTACAAGGGCAAATTTACTAGGTGGTAGGTTAATTATTCCATTGATTATAGAGTTTGGCTGAGTAAACCCACCATTCTTCCAAAACCATTTACAAAAGGTCATCTTCTAATCTGGTCTTTTCAGGCACTTCAGATACCACCTCCAACAATACGGCAACCGTGATTTCCACAGCACCTCCGGCTTCCTCAGCAGTCACATCCCCCTCTCTGAGTCCCTCCCCTTCTGCCTCGGCCTCCACCTCCGAGGCATCCAGTGCCAGTGAGACCAGCACAACACAGACCACCTCCACTCCTTTGTCCTCCCCTCTTGGGACCAGCCAGGTGATGGTGACAGCATCAGGTTTGCAAACAGCAGCAGCTGCTGCCCTTCAAGGAGCTGCACAGTTGCCAGCAAATGCTAGTCTTGCTGCCATGGCAGCTGCTGCAGGACTAAACCCAGGCCTGATGGCACCCTCACAGTTTGCGGCTGGGTAAGCGCTTTCTCATCTCATTCACATGTGAGGAGGAGGTCATCCCTGGAATTACTCGTAGGGGAGACTTTGCATCACCTGACTTAACTGGGGGGAAAATGTCTTTAAAGCAGTAATCTCTTTGAAATGGACTGTTTTGTGATCATCCAAGGACCTTGATTATAGTTGAGTTTAAATTTCTTAACACCCTGGGAAAGGGAGTAGTTATAACTTTGTTTCCAGAGAAAGACCCCAAATACCAGGTCATTGATTACCTTGGTGACAGGGCCAGGAAGAAAGCCCAGAATTTTTTTTTTTTTTTTTTTTTTTTTTTTTTGAGACGGAGTTTCGCTCTTGTTACCCAGGCTGGAGTGCAATGGCGCGATCCCGGCTCACCGCAACCTCCGCCTCCTGGGTTCAGGCAATTCTCCTGCCTCAGCCTCCTGAGTAGCTGGGATTACAGGCACGTGCCACCATGCCCAGCTAATTTTTTGTATTTTTAGTAGAGACGGGGTTTCACCATGTTGACCAGGATGGTTTCGATCTCTTGACCTCGTGATCCACCCACTTCGGCCTCCCAGATGTGCTGGGATTACAGGCTTGAGCCACCGCGCCCCGCCCAGAATTCTTGACTCTTACTTTCCCCATTACGCTCGCTCAACTGCCTACTTCCTAATTCTCAAGCATAGATAAGAGATGTAGTAATGAGAGTCTCAATTTTATACTGTCATTGTCAAACATAAGAATGACCTTGTAAATACATCTTTTTCTCTAGAATGTTTCTTTCATTTTGGAAAAAAGTAAGTCATTCAAAATGACTTTAAAAGTCTTACATTTTGTGCTGATCATAACCTCATTTGTATGAGTAAGCATCAAGGAAAGCAGTAACTGAGAAGCAATAACCAAACCGTAGAAGAGTAAAGCAAAATAAATATTTCCATCTATTTCCCCAGTTGGATTTTCCTTTTGTAAGTTCTTTTTGATGTGTTGTCACAATGAGACCTCCATCTGCATGGTAATAAAGTGACTCCTCTTTTGGACTTGCAGAGGTGCCTTACTCAGTCTGAATCCAGGGACCCTGAGCGGTGCTCTCAGCCCAGCTCTAATGAGCAACAGTACACTGGCAACTATTCAAGGTCAGTAGAAGCTTTCTGCTTACTTTGGTGGCGTGCGTGTGTGTGTGTGTGTGTGTGTGTGTGTGTGTGTGTGTGTGTGTGTGTGTGTGTGTATGAGAGAGAGACAGACAGAGAGCTGGAGGAAGTCGGCTTTGCTAAAGGTAAATGATAAGGAAAGAGTCAAATACTGATTAACTTATATTTAAGGACCAAGAAAATGTCCTTTAAAAAAGCTTTGTAAGAGAAGTATAGGTGTTAGTATGTCAGTAAAAGCAGGAAATATACTTAGTTTGGTATATGGTAAGAAACCAGAACTTTTATACTGATACTGATCTTATGTGAATAAACTTGAAGGCAGATTTTTACCCCTGATAAGTTTATCCCAAGTATTAATCTAAAACCCATCTCAAGGCAAACTTGACCAAGTAAGAGTCTCCAATCTCCATCCCCACCCCTGAGAAAGCTGTGCATGGGAAAGTCCTATAATGAACATTGGGACATATCAGGTGGACCTCAGGGATGCTTTTAATTCTTGTTAGGGTCTGCCCTTTTTATATCCCTGTTTGTGTAGAACATATATTCTCTTGGATTATAATGTCTGTTTTCCCAGTTCAGCTGGGTTCCTTTTATCTTTTAGCATGTTACCCAGGGCAATATTCATACTATATCGTGAAGGGTTCCCCTTGTTTTGTACCTAAGCTTTCTGTCTAAAAATGTTTACTGTTAGGTAATTCAGGGAGACAATTTGAGAGACATCACTAATTAATTGTAGAATTTTTTTTTTTCCTAAAATTATAACAGTTTTGATGAGAGGCTGAGGCAGGAGGATCACTCAAGGCCTTAAGTTAAATGCTGCAGTGTGCTGTGGTGTTGCCTGTGAATGGCCTTGTACTGCAGCTTGGGCAACATAGTGAGACCCTGTTTCTTAAAAAAAAAAAAAAAAAAATTAAAATGGTTTGTGCATAAATGAGAGTTTTCAGGGCCAAAAAATAGCTATTAGCCAACCTAAATTAAGGTTAGTATTTCACAGGTGATATCTCTAACGGCGTACTATAGAGAATGTTAAATTACAGACAGAATCAAACCATGGCCTAGATTACCTTACATTATATTGACTTTCTGATTGACTAAATCATACCTGAATTGGTTAGCTCTAAAGCTTTTGTTATATAATCATTTTTTTTGCAGTAGAATTTGTGGTAAATCACTTTTTCTTCTGCTTTATTGAATGTTTCTGTGCTGTGGAGATACTACAAAGGCCACATAAATTTCCCAGGGCATGATTGACACTCTGAAAAGATCCGGAACTGGTTTGTGACCCTAAGTTTGAAATCTCAGAAGAAGTTTAAGCTGCACTAAGTCTCACTGTTCTGTACTGTTTGTATGAGCATGGCCAAAGTCAGAGGCATTCCCTTCAGCTGTATATTATGTAAGAAGTCAACCAACTGTGTAATGCCACTAGAAAATCCCTCAAGTCTACCTGTTGGAGTGAGGTTATATGGATGGGGAGATTTGGGAATGTTGCAGGACAGCAGGATGAGATGTTAAATGATAGTCTCAATTATTTTAAATAAAATGCTGATGATGCCTTCTTTGGAGAAGCAACAGCATCACAGAAGATTTCTCACCTATTAAAGCACGTCCTAGCTTTAGATCACTTAAGTGGGCCACCTACATTATTATGTCTGATTTCCTGCTACAAAAGATTCGTCATTCTCCTTTGCACAGGTCATGGAAATCACATGTTTAGCCTCAGGAAGTGAGAAATTATAGCTTTTAGTTTATTTGGTGATACATAATTTATTTTAGAACTAAAGCCTCTTTACAAGATGGTTTGCATCTTATATATCATAGTATGAAGCAGTGGTCCTCAACCTTTTTGGCACCAGGGACCGGTTTTGTGGAAGACAATTTTTCCACAGCCACGGTGCAGGGGGATGGTTTCTGGCTAACACTGTTTCCACCTCAGATGGTGCTCCTATAAGAATCTAATGCCACCATTCAGGCTGTAATGCACACACCATTTACCTCCTATTTTTAGTCCTTTAGTCACTTTAGTAGTTTTTTGAACAGAGGTAGTTTAAAATCAGCCGGAGGTAGTTAAAAATAAAGACAGAATCATTGGATTCATCAAATACGTCTAGGTAAATGAAATAAACTTGAGATTTCAAGATGGAAACATGACTTCAGTTCATTAGACAGGTATTAATTCTGTCTTCTACCCCTGCTTGTGCTCATTAAATTAGACATTTCAGTCTTTTAGGCTCTTCAAAATTATAAACAAACTACAGTTGGTATCAATATAGCACTGTGATTGAGGAAAAATTTCAGTGAAGGGCTACACTTTTTCCCTAGTGAGTGTGATAGACTTTTGATGTGTTATTTGGCTTCCCCAGGATGGTATTAATGTTCTCATTCCCGCCTCTTGTTTGGTGTTTTTGTCTGTAGCTCTTGCTTCTGGTGGCTCTCTTCCAATAACATCGCTCGATGCAACTGGGAACCTAGTATTTGCCAATGCAGGAGGAGCCCCCAACATTGTGACTGCCCCTCTGTTCCTGAACCCTCAGAACCTCTCTCTGCTCACCAGCAACCCTGTTAGCTTGGTCTCTGCTGCCGCAGCCTCCGCAGGGAACTCTGCACCTGTAGCCAGCCTTCACGCCACCTCCACCTCCGCTGAGTCCATCCAGAACTCTCTCTTCACAGTGGCCTCTGCCAGCGGGGCTGCATCCACCACCACCACCGCCTCCAAGGCACAGTGAGCTGGGCGGAGCTGGGCTGCCAGAAGCCTTTTTCACTCTGCAGTGTGATTGGACTGCCAGCCAGGTTAATAAACTGAAAAATGTGATTGGCTTCCTCTCACCATGTTGTGAGGGCAAAGGAGAGAAGGGAGAAAAGTAAAACACATACCAGAAAAAAAAGAAAGGATGGAGATGGGACATTTGCCTAATTTTGTAATAAAACACTGTCTTTTCAGGATTGCTTCATGGATTGGAGAACTTTCTAACCAAAAATTAAAAAAAAAAAAAAAAAAAAGAAACAAAAAATCAAAAACAAACAAAAATAAGTGAAAGGACTACTTATCATTTCCAGCAGTCATGATGACAAGTTAAGGTGAGTTACCAATTCCAGTATAGGAAGGGGATTTCTTGTTTGTCTAAATTTCTTTTTTTCTTAAAAAAAAAAAAAAATCATTTTTATGGGTCTGTTGTACAGGCCATTAAGTCATAACAAGGTGTTTATAATCGTATCAATTGTGTTGGGGGTTCCTTTCTTAACTGGTACAATTTAGGCAGGCCTGTATTACTGTATCTCTATTATTATTGTTGTTGTTGTTATTGTTTTATATATATATATATATATGTGTGTGTGTATATATATATATATATATATATATATATAGTTTGGACATGTTTATTATCTCTCGCTCCTGGATCCTATTTCAGTGAGCTCCCACACTGTGGGGAGGGAGGGTTTTAGGGTAAGGGGAGACTTCTGTTCTTAACTGCGGGGAATGTTCTTGCTGGTTTCCTTATCCTTGATGACTCTTACAGAGGTGCTAGAAAATTATTTTCTTTTGCCACTTATGCAAGAGGCTTGGTGCAGAAGCTGAAGGCAGTGTGTGCAAACACTCCCATTCCACACACGCCCCTTCCCCTCCCCACATCAGGTGGTGCCTTTGGAGCACTTTTGTGTAGGAAGGAATTCCTGCTGAACTGTAGCTCTCACTCACCCCCAAATCATTGAATGACCCTGAGGCCCAGATCCTGTGGTGCAACAGTGCTGCTTTCTGCTACTTTCAATGGGAACAGCTGTACATGTTGCAGGGCAGGATTTGGTTCCGAAGAGCAAAGACTACTGCAGACACCTGACTTGGTGGCTCTCCTGATTTCTTATCTCCTGAAAAAATGCTCCTACTGTTGGTGTGTGTGTGTGTTTGTTGCATTTTGTGGAAGTTTTTCATCCAAACTTTAACTTTGCCAAGGAAAAAACTGATTTATTGAAATTGGGAAACTTTTCCCTTCTTTTATTTTCTAAAGGAATTCTACTAAACTTATTTTCCATCAATAATATATACAAAAGAGGTGTGATGAGAAGAGTCAAAAGTTACCACTTTTTCCTCCAGAGAGCCACAGACTTCCTTTCTACTGGATGGCTTATAAATTCCTCTAACCCTGAGATTCCTCTTGGTTCTCTAACTAAAGGAGGCACTTAGTAGCCAGGCTGGGATCTGTAGAACCTTTGAAGAAGGACTTTGAGCAGGAGCTTTGCACACACCTTAAGTGTCTCCTTGGTTTGTTCGTGATGCTCCTGCTAGGTAGGGCTAAATGGCAATACACATCTCTTTATTCTAAGTAGAAAGTGATTAGCTCCTGTAATTATTTTCAGGGTGTTTCTAGACTATATAAGTGAGCCCATTGAAAAGGAAGAGCTTGTGAAAGTGGATGAAGAGGAATAAGGGTAACTTGGAGATTAAATTCCCCTCTTTGTCAGTGTACTGTTATTATGCCATCTGTACCAAAAAAAAAATTCTAAAAGACTGGATCACTGCAGTGCAGTTCATCTAAGTTCGCCCTCTTATTGGAGACAAAGGTTCCCATTTGGTGTCTGTGGGTGCTTGCTTAAATCTCTGGTGGTCCCAAGACTGCACTTTTTCTCCCTTTCGAGCTGGGGATATAGAGAGAACTTACAGGTGATTTTTGTTCTGATGGCTTTGTTTGTGTCTACAAGGGAGCTTGGATTCTGTGTATTTGTCTCTCTTTACCATTGTCCAGAAAGGCAGTAAATACAGGTACAATGTGTACTTTGTGTGTGTTTCAAGTGGGAGACAGTCTGTTAAAAGGTCAGAAACATTTGAGTCCCCTTTAAATTTCTTTTTAGTATTTTTTTCTATCTTATTTCACAAAGTATTTAATTACCACCCCTAAATTTCCTCCTCTTACCCTTCACCTTCCCTAAAATCCTTCCAAAATCAGTGAACTGCAAGCAGGGAAACTAACAAATATCCATTCACCCTTTCGTGTTGTGTGTTTTTTATGTTTTATTTTGTTTTTTAACTAAGCTTGAACCAAAGTCAATTTTTAGCAAGCTGCTGTACTAATGGACTAGTTTATAACGTGCAGTTCAGACACATCGAGGAGATAGATGCTACTGACAATTCCTTTTTCATTTGTCTTTGTTAATTTTATATAAAAGTTGCTGCTTGTTTTTAATCTTTTATGTTGATAAATTGTAATATCCTCTGGGCAGACATTAACACTTGATGTTTAGTTTATTAGGTTGGTGTGTAAATAGAATGACAATGTCAATTACTAATTTCTCTCCTCTCCCTCTCCATCTACTTTTTCTCTGTTGTAGTTAAATTTAATCTTCTATCCTGACTTGACATTTAGTGCGTGCAAATGATTTGAGGGTTATCAGTGATGCTGTAGCTGCCCATAGTAATGAGTCCCTCCCTTGGGAGTGGTGAAACTTAGAAAGAAGGATTCAGGGAGGGAAATGCTGATACCCACTATACTGGATTAGAAGTTATAGCATTAATTTCTCAAAATTGCTACCAAAGGAAGTGTGGAGTCCCAAGGGACTCAAGCTCAGTGAGTTAAGAGAAAAGGCAAGGAAAGGCTATTTGGGTTTTTTTCCCCCCACATGTAGTTTAGAAAATGATCACTTCCCCAAATAAAATTCACCAACAGACTTCAATATTAGAAAAGATACTAAGCTTTAAATGTCAATACAGTGGTCTTTTATTCCCTGCCCTATCTATATTTTCTACTCAATTTGGGATTGGGGATTCTGCTTTTTTTTTTTAATGTGAAGCACTTGGCGATGGTAGACCAGCGTAAAAGATTTGTTTAAAAGAAGAAATAATCTTTAGGCAAAGATAAGTCTTTAGATAAAAGTAAAATTTTATCTCTTTTACTTATTTAAAAATAAGTGAAATGAAAGGTACATTTACACATGTACACATGAAACACTAATATAGGTTTTTGGTTGGTGTTTAGTTTAAAATCAACTCCCTATCCACCATCCCTAGATATTCTGCTGATCATATTGCTTCATGAACACCTTAGTCATTTTTACTTCATGTATGTGTTTGTGTGTGTGTGTGTGTGTGTGTGTGTTTTATCATGTCAAGAAATGCATTTGGGATTGAATGAACTATCTTCTAAGCTAAGGTACTCAAACTTAACTTTTAGCCACCCTTCATGGGAGAGCCTGGAAACTAAAGGGGGCCAAGGGCCATTTGACCAAAAATAGGTGTTTGGTGGAGTATCTGCGTTTCAAAGAAGAAAGCCAGATAGGTCATCACAATTCATTGTATCATTCTTCTTTTTTTCGTTTTAATGTTTATGCAAATTTTATTTTATATTTCTGAATTTGGTTAGCACATACTAAACCAAAGACTAATTCTAAATGCATTTATAGTGAATACTATATATGCCCATGGTAATGGGTCCTCTCTAAGGAGTGGTGAATGTAATTGTGTGAATCCTGCTTATCACAAGTGGTGCAATTTGGTCATAAACTTTATTTATATCCTGTATAAATCCGAAGAACAGAGCAGAAAGACCTAAAAAAGGGCTTCTCACAGGAACAATATTACTATATTGTTCTAAGAAATAAGTTGAGTGCTGTATTAGTTTCAGTGTTTCTGAAGTTCTATAGGCAGCATTTTAGAATTAAGAAAAACATTGTGTATATCCATTAACTGATATAATATACACATCCTTTCATTTATCAGAAAGATGAGTACTATCCCAATTTATTCAGCTTGTTACTCGAGAAATGGAACCAAAGGAATGCAACTTTGATTTTGTATAGAACCATGCCTATTTATACTTCATGCTAGATTAGAAGAAATAAATCTTTTGTTTTAAAAAAGGGAAGATAAAATTAAAGATTCTTAGATTATCTTGCCAATTTGTTGTACATTTCTCATTCGTTGTTGGGGAAGAAAGCACAACTATACCTCTTTAATGTTATTTTCTTCCATTATCCCTCATTTATTTGGGAAGATAAGGGAAACCTTGTCTATATTATCCAGAAGCACAGATGTTTGCTTAACACAATATTTAAATTCAGCCCACTCTTTAACATTAAACAATTTTCTTTATAACTTGCTGGAAAAGTTGGATACATGGGCAAATATAGGGAATTCATGTCAATTTTTATTTTATTTATTTTTTTGAGATGGAGTCTCACTCTGTTTCCCAGGCTGGAGTGCAGTGGTGCTGTCTCAGCGCACTGCAACCTCCACCTCCTGGGTTCAAGCGATTCTCCTGCCTCAGCCTCTCAAGAAGCTGGGATTACAGGTGACCACCACCATGCCTGGCTAATTTTTGTATTTTTACTAGAGACGGGGGTTTCGCCATGTTGGCCAGGCTGATTTTAAACTCCTGACCTCAGGTGATCCACCTGCCTTGGCCTCCCAAAGTGCTGGGATTGCAGGTGTGAGCCACCGCCCCATCCTCATGTCAATTTTTAAAGTGATAAATCCTCATATTATACATTGCAATTAGTGTAGAATAAACACTTGGCTTACAGAACTCTCTGTTCATAGTCTAAAGCTGTTCCCAAACCAGGTCATCCTCACAAAACATTTTTGACCAAGAAGAAAGATGAGGTCATTGAGATAGAAAGACAGAGAAACCTCTTGCTTTTGTTTCTTCCCAAGAAGGGAGAAGCCCTGCCAGGGAGAAGTCAGTAGCATCACTGACTCACCCTATCACTGAGTGTAGGGTGTGGTAGCAAGGAGGAGGCAGGGACGTTGTGCTGACTGGTGGCTCTGGCCTGGCTCTTGGGAGGCCTTCCAAAGACCAGTCTGCAGTTTGAGGAAGGGCCCCCAACAATTCATTTGGAGAGCTTGGCCAAGTGCTTTCTCATTAAATCAGCATCTAAACCTGATGAATTTGAAGTTTTTTTATTCTTCAAATCCTGTTTATTAGAGTTGAAAACATTGAAAGATGACTAATACTAATGGAAAAAAATACTAAAGACCCAAAATTTAAAATTTTCCAAAATGGACAAGACAATGGGTTAATTTGCTCATGACTGATATGAGTTCACATTTATGTGAGTGTGTGTGAAAAGCATTTAATGTGTGATGCTGTTCGTAGCCCTGGCTATTGGACCTCATTTTCAGTTTTCTAGCATTTTGAGGATGACACTTTATAAAATGGTAAATCCTTCTTAGCATTTACCTTCACTTTTGAGAAGGGAAAAAAATCCTTCTTTGCTGTTTCTGTAAGAAGAATAACTAAGATCAGCTATTATATAGGTTTGCATGGATGGTGTAGACAATAAAGATGTAATATTGGACAGGAATAGGATAAATTGCTTTCATCATAGAGGCTAATCATCTATTCCTTCATCCAAAGACATTAAATAGGACACCCCTGAGATTTCCAGTAAGGTATTTGAAAGGATCCCACTGGGTGGGAGGGCAGGGAATAGGTTTTTTCTCAGAATTGTCCAGTTTGTACCCAGTTTTCTATATGGTTTTTGAACTGTAGCTTTTTTTTTAAATTTTTTTTGTAGTTTTCTTCTAAATCTCCTTATTCTTTAAGTAGTTTCTTGTTTTGGCCCTTCTACTCTTGGCCTTTGCTAAAAGCAGTAAATGTGAGTGAATTTTGTGTTGATTATGTCATCTGGATCTCCTTTCCTTCCCTTCTTTTTCTCGTTGAATGATGGTACCTTAATTTGGGTAACAGCTAGCTTCTGGCACCTTCATAAAATACCTCAGAATAGCTTAGCATTGTTGCAAAACTGGTTTTAAACTAAAAACCAAATAAAAGAAAAACCTTTATAAATAGTGGAAATAATTCTAGCTGTAGCATTTAGTTGAACTAATGTTTATTACAATTGATTAACATGATCGATGCTGTATGTATTTGGGATCCTGTTTATAGGTTACAATTTATAGGATTAGGGAGGGTTGGGTGGGGGAAGAGGAGAAGTTGATTATGTTAGAAGGAAAATGTTGCTCGTGTGTGTGTTTTTTTCTTATATCTGTCTTGCCAAAGGAAACTTGATTTTCCCTGTGATTGGCTTTGGCCTCTCTGTGGTCTGATCTGCAGCAGTGTGTGGTGGCATGCAGGTAACATATGGGGTGTCCAGTAGGTTCAGGGAACCTGAGGGTGCATTTACATCCCTTCCTATGGTTGCCCATGCCCCCTAGACCCTGCCAACCTCTCCTAATGATTTGTTACCTCTGTACATAGCAAAAGCATAGGCAAAGGATGAATGTGTGAATGCCTGGATATGCAGTTGAGAAATAGAGGCAGAAATAGACATGCACCAATTAATTTGGAGCAAAGAGGTGAGTGATTGATGTGTCTTAAATCTAGGCGAGTTAAAGTGAAACAGGTTCTTTGTGTTACCGGTACTCTGTCAGGTTATTGAATGTTGTGCTAGTAACACAACATTTTAAAACCTTACTTTTCTCGTACCAAGGCTAGTTCTGTCTAGACCAAAAACACAAACAGGATAAAAAGCAAACCAACAAGTTGAAAGCTAACCTGCCCACCTCTCCTCTGTGATACAAAGTGTGACCCTCAAGGATTGGTTGGTGGGATTGAGGAGAGAATTACTCTTGGTGGAGACGTGAACGAGAGATGATGCTGGCTTAGGAAAAATTACAAGCCCTTTCTGCCCATACTGTGGGACAAACTTTCTTGGCTTCCTGAGTTCCGATGTAGACTGTATCTCCAGAAAGGCTATTTTTTTAGATAAATGATCTCACAGAACTTAAGTGGGATTTGGTTTAGATACCAAAGGCACTGCTAATGTCATTGCTTATCCTTAAGTTTTCAGAACAGACAGAGGGAATAGGAGCAAAAAGCCAAAATTTGGAAAAGCTTTATCTCTTTCCTTCCCCTTCCCCCTTTTCCTAGGCCCCTGCTTTTTGAAGGAAGTCTTCTTGGTTATCCTGGCTTTGGAAATGAGATTTATTTTGTTTTGCTCTGCTGGCTCGTAGCAGTGATGTTCTTGGAATTGCTGAGAAATTTGGGGAGGGCAAAAGATAGGGGTAGGATTTTTTCATTACTTCCCTTTATCTAATACTTATAAATAGAACGAATACAGCCTATATGAGTTGACAATATTTAGATTTGCTATCTCCATCTGTCTCCTGTAAACAATAAGAATTTTCAAGAACAGGATTATGTGGAAAACCAACAGATCTTCCCTTACTCTCCTGTAAATGTTTTGTTCCAGAATGTGTTTATATATGGGCTCTAGGGAGTCAAGTAGTTCATTGTTTCGGTGTACTATTGATAGGACACAGAAATGGGGAGAGGGTAAAGAAATAGATTGCTCTCTGAATATTGCATCAAAAATAATCAGGTTGCAGAACTTCATAAAAGCTTTACTAATCTTGTGCTGACATTATGTAAAGGTGGTATTAATATTGTATGACTTTCCAAAGTGCTAGATAGGTTTATAAGTAGGTAATAGGGATGTTGAAGGTTAGAGCACTTGAAACAGAAGTTCTGGGAAAACAAGGTGTATGTAATGGAACACTGCTTTGAGCACAGAAACAAAGGTCCCTTGGGCCTGGGAGGGAAGACATGATTTGTGATTGTTTCTGTGTCCCTGAATCTACCCACCCTGCACGGGGTTCCACCACCCAATGCCACCTTCTGGTTTAAACCCAGGATATTGTCAGAAAGTTAACACCCCAAAACTAATTTACGTTAAAAAACGTTAAGATCTGCTGCAAAGTTTTCCCATGTTTTCTTGGTTTACTTGTTCATCATTCTGTAAGTTGGCCACAGCCTCACAGGAGCAGCTTAAGGCTTTTTTCATAAATTGGCAGCAGCATTGAGTTCTCAAACATTACATCCCAAAGTCTGCAGGCAGACAGCTAGATACAGTGTTGAGTTTCTTAAGATTGGGATCTCTTTCAAATGAAAAAGGACAGAGCCAAGTAGAGAAACGACTTTGTGCTCCCACCAGCCTTAATGAGTCTCATGGTCTAAAAACAGGAAGAAAAGAAATGCACTTTCAGAAGCTAAAATGACAGTGTCTGCTACAAAAGCTGTAGTTGTAGACAGTGAGGGGTGCCATGTCCTTGGTTCCATTCCTGCATGAATGTGCAGAAGGCACACACTTTGTAAGAGTAGAGTGGACTAGTTCCAGCCTGGATGGGTTTACAACTGCAAACAGTTGGCGAAAACAGGATAGGTTGGTGCAGGGAGCATAACAACATTGGCTTTTGACAACGGAAATGGTGTATCTTTCCTAAGGGCAGGCCAGGGAAAGACTTCCAGCTTCTTACCTCTGCGTGCATGGACACATGTGCATTGCTCAGTCCACAGGAGGTCTCACTCTGCAGGAAACGCTCTCCTCCCGCATTAGTCTGTCCTTCTGTCCCTTCATCTGTGGTCGTAGTGAAGGCTAGGTAAGTAAGCGTGGGCTGTTCTACCCACCAGAAGTCCAGGAGCTGTTGTATACCTCATTTCTAACTCATGACCGAGTGACTTGCTTTAACTTTCTCGGAACCCTACAGAGTTGCCAAGTCTGCCCTCCCTCCTCTCAGTCATGTTAAACTCTGGCCTATAGCATCATGGGACCTGTAGCCTAGGGTGGGACCCCCTAAAGCTTCTGAATGTCGCTGCTTAAAAGCTACTGCAAACTGAGGGCAAATTGCAATCTTCTGTTCCTTTTTGTTGCAAGGGGTCTTCACAGGTCTCTTAACATCCGCTTTCCCAGCTACCCTGCCTTTAGGGGCTGGCCAGCTATCCACACCCCTACCCCAGCCTGCGTTTCTGACAGCTGGCCACATGTCTGTACTTGCCTTTTCCTTGGTTGGGTAGAGGCCAACCCCTTCTCCTCTGAGGCCTCAGGGTTCTGTTTCTTTTCAGGACTTTGGGTAGAAAGGAAAACACCAAAGGCTCCTTTAAGCTGACTGCTGCAAACACATTTTACTTTTTTTCCTTTGACATGACCAAAAATATCCAAATATTTAAGTTTATTATTAATATTATTATTTGACAATCTTGTATCCAATGGGCTCTCTAGAAGCTGCATCCCCAGCCCTTTCACCTTTTCTTTGAATGTAGTTCCCAACCTTCAATTCCCACCCCTCATGCTGACAAAAAGCTTAGCCAGGTCATGATACTGCTGCTATAAGCCAGGGAGGGTGGTTTCTTTGTTTTGTTTTGTTTTGTTTTTTTAAAACTTCCAGCCAAAACCAAAGATTTCTTAATGATTGTATAAACTCAAAACAAACAAAAGAACCAAAGAAAAGGGAAGTCTTCAGCATCAGTCCAGTCTGTGGTGTCCTGGCAGTTGGAAGAGTGAGGCCGGGGAAGGTGGGCGCCCTCTGACCGGATCAGAAAGGGCAGGTAAGCTGTTTTCCACCTTCCAGGGTCCTGCACAGGTGCATGCCCCTAGGTTTGGCCCTCGAAAACTTGTGAGCATGCCCTGAAACAAATTGGCATTTCAGATTTTCCAAAACAAAAGTCAAAAAATCCCAGCACCACCATCATCCACCCTACACCAACCAGGGTCACTATGGGGACTTAACACAGGGCCTCAGGAGGGTGGGAGCTGCTGCTGGACTGGCCGAGGACTCCACAGAGTGGGGGACGTTGAAGACACTGGCACACGATTGGCTGCTCTGCTGGGTGCTTTAACCTCTGGGGCTTGGGCGAATGCACGCCAAGTTGCCCTTCTGAGCCTTTTTTCTCTTTTCCTTTACTGGAACTGCTTGGAAGTGGCTGTCCTGTTTGTGAGAAAACATGCAGAAAGATTATCAAGCTTTTCATTTCTCTTGATTGTAGTTTTGTTTCCTTTTTGCAGCACCACTGTGCAACTATGCATTGTACTTCACAACCTTTTGTGCTAGGTAGATGCCTGTGACTTTTTAACTTGGGGGGTGGGGGGATTGCAAATGAAGGAACTTTTTACATGGATCTTTTTAATCTCAGTTGATTGGGGGAGGGGGGTACTTGGTTCTTGGGTCATACAAGCTCTATCCCAAAGCAAAATCCAAATGTTAATAATATTAGCCTGATGCAGATACCAAAGATAATTTCTTTCCTGCAGAACCTTAGACTTGTGTATTAAGTACGATTACCCAGCACTTGCATTAGTCTAACCTCAGTAATTCCAAAGCTTAGATGTATATTTTGGTATATTTCTGGGATATTAAAAAAAATGTCGTTTAACTTCTTGTTTGTTTCAGTGTAATGCTCTTAAAGACATAGCATGAAAATAATTGAACTGTCCTATTCTTAGTAGTTTGAAATAATAGTATTTTTGTATGTTTTGGGTGTGTCTATGTATGTATTAACATAACAGTTTTCACTGCCTAGGTGTTCATAATAAGAAAATGAAAAAGTTCTGAGTGTACATAATATTCAATAATAATCTCCCACCAGGTGTCAATTTAGATTGCATATTCCTCATTACTGTTCCCAACTGGGATTTTGTTCTCTTTTAAAGAGACTGATCGTGTCTTTCTAAAGATGTTTTCTTTCTCTGTCTTTTAATATCTTAACTCACTTTTTTTTTCTTCCTTTTTTGTCTTAATTATTAATTCAGGGGTGTTTGTCCACTGTTGTCAAGGGAAGGGCACAAGGGGAATTGGCCCCTTGGCCTCCGAGAACTTTTTGTTTTATGTACTTTAAATGTGAGTTTGAGTTCTTCTTTGTGGAAACTTAAGATGTGGTGTAAACGATTCTTTCCGAAATTGTCCAGCAGCTTTAATGAGGCAGTGACAATTCTGAGGTGGTTTGTTGGGAGTCCCTCTACATTTCTCTTAGATAACTCTGCACTCTGGGTGGCTGTTGTGTAGCCATACTGCCCCAGAGTGCCTGTTAGCCAAATATTTCCCCTCTGATAGGAATATTTTCTAAGAATCAGCTGATAACTTGGTGTGCTGGACCTTGTTATCTGTGCCCCTGGGAAACACACGTTTTCTTGGTTTTGAAAACCTGAAACACAGGCAACTTTACATTTTGGGGAATTAGCTGATGCCTCCTGAGGCTTGAGGAGGTGGCGGGGAATATGAGCGGTGCTGTCTCTCTCAAAGTGCCCTTTAGATGATTCCCCCTCCTAGGGCTGCCTGCAGGGGCTATAGGCTTGGGAGAGATTGTGTAGGTGACAGTGAATCGGAATGAAATGGTAGATTTTGTGTAGATGCATTTGTCTGCTGTAATTTTTTTATATATATTAAACTTACTGTAACTGTACAGTTCCTTTCTGTTGTAAAACATGATTAAACCATTTTCCAAGTGTTTTGACATTGTTGGAATTTCTTTGAAGTTGCCGTGTTGGTATGCTGAATGCTTCACACACACATTCTCAGGCTCTTCGCATAATTCGGCTCCCAACTTATTTTTTCCAAGTGCACTCAGGAACCCCAGAATCGCCATAAGCACCTTGGTTCTTGCCCCACTCCACCCTGCCTTTTACCCTTCAGGCTTCCTCACCCTGTGCACGGAGACATTTCACACTGTGGCATCAGCTGCTATGCATAACTCCCAGACACCCTCTGCTCACGTGCTGCCTGTTCTGATGTCTGAGTGCCAGGCTGGCCCCTCCCGCTTGTTTTCCTGCACCCCCACCAGCTGGTGCCGTGCTGCAGGGCTCCTTTCCCATAGCCCTGTCTGGTTCTGGCACAAGCCTGGGCCAGTACTGACACATTGTATTGCACTGAGCCCCACTCTAAGGTGCAGCTACCCAGCCTGGATGCCCAGCTCACCTGCGCTGTGCGACGCTGCCTCATAGGATGCACCTGTGCTCACGTGCTGGTTCTCAGGAACTGTCCTGTCCTCTCCCAAGAATCAGCAGTTCCGCTTCCCTTCTCCCTCAGGGGCAATCTGCTGATTGACTGATGACTAAATTGCCATTACAGGCTTGACTGCTGAAATAAAGCTTAAAAGTAAAGCTGCATTTTCACTGAAGCATTTATTATGCAAGATAGGAAGGCTTTAGCATGCCAGTATAAATTAAAACAGTAGAAAAAAGGCAGAGCAGAGAGCGTTTTTCATCCATGGCCTGTGCCCTGTAATGACACAGCAGTGTTCCAGTACATTGACTGGGGTTTTCCTGGCCTGCCACTGTCTGCTGGGCAGTTACAGGTCCCATGGTGCTGGGTCTTCCTGCGAGGCCTTCATGATGATGGTTTTGTCATTTGCTGAAAGCCTGAGGCGAATCAAGGGCCTTCTCTTGCTCCCAGGCACTTTGTTCACACCCTGGAACCACACTGTTCTTTATACCACTTTGTGCACAGCTCATCAAGGGCATTCTTGTTCATCTTCCAGCCCCCATAGCACGTGGCAGTTCAATGTTGCAGGACAGAGGCCTCAGGCAGGGAGACCCCACCACCCTGCCTGCCCACCTTCCCAGGCCCCTGCAGCTCCCTGGCTGCACCTGACCTAGGCTCCATTCCTGTCCGCCCCACTGCCCGGCCCTCTCACCAGGGAGGGAGGTGCAACATGGCCCAGTACAGTTACCTTGAAAGGAGGTGAAGGTGATAACAAGCCAAATTTACAGCAGGGGTGAAGCCACTCAAACATTGATAGAGTGATACAGACATTCGGGCAAGTGCTAGCATCTGCAGTTTCTCTGGGGATTTTACAAAACAGACAGCTCAGCTGCGAGACAGCATACCCACCTCCCAGGGAGATCACGTAGCTGCCAGGAGACTGGTCTGCCTGCACCACTGGAAAATCAGAGGGCCCAAGGCCAGGGCTGTGAGCCCTGGGGGGCACGCTCCCTTAAAGAGTGCGAGGACAGCAGTCTGTGATGTTTTGGAGCTGAATATGACCAAAGCATCCTGTACATGAAGGGGAATACTTTTCGTGGCTGAGATGAGTGAACCGGGTTGTAAATGCTTTATCCTGTGTCTCAATCTGGGTATCTGCAGGTCCTGCCTTTCACTGGTGAAATACCCTGGCTGTTAGCGAGGGGGCAGGGCCTGCATGTGAAGGGCGTCGTAGGTGTCCTTGGTGGCCGTACTGAGTCCCTGGTGAAAGCAAATCAGAAAAGAAGAGTGGGTCAGCAGCCTCGGTGGGCAGAAACCAACCCAGAGGCCAACAGGTGTCTGCGGCACAGCCCCGTGGTCACCCACCCAGCCTCCAGAGGACCAGGAAGAGTCCCGCTGACCCCACTGGCGGGAGCCTTGGCTGCGACAGCTTCGAGAGGTGAGTTCTGTGCCCTGCTGGGAAGGGCCTTGCTGCAGCTCCTTTCCAGCTCAGCTCTCACCCCTCTTTTTAGCTCCTCAAGTTCTGTGCCTTACAGTGCTTGGGCCCTGCCAAGTTAATGTGACAATTAAGAGAGAGGAGTCTCCCACCTTCCATACTGGGCAGGAATCAGGAGAAGGGCCCGGGCCTGCTCCAGAGCATCTGCTGTCCCTGATACCTGGGCCCAAAGGAAGCCTGGACTTGTCACAGGGAGAGGAGAGCCTCCTTCCCAGGCCAGCTATTCCAGTATTTTCTTGGTCAGGAACAGGCCCACAAGGCTGGCCCTAGACCTGCCTGGTATTCCTGTCTCCCTGGTCCGGGGGCCAGGAAGGAGACGGATCAACAGCAGCCATACACAGGTAAGTTCCTGGGGCCCTTTTGATATCGCTCAACTCAGGCAAGCTGGGCATCCCGACACTGGAGTCAGAAGAGCAAGCTATGACAGCCCATGGAAGCCAGAAGGAGAGAAATGAGAACCTGCGGGGATCATATTTTAGAGAAGTAGGTTGATTGCTTAGTTTGCATAATTACTTGCACTGATTTGCAGAAACCAGGCACCTAACTACATAACGTTTTCTTTTTGAAGTTGCCATTTTTCTTTTTTCCTTCAGTCTTCCCAGCCATCCTCTCATCTTACTAGGTCTAAAGAAACGACACAGAGCAAGGGTTCTACAAGGACCCAAAAAGGCAGGATCATCACTCGTGTGGCCCTTTGCCTCCACCTGCACCTGCTAGGGGGCCGCGCACCTCTGGGCAGCTGCTGCTGTGTCTGCCAGGGCCAAACAATGCATGGTTGGAACCAAGTAATTTGATTGAATGGCTGAGTCCCAGCTGTGCTCTAGAGACTTATTGGTAGTGGCATTGCCACTGGCCTGAATGGGTGCCCTGGGCTTGCCCTGCCCAGCTGCTGGCAAGAGCTGGTGCCATGAGCAGGCAAAGTGTGGGGGCCTTGATCGTGGTGTCCCTTCCCCAGAAGGAATGCAGGCAGCTCCTACCTGGTAAAGGCCATCGTGCCCCTTGCCCCTCCGGCGCTGGTTCTTTGGGAGTGAAATGAGAAAAGGATGAGAAAGTCAGGCAGTCAGTAGTGGCATTTCTGCTCAAGGGCCCCTCCCAAGGTACCCAGGAAGTCAGAGAAAACTGTCTCCCAGCAGCACCCCTGCCCCTGGGAGGGAAAGATCCTCGACCCCCTGGTCAGACCCTCATCTCTGCTGCGTAAAGTGAGGCCTGGCCGTGGTGGGACTTGGGTTTGCTCCACCCCACTCAGATCCTCACAGCCAGCAGATTCCTAAGGTCTAGGGCCCGCAGGACCTGTGTTGCCCACTGCTTGGATAAATGGACTCCCTTCAGCTCTTAAAGTTCTTGGCTAGTCATTTCTGCTAACTGACAACTGCTGTTTTGACCAGTTACGAGCTCTGGCACAGTCAGTTCAATCACGCTCCCCTGTTTACTAGCTGTAAGACCTTGGGTAAGTCACTTCATCTCCTTGTGCCTCTCAGGGCACATGTTTCTCATTGGGTTACTGTGGGAATTAAACTACAGAGAACCCCTGCTTGGAAGGGATCAGTGCTTCACTCGCCATTTTGAAATTCTTAATTGTTGGTGAAGAAGGGATCCCACGTTTTCATGTTGCCCTGGGACCTGTGGTCCTGAGCACCAAACACGGCAACACATGGTAAGCATTCGGTGCTTCCTGTGATTAAAACAGACCTGCTTTTGCAAAGCTTAGGCTGTCACAGAATCTCGATTTGGTTTTCAATCCTCCAAGAGCATCAGCCCTTCCTTGGTTTCTTACGTTCTGACTGGGTGACAGCCAGGTTCGCCTTCACCTCTGATGGCCACCACTTGGGCATTTGCAGCTGGGATGAGAAGTGGGTGGGAAAGGAGGCCTGCAGCAGGAGTGTCTGGAGGACCATGAGGAACTCCCTTGGGAATTAAGATACAACAGCACTCACCTCCCCTTTCATCCCGATCTCACTGTAGGCCTCTGCCATCTTATCTTTCTGCAGTGCCTGAGGAAGAAGAGAGCATGGGCACTGATTTTCACCAACTAATGCAGAAAGCAGCAGGCTCCCCTACAAGAGGAAACTCTTGATCCTCAAGTTGGCAGCAGTGGCAGGGAGGGAGGGCTCCCAGAATCAAGGCTCCAAACCTTATGCACACAAACTTCTCTGCCCACAACCAGCTCCAGTCCACCCACCTCGTCCTTAGCCCTTTGGAGTCTCTGAGCTGCCAGCCCTCTGCACTGAGCTGAGGAGCTCGGGTTAGGCTCAGAAAGATAGGATGTGGAGTTCTAGACAAAGACACAGAGACCGGACAAAACCAGGGCTCACCTGGAGCCCCAGCATCATTTATCTGAGCAAGTTGTCTCTTTACACAGCCAAACCCACCAGCTGTGGATCAACCCTCCCTCCTCACGGGAGGCTGCAAGGGTCCCCTGCAAGACAACCCAGGTCAACAATCAGGGTCACACCCAGGAGGGTGAGGTTGACCTTCTAATAAGCGGGACACTCAAGACTTCAGCACCCAGGACAGGAGACCCTCCAAGGGACCAACCCCTTGTTCTTGCCCAGCTTGACCTTGCTGTGTCCTGCTACACTCCAGGCTGATTGACCTGGGAACTCCAGCAGCAGGGGTTGGGGAGGGAGATCACCTGGCACTTCTTAGCTAAGGAGCCTTTCTAGAAGCAGATGCTGCTGCAGGCCGCAAGAAAGCGAGACATTACTCCCCCCAGGAAGGGACAATCTGGACAGACAAAGACCACGGAGTGTGGAGCAACGCCTTCCTCGGGAGCCCTCCTCCAGCCCTTCCTCCAGCCCCTCCTCTGGAGTCCTTCTTCCAGACCCTTCCTCCAACCCCCTCCTCCAGTCCTTCCTCCAGACCCCCTCCTCCAACCCCCTCCTCCAGACCCTCCCTCCAACCCCCTCCTCCAGACCCTCCAACCCCCTCCTCCAGACCCTCCCTCCAACCCCCTCCTCCAGACCCTCCCTCCAACCCCCTCCTCCAGACCCTCCAACCCCCTCCTCCAGACCCTCCCTCCAACCCCCTCCTCCAACCCCCTCCTCCAGACCCTCCCTCCAACCCCCTCCTCCAACCCCCTCCTCCAGACCCTTCCTCCAGACCCCTCCTCCAGCCCTTCCTCCAACTTTCCAAAGTCAAATGTGACATCTCCTCTACTTACATTGTACAGCCCTTCCTGAGGGTTCTTCCTTCTCTGCTAGAAAAAAGAAGGGGAAGATGTTAGAGGGAGAGAAACACAAACCCAAGCCATGAAAGTACAGCAAGCCCCATCCTGCCCTCCCTCACCGACCACAACCCCCTGGGGCTCTGCTATCTTTCTCTCTCCTCCTCGTGCTACCCCAGCCTTGCCTAGGCCACTGTTGGGGCCCGACTGCACTACATGGCTCATACTCCATTACACCCAACCCCAGCGTTGCCCAGAGCAGGCCATGGGGACGCCCGTAGATTATCCATCCCCTTGCAGACAGACCCCCACATACATCACCAGCTGGCAAGCGGGACTTCCAGCGGAAGACAAAAGCTGCCGCATACCATCACGTGGAGCAGGGCCAGCCACTGCTAGTAAGGTCCTCCCCACACCCTCCTAGTCCAGACGAGACGAGAGGAGGCAAGATAAACTTGGACGGTGGGGTGAGGAGTGGTCAAGGAAATCTACAGCCTCTCTATTCACTCTAGCAACAGCACAACCAGCAAGGGCTCAGCATGGACAGGCCTGGATGGACAGGCGTGACCACTGGCAGCATCAGGCAGCACTGCCCTTACACCAGGACAACCCTGGCCTTGGTCCTGAGCCCTGCTCTTAAGAGGATGCTAACAAGCCAAATTTAACACTTTACATCATTCATTGTGATCAAGTGGGATTGATCTCTGGGATGCAAGGATGGTTCAGCAAATGAAATCAATAAACATGATACACCACATTAACAGAATGAAGAAAAAGCATCATGATCATTTCACTAGATGCAGGAAAAGCATTTGACAAAACTTAACATCCTTTCATGCTAAAAACTCTCTCAACAAATTAGATATAGAAGGAATGTGCCTCCACACACTAAAGTCCACATCTGAGCAATCCACAGTTAACACCACACTCAGCAGGCAAAAGCTGAAGCCTTTCCTCCTTTTCTTCTAAGATCTGAAACAAGAAAAAGATGCCCATGCTCACTACTTCTATTCAATATAGTACCCTAGGTCCCAGCCAGCCAATTAGCAAAAGGTGCCAAGAATATGCAATGGAAAGTGAATGGTCTCTTCAGTAAATGGTGTTGGAAAAACTGGATATCCACATGCAAAAGAATGAAATTGGACCTTATCTCACATCATATACAAAAACCAACTCAAAATGGATTACAGACTTAAACACAAGACCTGAAACTGTAAAAATTCTATAATAAATCAGAGGTGAATAGACATTTCTCAAAAGAAGACATAAATGGCTAAGAGATACATGAAAACAATGCTTAATCTCACTGACAGGGAGATAAAAAGTAAAACCACTTGCTGGCCTGGTGGCTCACACCTGTAATCCCAGCACTTACGGAAGCAGAGGCAGGTGGATCACCTGAGGTCAGGAGTTCGAGACCAGACTGATCAACATGGAGAAACCCTGTCTCTACTAAAAATACAAAATTAGCCAGGCATGGTGGCACATGCCTGTAATCCCAGCTACTCAGGAGGCTGAGGCAGGATGATCCCTTGAACCCAGGAAGTGGAGGTTGCAGTAAGCTGAGATTGTGCCATTGCACTCCAGCCTGGGAAATGAGAGTGAAATTCTGTCTCAAAAAAAAAAAAAAAAAAGGTAAAACCACAATGAGATCACCTCACACCTATTAGGATGGCTATTACCAAAAAGACAAAAGACAACGATTATTAGCAAGGATGGAGAGAAAAAACCGTAGCACACTGTTGATGGGAATGTTAATGAATACCAGCATCATGAAAAGCTGTATTGAGGCTCCTCAAAAAACTAAAAATAGAACTACCATATGACCCAACAGTCCCACTCCCGGGTATTTACCCAAAAGATCTGAAGTCTGTTTGTTGAAGAGATGTCTATACTCCCATGTTGACTGCAGCAGTTTTAACAATAACCAAGTTATGGAATCAACCTAAGATAAAGAGGACTGTGGAAGGTATGCACAATGCAATACTATTCAGCTTTTAAAAAGGAAGAAATTCTGTCATTTGCTCTGACATGAATGGAACCAGAGACCATCATGCGAAGTGAAATAAGCCAGGCACAGAAAGCCAAACGCTGCATGTCCTCACCTGTATGTGGAATCTAAAACAGTTTAACTCACAGAAGCATGGATAAGTAGCATGATGTTTACCAGAGGCGGGGAAATGAGGGGATTGGGAGGATGATAGTCACAGGGTACAAAGCCTCAACTAAACAGGAAGAGTAAATTTATTTTTAGATCGATAGCATGGCACGCTGAATATAGCTAATACTTGAGTACTGTACATTTTAATATCTCTAAGAGTAAATGGCTAATGTTCTCATCACAAAAAGTTACATATTTGAAGTGATAAATATGTTAGTTTAATAATTTCACATATTCAAAAATCATAACAATAAGTATATAGATCTACAATTTGTCAATATACAACAAACAGAAAGAGGAAGGGAGAGAGGGAGGGAGGGATGCAGGAAGGAAGGAAGGAAGGAAATCAGAATGAAGTGGAAAAAACGAAGAGGATGCTACTGTGGTCTCATCCAGCTGCTCCCCTACCCACAGGGTACAGAGTCTACAAAGCCAAGAGATCAGAGCTCCAGGGACCACACTCCAGCAATACTCCAGAAGGGTACCCAGGACTTGTCCAGGGGTCTTGTGCCCTTCCTGTGTGGACCTCTTCACCAGGTCTGTCCTGGGGCACATGGTGCCACCAAGTGTGCATCTCAGGATGGCCAAGGAGTGGGTGGAGCTTAATCATAGTGGGGGGGGTGGAGGTGCCACATCCAGGGGTGAGGCCCCTTGAGATGCAGAATGGAGCCAAGGAGGAAGAAAGAGGATGTGGTAAGTGGGTCTCCACCTCTTCTCTTGTCCTGGGCCCACACTTTGAGGGTCAAGCCTGGTTGCAGAGTGAGCTGGGGCTGAGAAGTCCTGTCCTGCAGCCTGGGCTGAGCCCTGCCACACATGCAGGAACACACAGGAAGATAGAGGAACCCTTACCTGCTTTCCCCCCATCTCAGGGTCCCGGCCCCGTCTCTTGTCCAAAATATCGTACTCCTCTCTTCGTCCTAGGTTGAGCTCCTAAAAGAGACAAGGAAGTTTCAGTCAGACACAGGACAGAGGAGCCTCAGAAGGATGGGGCCAGTTGGACTGGGGAGTGTGGTTTCCCTCTCTGGAATGGCTCACAAAAAGAGGGGCCCTAGCTGGGGAGGGAGTGGTAACAGGTTCATCTGGAGACCATCATCACATCTCAGAGAACACGCACTACCATGACAGTGGGTGGGATCCCCAAAGGTCACCAAGTACTATATGCTGGTCAGTCCAACAGGATAAGGAACAACATTCCTGTGAGCAAGTAGAGAAGCTGGGGCTCAGAGGTGGTGGTCAGTTCCACTGCAGTCCCATTAACATTGCTTTCCCCCCCGCTGGGAAGATTCTAACACATTCCTTCTCCACCCCCCCCCCCTAGCTTTTGCAAATTGCTGATGGCTTGGGGGCTCACTAGTGGCAGGCACTGTACTAAGCTCCTTCCATTCATCAAGCTACTAAAGCATGTTATCCTTATGGCACCCTTTGAGACAGGTACAATTACCACCCCTGTTTTACAGGTTAGAAAACTGAGGTTAAACAAGTTGCAGTCGGGTCAGAGGTGACAGCTGGGGACCAGACCTAAACCCGGGACTCTGGCGGGTGTGTTCCCTAGGTCCGAGAAGGGTCCTGACCTTCCTTTCCGGGAGGGTCTGCGGCAAGGCTGACTTACGTTATAGAGTTGGTTCTGGCCCTGCTGGTACACGGGGGCGTCTGCGCTCCTGCTGAACTGCGACACAGAGAGCAAAGCGCGTTACTGCTCCGCGAGGGCGCGCGGCAACCCGAGGGACAGCCCTACTCCGCTCCTTGGCAACTAGCAATGCGTGCCCTGCCTCCTGGGGCTGAGCCCTTGCAGGGGCTGGGGCGTGGCAGCCCCTTTTTCTGAGCCCAGCTGTCCTTTTTCCTCCTGCCTGTGACATGTGCATCCATCACGCTGGCCCGGGACCCGCTGGAGTTTATTCTTCCCGGGCTAGCGCCCTCGCGCGTGCACAGAGGTGTAAGGTTCTTTGTGCTCTCTGGGGACGTGGAGTATTTTCTGGGGTCCCTTCCTCCAGGAACTCCGAGGACAATCAGGGTGGATGGCGGCTGCTCAAGGTCCGACCTCCTATCTTGACCCCCGGTACGTGCATCACTCGCCCAGCCCTCTGCCATCGCCCGGCTGCGCCGGTGCCCAGGAACCCTCGGACTCGCTTAGTGTCCTGAGCATCTGCTGGAAGCTTACACAGCCTCACTCTTGCTTCAGTTCATGCCGCCCCAGCCAGGAGAAACCGCAAGGTCTTACAGATCCAGAGCATTGGATACAACCTTAGAAATCACCTAGGGCAGCGTTTTCAAACTTAAAAAAAGTAAGATTTGGTTTCAAATAAACTCTTATGCCAAAGTCCAAAATAGGGAAGAAATGGGTTGGGGAGCACCGAATGGATGACTGGGACTAGATCCTCCCCTTTACTCTTAAATTCTTCCACCCTCTGCCCACACCATGACCAGCCCCACCAAGAAATCCAAGGTCTTCGAGGCACCAAGTGAAAACCCATGCTCTGGCCCACTCTCCCAAGTACAGATGAGTAAAGAACCTTTTCAGGAGAAAGGCTAGCATGGCCTTCATTCACACGTAGACAGCAGGATCTCTGCCTGAGTGTAAGCCCCTTTGTCTCCAGCAGTATCGCCTTCTCCGAGACACTCGGATGTGCACACATGTGTATGGTTCATCATGGAGGTGCCTAGCACCAGGCTCTCCCTCCCACCCTGTTCATCTCAGCCAGACACCCCCACTTCCTCCTCAGCCCATTCAAGGCACACACTTGGCTGGTCCCTGCTTTGCTCCTGGATATCAAGCTCCCGGCACCACCCAAGCTTGAAACTTTCCAAGACCAAGGACCCTCTGAATATCCATCAAGTTGGGGACCCCATGCCCTCCTCCCAAAGCCCAGTGGTACCCACCTTCACTCTCAGGAACAGGGCAGTAACAATGACACCATAGATGAAGAGGATTCCATCCAGCAGGTAGCAGAGTTTGGGATCCAGCAGGCCGAAGCTCTGTGCCTCTGTGTCAAGAGATAAAGCCAGTCAGCAAGGCCCAGGGGGACCAGAACACAACCCCATCACTCCAGGGTGGCACTAGGACTGACTGTGGCCAAAGAAATTATGACACAGGGACCAGATCCAATCCCCATGCCTCAGCCTGATCACCACGCCCTCCTTCCCTCCCACCCCAACCTGATCACCACCCCCTCCTTCCCTCCCACCTCAACCAGCTCCTGGAAAAGCCATTGGCACTAATGGCAGATGTGGCTGCTGCAGGGCCAAAGAACCTTGGGCAATGGGAGGAGTGGGAACAAAGTGGGAAGTTGAGGCTGTCGTCTGCGCACAGAGCTCCTGCCTCTGGGACATGGAAGCACAGCCATGTTAGCCCCTGTGTGAACCAAGAACTCTGGAAGCCTCGGGAAGATGTTCACGTCTGGATGAATGGAACTCCTGGCCCGAGACGTGTGCCGCTCTCCCACAGGGAGACAATAGGTCAAATGCTGGTGAAATGAGACCATTTCAATATCTAACAGTAACTAGGACAGGGTGAATCTGGGCTAACTCTCCCCACTCCCCGCCTCCTCAGTACCAGGTACTCTCTCACCCAGGGCAGTGGGGTGTGGTGCTCAGCTTCCCATCCCTGTGCCCTGAAGGGTCTTGTGGGCAACAGACAGAGGTACCTTTGGTGCCCCTCCCCACCTAGGCGAGCATCTCCCTGCCCCCCAGTCCCAGCTCCATGGCCTCTGCCTTCTCTTGTCTCCCCTGCTCCTACTATACACGCCCCATTCCTGGCACATGCCCTGCTCTTCGGGACTATTTGCCTTGCACACACTGTTCCCTCTTCATAGTCCCTCCATTTCTCTCCCTGAAACCCTACTGTTGAGTAACATTTGATGCATCCTACAAACTGCAGCTCCAAGGTCCCTTCTGTGTTAGCCTCTCCCACTGCAAATTTCCAAGGGGTCCCGAACTCCTAGTGCCATATTAACCTTTGTCAGGCTGTAGTCATGCATGTTTGGTGGCCCCGCCATTGGAGTACAGTGGGCTGGAGAACACAAGGTACAGTAAATACTCTGGTTAAATAAAAGTGTGCATTTTTAGGCTGGACGAAGTGGCTCATCCCTGTAATCCCAGCATTTTGGGAGGCTGAGGCACCTGAACTCACTTCAGGTCAGGAGTTCCAGTCCAGCCTGGCAAACATGATGAAACCCCATCTCTACTAAAAAATACGAAAATTAGCCATGTGTGGTGGCACACACCTATAATCCCAGCCACTATGGAGCCGAGTCAGGAGAATCGCTGGAACCTGGGAGGCGGAGGTTGCAGTGAGCCAAGATTGCACCACTACACTCCAGCCTGGGTGACAGAGTGAGACTGTCTCAAAAAAAAAAAAAAAAAAGTTTTTATTTGAAACATCTCTGCACTGTGAATGAGCAGACCCGGATTTTAGCCTAGAACGTACGTCCTACTAGGTAAACATGCAGCTACTCAACCTGTAAAACAGGGCACGGCATGCATCGCACTCCATCCCCGGCCTGGTAACTAGAGCAGAGGTCCCAGGCCAGCCCCTCCAGTGCCTGTCTCCCGAGACTGGGGCGCCCTCTGGTGGCCTTCCGACACAGATTAGGGCAGAGGGAGGGGAGGCCATATGTGGGAGTGCTGTCATTCTTGCTCGCTGTGTGATTTGGGGCAGGTGATGTACCCTCTGTCAGCTGCCTCCCCTGTTGAACAGGGTGAAAACTAACATTTCTTCAGACACTGCATTAAATGTAATATTCGTCAGATCCTCCTGCCACCCACACTCGGACACCGAGGCACCGAGGCTTCAGGTTCAGAGCACACAGTGAGAGGCCGTGCAGGACTGATCCCTGGCAGCTCTTGTCTCCTTCCTGCCCCTGGGCCAGCCCTGCCTACCCCCCCTCCCACCCCCCGCGCCACCAGCAACGTTTTGGCCTCCCTGAGTCATGGTCATGGAAGCAGAAGATTCAAAGGCAGCCCCAGCACCCGCACCCGCACCCCCACCACCCTGAGTCCCTCCATCCCCAAGTTTTTGACTTCAACCCTAATTCAGGACCCCCCTTGCCCCAGGCAGCTGATCTCTGCAAACTCCCCACAGACTCTGACCAGAGACCACTGATAACCCAGGCACTCGGATGGGAGGTCAAACTCCTTGTCCAGCGTGCTAGGCTCTGCCGCCACCTGTCCAGGCTGGAGAAGGCCACACCTTGGTGCCACCCTGTCTCTCCTGCTCCTGCCTTTCACACCCCATTCTTCCTTGAACACATCCAGTTCTTCTACCCCTTTGCCTTTTGAGCCAGGTCCTCTCCCAGGTCTGCACTCTACCCCTCCACTCAACACCTGCTGAAATCAGACTGTCCCACCACCTGAGCCCCAGAGGAAAACATGAGAGGATGTTGGTTCAAGAGCCCGTATCCCTCAAAGCACTCTACAAACGTGACTTATGGGACTCAGATGCCCTCCGTTCAGCCTGTGAGCACTCGAGACCAATGGTCCAGCCCCGGCATCAGAGCTCAGGGCACAGTCACTCCCTATCATGGAATTTTCCAGAGCTGGGCTTCAGCGATGGCGAAGATGCTGGGCCTAGCCCAGGTGTGCCTGCCCTCTGGCCCCAAGGCAGTGCCAGCAGCCCTCACTGACCTAGGGAGCATCTAAAGGCCTCTAGGGGACAGGCCAGTCCCCATGAAGGCTACCAAAGCTGGGGTGACTTTTTGCTGTTAGGACTGCAGAGGAGCTAACAGTGGCGATTTATGGGACTGGCTGAGACTCAGAAAATAAGCCAGGAGAAAAATCACTCAGCTGCTTGTCGCAGAAAATCAGAACAGAAAAATTACTGGGCAGTAAATTTACCACAAATAAAATACTTCTTTGTGTTGTGCAGACTCAGCACAGTACCGGGGCAGGGGGATTTGTGTTATGCAGACTCAGCACAGTACCGGGGCAGGGGATTTGTGTTATGCAGACTCAGCACAGTACCAGGGCAGGGGGATTGGGCACCTCCCTGAGGTAAGTAATATAAACGAGTTCCCTCTTTCCCTCTTTCCCTCCCTCCCTCCTTCCTTCCTTCTTCCTTCAGCATAGTGTTATGACTGATGACAAGTGTGCTGTATGTGGCTGGGAGGACAGGATACAGACCGCAACGTAATTCCCTGTGTAGGCCCCTCCCTCTCCTCAGTCCCACTGTGCCTGTGCCAGGAGAGATGGGCCTGAGGACAACGGTCATGGCCCAGAAAGCTCCATGCAGGGATACAGGACCTGATTCAGTTATGCAATTGATTAACTATTCATTGGGCATCTGCTCTGTACCCAGAACTACTGAAATGGAACGAACTCTGGATTGGGTACAGGTGGGTTTGAGTTCTTCCCCTGCCACTTACTAGCTGTGTGGTCTTGGACAACTGACTTCCCTCTCTGGGCCTTAGTTTCTTCATCTGTAAAATGGAGGGTAATCATATCTACCTTAAGGGTTATGATGAGAATCAAAAGAAAACGATGTCTGATATTTGGGTCGAGTCTTCCGAGTCCCTACGCTCACGGGGCTTAAGGCTTAGCTCTGGAGGCCACACATAAGGGGTAGGGGCTTCCTGGACTGCAGATTCTGCAGGTTACCAGCTCAAAGGCACCACATCACTCCTCTCTCCTTGGTCCGGGCTTCCTCCCTGTGTCTGCTCCTGCACCTTCTTCATATTCCTACCAATTCCATCCCGAAGGGACCAACAGCCGCTTCCTCGGAGGTTTCAGGGCATTATATGGTAGCTACTTTCCTGTACAACTGGGGAAGCTGTTTTATTTCATGTTCCTGATCCCTGCCCCAGATTCACAGCACCCAGGACAAACTCAGCATTTGAAAGGAGCCCCAGAGACTGACAGAGGGTTCTCACACAGACTCTTAATCCACTGCCCTCTGCCCTGAGGCTCTGGCTTAAGTGGCCCGGGGTGGAACCTGGGCATGGGGACTTCATTGCGTTGCCATGAATGGATCGAGATTCAGAGCTAAATCATTACAGGGGCTACAGCACGTGAGGGAAGCCTGGCCTTTTGTAGATACAGCTGTGGCCTACAATAAATGTAAATGTAAATTTCTGTCAAACAGAAGAAACAAAGTTAAAGCTTTGATCCTTTTTACATACTGTACGTCTGAACTGTATGGTGGAACTTCCCTAAGCCTTGGTTTTCTCATCTGTAAAATGGGGGTAACAATACTATCTGTCTCACTAGATGGAGGTGAGTATTAAATACTTTTTTTTCCGTCACCCAGGCAGGGTGCACTGGTGCAATCTCAGCTCACTGCAACCTCTGCCTCCTGGGTTCAAGCGATTCTCCTGCCTCAGCCTCCTGAGTAGTTGAGATTACAGGCACCCACCACCACACTCAGCTAATTTTTGTATTTTTAGTAGAGATGGGGTTTTGCCATGTTGGCCAGGCTGGTCTTGGACTCCTAACCTCAAGTGATCTACCCACCTCGGCCTCCCAAAGTGCTGGGATTACAGGTGTGAGCCACCGTGCCTGGCCAAATACGATACTTCTTATGAGGTGAGAATCAAATCAAATAATGATTATGGGGTGAAGGACCCTTTAAGAGTACGTGTTCCGTTATGCCACCTATTGCTATTGCCATGATTTCTACTGTGAGCCCATGCACAATAAGCTGGAGCCTGCCTGCCCTGTAGCAGGATACCAAGAATAGGCCAAGTGAGACACCCAGAGGCTCGGGGGCAGCCAGAGATGATCACAGAGTATCTAAGCATATGGGTCATTGTATCTAAGTATTATGAGTCTAATTAGTGACAGTGAGCCTCGCCATCCCTATATAGCCTTTTGTCATCTCCATAAAAGCCTTGAGTTCAGGAAGTCTCATGGCACTGACCATTAACAGGAAGATTCTGGGGCTCCAGAGGGCACCCTGGAGGAGGTGCACCTGTCCTTATAGAACTTGGTTTCTCTGGGTGAGATTTATTTGAATTGTGTTGTTTGTTTCTGAGCTAGACTGTGAACTTCTGGTAACAGGGATCAGGCCTTAATCAACCCGGTCCTGCCATATCCTGAGGCTGCAGATACACACTGGTGGCCTCTTCCCCTCCAGCCATCCTCCTCCTCCAGCAAATCCTGTTGTCGGACTCCCTCACATCCAACTAATAAGGATTCTTCATATTTGAACCCCAGTTTCTGCTTTTAAAGTGACTTCCTGTGTCTGATGGAGTTTGATTCCTATGAGTGCCGGGAGACAAACAGGAGGCTATTATTGGGCCCAATTCACAGGTGGATAAACTGAGATCAGAGGAATGAAGCAACTTCACCAAGGACACCTGCAGGTTAGTGGCAAAGCTGGAAAGGAACTCCTGGGTCTCCTGGCTCCAGGTACTTCTCCTTAGCCTTCTGCCTTTGACGCACCTGACCTGTGGGCATGGGACCCAGAGTTTCCACCTATCTCTGAATTCACGGCCCTTGCCCTTTTGTCCAGTTTTGACAGTCACAGCAGCTTGTAAATGGCTCACTTCAAGTACTCCCCCACCAGGGGCTCTGGCAAGCACAGATCGTGCCTTACAGTGTCACTGGCCCATTTCCCCTCTGCACCAGCATGTCACACGGTTAGAGAAGAGCAGCAAAGAATACAAGCCTTCGAGTTGGAAAGACTCGGAGACTCAAATGTGGAATCTGCCCCTTTATTGGCTTGTTTTGGAGCAGCTCTCTTAACCTCTCTGAGCTTCGGTTCTCCTATCTGCAAAAGGGCTTTGACAAGACTGACTTCATGGGTACAGAGCAATGAGGTAAAGTGTGTGGGGTGCCGCAGACAGTGGCTCATGCTGAGAGGTTCCGTGGGGACAGGCAGTGGCAGCAGGGGACGGCCTTCCCACCTCCCACCCGATCATGCCATGCCAGGGCTGGGGACAGAACCTGACCAGGTTCCCCAGCGTAGGATAGGGATACCCACTCTTCAGGGGTGTGTGAAGATAAAAACAGATAATGGATATGTACAAAGTGCCTGGCACACAGTAGGAGCTCAGTAGCGTGCAGACTGAAAACTCCCCACGTCACAAAACGATAGCCATGTGACACATGCACAAAGCACACAGTTTAGAGAACTCTGCAAGAGCGTGATCTGGCTTAATCCTCAGAACAACCTTGTACAATATGGGCAGAATTATTATCAGTTCTATTTGGCAGATCATGAAACTGCGGCTCCGACAGGTCACACAGCTAGAAATTTTCTGAGTGCATCCGATGCAAAGTCCCTTCTCTCTCTACTTTGCCCCAGTGCCTCTGGGATTCCTCTCATACAGAGAGCTGCTCAGCTCTTCAGGAATTTCCTCTTTGGTAGGCACTTCTGGCTTCTGCTTGAATATCTTGGGTGACAGGAGGCTCAGCACCCACCAACCACTGGTGGAGAGCTCTAACTTTCAGCTCTAATTTGAACTTAGTTCTGCCTTCAGAAGCACAAATCACACAGATCCTCCAATTTCTATAGGGCAACCTTTCAAACTTCACCCCCTTCCAGCTTGTTCCACTTTAATAGGAAGCACAGCAGGTTAGAATAAATCCTACGAAGGCAGACAACCGCCATCCAAGTCCTGGCTTTGCTACTGTGTGATCACTGAGTAATCACAGCGGCCTCCCAGGGTGTGTGGCACTCGAATGGGAAGGGCTTGGTACCTGGTAAGCACTCAGTGGGTGGGCACTAATGGAATCAACATCAATCACAGTAGCTCCTGATCCAGGTAGGAGTGGCCAGCTTCCGACTCCCGCCCTTCCTTCGAGCCCCCAACCTTGAGCCCTGAGTCCTGCTGCTGCCCAGCTCCACCCCCAGGCTCAGGCACAAGGTGAAGACACTACAGGGTAAGAACTTAGAAAACAGGAAGTCACTGGTCTTAGGAAGGCAGTGGCAGCAGCTGCGGGGAGGGGGGTGCTTGTGTTGGGCAGGGTGCTGGGTGTGATGCCAACTCACTGACCACAGCATCGAGGCACCCAGACCACCCCCTCAGCAGGCTGCTCCCTTTCATTGATAACTAACTTTCACTGCATCAGAAAAGGTATAGGGTAGACACAGGGTAATAGCTATACCCACTGGCTGAAGATTTATTCTGAGCCAGGAACCACATATATGAGTTTTCTCATTCAGTCTTCACAGTGACCGATTTCACAGCTAGGAAAACTGAGGCTCAGAGAGATTAATAACATGCCTAACATCTAGAGCCAGGGTTGAACCCAGGCCCATCTGGATCCACAGTCCAGGCCTTAACCGCCACGTGGTACTGCCCCTGAATGACCTGCTGATCCTCAGAGCCGGGGAGAGGGGTCCCCACCAGGCTGTGGAGTCCTTCCTTCTCCAAGGATTGAATTATTAGAGCAGGTGATATTCTTGACTCTACAATTAGCTTTTTTTTTTTTTTTTTGAGGGCTGTGAGGCCTAGGGGGTTGACAAATACAGAGGACCTGCTACCAAATGTGAGGCCAGGACTCACACTGCCCAGCTCTCACAGCAATGACCCACTGAAGGTACCTCAATCACCCTGACCTACAGAACAACTCCAGCTTATTTAGTGGCACCATAGAATGTTTTACTACCCTCTTTAATCTGCTACCAGCCTGGCCAACATGGTGAAACCCATCTCTACTAAAAATTCAAAAAAATTCACCTGAAGGCCAGGCGTGGTGGCTCACACCTGTAATTCCAGCACTTTGGGAGGCTGAGAGGGAGTGGATCACTTGAGGTCAGATGTTCAAGACCAGCCTGACCAACATGGCGAAACCCTGTCTCTAAAAAAAAAAAAGAAAAGAAAAAGAAAAGAAAAAAATTCGCCTGGTGTGATGGCAGGCACCTACAACCCAAGCTTCTCTAGAGGCTGAGGCAAGAGAATCACTTGAATCCAGGAGGCGGTGGTTGCAGTGAGCCGAGATTGCGCCACTACACTCCAGCCTGGGTGACAGAGTGAGACTTCTTCTCATAAATAAATAAAACTTTTCACAGCCTCTTCAATTCTCTCCTCAGAGTTGGATTTCAAATATTCATGTTTCACTGTAAAACTGGATAGTTTGTTTAAAACTACCTACAAATTATGTATTCCCATAGACAAGGGTTCCAGTGGAAGAGGGAAGAAGAGGGCTGTGTGGTTTCTTAGGGGTAGCAACGATACGAGCAAATGTTTTCCTTCTTGTATTTTTATTTCCATTAAAGTTATGTTTTGAGCAATACTTTGTGATTCATTCTTTCTTTCTTCTTTCCTTTTTTTTTTTTTTTTTTTTTTTGACAGAATCTCGCTCTATTGCTCAGGCTGGAGTATAATGGCATGATCTTGGCTCATTCACTGCAACCTCCATCTCCCGGGTTCAAGCAATTCTCCTGCCTCAGTCTCCCAAGTAGCTGGGATTACAGGCAGCCACCACCAGGCCTAGCTATTTTTTGTAGAGATGGGGTTTCACCATGTTGGCCAGGCTGGTCTCAAACTCCTGACCTCAGGTAATCAACCCGCCCCAGCCTTCCAAAGTGCTGGGATTACAGGCATGGGCCACCACGCCTGACCCTTGTGATCATTTTTCTTTTTCTTTTCAAGTCAACTTAATGTAAAAGTGCAGAAAAGTAGGCAAAAAATCAAAATTGCCCATAATATCACTTTCATACACAGGCGTTATTAATATTAATTGAATGGCAGATGGCCATCCAAAGTCTTCGTTATCTATAAATTACAATCATTTTACATCAAAATATTTCCCGCTGGGCACGGTGGTTCATGCCTGTGATCCAAGCACTTTGGGAGGCTGAGGCAGACGGATCATCTGAGGTCAGGAGTTTGAGACCAGCCTGGCCAACATGGTGAAACCCAGTCTCTACTAAAAATACAAAAATTAGCTGGGTGTGGTGGTACACGCCTGTAATCTCAGCTACTTGGGAAACAGAGGCAGGAGAATTGCTTGAACTTGGGAGGCGGAGGTTGCCGTGAGCCAAGATTGCATCATTGCACTCCAGCTTGGGTGACAGAGAAAGACTGTCTCAAAAAAAAAAAGAAAAAAAAATTCCCTGAAGAATTGTTTTTTTCATTTAGTATTATGTTATAATCTAATATTCAAGTTATTTCATATATTCATATTTCATGTTACTTTGTCATTTTACTAATAAATATTCTTTTTAATGGTTTCCAAATAAGCTTTCCACTATCTACATAACCATTCCCCATTGGTGGTGATTTGTTTCCAACTTTTCATCACTGTTAATAATTCTGAGATAAATAGCTTCATTTCTAAAGCTTTTTACAGGTTTGGAATTCAATCAATAATAGCTCGAAAAATGGGCTGGGTGCAGTGGCTCAGGCCTGTAATCTTAACTTGGGGAGGCCAAGCTAGCAGGATTGCTTGAGCCCAGGAGTTAGAGACCAGCCTGGGCAACATAGCAAGATTCTGTCTCTAAAAAAAACAAACTATTAGCTGGGCATGATGGTGCACGCTTTAGTCCCAGCTACTTAGGAGGCTGAGGTGGGAGGATTACTTGAGTTCAGGAGGTTGAAACTGCAGTGGGCCCTGACTGTGTCACTGCACTCCAGCCTGGGTGATCGAGTGAGATCCTGTCTTGAAAAATAACTAAATAAATAAAATAATACTTTTAAAAATGAAAGCTAAGACTAACAGTCCAAGAGATAAGTCAGCAAAAGATATAAATAGGCAATTCTCAGAAAAAGAAAAATAAATTACTTACAAACATATAAAAAGACACACTCAGTCTCAATGCTAGCCGAGGAAATGAAAGTATGAAGTGACAAAGAGATGCCTCCTGTTTTTCACAGGTGGTCAGAGGCAGCTTCAGCTGTGCGGATCTGTGGGGGAGGGCACTCTGGGCAGAGGAGCAGCGGTGATAGTGGACCCTTGCCAGGCATCTCTGAACTGCAAGGAGGGGTGTGACCAGGGTGGCCTGAATGAGGGGAAGTTCTAGGAGACCAGGAGAGAGGGTTACAAGCAGGTGGGGGTATCAGGTAGAACTCCTCAGCCCGTGGCTTTTACTCTGAATGAGATGGAGAACAGCAGCAGGGTTTTCTCTTTTGACAAGGACACATTATCTTTTTATTTTAAATATGGCAGTAACACTTCAAATAAAAACTTAAAGCCGATTGGAACAAGGCAAGTTTCACAGTTGCCTTGGGCCCCTGGGCTACCTTGGAGATGCCCTAGCAAGCTCCAGGACAGGCTTCAAATCAGCTCTAAAATCCAGGCCATGCTGCCAGCCTCCATTACCTGTCTGCATTCAGCCAAATGTAGTCATCTTTATCTTTTCTTCCCCTGACCCCCACAACAAGCTCTTCCTACTCTTGACCCATAAACCACCCAGAAAGTGGTTGTTTGTCCTGAAGGGGTCAAACCCATCCACTCTTTTGCTCCTTCTTCATCCATTAACACACAATAATCACTAAGCCTCAACTTCTGTTACAGGCTAAATTTTGCCCTTGAAATTCTTATGTTGAAATCCAAACTCCCAACACCTCAGAATGTGACTGTATTTGGAGAAAGGTCTTGAAAGAGGTCACTAAGTTAAAATGAGACCATTGGCATGGGCCCTAATCCAATGTGACTCATGTCCTTACAAGATGAGATTAGGCTGGGCGAGGTGGCTCATACCTGTAATTCCAGCACTTTGGGAGGCCGCGGTATGTAGATCACCTGAGGTCAGGAGTTCAAGACCAACATGGTAAAACCCCATCTTAGTCAGGCACAGTGGCTTACTCTTGTAATCCCAGCACTTTGGGAGGCAGAGGTGGGCGGATCACCTGAGGCCAGGAGTTTGAGACCAGCCTGGCCAACTTGGCAAAACCCCATTTCTACTAAAAATACAAAAATATTAGCTAGGCATGGTGACAGGCTCCTGTACTTGGGAGTCTGAGGCAGGAGACTCACTTGAACCCGGGAGGCAGAGGTTGCAGTGAGCCAAGATCATGCCATTGCACCCCAGCCTGACTGAGAGAGCAAGACTCCATCTCAAAAAAAAAAAAAAAAAAAAAAAAAAAAAAAAAAAAAAAAAAGATGAGATTAGGACACAGTTATGTGCCAGGAGAAGACACCGTGAAGATAATGTAAACACAGGGGAAAATGGCCACCTGCAAGCCAAGGAGAGACGCCTCAGGAGAAGTCACGTGGTAGCCATCCTTACTGAGAGAAGATGCCACCCACTGAGCTGGGCAGTGAGGGTGGAGGTGACAGACACAGATGTAGCCTCCCAGCCAAGCAGAGAGGTGGGCAAGCAAATAGCTCATCCCACGAGAGAGGGGCACAGGGTGCTAAGGAAACACGAGGGAGGGGACGGAGGGGACGATGCCTGCAGCCACGATCTGGGAGTAAACAATGACAGGGAAGTGACCTCCTTTGGCGAGCAGGTTACACGTTTCAGTTCCCTCCACTCGTTCCACCAACAGCCCCCTAAGGTCAGCAGACAAGTCTTTCACATTAGCAGACAGCTATATGCCAGGCACATAGAGTATAAGCTGCACACACACACACACACACACACACGTGTACATATGTGTATATACACACCTAAATAGAATACAAACATATATGTCTGCATGTGTACATATACACATAGAGAGCAGTGTGTGTGTGTGTGTATATCATAGATAGAGAGAAAGACACATTCTTACCTCTTGATGCCAGCTTGGACATGTAGCTTTCTCTGGCTGACTCCAGGGACTGACGCTATAACAATTATGGTCACACCAAACATTCGCTCCACACTTTCAGTTTACAAAACCCTTTCATATTTTTTATTCCATTTGATCCTAACAACTGAGTAAGGTAAGCTGGGCAGATCTTATTTGCTCCACTTTGCAGATAAAGAGACGAAAGGTCTGGGAGGTGAAGGGACTCTCCCGCAGTCACGCAGCTCCTGTGTCAGAGCCAGGACAAGAGGCCAGGTCTTTTGAGCCTTTGTTCTTTCTCACACAGCATACTGCCCTCGAGTTTTGCTCTTGAAAATTAGCACCATTTCAAAAAAACCTACTTTTGAGCAAACCCCCTAGGTCAAAATTCCAGGCAGAATCTTGCCATTTCTCTGAGAATTTATTCTGAGGATAAACTCTCACAGCAAACAGAGAAAATAATGTAAATGGCCATCAACTGGGAACCTGATAAATTCTGATGTATTCATATACAACCATTAAAAAAAAGTAACGACAAAACAGACAGTTCTTAATGTGCTACCATGAAAGATCTTAAAGATAGGTTTTTAAAAAGGTGGCCAGGCACAGTGACTCATGCCTGTAATCCTAGTACTTTGGGAGGCTGAAGCTGGAGGATTGCTTGAGCTCAGGAGTTCAAGACATAGCAAGACCTGTCTCTGCAAATAACAATAACAAAATTAGCTGAGTGTGGTGGCACACACCTGTAGCCCCAGCTCCTCAGGAGGTTTAGGTGGGAGGATTGCCTGAGCCCGAGAGGCTGCAGTGCTGTGATCGCACCCTTCACTCCCTCCAGCCTGGGCAAAAAAGTGAGACCTTGCCTTAAAAAAAAAAAAAAAAAAAAAAAAAAAAAAAAAGCCACTCTAGATATTTGTGTATGAAAAAAACACCATATAGGCTGCATATATATGTACATATACATAAACATATATCTGGATGGAGTTTCTGTTTGGGATGGTGAGAATGTTCTGGAAATGGATAGTGGTGGTGATTGTACAATATTGTGAATGCATTTCATGACACTGAATTACATTTAAAAATAAAAATTTCATGTTATATATATTTTACCACAAGAAAAAACAGGTTAAAAATATTTGTCTATCTGGAGGGCTACAAACACACAAATGTCATCGGCGGTTACTGCTGCAGAGGAGCCGGCGGAGAAGGAGGCTGGGTGAATTCTACTTATTTTCCACCTTACACCTTGTTGTGTTTGAAACTCTAACTATGATGGTATATAATATTTATAATAATGAACAACAGGCCGGGCGCGGTGGCTCAAGCTTGTAATCCCAGCACTTTGGGAGGCTGAGGCGGGTGGATCACGAGGTCAAGAGATCGAGACCATCCTGGTCAACATGGTGAAACCCCGTCTCTACTAAAAATACAAAAAATTAGCTGGGCATGGTGGCGTGTGCCTGTAATCCCAGCTACTTAGGAGGCTGAGGCAGGAGAATTGCCTGAACCCAGGAGGCGGAGGTTGCGGTGAGCCGAGATCGTGCCATTGCACTCCAGCCTGGGTAACAAGAGCGAAACTCCGTCTCAAAAAAAAAAAAAAAAAAAAAAAAAAAAATGAACAACCAAAACCAAAACAAATAACATGAACCCTTAAATCAAAGGAGACCTGTGCAAGATTCTGGAGGATACAGAGTGGAGGCATAGAGGCTGCCAGCTAGCCGAGCGCTTTGCGCCCCCGGCCTCAGTACACTGCTGGTGATAACTTGCCGGGGTTTGGAAGGACCTCCGCTATAAACTTTCACGATAATGGTATTTGGTGAATATGATTACACTTATATATGAACACAGAACACCAGCTACTGCTGGTAAATAACATGATCACTATTGTTATTGTTATCTAACAAGAGGGACAAGATGCTTTCACCAGCAGCCAGGTGAGATGAACGCGGTTTTCCGATCCTGATGCCTTGAGTCAGTCCTATTGCAACAGCAAACAGGAGACCCTCAGGGCTCGGGAGCTCAGGCTGCCTGGGGAACGCACTGCCGGCCCCGGGGCGGAGGGGAGCCAGGAGGGCACCTACTGCCCTCGCTGGTCGCCCTCCCTCTGGGAACCGTCCTGCCCGCCCCTGTTGAAGGCCCCTCCTCAGACCCCCTGCGGCCGCCGCACCTCCCCCAGCCGAAACCTGTGCATCCATCCGCTAGCCCGAGTGCCTCCGCTGGAGGCTCCCGGAGCCAGGGCCAAACCTCCGCCCCTTGGTGACCGCGCTCGGCTCCTCCCGCTGCAGGCGGCCCCCCCGGGGCGCAAGGCACAGGAGGACGCCCCGCCGAGCCACTGCCCACTGCACCGAGCTTCTCGGAGGCTGGGAGAGGAAATGACACTTGGATTTTAAAACCATCACCGATACTCTATAGATGAACATTTCGCTGGAATTTTAAAGAGAGGAGTCTGAGCCTGACGAGCCGCGCTCACGCCACTCCTCCGCCCTGGCCGCCCTGCGTCCGGCTCGGGTTCGGGTCCCGCCCGGGTCAAAGCCACGCTGGGTGCACTGCGGGCTGGGCAGCTCTCCCACCACGCCAAAGCCCAGGAGGCCCGGACCGCCGCCCCAAAGTCACAAACCACACCCGTGAAGGACACCCTCCGCAGGAGGAGAGGAGGCTGGGCCTTCGAAGGGACCTCCGGCCCTCCCGCCCGGTGCAGCCAGGGTGGGCTCCCAGCGCCGGGTGCCCGCCAGCCGTGGTGGCGCTCGTGCGGTTACGCGAGCAGCAGCCCCGCCCCGCCGGCCCCCAGGTGGCTCCTCGCTCGAGGTTTCCTGTCGAGCGCTGGCATCCAGGGCCCCGGTTATCGCGCGTGATCTCCCATCCGAGCTGCTCACACGCCGCCGCCCGCCCCCACTTGCGGTCCCTTGCCCCCGAACCGCACCCGCCCCCAGACCCCGCGCTGAGAGGCTGGGGCTGGGAGTTCTCAGGGGCGGCGTGGATCAGCGCCGGCCTCGGGCGCTGGGGGCTGAGGGTCTGGTTTTTAGATATCAAAGGAGCACGACACCACGGTCCCCGCGAGGGGCAGGGAGAGGGCCCGGCCTGGGGCCGGCCTGAGGTGGTGGGCACGGTGGCCAGGATCGGGCCTCGCTCTACTGGCCCAGCACACGCGCACGGCGACGGTGGCAAGACAGGGAGGGCCGGCGCTGCCTCCCTCGGGAAGCCCCAGAGAGATGCAACCCTGCGAGGCTGGGCCTCCCCACCCCCAGCCTCCTCCCCCTTCCTCAGACAGCAGGGAGGAAGCACGAGGGGTCTCTCTGTTCTCACACAGGGGGACTCCGAATGTCGTCAAACCTGCCACTCTCAGAATTAACAGCTGCTTTCATTTCGAGCCCTGTGAGCAAAATTTTCAGGGCTTTCCTGGCACACATACCCAGCGCGTGGAGAGCACTGAATTTTCCCTTCCCCTGGAGAATGGGACGCTGCTGTGTGGAGCTCCGGGAATACACGCCCCCGTCGGCACTGCCGGTGCCTGGGGCTGTGTTGGCTCCCACCCGAATACAGGAATAAGGGGCCACGGTTGAGGGAAGTGGCCTAGTGGACAGCCACAGATTGAGCTTTTCTGGTTGTCTCTGGCTTGAGCTAGCCGGGTTGCATGACAGAGTACTTATGAACACTACAGGTGCAGAGCAATTTGAAAATTTTTAAAGGACAGAAAAAAGGTGGTTGAGGCAGAAAAAGGTAGTTCGAGAGAGAGGGCTTTCTTTTTTCACAGCAGAAGCCAAGTCCTTAGCGGCGGTTCCAGAGCAGCTGCAGCAGACTCTCTGAAGGCCTGCCCAGGGGTCTGCCTTGTCACACGGTCCCCCAGCTTCTGACTTACACCACTGCTCTTTGGGGACCACCACCTTTTGAGATGGATGAGTCTGGAAGATTCTACAAATATATATCCAGCCCCACCTGAGCATTTGCAGAAAGCCTGCTCCGCGACGGAGGGCAGCCCCAAAGCTCTCTGCTGTAGACACAGAACCCAACAGGGAATACTGGTGCCACGCTGTCTCTTCTGTCACAGAAACACCCAAGTGAGCCACGACTTTGACACTGCGCGGCCATGTTATGTTCATCCCTCAAATTTTGCCATGTTAATGTGTACTCTCACGGGGACATCATACCTAACACGGCTGCCTGAAGCTCTGCTTCATTTCGAATATGCAAGTGAGGACAGTCCTGGAATTTCTTAGTCTCTTTCCAGCCCCGCTTTCTCCATCTCCAGTTGTTTTCTGAGGACTAGCTCTGTAGGTGCTAGTGCCTGCCTGGAAGGCCTCACGCCCAGTGTCTTGGAACATTCTGAAAGCAGTGTGAGGTACCAGCCTGCTTTAGGGCTAGGGGCTGGCATGGTGGGGGTCTCGGGCAGCATCTGCACGTTCTTAGCAGTGCTTTTGCTCCATCTGGAACGAAACCATAAGCTGCTCTGGGCCATTTAGAGATCCGAGTGGTTTGCTCCTATGTATGGATGTGGGAGCTGCGGGCCTGGGCACTCGGTAGCACGCTTAGTCCCCCTGGCAGGGATGGAGGTTAGTTGGCCAAAGACAACGAACCCAGTTCCCAAACAGACCAGAATGACCAGCAAAGGAGAAAGGAACAAGGAAGGACACATCAAAGCGAGAATGGAGCTAGAATCTTGCCTCTGTCCCTCATTCACTGGAGCTATCCTGGATGGAGAAGGAACCATATCACCTACAAAGCCTGGAAATTGAGCCCTGCTGTGAGCTGAGCCAGTGAGCCTGTGAGTTCAGGAGGGAGCACACACTCATCTGTCTGTTCATGGGAAGGCGCTCTGGAGTTTTCCTGTAATACTGCCCTTTCCCTTTCTCTCCATTGATGGTCTCCAGGCCTTTCTCAGCTTTCATCTTCCCCTAAGGATTCTTTCTCCCAGAGCTCCAGCCCATTCCAATGTCAACTGCATTCATTGTTTTTGTAACTCTCCTTGTGTCAAAAGGGTTCTTTCCTAAGCAACTAGATTACAGGTTGCTCCAGGGTGAACACCATGGTTTCTAGTTCCTTTGTTTCTACTGCTGCAGGGCTGCAGGAAGCCCAGTTGCAGGCATCATTAGGACTCAGTAATTACATCATTGCTCGGATAATTGAGAGAAGTACTGATGGATGAGTGGTCATTAATGCCATAAAATGAATGAATTCTGCCCCTTACATTTCCAAGAACCTATGAGTTGGAAGAGACTTGAGAGAACATTTTTATGGGAGCCTACACCAGTGCTATCACCTAAAGTGTGGGGCCTCAGGGAAGTTCCTCCACCCCTGGTTTGTGCCTCCAAAATACAGGTGTTCATACCGTAATTTCTGATTCCTTCCAGCTGTGCCCTGCTGAGCGATCCAGTGCCCAACTAGTCATCAGGAGAAAGTTACTTGTGATTTCCTAAAAGGCAGCCACCACAAAGCATCACATACCCAAACATGCTCTTCACCGTCCCTGCTGTCCCCACGTGGCTAGCCCTGGTATAGGCAGGAATGAGTGGAATTGGGATGTTTTCTCACAGGTCTTTCTCATGGGTCAAGCCCCAGGCTGTAACGAGGCCCCTGCCCTGCACGTGACTCAGGCCTAGCCCCTGCTGGGGCAGGATCCTACCAGTGCCTGAACAAAGAGCAGACTGGGGGTTCACCTGAAAGGGGCTGCCAGCCTTCTGGGAGGGCCAGGCAGCTGCTCACAATGACCCTGTGTTCAACTCCTCTTACTATGAAATTTTTCAGCTTGACAACCAACCTTTTACTCATCTTTCAAGGCTCAGCTCAAATGTTACCTTCTCTGGGAAAACTGTGCTACTTTCAGCAAAATTCATTTCCTTTTGATGGGCAACTGTTTCTTTTCTTTTCTTTTCTTTGAGACAGAGTCTCCCTCTCTTGCTCAGGGTGGAGTACAGTGATGCAATCTTGGCTCACTGCAGCCTTCACGATGGGCATCTGTTTTTGTTCAATGGAGTGACCTAAAAGTCAAGAATCATGGAGAAACTGGCTGGGAGCGACGGCTCACACCTGTAAATCCCAGCACTTTGGAAGGCTGAGGCAGGCGGATCACTTGAGGCCAGGAATTCAAGAGCAGCCTGGCCAACATGGTGAAACCCTGTCTCTACTAAAAATACAACAACAAAAATAGCTGAGCATGGTGGTGTGCGCCTGTCACCCCAGCTACTTGGGAGGCTGAGGCATGAGAACTGCTTGAACCTGGGAGGGGGAGGTTGCAGTGAGCTGAGATCGTGCCACTGCACTCCAACCTCAGCGACAAAGTGAAACTATGTCTCAAAAAAAAGAAAAGAAAAAATCATGGGGAGAAATTATTGTTAAACAGAATATTTTCAAATAATATATCCAATATGATTTTCCATAACCTTTAAATATCTTTTCAGGTGAAGTACCTCTAAATGTAAAGAAATGGGTCCATTGTTAACTTTTTTTTCAAGGTACAAGAAATACAGTACTGTCTCTGGCTTTTTGGACAATGTATGGTGCATTTATTGTGCCTTTTTTTTTTTTTTTTTTTTCAGATGAGTCTTGCTGTGTTGCCCCAGCTGGAATGCAGTGATATAATCTTGGCTCGCTGTCACCTCCACCTCCCAGGTTCAAGCATTCTCCTGCCTTAGCCTCCCAAGTAGGTGGGATTGCAGGCACATGCCACCACGCCTGGCTAATTTTTGTATTTTTAGTAGAGACGGAGTTTTGCCATGTTGCCCAGGCTGGTCTCAAACTCCTGACTTCAGGTCATCTGCCCGCATCAGCCTCTCAAAGTGCTGGGATTACAGGCCTGAGCCACCGAGCACTGGCCTCTTGTACCTTTTTTTATAGTAACAATTGGACTCGCTTTAAATCTAGAGATACTTCCTGAAAAGCGGTGTGAAGGTTGAAGAAAAACATGAGAATACTATTGGAAAATGTGCCTAAAATTCTGTTTAAAATAAAGTTTATGGTAATATTTCTAACTTTTCAGATGCTCTGCAGTTCTTGGCACATTTATCACTAATAATTTAGTGACACGTCTGTCCCCGTTAAAACTGGAGAATTTCACAAAGCCTGGGATCTCTTTTATTCTTCTTTGACTCTTTACTCCTCAGCTAGCCAGCATGCAGTAGGCAATCATAAGGGTTTAATGGATAAGTAAATGATCAAGTCAGACTGGTTTTCTCTGAATTCTTGCCTTTGGTGCTGAACACAGGGTGGGCTTCCTGGCATCATACCTGTGTCACTAATCCTCTGAAAGTTTGACAAAATAAGATTATAGGCCAGGTGTGGTGGCTCATGCCTGTAATCCCAGCACTTTGGGAGGCTGAGGTGGGAGGATTGCTTGAGCCCAGGGGTTAGAGACCAGCCTGGACAATATGGCGAAATCCCATCTCTACAAAAAATAGAAGAATTATCTGGGCATGGTGGTGCACGACTGTAGTCCCAGCTACTTGGGAGGCTGAGGGAGGAGGATCACCTGAGCCCGAGAAGGTCCAGGTTGTAGTGAGCCAAGATCACATCCTATACTCCGGTCTGGGTGACAGAGTGAGATCCTGTCTCAAAAAATAAAAATAAATATGATGATGACTAAGAGCCATATGTCTTAGAGGTTGAAGGGCAATGTACCTGTGCTTCAAAAAGTCTGCCCTGTGTAGCGAAGGTGCAGAAAGGAGAGACAGCTTCTCAACTGGCCCCATGCCCCACCACTGACTACTCCCACGGCCTAGAGGAGTTACTTCGGCACTCCTGAGTCTGGGCTGGTAAACACCAGGGGGACAGAGCACATATATTTTCAAGTTTTCTATTCAGGCCATGCTGTCCAGGCAGCCAGAATGAAGCCCAGCCAGAGCCAAAAGGCTTTCCTGGAGGTGTGTTTATCAGTTTGGCAACCCTCAGTGTGCCCAGCCCACGCGCTGTGAGCATTCACTTATGACGTACTTTGCGTGGATCAAAGGTCCCACAAAGCCTGCCGCGTCAGCAGCTGCCAAGCCGGGGACATGCTGGGGACGTGGGTGATCGTGGGCTGCCACCTCCCACGGCAGCTTTCTCCCATCGGAGGGAGTTCACCTTGTGGCTTCCAAACCCAGCCCAGGTCGCCCCTAGGCATGCCACCTCTTCTCTTTCTGTTGTCCCGTAATTTGGGTCCTCCGGACCTCTCACCTGGACCCAGGGATAAATGAGATCCACTATCAGAGCCAATGGCAGCACTGGCAGCACCCTAGAGCTATTTCTACTTGATTCTCTTCCTAGATTTACACTATATGTAGATAGAAATACAGATCTCACTGCAGAAGAGACTGGAAGAAATAACAGCAACTGTTTGCCGTGGTTTCATCTCTGGTTTGTGAAATTGTGGCAATTTAAATTTACTTTATGCTTTCCCTATTTTCCAAGTTCTATAGTAGATAAGAATATATAATTTTGAAATAAGAGAAAACAGTCAAAGTGCATTTCTGATGCCTTGTATTTACCTCCTTTCTGTGCCCTCCCTCCACCCCCAACCTTAGTGGCAATGAATGTGGCACTTTAGGTCAATGAATATCTAAGTCACTCTGCATTCTTCAGGCACACACCAGCAGGAGGGAGGTGTGGCTGATGGGATGCTGGATTAAAGGTTGGTTCTGACCAATTCACAGAGTGTGGGAAGCCCCCTGGAGGAAAGCTGAACATTTAGCGTGGTGTAAGTCTCATGGGACTTGGCCACTGTCACAGGATAGCTGGTGTTGAACCTGCATGGAGTTCAGGCCCTCTCCTCACCTGGCTGTCTTCAAGCTCAGGAGGCCCCTCATCCCACTCGGGGGTTGACATTCGCCTCTCATATTTTAGGACACGGACCAAGTTGGGATTTGGAGTTGCTCTTGGGTTACCAGCCAGCGTCCCTGAAACTCCTCCCAAAATGCCACTGGGGCCCTGTGACCATAGAAGAGGCCTCTGTGGGGCACGCAGTGAGTCCAGCGATGAAGCCGGATCAGTGTGCTTTAGGAAACAGGCCGCAGCAATGGGCAGGAACGCTGGCAAAGCTGTGCCTCCTATGATGCTCCTTGACACAGAAGTTACAACCCAGGCTGGGGACCTGGGCGTCTCTGCATGTGCCTTTGTAGGAGCCTGTGTCAACAAGTGTGTCCACATACATGAGAACCCACGGGACAGCGCTGCACAGGGGGCCTTCCCCAGTCTAAGCCAGAAGAGGAAGAGAAATATTCCTTTTGGGGACCGTTCCCTGCTGGGAGAGGTATGTCAGGGTTCCCCTGACTGGGCCATGTCCCCCACCTGAGTTCTCTCTACAGTGTGCAAAGAATGGGACCAGTCAGTAAAAGGGGGCCAGGCCGATTCCCCCACCCGCTGGCAAAGCCCGCCCTCCCTCCCTGCAGGCCTGAAGCCCTTCCGGCCCTCCTCCTCCCCTTCTCCTGTATCATCCTGTCTTCAGGCCGATACACTCCTTCCTCTGGTTTTTCTCTCCATTGTCTCTTCCTTGCATTCCCCTCCCTAACTCCCTCCCACCATCCTTATTTTTCTCTCCATCATCTGTGCTTGCTTTTCCGTCTCCACCCTTTCGCCAAATGGTCACTTCCAGCCTCATTGCCTGTCCCCTCAGATAGACTTGGGTGCCAGGTTACCTGGCAGCCTTGGCCCTAAGAATTTGGGGACTGCCTCTTTTGCTTGATCCACCTCTCTCTGGAGGATGGGCAGTCACCAGGCCATCCCAAGAACCCTTCCTGGGTTCTGTGTGTGGCTTTTCTGCGTGGCCACTGAGCATGAGTTGCTCTTGGTTGTTTGGCATAGATGTCACACTATCTGCTCTGGTGCAGGAATCGTCCAGGGAATTGCAGCTGAATCTGCCACATGACCTGTGGCCTGGGGCCTGTAAGCCTTTCTTAATCTCCAGGCAGGCCAGGTACAGACAGCAAACTCAGAAACCCAGGATTACATTGGCTGCCCTTTATATTAGCACACCAGGATGCACCCAATTAGTAGTGCTCATTCCTGCCTCCCTTCTGACTTCAAATACCTAAAGCCCCTCATATCTAAAAGCAGAGACCTGAAAAAGTCATTTTTTTTTAAAAGGAGAAAGGGAGAAGGAGGCTAACACACATACACTTATTCACAAAAATAAAAGACGGTTCCATGGAGTTAGTCTGCTGGGATATTTAGAATCCAGGTTTGAAACTTGCATCTCCTTTCCCTTGATCCTGCATTTCAGCCTCCAGTTTAGTGGGAGCTTGAACTGAACTGTGCTGATTTACTAGTTGGACACCAAAGAGTCATTATTTTGTGGAGCAAAATCAACTTTGAACATTAAAGAAGAAAGACCCCATTGCAATGATCAGTTAAAATTTAATCTGGATCTACATAGATTCATTCTCTAAAACTATTAAATTAAGGAGAATGTCAACCTGTTGCCTAAATTTAAATCAGGGATTCATTAGGCTAATGCATTTTCCTTTTTCTGTGAGTACTACGTCCTACAAATTTACAGGGGATGGTCAGAGAGATGCTGACAAAAGGTGGAGGTTTGTTTTTAGTGCTGTGTTTGCCGACTTGAGAAGCACACAGCCCTGGAAATGGCCTCCTCATTACTAGAGACAATAAACCATCCCAGAAATCCTGACACTGGCTAATAAGACACGTGCCTTTAATAACAGCCCCAAAAAGAAGCCCCTGTGGTGGATTGTTTTTCTACAGATGTGCCAGTTGTGGCTGGAAGTAATTGTCTTTTCAGTGGACAACAATAAAACTGTTTTTAAGGTCTCTTCCTTTGTGAAGCCTAATTGATAAATGAAAATAAGTTTCTAATTTCTCCCAAGCAGAGGCCACTCTCCTTGAATGAAAATCACCTTGGGATTGTAAGAGTCCAGCATGAAGACGCGATTTGCCTGCACTGAAGGCAGCTTATCTGTTTCCCCAAACACTTGTCTCCAAATAGAGAGGTCTCCCTGCCTAGGGGTAAGTTCCTAAAATCCTCCATTTTTCTTCAGGGAGGATGGGTTTAGTTCCAATTCTGAACATCTCTAGAGGTTGCTTCCTCCAAGAATGGCTCAGAAATCATCCTCTAAGGAAACTCGGTGGGGAGAAGCTTCTCTTAAGCTCAGGACTGGCTGCTTCCTGCTTTGAATAAGGATGCTGTCTCCTAAAACAGGGGCCAAAATACCTTGAACTCTCCAAACCTATTTTTTGGCCAGACGCGGTGGCTCATGCCTGTGTTCCCTGCACTTTGGGAGGCCAAGGTAGATGGATCACAATGTCAGGAGTTCAAGACCAGCCTAGCCAAGATGGTGAAACCCCATCACTACAAAAATTAGCTGGTAATGATTGCATACACCTGACAGGCGCCCGTAAGCCCAGCTACTCGGGAGGCTGAGGCAGAGAACTGCTGGAACCCAGGAGGTGGAGGTTGCAGTGAGCCAAGATGGCGCCATTACACTCCAGCCTGGGTGAAGAAGTGAGACTTTGTCTCAAAAAAGAAAAAAGAAAAAAAGCTATTTTTCTCTTTCTCAGCCCCCACTGCTTTTCTAACAGCTGAGGAAAAGGAGAATTTTGCCTGTAGTCGTCCTAGCTCTGAAATGCCTAGGGACGGAAGATGGCAAAGCTAACTTGAAACTTCCATTGTCTCTGTTTTCAAGGCAAACGCTTTTAATTACACAAAAGCAAAGGGAAAGAATAATAGAAGTACAGTTACCGAAAAGGCCCCAAGATTGCGCTATTTGTCTGCAGTGTGTGCTCTGTAAGAACAAAAAAGCAGCACCCTTTAGAGCCACGTAGTATTATTCCAGCTTTCTTCCCATTCTCTCTCCATTTTACATTTATTTCCTTTTTACTGGTTTCACTGTCTCTCGCTTTTTCTCTTCTCCCTCCAATACTCAATCTTCCTGTCCATATATTTGTTTCTTTCCTTCCTTCCCCACCTCCTTTCTTCTCTTTCAAAGATCTATCCAGACAGAATCATGCGTTTACAAGCCTCACACACAGAGTTGCTAGAGAAGGCCCTCTCCCTCCCTACTAGGACAACCTGCCTCGGGTGACTAACCTCTTATCAACTGGAGATCAGTGAGATACAAAGTCGCTCGTAGGGACCTTCCACCTTCCTTTCTTCGTCTTCATTTTTTTTGAGACGCAGTCCCTCTCTCTCACCCAGGCTGGAGTGCAGTGGCGTGATCTCAGCTCAATATAAACTCTGCCTCCCAGGTTCAAGCAATTCTCCTGCCTCCGCCTCCCAAGTAGCTGGGATTACAGGCACCTGTCATCAGACCTGGCTAATTTTGTTTGTGTTTTTGGTAGAGAAGGGGTTTCACTCTGTTGGCCATGTTGGTCTTGAACTCCTGACCTCAGGTGATCCATCTGCCTCAGCCTCCAGAAGTGCTGGGATTAGAGGCGTGAGCCACTGCACCCAGCCCCTTTCTTCTTTGCCTATAGTGTTTCTCTAGTTCCTTGTAGCTCAACGACTGGGAAGTGAAAGAATTGGTTTCCCTGAATTATTTGGGGGAATTTATTTATTTCACAGCAGCAGGAATTATTTATCTAGCCTAGGCTGCCAGAAACTTCTGAGCATCTGGTCATTTGGAGGTCATTGATGACTGGCCATGCCCTCTCCATATTTCTCTGGCTACAGTTAAAGCAGTTCTTTGAGCAGTCAGCTGGGTAATATTAACTCACTATCTTCCTCCTCTGCTAATTTGAGTGTTCAGATGATGCATGGCCAGGCACATGCTCACACTCCTGACAGCAGTTGCCAGGGAATATTGCTTTTCTGGACTTTGACACTAGCTCCAACTTAAGAGGAATTTAAGTGATATTTACTGCATAGAAATTCCTCTTTGGAGCTTTGCTCTTCTGGTTCAGTCTGCTGACAACACGTTAGATTTATTCTGGCATCAACTGGGTGCAGAGCCCAAGACTCAGACTTAATTAATTTCATCAGGGGCTTGAGTTGCAGCTTTGGAGTTTGAGGCTCAGCACAGATCTCAGTATTACTACCAATCACACACAGCACTTAGAAGTACCTACAATCAAATGCACAAACAGGAGAATTCCTCCTCTTTGCACAGTTTTCTGACTAGTTGCCAGTTAACTCTGACAGCCTTTAGGAAAAAAATCAGTTTGTCTTTGAACTGATCCAAGCTGCTAGATGTTTTGCGCATTAAATTTACGTCCATTTTAATATTGTACCACATTAGTCTTTTTTTAAAAATACTAGAACTAATGTTGTTGGGGAAATTTCCATTTTGAGATAATCTTCAGGATAATTATTGCCTCGCCCTGCTTTGTATACCCAATTTTCCCCCTCAGTTTTAAGAGTCACCCAAATATTGAAAATAAAGTTTAGTTTCACTTATGAGGAAAAACATACATATATACGTATGGATAGGTACCTATGCAAATGTAATATCATATGCACATATCTACATATCTCTGTGTGTGTAATGAATGCAATACAACAATTTCAGTCTTCAAGAGTGGGGCCTGTGGAGAATCAATGAGTAATGACCAGGCAATGTGAGCCCAACAGGATGGAGCCCCTTGATTAGCTAGTTCACGTGCAAAGGCTTTGGGAAGCCCGGTCCTGTTCCAGAAGTACTTTATCCTTTTCAGCCCCAGACCTGAACCAGGAGGCAAGAGAAGATTTATTACAGATGCCCATTGTGGTGCACTTTTAAAATGTATCGTGGACTCTGAGCTTGTTAACAAAGATTTGCCATTCACTCCTGGCTAATTTCAAGGTTAACATAATCTGCTTTTCTGCAGCCCTTCCTGCAAATGCAGAGTCAAAAAGACTGAGTGGAGCACCCTGGCTCATGAAACTGTGCCTTGCTTTCCCACCTGAAAACTCTCGTCTTCCATCTGGAATGTTCCAAGGACACGAATTCCAAAGGGGATTTTCTGTTCAACAGATAATTCTGTTGGATTGGATGATTACTACCCACCAGCCTGCTTCTTTGCCTTAGTGACTCAGAAGATGAGCACTGTGCAGATAAAGAGAAAACGCTGTAAATGTTGACATTCCTTCCCCGACACTGGGGCCGGTTGGTGCAGCGCCCAGCCTGAAGCGTTGGGGGCTGGCTGTTAAGAGCAGTCTCTCCTTGCACTGCTGGCTTTCGGTCATCATTTTGGACAGTGCTGTGCTTCTGCTTTATTATCGGATTTATTTGTCTGTCTGCACATTCCCCTTCATACTCTCCCCAGCCTCCTAACCCACCCACATGAACGCCGGCACAGTGCTCGTATCCCAGTGACCTAGGGCCTCCGTCTGGTGGGTTTAATAACGGTATGGTACTTCTGTGGGCTATTTCCCATCATGGACACTTCCTCATTCCAGACATTTGGTAAAAAATAGAAGCATGAGTGGTAGATTACATGCCAGAGTTCTCCAATCCCCTTAGCCAATTCATAATTGGCTTTTAAATCATTTAGGTGCAAAAGCAAATAATAATAGCTTCAGTGTTCGGTAGCTTATAAATTCCAGCTCATGAAAACTGAGGGAGAAGGCTTAGACCATAAAAATTAAATATTTATGAAGATACTACACTCACACCGACATATAAATGCACATACACATACATTTTAGACATAGCTATTCATTTTTAATTCCTTATGTGATATCCAATGAGGAAAGATTTCCAGTAAAAAAAAAAAAAATGAGGGAAGGATTTATTGCCTCCAAATTAATATAAGAAAACGTCTCTGTAATAGCTAGCCGCCTCCTCCAGTAAAAGGAAAGAAAAAAAGATACACAAATATTGAATTGACAAAATTATCTTTCCTCTATTGTGAGAAAGGCAAGTTAATATCCATAAAAACTTAGAGCTCCCTCAGTTGAAGGGTGCTCTATAAATACAAAGCATCATTATAATTTATTATTGAACAGAGTCAATTTTTTCTTCTGAATCATTTTTCAAACCTCTCATAGCTCAGGCCTCACTGATGGGAGCTCTGACATGAAGCCAAAACACCTCTTCCAGACACGGAGAGACCATCAATCAGTTTAATTCGAAGACTCCTCAAAGTCAGCCTCCTGGTAGCCCAGCAGGAACTGGTTTAGAGCCTTCTTCCTTCAGTTCCATTCAGTGACTTACATCGAGAGCTCAGATCACCTGGCTGATCTCGGGAACTCGCCTGACCCCTGGGACGGGCTGGTATTTCCACTCTCAATACCTTGCTCCTAATAGGGGGAAACCAAGGCTAAGAACCTCACTTTTCTTTTCCCACCTTTGTTCCCAGCCCTGCCTTCTCCAAAATTGTAACCAACAAATCCACAGTGGCTAAAATTCCCAGTCATGCAGTTGCTCCTAGACAGAGGTCCTCTGCCTCGCTGATCCGTTGTGAATGAAGAGAACCAAAAAATAAAGTGCTCTCTTTCCTTCCAAGCAGGGAAAGGAAGCTACAATCTCAAATAGAGAAGCAGCAAATTGCAATCAAAAACAGGAGTTTCTACCACTAAAAAGTACGTGATCTGTTTTGTTTTTTCCTGGAGTGCAGTGGCACAATCTCAGCTCACTGCAACCTGCACCTCCTGGGTTCAAGCGATTCTTGTGCCTCAGCCACCCAAGTAGCTGGCACTACAGGTGTGTACCACCACGCCTGGCTAATTTTTGTATTTTTAGTAGGGATGGGATTTTACCGTGTTGGCCAGGCTGTTCTCAAACTCCTGACCTCCGGTGAGACGCCCATCTCAACCTCTCAAAGTGGTGGGATTACGGGCATTAGCCACCGCACCTGGCCTTTTCTCGGTACTTTAAAATAGCATCCGTATACTGTTGGCCCCATCATTTATATTTGTCTAATGGACAATGCAGCCCTACTTTCCTAAACAGAACTCCTTATTTCTCCCCCAGCAAACCTGCTCTTTCCCAGGTCATTGAGTAACATGAGGAAGAATTTGATTTCTCAATCCAAAACTGGGGGAAATTGTTTTTTTTTTATTTCTTACACGAATTTTGGGCTTACAGAAGTAAAAATGTTAATTGTTAAAAAAAAAAAAAAAAGGTGGGGGGAATATATAAAAGTGGTGAAAATAAAAATTCGCCAAAACCCAACCCCTCAAACGTAATCAACATCTTGCTATATTTTCTTCTAATGTTTTTTCTAATGCTTTTTATAAAAATTAGGATCATATGAATAAATATGTCAGCATCATTGCAGAACTGTTTGAAAGCCTGTGGTTGGCCTCAGGGTTAGGGTTTTTGTTTGTTTGGTTTTTCTTAGTATCGCCTATTTTTTGACTTTTTGAGGTATTGCTATGTGTAGTAATTTATTCAGCCATCTCCTTATTGTTAGAAATACAGGTTATTGTTTATTTTTAGTACTATAGTGCTGCACTCAACATCCTTGAACGTAGATCTTTTATTCCACTGATTATTTTTTAAGAATAAATTAAGACACATGGAAACAGGTAACCAAAAAGAAAAAAATATTTTTCTGGAAAGTAACTCACCCCTGAATTTAAAGACAATTGGCTCTATCTCTCTGGAAAGTAATTCAGCTCTAAATTTTCTGGGCTATTTAAACTGAGGGCTGAATTACTTTTCAGAAAGACAAAACCAATTTACATTCAGCAGTTTTTGAGAGACTCTAATTCACTGTGTTCACACACACTGGGTATTAAACAGATATACAACAAACAAAACAACTCAACCTACCTAGTAAGCAAAAATAGTCTAATTTTAAACTGCATTTCTTTGAACATTAGTAATGCTGAACATTTTTTTCGTGTGTTTTCTTCACCCTGTGTATTTTCTATTTTATGAATTGCATGGTAATGACCTTTGCTTATTTTTTGTTTGTTTGTTTGAGAGATGGGGTTTCATTTTGTCTCCCAGGCTGGAGTCCAGTGGTATTAGCCTAGCTCACTGCAGCCTTAAACTCCTGGGCTCAAATGATCCTCCTGCCTCAGCCTCCAGAGTAGCTGGGACCACAGGCACAAGACACCACACTTGGCTTGATTTTTCTTTTGATGTATCCTTTTACAAAGCAATTTCTTTTCCTTTTGAGATGGAGTCTCGCTATGATGCCCAGGCTGGAGTGCAGTAGTACAATCTCAGCTCACTCCAACCTCCAATCCTGGGTTTAAGTGATTCTCCTGCCTCAGCCTCCCGAGTAGCTGGGACCCTGCCACGACATCCAACTAAGTTTGTATTTTTAGTAAAGATGGGGTTTCACCAAGTTGGCTAGGCTGGTCTCAAACTTCTGAACTCAGGTGATCCACCTGCTTTGGCCTCCCAAAGTGCTGGGATTATAGGCATGAGCCACTGCGCCTGGCCCAAAGTCATTTCTGAGAGTATGTTATATACTAAGGACACTTGCCCTTTTCCTATGGTATATATTGTGAATACTTTCCCACTTTGATATCTACCTTTTATTTGGTGTCTTTGACACATAGAAATTGAAATTGAAGTCATCAAATTTTGGCTTTTATTCATATGCTTAGAAAATCTTCTCTCATTTTGAGTTCAAAGATCATTCACTTAAATTTTCTTGGGAGTACTGTTTTCAACGTCCTGATAAAATGCTCACAGTCAAAAATTAGGAAGTGTTTTAGGTAGCAGTTCAGGTTGGCAGAATTATACCTATGGCCAGATGTGTTTGTTTGCACTCACATACAGTGTGCGCACATGGGGGAAAGCAAGTCTAGCAAAATTTATTTTATCTATTTAAATGCATTACAATTAAGAAAGCAAAATGCAGATTTTTTTTTCAAGGGGAGAGTAACAACAAAGCCAAGAATTCTGTTTCATAGCTGGAGGGTATTGTTGCTCTTCTATTAGAATTTTGCTGCTGTTGAAATCGGGTCCTCCTGTAGATTGTGTATTTAATTCATTGCCGTTTTCTTTAGAGAAGTAAAATCAAAGCAGGCAGAGGCAGCTGTTGGAAACGGTCTAAATATGCAGATATTCTTCAGGGAGGCACAACGTTACTCATCTTGTGTCTGACCCTCTTGTGTCTGATCCCGCCACGCTCACACACTGTGAGGGCCTGTTTGGCTTGGTGTCCTCATGGTCTAGTGACCACCATGGCCTGCAGAGGATTCTTTGTGTGTCTACACCTGTGCAGCCTACATGAAGGATCAGTGAACACTTGCTAACGTGTAGAATTCCTTGGCTCTGGCTCTGGCCCTCCCGGCAGCCCCTGCCCACCTGCTCCTCTGGCCTGACCACCTTTGCCCTCCAGCCCGCAGAAGTATTCTACAGCGGGGCGCCAAGAAGGATACAAGACGTCTACTCCTTAGGTGTCTTCTTCAAGTTTTACACAGACACACACCACACACACACACACACACACACATACACTCCTCTGTAGTCTTACAGGGAGATCTATACTGAAGCCTTTCCTTGAAAAGCTGTGGTTCTGTATTCAGACTCTCTCTTACACCTTCTGGGTGGTTCTCCACCCAGAGATAGCCAGCTGTCCCAAGCCGCCCTCCATCACCTGGGGAAAAACGTGGCTCCTCCTACCCCCTGCTTGCCATGTCCTTCACTCTGGGCCTTTCTCTCCCCCAAGACCCATCTGAGGGCAGCTGCAACCTGCACATTGTTTCGAAAATAAGGTTGCTTCCTGCCTACCTGCAGACCACCCACGCCCACAGGATACTAGGAGAAATGTCATTTAGCTGTGCTCACCCCCAGTGATTGACAGAGCTTCTCACCAACTCCTTCAATCCCAACTGCAGCTTGAGAATGAGGCGCTTCCCAACTGTAGCTTGAGAACGAGGTGCTGTTATTATTCCCACTGGAAAAAAAAGCGGGAAGGAACGGCCCAGACCCAGTTCATACAGCTGGTAAGTTCGTGCAGAACTGGGAGTCCTAAGTCTTTTCTGCTCTGCCACAGGCAAGTCCATGTTCTGTCTCTTTTGAGCCAAGGGTCACTCTGTTCTGCAAGATGATGATATGTGTCCAGTCAGGGTATCGAAACTTCCCTCCTAAGCATTCCTGACTGGAGACCCCCCTCCCAAACTTCGGGGAGTTCTCATTGTGAAGGGGAACTCCTTCCTGCACACAGCAGCCCCTCACTCCTTTGCTGGAGGGTTTTACTGATCACCAGGCTCCTTTTTACACTGACTTATGGATCTGCTAGCTCTTCCTTGGAAATTAACCACTACACTCTGTCTTCTAGTTGATTTCACCTTGCACAGCTGATGGCTGCTCCTGGCCTGAGCCCCTTTAGTCTTCTGCGCCGTTTCCATCTTGCACTTGTCTCTGGAGGGCTCTGCCTGCTCTGTGCACCCTCTCCCTTCACCACCCCCGGAAGATTAGATAAAGCCACGTGAACCAGAGGTACCCACTTCCTTCTCCCTAAATATTTCTCTCTGATTTAGTTTGCAAGAGAAATCTGCCTGATTATAGATAGATAGAGATACTAAATAGTCTCACTGCCCTCCTTTTCTTCTCCCTGGCTCTGAGTCTGGGGGTGGGGCTGGGAAGGGGGAACCAGCCTCAAACAAGTTACTGCCTGAGACTTTAAAGTCAGATTTTAATCTCCTTAATCTCCTTTCCCCTCCACCCACCCACCAGCACAGTCAACGCATCACTGAGACACCTGCTTGGGTGGGGGTGGGAGGGTAGCGGTAGTGGGGTTAGAAGGTAGCAGAGGCACACTCACTTGGGGTGTGGGAGAAAAATTCTGCTTCTGGCCACAGAACCTAACTGGAGGCTCAAAGAGATCTTTTCAGGTAACAGTGGCCAAGGAGGAATGTTGAGAGTCATGCCACAGAAAAGATCTTTAGTGAAAGGCAAGAGCCCTAGCTTAGAAAACTGGCTGAACCCGGTCTGGGGAGGAAGTGCACAACACAAATGGGACACTTGCCACATGAAAGCACAGACACCAGCGAAGACTACTGGATTTGTTTCAAAAAGAATTTGGGAGCCAGCTTGAAGGGGCTCCCACTGGCCAATGATGGAACGACTAGAGCATATAAGAAAAACGAGGCCGGGCTCGGTGGCTCACGCCTGTAATCCCTACACTTCAGGAGGCCAAGGTGGGTGGATCATGAGGTCAGGAATCTGAGACCAGCCTGGCCAATATGGTGAAACTAAAAAAATAAAAATTAGCTGGGTGTGGTGGCACAAGCCTGTAGTCCCAGCTACTCGTAGGGCTGAGGCAGAAGAATCGCTTGAACCTGGGAGGTGGAGGTTGCAGTGAGCTGGGATCGCACCAGTGCACTCCAGCCTTGGGTGACAGAGCAAGACTCTGTCTCAAAAAAGAAAAGAAAAAGAAAAAAGAAAAACGCCTGCGATGGATTAAAATTGTTCAATATTTTTACATTCATACATTCATCACAACCATAACACCAACCAACCAACATACTTATTGCTCACCCTTGGAGAATGCCAGGGAGCCAAATTATTACTTAACGTTTTACTGAAAAAAACCTCACCATTTTTATTATAAAATTATCAAACACATGTAAGAGTGGAATAGCAGAATGAGCCTCTGTGCGCCTGTCACACAACATGAACGATTATCGGCTCACAGTTCTTCGTATTTTCTATATCCCTACCCGGTCCCCTCTCCCCTGGATTATTTTTAATCAAATCACAGGCATCATATCATTTTATCTATAAATAATAAATCATTATAAATAAAGGGAAGAAATCAAACACTTATCCTGGACATTTATCAGGGTAAAAAAAATAGTTGACAAGGGTAAATATCTCTCTAGAAATATTCCAGCAAATAAATGAAAAAGAAAAGATAATCCCTAATGAAACAGAGGCTCTAGGCAATGATTATCAGTGGCTTTTCATGTCAGCAAAAGAAAGAGCAGGATGCATCACAAGCCTCCTGAGGAAACTACAACCACCACCTTGAAATATTCTTGCTACATCAAACCTGAATCCCATCAACCCTCCAGATTCAACAGCCAGTTTATAAAAAAAACACAGGAGGCAGAGGAACACGTGAAACGACACTACAGGGATGCACTCAGTAAAAATCCACACTGCAGGAAATTCTATGGAACAATAACCTATTTTCCTTAACAAATACAGTTCAAGGAAATAAAGAGAGGGGTAGGGCTGTGGGGAAAGAATTCTAGATATGCAAGAGACAGAAACATATAAGCCAGTTGGATAAAATGAGCAGCGAAGCAAAAAACAGAAAACATGAGGTAATCAGAGAAATTATTTCAACACCAACTTGATATTTGATGATATTAAGGAATTACTGTAAATTTTGTAGGAGGGATAATAATAGTATGGTGTGTGTGTGTGTGTGTGTGTGTGTGTGTGTGTGTGTTTTAAAGAGTGCTTATCTTTTGGAAATACATATTAAAGCAAATATGTCATTTATTATATTATTTTTTCTGCCTTTATACATGTTTGAAACAGGCAGAGTTGCCCTGGAAAGCAGTCTTGGTGTCCCCCTTCAGAAGAAAAGCAGTTGGTGAGAAGCAAAGCACTGCCAGGAACTCTAACATTATGGGTTGAAATGGCACCTTTCTCAGGCTGCTGACTCCTTCCCAGATTCTGCCGAGCTCCCCGAGGGTGGGCTCTGGATTTTGGCTTCTCTTATATCCTCTGGAACACCAGGCCCAGGGATGGCCCACTGCGCACTCTTCCCAAGCTCTACCAAGCTAATGGAATGAGCCTTTCAGAGAGCTCTTTGTTCTGTGTCACATCTTTACTTAGCTGCATTCCTTATCTCTTAATTTTCTTTCTTTATCTATAAAATACGATCAATGATTCTTAATTCACAGGATTTTTGTAAGGATAAAATAGCATAATATATGGGAGTTGAGATTAACAATTCATAGTAATAATAATAATAGCTAACAGCCGGGAATGGTGCCTCATGCCTGTAACCCCAGCATTTTGGGAGGCCGAGGTAGGCACACTTGAGCTCAGAAGTTTGAGATCAGCCTATGCAACATAGTGGAACTCCATCACTACAAAACATAGAAAAATTATCCAGGTGTGGTACCTGTAGTCCCAGCCACTTGGGAGGCTGAGGTGGGAGAATCGCTTGAGCCAAGAGGTCAAAGCTGCAACGAGTTATGATTGTGCCATTGCACTCCAGCCTGGAGTGAGACTGTCTCAGAATAATAGTAATAATAATAATAATCATAATGTCTAAAACATATTGGAGGTTTATTGCGTTTCAGGTTCATTCTAAGGGCTTTCTATGCATTATCTCATTTGATTCTCATAAAACCCTATGTAGTACATTCTATGATTATCCTCAGCTCACACACGTTGAAGTTAAGAGACAAAGATGTAAAGGTTACAGTGCCAGATTTGTAGTATTTGTTCTTATCGTACATAGATGGAAAAGGTTATTGGCCCCACTGTTGCAATTTGAGGGACAGCTGAAAGCTCTCCTCCTGCTGAAAATGTTTTTAGATAGAAGCATTTTGGAATCCAAGAGGTTATTGTTAAAAGGGAAACTACTCCGAGAAGGGTGACACATTGAATCTCTGCCCACCAGGAATGCCTTAATATGAAATTATCAGGTGACTCTCCCTCCTCCATCAGGACCCTTAGGGAAAATAGGAGTGGCTGGGCCAGGAGAAGGCAAAAGGGAGGAAGACACTAAGAACAAAGTCCATGACCTTGACAGTTTTACCTGGAGCCTGCCTTGACCCCAACCTCCAGCGGTCAGTGCCAGAAGAAAGACAAACAAAGCTGCTTTTCTTTTCTCCAAACAGACCCAGAGACAGAAGACGGCCCCGACTAGGATATGCCATTTGTGCAGGACCAGTGCCCAGAGCTTCCTTCCTCACTGATCCCTCGTGTGGGCTTGGACTCTGGCATACTGGCTTTCAAGTTTTCATTTTGTTTTGTTTTGTTTTGAGACAGGGTCTTGATCTGTCACCCAGGAGGCCGGAGTGCAGTGGTGTTCCAGTGCAGCAGATCACAGCTCACTGCAGCCTCGACCTCCCAGGCTCAAGTGATCCTACCGCCTCAGCCTTCCCAGTAGCTACAGCTACAGTGTGCACTGCCACTCCTGGCTAATTTTTTATTTTTTGTATATATGAGGTTTTACTGTGTTGCCCAGGCTGGTCTCAAACTCCCAGCTTCAAGCTATCCTCCCGCCCTGAGTTCCCAAAGTGCTGAGATTACAGGCGTGAGCCACTGTGACTGGCCTGGCTGTGAAGTTTTGATAATTTCTTGGGATATTTTAGTACAAAACTTGGAAGCCATCTGCAGAAATGCTGGTGCTGATGGGGCAGTTGCTGGCTCTGCAGCCAATCCTACGGCCACTCCTGGGTCTCCCCTTCTGTCCTGATGACCATACTGGTCCCCACCAGGATATCTTGAAAGTTCTCAGCCCAGCTGTGCTAAAGCCCTTGGCAACTCCTATTTTCTTCTGGGCTGTGCTCTGCAGCACCAGGCAAAGAATCAAAAGGCCAGATGAGCCAGACCTCATAGAGCTGTGAGGGGCTGAGGGATGTGGAGAAGCACTCTGTTCATTGCAGCACAGCTGCAACTCATTGCAGCATTGACCTCTCGGCTCAAGCGATTCTCCCACCTCAGCCTCCCAAGTGGCTGGGACTACAGGACCACGCCTGGACTACAGGTACCACTGCTGTATGGAAAAGCCAGTGCACCTCCAGCTACACTGACAGCTGTCTGATGGCTCTCACACACATGGAGAGGCTGGCCCCGGACTTCCTTGGGCAGGTTACTGCACAGCCATGCATTTGTTTGTAGCTACCCAGTTAGTGGGACATAGAAGAACCAGACCTGCCTGAGTACCTAGCATGGCAAAGGGCCTTTGGGACATGAAGAATAGCAGAGATAAGAATGTTAAGCCTAGAAAAGGCTTGGGGACTTTAAAGCTGCTTTCCTGTTTGAAAGACTGTCTTGTGGAAATGAAATCGGACTTATGTATGTGTGTGTTTGGTGGGGGGCTTTGAGGGGGGAGAAGAAGGACCCATGGAACCCGGGTCAGATTGGCAGAAGGAAGCTTCACTAGGGCCAGTTGAAGAGGCAGGACTGTGATAGGAACACAGAGTTCCTATCAGATTATTTGGCTGGAGTCAGATTATTTGGCTCCAAATCCCACTTTCTGTGCCTCTTACCTTGTCTCTGAAAGCGAGATTAAAAAGTTGCACTTATCTGTGAGGATTAAATTAGTTAACATGGGTAAATGCCTTAAATAGCTTGGCTCATGCTAAGTACCCAATAAATGTTAGGTGGAAATGGGAACGTCTATGATTTGATAAATAAAGGCAGCAAGATTTAAACTGTATGTGGTATGATTCCAATTTTGTTTTTAAAATGCACATTATTTTGAAAGAATGCTAGAAGAAAATACCCCAAAATATTAACAGTTGGATTATGGGTGATTTAAGTGTTACTGTTTCTAATACTGCATATTTTCCAGATAAGCATATATTACTTCACGATGGGAAAACATTTTTATTGTGCTCTCTATTTTAAAAGGCATGGCATACCTAAAAATGTAGTGAGATCCTAGTTACCAAAAAAGATAAACTACCCTGTTACTAAAAGTATTCAAACTCATGTAGCTAATGGACAGTTGGGTTATTCATATTGTTTAATCTCAGCCATGTAAATAAACTAGCAAATGAAAATACAGCCTGGAGGGAAACAGGTGACGCTGGTTATGGTTCCTCTGGGGATATGGATGAGAAATTGTTTCTGTATTCTTTTCTGTACTTTCAGAATTTTCTAAATTATGTGTGCATTACTTTGAAACTGGGGAGGAGTGGGATTAATTAGAAATAAAAACTAAACTAAAAAGAAATTTTTTAAAAAGGAGTTCAGTCCAAATTAGCTTGAAGGCCCTCATATACCTGCTGATCTAGTTCCCACGACCACGATTCTGTGACCACACAACGGTGGCAATTACACGATGTGACGCATCTGCCTCCATCCGCCGCACACCATGGCCCAGCGGCGGTCATGACTCCCCCTGTTCAAAAACCACCCCAGGAGTTCAGGTTTGTTTTTGCATCACATCACAGACCTCCCCCTGTCCCCATCATGTGGCTGTAAGGCCTCATATTCTGGCCACCTCACTTTCCACCTGTGTCCCTTGTCCACATCTCTTCCATGCTGCCAGGTTCACCCCTGTGCGAACTCACTAACACCTGCCTTCTCCCTGTGTGGAGAGCCGCTGAGCCCTTACCTGGAATGCCCCTTCCTCCTGCCAATCCACATTCTACCCATTGGTTGAGGTTGCTCCAGGGGCACTGGGCTTCTGCAAATGCCAGTTCTTTGCCTGCACCAAATAATTTAGTACAACTGCACTCTTTACGGCTTCGCACCTCTCCCACTTGGCACAAGCTTCATGACTGCAGAGCCACATTTTCTACTTCTCTTTTGCCTCCTATGCGACAAACCAAAACATCTAGCTTGCTGCTGAGAACGAACTCAGAATCCAAAACAGCACCAGCTGGATCACTGTTATTCAGTGGCCACTGCATATGGTCTGATGCCCTGTCCCAGTATAGGCCAGGAACCAATTAGGCTGACATTCTTTACATCTGGAAGGATAGTAGACCTGTGAGTTAAAGGTGATTTGTCAGGGCAGCCTCGCAGTTGAGACACAATCTTGCCCTGGAGTGAAAGAAACAGTTTCCTCACTTCGAGCATTTCAGTGTTTGGTTTAAAGAGCTGCTGAGGTCTTGGCAGGGCCATGAAAATAAGACACCACTTAGAAAGCGGAATAAAAATAAAGAGAATAGGGTTAATGTGGCTGAAGAAGGAGCGGAGATGAGCCCACAGCAGTTAATACACCAAGAAAAACTGAGGTGGCTTGCACGCGACTGGTACTACTCCAGCTCTCCAGAGATCTCCTGTCCCAGACCTGCCCCTGACAGCCCCAGAGCTCTCCTCCTGCTCATGCAGCCTAGGAGCCTTCCAGCTCCTAACAAGATCTCTTCCAGCCCCAAAAGATTGTTTTCTAACTTCTTAAACCTGAAATTTCAGGCTGTGGAGCATGAGCAACTGTGGGATATCCTGCTCAGGTGATTTTAAGAAAATAGAGATATATTTTGGAGGATGGTTTAAGCACGACATTTAAACCTTTTGACTCTTCAGCACATCTTGCGTTAAATCAAATGGGAAGATAAATGCTCATTACACATAACATATTTATTTTGCTATAAACACAGTTGAAAGTATTTTTATAATTTTGCTTTTGAAATTATTTGGTTACAAGTAATTCATTTAATTCATGACAAGCTACAATTTCTTGGCTTTTATTGTGCATCTTGGGACCATTTGTGACGTGATAAAACTCTAATTTACGGCTTGTTTTCACATGGAAGATTTACGTGTGAAACAACAAGGCTGACGTATAGCATAATTATAATTGCCTTAGACTCAGTTTCTAGTACATATGACTCTCAACCATTATCCATGAAGAGGTGCTGAGCTGGTCATGGTGGTTCATGTCAGTAATCCCAGCACTTTGGGAGGTTGAGGTAGATAGATCACTGGAGCCCAGGAGTTTGAGATCAGCCTGGGCAACATGGTGAAACCCTATCTCTACAAAAAAGATAAAAATTACCTGGGTGTGGTGGTGTGTGCATGTGGTCCCTGCTGCTTAGGAGGCTGAAATAGAAGGATTGCTTGAGCCTGAGAGGCAGAAGCTGCAGTGAGCTGAGATCACACCACTGCACTCCAGCCTGGGCAACAGAGAGAGACGTCCTCTCAAAAACAAACAAACGAAAGACGGTGCTGAAAGAAAATTGTCATTCATAGTGGTTAGAATACTAAATCTTGGAAATAATTAACTTCTGTTAAAACATAAAGTCAAAGCTATACCTATATTAAAATCATTTTCACTCATTTGCTTCCAAAAGCTTTCTTGCTGCAGGAGAGAAAGTTGGGAGCAGGGGGAGGGTGGGTTTGTGCAACCCCATGAAGAATACACATTTTGGTGCCATCTATAATGTGGGGTTGAGGGGGTGTACAGAAAGAAAAACTCAGAATGACTGCTCTGATCATTTTGTGTGAAATGTCTTACTTCTTTTCTAAACCACACATTTCTTGAGGACAGATGCAGTAAGCTCATCACACAATCCCGCAGTGAGCACAAGGGGCTCATTGAATTGAATGGTGTGTGATACTGCAGATGGAGCCACGTTGCAAATGGCACCAGTGTCCCAACTTCCTCCAGGAAAAGCAGAGGTGGGGGGGGGTCACAGGACCATACTTGTCACTGTATTCAGTCCTATGAGGGTGGCCAGGGCTTCCTGTTTGCCCCATTTCAAAGGGGACACACTGAGGCCCAGGGCAGGTAGCAATGCAACCCGAGGTTGGGTGCTGAGTAGGACTCTAGGCCTCTGTCTAAGTTGATCTGGGTCTTCTGCAGCACGATCTGCCTGTATGTTTTACCGTCTGTGATTCCTAAGAACCTACCCACTCCCTCCTGTGCCTCTCAACCAAGACTTCCTGGGGACCTTTCTTTTTACCCTCTGGATAACTCTTAGAACGAGACGCAACCTCTGAACTGTCTATGCACGAATGAGAGGTCTTCCGGGTCCTGTAAAAAGTTCTCCAGCCTGAGGATGACCACGAACCCACAGCAGGTTCAGCCGCCAACTCCACCCCACTAGAGACAATGCCATCCCTGGGTGCTCTGGAATTAAAGGATCAGGTTGGCATCTCCTTTCTCAGTGATCTTTCTGAACCTAAAGCTCCCAGGCCCCTAATTCCCGCAGGTGCTCACAAGATTCTGATTATCAAGAACGAAGGCAGGTCTTCCCCGCCAACAGCCAGGGGGCTGCTTGAGAGTCGGGACAGCTTCTTCAGGGCTTAGCCTGGGTTTGCTTTGAACCTGCCCTTGCCTCTGTGGCGGTGGGGTGAAATTAGTGTCTTTCCTCCAAACACATTTCTGCACTATGAGCTGCCACTCCCTTCCTTTCTCCCCTCAGCCTCTCCAGAAGCAAAGCTCCCACTGGCTGGGGCCAGGGGCTGACCTCTAAGAGTGGAGAATTGTGACTCCATAGCAGGGGAAACCCAGCTGCTACGGAAGCAACAACTTCCAGGGAGGCTGGGACCCCAGGCCTCCAGCACCAGGGAGGACCACAGAGTGAGCGTAAGGAATCCTTCTGGACATATATCCAGAGGGCTGTATGCCTCTTCACCTGGGAGGGAGGCCTGGAGCTGCCCATACCCTGGGAAGGGGAAGTGAGGTGGGGGTAGTTTACACGGCCCAGACTACCACAGCCCATTAGGACAGAGCCCAGGTCTATTCAAGGATGGGTGAAAGGCTAACATGTGGGCAGGGGGAAGGCCTGGGTAAGCCCTGGTTTGGCTCACGGTTTTGGCCCTCTCCGAGGTGCCTGATCCGATCCAGTGGCCACACAGACTGGGCTGCGAAGGAGCTAACCAATATTCTAACGCCTTCAGTTGATCAACCACAGTGTCCAAGGAAGAACATCAGGGATCTTCTCAGAGTTGTAGCGTCTAGACCCTACAAACAGCCTCTTTCCCCCTTCCTACCCTGCTTTCCCACCAACCTTGAAGATTCTGATATCCTTTAAAAAAATTCATGCCATTTTTTCCCACAAAGGAGCTGGAATTTACTGTCATCTCCTACGTTCCTAACACTGGTTATAAGTGTTTATTTCATTTACTCCTCAGAATGGGCCCAGAAAATAGGCCACAGCCTCCTCATCTCATCAGAGGCTCAGAGAGATTAACTTACTTGCCTGAGGTCACACAGCTAGTTGGTAGAGGAACTCGTCCATAAGATGGCAAGGCCGCGTCACCTGCAGGGCAGCACCTGCTCTGGCAGGCGGCACAATGTGCCCAGGGATGACAATGACAACAACTATGAGAGGATTTCACACCTCACAGCACATTGCAGCAGGGCCCCTCCAGCCCTGAATCCAGGGCATTCACTGAGTCCACGAAGAGGTGCCGCCCCCCACTCCCTCCCCAGCACACATGGCCTTAGCCACTTACAGAGGAACAGGAGAAATGGCTTGCCCACTCGGCTGGCTGCAGTGGTAGCAGGAGGCTTCCTGAACAGAGGCTGCCCAGACTGCCCACAGCAATGTTCCAGTGCTCTCCCCTGGCTGGTGCCCTGTGGGAGTCAGGGCCAGGGGGCTGTGGGGTTCAGAGGCCGAGTGGAGAACACAAAATCGCAAGTGAGACCACAGCTCTCCCAGGCCCCACTCCTTGTGCCCCACACAGGCAGAGGCTTGAGTCCTCCCTTCGTTCCTTTCTTGTTTCTCTGGGGGTAATTGGCCTTTTAGAGACCACTTCCTTTACCCCCGATCATCAGACACCACCTGCCCCCTGCCCATCCTCCCTCCCTGTTTCCGCCTCCTCCCCTTAGGCTCACTATGGTTGTGGGGGCTCCTCCATCTCAGTCACAAGGACAGCAGGGGCTTCTCCAGCTCCCTGGAGCTCCCTCTGTGCCCGCTTCCCCTTGGGGACCCCAGAGGCCAAGGTCAAGATTCTAGAGGAGAAGACACGGTCTAGAAGCTCTGACAGGAGCATTTTAAGAGCCACGTCCTACATTAACAACCCCCCCTTCCCCCGCAACCTGCTACCTTTGCCACCCTAGGAAAACAAGCAAGGGTCTGGGTGCTGAAGGAAAGATGTTTCGGCCTGAGCTTCTGGGCTGCCTGCAGATGACCCCAAGGTGGCAGTCAATGGCCAAGGGTGATGCTGGGGACACTCGCCCCTTCCCACCTGCCATCTCCCACCTTGCAGGACAGGATGGAACCCTACCTCTGGTGGGATGATTTAGCGTTTAAGAAGGGCTTCTAGAGGTTCAGTTGTTTCTCACACTCTCAGAGGAAAACCCAGGTGGGATGACCCTCCAGCTGAGGAGACTGAGGCTGAGGGACTGCCTGGTCCTTGGCTGCCCAGGGAGGGGCTCCTTCCCTGCTGCTCTGCTGCCAGACTGTCCGGAGGCAGAAACCTCACATTGGCAGAACCCAGGCATTCGGTAGCCAGGGAGCCCAGGAAATAACAATCAGGCCAAACGCTGGCCCTCTCCTGAATCCTTTAGTCCTGCGCACACTCCTGTGAGGATCAGGTGCATCACACCCTTATGGATGCAGAGGGCGTGGCTCCTTCACTTGGTTACATCTCGCACTCACCTGGGGTCTTTGCCACCTTCTGTGGGCCTATCTGAAGATCTAAGTGGGGCATTTGAAAATGAAAGGGGAGCTTGCCAGGAGAGCAGTAAATTCAGCCCATCCAGGAGCAGACAGACCCCTGCACGCCCTGCTCACGGCTCTGTCCCTTCGCCGCTGAGGAGCTCAGGGTGATGCACTGCATCTGAGGAGCTCAGTAGATATTTGTTGAGTGAGTGAATAAATGGGATGGCCTGACGACTTGGCATCGCAGAAGGAGAAGGACAACATGGAGAGCTGCCGTTTGTTTTTGGGTGGGGAAGCTTCCACCTTGGACTGTGGTGTGGGTGGAGGCAGCAGCAAAAACCCAGTCTGGGGTGTGGATTGAGGGAGACCCAGGAAAATGATTCATTCACACACCTGCCTTTCCTGAAACGCCAAGACCTGCCTGAGACTGGGCAGCTGCCTTCCTCCTCCGCGTGTCAGCACGCCGGCTGGCGCGCCAGGCTCCTGTGGGGAGGGTGCCCCAGCATGGCTTTTGAGGATGACCATCCACCAGGGTAGCAGGGAGTAAATTAAGGGGCACAAGCTCAGGAATCCCTCCTTTCAGGCCTGCCACCAGCCCCAAATTCAACCAGACCCTTTTGGAGGGTATAATTCATCTTAACTATTTCCCACCAAAACAACGTGAGTTTTACTGTCTGCCTCCTCTGGCTGAGCTCCGAAGAGACCAGGAGGGCTGTGAATGTTGGGGGTGGGAAAAGAAACTCTGGTGCTGCCAAAGAAGCTGAACAACCAGGTTATTAACTGAAAGAAAGTGAGCGGAGGCTGGGGAGGGGAGGGTTACGATTCACTGTGGGCCATCTTCCGGAAGCCTCCTTCCATAGCCCCCACCGCCAGGTACACCCACTCTGATCCCTGCAAGGACACACCACCATGCTCTGAGGGGCAGGTGGCCTCAGCTCTGCTGCTCTCAAGACAGTAAGAGAGAAGGCATTGTCAGGCCAAAGAAATCAGCAACATGGAAAAGTCAGTGGAAAGAAAACATGTTTTCATCACAGCAAGATCAAGAAACTGGTTTGGTTCTTGCACCAGCCCCCTCAATTTTCAAATGAGAAGTTAAATTCAAAGGGACACAGGACCTGCCCGAATCACCACAGCCAGAGAGAGGCAACTCGGGGGAGAGTGCCCTGGCCTTGGGGGAGAGGAAGTGCTGTGGGACCTGAGCAGGTCACTTAACCTCTCAGAGCAATGCAGCAAACCCCAGGGACAGGACAACTCTGGAGTGTTGTGGTGGAGATCAGCTGAGATTGCTTATGTGAAAATACTCTGTAAACTGAAAGAGAAAAATAAAACCACAGAGTGTCAGCAGCAGAACTAGGACTAGAGCCCAGATGTCCCCAGGCCCAGCCCCCGGTCCAGCGCCCGCCTGGAGCTTGCGGATAGCATGATTTGGCAGGCATGCAGCCGACGGCAAGCGGATCTATTTCCCACACTTCAGAGGCCAGTTTCTGCTACCACATCCTTTCTCTCTGGCTTGTGGTGCTTGCTGCCTGCTGAGGGGTCAGCACAGAACCCCCTTGCGATCCCTGTGAAGGAGCTCTGGCCACTGCAAGCTGCTCTTATACCTATGTGTGAGTTAGAAAAGGCAGCTCTGGCCAGGCCTGGTGGCTCACACCTGGGTAATCCCAGCACTTCGGGAGGCCAAGGTGGGTGGATCACCTGAGGTTAGGAGTTTGAGACCAGCCTGGACAACATGGTGAAACCCTGTCTCTACTAAAAATTTAAACATTTTGTTTTTTGGGTTTTTTTTTTTTTTTTGTATTTTTAGTGGGCGTGGTGGTGGGCACCTGTAATCCCAGCTACTCAGGAGGCCAAGGCAGGAGAATCACTTGAACCCTGGAGATAGATGTTGCAGTGAGCTGAGATCACGCCACTGCACTCCAGTCTGGGTGACAGAATGGGACTCCACCTCAAAAAAAAAGGAAAAAAGATAGAAAAAGAAAAAAGAAAAGGCAGCTCCATGGCAGGCAGGTGCAGGCCAGCTGATGCCCCTTCCTCCAGGTGGGTGACCCTGGAGCCACACTGCCAGGAAGCAGGTACACGCAGGACCCAGGACCCACTGGCAGCCTCAGCCTGGCACCTCCATCCAGTGCTCAAACCACATAACTTTACTGGAGGCATTGACCAGAGTGGGCTCCGATCTCAGTCTAGGAGGCAGGCACACCCCACCATTCCAACAGTACTTATCGAGTGCCATTTCACGGCACAGCATCATGGCCAAACAGAACAAGCACCAGGCTAGCAGTGAGAAGCTGTAGGTCCTAGTCCCACCATACTGCTTTGTTTTTGAGATGGGGTCTCACCGTGTTGCCCAGGCTGGAGTGTGGTGGCACACCATCACTGTGCACTGCAGCTTCAAACTCCTGGGCGCAGAGTGTCAATCATTCTGCCTCGGCCTCCTGAGTAGCTGGGATTACAAGTATGTACCACCACATCTGACCAATTTATTTTTAATTTTTTTTTGTAGAGATGGGGGTCTCCCTATGTTACCCAGGTCAGTATCGAACTTGTGGCCTCAAGCAATCTTTCCCACTCAGCTGGGATTGCAAGCAAGACCACTGTGTGCCAGTCCCACGATACTACTTTTTAGCTGGGTCCCCTTGAGGAACTCATTCAACCTCAGTTTCTCCAGCTGTCAAACAGAAATAACAATTGCTACCCCAAAAGGTTTGTTAAGAGGCTCAAATGAGATGATAATATGAGTACTCTTTGTAAAGTGGAAATCAGGATACAGCTATAAGGATTATGATCATACATGCTAAGAAAATTTTAAAGATAATTTTACTGCTAAGATGTGTTAAAGAAAAATAATTCAATGATACCTGTTAAAGCACAGTGAGGCAGACTTCACTCAAAACTGTTGTGACAGGTATAAGGACAACTGCAATGGGGTCTTGTGGTGGGACAGGGAGATTGGGCTCAACATGTGGGCATTTATGCCAGGGAGCAGGGAAGGGGGTCAGTGGATAGAAAATTATCAAAAGGAGGCCAGGTGCCGTGGCTCACGCCCGTAATCCCAACACTTTGGGAAGCCAAAGTGAGCAGATCATGAGCTCAAGAGTTCGAGACCAGCCTGGCCAACATGGTGAAACCCCGTCTCTACTAAAGATAAAGAGCATTAGTCAGGTGTGGTGGCGTGCATCTGTAATCCCAGCTACTCAGGGGGCTGAGGCAGAAGAATCACTTCAACCCAAAAGACAGAGGTTGCAGTGAGCTGAGATCACACCACTGCACTCCAGCCTGGGCGACAGGGCGAGACTCCATCTCAAGAAAAACAAAACAAAACAACAACAACAAAAGGAAAATTACCAAAAGGAAACATCAGGAGTGAGGGGATTCTGGCTAAACCAACCTAACAGGACTCCAGCTGTAGACAGGCCACCAGGATCAGTCCTCACCTGGGGGATAGAGAAGGATGAGGACCCTGATCAGACACAGGGAGGGGGACCAGATACTGAGGGTTGAGGGTCGTACTCAACTAACTTGGCAGAGTTCTTTGCTAAACATGGATTTTACAAGAAAGTACACAGATGGGCCTACGAGAAGTTTTGGAAGCCTGATTAAATTTTTGTCAAGCAGGGAATCTTTAGTAGTTGACATAATGACAATATTGAGAGCGTTCTGAAAAAAAATATCCTCTCAGATGGAGCCAAACAAGTATTTCCCGTTTTGCACGTGCACGCGTGTTTTCATGCCACCTATGTGAGTGTGTTCTTGTAGCTCAGGCAGCTCTGAATAAAAACTCGGAAGCAAGAGTGCGCTGAGCACAGGGAGGGCCTGCCAGGAGGATTTTCTGAAGGATGGCTGTCGGCCAGGCCTCTTCGGAGAGGCCCAAGGGCAGCTGTTTCCCTGGCCGTTGGATTCATTAGTCCACACCTTGTGGCGAGGCAACTTGAAAAGCAGCACCGAGAAGCACATAATGGATTTGTGAGGTTTTAATACCCAACAGCAGACAAAAGACTAATAAAAATCCAGGGCAGGATTTTCCCAGGAGGAATGTGTCACAGTGGAATAAAAACGCAAGAGATAAAGGAGGGTTCCTAGAAGGATCCAACCCCCCTTCCCCGCCCCAAACTCTGTGTTTATAGATTCTTACAGGATCATTTAAACTATATATGATATTAAATTAGCACTCCAATAGCAAAAGTAAAAGTGTTCCCACATCACCTTCTTTGAAAATATTTATTCGAATAGGACGACATGTTACTGAGGGCTTTTGTGTCTGGAAGCAGGGTTAATTAAAGCTTTCCTGACTGCTTTGTGAGTAGGTGACACTCCCATTGAGATAGCAGCAATGCCCTGTCTGTTCAGTGGTCTCTCAGCTTTCTCTCTATTCATCTGGTTTGGTAGTGGAATTCCATGGGAAGTTTGACCCTATTCAGTGATGAGAGAAGCAAAATTCTGTTGTTCACCTAGAGGCTGTTTGCTCAGAAAAACAGGGTGTCGGAGACGTGGGACGCAAACCCGGAGCGACAGAGCGCAGGGACTTGGCTCTCTTTTCTGAGAGCTGTAAAATGTGATGTGACTGGCTCTCAGAAAGGAGGCTGAAGGGTTCCTGCCCGATTGGTTTTCAAAGGGCAAGAGCCCGGCTGCTGAGGAGCTGTGGCTTTGTTAGACAAAAGCCCAGGGCAGCCCCCTCCTGGGCCCGGCGTTTTCCCCACCTCCCCCTTTCTCACAGGCGGTTTCCCTGAAATGAAAGAACTGTGATGCATTTGCGCCTTCAAAAGCAGTTTTTAAAATGCATTAAACCCAAGATTGAATACCACCCAGTTCGGCCTCTGACCTGTGCCTGCGCCGAGCTTTCTGGGCAGCCAGGCCCAGGGAGGAAGCTGGCCTTTTGGCCCCAGGAGGCAGAGCCAGTTTAGCTGCTCTGTGTCCCCCACCCCACCCATTTTTTTGACCTTCTGGCCCAAATTGGGAACTGTGGCGCGCTCATCTTTTTGTCCCTGCTAGCGCAGAGCGTCCCTGTGAAAGCAACCAATGTCCCCACGCAAATCCATACATCCGGGACGTACAGTGGCAGGAGGCTCGGGTGTATTAGGAAGGCGCCGGGCCTGGCCTCACATTTCCAAAAACAGTGTTCCAGACACGGCCCGCAAAGCTTCTCCACGTTCCCTGCCATCTTGTCTCATCTTCCTTAGTTTTTCTTCTCTCATTCTTTCTATCTTCCCCTATCTCCCTTTCTTCCTTTAGAACGTATCTTTGAAGGCCGGGCATGGTGGCTCAAGCCTGTAATCCCAGCACTTTGGGAGGCTGAGGCAGGCAGGTCACTTGAGGTCAGGAGTTCGAGACCAGCCTGGCCAATATGGTAAACCTTTGTCTCTAACAAAATTTTTTAAAAATTAGCCAGGCATGGTGGTAGTGCTAATCTATCTACTCTGGAGGCTGAGGCAGGAGAATCATTTAAACCCGGGAGGTTGAGGTTGCAGTGAGCTGAGATCACAGCACTACACTCCAGTCTGGGTTGACAAAGCAAGACTCCATCTCAAAAAAAAAAAAAAAAAAAAAGAAAAGAAAGAAATTATCGATTACCTTTGAAAGAACTTACATAAGCAGTTCTAAAATTAGTTTGTTAATTTGTCACATTTAGTCTATTTTATTTTATATTTACAATTTTTGAAATCCTAGTTTTGGCATGTCTTGCCTCTCTTAAAAAAATTTAGATCACCCCATGCCCATTAGAATGGCTACTAGTTTAAAAAAAAAAAAAAAAACAGAAAATCACAAGTGTTGGTGAGGATGTGGAGAAATCAGAGGGCCATGCTGCTTTGTGGGTAGAAAGGTAAAATGGCACAGCTGCTGTGGAAAACAGTTTGGTGGTTCCACAGAAAGGTAAAAATGGAACTACAGCCGGGCGCGGTGGCTCAAGCCTGTAATCCCAGCACTTTGGGAGGCCGAGGCGGGTGGATCACAAGGTCAAGAGATCGAGACCATCTTGGTCAACATGGTGAAACCCCGTCTCTACTAAAAATACAAAAAAAATAGCTGGGCATGGTGGTGCGTGCCTGTAATCCCAGCTACTCAGGAGGCTGAGGCAGGAGAATTGCCTGAGCCCAGGAGGCGGAGGTTGCGGTGAGCCGAGATTGCGCCATTGCACTACAGCCTGGGTAACAAGAGCGAAACTCCGTCTCAAAAAAAAAAAAAAAAAAAAAAAAAATGGAACTACGGTATGATCCAGCAATTCTACTTCTGCGTATATACCCCAAGGAATTGAAAGCAGGGTCTTTAAGACATAGTTATGCACCCATGTTTATAGCAGCACCATTTACCATCACCAAAAGGTGGAAGTGACCAAGCACCCATGGACAGACGGACAGGTGAGCAAAATACAGCAGACACGTACAATGAAATATTTTTCAGCCTTGAAAAGGAAGGAAATTTGGACACATGCTACAACATGGATGAAACTTGCGGGCATTACGCTAAGTGAAATAAGCCAGACACGAAGGGACAAAGATGGTATGATTTCACTTACATGAGTTACTTAAAGTAGTTAAAATCATAGAGACACAGGTAGAACGGTGGTTGCCAGGGGCTGGGAGGAGGGGGAATGGGGAGTTACAGTTTAATGGGTACAGAGTTTCAGTTTCACAAGATTAAAAGAATTCTAGAGACCAATGGTGGTGATGATTGCACAATAATGCGAGTGTACTTAATACCACTCAACCGCGCACTTAAACATGTCTAAGAGGGTAGATTTCATGTTATGTGTATTTTACCAGGCAAAAAAAAAAAATTCTGGAGGAAAAATTAGAAGCCTATGCTATGAAAATTATCTCAGGCATAAGACTGTCTTGTCAGTATTGGAGCCTGCCCACAGTTCACAGGTGTGAGGGACCAGGAGAGCTGGAAGAGGTCAGCAGGCTCAGGGGTTGCTGTGAGGCTGCTTTCCCAACAGAAAGGCTTAACCCCGGCGGCACCAAGTAGACCAGGAGCCCTTGCCTCTCTACTCTTCTCCCACTGGCTGTTACTTTCTTTTGTTAGTCCAATATTTTCCACTGCTTTCAGAGACAAAGGTAGGCAACAGTTTGCAAAATTTAGAAGCTTATGTGTGCACAAAGGGAAAAAAAGAAGAAAGAAAACAACAGGCTGGTGAGCTTCTGTGAAGCCTCTTACCTCGCAGGGAGGGGAATTTTCCTTTCTGGTCACGTAGGCTGTTGTCTTCAGCTTCAACTCATAAACAGCCTCCCCAGCCCCCATTAGCCCCAGGTAGGGGACATCCCATCCCCCTAAACGTCCTTTTTGAACTGACAGTTCACCCCTAGAAGGAGGTGGGAAACCACTCAGATCTATCTCAAAGGGATGCCTCCCGGGGTGGGTGTGTGGGAGGGAACCCGGGCCCACACCATTTTCAGGGACCCCCAGCAGGTGTCAGCCTGGAGGAACGTGCCCCACAGTTATAAAAGGCATCATTCCAGGAGCTACCATGGAGTCTTCTGGAGGCAGAGAGGAAGGGGAGGCAGGAAAGGGGCTGAATATTTTTGGGGTGTATGTTTCTTGTTCTACTTTTCTGTTGAAGTTATTCCAGTTGTCACCCTCAAATTTTCCCTGCCTTTCTCCACCCCCCTGTCTCATTTTGCCCTATTTTCCTTTTTTTTTTTCCAGACAGTCTCCCTCTGTCGCCCAGGCTAGAGTGCAGTGGTGCAATCTCAGCTTACTGCAAACTCCACCTCCTGGGTTCAAGCAATTCACCTGCCTCAGTCCTCCAAGTAACTGGAATTCCAGGTGGATTACATCTATCCTTATTCCCCCTCAGGACATTCCTGGCCCAGCTTCTAGAATGATCCTGACGAACACATGATCATGATCTTTTCTGCTCCAAGTCCTTGACCTCCATCTCACTTAGAGCAAAATGTCCTTCGAGCTTATTTGCAACTGTCGCTCGCTCTCCATCCCCCCAGAATTCAGTGTGTCTGACCTTACCTCCTACTGGCCTTCCCCTTACTCATACCCCCCTTTGCAGTTCCAGGAACATGCCAGTCTGACTGCCCCCTCCGCCTTCTCCCAGGTTCCCACTTGGCTTGCCCACTCACTTCCTTCTGGGCTTGACACAAAGGAAGGCTTGCCACCGTCTTAGCGAGCACATCCCTGCATACCCTACCCAAAACTGTATCCCCACGCCTCCACCCTGACACTTTCTATGCACCTTCCCTGTGTTATTTTTCTTCTTAGCATGTATCACAACTATCTATATATTTTTCTTTTCTTTTTGAGATGAAGTCTCACTCTGTCACCCAGGCTGGAGTGCAGTGGTGCGATCTCGGCTCACTGCAACCTCCGCCTCCCGAGTTCAAGCGATTTTCCTGCCTCGGCCTCCCAAGTAGCTGGGACTACAGGCACCCACTACCACACCCGGCTAATTTTTTGTATTTTTAGTTAGAGACGGGGTTTCACCGTGTTAGCCAGGATGGTCTCGATCTCCTGATCTCGTGATCTGCCCGCCTCAGCTTTCCAAAGTGCTAGGATTAAAGGTGTGAGCCATTGTGCCCGGCCATATTTTTCAGTTTACCTCGTTTATTGCCTGTCTCTGTCTTTAATTGTTAGTTCTATGGCATCTGGGATTTTGTTGTTGTTGTTGTTCAGTTTGTTCATGATTGTTTCCAAAGCACCTAGACTGTTCCTGGTACAGAGGAGATAATAAATATTGGTTGAATAAATAAATGAATGAAGCATTAGTAGTGGTTTTTGTATGTTTGTTCATTTTGCATGGCAAGAATTGTGAAACAAAGCAGAAGGTAGGTAGGTAGGGAGGGAGTTTGCTCATCAGAAGTGTTCTCAGAAGTGTGGATTTCCATTCCTCAAAGAAGCTATTGAGTGTGAGTTCTGTTGGAAGAGAGGTTGGACTAAATGACTTTGAAGGCGCCACCAATTGTCTAACTGATGCAGCAGCTTGGTTCTGCTGGGGCCACACAGAATCACTAGAGCCCTGCAGCTCCCTGCTCTTTGGGTGAGTACTTGAACCTTCCTGAAAGGGAATCTGTTCAAAAACAACAGCTTGTCCCTAGATCCTGAAGCAAGGAGGTTTTGCATCTCTCTGGCCTTGAAGCTCTTCATCCTGTGGAGGGTCTGACTCTACAGAGCGGGCAGAGAGTAAGAAGAAGGAACCTACATGATCGCTGACTGGCTGGGCCAAGAGAGAAATTAGCAAGGCCAGCTGACAAACTGGGCCTCCTACATGGGGCTGAGAAGTGGCCAAAGTTGGGAAGAAGAAGGAACACAGCCAGGGACAAGGCAAGACAAGAAGTCTAAACAGGGACTGAATTGGTTAGAAGTTTGAGGACTGTTCCCAAATGGTTATCAGCTCCATCGTTAGATGGCAGGCTGGTGGCAAGGGTGTGGGTGAGGTGCACCACATCACCCGTGAGATCTCCATCAGAAGGAGATAGACCTGGAACTTAGGAATCTTTACGGGGAGGCGGGTGATACAAAAGGCAGGCCCTGGGGAGCAGGTACACTGACAGTGAGGAGAGACCTAGCAATCCTACTGCCAGGAATGCATTCCAAAGAAACAGCCACAAATGTGGGCACAGATGTATGCACAAGAATGTCCACAGAGACACTATTCATAACGCATCGAAACCTGAAGACATCTAAGTGTCGGGCAGAAGACAGTGGTAAAATAAATTATGGCATTTTACAGGCACTAAAGTTGATGCAGAGACATATTTCATGACGGGGAAGGATGGCCATGATTTATTGCTGAGTAAAAAGAACAGTACAAAATGTCACCATGTTGGCCGGGATGGTCTGGATCTCCTGACCTCGTGATCCGCCCGCCTCAGTGCCCAAAATTAAATGCACATATCCAAGCCTAGGGCAGTCACCAACATACTAATGAGTCTTGGGGGGTAAGATTTTTAAAAATGATTTTTATCTTCTCTGTGTTCTTTTCTACCTTTTCCACATTTTCCACAATAAGTATGCTTTGACCTTGTAAGATATGAAAAATACCACCTTTTAAAGTGTGGTGTTTTAGGGTCTCAAAGAGGAAAGTGAAGTCCATTTCATTTTAAATAGGATACAGTGAAATTGCTGACTGCAGGTCCTCTTTCACTTAGTTCTCATTTTCTTTAGTATTTTAGGGCAGGGGAGCCTTTCTTAGTGGCAAATTACTACTTTCAGGGGCAGCATTAAATAAATAAGAAAGTAAAGGTCGTAAATGTTGTTGGTATTTGATTTGGAAACAGTATGAGTTAAAACAAGATATAGAATGAGGATGCATCCTGGCACAGCAGAAAGAGCACTGGGCTGAGAGTCAGTCCTGGGTTACGGAGCTAGAACCAAAAACTCTCAATGGAACAAACTCAGTACTCCCTCTTTAAGGGGAACCCAACCCCATCCATAACCTGAATTTCACCTACAACATCTTTCTGGTTCAGCCACCAGCTTTGTGATTCTGCTACCTCCTTTCTCAGGGCTGCCAGTGAAATAAAGGAGTCAAGGCAAAGGGGATCTCCAAGGATCTTTTTATTTTTTAGACAGAATCCCACTCTGTCACCCAGGCTGGAGTGCAGTGGCGTGATCTTGACTCACTGCAATCTCTGCCTCCTGGGTTCAAGCGAGTCTCTGCTTCAGCCTCCCGAGTAGCTGCGATTACAGGCTCCTGTCCCCATGCCCAGCTAATCTTTACATTTTTAGTAGAGATGGGGTTTCACCATGTTGGCTAGGCCGGTCTTGAACTCCTCACTCGTGATCCACACGCCTTGGCCTTCCAAAGTGCTGGGATTACAGGTGTGAGCTGCCACACCTGGCCTTCTCCAAAGTCCTTTCTCAAGCACAGATTCGATTCCATGATGCCCAGGGGAGAAGTAAAAGGATGCCAAAAAAGCCTCCTTCACGGCTTGACCTTAGACTGGTCACATAGTTTACTGAGGGTCTAGACCTTTCTCCCTGGTGCCTGCTACAGATCGTGCTGCAGATGGCTAATGGTGCCATAGCTTAGTCTTGGGGATCCCGGGCTGTGGCATCTTCTGCCAGTCCTGTTCTGTAGTGTCTCCTCCAGTCCTGGCCAAAGGCAGTGGCTTCTGTTGCTGCTTAGGTCAAGAACTGCCTTCCTATCCTGCCCATCTGCTCACATTTCTATCGCTGCAGCTCACAGACTTTGGTTGTCTTTCACACCCCAGGGCCTTGGCATCTTTCTGCATGAATCCACATCTTCCTAACAGCTATTCTGGAATGCTCAGGTCCCTCAGGAGTCAGAGCAGCAGAGACATTGACTGAGGCCAGGTGAAGAGGGCCTCAAGGGAGCTGAAGATGATCAGAGGCTTCAGGGACCATCAAAAGAGTCTTGCGATCAGCCACAGACAGGCATGGCCAGCACCCTCCGTGGAGATGCCTCAGGCACTCTGTTTGGCCTTTCTACCTTTCCATGCAGTCATTCATTCTTTTAAAATTATAGAACTTGAAAACATTTATTACAGTATTGCTATGTGGCTAGCTTCATCTGGGCCCATTAAACACATTGTCTTTAATTTTCCCAACGACCTTGCAAGGTAGGTAATCTTCATTTTACAAAGAAGGAGTTTCAGAGGGGCCAAGAAACTTGCCCAAGATCACATAGCTGGGTAGCGATAAAGCCGAAACTTTAATTTAGGTCTGACTGCCTCATAAATCTATGCTCTGTGCACCTACAATCTAGAAATGCAGATGGCACTGGCAAACCAGGGACACCCAGAGTCAAGTGGTTGCTTCCCATGGTTTATGGCTGTCCTCCTTGGAAAGAACTGTCCCAAAGCCATGCTCACATGGGGCTCGTGTGGACATCATTTCAGCTTGTGTCAGGAAAGTGCTTTGCAATGGACCAATTGCCAGCCTTCTGGTCAACTTAATGAGCAAAATAAAGTCAGCCTGAATTGTCCATCATGGCCTAATCATCACGGAGTGATTGATCAACACAAATGATGACTCCAATCCACTGGTTCTCAACCAGGGGCAGATTTTGCCCCCAGGAAACATTTGGCAATGTCTAAAGAGATTTTGAGTTGTTACAACTTGGGGAGTGCTACTGTCATCTAATGGGTAAAGGTCAGGGATGCTATTAAACATTCTACAATGCACAGCACAGCCTTCCTGGTGCCCATGACCACAGAGAATTACCTGGCCCCAAGTGTTTCAGCACAGAGGTAGAGAAACCTTGCTCCAAGCATTCGATCAAGAGGGACTTGACCCAACAGGGGACTAACCAAATATTGAAAAAGCGGCTGTTTTATTTCTGGGAAATTGTTGCTAGGGTTAAACTGTGTAGACTTCGCCATAACTGAAGGCGTCCACATCCTGTTAAGCTAGATGGTGGGCATTGTGTATTTTTTTCCAGCTTCCTTTATTCGAGTGGCCCCTGGAATTTATTCAAGAGTGGCCTTTCTTTGGGTTAAAATCAGGAATGGAAAATTTAACCTCTAAGAGGAAAACAAACAGAAAATGAAAAGTATGTGTAATAATGGAAGCTTAGGCGCAAATTTTAGTGAAGGGCATTCCTTCCTGTAAGGTTACTCACCCCACTCCTCCAGGCCCCAGATATGCATGCACAACCTGCCCACATGTAACTGTGCAGAGGGAGAGCTTGGAATCCAGAAGAATGGAATTCAAATCTCAACTCTACTGATAACCAATCTTGAGCAAATCTTGAAGCTTGAGTTCTCCATCAGTAATAGAGCCTATACCCACACATCCCAGAGGGCTGTGGATTTTTCATAAAGTAATTTATATAAAAGCATTTGGCAAAATTACAAAGTGTGCTTTAACTGGTCACCTGACGACAATCACACACACAGAGGGCTTCTCCTCTCTGGGGCACGTGGGTTCTCTTTATTAGATTTTTCCGCATTATCACTGCCTATGTAAAGCTTCTCCTGGGTAATATTCTATTTCTTATGCTGCACTGGAGAAATATTCTCTATATCGTGAAATGGAAACATTGAACCCAACTTATTTTACTCATGACCCAAAGGAGATTATTGCTTCCAAGAGGACAATGCATCGCGCTAAAATGAGAATGCTCAGGATGATTGAGGGGGGCATTTATGATGCAGCTTTCCATTCTCCATGTGACAAAAACTTGACATGACCCATTGCTTTATTGTCTTCCAGTCCTTCCTGTCACTTTTATCCTGACTCGTGTTGCTCTTTAATTCCAGCCTGTTCTCATCCCTCCTTCACAGCATGCCAGATTTTTACTTTCACAATCAACACAGTTTCAAAGGTTATTTATAAAATACTTTAAAATAAAATATGCCATGCTTTGATTACAACCAGCGCTTCTGCTTTGAATTAGAGAGGTGGCCTGTACACGTACGTGTTGTTTATTAGCTTTCCTCTGATGACCTAAAAACGCTGACAGCAATTCTAACACACATGGTTTCTTATAATTACCACCCCCCACACACACCCCTTTATGCAGAGCAGAATTATTTTGAGGACAAATGAGCTATGTATTGTGATGTGCTGTGAGTTTCTGAGAACAGAAACTTCTATGACTAAACTCTCCATGAACAGAGCGAATCAGAGAATAACAACAAATGCTTTTACTGCTCAGGCAGCTGAATCACATTTGGTTTTCCATTTCACTCTAGCGAGAGGGTTATTGGTCTTGAGGATTCCCCCCAAGAGATGTGTGTGATTTTTTTTAAGCTCAGCCCCTATACCGTCTGCTCGCTGAGGCCATCTTACCACCCTAGCTGTGTGGCTGCCTAAGTCAACCTGATGCTATGGGATGAGAACAGGCAGAGATGGGCAGAGGCTTACAGACAGCCTTCTTTTCAAACACAGATATGGAAATCTGGGAGTATGGACAGGTGGAGGTATATTTGGACCCAGCCATCTGACTTCTGATCCTACTGTTCTTTTTTTTTTTTTTTTTTTTGAGGAGGAGTTTCGCTTTTGTTATCCAGGCTGGAGTGCAATGGCACGATCTCGGCTCACCGCAACCTCCACCTCCTGGGTTCAGGCAATTCTCCTGCCTCAGCCTCCTGAGTAGCTGGGATTACAGGCACACACCACCATGCCCAGCTAATTTTTGTATTTTTAGTAGAGATGGGGTTTCACCATGTTGACCAGGATGGTCTCGATCTCTTGACCTTGTGATCCACCCGCCTCGGCCTCCCAAAGTGCTGGGATTACAGGCTTGAGCCACCGCGCCCGGCCCGATCCTATTGTTCTTAACCAGGGCTCATACACATCCCACCTTCCTGCAGTGGCAAAGAGAGTCAAAGTCATCCCTGTACATCTGTCTGGCCTATACATCTGTTTTATAAACAAGCAGGTCTCCTAAAATTAACTTTTTTCTTAACTAAAACACACGCACACAGTCTTCCCTTGCAAGTCAGGGCTGAATCCTGCTTCAGTTTCTCAAATGCTATTGGCTGCAGAAAGCTGCAGAAAGAAGTGGCCAATCCCTAGTGTCTCTCTCAAGGAGAACATATTTGCAGCATTTCTTGACTCCAAACAGAACTGGAGCCACCCACCCCACAGGTGGAGCCCTGGCAGCTGTGACCTGGAAACACATCTGCGTTTGTTCTTCCCTCACCAGCCAAGGAGACCAGAAGGTGGAGGGGCCAGCCACAGCTGCCACCTTGGCCTCTCTTCCTGTCAGGGTCCGTCTGCCAGTTCAGACCACCGTATGTGGAGCCGAGATGTCAGAGCTGGAGCAGGGAAGAGGAGGACGCAGGTAGAACTGTCTAAAATCCAGAATAAGCTTTGCCGCTTGAATTGCTACTCAGATTCATTTCAAGACTACAAAATGTGCTGGCGATGTTTTTCTGAAGGGCAACCCCGGTGCTCCCGAGATGGGAGGCACCCTCCCTTCTGACACACATTTATTCCATCTTCCGGAGATAAGGAGGGGACAGGGCTGGCTCAGCAACCCCATACTCTCCATCTGAGCCAGTCATCTTAGCAAGTGCTTGATAGGCAACCAGGCTGGAAGAGAATGCCTATGCAGCATGCTGGAAGTGTTCTTCCCTAATGATGCCTAATGGCAAAGCCCTGTGCAGTTATTGCATATGAACGTGCCCTCAACACCCATTGAGCCACAATGTGGTCAACAGCCATCAGCATTCAAAACAAATAAATTGAGCCATCCTAGAAACAACTCCCCCAGATAGTCTTGGAAGAAGCTAGGAGGCATATTCTTAGATTTCAGTAAGAAATTACAGTGTTGACTCAAATCAGGACTTTTGCAAGAGACTTGTTACACTGTGCTAGGGAGAGCATTCACAATCTCTCTGAACCTCTGAGGTACCATCTTTAAAAAGGTGTCTTACGTTGAGTTCTGCCAGAAGCTAACCCTGAAACCAAGATTAGAATACAGATAGTTTATTTTGAGAGATGATTCCAGAAACCATCGGTAGGTGTTACGGGTTGAACTGTGTCCCCCCAAAAGATATTGAAGTCCTAACCCCCTGTGAATGTGACCTTATTTGGAAATAGCGTGCTTTCAGATAATCAAGTTAAGATGAGGTCAGTAGGGTGGGCCCTAATCCAATATGACTGGTGTCCTTACAAAAAGGGAAAAATTGGGATCGGGTGCGGTGGCTCACGCCTGTAATCCCAGCACTTTGGGAGGCCGAAATGGGTGGATCACAAGATCAGGAGTTCAAGATCAGCCTGATCAACATGGTGTAACCTCGTCTCTACTAAAAATACAAAAATTAGCTGGGTGGGGTGGCTCATGCCAGTAATCCCAGATACTCAAAAGGCTGAGGCAAGAGAATTGCTTGAACCTGGGAGGGTGAGGTTGTAGTGAGCTGAGACTGCACCACCGTACTCCAGCCTGTGCAACAGAGCAAGACTCTGTCTCAAAAAAAGGGGGGGCGGAAATTGGACACAGAGCCATGCACACACAGGGAGAACGTAGCATGAATAAAGATGAAGGAAGAGATCGGGGTGATGCATCTACAAACCAAGGAACCCCAAAGACTGCCAGCATGGGACAGATTCTCCGCTTAGCTCTCAGAAGGAACCAACCCTGTGGACACCTTGACTCTGGACTTCCAGCCTTCAGAACTGTGAGCCAATAAAGTTTTGCTTCTTAAGCCACTAAGTTGGTGGCACTTTCTGAAGACAGCCCTAGAAAACGCATACAGTAAGAAAGCGGGGAACGTGGGAAGTGAGTCAGAAGACGAAAGGAATCATTCTGAGGCTGGCTACTGGGGTTAACACCTGGAACTTCATCCTGCTGGCAAGTCCCAGGAAATTGGCACAGCTACCTCAGCCTTACCACACAGGAGGGGTGGCAGCTTGTGTCTGCTCCCAAGGGTATTCAGAATGAACAGAGTTTAGGAGGCCCCCTGGGGCATTCGTCATAGGCTGCAGCCATGCCCCAGATTGCAAAGTTTCCGCCTCCTCCTTTTGCATTAAGTCCTATCCATTCCAATTCTGCTTCCCAGGATGTCTTCCTTTAATCCTCCAGCCTAAGCCCATGAGAATAACTTCCTCTTAGAGCCCTCACTCTGTATTCTGCAGGTCACTTAATAGGTGTTCCCTGAAAAACCAGATGCCAAGAGGGCTGAAATTAATTTGCATTGTATTACATAACCATATCTTCCTCACTTCCCCCCAGGGAACCTATAACGCACAATTGCAGACAGAGGTTTGGAAAAGTCTTGCTCTTAAACAACAACAAACACAACCCTTCTTCAGTGTACTTAAACTAGCGTTTCCCAAATGCCCATTCCTTCTTTTTGTAGTATAGTATTAACATCCTGCTGAACATAGTTTGGGGAAGAGTGCCTTTGTTATAAATGTCACTGAATGTTTAGGAGCCAGCTCCTTGGGACATGGAAGGATGGCACATCTGAGCAGTTGGCAACAGGGTCTGCCTGGAGCAGGAACCATGGGGGCAGGTGAAGACTTGGCCTGGAGGAGGGGTGGGCTACCAGTTAGGGTACCAAGGGCGGTGCCCCCCCCACCCCTGCCTCTTCATACCAGAACCAGCCTGAGGGTAGGAAGGAAGGTTCAGGAATGGAGTAGGGGTTACCTAGAGTCACAGCTGGTGTTTCCTGGTTTTCTGGGGCAGAAAATCCTATTCCCACCACCAGATCTGCCCTTTGCTAACTCCCTTCTTGATGAGACAAGCCTCAACTCCTCCCCCCAAGCCTGTGGCAAGTATGAGGGAGACTCCTATCTCTGGGCTCCTGGGGTGCTGAGTATAGGCAATGTGGTTCATGGTGGGGGGAGGGAGGGCAGGCTGCCTGGGGCCAAAGGCTGGCTGTGCTCCTGCTAGCCACGGACCCCAAGGCTGAATTCCCCACCTGTCAAATGGGGACATCAATAGAAATGCCACAGGATTAGCTGACCTAATGTCCGGAAACAGCACATAAAACAAGTCCTGCTTTTAACAGTTACCACCCCTCTCACTTTACCAGTCAGGCGTATCCCTCTCCTCCAGAAATGTGTGAGTTCTCTGAGACACTAACGGTGACCTATGGCAGGGTGGCCCCTGCCACACAATCCTGCTTGCTCAGAAATGCATTTAAAATGAATTAATGCACGGCTATGCTCTGCAATTTATGTCTGTCTCTGATGATATTTCTGATGATGAAATGTATGATTAAAACATGGCCTCTTCACTAACAGGAAAATTGCTTGTTTTTCTTTCATTGGTTTTAGTCTTCTCTCCCCAGCTAGCCTAGCAGGACACCCTGTCACTAGCAGAGGCTAGTTTGCCTGCCAAGGCCTAGGATCAGTGGGTCACTGTCCTTATGGTCACCATGGTCCGGGACAGTCTCAGCAGAGAATCAGAGATGCCATTGATTTATTGGCACGAAGAGGCATCTATCTGCCCCTCCTTGTCATTAATGGGATGCCAGGGCAGTGGGGCGGTGGGAGTCTCAGTTACAATGAGCTTCATTAAAAAGCCCTTAAAAGGAAACCTTTCCAAAACCTGGCGACCAATCCTGCCTACTCTTTGGGATCTCATCCACTGGTGAACAACTGACAGGAAAATCTGGGCACGTCTCTCTTTTTGAAAAGTTAATTTATCTGTAGATTCTACAAAAACCCAATAAATGAAAATTCACACACATGAAAACAAGCAAATTAGAAGAGTCCTCACAAGTCCAAATAATTCACTACAGCTTTTTTCTTTTCTTTCTTTCTTTCTTTCTTTTTTTTTTTTTTGAGATGAGTCTCTCCCTGTCGCCAGGCTGGAGTGCAGTGGCACAATCTCAGTTCACTGCAAACTTCGCCTCCTGGGTTCAAGTGATTCTCCTGCCTCAGCCTCCCTAGTAGGTGGGAAGCTGGGATTACAGGCACGCGCCACCATGCCCAGCTAATTTTTGTATTTTTAATAGAGACGGGGTTTCACCATATTGGCCAGGATGGTCTCAATCTCTTGACCTCACGGTCCGCCTGCCTCAGCCTCCCAAAGTGCTGGGATTACAGGTGTTAGCCACCACGCCCAGCCCAGCTTTTCTTTAAATATCCTACCTATATTTACATATTGCTATAATATTCTCTGGAACAAAACTTTCCAAGGGCTTCCTCTGGTGAGTGAAGGTTCCATTGTACATAGCTGACATTTTCTTTTCTCTTTCTTTTGTTAGAGACAGGGTCTTGCTCTGTCTCCTAGCCTAGACTGCAGTGTTACGATCATAGCTCACCGCAGCCTGGAACTCCTGGGCTCAAGCAACCCTCCTGCCGTGGCCTCCTCAGCAGCTTTTTTTTTTTTTTAAAGTACGTTGAGATATGATTTACATACCATAAGACATTGTCTAAGCCTAGATATACTAATAATACACGGTATTTTGGTCACTTCTTCACTCATTGAACTTTTGCTGAACATCTTTATAGACTAAAAGCACTCTGGCTATATCGACTTGCATAAGTTTGCATGTACGTGTGTGTCTATGGCTTTCTTGCTGCCGTCTGCCTGCCTCGCTCCTGAAAGGATTCGGGGGGAAGGCTATCTTCATCTTCTCTGGGAGGCTACATGAGTGCAGCTCATGTGAGGCAAGGCACAAGGGCTGCCCCTCGCCTTCCAGCAGCCTGCTGCCCAGTAGGGTGGCAGGTCAGGGCCTATGGCACTACAGGGCAAAAAAATCTAATGACAACGGGCACTTGGCCTGCAGAAGCTAGAGTAGAGGGAGGAGGGGGAGGGGAGAGGGGTTTCCTCACTCTAGGGATGACCCAGTGCTGTTTTGCATCCCCTGAAACAGCTGAAGGCCATAGGCCATCCCGTCGTGGACAGGCTGAGCAAAGGTGGCCCAGCCACCTGCAGCTGTTTTGTGGCTGTCCTTCTGATGTGGGGTCTCATCACGCATACCTGAGACCTAAGTGGCTGGCTCCAGAGGTGACATTACTTACAACAGGGCAGCTTGGTGGCTCAGACAGGCAGCTAGAGCAAGAAGCAAAAGTCCTGGGTTTAAGGACTGACTTTGCCATTTGCTTATGACATGGTAGTTTCATGATCCGGATTCTTTTTCTCTTGGGCCATCATTTCTCCCCGGTAAAATCCAGAAGTGGAACTTGAAGGTATCATAATACTTTCTAGCTCAAATATTCCGTTGATTCTGACATATCAGCCCAGTCCCACTGCGGCCACAGAAAATCTTCCCAGAGGCTGTCCACTATTCTTTCTTTTTCATTTCTTTCTTTCTTTCTTTTTTTAAAGACAAGGTCTCCCTCTGTTGCCCAGGCTGGAGTACAGTAGCGTGATCATGGCTCACTGCAACCTCGGCCTCCCAGGCTCAAGCAATTCTCCCACCTCAAACTCCCGAATAGCTGAGACTACAGGTAGGTGCTACCGTGCTCAGCGAGTATGTTCTCTCTCGCGCTCTCCCTTTTTTTTTTTTAATTTTAGAAGAGACAGGTTTGTGCTATGTTGCCGAGGTTGGCTGTCTACTCTTCTTATCACTGAAGGTAGAACTAAGTGGCAGCACCCTAACCCTTACCCCAGCCTAATCATGATATTGCCACAAGCCACCTCTGACTACAAAGTAGTTACACTTTACATGAGAGATGCATTCCTAAAGACTTTGTGAAATTTTGATTAATTTCTCACAGGAACAAATGTAAAATCTTACATTATCTTGAATATTACAAAGTGAGACCTTATGAATTTTTTAGACTGCAATTTTTCAAATTTACATAATTCAGAACTCCATTAAATATGGCTTATTGTATGTTTCCTCTGAAATTTTTTTTTTTTTTTTGAGACGGAATCTGGCTCTGTCACCCAGGCTGGCATGTAATGGTGCCATCTTGGCTCATTGCAACCTCTGCCTCCCAGGTTCAAGTGATTCTCCTGCCTCAGCCTCCCAAGTAGTTGGAACTACAGGAGTATGCCACCACACCAGGCTTAATTTTTTTTTTTTTTTTTTTTTTTTTTTTAAGTAGAGATGGTGTTTTGCCATGTTGGCCAGGCTGGTCTTGAACTGCTGACCCTGGGTGATCCACCCATCTTGCCTTCCCAAGATTCTGGGATTACAGGTATGAGCCACCACACCTAGCCTGCATTTCTTTTTTTTTTTTTTTTTTTGAGACAGAGTTTCACTCTTGTTACCCAGGCTGGAGTGCAATGGCGCGATCTCGGCTCATCGCAACCTCCGCCTCCCGGGTTCAGGCAATTCTCCTGCCTCAGCCTCCTGAGTAGCTGGGATTACAGGCACGCGCCACCATGCCCAGCTAATTTTTTGTATTTTTAGTAGAGACGGGGTTTCACCAAGTTGACCAGGATGGTCTCGATCTCTTGACCTCGTGATCCACCCGCCTCGGCCTCCCAAAGTGCTGGGATTACAGGCTTGAGCCACCGCGCCCGGCCTGCATTTCTTTTTTTTTAAAAAAAACGTTCAAAGAGAATGGTGATTGGAAAGAGAGATGATGACCCAGAGTCAAAGCTGGTGGAGAAAGGCCCTGTGTTTGAAGGACTCTACGGGGAAAACATGCAGAGCCAGGCAAACCAGGCCTCTTTTCTGACCCCAGAGAGAGGACTCAGCAACTCCATACTGTCTTCCTTTGTTGATCATTCTACACTGAATTTTAGATGGTTGGCCAATTAGAAGGTTAGATTTCTATTCTTTTCTTTCTTAATTGAAATTATTCCAGTCTTGAATGCTGCTATAAAATGTTCAACTCCAAGGCTGGGCACGGTGGCTCACGCCTGTAATCCCAGCACTTTGGGAGGCCAAGGTGGGAAGTCAGGAGATCCAGACCATTCTGGCTAACATGTGAAACCCCATCTCTACTAAAAATAAAAAATAAAACAGTCAGATGTGGTGGCACACACCTATAGTCTTAGCTACTCAGGTAGCTAAAGCGGGAGAATCACTTGAACCCGCGAGGCAGACGTTACAGCGAGCTGAGATCACACCCCTGCTCTCCAGCCTGGGCAACAGAGTGAGCCTCTGTCTTAAAAAAAAAAAAAAAAAAAAAAAAAAAAAAAGTTCAACTCCAAATTAAAAAAATCTCTAAATAGGCTGACATGGTTTTTAAAGGGGATTTCACAGACCAGGTCAGCAGGCAGATGGATGGGTGAGTAATAGTGGGTACAATGGTAGGATTACACCTGTAATTCCAGCACTTTGGGAGGCCCAGGCTGGAGGATTCTTTGAGCCCAGGAGCTTCCAAGACTAGCCAAGGCAACATAGTAAGAGCCTGTATCTACAAAGAAAAATAAAAAAATTAATCAGGCATGACAGTGTGCACCTACGATCCCAGCTGCTCAGGAGGCTGAAGCAGAAGGATCGCTTGAACCCAGGATTTCAAGGTTACAGTGAGCTGTGATCACACCACTGTACTCCAGGCTGAGTGAAGAAGTGAGACCTTATCTTAAAATTAAAAAAATAAATAAATAAAATTAAAAAAAAAATCCTTAAATAGCAATTTCTCTCTATCCCTTGGCGTATAGGAGCCATTTTGTGCTCTTCAAAATGGCTGACAGGAATTTTCTGAAGAAGCTATGGTCTGAAACCAAACAAGAAATTAGGTCAGCTTCAACTCTGACACTTTGTGTTTATAGCTTAGCTAAAAAATAGCAGATGTGTCTTCCAAACCGACAGAATCAAGAAATTGTCGTAAAGATCAAAAATGGCTTCCTAAATCTTACCCTCCACGTCCTCCCCACCAGCCCCTTTGGATTGCAAGAGCTTGTGGCTACAACTCCATTCACAGCCCATTTCTGGTTTCCAAGCAGCTTCCTTTCCAACAAGAGATTACAAAGCTTTAAAAATTAGAGGCACCCCACCACTCCCACCCCAAAGAGCTATTCCCCGACGAGATGCTCCGTTGAAATGGAAGGAGTTTGCTTTATAGCAGCCTCCCTCATGTAATTATAGAGGGGAACATTTAACAATGCAGCATTTGCAATGGGCAGGTGAGAGCTGGCCAAGTTTTTAAAGGGGATTTCACAGACCAGGTCAGCAGGGAGATGGATGGGTGAGTAACGGTGGGTACAATTATTTGACTTTCTGAGCTGTTCTTTTGAAGCCTCTATGTTTAATAGAAAAAGAATAATCCTCTTTGCCAACCTTTTGTAGCTCAATCTTTATTGTTCCCACTGAAACCCAAAGAAAACGGACAAGATTCATTTCGTCCAGAAAGCATTTGTGTATTTTATGTAGGTCTGGGCTTTGAAGCGTTGATAGTTAAGTGGGAGAAAAGACAAAGATTTCTCTCGACTCTGAGGAAATCAAAGAAGGAATTTCTGAAGCTCTCTAGCCTGACTCAGAAGTCCTGGGTGGTATCCCCCCATATACTCTTCCTTTGCTACTGAACTCAGCGTGGAAATTAGCACAGGTCCATAAAATGATGAAAATCAGATGAGATCATAAAGAAGTGAGCCTGAAGACAAATTTAGGCTTTTTTGTAAAAATTGAGAACATGATTTCCAGGACCAGGGACACTTTCTTTTGCTTATGGGCTCTCAATCATTTAACCTCCATCTTCAAGACACTGGCCTGGTCAGTGGGCTGGTTGAACCAACCATCTGCAGGACTGTTTGTTTGATTTGCGGCACATGAGAGGTGCTTGGTAAATATTTACTCAATTGGTAAGTTAAGTGGCCTGCCAGATGGTTTAAATAATCAGATATTAAAAATCACGGCTGGTGTGGTGGCTCACGCCTATAATCCCAGCACTTTGAGTGGCCGAGGTGGGCGGATCACCTGAGGTCGGGAGTTCAAGACCAGCCTGGTCAACATTGTAAAACCCCATCTCTACTAAAAATACAAAAAAATTAGCTGAGTGTGGTGGTGCATGCCTGTAATCCCAGCTACTTGGGAGGCTGAGGCAGGAGAATTGCTTGAACCTTGGAGGCAGAGGTTGTGGCGAGCCAAGATCGCTCCATTGCACTCCAGCCTGGGTAACAAGAGCAAAACTCCATCTCAAAACAAAAGAAAAATCACTATCCATCTGATTATCTTGATGGCCAAAGTCGGTCACCAGGAACCCTTATTGGATTGTTTGCCAACCTATTCTGAGGGTGAAAAGGAAAAAAAAAAAAACATTAAATGCATTTTGCCTATTTTAGCCAAAATACATAGGAAGAAAGAACTGGTGAGAATTTGGGGAACTGGTGACATTTTCTGCCGACAGATAAATGTTCCTGAAACTATCTGGGTGCTGAGTCTCTGCTCTGGGAACACCTCACCCTAGGGAACTATTTCTGTTTGGTTTTTAACCCTGAATTCTGAGAACAACAATTTTCCATCTGCTTTTGTCACTTTAACCTTGGTAACAATGTCAACAGTGGGTCTGGGAGATCCCCATACATCTGGTCTTAGAATTAAGTGGTGGACAGGGTTTCCAGAGATGGGGGATGGGGTGGGGTCTGCATTCTAAGTCGGGAGAATTTAGAGGAAGAAAGCTACAAAACAGGAAGGAGCCAGACTTATTGGGAAATCAGAGAGCTCTGATGGCAGTTAGGCCAGACCAACCTGAAAAGTCTATGCAGCTATGAAGAAACCACTCACCCCTCTCCATGATCCGAGGTGTGAGTGGTTTCTTCATAGCTGCATAGCTCCCTTCTCCACAGAATCCCTGGAACCTGATCTGTGGCATCTCTGCCTCTCTGCTCACCTACCCAGAATCCACACTGCCAGCCCCGAGCTCAGGTAACATTTGCCTCTCCTTCTATAGAGCTGTTCTGCTGCCACCAAACTCCTCTTTTTTTTTTTTTTTTTTTGAGATGGAGTTTTGCTCTTGTTACCCAGGCTGGAGTGCAATGGCGCGGTCTCAGCTCACTGCAACCTCCGCCTCCTGGGTTCACGCAATTCTCCTGCCTCAGCCTCCTGAGTAGCTGGGATTACAGGCACACGCCACCATGCCCAGCTCATTTTTTGTATTTTTAGTAGAGACGGGGTTTCACCATGTTGACCAGGATGGTCTCGTTCTCTTGACCTCATGATCGACCCGCCTCGGCCTCCCAAAGTGCTGGGATTACAGGCTTGAGCCACCGTGCCCGGCCCCCAAACTCCTCTTAACCACACACACCATACATACAAAATCACTCACTGCTGCACAGAAAAACACAACCCTGCAGACACAGGCACACATCCATCAGCATACAGGTGAGCATATACATGCACCACGCACACGCATGCACACCTCACATGCATGTCAGGACGCACCTACGAACACACAGCACCACATGCACCAGCCGGTGCCCACAGGGGCACAGACACCTGCAAACACCAGAGCACATGGGTAAACACATGCTGGTGTGCACAGTGCCAGCACCCACATTGGCCTACAACCCCTGGCACTCGGGCTCAGGCTCTTCCCATAATGGGTCACCTAGCTCAGTGGCCTTCTCCCTGCAGCAGGCTGCTCTGGCCAGTCAATCTCCCAGTAAAACAAGCTGCAACCTCCACCGCTCCCCACCCCAGTCTGTCTTTTCTACTTTTCCCCCTATCATTCTTCTCTTCCATTCTCCACCATTACACCCAGCCCAGATGACAAAAGGGCAGGTCATTCACATTCTATCTTGGAGCCAGCACAATTTTGCACGGTGGGGAATTTGCAAAACACAAGAAGACACAGTAGACTCAAGTATCTACAGCAAAAGAGGGGATTAGGGGTTTGTTAATCTTAAATGGTGATGTTGGTTTCCATTCTGAGCTCTCCTCCCCACCTACCATGGCTTCGCAAAGGCAGCAGCACTTACAGCCCATCACAGACATTCTGCTGCAGCACTTGACTCCTTCCCCTCTTCCTAACCCTCCTCTCAGCCAGCTTTGGGGGTGGCCACACTAAGGGTCTCAGATATTCGCATCTCCAGCTGTTGAATGCTTTGTGCATTTGCTCTGAGCACCAGCAAACCATCTTTTGCTTTGCTCTAATCAACAGCACAAGGATTTGCACTCCTGGAGCCTGCAGGTGAACCCCAGGCTAAAATGTGACATAAATAATTGTGAATAGATTACAGACATTGTCATTCAAAGATCACTCTCCCAGTCCTGGAGGAACAAATCTCAATTTGAAAAAACAAATCTCAATTCAGAGTCTGTGCGCAACAGTGTGCTGTTCTTTTAGAGGATCTTATACACATAAAACCTTTCACAATGTATGGAGATAATTCTTACTAAGCAGGTTAATTACAGACAATTTATGTAGGGCAAAACCCCTCAAATGTGATTTAATTTACATTTTACTTATAACCTCTGCATAAGGTGAGGCTGTGGGGGTGTGCACCTGCACACGCAGGAGTGCGTCCCACTGCAAATTGAGGACCGTTCCTCTCAAGAAGTTCCAAAATAGATACATTTTCTGAGAGTAAAATGGAAATCATGGATTTATCAGATTCAGAGAAAAAGTTCTCCTTTTAGAACCATAATAATACGTCCTAGAAAAATATACACTTCTATATTAATAACCTAATATTCATACTCAGCAGAAAATGTATATTAAATGAGAATATTCAGCATCAAAATTATTTTTACCTCAAAAATTGAGAGGAAAATAGTAATAAGTGCTTAGTCAGGGGAATATCTGTAAAAGTCAGCTTCAGAATTCGGTCTTTGGGTGTGGACCCAGGCGAGCGGCCGCACAGTGTTTTGAGAAACAGGCCCTGATCGAGGGCTCCGAGAAACTGTGCTAGCAGCCCGGTTCTACCCAGGCAAGTCACCAGACCTAGGAGCCCCACTTTCTTCATTTATGAGAAGAGATAAATCCTGCTACTTTTTCTGTTACTTGCCATAGGATGGTTATGAGGGTCCAATAAATAAAGGCATGGAAACGCATTTTGCAACTCAAAGGGGATGACGGCACTCAGAGAACCGGCGGTCTGGACTGGCAAGGATCCTGCTTGTCTTTGTTCTCATGCTTTCTATTTATTTTTTTCTCCTTGAGCCCGAAAATTAGTTGCTTAGTAGCACAAATCATAACAGGCAAGCAAAGTGGACAGGGAAAGCGCCTCACATGTTCACCACTGCAATCTGGCTGCTTCGGGCAGTACTGAGCCTTCTCAGCCCTTGTGCGGCCCCCAATAAATCTGCAGCCGATGCGCAAGCACAAGGGACGGTCCAGAAAGTGCTGGACTTTGTCCTTGGATTTTTCACAGCAGAGGTTCCTTAAGAATGTTAAAAATATTGAGATACGTTGAGAGCCCAGATTTTAAAAGGATTTGGAGAGGCACGGAAGAAGGAAGCTCAGACTCAAAGCCAATGCCTGTGGGGTGGGAAAAGGATCGGGGGCTAAGTCATTTAAAACTTTAATGTCATTTTAACGTCCTTTAAAACTTTGCCATTTCAAGACCACACACAATTCATTTTGTAGTTAAAAGGGATGTTCAACTCTGTCATCATTTCTCATCTCACAGATGCTAAAACTAAAGCCCAGAGAGACTTTTCTGCCCATATACACTGCACTATCATGGCAGAGGAGAACAAGCATGTCAGTCCGGTGTTCCCCCTTTACTGCACTGGGAAGACAATACTCTATTTTGCAGGTTGGAAAACGGAGGCACCCATGCTAACGGTTTGGCTATCCAAGCGCCTTTTGGTTTCGGCACTTCGGAATCAGATCTCCACTCCACAGTCCCCGTGGGAGGAGGCACCATTGCCGCCATCTCACAGAGGAAGAGCAGGGCTCTGAGGTGGGGAGGGGAGGGCTGCCCCAGAGCCTCCTCTCTCTCTCCACCATAGTGCCTGCTCCAGAGAAGACACAAAGGCTTGGAGCTGGTCCCAGAGAGTTCGAGAAACATTTTCTTTCCTTGATGGGATTGTTTTCAATGGAAGTCTAGAGTATCCTGCGACATGCTGTTTTACTTTAACCTATTCTTTCCATTGCCATTCCTGGATTTGCCCAAGGAATAACAAAAGCTACATATGTAAAGATTTTCTCGTAGGATTAGCTAGAATAACAAAAATTCGAAATAGTCCACATGTACAACAGTAAGGAAATAGTGAAGAAAAGACGATGCATGGACGCTATGGAAGCTTACATCGCGATTAAAAACAGTCACGAAGGCTAAACAGGAAAACAATGCTTACAGTAAAATACAAAGAAAAAAAAGCATTTGAAACTGTTTTTTATGGTAATTGTAAAAAGATGTGTACGCCCTCGTAAAAAATGTTGATTGGAATATAAAGAAGTGAAAATGCAATATTATTGGGTTGGCTTGTTAGGAATTTTGAAAAAATTTTAACTTCCTTCAATGATTTTTATGATATCTTTATTAAAATATCTCAAACTAAGAGAAGAGAAAAATGTTGCCTACCTGAAATATTTATTTAGTAACCTGGACCAAACCAGACTAATAGTATCTTGCTTTTTTTTTTTCTTTCCATATTTTGAGGACACTGGGTGATTGGATACTGTGATTTATACTATAATCCAGTATTTATTTTCCTTGATGCCTTTTTTATTTTTTTTTTTTTAAAGACGGTTCACCATGTTGGTCAGGCTGGTCTTGAACTCCCGACCTCAAGTGATCCACCCTCCTTGGCCTCCAAAGTACTTGTATTACAGGCATGACCCACCATGCCCAGCTCCTTGATGCCTTTGATTCGTTTATTCTTAGTTCACTAGTTAACAATCTCCAACAGTTTTAGCTTTATTTTCTGCTTTTCTCTAGTGTTAAAGCCTAATCAGAAAAAAAAGCATATTTCTTTATTTTTAGTTATGTTATTTGCATCATATGAAATTATCTTTTTTGTAGGTCTGAAATAAATAGTGGAAATTTCATATGGTCCAACCAGAAAATTTTTATATCAGCAGGATTTTATCTTAAACCATCCTTGCAACTCATTTCAAATAATTCTAATCCCTCAAACTGCCCTGTCCCCTCCACCAGTTTAATTTCTGGTTTTTGTTTTGTTTTTTAAATTGTTTGATACTGTTTTCTCTAGAGGAAAGGTCTAAATAATACCAATTCAACATACCCTCCAAATAAACCATTAAAGTTAATGCAATAATATGAAAACATCTAGATTTCCTTCATTGACTCACCTTTTAATTCATTCAACAATTCTTATTTTATTTATTTTTTGAGATGGAGTCTTGCTCTGTCACCCAGGCTGGAGTGTAATGGTGCAATTTCGGCTCACTGCAACCTCTGCCTCCTGGGTTCAAATGATTGTCCTGCCTCTGCCTCCTGAGTAGCTGGAACTACAGTTGCTTGCCACCACGCACAGTTAATTTTTTGCATTTTTTTAGTGGAGATGGGGTTTCACTACGTCGGCCAGGCTGGTCTCAAGTTCCTGATCTCAGGTGATCCACCCGCCTCGGCCTCCCAAAGTGCATTCAACAATTCTTATTGATACTTATTGCACATTGACTCTGCTCCAGGTACGTGCTAACTGCTGGGTAGAGCTGTGAGCATGAAGGGGCGTCTTTGTTTTCAGCAAACTTAAAGTTGTTTTTTAGACCGGAAGACAGACTATGTATATGCATTGACTAAAGCAATCATTTGGTTTCGATTAACAGGTAAGTGACCAGTTTAGTTTTTTTTAGCCAAATTAAATGTTTGTTCAAATTGACTAACACCATCACTTTAGTGTGAATAAAAATTAGCTTTGGCCCAAGCAGAGCTAAGAAACTTATTTTGAACTATTTCCAGTATTTATTAAATCAATTAGCTGACCTATGTAAGGTCCTAAGCCTTAGATAAATAAGGCTTGAGAGAAAGGGATTCCCAAAGCATGTGTTTGGACAACTCTAATCTAAGAGAGTTCCCTCAGGGCATCTGGACCCTTCTAAATAATGCACAAGACACAATGCTGGGTGACTTTTGACTGGAAAAGTCTATATCCAATAACAATTAAATCAATTTTTTTAAAGAACAAAAGCAAAAAAAAGAAAAACGAAGAATTTAAAAATGAATACAGCAGTGTTATTCACCTAAGCCAGAGCCCCCCAGGACCGTTTCTTGGGGGTGCTTAGCAGCAGCAGATGTGCTATCTAGGCTAATAAGCCTGAGAAATGCTAAAATAGGAAAATTAAATAGCTCATTTGGGTGAGCAGAGCTAGGTGATTGGAAGGCCAAACAGTCTGATGGTAAAAATACCATTGATGAAAAATGTGCGCTGGTATCACTTACAAGCTTGCTTCACGTTCACCTCCAAGCAATTTCAGCAAAGATTTAGTGTTCAAGAAGTTTGCATTTAGATACTCGGCCGCCCCTCACCCACACTAGCCCTTTGGGTCAAAACCTAGGTGGCCACCCCAACCAATGATGACTGGGTGGATTTTGTTTCCAATTCCTTTCTTAGTTTCTGATTCCTTTCAAAGTGAGACTTTGAAAAACTTTTTTCTATTAGCCTTATCTAAAATAGCTAAAATCTCAGTCTCCACAGAGGAAGAGTAAATGGCACCAAGAAGCAAAAAAACCCAGCCAATGTGTAGTTTTCTCCCCTGCCCCCCATTTGAGAAAATGGGGCACAGCCCCCATCTTGTATATATGTTTTTTCAGACGTATTTTTACTTCAGAAGAATAGTCTCCTACAGAGTAAGTATCTTTAAAAAATGAAAATGGTGGACGTAATAGTCATCTTATGACCAGCCAGGGCTCTGCTCTTTGTTCCCCATCGGGCCTGCCCCTGGGATCACTGCTGTTTCTGTGCTGGTAGGGGTGTGCCCAGAAGTCAGAAAGAGGGCTGAGGTGGATTTCAGCAGCTGGAGAGAATGCCCAGTGCTGCTTTACGATGCAGTGACCGCAAATTAAGAATCCCAGCCGTGGGTTTCCATCTCCTGCTTTTGGGTTTTGAAAACAAGAAGACTGTCCAAGATGTAATAACAGTAGTAGTCAATACAATTTTTTTTTTATTGGCTGTCTACTACATATTGGGCACATTGCATTACTTCTCATCTTCATGTCTCTGCAAAGAAGGTATTATAATTCTTTCTTTAGAGGTGAGAAAACTGAGGCTCAGAGAGGTTAAGTAACTTTCCTAAGGTTGCACAGCTAGGAAACAGCAGTGCTGGGACACCACCTATTAGCCGGGCTCGCTCCACCTCATCCAGTCACCTTCCTAAAAGCAGAGCCGCTCACAAGCCTGAAAGCCTTGCATTTCCCAAGGCTGCCTGTTAGAGCTGCATCTCCGCACTGATAAAAGACAAAGGCCATGCCGGGTGTAAGCTTGGCTTCTGCAGAGGAGGGAGTTAGGGGCACTGAGGGCGCTGGAGGAAAAAGTGTGCCCAGGCCACTGGGCACACCATCTTAGGTTCTTCCAGCCCCAAGCCCTGGTGACCGTCTTGGTAGATTCTCTCTCAGGGAGGCCTCCTCATTTGGACAGACCAGGTCATCATTTGCTTTGATCCTGATAATCTGGGCATTTCCAAAGAAATGCAAATATAACAGCTTAGTAAAAAGTAGACATTTTAAAGAGTAAAGCGTAAGCGATGTGTCACTTAACTGAGCAAGAAGAGGCAGAAGACCTGCCTGAAATTCTGTGAGCAGCCTTTCCCCGGGGGAGACTGCGGAGGTGCCCCCCGGGCAGCACAAGCACCATCGCAGCCCTCAGTGTCCACGCCTCTCTGAGTCCCGCCTTGCCTTACCGTACCTCGTTTCTGGGCTAGGACACTTGGAGAAACTTGTGTCTGTTCGCCTTATCTAAAATAGCTAAAATGTCAGTCTCCACAGAGGCAAAGTAAGTGGCACTGAGAAGCAAAAAATCCAGCCGATGTACGGTGTCTCCTCCTGCCCCCGTTTGTGGAAATGGGCCACGGCCCGCATCTTGTCTGCTGGGTGGGGTTCTGTTTACCACACTAGGCAGCCACCGTTACCCAGCAGCCTTTCATTTTTCTCTCTAACTTCACTTTGCCCCTACCTTGGTTTCTCCAAGCTGAACACAAACGGACTAGTGAGGAAACTGCAGATAAAGACCCTGAAACATGACATGATCTCCCTGGTGCGGTGTCACAAGCCTGAAGCCCAGAGCTGGAATTATTACCCCGGCCATCTCCCCTGAAGTCACTAAATTCCAGCTGTTCTGGGTCCCCTTGTCCCCAGCACACAAGCGTGGGCTGCTCTGAGCGAGCTCGGGCACCCTCACCCCACCGCACCGTGTGTGTGACTCAGACCTCACAAGGCTCTTCTGAGAAAACAGCTGTGATCTGGTAGAAACCCCTGCGGCTGCACAGGCCTCAGAAGACCCGGGGCGCTGGCCGGGGCTGTGCCCCGCTCCCTGGTGGGAGCAGAAGTGCCCATGGCTTCTCACGACCTCCCAACAGGGCCCCCGAACAAACTCCCATGCCGAGCCCGGTCAGGTGGGCTGAGGACATTTGCTTGTTCCATCTTCCCTGTTTCTTTAAACCGAAATTCAGCTGGGCCCGCTTCCCAGGAAGATGCCACAAGGCCAATGCCCCTGAGCAGTTTGTCTAGTCCTCTTCTCACCGCTTTTCTTCCTCATTACCTGGGCTAGACATGATGGTGGAAGCCAAAGGCTTGCAGCAAAGCCAGGCTCCCACCAACGGGAATGAGGTGAGGAGGGAGCCCGCTTGTTGGCCGGGCGCTGCTTGTGGTGGTGACTTAACCAGGCACATCCTCTCATCTGCCCATGTTCTGCCAACGCCTGGCCCTCTGGCTGGGCTAGAAGGCCACCTGAGGGGCGGGTTGGGGTGAGTCATGGAGCCTGGGATGCTGCGTCACCCGCATCACCCAGCAGCCCCAGGCGGTGGGGCGGGGGACAGCCATGACAGGGCTGAGTCTAGACACGGACCCTTGGCCGTGAGGCTGCCCCCAGGTGCTTCCTGCCCGTGCCCCTTTCCTCCCTGACCGCCCCCACTCAGTCTCTGGCCCACTAGGGTGTTTCAGGCCATGACCCTGACTGACCAGTGAAACCTTCTTTATTGGCAAAGGAAGAAAGAAAGGGGCTGAGTGACGGAGCCAGCCAGAGGGTGAAAGAAGCCGCAGAGGTTAGAACGTCGCAGTGCGAAACACGGCCTGCCTGACATTTTCCGATCCTGTCCAGCTTCCGTGAAATACTCCTCTCCGTTTCTCCACCCTGGGCCTGCCTTGATTGCTCTCTTGCTTCCTTCTTTCTTCCTCTCTTATCACGGGGACAATCTGTACCTGGAGGAGCTGCATTTTCTAGAAGCTGGCTCTGAACTCATGCCCAACTCCGCCGTGCCAGAGCAGATGCCAGCACCTGGCCAGACCCCTCACTGCTCACTGGCCCATTGATTTGAGGAGGGCGGGATTGGAAGACGACCCCAGCCCCTCCCCATGCTCCACTCCCACCCCGACACCCACACACGCACAAAGAGTTTCTGGAAGTTCCCTGCCGTGGACACATCGGCCCTACCTGTAGTCGGGAGCTGTGCCTGCAGGATCATCGCAGTGACAAGGGCATTCCACTTCATTTTGTCCTTCCCCTCAGAAAGAGGCTGGGAGGCAGAGGCTGAAGCAGTGGTGGCCGGGACGATGAAGAGGAAAAGAGTCTCCGCTGGCTTTATTCGCCTGCTGCCTCCCCAGGAAGTGGAGGACTGTGGGGCCTTTGGGAAGCCACCTGCGATGAGGCCAAGAAACTCGCGCTCCGCCTTTCGGTTCACAGGCAGGAAGCCCTGGAGGTCTGAGGGTTTGGGGCGTGTCTATGTATGTGTCTGTATCTGTCTCTCTGAATTTTGCTTTTTCTCTCATTTGACCATTGTTTTAATGTTTTGGTTTTTTTTTAAATCATTCTTATCCGAAATCTATCTTGATTGATAAAGTCTGTCTCTAGGCAAATATAAGTTCTCAATGGATATAAGAACGTTTGCCCTTTTCCTAGACCCTCAAATATTGTATGGAAGTTGGTAAAATGCCAAAGCCCTGGATTGAAAGTCAGGCGATGTAGAGACAGATGCCTTGGGCTTTAGTGATATCTCTACCACCTACTTGCTGTGTGGGCTTCAGTCAGTCACTCAGCATCTCTAGACTTCAGCTTTCTGATCTATAAAGCGAAGAGCTGGAGTAGACCTGGGGTTGCAGATCTGAACTTGGCCTGAATTTGGATCGTAGAATAGTTTGAAATACTGTAGCTCACATAGTATTTTTGACATTTTTGTTAGTTGTCAACATTTAAACATCAGAGTAATGCACAATAATAAAACATTAAAACCTAGATATAAACTTCATCTAAAAATTGTAATGTGTCTATATGAAACAACTTAAAAACGTTGCTGAAGAACACTGAAAGGTCTTAATGGAAAGGCATACCCTTCTTTGATAAAAAGCTCCCTTTTAAGGAGACTGCAATTCTCCCTTAATTAATCAATTGATTTCATTGAAAATGCCAACAGAAGGTTTTAGAACAAGATAAGCTGATTCCAAAATAGATATGAAAAAAATTAATGTACAAGAATAGCCAAGACTCCAAAGTCACAGCAATCCAATATAAAATCGATAAATTGTACTTCAAAAAGTTTTTGTGCATCAAAGGACACTATGAAGAAAATGAGTTCTGCAAATCACCGAATACCTCTAAGTAATGGAAACAGCATTTCCATCATTGGACTTGGTACCTACTCGGAGTGTAAGTTGGCCCCTCAGGGGGCCTTTGACTTACTCGAGGTCAAAGAGCAAGTAGGTGGTAGGCAGAGCTGTCACTAAAGCCCAAGCAGTCTGTCTCTACATTTAGTCTGAATCCATCAGTGAAGGTTGTCATCGACATGAGGTGCTGACACACTGATGAAGCCTGCATCTACCAAAATGAAGACAAAGTTGCAGAGGCCATCAGGGGGAAATAACAGAAGGAAAAATACAGAGGAAGGATATCTTCTACCATGGAAAGCTGTGGGCTACAAATATGACCCAGAGCTGGTCTGCCCAAGCCTAGGGAGGATGCTGAAGGTCCTCCAGCTAGATTGCGTGGCTCTTTACATCACTGAAATACCCAATACTCCCTTAAGCCAGGAGATGAAATCTATCCTATAGGTGAGAATGGCAAATAGTTACATCACAAGTCAAATCTGTGTGCAACTTGGGAGACTTTGGAGGTATGCAAAGATGCTGGCTTGGTGAAATCCCTCCCAGTATCCAGTTTTAACAGCAGGCCAGCTGGAGTTCATACTGAGCAACTGAGGACCCAAACCCAGGCCAGTCAGCAACCAGGGTGAGTGCCACCCGTATTTCATCCAGCCAAAACTCTTGAAATTTTGCCAATAACATGACATTGTCATGATTGCCTATAGCCCTTTGGGGACCACTAGGAATACAACCTGGGTGAGTATGTCTTCTCTACCTTTGTTAAAGGATGCACTTCTAAAAAGGTGCAATAAGATGATAGCTCAAGCTGTTTTGCATTTCAACATCCAGCAAGGGGTAGTTGCCATTCCTAAAAGCTTCAATCCTGAAAGGATCAAGGAAAACCTTCAGGTCTTTGACTTTTCTGCACTAAATGAAGGACATTGAAACCTGGAATAAAATGTCCACTTCATGGAAATGCTTACGTGCTGTGATCATCCCAAATACCCATGTGTTGATGAATACTGACTTCAGGGAGTTCTTGAGAAGATTCTTCCCTCCCATGTGTGGAGGACCTTGGGGTGCATAGTTCCCCATGGACATGGAAATGAAAGAGGTTTTATTATCTTCAAAGTGGTGATGGAAACATGCTTAACTTTTGTGTAGTGTAAATGACTTTGACTCACCCATTTTAAAAAATAATGTTTAAATCTGTTGAAATAATTCTTAGGAAATTATGACCTAATATTTTATTAGATAAATGTGTCTTCTGGGTTCTTGACCAAAAAAAAAAAAAAAAAAAAAATTCCATTAGTCTCCAGAAAAGACTTGAAAGGCAGCAGTGACAAGTAACTCATGAATATGGGTAGTTCCATTGGTAGTCTGAGTTCTTTAGTAGGTCAGCAAAGACAGCAGAGGGCCCCCATGGGCCAGGATGCTGGCAGTGGCCTTGAGGACTTGAACCACTGACTGCAATACAGACGCAGCCAAGATAAGACCAGACATGCATTATTAACAAGAAAGTGATTTGCTGCACCTTGAGTAAGGAGAGAGCTAAGTGTAGAAAAGTCTTAAAATAGTCAGTTAAACACCACGGTGATCAACAAAGCCATAATGATCTGTTGTTGTTTGTTTCTATCTAATGATTTAGCTTTTACTCAGCTTGAAGGATGCATACTGGCTGGTTCTCTTTTGTATTCTCAAAGGGTCTGAGTTTCAACATAACTAGTGGTCCACACTTGCATTGTCTTACATTCAGTCTTGCCACGTTGATCATAGAACCACCATAATGTGAAGTGGCTTGAAACAACCAACATACATAAATAAAACTCTGCATCATAAAGTATTCCAAAGATGGCTATTGTAAAAGAGGACATTTTATCAGAAGATTGTATGAGACATATGGAAAGAAGAGGCTTTATAAAATTACTATGCTTAAGGCTGTAAGAGTGTTATTGGGATAGCTATGCGAATTTTGAGAAATAGGAAGTTCAAAAGAATACCGGTAATTTTACTGTATGCAAATTTTTAAAGAGAATAAAATTATTAGAACTCAGCAGCAGAGATGTACCTATTTTCAGTTCAACTACAGAAATATATTGTATTCATTTATGTTGGATCACTCTCACAGGGTAAGAGAGTTCTTCAAAAATTATGCTTTTCCAAAACTGATTGCTTACAGTAATCTTCAATTACCTGTGCACGTACATTTCTGAGAAAGTATGACTTAAAAACTTAATCTACACTGATTGTTTTCACTGATTCTGATGTTAATACTTACAATGCCTGTCTTCTAGAAAATATTTTGGTCACAAGAAATTATAAAGTATGATGACAAAGAAAGGCAAAAGAAAGAAAGAACAAGGAAAGTGAAAAGACAATCCAACCCACAGAATGAAAGAAAGTATTTGTAAATAGACTGATAAAGGTCTAGGATTCAGAATATATAAATAACCCGTATGACTCAACAATAAAAAACATTACCCAATTAAAAATTGATCAAGATTTAAATAGACTTTTCTCTAAAGAAGACATACAAATGGCCAATTAGCACATGAAAAGATGTACAACATCATTAGTCATTAGGGAAATACACATCAAAACCGCACTGAGACACCACTTCTCACCCACTAGGATAGCTAAAATAAGAAAGACAGACAATACAAGTGTTGATAAGGATGTGGAGAAACTGGAATTCTCATACACTGCTTGTGGGTTACATAAATGCTGAAGCCCTTGTGAAAAACAATTTGGGAGTTAAAAAGTTAAACATAGTATCGTGGGACCCAGCAATTCTACCCTAGGTATATACACCCAAGAGAATCGAAAACATAGGCTCACACAAAAACTAGTAAAGGAGTGTTCATAGCAGCATTATTCATAATAGCCCTAAACTGGAAATAATTCAAATGGCCACAACTAAGGAATGGATCAACAAATGTGCTATATCCACACAATGAAATATGACTCAAAATATGGCCATCAAAAATAATGAAGCAGTGTTACATGCTGCAACTTGGATGACCCTTGAAAACATTACGCTAAGTGGAAGAAGCCAGGCACAAAAGGTACATATTATATGATTCAGTTATATGAAGTGTCCAGAATAAGCAAACTCATAGAGACAGAAAACAGGTTAGTAGTGGCCAGGGGATGGGGAGAGTGAGGAATTGAGACTAAGTGCGAATAGCTACGAGAATTTCTTTGAGATGATGAAAATGATCTAGAATTGGACAGTGGTGATGGTGTGCAACAGAGTGAATATACTAAAAATTATTGAAGTATAGACTTTAAAAGGATACATTTTATGTTATATGAATTACATCTCGATACAAAAATAATGCTAAAACAAACACAAGAAATAGGAACATTCTTGTAAAGAAGAGTAAAGAGAGTGAAATAACCCTGCCAGATATCATACACTAAAAGGCACACAATTATGATACAGTACTTAGGGTGCTATAGACAAATATATATGGTCAATTCGTTTTCAATAAAGGTACAAAACACTCAGCAGGAAATGGTAGTCATTTCAACAAATGGTGGCAGAACAACTGGATGTCTGTATGAAAAAGAAATATTGACCCTCAGTTCATACCATACACAAAAATTATCCAAAATGGTTCATAGACCTAAGCGTAGAACCCAAAACTATAAAATTTCTGGAATAAAACATAGGAGAAAAATATTTGTGATAAAACACAAAAAGTAAAACCCATAAAAGAAAAAAATTTGTAAACTGGACTTCATCAAAATTAAAAGCTTTTGCTTTAGTTTATCGAAAGACACCATTAGGAAAACGAAAAAAAAAAGCCATCAACTAGGATAAATTATCTGCAAATATGTACATCAGACAGAGGACTTACATCCAGAATATGTAAAGAACTCTTTTAACTCAATAGTAAAGTAATAAATTCAACAAGAAAATGGGCACAAGCTTTGAATGGACAATTCCCAAAAGAAGATAAATGAGTGGCCAATAAGCATGTGAAAAGATGCTAAACATCATTAATGATTAAAGAAAAAAACAAATTAAAACCACAATGAGATACCACCACTTCATTCCTGTTAGTATGGCTAAAATTAAATAACTGGCTATTATCAAGCGTTGCCCAGGATATGAAAGAACTAAAACTCTCAGACACTGATGGGGAGAATGTAAAATGGTACAACCATTTCTGAAAGATTTGGCAGTTTCTTTAGAAAGTTAAACATACACTCACCATTCGATCCAGCCACTGCACTCATGTATCTAACCAAGAGAAATATATATTAGATATATATATTTCGCTATATATATGGACATATATATACGTCCATACAAAGATTTGTACATCAACATTCATAGCAGCTTTATTTGTAATAAACTAATGGAAAACTACCCAAATATTCATCAACAAGCGAATGGATAAACTAATTATGGTATATCCATTCAATGAAATAATACTGAACAATAAAAAGAAAGAAACTACTAGTGCACACCACATGGGTGAATCTCAAAATCAATATGCTGAGTGAAAGGAGCCAGGCAAAAAGAGTACATATTGTAAGATTCTACTTATGGAAAATTCTACAAAATCTAAACTAATCGGTTGTAACATTTCAAACTACAAACTAAGAAAAGGTACTTGCAGCACTGTGGCAAAGGGCTTAGTTCCTTAACACATAAAGAGCACCTAAACATTATGCAGTTTTAGCAAATAATTTTTGAGTGTCCACCAGACGCCAAGCACTGTACTATACACTGAAGATATAAGTGGGAGTTAAACAGACAGAATCCTTGCCCTTGTGATATGTTCAAGCTGATGAGAGTCTAAAACATCATTAGAAAAATGAACAAAGGACTTGAATGGAAAGTTCATTAAAAAAAAATAACACACGGCTTTCAAATGAATGAAAAATTACCAAAATCACTCATAGTAGGAAAAAATCAGAATTAAAATTACAATGAATACTCTTCCTTACATGTCAGATTGCTGTCAACTTTTCCACTGAGTTCCGTCTTCCTTTGCTTCCCAAGGACATTGCCCCAGGAATTCTCTTTTCTCTCTAGCATGTCAGTATTTTCCTCTAAACTGGATCATTCCTATCAGTATACAAGCATGTTATTTCTCTCATCTTAAAAAACTCAAAGATTTATATAGCATTTGCACATGGAACTTGCCATATTTCCTATTGCTTTAGGAATCCAGCTTCCACAGAAAGAAGCTCGTTTGAACCTGCTGGATACACGTGGCGCAGCTGACAGCCTGCACTGACTTCCAGACGAGTAAAGCTCTCTGACATCATCCAGACCCAGCTGAACCAACAGAGGGCTGCAGCCACATGAGTGACATCAGGGGAGACCGGACAAAGCACTGTCTGAGTCCAGCCCAAGTTGCTGGCCTACAGAATCATGAACAATGAAAATGGTTGTTGTGAGTTTGGGAGGACTGTGACACACCAAATGATATCTGAAATACTCAGCATCCTGTATCAATCTCAGGAACTGCTCTAATTGGCCCACCTTGGACCATATGCCCACTTTTTGAATTAACCATTGCTTCCAGGGGGTCAAGATGAGATTGGAGCTGCCACATGCTGGTTAACAGCCTTAGCAGAAACATTTGTAATAGAAGAAATGGGGGGAAAGGATTCTGGGCATATATAGAACAATGACTTTCCATGACAGCAAGCCTTGCCCTGGTGTGTGCAGTGGGATGGGGTTAGCAACTAGAACGAGGCTCACACTTGGCAGAGGGGTACGCAGGCAAGGGCAGGAGCTGGAGCTGAGAGGGAGCTGGATAGAACATGATGACCTGCAGCTGTGAGTTTCTCATAGGGGAAGCTCTGGCTCTTCCTCATGACTGAATCCCTACTTCCTGATATATTTTGGTGGGTGGGTGGATAGATGCATGGATGGATGGTTGGGTGACTCAGTGAGTGAGTGGCTGGCTGGATGAATGGATAGGCGGGTGGATAGTAACATTCAGGATGGTACGAAGTCCAGTGCCAAGCAGGAGGATGCCCCAACTTCCTATCAGAAAGAGCACAGCAAGGGAAATCCAGAAGCTGACGAATGGAGCTTTTAGCTGCAAAAGTTGTCATTGTCATCAGAGAAAAGGGCCTCTGCCACTGAGGGGCTAACTGGAAAATTGGGTAGCATAAAGAAAATGTATAGACAAGGTATGGGGGAAGGGATTGGGGCTCAGGACTGGGACCGAATTGACAGAAGCCAAATGCCTACAGCTACAGGCAGGAACAACTCAAAGTGTAGGGCCAAGGAGAACACAGGCAGCCATGTGGTAAGAGGAAGATGTTGGTGCTAAATAAAGTCTCATAATTCTTCAGATAAGCAATTCTGGTGAAGTAATTATTTGAACCTGCCCAGCATCTCATCCCCTTCCTTTTTTTGGAAGCAACCTCATTTTCCTTGGAGGGGTCAGCCTATTCCCTCAGTGGAGTGGGATGTGCACCGCTGGCTGGCTCCAGATGTGGGCGTGGACCCTGTGGCAGCCAGTCAAGTATCATATCCTGCTGTCTACAAAGGCTGGCTGAGGGAGGACTCATGAGAGCCCTTTTCAAGATTCTTGCCAGAACTCCAGGGAAAAGGGCACCATCTTCCTGTGGAGAATGGTGACCGTGGGGAAGTGCAGCCTGGAGCAATGGAGGCTGTCTATTTCCCACTGGGAGAGAGCCAACACAGAGGGAAGCAGAGCCAGAGACAGGGAGAGAAGGACCATCTTGTAACTGCCATCTTGTCAGTTACAGGAGCCAGTAAATACCCCTTTTCACTCTTTGGGTTGATTCATTAGAATTTAGTGGGAAAGCTTTGCCTGCACCTAGAGGAGAGGCTGTTCTGAGGCGCCATCGTGCTTCAGGTGAGTCGGGTATCTTCCCACAACCACTTGCTCCCAAGGGGCCCTCCCAGGCTTCAGAGTTCCCTGGGGTTCTTTCTCTACAACAGCCCCTTCCAGGCAACAGGAACTCGACACTGAGCCTCGCAATTCCCTGGCTTCTGATCATCAGAGAAAGCAGCACAAAAAAGAAGATTGGTCTCTGTCCTTCAGGGTGTCCAGAGGCGGCCTCTTGCAAGACCCCTGTAAGCGGAGGCACTTCCCCAATCCTTAAGCCCCCAGCACATTGACTCAGGCCCTGTGCCCTGCTTCAGCTGACCGGTCCAGGGCTGGCAAGCAGCTGGAGGCCCACGCAGGCTCTCCCCTCACAAAGTACATTTCTGCTGGCAGGATCCCAGCCCAACACCTCAGTGGAGCCTCATCTCTTCAGCCTCAAACCGAGGTTTCCCCAGTCACATCCTCTGTATCAGCCCCTCCTTTTGTGACTGCAAGCCTCGGCTCACAAGAATCCCTTTGCCTGGCCAGGCGCAGTGGCTCATGCCTGTAATCCCATCACTTTGGGAGGCCAAGGTGGGCGGATCACGAGGTCAGGAGTTTGAGACCAGCCTGGCCAACATGGTAAAAACCTGTTTCTACTAAAAATACAAAAATTAGCTGGGTATGGTGGCGGGCGCCTGGAGTCTAAGCTACTTGGGAGGCTGAGGCAGGAGAATCGCTTGATCCAGGAGGTGGAGGTTGCAGTGAGCTGGGACTGCGCCATTGTATTCCAGCCTGGGTGACAGAGCCAGACTCCATCTCAAAGAAAAAAAAAAAAAAAAAAAAAAAGAATCTCTTTGCCTGAAGGCTCTTCTCTCTTTTCCCCATCCGAGGAACTTGCTCTCCGACAAGGCATAAACATCCCTTCCCTGTGAAGCCTGGCCCACACCTACTAAGCCTGTTAGCTATGTCCATCGCATGCCGTTTAGTGCTCCATTAAAAAACACTTGCCACTTTTTAGCCTTGGTTATTTGTTTACATACATGTTCACATGATGATAATCCAGCCTCTTCAAGAGTGTGGATGGGGTTTTATTAATTTTATAATTTATAATGTCCAGTACATAGTTGGTACTTAATATGAGAGAGTGAGGGAGAGAGGGATGGAAAGAGAGGGAGAGAGAGAGAAAGAGAGAGAGACAGAGAGAGAGAGAGAGAGAGAGAGAGAGAGACAGAGAGAGACAGAGAGAGAGAGAGAGAGAGAGAGACAGACAGAGAGAGACAGAGAGAGACAGAGAGAGACAGAGAGCCGTTTCTGACCAGAACACCAGATGGGGCAGACAGCAGCAGGAAACAAAACGTAAATCCTCTCTGGGAAATTCAATCCCCAGGATTAGAGACCATGTCTTAGGCAACTTGAACAGCCAGAGATGAATGTAGTGCCTGGCACATAGACGGTGCTCCATCGAAATTTACTGAAGGAATGAGGGGGCATGACCCCAACTACTGTTATGGAGAGGGGAGAAAGGGGAATGGGTTTGCAGAAAGGCCAAGCATCCCTTTAGTGACAATCCCAGGTAGGACCTGCTTTCTAAGATGCTAAATTTGGGCCAAGCAAGACCTGCCACTTCCTGCACACAGATCCGCATCCTATGGCTTGATTGACTCTTTGGGTTCCACGACGCTTTCATGTCTGACCAAAGCTGGAGAAGTGGGCAGAGCCTAAAGGAGCTCCCACTGGCTAGGAGTAGAGGCTGAGAAACTGGAATATCAGTAACTACGGGTCCTTTTTTTCTTTTTAGATAGGGTCTTACTCTGCCACCCCAGGCTGGAGTGCAGTGGCATGATCACAGCTCACTGCAGCCTCGATCTCCTGGGCTCAAACGATCCTTCTACCTCAGCCTTTTGAGTATCTAGGACCACAGGCGTGTACCACCACACCTAGCTAAATTTTTTTCTGTATTTTTTGCAAAGACAGGCTTTCACCATGTTGCTCAGGCTGGTCTTGAACTCTTGAGCTCCAGTGATCTGCCTGCCTCGGCCTCCCATAGTGCTGGGATTACAGCCAGGAGCCACCACATCCAGGTGCCAGTCTTTATCTGAGCTGAATTTGGCTGACTTTGAGTGTGGCTCAGGATATGACTGTATATACAATGTAATTTCAGTCAATTTCTGATCCCTAAAACACACCCTCTCCACTCACCCACTAATATCACCCGAAAATACATGCTTAGTCACTCTTTTGGCTAAAATTATAACAATAGCATGTGAGAGCTGGCTCATATCAGCAAATGAGAGCCATCTGTTAATTTTTCAGGATTTTTTCCAGTTGGTTGTTAAATCACTGGTAACTTGAAATTGGCTGTGGTGGGGGCAGACATTATATGTGAAAGTTCATTGTGTATGCTCCCGCACACCGCTGGCTGAACCCTTTCCTTCCATTCAGAAGCAAATGCCCTTGAGAGATGCATAAAGCATTATCAGTTATTTATACCTTTGTGTTAAATACTGAGTCACAGACCACTGTTCCAGTTAGATGGGAATTGGAAATTATTTAGTCTAAACTTTACTTAGTAAATGAGAGAATTGAGACCCAGAAAGGTAACACGACTTACTAAAGATATCGAATTAGCTAGTTTCAGAGTCCAGACTGCATCAGAAGTGCTCAGATTCTTAGTAAATGGGACACCATAACAGACATTATATACACATATTTACAGGCAACATCTCTTCCTCCCATCCCCCGTATGAATCCTGGCCAGAGCATGCAGTACAAATGGGGCTAACCCACAGCCTCTCGGCGCTCAGGGATGGTCACATGACTAGACCTGCTCCATCAGAGTATTCCGTCCTCCTGGACATTGTAACTGATTAGGGGAAGAACATATCAATTCAGGGATGTTTTTGCAGGTCTGGCATTAAGACCCCATCTTCTAGCAATAGACTCAATTTTGCTTTGAAGAATCAACTATTCTCCATTGATTATAATCTTTTTTTTTTTTTTTTTTTTTTTTTGAGACGGAGTTTCGCTCTTGTTGCCCAGGCTGGAGTGCAATGGCGCGATCTCGGCTCACCGCAACCTCCGCCTCCTGGGTTCAGGCAATTCTCCTGCCTCAGCCTCCTGAGTAGCTGGGATTACAGGCACGTGCCACCATGCCCAGCTAATTTTTAGTATTTTTAGTAGAGACGGGGTTTCACCATGTTGACCAGGTTGGTCTCGATCTCTCGACCTCGTGATCCACCCGCCTCGGCCTCCCAAAGTGCTGGGATTACAGGCTTGAGCCACCGCGCCCGGCTTTTTTTTTTTTTTTTTTTTTTGAGACGGAGTTTTGCTTTTGTCACCCAGGCTGGAGAGCAGTGGCATAATCTCAGTTCACTGCAACCTCCACCTCTTGGGTTCAAGCAATTCTCCTGCCTCAGCTTCCCAAGTAGCTGGGATTACAGGCGCCCACCACCAGGCCCAGCTAATTTTTCTATTTTTGGTAGAGACAAGGTTTCATCATGTTGACCAGGCTGGTCTCAAACTCCTGACCTCAGGTGATCCACCCACCTCAGCCTCTCAAAATGCTGGGATTACAGCCATGAGCCACCACGCCCAGCCAATTATAATCTCTTGTTGAGGCTATCAGGTAATGTCAATCAGCTGTTTTCTCCCTGGAATTTAAATCTTAACAGAATGAAACAAGACCTGGACATAACCCTTGTTTGCTTCTCCTTGGATCCATCCCAGGAGCTGCTCATATTCTGTGGCTACACAAATAGCGCTCCAGAAAATTTGCTTTTTGCTTAAGCTATCCAGAGCTGATTTCTGCTGCTTGCAACCAAAGAATCCTAACTTACACAGTAGAATTTTTGGAAGTTGTGTTAGTTTTCTATTGCTGTATAACAAACCATCATAAATTTAGTAGCTTAAAACAACACATTTATGATCTCACAGTAATGTAGGTCAGAAGTCCCGATACAGCATGGCTGAATTCTTTGCTCAGGAACTTACAAGCCTGGTATCAGTTGGCTGGGGCAGCAGTTCTCATTTGAGGCTCAGGGTCTTCTTCCCAGCTCACTGGTTGTTGGCAGGTTTTATTTCCTCACAATTATAGGAGTGAGTTGCTGTTTTCCTGCTAATGATTGGCCAGGGAATGCTCTCATGTCCTAGAAACACCTGCAGCTCCTTGCTAATGGCCCCCATAGGCAGTTCACAACGTGGATGTTTGCTTTCTTCCGGGCCAACCAGAGAACATCTCTCTGACTTACTCTTCTGGAACCAGCTGGAGAAAACTGTGCTTTTAGAGGATTTGCCTAATCAGGTCAGGCCCACCAGAACACTCTCCCTTTGCCATATAAAACTGCATACGCTCAGAAATGCTAGCTCATCATATTCACAGGTTCGTCCAATGATCACGGAGATTGTACCAGCTGGGTGCAAATCTTGGCGGCCACCTTAGGATCGCATCTCTCACAGAAATGCGATTGAAAAAGAACTCCCTCCTTCTTCCTCTGGGAGGATAAGGCACGCACCCCTGGTATCCATCTTTCTCACCAGATGGAGGAAGCTTGCCTGGGAATGAAGCCAACACAGACAAGAGCTGAGCAAGAGGCATAAAGACAGGCAGAGAATTTGTCGCATGGTTGAGAACCTGGATCGTGCCATGCCTAGGTGCCTGCCCCACAGGCTTTTCCATCTCATGAGCCAATACATTTTTTATTAAGTTATTTGACTTTGATTCTGCAACTTGGAATTGAAATGGTCTTGAGTATAACAGATGCTGAAATTGCATGGCTGTTAAAGACATGTTTGGAAACTTCACAGCTGACACAAGTCCACGTTGGTGGGAGGTTTACCTCGTGGGCTCTCCCCCTCAAAACACTAATTGCCCTTTAAAAAATTAACCACACAATTTTGGGGCTTTTTGAAAGTGAGACATTAAAGAGGAAAAGCACACCTAATGTCCAAACACTCCAGAAAAAAATAAATGAAAGTAAGAGACTGCACAAAGATTTTACATCAAAAGTGACTGTGAAAGATGGCAAAAAATACGCTGGGACGTGGGTGTGATTAGAGATGGATAAGACGTGGGTGTGATTAGAGAGGGATAAGATGAATTGCAGTTGACCCTGGAAAGACTCAGGGGTTAGGGGTACTGAACCCCACGCAGTAAAAAAAAATCTGTGTATAACTTTTGATTCTCCAAAAATTTAACTACTAATAGCTTACTGTTGACCATAAGCCTTACCAACAACATAAACAGTCAACTAACACCTATTTTGTACATTGTATGAATTATATACTGTGTTCCTACAGGAAAGTAAGCTAGAGCAGAGAGAATATTATTAAGAATATCATAAGGTAGAGAAAACACATTTACTATTTATTAAGTGGAAGTGGATCATTATAAAGGTCTTTTTTTCTTTTTCTTTTCTTCTTCTTCTTTTTAAGTCGGAGACTCACTCTGTTGCCAGGCTGGAGTGCAGTGGCGTGATCTTAGCTCACTGCAACCTCCTCCTCCCAGATTCAAGCAACTCTCCTGCCTCAGCCTCCTGAGTAGCTGAGATTACAGGTGCCTGCCACCACGCCCGGCTGCTTTTTTGTATTTTTAGTAGAGACAGGGTTTTACCATGTTGGCCAGGCTGGTCAACTCCTGACCTCAGGTGATCCATCTGCCTTGGCCTCCCAAAGTGCTGGGATTAAAGGCGTGAGCCACCGTGCTGGGCTGTCACAAAGGTCTTTATCCTCATTGTCTTCACATTGAGCAGGCTGAGGAGAAGGAAAAGGAGGGTTGCTCTTGCCATTTCAGGAGTGGCCCAGGTGGAAGAAAATCCGTGCATAAGTGGACCCATGCAGTTTAAACTCATGTTGTTCGAGGGTCAGCTATAGTAATATATAACCTACTAAATACCGCTATTGGTAGCCAGGCCCCTTCCATTGGAAAAAGAACCTTTTCTGCCTTAATGGGGGTGTCTTACATTTGTGTGTCATTTTCACATATTAATATATTGTCTTTTTAAAATTTATTTTTGAGACAGGGTCTTATTGTGTTACCCAGGCTAGAGTGCAGTGGTGCAGTCATAGCTCACTGTAGCCTTGAATTCCTGGGGTCAGGCTACCTTCCCATCTCTACTGCCTGAGTAGCTGGGTCTACAAGTGCTCACACCACAATGCCTGGCCAGTGTTTTAATTATTTTTTGGTAGAGATGGGGTCTCACTGTGTTGCCCAGGCTGATCTTGAACTCCTTCCTGGCCTTAAAGGATCCTCCCACCTCAGCCTTCCAAAGTGCTGAGATTACAGGTATGAGCCACTATGCCCAGCCACGTTGTCTTTTTAATCTTGATGATTTAGCAAGGTAGTCAATACTGGTGTGCAGTTTCTATTTTAATTATTTATTTATTTTTGAAATGGAGTTTCATGCTGTTTCCCCAGGCTGGAGTGCAATGTTGCAATCTCAGCTCACTGTGACCTCCACCTCCCAGGTTCAAGCGAGTCTCCTGCCTCAGCCACCTGAGTAGCTGGGATTACAGGTGCCCGCCACCATGCCCAGCTAATTTTTTATATTTTTAGTAGAGATGGGGTTTCACCATGTTGGCCAGGCTGGTCTTGAACTTCTGGCGTCAAGTGACCCACCTGCCTCGGCCTCCCAAAGTGCTGGGATTACAAGCGTGAACCACCGCACCCGGCCAGTTTCCATTTTATAGTTTAGGAAACTTTAATTTTTCTAAGGTCACAAAGCTGGTAGAATCAAAACTAGAACTCAAGTTTTCTAGGTGCTGGTTCATAGTAGTGAAAGAACATGAGCTTTAGAACAGACTAGACCCAGGATCGAATTCCAAATTCCATCTACTAGCTAGCTGTATGTTCTGAACAAGTTAATAAATACCTGAAATCTTTGTCCCACATTGGCTGACAATGCCCACTGTATCGTATTGATGGAGGAGTGAATAAGATGATGCAGGTTTTGTGCCCAGTACATAGAAGGTGTTGGGAAACGTTACATCACGGAAGGGAGGAGAGGGCTGGAAAATCTTTGCTGGCAACTGCTCCGGGAAAAATCCTTCCAGGAGTGACTGGAACCCAGCATGGGGAATAAGATCACTGTCTGAGTGGAAAGGGTGGGAGATGGAGAGAGGGAAGAGAAGGTGGTGTGGACAAGTCGTCCGACGAGTAGCAGAGGGAGGTCCCACGTCCCCAGAACAGGGACCCGTGTGCTTTCTCTTTTTATCCCTCCAAAATTCTTGAGCACTAGGTCAGAACTTAATGCACCTGCCTCTCATTCGTTATGAACAGACAGTTGCAGTTCCTGGGACTGTTGGAGGTGATGAATTTATTCTCAGAAGTCTTTAAAAGGCAGTTCTTAGGCACCTGAGCAAACAAAATCATCCTGTGAAATGAGCAAGCTTCAAACCCTGAGACCCTGGGGCATGCGAGGGACCAGCTTTTAACAACGTGTAAGCAGTTGGTATTCCTAAGTTCCTCAGCTCTGCTTTTTAAACCCCTCCCCCTCCACTCCCCTGCTCTGACTCCACCTGATGGTCTTCCCCTCAGTGGGGTGTGATGGAAAGCAGCTGCCATGAGAATTCACAAACCTGGAATCTGGTCTCAGTTTTGTCCTTCACTTGCTGTGTGACTTTGACCAAATTTCTTTCCCTCTCTGGGCCTGAGTGTTCTCAGCTATATAATGAAGGGGCTGAACTAGATGGTCCCCACAAGATGTCTTCCAATGGAAATTATATTTTCATATAATGATTCCTGCCTCTCTGGTACCCCCTTCTCTTTCAGCTCCACTGGCTGTACCTCCCCCCGTGGAAGCACAGGGTTATGCTGTGTGCTGCCTCTGCGTCACCTTCTAGGCACCCAGGGATGGCCCATGTCCAGGGTTTCATATGAGAGTCTGGCTCCTGGCCTGCAGGGTCTGCCTGTCTGTGTTGGAGATGCCCTGACTTTAGGCAGATTACATTTTTGTCTTTTCTAAAAGCAAAGACGGAAAGGTCACCTGAGTTTGCCCGGGGTGGAGACAGCCTGACCTGGAGTCCTCACGGAGCCCAGCCTGGCCCCTGCGAACCCACCAGACCAGGTCTGCATCCCCTCGCCTCAGGATCCAACCTGAGGAGGGCCCACTTCCGGGGGCTGCACCTGGGGGTGTCTCAGCATTTGCTCTTGAGAGCCCCTTAGAAGGGGCACCAGCTTAAAGGGAAAGAAAGGTGCTTATCAGGACAACGAGGGGCCCGCAGCTCCAGCAGGGCAGCTGGTCTGACCCAAGACAGGAGGATTATACAGGATTCTCCTGTACCGGGCAGAGCCTACCAGTTGGATGTTCAGTGCGGCTCCATGGGGACCTCTAGTGGCTGTTTTGTCAAACTGCGGTCTCCAGCCTTACCAGCCTCAGGCCATTCACACCTGGATGGATACTAAGTAATGCTAATAACCACCGTCTAGCATCCCTGATTCACAGAAGGGAACCTCTTGAGGAGCACTTGCCTAAGGCCACCAGGCTAAGTGGCTGAACAGGGATTTGAACGCTGCCGCTTGACTTCAGAGTCAAGCCCCCTGTACTGCCTGCCCCCAAAGATGTGTGTGCTCCTCATGAAAACCTGGAGTTCTTAGCACATGACACTTACTATTTCTACACTATGCACCTTCAAAACAGGTGAGAAGACATTTCTCAAAGGACCCATGTGCCACCAGCAGCTGAGGGGTCACTGGATTCTTGGAGACAGAGCTAAGTTGAAGGAATGGGTCTGACACGTGTAAACTCACCCAAGGCAACCATTTGGGAATCCAACCTCCTCCATGAAGTAAGAAAATAAAATGTGCCCATCCTATCTCTAGGGCTTGTTTTAAGAGTTAGCTGAAATGCCACATATTAACATATTCTATAAAATTAAGTAATTTGACATTTATAACTTTTATCTTTGTGAAAACAACCTGCAGTTACCAACTGATATTTGAAGCTAAAGAAAAAATGCAACCAGTATTTATTGAGTGTTTGAGATATTGGATAGTGTTCTGTGTACTTTTTTTTTTTTTTTTTTAGACAAAGTCTTGCCTTGTCGCCCAGGCTGGAGTGCAATGGCATGATCTCGGCTCACTGTAACCTCTGCCTCCCGGGTTCAAGCAATTCTCCTGCCTCAGCCTCCCGAGTAGCTGGGATTATAGGCACCCACCATCACACCTGGCTAATTTTTTTTTTCTTTTTGTATCTTTATTAGAGATGGGATTTCACCACATTGGCCAGGCTGATCTCGAACCCCTGACATCGTGATCCACCTCAGCCTCCCAAAGTGCTGGAATTACAGGCGTGTAAGTCACCATGCCCAGCCTGTTCTGTGTACTTTTTACATATTAGCTTGAATATTTTCCCTACAAACCAGGGAGGCAGGTTCTATTTTTATTCTCTATTTTACTGATGAAAACCCTGCAGCCCACCCAGAGGAAGCACCTTGTCCATGATGAAATAGTGATGGAACGAAGATTTGCTCCTATGCAGCCCCACTACAGAGCTGGTGTGCTTGATTTTCACACTCAGTCTGCTGTTCTTCAAGGATACATTCCAGTCTCCCAGAGAGGATGAGATAAGGACCGCCAGAGCTTGAGGATGCCTCTTTACTGGCCCTAACAAGAATCACTGCTGTATCAGGGCTGGGCTAAGTGATTGGTGGACATTTTTGCTAAGCTGTACTCCCTCCTGTAAAGTATAGTCCTTGCTTTACAAATGAGGTCTAAGCCTTCGAGAGGTAGAACGATTTGCCCAGAGCCACACGCAGCAAGTGCACAGCTGGCTCCAAACTCAGTGCTCTCGCAGCCAAGCCGCTCCAAACCTCTGAGATGCTGCTCCTGCTCAGCTGCTGCCCTGGCCCATGCACCAGTGGGAACCCCCACAGCCCAGGGCTCCCTTGGGCTCTGCTCACACTTTTTGCCCTCTCTGGGATTCCATGCATCGGAAGCAAACACACCTAACGTAAGAAATGGCCCAAGAGCCAGATGCCACTAACCCAGACAGTGTCGCTGAGATTTTAGGGAAAGCACCCTTTGGGGTGATGCTGCCCACACCAGGACAAGGGCATGAGCTCAGGCTGGGTTTCAGCCCGGCTTCCGCTCAGCTGGGGCCTTGGTGCAGGACACAACCTGCAAAGGCGTGCCATAAACCCACAGTCTAGCGCAGGAACGGACCAGGAATCTCCAGGATACATCTCCTTGTGTGAGTGGGCCTGGAAGTTATCAAAGGAGGAAAGGTTTAGGATGAACAATGAAGACTAAGTTACCATTTATTCTCTTCCAAACACAAGTACTGTAAACTGAATTGTTTCCCTCAAATTCATATGTTGAAGCCATGCCCCACTCTATGACTGTGTCGGGAGGTAGAGTTTTTAGGAGGTAATTAAGGTTAGGTGATGTCAGAATGTCGGGGCCCTGGTCTGACAGGACTGCGGTCTTAGAACAGGAGAGCAAGAGAAAGAGATCCCTCTCCACCATGCGAGGAAACAGCAAGCAGGAGGCCATCTGCCAGCCAGGAAGAAAGCCCTCCCCAGAACCCACTCATGCTGACACCTTGATCTTGGCTGTCCAGCCTCTAGACCTGTGAGAAATAAATATCTGTGGTTTCAGCCACCCAGTCTATGCTATTTTGTTCTGGCAGCCTGAGCAAACTAAGACCAAGATAAATCCCAGGGACACAGATGACTCTTGGCAACCAAATAGGAGAGTTTGTGTTGACCAACTCTGGGCATGCATGTCATGTGCTGAATTCCCCTTCTCAGAGCAGCTGTAAAAAGAGGCACAGTGTGTGGGTTAAGCCGCTCTGCCCTCATCCCTAAGGCATATTTGAGCAGTGTCTATACATCAGATTTGGGGAAAAGAACAATGAGATATAGTGCCCCAGATCTGAAAAATCAAAGACAAGATAATTTTTTTTTTTTTTTTTTTTTTTTTTTTTTTTTTTTTTTGAGACGGAGTTTCACTCTTGTTACCCAGGCTGGAGAGCAATGGCGCGATCTCAGCTCACTGCAACCTCCGCCTCCTGGGTTCAGGCAATTCTCCTGCCTCAGCCTCCTGAGTAGCTGGGATTACAGGCACACGCCACCGTGCCCAGCTAATTTTTTGTATTTTTAGTAGAGATGGGGTTTCACCATGTTGACCAGGATGGTCTCGATCTCTTGACCTTGTGATCCACCCGCCTCGGCCTCCCAAAGTGCTGGGGTTACAGGCGTGAGCCACCGCACCCGGCCCAAGACAAGATAATTAACTCACTTCAAAATCCTTTGCTTCCTCATGGAACATTTGTGGCAGAGTGGCTCAGTGTGCACACGAGACAGACGTCTCCATGCAAACCTGTCATGTGGAATGCTGATCCTTAATGGAGTCTGATATCTGGGGTGCCAGGCAAAGTCTCCTTGAGATTTGCCAAGCTTGGGATTAAATGTGCCTTCACCGAAGTAAATCACTTCATTCTAAGTCATATAGCAAGTTGGAGGTCCAACCTCCATCTTCCACTCTGTTCACTAAACTTTTAAATAGAAAGTCTGCAAGCACAACGTCTGTTACTTTCATTGAGGGGCTACCCCATGTAATGGAGGATTGGCACTTCGTGTTTTGGGGCTGCAGTGATAAATCAATCCGATGCAGACTCAGCCTTCAAAGGACTCCATACTCCTGAAAAGTGAGGGATGGGAGGAGATGCCTGGCTAAGGGAGGAACATGTGGAAAAGTCCAAAGGGAAACATTTGGGGCATGACCAGCTCCAATTGGCTGGTCATGGCATAGAATACATTGAGGAATGGCAGATAACATTGAGAAAGCCAGCTAAAGTTTTATTGTGGTGCGACTTGAGACTCTAGCCAAGGAGTGTCTGTGTGTTAGACAGCCTCCAAAGGTTATGAGAATATTATTAGAGCCGTGCTTCTTTGCCAATCCCAGTCCCTCAAATCCACGCTAAGGGATACAGAGTGTCTTTCAGATAGACTGTCCAGCAGGCTGACCAAATGTCTGCTGAGCCGATGGCCGTAACTCACTTTCTTCCTCACTGCTGAGAGAGCTATGCTTAGATTTGGGTTCACATCTAGACTAAAAAACCTAAGTATAATTTGGGTTTGTCATCTAAAAAAGTGAAGAACATTATACACAAAATGCATTCTAAAGGATTAAAGAGTCAAGTATAAAAATCAAACATAACAATGAGAAAATCTGAATTGATATTGTCAAATTTCTCAAAGGAAATAAACATACTAAGTTTAAAGAAAATTAAAGAAGCCAAGGGAAAAATATTATGTTAATTTTTCCTATAGAAATGGAAAATCTACAGATTTTAAACAAAATAGCTTAAAAGGAAAACTGAGTATTAGCAACAAATTTCTAACTAAATGGTTTCATAGATTTAATATACAGAATTCACCAAGATCAATTTTTTAAATTCTCCCCCAAACATAAATGGACAGAGAATATAAATTGACAGTTCATGAGGAAAAATAAGCAAAAAAAATTTTAATGTTTAATGTTATTAGTAACCTTAAGAATTGCCAATTAAAACAACACCCTATTTTAATCCATCACCGAGTAAGCACTTTCATACAGTGCTTGCAGGGTTGTTAACTGGTTTCAGTTTTCCCCCTCCCCTATTATTATATTTTCCAAAATTTTTCTGAAAACATCATTTCAAGAAATCTCTAGCGAACTCCTAAATCACCAAGTCAATCTTGCTATCTAGCCTCCTAGTACCCACTGCTCAGGCCCCTCCCCACCCACAAACATAGTTAGCTCTACATTCCTGCCTTGGCGTGCGGAGGGAAAAGAGGCGCCAGGAAGCCTTATGCTGGAATAATCTGTGTCTCAAACAATATGACCACAGGCCAATTTAGTGTGGAGTAGAAGTGGCCAGGATTCAGAGCCTGAAGCCCAGAACCGGTGGGCTTGGGAAATTCACTTAATCTCTAAATCTCCAATTCTTTGTTTTTTTTTCCAATTCAATTTAGAAATCTTTATATTATATAATTTTCAGACATACACAAAAGAGAATAACAAAATTAATCTCCAGGCACATCACCTAGCTTCAACTGTTACCGTTTCTTATCTAATCCCTGATACTTTTTTCTTCGCTAGAATGTGTTAAAGCAAATACTAGGCATTATAATTGATATACACTCTTTTTTTCCTCTCATTAAACTTTAACGGGCCTCAAAATTCTGTGACAAATTTTTGGTCAAGTTGTTCCCATTAAAAAGTACTGATTTTAAAAACTAATAACTTAAAACTGCCACAAGCAAAAAAGAAAACCATAGTGGTCCACAAAACATTCTCCTTTCCTTCTGAAGGTTTTCCCATGCACTGCTATCATTAACCAGTCTTTTACTACTAAATTTAAATGACCAATTGAAACAAACAGTTCTGAGACCGTTCTTCCTCCACCACTGATTAAGACTGTTGTGGCAGGTATTAGGGATAATATTCATTTAAAGCCTTCTGAGCTTTCTGGGCAGCCTTCTTGTCCACTGCTTGATGACACCCACCGAAACTGTCTGTCTCATATCACGAACAGCAAAGCGACACAGAGGTGGACAGTCTGAGAAGCTCTCAACACACAAGGGCTTGCCAGGAACCATATCAATGATGGCAGCATCACCAGACTTCAATAATTTAGGGCCATCTTCCAGCCTTTTACCAGAAGGGTAATCAATCTTCTTCTTCAGCTCAGCAAACTTGCATGCAGCATAAGCCGTGTGGCAATCCAGTACAAGGGCATAGCCAGCGCTGATTTGGCCTGGATGGTTCAGGATTGTCACCTGAGCGGTAAAGCCTACTTCCATTGGTGGGTCGTTCTTGCTGTCACCAGCAACGTTGCCACAACGAACATCCTTGACAGACACATTCCTGACATTGAAGCCCACATTGTCCCCAGGAAGAGCTTCACTCAAAGCTTCATGATGCATTTTGACAGATTTTACTTCAGTTGTAACGTTGACTGGAGCAAAGGTGGCCACCATACCAGGTTTGAGAACACCAGTCTCCACTCGGCCAACAGGAACAGTACCAATACCACCAATTTTATAGACATCCTGGAGAGGCAGGCACAAGGGCTTGTCAGTTCGACGATTTGGTGGTAGGATGCAGTCCAGAGCCTCAAGTAGTGGGTTCCACTGGCACTGCGATCCTTATGGGTGACTTTCCAACCCTTGAACCAAGGCATGTTAGCACTTGGCTCCAGCATGTTGTCACCATTCCAACCAGAAGTTGGCACAAATGCTCCTGTGTCGAGGTGATAGCCAATTTTCTTAATGTAAGTGCTGACTTCCTTAGCGATTTCCTCATACCTCTTCTGGCTGTTGGGTGGCTCAGTGGAATCCGTTTTGTTAACACCAACAATCGTTTCATACCCAGGATGTAAGCCAGAAGGGCATGCTGTCGGGTCTGCTGGTTTTAGGAGATACCAGCTTCGAATTCACCAACACCAGCCGCAACAATCAGGACAGCATGGTCAGCCTGAGATGTCCCTGTAATCATGTTTTTGATGAAGTCTCTGTGTCCTGGGGCATCAATGATAATCATGTAGTACCTGCTGGTCTTAAATTTCCACAAGGAGGTATCAATGGTGATCCCACGTTCACACTCAGCTTTCAGTTTATCCAAGACCCAGGCATACTTGAAGGAGCCCTTTCCCATCTCAGCAGCCTCCTTCTCAAATTTTTCAATGGTTCTTTTGTCGAAGCCACTGCATTTGTAGATCAGATGGCCAGTAGTGGCAGACTTGCCCAAATCTACATGTCCAATGACGACAATGTTGATATGAGCCTTTTTCTTTCCCTTTTTGGCTTTTAGGGGTAGTTTTCATGACACCTGTGTTCTGGTGGCAAACCCGTTGTGAAAAGTGATATACATTCTTAAAAGCAATTATCAGCATGTACAAAAAGCTTTTGGCTTGGAAATTCCACTGCTGGGAATCTAAGGAAATAAACAGAAATGTAGAACGTATTTTATGCACTTAAATAACAGGAAAAAACTGAAAGCAACCTCGGTGTTCAAAAATTGGCAAAAATGCTAATAGCCTTTGGTTTTTGCCTGCTTGGTGTTCCTTTAGTTCGCATAATCACTCTTTTCTTGCAGGAGACCCTTCTACACCGCCCCCCGCCAACCCAGTCTCTGATTCTGATGGTGCTGAGTGAACCCACAACTCCACGAGAAGACACATGACTCAGGTTTGGCCAAAGCGGGCACCCCATTTCCAGACACAGTGATTATTCGGGAACGGCTAGGTCCCAGCTAGGAAGGACATAACCTCTTTGCTATAAGATTGCTGGCTGCAATCGAAAGCAACATGGCAGAAAGAGGAGCCAGGAAATGAAAGCTGAGTTCTGAGTAATAGAAGATCAACGAACTCTTTTTGCTTAAATTACTTTGACTTGGGTTTCTTGTCACTAGCAACAGAGTCCCAATACAGACCATTATTTGGTGGCCTGCTTATATTTATCTGATGAAATACTCTGCAGCCATTCTCAGCCATCCTTGTGAATGGTTTTTTAAGGACACAGTTGTTTGATAAACTGAAAGCAGCATGATACACAATCAGTAAACAGGATGATCTTGACTATGTTTAAACCGCTCCCATGAAAACACACCCAAACTATTAGCAGCCATGCTGGTTGGTGAGGTTATCAATTTCAAACTTTCCATTCTCCACATTTCCTATACAAATGTCTTACACTAAATATTAAAGAAAAAACTTAAAAATTCATGTTATTGATTTGCACCCCCTTAATTCCAAAAGGAATCATAATTAAATCATAACTGTCTTCTCCATTGAAAATTCATAGAACATTCGGTTTTGAAGTGACAGTTTGGAATTCCCCTAAGAAACACTGACCAACCAGCATTACACAAATTAGAGCATTATTTCCTCAGTACTAAAACTGAAAGACATGCTGCACTGTAAGAAAGTAGTCTCCTTTGCAATTACTTTGTGATCTTCAGTCTAAATATTACTAAGAAGGGAACATCACATTAGCAATCTCCTCTGAATATTTGATGCATTTATTTCATTGGACCTGGTCTCATTTCATAAAGATTTTTCTCCACTCTTCCACATACCTGCCAAGGACTTTAAACCTGGACTAGAAGATAGAATACACTATGATTACTGGCTATGGTTGGTAAAGACAAATGGCCTTAACAGCTGAGCACAGATCGATGGTCAAGACAGCAACTGCCAAAGGCAGCTGTCCAGACTCTGTAGCTTCAGGTTTGTGAGCCACTCCCTTTCTGCCTTTATCTTTCTGTATCAGCTCCTGTCCTGCTCTCTGCGCCAAGGCTGACTCCTCCCCTCAACCCGTCTGACACTCATCTCCTATCTGTTTGAGGCCAGGGATCTGTTCTTCTGCAGCAGGTGGGATGCAAGGAGACCAGAAGCCTGATGTAGAAGCACATGGTGTGGAGGGAGTGATAAACCCAGGAAAACCTAGCAGCAGCAGCAGCAGCAAATCAGGCCTCCGCTTCTCCTCTTGGCCCTGCTAAGCTGCATTTACTCCAGTTCCTAAGCCAGTCGAGGGCATTATTCCTAGGGGGTTTAATTTGGCTGTGTAAGAAACCCGCACCTGCACAAAAAGTAGTCCACAGTGCCCCCTAGTGGCCAACGGGAATGTTAAGTGAAATATTCTGCACATTCAATTATGATGCAGTGCCTGCTGTGAAACACTGGTTGACTTTACTTTGTATAACCAGATTTTACCTGAATATCGATATGTATTTATGTCGTTCCAAATGCTGAAGAAAAAACTCAGTAAGTGGGTAAAGGGAAAAAACCAAATAGCTGCCCACAACCCAATTCTATCACAAGGTATACTGGCGCTGCCCACAACCCAATTCTATCACAAGGTATACTGGCGCCAAAATCCCTGAGGTAGAACCTGTGACAAAGGCTAGACTTCATCCATGCCCAGAATTTTAGGACATAATGAGCTTTTTGCCGACTGGAAAGAGTGGTATTATTCACTTCAAGTTTTGGAGCAGCCAGTAGTGGATTTAAGAGCATGCTATTTTGATAACAGACAATAAAACAAAGTGTAATAAATATTAATATCTATGTTTAAGAAAATGAATCCAACACATTTCATTAAAATAATTATTTTAATTATTGATGCTTTGAATAAGAAGTCCATTTTACTAAGTTTAGTATAAATTAGTTTTGTTAAACAGAAGCTGTTTGCTGGATCTCAGTTCACTTTGTAATTTTCAGATACAATGACTCATATTTATAACTTCTCTTTGCCATTTAAAGATTCAGTGGTTTGATTCCTGACATTTCCTCTCTTAGAGGAATCTTATGTCATCTTCTGAAATCATGAATGTTGGTAAGAATATTAGTGTCTTCTCTTCTGAAGATGTGATTCTTTTAATGACATGTTCTCTTCCCTCTGGTGACGTGACTTAGATCGTAGCAGCACTAGACGTTAAGAGATTTGGAGCAGCTGAGGAAGCCTTAGGTAATTATTAAGAGTAGCAGTATTAAAAAAGCTGCAGAGAGTGGTTTGGGAGGAGATTTGTCCCCGGTCGAAGGTGGTCCATGCCTGGGTAACCTTTATTTATAAAATACCAGGAACACACAAAATGTTCTTCTCTTTCTTTTGCAATCCAGTTTTGTGGCCAAAAATAATCTGTGTGCATATGTGTTTGATAATACAGTCTCAACTTAGGTGGGGAAATTAAATTCAGGAGTTTTATGAATTTCTTTTGTTCTGGGTATCACTTTAGAGTATATAAAGTTTTTCAAAAAATTCTTTATCAGAAATAGTTTCACTCTATGTTGGATTAACAATACCCAGGACTGTCAGACATAAATCAACATGAGTAGGAAGCTCCCTGTGAGATTCATCATTGCTTGTCTATCGTGGCAAGATTTATTCAGGTGCACCATAATGAGGCCAATCCTTCTGCACCAGGCTCAGGCAGCTCAGGAGGCAGCTGTGGCGAGTGACACACTCTACCCAGCACAGCAGCTTCCAGGAATAAAGAACACATACTCAAGTACTTTCAAATGCCAATGGGCAATTTAAACCTGGTACTCGTTCCTCTTCAAGGAGCACCAGTGGAAACATCTTTGGAATTGATGGAACAAAACTTATTTGATTACAGTGAAGGATATTTCTCTATGAAAATGGCTTCAAAATATGAAAAAAGTAGTAACCACATCTTTCAAGAAATCCAGTAACAGACCAACTCTATTTGCAAACAAACAGGCAAACAAACCAGCATGTGACAGAAAACTGGCTAACATTCTGGGATGCTTTCCAGAGAAACATTAAACCCTTTAAATGTGTATGAGCCACTTTAAGAAAATTTCACAAGTGTTGTTAAATTCGCCACAGTCTGCTTCACCTAGAAAGGGGAACAGAGGAATTCTGTTAAACTGGGTTAACAAATATTAAAAATTAATTCATTCTAGGGAAGGACTAGATAAAATTTCTGATCTAAAAGTCTAAGATTCTGAGTTCATTTCAGCCACTAGAATATATTAAAGAATGGCTTGGGTTTGTTAAAATGCAGATTACCGAGTTCTGGTTTCAGTGAGTTGAGGGTGGGGCCTAAGATCCTCATTTGAGCAAGGAACCTTCCTCTCCAAGTAAGATCTGACACACTTTGATAAACGCTAATGGGATGTAGCAAGAAGCAAGCCATTGCCGGGGCTGCTGTTGTTATCTCATTTAAGAATATCTGAAGGTTTAAAAGACGAAAATAGTTGAGAACAGAAGGGGTCCTGAACCTTAGGGCAGAAGAGCAGTGATTAGTCACTGCCCAGTGATACTGACCCCAGCTGGGAGGTGAACTTTCCCCCTTCCTGTTGCCACCAACTAGGAAATCCATCTCCAAGTATGGAGACTGAGCAAGTCTGTAATCCACGACCTTTTGTTACCTGTGTCTTTGCTAGGAAATATCTGGATGTGCACCAGAGGAGATAAAATGAGGCTTAGCACAAACATGCTGCTGCCCAGAGTTAACAGTGGTCGGGTGCAACGCTTATAAGAACTGCTTATTCGCCGGGCGCAGTGGCTCAAGCCTGTAATCCCAGCACTTTGGGAGGCCGAGGCGGGTGGATCACAAGGTCAAGAGATCGACACCAACCTTGGTCAACAAGGTGAAACCCCGTCTCTACTAAAAATACAAAAAATTAGCTGGGCATGGTGGTGCATGCCTGTAATCGCAGCTACTCAGGAGGCTGAGACAGGAGAATTGCCTGAACCCAGGAGGCGGAGGTTGCGGTGAGCCGAGATCGTGCCATTGCACTCCAGGCTGGGTAACAAGAGTGAAAACTCCGTCTCAAAAAAAAAAAAAAAAAAAAAAAAAAAACTGCTTATTCCAGAATGCCCGCAAATGCTTCATGCAGACATTTAAGCCTCCATTCAGCCTGCAAACATGCTCACAGGGGTCTTCACCCAACAGTCCAATGAAGCAAACCACATTTAGTTAAGCTCCCTATCAGCTCTCACAAGTGGCAGTCTCCATCTGTGTGAAATAGATTTCAGATGCAGAGGGCTTCGTGGTATTGAGAGAAATAATACCTTCCAAAACCGATCTGGGCAAGCCACACAAGGTGGCTGCCAATTGGGGGAGGCTCCAGAACGCCTGTGAGGCCCTGTGAGTAGTTCCCCAAGAAGACGGGGGCCTTGGTCCTCAGAGATATTACTGTACACTCCCTGGATTATTGAGCAGCTCTGGTGGCAAACCTAGTGGGTTAGATTAGTGGAGGCACTCCTAGACTAAAGATGGACAATTCCTAGCCATAGGCACCTGGTCAGACTGGGCAACTTTCAGGCACTGCCCATCCCTTGGGTTCTAGGGCACTGCCTAAGAAGGGTCACATCCTGCTCTAGTCTTTGGGGATCCTTTCAGGACAAGAAAAAAATATTCTGTTTTATCTCTGTGCTGCAGGAAAATGCTCCCTTGTCTGCACAATAAAGAGGCAACCTCAAAGGTATCTGTTTTACTCAATCAGTATGGAAACTTATGGGAAACCAGTTTTATTTTCTTATTAAACCACGCCTTTCGGCATGTTGTTTATACAAAGATAACTGCGCTTCAGAGATTATGTCCTGCGAAAGTCAACTTTAACTTCAAAGAGCAGGCCTGTCATTCCTAACAGTCAGCCTGATAATTTGTTGCCGGGGAATAAAGGTGTAATTGCTGCCACTATATTCCTACGAAGTCAGATGGCCTTGCGGCCCAGAAGACGATGAGCGGCCCATGCCTTTCTCGCATGCAAGACAAGCGCCAGGACTGTTGGAATCTTTATTCCAACAGTGTGAGAGTGTTTGTCTCAAGTAATAAGCTAGACAATCAATTCTAAACACCTGCTCTATGACACACACTGTCCTAGGCCCTCCTTGGAATTTTTAAAAATTAGAAACAAAACAAAACTGAGCTTTGCATCAAGAAATTTCCCATCAAGGAAAGGAGTCAACAGTTCAACATGGAACTGTTCTACCATTGAAAAAGACACAGATTAAATAAATGCTAAGAATATAAGCACCCAAATGACCTACAACCTACAAGCCTACCTTAGTATCATCACCGTCATCCCATGAATCAGCAGTCAGTCATTGCAGGCAGAAAGTGCCTGATAAAGTAGACTGAGCTAGGAGCCTGGCCAGCTACCCAAGAGGCAGCCAGAGGAGAAGTACCACTGAAGTGGATAAAACTGAAGTGATGGCTCTGAAGCAAGAAGGCTGGAGTCTGAATCCCAGCACCACCACTTCCTGACTCCAAGACTTTAGGGCAGTTTTTTACTTCTCTGTGCATCAGCTTTCCATTTTACATATGAGGAAAAATAGCACCCACCTGTTGCAGTGGTAAGTTGTACAAGACATGGTTGTGGTGAGAACTGAATGAGTGAATATAAGAAAAATGACCAGTAGAGCACCCAGCCGGTAATAAACGCTCAATAGCCACTAGCTGTTATTGTTACTGTTGTTATCACTTCCCCAGGTATGCCAGAATTCCCTGTGTCACTTGGGAGAAGCACTAGTCCCTTATATTCCTTCATTTGAACCCTGATCTAACTCCAAAGATTCTGATCACACTCTTCTTTCCTTTCTCCTTCTGTCTTCAGGTTCTGGGCTTCATTCTCACCCACAGTCTCTTTTGTCTCAGCCTCCTCCCTTCTAAGCACTTCTTGGTGGAATAAACCACACATCCCCGCTGGCATTTGTAGTACTGGGGCTGATGGGACGGGGTTACTTGCTCAGGCTCAGATGGGGGGTATTCACAGTCCAAGAGCACCTGAGTCGAAGCCTCATGAGAAAATGCCATCGTAGGTCCTAACTGGGCTCTGTTCAGGGCCCAACAAGCATAGAATGGAGTCTCAACCTGGTGTCCAGGCCTGTAGACAGAGTTCAGGGGATCTATAAACTTGGCTCAAAATTTTTCTTTTCATTTTCATTAGGCTCTAATTGAAATGTATCATTTCCTGCAATGATGAATGTAGGGAATAAACCACAGGGTGACAGTGTATCTGTGACTGTCTCCAACAGAAATAGAGAAATCACAGATACTTTCATATCATGTTACAGGCGTTGCAAATGTCTTCAAATATTGTCTTCAATCCTCACTACTTTGAAAGTACAGAAAAGCCAGGCATGTTGGCTCACATCTGTAATCCTAGCACTCTGGGAAGCTAAAGCAGGTGGATTGCCTGAGCTCAGGAGTTCAAGACCAGCCTGCACAACACGGCCAAAGCCTGTTTTTACAAAAATATAAAAAACTAGCTGAGCGTGGTAGTGTGTGCCTGTAGTCCCAGCTGTTTGGGAGGCTTAAGGCACAGTAATCATTTGAACCCAGGAGGTGGAGGCTGCAGTAAGCTGAGATCGTGCCATTGCACTCCAGCCTGGGTGGCAGAGTGAGACTGCCTTGGAAAAAAAAAAGTAATAGACTTATTACTGGATCTTATATTTAATATATTAATAAACAAAATTATACCACACATTTACAAATATTTTTATAAATGCATTTCATTATGAGATTGCACCACTGCACTCTGGTCTGGCAGACAGAGTGAGAATCTGTCTCAAAAGAAAAAAGATCTATTCTTTCATTGTGAATAAGATGGTGTTCTGAAACCATCTCCCTTCCTGTAGGACAACTACTTACCTTGGTCATAGTTCCTGACAACATTATGTAAGCACAAAGGGGACTTTGTAGATCAAATCCACGTTTAAAAACATTATTCTAGCCGGGCGCAGTGGCTCAAGCCTGTAATCCCAGCACTTTGGGAGGCTGAGGCGGGTGGATCACGAGGTCGAGAGATTGAGACCATCCTGTTCAACATGGTGAAACCCCGTCTCTACTAAAAATACAAAAAACTAGCTGGGCGTGGTGGTGCATGCCTGTAATCCCAGCTACTTAGGAGGCTGAGGCAGGAGAATTGCCTGAGCCCAGGAGGCGGAGGTTGCGGTGAGCCGAGATCGTGCCATTGCACTCCAGCCTGGGTAACAAAGAGCGAAACTACGTCTCAAAAAAAAAAAAAAAAAAAAAAAACATTATTCTGAGAGGGGGTCAGTGGCTTTACCAGACTACCACTGGCACATGAAACGGTTAAACCCCCTTGCCTTAGAAGACTGAGGATAGTTGTAAGGGCTGCAATCTTAGGTGAAAGATGTGTATGTACTTACTCAACTGTGACATTATAATATTCTTCCGGTGTCACAATTTTTGGTCCACCAAAGTAGTCCAGGACCCAGATATTGGTTATATTCAACTTAGCAAAGAACCAATTATGGCTGGAAGGCCAGGTTTTCATCTCAGGGTGTCGAATGAATAACGAATGCTTTGCAATATCCACTTCTGTCTCATTCACCTAAAGGACATATGTGAAATAAACATTCTTATACACTTTATTTTCTCATTTGTTAAGAATATGTGATTCTAGCATTCTATAAATCCTAAGAGTTTACCTGTAAATCTTGATCTTAAAGAATCGAGAAAATGAAGGAAATGTAAAGAATGCAGAGAATAAAGATTTCATTTGTTGGTGATAACAGATACAAAGATGTGGAAAAACCACTGTAGGTATAATACCAACTTTCATTGGTAAAAAGGCATTTTGAGCTATTAGAATAAGCAGCACTAAGTACTACAATAAAATGTCACTAGTGTCTAAGACATGTCATGTTTACATAACATGCACATGTTAAACATACAGATGAATGTACTGAAGGATAAAAATGTTTAGAAGCCACATAACAGAACTGAAAAGCATTTGCTGCCCCTCCACCTTTCTCCTGCCAGTGAAGGACACTCAACTACAGAGATGCATCCACCAAGAATTTCCAGACCATAAATAACACTTCTCTGAGGCGTTAATGATCGACACCGTCAAAAACAAAATCTGCTGGTTGGGTAATCAGATCAGCACTCCTGACACCATGCGCACTGCTCTTCCTGAGTCTGTATTTGACCTCTTCCCTCCAGCAGGTGATCCAAACTAAATTCACTTCCAGTTTTCAGTAACAAATAGTCCTCTGGTTGGCCTACTTAATACGTTTTCTCTGCTTTAAGCCACTGGTAAAATATGGAGACAATGAGCCCAGACATGAAAAACATCACACCAATGTAAAATGTAATGGAGAGGGAGGGCTCTGGTCAACCAGATGTTCCTTAGCAAGAATAATTTTACATACATGAGCGCATAGGTGTTACAGCTGTTTGGCTTCAGAAAATCGTTCATTTTCCCTGTATCTTATTGAACACTCATATGAAAGCAACTTATTAAAATGTTTGGTTTTCACGGAATTACTTCACCTATTAGAATAGAACATGTTCTGACTGGGCATGGCAATCACAAATCAACCACATTTCACTCTCAAAAGATCTATTCTGCCAGGCACGGTGGCTCACGCCTGTCATTCCAGTACTTTGGGAGGTCAGGGTTGGTGGATCACTTGAGGTCAGCAGGAGTTCAAGACCAGCCTGGCCAACATGGTGAAACCCCATCTCTACTAAAAATACAAAAATTAGCTGGGTGTGGTGCTGTGTGCCTGTAATCACAGCTACTAGGGAGGCTGAGGCATGAGACTCGCTTGAACTTAGGAGGCAGAGGTTGCAGTGAGCTGAGATAGCACTACTGTACTCTGATCTGGGAGACAGAGTGAGACTCTGTCTCAAAAGAAAAGAAGATCTATTCTTTCATTGTGAATCAGATGGTGTTCTGAAACCATCTCCCTTCCTGTAGGACAACTACTTACCTTGGTCACAGTTCCTGACAGCATTATGTGAGCACAAAGAGGACTTTGTGGATCAAATCCATGTTTCTTGCAGAAGTTGGTCTGTGCTAAAGTCATGGTCAGTGTAGCATATGGATTCTCCTGTAGAGAGAAAATGAAGATCCTCTCATGTGAAATACGGTTTCTGAAGAGGTAATAAATTTCAAAAGTTGCATACAGGATGTCCTAGAACTTGACCAGTCTTCCATGAAACGATGAATCGTAAAACATCACCTTCGACTCAGGAGAAAACAGTACTTAGATAGAGACTGATCCTGTCTACTCCCCAAAGGAGGAGGGGAGGTTCATATTATAAAATTAACTGACTTGGTAAAAATTATTTCAACATACTTTTTCTAAAACCCTGAATTTATTCCATGTTTATCAGAAGAATAATAATTATAGTGCCACCCAAATTGAAGGCTGTTCTACAGGCTTCACTGACAGATTTCAAGGGTTAAACTCTAATACAAAACCATTGCATAAAAATACCAGTTGCTCAACTAACTATATGGGTTAAGCAAGAAAGCAGCTGAATCATGCTTGGTTATCTTACATTAGCAGAAACTGTCATGTGATTTCAAAACTGGAGAAGTTGTTCATTTCTGCTTTAGTAACAAAAAGTCTCCCAGATTCAAAAAGGCAAGCAAATTCTTAATTCTTTTTTTTTTTGTTTTTTGTTTTTTTGTTTTTTTGAGACAGAGTTTCGATTGTTACCCAGGCTGGAGTGCAATGGCGCGATCTCGGCTCACCGCAACCTCCGCCTCCTGGGTTCAGGCCATTCTCCTGCCTCAGCCTCCTGAGTAGCTGGGATTACAGGCACGTGCCACCATGCCCAGCTAATTTTTTTTGGATTTTTTAGTAGAGACGGGGTTTCACCATCTTGACCAGGATGGTCTCAATCTCTTGACCTCGTGATCCACCCGCCTCGGCCTCCCAAAGTGCTGGGATTACAGGCTTGAGCCACCGCACCCGGCCTCTTAATTCTTTCTTATTCAGAAATCAGCTTCAGAAGAGGCATTGTTGACAGATTATAGCAAAATTCACACATTGCACTTTTAGACTATTTAGCTCTTTAAGTTCTAAGTGTCTTGTGTGGAGAATTTTGCCATTTCACAGTGATCCATCAAAACAGAGAGTCATAGAGATTTCTTTGAAATCATTTAGCCAAATAGTTACTGTCCAGAAACTATTAGCAAGGCACCACAGGAGACCAAAAAGGGGGAGGGGATACTCAGGTAAACTCTCTCCCCTCTGTGAGTTTATAATCTGGTTGAAAAGGAAGACATAAACAAAACGTGTATTTCCAGTATAGGCTGGAGTGATAGAGAAACTATAAGGAGCTTTACAATATATTCAAAACCAGGATAGAAGGTAGAAGGACATACTAAAGAGAGGAGATGCTAACTGCAAAAAACACAGAACTGGGCGAGTCTAAGACTTGATGAAGAATACCAAGAAACCCAATTTGCCGGAAAGAGGGGCTTTCCTAGGGGAGGAGGCTGGGGTTGGGAATGGAGAGGGCTCAAACCCAAGCTAAGAAGTCTAGATTGTAATTTGTAGGCCAGCCTTTAGCAATGTTTTCAAAGAACCACCTGCCTGGAGAGCTTGTTAAAATGCTGATTTGGGTTAAAATGTCGAAAGAGGCTTCATTCCCAATCCAGATTTCTGCAATTTTTTTTTTTTTTTTTTTTTTTTTTGAGACGGAGTTTCGCTCTTGTTACCCAGGCTGGAGTGCAATGGCGCGATCTCGGCTCACTGCAACCTCCGCCTCCTGGGCTCAGGCAATTCTCCTGCCTCAGCCTCCTGAGTAGCTGGGATTACAGGCACGTGCCACCATGCCCAGCTAATTTTTTGTATCTTTAGTAGAGACGGGGTTTCACCATGTTGACCAGGTTGGTCTCGATCTCTCGACCTCGTGATCCACCCGCCTCGGCCTCCCAAAGTGCTGGGATTACAGGCTTGAGCCACTATTTTTAAGACAGTGTCTCACTGTCACCCAGTGCAGTGGCACAATCATGGCTCATTGTGGCCTCGACCTCCGGGGCTCATGTGATCCTCCCATCTCAGCCTCCCAAGTAGCTGGGACTATAGGTGTGTATCACCAGACCCAACTAATCGGCTGTTTTTTATTTTTTATAGACATGGAGTTTCACTATATTGCCCTGGCTAATCTCAAAATCCTGGACTTAAGTGATTCCTCCCGCCTTGGCCTTCCAAAGTGCTGGGATTACAGGCGTGAGCCACCAAGCTGTCCTCTATGTGCATTTTATTTATTTATTTAGAGATGGAGTCTAGCTTTGTCACCCAGGCTGGAGTACAATGGTGTAATCTCGGCTTGCTGCACCTCTGCCTCCCAGGCTCAAGGGATGCTCTCACCCCAGCGTCCCAAATAACTGGGACTACAGGGACACATCCAGCTAATTTATGTATTTTTAGTAGAGATGGGTTTCGCCATGTTGGCCAGGCTGGTCTCAAATGCCTGACCTCAGGTAATCCGCCCACCTCAGCCTCCCAAAGTGCTGGGATTACATACTGGAGCCACTGCACCCTGCCTCTATCTGCATTTTAAACAAGTATCTCAGGTGACTCTTACATAGCTGTAGGCATTTGGGTGTTGTTAAAGGTTTCTGGCCAGAGTGACAGATATTTTTGTTTACCTAATTGGGTAGACAAGGCAGATGGGGCCAACAGGAAGACTATGTAAGAGATGTGCTAGTACTTCTGGGCATGAGGTGATAAGCTTAAGGACGAGGTGGCAGGAATAAAGAGGAAGGGACAAGGGTGGAGGCAAAGAAGGCAACAGAAAACTGTCAGGACTTGGGAACTGAGGGATTTGAGGAGGCAGTGAGAATTCCAACTGGGTTTACTGAGAAAACAGTAATTCCATTAACAGAAATGGAGAAGATCAAAAACAGCTGGTTTCAGAAGGACTGGACTTCAACATGTTGAATTTGAGGTGGTGGCAAACTAATGAAGTACAAATGAACAGCAACCAGAAATACAGAGAACTTTAAAGAGGTCAGAAATGGACACACATTTGGAAGTGAGTCCTAGAAGGTGGGAATGAAGAAATGAGAGTGTATACAATCTTCTGAGGATCATTACAGAGAACAAAAGAGCAGGAAATTGACTTTAAGGAATACTTATGTTAATGGATCAGAGAAAAAAAATCAAGAGTGACCAGAGCAGAAAGGGGTACATCACAAGTAAAGAATGCCAAGACAGAAGAAAGGCTAATGGTAAGAGGTCTTGGTGCAAATAATCCAACACCAAGATTTCCCTTCTGACTCGCTGGCTCTGCAGCCAAACATGGTCCTACTACTAGCTAACATCAGCAACACTGTCCTACAGACATTTACTATATAAAAATGCCACAAAGAAAGAGACATACAAAAGGAACATCCCAGTGGTAAGTACATTTGAAGCTCACAACCTAAGTTACAAGGGACACGCATTTTACACGTGAGATACAGTCCCAAACTTAGGTCTTCTTGTTTCTTCTGACCGATTTCACCCCGTCAATGAGAAGAAATGCAGAGCACCCTGGAGGTCAGGAGGAAGAAAAGAAGCAAGCAGAAACTCTGACTGGCTAATTGATGGAATCAAGTCAGACCAGTTCGGATGTGGCCACATCTTTTCACTGCCATCATGGAAACCGGAAGCCCTGGGTAAGTTCCTTGCCACCCTCCGATTTCTAGAAACATCAAAGACCTGGTCTGGAGTCCTACCTGACAGCCATTGGGTGGCTGGTCACAGGTGAGTCCCTGGCACCTGAGTCTGTTTCCTCACTCCTGAAATGGGGACAATAATACCAGCAACTCCTTAGTCACCTCACAAATTTAAATATGATTATGTATTGCTTAATCTCCCTCCTCCACACTTAGAATCATCAGGGAGTGGTTTGTCGGGGGAAGGAGTGTTGTCTTAAAATAAAATGTGTTTTTGATAAAATGTCTGGGCATTGCATTTTTAAAGTCTTCTTAGGTAACTATGATTTGCAGTCAAAGTTGTAGACCCCTGATGGAGTGGAATGAGTCTGCCTTGAGAAAATGCCTAAAGGTGTGGAATGGGCTGGGAATAAGAAAAATGGTGAACTGGAGTGTATCTGCCTTAGCTAAAAGAGGGCACTGCTTCTGTTTGTGCTCAGAGAATGCAGGCCCACAGTGTCACTGGATATTCCCATTTTTTAAAGAAAAGGTAGAGATTGAGACTTTAAAGTAAAATCTAAATTTTAAAATGTTGGTAACGAATTCAAATTTATTAAAAACAAAACAGAACTCTGTGTGGGCCAAAGAAAACTGGTCTGTGGGACATATTCAGCGGATGAGCCACCAGCCTGTGATATGTGGTTTGAAGAAAGATAAACCTGAGCTGAAACTAGGGTTTGCCTGCTGGCTTTGAACAAGTTACTTAACCTAGGTAGGCCTCAAGTTCATCTGCAGAATGGGGATGATAATACCTACTTCAAAGAATTATTAGAAGAGACAATGGGGGCCGGGCGCGGTGGCTGAAGCCTGTAATCCCAGCACTTTGGGAGGCCGAGGCGGATGGATCACAAGGTCAAGAGATCGAGACCATCTTGGTCAACAAGGTGAAACCCCGTCTCTACTAAAAATACAAAAAAATTAGCTGGGCATGATGGTGCGTGCCTGTAATCCCAGCTACTCAGGAGGCTGAGGCAGGAGAATTGCCTGAACCCAGGAGGCGGAGGTTGCGGTGAGCCGAGATTGCGCCATTGCACTCCAGCCTGGGTAACAAGAGCGAAACACCGTCTCAAAAAAAAAAAAAAAAAAAAAAAAAAAAAAAGAAGAGACAATGAATATAAGGCGAATGGAAAAGTGATTAAAAGCATCAGTTTCTTACATCCTGTCTTTATCAACAATGTTGTACTTTCACAGTTGACCTAAAATCTGAGATTTTTGTCAAAAAGGCCCTCCACCAAATCAGGCTCCATTCCTGGACTCTCTCCGTCTCCAGCCTCCCAAGCCTCCTGTCTGTGACTCCACCTCTGAGACAGCAGAGGTCCACCAGAGTTATAATTGTGGCTCTGTACCAGAAGGTGGGCACCAGAAGGTGGGCAAAGGGCGAGGAGGAGATAGACTTTCAATCAGCTCTGCACCTTAGTGAGGACCCACTGTGCTTGTGGAGGCCTAAAGATTGCAATGATCATTGTAATCGTCCACGATATCGTACATTAGCTTCCTGCAGCAGGAGAGAAAAGTCTTAATTCAGGAGGGGTAAGAGAGAAAGAAACCCTGAAGTCACATATTAAAATACTTAAATACCCAACTATCTTTATGCCCTGTAAAACCTTTAAGAATAGGAGCCTGGCTGGGCACGGTGGTTCACGTCTGTAATCCCAGCACTTTGGGGGGCTGAGGTGGGTGGTTCACTTGAGGTCAGGAGTTCGAGACCGGCCTGGCCAACATGGTACAAAAATTAGCCAGGTGTGGTGGTGCGCACCTGTAATCCCAGCTACTCGGGGAAGCTGAGGCACGGGAGGCGGAGGTTGCAGTGAACCGAGATACGCATTACACTCCAGCCTGGGCGATAAGGGAGACTCTGTCTCCAAAAAAAAAAAAAAAAGAAAAAAAAGAAAAGAAACAGAAAAAAAGAAAAGAGAAGAAGAGCCCAGTTAATGGTGACACTGTGCCCCAAGACGACTCACGACCACTCAGGGATGAGAAGTCCTGGGGCTACCGGCAGAGACTTGACCCCAGGTGTGTGGCCCAGTGGCGGGGGCATGTGCGAAATTCCCGGTAGTTGCCCAACCACTGGGACGCTGTAACGTCCGCCAGCCAGCTCTGCGGAGAAGCCGCAGCCGTTCCACTTCCCGGGAAGGATTTTGGCGAGGGTGAAGGCTCTGTCTGCGGCCGGCCTGAGAAAGCCGCGGGCCGCGCTCACCTGCAGGTTGCTCACGGAAAGCTGCAGCGGGCTCAGGTAGAAGTAGGGCACGCCGCTGCCCGCGCCCGGGGGCCCGTCGCTCAGCGAGAGAACGTCGGAGAAGGGCCGGCCGCGCACCGCCTCCAGCGTGGAGATGGTGGCGAGCGCGCCCCAGTCGCAGACGTGCGTCACGAAGCGGGCCACGCGCGCCGCGTCCTCGCGTGGTGGTAGCGGCGGCAGCCGCGAGGCCTCGTCCCAGTCCCCGTGGTCCCGACCGCCGCGACCCCGAGCGGGCGACACAAACAGCGCCAACAGCGCCGACGCCAGCAGGGCGGCGAGCAAGGCGCGCGCAGACCAGCGGGTTCGCCCGGCCATACCCTCGTCTCCAGAGTCTGGGCCCGCGACCTCCAGCCGCCCAGCGAGAGCCCGGCTCGCCCAGGCCCCGCCCCCACGCCCAGGCCCCGCCCCTCCGCGAGGCGCCAATCAGAGCTGAGCACAATGCAGGGGGGCGGGGGCGGGGCCCCTCTGCTGCTCCGCAAGCTGCAGGAGACGCGATTGGCTCATCCGCCGTCGCTCCGCCCGCCCTCTTTAAGGGGTGTGACTTTGTCCTAAATGGGATGTTTGTTTTGTTTGGCAGGCGGAAAAAGAATGGCTTGAAGAAACTCGAGCAGCTTGCCCAAGTCGTACAGCTAGGAAAAGACCAGCCTGTTTACACAGGCACACACCCCTCCTTTTCATACCTTTGGAGATGACTATCGCATCTGAGAGGAAATGCTGCATTTTCTTCCCGCGCGCCCCTTTTCCGTTGAATTTTATAAGGTCTGACCGTGCCGTGGAAGGCGTGGCGATCTCTTTGAACCACCTCTCCGGAGGGCCTTCCGCAATTAGAAAACCTGAAGTAGCTGGAAAGTCGTGAAAAGAGGAAGAAATGATCAACACCTGCGGCGCCTACATAACTTTAAGACATTCTCTATTGTTTCTTATTCCGTCCTCAATTGACAAGGGCATTGGACTTTGTAACCGACCTCGGCCAACCTCGAGGCTCCACACTCTACGACCCCCTCCCAGCTTGCAGAAAACCGCCCTGAAGTCACTTTTGTAGCTTTCCACTTCCTTCCCCACAACCGCCCTTTGCTGACGCCCTTTTCAGCTTCAGGCCGCCTGTACCCAGGTGAATAAACAGCCATGCTGCTCACACAAAGCCTGTTTGGTGTGTGTGTGGGGGGGTCCTCTTCATTCAGTGCGCGCGTTTTAACAAATTTACCATCCGCCGGGCGCGGTAGCTCACGCCTGTAATCCCAGCACTTCGGGAGGCCGAGGCGAGCGGATCACAAGGTCATTAGATCAAGACCATCCTGGCTAACAAGGCGAAACTCTGTCTCTACTAAAAAGTACAAAAATTAGCCGGGCATGGTGGCATGCGCCTGTGGTCCCAGCTACTCGGGAGGCTGAGACAGGAGAGTCGCTTGAACCCGAGAGGCGGAGGTAGCAATGAGCCGAGATTGCGCCATTGTACTCCAGCCTGGGCGACAGAGCAAGACTCCATCTCAAAAAAAAAAAAAAAAAAAAAAAAATTACCATCAGCACCAAAGAACAGCGAGGGTCCCAGCGTTGTAGAAGCCCAGACTCAGGCTCATGTACCCCTTGTATAGCTGATGCCTAACACTGACATATAGGTGCTTGGAAATAAAGGTTTATTTGATTTGGCCAAAGCGAGAAGCCTGGAGGGCAAGATCTCACAAATCCGCATTAACAAAAAGAAGCAGCAGAGAGTGTTTATGTGGCCAGAGTCAGTGAGGGGGAGTTTCAAAGAATCAAGGGTAAAAAAAATCTGTGTTTCTTCAGTCTCAGATAATTCCTTGAACAATCAGACTTCTGGGCGTCAGAAGCTGGTCTCAATGTATTTCAAAGGATTTATTCCTCCTGCAAACTTTTTTCGTGATCCTGAAGTCATCTCCTGCTTGACAAAGAAACAGTACATCAACAGTTTATGATTATGTTGTAAGAACAAAGGATATTGGGCAAAAAGAGAGTTGTTAACATGTGCAAGCAAGAGCCTGATCAGAATTGTATTATTTCAGTCACTAACAAATGCTGGGGTGCTGAAATCTCAGGAGCCCAGTTACACCAGTAGTCAAGTTAGGCAGAAACCCCAAAAGTTCAAGACCTTTAAAAAAACTTTTTATTCACTTATTTTAAAATTTTTAATTTTTGTGGGTACATAGTAGGTGTATACATTTATGGGGTACATGAGATACTCTGCGACAGTCCTACAATGCATAATATTTATATCAGGGTAAATAGGGTATCCATCACCTCAAGTATTTATCCTTCGTGTTACAAACAATCCAATTATACTTAGTTATTTTAAGTGTACACTTAAATTATTATTGACTATAGTCACTTTGTTGTGCTATCAAATACTGGGTCTTATTCTAATGATTTTTTGTACCCATTAACTACCCCTACTCCTCCCCTGCAAGTGCCCCCCCTCCCCACCGCTACCCTTCCTGGCCTCTGGTACCCATCCCTCTACTCTTTATCTTCATGAATTCAATTGTTTCCATTTTTAGCTTCCACAAATAAGTGAAGACATGTGAAGTTTGTCTTTCTGTGCCTGGCTTATTTCACTTCACTTAATAACCTCCAGTTCCAACCATATTGTTGCAGATGACAAACAGGATGCCATTTGTTTTTTACGGCTGAATAGCACTCCATTGTGCACACATACCACATTTTCTTTATCCATTCATCTGTTGATGGACACTGAGGTTGCTTCCACATCTTGGCTATTGTGAATAGTGCTGCAATAAACACAAGAGTGCAGACATCTCTCAACATACTGATTTTCTTTCTTTTGGGGATATACCTAGATGTGGGATTGCTGGATCATATGGTACCTCTATTTTTAGTTTTTTGAGGAAACTCCCTACTGTTCTCCATAGCGGTTATACTAGTTTACATCCCCACCAACAGTGTACAAGAGTTCTCTTTTTTCCATATCCTCACCAGCATTTGTCCTTGCCTATCAAAACCATTTAAACTACTGGCCCAGGAGTTCCTCATATAGAGACACTAAGGGATTGTTAGTCTACCATCAGTATTCCATGCACAAATTTGATCTTACCAGTTCAGAACCTGTTAAGACATTAAGCTTGGGGTCAGTGGTTTCATTAATTTATCATCCTCGCTGCCTTTTCGTGATCCACGTAAGGGACATTCCTTTTGCTTCTTCTAAAATGACCTACCTCATTCTTTCAGGGGTGCTCCTCATCCTGCTATCTTGGAAATTGGTAAATAAACTCATAGCACCTGAGTTCTTTATGACTTTAAGCTTTGGTCACATCTTTTTGGAGGAAGTCTTAATCTTTTTGACCTGGCCTCAAATTTCCACTGTAATCGTTGTTATAAAGATTGTATGGTGGTGTTCGTGCAGGAGTCTGTCATCTTGTAAAGCTGGCTCTGGCAGACACCTGGCCCTGCGAGGCTGCGTTGTGTAACACAGGTGAAATAATTTCACTCAGCTACTGTTAGCCAGTCATGTGAGCAGCTGTGGTCAACAGCTGTGTGAGCCAAAGTCCCACTTCTACTTCCTGCCTCCTAATATTCAGCCAACTTCTCAGGCTACTCAGTAGGCGCTTGAATATCAGAAGCAATATCAGAGGCCGGGCGCGGTGGCTCAAGCCTGTAATCCCAGCACTTTGGGAGGCCGAGGCGGGTGGATCACGAGGTCAAGAGATAGAGACCATCCTGGTCAACATGGTGAAACCCCGTCTCTACTAAAAATACAAAAAATTAGCTGGGCATGGTGGCGCGTGCCTGTAATCCCAGCTACTCAGGAGGCTGAGGCAGGAGAATTGCCTGAACCCAGGAGGCGGAGGTTGCGGTGAGCCGAGATCGCGCCATTGCACTCCAGCCTGGGTAACAAGAGCGAAACTCCGTCTCAAAAAAACAAAAAACAAACAAACAAACAAAAAAAACCAAAAAACAGAAGCAAGATCATCTACTCCGAATAGGAGACTTCAGTGCCCCCTGGTGGCCTAATGAAGTTATACACCCCGATTTCTACATTCAGGTAAGAAGGATTTTTAAGGTTGGTTTGCTTTGTAACAGCCAAATTTGGAAGAACTTCAAGATAGATGGAAAACTAAGTGGAGAAATTCAAAAGGAGAATCATTGGGTTCGTCATTTAAAAAACAAATTATTAATACAAATAGTTTGAATACCTGCCAATTATAAACATTTCATCCTTCACCTGTTAAGAATACACTCACATTTGGAGTTCTAATCTCAGGTCTGCCACTATCGTACCACATGACCATGTGATTTTATCTTACCTTTGGGCTTCAATTTTTTCATCTAAAATGAGGAGTTGGATTATATGATATTGATATCTGAAGCCTCTTCTAGCCCTGTATCTTCTTTTTCCTTGTGGTTGTTTTTGTTTGTTTTTCTTTTGTTTTTTTGAGACAAGGTCTTGCTCTGTCACCCAGGCTGCAGTGCAGTGGTGGCTCATAGCGCACTGCAGCCTCAAACTCCTGGACTCAAGTGATGCTCCCTCAAGTGATCCTCCCTCCCCAACCTCCCATATAGCTAGGACTAAAGGTGTGCACCACCACACCTGGCTAATTTTTAATTTTTTGTAGAGATGGAGTCTTATATGCCGCCCAGGCTGGCCTTGAACTTCTGGCTTCAATTGATTCTCCCACTTCAGTCTCCCAAAGTGCTGGAATTATAGGTATAAGCTGCTATGCCTGGCCTTATTTTTCTATTAATATGCAAAGTATGAGCCTTTTGTAAGTTTCACAGTGTGAATTTTTTTGCAAGAAGATGAAACACATTTATTTATCGCTACACCATTTATTGCTGGTATACAAAATAGCAATAGACCCTATTACAGCTCCGTTACAAAACAGGTGCCTAGAATTTGGTCTCAGTTATCAGAGCATGAGAGTGAGGTCTACAAACCCTCCAGCTTTAAGCATGTCACTCTTTTTGAAGGAGGCTTTGGCTTCCACTTTTAGGTACCCCCTTAATCTACCTTCTGCTGCAATGAAGAGGGCATCACTCAGTCGTGTGTCTGGGTAGAATCCTTAATTCTCTTTAAAAGACTTTATTCTTTTCTTTTTTAAAAACATAATAATCTTCCTTTTTATCACAGCATAGCTTCCTTTGAGTTGTTACAACTTCACACTCTGCCATGTTCAGTTTTATTGAAAGCCCAGTTAGGAGAAATATCTGTGGTGGATTTCCTAAGAACATGCAGGTCATTCATAATGTTTTTTTGTTTTGTTTTGTTTTTTAGCTATTCTAAATTGTACCCTTGAAATGTACCAGAGTATCAAACAATTGTCTACTTGAACTGTATTATTTGGCCTTTTATTTGGTTTTGTTTTTATTGAATTATAATATTAGCTTACTTCAAACATAGTTATAAGAAAGAACGGGAGGAAATGGGTTATTATCGCTCTTGTCTCCATCTATAAAGCAGTACTGTCTTTATGAGCACCTGTAAGAGAATGTGTCAAATCTCAATATCAGAAAGCATAATACTTCCAAAGAGCAATTGGTTTCTTTTAATCTAACAGAGATAATAAGAACAATTATTAATTATGTTACTATTTTTAATTATTAATTATTTTTCCTTTTTGCTTTGGTTTCTGAGAGTTTTCCCAATGAAATATCTTGTGACCTACCTTGAGCAAATATATAGGACTCTGTGTTATACATTGCTTTGCACTGGTCTTATCCATGACCGTTTTATTATTACACATACTTTCCTTTATCATATCCCTTAAGAGTATATTGTATAATTTTTTGCTGTATGGGTTTTAATGAATGCTTGCTAATCCTTTGTGGAGAGAGCAGGGAGGGAAGGATAGATGGAGAGGAACCTAGGTCTTCTGAATCCAAGTCTAGTTTTCTCTTGGTTATGTCATAGTGCTGCAATCTCTGCACATCTACACTCACCCCAACACACACTCAAAAAACAAGGGACAAATTTTAAAAACCACATATATGGACAAAATAAAAATGGTGTGATTTCTAAGTAAACATAACTATTTCTAAGAGTTGATAGGAAGAGTAGAGAAAGAAAGGGAAAAAAGTAAATGAAGGAAAAATAATAAAAGACATGAAAAAGAAAGTATAAAAGAAAAAAACAAGCATGTAAAGAAGGATTATTTTCTGATTATTATTATTATTACATATGTTTTCCTTCATTATATCCCTTAAAACAAAAGATGTAGACTTCCCAGGCAAGCATAGGACATCAGCTCACCTCAGCATGCATGAGAGGGATTGATTCCAGGATTCCCAGCAGATAACAAAATCCATGGATGCCGGTATTAGTCCATTTTCACACTGCTGATAAAGACATACCCAAAACTGGGAAGAAAAAGAGGTTTGATGGACTTACAGTTCCACATGGCTGGGAAGGTCAAAATCATTGTGGAGAGTGAAAGGCACTTCTTAAATGGTGGTGGCAAGAGAGAAGAGGAAGAAGCAAAGGCAGAAACCCCTGATAAGCCCATCAGATCTTGTGAGACTTAGTCACTATACGAGAACAGCATGAGAAAGACCAGCCCCCATGATTCAATTACCTTCCCCTGGTTCTCTCCCACAACATGTGGGAATTCTGGGAGATACAATTCAAGTTGAGATTTGGGTGGGGACACAGTTAAACCATATCATTCTGCCCCAGCCCCTCCAAATCTCATGTCCTCATATTTTAAAACCAAACGTGCCTTCCAAACAGTCCCCCAAAGTCTTAACTCATTTCAGCATCAACGCAAAGGTCCATAGCCCAAAGTCTCATTTGAGACAAGGCAAGTCCCTTCTGCCTATGAGGCTATAAAACCAAAAGCAAGGTAGTTACTTCCTAGATACAATGCGGGTACAGACATTGGGTAAATACAGCTGTTCTAAATGGGAGAAATTGGCCAAAATGAAGGGGTACAGGGCCCATGCAAGTCTGAAATCCAGCAGGGCAGTCAAATTTTAAAGCTCCAAAATTATCTCCTGTGACTCCAGGTCTCACATCCAGGTCATGCTGATGCAAGAGGTGGGTTCCCATGGTCTTGGGCAGCTCTGCACTTGTGGCTTTGCAGGGTACAGCCTCCTTTTCATCTGCTTTCATGGCTGGCATTGAGTGTCTGTGGTTTTTCCAGGTGCATGGTGCAAGCTATCAGTGAATCTACCATTATGGGGTCTGGGTATATTGGCCCTCTTCTCACAGCTCCACTAGGCAGTACCCTAGTAGGGACTCTATGTAGGGGCCCCGACCCCACATTTCCCTTCTGCACTGCCCTAGCAGAGGTTCACCATGACGGCCCTGCTGCTGCTGCAAATTTTGCCTGGGCATCCAGGCATGTCCATACATCTTCTGAAAGCTGGGTGAAGGTTCCCAAACCTTCTTGACTTCGGTGCACCTGCAGGCTCAATACCACAGGGAAGCTGCCAAGGCTTGGGGCTTCCACCCTCTGAAGCCACAGTCTGAGCTCTACATTGGTCCATTTCAGTTACAGCTAGAGCGGCTGGGACGCAGAGAACCAAGTCCTTAGGCTGCACACAGCACAGGGACCCTGGGCCCAGCCCATGAAACCAATTTCTTCTCTTGGGCCTCCAGGCCTGTGATGGGAAGGGCTGCCTTGAAGACCTCTGATATGCCCTGGAGACATTTTCCCCATGGTCTTGGGGATTAACATTAGGCTCCTTGCAATTTACGCAAATTTCTGCAGCTGCCTTGAATTTCTCCTCAGAAAATGGGTTTTTCTTTTCTATTACATAGTTAGGCTGCAAATTTTCTGAACTTTTATGCTCTGTTTCCCTTTTAAAACTGAATACCTTTAACAGTACCCAAGTCACCTCTTGAATGCTCTGCTGCTTAGAAATTTCTTCCATCAGATACTCTAAATCATTTCTCTCAAGTTCAAAGTTCCACAAATCTCTAGGGCAGGCGCAAAATGCCACCAGTTTCTTTGCTAAAACATAACAAGAGTCACCTTTTCTCCAGTTCCCAAAAAGTTCCTCATCTCCATCTGAGACCACCTCAGCCTAGATTTTATTGTTCATATTGCTATCAGCATTTTGGGCAAAGCCATTCAATAAGTCTCCAGGAAGTTCCAACCTTTCCCACACCTTCCTCTCTTCTTCTGAGCCCTCCAAACTGCTCCAACCTTTGCCTGTTACCCAGTCCCAAAGTCACTTCCACATTTTCAGGTATCTTTTCAGCAGCAACCCACTCTACTGGTACTAACTTACTGTATTAGTCTGTTTTCACGCTGCTGATAAAGACATACCCAAGACTAGAAGAAAAAGAGGTCTAATGGACTTACAGTGCCACGTGGCTGGGGAGGCCTCAGGATTGTGGCAGAGAGTGAGAGGCACTTCTTACATGGCAGTGGCAAGAGGAAGCAAAAGCAGAAACCCCTGATAAGCCCATCAGATCTCGTGAGGCTTATTCACTATCGTGAGAATGGGAAAGACCAGCCCCCATGAGTCAATTACTACCCCCTGGTTCCCTCCCACAACATGTGGGAATTCAAGGAGATACAATTCAAGTTGAGATTTGGGTGGAGACACAGCCAAACCATATCAGTGCCCAAGTCCCTTATATAAAATGGTATCATATTTGTGTATAACGTACATATATCCTCCCAAATACTTTAAGTCATTTCTACATTAACTAATGCAGTGCCTACACTTCACTTCATTTGGCTGGATTCAATGTAGTACTCATTGCACGCAAATTCAAGTTTTGCTTTTTGAAACTTCGTGGAATTTTTTTTCACACATTTTTGATCCACAATTGGTTGAATCCACAGATGCACAACTCATGGATTAGAAGGGCCAGCTATTCCAAGATTACTTCCCTTTAGTTACTCCTGCTGGTTCTGGTACTTAGTAATTTGCCTCTGGGTGGAGTTCTGGAGATTTAGTAATTTTTCGTCATTTCTTCCCAGCATGCTTCAAAGACATAGAAAGCAAAAACGAAAACAAACAAGAGAAGCAAAAACAAAAGTGTTTCATAGTTTTAAGATTATTTAAAATGTGCCTTTCTCCAGAGTTCAAATATGCATTGTGCTCCCGACACATGAGGGCACTATTTCTATAGTTCATAATATTCATGGTACAGAAATCTTTGTGGGAAGTTAGGTCTGCAGACCTCGTGGCTGGGAACATGCAGAGAAAAAGGGTTTGCTATGCGTTCTAGGCTCACCATGTTTTTTAAGTGTGACATATCCTAATGTACCCTGTGAACAATGCCAGGACTCTCAGGGCTGCAGGCTGGCCTTCTGGCCACAGGGCTGCTAGCTGGAACTTCTTGAAATGAGGATGACTGCATCTCGTTTATCTCTGCAGGGATAGAACTAGTGTATTAAAACACCAGCTTTGGAGCCTGATTGAGAATGAGAGATGAGTGACCTAGAGCAAGTTGCTTAATCTTTTCTTGCTCTAAAGATGGAGGTATTGCTGAGCACAGTGGCTCACGCCTGTAATCCCAGCACTTTGAGAGTCTGAGGTGGGCAGATTGCTTGAGCTCAGGAGTTTGAGACCAACCTGGGTAACGTGGTGACACACCGTATCTACAAAAAATATATAAAAATTGCTGGGCATGGTGGCTCATGCCTGTAATCCCAGCACTTTGGGAGGCCAAGGTGGGCAGATCACAGGAGTTCAAGACCATCCTGGCCAACATGGTGAAACACTGTTTCTACTAAAAATACAAAAAGTAGCTGGGCATGATGCTGCGTGCTTATAATCCCAGCTACTTGGGAGGCTAAGATAGGAGAATTGCTTGAACCAGGGAGGCAGAGGTGGCAGTGAGCTGAGACCTCTCCATTGTACTCCAGCCTAACAGAGCGAGACTCCATCTCTATATATATCAGCTGGGCATGGTGGCACATACCTGTAGTCCCAGCTACTCAGGAGGCTGAGGTGGGAGAGTCAACCGAACCTGGGAGGTCAAGGCTGCAGTGAGCTACGATTGCATTACTGTATTCTAGCCTGGGTTACAGAGTAAGACCCTGTCTCAAAAAAAAAAAAAAAAAAAAAAAAAAAAAAAAAAAAGGATATAAATTAAAATGAAGGTATTACCTCATAGATCTGTGAGAAGGATTAAGTGGGGGTAATCTACATAAAGCACCTGACACCTGGTATGAACTCAATAAGAAGACACTAATAGTGTTTGTTACTCAGCAGTGCTGATGTATAGTGATGCTCAGTACAAGTTTAAGCAAGTGAATGAATGAATAGGGTGTGTCGAATCACACAGATTTTACTCAGCAGAAGAAAACTAACACTTTCGAGCTTTTTTAGTGTTGAATCACTTCAGGGCATAGTGCTCAGCCAGTGTGCAGTAAGCCTCTCTACCTCTGTTTGTCTTCCTGATTCCTTATTGAAGCAGTGAGAACACTGAGGTCAGAGGGAAAACGTGATGTGCTCCAGGCTTCAGAGCTGATGACAGAATCAGGATGAGACCCAAGGTCTTCTGAAGCCTAGCACAAAGCTTAACCTATAGGGACCTGCCTGGCTGGGCTGGGAGTTGAGGGGTTAACAGACTGATCCTAGAAAACAAATAGGCTTTTGGCTCGGTTTAGCTGTACTTGCTAGGCATATAGTTACCCAGCAGTGACCCCACCTGAGTGTGGAAAGAGCCCAACCACAAAGAGCATCCCAGCTTGCCCCAGGGCAGCCGCCCAGGGTTGGCCTCTAATTGAAGACATCGTTGGGGAGAGCTCTCACACACTTCCCCAAATATGCTTCTATGTGTGTGTGTCATAAGAGGCCTTGGGTCACCACCTTCCTTTGCGCAATGAGATCAAAAGAGCAGTTTCTGCCTCTGCTGTTGTTTCTTTCCTGTTGCCACTTTCTCTGACTTTTCTGGAACTGTTGAATTCTTAGGACACAGCCCTTCTCTGGCCCTGGTGTGCTTTCTCTATTAGAAGGCTCCCCAGGGCTTCCTGACTGGAGCAGATGGCCCTCCCTTTCCCGGGTGAAACAGGCTGACCTGGGTGGGCGGCCCCTCTGCCTTTGATCTGCAGGTGGGAGGCAATAAAAGGCACTTCCCACGTGCCTGCTGTAACCATATATTCCAAATTCCAAAGAAGGACTCGGGAGTCTCTCTGAGCCTACTCTGGTTTGGGAGGCTGCCTGTAAAAATAAATAAATTAAATAACTAAAAGCAGGACTTTACCCACCCCATACATATGTCCTTCTAAGGACTTTGAGACAAAAGATGGAAATTGGACCATGCCAGGAAACCCAGGATGGATGGCTGCCATACACATGCCTCATGGAAAATTCTCTCCTCTGGGGATGTCTGCCGGAAGTGCCATCTGCTTTTGCCACAGATCCATGGCTGTGAGCGTGGCCCAGGCACTAACCACAGTAGGCCCTTGGTTAACTCCGACTGTGGTTCTGCCCGGAAGCCAGGCATGAACAGTCGCATCCAGGAAAACCTTTCCCTGATTTCATTCACTTGTTTTATCTGTATGACAATCCTACTCCCAGGAAGGCTTTGCAAGGCACTTTCACCTTCAGCTCTTGGAATGAATGAATGCAGCTATGATTCTTTTTAAACTATCAATCCAACAATTTCTGTACATCCGGTAAATATCATAATGACCCGTTTCACATGTCAGGAACTGTGCTGCGCACTGTCAGAGATAAAATGGTGAAAAATGCCATTCTCTTTAACCCTTTTGAGGCCCTACTGGTATGAAACTGTGTTAGTGCTCAAGGGCAGATACAATGGCTGAACACATGGTTTCTACCTTTTCACACTCAACTACAATAAAATTAATCATGGTATCATAGGAGGGAGCCAGACTTGGCATCAGATCCTGGATTGAAATCTTGCCTCCTTCACTTGGTGGCTGTCTGGTACTGAACAAGGTACTCTTTCAACTTCTGACTCCTCATTTTCCAAGAAGGAGGCCATAATTTCTGCTGGCAGTGAGGTTGGGTGAGGAATAAATGCTGGCAAGTTGTTTATGTGCCTAAGGCAGAACAGATGCTGAGAAAAGGTTTATTTCCTTCTTTCCTTAAGGAGCTTAGAGGCTAATAGATAAGAACTGGTTCTGCTGTAACTAACACACACTGCAGACTGTCATACAAACTCAAGTTGGGGTGCAAAAGCATGCCGAGGGAGCCTTTTCAGGTTTGTTACATATGCTTGGGGAAAATGGCTCAGATGAGCGTTGCTGGGGGCCGTACCCTGGGCTCCTTCCCACAGGGCCTGTTTCCTGCCCACTACCCAAATCCACTTTGGGAGAAGTAAGTTTTGGGGCCTTTATTACCCACATATGATTAGAGATCAGAAGTGGCCAGTGGGGATGGGTTGGCAGTGACTTGCACCCAAGGGAAGGATGGGAGCCCACGAGAGTGGTGGAGCTCTGGCGAAAGAGGCAGGCTAACCAGCAGAAGTGAATAGGATGTGCTAAAGTATTCCTCTGAGAGTAGAAATACAATATAGAAGAACTGGATATGTGGTTTTCACCCTAAACCAAGCTGAGGAACCACCACCAAATGCTTAATAAACACACAGACAAAAACCAAAAAGGTGGCCTAATGCTGTAGCGCTTCACATTTCACCCAGCCTTGCAGCCTACGTGCAGCACTCAAAAACATCACTTGGGGCCTCCCAACATCCCAGTTTGGTAGGCGGACTAATTTCATTACTTCGTCGTACAGATGAAAAAGTGGGATTCAGAGAAGTCACACAACTTGTCAAGTGGCACACCTAAGTGGCAGAGTTGTGGCTCTAAGCCACATAATCTAAACTTTTTTTTTTTTTTTTTTTTTTGAGATGGAGCCTCACTCTTTCACCCAGGCTGGAGTGCAGTGGCATGATCTCGGCTTATTGCAACCTCCACCTCCTGGGTTCAAGCAATCCTCCCACCTCAACCTCCCAAGTAGCTGGCATTACAGGTACCCACCATCATTCCTGGCTAATTTTTGTAGTTTTAGTAGAAACAGGGTCTCACCATGTTGGCCAGGCTGGTCTTGAACTCCCAACCTCAGATGACCTGCCTGCCTTGGCCCCCCAAAGTGCTGGAATTACAGGCATGAGCCATAGTGGCCGGCCCAGACTTCTTAAAGAAAACATAAATAGCCTATCAATTCATGTAAGAATGTCCCAAAACTTTTGTAGTAGTGGCTCCTCTATGTACTCCCCAATTTTTTTTTCTCTTTTTCTACAGCAACAGTTTTTACTGCGTACATGGCAACTCAGATAAAGGCTACATTTCCCAACTTCCCTTGCAGCTACAATTGTTCGCGTCATCGTTTGGGACAACATGAGATATAAGTAGAGGTAATGTGTGCAGTCCTCAAGGTCAGACTCTTAAAAAGAAGTTGCGTGCTTTCCTCCCTCTTGATGGCAAGGATGCCAGATGTGACAGTAGAAGCTGAGGAAGCCATTTTGTTTTGTACCAGCTCTGAACCACTCACCTAGAATTTTATGTGAGAGAGAGAAACTTAAGTTTAAGCCATTATATTTTGGGCTTTTTTGTTACAGAAGCCTAACATTTACTCTAACTAACATGGGTATATGGATCTGATCATAGTCATTAGGAAAGAAGACCGTGGAACAAGAATTAAGAAAGAATAGGAGTTAAAGCTGGCAGGACATGTTGCCAGTATGTTCTGCCCATGCAGAGTCTCCTGAATTATGTTCGCTGTTTTGGGCCTCATCCTTAGGCGCACAGAGGGTGTCCCCTCAAATTCTTATGGCATCAGAATTGAGCCAACGATTGCCCTTTCACTTAAATTCATTTCAGGTGGCATGACTCAAAGAGCACCAGACTTAAGGTCACAAGGCCTGAAGTCTAATTCCACCTCTGTTTTTTCTGCCTTTCATAGTTATTTAATCTCTTTGAGCTTAGCTTTCCTCATCTATAAACTGAAGATGACGGTATCTGCCTCCAGGATTATTGTGACAGTTGGCTTAACTCAATGCTTGGCACATAACAGACACTTCATACTCTCTCTTCTGCCCAGCCCCTCTGCCGTGCCCCATCAGAACGGCCTTGTGACACAGAAACACAGTACAGACCCCCATCAGCTCTTGTCTCACCAGCCCACCAAGGAAAGACACAGGGAAATGTATCCAAGGACTCATCAGCCCACATCACAGGGCTTAGACTTTGGTGAGCAGAGAGTAGGGGCCCAGAATAATATTGGCAGAATCCAAGAGTCTTTTTAAAAGGAGGGGCAGATCAGTGAAACCTGGAGCAAAAGAGCCTTGCAGCATTTGGGAAACACAACAGTGGGCTCCATTATGTGGATGAAGTGCTGAGATCATGATCAGAGCCTCTGGGCTCTTGGCACGACCCTTAGGGTCAGAGGTGCCTCGGCAAGACTGGCTGGTTGGTTCAAGTTCAGGGTGTCATAGTTCTGGTGGCTCCAGTGTCCACTGAGAAACCTGGGAAAATCTCTCTGCTGGACAGCCCAGGGGCTGACATCAACCTGAACTGCTACCAAGTATCAGGAGAAGCTTTCCTAACAAGTCAGGAACAATTAGACATTGTGCAGGCAGGTAGATCACAGTCTGTGTCCAAATCCCACAAGAAGAGTTCTTAAGTATCTGCTTACAGCCCGTGGAGAGACGTGTTGTTCATCTGGTCCTAAACTCCTCAACCACAACCTCGGCCATGTTCTAAGCAGTAAAGCATTCAAGATGTATCTTGCTGCTTCTAATAACCTATGCTCATCTGATGAGCAAAGAAATTACCTGAAACCGGAACTTATATTTAAAAGGGAAGCAGACCATAAAAGCTTGGAAAATTTGAGGGCTGGCCACGTGACAGAAAAGAAAGGGGAGCAATTCAAGCCAACTATAGACATCTGCATAACTAAAAGGAAGGCAAGTGATGATAGCCAAGACAATGAGGAAAAGGCTTGAAAGGCATTTTAGAGAAATTTGTGGCACCCCTCTCATCACAGACCTGGAGGTCTAGGAGGAAAGAGTAGTTTCATGGGCCAGGCCTAGGGCCACCCTTCCCTATGCAGCCTGGGGACACTGCTCCCTGCATCCCAAGCCACTCTGGCTCCAGCTGTGGCTCAGAGGCCCAGGTACAGCTCGGGCCACTGCTTCAGAGCTTACAAGCCATAAACCTTGGCAGCTTCCACATAGTGTTAAGCCTGCTAGTGTGCAGAGTGCAAGAGTTGAGGCTTGGGAGCCTCCACCTAGATTTCAGGGGATGAAAAGCCTGGATGTCCAGACAGAAGTGTGCTACAGCAGTGGAGCCTTCATGAAGAACCTCTGCTAGGGCAGTGCAAAGGGGAAACGTGGGGTTGGAACTTCCATACAGAATCCCCGCTGGAGCGCTGCCTAATGGAGCTGTGAGAAAGGGGTTACCGTCCTCCAGATCCCAAAATTGTAGATCCACCAACAGCTTGCACCCTGCACCTGGGAAAAGCTGCAGACACTCAATGCCAGCCCTTGAGAGCAGCCTGTGGGGGCTGAATCCTGGAAAGCCACTGGGTGGAGCTGGTCAAAGCTTTGAGAGCCCACCTCTCATACCAGTGTGCCCTGGAGTCAAAGGAGATTGTTTTGGAGCTGTAAGATTTAAAGACTGTTCTACTGGTTTTCAGACTTGTATGGGGCTGGTAGCCCCTTCCTTTAGGCCAATTTCTCCCGTTTGGAAAGGGGATTTTTACCCAATGCCTATACCTCCATTGGATCTGGGAGTAACTGACTTCGTTTTTATTTCACGTGCTCTCAGATGAGACCACTTTGGACTTTGGACTTTAGAGTTAATGCTGAAATGAGTTAAGATTTGGGGGATTATTGTGATGTTATGGTTGTACATTTACAATGTGAGAAGGACATGGAGGGGCCAGGGGTGGAATGATATGGTTTGGATCTGTGTCCCTACCCAAATCTTATGTTGAATTGTAATCCCCAATGTTGGAGGTGCAGCCCAATGGGAGGTGATTGGATCATGAGGGCAGAGTTCTCATGACTGGTTTAGCACCATCCCCTCAGTGCTATTGTCATGATACTGATTGAGGTCTCACAAAATTTGGTTGTTTAAAAGTGCATGGCACCTCCTCGGGTCTCTCAGTCCTGCTCCTGCCAGGTATGACACCCGCTCCTGCTTTGCCTTCCACCATAAGCAAAAGCCCCCTGAGGCCTCCCCAGAAGTAGATGCCATTGTGCTTCCTATATAGCCTACAAAAGTGTGAGCCAATTAAACCTCTTTTCCTTATAAATTACTCAGTGTCAGGCATTTCTTTATAGCAATGTGAAAACAGACTAATACACATGGGACATATTTATACTAAAAATTACTTATCAATAGTCTGATGTTCAAATTTAACTGGACAGCTTGTATTTTTATTTGATAAACCTGGCAGCCTTACTCTGAAAGTTTGAGTTGACCTCAGCTCCTCCTACTTATTCCCATATCCTAGTTTGTACTTAACCCCTGGAAAATCAACCTTGTACTGTCTTTCAACCCTCTTTTTTCCTCTCCAATTTAGGCTTTCAACTCTCCTGACTTGTTTTCCTCTCTGCAAACTTGCCTCTGATTCCTTCTGCTGTTGGAATCGTCTTCCTAAAATGCAAATTTGACCCTGGCCAAACAGCTCTTAAGATGTCGCCTTTTCTCCTACTGGACAAAGTCCAAATTCCTTTGGATGTCCAATTCCCGCCCCGTTCTTATCTGTCATCCCTGCCACAACGGGCTTTGCTTTTCCCTCCGTACAGTGCACCCATGTGTGTGTCCTCCAGTTTACTCCTCGTGGCCTCATAGACTGGAAAAATCTGACTTGGGTCTTTGTTATTAACCCCAGCACTCAGCGCTCAGTGACACCTCAGCACCTTCGCTCTCACCTGCTGTCGCATCTCTGCCCAGGCTAAGGGCACTTGCTGCATCTAAGACTCTATCTCAGGTATGCGGTGGAGTTCTTGAGGGATGTGCCAGAATGTGGTCTTGACCATAGCAGGAGGGCCTGAGGTCCTTTGAGACACCAGGAGGTCAGAGGAAAAGAAAAGGAACTGGTACAAAGGTAAAAAGAAAAGAACGGAAAATGCTGGTTCCTCCTACTTCTTTTCTATTTTAGTCTCTGCTGGTTGTGCGACTGTGTGCACATGATCTGATTTAGTCCTCACGATATCCCTGCAGTTTCATCATCCTGAATTTTTATAGGAAGAAATGATGACATGAGACGTTGGCATGATTTGCCCCCAACACATTCAAAAAATAGCTATATTTAGAACCCAAGTCTTTTAGGAGGAAGACCAGCCTAGTACCATTTACTGAACTCTGTCACCCTACCCCAGATCCCGTTCTCCCTCAGACCTTGTACCCCAGGAGGAGTCCCTTGGAAACAAATCATTTCTTCTTTGAAGGCTGCATGCTCATTATTCTGTACATGACAACTTCCTTTGGCTTAGAGAGTTGAACTGGTGATGATTAGGATTTTGTCTTGAATGTTTTCAGAAAAAAAAAAATAAGAAAAAAGACTGAATTATTTAATTGCTACTGGGGCAAAGGGCTGACTAAACAGGGCTAATGCCTTTTGCAAAAGGGAAAAGTCAGGGTGGAAGTCTGGGATAGAACTGGAACCCTTTCCCTGACTCCTGGACTATGAGATATTCCAGTCAGCATTTTCCTACCATAAGACTTGAGCTTTCTGAGTCAGGAACTCAATTTTCTTTAGATCCTAAAAATATTGTCTTAAATTTTGCTACCATTAGATCTCTTTCGGAAATTCAAAACATTCCCATGTTTTCTTTCTTTTCCTTTTTTATTGCTTATTCATTATTATTACTATTTTTGAGTTGTAATATAAATAGCATAGAGTGCACAAGTGGACTGATCTTCAACGTCCTGCTCAGTGAGTTCCTGCATCTGTATACACCAGCCCCTGGATCAGGATGTAAAAGTCACCTCTGTCATGTGTCAGTATTTTGTTTCTTTTTATTGCCGAGTAATATTTTATTGCATGAATATTCCACGATTTGTGGATCTGTTCTTCAACATGTGGATTGCTCCTAGTTTTGTACTTTCATGGATAAAAATGATTTGTACTATTATGATAGGCTTGTATGTGTCTTTTGATAGGTATATCTACCTATTTCTCCTGGGAGCATGCCTACGTTTGGAATTGCTGGTTCATGGAGTAGTGTCTCAAATGTTTCAGGAAATGAATAAACTCTTCAACAGCTGTATGAAGAACGCTGCCCTTAAGCAAACCTCTAAAGTAGACAAAGATTTATTTACTGATCTCAAAGTCTTCAGTGACCTTTCTCTCTCCAACACCAAGAGCCTGTCCTGGGTAGCCAATCGCCCTGAGTCTACTCATTGTTTTTGTTGTTGTTGTTGTTGTCATTGTGGAAATTTATGAGGATATACAAGCCCAGAGAGAATAGTGCTATGAATTCCCACACGCTTGCACCCAGTTTCAAGAACTATCAATTCATTCTCAATCCTGCCTCATCTATCTCCTTAACCATTTTTCACCCCTGGAAAATTTTCAGGCAAATCCCACACCTCACGAAACTTTAGCCATGATACTTCAGTTATGTATCCCTGGCAGATAAAATCTTTTATTTTTAACACAACCACTACATCACTTTCACATCTAGGAAAAGTAACATAGATTTCTTGACATCATCTAATACCATCTGTTTTCAAATTTTCCCAATTGTCTCAAAATTATTGGTGTATTTGAATCAGGATCCAATGAAGGTCCACATACCGCATTTTGCTGATACTTTTCTTGTCTCTTTAAATGTATAATAATTTTTTCTCCCTCTTTTTTTTTGTAAAAAAAAAAAATGTTTATTTGTTAAAGAAACCAGTCCATTTGATCTATAGAAATTTCCCACATTCTGGGTTTTGCTGATTAAATCCTCATGGGATGTACATGGGCCATCTGCCATATTTCCTGTAAACTGAAAGTTAGAACTAGAGGCTTAATTAGTCCCTGGTTTCATTTTATATATTTTTTACTTTTGCAAATATCCTATCATAGATGGCACTGTGTCCTTGCTGCATCATATCAGGAGGGCATAACATCTTCTGCCCTCACTTTGAAAGATGCTGCCCATCTTTCACCTGCCCTCCTCCCTTTCACTCTCCCAGGGCTTCACTTGTTTTCTTCTATTCCTGCCCCTCCCTCACTGCCCACATACCACATTGCTACCCCGGCCAACCCACCAGACACACATAGCCACAGCTGTCCTACACTTCACTCAAGTGTGACCTTCGTCTGTGGCTTCAGCAGTTAATATCATGACTTATCACAGAAAGGGAATAGTGTGCAAAGCTAACGGGCCTTCTACCCCTCCTATCACCACTTCTCAACCCAAATATGTGGTTTCTAACCTCAGAATCTCCACACTGGAAGCTGCTTTGAAAGTCAAGTCATTAGACTCTAACAGAACAGAGACTAACAGCCCAAAAGTGATTGTCTGAGATTGGTTTTTGATGTCCAGTACTGGAGAACACACCCCTTTAGAAAGGAGACCACAGCTAGAAGGCTTATAAAAGTATTGTCTTTATTGATGCCAAATCTGCTTTCTTAGAAATTTTACCCAGTTAGTCATATACCTGGCCTTAGAAGTTAACCCAGAGGAGTGGCACCTAGGGTGGCAGTTTGTGGTCAGGCATTTTCATGTGTTTGTTATTTTACTTTTTAAGAATGTTTAATTGTGTTAAAAAAATCACGTATTATAAAATTTACCCTCTCAATCATTCTTACAGTTCAGTAATATTTAGTGTACAGTTCAGTAAATTATTTTTACATTGTTGTGTAACAGATCTCTAGAACGTTTTCATCTTGCAAAACCGAAACTCCATATCCATCAAGCGACTCCCCTTTTCCTCCTCCCCCAAGTCTCTGACAACCAATACTCTTTTGTTTTCCATGGTTTTGACTACTCTAGACATATCACATAAGTAGAATCATGCAGTCCTTTGCAACTGGCTTATCTCACTCAGCATGTCATCCTCAAGGTTTATTCATGCTAGAGCATATGACAAGATTCCCTTCTTTTTAAAGGCTGCATGATATCCCATTGTATGCATATTATGTATTTTCTTTTTTTGTTCTTTCTTTTTTTGTAAGATAGGGTCTTGCTTTGTCACCCAGGCTGGAGTGCAGTGGTGCAGTCATGGCCTGGCTAATTTTTGTATTTTTTGTAAAGATAGGGTCTTACTATATTGCCCAGGCTGGTCTCAAACTCCTAGGCTCAAGCAATCTGCCCACCTTGGCCTCCCAGAAGGCTGGGATTATAGGCATGAGCCGACCAGCCAAACACATTTTCTTTATCCATTCATCTGTCAATGGACATTTAAGTTGCTTCCACCTCTAGGCTATTGTGAATAATGCTTCCATGAACATGGGTGTGCAAATCATCTATTCAAGATCTTGCTTTCAATTCCTTTGAATATATACCCTAAAGTGAGATTACAGGATCATATGGTAATTCTATTTTTAGTTTTTAAAGGAAACTTCATACTGTTTCTCATAGGCACAGCACCATTTTATATTCCCACCAGTAGTGCACAGTGTTCTAATTTCTGCATATTCTCCATAAAAAAATCAGAGAATTCTGGTTTCCTTTTTCTTACAGTAGCCACCCTAATGAGTATGGGGTACACTCAACTATCTCATTGTGGTTTTGATTTGCATTTCTCCAATGATTAGTGATATTGAGCATCCTTTCATATGCTTGTTGACCATTTATGTATCTTCTTTGCAGAAATGTCCTTTCAGGTCTTTTGCCTATTTTTTAAACAGGCCTGCCTGCCTGCCTGCCTGCCTGCCTGCCTGCCTGCCTGCCTTTCCTCCTTCCTTCCTTTCCTCTTTCCTTCCTTCTTCCCTCCCTCTCTCCCTCTCTCCTGCCCTCTTCCTTCCCTCCTTCCTTCCTTGTTTTGTTTGTTTTTGGTTGTCGTTGTTGTTGAGATGGCGTCTTGCTCTGTTACCCAGGTTGGAGTGCAGTGATATGATCACAGTTCACTGCAGCCTCAACCTCCTGGGCTCAAGTGATCCTCCCACCTCAGCCTCCTGAGTAGCTGAGACCACAAGCATATGCCACCACACCTGGCTAATTTTTTTATTTTTATTTTTATAGAAACAGGGTCCTGCTATGTGGCCTAAGCTGGTCTCGAACTCCTGGGCTCCAGCAGTTCTCCTGCCTTGGCCTCCCAAAGTGTTGAGATAACAGCCACTACACCTGGCTGGTTACTTGTTTTTCTACTGTTAAGTTTTAATAGTTCTTTATGTTATGGATATTAACCTCTTATGAGATACGTGATTTGCAATTATTTTCTCCCATTACATAGATTGTATTTTCACTGCTGTTTCCTTTAATGTGCAGGAATTTTTAAGCTTGATATAGTCTCATTTGTCAATTTTTTTGCTTTTGTTTCCTATGCTTTTGGTGTCCTATTCAAGAAAGTATTGTGAAATCCAATGTCATAAAGTTTCCCCCTATGTTTTCTTCTAGGAGTTTTATAGTTTCAGGTCTTAGGTTTAGGTCTTTAATCCATTTTGTGTTAATTTTTGTACATAGCATAAGGTAAGAGTCCAACTTCATTCTTTCACATGTGGATATTCCAGCTTTCCCAACACCATTTGTTAAAGGGATTGTCCTTTGCCTATCATATGATCTTGGTAACCTTTTTGAAGATCATTTATCCATATGCAAGAGGGTTTACTTCTGGGCTCTCTATTCTGTTTCACTGATCTATATGTCTGTCATTATACTAGTGCCACATTGTTTTGATTATTGTAGCTTTATAATATGTTTTGAATTCAGGAAGTGTGAAGCCTCCAACTTTGTTCTTTTTCAAGATTGTTTTTGCAATTTTGGGTCTCTTGAGATTCCATATAAATTTTGAATTTTTTTTTTTATTTCTGCAAAAAAAAAAGCTATTGAAATTTTGATAGGGATTACATTGAATTTGTACATAGCTTTGGGGGTATAGCCATTTTAACAACATTAAATCTTCTGATCTATGAACATGGAGTGTGTTTTTGTTTATTTGCATTTTTCATTTCTTTCAGCAATGTTTTGTAGTTTTCAGTGTACAGGTATAGTTTTCAGCTTACTTCCTTGGTGAAGTTTACTCCTAAGTATTTTACTCTTTTTGTTGATATTATAAGTGGGATTGTTTTCTTAATTTTTTCTTGGATTGTTCATTGTTAGTACATAAAAACACAACTGATTTTTATGCTAATTTTATATCATGTAACTTTGCTGAATTCATGTATTAACTCTAACAGTGTGTTGGTGTACAATCCTCAGGGCTTTCTACGTATAAGATCATGTCATCTGTGAATAGAGATCATTTTACTTTTTCCTTTCTGATTTGTATGCCTTTTATTTCTTTTTCCTGCCTAATTTCTCTGGCTAGGACTTCCAGTACCATGTTGAATACAAATGGTAGGAGCAGGCAAGCTTGCCCTGTTCCTGGTCTTAGAAAGCTTTCAGTTGGCTGGGTGCAGTGGCTCACACCTGTAAACTCAGCACTTTGGGAGGCCGAGGTGGGTGGATCAGTTGAGGTCAGGAGTTCGAGACCAGCCTGGCCAACATAGTGAACCCTACCTCTACTAAAAATACAAAAATTAGCCACGTGTGGTGGTGCATGCCTGTAATCTCAGCTACTTGGGAGGCTGAGGCAAGATAATTGCTTGAACCTGGGAGGTGGAGTTTCCAGTGAGTCGAGATTGTACCACTGCTCTTCAGCCTGGGTGCCAGAGCAAGAGACTCTGTCTCAAAGAAAGAGAAAGCTTTCAGTTTTTTACCGTTGACTATAATGTTAACTGTGGGCTTTGTATAGTTTTACTGTTTATAATACAGGGCTTTGAGACTGGTTTTAAAATATTAAATTTGGTTGAAACTAGTCACACATTAGAAATGATAGCCCAGGATGACCAACTGGCAACAGAAGAATCTGCATATGTATTTTCTAGACGTGGGTTTATGGAGACATATGGGGCCATATTTGCTTCGTGAGCTATGTTCTCTCATGCTTAAGTTTCAAGTGGAGTGATTGACAAAGCATATGTAGCTCATATAACTAAAAATAAGCCATTTCCCCGGGCAGTCCTTTAATGCCAATCTCAACGTTTCACACATGTGAGCTCGATGGAGCAGCTACTACAGCGAATGGCGAACGCTCTCCTTGGGTCTGTTGAGGAAGAAAAACTTGGAGATGCTAATCACCCTTTTCCTTCTAGGTTCTTAGTGACTTTAGAGATTCAGGGTCTCTAAGTATCTCTAGACTTCGATGAGAGGCAGCAGAAGAAACAGCAGCCAGGAAAGAACAAAATAGTGCTCTGATGTGTCTCAGAACCAACTACCACGAATATCAAAACAGACATTGGCAAACAGGGATACAGAACTGTGAACTGCAGCTGCAAGAGATTCAGAAATACCACCCTGAGCAGGACCAAGTTGAATTTGGAAACTATGGCTTGTTTTCGTTTTTAAGTGATAAGCTGACTTGAGATAAAAGGAAGGAGAGAAGCTCATTCCTTCAATTACCAACTACTTCCTGAACATGAATAAGCATGAACAAGGCATCTAAGTAGCCACTATGGAATACTGAGGAGAAAAGACACACCCATACATCACTGTGATGTGAAGTAGACGTAAGTACCATGAGAGGGTGAGGAAAGGGAGCTATGGGCAATGCACCCTGTAAATGGTTGAGGAATCCCTCCTCCCTGAGCAAGCAATCAGATCATCATCCTTAGCTCATCAACAGCTAATATTACAGTCCCTAATGTCCTTTCATATCATCCCACTTCCTTCCTACCAACCCTACTTCTAGTTCTGGTCCATCCACCAGCCTCATGGTAATCATGACCTGGTGCAGAGATGTGGAAGAAAAGGCACCAGGCAGACAAACAGACCGCGCCAGACAGACAATTCATGAAGCCTTAAACACAGCTGCAGAATTAAAACAGAAATGTCAAGGGAACAGAGTGTTCCAGCTGACTTAACTTCCTGTTGATATTTCTCTGGGGAGGAGGGGTGAGGCCTGGAGTTCTAGTACTGGGGTAGAGGGAGGGCGGCAGGTCTGGTGCTGGTGGGAGCAGGACTTAAGTCTTTTCAGGCATGGGTACCCAGGAGTTGGGTTCCCATCTGCAAGGCTGTTGACATTCACTTCCTGAGGCTGGCCATGGTCAGAGGAGTGTCTCAGCTACTGATGTGCCCAACCTACAGAAAAACAGGATGTTAGGTTTCAGATCTGATTGAGCCATGAGATGCAAATTCCTTTTCCACCCCACCCCCACCTCTCTCCCCTATGGCTGCCACCCACACCATTCCCCTTTCCGCAGTGAAGCACTCGTCACCCTGTGTGACTTCCATCAGGGGCTGTCTGCACCCTTTGCTTCATTGCCAGCCTGGCTGTGTGGGGTCAGATTAGCGCTTAACCCTTCATTATGGTTTCAGATTTATGGTCATTTTTACTAGGAGTTCCTTACCACATCCCTGGATGACTGATGAGAACTCTCATCAAAAGAGAAAAGGAGAATGGTTAAGCCACTTTGCTGTCTGCAAGTCACCTCTCTGGTAGGGTCTTTGAGTCCCCAGGCCTCACCTTGGCCCCTCTGCCTACAGGTTATCTACAGGTAAGTGGTTGTCAAATCTTTCTTTCCCTTGATCACTCTCATCCCATCTCTTTCTCTTTGTGGCCACCTAAAAGCCCTTTTGGCTGGGCCCAGTGGCTCATGCCTATAATTCCTGCACTTTGGAAGGCGAGGCGGGCGGATCACAAGGTCAAGAGCTGGAGACCACCTAGGCTAACATGGTGAAACTCTGTCTCTACTAAAAATACAAAAATTAACTGGGCGTGGTGGTGGGGCGCCTGTAGTCCCAACTACTCAGGAGGCTGAGGCAGGAGAACCCGGGAGGCAGAGGTTGCAGTGAGCTGAAATTGCATCACTGCATGCTAGCCGGGCAACAGAGTGAGACCAAAAAAAAAAAAAATCCCTTCCATGTGCAATGAAGGAAACAGCCACTCTGCTCAAATTCAATAATCTTCAAAGTGCAGATATCACCCATTTTCACAGAGGCAAACACCAAGCACAAAACTCTCCCAGAACAACATGCTGAGTGCAGGAGGATCTCCATAAGGAGGCTGAAAGGGATTCCAAACTTTGTGCCCACTCAAAGGGCTGATGTGCACCCTGTTGGAGTGGGCCCTGCAAACCTGAGGTCTGAAGCTGGCTCTGGCAATCGCTCATGTCCTCTTCCACCCTCCTCAGGCTCCCGGGGCTCTTTGCTCACCAGATCCTTCCACACAAATCTCCACCAGCAGCCCCTGCACCGAGCACATCTAAGTCAATGTCTTCTTCCTCTTGCCCCCAAGGCCTTCCTTGATGCCCATCCTTGTCCCTCGAGCCTCCCTCAGTACCCAGCAACATCCAGTCTGACACTGCTTCAGCACATTTCGTATTTAGTTTGTATTCTGATTGAAAGATTCAAGGATCTATTATTGTCTTTTCAGATAAATGACACTCATAAGATCTGCTTGCCTCATGGGCCCTAGAGTGGTATTGGGTACACCAAGATGAGAAAAGTCTTTAGATGTCTCAAAGATTATCACACAGCAGGAGCAGGCAGTGTAATTATAACTTACTCCCAAACTGCAAAAACATGGATGAGACGTCAGAACCAGGAGTTGTGACTTTAGACAAGGAGATGACTAGTTGATATGCGGCAACTAGGAAGAAAGGCCAGATCTTTAACTGTGCTATGGCATATTCTATATTACAACCCCCTTATGTTATTACTGCATTTTTTTTTTTTTTTTTTTTTTGAGACGGAGTTTCGCTCTTGTTGCCCAGGCTGGAGTGCAATGGCGCGATCTCGGCTCACCGCAACCTCCGCCTCCTGGGTTCAGGCAATTCTCCTGCCTCAGCCTCCTGAGTAGCTGGGATTACAGGCACACGCCACCATGCCCAGCTAATTTTCAGTATTTTTAGTAGAGACGGGGTTTCACCATGTTGACCAGGATGGTCTCGATCTCTTGACCTCGTGATCCACCCGCCTCGGCCTCCCAAAGTGCTGGGATTACAGGCTTGAGCCACCGCGCCCGGCCTATTACTGCATTTTTAAGTGGCCATGTGAGAAGAGGATTACAAAGTGAATTATCTACCTTTTTGCATGGGGCTGGTGTGCATTCATTCATCCAACATGTATCAATTCACCAAATTTGAAGGTGGCACTGATCATAGAAGTTTGACCAAGACAGGATGGAATGTGCCTTTATTAAAGTTTCATAAGAATATAAAGAAAGTAGACGGGGCTGGGCGCAGGACCCATCTTCGTAGAGAAAGCCTAAACCGAGAACTGAAAAATGAGTGAGTTTGCTTTGTGCAAATCAGGAAATGTATTCCAGGCAGAGGGAAGAGCCTATTAAGGGACCTGAAAGCAGCTCAGGGTGCCTGGTGTCTGGAATACTGGGTGTTTTCTCTTGAGAAGAGCCAGACAGATCTAAGTGTAACCATGTCAAGAAGGGGTGTGAGTGAGCTAAGAAGTTGGCCTTTATCCTGAGGGCTCCTGGGAACCAGTTACATGTTCTAGAAAGATTACTCCCTGTGGAGTGGAAAATAGATTGAGTGGGGGGATTCTGAGTCAAGGCTGGAGGTAAAGAGAACAACTAGCAGATGCAGAGATTAACTAGGACACTGTTTTCACAATCCCGACATAAGAGGGCAGTGACAGTGATGGAGGGAGGGGGATGATGTCAGGGTATTTCAGAGCTAGAATTGCAGCACCTGATTGCTAAAGATGAAGGAGAAATCGAGTGACTCCCAGGTTTCTGTCATGAGCAAATGGATGGATACTGAGGCCACCACAAGAGGGAAAGAGAAACTAACAGGCAGGGACGTAGGTTTTGAGTAGACTTTTGCGAATGAGCCCTTTGCCAAAGTTGAATACAAGAACACCAAGAACACGTTGTGCAGAAAACTGTTGACATACGTCTCTGCCCATTATCCACGCGAAAAGACGAAGGGGGATGAATCGTAGGTGGGATTTGGATACTATCATTTCTTATAATCTGTTTCACTTTATTTGTACAGAATCATTGGAAATAATCGTTTTAAGACCAAGTGGGTGACCTCCAGTTCGGACAAGTTCCTGCCCACTTTAAGATACTGATTTGTATTAATAAATACCTTTAATGGCAAAACTGCACCATCACTTAGCCTTACTAACAATATCCTAAAGAAATTACATCAAAAAAACCTTTATTTCAGTAAACATCACCTCATTTTCTAGAAGAAATAAGTTCTTTGTTGAGAATGAGAAAAAGGATTATCAATACCAACTGATGTTTAAAATTTAGATAGGAAATAAAGCACTTCAAATTCTGACAATGATTATTCTTTTTTTTTTTTTTTCCAATTTAAAATTATTTTTCCTCCAAGGATGTTAGGTTTTCCACTCCCTTTTTCTGAATCTGTTTCTGTGTGTGTGTGTGTGCGCACATCTGTGCGTTTCTCTCTCTGCCCTTCCCTGCCCGTCTCTTTCTCCCCATCTCTGCTCCACATTTTTCTGAGGGTGTCTTTCTTTGTACTAATATATGAGTCTGATTTTGTCTTCTTAAAAGTTTATATCTATCTGAATCAGTTGAATACCTTCAGCTATAACAAAAGATCATAACTCAGCCAAGCGCAGTGGCTCACGCCTATAATCTCAGCGCTTTGGGAGGCCGAGGTGGGTGGATCATTTGAGGTCAGGAGTTCAAGACCAGCCTGGCCAACATAGCGAAACCCCATCTGTACTGAAAATACAAAAATTAGCTGGGCATGGTGATGGGCTCCTGTAATCCCAATTACTCAGGAGGCTGAGGCAGGAGAATCACTTGAACCCAGGAGGCGGAGGTTGCAGTAAGCCGAGATAGTGCCACTGCACTCCAGCCAAGCGACACTCTGACTCGGGTTAAACAAAAAAAGGAGATCATAACTCAAATGGTTTACACCATAAAGAAATGTATTGCTCAGCCAGGCACGGTGGCTCATGCCTGTAATTCCAGCACTTTGAGAGGCCAAGGATCGCAAGGTCAGGAGTTCGAGACCAGGCTGGCCAACATGGTGAAACCCTGTCTCTACTAAAAAAAAAAAAAAAATAGCTAGGCATGGTGGCTACTCCCAGCTACTCAGGAGGCTGAGGCAGGAGAATTGCTTAAACCCAGAAGGTGGAGATTGCAGTGAGCCAAGATTGCACCACTACACTCCAGCCTAGGCAATAGGGCAAGACAACGTCTCAGGAAAAAAGAAAAAAAAAAAAAGTAAAGAAACGTATTGCTTCACAGAACAAGAAGTCCAGGTGGATGTCCTCCCAGGGTTGCTTGATTCAGCGCCTCAACGAAGTTACTGGGTTTTTATTCAATGAATATTCACTGAATGCCTGTTTGTGCCTGGCCTTGTATTAGCCACATAGGACACACACTCAAAAAAAGAAAAAAAAAAATCTGTGTTCATGGAGCTTGTAATCTGGCCTTTCCCAGCTTTGTCTCATGGTAGCAAAACAGCTGTTGCAGTTCTAGGCATTATGATAAGGTATGATAACACCTGATATTTACAGAGCATCTCTTTCTGTGTGTTTCTTTATCAGAAAGGGTAAAGCTTCCCCGCTTTGTCTCATTAGCCAAAATTTCCTCACTTATCCCTCCCTATAACATTTCCTGGCAAGGGAATGATATTTCTAAAACTGGCTTAAACTATTCAGGATTTACCATTTTATTGAACCTTAAAAAAACCCACTAACACCAGGCCCTGCTCCCTATTGTTCTAGCATGGGGCCCAGGCCCAGATTTTTTTTTTTTAAAGAGGGTCTTATTCTGTTGCCCAGACTGGAGTGCAGTGGCATGATGGCATGATCATATCTCGCTGCAGCTTCGAATTCCTGGCTCAAGTGATCCTCCCATCTCATCCTCCTGAGTAGCTAGGACAGATTTTTGTTTGTTATTTGTTTTTTGTTTGTTTTTTAAGAGATGGGGTTTTTTAATGGCAACTACATTGCCCAGACTGGTCTCTACCTCAAGCGATCTTCCTGCCTCAGCCTTCCAAAGTGTTGGAATTACAGGCATGAGCCGCTGAACTCAGCCAAGACAGATTTTTTTTTTTTCCAAAGCTCCCTGGGTCTTTCTAATTTACAGCCCGAGTTGAAACTGTTGTCCAGGTGCTCTGCATGATATACTTTTTAGGTTTAAGAAGGTTCGAGCTTCCTTGGTGGATTTGCCTAATTTCATTCCTAAAACCTGGGATAATGTGTTAGAAGGCAAAGACTATGATCTTTTGGGACCTCTAAGTCATCCCCTTGGGTTTTCCACCAGCGCTGTTTGTTAGCGTCAGTTATTAGACCAGAGTCTTCTCCCGGCCCCACCCCTCATTGGCCTTTCTCTCGGCTGGAGACCACCCAGCCCCTTTTTTTCTTAAATTTTAAAATTTAAATAATTTTTTTTTTTTTGGTTGGGGGGTGGACAGAGTCTTACTCTGTCATCCAGGCTGGAGCACAGTGGCATTTTCTATCTCTTTTTCTTTCTTTTTTTTTTCTGAGATGGCGTTTCACTCTGTCTACTAGGCTGGAATGATCTTGGCTCACTGAAATCCCTGCCTCCCAGGTTCAACTGATTCACCTGCCTCAGACTCCCGAGTAGCTGGGATTACAGGCACACACTACCACACCTGGCTAACTTTTGTATTTGTAGTAGAGATGGGATTTCACCATATTGGTCAGGCTGGTCTTGAACTCCTGACCTTAGGCAATCCATCCACCTCGGCCTCCCAAAGTGCTGGTATTACAGGTGTGAGTCACCACACCCGGCCCATTAAAGACATAGAGTCTTTAATGTGTCCTCCAAAGTTTATGTGTTGAGAACTTAATCCCCACTGCAACAATATTTTGAGATAGGGCCTTTAAGAGATGATTATGTTTATGAGGGCTCTGCTCTCATGAATGAATTAATACTGTTGTCTCAGGAGTGGGTTATCAAAAGAATAGGTTCCTAATAAAAGGATGAGTTCAGTTCCCTTCCACCCCTCCTCCCTCTCCCCCCGCCCCCATGCTCCCTCTCACCTATGCAATGCCTTTTGTTCTTTTTTTAATGTAGATAGGGTCTCACTATATTTACCAGGCTGGTCATGAACTTCTGGGCTCAAGTGATCTTCCAACCTCAGCCTCCCAAAATTCTGAGATTACAGGCACCACCATACCCAGCCCGGCTTCCGGTATTCTTTTTTTTTTTTTTTTTTTTTTTTGAGACCTGTCTCACTCTGTCACTCAGGCTGGAGTGCAGTGGTGCAATCTCAGCTCACTGCAACCTCCACCTCCCAGGTTCAAGCAATTCTGCCTCAGCCTCCCAAGTAGCTGGGATTATAGGTGTGAGCCACGACACCTGGCCTTTTTTTTTTTTTTTTTTTTTTTTCTGAGACAGAGTCTTGCTCTGTCACCCAGGCTGTAGTGCAGTGGTGCAATCTCAACTCACTGTAACCTCTGCTTCCTGGATTCAAGCAAGTCTTCTGCACCAACTTCCCAAGTAGCTGGGATTACAGGCACATGCCACCATGCCCGGCTAATTTTTGTATTTTTTTTTTTTAGTAGAGATGGATGTTCACCATGTTGGCCGGGCTGGTCTCGAACTCCTGACCTTGTGATCTGCCCGCCTTAGCCTCTCCAAGAGCTGGGATTACAGGTGTGAGCTACTGCGCCCAGCCTGATGTTCTTATTCTTAGTTACCTGAAGACCTCTGCTTATTGCTTGGCTGGTTCTGGCTATCAGGGTATATGAAGGGGAAGGCCCAGGGGCAGAGTAAAGGAAGTGGTTCCGTGTTAGTTAGACCCCCAGAGAAGCAGGGGAACTAACTCCTCAGAAAGTCACTTTGCCTTTCCCTTGGGCTGTCGTCTCCTCCCAGCCCCTAGAGCAGCCAGTTACAAACCCGCATGTTTACCAGCCAAGTTATTGCTATTCTGGCTCCTGGAGTATCTTCTATAGGGACAGAAGAAAAAGATGAGAGGAATACACACACCACACCTACTCATGGCTGCCTAAACACAGCTCAGGGCTACCCCTTGGTCCCTCCTTCCCCGTTTTCCACCCCCTCCCTCAGGAGAATTCCCAGCCTGGGGCCCAAATAGTTCTGGAGCAGCATCCTGCTCTCCACCCAAGAGCCAGTAACATGGTGGAGGCCAAGCTTATTTGCTTTGTGGTCATCTGTGCTCAGCTGAGGGAGGCCTGAGCAGGGCGTGGGGAGCAGCTGCAAGTCACCTTGGGTGACTGATGTTATCTGGGCCTAACGGTTTCCTCTGGGTAGGCACTTCCGCCCTCCTGTTTGCGAAGCCAGAAACCTGTGCTGGGGCAGCCCCATTCTGAGCACCAAGGAGGACTGGGCGGAGGGAGAAAGGAAAAGGCCCTGCAGGGCAGAGTCGGAAGACCTGATAGTAGACTAAGCAGTCATCACTATGTCCTGCACCTTTAAAAAGAAGAATGGAAAAAATTACGAGGAAAAGTGTGCATTGCAAGTTACCAGTAAATACCCTTCCTTACTGCCGACTCTGCTCTAGAGTCCTCACCTGTGCAGCCATGTGGCTGGGCTAGGAGGGAGCTCACCACTAATTCCTGGGAGTGAGGGCTGTTTTTACTGGTCTCAGAGTGCCTGATTCTAAATAAAAGAAGTAGCAGGCTCTTATTCATCTGAAGCTTGTACATGGGGCTAAGTATTATAAAAACAGCCACTCTTTGCAGAGTGCCTATACAATATACTGTATTGTATAGGTGAGGAAAATGAGAATCAGAGAGGTTAACTGACTTGTCTAAGAAAATGCAGCTAGAAAGTAGCAGAGCTGGAATTCCACCCTCAATCTATTTCTAAAACCAGGGGTCTTCCTCTATACTCAGCAGAGCTAATGAACTAGAAGCCACCCTGGCGCTAAGGTTGCCAGTGCTTTAGAAAGTTGGGCCTTAGAAAGTTCTAGGACAGGAAGGAGGCCATATTTCTAAGACTGATACCCAAAGCAGCAATGTAAATGCCTGAAAGTGCACAGACGGTGCCGGGAGAAGCAGAATCAGGGCAGCCTTTGCAGCAGGAGCAGACTCAGCCTGTTTTCTTCACTGTTTCTCCACCTATTCTTCACAGTGCTCACCATCACCTGTCTTATTGCCCATCTCTGTGATGGGGCTCCCCTCCCCTGGTTGAGTTGGGGTTGGGCCCGTGAGAATGCTGTGGGATGACCCAGAGGCTCATACACCCAGCCAATACCCTGCCACTCACAAGTCTCTGAAGGGATTTTCCCATTTCTCCCTGCCAAAGGGTCCGAAGGGGGCAGAGATACGAAGGGTCACTCAGGGCCAGAGGACAGCATATAAACTGGTAGCATGGAACGACCCTAGTGCAGATTCCAGTCCCCGCATCCCTTCCCCGTGGCCTCTTTGCTGCCCAGCCAGGATGGCCCTGAAGGGGGGTTACTATGTTGAGCTCTATGGGAATCAGATGTTGCGCATCTTGCCCTTAACTGTATTTAAAAGGAATGGAGACGAGGTCCTTTAGCAGGCAGCTTGTGGGTGCCAAACTTCCCACAAAACCGAATGCATCCGTCAAAGCAAGGTTTGAAGAAAAGATTTACCGCTTCAGGGAGCTTGAAAAACTTTACGTGGATTCCTCATTTTTCTCCTCATACACAGATGATAGATAGATAGATGGATAGATAGTGGTTTCCTGGAAGGCGGAGAGGAAAAGAGGTGCGAAGGGGAAGGTGGTCCCGGTCGGAGCCACGCCGAGCGCTGAAGCCTCGGTCTGAAGGGCTCCTCACGTGGGAGAACACAGACGCCTTCCACTAGGGAGGGTTCTCGAACTCCACCCAAGAACTGCAGGGGAACCAGATATGACAATAATGCAATTTTTAAAAGAGAGAGTGGAAGAAGGAAAGCAGGAAGGATGGACACTGAAGAAGGAAATCGAAAAGAGGCAAAATAAAAAGAATTAAAGGACCACTCTAATTCTTGGAGGGGTGGGGAAAAAAAGAAGACCCATTAAGGGAGCGAAAGGTTGAGAAGGACTGAGACTGGCAAAGCCCAGAGTCCTGAGAAACTTCGCGAGAAAGAGGGGCCCGGCGGCTGCCCATCCCCATGTTTGGGCACATGGAGTCGTGGCTCCTGCTCTTGAGTCCTGCCCTGGGAGGGACAGTATCTGTTTAGATTTGCGTCTAAATTTAAACCCTGATCGTCGGCCTCCCTCCGCGCTCCCCACCCTCCCCTCTCCTCCCTCCCTCCTCCTCCTTCCTCGTTCTCTCGCGCAGGGCCCCCGCGGCCGGGGCAGTCCCGCAGCCGAGCGCAGCCGGGCGCGCGCCGCCGCCCACTCGCCCTGTGCCCGCCGCAGCCCAAACCTGGCCCCGGCCGGGAGCCGAGAGGACAGCGGGGATCGCGAGCTCCGGCCCGAGAGAGCGGGCGCGTCCGCAGCAGAGTCGGCACCTGAAGGACATGGAGGTAAAGGACGCCGGCGTGGGGCGCGGGGCTAGGTGGCGAGCGAGGTCCCGGGCGCCCCTTTCCCGGGCGGCTGCCCCTGCTCTGAGCGTGGAGCACGCGGCTCATAGCTGCTGCCAACTAGAAGGGCAAATGCCTGCTGCTCCGACGCCTCCTTGGTCAACTCCGGAGGACCGTCCCTGCTCCTACCTAGGAGAGTCGGGTGGGCAGGCAGGGGTCCGCAAGGGAAGACCTCAGAGGGAGAGGAGAGTGGCTTTCCCAGAGGTCCGGGTATTTTGGTTAGGAAGTTAAATGCTTAAAAAAAAAACAAAAGTTAGGTGCAGCCAAGGTTTGTAAATGGATAAACGTGCGAGCAAAAACTCTGCAAGAAGGCAGAAGCCCTTGCATCTGAAGAGATGGGTAGTGAAAGAGAAACAGCTGGCAGCACGAGGCCAGCACATCTTCGTGGGTCTGTGGCTTCCCTTTTCGCTTAGGGAGTGGCATTTTAGAGTCCAGTTAACCTCTTGCTTCTGAAGCCTTTCCTGTGTCTGTCACATCTTCTTCCATAACTTTCTGAAAAGCTCCCCTCACTGATCAGTCGAATGACCTTATTTCTGATACAACTTAAGACTCCCTTGGACACCCCTGCCTCTGAAGCTGTGTGTATGGAGGTATCCTGGCCACATCTGCAGGCTGTGCCACAGTGGGGCCTGGCACTTCTCTGCCTACTGAGAGGAGGTCTGGGGACTTTCCTGTTCTGTCTCAACCTCATCAGAGGAGTAGTTGGGTATATTCCCCACATTCCTCTCTTCTGCACATCTTGAGGCTTCCACATGTTTCCTCCTTGAAACTGAGACCTAATATGTAGCCCTAAGTCAATCTTAGTCTGACCTGGGGCTTTTGAGAAGGTGCAAATGTTATATAGTTTTAAAGGTGATTCCCACTCATATTCAAAAGGAAACCTGTGTTGCTTACTAGACTATGGTTAGTGCAATCAAGATTCACAGTTAACTCCACTATCTCTTCCCCGCTCCAGGCTCTGTGCCTGGGCCGTGGTTGTCCGTCCGTCCGTCCATCCTTCCTTCTTACCTTCCTTCCTTCCTCTTCCTCTTTCTTTTTTTATTCTTTTCTTTCGAGACAGGGTCTTATCTGTTACCAGGCTGGAGTGCAGTGGCACAATTTCAGCTCACTGCAACCTCTGTCTTCCAGGCTCAAAGGATCCTCTCACCTCGGCCTCCCAAGTGGCTGGGACTACAGGTGTGTACCACCACGCCTGGCTAGTCTTTAAATTTTTTATGGAGACAGGTTCTCACTATATTGCCCATGCTAGTCTTGAACTCCTGGGCTCAAGCGATCCTTCACCTTGACCTTCCAAAGTGCTAGATTTGTAGGCATGAGCCACGACACCTGGCCCTGCTTGTCTTTTCTAAGCTAGACTCCATGCTTGCCTACAAAACTTCATGACTTCTCTAAGCGGGCAATAAGTTTGTACTTTAGAGAAGTCACGAAGGTGTATTCAGGCATCCAGCCCAACCAGTTGTCTTCAAGGAACAGGGAATCACCTTCAAGGAGAATTTACAGAGTGCAAGAGCCACTGGAGGCTAAGATGGACCCTCCATAGAAACATTTGCAAGGCCAGGAAACTTGGGCAGATTAGGGCTGGGGGTGAGGCATGCACATAGCGAAGCTCAGCAGGTGGTACGCACACATCTACTCAAAGATACACAAGCATAAAGCAACAGGGTTCTCTCTTAGCTGGCCACTGCTTCAAGGCAGAGGAGGGAAATGGCCCAGGCAACGCCCAGCTTCTTGGGTTGGGTGAAGGCTCCTTAAGAAATTGTTTTAGAAGTGGCTTCCCTCTTTTGGAAGAGCACAAGGTGGGTTAGGCCCCAGGCTGCAGGTTCACTATGATGTATGACCTGTCTAACCTCTTGAAGAAATGGATTGGAGATAAGAGGAAAGCAACTCTTAGACTGAGAGCAGGTTGCTGCTGGAGGGCCGAATGCAAATGTGAACTTTGTTCTGAGAAAACAAGGAGGGTCTTCTTCCACAGAGGCACTTTCTCCCCCCTCGGCTGAGTAAGGAACAGTATATGGCGGAGGCCCTGAAACTATCAGCTGAGTAACTTCCTGTGTGGCTTGAGGGGTGGAGGGGATTGCAGAAAAAGAGAAGGCTCTTCCTTATCGAGATGTGTAGTAACTTATGTAGGATTCTACCAAGATACCAAAATCACCCCGGTCTACGCTTTGGGAGGGACACAGGAAAGGAATGGCTCAGCCAGCCAGAAGCTTGACAAATCACCCTGCATCTATTGCAGGACATCAGTTTGCTGTTTGGGCAGTGGCTGCTTTTGAAGTTTCTTTGTCATAATGCTGGAAAAGAAAAGAAACACCTGCAATTGCCAGTGAAGAAAGTGAAGAGGAAATCAAGGGGCCAGGGTAGTGACCATTCCTAGCCAGGAAGTAAACTGTTCATGGTGGAACATGATATGCAGGAGTATGATTTGGGGGTTTCTGAAAATCTCAGAGTACAACCCTCTTTCAAGAGGTGAAATTCACTTTTGAGACATGAAAGGGCTACTGTATCTGGGAAGAAACTAAGTTATATGACTTCTCAGTATGAGGAATCCAAACCAGAGGTTTACTCAACATTCATTTGCTGAATCTCACATACCTATTGGAATTCTTTGAGAGATCTTTTTCAAAAGTCACCATTACCATTATCAACAACATCAATCATCACTTCAGCCCTCAGAAAGCCCTCTGGGATAAACAAGGTATAGATGCCATCTGAGCCCTGCTTTTTAAAAGCTCACTGTCCAATACAGGGAATCAGATCGACTATATCCTGTCGAGATATATATATATATATATATATAATTTTCAAATGTGTAAAGTGCCAGTTGAATACTACTGCAGATCATGAGTTCTGCAGGAGTTCAGACGAGTTAGATTCAAAAGAAGCCTTGGAAGAAAGATGTTGGTGAGAGGGAGAAGGTACAAGGAATGGGCACGGGGAGAACATGCCAGCTTTGTGCAGCTGGCTGGGAAGGAAGGTAGGAAAGCAGTAACAGAAAAAAAATGAAAGTAATAAGATAAATCCAAGGCCACTGAGTATAGTAGATGCCCAGCTAAGTGAGTGAGGGGGAGCTGAAATCCAAGTCAGTTGGAGGAAAAGGTTACTTTTTGTTCATGCAAAATCTCCTTGCCTGGTTGAGCCTCAAATGGGTGGCTTTTTCTAATTCATGCAGAGGCCATCTGCAACCCTTGAAGGCCAGAATGTGTATGGCCCTGGATTCTGCCCCATGGACAGGAGGAAACTCTGGGAGGTGTTGAGGCAGCTGGCAGCTGTGATGTAGCAGGAATGATACAGCAAAAATGCCAGTTCATGGAGTGCGCAAGGGAACCAGGTTAGAAAGCACCTTTTCGAGCCCAGGTGTATTCTGACTTCAGGATACAATAAGAATGGAGAAGGTTTATAAGAGTAAAGACCGCATGCTGGAAGGGAAGTCAGAAATCACCAAGGTACCCAGAAGAGTAAAGTTATCCATGGTGCCAGAGAGAATGGCAGTACCAACTTTTATAGCTCTATACGAAGCCTATTGCAGGCAGGAATTGTCTCACTGGTCTTTGAGTCTCCACAATGAGCACGGTGCCTGGCGTGTAGTCATATAATTTCTCAATAAAAATTTGCTTGATTGCTTGATAAATGATTAGCAGAAATAGGGAACTCCTTCCTCTCTCGGTCTGCAGCTCAAACGTCTCCATCTCTGGAAGCCTTCTGTGCTGCCCACAGACTCTACAGCTCTCTCACAGCACTTTGTTCAAGCCACTAGTAGAGCACCAAGCAGAACTGAAACTGTCAGCCTCGCTGACTGTCACCCTGGAAGGCTCCTTGAGGGCAGGGGCCATGTCTTATATATATAGGGCCTAATGGGCACCAAGAAAGGCTTGTTGCATAAGCAAATATTGAAGAGGGTAGAAAGATCAGTTTTTTGCTTTTGTGTTTAACAAGCAGGGTTTAGATATGTTGATTTTGATTGTGGTAAGCAGAATGTCCACCACTCCCTAAGAAATACAAACCTGTTAGGAAACAAATGTGATTCTCCTCCAGAAGAGATAACAAGTGATGTTATTGTGGATAGGAACCCAGAGGACAGAGGTGCATAGTAAAGAAGAAGCTGGAGATGTAGGATGTCACATTTAAATTAATATTCTTAGTCGCTGAAATATAAATTGCGTGCACTGCCAATAGCCCGAGGGTGCTTGAAAAAAGTTTCACTGACTAAATCCTTTGTTTGTTCAACTAAATAGTAAGCACATCATGCCACTGAAAAAATCATGAATTTCTAAATTAGGTGGAGTCAATAAATGAATCCTTTTCTCTGGGGTAACTCCAAACCTTTCCCAGATATTACTACTTGTCACTCATGGCCTTATTCAGTATTTACCGGGCACTTATTACATACCAGATCTTGTATTTTTAATGTTATTCAAAAATTATGGGGCTCTCATGTCTTTTCATTCTCATAGTATTACTATACTGACTGTGTGTGTGTGTGTGTGTGTGTGTGTGTGTGTGTGTGTACATACTGGTGTATATAATGTGTTCATTTTGCAACCTACTTTTTCATCCGTATCTTCTTACTTCAGAAAATATTTTCTACCATATTTTTAAAAATTATGAGGCTAGGAGATAGAAAAGAAACATGTAACGAATCCAAGCCTTAAAAAGATTATTTTGATATTGCACCGTGAAACACTAGGAGAAACACCCACAGCCCTCAGTGTTTTTTGACCCACCCACCCTCTCACTGAGCCATATGTTGGCTGCTGTTTGGAGCTGATGAGCCGTAATTAGGAATTGCACAGCCTCTGAAGCCAGAGTTTGGCTGGGTGGACTTGCGGCATGCCCAAATACCCCACATTCCTCTCTGGCTCCCATGTGCTCTGCGGGACCCTCACCGTCACACTGGCTCCCATTTAGCAGACATCTTCCGTTTGTTGGACTGTGACGACAGGGGGAATTTGGGGAGTGAGACTCTAAGGGCCCAGCCCAGGCCCTATCGCAGGAGGGGGTGAGTGTGCATTCCTGGAAAGGAGTCGGGTTTCAGAGTCTGATCCGCAGCATTGCTCCTCACAGCACTGAGAGCCAGAGCTTGGCGCGCGCGGTTCCGTGGGAAATCTGAACACTGGCGGCTCAGCAGCCCCGTAATCTTATCAGGGCCGCAAGAGAAAGCATTCTGGTTCCAGAGAAGTCTGAAGGCAGCTCCACTTTCCTCCAGTAATAATATTTAAGTCTGTGGAGCCAGCCTGACCACCCCTACTCAACTCATTAGAATCTAAAAATCTCAGAGCTCCGGGTGAAATAAAACCATTTTTAACTGCCCTCTGCCATATGATAAGGAGATAAACCAACTTACCAAGAGGTGTCCTGAGGATGTAGGCACTATTGGACTTTCGGAAAGCCAACAGCTTGCATTTTTTCTCTTATCTGGGGAGTAGTTCAGTCCAAACCTTCGGAAGTAAGACAGAGGGATAATTGTAGTATCAGTCTCTGTGATGCTTCAGACACAGGATGAACGCCATGTTGCCGCCACCAACAGGCTTGCCCTCGGACTCTCCGGGAGTTCATCACCAGCGCCAGACCCGAGGGAACACTGACCTGGTTCTTTGGTCTTCTGGGCAGTGAGTCTCCCATTTTTCTCCTTTGGCGCTTCCTGAGTACTTATCTCCTGGGAATGTTGGAAACAGATGGCTAAGTCCATGAGGCTCACCCTGTAGAGCCATTTATTTGGATGGATCAAATCCTCTTCCAGGGGAAGGGCCTCCAGCCGATGCAATTCCAAGTTCCAGTAACTCCCTAAGAGAGGTGCAGGGCCCTTACGTCTGTAAGAGACCCCTCTGAGATGCCATTAGAGCCCATCCTTAATGAATAGTATTAGGAGCCTCCCAGCTGGATCTGTCAGATGGGGGCACTGAGAAATTCTGGACATTGGAGCAGACATTATCCACAGCCAAAAATTAGGATTAGCATCAAGATGTCTCCAGCCCTTTGTTTTGAATCTATTTGTACCACCTCAGGGCCACCCTCCTGGCCTCAGGGTGGCAATCACTCCTCTTTCCCAGGCTGAATTTTTTATAATTAATTGATAATGATTCACTGCATACACTAGACGCTGCTGCTTCTGCTTTTTTTTTTTTTTTTTTTTTCCTGAGACGGAGTTTTGCTTTTGTTGCCCAGGCTGGAGTGCAGTGGTGCAACCTCAGCTCACGCTCACTGCAATCTCCGCCTCCCAGGTTCAGACAATTCTCCTGCCTCAGCCTCCCAAGTAGCTGGAATTACAGGAATACACCACCATGCCTGGCTAATTTTGTATTTTGAGTACAAATGAGTTTCACCATATTGGTCAGGCTGGTCTTGAATTCTTGATGTCAGGTAATCCACCTGCCTCGGCCTCCCAAAGTGCTGGGATTATAGGTGTGAGCCACAGTGCCCAGCCCATGCACTAGCTTTTTAGTTAGATTCAATAAGCACGCACTGAGCCTTTACTGTCAGCCAGGCACTGGGGAGCTAAAGGGAAACTTATCTATCAATTTGCTGGCCCTTGAAGAACTTGCAGTCTAAGCGGGGAGACAAACACCTGAACAGATTATTGCCGAGCAGGGGTGAGCGCTTACATGCACAGAGGAGGGACATCAGCCTGGGCTCAGGGAGAAAATAATTTCTGAGTTGAATCTTGAGGGGTGAGTAAGAGTTAACCAAGGGCAGAAAATTGGGAGGAGCATCCCAATCAGAGAGAATGACAAAAGCAAAGCTACTGGTGCAAGAAACAGCACGGAGTGCGTGGAGAACAACAAGTAGTTCATTCCTGGAGGACAGAGCAGAAGAACGATATTTGAGGACTGGATGGGGAGCACAGGAAACGTAAGTCACAGTTCCTGCCCTAAAAGGCGCTCTCTTCTATTTGGGGAAACAAGATGTACGCAAATGACATGACATAAAAACATGCAAGATAGTCTCTTGATCAGTTCTAAGGTATGTGGGTGTTCAAAGCCTCCTCTAATAGGAGGTAGAGAAAACTGGCTTCCTGTGCTGGGGATTCCTCCACAAGTACTGCTCTCCACCCAACCCCTGGCAGCCCCGGGGTGCAGAACTCACAGGAGACCTCCATCTAATGGCAAGCAGGTGCCTTTCTGGAACCTGCCCCCAAAAGCTCCCGCTAGAGAAATTGATTTGAAATAGGCTCCAGGTCCCAAAGGAATGCCTTTGGTCACGCTCACCTGAAGCTACCCAAGTCCTCTTACCTTCATTAACAGAAAGAGGGCTCTAGGAACAGAACGCACACACACCCCTTTGTTCCCACTTACACCTCCACCTGCAGTCCCGGTCATTCCTTCCGCTATGGCCACACAGCTGGTACATTCCCGGTAAAGCCAGGGTTTCTCCTGTTTGCCCAGAGACAGCCAAGGGGACTCACCAGGGTGGACTGCAGAGCAGCAGCCAACCACATGCATCAGCCCAAGCCCAGGTAAGCAGCGCTGCTCAGCCTTGTGGCTGCTATTATACAATCCAGCCACCCATGCCACAGGTCACAGAGAATCTGCATCTCCCAATGTGCCACAGCAGGCCTTGGGCCTCCTCTGAGCCTCCTCGCTAGAACCTCTGCCTTCAATAGTTCATTCCTGACGCATGAGCTACATGTACGCTTTTCCCACCCTGCTGGGCCCCCCACCCCGACCTCCATCTCTGAAGCACATTCCCAGGCCTCAGGTTTCTGGCTTGTCATGCTTTAGAGACATGTTCAGGTGAATAACAGGAAATTCATTCCTGAGCAGTCACACCAATGTCAGTGTGGGAGAGACCTACAGCCTGTTGTCATGGTAATTACTACCACTTGTTGAACACCTACTATATATAGATGCTGTGCACAAAATTTTTTTTAATCTTCATAAAGTCGTATTATGTCAGTCTTCTAGGACAGGATGCTGAGGCTTTGAGATACTTAACTAATGTGCCCAGGGTCCAGAAGGTAATTACCAACCTTCTAACATTTGAACCTACCCTATCTGGTGGGGTCCTGTGGCCCCTGTTCTTCCTTTTGCTCTGGAGAAGCTCTGGCTTCCCCCACAGCACCTACGTGGGCTCTCAGGGAGACCACATGCCCCTCAGCCTGGCCAGTCTTCCTTCAGCTCAGGCCAGGCACGGTGGAGGCCAGCCAGCACAGGGCTTGGCACTTGTAAGGCCTGATACGGATTTACTCTGAGCCCTCCTCTGCTCAGCTAAAAGACTTCTGAAAGGCTCTGGTTGTGTCTCTGGGTGAAGCTGGTGCCCACACCTAAGGCAAAACAGGAAGATTTTTCCACATTCATTTTTAGGACTTTGGAGTTTTGAAAGTAAGAAAGAGCCTTAGCGATTTCTTCCATCCTCTTCATTTTAAAGATGAGGAAACTGAACACATGTGATTTACCAATGGTCATACTTAAAGTCAGTTAGTAACGAAGTCAGAGTTAAACAAGGTCCTCTGACTCCCAGCACACCAGAGCACTTTTGATCTGCATGTTTAAATGACTCATGATGACTTTATTGGCTTCTCTTTTCTGTGTATTGCCTTCTTGGCTCTCTGAGTCCTCCACACAGCCGTGCTCAGCTCTCTAGGACCACTATCTGTGGAGATAGCATTGGTGGGGAGAAGAGCTGTTTTTATTCTCATTGTTTTAACAAATGCCAAGAGACCCACAGCTGAGGCTAGGAGGGCCCAGCCACCCCTGCCGCAGCTGTATGCCTTGTTCTACTAGGCTTCCTTTCTCTGACACCCTTGAGGGGTCTTTCTGGGGGAACCCCTTGGCCCCTGTTGTCCAGTCATGTCTGAATCCCCTCACAAAGACCTGAATTTAAGTACTGCAGAGGAGAAGAACAAGGATGATTCCAAATCCTTGATTTCCTTGGGGAAACGAATGGGAGACTCAGAGAGATGCCTGGTGCTGCAGGCTGCTGTCAAGTGCAGAAGTGCTGCCCAGATGGAGAATCTGAAGCCAGTGGAGTTGGCAGATGTGTAAGTTTGCGAGGGCTGCCCTAACAGATTACCATGAACTGGATGGCTCAAACCAACAGCAACGTGTTTTTTCATGGTTCTCGAGGCCAGATGTCTAAAAGCAGGGTGTCAGGAGGACCTCATTCCCTAATAAGGCTTGAGGGGCGGCTCCATTACATGTTTCTTTTGGGTCCTGGTGGTTATCAGCTTCCTTGACTTGTGACCACGTCACTGCAGTCTTCATCTCATCTTTGCCGTACCTTCTCCTCTGTGTGTCTCTTATAAGGACCTGTGTCATTGGATTAGGACCTATGCTGATAATCCAGGATGATCTCTTTATCTCAAAATTGATAACTACCTCTGCTAAGACTTTTTCCACATAAGGTAACATTCACAGGTTCCAGGGATTAGGAAGCGATCGTATCTTGTGTTTGTTTATTTTTCCACAAGTCAGGGTCTTGCTGTGTCGCCCAGGCTGGAGTGCAGTGGCACAATCATGGCTCACTGCAGCCTCAATCTTCCAGGGCTTAAGTGATCCTCTCACCTCATCCTCCTGAGTAGCTGGGACTATAGGCGTGCACCACCACGCCCAGCTTATTTTTATATTTCTAGTAGAGACAAGGTCTCCCTATGTTGCCCAGGCTGGTCTTCAACTCGGGCTCAAGTGATCCTTCTACTACAGCCTCCCAAAGTGTTGGGATTACAGGCATGAGCCACCGTGACTATCCAGGAAGTGATCATATCTTTTAGGGGGTCACCACTCACCCTGCTATAGCAGGCAACATGCTATCTATGTAGAGGCAAAGGACTCGGGGATTGTTGGGGTAAAACCTGGGTTAGTGTTAAGCTGTATTATGACCACTCCCCAACAGCCCCCACTAGTACCTTAGGTGCAAATTACCAATGAATATTCATTGACACCTGTGTGACTAATTTCCTACCTTTTAGGTAGCCCGATACACACCTCTGTCATCTATATCCCTAGTGGCCTGGGTCTCAGCTATAATTCTCTGTTCAGAGAGCTGCAGTTGGGACAGGAAGTCTGTCTCCAGGATATTGTGGAGCATTTCCATGAAGGCATGAGGATCACCCCCACTCATCTGGCCCCTTTTCAGGGAGACAACTATGGTGTAAGCAGCCTGGGAAGAGCCACTCAAGATTATCTAAGATCACCACCACCATTGTAAAGGACTATGCCTAGCAAGATTATAAAACCCTGTTCTCAAATATCTTATTCTTTCATTCATCCCTTCATTCATTTATTTAAAGACACGTACTAGGCTGGGTGCAGTGGCTCATGCCTGTAATCCCAGAACTTTGGGAGGCCAAGGTGGGTGGATCACAAAGTCAGGAGTTTGAGACCAGCCTGGCCAATGTGGTGAAACTCCATGTCTACTACAAATATAAAAATTAGCCAGGTGTGGTGGCATGTGCCTGTAGTCCTAGCTACTCAGGAGGCTGAGGCAGAAGACTCGCTTGAACCCAGGAGGCAGAGGTTGCAGTGAGCCAAGATCATACCACTGCACTCCAGCCTGGACAACAGAGCAAGACTCCATCTCAAGCAAACAAAACAAAAACAAAAAGATATGTACCAAGCAGCTACTAAATGTGAATTAATAAGACACAATCCTTGCCCTCAAGATCCATTACAGTTTGAAGGTAAAGAGGGGACAGAAATGAAAGAAATAATTATAAAAGTGTGATTGGTTCTGAAAAGGCAGTGAGTAAACAGTCCTGTTGCATAAGTAACAAGGCAGGCCAATGTTGCTGTAACAATGCCACAATCTACATGGCTGAAAATGCAAAGGTTTACTTTTCACCCATGTTACAAGTCCATTGAGGGTTGGCTGGTCTGCTCGGGATCATTGTTTGTTCTCCCTCTGACACCTAAGCAGCGGGAGCAGCTACCCCTTTGCTGGTTGTCATGGCAGAAGGAAGGAAAGTTCTGGAGGACTCACACGGGCCATTAAATGCTCTCTCTTAGAAGGTTCATAACGATCCACATGGCTCCACTTAACCACAGGGGCAGGAAGGACCATCCTCCCATGGCCTCCAAATGCTGAGAGCTAGAAGGACTTCACGATGTTGTTAGTAGCCTGGTGGAGTCTTAGAAGCCTTCATGGAGCAGAGGTTCTTTAAGCTATGTCTGGAAGTAAGACTGTGTCTTTCAGGCTGACAAGAGGGGGAAGACCCAGGGAAAAAGCATTTATCTGCACCACGCAGGGCTCATTCACTTGAGTCTTACACAGCTTTTGTGGTTGGAGATGTTCTTGCAGATTGAAATGAAAACTGCTTCACAAGCACAAATAATGTTTTCAATGATGTCAACTGTTCTTCGTGCTTTGGGGGTGGTTAAGAGAGGCAGGAAGGTTTGAAGGAGAAGCTGGAGGTGCAGACATGCAGGAAAATATATCAGAGAAATACAAACCTGAGCTATTAAGGGGATCTATTTAGACTGTTCCTCAAGCCTCTTAGTCCTGGAACAGCCAGTTCCATGGACCATGCCATCAGGAGTTGTAGCTTGCAGCCCAGGTGGCTCCTGGGAGGTGGAAGTCTTTGTTGCTATGTGAGCAACATGGAATTCTCCACACACCTTTTGACTGGAATGTGTTCCCCCTTGGTGAAAGGGAATCTATGCCTTTTTTCTACATATAGTTACATAACACTTAGAATCAACATTCTTTCCCGTAAGCCTTGTGCATAAGCCCTGCCTTTCGTCCCTAAGGAAGGAGTTAGTGAAAGTCAGCCTGCAAGTAACATTGGAATTAGGCAGTAGAATTTGAAGAAATGGTAGCAACAGACTGCCCTCTGTTCCCTTAAGGCTTTCTTTGCCTGATCATTGAATTTGCAATAGCTCAAGGGGGATGCTGTGCAGAGAAAGACTGTCAATCCTGGGTTTTAGGTTCAGGGTCAGTTCCCCCCTCTGTAAAACTGGTAGCTGCTTTACCTACCTTCTAGGTCTATTTTTGAAAAGGAAGTAAGGCGCCGGGCGCGGTGGCTCAAGCCTGTAATCCCAGCACTTTGGGAGGCCGAGGCGGGTGGATCACAAGGTCGAGAGATCGAGACCAACCTGGTCGACATGGTGAAACCCCGTCTCTACTAAAAATACAAAAAATTAGCTGGGCATGGTGGCACGTGCCTGTAATCCCAGCTACTCAGGAGGCTGAGGCAGGAGAATTGCCTGAACCCGGGAGGCGGAGGTTGCGGTGAGCCGAGATCGTGCCATTGCACTCCAGCCTGGGTAACAAGAGCGAAACTCCGTCTCAAAAAAAAAAAAAAAAAAAAAAAGAAAAAAAAAAGAAAGTAAGATTATGCATGTAATAAATATCTTATGAAAGTACCTTGAAATGTTCAATTATTTCACAAATGCTTGGTGGTGATGTTATTAGTATTTATTAAAGTGATATTGTAAAAAATTGTAACAACCTGAGTGTGCCTTCTGTAAGAAAACCCTGGTGTTCTCTGCCTAGTGGAAGGTGGCGAAGGGAAGGCGAAGAGTGACATTGGTGAATATGAGCAAAATGAACCTTTCCGATATAGGACAAAGAGACTTTCTATAGCATAAAAGAGGTTCTGAGCTGTGCAACAGTAATAGGCAAAATACTTTACACTTCTACCATACTTCATTTTCAAAGTATTTTCTCCTATATCCTCAGCTAGACTGTAAGCTCTGCTAATCCCCATCCTAGATCCCAGCATCCTATGATGAGCATGATGTATGTTCATGGCACCCTGTGAGTAGATGCAGGAACGCAGGCTTCATATGCCACATGGGGAGGCGGTGCAGTGACTTAAGGGTTAGGAGCACAGAGAGCCATATGGCTGTATTTGAGTTTTGACTTTGCCTTTTACTAGCTTGTGACCTCTCCAAGCCTTGGATTTTCCATTTGTAAAATGGAAATAATGATAACACCTACCTGATGGGTTGTTATAAGATGTAAATGAGTTAATGGTCTGTAATGGTTGTATAAAGTGCTTAGTGCCTGGCACACACTAGGTGTGATGTAATTGTTTATTGATTAGGGAAGGAGGCTTTTATTATCATTTAGAAGAGACCCGCCTCCTGTGCTTTTGGTGCAGCTCTGACTGGGACACGGGATGGACGAGAAGACACCTGAAGTTCTCCTCCAGGCTGAGAGTTTGACAGACGGGTGGTTACTGCATCCTGCGTGTAAAACTCTGCTGGCAAAGCTCTCTGGACTTCTGTAGGAGGCTGGGTCTTGGGGGCAATGCTGGAATAGTGTCCCACGTAAATCCAGACTAGAACCTGGGAGACTAGGGGAGCCTTGGGCATAGAATAGCAAATCCAAGCATCAGGCTCATGAGCAGCCAAGACCTGCAAGAGGAAGGGAGTCTCCTTGACTCAAGAAATACATTTCGGCCAAGTGCAGTGGCTCACACCTGTAATCCCAGCTCTTTGGGAGGCCAAGGCTGGAGGATCACCTGAGGTCAGGAGTTTGAGACCAGCCTGACCAACATGGAGACACCAGGTCTCTACTAAAAATACAAAATTAGTTGGGTGTGGTGGCGTGCGCCTGTAATCCCACCTACTTGGGAGGCTGAGGCAGGAGAATCACTTGAACCCCAAAGGCAGAGGTTGCATGAGCTGAGATTGTGCCATTGCACTCCAGCCTGGGCAACAAGAATGAAACTCTGAAAAAAAAAAAAAAAAGAAAGAAGAAGGAAAGAAGGAAGGAAAAAAGAAATACATTTCAAAGAAAGGGGGGAAGGAGAGCAGATGGCAAGCATATTTTGTGTGTTCACCCTGGTAGATCAGTGAAATGAGGAGGTGGGAAGCGGGAAGGAAGGCAGTGTGGAGTGCAGCTGCCCTTCCACTTCCTCCCTCACATACCTGGGTTACCTGTACCCTGACAATTCCTTACCTTTCACACCTCTGGGGGGAGGCCCCTGATAGGGAGCTGAACACGGTGGGATTCCGAGACTGCTAAAACAGCTGCAGGGTTAGACAGTAAGAGGCTAAGCATTCAAACCAGAGCCCCTCTCTATCTAAGCTGACATCAGTCCTGATCTTTCTGACTGGTCTTAAGGAGTTGAGTGCTTTCCTGTGCCAACAAGCGTATTCGGATTTCTCACATGGTCACATTACTTATATTACAAAGGATTTTTGGCAAGGTGCATTCAGTGCAGGTTGAACTACCTTGCCCAAAGTATTTTGATTAGGGACCTCAGGTCTTTCCTGAAGAAAGTCTCCAGTGGCAGGCCACAGGGCTCTATCCTTGGCTCTGATTGTTAAACGTTTTTGTTAATGACTTGGATGAAAAATAGAAAGAATCCAGATGACCCACAACTGGGATAGTTAATATGCTATGTGACATACTCAAGCTCAAAATGATTTATATAGGAGGGGATACTGGGCCAAAACCAACATAATAAATTAAACAGGGATGAATGTAAAATCCTCTGCTTAGCTTTAGGAAAATTTCATGCACCAGCATAGGACAGACCTGGCTTGGAAATACGCATGCATTTGTGCCACAAATATTTATTGGGCCTACTGTATGAGAGCTGCTGTCTGGATTCCTGGAGGGAGTAAAATATAAAGACAGCATCTCAATATGCTGAAGGGTCAGTAGTGGTGGTGCCAAGAGGTAAGATGTGTCCCCAGATAAAGCAGGGCACAGGATATACTAAAGTGTTATGTAAGCAATGAGACCATGAGGCTGGGGAATTTCACAGAGAAAGAACATTCTCAACTTGTGCAGTTGAAGAAGGCTTCTTGGGAGAGGGTGACATCAGAGTGGCCACCAAAAACTAGGAAGAATTCTTTAAACAGCTGGTAATCATGAAGGGGCAAAGAAGGGGAGGTGGTGAGAAGCTAGTGTGATGAGGAGAAGAAACGATGGATGCCCACTGGGAAACTGTGAGTGCCCTGGGTGACTAGGGTGGAGGACCTCTCAACCCACATGTGTGTGTGTGGGTGCACATGTGTGTGCACAGCGGGTGGGGAGAGGGTGGTAGACACAGCTGGAAGGACTGAATGCAGTGAGATGGTGGCACACACTGGGGGGTCAGCATCGATGCTGCCTGCTTCCCTCAGCCGGAAATGAAGGTCCTTGCAGAGCGGGGCTCCCAGGATGCAAGGAGCACTGGAGGGCCCTTAATTAATCTAGAGGCTGAAATACCAGTTGAGAGGCCAGGGCACCGGTGAGAGGTGGCCTTGAGAACGGAAAGGCAATGAAGCTGTGAAACAAACTGCAGGAAGAATCCACGGTGCAGATTTGGTATTTCATTGGAGGCCGTCACCGGGGCAGGGGTCAGAGAGAAAGCCATCAGAATGACCGCGGTTTCCATCTAGGAACACGGAGAATGTCACTTGTTGGGAGTGCGGAAGAGGCTGAGTTTTGGCTGAGGCATTGGCAGGACACCACGTTGGAAATTCAGCTGTGGAGTTTGGAGGGCGTTGGGCCGAGGCGTAGCTGGGTGGTCATCGGCGTAGCAGTGGTCCCGCAGGCCTGGGTGGCAGCGGCAGCTATGAGGAGAGAAGCATGCCAAGGGCAGCTCGGGACGGCCCTCACATTTGAGGAACACCAGGAAGACTAAGCACAGGGAAAGAGGGCTTGGGAGTTGTAGCTGACCAAAACTAACACTTTAAAAAAAGAAGAAGAACATATAGAAAGACTCAATTTTGTATGAGTCTTAGAGTTTCTTTCTTTTTTTTTTTTTCATATACTTTGAGTTCTGGGATGCATGTGTGCAGGTTTGTTACACAGGTGTATGTGTGCCATGGAGGTTTGCTGTGTCTATCAACCCATCATCTAGGTTTTAAGCCCGGCATGCATTAGCTATTTGTCCTGATGCTTGAGTTTCTAATCCTGGCCAGGCGTCCTCCCCAGGACTCTCCTTTGTGTGACACTCTTTTCTATTGAGCTCTTTCTCAAGCTCAGGGAATGGAGGCCTCAGGAGAAACAGGATCCTCAGAATTTTCGGGGCGTAACCCGAAAGCTAGGGTAGTGGTACCCAGGTAGAGAAGGAGGTAGAGGCTGGCACAGTGGCTCATTCTTGTAATCTCAGCACTTTGGGAGGCCAAGGAGGGCAGATCGCCTGAGGTCAGGAGTTCGAGACCAGCCTGACCAACATGGTGAAACCCCGTCTCTACTAAAAATACAAAAGTTAGCTGGGTGTAGTGGCGCATACCTGTAATCCCAGCTACTTGGGAGGCTGAGGCAGGAGAATTGCTTCAACCTGGGAGGTGGAGGTTGCAGTGAACAAGATCACATCATTGAACTCTAGCCTGGGCAACAAGAGTGAAACTCCATTTCAAAAAAAAAAAAGAGAGCAAGAGAGAGAAAGAGAGAGAGAGAGAGCGTGAAAGGGGTAGAGGCAACAGAATTACTTGTCCATTAGGCACATGTCTTTAAGTGCTTTTAGTGTTAATCAGGCTGAAGGTTCCACAGCAAATAATTTATAACCCACAGCTATGCACTGGAAAAACCTGCATGAGGCATGTTCTTATTTTTAAAACAAGGGGGCATGTGCAGTGCCTCACACCTATAATCCCAGCACTTTGGAGGCTGAGGTAGGGTGGACTACTTGAGCCCAGAAGTTCAAGACCAGCCTGGACAACATAGTGAGACCCCATTGCTTAAAAAAAAAAATTATCAGTGCATGGTGGTGCACCTGTAGTCCCAGCTATTCAGGAGGCTGAGGCAGGAGGATTGCTTGAGTTCAGGAGTTAGAGACCAGCTTTGGCAACACAGTGAGAATTCATCATCTCTAAAATAAATAAATAAATAAATAAATAAATAAATAAATAAATAATACCAGTGCATGGAGGTGCACCTGTAGTTCCAGCTATTCAGGAGGCTGAGGCAGGAGGATTGCTTGAGTCTGGGAGATGGAGGCTGTAGTGAGCTGTGAGCACACCACTGCACTCCAGCCTGGGTCACAGAGTAAGACCCTGTCCCAAAAATAAAACAAAACAAAACACTGATAGGACTACACCAATAAAATTTTTTTTCTAGAAGACCCTAGGATTTTGTTCAGGATATTTTCTTTAGTTTCTAGTCACTTTGCTTTAAAATATTAGTTTGTTAAAACTGAGCTAATCTTAAATATTTTAAGATTTGAAATTCATCATCTTAACACAACTATTTTCTTTCCTTTTTTTTCCTTCCTTGAAATCCTCAATTATATCCCTTTTACTATTTTTTAAAGTTGGAAGAAAAAGACAATCCTGCATAATGTAACTACTTCCAATGTTCACATCTTTATTAGTTTTAGCCAAATACATAATTCTTACATAATTGTAATCAGTGTATATACAACTCTGTATGCTATCTTTTCTCTAAACATTATTTCCAGGTCCATATTCTTGTTCCATATAGTCATATTTTCATTGTAAATGTCTTCATGACACCCCATTTTACAGCTATATCGTAATTATTCAATCATTTTTCTATTTTGGAACATGACATTTGCTTTTACTTTCTCCTTATTACAAATAACATAGCTATAAACAGTACATGTACCCTTTTTCTTCTTTTGAGTTATTTCTCTGGATGCAATTCCCATGAGTGGAATTACTAGCTTCAAAGGATATGAATGTCTCTTGATGAGCATTGCCAAATTGGCTCTGGACTTCCTTCCTTTTGCAAAGACTAGCTGTATGTACCTGGTGTGCACAATTGCAGGCCCAGCGAGATGTGCCAGGGTGCAGACGTGAGGTGAGAGCGATCCACTAAGCCCATTTAGCAAAGAGCCCTTTCCTCCCAGTGCGTTCCAGTGAGTCCCGTGGTTCCCCCTCCACCAGCAGGGAGAGGACAGGAGGAGAGCACAGGAAAGGGGTGTGGACCCCCTGGAAATGAAGCAATCATATAGTAGTTCCTGCTGGAGCAGCTGCAGCTAGGGGGAAGTTACATACCAGTGATGGGGTGCAGGCAACTGTGAGCCTGGGGTCACCAGGACACCAAGAATCTCACCCACCAGTCAGGGATGGAGGCAGAACACCTGAGGGTTTGGGCTGGCCTCAAGGGAGTGATGGGCTTGTCCTCTAGGAAATCTCTTGGAGTCCTGAGCAACAGCGGTCTGGGTTAGAGAGGAGAAGCAATCACTTACTCGCTTGCTGAATAAATATTTAATAAGTGCCCACTGTGTCAGGTACTGTGCTGGGAACCCTGGACACAAAAGGTGATTAAAACTTGGATCCTGCCCTCAGGGAGCTTGCAGTCTAGTAGGACAGAATGATAACAAGTGATTGAAACAGTTTAGCTATGTATTCTAAGAGATCTGTGCTCAGAACACAGAGCTGAGTATCTTGCCCAGAGTGGGGAGGGGCTGGGGGGAAAACAGGCTTCTTAAAGGCGGCCAAACCTGAACTCAATCCAGAAGGACAAGGAGGGAATGGATAGTTTAAGAGTGAGGAGGATGGTGTTCTAGCTGGAGAAAGTAGCATGAAAGAGGACAGTGTGTGGGCTCTAACCGAACTGAGTTAGCCAGGCAAAACCTTGAGAGCCTCTTCAGGATGGAGGTTGCAGGATTTCTACATAGAAGGCGCTTGGGGCTACAGTCTAATTGCAAGGGGAGAGTCCAAGGGGCTAGCCTTGAGACTGTTATTTGTATAACAAGCATACTTTTCCCCTAAAACGGAATATGTATTTGGTGTGGCTGATGATATTATGGGGTGTTACAGCTCTCATGAACCACAGCATGGCCTCACCACTTGTTTTATTCCCAGCGTGATGAGAGGCAGAAAGTTACAAAACCAGACTTGAATTTCAGGAAGTTGGTTCTGGCTGTGGCTCAAGGAATGGATTGGAGAGAACACGGCTGAGGCCCTTAGGAGGCTGGTCATTCATCCGGACTACAGACCAGGAGAGCTGGGCTTCAGAAGGAACTGTGAAGGCAGAGAGAGAGAAGGGAGTTTGAGAGGAGGGCCCTTCCTCACAGGGACAAGAATGTTCTAAGGCCTAGCTGAGGACTAGGGGAGGGGACAGCATTGTTCCAAGGCATCTGTGTGTTCCTGGGGATGCCTGCATGCAGGCATAACATTTAAAGGACAGACAGACCAGGGCCTAGGTGTCTTATCTTGTGTCCATAATAATAAACAGATCACCTGTGCCTCTGGGGCAGCTGTAAACATGCACTGTGTGTCCATGTGTGTGCCAGAGGGGGACCAAGCAAGTGTTAACACATCGCAGAAGCGAGCTAGGCAGAGTGGCCAACAGGAGTTTGAGGATCTGGACCAAATCCATCACTAAATTGCTGTGGTATCTTGAATCAATGGCACGAGATTTGGGGGCCTCACTGGGATGGTCATCTCATCCCTGCCTGGCTTATTGGTAGACTAAAAGAGATAATGAATTCAGAGTTAAGGATTTGGAAGGAGTTTAAAAGACCCCACAGATGCAAGGTGTTGTCTCCTTGGTGTTTTGGAAAACACAGGGAAATCTCTGAAAATAGCTTGGTCCCTCAAAGAGAAGCAGGTGCTCTGGAGGCTGGATGTATGGGTGTTTTGGGTGGGGGGCAGGGTCAAGCTGTGGGGCGTTCACCTCCCCTCTAGCCTCTGCTTCCTCCTCTTGTGGCTTCCCTTTGAAGCTCTGAGCAGCTGTTACAGATGAGAGGTCAGGTTGGGCCAGGCCCAGACCACTCACTCAGAAGCAGAGGCTGTGTTTGAAGCTACCAGCCAGGGGGTGGGCAGGATTTCCTGACTCTTGAGTGTTTGGGTCCTGCTCTGGCTTGGTACCCCAGAGGCCTACCAGGAGGCCTGCGTCATGAGGAAAGACCTCCTCTCTGACCAGAAGGACCGCTGCCCATCCCTTCGGCCAAGATCTCCTCTGTTCCAGCCACAGCCAAGGCCAAAGTCCAGGAGCTGAAGGGACTGTCCTCGGTCTAGCACAGAGCAGGGAGTGGAGCCGATGGCTCTGCTAGTGCGAGGTCGGCAATGGAGTTGGGAGACGGGTGAGAGGAGTGGGCATGATACGATGGGGGATGTGAGAGGGGATGAGGAGGGGACAGCCCCAGAAGTACCTTGCCCAAGGCCAAGTTCAATGCCTTTATTATGTTGCTAGGGCTGCTGCAGCAAAGTGCCATGAACCGAAGGCTTAGACAGCAGAACTTTATTGCCTTGCAATTCTAGAGGCTAGAAATGTGAGGTGGAGGTGTCAGCGGGCTGGCTCCCTCCGAGGCCTCTCTCCATCTTCTCCCTGTGTCTTCATGTGGTCTTCCCTCTCTGAGTGTCTGTGTCTTCGTCTCTTCTCACGGGGACACCAGTCAGGTGGGACTAAAGCCTATGGGAATGACCTTATTTTAATTTCATTTCCTCTGTGAAGGCCCTACCTCCAAATACAGTCTCACTCTGCGGTACCAGGGGTTAGGGTTTCAACATGGGAGTTTCAGGAGACAGTTCAGCCCAGGACAATGCCTCCAGCTTGGGGCCTAACTTCCAGCTATGGGTGAGAATGGAAAAGTCATGGCAGAGGTCACCACTCCCAACCACGGAAGTCCGTGGGCTCTGAACACCAGATCTGTGCTGGAGTTCTGGGTCCCCCCTTTCCCTCCATGCCTGGCTCCTTCTGTTATGTCTGTCCCCGGGCCACATCCTAGAAAGAGCATGCCGGGCACCAGGGCACACTGCATTCTGCACTGGCACTGTTGCTGTGCAGCTCTCCTCACATAGCCACCTGGGCACAGCTTTCTTCATGCCACCTCCTTCTGGGGCGATAAATTCGTGTCACTCCTTTCTCACAGAGTATGCTATGCTGTGGACGGTGGCCAGGTGTCTTCCAGCCCCTTCTGTCTTCTCGGCCTGTTGCTTCTGCTGGTCCCTCTACCTGCAACACCTCCCTGCTCTTCCCTGCCATCCTTGGTCTTCCCAGCCAAGAGAGAGAAGAGGGGGCAGATAGGGGGAAGCGTGGCAGGGAGCCGGGAAGGATGAGCCTCTGATAGGGATTCTCCCTGCTGTTCCTGAGGGGGGCTGCGTTCCTCCCCAACACCCGCCATTATCTGGGGTTTGAGCCCAGATGTTTTTTCTGACCCAAACAGTCAACAGTACCTTTTCCCACAGGAGGTTGGAGGCCCTGTTTCCAGGCCTGAGACGGGAAGAGTTCCCTCAGCCCTGGCTCCTGCCTCTGTTCTTTTTTTTTTTTTTTTGAGACAGAGTCTCGCTCTGTCACCCAGGCTGGAGTGCAGTGGCATGATCTCAGCTCATTACAACTGCTGCCTCCCAGGTTCAGGCAATTATCTGGCCTCAGTCTCCTGAGCAGCTGGGATTACAGGCATGCACCACCACACCCGGCTAATTATTTTATTTTTAGTAGAGATGGGATTTTACCATATTAACCAGGCTGCTCTCGAACTCCTGGCCTCAGGTGATTTGCCTGTCTTGGCCTCCCAAAGTGCTGGGATTACAGGCGTGAGCCACCATGCCCAGCCTCTGTTCACTTTTAATTCCTCCTGGAGCCATGATTCCCCTCTTAGCATCTGGCCTGGAGAGTATTTAAGTTTAAAAGGAACCGGGCTCTTTAAAGATGAAACCTCACCGGGCCCAGATACTTGAGTGTATTTTCAGCCAGAGGCCTAGGTAAAGATACAAGCAGTTGGCAGGCTGGAACCAGGCCCGCTGCTCCCTCGAGACAGACCAGCAGTTGCTGCCCCAGCAGAGAACACACATTTTCTAAATATTATTTTCTAGTTACAAGAAATTCGAACAACTTCAAAGCTAATGAACAGTACGTACCTTTTTTGCCTATCCTTCCAAACGCACTTCCAGCCTTTGTGAATTTACACTGATTTGCTGTTATGTGACTCATCATGGGGCACAAAGCGAGGGGGATTTTTTTCAGCCTTTTTATTGTTTTACACATGTCTCCGTGTGTGAGAAATACTGGATATTCATCATTTTTAATGGGACCATAGTGTTTTATTAGGCTCCGTGATTTAGTGTGTGCTCCATAATTTACTTCAACTAGTCTTCAGAATTTAGTATTTAGATGGCTTCTAATTTTTCACCTTTATGTCATGCCACTGCTGCAGACAATTTTGAATAAACTGCATTCTTCTCCTTTATTTTCTCAGCATATATTCTAAAAATAGAACAAGTTGCAGATTGTTGTCTCAAAACAGTAGAATTCATCCATGTGTAATGCTAACAACAGTTCTTAAGGGAACAATTTTTGCCATAATCCTGGCAGCCTTTTGTCATATTGCATATATCTGCCCATCCCACAGTAGTGCAACGATACCTTAGAGTTACTTTGCATTTTATTAATGACTGTCAGTGTCATGTGTCTTTCTAAATGAGAACTTTGAGTTGGGATTTTCTCCCATGCTTTGGAAGTTTATCTCCTTTCGTTGAGTTCTGGTGTTTATTTTACACAGATTTCACATGTATAAACATGTTGTGTAATTTTCCTTAGCAAGCCTCTACCCTGGCAGCCCTTGCCTCCGCAAAATCTGCTTTGGATGAAAGCAATGGTTCTCAACCCTGGATGCCTGCTAGAGTCATGTGGGGAGAGTTTCTAAAATTTCAACACCTGAGGAACTGAGCAGACTGCTAGTCTTGTTTAACAGATAGAGACCCTCCCCCCAGGCACAGTAGCCCAGTTACTTGATCCAGAAGACAGCCTCAGTCTGTATCCAATGGCTGATATCTTTAAATCCACAAATATTGCATACCTATTAGGTGCTGGCCATTCTGCTAGGAATATGGGGATGTCAAGGTAAAGGCTATGGTACCCACATTCAAGGAGGGGTCATACTCTGTTAGAGGGACAGACAGTTCAATGTAGCATGGTAAGTGCTTTGAGAGAGAATTGCATGGAGTGGCTGTGATGTCATAACCCAGGGGAGAGGTGCATGAAGGCTTCTTAAAGAAGGCAGGAAGGAGCTGGGTCTTAGATGAGGAAGAAGAGCTGTCTAGACGAAGGGAATAAGGATCAAAGCATCTGAGGTGGAAGAACAGCATCTGTAGACACTGAGGCAGGAAAACGCATCATAGGTAGAGAGCGCTGCAGGAAGTCCCTGGTGGGAAGAGCAGGGGACTGGAATTGGATTGCCAGGGTTGAAACCCCAGCTCCCCTGCAGCTTTGTCACCTTGGCCAAATCATTTTGCTTCTCTGAGCTCCAATTCCACTATCCACAGCATAAGGATCATAATGCCTGGCTGGTTTAAAAAGTGGTTTTGAGGATCAAATGAGATACTCTTCCTTAAGCACTAAGCATGGTATTCGGCACATCGTAAATGTTTAATAAGTGTTGGCAATTATTGAGGAAGGGTCACTATTTGGTGAAAGGGTCATATATGCAAAGTGACCCTCAAATGCAGAAGAAGCTGAGTAACCAAAGAAGTCCAGCTTGCTATTGGTGAGTGGTTTTATTGGAGAACTTATGGATGGAAGTATGGTCTTCGGTGGCTGCCAGACAGGAAGATCTCTGCACCATTACCCCTCAGACCAGGGATTATATACTATAGGGAAAGGGCACACGTGCTTCGGAGGGAATGGCTAGGAATTTGATCTAAGGGCAGGATTTAAGTCAGCAGAAGCTTATCAAGGTTGATTGTATCTAAGGGCAGGATTTATAGTAAGTTCGTACTCTTTTGCAAGGAGCAATACTTAAACTGGAAGTCTCAGAAGAATTCCTGTAACCAGAGTTAAGCAGGTCAATACAGTGCTGTTAGCATCCACAGTTACCTTTCAGGAAGGAGAGATTGACAGGGGTCTTACATTCTCTACTAAGATGTTTTGATTATTTAGTAGGTAGTATATAAATCGAGAAAAGCCATGATGAGACTTGTATTTGAGAACAGTTATGTGGGCAGGAGAAGGGAGAACAGACAAGAGGGAGGGGAGCAGAAAGAAATCAGTTAGGTTGCCATAATCTCTCCCCACAGTCAAGACAGAGATAATGGCAGCCTAAAGTTCAGGAACTACAGTAAGGATGAAGAGTCTAGACCAGAAACATATCTATGGAAGACAGGACTAGGCTTAGTGACCTACTGGATGTGAGAAGGCAGGGGAGACAGAATCTGACATTACCTGATTGCCATCCCCAAATCTGCTCTTGAGTTCAGCTGGGTCCTGCAGACCTGGCCGTCATGTCTTCTCCAGATGGACCTGTCATTGCTGCTCTTCATGGCTCCCAGGGACTGACTTCCTGTGATTGGGAAGACTGTGGAGAAGAGCACGTGGGCCTCTTATTTCCAAAGCTGGATGGAGGCTGCACCTCCCCCGAAGGAAATGAGCTCAACTTCCCCAAACATCCCTCCTGCAAAAGAAATTTTAGGCTTGGACACTTCGAACCTGCCCCAAGACCCTCACTGATGATCACCTTTAGGCATCCAGATAGCTTATTAAACATCTGGTCCAGGCCCATCTCTGCCTGGGGAGGCGTGGCCCACGGGAACTATGTGCCTTGCAGAGAGGAAATGGCTCAAACCAGATATTGCTGTGTTTGTTTTCCCTGTGAATAAAAGAGACCATTTTCCTCTCCTCTTTTATTTATTTTTTAGGGATCAGGGAGATATTTTTAATTCCTCTAGTTTCCTGCCATCTACAGGTGTTTCCTATGGTGTTGCTGTCAGACAGGACAGAGATTGTGACATAATCAGCTTTGTTCCTGAGACTTCCAAAAAGTCTCCCTGCTATGGCCTGCATGCACCATCCCAAACTTGCCCTTGGCAAGGTGAAGGGAATACGCCACAGCTGCATAGCCTGCTCTGTGACCCCCACCAGTCACCCTGGGTACAAGGCAGGGCTCTCTCAGCACCAGCTGATAAGAGGTACAAAAGTGGAAATTAGGAGAGCAGGAAGCCTTTGGTCTCCAGCAATATTCTGTAGTTGTTGAGTTCCTAGCTACTGCGAGGTAGCTGCAGTAGAATCTTCTTTGCTTCTCATACATAAGACAACTCTCCCATCCCAACTGTTGATGACAGCCTTAGAGAACAGGTGAGGATGCCTTCGCTGTAGAAAAGGCAGAATACTTGTTCATTTAGGCAAGAAAAAATGTTATACATAAACAAAAACTTTGGGAAAAACACCATGTTGTCTTTTCAACAGAGAAGCCCATTATGGGAAATTCTTTTATAAAGTGAAGAAACTATTAGTTAAACAACATAATCTCTCTAAATGTATCTGTTTACAGTATACATGGATTTATGGAGCCTCACATCTGTCTTTTGGATGCAACAGAACAAATATTTATTAAATATTTTAATGATACAGCCTATCTTTTAAAACTCTCACAGACATTCTGTGAGGTGAGTATTCTGTACTCATTTAAGAAACTCCAGCTCAGGATGGTTAAAGGGTTGAGTAGCTGTGGAGGCGCAGGTGGAAGACTTGAACCCAGGTCTTTTCATCCTGTCTTGAGTCCTATGTCATCATCCTCCCTAGAATTCAGTGAGCAGGTAATGATACCTTTGATATTATTTCATATTAACAACACTGGTATAATGATATGCATATAATAATTAAAAAGAAATTAATATATTAAACCAAGAGACACCTCCTGCCCAGGCAAATGAAATGCTTTTATTGGGATAAAATGTAGCAGACAGGCATTTTCTCCACTACTAAGGTTCTTCTTGTTTTTTTTTTTTTTTTAATTGAGCTAATTTTAAAAATCAACAGATTACACTTCATTTGGATCTTAATCTTCTTTTGAAAAATCAGATGATTTGCTGGGCCTTGAATGTTTTTTTGATAAATGACCTAATGTGACACGGGCAGACAGTGAGCTAGAGCTGAGGAACAGCAGCTCCATTCATTTGGGTAGGGACAAGGCGGGAAGCCTTCCACGTAGTCATATACATTGCCTGCCCGCCCTCTAAAGGCTCTGGAGTTAGCAATGCCTCCTCTAAATGATGGGAGAGGGAGGCATGGACACAAGCTACAAAGGTAAGCCTTGGTTTAAAATGGGTCTTACACATCAGGAAGCTCTCCCTTTTCCCTCTGCTCTGAAGGGAGTCATTGCTCCCAAGTCAAGCTGCAGTCTCAGAATAGGATTTCCTGTTCAGAATGTACAACACTGATACAGAATAGAAAGAGAGTTCACAGGCTGGGCGCAGTGGCTCAAGCCTGTAATCCCAGCACTTTGGGAGGCTAAGGCGGGTGGATCACGAGGTCAAGAGATCGAGACCATCCTGGTCAACATGGTGAAACCCCGTCTCTACTAAAAATACAAAAAATTAGCTGGGCATGGTGGTGCATGCCTGTAATCCCAGCTACTCAGGAGGCTGAGGCAGGAGAATTACCTGAACCCAGGAGGCAGAGGTTGCGGTGAGCCGAGATCGCGCCACTGCACTCCAGCCTGGGTAACAAGAGCGAAACTCCATCTCAAAAAAAAAAAAAAAAAAAAAAAGAAAGAAAGAAAGAAAGAAAGAGAGTTCACAGAAGGGAGGGTAGCTGTGTCTTGTTAAAAGTCAGACTGGGACACGTTTTGAACCCAACTTCGCTATGCCAGCATGTGACCATGGTTGGGAAAGCCACTCTATCTCTATGCTTCCCTGTGAGATGGGACTGATAATACAATAATATTTACTTAATAGGACTAGTAGGAGGATTAAGTAAGCCGATGTCTGTGATGTGCCTTGCACATAGTAAGCACTCTATCTATAGATGTTGATTCCCATCCTCCTGTTTTGTTTTGTTTTTTGTTTTCCGAAACTGGTGAATACATGACTCCCTGGAGATACAGTCTTTTTATCACCAGGGATACAGATGAATCTATGCTGAATGGTCCAAGACCTACAGAAAACCAGGGGTGTGGGACCTAAAGGAAATCACCTGTGTTCCCATAATCAGTTTTGTTCCTGAGATTTCCAGAAAGTCTCCCTGCTATGGCCTGCAAGCTCCATCCAAACCTGCTCTGGCAAGGTGAAGGGAATACGCCACTGCTGCATAACCTGCCATGTGCCCCCACCAGTCACCCTCTCTTAGTACCAGCTGATAACAGGTACAAAAGCGAAGATTAGGAGAGCAGGAAGCCTTTGGTCTCCAGCAATACTCTGGTTGTTGTCTTGTGATTGGGATTTTCTAACAGTATATGCTGAGATGACAGGGCCCATTTTGGACTCAGATTGATCATTTCCTTGAGCAGAGAGCAGTTGCTAATAGCAAAGGGACAGCGTTTTAAAAATATGTTTAGGGCTGGCTACAAATGAGGCAAATTGACCTAAATTTTAGTAAGCCTCATACTTTCTAAAAACAGCTTCAAGGTGCATACATTTAAATTTAGTAATAAAATAGCCTTATGGGATTATTAGTAACTTCACCTCCTTCCTCCCCTCCCCTCTGGGCATATGTGCCCAGTCCTCAGACATCCAGAACTTGGTTTTGATGTTCTGGGAAGACTGACAGCTCACAGTAGGGTTGTTTTCTAGGTATTTGTTCCCCTACTCAAATCAGATGTTTCCAAAGGATTTGGAGAGCAGAGCTTAAAATTCTCATTTCAGCACTCAACATTTTTTTAATTTGATTTTTTCCGTATTATATATCTTGACAACTTGCTTTCTTTCCCTTGAAAGTATATCATGGACAGCTCTGTAAAATCACTTGTAGTTTACTCATGCACACATACATATACATGCACATGATTTTATTTTGTTTTAATTTTTTAGAGACAGGGTGTCACTCTGTCACCCAGGCTGGAGTGCAGTGGTGTGATCCTAGCTCACTGCAGGTTCAAGTGATCCTCCCCCCTCAGCCTCCTGAGTAACTGGGACTACAGGCGTGCACCACCACACCTGGCTCCACACGGTTGTACGTAACTGAGATGGTATGGGACACACAGGCTTTATGCATCAGTGCTTTTCTTTTGGTTTGCTTCCCCCAGATCAGCTCACCTCCCTGTGTCCATTCTCCAGAAATTTTATATACACCCTTCTGTGTATATAACTATATAAATAATTCATATTCATATAACTATATAAATAATTACATATACATTGTACACATATGTGTACATAGAGATACACACACATAAGGGGTAAGTGTTTTGGTTGTTGATTTATAAAACTGGTATCATGTAAACTTTTCTGCATCTTACAATTCTCACTTTACAATTTTTCCTGGAAGTTTAGAGTTTTTCAATTTATTCCTTTTTTTTTTTTTTTTTTTTTAGACAGAGTCTCACTCTGTCGCCTAGGCTGGAGTGCAGTGACATGATCTTGGCTCACTGCAACCTCCTTTTCCCAGTTCAAACGATCCTCCTGCCTCAGCCTCCCAAGTAGCTGAGATTACAGGCGCCTGCCACCATGACCGGCTAATTTTGTTTTTGTTTTTCAGTAGAGATGGGGTTTCACCATGTTGGCCAGGCTGATCCCATATTCCTGACCTCAAATGATCCACCAGCCTTGGCCTCCCCAAGTGCTGGGATTACAGGCGTAAGTCTCCGTGTCTGGCCTAATTCATTCTTTTCAATGGTTTCCTAGAGACTTGTGTGGATGGCCCATAAACCATTTCCCTTTTCATGGTATTCGCTTTGTCTCCGGTGTTTTGGTGCTGTAAACAATACTGCGGTTAGCCTCCATGGCCCTGTACACTGGCATTTTTATGTCCTTGGGGTAGATTCTCAGGAGTGTAGGGTGAGCTGAAGGGTTTGTGTAATCTAATTTAATCGATGTTGTCAGATGACTTTCCCAAAAGGCTGTAACAGGTCACATTTCCTCTAGCAATACATCAATATATGAGGTTTCCTTTTCCCCATTTCCCCAACCGCAATTGCTATTTTTTCTTCTCTTCTCTCTCTCTTTTTCCCCTCACCCACCATCTGATAAGCATGATAAGAAATCTGAGTGTTAATTTAACTTGCAGTTTCCTGATAACTACTGTGGTGAGTTTGAATATCTTTTTAGTTGATTGGCTTGTGAAATTTGCTTGCTATGAATTGCCTGTTTATCTCCTTTGTGATCTATTGTTCCTGTCATTATGTGAGAGTGCTTTATGTAGCCGACATTACCTCATTTTCATCTATGTTAGAATACTTTTCCAGTTCTCTAGTTTTTTCTTTATTTCTTTGATAGTATTTCTACATGTAAATAAGTTTTACATTTTCCTTTATAGTCAGGAAGGCTTTCGTTTCCTGGGGTTTTAAAATTTTAATAGCTTCTAGGAGTTCTGCCTTAGCTAAAAAGGGAAGCATTTATTTTAACACCCTTTTGGGCACACTCTACATTCGGCTGCTGCATCCCGTATTTCAGCTAAGTAATCTCAATTTACCTTCAGAATGCCATGAACCTCAGAGCCAGGCGTGGGAATCTAGCAAAGCATGCTGGGAACTGTGATCACAGGCTCCCCTTGGACCACGTGTCCATTCCCTCGCCAGATCTTGTAGCTGATACCAGTCTGGAATTTTTCTAGCTCCAGCTCTTAGCTTCTGTCATCTCTTTCCTCCCTTGTCAGCCCCCTTCCCCATTTGCTCCTTAAATGGAAGTGTTCCTTCCATTTTCTCAGCTCTCTTCTATATTTTGCCCTTCTCTCTGGTGGGATAGATGTGGAATGTCCCTGAACTTGCCATGCCCCTGCTCCAGGGCCTCCCAGGGTTACAGGGTCTTTTCCTGCTGTCTTAGCCAGGTCACTCACCCTTCCCTGGACATTCAACTCTCTCTCCAAAAGGATGTCTGCATCACTGTGGGGGCTGCCTACGTGCCTATTTTTTTGCAATCTTGGTTTGCCTGTAAGAATTCAGGACAAGTGTTTTCTCTTAAACTCCTCACCGTATTCACCCCTTCAGGATAGATTCCAAATGCCTTGGCTCCATGCTTAATAGCTTGCATTTGCTGAGCACTTGTTTGTGTGCCAAGCTGTGTGTCAACACTTTACATGTGCTCTCTTGTTTGATTCTTGTATGAGCCTATGGCATTAAGTGTTCTATCCTCGCTTTAGAGATGAGGACCCTGATACTTACAGAAGTTGTCACTTGCCGGAGGTCACATAAGGAGCAGAGTGGAGATATCAATCAGATACTCCATCTCCAGAACACTGACTGTGATCACGTTTTGTTGATATCTGACCCCCATCCTTACCCACCACTTCTTCCTGGGCCCAGAGCCACAGCCACACTTACAGCCTGTGCTGCTCCTTGGGCTATGAACCATGTCCCCTACAGCTGGAACAGGGTCTCACTCTGTGGCCCAGGCTGGAGTGCGGTCATAGGTCTTTGTAGCTTTAAAGTCCTGGGCCCAAGTGATCCTTTCACCTCAGCCTCTTGAATACCTCTTAAATACCTAGGACTACAGGTGCATGCCAGCATTCCAGGCTAATTTCTCTATTTTTGTGTAGAGATAGGGTCTCATTTTTTGTCCAGGCTGTTCTCAAAGTCCTGGCTTCAAGCAATCCTGACTTGGCCTCCCAAAGTGCTGGGATTACAGGTGCGAGCCACCGTGCCCAGCTTTAATTCACTCTTGCATTTGATATACCCTGGTTTCATATTTCCCTAACTGGTCTGTCAGCTTCAATAGAGAGGAATCATACTTAATTTCTCTGTAAACTCCTCCCCCAACACCAAATTCTTGGTTGATTGCTTCTTATTTTTTGGGAACTTCTAGCCTCCACCAAAATGAGGTTTAGAGAGGCTGACTTCTATAGAAAGGCTGACTCTTCTTAAATCTCATTGCTTTCAACTATGGACCTATAGAAGTCCCTGCTTAACTTAAGATCAAGCAGGTTCTATCCCTAACATGGACCAGCCCCTAACCATAAAAATCCATTGAAAATAGGAATAATACATATTGGGATTTCTTTATTTTTAAATAAACACTGGTTTATAAGGCACTTACCATACACATTATTTCCCTTAATCTTCATAATGATGCTATGTAGTAAATAATCATCCCCATTTTACAGAGGAAGAAAATGAAGTCAAGAAAAGACAGGTAGCTTGTCCAGGGTCCCTGCTGTGAAGTACAGGTCTAGGACTGGACTTGCACTTCCAACACCACATCCTCCCCTTGTGAAGTCCCAAGTTCAGGGCCTAGTTCTGGATCTTCCGTGCCAGCCTGTGCTTGGACGTTAGGCTGATTGCAGACAGACCAGCACAGGCCGGTATGACCTCACTGCCAGCACCATGCTGACCCTGGGTTGAAAAGAAACACCATTTCTGTTCTCTGCTTTCTGTGGGGATCCAGAAGGTCCTTTTGCAATCCTGGATCCTCTCTGGGTGAAGTGGGCTGGAAGCCACTAAGAGCGGCGCCACCTGTCCTACAAAAGCCACAGCAGCCACCATCCTGGGCTCCCTGGAGGCCACTAGGAAGCAGATGTGGAGGTGCTGAGGTGGTAGGATAAAGTACTGCCCGGGCTGTCCACAGTTCCACTGTCAATTAATATATATAAAATCTTGTGAGTCATCTGCCCAAATAACTATACAAGGAGCAGATTGGCTAACATCCAAAGAGAGATTTCTCATGTATCTGGTGGAGGACAGTACAGATGCTGAAAGGAGTGTAGCAAGAGGAGATGGACTTATTTGTGTCTTAGATACTGTATGCATTGCTTCTTGGGCTGGGGAGCCAGTATATTTCTGTGCTTATTATAAGCGGGACCCTTCTTGGGTTTCCCATGAGGAGTATACTGCACAGATTGATCTGTGCAGCAACCTTGAATGTTAACCTCTGCTTAGAGCCTGGGATCCTGCTGCTGGAGGGAGGAGGGCCCCAGTCACTCACCCTGGGGGATTAGTGAAAAGCCCTGTCTGTATCTACTCCAAAAGCTTCCCTAGATGACCCATTCTATTCTTAGAGCCCCTGCTTCCTGCCTTGACCCTTCCTGCTTCAGAACTAGGAGGCTCTCAAGCTGGCCAAGGGGCTGGGCCTGTGCTCTTTTCGTAGCAGACGGCGAAAAAGTAACAGGGAAGGAAACAAAATCTTAATTCCTTCTTTGTATGACTTCTCCGATAAAACCAAAGTGAAGGTTATTTTTTCCCTAGCTAGGTAGCAGCAGTGCCCCGGGTGTTGGGGGAATTGGCGCACTGCGCAGCACACCCATGTGTATGTGTGTATATGCATGCTCTCTCGCTCTCTCTTTCTTTCTCTCTTTCTCTTTCTGTCTCCCCATTTCGTTTTTTCTTTTTCCCTTTCATCTTCTAGACTTGTGTCCCTTGACCATCTCGGTCACTGTTCTTCATTACCAGTTTTTCACCCACTTTCCTCTATAATTGCTTGTGGACACTTCCTTGGCTATTTGAGCCATGCCATCTGCTTTCCTGAAACTCTCCTTTCCAAAAAAATGCCTGACCCCAGCTTGCTAATTTGGAATAAAAGGACCATATCATATTTTGTGCATTTTATTCCTGATTTAAGAAAGGCAGGGAGTTCCACTCCTAAAATCTTCTTAGGAAGGAGGAGGAGGAGGAGAAGGGATGGGATTCTTTACTTGGAAGAACTGAGTGTGAAGTTGTTGGGGGCTGGTAGTGAGGGCTGGGTTTGCTTGGCACCCCTGAGTTTCCTGGCAAAGTTTGTTCCAATTCTGCCTGAACTTAATTAGGTTATCCATTATCCACCTCTATTTTCATCTACATAAGAAAGATAACCCAAGTTTTCCCAATTTCCTTTTTATATTATGTTAAAAATGAAGAGTGAGCCAGCAGCAAGGACTTGAGAAGCACCCTTTCCAAGCCCCTTATCTCACAGATGAAGCGGAAGGTAATGGGGGCCAGTGAGTTCACGCTGCTCCTCTGACTGCTGGGTCAGTGGCCTCCCCTGCCTCCCAGCTGCTCAGCTCTTGCAATGACTCATCTGGACCTTCCCTTCTAACTTTGCAGGACAGGGCTTGTCTGCTCAGAGACTTAACCCTGTATCCCACTCCCTAGATCATTGTGTTTCCTGGATAACAACTCAGGCCATTCACCCACCAAAGCCTCAGACAGCCCCTGCCCTCACTTGAGAAATTATCCCCATCAGACTTAGACCTGCAGGGGCAGGCACAGCCCTCAAACTGTGGCCACACCCCTGAGGCTAGCTGCACTCAGGACTTTCCCTTTATTCCCCCTTCATACCACAGGCTTGGGTAACCAAAAGACCCTACCCGACCTGCGGAAGCCAGAAGCAGTCTTCCCTCAGAAGGCTGATCCTGACCCCATTACCTTACCCCGCAGCCTCAAGACATCCAAATGACCCCAGCACACAAATGGCCCTGCTCTGAGTGAGTGTTTTCATGGCTGGAGGACAGAATCACACTCCAGTTAGCTCCTGTGGTTCAGAAGACTCCCATTTGTAAATTCCTCTGACACGAAGATGCAATGCCAGACCATCTGCTCTGCCAACCTATTCTGCAAGATGGGAATGAAAATGACTTGGCAGTAGCAGATCCCTGCCACCCCCTTACAATTCTTCAGGGCCAAACTGGCAACAGCCTGGCATCCCCACAAGATGTGCAGGGGAGCCCACATTTTGACTAACATCTACTGTGTGTCAGCTAGTATCTTAGGTGACAATAACAATAGCTAAAATGAGAGGAGAGCTTATTATGGGCCAGGCACCGCGCTGGGGCTTTATGTGCAATATCTCATTTGGGTTTATAACAATCCTAAGAAATAAGTGCTATCATAAACGTTTGTTTTACAAATGGGGAAACTAAGGCTCCGCAAGGTCAAGAGTCTTGTGTAAGATCACACGTCTAGTAAAAGGCAGGGACTGGATGTGGACCCAAACTGTCTAATCAAACACCATCTCCTAGTATCCCCATGACCATGTAGGGGGTGTTATTTTCCTCATTTTACAGATGAGACTCTGAACAATTAAGTCAACTGCCTACGATCCTACAACCCATCAATTATAGAGTGGGATCCAAACCTGGTCTTGTCAAGCTCCAAATTCTGTGTTGTCTCCACTGTTTTGCTGCATGAGTCCTGGCAGGTGCACTGGGCTGGACAGAAGTGGCTGGATGTGGCCTACTCCCAGCAGCTGCAAGCCTCCTGCAGCCACAGTGCCTTCCTGCTGAGGCCCTGAGGCACACAGAGCTGGCATCCTGAGACTAAGCGGGCTCCTAGCCCTAGGGCAAATGAAAGGAGACCTCCTGCAGGCCAAATGCACCTCAGCTTTTGTATTTGAACTGTCATGAGCATTTTAAAACATTTTAATCACCTTTTTGAGGGAAACTATACATACAATAAAATTCACTCATTTTAAGTGTATACATTGATGAGTGTTGACAAATGTATACAGTCATCTACCACCACCACGAGATGTAGACCATGATCAAGATATAGAGCATTTCTGTCTGGGCGCAGTGACTCATGCCTGTAATCCTCACAATTTGGGAGGCTGAGGCTGGTGGATCACTTGAGGTCAGGAGTTTGAGACCAGCCTGTCTCTACTAAAAATACAAAAATTAGCCAGGCATGGTGGCGCATGCCTGTAATTCCAGAGGCTCAGGAGGCTGAGGGAGGAGAATTGCTTGAACCCAGGAGGCGGAGGTTGTGGTGAGCCAAGATCACACCACTGCACTTTAGCCTGGGCAATAGAGTGAGACTCTGTGTCAAAAAAAGGGGACGGCAGGGAGGGGTGGAGGAGGAGGAAGAGAAGGAAGAGGAGGAGAAATAATAGAGCATTTCTACCACCCCAAAAGACACTTCATACTCTTTACAGTCAATTCCCTGACCCCACCCCAGTCCCACACAATCAGTGATCTTCTTTCTGTTATTATAGTTTTGCCTTTTAAAGAATCATACAGGAAATCTTGTCTGTCTGACTTCTTTCACTTGGCATAGGCTTTGAGATTAATGCATGTTGCTCTGTGTATCAGTAGTTGTTCCTTATATTGCTGAATAATATTCTGTAATGTACCTATAGCACAATTTGTCTATCTACTTACCCGTTGATGGACATTTGGGTTATTTCTAGGTCTCAGATATTAATAATAACATTTATTTGAAGATTTGTGTACAAGCCTTTATGTGAACATTTGCTTTCATCTCTCTTGGGCAAATACAAGTGAGAGTGTTGGTAGGTGTATCGTAGTGTATACTTAACTTCATGAGAAGCTACCAAAATATTTTTCAAGTAACTATGCTATTTCTCATTCCCACCAGCAGTATAGGAGTGATCCATTTGCTCTGCAGCCTCACCAGCATTTGGTATTGTCAGTTTCTTTTAATTGAGCCATTCTTATGGGTGTGCCATGGCATCTCTTTGTAGTCTTACTTTGTATTTACCTGATGACAAATGTGCTTATTAGTGATTCATATGTATTTTTTTGGTGAAGTGTCTATTTAAATCCTTTGCCCATTTTTACTGTTGTCTTATTATTAATAAATTTGATGAGCACCTTTTTTTTTTTTTTTTTTTTGAGACGGAATCTCACTCCGTTGCCCAGGCTGGAGTGCAGTGCAGTAGCACGATTTCAGCTCACTGCAACCTCTGCCTCCCAGGTTCCAGAGATTCTCGTGCCTCAGCCTCCTGAGTAGCTGGAATTACAGGCGTGCACCACCACGCCTGGCTAATTTTTGTATTTTTAGTTGAGATGGGGTTTTGCCCTGTGGCCAAGCTAGTCTCAAACTCCTGACCTTAAGTGTTCAGCCCGCCTCAGCCTCCCAAAGTGCTTGGATTACAGGTGTGAGCCACCGCACCTGGCCAGATGAGCACTTTTTAACCCCAAAATGTAAACTCTCAAATGCTTTTCCTGCTGGAGGCAGTGTGATGTTGTGCTTGGGAGCACAGACTAACAGACGATCTGAGCATGGGTCCCAGATCTCCCACCCGTAGCTCCGCAACCCACAACCAGTTACCTGAGCTGAGTCTCAATTCTCTCATCAGTAAAACGGAGGTGATTACGAATCCATGTCACAGAGGTGTCGCAGGGACTAAATGAGATCATCTTAGCACAGTACCTGGCACAATAAACATTCAGTAAATTAGCTGTTTTATTTTTGTTGAAAAATGCATTACAAAAGCCTAGTATTACGAATTCAAAAACCAGTTTCTAAAGAAAGACATTGAGCAGGAAGGAAATGCAGAGAGAATTCCTGAGTATGCCGAAGATGCTGGTTACAGAGAGGACTTGAGTGGCCGGCAGCCACTCCCCACACACAAATCTGAACTCTCATGGGACTGCTGTCCTGGAGTGCTTTCCATCAGCCCTGGGAGGGGACAGTAACCGTGAATCAACCCAAAAGATGGGTGGAAGAGAGAGGGCTGGCCAGCAGCAAGCCTCTGCAGGCTGAACACCCAACAGTCTTCCCTGCCATGCCAGGAGCCTAGCTGGTTTGCTCTGTAAAACCCAATAGAACAAGCTTGTCCAACCCACGGCCCACAGGCCGCATGTAGCCCAGGACGGCTTTGAATGTGGACCAACACAAATTCATAAACTTTCTTAAAACATTATGGGATTTTTAAAAATGTATTTTATGTGTGCCCTAAGACAGTTCTTCCACTGTGGCCCAGGGGAGCCAAAAGACTGGACCCCTCTGCAGTAGAACTTTCAAGTGACTCAACTCAACTCAACTGGATGGCTTTTATTGCTTTTCCCTTTTTGTAGTGGGTTGGTGAGAGGAGATGGAAAAGTTTATTTTAAAAAGTCAGCTCCAAGACCCCTTTGGTCCCATTGTAGCTGAGTAGGCTTCAGGGGAGGGGAGAGCCTACCCCATGCTTTAGATGGGGCCCTCTTGCTATGCTAGAGACTGTGACTCCTGCCTTGAGCATCCCTGGGCAGCAGAGGAGCCCTTGGAGGTGGCCCGGAGGCGTGGAGCTTCTCCCTTGGCGACTGAAGGCAGACACTGAGACAAGACTAGGGATGGTGACTTTGGATCCTGGGGCAGACACTGTTCTACTGTATTCATAATACATTAATTCTACCTTCTGCATTATATCTTTCTTTTCCTCAAATTTTTTCCTTGCTGAAATGGATCTGAAAATATCAAGCAGCCAACAGATATATTCAACCACTCTAGATAAAGAAAGAGATTTTAAGTATTTTCGATGTGTCATGTTCTAGGATAGGTTGGGTTGTTAAAACTGAAGAAGACAGATACCCATGCATAGAGATAGGGAATTATAGATTTCATAGCTTCAAGTGGAGACAGGAGGCTCAGATTGTTAAGTAACGGCTTGGCCAGGAGAAAGCCTCATTCTTTGCCCTCTGGTTACTATTTTCGAGAGCTTGGACAAGTCACTGAACCTTAATGAGAATATTCAAGGCTGGTGTGCTCGGAGCCTCCCTGGATGACACTTTCTTTCCATTTACACTTCAAGTCTTCATCTATATTTATCAAGGCCTCACAATGTTGGCCCAGTGGTGTGGGTTTACAGAGGCATCATTCATTTATTCATTCATTCATTTACTGGCATTTACTGAGTACCTATTATGGTCTAGGGGATGGGGCCATGAATAAGACATGGTCTCTGTGCTCAGCAATTTCAATAGAAAGTGAAAAACATGCAAAAGTATGGGTAGTTCAAAAGCTCTCAGGCTGGGTGCAGTGGCTCATGCCTGTAATTCCAACACGTTAGGAGGCCAAGGTGGGTGGATCACCTGAGGTCAGGAGTTGGAAACCAGCCTGGCCAACATGGTGAAACCCCATCTCTACTAAAAATACAAAAATTAGTCTCTAGTGGTGATGGGCGTCAGTAATCCCAGCTACCTAGGAGGCTGAAGCAGGAGAATCTCTTGAACCTGGGAGGTGGAGGTTGCAGAAAGCCAAGATTTTGCCACTGCTCTCCAGCCTGGGTGACAGAGTGAGACTCCATCTCAAAAACAAAACAAAACAAAACAAAACACCTCTCTGAGTTCCAGCCACACCTTCTTTCAGTTCCTCAAACACCTCCTGTCTCTCCTCCAGGAGGCTTTTGTGTAAACTCTTATTTGGAATGCCCTTGGCTACCTCTGCCCACCCTCTCGCTAACCCTCCTGATCCCTCAAACCTCTCACTTTGCTTGGATCGCTTCTACTTATCTCAGTTTAAATGTCACATCTTTGGGTCAGATTTTCTTGTCACATGCTCTCTTAGAACCCTTTCCTCTGCAGCATTTATCACCCTAATAAATAATAAGCCGGAGTTAAAATAATAACAGCTATGGAATATGTGCCTCCCCTGCAGACTGTAACCTCCATTATGAAAGGACTCTTTTGATTTTGTTCATTCCCATATCCTGAGCAGGGCCTGGAGCACAGAAATAATGAATGAATGAGTATGTCCAAGATGTACTGAAAGAAAGAGGGAGCTGCCAGTTCTGCCTGACTGGGGGAGCATGCGTGGTGGGCAAGGGAGCTTCACAGGGTTTTTCCGGAAGTGCCCAGGATGAAACTGTGCTTGAAGGAAACTCAGATGTCAGTTTTTCAGATTGTGCTCTCTCTATATCTAGATACCCACAGATCTTTCTAGAACTTTGTGTAGCATTTTGAAAATGTCGTTAAACAGATATGAATATAGTTAAATGTGTAGTGTTCTGCAAATGTAGTTAAACAGAATTCAATAATTTATAAAAGCTTCTTCTAATGTTCTTCTGAATCCAGTTATTTTTCTTCTGCCTCCAAATTAGACACTTCCCCCATGCATTAATTCCAAGTCTAGTCAAGGATTAAGTAAGTAAATAATGTGCATGAAAAAAATTTCTTCATGTTTGCTAATAATCTAATGACTGTGACATCTAAGGAAATGCCTTGATTTATGGGTAATAGGGCTATCTAGAATTTTCAAGGGATCATGGACAAGTAATAATAGGCAATTCGATGGAGCGTCCATGCAAGACCACTGGTGCAGATAAAGACTGATTAAAGTGGAAAATGTTCTTTTTTCTTCTTAGCTTCCTGTTCTGCCACTGCTTTGATAACGTGAGCCAAGCCCTGTTGGCCTCTGCAGGACAAGCCCTGGGCCGCACTCTGGGCATGCTTGAACCTGTCTGACATGTCACTTCAAGGACAGCCCTGAGCCTCTGAGAATGGGCCTGGGAACCATCAGAAATTATAACTATTTGCAGCAGACAGGGCCTCCTTTGGTCTCCAGCATAGTCCTTCCCTCATCTGCTCTTTTCACTTGACATGAAACTATTCATTTATGGGCCTGATTAGAGAGTTCTGAGCAAATACCCCCGAGTGACTCCAGAAAACATTCCCACCACCGCTCACTCTGTACAACTTTGGACAAGCTATACTTAGCCTCTCTCTGCCTCAGTCTCCTCAGTCAAGCAGGGGTGCTAGGCAAAGTGGCTTCCTCTTTGGGTTACGTTACATACTTTAACTATGAGCATGCACGCAGATGGCCTGGCATGTGCTAGGTGCTCAGGATGCTGCAGCTACTGAATTATTGTCATTGATTTCTTCTGCATGTGACCTGGATCCACAAGTCAAATGCAAAAATGTGACTGATGCTCCTCTCCTCTCTCCCTCCAGTACCGCCTTGTGAGGCCTACAAGGGCAGGGACCAGAGGGCCCCGCACCATGTCCTGCTCATGGTGGCCCAACTGCAGAGCTTCCTGAGGGGCCCCTTGCTGAGAGTCAGCTTCAGAACTGTGCTCCCTCCTGACTGCAAGGGAGTCGGGTTTGGGAGATGCTGTAACAGGAGAGGCTGCAGCTGACTGGGACGCAGGCTGGGGGCCGGGTCCTTGGGAAACTTGTTCTAATCTTAGAAGGTATGCCTTGGCTTCCTGCTGCAGCCTGAAGGACAAGTGTCCCAGACCCCAGGACACACACTCACACTCACACTGTCACTTGACTCCTGCCTGGGACGCAGGAATGGCCCCTAGTGAAGGGTACTTGTGTGGGCCTCCAGGTGGCTGTAACATACCCCAGGACTCCAGGCAACCCTGGAGGGGTGGCTCCCTGGAGCCCAGCCACCCTTCAGACTCAGAGGAGCTCTCAGTGAAGTCAGTTTTATTATTGAACTAAGCAATGTGAGAGTACCGCCTGACAGGGAGATTCTGAACTTACCTTGGAGAGTAACAAATTGTACATTTACTTGTTGGCCTAGGTGAGTGAATCCATCTAAATCACCCATGCTGGCTATGAAGAGACACTTTTTTCCCTCTCTTCCCCTTTGCTCAAAAAAAAAAAAATCCCGAGCTGTTCAGAGGCTGACAAGGTTGAGTTTGATTGGCACCTCTGCTTCTGCATGCCTGCTGGTGGGAAATGGAAAGAGAAGACAAAAATGGTTGTGTGTAACCCCCTGAGCTGCTGCTGAGTTCTGCCTCCTCATCCCAGCACCCTCTCCATCTCCTTTGCAGCCTTCACTCACCCTCCCTGTCTTCAGGCTCTGCCATCGCCTTGTAATTTGAACCAAGATTCACCCTTAGGTTCGTCTGACTCTGCAAATCCCAAGTAGGTGCTTCAGGGTCTGCCCTGGGCCCTCTGCTCTGACAGCTCACCCTTTCTGAGCACTCCTCCAGTTCTGCTCCTCCCCTGGGCTCCCCTCTCTGTAAATGATATTCCTCTCCACCCAGAAGCCAGAGCCAGAAATCTGGGCATCATCTGGACTCCTCCCTGCCCCCACTTGTCAGTCCCCAATTCTGGTCAGTCCTTCCTCCTAAATTGCTTTTGAGTCCTATCAACAGTCTCCCCTCCACTAAGCATACCTGCATCCAGGCCATCATCCTCTCTAGTTTTAAAGACTCCTAAAATCAACAGAATATTGACTCCAACCTTGTGGCTCCAAGCCATCCTTAAGATCTCTACTGATTTTCAGATGGACTTATCTGCTCATGGTCACCACTGGGACCAGTTTTCTGCCTCTGCTGAATCCCTGTTCTCCACTCTCTTATAAGGAGGGAGCGTCGTCTGCTCTGCTCCAGTGAATCTCTAGAGCCTGGCATGTTGTAGGGCCTCATTAATATCTACTGAGTATTTCATTCAATAAACTCCACATATCCAAGCTATTCCTTTCCTCCTCTAAATGTGGGCTACACTCTTAATTCTCACTCTACATGTTTAAAATGCACCCACAAATGAAAGGCTGCTATGTGCCATTCAACTTTCACTGAAAGCCTGCAGATTACATGAAGAGGTCATGCTGACACCACACACTAACAATTCTAAGTCAAGGGTTTGAGATCCCGATCCTCACAGGCCTTTCAGCCATCCCATTGACTGAGGTTTCTTTCTTGCCACTTCACCCTGGAAGGGGCCAGCCCTTTCTTAGCTCTCCTTGCTCCTGCTCTCCTCCACACTCACTCTTCCCAAGTGCAGCTCCCCACTCCCTTGGCAGATCCAGACCCCACAAGAAGCTCAGCCCAGTGAAAAGATCTTCCAGAGCCAGGATGCACCTTCTTCAGAAGGTGGTATCATTGTATAGCTGCGGACTTGTTCTTTTTTTACCTCCCATGACGGTGGCAGCGGCCTCCAGACTGGGCTCTCCACCTCCTGAAGCCCACTCCTGACCACCAGCCCACACATTTCTTACCCTGCAGCCACAGGCATCTTGCAAAAATAAATCTGTGGTTTTGCTCTTTGCTTATAACCCTCTGATGACCTCAGATAGCCCTTAGACTAGAGTCCCAACTTAGGCGGCCTTCCACGCTCTGGCTCATCTTGCACACATGCCTACATGCTGGAACTCGTCATTCCCTGGGGCTCCCCTGGCCTTGAACTCCTCACCTGTGCAGCTCCCTCAGCAATAATGACCAGCTCTGTTTATGCTGCAGGCTTGTCCAGGCTGGTACTTCCTCCTGGAAGTCTTCCTAGGTGCCTCTGGCCAGGTTGGGTGCTCCTGCTGTGCATTTCACGCTGTCCTTCCACAATCACAGCACCCTCAATTCAATGTCACCTCTGCCTCCTCAGGAGGCCTCTCATGACCTCCCTTGCAGAGGTCGAGGCTGACACTCTCTGTATTAGCACCACTCACATGCCATACATGCACTTGCTTATTCACTGACTGCCTAGCTCTCTCTACTGGAATGAGAGCCCCAGTGATAAGCAGTGACTTTCTCTTCTTACCCACCACATTCTCAGAACTCAGAGCACATTGTGGGTGCTTACAAATACTTGACCGACTGACTGTATTAGTTTCCTGTGGCTGCTGTAACAAATGACTGCCAACTTAGTGGCTTATACTAACAAGTTAAACTTATTATCTTAGAGTTCTGGAGGTCAAAAGCTCAAGATGAACTAAAATCAAGTTTTTGGCAGGGCTGCATTTCTTCTGGAGGCTCTAGGGAAGAAACCATTTTCTTGCCTTTTTCAGCTTCTAGAGGCTGCCTGCATTTGCTGGTTCGTGGCCCCTTCCTCCATCTTCAAAGCCAGCAATGGTGGGTAGTCTTTCTTGCCTCCATCACTCTGGCTCTCACTCTTCTACCATCCTCTTCCACTTTTAAGGGCCCTTGTGATAATATGGGACCCACCAAATAATCCAGAATAATCCTGTTTCAAGGTCAGCTGATTGGCAGCCTTAATTCCAATCTGCAACCTAAATTCCTCATTGCCACTTAATCTAACATATTCACAGGTTCCAGGGATTAGGATGTGGACACCTTTGGGGGCTGTTATTCTGCTACCATACTGACTGACTTATTAGGCTTTACATACTTGCTTAATTGTCTCTGTTCCACAGTAGGCCACAGACTCCAGAGGTATAAGCCATGCTCATCCTGTCCTTCTCTGGTGCATCTCATACAGGGTGCTTTCATTCATTGTGTCTTGAGAGCCTCACAGCTATCCCATGAGGAAGGCAAGGCAGGTGTTATCCCATTTTACAGATGAGGAGGCTGAGACTGCAAGAGCTCATGTGATCTGACACTCAAGAAAGAGGCAGAACCCAGATGATGCTCAGGACTGACGTTGTGTTCTTTACAGCCAGCCTCTGAGAGCTCCCTGCATTGGGCAATGGGAGAGCATATGAAAAATGGCAATAAGCATAATTAGAAGAAGAAGGGAAGAAGGAGGAGGAAGAAGACATGACAACTCCTCTTTTTAATAGCACTGCCTTAAAAGAGTAGCAGTGGTTACCTCCATTTGCCAAAGGTTTTCAGAATAGATTGAAACATAGGTTGATACTTATCTGCTTCCAGGTAATCCTTCTAAACAGCAAATCATATAACTTCCCTCATCGCCCTGGCTTAAGAAATGAAGTCCACATGTTGTAGCACAGCCTCAGTATAACTGCTTTCACCAAGCACTTGAGGTATGTATGAGCTGGCACCCAGGAAGCTCACAGTGAATGCTGGCTATGATGGCTGTCACCATATTAGGTACTTCTCATCACCACACAATGATACAGGTATTGCCAACCTGATTTTACAGATATTGAAACTGAGACTTAAGAAATTAAGTGACGCTAGGCACAGTGAATCAGGCCTGTAATTCCAGCACTTTGGGAGGCCAAGGCAGGCAGATCACCTGAGGTCAGGAATTTGAGACCAGCCTGACCAACATGGAGAAACCCCATGTCTACTAAAAATACAAAATTGGCTAAGAATAGTGGTGCATGCCTGTAATTCCAGCAACTCTGGAGGCTGAGGCAGGAGATTCGCTTGAACCCGGGAGGTGGAGGTTGCACTGAGCCGAAATCATGCCACTGCACTCAGACTGGGCAACAGGAATGAAACTCTGTCTTTAAAAAAAAAAAAAAAAAAAAAAAAAATCAAGTGACTTGCCCAAGGTCACCGATACATCTAATAAGTTCTGGAGCCTGAATTGTAACTTGTGTATGCCTTACTCTGGACAAGACAGCCACATCTTTCAATTTCTCTACCTTTCTTTTTGCTTAGACCAAAATGAACTAAAGTTTCCCATAGACACCATACTCTTCCATGCTTTTGACACTTTGCCTGTGCCAGCCAGCCCCTGTGCCTATAACATGCCCTTCGCCTTCTCCCCCATGCCCACCTTCTCTCCTAGCAAGCTCTTATTCCTCTTTCAAGACTCTGCGTAAGCATCACTTCCTCTTTGAAATGTTCCGGATTTACCCAAGCAAGTTAAGTACCCCTTCTCCTGAGCTTCCGTTGCAGTGTTACACATTTCCCAATTGCAGCAGTGGCCTGTTTTCATTCTGATAGTTCTATTACAAGTCTTCTGCCTTTCAACTACAGTAGAAGCTCCTTGAGCTCTAAAACCATGAAACTTCATCTTTATATCCTCACATCTGACCAGTGTCAGGCCCATAAGGTGTTCAATAAATATTCACTGAATAAATGAATAAGTAAACAGCCATGGACTGACTGCCCCCTCAAGCCAGACCCTTCATGGATGCTTGACATGAAACTTACTTTGTCTTCTTCACAGACCTATAAGCCCTCTCAGTGGTGGGTTGGAAGAGACTTCTCAGATGTGTCTGCAGCTGCAAGGCATTCTGGGAGCGGGGAAAGGCTGAGTGTGGGGGTGGAGGGTGCTGAGCACGAGGGAAGGGAAGTCACGAAGATGGAAGCAAAGCCAATTTCCCTCCATTGGTCCCTCCTGCCCACAATCCAACAGACTGGCTGTAAGGACTTGACAATTTTTTAAACAACAGTTTTATTGAGATATAATTTACATACAAGTCACCTATTTAAAGTGTACAAGGAAATAGTTTTTGGTATATTCACAGACTGTGCAACCACCACCACAGTCAATTTTAGAACATTTTCATCACTGAAAAAGAAGAAAGTCTGTATGCTTTAGCTATCACCCAACCTCCTGTCTTCCCGTCTCCTCCAGGCAACTTTTAATCTACTGTCTTTCTCTCTGGATTTGCCTACACCAGACATTTTATATCAATGGAGTCACATAGTATGTGGTCTTTTGTGACTGGCTTCTTTCACTTAGTATAATGTTTTCAAGGTTTATCACATTTACTATGTATTAGAGCTTCTTCTTTTTTTTTTTTTTTTTTTTTTAAGATAGAGTTTTGCTCTCATTGCCCAGCTGGAGTACATTGGCGTGATCTTGGCTCACTGCAACCTCTGCCTCTTGGGTTCTAGCGATTCTTCTGCCTCAGCCTCCAGAATAGCTGGGATTACAGGTGCCCACCACCACACCCAGCTAATTTTTGTATTTTTAGTAGAGAAAGAGTTTCATTATGTTGGCCAGGCTGGTCTCAAACGGCTGACCTCAGGTGATCCACTCAGCTCAGCCTCCCAAAGTGCTAGGATTATAGGTGTGAACCACCACACCCAGCCAACTTCATTCCTTTTTATGGGTGAAATATATTTGACTGTGAGGCTGTGTCACATTTTGTTTCTCCATTTGTCAGTGAATGGACATTGTATTAGTCTGTTCTCATGCTGCTAATAAAGAACACCCAAGACTGGGTAATTTATAAAGGAAAGAGGTTTAATGGACTCACAGTTCCACATGGCTGGGGAGGCCTCACAACCATGGCGGAAGGCAAAAGAGAAGCAAAGGCATGTCTCATATGGCGGCAGGCAAGAGAACTTTTGCAGGAGAACTCCTCTATAAAACCATCAGATCTCGTGAGTCTTACTCACTCTCACGAGAACAGCCTGGAAGAGACCCACTTCTGTGATTCAATTACCTCCCACCTGGTACCTCCCATTGCACATGGGAATTATGAGAGCTAGAATTCAAGATGAGATTTGGGCGGGACACAGCCAAACCATGTCAGACATGGACTTTGTATTTTGGTTCAGCTGTTTGACGTGACACAGAGCTCTGGACAGCCGGGATGTGTGGATATTCAAAACCCTTGTCATGACCCTAAAAGCCATAAAATGAAACTTAGCTATATTTATTTTTAATTGCTAGATACTACACACATCCATTTCTTAGGGATATGAGCTCAGGGAGGGGGTAAGAGTGTCTGTTAAGTTCCTGCCCTAGTAATCAAATAGTCCACCAAAATGGCTGAGTCCAAATGGTCTGCTCTTGAGCAAAGAATGGCTATAAGCAGCAGGGAGCACATCTTAGCTAGCTGGGGCTCTGTCTGGGACTTCTGTATCCAAGAGGGAATGGAAGGATAGGAGAAGATAGGTGCAAGCCTAGACATCCCTCAGAGTATTCAGAGATGCTGCTAGCCCCATAGCCAACATGCAGTAATAGCTAACAATTATCAAACACTTCCTACATGCCAGGCCCTGTTCTAAGCATTTCACGTACAAAAACTCATTAATCCTTCCAATGACCCTGTAACTTAGCTACTATGATCATCAGATAGGCCATCTGAGGCACAGACAAGTTCGGTAAATTGTCGAAGGCCATAGAACTAGTAAATGTAGAGCTGGGATTTGAACTCAGGCAGTCTGGTTCAAAGCCTGAGCTCCATGCTACTCCCTCCGTAGAACAGTGTAAAGCACAGTGCACCCTCCAGTGCATCAGCCTCCTTCCCGCCATCCATGAAAGAAAGGCAGTGAACCTGCCGGAAAACAAGATGAGTGTTTGCATATGGGGTTGGAGCACAGAATGATGGATGTTAATGGCCTCATTTATAGACAAGGAAACTGAGACTCAGTTTTGAACCCAGCATACATCAGAAGCAAGACTGAAACCCGGACCTAACTCTGAATTTGTTGTTCTCTGTGCACTTCTAATCCCGCTAGACGCAAAATAATTTCTTTTCTTTCCGTATGCCTGTACAACAGTTAACACGTTTAGAGACAGATTTCCCATACATCATCTCCCAAATTACACTGATAAAATCCTGTCACTGCAATGACATTCTGGATGAACATCTCCCTCCCCTCTGTGGTCCCCTGCTGCACCTGGGAATTTGCCCAGACACTAGCCATCACTACTAAACCCATGGACCCCCACCTGGAGGACCCTCCCAGGCACCAGAGGCTATGGATTATGCTGATTTTAAAATCACCGAGGCAGCCAGGACTGTTCCCCACAGTGTGAGGATGGCTCAACCCTGTCCAGACTGTTGGGTGACAATGCCAAGTCCTGGGAGCAAATGGGAAGCCCTGGAGGTTCCAAGCAGGGACACACTCCCAGGGTCAGTGCCTGTGTGGGGATCCTGTGTGTGAGTGGAGCACGTCATGTGGGATTTTCCCTAGGGGTGGGTTGCAGAGGACAAGGACCTGCCATTTTCAGATCCTTAAAGCCTACAGGTGGTTAGGTAGGGGACATCTGGGACTTTTTTGGTCTTGTGTGAAAAATCTGATTACATGTATTTGTTAACATATACTTGTTTCAATTCCTCTTTATCTCTGTGTATTCTCCTCACCCCTCAAAAAGGCTGTTCACTCCTTGAGGGCCATCATGGTCACCCCCAGGCATTCTACAGTGTCTACAGATGCTTAGGAAGGAATGACCAAATGACACAACAGTGTGGATGGGCACGCAACATTCATGAGTGACATTCAGGATTTCTTACCCTCTATCACTTTAGCCAAAGAAATCTTCTGGCCCCAACCCATGTAAACCAAAGTATCTGAGACAGATCTTAGTCAATTTAGAAAGTTTATTTTGGCAAGGTTAAGGATGTGACCCCGGGAGGCAGGCCTGTGCCTTTCTCCACAGATGATTTTGAGGGCTTTTTTTTTTTTTTTTTTTTTTTTTGAGACGGAGTTTCGCTCTTGTTACCCAGCCTGGAGTGCAATGGCACGATCTCGGCTCACCGCAACCTCCGCCTCCTGGGTTCAGGCAATTCTCCTGCCTCAGCCTCCTGAGTAGCTGGGATTACAGGCACGCACCACCATGCCCAGCTAATTTTTTGTATTTTTAGTAGAGACGGGGTTTCACCTTGTTGACCAAGGTTGGTCTCGATCTCTTGACCTTGTGATCCACCCGCCTCGGCCTCCCAAAGTGCTGGGATTACAGGCTTGAGCCACCGCGCCCGGCCGATTTTGAGGGCTTTAATATTTAAAGGGGAAAGGGTGAATATTGGGGAAAGAGGAAGACATTTTATTTATATATTTTTTGAAACAGAGTCTTGCTCTGTCACCCAGGCTGGAGTGCAGTGGTGTGATCTTGGCTCACTGCAACCTCCACCTCTCAGGTTCAAGCGATTCTCTGCCTCAGCCTCCTGAGTAGCTGGGATTACCAGCATCTTCCACCAAGCCCAGATAATTTTTTTTGTATTTTTAGTAGAGACGGGGTTTCACCACCTTGGCCAGGCTGGTCTTGAACTCTTGACCTCGTGATTCACCTGCCTCAGCCTCCCAAAGTGCTGGGATTACAGGCGTGAGCCATTGCAACGGCCAAGAGGAGGAAATTTTTTAAAGGTGTGGGTAGATAAGAGACAAATGGTTGCATTCTTCTCAGACTTTGATCAGTCTTTCACCGGAACACAACTTACATGTGAGAGATGGGTAGAGAAAACAGTCTACCTATGCCTCCATAGCTCAGTGAATCTGCATTTTTACATCAGAGGAAACATCAGATATGCATTTGTCTGGGGTGAGCAGGAGTGACTTAGAGTTCTGTCCTTTGTCCCCAACCTGTGAAGATAAGCTAGCAATTTACATTGTCAGGGTAAAATCCAACAAAACTGTTTTAGGGTAAAGATCCTGAGCCCCACAAGGAATCTCCTAGTGGGAAAATTGTGAGGGGGGCCTGTCACTTTTTAGTCTTTGTCTATCTTATTCAGGAATAAAGTGGGAGGCAGATTTGCCTGATGGGTTTTGCAGCTTGACTTTTCCCTTTGGCTTAGTGATTTAGGGTCTGAGATTTATTTTCCTTTCACACCCATCCCATCTGTACTCTACACCAAAATGCTCTCCAGGCTCCCACTGGAATAACAGGACCAGTCCCTTTACTTCTAGCATGAACGGCAGCCTAGGGTGAGCGCAGACAGCCCAGACCCCAGTCTTTGGGCCTCCTCTCTTCCCTATTCTCTGTTTCCTCTGACCTTACGCTGCCCTGTAACATCAATCAACCACCATCTCTAGCTAGTGACTCTCCAAGTTTGGTTTCCGGCCTGAAACACTTCTCTGAACTCCAGACTTGGGTATATATTCAACCTCGTCCGCGGCTTCTCCACTTAGATGTCTAATAGACGTGTCAGACTTTCATGACCCAGGAAGAACTATTCATTGCCCACCTAGCTCCAGTGGCCCCTCTCTCCACAACGTGGCTTTCCCACTCAGAAGCAAATACCCCGCGCATCTTGCTATCCAAGTCAAACACTCGGGAGTCATCCACGATTCTTCTCTTTCCCTTGCTCACACCCATGCTTCGGTCATTCCCAGCAGCCCGACCTTCAAACCCCATCCTCCCGCACAAGCCCCGTTCCCCCCCATGCCCTCTCTCAGCTGGGCTGCTGCCTCTGCTCACCCTCTTCCACCCTCTTCCCTCCTCCACAGACAGAGCCTTGATGTGTGATTCAGGTCACATCCCTCCTTGAAACCCTCCAAATGACATCCCGCTGGCTCGGGATAAAACACAAACTGCGTGCTCTGGTCCACGAGGCCCAGCGTGGCTGGCCTCACGCCGCCGCTCACATCTTCCCACTCCCTCTTGTCCCGGCCACACTTCTCTTTCTCTGCCCCTCAACCTTTGTTCGTGTCTGTGCCTCTGCTCGGAACAGTTTTTTTTTTCTTCCCTCTTTTCCCCAGCTGGGATTCAACTCATGTGCTCTCTCTTCAGCACGTTCCCATAAAATAAAATAAGTGCCCTGTTTTATTTTCTTCATAGCGTTTAACGAACTATCTCATGGTTTAGCTGTGTGCCTGTTTGTTGCTGACGCAGCCACTCCTGCAGGGCAAGGACTCTGTGTTGTTCACTAATATATCTCACGGCCTAGACCGGTAAATGCTTATTAACAAGAGACAGAGGAAGCTAAGTCTCCCAGTAGAGGTGTGGAGTGAGCACAGCGTGTTGGTGTGGAAAGAGCTAGAACTTTGGAATCCAGAAAATTCTCATGCCTGCACTTACTGACTTGAATAGGAAGTTACTTAGCAACTCTGGGCCCCAGTTCCTCTTTTAGAGAGGTAAGATTATAGAAAATATATCAGTGACGGTAGGGACACTGCCTCCCGCATAGGAGGGCTCTGGTAGGTGGGTAAGTCAAATGGACCAGCCTGGTTCCCAGTCCAGCACGCCTTCCATTCTCCTAGGATGGTTGCCGTCAAACACTGGGATACATAGAAGAACCAGGGATAAGTAAGGGTGTAAAGGAAGATTCTAGAGTCATTGCAGTATTTCAGAGAGACTCTATGGAGGTCCTTTTGAAGTGATAGTTTAAGGATTCTCACACTAGAAGGGGTGATGCCCTTCCGTTCTGGAGGAGTGAAGAGGCAAACACAGCTCAGATCCTCGAGGCTCTAGGCTCTGGCCTATTTCTGTTGAGTGAGAGAGCCTTCCTTTTAGCCGAGAGCATGGTTCTTCCAGCCCCGCTGGGCCCTCTCACTGCATCTTCTCTTAAGCTATAGATGATGAGGCCTTCCCTGGTGCCTTGTTTCCCGAAACCACAGCCCAAAGGCTGGGAGATACTGAGACCCTGGACCTACGTGGAGGGTGGAGAGACAGCGCAGAGCCGGGGACATAGGTGGAGCCTCGTCTGGCCTGCACATAAAGATCTCATTCTGTGGACGGTCAGCAGGGTCCAAACAGTGTTTACGCAACATGGCAGCCGCTCAGGGGAAGTTCCATGCTGTCCAGACACAGGGGCTCCTCAGTTCTCAGAAGAAAGTCCCATAGAAATAGAAAGTAAACAACAGAGGTGATTTTCTCCTGGCTTTGGCAAAGTCAGACAGTAACCACAGGCATGGTTTCCGAGCTACCTGGCATAGCCTAGCTGGAAAGTAGCGGGGAGGGCTTTGTAAGCAAGACTTGGGCCGGGAAGCCGGAGTGCAGGCCTGCGATCTGTAAAGACAAGTGTGAGCTACAGCAGGGCACAGAGCGGAATGAGTGCAGAAAACGTCTAACATGGACAATGACCCGAGAGGAAAGGACAAGCTGAAGTCAGGGCAATGACCAGGACGTAGAGGGTGGATGCTGGCAGAGGGAGGACTTACCTCTGGGTGTGGTCCATGGGGTGAGTTGAGGGTGTCAATGACTCTGGGAGCAGGTGTCCAGGCCATGACACCACATACCAGCAGACCAGGTCAGATGGGAGAAGGAGGAGGAGGAAGAAACCAACCTTAGATAAGCACATTCTTTTTTTTTTTTTTTTTTTTTTTTTTTTTGAGACAGAGTCTCATTCTGTTGCCAGGCTGGAGTGCAATGGCGAGATCTCAGCTCACTGTAACCTCCGGCTTCCTGGTTCAAGTGATTCTCCTGCCTAGACCTCCCAAGTATCTGGGACTACAGGCATGCACCACCACGCCCAGCTCATTTTTTGTATTTTTTAGTAGAGACGGGGCTTCACCATGTTGGCCAGTATGGTCTCAATCTCTTGACCTCGTGATCTGCCCACCTCGGCCTCCCAAAGTGCTGGGATTTTTTTTTTCCTGAGGCAGAGTCTCTGTTGCCCAGGCTGGAGTGCAGTAGTACAGTGTTGTGAGCATGGCTTACTACACCCTCGGCCACCTGGGCCCAAGTGATCCTCTCTCCTCAGCCTCCTGAGCAGCTGGGACCATAGGCACACATCACTACACTAGGCTAATGTTATGTACAGATGCAGTCTCTCTTTATTGCCCAGGCTGGTCTTGAACTCCTGAGCTCAAGAGATCCTCCTGCCTTAGACTCCCAAAATGCTGGGATTACAGCCATGAGTCACTGTGCCCCGTCAAGCACATTCTACGTTTCAGGCTCTGTGCTAAGTACTTTATAGACATCACAGGAACAGAGAAAGAACATTTAATCCCAGAGAGGCTAAAGGTGTCTTAGGAAAGTCTGGGAATAGGTAGAGACACTGAAGTTCTTCTCAGACCTAAGAACAGTCAAGGTGAGGGTGTGGCCTTAGCAAGACGGCCATGAAGAGCTCCTGGCCCATGACAGAGGTGGTGTGGCGCTGAACACACCAGAGGGGTGTTAGCAGCTGTACGTGCCACAACTGTGAGGCAGAGATCCAGGCAAAGCCTCAAACAGTCTGAGCCACCAGCCCTGGCTCATCCCCAAGACCACGCTTCTTCCATTGCACCTTTGCAACTGAGTGGCTCATAATAATGTTGAGATCTGTATAGCACTTTACAGTTGACAAGGCACTTTCACAAGTGATGCTGCATGACTGATGTCCATTACTGGGGTCTTGGGAGTTGGAGTCAGATGTTTCACAGATTATCCTGTTTGGCCAGTCCTGTGTGACTCTGGCTCTCACTTGCCTTCTCTGGGTTTAGTGTGCGCAGAGGGCAGACGGTAATAATCAATCGGTCTTCTGCAAAAGAGAATGGGAAGTGTCTGGAGAGGGGCTGATGGCGAGAGGATCTGCCAAGCATCAACAAGCTCTGGAGTCCTTCGTCTAAAGAAAACCCATTCACTAGGCTCCAGAAACAAACTCAGAGGTGTTAGAATCTTTCCTTCTACCCAGCTTTTAAGCCCTAAATGCTTCCAGAAGCCTCAGAGTTCTCTCACGTCTGAGCCCCTTGCCAAGGCCAGTTTTGAGACAGGGAAGTAAGGGAGGAGCTTTTGATTCCTATACAGCTCTATTTTTAACTGGAATTTATCTTCCTGCACCACCAGTGATTGGCGCCTTTGAAGCTGAGGTAAAGCACACTGTCAGCAGGATCTGAGCATAAATAGCAAGGGACAGAGAGGCTGGTCTGTGATGTGGGCAGGAAGTTAGACAGATGGACAAACCAATCAGCCAGCGTCTCTGCCAAGAACAGCTCAATTAATCACACACTGTCCCCAAGCCTCTCTGTCGTGTTCCACTCTCTGACTTCCTTATGTGGCAAGTGTGAGGGTAAAATGGGTCATGTCTGGGAGCCCCTCCCCAGAGGGGAACTCATCAGGGTGGGGCCTCGCACTCCCCAGCATTCCCCCAGCATCATGGGGAAATCTGGCATCTTGAATAGAGGTGAATCCTTTTATATCTTTATGCAAAAATCAGCATTTGGTGTTTAGGCTGGGATGGAGATGAGCCTGAATTATATAGTAAGCGACAGTAAAAGGGTACCTGTATTTTCCTCCAGAACAGCTATTCACAGACCAGAAAGTCTATGGCTCCAGCAGTTCCTTCAAATCTCTAAACAAAGCTGCCTTCTTCTTTTTCTTTTTCTTTTTTTTTCTTTTGAGTCTCTCCCTGTCACCCAGGCTGGAGTGCAGTGGCGCAATCTTGGCTCATTGCAACCTCCGCCTCCTGGGTTCAAGCAATTCTCCTGCCTCAGCCTCCCAAGTAATTGAGATTACAGACACTCAGCACCATGCCTAGCTAATTTTATATTTTTACTAGAGATGGGTTTCCCCATGTTGGCCAGGCTGGTGTCGAACTCCTGACCTCAAGTGATCCACCTGCCTTGGCAGGCCTGAGCCACCTCGCCCAGCCTGACAAAGCCTTCTTCTCAAACCTTTGCTCCATTAACTTCTCTGTCAGAAGTTGGTGCGGGGTGAGGAGACCTGCCCCTCCCTTGCTCTAAGGGGACAGCCTCTTAGAATGCCTAAAGTTATTTACCTTGGAGGGAACACCCAAATAAAGCTTGGAGGCTCAGAGACACCACTTTTAACATAAAAGAAGGGCCATGGAAGAGTGTGTGTGTGTGTGTGTGCGTGCGTGCGCGTGTGTACGTGTGTGTGTGTGTGTGTGTGTGTGTGTGTACAAGGGAGTAAGCTCACTGCGGGAGGGAAGCATCCCTTGCTTTTGTAGACCACGAGAGCCAGGGAAAGGCAGAGATGGGCTTCCTCAGACAAACTGCTGCCCGAGTCCTCTGATGTTCAGACTAGATGGGAGGAGGGGAAGTGAGGGGCGGTTCAGCATCTGTGTAAGAAATGCTGCCATCATGGTGACAGAAGACCAAAACCTAATGTCTCTGGGACTGGACATGTAAAAAACCTTATTAAAACCAAGCAATTGTGTAGGCCTCCTGTAACAAGGCGGAAGGAACTGGTCATTTCCGGCATCACCGATTTACTCTATGTGTCTTGGTGACAAATGGTGCATGAGAATGAATGGTGTCCTGGCTGCATGTTGGCCTCTTCAGGAAACCTGGAGGCACCTTGATGAAGGGACGGCCATGGTAAACTGATGACCTGCACCAGAAGTCACCCTTACCTAACCCTAACCTAACCCTAACCCTAACCCTAACCCTAACCCTAACCCTTACTCATTGCCAGTAACAGTAACAACCACCCTTCCAAAGCACTTGCGATGTGCCAGGCCTTGTCCCAGCACTCTGGGTACAGAGCAAATCATGTAATCCACAAAACAACTGACGAGGGATGCACTATGACCATCCTCATCAAGGCACAGAAGGGTTAAGCCATTTGCCCCAGGTCCCCAAGCTGGTAAGAGATGGAAAAAGTCGGTGCCTGAGTCCAGGCAGATTGGCTCCCATCCGCTGTGCTATCTGCTCTCAAGTCATTTATTTGTTAATTCCACAAATATTTACTGAACACTTCTTTGCCCACGGCGTTCAAGTAGGGAACACAAGACATATGTGTTTCAAGTTCAATAAAGGACTTTTGCTCACCCTCGTTCCGGAGCTGAACAAGTGAAGGAGATGCGTACGCTGTCGCTGACATAACCCTTTGCTGGTGGGTCTTTGAGGAATGAGGAACCTGGACCTTACTGCCTCTAAGATCCCTGGGCAGCCCTCCAGGACAGGACCAGGTTTTGTTTGTCTCCAGGCCCCCAAAGCCACACCCAGGGCCAAGAGCATTGTAGATATTCACTAAATGTGCTTGCCCAAATGTTTTGTTTTTTTTTTTTTTTCCCTAACCCTAAGTCCTTGAATGCAGGAGGTAGTTGGATAATGCTGTTAAAATACCTCATTGTCATAGCATTCCTGCTTGTGGCCACGAAACAAGTGCCCTGCTTGGCACCTGGTACCCATTTGCTGATTAACTGTTGCTGCTTCTCGATTTGCCAGGAAAGACCGACAGAGACCAATGCCAATGTGGACAACTCAGCGTCCCTTTCGGTGGCCCAGCTGGCCGGGAGGTTTAGGGAGCAGGCGGCCGCAGCCAAGGAGGTGAGTCAGGAGGCTTCAGAGCAGCCTCTTCTGTAGCGGGCAGGAGAAGGGGAAATCTGGTCAGGCCCAGCGGAGAGGGAGGGAGGAGGCTGGGGAGTTACCAAATTAGGAAGTGAAGTCAAGAGCTGGAGGGGTTTCTCTGAATGTGAGGAATGTCCCACTGCTGCTGTGCCTGTGCAGAATCTGTCCCCACCAGGGTGAGGCTTACACACTGGCCAGGACGGATGAGACACAGGGCAGTGTCCATCAGAGATGCGCATCTGTATCCATTTCCATCATGATCATCCACCGACGTAGACTTAGATCCCACACAGCTGTGCGGGGCCTGGATTGGGTCAGAATAAAGAAGTTCCTACACCCAGCTCCTTTCCCATAGCCAGAGCAAGTCAAGGCTGGGGCAGACTACAAACTGCGAATGGAGAAGGAAGAGAGGACTTGAAGGGAAGCACGTTTGGATAGGAAACCAGGGATCAGGAAGGAAGAGAATCCAGTGACCAACAGAGGAAAGTGTGACAAGGGAGAGTCTTAATTTTGGAGAAATTTGGGCTAGATTTTCTTGAGTCGTGCAGTGTGAGGAGCTCATTAGAAGTGAGATGAGGGAAGGGCGCCCCAAGGTGGAGAGAAATCTATCATGGCCCCTTGGGGCAAGTGAGTACTTACTTGCCTTGCGTTTTTAGGTGCACTATTTTGGGCTTTTGTTTTCCCATCCGAAAAATTGGGTTCATAATTTCTAGACTGTATAGGCATGTCATAAAGGATAAAGAAGATAGCTGAAAGCTGAATGTGATTCAGGTCAATGAATCTCAAGTAAAAAACGATGTTCTACCAGGAAAGGAAATGGAGCAGAGAGGCTGAAAGTCAAAATGGGTAGATGGTAAACAGAACTAATTTAAATAGTAAGCGGGCAGTCCCAAAGACACACAGTTCCCTTCCTCCATTCTTAAATATTCCTATGCTTCCCTAACGTCCTAACACTCCTAAATCCCTACACCTTCCTGAAACCAGTATCCACTTCCTTGCTCTTCCTCCCTGTTGCCTGATCAGCACTCTCTCTTTTTCTCTCTGTGTGTCTGTCTGTTGCCCTCCCTCCAGACACCAGCCAGTAAACCAACCCGAAGGAAACCGCCCTGTTCCCTCCCCCTGTTCCCTCCCAAGGTAGAGCTGGGCCAGAATGGTGAGGAGGTAAGTGCTGCTGCGGGCGCTCAGAAGATGCTGTGATGGGTTTTCTTTCTCCCTCTTGGACGAGGGGGCACCAAACTCATTCTTTAAAGCTCAGACTCTGCAGGGAACTTCTCCACTTCAGAGTGAATCTCCTCTTAAGTGCTTCTGGAATCCTTTACTTGGGAAAATAGTCTCCTCACTACTCCCTTTTACTGAGCCACCTTTATGATTTGTCAAGGACAGGAACACTATTTTTCAACCCTGAGCATTTTAGCAAAAAGAATGGGTCATATATTATTAACAGACCCAATTCAGGAACCAGGACTGTTCTGTTTTATTCCCAGGTCTGACTTAGATGATCTTGGGTTAAGGTATGGAGAAGACACCTTGAAAGGGGGCCACAGTTACATGGGGCAGGACGGAAGCCTGAGAAAACCCCGTGGCTCTGCAGTATCCTTGTAAAGCCTGGCTATTGTTCAGGATCATTGGAAGAAAACCAGAGCGCACAGAAGGCCTCATTGCCCTCAGCTATAAATAGCCATCGTTAACAATATAATAAAGGCTCTGGTATCATAGATCATGGCCAGTAATAGGTTCATAGCCTGCATATTCTATCTTTGTCTAATTGCAGCTGCAGGCGTGCCTTCACGCTTCATGCCAGCAGCCCACCAACCTTCACCATGGCCATGATCGGTGCCAGAAATTGATTTGCATGTTCTGTCATGTCACCTGGGAGGCCAACCCCAAAATAGAGGAAGCAAGCCAAAGACAGTTTCATTCCCGAATCCCACTTCAACAACCTCTTTTATTCTCCCCTTCTTTTTGGGGGGCCAGCATCCCGACACTGGCCATTAGATACACTATGTGAACTTGGGCAAGCATCTTAATGCCTACATTTTCTCATCTGTAAAGTAAAACAGTTGAAGTAGATCAATGATTTCCAAGCCTTTTTGTCAACCTACGGCTTATAAGCAGAAGCCCATGAGGTAAAGCAGAAACTCATCGCTGCTCCTGGTCAAGTGAGATGGGGGAGGGAAGGCCTGGAGTCCCATCTGCTCTCATAAGACTCTCTCCGCTCCCCACTGAACAAGGCTCTTATTCTGGGATAAGAACCCCAAGGAGCACAGTTTAAAAACACTGAGGTTTTCCTTGGGTCTCTTCAAGTGCCAACAATATGATTCTGTGGCTTTATGGAGTCATCAGCCAATGCTGTGACCAAACACACACTAACAACTTCTCTTTCCAGAGGATCAGCTTCTCCTTGTAACCCTCATCCTCTGGGCTTGGTGTCTCTGCTGCTATGCAACAGGTTGAGGCTATGTCCACTCAGAGCTGAATGTGAGACTAAACCCTGATAGCCCGGACTTGGCCCAGGAGAAGTCACTGCACCATTCCGAATCTGTTTTCTTTTTTGTCAAATGAGGACAAAAGCACTAACCAGATAGATCAACGAGGCTGGTTGGGGAAATTTTATCCTCTGGAGTAAAAGCAGAGGGAGTCAGGCTAGTGATTGGGTTAAACGGCTCCATCCTGGGCTGTGTGTGGTGGCTTACACCTGTAATCCCAGTACTTGGGAGGCTGAGGCAGGTGCATCGCCTGAGGTCAGGAGTTCGAGATCAGCCTAGCCAACATGGGGAAACCCCGTCTCTGCTAAAAATACAAAATCAGCCGGGCGTGGTGGCACATGCCTGTAAGCCCAGCTACTTGGGAGGCTGAGTCTGGAGAATCGCTTGAATCTGGGAGGTGGAGGTTGTGGTATGCCAAGATCATGCCATTGCACTCCAGTCTGTGCAACAAAAGTGAAACTTCATCTTAAAAAAAAAAACAAAAAACAAAAAACAAAAACAAAAAACAAAAAACTAGCTCCATCCCGGCAGCTCTGTGGAAACGCATTTGCAGTTTTTACCCCATGGAGCACACCACCCAGAAGTTAAATGGCTTATAATGGCCAAGGGCTGGATAAGTCCTAGGGTGGATTTTAGAAAGTCCTGTCTGGAGTGACAGGTTACTCGCGCATTGAAAAGACACTACCTCCAGGGATCGATGACTTTTTGTGGCCTTGAAATTCACATACAAATAAAATGAGCAGCCAGCTTTGTCTGGCAGGGCCAACTGGAGGCTGCTGTCTGCATTTCTCCTTCCATACCCCTGTAGCTCAGCCTGCAGAGGTTCTAATGCTGGAAACCTTGGGAGCCTGCAGGGAGGGCCCGGGTCAGGCTACCCCTCAGTTCCCAATGCACAGTGCCAGGAAGGGTCATTTCATCCCTGCCCCGCTATGCTTGCTCAGGTCTGAGACGGTGGGGTCAGCCCCCTGCTAGCACCTGCTGACTGCACGGCCCCTCCTGCCGGCAGGGTGACCAGGAATTAGTTATCCCTCTCTGGAAGAACCAGCCAAACGGGTGTTTAATGCAGCCACAAATCCTGCGTCTTCTGCTCAGAAGAGTCTGAAAAGCATTCCCACCTGAGAATTAGTCCATAGTTTCTAGACATGGTAAGAATGTCATATAAATGCATCTATATACACGTATATAGGGATGGAAAGCTGGCTTTTCTCCAATTGTTAGTGGCAGCCACTTGCCTGAAGCCCCTTGTTAAACTGTAAAGGAAATGATGCCACCTACTGTCACTTCCAGGAACTGCACTAGAGGCTATTTTGGATTCTTTCTGCTTTGCAATTCAAATCAATCCGATTTTATGGAGCATCAGCTGGGTCCTCAGTACTGTCCTATGGTTAAGGAGCAGGGTCCATTGAATTTCCAGACTTCAGAAGACAATGGTCAATTGGGGAAGAGAAGCATTCAAAGTATTACATGAAGAGAGCTTTATCTGCAAAATTGTTGGTGCAGTTTCTATGTTTCTCTGGAAACTCCAGCCTCTATGAAGTTTCCCTGTAAATCACAGAAACTAAAGACACTCACACTGGGGCTGGAAGCTCTTTGTATTCACCCTAGATAAAAGGCTCCTTGAAAGACTGCTATTGGAACGTGCCCGATAGTGAAAACACATGGAGGCAGAGGCAGCGAGAGTCGTTAGAATCATTTATTCCCACCCAGCTGCATCTTGGTAGAGGAGGCCGGCAGAGACAGCAAGGGTCGTTAGAATCATTTATTCTCACCCAGCTGCCTCTTGGTAGAGACAGCGAGGATCATTAGAATCATTTGTTCCCACCCAGCTGTGTCTTGGTAGAGGAGGCCGAGGCCAGGGGCATCATTTGGCTCTGCCAAAACTAGAATTAGAAGGAGTTGGGGTCTTGTGAGTCCAGCCTATGCTCTCCCTTGGTGCTGAGCTGCAGTGGCTCACGCCTGTAATCCCAGCACTTTGGGAGGCCGAGACGGGTGGATCACGAGGTCAAGAGATCGAGACGGGTGGATCACGAAGTCAACATGGTGAAACCCCATCTCTACTAAAAATACAAAAATTAGCTGGGCATGGTGGCGCACGCCTGTAGTCCCAGCTACTCAGGAGGCTGAGGCAGGAGAATTGCTTGAACCCAGGAGGCGGAGGTTGCGGTGAGCCGAGATTGCGCCATTGCACTCCAGCCTGGGTAACAAGAGCGAAACTCCGTCTCAAAAAAAAAAAAAAAAAGATCATGAGTTCAGTTGAGTGAGCCTCCCTCTCTTCCATCACTAAAATAACAGTTATCTCACATCATAATATCTCAGAGTCTTTCTAAGAAATGAGTATAGTTTCTTCTTCTTATGATTCAGGAAAATAGCACATGGGGTCTAGGAGCAGGACATACATTGGTCTCCAGACTATGGGGAGACTGCTTCTCTGCCTTGGCCTCTGTCTAATCACATGGAAGTCATCCTCCTCTTCCTTCTCTTCATCATCATCCTATCACTGTCACCATTCTCACACAGTTGTGGGGATTTTACACAAAATATGGAGTTAATGTTTTTACAGGATATAGATCCCAAAGGCAGACAAGATTTCTGGCATGCATTCCTCACAAAAATATCTGCAATTAACAGAGTACATGTGATTACGTAGCACATACATCAGCCACGGACTGCTCCTGTGGCCGAGACTGAATCATGCTCATCTTTGTATGACCCACACAATGCCTGGAACGTAGTAGCTACTTGGTACATGTTTACTTAATTAAAAAGAATATTCAACACTTTGGAAAATCATAATTTATAAATCATGCCATCGGTGGGATTTTCCAAAATATTGAGGAATTCCAGTCATACCTCTGTCATCCTGGTCTGGTTTCTTGTTGTGTGTATGACAAACAGGATGGTCATTTTTACCCTTTAACTTTGAAAGTCCCCAAATTATTGTTGAATCACAGTGTTGAAGGTCATGAGGTGAAGACCTTGCTCAGATATAGTTTTCGCTTATAAGGACAATGAAGTCATTCTTCCTGGGAGAGACCTTCTGTGTTAAGGATGTTGGCACTGACTCCTCTGATTCTGATTCCAAGTTAGCTGTGGTGGAATGAGGGAGGGAGAGGGAAAGTCCACATTGCCCAGGCCCTAATGAAGTAAGTGAGCTATCGAACTAATGAGAAAGTGGCAACACCAACTTCTCTTCTCCTTCTGCCTGTGGCTTTTGGGTTCCAACCAGAACCCCACCTCCCTCACCTTACTCATCTGGTTGTTTTGGTTGATTTGCTCCATAGAAGTCACCGCCCAGTGCAAGCCACCCTCCTAAATTCAAGGTCAAGAGCTCGCCTCTGATTGAGAAGCTTCAGGTAAGTGCAGAATTCATTGTCCATTGCTACCTTTTATCTAATTCTACTTCTCCCATCCAAGTACTAACCAGGCCCGACCCTGCTTAGCTTCCAAGATCAGACGCGATCAGGCGCGTTCAGGGTGGTGTGGCTGTGGACTTAACTCCACTTCTTATCCAAACTTTGCATGGCTTTGAGGCTCGGGGGGTAGTCCTTGTGTCACCTGGATAATTGGCCCCAATAATCAGCCAGTGATCAAACTGCAGTAGATGATAAGGATTTCACAGACCTACCTGAGGAAAAAGAACTGACATAAGGACCACATCATAAGCTCATGTATTTGACATTTAGTGGTGGGGGTCGATGGATAATGGGATGCCTCTTATGGGGCTGGGCTCATGCTTGTAATCCCAGCACTTTGGGAGGCCGAGGCGGGGGGATCACTTGAGCCCAGGAGTTCAAGACCAGCCTCGGCAACAGAGTGGGGCACCGTCTCTACAAAAAATTTTACAATTAGCCAGGCATGGTGATGTGTACCTGTAGTCCCAGCTGTTCTGAAGGCCAAGGTGGGAGGGTCGCTTGAGCCCGGGAGGTTGAGGCTGCACTGAGCTGAGGTCACTTCATTACACTCGAGCCTGAGTGACAGAGCAAGCTCCTGTCTCAAAAAAAAAAAAAAAGAGTCTTATACGGGAAAGGATACCATAGTTGCAGGAAACACTTCAGAAATAGCCAAGCCCTCTCTCCCAAGGCCTGAATGCAGCCACAAACCATTTAAGCCCTACACGGGGCTGGTGTTCTGCTGCTGACACAGCACCAGTATGGACACGTTTGTTGTTTGAGAAGCATCCTGTCCAACCTCTCCACCAGTCACACTGTGTGCCCAGAGCCCTTGTCCACCATGCCCAGGGCTGGCTGGCTCCCTGCAACTATAATTAAGCAGAAGACACTGGCCCTGAGTTCACAGTCTTACAGAGACAGAGCTTTCACAGGTGATGCAATGGAAGACGTACAGGAGGCTGGGCACGGTGGCTCATGCCTGTAATCCTAGCACTTTGAGAGGCCAAGGTGGGTGGATTGCCTGAGCTTAGGAGTTCAAGACCAGCTTGGGGAACGTGGTGTAACCCTGTCTCTACTAAAAATACAAAAAAATTAGCTGGGCGTGGCAACATGTGCCTGTAATCCCACCTACTTGGGAGGCTGAGACAGGAGAATCGCTTGAACTTGGGAGGTGTAGGTTGCAATGTGCTGAGATCACACCACTGCACTCCAGCCTGGGCAACAGAGTGAGACTCTGTCTCAAAAAGAAAAAAAAAAAAAAAAAAAAAGATGTACAGGAGTCAATGCCAGAGATCTCAGCTGCAGGTCACTGCCCAGTTCCTGCTGCTCGAGATCAGGGTTTCTGAGCCTTGGCATGACGAGCTGGGTAGTGCTGTGGCCGGGCTGTCTCGTGCACTGCAAGGTGTTTAGCAGCATCCATGGTCCTTCCCACTGATGCCAGAAGCACTCTCCAAGCTGTGACAATGAAAAATGTCTCTAGACATTGCCAAATGTCTCCTGGGGGCAAATTCATTTCCCACCTCTGACCCCAGCTGAGAAACACCATTCTAGAATTTCAGAGCAAGAAGAGAGTGGCGCAGGCCAGAGTAACTAATGAATGTTTTATGAAACACCTATGTCCTGAGCCCGTCCTTAAGGATGGGTGACTAAAAAGGAGGGAGGAAGGTGTTCGCTGTGGGAGAATGGAAGCAGCTAAAGTACTGAGGAGAGGGAGGATGTTATGTCCAGGTGGAGGCTGTAGGGGAGGCTTGTGTTTTCACCGTGCCCTCTGTCCAGCCACCCAGGAGAAAAAACAAGGCTCTTGCTCACCGTAGCCTCCATGTAGGCCTAACTAAGACCACTGGCTCACCAACTTCATTCTGAAACCATCAGAGGTGTCAAGATGAATAGCCACAGCCTCTGTAGTGCCCAGCCATGGGAGAGCCTAGGGATTTGGATCCCAGCCTGATTTGGGGTTAAGGCAAGCATCTCTGGTTTCTGGCCATGAGCCTATCCTGTGGAGAGTGGGGAGGGTTCTGCAGTGTCTACCTGAAATTTAATTCAAGCTGAGAAGCCCTGATTTGACCCAGCTGCAAAAATAGGGAGTTGCTGGCCAGGCGTGGTGGCTCACACCTGTAATCTCAGTACTTTGGGAGGTGGGTGGATCACCTGAGATCAGGAGTTTGAGACCAGCCCGACCAACATGGAGAAACCCTGACTCTACTTAAAAAAAATAAGTGACCAAGAAAATTAGCCAGGTGTGGTAGCACATGCCTGTAATCCCAGCTACTTGTGAGGTTGAGGCAGGAGAATTGCTTGTACCCAGGAGGCAGAGGTTGCCGTGAGTCGAGATCGTGCCATTGCACACTGCAGTCTGGGCAACAGAGTGAAACTCCATCTGAAAAAAAAAACAAGGCCAGGCACAGTGGCTCAAGCCTGTAATCCCAGCACTTTGGGAGGCCGAGGCGGGTAGATCACGAGGTCAAGAGATCGAGACCATCCTGATCAACATAGTGAAACCCCGTCTCTACTAAAGGTGCAAAAAATTAGCTGGGCACGGTGGCGTGTGCCTGTAATCCCAGCTACTCTGGAGGCTGAGACAGGAGAATTGCCTGAACCCAGGAGGCGGAGGTTGCGGTGAGCCGAGATCGCGCCATTGTACTCCAGCCTAGGTAACAAGAGCGAAACTCCGTCTCAAAAAAAAAAAAAAACAAAACAAAACAATAGGGAGGTGCTGCCTGTCACTCTGGGAGGCTACAGGGCTCCTAAATACGTAACAAGGATCTCTCAGAAGGGATCCAGAACTACAGCACCACCCCTAGCAGCCAGCTGAGGGGTGCAGCTCCAGACTCCTCCCTCTGCCTCCCTGCAGCCCACCCTAGCCCTCATTCAAGTGCCAGAAACCAGTTACCAAATATTCTATATCCTGTAGTTTTGGACCCATTCCTTTCTCCAGTCATAAATGAGCCTTTTGGGGAAATACAGCAACTTGAGAATGAGGTTTGGATGTTTAGTTGTGCAATCTCACTAAGATTATCAGCAATAGAATGACAACTTAGCCAAATTCCACAGGAAACTTCCTTTTTGGGAATATGTGGGAGAAAAAGCTAAGAAATGCATCACCAGCTAGATTTTCTTCTAAATCTTCTGAATGAATTATGAACTGGGAGTTTTCTTTTTTTTTTTTTTTTTTTTTTTTTTTTTTTTTTTTTTGAGACGGAGTTTCACTCTTGTTACCCAGGCTGGAGTGCAATGGCGCGATCTCGGCTCACCGCAACCTCCGCCTCCTGGGTTCAGGCAATTCTCCTGCCTCAGCCTCCTGAGTAGCTGGGATTACAGGCACGCGCCACCATGCCCAGCTAATGTTTTGTATTTTTAGTAGAGACGGGGTTTCACCATGTTGACCAGGATGGTCTCGATCTCTCGACCTCGTGATCCACCCACCTCGGCCTCCCAAAGTGCTGGGATTACAAGCTTGAGCCACCACGCCCGGCCGGGAGTTTTCTTTTTTAGGATAGTCCAAAATTCACAAGTCAACTTTCCTGCTGACGATCAACATCCATTTTATTTGCAAGCTGTGTTACAGAGGGAATTTCTCTGCTTGAAATTTAGAGGAGAAGGGCACTTCCTTTAAGGTCCAGCTAATCCCTCTGCCATGAAGCCCTCTCAGCCATTCCAGCACATCACTTGCACAGCAGCTATGCTCCAAATCCTTCCCTGGGTACTCACCAGATGCTGCTTTCTTTCTTTCTTTCTTTTTCTTTTTTGAGACAGGGTCTTGCTGTGTTGCCCAGGCTGGACGCAAACTCTCAAACTCCTGGGCTCAAGCAATCCTCCCGCCTCAGCGTCCTGTGTAGCAGAGATTACAGGCACACACCACTGCACCCAGCTTCATATGCTGCTTTTTGACATGGCTTGGGCTCCTAGTATGCTATTTAACTTATATATTTTATATATTGAACTCTTACCATGACTCAGGCTTGTCTGTATCATCATCTTTCTTAAGATCACAATGAAAATACTAACACCCTTCTAAACGTGTACAATGCTTTCTAATCCACGAGTCCTAAAGTACACATAGGAGTTCTATAGGACAGCAGAGTCTGGGTGGGGAGGGGGAAGGGGCTGGACGGTGGTGCCAAGGGGAGCTGGGAGGGAGAAGGTGTGCGTATGGGGCAGTGGAGAGTACAAAGGGACCAGATAGAAAAGACTTTGTAAGTCAGGCCAAGAGGTTTGGACAGACCAAGAATCCGAGATCCAGAAAGGCTGCTGGACTTGCCGAAGGCCTGAAGTGAAAGATCCAGTATTTGAAGTCAGATCTGTTGGTATGGAAACCCCTGTACTTCCCCTGGCATGTCTGCCCTTAACACTCTGTCCCTTCTCTGTCAAGTCTCACGGTGGCTCTCCTGGTTCAACACTGCCACAGGCTCTACGGGAGGCAGCTCTGTGGTGATTTGGGAATACAGAGGGTCGGAGAAGTGCCCCTAGATGGCCCTAAAGAGGATCAGACACTCATGCACGTTTCCCCCATGGACACCTTCGGGCACCACTACCTCTCTGTGGTGAGGGGTGGATCTGGGACCACCTGTCTCCTCCACAACCAAACTCAAGACTCCCTGAGGCTTTGGTTACCTTTGGGTGACTCTCCCATTTGGCTGCCTTTCATTTTGATCGGGTCACACCTGTACCTTGATACCCCAAGTGGTGGCTCATACTATGGTGTGTTCTGCAGCCTCCCTCCTGGAGGAGCTCAGCGGTCTGCCGTGTCCACCACCCTGCTGTCTGTTAAGAGGGAACCTGGTACCTGGAGGCAGAGAGAGAATCAGACCTGGTGTGAATCTCAGGGCAGATCCCTTAGCCACTTTTCTGATTGTGCAATGAGAACGCAGCTGAACGTGCGGTGTTGCATGGAGGACACAGATACATGCGGCCGGCAATAGTAGGCATCCAGTGGGACTGGGTACCATCGACTGTGATGAGAAAGGTGATCACAGAGCCTGACTTCCTGTGAGATCCCAGCGCCACACGTGCTCCTGGCAGCTGCTGCTTTGCCACCTTGTCGATAAGTTTGGGCTTGTTCCGGGACATTTTTGTTGAAGCCTCATCAGTACTGGCTGAGCATTTTGGAAAGCAGCCTGTGTCAATCCAGGTAGCAGGAGGATTGAGTAGGCAATGCTTCCAAGAGCAGACCATGATGGGACAGTGGATCATGGGTTGGGAAGTAGTTTGAGGCCGGGTAACCAACAAGCTAAAGTAGAGGCTCTCATCTCTTCCCCAGTCCTATTTTTAAATGTTCATCTTTCCTTGACAGGCCAATTTAACCTTTGACCCAGCTGCTCTGCTGCCTGGGGCCTCACCCAAGAGTCCCGGACTCAAGACCGTGGTGTCACCATTTCACAGCCCGCCTTCTACCCCCAGCAGCCCTGGCGTGCGATCTCGGCCCAGTGAGGCAGAGGAGGTGCCCGTCAGCTTCGACCAGCCCCCTGAAGGCAGTCATCTGCCCTGCTACAACAAGGTAAATTCTAGCCCCAGAGTATGGAGGTGTGTCTGTGGAAATGTGGGCACTGGCACTGAATTTTCTCTACCCTGTTGTCCTGGAGAAAGGAGGAAACATTCAGAGTTATCATCAGAGCTGCATTTCAACCCAAGTGAAATTTCTCTTCTCCTTTGCAAGTGATTCCTGAATAGGATCACCCTTCTTCCTCGACCGACTGACTTATCTCCTCTCCCTATTACTGTGCTGTTTGACCTCAAGACAAGTTTGGTGGTTGGCGTGCTCTCTCCTTTGTGGAGAGGGGTATTGAAATTCAGGACCGATCCTAGCTGCATAGGTCATTAATATCAAAAGCAGAATGCAAAAGCTAAAGGCCTGATGAGTGATTCACACAGAATGCTGGGCGGCATCCCCAGAACTCCAAAACATCCTGCCTGGCCTGGTGTGGATAGTCCTAAGTGTCCCAGTGTGGGCTCAAATCATTCTTCCTGCAGCTTGCCCCAGTTAAAGAACATCCAAGCTGTTCCCTTTGCAAAAATGACATGGCAGGGTGCATTTCTGCAGATGCAACCCCAGTCCTCTGTGTAAGCTTTCATCACATCCCTGGCCCTGCTGGGAGGAGGTCAGGATCAGAGATACGGGCTAAGCAGGTAGCCAACAAATGTGGGTCAGGGCCAGGCAGGGGCCAGGACTTCAGGGGGTCTGGTGCCAGGAACGCTAAGTGGGGGAGGCTTTAAAATTAATGATGGAGAAACGAGATCTTCCAGGCCATTCTAGGAAGTTCATCTAGCAAAAAAAAAAAAAAAAAAAAAAAAAATGTGTAAAAACAGGAAGGACTCAAGGAAATATACTGGTGATAAGGAGGTGTTTGAGCAGGCTTGAGCCTGAGGGTTAGGGCCAGAGTGGAAATCTCCCAACCAGGGTGATGAAGACCCCTGAAGGCAGAGAGAAACCTTTGTGGAGGGCCTCATCTTCTCACAGAGTGCTTGGTAGCCAGGCGAGGCAGAAGGGAGGAGCTGCTTTCTGGTCATAGTGCCTGGAGGCTTCAGCCTTCTGACAGCAGCAAGGGAAAGTTATTTTGGAATTCTGCTGGCCATGAGGGCTGGGATACATTTCAGAGCTGGTCCGTGAGGACCTTGTTACATTTCAGAGCTGGCCCCATCATGGTCTCAGGAAAGGGCTTGGAGGCCCTGATAAACCAAGTATTCATTCCAAGCATCTCAGATGGGCAACTAGGACTGACAAATACCAAAATGTAAATCAGTGGGAAAATAACATTTACAAAAATTTACTTTCATATTAATGTTTCTTTTCCTGAGGCAGGGTCTTCCTCTGTCGCCAGGGCTGGAGTGCAGTGGTGTGATATTGGCTCATTGCAACCCCCACCTCCTGGGCTCAAGCAAGCCTCCTAGTAGCTGGGACTACAGGCATGTACCACCATGCCTGGCTAAGTTTTATATTTTTTGTAGAGATGGGGTTTTGCCATATCCTCAACCAGGCTCCTGCGCTCCTGGGCTCAAGTAATCCTCTGGCTTCTGCCTCCCAACGTGCTGGGATTATAGGCGTGCACCACCACATCCAGCCCCCTTACGTACTAAGTTTTAAAGGACACCTCACTCGAGTAGGTAGGATACCTGATGTGAACATTTTCATTGCACTTCTAAGTCTGATGGGCTAAGATGAGGCTTGATTCTGAGATTCGCATACTTCCCAGAGAGATCACCTTCAGGCAGCTCTGCTGGCGCTCCTGAGGGACAGCTCCTGACAGCAGTGGACCTGAGTCCTAGAAGCAAAGGACTCTGGCCACTAAGGTTTCCCAGTATCAGCCAACTTCATAGGGGGTGGGGAGGGCAGAGTTGGGGCAAGAGAGGAAGCTGGTCACCAGGTATCCAGCTCAGCACCCCTGAGGTCCCTGCACCAGGGCCTGGCCATCAGCAGGCCACTAACTCTCTTCTCAGTGCGATTCATTTTTGTCAAAGTAAAATTTTCAAAAGTACAATTTTCAAAATCATGAGTTATCTTTTTTACTGGCTAGAAAGCATTTGCGTCTTCACAAGATAAAAGTCTGACTCTCATGCAAAATAGCGAGAGATTTTATTCAATATTTCAATTTATGAGGAAACTTGTAAGGTGGCAGAGTTTACTCAAACAGCCTTTGAAGAACTGGTTACTTATAGACGATTAGACAATTCCTTTTTTTTTTTTTTTTTTTTTTAAACAGTGTCTTGTTTTGTTGCCCAGGCTGAAGTGCCATGGTGTGATGACAGCTCACTGAAGCCTCAACCTCCCAGGCTCAAGCCATCTTCCCACTTCAGCCTCCCAAGTAGCTGGGACCACAGCGTGTGTCACCATGTCTGGCTAATTTCTCTTACTTTTAGTAGAGATGGAGTCTCACCATGTTGCCCAGGGTGATCTTCAACTCCTGAGCTCAAGCAATCCTGTCTCAACCTCCCAAAATGCTGGATTACAGATGTGAGCCACCATGCCCAGCAACAATTTTTTTTTTAAAGCGTCAGAACAAAATTGCTAAATTAGACACCAAACTTGTTAATGTTTTTACAATGCAATAAAACCATGAGTTGTTTTTTTTTGTTTTATTTTTTTTCTGGATGGAAAGCATTTGCATCTTGACAAAATAAAAGTCTGCAGGTCCTCATGTGATTTCACAATCTCATACAGCTCTAACCTGTAATAAATAGCAAACAATGATTCATTCTCCTGGAAAATTAAATGGTCCTTGTGTGGACTTGTGAAGCAGTGCATCAGACCAACATTGAACACACATACAGTCCTCCTTTTGGCCTTTTTAACGGGTTTTGGATAATTTTCCCTAACATTTTCTTCCAGGTGCGGACGAGGGGCTCAATCAAAAGGCGCCCTCCCTCCAGGCGATTCCGAAGATCACAGTCGGACTGTGGGGACCTTGGAGATTTCAGGGCAGCAGAGTCATCTCAGGAGAATGGTGCTAAGGAAGAGGATGGGGAGGAGGTGTTCCCATCCAAGAGCAAGGCCCCAGGACCTTCTCCGTCCAGCGAGGGGACAGGGGGAGAGGGAGTAAGAACCCTGGGGTGCGCTGAAAAGCCTCCTCGGAGGAGGTCACCCGGCAGGACAGAGAAGCAAGAGGAGGACAGGGCCACAGAGGAAGCCAAGCACAGTGAGAAGGCCGGGCGGAGTTCAGAGGAGGCGGACAGCCAGCACCCAGCCCAGGAGGTGGCCCCAGAAGCACCCCAGACCTCTGGCCCAGAGGCAGAGAATAGATGTGGGAGCCCCAGGGAGGAAAAGCCAGCTGGAGAGGAAGCACAGATGGAAGAGGCTACAGAAGTGAAGGGGGAGAGGGTGCAAAATGAAGAGGCGGGACCCGGACATCAGAGCCAAGACACGAAGCCGGAGGAGGGAGCTGCAGGGAAGGAGACCCCCCTTAGTCCCCCTGGAGGAGTGAAGGGTGGCAATGTCCCCAAGCAGGAGAAAGGCAAGGAAAACCAACAGGAGGGGGCAGGGCTCGAGCCAGGTTGCAGCCCCCAGATCGGCCCTGCCCCGCAGGAGACTGGCGTTGAGATCCAGAGTGGGAGAGTGGTCCTCAAGCCGGAGGTAGGTGGCCTGGCTCGTTCACACGCAGGAGGCAGTGCCAGGGCCAGTGTTTGCCTCGGTCACATGCCCTGTTCTGTACAGTTCCTTCATAAATCAGCTCCATGCAGAAACAAAGGCACCAGGCTCCTGCCTCGTGCTGACTGGTTGGAGAAAGCCTGTCACTGAGGCTGAGGGGACAGAAGGACACAAAGGGGAAGTGTGTCTTGTGATCCTGCCAGCTTCTCGCTGACTCAGAGTTCTGGCAAGCTTCTGGGTATGTGTGAAGGGACCGAGCCTCGGCACCACTCAGTAACTGAGGCCTGCAAATGTCTATGGAACCCTGCGGAGTCCAGGGGCCTGGGCATGCTGCTGCAGGGCATCCAGAGACGAGAAAGAAAGGGGAGCTCCTTTCTGAAAATCATCTCAGTTTAGCACATGAGACAAGTTAGCATGTAATCCCAGTATTTTAGGAGGCCAAGGAGTGAAGATGGCTGGAACCCAGGAGCTGGAGACCAGCCTGGGCAACATGGCACAACCCCATCTCTACGATGATACCAGTGCTAGCCTTTCTTTTCTATCTCTACAATCACAACTCATTCCTAACAGAATTCCTCTTCTCCAGACCCACCCTATGCATCACGGCCGAATTCCTTTTCCTGTAAATACCATAGGTTGTCTGCTCTCCTATCCCAAAACCTTTGATACTGCCCCCTGGAAAATGGAGCTCATGCTCCTCCACGAGCTGGGCTTTGCCATGTGCCTAACCTTCACTGCCTCCGTGCTCCCCAACAGCCGGGCCGGGGCTCCAGGTGGCCTGCGCCCTCCACCATTCTGCAGTAGGCAAGGCATCCCCTCACCCATTCCCACAGCCTCTTTGCCCAAATGCCTGCACTTCCAGCTGAAACTGCCTGCAGCCCACTTGAACCCAGCCCTCACTGGTACCTGGAAGTCCTCTCACCAGGCCTCTATCTTCCCCTCCACAGGCCTTTTCTGATTGCTCTGAGGACAAATGCCCCCCTGCTCAGTATAGTCCGTTAGGATGGTCCACATCACCCCTCACCTTGTACTGTGGTTACATTCCCAGAAGTTTCCATTTCTCAGCTAGAACTGATGGAGACAAGGCTGGAGTCCTGGTACGGCTCCTAGCACAGAAGGGTCTCAAAGCAATACCTTTTGAGTGACTATTGAATACATAGCTCCTTTACTGTCTTTTTACTCAAGTATTAGTCTTTTATTTTTGACTCTTTCTGTCCTTTTCCCATTTATATTCCGCCAAAGAATCTTGAGCAGTGTTTCGGGAATGCGCATTGAATGGGAATGAGAGGTCAGGCATCAAGGGATGGGCGTGGCACTTAGTACAGATCCCTGGGTTAAAATCCGGACTTCACCACTTACTAGCTGTGTGACCTAGGGGAAATAAGCTCTCTGTGCCTTAATTGCCTCACCTATAACAGTTAATAGAAGTGCCTACCTCATTTGCTTTTGTGAGGATTAAATAAGTTGATGTATTTAAAAAAAAACTAAGTTGGGCACATAGCATTCTGACTATCATTCTTACTATTACTCCTGCTATGACTATTATTGCCTGATCCAGCATCCCCGAGGACAGACGCTGAGTGTCAGGATTTCCTCACCATTTTCCTAATTCATTCTTTCCTCCAGTGTTCACAGGATGACACTCCTGTCCAGGACACTAAAATGTGAAGAACAGCTCATTGTGCCCCAGTGACGAAGTTGCTGGACACATCTCTTTGCAAGTAGCAGCAACAGTCATAGCAGCAGCAGACAAAGGCATTGCAGAGGCAGAATACGCTGCGTGTCCGGAGTCAGCCTGAAGACACAGGGTGGATTATTTCCTGGCCTCCACACCGAATGTTTCCTCGCAAATAGAGATTGGATCTGAGGGCAGCAGACTTTATCAGCTTGAGTTTAAGTCATTTGATGGACTTAGTTAAACAACAACTTATTTAAAACAATTTACTGTGGCAACAAGTCCCCAGGGGCACTGGTCAGCCCTCGGAGGGCTGGATGCTATCCACACCCACCTGTCCCTGCAGCCGACCTCCAAACTGAGCTCTGAGTTAGCTTATCAGATTTTGCTTGGGTAAAGTTCCTTTTTATTGTTCCAAAGTTTTTACAGTTCTCAAATATCAGTTAAAACCTAATTTTAGGTGGCTATAAACATACAATATAAATTACAAGTAAGTTATAGAAGACCCTAAATTGTATCAAAACCCTAGAGACAACTTTTCAGCTTGGTCCAAATTTGAACTGGCCAACCAGTCTTTAAAACATTGGACTAGAAGAGATAATGATTGAAACATTTTTAAAAAGGAAAAAAAGTGTCTGCTTTTCCTGCCCTGTGGTTTTCCAGCTGGTGACCCCCATGGGAGATCACTGGCTCGGCTCACTCCCTTCTCCCACCCTTGAGATTGTGGAGAACTCCCATGGAGAGGCAGAATGGCAGGAGGTTTCATGCCCCGCATTGCACATCCTGCTGAAAACAAGGCAGTGATACTGAACGTTGCTGGCACTCCGATGGATCCTGTGAGGATGGATTTGCATTTCTAGAATCCTTGAGCATGGATTAGATGTTTCCTGGGAGGTGCTTTGAGTGCCATGATGTGCAAGCTACATAATTAAATCATTTTTCTTAGTTTCCCTGGGAAGCTTTTCTTGACTCACAGCCCAGATTGTTCTCCCCAACACAGAAGGAGTGAGTTGGAGTCTTTAATCTCTTCTTATTGGGTAGCTCTTCCTGTAATATTCTGTTTGGAAATGTAGGGTGTTCTGCAAGGGACAGGGGGCCTGACTACCCCATCTTTTACTTATATCCTCTCCCTTCTTCATGCACACCGGTGTATTAATCCAAATACACGTTTAAACTTATGGCTGATCATTGTTCTGATTTGAGTATTTTAATACTCAGTGTGCTGATTTGGTAGTTGGAAGGATTGTTTTTCTGGAGGTCTGTTAGACTACATCCTATGCTTACTTCAGAAAACAGTCTCAGACAAAAAGGCCTTATGTCGCCACTGGTACCTCAATTTCCTCCTCCCATTTACAGTTTTTCTAACTCCAGGGTAGTGTTTAGTGTTCATATTTGGGATATATTTCTTTTCAATACTATTTTTAAATAGTTTGTAACTTGTAACAAACTTGTAACCTGGTTGAGATTGATATTGTCGTAGTTATGATAAACTTTGGATATTAGCAGAATTTGGGAGATGTGTGTGCCAATTATTTTGAAATCTATAAACATGTCTATCTGTCTAGCTAGCTAGCTAGCTCAGTCGGTATCAATCTAGCTACCATCCATTAATCGACAGAGAAGTCTAATCCTAAACAATACTTGGTTTTATTTATATATGTCTTTGGGTTGTTTATACACACGTACTATCTGGGCAAGTACGTTGTGAATACATGCATGATTGTGAGTGTGTGATGAAAAGGGCCACTTTTCTTTACTTGAGGAAGACATGGAACAGAAAGTATGGGCTTTAGAAATAAAAAATTAAAGTGCATTCTTCTTCTGGAGGGTCTAAACATTATAGTAGTGGACGAGAAAGGAGCCGTAAAAAGGACATGGATGTGACACTGCAGGATCATGCTTGTGGGCATCAAAATACCTTTCTATCCCCCAAGTCGCCTGTTAGTCACATTATTTGGTCTATTTTGTGAAAAAAATGAAGGCCCCATTCCCAGGGCTTTTTCATTAATAAAGGGGGCTCTTGGCAGGGAATTCATGAAGTGCAGGGACTGAGTTTTGTTGGTGCTGCAGCCCCACTGCTTACAGCTCTCCTTTCTCAAAGCAACCATGATCAGGCATTTTATTTGCATGGTTGATACTGGAACTTCGAAATTTGGGATTAGTTGGGCACAGTGGCTCACGCCTGTAATCCCAGCACTTTGGGAGGCCAAGGCAGGCGGACTGCCTGAGGTTGGGAGTTTAAGACCAGCTTGGCTAACATAGTGAAACCCATCTCTACTAAAAATACAAAAAAATTAGCCAGGCGTGGTGGCAAGCGCCTGTGATCCCAGCTACTTGGGAGGCTGAGGCAGAAGAATTGCTTGAACCAGGGATGTAAAGGTTGCAGTGAGCCGAGATCATGCCACTGCCCTTCTGCCTGGGGGACAGCGCAAGACTCCCTCTCAAAAAAAAAAAAAAAAAAAAAAAAAAAAAAATGGCATTAAATAAATTTATCTTTGTCTTAGGTAGCACAAACTTATTAACAGGCAAGAAGACCTTGTTTCTTTCAGGTTTCCTTAATAGGTTTGAGAGAAAACACTGATTCAGCAACAGGGCTAAAGAGTCAGAGTCATTCTTCCACTATCTTTGTAGTCTAGCTTGAACTTGAAATTGTGTCCTTCCTTGCTTCAGAGAGGGAGCAAGAAAAAACCTAGATGCCAATATTGGCAGAAGGGATCTGCCAATATTTAAAAGGGGGTTGTGATTCTGTTTCAGCTGTATGTGGAACTAGGTAAGCTTTAGGAGCCTCAAAACTCCATGACCCTCACGGAGGTCACCCTAAACAATGCCCATTTTGGCCTATGACCAGTTATCTACATGTTCAATAAATATATGTCCAATAAAGAAATAAATGCGTGAAAAGGCAACCAGTTCATCATCTTCTGATGAGGTTTTTTTTGATTAGGTACATGTTTAGTACAGTTCTGTGCTCTTGTACCTTTAGTACTGAATAAGATCACCCAGCTGCTGGTGACAGAAACCCAACTCAAATTAGCTGATGAAAAACAGAACTATATGGATCAATGAATCTCTCTCCCTTCTTCAGCTTCATAGAACTGAAAAAAGCAGACCTAAATACAGTCACCCACGTGATGTCAGGAATCTCTCGTGGTGTTCATCTTTGCTTTCCCTCATGTTGGCCGTATTTTTTTTTTAATTATTTAATTTTCTTTAATAGCTACAGCCAAGGCTGTCTTTTTCTTTTTCTTTCTTTTTTAGTGACACAGAGTCTCACCCTGTCACCCAGGCTAGAGTGCACTGGCACAGTCACAGCTCACTGCAACCTCTGCCTCCTGGGTTCAAGCAATTCTCGTGCCTCAGACTCCCAAGTACTACAGTTACTTTTGCACCAACCTAATAACTCGGATTACAAGCATGCACTGTGACCGAATTCCAGGGAGCAGGGGAAGCTCAGCTCCTCCAAGAGGACGTTTCTTACAGGCCCTTGGTCTCTCACTCACCCAAGAATGGGAGGGAGGACCCTGCCCGGCAGGGTGCACTGGCAAGTAAATATCAGACCCCAAAGAGTTTTGCTGACAGTAATTTATTTAGACAGAGAAAGAAAAAAAAGAGAGAAAATAAGATGACAGAGAGAAGCTTCCACAAGATCGTGGAAGGAGATCCAGATATGGACTCCGAAGAAGTGTGGAAGAAGGGGACTTTTAACCTGGGAGAAATTCCCGCTCTCTTCAGGTTTTCAGGGCCTGTGAAAGGAGTTCCCTTAAACTCCCGCTGAAGTGATTGATCTTTGATTTTTCCCACGTGCGCCAAAGTTTAAACAAAGACCCTTAAGATCCCGGATGGAGAGGTGGGGGTATGGTGCTGGGAAGTTATTCCCTTTGAAACTCCGCCCCCTTGTGGAGCCGGGAAGAGAATACATTCCCTCAGCACCACCAGGCCTAACTAATTTTTGTGTTTTCAGTAGGGGCGGGGTTTCACCTTGTTGGCCAGGCTGGTCTCAAACTCTTGGCCTCAAGGGATCCCACCCACCTCAGCCTCCCGAAGTAGGATTACAGGCCTGAACCACCACGCCCCGCCGGTCATATTGTTCTTCCCAGCTTGCAAACCCAGTGAAAAGGCTTACTCTTTCCCTATAACAGTGGGGAAAAAAATCCTGTAGAGGCTTTCCATAGGCCTTATGTGGCTCATGTGCATATACCTGAATCAACTGTTACGACCGAAGAGATTCCGAGACTGCGTGCCCTCTCCCGGAGCTAGGAGCTAGGTGAGTCAATCCTACACTGTCTACAAGGCCTGCAAAGGTGAGCAAGGAGATTTCTCAAAGTGAAATCAGGGTACTGTTCCCAAAAGAAGCTATGTTGGCAGGTAAAAAAAAAAAAAAAACAGCTGTTTCCCACAGGGCAAACCTGAAACACCAAATTGCTATTTCATTGTTTGCTTCAAAATTAAATTTTGTTTGATTCTAACTAGTTCTAGTCAAATTTTTTTGTCTATGGACCAGGTAAAAAAAAGGATAAACAGAATGTCTGTATATAATGCATGATCAGGTGGTTTATGATGATGTCAAGAGTACTGAACAAATCCAGATGCTCACATAAAATGGGATTCAGTTTCACAAGCCACCCAAGGAAATTGGTCTCTTTATTTTGTGTAATACTGTGTTACTGTGCCCAGAGCTAACCTGTAGCTCCAGGAGAGTACAAAGTGTTTGTATTATTCTTTATTGTACACAGTGCCTCAGATATGGTAGGTGCTCAATAAATATTTGTTAAATAATGAATGACTGAACTGATTTCAGAGCTGGGATGGGATTATTTTCAACAGTCATCCCTGCTTAACGCCTTTTTTATCTGATAGCAGACACCTGAAATGTCATTATTAGCTTCCTTCAATATGTAATACTTCTGAGAGATCATTACTTGAAGCATCCTTTGTCATTCATACCTTGGTGTGAAATGTTTCTTGAGACCCCAGAGGGAGTTACAAAACAGAAGCAAAGTGCCAAAATTCTAGGGTCCCGAGACACACTTTTCTGACTTCCTGGTTTTGCTGGGGTAACCCAGGCTCACCACAAGCCCTGTGAGGGATGGTCCTGATCACAGTGGATGCTGAGACCATTATTCCAGTTTTGCCCTCAATTCCATGAGAGCTGTGGCAATTCCAGCAAAGTCCCACTGTGGTCAAATGGGGCAGGAAACTGGTTCTTTGAGACTCCTCAGAGGTGGAGGAGATAATGAATGTATGACATGCCTCACAGGGTAAAGGGAGCCAAAAAAGTAAAACCACCCACCTCCAAAACAGGAACTAAGAGATATCTTACACATCTTCCTAATCCTGAAAAATGTGGGGCTACTCCTTGGGAGCTGGAACACCCTGTGCCTGGAGCAGCCAGTAAGGCATTATGAGGGAAGCAGGATGCCAAAGGAAGAGGTCAGAAAAGGCTAGGATTCTGGGCAGGTCAGTGGCTCATGCCTTTAATCCCAGCACTGGGAAACCGAGGGGGGTGGATCACTTGAGGCCAGGAGTTCAAGACCAACCAACATGGAGAAGCTCTAGCTTTACTAAAAATACAAAAATTAGCTGAGCCTGTTGGTGTGCTTGTAATCCCAGCTACTGGGGAGTACTGGGGAGGCTGAGGCAGGAGAATCACTTGAACCTGGGACGGGGAGACTGCAGTGAGCTGAGACTGCACACTGTGCTCCAGCCTGGGTGACAGAGTAAGACTCAGTCTCAAAAAAAAGGGCTAGGATTCCCCCTGAATACTCCTGTAAGTAATGACTCTAGTCCTTCATGATGTAGTTTTACATAGAAATTCGAGAAAATTACTCAGTTATTACACTTACCAGTTGCTTGTGTTTTAAAGAATGAATGGGCTGAATTGCACTTTAACCAGCATTCAGAAACAAGATTCTAGGATGATTATATGGTTGGTACTCAAAGGATGGCCAACATGGTGAAACCCCATCTCTACTAAAAATAAAAAATTAGCCGGGTGTGATGGTGTGTGCCTGTAGTCCCAGCTACTCGGGAGGCTGAGGCAGGAGAATCACTTGAACCCAGGAGGCAGAGGTTGCAGTAAGCTGGGATCACACCACTGCATTCCAGCCTGAGTAACAGAGTGAGACTCTGTCTCAAAACAAACAAACAAACAAACAAACAAACAAAACAGAGGGTAATAAGATAAACAGGTAGTAAGATTCCCTGGTGGAAGTAAAGGTGTCCTCATGGAGAGCAGTTCTTTCACAATCTAGATATAAGATTCATATTACCTCTCTGACCTCACGTGCTATCAAGACTTAAAAACAAGTAAAACCTTTTGAATGAAAAATGAAGAGGCTGAGGCAGTTCCAAGAATTCATTAATAGTGACTCAATGAAGGGACTGCAAAATTTAGAGGGAAGCATGATCTAAATGTCATAAAAAGGATTATTGCCGGGCACGGTGGTGGGTACCTGTAGTCCCAGCTACTCAGGAGGCTGAGGTGGGAGGATCGCTTGAGTCCAAGAGTTCTGGGCTGTAGTGCATTATGCTGATCGGGTGTCCGCACTAAGTTTGGCATCAATATGATGACCTCCCGGGAGCAGGGGACCACCACGTTGGCTAAGGAGGGGTGAACCGGCCCAGGTCGGAAATGGAGCAGGTCAAAACTCCGGGGCTGATCAGTAGTGGGGATAGCTACTACACTCCAGCTCGGGCAACATAGTGAGATCCTGTCCCTTAAAAAAGGAAAGAAAGAAAGAAAAGGAAAAAAAAGGATGTTTGAGGGAAACCAAATAGAAATGTGTTTAGTAAAATGTAGCTGAAGCTTTTGCTGCATATTGGACTAGAATCTGGAACAGATACAAATTTTCAGTCAGATCCAAGTTTTTGTTTAAATTGGAGCAAGGCTTGCTGTGGGTGACACAAACCTACCAAGACAACTGCCATGGTCTTCTAGTCAGTTAGTACATAACCCCACAGGCAGCACACAAGGCTCAGCAGATGAGCATGAGGCCAGTCCTGTGTGCCAAATTAGTGAGACGGTTCCTTTGAGTGGTGAACCCATGTAATTAAATGTATTCTCATTCCTAAGGACTGACCTTCTTAGAGCCAAGTCTGCACCACTTAAGCCTAAATTGGGTAAGAATTCAGTGGCCAGCAAACCTTAGTTATAAAATAGTCACTGAATCCCCATTACAAGTGATTTAAATGCCCATTCACAGTTTCAGTAACATCATCCCAGAATTATTCTAATCATCTCCTAATGGACTTACTATTTTTCTGATTCCTTTTACTCCCTCTTACACATCTGACCCCGTCAAAATTGTTGTCGTCAATAATACTTTCAACATGATCACCATCCTCACACCACTGCACTCAAGCCTGGGCAACAGAGTGAGACTCTATCTCAAAAAAAAAAAAAAAGTATATATACAAAATATCAGTGAAATGTTTGACACCACTTACTTATACAGTGGAATAATAATTAAGAAAAGGATGTGTCATCATCTTGATGGGATACTATGAAGCCATTACAAACAACTTAAAGGAATGGAAAAGCAGACTTGGGAACTTATTTTTTATTTTTCATCCCTCTCCGCAGGCTTGGAAAATTAAAACAACGAACAAAAACAAACAAGGCCAGGTGCAGTGGCTCATGCCTGTAATAGCACTTTGGGAGAACAAGGTGGGCAGATCACCTGAGGTCAGGAGTTCGAGACCAGCCTAGCCAACATGGCGAAATCCCATCTCTACTGAACATATAAAAAATTAGCTGGGCATGGTGGCACACACCTGTAATCCTAGCTACTTGGGAGGCTGAGGCAAGAGAATTGCTTGAACCTGGGAGGTGGAGGTTGCAGTGAGCTGACACTGTGCCACTGCACTCCAGCCTGGGAGACAGGGCAAGACTCTGTCTCACAAAAAAAACAAAACAAAACAAAACAAAAACAAAAAAAACCCACCCTTGAGAGTGTATACTCAGCAAAGACAGAAGTGGCCAGCTTTGTCACGTTCCACGCACGTGAGTCAGAGCTCCCAGGAGTGGGATATAGCTCAGGCAGGGCAGAGAGAGCCCCAGGAAGGCATGCACACTCTCAAAGGGAAGGAGGGCAACACTTAGCTGCTCAGGACTTGCCCTGATGAAAACCTCTCTCTCCCCAACTTGCCCCACTCTTGACCCATCCTCAAACTACCCAATAGTGTGTTACAAACAATATACAGTTCTCACACCTTTGCTCCGCAGGAGGAAGAAAAGTGGTTTCAAACAAGGAGAGGGTGTCAATAGCTTTCTGCACTTTCAAGCAAATAGAAAGCGTGTACAGGGCTGCCCACCTTAGACCTGGCCCCTGCACCAGCCAGCGACAGAGCTCTCTATGTCACCAGAGTGGGCCAAAGGCTTTTCAGTGTTTGCTGTTTGTTCTGAGGTTTCTTCACTTTATTTTGCCTGTTACACACCCCACGGGTATGAATCCTGGTCCTGACCTCCTATCGCTGAGTGTCTCCCCGAAAGCTCACTGGCATTAAAAGGAAGGGAGGTAGGGAGAGATAGAAGAAAGCGCAGAGAAGCGGGTTCAAGTGGGAAGCTCTCGGTGAGCAGGTGAGAGGGCAAATGCACCACCAGGACCTGGGAGAACGGTCTGCCCAGGCTACAGAGCAACGGATTCCTTTTAGGAGGAGCTGAAGGCAGCCTACGAATGCAAGAGGGTTTTAGAAATAAGGGGCCTCTGCAACCTGGCCACAAACTGCAAGGAGCGGAGGGCAGGGTGGCGGGCGGGGGTCGTGGGGCCGGGGAAAGCGGGGAGAGAAGGCTGAACCGCAGGCCAGACAAGCCGAAGACCCCAGGCCGGGAAACCACACCCGGCCTTATATATTTTATTTTTAAAGTTTTTTTTTTTTTTTTTTTTTGAGACGGAGTTTCGCTCTTGTTGCCCAGGCTGGAGTGCAACGGCGCGATCTTGGCTCACCGCAACCTCCGCCTCCTGGGTTCAGGCAATTCTCCTGTCTCAGCCTCCTGAGTAGCTGGGATTACAGGCACGCGCCACCATGCCCAGCTAATTTTTTGTATTTTTAGTAGGGACGGGGGTTTCACCATGTTGACCAGGACGGTCTCGATCTCTTGACCTTGTGATCCACTTGGACCCCCGCCTCGCTGGGCCGAAGGGCCGTCGGGCAGGCTCAGATGTGGGGCGGGTGGCAGGGAGAAGACCCGGGCCTCGGCCACTGCCTGCTCTCCTCCACGCTACCAAGGGACCAGCCATCTCCCCCACTCTCCAGTCCCTTTCACACGCCCCAGCCCCCGGTTCTCCCACCCTCCAGGACCTCGGGAGTTCCCAGACCGGCGCCACCGCCAGCTCCCAGTCTGGTGGCCTTCTGTGAGTGACTTAACATCTCTGGGCCTCAGGAAGGGACTGATTGTTACGAGTATCAGGTGAGTTCAATACAAGCAGAGAGTTTTAAAGAGTGCTTGGGTCGGGGGAGTTCACTGGTTTACTCCTTTGGGATTGCGTCTCCCGCCACCCTTTTCTTAGCCAGGATTCGGGTATTCTCTTCCCTCTGCCGGCCTCCGGTTCTTCAGTCCAGGGAACGCGCGCACGGACTGGCTGGGCGGGGGCGGGGCGCCGCGGGGACCTGGCACCCGGCGGTGTCCTGAGGCGCCCTGCCGGGCCCCGCGCCTTCCTCAGCCGGGACGCCCCGAGCGCGCCAACGCAGCCAGTGGAAGCGCCGGGGCGAGCCCGAGTTCCGGAAGATGGCTTCCGGGAGCGCGTGCGAACATGGAGGCCCAGCCGGCCGTGGGGGCGTTGGAACGGCCGCGCCAGGCACAAGCGCGTCTCTTCCTGCAACTCCACGCGGCGGGTGGCTCAGCGCTCCGGACCGGAGGCTTGGAGAATGAGAGCGCACGCGACAGCAGAAGGGTCGCAGGTCAGGATTGTTTAAAGGCGGCGAGAGGCGGAGCAAGGCTGAAGGGAGGCGCCGGGAGCGCCTTTGCCGAGAGCGGCTCGTTGGTCTAGGGGTATGATTCTCGCTTCGGGTGCGAGAGGTCCCGGGTTCAAATCCCGGACGAGCCCAGGCTTTTACCCTTTAACATTCAAAATATTAAAAATAGACTTTTCCTCCTCCCCACATGGTCCATTCAGAGATTTAAAGGAAAGCATTCTAGTCCCATGAGCTCAAATGTTGATCCCCTTTGGTTTTTGAAGCGAGAGACCATATGGGCTCAATTACTACAATGTATGGTTACTGTACGCCCAAGGGCAACGCATTCAAATTGCTTTGTACCATTTAAAAGACATACCTAGTGTGGAGTCCTGTGCACGCCTTTAACGCCTCCAAACGAGCAGGGGGCGTCATGGATTAGCAGGTCGCGGGTTTCAGGAATGAGCATTTCCAAGGAAAGGGGGCGCTCAGCAAATACTCCGGTGAGGGGCACTGTCGTGGATGAGTTTAAACAACGCCATAAGCAACAGAGAACCGAGCTTCGGAGCTCCCTATACACGCGCTGCACCCAAGAATACACAGCTAGGAACAACGTTTTCATAGTACAATACTGCATCACTAGCAAACTTTTTACATTTTCACGAGGACTTTTAATATTTCAGTGTAAAGAGTGCTCTAAGTTTCCAAAAGTCTCAATTTTGTGTCTTACTCTGACTGACCTGTATTTATTAAGTTTACTTATCTATCTCCAAAATATGCAATTCGGGATTCTGAATCCAAAAGAGGGCTCGTCCGGGATTTGAACCCGGGACCTCTCGCACCCTAAGCGAGAATCATACCCCTAGACCAACGAGCCGACCTAAGGTCTGTGTTCCCGTCGTTGCAAAGGAACGCGAAGCTATTTAGTCCCGCGCCCTCACGTGGTTGGTTGCATGTTAGGATTCTACCTTTTGGTTGTGTCTGTTTTCTTTCTTTCTTTTCTCTCTCTCTTTCTTTCTTTCTTTCTTTCTTTCTTTCTTTCTTTCCTTCCTTCCTTCCTTCCTTCTTTCTTTCTTTCTTTCTTTCTTTCTTTCTTTCTTTCTTTCTTTCTTTCTTTCCCTTCCTTCCTTCCTTCCTTCCTTCCTTCCTTCCTTCCTTCCTTCTTTCTTTCTTTCTTTCTTTCTTTCTTTCTTTCTCTTTTTTTTTGAGACAGAGTCTTGCTCTGTCACCCACGCTGGAGTGCAGTGACGCGATCTCGGCTCACTGCAACCTCTGCCTCTTGGGTTCAAGCGATTCTCCTACCTCAGCCTGCCAAGTAGATGGGACTACAGGCGCGTGCCACCACCCCCGACTAGTTTTTTGTATTTTTAGTAGAGAGGGGGTTTCACCGTGTTAGCCAGGATAGTCTTAATCTCTTGACCTTGTGACCCACCCGCCTCGGCCTCCCAAAGTGCTGGGATTACAGGGGTGAGCCACCAGCCCGGCTGTTTGTTTTCTATAGAAACTGCGTTTCAATTTTCTTTCTTTTTGGTTTTGCTCTTTGAAAATCAGTAACACAGAAGAAAGCAAAGTTGTCACTATCAGTATAATATCGAACTCTTATTTCAAAAACTGTAATTTTATCGAGACCATCCTGGTCAACATGGTGAAACCCCGTCTCTACTAAAAAATACAAAAAAGTAGCTGGGCATGGTGGTGCGTGCCTGTAATCCCAGCTACTCAGGAGGCTGAGGCAGGAGAATTGCCTGAGCCCAGGAGGCGGAGGTTGTGGTGAGCCGAGATTGCGCCATTGCACTCCAGCCTGGGTAACAAGAGCGAAACTCCGTCTCAAAAAAAAAAAAAAAAAAAAAAAACAAAAAACTGTAATTTTATTTATATTCATGGCTAACAAATGGCAATAAATGACAATGTCACTGTGGCAGATTCCAGTCTCTCGCCTATTACCGAGTTCTGGATGTTTCATTTGTTCTCTTTCGCATTTTTCAATAATGTTAAAATCTCGGTTTCTTGCCTATATTGTTTTATTATAGTATTCAAAAGCCCTACCTATCTAGTTTTGTGAATCCCATCTCTGGGATTCACTCAGACTTTTCTCTTCAGCTGAAAACCCTGTTTGCCTTTGGATAAATCCCAAACTCAAACCTTCCCAGAAAAAGATCCTTTAACATATCCAAACCAACTGTATGTGGTAAATAACTGAGTTTCAATCTTATATTCTCCAACTGTTAAGTTCTTAGAGTGCAAGACACCTACATCAACACTGAATTTTACTGTAGAATTGGCAACCAATTGTGTGATTGCTGTTCGATTGTCCCAATATCTTTCATTAGATACAGTAGGCATAGCTTCTTAATTATATTTTAAAGTCTTAAATACTTAGCATTGAGGCTTACCTTAGGAAACCTAGTGCTTAATGAATAATTCTGAATGATTACAATTTGTCCCAAATTCCTTAATTCACATTTTAGGTTTTTTGTTTTGTTTTGTTTTTTTTTTTTTTTTTTTTTTTTGTTTGTTTGAGACAGGGTCTCACTGTCACCCAGGTTGGAGTGCAGTGACATATCATGGCTCACTGCATTTTGGTACTTCCATTACCAGAAGAAGGGTTCTCCATCCAGACCTGGAAGAGAGCATTCTTGGATCTCCTGCAGGAGGGAATTCAGGGTGAGTTGCAGAGTGTAGTGAAAGAAGCGAGTTTATTAGAAACTACTCTATTGCAGAGCAGGACATCCTCAGAAAGTAGGAGAAACACTCTTTTTTCTTTTTTAGGGAGTCTCACTCTATTGCCAAGGCTGGAGTGCAACCTCTGCTTCCCGAGTTCAAGTAATTCTCCTGCCTTAGCCTCCCAGGTAGCTGGGACTACAGGTGCCCGCCACCACTCCAGCTAATTTTTGTATTTTTAGTAGAGACTGGATTTCACCATATTGGTCAGGCTGGTCTCAAACTCCTGAACTTGTGATCTTCTCGCCTCGCCCTCCCAAAGTGCTGGGACTACAGGCGTGAGCCACAGTGCCTGGTCAGTTTTTCTTATGTAGTGGTCTTACCTATGTAAAAGCTAAGCCAAGCTGTATCTACATGTGGGAGAGCAGACAAAATTTGTTACTCTGTTGACTTGAAGACAATTCTTGATATTTTAGCATGTGAATACATCAAACCATAACTATGATGATCTTGAAGGCATATATTGTTGTGGCTAGCAGGACATTTGGACTTCTTGCTGTTGTAGGAATGAGTCCTTCTAGGTATCTTAAGACTGTTTCCTTAAATGTAAACATCCCATGACTATGAGTCATGACAAGCAAGGAATGTGCCTTGTTAGTCCTAAAATGAAGCCAAACTTAAAATGGTGTTATTCTAGCTTTCCTAGGCTGCTGATTCCCTAATGTGCTAACAAGCAGTAATTGCGAATTGTCATTCTAGCAAATAACCAAGATAGGAAACAAGTAGACAGAATGACTATCCTAAATAGACCTATTCATTAATTTTATTTCATGTCACGTATTCATCGATTTATTCATTAACTCATTGCTCATTCCGCCCTGCCCACCCACCCCCGAGATGGAGTCTTGCTCTGTCACACAGTCTCGAGTGCAGTGGGGCGATCTGGGCTCACTGCAACCTCCGCCTCCCCAGTTCAAGCAATTCCCCTGCCTCAGCTTTCTGAGTAGCTAGGATTACGGGTGCCCACCAGCACACCTGGCTAATGTTTGTAGTTTTAGTAAAGACAGGGTTTCACCATGTTGGCCAGGCTGGTCTCAAGCTCATGACCTCATGATCCAACTGCCTCAGCCTCCCAAAGTGCTGGGATTAAAGTAGTGACCCATTGTGCCTGGCCTGCTCATTCTTCAACAAACATTTAGCAAGTACTATGTGGTCAGCTCCAAACTGTCTACTTTCTTCCTGTAGTTTGACAACAGAAAACAATAGTTTTGGAGCTCTAGCACTGTCTCTCCCCCTTTTTGTTTTATTTAAAACTGCCCTAACTTGAGTCTTCAGTTCTTCTTAGGGCTCCAGGAAAGGAGGGAGGATAAGAATATCTTATAAAATGTTAATAAGTTCTAGATTGCCAGGATAGTTTATTCATCAAAATCTAACTTGCAAAAACAATGCCCTGGACACCTAAGAAGTTTATACTGCTTTTCTCCTAAAAAGGAGGAATATATAGAATGTAACTTGTTAGAGAAAATAATGTAACCACTTCAGATACTTGAAAGCCTCAGTCTCAAGAAGTCTCTCTGCTCTCTTTACCCACTTGAATTTACTATAGCTATTATCATTTTAGGTTTTTTTTCTCCTAACTTCTACTTCTCTCTAATCATTAAAAAGGAACTTGTCTTTTACTCAGTAGGCTAAATACTTGAGTATCTCATTTGACTGTCATAATCATGATGCACAAAGACTGACAATAGCAAAACTCGGAATATCGATTGCTTCATTGACAGAGGGAAATATCCCTATTTGGTAGGAGGAATGTCTGCGTTATCTGTCCAGGCACATTCTTGCCTAGAATTCGATCCCTGTGAAGCAAACGTAGTACACAGATAATTGCAGGGCCCAGGAAGATACCAGGTATCTTGAGGAACACTTTATCTCAGCTACAGTGAATATAGAAGTCTGGTGATACAGCCTTCTCCTGTAAGAATTAACACCTCTCTAGGGACCCTTTTACTCTCCTTCCCCCAATTTGGTATCTCTGTCACCAGTGGAAGGAGACACTAGAACTCTAATTTTCCAACTTTCAAAAATTTCTAGCAACAGAGCTTCTGGATTAAGACATACTTTGTTAAACTGATTTGGCTTCAGGCAGATCTTTCTCAAGATGGCCCCAGGATTCTTCTTTGAATCTTTCTGATTGTTATCCACGAGGAGTCAAATTTTCAGGGTTCCTGGAACACCACCCACATTCCAATTTCTTCTAGCAACAGATTTGGAAGACAAGGATAGACAGGCTAGAAATTGGGATTCTTTTTATCTTGATTACACTTCTCACCCAATTTATATCCAATCCTGTCATTCTTTTCATGAAATGTCTCTCAAATCCTGTCTTCTCATCACCACTGGCAATACCTTATTTCCTGCTCTCTTCACTCTTGCCCTGCCGCAGTGGTTATCCTTTTAAAACACAGATCTGAACTTCTTACAGCCCCTCCACCACTCTCCACTGCCTCCAGAACAAACACAACTCAAGGCTCTTCAAAATCTGACCGCAGCCTGCTTTTTTGGCATTCTCTCTTCCCCTCTTTCCCTCACTCCCCTCAAGTTGCAAAACACAAAGCATTCACCTAACGTTTCTAACGCATGGTAGGTAGTTTTCGTTCTCTGAAAACTTTTTCCTGTTTTCTCACTGGTGAACTTTTATTCGTCCTTTGAAGCCCACCGTAACTGTTTTATCCTCGGTGAATCATTCTAGATGCCTCTTGGGCCGGTGGTTTTTGGGAGAGGGAGGTATATGTGGCTGAGGTACATCACAATCAGCAGAGAGGCTTTTAACACTGCTGAGAGCCACTGTCCCTGCGGCTTTGGGTTTCTCCTTCATTCACTCTTCAAGCATTTTCACAAATGTAATCGAGTAGTTTGTTGTGTACACTGGTAGACAACGTGCTTCTTGAGAGTAAAACCCAGGTGTTCTACATCCATAGTTGAATTAATGCATTGGTATCTTCCCCAACCTATGGCATTTGAGACACAGTTCAAAAGGATTTGCTGACAGAAATAGGGCAAAGTGATTCTGGTATGCTTTTTAAGTTTTTTTTTTTTCTCACTAATGTTCTTACGATTTTGCTGTACTACAATGTTAGCTAAAACAGCACAGATATCAGGAATGGCATAAAACCCTGAAGTGAGAGGTTGCATTTTGGTTCTTACCATATTCTCCGCTCCCCCTTGCCCTAATTGTCTAAAGCATGTTTCCCTTCCTCACCATCAGCCTCCCACCTGAATCTTCCCTTTTTCTCCTTCACACTTATCTTTCTTGTGCCCCCTGTCCCTCCATTTTTCCCTTTTGTAAGCCTTTTGCATAACGATCCTTCCAAATACTTCTATTGATTGGGCAACCCGTGGGTGACAGACTGTTCCGGGCCAAGGCAACCCAAGGCGAGCAGGGTCAGCAACCAGTGTCGGGAACTTATGCATTCTAATTTTCACAGACACAGACAGGAACGCTGACATGCAAAAGCAAAGCAATCCAAAAGCACTTTCATTTTTTTTCCAGGTAGCAGGAAAGAGTTCCAGATTCCCATCCTTCTGAAACCAGGAGGGAGGTTCCTAACAGGTGGTTAAGGCAAAATGGAGACTTCTTTTTAAACCACCAGATTTCTCAAATGGCAACACATACATTATCTAGTCCATGCAAGGGACAGACCTTGGAGACAGGGCAAGGTGTACGTGTTCTACCTGGACGACTGAATCAGAAGTCTCTCCCCCATCAATCGAATGCCTCACTATTTTTCTTTCTGTTTTTTCTTTCTTTTAAAGGTAAATGAATTCCTTCTTTCTCTTTAGGTGAGGCCGGCAGAGACCAAGAAGAGCTGAAACAGAGGCGAGGTTACTACCCAGCAAAGACCCGGGGCGAGGAGAGACAATGAAGAGGACCGTGGGACTGGACCCTGAGAGAGGCAGAGGAGATGCTGGCTGGCGGGGCCCGCAGGCGGACAGCCACGCAGGCAGGCGGAGGGTTCGGCGTGGCCTGGGACCGCTGCAGACCCGGCCTCCGCGCGGGGCCAAGGCGCCTGGGTGGATCCGAGGAGGCGGGGCCTTCCTGGCGGATGGGTGATGGACAGCCTGTCTTTCCAATCGCGTCCTTCAAACGGCGCGGGCAGGCCAATGAGCGGACAGCGAGGGCCGGAGCGGGGCTGAGGCTAGGGTGCCGAGCTGGCGAGCCACGGCTGGGGCCAGAGTGGGGAGCGCAGCGTGGAGGTGCCACCTGGTGGGGGTGGCGGAGAGACCAGAACCTTCTTCCCCAAGCGGAGCCAACCTCAGTGGGGACCAGGGCTCAGCGACGCTGCGGCGGCGACGACTGCAGCGGCTGGACGATGGCAGCGCCCGCCGGAGCCTGGGCGGTGATTGCAGCCCCAGACGGGAGGCGCTGGCCGTGGTCGGTGCTGACGGCGGCTCTCGGGCTCCGTGAGTGATGCCAGGGCTGGGGCCGGGGCGGGGGGTTCCGGGTCCGGCACACGCCTCTCGCGGAGGTCGCAGGTCAAGCGCGCGCGCTGAGCGCGGAGGTGGGGAGGGGGCGCGGCCTGCGCTCTTTGGGACCGAGGGAACCCAGCCAGTGGGGAACGCGGGCCCCCGCGACCGACCGGGAAGGCACAGAGTCTCTTTCTTCTCCTTCCTGGATCCCCGAGTGCGGAGGAGGGGAGAGCGCCCTACCTTGCTCTCTCCCGGGGGTCGGTTGCGGGGAGCAGGCCCGGCGGGCGTCTGCAGTGACCCCTCGCGGCGCCCCTTGCCTTCTCCTCACGGTGATTCTGGATCGTCTGGGCCCTACCGGATTCTGACTTGGGAACCAGGGTTCTGGCGTTCCCCACCTTTGGAAGGTGGCAGAAGGTTGCAGGTTATTCCCTTGTAGGGATGGTCTTTGTTGGTTTGTTTCCTGTTAAGCCAGGGTTTTGTGGTACTTGTAAGTAGCTTTCCTAGGCTCTCATTCAGTTTTAAGTCTCTGTAATAAAAGAGTCCTGGAATCTCATTTGTCTCATTTCCGTGGTCTACAAAACATCAATTAAAAAATATAGTTACAACCGGGCGCGGTGGCTCACGCCTGTAATCCCAGCTCTTTGGGAGGCCGAGGCAGGTGGATCACGAAGTCAGGAGTTCAAGACCAGCACTGCCAACAGGTTAAACCCCATCTCTACTAAAAATACAAAAATTAGCTGGGTATGGTGGCACGTGCCTGTAATCTCAGCTACTCAGGAAACTGAGGCAGAATTGCTTGAACTGGGCCCGGGAGGCCGAGGTTGCCGTGAGCCGAGATTGCGCCACTGCACTCCAGCCTGGGCTACAGAGTGAGACTCCGTCTAAAAAAAAATGTGTGTGTGTGTGTGTGTGTGTGTGTGTGTGTGTGTGTGTGTATAGTTACTTCTAGGTTAGAATGCAAAGAGCTAGGAATACCAGGAGATGGCCTGACTTAAAAGTTAAGTCAAATCCATCATAATTCCAGACGTAGCCACCATAATTTGACAAGACATAGAGCATTAAAAAGCATAGTTTTCCTAAAGCGGGGTGGGGCAGGGTGGGGGGTGGTGGGGAAGCTCCTTTTTCTTACCAAATATCATGACTCAAGCTTATGGTAAACCTCGGGATCAATTTATGGGAGTTGGGTGAGTTGTTTTATGAACATCTGGAGTGGTATCTGCCACAGGACTTTCTGTGTAGTTTTTCAAAGCAAAGTACTTCTTGCTGTCTCCGAATTTGGTCAAATAACACTTATAAAGAGAGCCAGCTGCTGAGAAACCACGTAGAGTTTTTTCATTCCTTTTGTTTTAAAAATGTCAGTTGCATCACAGTGTCTGAATACCAGAGTTTACTCAGAAATTTCTGTCTTCATGGAAGAGTTCTTAATATAATCCTTGGATCGAGGAAACTAAGTGAAGTTCTGTTGGATCACCAACTGTTCCACATAACCAGTGATTCTAGGGGTTGTAAAGCATAAATATTGTAAAAATCTCCCCACCCTCCAGAGGTTGACAGATGATGGCACGCTTTGTATGTATAAGACATAATTCATTCTGTGTTTTGTCTTAGGAAAAAAAAACGTTGAAAGCATGTTTGTTGATAGTGGTATTCGTGTTTAATCAAACGACTTAAGTTTATCAGAAATATACTTGAGACAGAATTACTGTGTGTGAGAGGTCAGACATTGCTATGGAGGACAAAGCAGATAGGGTGATCTTAATTAAAATCAGGGTATTAAATGTAGCAGGAGTGTGAAACTACATAGTAGTGAAAAGATCACCGGAGTAATAGCCCCATATACCTTGGACGTAATTCTTCAGTAATGAAGATGAATGTTGATATGTAAAAATCAGCAGCTGATGTTATTGGTTCAATTTGGAAAATTATTGAATCTAAAATTCTTGCCAAATCACCTTTTTTTCTGGTCATGGATACTGCACATAATAGTTCATCTTTTACAAGAAAGCTTCTCAAGTTTGATCAAGACAGTTAACTCAGCAAACATTTACTAAGCACCTTTTTTTTTTTTTTTTTTGAGACGGAGTTTCGCTCTTGTTACCCAGGCTGGAGTGCAATGGCGCGATCTCGGCTCACCGCAACCTCCGCCTCCTGGGTTCAGGCAATTCTCCTGCCTCAGCCTCCTGAGTAGCTGGGATTATAGGCACGCACCACCATGCCCAGCTAATTTTTTGTATCTTTAGTAGAGACGGGGTTTCACCATGTTGACCAGGTTGGTCTCGATCTCTCGACCTCGTGATCCACCCGCCTCGGCCTCCCAAAGTGCTGGGATTACAGGCTTGAGCCACCGCGCCCAGCCTACTAAGCACCTTTTAAGTGTGAAACACCAAGCTACTCTAGGACAGAGTCCTCACCCTCAAATAATTTGCAATTCAATGAGGGAAACACTGTGATGAGTAGTGTAAGTCTGCTTTTTTTTCTGAGGTTGGTGGTGGGAGGGTGCGTCTCACTGTTGTAGCCTTGGCTGCTCTGGAACTGAAACTCCTGGGCTCCAGTGATTTTCTTGCCTTTTCCTCCCAAGCAGCTGGGGCTACAGGTGTGTACCACTGTGTAAGGCCAGAAGCACATTGGTAAAGATGTACTATGGGAGCTTGAAGGAGGGTCATTATCTCAGACTGTAGTTTGGGCTACTGGAGGAAGGGAGTTTAAACTGAGTAGGCTTTGGGGAGGCACAGAGGTACATACAGAGTTAGGAATGAACCTGTTGGTGGTGCAGGATAGTGGGAGGTTGGAGTGTATATAAGGTGGATGGTGGGAGTTGAGGCAGGAGAGCCAGCCAAGGGCACCAGCTTACAGAGGTCCTTCTCTGCCACACTTAATCCAGTGGGGATTTCTCTGTCTATTGAGATGGGAAGGATAGGTTAGAGTGGGGTGAGACTGAAGCCAGAGAAAGCAGACTATTGTAATAATCCAGGGGAGGATGATGAAGTTCTGAACTCAAGCACTGGGCTATGAAGAGAGGAAGAGAGGACACATATTCATGAGCCATTTAGAAAGTGTGTTTGAGGCTGGGCGCGGTGGCTCATGCCTGTAATCCCAGCACTTTGGGAGGCCGAGGTGGGTGGATCACCTGAGGTCAGGAGTTCAAGACCAGCCTGGCTATGGTGGTGAAACCCCATCTTTTTAAAAAAAAAAAAAGAAAGAAAGAAAGTGTGTTTGATAGAGCTTGGAAACTGATTAATGCAGGATTGAAAGAGGAGGTAGATAAAATTATCATAGGTTTTGGACTTGGGAAGCTGGGCATATTTTTGTCCTTTTCACAGATTGGAAAATAGGAGTCTTGAGGGAAGAAGATGATGGAGATACTTTTGAGTATGCTGAGTTTGCGATGCTAGTAAGACATCCAAATGGAGATGGGCAGAAAACAGTTGGATAGACATTTCTGGAGGTGAGGAGAAAGTTCTCATTGGAGATGCGGATTTGGAGAATTATGTGGTTAATTAAAGCTTAGATTGTTTGGATGAGGTCATCCAGGGAAAATGTACGGAAGAACATAGCAGAGAGCCAATGACAGAGTTCTGGGGCATATGAAACCTGAGAAAGAGACTCTGAAAGAGAAAAACCAGGAGAATTTGGTATATCAGCATTGTCAGATGAAGAGAGACTATATGTAATAAGAATTCACTGAATTTGGTGGTTAAAATGAGCACACAGTATATAAGGACTAAATCTCAGTAATTTGTACCATCCATTTCAGTAAATGGAACCTCCATACATCTGATTGTGCTGCCCAGAAACCTAGGATCCCCGTTTGAATCTTCCCTGTCCTTCACATCCATTCATTTCTCCCATCTCTAAAATGCATCTGGAATTCATCTTTTTCTACCTCCACCCCTAGCCTTTTAGTCAGTCACCGTCACTTCTTGCCTATATTACTGTGATAGCCTCCCAGCTGCTCTTCCTTTTTTGCCCCTTCTTGGTTCTTTTTTGTTGTTGTTATGGAATCTTGCTCTGTCTACCCCATGCTGGAATGCAGTTGGGCAATCTCAGCTCACTACAACCTTCATCTTCCGGGTTCAAGCGATTCTTCTCATGCCTCAGACTCCCAAGTATCTGGGACTCCAAGTGTGCACCACCACGCCTGGCTAATTTTTAATTTTTTCTTAATTTTTAGTAGACACAGGGTTTCACCAAATTGGCCAGGTCTCAAACACCTGACCTCAAGTGATCGGCCTGTCTCGGCCTCCCAAAGTGCTGGGATTACAGGCATGAGCCACCACATCCAGTTCTTTTTAATCCATTCTTCACACAACTACAAGAATGATTTTTGTTAAAATGCAAATCAGATCATGTTGCTTTCTTGTTTAAAATCCTTAATGGCTTCCCAATGCACTTGGAATGAAATCTAAACTTCCCATGGCCTTAAAAGCTCTTTGTGATCTGGTTTCTGCCTACCTCTATGACCTCAACTTGTACCACCCACCACCGCCTTCTCACTATATTCAAGCCACACTGCCATCTTTCTGCTCTGTGACACTCATTTCCACCTCAGGGCCTTTGGACTAGCTATTCTGATGTTGCCCAGGGCTGAATTCTTTTCATCCCTGAGGCTTTAACCTAAGTTTCACTTCTTCAGAGAGGTTTCTCTGACCACCTTATTCTAGGGTAGTTACCTGTTATTATTTGCTGGCTTGCTGTTTACTTCCTTGTTGTAATGTCTATGTGGCTTTTCTTCTCTCTTTTTTTTCCTCCATCAGAGTCTAGGACAGAGATGGCATCTGTCTTGTTTATAGAAGTATTCCTAGTGCTTAACATAGTGGATATGATCGATGCTAAAAATATGCGTTAAATGGCAGTGAGGCACAGGCATGTCTTGATAACAGTTTGTTAGGAGTTTGTAATATGGAGTTAAGATTTAGCATGGTATAGTAGGTACTCAATATGTGTTTATGCAAGAATATTTTTCCCAAGTGTGATTTCATACATTACCTAATTATGTCTTATCAGTTCCTTTGGACTTTTACTTATTTACTAGTCGTTATAGTAAAATAGAAACTTAGTCCTGTAAAATATATATTTTTTTACACCAACTGCAGAATATTCACTAGGCTTAGATGCTGCCAAAAGAAAAAGATAAATATTAAGTGAAAGACAGCTATATGCAAAAGTACATAAAAATGCAAGTTTGTGTTTTTACTAAGTCTAATTTATTCACTTACTCAACTTAAATGAACACTTGCTGGGCACCAGGCACTGTTTATATTTGGGGATGCAGCAGAGAGCCTAGATGCTAGTGAGAAGTGATAGACAGGAAACATCTACCCAAATAAATAATACCAAAGGACAGATTAAATTCCCAACATTCACAACTTTTAAGAAAATACGATTTACTATGAAAATTTGCAGCAAATTTTTAAAAAATGGATCATCTTATTTGTATTACAAAATACTTTTAAAACTTATTAGCCAAGAATGGTGGCTCATGCCTATAATCCCAGCGCTTTGGGAGGTCAAAACAGGTGGATCACCTGAGGTCAGGAGTTCAAGACCAGCCTGCCTGGCCAACATGGTAAAACCCGTCTCTAGCCGGGCGCGGTGGCTCAAGCCTGTAATCCCAGCACTTTGGGAGGCCGAGGCGGGTGGATCACAAGGTCGAGAGATCGAGACCATCCTGGTCAACATGGTGAAACCCCGTCTCTACTAAAAATACAAAAAATTAGCTGGGCATGGTGGCACGTGCCTGTAATCCCAGCTACTCAGGAGGCTGAGGCAGGAGAATTGCCTGAACCCAGGAGGCGGAGGTTGCGGTGAGCCAAGATCGCGCCATTGCACTCCAGCCTGGGTAACAAGAGCGAAACTCCGTCTCAAAAAAAAAAAAAAAAAAAAAACAAAAACCGTCTCTACTAAAAATAGAAAAAATTAGCCAGGTATGGTGGCGTGCGCCTGGAATCCCAGTTACTTGGGAGGCTGAGGCAGAATTGCTTGAACCCAGGAGGCAGAGGTTGCAGTGAGCTGAGATCATGCCATTGCACTCCAGCTTGGACAACTGAAACTGTCTCAGAAAAAACAAAACAACAAACAAACAGACAAAAACTTATAAGGGATATGTTGTAGGATTTCTTGAAAGGTTAATTTTTCCCACTGAGTTTTAAAAATATGGTTTAATTGGGAAAAACATAGCTTTTCAGAAATATTGCTGCTTTCCTTCCATCCACTAGATGCTGGTCTACCTACTAAATATTTCTCACCATCTCCTTTGCATCCACACTGAAGCTAATATAGTACAGCCACAATCACGTCTCTCCTGGATTATTAGAGCCTTCTAACTGGAGCCCAGGTGTTTTTGAATTGTATCTTTTATCTGAGAATTTGAGTTATTTGTGTAAGACATGCATCTCATGTGTACCTCAACCTTGGAAGATTTTAGTCTTGCTCCCTAAGACTACAGATGTCATTTTAGAGAGTCAAATGGTATGCTTTGGCATATAATTTATTATTGATTAGTCTTTAGCCCCATCAAAGGCAATTTAATTATTAGAGGAACTAGAAGCATCTCCTGAGGTCTCAAGTGTCATAAGGCTCTGAGGCTTGACCTGTAAGGCTGGTGATATTAAGTCTTCTTCATGTATCTTCAATGATATTTCTTTCTTCCTTTTCCACTCTTACTTTGCTGAGTCATTTCACAGTAGTAGTGCCCTAGAGTCCAAGCAAAAGTCTTTGGAATTTTTGCTGCCATAAGAAAGCAGAGGTCATTTAGCTCTGTTCACCATAGTGCATAAATTGAGAAATTGTGGTTGTCTCCTGGGACCTTTATATTTTTGCCTTTAAACCCCTTTATTTATTACCTTTTTTTTTTTTTTTTTTTTTTTTTTTTTTTTTTAGACAGAATCTTGCTGTGTTACCGAGGCTGGATTGCAGTGGGGCAGTCTTGGCTCACTGCAACCTCAGCCTCCTAGGTTCAAGTGGTTCTCCTGACTCAGCCTCCCAAGTAACTGGGATTACAGGAGTTAAGTCACCACGCCTAATTTTTTTTTTTTTTTTGTATTTTTAGTAGAGATGGGGTTTTACCATGTTGGCCAGGCTGGTCTCAAACTTCTGACCTCAGGTGACCCAAACTGTCTCGTCCTCCCAAAGTGTTAGGATTACAGGCATGAGCCACTGTGCCCAACCTATTCATTGGCTTTTTCAATGCATGTGGCTACTGTAATTTTTAATTTACTTACCATTTTTTCTTGATCCCATTAGGCCTTTATCCAAGATGATTTCATTGATAAATCCTCCTTCAGTAGTTTTTTTCTTCTAAACTCAGAGTCTCTTTAGAAACTGTGATACTTTATGATACCTCTGATCTATTGTCAGAACATAGAGCTTGAGCAATTTTTTAGCAATAGTGGTACATTGAAATTGAATCCAATACTTAGGTTTAATTGATTGGAGTTAGAAATGCAGTATGTCTTTGCCTATCCTGTGTGTTGCAGATAAGATTGCCTCATAGAATGAAATCCATGATTTAAGTTTTGTTATGAGCATGCTGCAACCAACTGAACAAACCTTGATGAACTTGTAATGAACATTTTTTTAAAACTGGGACCCTGATATTCTACTTTGGGATCTGGGGAGTTTATTATGTGCATTTTAAAAGATGCTGTTATTGGCCAGGCATGGTGGCTTATGCCTCTAATCCCAGTGGGGAGGCCAAGGCGGGTGGATTGCCTGAACTCAGGAGTTTAAGACCAGCCTGGGCAACATGGTAAAACCCCATCTTTACTGAAAATACCAAAAAATTAGCTGAATGTGGTGGTACATGCCTGTAATCCCAGCTACTCGGGAGGCTGAGGCATGAGAATCGCTTGAGCCCAAGAGGCACAGGTTGCAGTAGCTGAGATCGTGCCGTTGCACTCCAGCCTGGGTGATAGAGTGAGATACTCTGTCTTGATAGATTCATCTCTACAAAGTAAAAATAAAGAAAAAACAAATTATAGGTCCATAGTTCTTTTTTTTTTTTTTTTTCAGACGGAGTTTTACTCTTGTTACCCAGGTTGGAGTGCAATGGTGCGATCTCGGCTCACCGCAACCTCCGCCTCCTGGGTTCAGGCAATTCTCCTGCCTCAACCTCCTGAGTAGCTGGGATTACAGGCACGCGCCACCATGCCCAGCTAATGTTTTTGTATTTTCAGTAGAGACAGGGTTTCACCATGTTGACCAGGATGGTCTCAATCTCTTGACCTCGTGATCCACCCGCCTCGGCCTCCCAAAGTGCTGGGATTACAGGCTTGAGCCACCGCGCCCGGCCCATAGTTCTTTTATCTGTAACTCCAGAGCCACAAAAACCAAAAACCTTTGAAAATTAAGTTTTTTCCTAAGTTTGATACAAATTCTTTTTTTTTTTTTTTTTTTTTTTTTTTGAGACAGAGTTTCGCTCTTGTTACTCAGGCTGGAGTGCAATGGCGCGATCTCGGCTCACCGCAACCTCCACCTCCTGGGTTCAGGCAATTCTCCTGCCTCAGCCTCCTGAGTAGCTCGGATTACAGGCATGTGCCACCATGCCCAGCTACTTTTTTGTATTTTTAGTAGAGACGGGGTTTCACCATATTGACCAGGATGGTCTCGATCTCTTGACCTTGTGATCCACCCGCCTCGGCCTCCCAAAGTGCTGGGATTACAGGCTTGAGCCACCGCGCCCGGCGATACAAATTCTTTGGCTGCAAAATTCAACCTGAAGCAGTAAGAGACTGTTTACAACTGTGATCCTATTTGGTATGACTAATTGTATTTTTCACCACAGAGATATTAATGTGTTTGACTGCTGGCTGCTGCTCTATATTCTTTTGGGACTATTACATAACATACAGTATATGTATTGTGTTTATTCTTTTTTTTTTTTTTTTTTGAGACGGAGTTTCGCTCTTGTTACCCAGGCTGGAGTGCAATGGCGCGATCTCGGCTCACCGCAACCTCCGCCTCCTGGGTTCAGGCAATTCTCCTGCCTCAGCCTCCTGAGTAGCTGGGATTACAGGCACACGCCACCATGCCCAGCTAATTTTTGTATTTTTAGTAGAGACGGGGTTTCACTATGTTGACCAGAATGGTCTCGATCTCTTGACCTCGTGATCCACCCGCCTCGGCCTCCCAAAGTGCTGGGATTACAGACTTGAGCCACCGCGCCCGGCTATTCTTTAAAGTCTGAAAAAGTCTGTGTTCTGAAATACATCTGGCCTTAAGGATTTCCTATTAGCTTGTTGGCCTGTACATTATCTTATCTCAGACATTTCCTTCTACTCTTGTAAGTACTAAGAACTACAAAATATTGCCTGGGCAACATGGTGAAAACCTATCTTTGAGAAGATTGCTTAGAAGTGGAGGCAGAAGTAAGCCATGTTTACGCCACTGCACTCCAGCCTGGGCAACAGAGTGAGACCCTGTCTCAAAAACAAACAAAACTACAAAATACAGTTTAGTTCTTTAGTTTATTTTTTCTTTTTTTAGAAATGTGGTCTCACTGTGATTCTCAGGCTAGAATGCAATGGCTGGCTATTCACAAGTATGATCAAAGTTCCCTGTATCCTCAAACCTTTGGGCTGAAGTGATCCTGCTGTCTCAGCCTCCAAGTAACTGGGAGTACAGGTGTGTGCCAAACCCAGCTCATTTTTTTTCTTCCTTGTTTTTTTGAGATGGAGTCTAGCTCTGTTGCCTGGGCTAGGGTGCAGTGGTGGCATCTTGGCTCATCACAACCTCTGCCTCCTAGGTTTAAGCAGTTTTCCTGCCTCAACCTCCTAAGTAGCTGGGAGTACAGCCATGTGCTGCCACACCTGCCTAATTTTTGTATTTTTGTAGAGATGGGGTTTTGCCATGTTGACCAGGCTGGTCTCGAACTCCTGACCTTAGGTGATTTGCCTACCTTAGCCTCCCAAAGTCATTTTAGTTCTTTAAATGTACATAAAGCTAGTGTGCTTTCCGCTTAAGAGCTTTCACTGAAACTCCTTTAGAAATTTATGCTACTTTGGACTCAGCCTGTCTTTTATTCAAGGAATTCTAAGTCTGTAAACTGGCACAAGTTTGGGAATTGATTGAAGGGTCCTGACTTTCTGATTTTATGATTCAAATTAGACTTTTGTTCACTTTACCTAGAACTTTTCTGCTTATATAGCTCAAGTAAGAATTTAGTAGGCCTCCTATCTATTTCACTTGTAGGAATACCATGATCGACCAATCAATGCCATAGATTGGTGAGAATCAGACTTTCTCCTGTGCCTTGACTCTGCTGTCCATCATGGTAGCCATGCCCACCTTGCTTTTGGCAGTTTAGTGCTGCCCCCTGTCATCCCAGGATCCAGTGATTCCCGCTGCATTTACGTTTTCCAGTTTAGGGTTAGCAGTTCCCACTGTAAGTTCTTGGCTATAGGTAAGAGTGTCACAAAGTTCTTTTAAAATGCTGGGACTCCCCTCATGGATCTATTTTTCACAGTGATGTGGGAAAAGGTGTATTCTCTGTCTGGGCACAGTGGCTTATGCCTTTAATCCCAGCACTTTGGGAGGCCGAGATGGGTAGATCACTTGAGGTCAGGAGTTCGAGACCAGCCTGGGTGTCAAAGTACAGAGGCACGATCTCAGCTCACTACAACCTCCACCTCCGCAGTCAAACGATTCTGGTGCCTCAGCCTCCTGAGTAGCTGGGAATACAGGCACGCATCATCACACCCAGCTAATTTTTGTATTTTTAGTAAAGGCAGTGTTTTGCCATATTGGCCAGGCTGGTAGCATGTGCTTATAGTCCTAGTTACCTAAAAGGCTGAGGCAGGAAGACTTTTTGAACCCAAGAGTTCAGGGCTGCAGTGAGCTGTGACTGAACCACTGCACTCTAGCCTGCAACAGAACAAGACCCTCTTTCCAAAAAAAAAAAAACAACAGCAACAACAAAAAAGATATGTCCTCTGGACACTCACAGGTGAGTAAGTAGATCTTAAAAGATAAACCCACTCTAGGACCAGGCGAGGTAGCTAACTTAGCCTGTAATCTCAGCACTTTGGGAGGCTGAGGCAGGTGGATCACCTGAGGTCAGGAGTTCGAGACCAGCCTGACCAACATGGAGAAACCCCGTCTCTACTAAAAATACAAAATTAGCCAGGTGTGGTAGCCCGTGCTTATAATCCCAGCTTACTCGGGAGGCTGAGGCAGGAGAATTACTTGAACCCAGGAGGCGGAGATTGCGTTGAGCCGAGATCACACCATTTCACTCCAAACTAGGCAACAAGAATGAAACTCTATCTCAAAAAAAAAAACCAAAAAGCCACCCACTCTAACATTCCTGTCTCCCTAGGCCTTTGAATGCCTTCCTCCAAAGTAAGCCAAAACAGGCCTGGCATTTCAAGTTCATTTACTGGGGGCCACATTTGGTCCATGTTTCAACCAGCAAACCAAACTGTTAGAGACCTTTCTAACTCCCTGAGTTGCAACATTAAATGCAGAATCTCTGGTTAGTGGGCTCATAACAGTAAATTTGGCCTAATCCAACTTGATGTTCCCTCCACCATGATCTCACACCCTTCATACCATTCCCACACATATTCCCCAGATTTCTGTTTATATAAATTAGAAAAGTCAAATAGTTTTTTTTAGAGTATGCGCACCTTCATGTCTCACACATTGTACCTCACCTTTAGGAGCCTTCCGAGACTTAAGTCTAACTAGATCTAGAAGCATAGAAAGGTGTTGGGGGTAGGTTTTGAGGAGAGTCAGCGGTGTCTTGCAGTGCAACAGCCTCTGGGGAGGACACTGAAGTTTCCTCAGGCGCAGCAGGTTTAAACTCCTCAGATGGGGGTGGATGGCTGCTTCCACTGGCGAAGAAGGCTCATCAGAATTTAGGGACTTAATGTTTCTAGATCCATAAAAGACTTGCCCCATTTCTCCATTCCAGTTTTCCGATCTCATTTCTTTTCAGTCAATGCCCTCACTTTAGTAGTAGACACCCTGCAGAGGTTTGGAATTTCAATTTGTACTATAATTCAGTCATTTGCAGGATAAGATTCTGGATTTGATTTTTAAGCAGTCTCAGCTTTGCGACTAACAGAGATAAGGGTATCTTTCAGACATAAAGTTTTCTGATCAGATATGTAGTGCTCAAGCTGGGAATTTGAATCCTTGAGCTCATCCATTTCTTTTCTCACTTCATCCAGTGCCATTAGGAATAACCAACATATCTCATTATACTCATAGTTTGACAATAATATTTAAAGGTATGGTATATGTAGTTACTCAGAACCTTATTCTTACACGTGTTTGATTAGAAGTATCCAATTGTGGCTGGGCGCGGTGGCTCAAGCCTGTAATCCCCGCACTTTGGGAGGCCGAGGCGGGTGGATCATGAGGTCGAGAGATCGAGATCATACTGGTCAACATGGTGAAACCCCGTCTCTACTAAAAATACAAAAAATTAGCTGGGCATGGTGGCATGTGCCTGTAATCCCAGCTACTCAGGAGGTTGAGGCAGGAGAATTGCCCGAACCCAGGAGGCGGAGGTTGCGGTGAGCCGAGATCGGGCCATTGCACTCCAGCCTGGGTAACAAGAGCGAAACTCCGTCTCAAAAAAAAAAAAGTATCCAATTGTGATATTTTGCATATATCTATTGCCAACCATACCCATGGACTATCAGCGCACTCTTTACTACTGGAAATAGTAATTAGTGTCCTTAAATCTAATTCAGCCGGGCGCGGTGGCTCACGCCTGTAATCCCAGCACTTTGGGAGGCTGAGGCGGGTGGATCACGAGGTCAAGAGATCGAGACCATCCTGGTCAACATGGTGAAACCCCGTCTCTACTAAAAATACAAAAAAAATTAGCTGGGCATGGTGGCGCGTGCCTGTAATCCCAGCTACTCAGGAGGCTGAGGCAGGAGAATTGCCTGAACCCAGGAGGCGGAGGTTGCGGTGAGCCGAGATCGCGCCATTGCACTCCAGCCTGGGTAACAAGAGCGAAACTCCGTCTCAAAAAAAAAAAAAAAAAAAAAAAAAATCTAATTCAGTTAGAGAGCCAAGTCCTGAAACTCTAGAATCAATTCAGAGAACTCATCCTTAAGATTCTGCTCCTTTAGAGCCACTCTCAATACCAAAATTAGTCAGGGTTCTCCAAACAGAACCAGTAGAATATATGTGGGTATGAGTGTATACTTCTTCTTTACATAAATATAAATAGATTTAGCTGGGCATGGTGGCGTGCACCTGTAGTCCCAGCTACTCGGGAGGCTGAGGCAGTAGAATCGCTTGAACCTGGGAGGAGGAGGTTGCAGTGAGCTGAACGCACCCCTGTCAGCTTGGTAACAGAGCAAGACTCCGTCTCAATAACAAAATAAATAAATATACATAGATAACCTATCTATATCCTGCTGGCACAGATAGATAGATAGGAATTGGCTCACAGGATTTTGGAGGCTTGGTAAGTCCAAAATCTGCAGGGTAGGCTGGCAGGCTAGAGACCCAGGGAAAAGTTGCAATTCAAGTCCAAAGGCAGTCTGCTGGAAGTCTTCCTTCTTTTTCAGGAGTGGTCAGTCTTTGTTTTTTTGTTTGTTTGTTTTGAGGTGGAGTTTCACTCTTGTTGCCTAGGTTGGCATGGGATCTCTGCTCACTGCAACCTCTGCGTCCCAGGTTCAAGTGATTCTCCTGCCTCTGCCTCCCAAGTACCTGGGAGTACAGGCATGCACCACCACGCCCAGCTAGTTTTATTGTGCTTGTGATAGAGACACGAATTTCACCATGTTGGTCAGGCTGGTCTCGAACTCTTGACCTCAGGTGATCCTCCCGCCTTGGCTTCCCAAAATGCTGGGATTACAGGCATGAGTCACCATGCCCAGCTAATTTTTTTTTTTTTTTGTATTTTTAGTAGAGACGGGGTTTCACTATGTTGACCAGGATGGTCTCGATCTCTTGACCTCGTGATCCACCCGCCTCGGCCTCCCAAAGTGCTGGGATTACAGGCTTGAGCCACCGCGCCCGGCCTGTCTTTGTTATTTTTAAGACCTTCAACTGATTGAATAAGGCCCACTATATTATGGAGGGTAATCTGCTTTATTCAGAGTCCCCCAATTCCAATATTAATCTTATCCACAAAACAGCTTCACAGAAATAGCTAATGGGTTTTAAAAGATAAGCCATAAGTGGAGATCTCAAATTGTGGTTTCCCATGATCATAAACAATTCTATTCCTTGTTGTCTCCGTTTTAAAGCGCTTTCTCAACTTGGTGCTGTCTGACTTCTTCTTCCTCTCACTGTTTGACACTTTGATAAAGGCCACCTGCTATTACCAAATCAACTAACCTGTTTCAGCCTTTTCTTTCCAGACCTCTTTGCTTTTCTCGACATTGTTGACTACCTTGATCTCATTTCCTTTGCCTTTGTGACATGACTCCTGGCTGTCATCTCTCTTCCCTGTCTTCTCCAAGTGTGCATCCTCTGCCTGTGCCCCAGCGTTGATTTTCCTTAGGCAGATTCTGCTCTCGCCCCTCTGGTAGTCTCACCGCTTGCTTATCTTTGGTAATTTCACCAATTTTGTTTGTTGACAGTGAATATATGGCAGATATAGGCGTTTAGTACATATTTGTTGAATAAATGGTGGCTCCCAAATATATCCCCAGTGCTATGAACTGCAGAATCTTACCTACTGACCATTGTGTACCACTGGACATATCTGTTTGAATGTCCAGAGGCACCTCAAACTCTGTATGCTTAGAACTCAACTCCATGTATCTCTCCTCTGCAAACTCTGCCTCCTCCTGCATGCCACTGGCTATTGTTATTGCTTACTGCTGTCCCATTTGCCTTTCCCTCAAGTCAGCCAAGCCAAAAATTTGGTCTTCATCCTAGAATCCTTCCTTTTTGTCACCTCACCTCACCTCCCTGAATTTAATCAGAGCTCTGCCAGTGTTTACCTTTTATTTCTGTACCCGCTCCTTCCTTTCCATTGTTCTAGGACAAATGCTGATCATTTTAACTTCCTTACTGCAAGAGGCTCAAGGCTCCTAGATGGCCTCTCTAATGCTAGTCATATTCCCTTCGGGTCTGCCCTCCCAGCTCTTGCCAGAGGGATCTCTCTCCAGCAGATTTAATTGTACCACTCTTCTGCTAAGATCCTCCATCTCTCCCCATTATTTCTAGAATGTTCTTAGGTCCTTAGCTTGACTCATTCTTGTCCTCATTATCTGCCATTCCCTTCCTTGTACTTTATTGATTGTTTTGCAACATTTCTGCTGCTGTTTTATGTCTCCTTGATTTTGTATATGATATTTTCACTCTTCTGATTGCTCTTGTCCCTTATTTACCTGGCTAACTCCTATTTAGCTTTCTCATCTCAATGTAATCTCAAAGCCAACCATCTGCCTCTAAGCTTCCTTTGTCTCTTTATCTAAAATTGTGTTTTTATATTATTGTCTCCCCAAATGCAGGAACTGTGTGTCTTATATACCTTTGGGTCTCTAAGCTTCCTTTGTCTCTTTATCTAAAATTGTGTTTTTATATTATTGTCTCCCCAAATGCAGGAACTGTGTGTCTTATATACCTTTGGGTCTTTAATACTTAGCATAATACCCAAAACATAGTAAATGTTTAGTACCTATTAGATGAACTGTTGAACTGTTCCACCCCAAGTGGAAACTGCAAACATTAGAGCAGACAGTGAGTGGAAATAGGGAAGCAGGACCTCCCAGGACTTAAGATCTTAAGATGAGGGTGGTAATCGGTCCTTAACTTTGTATTCTAGACACTGGATTTGATACAGATGTGGCTCAGGGCCAGGATGAGGCTGGGGAGAGAACTGGGCTAGGATCAGGAAGAGGTTGAGGGGTGGTGTTCAGTAAGATCGTAATGCCAGCTTAACTTACCGTGAACTTTATAAATGCTGGGGGGCTAGTATATTTAAGCAGATTGAGTTGTTAGTACATTTTCTTCCTGTGCTGAGATAGATTGTTCTCACAAGATTGCCCAGGGAATATGGGATCAGCCCAGTGGACGTTTATTGAATGACCTCAGTGACTCTGGTCATCAAGCTGCAATAGCCTAAAACACTCCTTTCTTCACAGTAGGAATTTAACTGATAGGAGCATTGGATTGGTCACATCACCCTCTTCACTGGGCAGGGATGTAGTGTGCTGCTGACAATGACACTTTAGATATGAGGATATAGCCTAGAAATCTTGATTGGACTTTTTCTGGATTTTGAGAGATTTCCTGGATAGAGAGCCTATCATTTAAAAGTAGATTATCTCTACAGAGAACCAATATCATCCATTGAGTATTGAGATTTCTGTTTTAAAATTCATTACCTTTTTTAAAATTAAATAATCAAGATTTCAAGATGTTTAGTATATTAATGTTAAATTGAAAGAACCTTGGACTTAGGAGACAGAATGTACAAAAATGAACATGAACACAGCAAATACTCATGTTTGCTAACAACACAGTCACACAAATAAAATGTCCATGTAACTACTAACCCCATTACTTACTGATCTCCATTGCTGTACATTGTATTCTTCCTACTATTTGTAGCTGGAAATATATGGTTTGGAGGTGAGTCCCAGCCCAAATCTCATTTCAAATTGTAATACCCAAGGTTGGAGATAGGGCCTGGTGGGAGATGACTGGATCTTGGGGTGGAGATTTCTCATGAAGGATTTAGCACCATACTCTTGCTGTTGTTTTCATGATAGTGAGTGAGTCATTACAAGATCTCGTTGTTTAAAAGGATGTAGCACCTCCCTCTTTTTTCTCTTGCTTCTGCTCCTGCCATGTAAGACATGCCTACTCCCTGTTCATCTTCCACAATGACTGTAAGCTTCCTGAGGCCTCACCAGAAGCAGAGCAGATGCCAGCATCATGCTTCCTGTACAGCCTGCAGAACCATGAGTCAATTAAACATCTTTTCTTAATAAATTACCCAGTCTCAGGTATTTCTTTATAGTAATGTAAGAATGGACTAATACATATGTTTTGGGGTTTTGTTTGTTTGTTTGTTTGTTTGTTTGTTTTGAGACAGGGTCTCACTGTCGCCCAGACTGGAGTGCAGTGGCTCGATCTTGGCTCACTGCAACCTCCACTTCCTGTTCAATTGATTCTTCCACTTCATCTTCCCGAGTAGCTGGGACCACAGGTGCACACCACCATGCTCAGCTAAGTTTTGTGTGTTTTGGTAGAGATGGAGTTTCACCATGTTAGTCAGGCAGGTCTTGAGCTCCTGACTTCAGGTGATCTGCCTGCCTCAGCCTTGCAAAGTACTGGGATTACAGGCATGAGCCACTGCACCCAGCCAAAGGGACTAATATGTAATACACACACACACACACACACACACACACACACACACACACACAAATGTTTATTCTTTCTTGGCTTTCCTGCTACAGTATAAATCTCTCCTGAGGCCCAGAAAAGTGACTGGGACATAGAAGGAATTCAGGTGTTTGTTGAATGAATTTATTGGTGGTTTTAGAGTGTTACCATGCTTTGTTGGTTTGTTAACTGAAAATTTTTAAGTAGAAGAGCTTTTGAATTTTCAAATAATAATTAAAAGTTTTCAAGAATTCTAAGGTGTAGTTTACCTTATACAGATGTAGAAATTGAGCTCTCAAATTCTCTGTATGTGCTGCCTTTCCATAAACATTAAACATTGCCATGACACCCAGAGAAGCCCCAGGGAGCCTGCTAAGCAGCCGTATACCTGGGGAATATAGCTAGAGTACTTGTTTTGTACTTCACTCTCGAAAGGGTCTGGATTTTCCCCCTCATTTGTCATATCCCTGTTAATTACAGTCACTACTCTGAACATCTACTTTGGCTCTCTTTCCTTACCCCTCTTATCTGCTCAGAACCCTGTCGTTACCAGAAAATGTAGCAACTCCAAAATCTTATCCCACTCTTCAAGCCCCATCTCTTCTTACAGTTTTACTATGACAGTATCTGGAACTCTTCAACTCTTCCCATCCCTCCCTGCTTTTGTTTTGTATTCGTTACTCCTGGCTGTGCTTCCCTCTCCCACTCCAACCTGGAGTCCATAGTTCATTGTTATAATCATTCCTTTGTAAAGGCTCCTACTTCCACAGTCCTTCTGTGCCATTATTGCACTTACCTGGCAATCCCTCAACCCTGGGAAAACACTACCATCTCTTTTTATATCCTTAAGCATGTTTTGCTTTAATTATTGCCCTCATTAGATCATTCTTGCCGCAGTACAAACATAAGCTAAAATTTCTCATCCTTTTTTTTTTTTTTTTTTTTTTTGAGATGGACTCTCTCTCTGTTGCCTAGGCTAGACTGCAGTGGTGTGATCTAGGCTCACTGCAATCTCCACCCCGCTTGTGCAAGCAATTCTTTTGCCTCAGCCTCCCGAGTAGCTGGGATTACAGGTGCCAGCCATCGCGCCCGACTAAGTTTTTGTATTTTTAGTAGAGATGGGGTTTCGTCATCTTGGCAAGGCTAGTCTTGAACTCCTGACCTCGTCATCCACCCACCTCGCCCTTCCAAAGTGCTGGGATTATAGGCGTGAGCCACTGTGCCCAGCAGAATTTCTTTTTTCTTTTCTTTTCTTTTTTTTTTTTTTTTGGAGACAGATTCTCATTGTGTTGCCCAGGCTGTAGTACAGTGGCCCTATCTCAGCCCACTGCAACCTTTACCTCCCAGGTTCAAGCCATTGTCCTGATTCAGCCTCCCAAGTAGCTGGGACAACAGGTGCCCACAACCACACCCGGCTAATTTTTTTATTTTTAGTAGAGACAGGATTTCACTATGTTGGCCAGGCTGGTCTTGAACTCCTGACCTCATGATCCGCCTGCCTCAGCCTCCCAAAGTGCTGGGATTACAGGCTTGAGCCATCACATCCGGCCACCTGGTAGAGTTTCTAATCTTAAAAGCCTTCTGTTGATTCTACAGTCCTTTTTAGCTACATTCTGGGCTGAACTCTCTGCAAAAGTTTTTTTTTTAATGGACTATACTCCTTTCTTTGCATGTACTGCCACCCTTCCCACTTTCTTCTGTCCAGCCATCCCACAGCTGCCTCTGCCACTCCATTCAACCTTCTCGGGTCAGCCTCACCAGAGGACTCCAGGTTGACAAAGCCTGTTGGTTCTTCGCTGTAGCCACCTTATATGACTTCCCAGACCTTCCTCCTCTCTCCTCTTGGCCTTACTTACACCTCGTTCAGTGGTCTTCCGCTCTGACAACCTGCTCCCTTTCAGCCACCTTTGCAGGGTCTTTTTTTCCTCCCTGACCTTTATAGTTTGGTGTCCCTATGACTTAGGCTTGGCTCTCATCTTCCTCTACATTATTTTCCTGTATGATGGCATCTTCTCCTGTAGTTTAGAATACTGCTTGTATGCTGGTAACTTCCAAAATGTGCATACAATTCCGACCTCTCTAAACATCAGACCTGCAAATCTGGTTACCTGCTTAACTACTTAGAGGTCTCAAGGTCTCTCATTGACGTTGCAAACTTAACATTTCCTAAATGGCAGGTTGTTCTCTATTCCTTCTCTCCAGTTAAATCTATCCAGTTGCTCAAGCTAGAAACTCAGGAGTCATTCTTCATTCATCCCTTCTTTTCACTCCCATGTTCAATTTAATAGCAGAAATCCCGTATGTCATCCATTTCTCTCCCCATCTCTTTGTCTCTACTCTAGGTTATGGCTGCAGTACACAGCACCAGAATTACTGCAGTCACTTCTTTGGTTTTTGTTTTGAGACAAAAGGGAAGTAAAGAGTTTATGATCCACTTACTGAGGCTTTCTGGGGAGAGCAGGGCCAGGCTGCCCATGAAGGTACAAGAATGGCTTGAGAAAGCAGGGAAGGGAGACTGACTCTACTTTTATTGTGATAAGTTACTGGATCTGGAGAGAAGGTCTTTATATACTCCTTCAATCCAGGTCTTGGTTTGAACTTCCTACCTGTTCCAAAGGATGGCTCACCTGGGCTTTCTTATTAGCTTGCCCTGAGGAAAGGGGTACAGCTTGAGAGCTCTTGGCAAGGCTGGGCACAGTGGCTCACACCTGTAATCCCAGCACTTTGGAAGACCAAGGCGGGCAGATCACCTGAGGTTAGGAGTTCAAGACCAGCCTGACCAACATGGAGAAACCCCGTTTCTACTAAAAATACAAAATTAGTTGGGTGTGGTAGCACACACCTGTAATCCCAGCTACTTGGGAGTCTGAGGCAGGAGAATCACTTAAACCAGGGAGGCAGAAGTTACAATGAGCCAAGATCGTGCCCTTGCACTCCAGCCTGGGCAAGAAGAGTGAAACTCCATCTCAAAAAAAAAAAAAAAAAGAAAAAAGAAAGCTCTTGGCAGTCAAATATCAAAAATAGTATCATACTCTTTATTACAAATATTTTTAAGTGCTTGTCATTGTTTATGTTACAGGGCAAAAATCTTGTCATTGTAAATACCATGTCACTGATAGCATAAATAGAAGATTCAGCAGACTAATGTCAAGAATGTTTTTAGAACCTTGAACACAGGGAATACCCTGTGTGTCTTTTAAAAACACTGAAAATACTTAGCATCTCTATTATGTTTGGGTTAACACTGATGATGCTGAAATGTTGGGTGTTGATTGCCTGGGTCACTATGGGCAAAGAAGCTTTTTTTTTTTTTTGAGACAGAGTTTTGCTGTTGTTACCCAGGCTGGAGTGCAATGGCACAATCTCGGCTCACTGCAACCTCCGCCTCCTGGGTTCAAGCAATTCTCCTGCCTCAGCCTCCCAAGTAGCTGGGACCACAGGCACGCACATCGTTCCCAGCCAGCTAATTTTTGTATTTTTAGTAGAGATGGGGTTTCACCTTGTTGACCAGGATGGTCTTGATCTCTTGACTTCGTGATCCACCCGCCTCGGCCTCCCAAAGTGCTGGGATTATAGACGTGAGCCACTGCGCCCGGCTAAGAGCTTTTTTTTGTTTTTGTTTGGTTTTATGATATTACTGATTTCTATGTTTATCTCATAATCTTTTTGTATTTTATTAAACATGTTTTTAATAAATTAACACTCTTATTTTCAAACTTAATAAGTAGGACTCATTTTACTGTACATATTCTGGGTTTTAAGTTCTGATCTAAGAACTGAGATACAGAAGAACCAAATTTGAGTAAAATTCAGAGTCCCAGATGCCAGAAGCCAGGGAGACACTGGAAAACAATTACTGAGATATACTATATATTAACCAATAGTTGGAAGACAACATGCTTACCTTTCAGGTTTGTGGTTTACTGCCTTTCATCAATTCTGACACCGTTTTTAACATTTTACTATCTCTGACATTGAGATATGCCTTATAGTTGGTGAGTCATAGCTAGCATTTTTATCTCTTGGTGACACAGAAAACAATGTACCTTACTATCAGTGGTGTCTTTGATTACATGAAATATGCCAATTTTTACACCTTTATAAAAATCCTTTTTTTTTTTTTTTCTGAGACATAGTCTCACACTGTCACCCAGGCTGGATTGTAGTGGCGCAATTGAGCCAAGATGATCTCGATCTCCTGACCTCATGATCTGCCTTCCCCTTGGCCTCTGAAAGTGCTGGAATTTCAGGCATGAGCCACTGTACCCACCCTAAAAAGTCATTTGTACTTCACAAAAAATATCTATGATTAGACCACACGTTAGGGAAGACTTACAGTGGTGATTGTCTTGGAGTTGCATTGAAGGAAGGGTGGGAGTTGGCTCAACAGGAGTGGGTTGGTGGTGAAGGCATTCAGACTGAGAGATAGCTTGCACAAAGCGTATTGTATTATAAAGAGTGCGTTGTGTTGGGGAAAAGGTTAGAAGTTTGATGTGGCAGAAATGTAGGCACTGGGTGAGATGAGGAGAGCGATAAACTGGCTGGAATGGTAACCTAGAGCCAGCCCTGGAAAGGCTCTGTGTGCCATGCTAGGGAATTGAGGCTGTCATGGCATGTTATGCAGCATTGTAAAGCAGCTCTCCCTCTCTGTTTCATCAGCAAAGGGGTGGGCAGCACTGGCACCAATAATAGAAGAGTGAAGACAATACGTATGTCGAATAAGATCTCTAGCACAAAGCTCTCCAAAATGGAAAGGGCTGCACCCTGGAATCAGATGGAAGGGAGAACTTCTTTACCAAGGGAGTGCTATTTCCTTCTGCCTTGTTGTGAGTGGAGTTGGGGTTTGGTGGCCTGTTTTAGAAGCCTGTTTGTGGACAAGCTCTGTGACATAGTTGTTGAAAAATGAGAAGTGGCTTTCACAGGGCATATTAATCTATTTGGATGGAAATTTAGGAGTGGAACATGTGTTTCTGAGCTGTTTTTAGCTTTTTCCTAAGGGCTATCTATTCTTATAATTTAAGGGTCATTTATCATTCTTAGTTTTCTCTAAAATATAACTTTTTGTAGAGGGATGTTTTATCACAACATTTAAGAAAAAAATGTATTTGTTACTGTTCTGTGATTTTATTTTTATAAGAAATTTGAGAATTTGATCCTTCATAGCAGATATTTTTTCAGTTTGGGTCTCCAAACAAGAGACATAGAAAATTTGTTCAGCAGAGAGCCACTGAGATATATAGTTAGAAGATCAATCAGGAAACATTAATGGAACCAGAATTATACAGTAGAAGAAGAAAACTATACTAATATTTCTGTTATTTCAGTCTAAGTTTAGCACTCATTACCATTTACAGCCCCCAAGTGTATTGTTTTGCATAGAGCCTTGCATTGTTAAGCCAGTAGAAGGACCTAGTCTGTTAAAAACATTTTCTAATTTGATTCCACAGTTTTGTTGTTGTTGTTGTTTTTGAGACAGAGTCTTGCTCTGTCACCAAGCTGGAGTACAGTGGTGCCATCTTGGCTCACTGCAACCTCCGCCTCCCAGGTTCAAGTAATTCTCTTGCCTCAGCCTCCCGAGTAGCTGGGACTACAGGCATGTGCCACCACGCCCAGCTAATTTTTGTATTTTTAGTAGAGATGGGGTTTCACCATGTTGGCCAGGATGGTCTTGATCTCTTGACCTCATGATCTGCCTGCCTCAGCCTCCCATAGTGCTGGGATTACAAGCGTGAGCCACCTACCACACCTGGTTCATTCCACTTCTTTTCTTTTTTTGAGACAGGGCCTCACTGTATGTCTAGGCCAGAGTGCAGTGGTGTGATCTCAGCTCACTGCAGCCTCAACCTTCCAGGCTCAAGCAGTCCTCCTGCCACAGTCTCTCAAATAACTGGGACTTATAGGCATGAACCACCATGCCTGGCTGATTTTTTAAAAGTTTGTTTATAGAAACAGGGATCTCACCATGTTGCCCAGACTGGTCTAGAACTCATAGGCTCAAGCAATCCTCCTGCCTTGGCCTCCCAAAGTGCTGGGATTACAGGAGTGAGCCACCACACCAGGTCTTTTATTTCACATTTAAATAAAAATCTTAGATAGCACTATGTTGACAGAGTTCAGAAGTTAAAAAAGAATGCATGGTAAAAAGTCTTCCTTCTAGTCCCCAGTCCCTTTGCTGAGGATCCCAATGTTAGTATCCTGTGTATGGTTCCAGAGATATTTAATGGAGATGTGAGCAAATCCGTAAGTGATAGCATTCCATACACATGATTCTACGGCTGCTTTTTTTTTTTTAACAGCAGTTTTATTAGATATATTCACATATGATGGAATTCACCCATTTTAAGTGGGATTCAATGTCTTTTCAGTGTATTCACAGTGTGGTCCAGCCATCATTACTTGTATAATATTAGAACACTTTCATCACCCCATAAAGAAACCTTATATCCATTTCTTAGTGTCTCTTCCCCTAGCTCCTACTAACCTACTTTCTGTATCTATGGGTTTCCAAGTTTTGGAAATTTCATGTGGATGGAATCAGATAATGTGGGCCCTTTCATGTCTGGCATCTTTCACTTAAGCGTAACATTTTCAGTGTTCATGATGTAGCGTGTATCAATATTTCATTTCTTTTTATGGCTATAATATTCCATTGTATGAATATACCACATTTTGTTTGTCCATTCATAAAATGAGGAACATGTTTTGCTCTGAGGGGTGCTGTTGCTGGGTCGTGATAACTCGTGTTTAACCATTTGAGGACCTGCCAGATTTTTCGAAAGACTGTGTCATTTCTATTCCCATCAGCAATGTAGAGGGTCTAAATTTCTCTACATCCTCCCCAGCACTGGTTAGTGTCATCTTTTTTTTTTTTTCTTTTTTCTTTTTTTTTTTTTTTTTTTTTTTTTGAGACAGTCTCACTCTTTTGTCCAGGCTGGGGTGCAGTGGTACAATCTCAATTCACTGCAACCTCACTTCCTGGGTTCAAGAGATTCTCCTGCCTCAGCCTCTCGAGTAGCTGGGATTATAGGCCCTTGCCACCATGCCCAGCTAATTTTTGTATTTTTAGTAGAGACAGATTTTACCATGTTGGTCAGGCTGGTCTCGAATTCCTGACCCTGTGACTTGCCCACCTTTGCCTCCTAAAGTGCTGGGATTACTGGTCTGAGCCACCATACCTGGTCTTGTCATCTTTTTTATATAACCATTTTAGTAAGAGTCCCATCAAAATGGTTGTGGTGTTTAAAAAAATAACTTGAAGGAACATGAAGTAGTCATTTGAAAAATATAATCATGTAGAATTACTATTAGAAATTAAATGTAAGGGCTGGGCGCAGTGGCTCACGCCGGTAATCCCAGCACTTTGGGAGGCCGAGGCGGGCGGATCACGAAGTCAAGAGATCAAGACCATCCTGGTCAACATGGTGAAACCCCGTCTCTACTAAAAATACAAAAAATTAGCTGGGCATGGTGGTGCGTGCCTGTAATCCCAGCTACTCAGGAGGTTGAGGCAGGAAAATTGCCTGAACCCAGGAAGCGGAGGTTGCGGTGAGCCGAGACCACGCCATTGCACTCCAGCCTGGGTAACGAGAGAAACTCCGTCTCAAAAAAAAAAAAAAAAAAAGAAAAAAAGAAATTAAATGTATATAATACTTAGTTTTTAAGACTATCCCTCACGTAGCTAAAGTCAATTTGCTGGTTTATACATGTAAAAATAATTTCATTTGTTAGTATTTTTGTTTTTGAAAAATTTAGAGATGAGTCCTACTCATAGAAATTTTCCTATTTGTCCAGTATTGGAGGCAGAATGAAACTAACAAAAATCCTTTGGACAAAAACTATTCCAGTAAATTGTCCAATAATTATTCTAAACATCTCTTTTCCTCCCTTTTCTGTATATCTTTACAAATCAACCAAAAAGTCCAGTTACTTTATCAGCCTGCTTAAAAATCCTCTGTGGTGCTGGGCACAGTGGCTCACTCCTGTGATTCCAGCACTTTGGGAGGCTGAGGTGGGTGGATCACCTGCGGTTGGGGGTTCAAGACCAGCCTGACCAACATAGAGAAACCCTCTTTCTACTAAAAATACAAAATCAGCCGGGCATGGTGGTGAATGCCTGTAATCCCAGCTACTCAGGAGGCTGAGGCAGGAGAATTGATTGAACCCGGGAGGCAGAGGTTGCAGTGAGCTGAGATTATGCCATTGTACTCTAGCCTGGGTAACAAGAGTGAAACTCCGTATCAAAAAAAAAAAAAAAAAAAAAAAAAATCTTCTGTGGTGCCTGCTTCCTACAGGATCAAGTTCCAGCTCATCTGAATTCAGTCTGCCTTTTCATCTTAAAACTTTTCCTCTATGCTAGCCAAATTAATTCCATAATTCATTTTTAAATATTATCTCACATTTTTCTTTCTCTGCAAAATGCTCTTTCAAACTATTTTGATTCTTCTCAGTATACCAGATAAAATTCAAGTACATCTTTTATAAAACCTTCCCTGATCTCTTTATTTTTCAGATTTTGACATTAGCTGCATATAGTCTATTTGCTACTTAGGGAGATGGTTTAGTAGGAACTTATCTTAGGGAAGATAAGGTGGCATAATCAACAATAAGATACAGACCATATAGTGCTGACTCCCTGCTTGGAGGGCCATTGTCCCATCCCCTGCACTGTGTCATACCCTGCACACTCTAGGGACACAAAGTTTGTTGTATGCATTCTTGTGTATATGTCCGTGTACAGTTATCTAATGAGACTTTATCCCCCTCAGAACTTAGGACTTATTATTTATTCAATAAATGAGTTGTTTAATTGATAATATCTTTTTAAAATTCTGATAAAGCCAGCATCTGCACCGCAATAGGAAGCGGGTGCAGATGTTTCCATTCCTCTCTCATATTTTACTTTCCGTTCACGGGTGAGTGTTTACACTTTGAACTCTTCTGGCAGTGATGAATTAGTGCTGATTAATCTGTACTCTTTTGCCAGATTTTTCTAGAAGTCAGAGAGAGCTTGACTGGGGTTAGACATCCATCTAAGAGCAGGTTGGTTTCCTTGTTTTAGGATAAAAAAATAGTGCTTATATGTTTCATTATTCAAAGCTTCACTTTACAGGAATCCTAAAAATTCAGTGTTGTCTGTTCACTCCTTTTGAAAGGTTCTTTGAGAGCTCTCTGACCACCAGAAGTATAGTAGGTGCTGGGCACTCTAAAGCCAAGTAACGTGACATTCCATGGCTCAAGGAGTGTGAGTCTAACGGGAGCTGGAGTTAGTTGCAGGGGAGATAGTGCTTTTCTTTTTTTTTTTTTTTTTTTTTTGTGGGACGGAGTTTCGCTCTTGTTACCCAGGCTGGAGTGCAATGGCGCGATCTCGGCTCACCGCAACCTCCGCCTCCTGGGTTCAGGCAATTCTCCTGCCTCAGCCTCCTGAGTAGCTGGGATTACAGGCACGTGCCACCATGCCCAGCTAATTTTTTTGTATTTTTAGTAGAGACGGGGTTTCACCATGTTGACCAGGATGGTCTCGATCTCTTGACCTCGTGATCCACCCGCCTCGGCCTCCCAAAGTGCTGGGATTACAGGCTTGAGCCACCGTGCCCAGCCTATTAGTGTTTTTTTTTAAAAAACTTTGACTGTTTTAGAGCAGTTTTTGGTTTATAGCAATATTGAGTGGGAGGTACAGATTTCCATTTTATCTCCCTGCGTGGCCTCTCCTATTATCAGTATCTCCCACCAGAATGATACATTGTTATAGTTGACGAACCTACAGTAACACATCATTATCACACAAATACCATTATAGTTACCTTAGGGTTCATTCTTCCTGTTGTACGTTTTATGGATTTTGACACATGTACAAGGACATATATCCATCATTATAGTATCATATAGAGTAATTTAGTGTTTTTCAGTAGTTTCATTAGGCATCAGTATTTTTAAATCTTTAAAAATGTTTGCTGTTTTTGAGGATAGGAATATATGCTTATTGCCCTCAACCATAGGTGTATTTTTTCTAATATCTAATTCTGTCCTTGTAGTACTAACTGTATTAGCCTTTTCTGGTTTCAGTTAAATTTTGGTTCACGTATCTTCTAACATCTATAAACCTGATAAGACTTGAGAGCTCAGAAAGATAGATTTAAGGTACCATGGTCTTTTTCCTGAAGAGCAATTTTAATATGCCATTTCAGCACCTGGGAAGTGTAAAATATGTGTTTGAGAGTGCTGTTTTCTTATGTATTAGATATGCCTCCAGAGCTTTCAACATGTTCTTTATGTTAAGCATTTTAGTTCACAGTAGTCTAACAGAAGTAAAATAATCTGATTTTTCCTACCACCTTATTTTCATCTGCTTGCTAAGAACTGAGAAATGTCTGGATGCTTTATGCAGGTGATACAATTCAAGCTAACTGCAGCTGGGGCTTTTGTGTTGCCTGCTTAATGTTTTGAGCCTATGGTATTTAATGGAAGCCCTGCACTGTTTAAAATCTCCTAATAGCACTTTGTGCATCCCAGGGACCAGGCACGGTGCTTCTGCTGCTGCACTGTAGATGTTTATTTGTCTCCACTAGGCTACCAGTACATTTGAGTAGAGGCTGAGTCTCAGCATGTGTTTGAAAGAATGAATGGTTGATTGAAGAAAGGAGACCATTTGTAGGAGAGAGAGAGAGATGAACAGGATATACATAGAGAAGGGCAAGAAGGAATCCCAGGGCTTTAAAGAGTCAAGTGATTAGTTCAATGACTGGCCTGATTCAGGACCTTTTGAGCTTTTCTCATTTGAGAAACAGAAAGATCTTTGTTGGTACAAAAAATGTTAAGGATAGATATGTGGCCAGCTGGACATCGATCATGAGTGAAAGGAATTGACCCTGAGAGGGATTTGATAATCTTGTGTGTTAGTAAAAGCACATGGATTTGTTGTTGTTGTTGTTGTTGTTGTTGTTGTTAAGACAGTCTTACTCTGTCCCGCAGGCTGGAGTGCAGTGGCACAATTACAGCTCACTGCAGCCTCAACCTCCCAGGCCCAGGCGATCCTCCTATCTCAGCCTCCTGAGTAGCTGAGATCACAGGTTTGAACCACTGTGCCCAGCTAATTTTGTTTCTTTTTTTGTGTGTGAAAACAAGGGTCTCACTATGTAGCTCAGGCTGGTCTTGAACTCATGGACTCAAGCAATCCCTTGAGTCCTTCCTTGCTCCCTGCCTCAGCTTCCCAAAATGATGGGATTACAGGCATGAGCCACCACGTCTGGCTAGATTTTTTTTTTTTTTTTTTTCTAATCAAATATTTCAAAAGGTGAATCTCCTTTGGGATGATTCTCTCACCTGCACAGAAAGGTGATTCTTGGAAGAAACATATTTAAATCTCCTCCAAGGGAGTGTCCGTGTTCAAACTTGACCCTGAATCATCTCTGCAAACACTTTTTGTGTTGGGCATTATGCTGAAGCCATTCATTGTAGAGCCAGTTGATTTTTATGACTGAGCTTATCTGAATTTATTTTGATATATTATATTCTTTTTTCATTCATTCATTCATATTCATTCATTCATTTTTTCCTGACATTCAAACAAATGTTTGTTGAACACACTGCGAAAGGACTAGGCATTTGTCAGGTTATGAGGGTATAATAGTGAACAAGGTAGACACAGCCCTTTGCCCTCTGAGGGGTACAGACAGCTGGTTATTACAGTGGGGTGGGAGGAGAGCATTGACAAGGAAAGGACAGGATGTCGGGGAGCACAGGGTGTGGAGTTTGGGGCAGATGCTGAGAGGAAGTCCCTTGAGATTGAAGCCTGAAGCATAACTGTAGACAAAGAGTATAGAAGAGTGTGTTCCTGACTAATGAAAGCTTAGTTTATGAATATTTGGGGCTTGTTGAATGGAGTATATTTTTGCAGCCACCCCCCTACTTTGTGCCATCCAGCCGAGGGAGGTCCACAATAGCAGCCCTGATTTGCAGGAGGAAGGAACTCACTTCAGCTGCAGGGTGGCCCTGTTCCCAAGAGGGATTTGAGTCTGACCCCATGGTGGCAGCAAGGCAGCTCTGCGCCTGCATTGTCTCCAGCAGCACACGTCATCGAGTCAGCTTTACTTTATCCAGACTGATTGTAGAAGTCACAGTATACACTATGAGGGAATCATGTGTGGAATTCCACTGGAACATTCTGAAACTTAAAAAGTAAAACTTTTAAATTGCTTTACTAATGTCGACCTGCCTCTCTTAAAATTTTTACTGTAAAAAGTAAAATATATACAAAAGAGTGTATGTGTGTATGGTTTACACTATCAGTATTAAAATGAGTACCCATGTACTTACCACCAGCCTAGGAAATAAAACATTACCAATAGGGTGTACCTTTCACATCCTGCCTCCTCCACCCTGTTCCAGTTGTAACTACCCTGAATTTGTATTTAGTGTTCTCTTTTGTTCCTCTCTTTTAGTATGTTTTAAAAAGTCATATTTATGCTTATTAGGAGATATTACTATATCAGACTGTTGCTGTGTACCAACAGAGAACAAGAACTAGGCCAGAAAGCTGTTTAAATAGATTGCTTAATTGTACTCTTAAAAGAGTACAAAGCAGGAGTTTATACTGGTAACGTCAAAGTGCTTTAAAAAATTCAAAACAAGCCGGGCACGGTGACTCAAGCCTGTAATCCCAGCACTTTGGGAGGCCGAGGCGGGTGGATCACGAGGTCGAGAGATTGAGACCATCCTGGCCAACATAGTGAAACCTCGTCTCTACTAAAAATACAAAAAAAATTAGCTGGGCATGGTGGTGTGTGCCTGTAATCCCAGCTACTCAGGAGGCTGAGGCAGGAGAATTGCCTGAACTCAGGAGGCGGAGGTTGCGGTGAGCCAAGATCGCGCCATTGCACTCCAGCCTGGGTAACAAGAGCGAAACTCCGTCTCAAAAAAAAAAAAAAAAAATCAAAACAAAAGCCTTTTTCAATTTCAAGGAAAACCTTAACAAGGTTTGTTAAAAAGATAAGGTTTTTAGGGGCAGGGTGCTGTGGCTCATGCCTGTTATCCCAGCACTTTGGGAGGCCAAGGCGGGTGGATCACTTAAGGTCAGACGTTCAAGACCAGCCTGACCAACATGGTGAAACCCTGTCTCTACCTTAAAAACTACAAAATTAGCTGGACGTGGTGGTGGGTGCCTGTAGTCTCTGCTACTGGGAGGCTGAGGCTGGAGAATTGCTTGAACCCAGGAGCCTGAGGTTGCAGTAAATTGAGATCTCACTACTGCACTCTAGCCTGGGCAACTGAGCAAGACTCTGTCACACATACACACACAAAAAGGTTTTTACAAACCAGTGTGCTATAAATGGACCCAGTAGTAACATGACATGGAATTGCTTCAACCAGTAACAGCTTCAAGATCCCTGCCTATATTCCCTGCTGTGAAAGTGTTTGTTCCTGATAATGCTGCTACAGTGTATTTCAAATGATTTTATAGTATGCCAGTTTGAATTTACTTGGAGGAAAACCATCTTGGCATGTAATTGGGAGACATTATTTACTCTATTATTTCACTAATTCAGAATATTGAAATAGGTCAGTCATGTCAGGAAATAGCCTCTTAGGTGAACCATTCTTGAATTTGCCTTTTTCTGTGTGATTGTGATGGATATTGTTTTGTTTTCTGTCTTTGCTTTTTTTTTCCTTTCTGAAATGTTCTGGTTGTCCATGCAAATTGAAAGAGTATTACATTTTGAATATCCTTTGATTATTGTAAAAATGACCCCTAGTCAGATGATTCCACAGACTTTTTGATTACTTGTCAAATGACTTTGCAGGCTTTTTTCATTTGAATTGATCTCCTATTTTGAGGGTCAGTATCACTTACTTCATTGCTAAATGATACCTTTGAGCAACAGTACGTTTTAGAAACCTTATTCCCCAGAGTACTCTAAGAGAAGGGTTGTTTGGATTTTCTTTGCTTATGTGCTTGTCCCTTAAACTCTAGCATAACTAAGCAGGATTCTCTACTCCTTATAGAATCGTTCCCCGGAGAGAAAGTAAGCTCAGCTGTCATTACTATGTTGAAGTTTGTATGCAAGTTTATGTGGAGCTCAGAATCCAGAGTTGGCTGGATATGAAAATGTTTGTATATCATTTAACCTATTTTATTTCATTTCTTTTCTGTGTTTTTATTCCCAAACAACTGGGTTTTTTTCATGAATCAACAGGAGACTTTTTTTTTTCCCATCTATGAGTTTTCAACCAAAGCTCTACTACATTTCACAGCCATTTTTTGCTACTGTGCCTGTGCCATAATTATAAATCCTCGGCCTCAAAGGAACCTATTTAATAATCTTATTCAGATTGGGATTCTAGTCTTTAATGACATGGAATGTAGATTAGAACAATATAGTTTCTGTATATCTCAGTGGTCCTTACATTTGCATTTTTAGCCATTTTAATTAGTTCCTAAAAACTTTTTTATGACTCTGTCGATGAGCTATCTGAATTCAACAATAATTTTACTGTATATTCCCATAATATTCCTAGACTCTTTAAAAAAAGTTGGGGGAATGGACAGGGCAAACCATTCCCAATTGTTTTAAGAAACCAGTGAGCTCATCCCTTGCTCCAACTGCATGGAATACAGCCTGAGAGGGAACCTGTGATTTAGTTTCTCTCTTTACCCACACAGGAGAACACTTCCTTCTAACAAGATGCCATTCATGCTCATCACAGTTAGTCAGAAACTGCTGCTGTGTGCTGGGTAAAAGTTAATTTGGGTTTTAGATGCTGTGTGCAAGAAAACCATGTGCAGTTTTAAGCAAGGATCTTCTCCCTGCAATCAACTATGTAGAGCACCCAACTCTCAGCGTTTCACACAGTTGGCCAGTTGGCTACTCTTCCCTTGTCTCTTATGGCATCAAGATTTCTTGGGTATCTTTGGTCTCTTTGTCCATAGCATTCTCTATCAGGGGTACATTCACCATAGGCAGAGGAAAAACATGGTGATCAGAGTGGCTGCTGCAACATATTTGAGGGGGTCAGGCTAGGCGATGAATTCCGAGAGGTGGCCAGGAGTTAGCTCATGTAGGACTTTGTGGACCACATGAAGACTGGCCTGATCCTGGCTGATGGGAAACTCTATGAAGATTTGGAGTAGAAGAGTGATACGACCTGACCTGAATTTTAGCAAGATCTCTGGCCTCTCTGTGGACCAGTTGCTGTGAAGTGGGGAAGGCTGGAGGAGGCAGACACTAGTTAGGAAGCTGTTGATATTTAATCTAGGTGAAAGATGACAGTGACTTGGACCAAGATGGTGACACTAAATGAGGCAGAGAGAGATCAATTTCTAGACAGGTTTCTAAGTAGAGATGACATGTGTAGCTGACAGCTTGGAGGAAAGTTGTGCGAAAGAGAGGAGTCACAAAACAGTTCAGGGTTTTGATCTCAGCCACTAGAAAACTGGCTTTGCCATTTACCGATTTGGAGAAGACCATGGAAAGGAAGTTTTGGGGTGGGAATCATGAGTTTAATTTGGACATACTAAATTTGAAATGATGCCAATTATATCCAAGTGAAGTTGAGTAGGCAGTTGTGTGTGTGTGTGTGTGTGTGTGTGTGTGTGTGTGTGTGTAGGTGTCATCAGCATTTGGGAGCATTTGAAACTGGATGAAGTCACCAAGAGAAGGAATGATAAGGCCGGCTCAAGCCTGTAATCCCAGCACTTTGGGAGGCCGAGGCGGGTGGATCACGAGGTCAAGAGATCGAGACCATCCCGGTCAACATAGTGAAACCCCGTCTCTACTAAAAATACAAAAAATTAGCTGGGCATGGTAGCACGTGCCTGTAATCCCAGCTACTCAGGAGGCTGAGACAGGAGAATTGCCTGAACCCAGGAGGCGGAGGCTGCGGTGAGCCGAGATCGCGCCATTGCACTCCAGCCTGGGTAACAAGAGCGAAACTCCGTCTCAAAAAAAAAAAAAAAAAAAAAAAGAGAGAAGGAATGATAAATAGATAAACACTATGAGAAATGATCTGGGCTCTTAATCAAATAGCAGTTAGGAGAACCAGGGAATGAGCAGTCAATAAGATAAGAGAATCAAGAGGGAGAGGCTTTGCAAAAGCTAAACTGTTAAAAAAGAAAAAAAGTTTCTAGAGGGAGTAACTGTCAAAGGTTTCAGATAAGGCAATAAGACAAGATTTGAGAATTAACCGTGGAGGTCATTGCATTCCTTAACAAGAACAGTTTCTATGGAGTAACAGATGAAAGCCTAAATTGGGTTTATTCAAGAGAACACAGGAGGAGAGAAACTGGACACAGTGTGAACAGACAGTTCTTCCAAGATTGGTAAAATAAAGGAGGACCTAGGCGCCTGCAGGGAGATGCAAGATCAAGGTTTTTCCTCTAAACCTGGGATATAAATATAAATATGTATGTTTATATGGCTGCTGGTGGTAATTCAATAGTGAGTAAAAATTCAGAAGAAGGGGAATTGCTGGACCAATGAATGTCCTTCGGTAGGCAAGAAAAGATGAGATGTAATGTGCAGTGGAGAGGCTGATCCTGGAGAGGAATGCAGACCGACACTCCTACATAGGAGTGCAGGGAAAGCAGCACCTGTGAGCACGGATGCGGGGAGTTGGGTAGCTGTGGTGTCTGGACATGTGGAAGTTCTCTTCTCATTGCTTCTGGTTTCTCAACAGAATAAGAAGTCATTTAAGTCATTATATGGGAGTGAGAAACCTGAGGAAGTGGAAATTTGAGGTTAGAGAGGAAGGTTTAAAATAGTCCTCTAGGGAAATGGAAATCAGATGGATTAGGGCAATGTGGATGGATTGCCAGACCCATTAGGAGTCCCTTTGAGGTTATTGACCATAAATTTAAGGTGAAAATAGGCAGTGGGATTGTGTGCTTTTGTCAAGCCATGGTCAGCCACTCTGGTAGAGTTGCAGAGTGGGTAGAGAATTGGATTTAACCAGGATGGCGATTTGGCCAGGTGAAGGCGCTGAAGGGAGAGGTGGGAGAGTCGATTTTGCATGCACAGGGGTGAGTTCAATGGTGGCCCATGGGATTTAATCTGATTAAGACAAATGACGACATGATAGGAGTTTAGTTTCTGATGCAGCTTAAGGATCAGTGAACTTAGGGTTTTGGAGGATATTGAAAAGCCAAGAGGTGATCAGTTAGGGAGTAGAAAATCCTGAAATTGCAGTTCTGGAGTGGGTGCAGGTACTGATGATAGGGTCTAGAGCTGTGATTTTCAGCTGGGGTGATTTCACCTCTGAGGAGGCATTTGCAGTGTCTGGAGACATTTTTTGTTGTCACAGCTGGAGGCAGGGGAGATGCTATTGCTAACGACCAGAAGCCAGGGGTGCTGCTCAACATCTTACAAGGCACAGTACAGTTTCTCACAACAAAGAATTATCTGTCCCAATTGTCAGAAGTGCTGAGGTTGAGAAGCCCTGGTTTAGGGTAGGTTAACAGAAAAACTTCAGCCGAATTAAATTTGAAGGAGTTTAATTGAGCATTGAACGAATCACGAATTAGGCAGCCTTCTGAGCAAGGTAGGCTCTGAGATGCCAGCACAGCCACGTGGTAGAAGATTTATGGGCAGAAAAAGGAGAATGACATACAGAAAACCAGAGTGAGGTACAGAAACAGCTGGATTGATTATAGCTCGGCGTTTGCCTTATTTGAGCACAGTTCGAACAGTTAGCTACATTTGATTGGCTAAAACTTGGTGATTGGCACAAGGTCATTGGCTACAGTCTGTTTATACCTACATTTGTTATAGTTCATAGTGTACAGAAAAACCCTTAGGCCGAACTTAAAATATGTAAGGAGTCAGCTTTAGCCTGAACTTGATTGAACATGTATGGCCATGAGGAATGAATGGCTGGGGTAGGCCTCATCTTAGGTAACCGGATTATAGGAGAAGATAAACGGACTAGGGTTTTAGAAGGTTTATCTTATGACTGGTGAAATCTCCGAAAATGATGACAAGAGTAGTATTAGAGGAAAGCATAGATAGCCAGGGATGAGAGGAAGTTAATTTCCCTGTGTATGGAGTCATTTTCTTTATCTTGAGCTAGTTGATTGGCTAGCATTGGATTTCACAATCCTGGCTAAGAGCTACATTTTCAAATTAGCCAATGAATATTGTGTGTTTTTTTAAAAAGCTGCCTGTTTATTAATCAGCTTTGGTATAACACTGTTTATTAACCAGCTTTGGTATAACAAAATCTCTGTCTTAAATAGATGCCTAAAAGCCGTTTGGGAATTTGGTTAGTCTTTTTGCTCAAAATTCTGTGACTGTAAACTTGGACACTTGGTCTAGTTCCATCTTTGTGTCCCAGGATGACAGTTCTTGCAACCAGGCCTTGAGTCAGGGATCTGGTTTAAGAAATCCTTAAGAAACCTTAATTATAGACTTTAGAGACAGTGGCTTTCCAGTGCTTATCACCATGGAGAAAACTAGTCAAAATCACACAGAGTGAATAAGGGTTGCAAGCCAGTGCTGCTTCCTGGAATAAGCTGCTCCGCTAGTCTAGTCTTGTGCTTTGTCCTTCATTTTGAACTCAAGTGCCCTGAGGCTGCTTTTCTGTCTACCCACAATAGCAAGGAACTCTTTTGTTTGCATCGCCTCTGAAAGAAATGCTTGTTTTGAGGTTTGGACCACAAATAATAATCTATTGTTCCCTGTAATAATAATCCACCCTCTTTAGCAGAAAAAAAATCTGTTTGATGCAGTATGGCTATCAGTTTATTTAAAAGAATAGCCAAAAGTGCCCATTGTGTCCTGAGAATAAACATTTGCAAGATGGTTGGGAGGAATGGGGGAGTATTCTTTTTCTCCTTGGCTGAGAGTCAGTTAAGTCCTCAAGGAGAAAAAATTCTGTAAATGACCATCAGTCCTGACTGACAATACTCTTCCTTATTCTGCCCGTCTGTTGCATTCTGAGAATAATTGCAACACTGCAGATATTTATATCTTGCAGAAATAGATGCAAACTATTTCTTTTAAAAATATCGAAGGTGGATATTCTTAACAATTTTAGGCCAAATAAGTTTTTTTTCCTGACTTTTATTTTGTCTGTGAAAGCATTTCTTTTATAGCAGTAAAATTATGTTCAAATTAGCAATCATTAACAATTTAGCAAATACTTTTAGTAGCAGTCCTTAGCAGTTCCTGCAGCTGCCTATGATTGCAGATCTTGAAAAAAAAGACATTTTTATATTCCAAGTGGTAGACACATTTTAATTACTGTTTCCTGAGGTTAGGCTGACTAACAAAACTTGATGGGTGAAGTGTCAATCAGCTGTTTCTTAAGTGCATACTTAGCTAGCACACTGAAATCTTATGGTAGGTATGATTTCACTAACAAAACCAAAATACGCATTTTCTACCTTAAGTTCTTTATAGGAAAAAGATCGGTTAAATAACAAACATGGCTTTAAAATGAAGTTATAGCTTAGGATAGTTTTAATTGCTTTACATACAGATGATGAGAAAAGTTCAGCGTGATAACAATTGCAGTGTAACAGATGAGCATGAGGACAACTTAAAGACGTAAAAATACGTCTATCACGTCATTAAAAATAGATCATCAGGGAAGCCACCAAGAAGTCCTTCAGTAGGTGAATGAATAAAGTGTTGTAAATCCATACAATTGTATGTTATTCAGCAATAAAAAGAAAGGAGATACCATGTCACAAAAACACATGGAAGAAACTTAAATGCATATTACTAAGTGAAAGAAGCCAACCTGAAAAGGCTACATGCTGTGTGATTTTAACTAGGTAACATTTGAGAAAAGGCAAACCTAGAGACAGTGTAAGGTCAGTGTTTGCCAGGGGTGTCGGGGAAAGGAGGGCAGGAATAAATTGGTGTAGCACAGGAGATGCTTAGGAAGTGAAACTACTCTGTATGATTCTGTAAAGGTGGAGATGTCACTATATACCTTTGTCAAAATCCATGGATCTAAACACTAACACAAGCCCTAATGTAAACTATGGACATGCCGGTTGTTAATAATAAGAGAAACAGGGTGGCCAGGAGGAGTGAGGGAATATGAGAATTCTACTTTCCACTCAGTGTTTCTGTAAACCTAAAACTGCTTTTTTAAAAAAGTCTATTAATTAAAAAAAATATATTCAATATAGCCAAACTAGTAAAAATGTCTTAACTAAAAAGCAATACAAACTTAAACTATCAGCAGTTGTTCTGTTTGTAGGAAATACTTAGCTATAGAACATTCTGCCAGAAATATATAATGGCAGTGAATTATTGTGTATATCTAGGAACTTTCCTGTATCTTTTCTCGTCTGGCAAAAATGCACAGTGCTATTCATGCTAAATCCTACTTTTAACTACCCTTATTCCTTTCTCTTCAGTGATAGCTGGGGTATCAGCCTTGGAAGTATATACACCAAAAGAAATCTTCGTGGCAAATGGTACACAAGGGAAGCTGACCTGCAAGTTCAAGTCTACTAATACGACTGGCAGGTTGACCTCAGTCTCCTGGAGCTTCCAGCCAGAGGGGGCTGACACGGCCGTGTCGGTAAGAATGCTTAACTGCTCTTGGCTGGTCCTACCTCACAGGTTTCTTTACCGTTGTATAATTAGTGATCCATTGCTCATTTCCAAAATGAGTGTATTTGTTATCTATCGTAGACTTCAAGGCTCTTCTCTTGCTTCAAACTTTTCAGGAAAAAATAAGTTCTGCATCTCTTAAATGCAGCTGGTTTCCTTGTCTTTGCATGCGATTCTTCCCTTGCCATCCCCTCAGTTCCTCTCCACCATCAAATCCCATTCTGAAATCGATCTTAATTTACCACAGTGACTCTAATCAGGATTTATCCTGCATCTTTTCATATTTCATTGCCCCATTTTTATTGGTATTTATTTTATGCATTCCCAAATTATAATATATATATAATTTGGGAAAACATAAATACACACCTTATATATACCTTCTGATTTGATCATTTTTTTAATTAACATATAGTCCTTCTGATTTAGCAATAATTGATTGGGATCCTACTCTGTAGTAGGTTATGTAGGACCTTCAAAAATGTCTAAAACAGAATCCTTTCTCTCACCCAGAGATGATTAAGAGGAAGGCTGATATATAGATGACTTTGGAGTAAGATGAAGGATGTAACGGAAATATGGCACCAGAGGGTTGAGAAAAAGGTTAGTTAGTAACTAGTGGAGTGCTGGTTATGCAGTGGGTGTTTATTAAACATGAACTTACTGTACTGGTTCTTTTTTTTTTGAGATGGAGTTTCACTCTTGTTACCCAGGCTGGAGTGCAATGGCGCGATCTTGGCTCACTGCAACCTCCACCTCCTGGGTTCAGGCAATTCTCCTGCCTCAGCCTCCTGAGTAGCTGGGATTACAGGCATGCGCCACCATGCCCAGCTAATTTTTTGTATTTTTAGTAGAGGCGGGGTGTCACCATGTTGACCAGGATGGTCTCGATCTCTTGACCTCGTGATCCACCCGTCTCGGCCTCCCAAAGTGCTGGGATTACAGGCTTGAGCCACCGCTCCTGGCCTATACTGGTTCTTGTCTGTAAAATGGAGTTGATAAAACCTCGCACACAGCAGTGTTAGGATAAAGTGAGATTATACAAGATAAGTGCTCAGGAGAGGGTCTAGCTCTTGAGTTACTAATATACATAATTTGTTGTTACTGTTGCTCTCCCAGCATCTTGAATGCCCTTCAAATATTGGCACATATTTTATCACTGTTGCTGCACATTTCAGGTTGTCAGTACTTGGCAAGGATAGTCTGTCATCTATCTTTAAGAATACCCAACTCTTCTAAATAGTTTCATTTGTTGATCACCATGTAGGTTTTGGGTCCATCATATGCCTATGCCATTTAATCTTCACAGCTCTATGAGGAAGATGGGGTGGGGAAGGTCAGACACTGACTCGAGAGTTACTTACCCATGGCCACACCACACAGGTTAGATTTGTTTAAACTTCAATACTGTATGATTTCCCTTACATACTATTTCTCAGGTAGAAAAATCTGCTAATAATAATTTACTGCCTCATAGGTTTTAGGGATTGATTACCTAAGGCAGTGCTTCTCAGTGCTTTTTAACATTTATTTTTAAAAGGAGGCTTTTGACATTTTTTCTTAATCTTTGCCCCCTTCCATGAAATTTTATTGTTGTAGATACCCTGTGTATCTGTTTTACATATAAAAGAGTACGATTTTCTTAAACCTTTTCACCCAAGAGCCAGCATTTGCCCCCTTGGGGGAGAATTTCCCCTATGGAGAATGCATAGTCTAGAGGTCTTTTTTTTTTTCTTGGGATGGTGTCTTGCTCTGTCACCCAGACTGGAGTGTGGTGGCACAATCTTGGCTCTCTGCAATCTCTGCCTCCCAAGTTCAAGTGATTCTCCTGCTTCAGCCTTCCAACGAGCTGTGACCACTGGCGTGTGCCACAATGCCGAGCTAATTTTTTGTATTTTTAGTAGAGACGGGGTTTCACTGTGTCAGCCAGAATGGTCTCAATCTCCTGACCTTGTGATCCTCCTGCCTCGGCCTCCCAAAGTGCTGTGATTACAGGTGTGAGCCACCATGCCCAGCTGTCTAGAAGTCTTTATAAGAGAGGCCCTCCCTTCCAGTAGCCGTAAGGGTGAGCACAGAATCCGTATCATGGAAGACATGCAAAGGCATTCTCCTGCTTCACATCAGCATAGAACATACACTGATGTTCCCATAGAGGCAAGATTAAAAACGTAAGTTTACTCAAGACAGTCCAAAGAACTATTTAAACTTGAAAAGATTTCCCACTGAAGTCTTCTGCAAGAGTGAGTGTGAGGACCTTATTGAAGTCCATAGAAAATCAGGCAATCATCAGGCAGACACTCAAAGGTGATAACCTTCTTTTAAAGAGCGGTTAGATTATGCTGGAAGCATTCTTGTGATGTGGATCCATGGAGGTTTACGTAACTCATGATTTAATATTAAGAACATGCGGCTGGGCGCGGTGGCTCAAGCCCGTAATCCCAGCACTTTGGGAGGCCAAGGCAGGTGGATCACGAGGTCGAGAGATTGAGACCATCCTGGTCAACATGGTGAGACCCCGTCTCTACTAAAAATACAAAAAATTAGCTGGGCATGGTGGCACGTGCCTGTAATCCCAGCTACTCAGGAGGCTGAGGCAGGAGAATTGCCGGAACCCGGGAGGCGGAGGTTGCGGTGAGCCAAGATCACGCCATTGCACTCCAGCCTGGGTAACAAGAGCAAAACTCCGTCTCAAAAAAAAAAAAAAAAGAACATGCTATATTTCTGATTAATATTTTTAGCTAATCAATTTATCCTTACGAGTCTGATTGCAGTTAATCCCGGCATGTTCAGTTATTGACATAGAATCTTTTATTATTTATTTATTTATTTTTTTTTGAGGTGGAGTTTCACTCTTGTTACCCAGGCTGGAGTGCAATGGCGCGATCTCGGCTCACCGCAACCTCTGCCTCCTGAGTTCAAGCAATTCTCCTGCCTCAGCCTCCTGAGTAGCTGGGATTACAGGCACGTGCTACCATGCCCAGCTAATTTTTAGTATTTTTAGAAGAGACAGGGTTTCACCATGTTGACCAGGATGGTCTCGATCTCTTGGCCTCGTGATCCACCCGCCTCAGCCTCTCAAAGTGCTGGGATTACAGGATTGAGCCACTGCGCCCGGCAACATAGGATCTTTTAATTCCAAAATGTCGGGGACACATTTAATAAGATGAGTGGGTTGCTTTTTGTTTTCATAGATTTTACAGGACAAGTATATTCAAACCCACTGTATTCAAAAGCCATAATATACATAGATGGCTTTTCTGGCCCATGGCCTTGGGATCCATGTGTCTGAAACTGAACTCATTTTTTCTTCCCTGTGTTTCTCTTTTCTGCTTATTTTTTTAGGGTAGTTGTTTTCTTCTAGACATTAGTTTTGTGATCATTTTTGCTTTGTTTTGTGTTTTCTGTCCTTCCCGTCCCTATCCCCTACCACATCCCTCTGTCCCCAAGAAATAAGAACCTTGCTGGTTCTTCCTACTTTGTTTCTGGTGTCTAGCTTTTTGTCAGCCTTCCTGCATCTCTGCTCTCTATTCAGCAACGTTAACTGTGTATCTGGTCTTGTGCAGTAGCCCCTTGCTGTTCTTCTGCTTCTGTTTTTTTATCTTTCAAGCCAACCCTTATATGCCAGCAGGTACGTAGTCTTAGAACAGTTTCACCTTGCCACTGCAGTTTGTCAGAAACCTACATCCCTGTTGCTGACAACACTTGTCTAGAATTAAAAACTCATTACACTTTGGCTCAGCCTACCTCTTTAGCCTCACTTCTGTTCTCTTATAGAGTCATTTCCAGTGTAGTAAAAATGCTTTGTGCTTTGTTTTCCTACTTCTGAACACTTGCCATTTAAGCTGTACCCCATCTTTACCTTCTGACTCCTCCATGAGACCTCTTTTTTTTTTTAATTAAAAAAAAAAAAAAAAACCTTTTAGCCCTTAAAACTCACTACCCTTATCTGGGCCACTCCTATAATACAGATCCCTTAATATAACAATTTTCCTCTTCTTTATCCTGAATATAGGTGTTTTCAGAGGACATGCCTGTCTCACATCATTAGTGTTCCTTACAGCTTTAGCACCATGGCTCGTACTTTAAAAATATTGATTGATAATGATTTCTAGTCTTTTCTGTCAATTTTTCACTATTTTATTTTCATCTCTCACTGGTTTGACCAAGGCATTATTCCTCAGTTTGGTTCAGCAAACTATGTAGTTCCTGCTATGTGCTAAATGCTAAGGAGAGATAAATACAACTTATCCCTTGCATTCAAACGGCCCCCAGTCAATGATGGAGCTGTCTTGGACCAAGCGGTGGGAAACAGCATCGTGTAGCTCATCCTCGCTGGTTCAGAAATGCAGGGCAGGGAATGTGTGGACATGTGGGATGGGAAGGCAGAGACCAGATGATAGAAGGATTCGTTTGCAAAACTGAGAGTTTATGGTTCATTTTCTGGTGAAGAAGAAAGAGTGAAGGACTTAGAACAGATAAGAGATGATCTCACATAAGAGACATCAAACATTGGAAATAGTATAAGCGTTGAAATCAAAGCTGGATTTGAAGTCCATCTCTAAAACCTGTGACTTTTGGAAAGTCACCAAGGCTTCCTGAGCCTCGCGTTTCCTATTTGTGAAATATCAGGTAGGTGAATCTCACCTTGTAGGGTGGTTACGAGGGTTAGAGAGTTGTTGAGAGACAGTTTTCCATGGTCTTTCATGTTTTTGCACACCTTGCTAGCAAAGGCACTGGCTGCCTTTGTTCTGGACTTTTTTCATGCAGTAACTAGCCTTGGAAGACAGAGATGATGTTCCCTCTGGAGCAGAGGACAGATTTGTTTACTCTTTAGTATATAAAGGCAGTGTCTCCCTTCAGGGCTAAAGTCAGACATGTCTTCTGCCCCCTGTAAGAGACTTGTGTTCCCTGAACTTGGGATTCCTCAGCTGTGATGCAGTGCCTCTGCTTGTACAACATCCATGTAAGCCCCTCCCTGTCATCACTGTGGGACTTGAGGGTCAAGGGGAACAAACACATTTGTTTATGAGTCTTCTTAATGGGAGTGAAGATTTCACAGGAGTCCGTGTCTTCTGTCAGCATCTATGAACCTGTGGCCAACTAACTTTGTTAGCTTGCAAGTAGGGTAAAATCTCAGACCCTTCATGGTTCTTAACAAGTATTTAAGTCATATGAAATACAGGGCAAATATTTTTATAAATGTTAATAACATTTATTCTTTATCAATGATCATTTAGGCATTGTGGAGGATGATGAGTTAGCCATACCAGTTAAGAGGCCATAGTCCAAGACGATGAAAGCATAAAAGCAGATATTGTCAGAGGGAACCGAATAGAGAGAAGAGAGAACCAAGAGAAACTCATGAGACAGATTGGCAATATTGGGGGATTAATTGGATGGGAAGAAAGAGCATCAAGGATTACTCCAAGATTTATGGTATAGGAAAGCAACAGTAGCCATCAGTGAAGACAGGATACATGAAGACAGGAAGACGAAGTTTGTAGGAAAAGGTGACAAGTTTGGGGGAGAAGGGCAGCCAGGTAGTAAAGTGAGTAGGCAATTGGGCAAGGAGTCTAGAGCTTAAGGGATATGATCAATGGAGAGAGAGATTTAGGAGTAAGAAAATCTAGATGATTATTAAATCATGGGAATGGATGAGTCTGCACTGGGGTTTTCAGCGTGCTCAAAGGGTTCTGAAAATGTTCTGTAGGAATTGCTAATGAAACTGCTTTCTACCCTCAGCCCCAGCATCACCCCGTCCAGAACCAGAACAAACACATCAGGCCTCCAGGATAGCTGCTTGGATTAGAGCTGAGTGTGAGGATAGATCTCCTCCCACTGGGCATTAACTTGCTTCCAGGGTGCTGAGTTTGACAAGGTTTACGTTGAGAAAACAGTTCCTTTGCTGAAAGCAGGACTGAGGAGAAAGTGAGGAGTGGAAAGAGAAAGAGTCGAAAGGCTGAACTTTAAAAAGCCAGAAAGAGTATCTTGTGTTATCTGGGCTTTGTTCCTTTCACACACCCATGACTTTTCCATAGCAAACCGGAAGGAAGCGGGAGAAACCCACAGATTAACTGATCTGTGGTATGTAAGATTCCTTTCCTTTGTGCCTCTGTGTATCTTAGTGGTAAGCTAAGTGAACACTAAGCTTTCTGAAGCCTTGGGAATCACTGGGCTCAATCACAGTGTTACTGGAAGAGCATTGGCTTTGAAGACTCAGATGGGCCTAAATTTTACTCTGGGTCCCCAGCTTACTATCATTGGGACCTTGGGAAAATGACTTCTCTATGTCTCCATTTTGTCTTTTATAAAATTATGGGTGGTAATAATTATGTCAGTGAAATATTGAGAGGATTAGGGGTGGTATATGAGTCTTATTCTTCCATTAAAACCTGGCAGAGTTGAGCCCCAAGATCTCTAAACTTCTGTCTGGCTTAGATTCCATAACTTGTGATTTGTAATGTGCAATTACATTTCTTTCAGTATGAAGTCTTTAAAAGAACCTTTCATAGCATGTACATTACAGAGTTTAGGAATTCTGCCTTTGAGAATAGTTCATTTGTTCCTTTTTTCTAATTGCAGTTTTTCCACTACTCCCAAGGGAACGCGTACCCTGGGAATTATCCACCATTTAAAGACAGAACCAACTGGGCTGGAGACCTTGACAAGAAAGATGCATCAATCTACATAGAAAATATGCAGTTTATACACAATGGCACCTATATCTGTGATGTCAAAAACCCTCCTGACATCGTTGCCCAGCCTGGACACATTAGGCTCTATGTCGTAGAAAAAGGTATTTCCGTGGGTATTTTCGCAGTAATAATGGAGTCTCCTTTATCTCATGTTCAGTTGGAGGACAGGAGTGTCATTTCAAGGTGGGTTTGGAGGGAGGATTTTTGCCATACAGTTGTGCTCCCTGTTGCCATGAACCTGTGGCTCTACCAAACAGAGTTGGGGAACTGTCGCTCATTCTGACCCAGAGTAGTAGGTTTCTCCATTTTTATACCTACTGTCTGGAGCCGTTGGTCTAATTTCAGGAATATTAATTGTTCAGTTTTAATTAGAAGAAAGACCAAATCCATTATGTTTGGATGTGATGGGCAGTGGAAAGAAGGAGATTAGTACTGTTTTATATTCTCCAGGAGAAAGCTGACATTTTCAACAACAGCATAGTTATTTATTCTTTTTGATTTTGAGAAAGAACAGGAAATGCAGGTTCTGGTGTCCCATTTTTGAGACAAAGCCTGCTTTGTTGGAGAGTAGATCGAGGTAAATTCACACCTCCAGTTTTTCTTTAGAGCACTTTAGAGGGATTGTGGGTATAGAAATGCTTAGTTCCATATTTCATTCTTTCTCATCAAATATTCATGTGTCATGAACTAGATAGTAATAGGATACATAGTAGGATCTCATAATTTGGATAATAAGAGAGGGTATGGTGACTGCTAAAGGAAGATACTTGCTTGTTAATTTAATAAAAATCCATGTTTCTCTCTGTAGCAATGTACCTTAAAACCATTTTGTTCTTTCTCTCTAGAGAGTTTGCCTGTGTTTCCAGTTTGGGTAGTGGTGGGCATAGTTACTGCTGTGGTCGTAGGTCTCATTCTGCTCATCAGCATGATTCTGGCTGTCCTCTATAGAAGGAAAAACTCTAAACGGGATTACACTAGGTAAGAAACACTGTTTTCTAGGGCAGGGGTGGAGGGAGGGAATCAGGGTTTATAAAAACTTGTATTTAATGAAAAAAAGCATTTTGAAGAATTAACTACTGTTTTCTTTCATGTCAGAATCAGGCAGTCTTCTTAGGAGGTGTTCTAACATGGGCAAGCAGAAATCAGTGGGCCTGCTATTATATGTGAAAGATTATTCTAATCTCTCTGTTCCAGTTTTGTTCTTAGGTTTGGTGAGATGAGTTGCTCAGCAGTCTGCTCTGTATTTCAGTACTATCCACTATGCAATTAATATTCTTAAGACATCACTTATGTAATTTAATAATTTAATTTCAATTTCTTGGTAATAAACTCACAAGGTGGTTCTTTCCAGTTGGGTAAATATTAAACCGTAATTAAGAAGTTCTGAGCTGGAGGTAGTGGCATGCACCTGTAGTCCCAGCTACTCAGGCTGAGGCAGAAGGATTGCTTGAGCCCAGGAGTTTGAATCCAGCCTAGGCAACATAGCAAGACCCTGTCTCTTTAAAACAAAAAGAAGAAGAAGAAGAAGAGAAAGAAAGAGAGAAGAAAAAGAAGTGATTTTAGTAAACTACCTCCCCCAGCCCAATGTGATGATGATGCAGGGCTTTTCCTTTTTGTAATTCCCCTACCCCCTCCAAACTTAAGTAGCTTTATTGCTTTGATCATTCTTAGCTAGATTCGCCCAAAATGGGATAATAAGAGTTAACAAAATATATCAGCAATAAAGAAACATAGACTTCCTTTTAGTTTATGGCTTCTCAAAAGGAACAGGTTTGAGCATAGGGTGTGTGTCTAATTAAAGGACCTTCTCTTTTCCCCACTCCAGCTGGAAAGCTAACCCATATAAGCTATGTAGAACTCACGTGGTAAGACTGGAGCGAAGGCTGGATTCAAGTTGATGTAGCATGAGCAGTGTTGCAGATACACAGATCTAACTTTAACCATCCTGAAGGGAGTGACGTGAAAGGATTGCATGTCCTGAACTCTTCCGCTGGTGGATGGTGGAAACCTCTATCTATGGGCTTTTCTGATCTAGAGTTTTTAGGAGTGCTGTGTTTTAACAAGTTTGAGTGTTCAAATTCAGATATTACTTGCTTGGAATGCTTCTGTTCTGCTGACTATATCTGCCCCCTTGCATGGTGAGTGTTTTATGATTAAATATAGCTGGACTGTTGGTTTTGGTTTTCAACATGAGACTAATCCAGAGTGGTGATATGCCGGTGTTTGTAGTTCTTGCTTTGGGCTTAATGAGGCGCAGAAAAGAGGTCCTTAGACTCCTGCATGGCATCATGAATGCTGCTGTTCTTACTTTGGTTTTTTTTCCTCCTTCCCTACCTTTTCTACCTTGGTGTGCTGGGATCAGATCCTGCTTATCTTCCACTTCTTAAGAAAAGCTGACATAGAAGACACATTGGGACTTTAACAGGGCTGGGTCTCCTCTTCCACTCCCACTAGACACATGGTAACTAATCACATTGCCCGTTGCCGTTAATATTCCTGTGTACGTATTCAGTCCCTCTCCCTTGTTGATGACTAACCAGCTAGCTCTGAGCTAACCCAACAGCTGTTATGATTTGTCCATGAATATGTCACATGTTTGTACTGGAAACATGTTAAGCATACCTCCTGGATGAAATTGGGTTGTCAAGTTACATAGAGGTTTTATGCATATCTGAATATATGTGCTCTTCGTGTAAAATGCTATTGTGTGTGTGTGTGTGTGTGTGCATTAGTTTTCTTTTTTCATACATGTATTTTGTTATCAATAATTAAGATCCTGACTGATTATGTGTTAGAATAATTAAGCCATTTTTGTTCAGAGCTTATAGCCTCCCATTTCAGAGCAGGAACAGTTTGCCAAATGCATGGTATGCTTTGGTCTTAGTAATGACACTTTAAATGTGATTCTCCCCAAACTCCTAAGTTTTAAAAAGTATATATCATAAGGCTTTAAGCTGTACTGATGACACATCTCATGGAGAAATCCTTATACTGTACCTCCGCTTGCTTACTTCCTGGCATTCACTTTCCCAGATTTGTTTACGAGATAGTGCTTATTGTTAAAGACTCCTGTCCCCCTGAAAAGGTTCAGCCTGTGTGACATGGGATTCCTTAGTGTCTCATTCATGACTTCCTGTGTTTTTGAGGGGATTTGACTGTGTTATTGGTAGGGAATAAAAATATGAAGGGAACAAGATAAATCAAGATTTGCCCGGATATATATATCTGTAATTGAAAACATGCATTCAGAAGAAGTTTGCCTTTGATTATAACAAAAGTAAATTGCCATTAAGCTATTAAAAGGTACCATAGAGCTTGTTCCCTTAAACCTTTATCCCAAAGGAGGGTTGAGGGCAGGGGGAAAAGACAAACAGCAAAAGGATAAATGTGTATTGTAACCAGAGTCTCAATATGATTTTTGTAAACTGGGTTGAAGAGGTTGTACCACATTTGTTTCTGTGCCTCCCCAGTGATGTGTTCATTGACTTAGAAGAATGAGTGAGTGTCAGGGATAGAAAATAGTTTTAAAATATGTGATTGTTTTGATACCCATTGTTTTGTTGTCTTTAGTTTTTATACATCTGTTGCTTCATCTTGGTGTCACTTGCATTTCTATATTTTTGTTTCTATTTATTTTATTTTTTAATTTGTTCTTCAAATTGCCAATTTATCAGCTGCAGTACATCAGAGAGTTTGTCACCAGTTAAGCAGGCTCCTCGGAAGTCCCCCTCTGACACCAAGGGTCTTGTAAAGAGTCTGCCTTCTGGATCTCACCAGGTAATGGCTGATTGCAATTCTGCCCACTGCACTGTTCCCTACAGCTTTGTGCTCTATCACTTCCTGGGTGTGGAAAAGAATACTGAAGCTATGAGAGAGAGACAGAGACAGACAGACAGGCAGAGACAGAGAGAAAGAGAAAGGGTGGGAGTGAGGAATTAAAGGGCTGGTCTAGGAAGTCCATAGGAAAATATGTGGTGAAGAATCTGCTTGAGTAAAGATTTCCATAAAACCACCAATCGTTTACTAACAATGTGGCTTCTTTGCCCCAAGCAGAATTAGGAAATGGCTTTGTCAATAAAAGATTCTTCTTTAATTGCCCAAGGAAATGAATCTAGTGAACAAGATTCTTTCTATATTGAGGTACTCTGTAAGCTAAGAAATTAGCAGGGAAAAGTTGATATTCTTAGTATCGATAATAAAAGAAAAATTCTTTTCTATGGATTCTTTAGAAAAGAAATGGAAAATAAGCATTTATCTTGAATAAGGAATGGTTTTGGTGTCTACTTGTAGAAAGTACAGAAGAGAAACAAGTTTTATTTGGAAGTTAGCGTATAATCTAGCTTTGCGTGTTTTGGCTATACTATTTTAATTATGACTGTGGCATGGCAAAAATTCCGTCGCTTAGTTCAGTTTGATTCTTCTGGGGTAGAAAACATGCTAAAGAATTTGACCAGTTATAGCTTTGTCTTAAAAAAGGGTTAGCTGGTGGGAATGGATTTCAGAGGAAATAAAAAGAGTAACATTGTTTTGTGGGAAAGGTACCTATAGTCTTATTCCATAGTTATTATATGTAGTAGGGAAACTACACTGTAATGTTAAATTACTAAAAGTACATACCCAGTTAGTGACAGAACTGGGGCTACAACCCAGATGTCTAGATAGCATGTTCTCTACCACAGCATCAGGCTCATTACTTGTCCTATTCTGTCTGTCTGTCTCTCTCTGAGATTATGTAATATACATCAGATACCTCAGTCTACTAATTTGGGTTGTGAACGGGAATAGGTAGGATTGGGAATGAAGACATGAAAGTTACACATAGGCATAGCATCTAAGCAAGACTTGGAACATTTTTCTAATACCCTTGAAGCACTATGGAAGTTGCTTTTTTGCTGAAAACAAACTAGAAAAAAGAAACTGGTTTTCAAGACAGTGGAAGACAGATGATGCAACACTATGATCCCCGAGAGAAAGGAAGCAGTCAATGTGAGCCGTATTATTGCCTCGGTGTACTGGCTTGAAGCAGTTTCCACACTGCAGTATAGGTAGGGAACATGGAAACCGAGCCCAGCTGTCTCACTGAATTGAGGTGGCAGAAATCAGAATTTGGGGAGGTCAAGGGGGCTAGGATTTATAAGGCTGAGTACCAAAGAAGAAACAATAAAATGTGCTGGGATGAGCACGGGCACTTCAGAAATCTGTAGCAGGGTCCCCTCGAGTTTTTGTCAGATTACAGAGTTGTATACACATAGGAGAAAACTCGCTGAAACCAAGGGAAGAACTACCTGAAATGTGGTAGGTTGTATAATACCTGGAGCTCACACCGATCTGGGACTAGTTTGTGTTAAGAACCAGTGTAGAGAGACTTATAATATACAAGGTATTGGTTGGGGTTCTCAAAATGGTCATACCTAAATAGGCTAAATTAGCACCAGAATAAAGGATGCTATGGACCCACCATAACAAAACTTAAAAGGAAGGCTTTAAAGAATCAAACTAATCCAAGAGTAACTTAGTTGCATTTTACAGCAAAATCCAGCACTCTATACTGCAGCAAAATTCAGCACCCGACAGTGTAAAATTTACAATGTCTGGCACCAGTCAAAAACTAACAGGCATAAAAAGAAACCAAAAAATAAAACACGTAAGCCAGATAATAGTGGTATGTACCTGTAGTCCCAACGGCTAGAGAGCCTAAAGTGGAAAGATTGCTTGAGCCCAAGAGTGTAAGACCAGCCTGGGCAAATATGGTGAGACCCTATGTCAAATAAATGGAAAGAAAGAAGGAATAAAAGAAGGAAGGAAGAGCAGGGGAGAGGGAGGGAGGAAATAAGTAAATAAAAATAATAAAAAAATTAAAAAATCAGTCAGTAGAAACAAATCCAGAACTGACAGATGATGGGATTCGTAAACAAAGACCTTAAAGTGAGTATTATGTATCTTATTAGTAAACTTAAAGATGTAAAGGAAAGCTTGAACATTAAGAGGAAAGAAATAGGTATCTAAAACAGACCAAAATGGAACTTCTGGACGTGAAAAACAATTGGATGGTATTAACAAGATTAGACACTGCAAAAGAAAAGGTCAATTAACTTGAAGACCTAGCAATAGAAACCATCCAAAATGAAGCACAAAGAGAAAGACAGACGGTGGGGTGAGAGTGAACAGACCTTCAGTGAGCCACTGAATATATAATATATATATATATATATATATAAAATATATAATATGCTTGGATAATATATCGAGCAATCTAATTAGAGTCTGAGAAGAAAAAGAGAAAGAAAAAATATATAAAGAAATAGTGAACATTTTAATAAATTTAATGGAAAACATAAACACACAGATGAAAATTACTGGGCACGGTGATACACACTTGTAATCCTAGCACTTTGGGAGGCCGAGGCGAATGGATCACCTGATGTCAGGAGGTCGAACCCAGCCTGGCCAACATGGCAAGACCCCATCTGTACCAAAAATACAAAAATTAGCTGGGCATGGCATTGGGCACCTGTAATCCTAGCTACTTGGGAGGCTGAGGCAGCAGAATTGCTTGAACCTGGGGTGCAGAGGTTGCAGTGAGCCAAGATTGCACCACTTCACTCTAGCCTGGGTGAATTAGCAGGATTCCATCTAAAAAAAAACACAAAACACAAAAAACAAAAAACGAATGAATAGCAAATGTTTTTCATAAATTTAATGAAGAACATAAATCCCCAAATCCAAGAAGTTCAACAAACCCTAAGTAGAAGAAGCAAAAAACCACACACTAAGGCACATTGTGATTAAATTGCTAAAGACCACTGATAAAGAGAAAATTGTAAATGTTCAGGAAAAAAAACCCAGAAGGCATGGAGGAGCAAAGGTAGGAATTGTTAAAAAAAACGTTCACTTTGAATGAAGAGACCTTCCAAACAGGCTTTGTGTGAGCAGCATGGCTGTTTATTCACCTGGGTGCAGGTGGGCTAAGGCCGAAAAGGGCATTAGCAAAGGGCAGTAGGATAGGAGTTGGTTTTATAGGTTTGGGTAGTTTTTTTGGGGGTGGGGGTATTGCAGAGTAAGTTTAGTTACAGAGGTGGGGGATAGGGGCAAGGAGTATACAAATCCAGTTAAAATGGCAAGATTGGGTGAGAGGTATTTACATTATCATAAGAACAGTTAAGATGGCAGGGTTGGGTGAGAGGTATTTACATTTTCATAAGAACAGTTAAGATGGCAGGGTTGGGTGAAGGGCTTGTGGGAAGCTCCACTGGGTGATTAGGGACAATGGCCAGTGCAGGCAGGCGGTGGAAGACTTGAGCCGAGGCAAGCAGGACTTGACTTTCAGGCTCCAGGCTTGCATATGGAGACCTAACAGGAGTGACAGACTTCTCGTCAGAAACTGTGAGGCTAGTGATGATGGAACCAGCAGTTTTAAATTGCTGAAGAAAAAATGATCAACTTAGAATTTTTTGCCTATCAAATATATCTTTTAAATATAAATATAAATACTTTTTGACATTTCTCCTATTTTCTTCTTCTTTTTTTATCTTTTTTTTTTTTTAAGATGGGGTTTCTCCATGATGGCGTGGCTGGTCTTGAACTCCTGACCTCAGGGGATCCACCCACCTCAGCCTCCCAAAGTGCTAGGATTACAGGCTTGAGCCACCGCGCCCGGCCTTCTTCTTTTTTTAAAATACAGGTATTTATCACCAGCAGACATGCTGTGTCAAATGTCAGAGTTTTTCAAGCAGAAGGAAAGTGACGCCAGACAGAAATTTAGATCTATACAGGAGAATGAAGAGCACTGAAAATGGCAAATAAGTGAAAAATATAAAATACTTTTTATTTTTAAAAAAATATCTTTGGCCAGATTCAGTGGCTCACGCCTGTAATTCCAGCACCTTGGGAGGCTGAGGCAGGCAGATCACTTGAGGTCAGGAGTTCAAGACCAGCATGGCCAACATGGTAAAACCCTGTCTCTACTAAAAATACAAAAATTAGCCGGGTGTGGGGGCAAGCTGTAATCCCAGCTACTCAGGAGGCTGAGGCACGAGAATTGCCCCAGTCCCCGTGGTGAGGAGGGAGTGAGAAAAGAAGAGTAGAATTTAACAGTATGGGTCCCGGGGGCACTCTGGCTTGGGGTGAACTTGGCACTGAGCTCTGGGCTCCACATGCTTTTATTAGGTGCATTATCTTGTTAATCTTGCCGGCTGTGGGGAGGGGAGGCAAATGCGGTTCTTCTAAGAAATGCTAACTTAGAACACTTGAGTTTTACCACCCATTGTTTATCAAGGTTCATCTGGAAAGAGGCACAGCTGATAAGGCGCCTTAAGGTCTGACCACACACAATGCATCAAGGGGCTTTTATCTCCCAAGCATTGTGGACACAGAGCAATCAGAATTACTCCATATTCTGAGAACGTAGGCAGAGCCTGTGGCGTTGGGTTTCAGTTATCTCGGCCCTGAAAGGCTTTTCGGACCTGCAAGCTCCCATCTGTAAGACCCTCCCGAGTCTTGTGAGCAGAGGTTGCATTCCTTCCCAGAGTTCTTGTACAAGGCCTCTTTACGAGACCTTCATGCAGACCCTATGCTGGGAAGAGATTGTGGGACCAAAGCAGTCTTGGCTGCCTTGGAACCACACCGCAGCGTTCCGCAGTTTTAAAGCACTCTCAGATGGTCTTCACTATAGGCCTCCTGTTTCCACTTGATTTCTGCTTTTACAGACCTTAAACAATTTGTATTTTACTGTACGATAGTTTGGAGTTTTCTTTAGTTCAACATTTGATCCATGGCACAAATCTCAGTGTATAAAAAGCAAAGCAAGCTTGTAATTATTTAACTATAAGTAACACAGGTCTGCCCCTAGCCATCTTGACCCACAGGGTGGGAGGATGGAAGAATACTGTTGTAAGGTCCTTATCTATGAAATGGTAATTTAAAGATGGACTGTGGTAAGTTAAAGATATATATTGCAAACTCTAGAGCAAACACTGAAAAAATAAAAGAGATACAGCTAAAAAGCTGTATCTCCAAATGGTAATAACTGATAAGAATGAGATTCTGACATATGCTACAACATGGATAATGGTAAATCTGGATGGTAATAATACAAAGGTTGGCTTCAGAAGAAGGAATAGAACCAGGGATAAAGAGGGACTTTTTATGATGATAAAATGATCTACTCCTAAAGAAGACATAATCTTAAATGTTTATACTTCTAATAATAGAGCTTGAAAATAAGTGAAGTAAAACTGAGAGAATTGGAGGGAAAAATTGACATATTTACAATCATAATTGGAGGTTTCAACAAGAAACTTTAATGTAATCATTTTTAAAATACTCACTTAATCCAAAAGTGATCAGGAGAGGAGAGGAAAATGAGCAAAGGGTAGATGGAGCAAATAGAACACAAATAATGAAGTGGTAGAATTTAACTCAACTAGACTTAAGATTGCATTTCTATAAATGGGCTGAACACTCCATTAAAAGGTGCAGGTAGACAAATTGGATAGAAAAGGAAGAACCAATTATATGCTGTCCACAATAAACCACTTTAAATATAAAGATCCAGATAGGTTAAAAGTATTAATACAAGGATGGAATTGAAAGCAGAGTCCTAAAGAGATATTTATACATACATGTTCATAGCAGTGTTATTCACAATAGCTCAAATATAGAAGCAACCCAAGAGTCCATCCGTATTGATGATCTAGGCTTCTGTCTAAAGAAACCTGAAAAAGAAAAGAAAATTAAACCCAGCATAAACAGATAGAAATAATAAAGAGAAGCCGGGCGCGGTGGCTCAAGCCTGTAATCCCAGCACTTTGGGAGGCCGAGGCGGGTGGATCACGAGGTCAAGAGATTGAGACCATCCTGGTCAACATGGTGAAACCCCATCTCTACTAAAAATACAAAAAATTAGCTGGGCATGGTGGCGTGTGCCTGTAATCCCAGCTACTCAGGAGGCTGAGGCAGGAGAATTGCCTGAACCCAGGAGGCGGAGGTTGCGGTGAGCCGAGATCGCGCCATTGCACTCCAGCCTGGGTAACAAGAGCGAAAACTCCGTCTCAAAAAAAAAAAAAAAAAGAAAGAAAGAAATAATAAAGAGAAGAGTAGTGGAAAAATCAGCTGACATTCCCATTGTTTCCCTGTAGGTAATCTGTCTCTTCTCTCTGGTTGCTTTTCAGATCTTCTTTATGCCTTTGGTGTTCTGCATTTTATATACTGTTTAATTATGGATTATCTGTTATTGCATCTGCTTGTAATTTCATTGTACCTCCTGAGTCTTAAGGTTGATGTCTTTAATAAACTCTAAAAAAATTACCAGTCACAATCTCTTTGAATTTTTCCTTTCTGCATTTTATCTATTTATCTTTTTATGGAACTTTGATTATATGTATATTAGACCTTCTCTATGCTCTAAGTCTCTTGCATATCTTTCATCGTATTGTCTTTCTGCCATTTTCTGCATAATTTCTTCATCTGTCCTCTTTCACAAATTCTTTCTTTAGCTGTGTCTAGTCTACTGTGCAGCCTCTTTTAAACATTTTTAAATTGCAATTTCATATTATAAGTTTATTTTCTAGAAATGTTATTTATTTATTTATTTATTTTTTTTGGAGACAGAGTCTCACTCTCTCGCCCAGGCTAGAGTGCAGTGGAGTGATCTCAGCTCACTGCAACATCTGCCTCCTGGGTTCAAGTGGTTTTCCTGCCTCAGGCTCCCAAGTAGCTAGGATTATAGGCACCCACCACTTCTCCCAGCTCATTTTTGTGTTTTTAGTAGAGACAAGGTTTCACCATGTTGGCCATGCTGGTCTTGAACTCCTGATCCACCCATCTTGGCCTCCCAAAGTGCTGGGATTATAGGCATAAACTACCGTACCTATTTGGTTCTTTTTAAAATATACCTGGCTAATTTTGATAGTTCCTTATAACTGCATTATATTTTCACCTAACTTATTTATTTAAGCATATTAAATATTCTTATACCTCAAAACTGATAATTCCAGTCTTTACTGATCTGACTATAGTTTTTGTTTATATATTTTTTGCTAATGGTAGTCATTTTCTCACCTCATGAGTGTTTTATAATTTGAAGACTGTACTTACGTTCGTGGCACTTTGTACAGATTGATTGAATCTTCATTTGAAATACATTTTGTCAGCCGGGTGTGGTGGATCATGAGGTCAGAAGTTTGAGAACAGCCTGGCCAACATGGTGAAACCTCGTTTTTACTAAAAATACAAAAATTAGTCTGGCGCGGTGGCAGGCACCTGTAATCACAGCTACTTAGGAGGCTGAGGCAGGAGAATATCTTGAACCCGGGAGGCAGAGGCTGCAGTGAGCTGAGATCAATCCACTGTACTCCAGCCTGGGCAGCAGACCAAGACTGTCTCAAAAAAAAAAAAAAATTTTACTTATGAGAAGATTTCTATTTCTTCTGCTTGTGCCTTGGATTCTACCAACCAAGTGAGAAAAAATGCACAAGAGGTAAAAATTTTGAGACCTTGCATGGTAGACTGTATAATGGCCCTACAAAGAGGTTCATATTCTAATCTCTGGATTCTGTAGGATATGTTACCTTACATATCAAAAAGGACTTGGCAGATGTGATTAAATTGCCTTGAGATGGGGAGATTTTCCTGGATTATCTGGGTGGCTCCACTGTAACCAGAAAGGTCCTTAGAAGAGGGAGGCAGAAGGGTGAGCATCGGAGAGAGACTGGAAGATGCTATACTGCTGACTTTAAAGATGAAGAGGTCACAGCCAAGGAATACAGGCAGCTTCCAGAAGCTGGAAAAGGCAGGGAGACAGGTTCTCTCCTAGAGCCTATGGAAGGCACGCAGTCCTACTGACACCTTGATCTTAGCCCAGTGAAATACACTTCAGACTTGTGACCTGTAAAACTGTGACATAATTAATACCTTTTTAACACCTTTAAAATTGTCTTTATTCTCCTCCCTCAAACTTGGTTGCTATTCTGGTTGGGTAGGATTCCAGGTTGGAAATCATTTTTCTTCAGCATTTTGAGGCACTGCTGATTGTTGTAGCTTCAAGCATTGTGGCTTAGAAGCTGATGCCATTCTGATTCACTCCTAGGGCAGAGGAAGGTGGGGTCATCTATTTAGCAAAGGGAGAGTAAAGACCAGAACCAAATTAGAGGTCTTCCAGCAAAGTGGAGTGGAAGGCTGGGTTGGGAAGGTGTTAGGTAGGCACTACTTAGAGTTTAGAGTGTTAAGGCACTGGGGAAAAGATAAGTAAAAATTTTTTCTTTGTGAAGCTTAGTTTGGATGAGATTGGTGTAGAGTAATTTTTGTATATGTATTTGATGAATAGTTGGTTTTCTTCTTTTCTTTCTTTCTTTTTTTTGAGATGGAGTTTTGCTCTTGTCACCCAGGCTGGAGTACAATGGCACGATCTTGGCTCACTGCAACCTCCACCTACGGGGTTCAAATGATTCTCCTGCCTCAGCCTCCTAGGTAGCTGGGACTACAGGCTTATGCTACCACGCCCAGCTAATTTTTGTATTTTTAGTAGAGATGGGGTTTCACCATGTTGGCCAAGTTGGTTTTGATCTCTTGACCTCATGATCCACCCGCCTCGGCCTCCCAAAGTGCTGGGATTACAGGCGTGAGTCACCATGCTGGCCCTGAATATTTGGTTTTCTAGATCCTTTTCTGGAAATCATTGCTGCTTTGTATGCAAAAGGTGGGTTTTTGGATTATGTTGGAAAACAGTGATTGAATGGAATATTTATGTATTTGTCAACTATAGTGCATAGATAGGGTAATGTTTCAAGAAGTAATTATGTGCATTTTCCCATTAGTCCTCACAACAGTCCTCCAGGGTAAGTTCTTTTGTTGTCCCTATTTTATATATGAGAGGCTTAGTTAGGTGAGTCACTTGCTCAAGGTCAGTAGTTAGTAGCTAAGCCAGATCTGTTTGGTTCTAAGGAACGTGTATATTTTATCCTGTCTATTCAATTCATTTTACCGTCACTGTGATAATCGGTGTTTTTCTCATTTATCTCAAAGAAAGTCATAATACATAGCTGTGTTTCATATTTATATTTGACTTTAAAAGCAGTGAAATAAATACTACTAAAGGTATTCTGTCAACAGTCAGTGAGCACAAGGTAAAAGCAGATGTTCTGTCTTAGCGATTCATGCTAGAATGGTGGGAAGATTCCTCTAGTACCTGAAGGACCAGAATCAAATCACACAGGGCTTTCAGCTACAGAGACTACGAAAGGTGTACTACAGGACACAAGATAATGACTTTAATTGGTAATTAGAAGCAGGTCTCTTTGCTATTCCAGAACCCTTTTCTTCTTGAACCTTCTTCCCCCACCTTCACCAATATGGTTTTTTACTGTAATAAATAATTTTGGTACAGGTAAAATTCAGTGGTAATTTTATCTCTAGTTGTAACTAAAATAATAAACCTATATTAAGCAACGTATTAATTGAAACATTTCCAATAGCTAAGGCCTATTCATGTAGAAAGTAGTTGAAAACATATATTCAGGCCGGGCGCAGTGGCTCAAGCCTGTAATCCCAGCACTTTGGGAGGCTGAGGCGGGTGGATCACGAGGTCAAGAGATCGAGACCATCCTGGTCAACATGGTGAAACCCCGTCTCTACTAAAAATAGAAAAAAATTAGCTGGGCATGGTGGCACGTGCCTGTAATCCCAGCTACTCAGGAGGCTGAGGCAGGAGGATTGCCTGAACCCAGGAGGCGGAGGTTGCGGTGAGCCGAGATTGCGCCATTGCACTCCAGCCTGGGTAACAGGAGCAAAACTCCATCTCAAAAAAAAAAAAAACAAAACATATATTCAGACCAATTTTTCACTTAATTGTTGTAATTCTTTGTGTAAAAGCAAAAATAAATAAATAAACGAAGTGGAAGGTGGGGAGGGTGAGTGCCAAGAGGTGGAGTTAAGACAGCTAGGTTAATGTAGGTTTCATTGTTGTTTTCCTTCTTTATTCTTGCATACTCAAAAGTAAACATCTTAGCAATGGTGGGCCATTTCCAAGTTGATCCTGGTTCAGTGGAACCTCTTGAAGTCCTGAGCAGCCTCATTAGCCCTCAAAATCAAGGTGCTGAGGCATATTCCATAGAGACTCAGGGCTCCTTCCACCTCTAAATAGCACTCAGAATTAGACTTCATAGAGGTGTTCTAGATCGAGCTAGATCTGTCAGCAAACCCCAGTCCCAACCTACATCTGCAATTTCTCTGCATCCTTTATTTCATCCATCCCTTCGTCTAGCACCTACATTCTGCCAAGTTCTAGGAAATTAACAAAGTCCCTGACTAAAGACTTTATTATATTCTAAGAGAGAAGAAGAATGAGGATAACATCAGGCAGTAGTAAATAGTTTGAAGAATACCAAATCCATCAACAGAAAGGGATTTCTTCAATGTTTTTCCATATGCTTTCACCAGATAGTTGTATTCTCTTGTCATGAAAGACAATACTGTCTCACATTAAAGACCTTATTGATATTTTAACGTTTACTGACCAATTAAGAGAGAATTCTGTGTTGTTTTTTCTCTTTACTTTATTTTCATTCTTTTCCACTTACATGGTGTATCAGTTATCTACTGCCACATAACAAACTATCCCAAAATACAGTGGCTTAAAACAGCCACCATTTATTTGGCTCCCCATTCTGTGGTTTGGTTGAGCAGATTCTGGTCTGGGTGAGTTCAGGTGATCTCTGCTGACTAACTTGTGCATCTGCAGTTGGCTAGAAGGTTGACTGGTAGCTGGACAGTCTACAGTAGTTTCACTTACAGTCTAACTAATGGCAGGCTGTTGGCCAGGTATACAGAGGACAGCTGGACTGTTAGCCCTGGCTAACTTGGGCTTCTTCACATGGTAATGGTGGCAATTTTGGTCCCAGTATCAAGGGAGTGGAAGCGGCAAGGTCTGTTGAAGTCTGGCTGTGGGAGGTGTACAGCATCACTTCTGCCTCATTCCGTTAGTAAAAGCTGGTCACAAGATCAACCCAGATTCAAGGGGTAGAGAAATAGATTTCTACTCTTGATGGAAGGACCTACAGCATTATGTAAGAGTATTACAAAGAGTAAGATGCAGTGAAGGAAAGAGTTCGTAGCCATTTGTGCAATCAGTCACACGTTGTAAACTCCTCCCATGAACATATTCTATAACTCTTAGTGAATTTTTAGGAATTATGATATGGGGTTTTATTATCTAAGAATTTATATGATTCAGTGTTGCAAAGACTGTCCTATTCTTGGAAATAGATGTTACCAGGGAACAGTTAGTTTTCATTCTGTTCCTCGTAGGAAATAGTCTTTTTAACTTCCTTTTGTTTTCTGGTGGAGTTAGCATTTAACTTGCAGCTTTCTGAAATGAATATATAGGGTCTCTGTATGATAATTAACTGGTGATATGTTAATATTACCCATGACAGGCATTGTAGATTAAAGATACACACACAGAGTTTGACTGTTTAGTTTACCTGATCAGTTACCTTAGTGCATTTTAAAGTGTGTTTGTGTAACAAAATGTTCATAATAATAACTAACATGTATTAAGTACTATCTGTAAGACACTGCCTAAGTTATAGGTTTCATCTTAGTTTATTTTCATAACAAAAAACAAAAATATAGATATTATTAGTAGTACCATTTTAGAGATGAAGAAACTTATGCTTAGAAATTCACAAATATGCCCAGAGCCACATGACCAACGTTCTTCTCTAAGATTCAACAAAGATGACATCATAATTCAGACTATAGATCTGCCAACATTCAAATGGATCTAGTTGTCCAGTGTTATTTTCTTTTTTTTTTTCTGAGATGTAGTTTCGCTCTTACTGCCCATGATGGAGTGCAATGGTGCAATCTCAGCTCACCACAACCTCCTCTGCCTCTGAGGTTTAAGCTCCTGCCTTAGCCTCCCGAGTAACTGAGATTATAGGCATGTACCATCTCGCCCAGCTAATGTTTTGTATTTCTAGTAGAGATGGGGTTTATTCATGTTGGTCAGGCTGGTATTGAACTCCCAACATCTGGAGATCCGCCCATCTCAGCCTCCCAAAGTGCTGGGATTACAGGTGTGAGCCACCGTGCCTGGCCTGTAGTGTTTTCTAACTCTGCTTTTAGATGCTCTTACAACTGGGCCTGTCCCTTCCGTAGACATTGGAGTACCTGAACTCCACAGAACCCCAGGTTACATACTAAGGACACAGGTTGTTAGGGCTCCTGGATGGGGATAAGTGTGTTTATTTTAAACCATGTGCTTTTGGCTACTGAGCTTATGACTTCAAAGGTGAAAGCTTAAGCACGTTATTAGACTTCTCAAGGGAGTACCCCTAGATTGGGAGAAAAGTTGACATTGCGTAATATTAAATTTTTCTTTTAAAACCAGGGCTGTTTTGTTGTTGTTTACAATTTTAGAGTCTGGACTGAGAGTCCGAAGTGCAGCCACCTCTCTGACCTCTTCCCCCAAGAGTTAGGGAATACGCTCTGCCCCCAGGCCACCCAGCTTTCCCTTGCTCTCCTGGATGGGACCCTGAAAATTCCCTGGAATTGTAACCTCTTCCTTACTGCTGAGGCTAAGAAGAGGTTCTACTTTACTCCATTAGATGGTTTTTCTTTACATCTGTGTAGATTGTGGCTTTTTGCTTTTTCTTTTTATTTTTATTTTAAAACAGGAAGGACAGTTATCTGATATTAGAAATCAAGGAAGCAGGCCGGGCGCGGTGGCTCAAGCCTGTAATCCCAGCACTTTGGGAGGCCGAGGCGGGTGGATCACGAGGTCAAGAGATCGAGACCATCCTGGTGAACATGGCGAAACCCCGTCTCTACTAAAAATAGAAAAAAATTAGCTGGGCATGGTGGCATGTGCCCGTAATCCCAGCTACTCAGGAGGCTGAGGCAGGAGAATTGCTTGAACCCAGGAGGCGGAGGTTGCGGTGAGCCGAGATCGTGCCATTGCACTGCAGCCTGGGTAACAAGAGCGAAACTCCGTCTCAAAAAAAAAAAAAAAATCAAGGAAGCAATATTTGTATTTGTCACAATAGGCTCAGACTAAAAGAATTATGCTATAAATAGTTGTATTGAAGAATATTTGAAATATTTTTAAACTATTTGTTTGAAACTATACCTATTTGTATAATGTGACTGGATCAAATTGAGTGTATCTTTGGGTGGCACCAAATATGTTGGTTTCTTGCATGGATTGATTATTCTGAACTTCATGATTTCTGTGGGTCTCAGATGGGTGGAAGTTCCCATCTTAGTCCTTAAGACTCTGACCCCAATTGTAAGAGTTGAGGAATTCTGTGATAGTTATTAAGATAAGCAATATTCCTAAGAAAGAATATTATTATAGAAATTTTCAAATGTCAAAAATGTTTGAAAGAATAATGTAACAAAGCCCCATGTTCCCACTTTAACTACTGTCAACATATGCCCAATCTTCTTTCAAAGTCAGTCCTGGACATGTTATCCATAAGAAGTCTTCCTGGCCGGGCGCGGTGGCTCAAGCCTGTAATCCCAGCACTTTGGGAGGCCGAGGAGGCGGGTGGATCACAAGGTCAAGAGATCGAGACCATCCTGGTCAACATGGTGAAACCCCGTCTCTACTAAAAATACCAAAAATTAGCTGGGCATGGTGGTGCGTGCCTGTAATCCCAGCTACTCAGGAGGCTGAGTCAGGAGAATTGCCTGAACCCAGGAGGCGGAGGTTGCGGTGAGCCGAGATCGCGCCATTGCACTCCAGCCAGGGTAACAAGAGCGAAACTCCGTCTCAAAAAAAAAAAAAAAAAAGAAGTCTTCCTGAAGACATTCAAAAGAGGGAACTCTTTGCTTTGGAACCCTGATGAGATCACGTTAATCACTGCTTCTAGGCCTGTAGCTGAAGGAACCACCAGCTTTTTCAAACCTCTAATCTTTCTGCTTCCCTTTTCCAGGGCCCAGTCATATATGCGCAGTTAGACCATTCCGGCGGACATCACAGTGACAAGATTAACAAGTCAGAGTCTGTGGTGTATGCAGATATCCGGAAAAATTAAGAGAAGACCTAGAACATATCCTCAGCAAGAAACAAAACCAAACTGGACTCTGGTGCAGAAAATGTAGCCCATTACCACATGTAGCCTTGGAGACCCAGGCAAGGACAAGTACATGTATACTCACAGAGGGAGACAAAGATGTGTACAAAGGATATGTATAAATACTCTATTTAATCTTCCTGATGTGAGGAGCCAGTGTTGCATGATGAAAAGATGGTATGATTCTACATATGTACCTATTGTCTTGCTGTTTTTGTACTTTATTTTCAGGTCATTTACACTTGGGAGATTTCAGAAACATTCTTATCACTATCATTTAGAAATGATTTGCCTTAATGGAGACAGTGGCAGATCCTGTAGTATTTCCAGTAGACATGGCCTTTTAATCTAAGGGCTTAATCAGTCGTAGCCTTTACTGTAGTTGGAGGATGGCGATGCTATGATGGACACATATCCTGGTTGGCCTTTAACACAGTGTCAGCACCGTTTATTTGTTTGCAGCTTTTGAAAAATACCTGTTGGCTATGCCACTTGAAAACAATTTGAGAAGTTTTTGTTGATGTTTTTCTCACTAAAATATGGAGCAATTGTTAGCCTTACATGTTGTATAGACTAAATTGCACCCTTGAAATGTGTTGTTTCAATTTGTGGATTCATAATAGCAAGATTAGCAAAGGATAAATGCCAAAGGTTACTTTATTCTGGTTACCTTTAGATCAATACTGATTAAATAGAAAATCCAAGCTTTGCTTGAGAACTACTGTAATGTGGAGAGTAAAAGGTATTGGTTTTATTCTTTGCTGATGTCTTTTCAGCTTGAAATAACAGTCCCCATACAGCTAAAGGAGAGGAGTTTCTTTCCTTCTAAGTAGGCAGAAATGGGATCATTATATTGCCACTCTGCAATATCCCAGAGTTCACTCTTTAGAGAATCACCTTCTTTCACTTTTTTTTTTTTTTTTTTTTTTTTTCAGGTAGAGGCTCATTATGTTGCCCAGACTAGCCTTGAACTCTTGGGCTCAAGTGATTCTCCCTCCTCAGCCTCCCAAGTAGCTGGAACTATCGGTGCACCTCTGTGCCTGGCAAGAATCACCTTTTTTTTTTTTTTTTTTTGAGACAGTCTTGCTGTGTTACCAGGCTGGAGCTGGAGTGCAGTGGTGCAGTCTCAGCTCACTGCAACCTCCACCTCCCAGGTTCAAGTGATTCCCCTGCCTCAGCCTCCTGAGTGGCTGGGACTACAGGCGGGCATCACTATGCCCAGCTAATTTTTTGTATTTTAGTAGAGATGGGGTTTCACCATGTTGGTCTGGTCTTAATCTCCTGACCTCAGGTGATCCACCTGCCTCGGCCTTTCAAAGTGTTGGGATCACAGATGTGAGCCACTGCGCCCCGCCAAAGAATCACCTTCTTTATGAAGCATCAGTCATGGCTTTATAACAGCTTCATGGTGCTTCAAAGACTATTGAGGTTAACGAGAGCCTAGATTAGACCGTTTGGCTGCCCTTCCCTAAAACTTGTTTTCTCCCATTCACTAACCCCCACCCCACTTAGAATCTGTGAGTTTTTACTTTCTACTGGGAATGGAAAGCATGGTAAAGATCATTAAACACTTATGTTGTCATTTCTCCCATTTTCTTTTAAAATTCCCCCCTTTTAACATTGTCCTAAAGCCCACAGTTATGGAAAGAATCGCGTCTAGCTGGTCTGTAGAGTGTGTTTGGGTAAGTGGCAGCAAGGGGTAATGTTACTTTTCCTCCCCTCTAGCTTGGACCCCACTATGAGCTGCTACTTTTTCTTCTCGTCTTGTTATCTTCTGGGTATGTTTGAAGGCTGAGTTGTAAGAGAATTCATAAAGGGAATAAAACAGGATTGAGATTTCAGGGTGTGCACAAGGTGATAAGATAAAGGGCATATGAGCTTTAGAATGAACTCTGTCTCACACCTGAGGCCTTTTGTGTTTTGAGGAACTATTTTTGTTTTATTCCTGTAATGCTCCACCTTAACATACCACATCTGTGTAAGTCAGTGGGGATCAGGTTTTGTCACCACACACATCTTCTGGAGCTGGGCAGCGTCTGCTCTGTGTTCTGTGTGGAATGGAGAAAAATATGCCTGCTCTGCCGCCTTCCATAATCACAGGCCCAGCCCAAGAGAGTAACACACAGCGACATACTGCTAGACATTTCCACAAAGTGGTCAACTCTGCCTGGCATCCTCAAACTTTTCGGGCATCTATTTTAAAATCTATAGGAGCCTTTGGAAGGCCTTTTTTGTGTGTTAGGAGGGGAAGAGTGTTGAGATTGTCACCATCCTTCAAGCTGAGACCCTGGTGAGCCTTTGCCACTGTGAGAACCGCATAGCTGTCCAAGTCTGTGCTTGAGGTACAGAGGACACACATTGTAGATGGGCCTGTGTCATGTTTCCTTACAGTCGTTTTTTTACAGAGGAAAGGGGCTTTGTTTTTTAACTTCTTTCTCAACAGTTCCTGTGAATAAACTAAACATTTCTGAACTCCCTGAGAGCAAGAGCCCTCACTTCTTGTGGTGCCGGGACCATATGCTGGTGAAGCTGGTGCTCTGGGTCCACTCACTCGAATGACACCTGGAGGCCTTTTCTTCCCTCCCCACCACCTTCCCCAGCCCAACGTCTTGGCCTCCTGCCCAACCAGACACCTCAAACTCTGTCAGTGCCCTGGCATTCTGGCAGAGAATCCTCACCAGCTCTCACTGACCTTCTCCCCAGGCGCAGCTGCCAGCATGGTGCTCTGCCGGGACGGGTTTCCTGAAGGAAGCTGCTCACACTGAGACGGGCCTCTTCCCAAGCCCTGCACACCCGCCCCTACGGCCCTTTTGGTTCCTTTTCCTGTGCCTCAGCGCTCCTTGCCTGGCAGTAGATAACAAACTAGCATTGCCCAAAGGGCAGATATGCCCCCTGACCCCATGTCTTCATCTTGGCAAAACGAGTCCTCTTAAAATTATGCGCTAATTCTGTATGGGAGCATGCAAAAGGTGTTACTTAAGAGATTGAAATTCCAAACTATCTAGTTTTTCAATGGAAATGTATCAGCCAGGGAAAAACCATCAAGCTCGTTATTATTTTTTGATCTTCAGTTGTATTTTTATGAATATTTTAATACATCTTTTTCAATTTCTGGATTGTGTTGTGTGCTGATTTTGACCAGAATAGAAAAAGAGGTAAAAGCCTTTCACTCATACCATTCCAGCTACGCCAGCATTCTTTTCTTCAAAACTGCCATCCGTGCACCTGCTTCTGGGCCTTTGCACGTGCTGTTTCCTGGGCCTGAAGCGTGCCTTCTGCACATACTCCTGTGGTTTGGTCTCTGACTTCCTTTAAACCTCTGCTCAAATGTTACCTCCTCAGGGAAACCTCCTGTGATACATATAAAAGAGCAACACACCCTCCCCGCTGCCTCCCTAGCCCCCTCAATTCTGCTCTATTTTTCTCCCTCTCTCCCATTACCCACTTACTTGTCTGTTTTCCCCACCAGAACATAAGCACCAAGCAGCCAGGACAGGACCTTGCTGTTTTGTTCACTGCTCCATCTGCAGTAAGGGGAACAGTGCCTAGAACTTAGCAACTGCTCAATACATGTTGCCTGGATGGATGGATAGATGGATTCATCCATTCAGCAACCTAGGCTGAGAAGGATTCAGTGCCAAGCCCTGTGCATAAAAGGAAACAAAATAAAGAAGATAAAATCTCAAGGAGCTTGCCACAGGGTGGAGGTGACAGGTGGCATGAATGGAAATAACTAATAGTTGCCAAATACTTGGTGTGAGCCAGGCACTTTGCATTTTTTGCTCTATTATTTCTGTGAGTTAATACTAATTGTACTAATCTCAATTCAATTGTCTGAAACAGTATATGGCCTGCCTAGGGCCACTTAGCTAATAAGGTACAGAGAAGAGGGGCTGGGCCTGGGACCACTGTGTGATCCAAAGCCTGTCCTACCCACTATGCCCTGTGGCCTCTCATGCCAAAGGGGAGAACCAAACTGCTTCCTTAGAAAAATGTGGTATGAGCCTGAAATGCAGTTGCAGTTTTTTCCCAGTCTCTTAGGAGCTCGTTAGGGGTGAACTTGAGACGGTAGTAGTAGAGGTGGTAGGCGATGTCAGAGCTTTAACCTCAGTCTGGAAGACAATATGGTGACTTAATTTGAGAAACTATGTCACAAAAAATGTGTTACTAATAAAACATTGAAGCTTTGCAGTGACTTAGAATATTATAAATTACCATGGATTACATAACTTTGGGCTTGCAAAACCTAATTCGTTCTTGAGTGGGAGAGGATGAGTCACAGCTGGCAGGAACTCCCCTGGGAGTAATCCTCACATGTGAACAGCATCCCTCTTGTATGATGTGGCAAAAACAAAAGGAATACTTCCTCCAGCACACAAGGGCAGCAGTGATGGAATCTTACATTTTTGTCATCTCTAAGGTTCCTTCCAAGTCAGCACTAAGTGTCGGAGGGCGTCCTCCTGCTGGGGCTCTGGTTTCCAAGCTACATAGGGGCCTTGCCAACCAAAGATGTACTTATTATTAATGAGAGCAGCTTCCACCCCTGAGGGAGATGAGTTGAGCAGTGGTTAGAGGAAACCTCAGATACCCTCTCATGCCAGTTGGCTCCCTTCTGACCTCTCTGGTGGTTCCTGTGCTAACTGGACTGCGGAACCACTGACTTAATCCTCCCACTGTGTAGAGAAGGTGAGGGAGCAGCCACCGGGAGAAAAGTGGCATCTGTGGCATTGGTGGAGCTGGTGGTAAGAACCAACCATCTGCTTTTATGGTGGGTTCTCTTCCTGTACTGTCCTCTTGCATAGTCAAGATATTTTTTTATGAAAAATTTTAATATATTTTGTTTTTATTGTAGAATTACTTTAATGAAATTACCCTTTGACATAATTTGAAAATGTTTCTTTCTTTCTTTTTTTTTGAAAAAGAGTCTTAATCTGTTGTGCAGAAAGGCCAGGAGTGGTGGCTCAAGCCTGTAATCCCAGCACTTTGGGAGGCCGAGGCAGGTGGATCACGAGGTCGAGAGATCGAGACCATCCTGGTCAACATGGTGAAACCCCGTCTCTACTAAAAATACAAAAAATTAGCTGGGCATGGTGGCGCCTGCCTGTAATCCCAGCTACTCAGGAGGTTGAGGCAGGAGAATTGCCTGAACCCAGGAGGCGGAGGTTGCGGTGAGCCGAGATCGTGCCATTGCACTCCAGCCTGGGTAACAAGAGTGAAACTCCGTCTAAAAAAAAAAAATCTGTTGTGCAGCCTGGAGTGCAGTGGTGCTATCTTGGCTCACTGCAACCTCCACCTCCCAGGATGCAGCAATTCTCACGCCTCAGCCTCCTGAGTAGCTGGGATTACAGGCACACGCCACCACACCCGGCTAAGTTTTTGTATTTTTAGTAGAAATTGGGTTTCACCATGTTGGCCAGGCTGGTCTTGAACTGACCTCAAGTGATCTGTTCGCCTCAGCCTCCCAAAGTGCTGGGATTACAGGTGTGAGCCACTGTGCCCGGCCCCTTTGACAGAATGCTATCAGCCTACGTTGAAGTATGTCATCAAAAAGAGTCCTAGGAAACTAGCTACTTATTATACTTTATTTCCAGGATGCCTTTGAGAACGTGGTTCTCTGTCATACATTTTACAATTTTATAAAGACCCACAGCACAAATATCTCTCTGGATTTAATTCTAGACCATGTGGTTTAGATCTGTGTCCCACCCAGCTTAAATCTCCTGTCGAGTTGTGCTCCCCAGTGTCGGAGGTGAGGCCTGATGGGAGGTGATTGGATCACAGAGGGTAGATTTCTCATGAATGGTTTAGCTCCGCCCTGCTTGGTACTGTTCCCGTGATTGTGAGTTCTCACGAGACTTGGTTGTTTAAAAGTGTGGAGCACCTCCCACTTCGCGCTTTAGCTCCTGTTCCCGCCGCTGCCGAGATGTCTCAGGAGACACCTCACTCCACATTTGCCTTCAGCCATGATTGGAAGCTTTCTGAGGCCGCGCCAGAAGCCAAAGACGCCTTAATTCCTGTTCAACCTGCAGAACCGTGAGCCATTTAAACCTGTTTTATTCATAAATTACCCAGTCTCGGGTTTTTTGTTTGTTTTCTTAGATGGAGTCTCACTCTGTCAGCCAGGCTGGAGTGCAGTGGCTCCATCTAGGCTCTTCGCAACCTCCACCTCCTGGGTTTAAGCTGTTCTGCCTCAGCCTCCTGGGTAGATGGAATGATGGCCACGTACCACCATTCCCGGCTGAATTTCTTTGTATTTTTTGGTAGAGGCGGGGTTTCACCATGTTGGCCGGGCTGATCTCAAACTCCTGAGCTCAGGCGATCCATCCGCTTCAGCCTCCCAAAGTGCTGGGATTACAGGTGTGAGCACTTTGGGAGGCGATCCATCCGCTTCAGCCTTCCAAAGTGCTAAGATTACAAGTGTGAGCCACTACGACTGGCCCACAGTCTCAGGTATTTTTTATACCAGTGTGAAAGCCACTAATACACCAGGAAAGCTGTTTGTTATGAAAATTTTCTTTCATACGAGTCGTGCGCACTGGCTTGTCACTGATTGTATTTGCTTTTGCTACTCTATAGGTCCAAGCCGAATTTGTGGGTCATTTCCTACCACTGTACACAGATTGTACACTCCATAAACGCTTTGTACATTAACTTTACTCATAGCTTTATGTGTGTCTTGGATGATGTTCAGCTCTATGATGTGTCTCAGTTTTTTCCAGTGATAGAATAATAGATGGATAGCCTGATTTAGATAGAGAAAGTAGGTGGACAGAGATTCTGGCCATGGTATCAGAGAGATTCAGAATGCCAACCATAGACTTACTCTGACTCCGGAAAAACCATCTCAAAAATTCCTATTGTTACCCAAAAGGGCTGAAAATAAGAGTATATGACAGCCCAAGTGTAACAAAACTACATGACAGGAGTTATGGCCGTTTCATGTTATTCCCTGTTCATCAGTGATGGAAAGCTAGGTTCCTACGTGCTGAAAGTTCATCTCTGTTATTGCAGGTAAGGTTTCCATTGGTATTAATGAACTTGAAGGCCACTTAAGTATTATGAAATATGAAGGTATTAATGAAATACGAAGGCCACTTAAACTTCCCAGAGGTGTCAAACGATGTGGGTATTTTAGAGCATGTTTCAACTAACTTCATCACTATTAATATTTTTGTTTGAAATACCCAGTTAGACAGGAAACTTGAAAGATAATTGTTTCATTTATTTGTATCATCATACTGAAAGCTGCGTAAAAAGTTCTGGTTGTTCCTTGAAGACATTAAAAGAATAGATCCTTTATGCCCTGTAAGTTATTTGACCCTTCTGGAAATGAAAGGATTGACTGATGGTTGATTGAAATTTTCTACTTTTTATCAAATTGGTGAGATGGCAAAAAAAAAAAAAAGTGTATATATATATATAAAAAGAGAGAATAGTAAAATCAACCTCTATACACTTATCTTCAATACTTACTTTATCTGGCCCCTTTTTTCTTTTTTCCTCTTTTCTGAATTATTTCAAAAATCCCCAGATCATGTAAGTGCACCCCTACATGCTTCAGTGTGCATCTTTTTAAAATGTGAGCATTTTCTTACAAAATCACAGTAGCTTTTCATATTTAACAAAAAACATGTTCTAAAACACATTTTAAAAACAAAATCCTTGCTTTTATATATTATTTCCCAGTTAGTATTCAAGTTTCCCTTGTCTCAAAAAATGGTATTTTACAAGTAGTTTCTTCCAATCAGGATCCAAACGTGATTCTGGTAAAGATTTTTTTTGCCTATTTTTAAACTCAAAATGGGATCATGGTGCTCTGCAGTTTGCTTTCTTCCCTTAGCATTACAGCAGAGAAGTTTCAGCATGAAGAACTAGGTCATTAGATAACAGCACCTACAGGGCTTTCTCTTCTGTAGAGGCGCCGGAACATTTTAAACTATTCTGAACTTCTGGATAGGCTGTTTCCAGTTGTTTTGTTATTGTCTATTACAAGTAGTGCTGTATTTGTCATTTGCCTTCATGAACTATTAAGGGGAAATAAGCCAAATATAAGTAATTTGCAGCCTTGGAGAAGCAACACTGGATCAGTCATGTCCTTGGCCTCAGAAATGGGATCTAATATCTGAGAGTGATGAAAGTGGCTCTCAAGCTTCCCTGCCCTCCTCACATCCTTCCTAAAGCCATCAGGAGCTGGCCATAGAGCACACTGGCTGCTCTCAAGTTTGACTGAGTCTTGGGTTGTTAGAATAACAACTGGGAGTGGAAGGCTGGAGGGAGCTCTAGAATCTATGGGGGACCTGGCTGTGTTTGCAAAGAAGAAAACATAGATGTAAAGCTCAAAGGGGAACTGCTGCTTCCAGCTTCCATTACCTCCTGAAAACAGGATGTAAAGCTATTGTCCCTTCTTGGCTCAGGTTTTTAGATTTGTTTGTCCATCCATTTCTTCAATGTGGGCTTTGTGGAGCTGGCCTTTAGAGTTCCAGAATATGAGGAGGGGCTGGGTTGGTTTGTTTTTAAAAATCTCCCTACCTCTGTGAGGAGGATGTCTTGCAGATTTGCTTTCAAGACTTGCCTTCCATGCTGTGAGGCTGACAAAATTGTGGTTACTTTGCCTCTCAGGGCATTAAATAATTTCAGGTATTTATACCTGAGTCACTGCTCTGCTGTGGGAGTGGGGGATCAAGCAAAGCTAAAGACCATCTTAAGGCCTGAGGTTTCACTTTCTCTGATAAGGACTCCAAGGGAACTGAATTTCAATACTAGACTGCATTCTTGGTTCTTTCTCTGCCTTTGAATAGCATTATTTTTAAATTGCCAAGTTTCTTTTAAAAGAAACAACTTTTAAATATATTTTGTAGGGAATATCTTAGAATGTACAATAGACTCATAAGAATGTGGAACATTTGGCCAGGCGCGGTGGCTCATGCCTGTAATCCCAGCACTTTGGGAGGCCCAGGCAAGTGGATCACTTGAGGTCAGGAGTTCAAGACCAGCCTGGCCAACATGGTGAAACCCTGTCCCTACTAAAAATACAAAAAATTAGCTGGGCATTTGTAATAGACAGTAATAAATAGTGCTATGGCATGGTGGCTTGTGTCTGTAGTCCTAGCTACTCGTGAAGCTGAGGTGGGAGAATCGCTTGAACCCGGGAGGTGGAGGTTGCATTGAGCCAAGATCGTGCCATTGCACTCCAGCCTGGGTGACAGCGAGACTCTGTTTCAAACAAACAAACAAACAAAAGAAATGTGGAACATTTCACAAAACCCTGTCCATGATCTTACTGGCCCAGCAGAATCCCAGATGTTTGTCTATAATGCATCTGGATGCTCTTATCAGAAAAGCCTCGGTCTCTTACTTACTTGTAAGCTATTCCTGAAGAAGGTTGCTTCAGTAGAGGGGAAAACTTTATGAAAAGCTTGCTCAAGTACCTGGGTCCCAAGAATGTCAAGCATATCTGGAACACAGAGTTCCCAGCAGCCAGCAAGTGCCATGCTGCTCAGTGTCCTGCAGCCAAGGAAGCTGAACCAAGCTCATGGGGTTGCAGGAATATGAAACAACACTGCCTTGCTGGCAAAGAGATCACATTGCTGAGTGCTGCCTGCGTCCCTCTGAGACACCAGGCTCTTGTAGAGGAGGTCGAGGTAATTATTTAGTGCTGACTAATTGAGGTTGTGCAAGAGAGAAAAATACCCGAGAGATACATGAAGTAAACTTAGGAGGAGAGCTTGGAAATAACTGGCCCTCTTCCATATCCGCTCTAAAAAATACCATAAGAGAAAGTAAAATATTTGCGGTTTCTATTGTAAATTGTGTTGATTCAAATTAATTTCAAGCTTTTAGATTATGTTTCTTCTATGGCTACCCTTCGTACCTCCTCCTCCCATCAGTAGACATGCATTAAAGTCAAGGCAAAATACAGGTTCTTCTGGTAGAGGCAGAGAGATCATATGAAAGAGGATTGAGAACTAGAAGCAGCTTAGCCAGTGTAGGGCCTGTGCATTAGACTAATATCTAATCTGTTAGTAAGCACTAATTTGACATCCTGGAATCACAAGAATTGGATAACTACATAATGATAAAAGGGTTTGCCTCTCCGGCCTGATATATTTTCTCTTACATATTAGTAACTCCTTCCTCATCCAAGTTGATATCATTCTGTGCTATAGAAAATTCTCAGTTCAACCTTCATTGGTTCTGTTTTGGCATGTTAAGGTTAATGCAGATAGGTAGAGACCTATGGCACCCACTGGCTACATGTGGCCATTGAGGTGGTGGTTTTTGTTTGTTTGTTTGTTTTAGACAGGGTCTTGCTCTGTTGCCAATGCTGGAGTGCCGTGGTACAATCACAGCTCACTACAGCCTCAAACTCCTGGGTTCAAGCAGTCCTCTCACCTCAGCCTCCTGAGGAGCTGGGACTACAGGTGCACGCCACCACGCCTGGCTAATTTGTAGTTAATTTTTTGTAGAGAGTGGATCTTGCTATGTTGCCCAGGCTGGTCTTGAACTTCTAGTTCAATCAGTCCTCTTGCCTCAACCTCCTGAAGTTGCTGGAATTAACCTGGACAACATGGTGATGTTCCCAGACCAAACTGAGGGTCGGGCTGCTATTTCTCGCAGCCCAGTAATGAGATGTAGATGAACTGGGGAGGAACAGAGTTATTTCTGTAACCAGTTACAGGGAAAAGGCCTGGAAATTACCACCAGACCAACTCAAAATTAGAGTTTTCTTGAGTTTATATACCTTCTAAGCTATATGTCTATGTGTAAGTGTGCATTCATAGATATAAGTGATTAACTTATTTTAATCTATAACTAGGCTCTGTAAGTGTGCATTCAAAGACATAAGTGATTAACTTATTTTAATCTATAACTAAGCTCTGAGTCCTGAATATCTTCTTCTGGAGCCTCATTAAATTTACTTATTCTAAATAGGTGTAAGTGCTGGGGTGATTACCCTTTTCTTGTCTCCTATTAAATCATAAAGGTTTGGGGAGTTCCTTTAGACCCCAATAAACTTGTTTATGAAGGCCTGGAGAGTTTCTTCAGACCCCCAATAAAACTTGTTTAATCCGAAAAGGGTCTTGTTAAGAATTCCTTCATTATCTTGTCATGCTTCAAGGCCCAGGAAAAGCCTAGGCAAAACTCTTAAATTCCGGCCTTTGTATAAGGGCACTGGCTCAATCAGCTTTTAACGTTTAACCTACCTACTCAGTCAGTGCTAGGACAGTTGTAACTGGGGCCTGTGTTAGTGAGACCTGGCCTGTCACAGTGATACCCTGTCTCTACAAAAAATTAGCCAGGTAGGGTGGCACATGCCTGTAGTCCCAACTATTCAGGATGCTGAGGAGGGAGGACTGCTTCAGCCTGGGAAGTGGAAGTGGTAGTGGGCTGTGATTGTGCCACTGCACTCAAAGCTGGGTAACTGAGACCCCATCTCAAAGAAAAAAAAAGTGCTGGGATTACAGGCATGAGCCACCGTACCCAGCTAAATTGAATTAAAATTGATAACGTTTAAAATATATATCTTTTGTCACACTAGCCATACTTCAAGTGTTTAGTAGCTACACGTACCTCTTGCAACTACCATATTGATCAGTGCAGTTACAGAATATTTCCTTCCTTGCAGAAAGTTCTATTGGATGACACTGTTGCAGACCAAGCAGGGATTGGCAACGTTTTAGACAGTTGTATCAGGTTATATGCACACAAGCTCACAGAGTCCTCCATATCCTTTTATTTTTCATGGCATGGAGGTGCGGTGGCTGGGGATGGGGGTACCGTACCCTCACAGCAGTGGTCTGGTAGCTGACACTTTCTGGTGAGTAGACAGCATACACTCTACTCAATATAATTTATAGCCTGTGATGTCTCACACATTGTAAAGTGCTACATTGCATCTGAGAACAAGACAGAGCTTGCTGAAGGTCTTCTAAGCCTTGACCTTATGCCAAGTTCTGGAATATAAAGATGAGGGCTGGTGCTGGGCGTGGTAGCTTATGCCTCTAATTCAAGCACTTTGAGAAGCTGAAGTGGGAGGACTGCTTGAGCCCAGGAGTTTGATACCAGCCTGGGATACATAATGAGACGTCTATCTCTAGAAAAAAATTTTAAAATTAGCCCCACCTACTCGGGAATCATGGGTGTTTGTGTGGGGAGAGGGAGGCGGGGGGAGGGTGATATGGGAGGATCCCTTGAGCTTGGGAGATCAAGGCTGCAGTGAGCTATGATCATTGTGCCACTGCACTTAGCCTGGGCAACAAAATGAGACCCTGTCTCCAAAAAATAAAAATAAATAAATAAATAAAGATGAGAGCCACAGAATCCTGCCATTGATGAACTCAGAGAGGAGACAGCCCCAAACAGTGGCAATCCTGGAAGAGCCTGGGAGAACAACAAGGACCAACTCATAAACCCAACCTGTAGCAGTCAGAAGCAGGTGTTTTGAGGCAGAATCATGTGAAAGACTCTTACAAAGGCATTCCAGCTGGAGGAGCCAGTCACGTGGGTTCAGGGTAGGAGAGTGGGGCCAGTGTGGTTGCAGCATGGGGATTTGGGTTGAGCCAGGCCTTAAGAGCCCACTTTCCAGGCTAAGAAATTGGTATGTATCCTGAAGGCCAGATTTGAAGTAGAGTAATAAATGGGGCTTGGTATTTTAGCAAGATTATCCTACCAATGATTGAAAATCTGAAATCAGATGGGAATCTGAATTCGAGAGACCAATTAATTATGTAGGCATTCCAGAGCTCAGTCAGAGAAGAAGGAACTGGATTTTCAGCAGCAGTGGGAATAAGAGGATAAGAGGAGTGGAAGAAATATGTAGGAAGATGTTCAAGAGCATTGGCAAAACATGACTGCCTCTGGGACCAAAGAGAGGAGTCATGACGGCAGGGGCTGGTACCATTAACAGACGGGAAACTTCATGAGCAGGTGACGGGGAAGGTGGGGGTGAAAGGCTGGGCTTCGGAGTGCAACAGGAGGGACAAATGTTAACAGTCCATTTAGCAAGTAATGAGAACCATGCAAATGCTTGAAATTGTTCAGTCCTTAGCCTCTCTGAATGTATTTGTTAATTTTGAGCAACCTCCTTGAAAAGCCCATCTCTGATTTCAATATGTTCTTCCTTCTCCATTATCTGTCAAATCAACACACTCATCTCTCTCCACTGACACTTCTTTCTTGCAGGCCACCCTAATTCCAAGCTTGCAACAGCAAGTATCTCCCAGTCTTCATCTTGACTTAGCTGTCTTCTAACCCATTCTCCATAAAGAATGGTGGTCCTTCTACTTATCTTTTTTTTTAATGAAAGGGATGGGGCCTCACTTTGTTGTCCAGACTGGTCACTAACCTGGCCTCAAGCAATCCTTCTGCCCCAGCCTTCCAAATACTGGGGTTATAGATGTGAGCCACCATGCCTGGCCAAGAGTGATAGTCTTTCTAAAACAGAAATGTGGTCCATGTACTTCCTTAGGAAAGACATTCAGTGCCTCCCACAGCTGGCAGGATAAGGTCCTAAACCCTACCACCTGGCACGTAAGCCTGAGGGCATGCAGCTCCTGCTCCCCACCAGTCATCACACGCACCTCCCCTTGCTGAGGAGAGCTCCAGCTAGACAAAGTGGGAGGACCCAGGCTCCAAAACTTCTCCAGCACCAAATGCTGTGTCCCAAACCTACTGTAAAGCTCTTCATCTGGCTGAGTCCTATTTCAGGAAGCTTTCTCCAGCCTTCTAAAGCCAGGTTAGGGTGCCTGCCAGGCCCCTTCATAGCTATGTGTTTTAATGATCTGTTCTCCCAGCAGGATTCTGAGTGCTTTACCTGTTGTATTAATCCATTCTCACTGCTATTAAAAACTACCTGAGACTGGGTAATTTAAGAAGAAAAGAGGTTTAATTGACTCAGTTCCACGGGCTTAACAGGAAGCATGACTGGGAGGCCTCAGGAAACTTATAATCATAGCGGAAGGCGAAGAGGAAGCAAGCACCTTCTTTTTTTTTTTTTTTTTTTTTTTGAGATGGAGTTTCGCTCTTTTTACCCAGGCTGGAGTGCAATGGCGCGATCTCGGCTCACCGCAACCTCCGCCTCCTGGGTTCAAGCAATTCTCCTGCCTCAGCCTCCTGAGTAGCTGGGATTACAGGCACGTACCACGTGCCCAGCTAATTTTCTGTATTTTTAGTAGAGACGGGGTTTCACCATGTTGACCAGGATGGTCTCTCGATCTCTTGACCTCGTGATCCACCCGCCTCGGCCTCCCAAAGTACTGGGATGACAGGCTTGAGCCACCGTGCCCGGTCTGCAAGCACCTTCTTACATGGAAGAGGGAGAGAGAGAGTGAGGGGGGAGATGCCAAACATTTTTAAACCATTATATCGTGTGGTTTAAACAGCATAGGGAAAACCTGCCCCCACGATGCAATCCCCTCTCACTATCCTCTCCCCCAACACTAAGGATCACAACTCGAGATGAGATTTGAGTGGGGATGCAGAGCCAAACCTTATCAGCCTTCACCCACAACGAACTTATGAAGAGGACACTATTATTATCGCCATTTTACAAACAAGGGACATAAAACACAGAGGTTAAATAACTTACCCAAGGGCACAAAGAAGTAGCAACTGGATCCAATCCAGTGAGGTCCCAGGTGCATCTCGGTAACCACCCTTTGGAATGTTTCTTACTTGTCATTGTAACCCTAGTGCACAGCCTGTCTAGTATAGCTGATGTTAAGTAATTTTTGTTTATCTCCGTATAGTTTACTCATTCAATAAATATTAGGTTCCTACTTCTAAGGTAGTCTATCAGAACTAGCTTGAAATGATCAAATGAAAATATTATTGGCGGGGCGCGGAGGCTCATGCCTGTAATCCCAGCACTTAGGGAGGCCGAGGCCGGTGGATCACCTGAGGAGTTGGAGACCAGCCTCGCCAACATGGTGAAACCCCGTCTCTACTAAAATACAAAAATTAGCCGGATGCAGTGACGGCCATCTAATCCTAGCTACTCGGGAGGCTGAGGCAGGAGAACTGCTTGAACCTGGGAGACAAAGGTTGCAGTGAGCCGAGATCATGCCATTGCACTCCAGCCTAGGCTGGGCGACAGAGCAAGACTCCGTCTCAAAAAAAAAAAAAAAAGAGAAAAGAAAATATTATCTAATGCACTTATTAATTTACACTTTCTGAAGACTTACTGTTTGTGCAGGCACACTGGACTTAGTGCAAACAAATAGAGAATGAAAACAATACCCTGACCCTTGCTTGAGTTGACAGACATGGGGCTGGTGACAAAAATTAAAAAAAATATTTTTAAAAGATCATCAACTTTTTCATTCCTGTTCCTGAAGCCTTCGTGGATTATTTATGTCTGCATGTTTGCCTTCTCCTAAAAATAATTCTATCCAGGATGCCCCAAGGACGTCATGCTGTAAGCTTCCTGTAGGTAAGGAGGGGCGAGGCAGTGGTGCTAAGTGCTGAAGCTGCAGGTCTGAAGATAAAGCCTCCAGAGCGTGACCAGAAATGGTTCGTTGGCAGCAGCCACAGCAAGGAGCCCGTGCTGCCACCTGCTGGCCAAGAGCAGGTTCCCCCACACCCATCCTGTTACGAGGCTGAATCACAGGCAGACGGGAGAGGGAAGGGATTTTATCACAACTCGCTTAGTTTAGAGATAGGAAACTGATGAAAAAGGGACTTGCCCAAGATCACGTAACTGTTTGTGGGATAGTCAGAACCGGAACCAAGTACAGGTTTCCTGTAAAACCTGACGCATGCTCCTCTGGATTCAGGCACAGGGAACTTGCAACCTTCAAATTGCAGTCTGGTCTTCTCTTGCTTTTTTCCTTTCTCTCTTCTCTTCTCCCCGCCCCCCAACCTTTTTTTCTCCTCTCCCCATCCCTCCCCTCTCCTCCCGTCCCTTTTTTCCTCCCCTCTTCCTTCCCATCCCTCCCCCCTCCTCCCGTCTCCCTCTCTCCTCGCTTCCCTCCTCCCTTCTCCCCATTTCTTCTCCCCTCCCCTTTCCTCTTTTTTCTTTTTAAAGCCAATTCTCATCACTGCACTTCCAGGGCAGGGGAAGCACTGGGGAATGAGGCAGCCTAGCTCTGTGGAGGGAAAGGGAGCTGGTCAACATATGCCTTAGGTATTTTTTTAATTAGTAAACTTTATTTATGGAGCAGTTTTAGACTCATAGCAAAATTAAGTGAAAAGTAGAGAATTTCCATACACTGCCTGATCCCACATACTCGCAATCCCACTGGCCAACAGCATTTCCTACAAGAGTGATACATTTGATACAATTGATGAACCCACACTGACACGGCATTTTGACCCAAAGTCCGTATGTTATGTTAAGAGTCACTCTACTTCCAGCACTTTGGGAGGCCGAGGCGGGCGGATCTTGAGGGCAGGGGTTCGAGGCCAATCTGGCCAACATAGTGAAACCCCGTCTCCACTAAAAATACAAAAAATTAGCCGGATGTGGTGGTGTGCGCCTGTAATCCCAGCTACTCAGGAGGCTAAGGTGGGAGAATCACATGAACCCAGGAGGTGAAGGTTGCGGTGAGTCGAGATTGCGCCACTGCACTACAGCCTGGCGACAGAGCAAGACTCTGTCTCAAAAATAAGTCACTCTGCTGTTATACATTCTACGGGTTTGAACAGATGTGTAATGATGTTTATCCCTTTTCGAAATCGTTTCACTGCCCTAAAAATCCCCTGTGTTCCTCCTGTTCATCTCTCCTCCTCCCACCCCTCTGGCAACCACTGTCTCCATAGTTTTTGCCTTTTCTGGAATGTCATATCGTTGGAACCATATAGCATGTAGCCTTTTCAGACTGGCTCCTTTCACTCAGTGATGTGCATTTAAGGTTCTTCTCTGTCTTTTCATGGCTTGATAGCTGATTTCTTTTTAGTGCTGAATAACATTCCATTGTCTGGACTGACCACAGTTTATCCATTCACTTACTGAGGGACGTCTTGGTGGTTTCCAAGTTTCGGTAATTATAAAGTTGCTATAAACGTCTGTGTGCAGAGTTTTGTGTGGATATCAGTTTTCAGTTCATTTGGGTACATGCCAAAAAGCACAACTGCCTAATTGTATGGTAAGAGTATGCCTGGTTTGCTGAAAAACTGTAAAACTGTCTCCAAAGTGGCTGCACCACTTCACATTCCCTGCAGCCATGAGTGAGAGCTCCTGTCACTCCACACCCTTGCCAGTATTTGGTATTTTAGATTTTGGCCATTCTCACAGGTGTGTGGTATGCTTTAGTTTTTTTAGTAATTTGGGAGATAAATGATTAGTTTCAGAAATCCTAACACTCATTAGCACTATCTACCCATAGAATCAAAATCACAGGGAAGCTTGGTGGTGTTGAGTTACAGGAAATGTGAATACTTGCCTGCAGTTCACAAAGGGTACAGGGGTGGGACTCACGCTGTCGCTGTCGTCCAGCTGAGTATGAACCAGACTAGGGTGGTAGGGGCAGAACCCCAGTGTACTGTCCCCTGAGTCTGTGGTCAAGCAACGCAGAGCGGCAACCAGAGGATGCTAAACTCCAAGGTGATGACTTGACTCTATCGTGATCACTGCCTGCAGTTAACATCAGGAAGGCTTAACACAGGGAGCAGTATATTTCAAGAGAAGGAACAAGTATAACCCAATAAGGAAGGCATATGCTAGAGATAAAGGCACCATCCAGACAAAGTGCCCAAAGGCCTACCTTCCTTTGCCCATCAGCATTTAGGCATGTTTTAGTTTACTTCTCTCTCACTAGCTAATATCAGACCACAGTGGGCTTGTTTCCTGTCTGCACCATCTGTTTTCTTTAACGTAAAAAAAAAAAAAAAAAAAAAAAAAAGTACAGGATGGGGAGAACTTGTTAGAATACATGTGACAGTATTAAAGGCTAATGCTTATTGATCTCCTTCTGTATACCAGGCAGTGAGTTTTTAAAAATTTTTTTGAAAATGAGACATTCTCGCTCTATGCCCAGCCTGCAGTGCAATAGCATAATCTCTGCTCACTGCAACCTCCATCTCCCAGGTTCAAGCAATCCTCCCACCTCAGCCTCCTGAGTAGCTGGGACTATAATAAGCATGTGCCACCACAACCAGTTAACTTTTTGTATTTTGTTGGTAGAGTCAGGGTTTCATCATGTTGCCCAGGCTGGTCTTGAACTCCTGAGCTCAAGCAATCCACCAGCCTCAACCTCCCAAAGTGCTGAAATTACAGTCGTGAGACACTGCACCCAGTTCCAGGCAGTGTTTTTCATTGTACTTCTAAAAAAAAAAAAAAAAAAAAAAAACCTCACAAAACTCCATGCAAATATGTGCTAATATTATTTCCACTTACAGACGAGGAAACTAAGGCACAGATAGTTAAGTAGCCAACTTGGGATTATCTTCCAGATAATTGGAATATGTCCACAATGACTCCAAAAATGGCTGCCAAAAAAGTGAAGGTGTGGTCGGGTGTGATGGCTCACACTTATAGTCCCAGCACTTTGGGAGGCCGAGGTGGGTGATCGTAAGGTCAGGAGTTCAAGACTAGCCTGACCAACATGGTGAAACACCGTCTCTACTAAAAATACAAAAATTAGCACACATGTAGTCCCAGTTACTTGGCAGGCTGAGGCAGGAGAATCAATTGAACCTGGGAGGTGGAGGTTGCTGTGAGCTGAGATCTCACCACTGCACTGTCAACGAGACTCTGTCTCCAAAAAAAAAAAAAAAAAAAAAATGAAGGCATATAAGTGGTTCTACAGGATTCTTTCAGGTAGAACAAAAGAAGTAAGAGTCCTCTCATATTCCAAATTGGCCATTCTATTGCTCATATATAAGTGAAATAGAGATAAATGTGAATATATTCAGAGACAAGTGACCAGGATACTGAGAGAACCGAAAACAAGGAGATGGTAGGAGAAGTATTTAGCTTGGAGAAGGCTCAGGAGAACCACAAGGGGTATGTTCAAGGCTTTGAAGGGGTCAGCGAGGAACAAGTTTAAGTTTATTCTGTATGATTCCAAAGAGTAGAACTAGGTTCATTTTTGTGGAAGCTAAAGGGAACTTGAATATTTAGATGGTCAAAGTGATTTTTAAGACAGAAAACACTGTTTCCTGATGGTTTGCAGAAGCCAAGACAGAGAGCCAGAAAAGTGGATTTGAATATGCTTGGACAAGAGCACACAATTTCTGGATTTAGGCTCAAGTTCAGCCACTTAACTGGCCAGATGATGTCAGGCAAGCCAGAGCATCTACCATTCCCACCATTCAGGGTTTGCAGGGAGAAGATAAGAGCAGGTCCCAGAACTCTTTATATCTATAAAGACTTGTATGAATGTAAGGAATTGTTATGATTAAGGCATTAGCTTATTATGACAATGTAATTGAAATAAATCTGAACTCAGAGGCAGTTCAGCTGAGTCTTCGAGATGTCCAGGTTTTGTATGTGTTACTCCTTCCACCATGCAGGATTTGAACACAGCTCTATTATAGTACAGTAGAATGGGCTCAGTGAGGTTTATGTGTGCATCTGTTTCTTCTGTTGGACAAATGAGCTTGCAGAGGTCAAGAATTGTGTCCCTCATGTTTTTATATCTTAATCTCCAGTACTTCATCAGGGATTGGTACACGGTAATAAGTTGGAAAATGTTAGTAGAATGAATAAGTGAGAGAATGAATAAAGTACAAAATAAGGCAATTAGAAAGCAAGGGATTTCTATGTTGCAGCGTGGGGAAAGCATGCAGCTTCCAGGATGACAGCTTTGGAGGGGACAACACTTAAAGTTTAGTATTTGATGTGTTTATTTTAAAATCAGTCCTCTGTCGCGCCGGGCGCAGTGGCTCAAGCCTGTCATCCCAGCACTTTGGGAGGCCGAGGCGGGTGGATCACGAGGTCAAGAGATCGAGACCATCCTGGTCAACATGGTGAAACCCCGTCTCTACTAAAGGTGCAAAAAATTAGCTGGGCATGGTGGCGCGTGCCTGTAATCCCAGCTACTCCGGAGGCTGAGGCAGGAGAATTGCCTGAACCCAGGAGGCGGAGGTTGCGGTGAGCCGAGATCGCGCCATTGCACTCCAGCCTGGGTAACAAGAGCGAAACTCCGTCTCAAAAAAAAAAAAAAAAAAAAAAAAAAAATCAGTCCTCTGTCTAATATTAGTTTCTTTTTATTTGTATGGCACACTGTAATTTTCAACACTTTTTAACCTCCACTATTTTATTCAATACTCACCAAAATGCATAGGGAGGTTATGTTTATCAGGCAGGGAATATGTATCAGGCAGGAATCAAGTGTATTTATGGTAGTGCTTATGTTCGAACCTAATGTTCTGATTTCTTAGCTTGGAGCTCTTCCCTCCATGCCAGGCCAGCAGCGCTCTGTGGTTAAGCTTGTGGTACCATCTGAGTCTGTCCAACCTCCTTTGTGGAACTCAGTTATGTTACCAGGAGAAAAAATGCACAGCTTTGCTTTTGCATCTGGGAAATGATGAAGATGAATGTTATTTCTTAAATATTTAAAAAATGCAAACTCCAAATATATAAAAGATACCCACATAAAAATTAATGTTACTTTTTAAAATGATCTTTATTTTGTATTAAACATATTTATCTGATATTAATAATTGATTTGATATTTGATGCACGTGGTGAGAGGAGCTAAGACATCACCCTGGCTTTGGAAGCTGTAGCCAGGTCCTACAAACGTATCTTTTCTTATTCTTTCTTTATAAACCATGACAAATGTTTGCTATTTGTAATACTGTGCTACCTCCAAAAGACTTAACAACTGGATATTTTAAAATACATATTTTCAGTTAATATACTAACTAGAAACATGTCTGTTGCAACACATGATGTTATACCATCTTGAGATTAATAACTTCTCATATGATACAACTTTGCGTGGGCTGAAATAGATGGATCAAGCTAAAACAACATTAATGGTAAGGTCAATTTTTGTAATGTTAGGAGGAAGTTAAGCGTGACACTCCTGACCCTTTTTGACCAGAAAGAGAAGAAATCAACACGTCTTGTCTGTGCCTGGAACAGAAGAGCTTATGTAGGAACCTGGAGGGGCCAGCCACAGAGAAAGGTCGATAATAGATCATCACAAGGACATAGTGCTTACTAAAATCTTTTGTCTTTGACATGTTAGAAATGATTGTCCACGATATCAGCTCTCATCAGAAATTTGTTTTTTTGAATATCCTGAATGTTTACCCTGCCTGTTACAATTTTTTCCCATGACGGGAGACTCAAGATCGTCTGAAGCCATTGGTCTTCTTTTAACTCAGAAGCTGAGTACCAGCATTCCTGAGAGGAGGGAAACAGAAGAAATCATTAGCACTCCTTGACTTTTGTAATCAGGATTAGTCCAATACCAAATAAGCCAAACTGTCCTTGAGCTTTCAAAACCATGTGAACCCATAGACAAAAATGAATCTTGCTATCCAAACTAGGATACTGACACATCCCTCTTAAAATAAACACACATACTTATACATTCATTCACGTATTCAGCAAAGCTGAGTATAAGGCTCTGTGCAAGGCACTAAGTGTGGTTTTTGCTTTCAAAGAGTTCACATTCTCAAGGAGAGGAAAGACATGTAGACAGATGTAACACAAAGTGGAAAGTGGCCACAGAGAAGGGCAGAGAGAGGTCATGCTCAGAGGGATTTGGATGAGGAAGAGAGTCCATGAGAACTTAAACAGGAAGAAGCTCACAACCCTGAGCTCTAGGCACATCACCTGTTCTGGTAAGAATCAAGAAAAGCCTATGGTGATTGCTATGGTCTGAATGTTGGCACCCCTTGAAATCCTTGTGTTGCAAATTAACCCCCAAGGTGATAGTATTAAGAGGTGGGTCTTTGGGAGATAATTAGGTCATGAGGGCTCTGACCTCACAGATAGAATTAGCGTCCTTATAAAAAGTCTGGAGGGAGCATATTTTCCTTTTCCATCCTTTTGACATGCAAGGACACAGCAAAAGGCACCATCTGTGAGGAATGGACACTCACCAGACACTGAATCTCCAGTGCCTTGATCTTGGACTTCCAGCTTCCAAAACTGTGCAGTAATTTTCTATTGTTTATCAATGACCCAGTCTAAGATATTTTGTTACAGCAGCCTGGATAGACTAAGACAATGACCTTCTGTGCCTGGTGAAACCTAACCAGGCAATGGGCTTCCGAGGCTTCTTTATATGGGTGAGCATCCCCCATCCCAGCTTGCTAGCTGATGATACATACTTTGCTTATTTGCAGCCAGCATTTCTCCAGCACATTCCCCTGTGTTTCAGAGAGCTGCAAGGCTGTGTTCAGAAAGAGGCGACAGTTCTGCCTGTCTCCCATTAATATACAGACGTAAGCCATCAGGTGGTAGAGCCTTGGGTAAAAGACAGGGCCAGTGGTGTTTTGACTCACCAGAGTCTTCAAGTTCTAAAGAAAAAAACCCACAACAGTATATTAGAATCAAACAGGGTCCTTGACTGTAAATTATTTCCTTCACAGATGATTTGGGAACATTTCAAGGATTTAAGCAATCAAGTGAGAAAATACATTATAGAGACATACATAGTAGGTATTGGAGATAATAAATGTCAGGTGGAGTAGTTCCCATGGTCCACTGAGATCAGGAATTGACATGAGAGATCCCATCATTGCTTCTCTGCAATAACTTTAAAAAAAAAAATTGTTTTGATGGCTGGGCGTGGTGGCTCATACCTGTAATCTCAGCACTTTGGGAGGCCGAGGCAGGTGGATCACCTGAGGTCAGGAGTTTGAGACAAGCCTGACCAACATGGCAAAACCCCGTCTCTACTAAAAATACAAAAATTAGCTGGTTGTGGTGGTGCGCACCTGCAGTCCCAGCTACTTGGGAGGCTGAGACAGGAGAATCACTTGAACCTGGGAGGCAGAGGTTGCAGTTAGCCAAGATTGTGCCACTGCACTCCAGCCTGGGTGACAGAGCGAGACTTCATCTCAAAGAAAAAAATAATGTTGATGATTATGATTATTAAAGCACTACAAGTTAATTGTTGAAAAATTAGGAAAAAAAATTGGCCACTTCTGCATGTAAGGAGCTTGGAAGTAACCACTTAGTCCTAGAATCAAGTAAAAAGCTGAACGGACTGAAAGATCAACAAATATTCTTGGATCCATAAGAGAAGTGAGAACACGGGGCAAACTGCTGATCCAAGGACTGTAGAGACAAACAGACAGAGATTCACAAGTGGAAACCACTGTGGGAATTAGTGCCAGGCTAGGAAAACCTGAACTGTAATTGATGAATTGCTACAAACTCAGAGTGGACAGGTCTGGGAGTTAAAAACTCTATGGAGGCCGGGGATGGTGGCTCACACCTGTAATCCCAGCACTTTGGGAGGCTGGGGCGGGTAGATCATGAGGTCAAGAGATCGAGACCATCCTGGTCAACATGGTGAAACCTCGTCTCTACTAAAAATCCAAAAAATTAGCTAGGCATGGTGGCGGGTGCCTGTAATCCCAGCTACTTGGGAGGCTGAGACATGAGAATTGCTTGAGCCTGGGAGGTGGAGGTTGCAGTAGGCTGAGATTGTACCACTGCACTCCAGCCTGGGTGACAAAGCAAGACTCTGTCAAGAAGTGGGTGTTGTTTTAAGTTGTTAACTTGTGGTAATGAGTGACAGAGCAATAGAAAGCTAATAGACCTGTGCTCAGTGTTTACAAGAACAAGACAAATGCGTCAACCCAACACCAGAGGTTTAGCCCTTTATTCTCTTAGGGTGCTTGCCCATGCCAAGTTGTAAACTGTTGGAGGTGTTTAATTTGCTCACTCTTGTGCCCCAGCACTCTTGTATTAATATGCTTAATACATAGTTGAAATTATACATATATATATATATATATATATATATATGTATTTTATTTTTAAAGTTTTTTTTTTTTTTTTTTTGAGACGGAGTTTCGCTCTTGTTACCCAGGCTGGAGTGCAGTGGCGTGATCTCGGCTCACCGCAACCTCCGCCTCCTGGGTTCAGGCAATTCTCCTGCCTCAGCCTCCTGAGTAGCTGGAATTACAGGCACCCACCACCATGCCCAGCTAATTTTTTGTATTTTTAGTAGAGATGGGGTTTCACCATGTTGACCAGGATGGTCTCGATATCTTGACCTCATGATCCACCCGCCTCGGCCTTCCAAAGTGCTGGGATTACAGGCGTGAGCCACCGTGCCCGGCTCATAGTTGAATTTTTAAAATTGTCATGTGGAATGATTTATCTACCAGGATGCTTTATCATAGCAATGGCAATAAGAACATTCAGAAAAGTTTTATCCAAGAATAATTAGACCACGCAATCGTATATCTATAAGATAAACTATGATGCTTCCTTTTAAATTGTGATCTGAAAAACAATTTAATGACAGAAAATTATTCATAATATGCTTAATAGCAAATTACAAAATATAGAAATGTGCATGCACACACACAAATACTTGAAAAGTGGGATCTCAATGTATAAAAAGTGCTTATCTCTAAGTAGTAATGTAGTGGACAATTTATATTTTCTTTCTTACGTTGGGGAAGTGCCTTCAAAAACATCTGTGATAAACATGTCTAATTCTATAATGAGAAAATAATTAGCACACGAAGTAGATAGAGATCCATTTAAGGCGTATTTTATACTGGAAACTGGAGAGTAGGCCTCACCTTGAGTAGCTCCTTTCCATTAGCATGGGCATTCTCTGACTGTTCTTTGATTTGCTTTTGAAGATGAAGAACTTGCCCCTCCATGTACCTAGACATTCCTTCATAGTAAGTAAGTGTTATGGTTCTTCTTGGCAACAGATTTTTAGCTGTACTGGAAAATATGTAAAAGTTGTCCCATTCTTGACATCTGGCATACCTGCATTACCACAAAGGAATAAGAAAAGTCAGTATCACCTGTGGAATAGGCTGGCTTTCTGAAATGGCTCTCTGGATGTGCAGCTTCCTGTACCTGGGTCTCTGGAAGTGTGTCTCCTGCCTACCCCTGCTTCACTCTCCCTAACAAAGCAGGAAATTAATTATGTGATGCAGAGCAAGGAAATGATAGATTTTTTTTTTTTTTTGATGGCTTGAGATGAATAGAATCCTTGAAAACACCCAGGTAATATTAGCCACCACTGAACTCTTTGACTTTTTATATTAAAAAGTAAGGGAGATCAGAAACTTGGAACTGTAGATTCTGGGACTTGAAGATAGTGCTCCAATACCGAAGAGAGATGATTTAGGACAGTACTGCTCAAAATGTGGTTCACAGACTGGCATCATCAGTATCACCTGCGTTCTCATTAATGCAGGTTCTCTGCTTCAGTCCAGGCATACTGAATCAGACAGGCTCTGAGGGTGAGGCATCTCCGCATTAACAAGCTCTCCAGGTGATTGTTAGCTCACTAAAGTCAGCAACATTGGCCTAGAACACAGATGTTAAAAGAACTCTCCAGCTGAGATAGTAAAGAAAAAGAAATTTGGATGATTTTTGAACTTTAGATTCCTTGACCTTTAGCTCACATTGGTAAGTTATTTGATTTTGAACTTTAATTGGCAAGAGTAATTAATTTTTGGATTTTAATTTCTCCTCATTAATTTTATAATAAGGGGATTTCTGGCCAGGTGAGTGGCTCATGCCTGTAATCCTAGCATTTGGGGAGGCTGAGGTAGGATTGCCTGAGTCCAGGAGTTAGAGACCAGCCTGGAGAACATGACAAAATCCCATCTCTACAAAAAATTAAAATTAGCCAGCTGTGGTGGTATGCACCTGCAGTTGCAGCTACTCGGGAAGCTGAGGTGTTTGGGAGGATCACTTGAGCCTAGGAAGGCGAGGCTGCAGTGATCCATGATCACACTGTGGCACTCCAACCTGGGTGACACAGCAAAACTGTCTCAGAAAGAAGGAGGGGGTGGATTTCTATTCAGATTTGGGGTTGCTCTAATTTGTAGCATTTTATATAGGAATGTCTTCATATTGTCACTTAGTTTCATCACAAACCTCTGATAGACCATATGGTTGCATATAATTTAATTAAGATAGGAAATAATAGAGGGTGATTTTCAATCTTGGGGATAGACTTGGAAGTAATGTAATGAATGTTCTGTTCTGACCCATTTTAGAACCTTAGCGGTCATCGAAATAGGCTTAACTGAGTTTAAAATGTAATAGGTTACTTTGGGAGGCTGAGGCGGGTGTATCACGAGGTCCAGAAATTGAGACCATCCTGGCCAACGCGGTAAAACCCCATCTCTACTAAAAATACAAAAAATTAGCCGGGCGTGGTGGCACACGCCTGTGGTCCCAGCTACTCAGGAGGCTGAGGCGGAAGAATCGCTTGAACCCAGGAGGTGGAGGTTGCAGTGAGCCGAGATTGCGCCACTGTACTCCAGCCTGGAGACAAAGCAAGACTCCATCTCAAAAAAAAAAAAAAACCATAATAGATAGGTCGGGCGCGGTGGCTCAAGCCTGTAATCCCAGCACTCTGGGAGGCCGAGGCAGGTGGATCACGAGGTCAAGAGATCGAGACCATCCTGGTCAACATGGTGAAACCCCGTCTTTACTAAAAATACAAAAAATTAGCTGAGCATGGTGGTGCATGCCTGTAATCCCAGCTACTCAGGAGGTTGAGGCAGGAGAATTGCCTGAACCCAGGAGGCGGAGGCTGTGGTGAGCCGAGATCGCGCCATTGCACTCCAGCCTGGGTAACAAGAGCAAAACTCTGTCTCAAAAAACAAACAAACGAACAAACAAAACATAATAGGTTAACGGGATTAAGCCTCAGACTTAATGAGTTAATGGGGTACATGGAAAATGCTTCTTCCTTACTCCTGAAGTTTCCTTCCATGTGAGGGGTTTCTATTTGGTGCAAAGCACGAGAACTCTTTCCTTGCTTCACTTGCCCCTTCAATGATAAGGAGAGATCTTGCTGGTGAATTGGGAGAGGAATCGGGCAACTATAACTCTGTCTGTATCTCTCTGCATCTTGAGAGCTAGTGAAGCCAACTGGGAGTGTGATACTGATCTCTGTGCTACAAGAGCCCTGCCTCCATGTGAGTAGATCTACAGTTTTCCAGAACTGTCTGCTACTGAGCAGGTTAAGTCCAATTCTAGGGCTCAACATTAGGAAGCCCACTTATGTGCAGATATAAGCCATGTCCTCCAACACTGGCTGTATCAATCTATATGATTAGATATGGGTGGGTGCTAGGGTGGGCAAGTGGTGCTATTTATTAGTCTTCCTCAAACCCCAGCACTCCTCCAAAGAAAGCAATCTTTTCTTATTTATCCCTGTATCAGCACAAAATGGTATGTTTGCGATAAATATTTATTGCATGGAATGCAATTGAGACAATCTCACTTTTCTGTCCTTGGCCAAGGGGGATGAACTAGTTAACACATCTTTCAGTGTAAATATCCTCTGACACCTTTAAGCTCTCTCAGGTATAAATTATGAATACTTTCTAAAATATTTTTAAAGAACTCTTCCTTGGAACTCAACGTCTTCACCTTGGGAACTTAGTGATATGCAATACATTGTTACCAGAGAGCTACAGACGAATAAAGTCCCAGAAGGAGTCCACTCTGGAACTTGAGGATTCTGTTGTCTTCATATTGGTATATGAATTCCAAACATTCTTCAAATGTTCTATAAACAAAACCTAAAAGAGAGAAAAGGGTGAGAGTTGCTGGTAGGTGGTCATCTTTCTAGCCTAGTTGCTCTCAGTAGAATATTCCCACTGCAGGGAGAGTAGCCTCTGATCATTGTATGAATCCAGAGGGTCCCGTGGATTGCAACAACCTGACGACTGGACTGGCCTGTGTTTGCTGAGTCCCAGCTATTGAGGAGTGTTATGGATATATAATACAGTTCCACAGTACTGACCAGGCAGGTGTGGGGTTTAACTAATCCTTCCCAGCCTTAGAACAGCCTAGGACAGGCGTCCCCAAACTTTTTACACAGGGGGCCAGTTCACTGTCCCTCAGACCGTTGGAGGGCCACCACATACTGTGCTCCTCTCACTGACCACCAATGAAAGAGGTGTCCCTCCCTGAAGTGTGGCGGGGGGCCGGATAAATGGCCTCAGGGGGTCGTATGCAGCCCGCGGGCTGTGGTTTGGGGACGCCTGGCCTAGGACTTCTATGTCTCCCCACACATGCTTCCCTTGCTGGCGGCAGTGTCTGCATCTCCCTTCAAGATCCTGTGTGGGGAAAACAATTCCCAAGTTGGTTCCTGTGGTTTAGTATGTACACTTGAAGTGACCTACTTGATGTCACTTGAAAGTTATCAGGAAATAACTTGTTTTCCAAATCACCAACAGCTGCCAACCTGAACTCTCACCTGAAGCAAACTAGTCCTTCATTCTAAAGCATGAAGTCTCTAAGTACATCCTGCTAAAAGTTAAAAGCCCCTAGTAAGAGGCACATAGTAAGATAGTCACTATCACTTAGGTGCAAGTTGATCTGACAGTTTAACTGGCAACACATACCAATCAGGTTCCTTCAGACTTAATTCTCCTTCTTGAAGTGCCTTTACAGTCTTGGCACTTGCTAGACAGTGCTTCAGTTCACACCACTAGCCTCTCTCCATCCCTGCTTTGTAAGTCCACCCAGACCTATTGGTGCCAAAGCGCCAACCTGACATGACAGCTGCCTCACCATACCAGCACAGGTCCCACACCCCCAAGTTCTTTTACATTCCAAACCCACACTTACCGGAATAAAGCATGGTGTCCAAGCAGACAAAGTAGAAAAATGCCTTGCTCAAGATGTGTTCCTGTGTTACAGAAAGATCCCACAGACACCCCAACACCTGGATCAATTGCTTGTATCTGTGGAAAAGAAAAGGTAATGGCCACTAAAAAGCGGTAGATATTGTAATCCCAGCACTTGGGAGGCCTAGGCGGGCAGATCATGAGGTCAGGAGTTCGAGACCAGCCTGGCCAACGTGGTGAAACCCTGTCTCTACTAAAATACAAAAATTAGGCGAGATGTCAGGAGCCTGTAATCCCACTACCTGGGAGGCTGAGGCAGGAGAATCTCTTAAAACTGAAAGGCAGAGGTTGCAGTGAGCCAAGATCACACCACTGCACTCCAGCCTGGGTGAAAGAGTGAAACTGTCTCAAACAAACAAAAAAAAAAAAACAGTGGACATAATGGACTTTGGGGACTCAGCGTGGAGGGAAGGAGGGAAGTGAGAGATGAAAGACTACATGTTGGGTACATGTACACTGCTGGGGTGACAGGTGCACTAAACTCTTATAATTCACTACTATAAAATTCATCTTTGTAACTGAAAACCACTTGTACACCCAAAGCTATTGAACAAAAAGCAGTGGATAGGATGAGGTTCAGTAAGGTCCCTCCCTGGTCTAGTCCTGGTCCTTCTCAGTAATTCAGAACCAAATACACCTCTTAAACAGACGTCAAATGCATCCCTACCCAGTACCAAAACCTAAATCTCAAATTGGCTCTTGTTTCAAATTGTTCTTTCATGGGTTCTCTATAGCAGGGTGACCAGAGTCAGAGCAAATTGGCCTTAGCTTCTAGACCTGGTTGCTATTCTCTGACCATTTGCCTCCCTAGAAGACTTTTCCCTTTGTCTCCACTTGACAGAAGTGGAGGCCTGATTTCCACAGCTGGGATGACTGTCTGAGTTCCCCTCCACTGGCCACAGCAACCAGATTAGAGATGATGCATGGGAAATAATTCTGTTAAACGAAACAAAATAAAACAAAACAAACCAAGGCCTGGCACGGTGGCTCATGCCTGTAATCCCAGCACTTTGGGAGGCTGAGGTGGGTAGGTCACTTGAGATCAGGAGTTCAAGACCAGCGTGGCCAACAGGGTGAAACCCCATCTCTACTAAAAAATACAAAAATTAGCTGAGGGTGGTGGCATGTGCCTGTAATCCCAGCTACTCGGGAGGTTGAGGCGGGAGAATTGCTTAAACCTGAAGGCAGAGGTTGCAGTGAGCCGAGATCAAACCACTGCACTCTAGCCTGGGCAACAGAGCAAGACTCTGTCTAAAAAAAAGAAAAAAAAGGACAACTATTATCAGTTACATTTTCTTACTGCAAACTCTACTCCTTTCCCCACCCTATGGTCAGGCTAAAGTTGAACCCAGAACACTCAATAATATGGCCTCCTCCCCCTAATTTTGGAAAATACTTTAAGATAAATACCTGCTTTTCAAAAGGAGACATTGGCTAAGTCTGTAGAGGGACAGATAATGTCGGTTGGGATTCTGGAGCAGTGCCCACATCTGGTGGGCCCGGGTGCCTGGGAAGAAAACAATTCCAGTATATTGTGGGACATTCCTTGTATCCTCATGTCCTGTCTTGCCCAGTCAGCCCTTACCTAACTCAGTGGCCAAGTCCAGGTGTCCCATTATGAGCTTGTTGAAGACCAGTGTATCAGCGACGTATACCATAATTTCAATGCCCTCGCCTTTCAGGGGGAGGTTGAAGATTTGCTGCAGGGCCATGATTTCATATTTGAACCACATACCCTGGTAGCCAGCCAGCTGGTGGTATAGCGAATAGTCTAGGTAAGCCTTAATGATCTGAAATAACAGAGTGGAGGAAGACTGAGGCAGAATGCAAAGCAGAAAGCTCAGGAACATCACTCATTGTCTCCCAGTAAACATTTGTTTATTAAGTTTGAGAATAGAGCTGGACATTTGGCCAAAGCCATGGGCTTACACACAGAAATCAAACTGGGTTTTTGCTACCTGTTTACTGAGTCACTCAGGATAAACTTGATGGCCCCTTACCCATGGAGTCCTTAAATGAAATATAAAAATTTTAATTTATGTGAAAAATAAAAGCATAGCTTACATATTAGATATATAATTGCAGAGCGAAAAGCCTGCAAGGATACACTCCAAAGTATAAACAGTAGTTACCTATTTGTTGGGGGTGGGAGGAGAGATTTTACTTTATGCGTCTCTGTGATGTTTGTTATAGCAAGCATATATAACTTCAGTGATTTAACAAAAAAGAAAGGTTGGTTTGGTTTCTTTGCCTTTTTTTTTTTTTAATAGGGACTAGTTTTAAACCTAATTTGGAGGTCAAGTGCAGTGGCTCACGTCTATAATCCCAGCACTTTGGGAGGCTGAGGCTTGAGCTCAGGAGTTCCAGAGAAGCCTGAGCACAATAGCGAGACCCTGTTTCAACAACAGCAAAAGCTAGCCAGGCTAGCATGATGGCACATGCTTGTAGTCCTATCTACTCAAGAGGCTGAGATGGGAGGTCACTTGAGCCCAAGAGTTTGAGCCCAGTCTGGGCAATAGAGTGAGACCCCATCTCAACAGAAGATTTAAAAAAAAGCCAGCATGGTGACACAAAACTGTAATCCTAGCTACTTAGGAAACTGAGGTGTTTGGGAGGATCAGTTGAGCAGGGGAGGTTGAGGCTGCACTGAGCCATGATCATGCCACTGCACTGCAGCCTGGGTGACTGAGTGAGACCCTCTCAAAAACAAACAAACAAATACATCTGATTTGGAGATTTACAAGAAACTGGGTTACTCTAAACAGCTCTTTAAAAAGATAAAGTTGCTACAGAATGTACACACTTAGAGAATAGTTAGAAAATAGTTCCTTCTAAAGAAGCAGTTTTATTATTTATATAAAAACAACAGAATACATGTAACCTAATTTGAAAAATACAAACAGAAAAAATATAGTATCTCTAGTGGTGGGAGTGTTGGGATAGGGGAAGTATTTTAGAGTAGAGGTTTTTTGCTGGAATTCCTCAAATGGGACAAAATAAGCAGCCTACAAATTCTGTGTTACAGGTAGGTCTCTGGATATTTAAAACCACAGTCAGAATTCCTTTCTTCCTTGTTTGAAATATGCTCCAGATAATGCTACCAGAAGGTAAGGATAGCCAGAAGTGGTGGTGGGGGAGAGGGAATTGTTGAGCACATAAGAAATCCAAGACTGTAATAAAGCCTAGGACCTCTTGGATATGGAGCAAGAGAACAGAGTCCAACTGGTTCACTTTACAGAGGAAATATAAAGCTCCATGTTTATGTCGCTTGCCAGTGGTCACAATGCAGATAGGCAGAGTTCTGAAAACCACTCTCTGGCTCTGTCTCGGTCTTTCCCTTATCCTATGCTGAGTTCCTCATCTGCTTTTGCGCACTGAGGGGAGTGCTTCTCTGTTTTCAATCCCAGCCACCTTCATGATGAATGTCTGGGTTCACTTTCCAGCCTGCCTTTTTATTTTTTCCACCCCAAGTCTACCACGGTTCTTAGGCTATAGCTCCATGTGTGGAGAAGTATTTCAGTCAATGTAAATTTCTTGAACAACCACAATTCTTCTAGAAACTTAGGATGTGAACAAGACAACTGAAGAGGACCTTGCTCCCATGGGATTTACACGCTGCTAAGGGAGACAGACCAAAAGCTAATGCAGGAGCAAACAAGAAATTGTCGAATGGTAATAATACCTATTAAAACAGAGTGACAAGTTAGCAAGTGAATGGATGGTCATGCCCAGTAAAGATCGGAGGATGAGCACTCTGGGCAGAGGGAACAGCCAGGGACAGATGGGATTAAATTTCTGTGTTTGAGGAACCAAAAGAAGACCAATATGGCTGGGCCTGTGACTCCTTTATGGCCTATGGAGCTAGGAGCAGAGGATGGGAAGTGAGCAGGGGTCAATTTTGACGGGCTTTGTAAATACTTCTGTATCCTAGGAGAGCCAGCCTAAGTCCACTGAAAGGGACTAATGCAGCAGACAGACTCCCAGTTAGGAATTCAAGCTCCTCCAACGTTTATGGTGCTACCTGACTCCTTCCCTTTCTTCTTGACAATGAATGACTCCAGGAGGAAGAAACCCAGACTGACTGTACGTTTATAATGGAGCAAGGCCATTCACATTAGATGAGTTGGATTTAGCTTAATAATTTCTTGATCATGTCTCCTGATACCTTCTTCATCCAATCAAAGGCTTTCCTATTTCTGACCTAGACTAGTGGTTCTCCCAATTCATCTTGGGATCCCTAAGAATCCCCGACACCTTTTCAGGGAACATATGAGGACAAAGCTAGTTTCATAGCATCCACACATTATTTGTGACAGGAAAAATAGTGAGACCTTAAAATGGGCCAAAACACAAATTTAGAAGGGTTCCTACCTCACTTACTAATCAAAGTTATCTCTACTTTTCTTTGGACTGTCTTACAACTATGTTGCAAAAAAACTAATAATAATGTAAGTGATATGATTTGTTTTTCATAGAAATGTAAATACTCAGTGGAATACAAGTGATTATTACCCTGTTACTAGACAAGTTTTGTATCCATTCATAAATTGGATTCTCCTTGGAACCACTTGGTTCCAATCTTAACTAATTTTGATTGAGTCAACTCAGTGAGTTAAATAAAATCTTTAATGTGTACTTTCCATATTTGTTATGATTTATAATTCTATCTTTTTAAAAAAGAATATATATTAATTCTCTCATGAATATGTAGTGGAGTCTTCCAGAGGCAACATATGTGATATTGCAACAGTGAAAGTAGAAGCAGATGTGAGAATCTAGTTGTCTTCTAGAAGCCAGACATTAAGATAATACAATGCCGTATTTCCCATTAGGTTTTTTTTGTTTGGGGAACAGAGTTTTAAAAAATGAAAATGGTAATTATGTTAATATGTAATAGGCTTGTTATCTTTATTTTAAAATAATATTTTAGGCCAGGTGCGGTGGCTCATGCCTGTAATCCCAGCACTTTGGGAGGCTGAGGTGGGGCAGATCACTTGCGGTCAGGAGTTCAAGACCAGCCTGACCAACATGGCAAAACCTCGTCTCTACTAAAAATACAAAAATTAGCTGCGTGTGGTGGCACGTGCCTATAGTCGCAGCTACATGCGAGGTTGAGGCAAGAGAATTGCTTGAACCCGGGAAGTCAAGGTTGCAGTGAGCGGAGATCACAACACTTCTCCACCTTGGGTGACAGAGTGAGGCTCCGTCTCAAAAAATACCCTAAAAATAACAATATTTTAGAATTTTCTCAGTTTTTGTTTCTTATATGATATCAATAAATTCAACCCATATAAATAAAAGCCATTTGGGATCCTCAATAATTTTTAACAGTGTGAAGTGATCCAGAAACCAAAGTGTTTGAGAACTGCTGGCCTTGTCAAAACTAGTCAGTCAGAAAGCCTTCTGTTATATCCTCAGAATTCTGAATCCCAATTGGCTTTCACTAGGCTTTTCTTCCCAAATGACACTCAGAAACTTAAAGGAGCAGCTACAAAAATCCCCTACCTGGAAATTATTTTGAGTTTCCAGTGCAGTATTCATTTGCATCATAACTGCCAGGTAGGCATAATGCTTGCAGTGAAAAAAATAATTTAAGCTATAGATGCGCCACAGCAAGGAGAGGCAGACAGTTTGCTGGTAAAGTTGTGCCAGCCTCTTCTTCCTATTGGATAAAGTAAACACAAATGGAACATAGAAGTTACCATCATCATCATCATGCTGTAGGGGAGCACAGGTATGCAGTGTCCTCACTGTGGCCCTGGCAATCAAAACCGACTTGAATTTGAGGCCTGCCTCCATGACTGACAAACAAGCACATTTTTTCCATTGTAAAATGGGACTCATGATACCTACTTACAATGATTAATTTACGTAAAGCATCTGGCCGGCGTCAGGTAATTGCTAGTTAAATAAAGCTATTTAAAAAGCACATCAATATCATTCATCACATTTGATTCTGATGACAGCCCTGTAACAAAAGAGTGGAATAACTGACTCCATTTTATGTATGAGGACAGTGAGACTCAGGTTAAGTAATTAAGGCAAAGACATACAGCTGGAATGTGGTGATGCCCCAATTCAAGCTCTGTCTACCTCCAGCCCAAAAGTCCAATGTATTAGTTTCTCCAGTGCACACTGCTCTCAGCAACTAGTTCTCAGCTCAACAGAGGTGTGAAAGGAAAATAAAAATGCGGGACCCCAATTCACTATGCCAAAAGGAAAAAATTAAGCTAAAAGCTGAGTCATACAATAAGTTGCCTTTCCTTTTGTTCCTTAGCAGACAGCTGCAGATAAAAAGTTAAGTGCCTGCACCGGTAGTTACTCTGTGTCCACCTTATCCTACGTCAAGTGCCTATTTACTCAGCATGAGACAATACATCATTGACTCTTCCCCTAGCTTTTCTCTTGTAACACCTGGATGACCATGCCCTCCTTCATTTCCCTACAGCTCACTTTTCCCCTCTAGATACTGCAGGCCTCACATTCATCTTTGGAGACGGGCACAGACCATGATTTCTGTGATTCTGTGTTTTTTTCTTCTGGGCATATCCTTAACTTTGGCAAAATAAACTTCTAAACTGATTGAGCCCTGTCTCAGGTACTTTTTCATTTACAAAAACAAAAACAAACAGAAAAAAACAAAAAAAGAGCATTTTTCTTTTGTTTTTTTTGAGATGGAGTCTCAGTTTGTTGCCTGGTTGGAGTGCAGTGGTGTGATCTCAGCTCACTACAAGTTCCGCCTCCCAGATTCAAGCAATTCTATTGCTTCAGCCTCCCCAGTAGCTGGGATTACAGACATACACCACCAGGACTGGCTAATTTTTTTCATTTTTAGTAGAGACGGGGTTTCACCATGTTGACCAGGCTGGTCCAGAACCCCCGACCTCAGGTGATCCGCCCACCTCAGCTACCTCCTGAAGTGCTGAAATTGCAAGCATGAGCCACTGTGCCCGGCCAAAAAACATGAGCGTTTTTACTTTTATTTTTGTTTTTTGGAGACAGAATCTCACTCTGTCACCCATGCTGGAGTGCAGTGGTGTGATCTCAGCTCACTGCAACCTCCACCTCCCGGGTTCCAGCAATTTTCCTGCCTCAGCCTCCCTAGTAGCTGGGACTATCGATGTGCACCATCACACCCGGGAAATTTTTGTATTTTTTAGTAGGGACGGGGTTTCACCATATTGGCCAGATTGGTCTTGATCTCCTGACCTTGTGATCTGCCCACCTTGGCCTCTCAAAGTGCTGGGATTACAGGTGTGAGTCACTGCACCTGGCCAAAATGAGCGTTATTAACAATTCCAGTTGTGAAAGGAAACTATCTTGGACCCCCAAAATCACTAAGGAAAACTCAAGCTGGAAACTGTTTAGGGCAAACCTGCCTCCCATTCTATTCAAAGTCACTCCTCTGCTCACTGAGATAGACACAATTCTGATTTGCCTCCTTTGGAAAGACTAATCAGAAACTCAAAATAATGTAACCAGCTGGGCAGGGTGGCTGACGCCTGTAATCCCAGCTTTGGGAAGCCAAGATGGATGGATCACCTGAGGTCAAGAGTGTGAGACCAGCCTGACCAACATGGTGAAACCCTGTCTCTACTAAAAATAGAAAAAATACAAAAAATTAGCCAGGTGTGATGGTGGGTGCAGGCACGGGCCCACTCGTATAGGAGCAGCTGCTGAAGGCCCAGGGGCCAGAGGTGGACACGTTGTAGGACTTCTGGGTCACCCTGATGGTCATGATGAAGGCAGGTGGGCTGAACCATGTGGAAATTCCAGAAGGAGCAGATAAGCTGATTCTTTCTTCTTCAACACTTTTCTACTTTTCCCTTTGTGCAGGTACTTCTTACTCCTTTACAAAATGTGAGATGTGTAAATTACCTGCTTTAGCAGATGAAAATACAGGATACCCAGTTAAATTTGAATTTTAAAACTAATAATTTTTATGAAATGCATATGTCCTAAATGTTTCATGTGATAGATACATACTAAAAAAAGTATTCCTTGTTTATCTGAAATTCAAATTGAGGCATCCTGCAACCCTATATGTAATGCAAAGACCACTGCCTTCTCAAGAGAGATCTCTGCTGACTATCTCCCAGCTCTTCCTCCTGGGGTTTCCAGGAACAGCCAGGTATTCCCATGAGCCCACCTCCCACATGGACAGGAACTCAGCTCCGTTACATTTTCCTTTTCACCTCAAGATCCCCTACATTTTTGGGGAACACGTTTGGAAGTTGGGGAGGCAATTGTTGATGGGATTGTAAAAGAGTTGTAGTAACTTGCTCATAGGAATAGATGTTTGTATCTTGGGCAGAACCTATAGGAATATTGCTAGTGAGCTCTCCCAAGATGGAAGAGATGTCCTCTGTCAGTTCTCCAGGTACCCAACAAGGTGACATCTCCTTTGGTGGCATCTCTTTGGAATTGCTGGATAGGTGGATTTTTTTTTTTTTTTGAAACGGAGTTTTGCTCTTGTTGCCCTGGCTGGGGTGCAATGGTGCGATCTTAGCTCACCACAACCTCCACCTTACGGGTTCAAATGATTCTCCTGCCTCAGCCTCCCGAGTAGCTGGGATTATAGGCATGTGCCACCACACCTGGCTAATTTTGTATTTTTATTTTTATTTATTTATTTTTTTTTTGAGACGGAGTTTCGCTCTTGTTACCCAGGCTGGAGTGCAATGGCGCGATCTCGGCTCACCGCAACCTCCGCCTCCTGGGTTCAGGCAATTCTCCTGCCTCAGCCTCCTGAGTAGCTGGGATTACAGGCACGTGCCACCATGCCCAGCTAATTTTTTGTATTTTTAGTAGAGACGGGGTTTCACCATGTTGACCAGGATGGTCTCGATCTCTCGACCTCGTGATCCACCCGCCTCGGCCTCCCAAAGTGCTGGGATTACAGGCTTGAGCCACCGCGCCCGGCCTTAATTTTGTATTTTTAATAGAGATGGGGCTTCTCCATGTTAGTCAGGCTGGTCTCAAACTCTCTACCTCAAGATAATGCTCTGCCTCAGCCTCCCAAAGTGCTGGAATTACAGGTGTGAGCCACCGAGCCTGGCTTTTTTTTTTTTTTTTTCAATGATGAGAGGTGTCTTTGTTGCTCAGGTGGGCCTGGAACGCATAGCCATCTACCTCTCCACTCACTATTTGTCCCCACTCATTATTATAGTTATCTTATAGGTAGAATTTATATATATTGAAATGCACAGATCTTAACATTACAATTTTAACCAACAGGTACCCCTGGGTAACCCACATCCTGATTGAGATTCATAGATGGGTGGGAGTTTTGTCCTTTGGCAAATGTCTTCAAGGCTTGCTATTTGTCTTTGGGGTGGGGCAAAACCCAGTGTCTTAGTTCCTAATGGAAGAGGGCTTGTGACTGAAGTCCCAGGAATACCTGCATCCGTCTTCTGATCCATGTTCCGATCTGTGTTCCATCCAATCAGAACATGGATGGCCATGGGGGTTAATGGGCTAGATGAGTAGGGAGGAACCTAGAACTCACCTTACAAAGGGGTCCCTTGTGTTTGTGTCATCCAAATTCCCTTTGGCAAAAACTGCCCGTAAAGTGCTTTGTGGTAACCCTGGTGTGGGAGCACCTCCCCTCCCACACTCTATCCCTCCCCCAGTGAATGGTCAGAGCCACACAGGAGTCCTTGTGCCCCCTGGAGGCCAGGCTTTGGGGGCTGACTTGGATTATATGTAGGTCTCTCTGGGGAGTGAGATTAAACACTCTGCTCTCCCCAGCTCCTTCTCTTACCCTGGAGGTGAACTCTCTTTGGCCTGCTGATTCACATAATGAAAGTGTCTGTTTTTCTCAACGTGAATATGGAGAAACAAGGAGATTAAGTTGTAAGGAAAGATTCGGTTGAGGAGCTTCAGCGCCTTCCTCAGCATTTTCTTGGCAGGCACTATCAGGCCCATATTGAAACAGACCTAGAGGGAGATGGGAGGGAAGAGAGGAAAAGAGGAAAAGCAATGATTCTAGACTTAGTAAATCCCAACAATACATATTTTGGGATTCTTATCAAAAAACATAATTTATGGACCAGAAACAAAATCTTCCTGTGCCTGGCATAATGTCTGTTGGATGTATGCATGAAGGATGGTTGAATGACTAGGATTTTGCATCTTAGTTATGCATCATCCACCTCTGAGACAATGTTTACCCATTCAGGTCCATTTTTAGAGGTTGTTAAAAAATATTTCATAAAGATGTCAACCTGAGCCAGGGCAGTGGCTCACGCCTGTAATCCCAGCACTTTGGGAGGTCAAGGCAGGTAGATCACTTGAGGTCAGGAGTTTGAGACCAGTCTGGCCAACGTGATGAAACCCTACTTCACTAAAATACAAAAATTAGCTGGGAGTGGTGGTGGGTGCCTGTAATCCCAGCTACTCAGGAGGCTGAGGCAGGAGAATCACTTGAACCCGGGAGGTGGAGATTATAGCGAACCGAGATCGTGCCACTGCATTCCAGCCTGGGTGACAGAGTGAGACTACCTCTGAAAAAGAAGAAGAAAAAAAAGATGTTGCTGGGCGCGCTGGCTCAGCTGTAATCCCAGCACTTTGGGAGGCCGAGGAGGGCAGACCACTTGAGGCTAAGAGATCAAGACTATCCTGGCCAACATGGCGAAACCCCGTCTCTACTAAAAAATACAAAAATTAGCTGGGCATGGTGGTGGGCGCCTGTAGTCTCAGCTACGCAGGAGGCTGAGGCAAGAGAATTGCTTGAACCTGGGAGGCAGAGATTTCAATGAGCTGAGATTGTGCCACTGCACTCCAGCCTGGCAACAGAGACTCCATCTCATAAAAAAAAAAAAAAAAGGCCGGGCGCGGTGGCTCAAGCCTGTAATCCCAGCACTTTGGGAGGCCGAGGCGGGTGGATCACGAGGTCGAGAGATCGAGACCATCCTGGTCAACATGGTGAAACCCCGTCTCTACTAAAAATACAAAAAAATTAGCTGGGCATGGTGGCACGTGCCTGTAATTCCAGCTACTCAGGAGGCTGAGGCAGGAGAATTGCCTGAACCCAGGAGGCGGAGGTTGCGGTGAGCCGAGATCGTGCCATTGCACTCCAGCCTGGGTAACAAGAGCGAAACTCCGTCTCAAAAAAAAAAAAAAAAAAAAAAATGCCAGCCTGGAGGACAGGGAAGATCTTGCTAGTAAGCCATCGTGAGGAGGCTGGAGCCCAGAGATTTGAGTTTCTAGAGTCTTGGCTAGAAGTCTGTGCTAAGAGATGGGAGGAGGATGTAGAAAGTATAGGGATGACTTCTACTTCTATGGAAAGGCCTAAGATAAATAACAGATTAATTCAAGCCTTTAATGGTTTCTTACCTCACCTTTGAGGCTGTAAAAGGTGGCAAACTCAAATGTCTGGCTCCAAGATTTGTCCTTCTTAAGAGTTTTTAGCAACTTCTCTCCTTCATTCAAATACCTGTATGCCTGCAATGAGCCCAAGAAGTAGAAAAGTGTTGATTCATCAGAGATTGAGCCCACAGAAGGTCCATAGCCCCAGACTCTACTGAGGGAAGGGATGCAAGAAGCATGTCAGTTACTGCCTCCACTTCCATCCCCAGCTCCACTGATTAAAATGGGCTTCCAAATTCCAGATGGGAGCTGATAGGTAAAGATCTCACCTTCATGCTTACCTTTGTCTGCTGGATCACTCGATCCAGAGGATGAATCTGGAAATCTCCACTTTCCTCATGCTATCATCTAAGTTGCCTTACCGGAAGTTTCCCTCAAGCCAGTTTCCTCCTCTCAGTAATTCCATCCCCAACCTCCCTCTTTCCAGCAACACACCCACTTCCCCTGACCAGCATTTCCACATCTACGAGAAGCTGGTCTTCAGTTTTGAAAAGAATTATGAATCACCCCCGTTTCCTTTACTAGGGCCATTTTGGGAGGTGGATGAGGAGGGTAAGTCCCTGCACAACTCTCCTTATTCATCTTCACCTTCTAACATCCTCAGGCAAATCTTAGCACATGTGAACACCAAGGTAAGACAAGACTTCAAGAATAAAATAAGGTGAGGCAATACCTCTCAGTCTCATGTATCCTGTTGGGTATGTGTGGGAGGCAAAAAAAGAGGGAGACATGGTGAGTTGGCCACCAGCCCCAGTCCCACCAGAGTTTCTTTGATGGGAGAGAGGGTACAAATGGCACATTCTGGGACCTTGCACTGGGGCTCTACTTCTAATCACTGCCTTTCTGATCACTCAGCACTCCTTGTCAAATGAAAAAGGGTATGCATAGGTTCTAGAAAGTTGGTCCTCAGGCCTACCTAAGCCTCCTTCTCCTGGGGCTCCTTGGCTACATCCCCATCATTACCCCAAACAAGTGCATGAAATATGCAGGAGACTTTCATTCTTAACATAAATTCTTTCAAGGACAGGAACTTAGTAACATTTTTAATAGTTTAATTGTAGAATTTTATGTAAATCTAAGGTAGGAGGGTTGATTAGGCTGCTGTGACCAGTAGCAACTGTAAATTATGGAAGGTCTATGAAACTCTTCCTGAAGTTGGCTGAAGTCAGATAAAGCAAGGTCCCAGAAAGACATTTCCTCAAGCGAGTTCGCATGGAAGGTTAGCCTAGCCAGCTGCTCTGTGAAAAGTGATCTAAGGGCAAATTTTGAGAAACATACTTCAGCCTAGCCTGGCCTTTACCTTTCTCTGTCCTCTGAAAAGATTTTTCTGTATCTCAGCATATCAAAGGCCCTGAAATATCTGAAGAAATTTATTTAACTGTATTCAGCTCAGTGATTTCCAACTTATTTAATGAATTCTGTTTATTTCATTATATGTATCAAATCCCCTCATTTCTAGGGGCATATTGCCCTGGAACCTTATTTGTAATTACCCTGGAGAAACATTCACTAGTGCTTTGGTGATCTAATGGTATGTGTGATAAACTAGCACACATTGCATGATGATAAAGATGGGGAGACACTTTTTGGGGATCACAAGATTAAAACCAGAATTGGCTGGGCACAGTGACTCACACTTGTAATTCTAGCACTTTGGAAGGCCAAGATGGGCAGATCCCTTGAGTTCAGGAGTTCAAGATCAGCCTGGGCAACATAGTGAAACCCCATCTCTACCGAGAATACAATAAATTAGCCAGGCATGGTGGCATAAGTCTGTGGTCCCAGCTACTCAGGACGCTGAGATGGGAGGATGGCTTGATCGTGGGAGGCAGACGTTGCAGTGAGCAGAGATTGCACCACTATACTCCAGCCTGAGTGACAAAGTGTAACTTTGTCTCAAAAACAAAAAAACCACAATTGCACTCATCAAAGATTTACAGGTATTTCGTGCTCGAAATTATTTGAGGGTTAATGCCACTTGGCTGTTATTGAGGAAGACTATGCTAAGAGTCCTCTCTGCATCATTTAGAAATGGGATGTGCCCCCATACCTCCCATACAAGTAGACAATTCATGGCAAGTTTTAAAGCTGGCAATATTTTTAATAATTTACAATGCTAGTTGAAATGTATTCCAACTCTCTTTTCTCAATCTTAGATCATTTCCCATCTGAACAATGTGATTTTCAGCAGAAAGGGGTGCTGTCGGAAATATAGAATGTAAAGAAATAAAAAACCAGAGCTTCCCTTTGGGCTCTGTCTTCTATGATTTGTCTCTAGGGTGGAGGAGGTCTGGGTAGAAACAGCTTACCATGTAGTTATCATGCAAGATGAGATAAGCAGATACAGTTTCTAAGAAGTAATATAAGGCTTTGTTATTTTCTTCCAAAGCCAGAAAATGGTGGGCCAGAGGCAAAATGACAATCTCTAGGATTTCTTCACACTGGCAAGATTCCAGAGGGATAATGTCTTCATCAGATGTCTTCATTCTTGTTATAATGTTGTCAAAGAAATTCAAGATAATTTTTCTTATTTCTTTAGGACTGTCCATATGCAGAAATAAATAAGAGTAGTAACTTAAAGAGTATTGCTTTTGATATTAAAATATCTTTAAAAACTAATAAAAGAGCAGGATAATAAAACCTAGTGTGGATACTACTGACCAAACTCACCAGGCATACTCCCTGAAGTCTCCCACTTGTATCTAAGAGATCAAAAGTACTGGCCAGACAAAATGATTCTAATAGGTTGAATTTAATGACAATTGCTTATGCTCTACTTCCTAAACAATGATATATGCTTCTACCTGGGATTTGCAGGAAATAATGCAGATTTCTTAAGAATCTTTGATTCGGAAAAGGTAAGTTCTTCTTCAGCTAGAAAATAAACAAATGAGTTGTATGGGTCATTGAAATGTTCTCTGTAGTGGAGATATCTGCTCTCTACCCAAGACTCTTGTTCCCTTTATGGAATTATTGCTGCCCAGCCAGAAACCACATTGCCCAGTCCCTATTGCATCTTAGGTGAAGCCACACAATGAGTTTTCACAGTAAAATTAGATCAGAAGTAATATATGTCACCTCTAGGCTGAGATGGTTATGAGTCTTCTCTGCCTTCTCTTTCCATAAGAAAGCAAATAATTGTAAGAAGTAGAAGGATAGCAAACCCACAATTTGGGAGGAGCCTGTGGCCCTTGCTAACTGCATGCAAAGCCATTGGTCAAACCTTGCATTGGATTATTTCATGAGGTAGAAATAAATTATGACTCTTGTGTTAAGCCACAGAAATGTTGGGGTTTGTGATAACTAATAACATTATCCTAATTAATTTATTCTGGAACAAAAACTATGAATTAAACCTGAAGAAAGTGACATCAATTTCCAGTGGAGAAATATAGATACTTAAAAGAAATACCCCAAAAAGTTGGCCGGGCGCAGTGGCTCAAGCCTGTAATCCCAGCACTTTGGGAGGCCGAGGCGGGTGGATCACGAGGTCAAGAGATCGAGACCATCCTGGTCAACATGCTGAAACCCCATCTCTACTAAAAATACAAAAAATTAGCTGGGCATGGTGGCGCGTGCCTGTAGTCCCAGCTACTCAGGAGGCTGAGGCAGGAGAATTGCCTGAACCCAGGAGGCGGAGGCTGCGGTGAGCCAAGATTGCGCCATTGCACTCCAGCCTGGGTAACGAGAGCGAAACTCCATCTCAAAAAAAAAAAAAAAAAAAATACCCCAAAAAGTTAACTGAAGGGCAGAGAATCTTAAATGAAAAACCTCAGTGTGGCCAGACCCAGTGGCTCATGTCTGTAATCCCAGCACTTTGGGAGGCTGAGGTGGCGGGATCACCTGAGGTCGAGAGTTTGAGACCAGCCTGATCAACATGGAGAAACCCCATCTCTACTAAAAATACAAAATTAGCCAGGCATGGTGGCACATGTCTGTAATCCCAGCTATTCAGGAGACTGATGCAGGAGAATTGCTTGGATCTGGGAGGTGGAGGTTGTGGTGAGCTGAGAGATCACACCATTGCATTCCAGCCTGGGCAACAACGGTGAAACTACATCTCAAAAACAAACAAACAAACAAACAAACAAAAAACCTTGGTCTAAGCAGACTTCAATAGGTTAGAAAATTCCGTAATGATCTTAAAACAGAAAACAAATAAGGCTCATCTAATCCAGCCATTTCTCCTTTCAAGCAGAAGAAAGAATCCCAGAGAGGGGAAGGAACTCGTCTCAGGTCATACATCTGTTAGTGGTGGAGGTAGTACTAGAACCTAGGTCTTCTGGCTCTTAGGCTAATGCATTACTCCTTACATCTTATAGATGGAGTTTGAACATCTAAGATGTTATCACCTTCTTCTGAAAGCTCTCTGTGTCCTTGTACCCATAGATAAGTACCCCAACTTCTGTGGGCCCATCAACCCTGTGCAGACCCATATCATAGTCCTTATTGCACTGCATAGAAATCAATTTGGCCACCTCTTCTAGATTACTATTTATTGATTCCTTAGTGACTAACAGCTGGATATACTGAATTATGACTCTGTCCCTTTACTCCTCTAAAACTGCTCTTGTTAAAGTTACTTGTGGTCATGATGTTGCCAAATCCAAAGGCTACATCTTTGTCTGCACTTGATTACCTCTCAGCAGCATTTAATACAAGTGACCACTCTCTCCTTTCACTGTTTCTTTTAGCACACATTCTCTTGTATGTTTTAAGGGAATTGGTTGCCCACTTAATTGGCTTCTGTTCTTCTACCAACATTTTAAATATTAGTAAACTTCAGTTTGGTCCTGGGCTTCATTCTCCATTCACAATTTCTCCCTAGGCAGTTTCATCTGTCCATGACTTTTAATTACATTAATATGCTAATTGTTTTCCATTTTGTATATCTAAGCCTTGACATCTTCAACTACAGACCCATATATTCAAATACCACCTTGAATGTAGTATTTGAATATATGGGTCTGTAGTTGAAGTAGACTAGTTCAAGCAGTCTAGTTGAAGTAGGCTGTAGTTCAAGTGGCAGCTGCCACTTGAATGTGGAATAGGCATTTCAAAATTAACACAATTCAAATAGAAACTCTTGAATCTCTCCTTCAGAAACTTATACCCACTTACAACTTTTACTATCTTAGTAAGCATCACTGCCATATATTCATTTTCTCAAGGCAAAAACCTGGGCAAGATCCTTGATTATTTTCACTCTCTTACCCCCTTCCCTATTCAGCCCATCAGAAAGTCCCATTGACCATACCCAAAAACATATCTGAATCATCTTCTTCTGTCTATCTTCACTACAGCACCACCAAAGTCCATTACCAAAATTTTACCTGGACAACTGCAAAAAACTGATCTCCCTTCCATTCCTATCCTTTTCAATCTCTTTCTTACAGAAGGCAGTGCCATTTAAAAAATATGATTCAGATCTCTGTGGCAGAAACTGCTTGTCTCCCATCTCAATCTCCGTTGTCCCTTTTCTCATTAGTAATAGAATTCAATGTCATTCAGGACAGCTACAGTTTTCAGCCTCCCTTGCAACTGGATATAGTCATGTGAGTAGGTTCTGATCAATGGGATGTAAGAGGAAATACTGGGTAGGACTTTTAGAAAACCCTTTAAAAGGGAGGGGACATCCTTTCGTGTTTCGACTTCTTTCTCCTTCTGGCATTAAATGTGGTGGCTGGAGCCTCAGCAGCTGTTTTGGACTAAGGTCCCTGATGTTCATGAAGCTTCCATTCTAGTCCCAGTGATGAGACAAGCCTTTTACATGAGAAATAAACACATATAATACATTTAATAATTAATTTAAGCCAGTCTAGTTAGGTTCTTGTTGTATGAAGCCAAACTCATTCTAATTGATATATTTCCAATGTGTTCCAATTCACTTAGACTGAAATTTAGACTCTTTATCAAAGTCTACAAGGCCCCTTGAAGATTTTATTATTTAATCTGTTTATTTTCTGTCAGCTGCCATTAAAATTCAAATTTATAAGAATAGATACATGTCTCTTATTTTTCACTATAGTCCCAATATCTAGGTCACTTCCTGGCACATGGTAGACACTTAATAAATGTTTGTTGCATAAACATGCATGTTTGTTGAAAATAAATCAATTAGTAAAATGAAAATGCTATTCCTCCTTCAATATTCTATGTATTTTTTATGTTTAAAGTTGTAATGGTATCCAGCATAGTGGCTCATCCCTATAATCCCAACATTTTGGGAGGCTCAGATGGGAGGATCATTTGAGTCCAGGAGTTCGAGACTAGCTTGGGAAACATGGCAAGACCCTGCCTACAAAAAAAAAAAAAAAAGAAAAGAAAAAAAAATTAGCTGCATGTGGTGGCATGTGCCTGTAGTCCTACCTACTTGGAGTCTGAGGTGGGAGGATGGCTTGAGCCTGGATGGTTGAGGCTGCAGTAAGCCCAGATCACACCACTGCATTCCAACCTGGGAAATAGAGCAAGACCCTGTCTCAAAAAAAAATTTGTAATGGTGATAGAGTGAGATGCAAAGATTGGATAGATAGAGCAAATAAAGTCAGGGCATACAAGATATGCTGTTTGTCATCATGTCATTTATTGCTTGAGTGAGTCATATTATTACTTTTTTTTTTTTTTTTGAGATGGAGTTTCACTCTGTCGCCTAGTCTGGAGTGCAATGGTGTGATCTTGGGTCACTGTAACCTCTGCCTCCTGAGTTCAAGTGATTCTTGTGCCTCAGCCTCTTGAGTAGCTGGGATTACAGGACTGCACCACCACACCTGGCTAATTTTGTATTGTTATTACTTTTTTTAGTAGAGACAGGGTTTCACTGTTGAGAAATGCTAAGTGAACAATTGCTGAGAAATGCTGAGTGTTTGCTAGGAAGAACAATGGCAAGGAAAACCTAGCCAACCCCATCCCCCCCACCCACCCAGTGGAAAACTATTTGGGGCATTCTTAAGTGGCAGGGCAATATATAAATATCATATACCAGTTAAAACAATTCTTTAGGCATGGGATACGTGACCCTGCCCCTGTGGCTCCCTCGTGGAGAGTACTTTTTAGTTTTTCTGTGATCAATGGTAAGCGGGCATCAGCTGCCTACCTGGTTTATTTTTGTAAATGAGAAAATACCAAACATCTGTTAATAATCATCACCTGTTCAGAGTCTGCTCAGGGCCTTCAGTCCAGAATTCTGTGGGCCCCTGAGTCTCTCAGCTCGGAAGGCAGTTGGCTCCCGGGATGGTCCCACTTTATTGTTCTATCTGGGTGTCTGCTTCTCAATTCCTTCAGCTCCGCCTGGGTAGGAGTCTCTACGGCTGAGCTAGTCTCGGTAAGTAGTGCCCAGACAAGGGGCTCTAAACCCAGTACGAAGGGTCACCTGAGTGACAGAAAGGAGAAGCTGATCTGAAGGTATCCCAAGTACTCTTGAGAAAAATCTCCCAGGGTAAGTTGGGGGAGCTCGGAAGGAGCCCAGAAACTCTTGAAAGAATCCCCCAAGTGAGTTAAAGGGGAACCCAAAGTAGCCCAATAACTCACTCTTGAAAAAAATCTCCCAGGGTAAGTTGGGGGAGCTGGGAAGTATCCTGAGAACTCTTTTTTTTTTTTTTTTTTAATAAAGATGGGGTTTCACCATGATGGCCAGGCTGGTCTTGAACTCAGGTGATCCACCCACCTTGGCCTCCCAAAGTGCTAGGAATATAGGCGTGAGCCACCGCGCCCGGCCCCTGAGAACTCTTTTTTTTTTAATTGCATTTTAGGTTTTGGGGTACATGTGAAGAACATGCAAGATTGTTGCATAGGTACACACATGGCAGTGTCAGTGTGATTTGCTGCCTTCCTCCCCTTCACCTACATCTGGCATTTCTCCCCATGCTGTCTCTCCCCAACTCCCCACCTTCCACTGTCCCTCCCCTATTTCCCCCCAACAGACCCTGGTGTATAGTGCTCCCCTCCCTGTGTCCATGTGTCCTCATTGTTCAACACCCGCCTATGAGTGAGAACATGCGGTGTTTGATTTTCTGCTCTTGTGCCAGTTTGCTGAGAATGATGGTTTCCAGGTTCATCCATGTCCTACAAAGGAGAACTCAACAAAATCTCCCAGGGTGAGCTGGGGAGCTCGGTAGCATTAGGGTGACATGGGAAAAGATCAAGCAAGTGCGAGTCTTAGTGTGGTCTGTTGGGGCTTTAGTGCATTTTGCCTTAGAGCCATTTCAGATGGACGACGAGGAAGAAGATTCAGGAGAGGAAGGGGAGTATGATGAAGAATGCAGAGAAATTATAGAGCAAAAGGATGAAAAGTCAACGAGGAAAAGGTGTGCCCGTCAGCTTCCCTTCAGTATCTTGCCGAGGGATGGCCAGATTCTCCCCATATTTCTCCATTAAGGAAATTGGAAGCTACCTCCAAAGTGAAACTAGCTGCTCTTGTTGCCGTTTGTACTCCTAATAATATGGTAACCGGTTCCATTCAAGCCGGAATTTAACAAGCCAGAAAAGAGGGAGATTTAGAGACCCAGCAATTTCCAGTTGTTGTCCACCCTCAAGATCAGCAGGGACAACTTCAGGTTGCTTTTGAGCCCTTTCCCTTTAAATTGCCAAAGGAATTTAAACAGGCCATTAGCCAATATGGGCCTGGGTCTCCGTTTGTGCTAGGATTATTGGAGAATGTAGCTACTACTTACCAGTTGATTCCAATAGACTGGGATACTTTAACCTGAACTTGTTTATCTCCCTCTCAATTTTTACAGTTTAAGACCTGGTGGACGGATGAGGCTAATATTCAAGCTAATATGAATGTTAATGTTAACCTCTGATTAGCATTGCCACAGAACAGCTTATAGGAACTGGTGCATGGGCTCCTTTACAGGCACAGGCTACTATGGCTGATTTAGTCAAAGAGCAGATTAGGAAAGTATGTTTAAGAGCTTGGGCGAAAATTACATCAGGAAGTGAAAAAAAACCTTTCTTTTGGAGCTGTTAAGCAGGGGCTGAAAGAGCCATATGCTGACTTTTATATCTCAATTGCAGGAAGCCGTAAGAAAGGCCATATTAGAAACAGAGGCACAAGATATTGTATTACATATACTAGCGTTCAACAATGTTAATTCTGAAAGTCAGGCTACTTTACGGCCACTAAAGGAAAAGCTCACTTGCTGGATTAAATTAAGGGGTGTGATGGAATAGGAAATTTACACAAAGCTACCTTACTGGCACAAGCAATGGCAGTTTTAAAAATAAAGGAGGTTCTGGAGCTTGTTTTTTTTTTCTTTTTTTTTTTTTTGAGACGGAGTTTCGCTCTTGTTACCCAGGCTGGAGTGCAATGGCGCGATCTCGGCTCACTGCAACCTCCGCCTCCTGGGTTCAGGCAATTCTCCTGCCTCAGCCTCCTGAGTAGTTCGGATTACCGGCATGTGCCACCATGCCCAGCTACTTTTTTTTGTATTTTTAGTAGAGATGGGGTTTCACCATATTGACCAGGACGGTCTTGATCTCTTGACCTGGTGATCCACCCGCCTCAGCCTCCCAAAGTGCTGGGATTACAGGCTTGAGCCACCGCGCCCGGCCTGGAGCTTGTTTTAATTGTGGAAGGAGATAATAAATATAGAACTCCACAAATGCAACTAAATTTAGCATGATTAACTTTAAATTTTGAATTTGCCAAGAGGAGGACAATTAACAGCAGCTGAACAACACCTGAATACATAAACCAAGGAAAAAAATTGTAAGGCAATTAATCTGGTGGCAAGATCCACTCAGAATTGGAAAAAAAAAGGCAATATAATAATATGGGGTAGAGGATTTCTTTCTTTCTTCAGGTCCTAATCAACAGTCGGTGTGAGTACCATCCAGACACTTAAAGCTTTCATAGATGGCTGAGGAGAACCTGAAGAAATAAGAACAGCCTGTTATGAGTAACTTGATGGTAGCCATGATAGCAGTTATCACCATTACAGTGAATATACCTGGAGTTGGGGAAGAAGTAAAAGGAAATTTCACATATTGGGCATATATTCCTTTCCCTCCTTTATTGCGGCCCATGATTTGATTAGATCCCTCAGTAGATGTAAATAGAGGATTAGTAGGGCCATGACCAAAAATAGAGCTGAATAAAAAACTTTGGAAAATACCTATGGCCCTGAAACCAGTAAGTCTGGGAAGGAAAATATAGAGGATTAAGCCCTAATTCTTATTCACTGGAATTTATAAGAAATAAAGCTCTTTAGATTCAGAGCTGTGTAACTCTCCCACCACCAAAAGATAAGGGGGGTTTATCTTTTGGTGGTGGGAGAGTTACAAATTGACTTTATTAACTCTAAAAGTGTAATGAGACTGAACATAATTGGGAAAGAAAATGTCACCTGGAAGGACACGCTGATGACCTATCATTGGATATGACAAAATCAAAACAAGTTTTTTAAGCTTCTCAAGCACATCTAACTTTAATTTCAGAATCTGAGGTGCTTGAGGGAGCTGCTGATGGATTGGCAGCCTTAAATCCAGTGACTTGGGTGAAAACACTTGGAGGATCTATGATTGCTGTTGTGATTATGTTACTGCTTTGTCTTGGTTCTCTTTGTGTAGTCTGCAGGTGCAGATCCCGAATCCTCTGAGAAATAGTTCACCAAGATAAAGCTGTGCTTCCTCACCTAGGATTTCTCAACATTTTCCCCCTTGTTTTGACACAGCTAAGTGTACGATTGCTGAGAAATGCTCAGTGTGTGATAGCATGTATTGTTTGCTAGAAAGAACGATGGCAGGGAAAACCTAGCTAACCCCCTTCAAGTGGAAAACTATTTGGGACATTCTGAGTGGCAGGACAATATGTAAATATCAAACACCAGTTAAAACAATTCTTTAAGCGCAGGATGTGTGTGACCCTGCTCCCCACCACCCCCACCCCCATGGAGAATACTTTTTAGTTTGTCTACGATTAATAGTAAGTGGGCAGCCGGGCGCGGTGGCTCAAGCCTATAATCCCAGCACTTTGGGAGGCTGAGGCGGGTGGATCATGAGGTCAAGAGATCGAGACCATCCTGGTCAACATGGTGAAACCCTGTCTCTACTAAAAATACAAAAAAATTAGCTGGGCATGGTGGCGCGTGCCTGTAATCCCAGCTACTCAGGAGGCTGAGGCAGGAGAATTGCCTGAACCCAGGAGGCGGAGGTTGCAGTGAGCCGAGATCGCGCCATTGCACTCCAGCCTGGGTAATGAGCGAAACTGTCTCAAAAAAAAAAAAAAGTAAGTGGGCACCAGCTGCCTACCTGGTTTTTTTTTTGTTATGAGAAAATACCAAACATCTGTTAATAATCATCACCTGTTCAAAGAGAATAACTTACATGGGTCAGAGTCTACTCCAGGCCCTCAGCCCAAAATGCTATCAGTCCCCTGAGGCTCTCAGCTGGGAAGGCTGTTGGCCCTCTGGATAGTCCCACTTTGTTGTTCTGTCTGGGTGTCTACTTCTCAATTGCTTCCACCCCGCCTGGGTGGGGGTCTCTACAGCTGAGCTGGTCTCAGTATTTGATCATGTTGGCCAGGCTGGTCTTGAACTCCTGAACTCAAGTGATCCACCCTGCCTCAGCCTTCCAAAGTGCTGGGATTATAGGCATGAGCCACTGTACCTGGCCAGATCATATTATTTTTGATTCTCATTTTTTTCATTTACAAAGGAGATACTATATTAAGAGTTTCCTACTACAGGGAGAATCTATAAAAATCAAAAGAGAAAGGGATACAAAATGCATGTCAGTTCTCAAAAGAAGAGAAAAGCAAAGATATCACTTGCCCACCTTGTGGTTTCAAAGAAGTAGAAATAAGACTTCAGGTTCAAGATGTCAGACTACCTCCTGGGTTTATCTTCTGTCTCCCCAAGTTCAGGACATTTTACCCAACTAAATGAGAATTAAATGATGTTGTTTGTTTTAGACAGGGTCTTGTTCTGTCACTCAGGCTGTAGTGCAGTGGTGCTATCATAGCTCACTGCAGCCTCAACCTCCCTGGCTCAAGTGATCTTCCAACCTCATCCTCCTGAGTAGCTGGGACTGCAGACACCTGCCACCACACCCAGCTAATTTTTTTTTTTGTAGAGAGGGGATTTCGTCATGCTTCTCAGGCTGCTCTTGAACTCTTGAGCTCAAGCAATCCACCTGTCTCAGCCTCTCAAAATGCTGCGATTACAGGTGAGCTACCGTGTCTGGGAATAATAAAATTATCTTTAAAAGCGTAATTCAAAATCTATAGAATGGAAGGGCCACGCTCCTGTCTTAGGGTCACTGCACTAGCTACCCCCCTGCCTAGAATAGTCTTCCTCAGCCACTCACACAGCAAAATCCCTCGCTTCCTCTGTCTTTACATGGATCTTGCTTTGCAGTGAAGGCACCCAAATGACTCTGTGCTCCTAATCTCCCTTGTCCTACCCCTTTTGTTTTTCTCCATGGGATTTGTCACTTACACTGTTTGATTTTTTTTTTTTTTTGAGATGGAGTCTCACACTGTTGCCCAGGCTGAAGTGCAATGGCACAATCTCAGCTCACTGCAACCTCTGCCTCCCAGGTCCATGTGATTCTCCTGCCTCAACCTCCTTAGTAGCTGGGATTATGGGCAAACACTACCACACCTGGCTAATTTTTTGTATTTTTAGTAGAGATGGGGTTTCACTATGTTGGCCTGACTGGTCTCAAACTTCTGACCTCGTGATCTGCCAGCCTCAGCTTTCCCTAAGTGCTGGGATTACAGTTGTGAGCCACCATGTCCAGCCTTTTTTTTTTTTTTTTTTTTTTAAGAGTTGGGGTCTTGCTGTCACTCAGGCTAGAGTATAGTAGTGTGAACATGGCTTACTGCAGTCTCAAACTTTCGGACTCAAGCAGTACTCTTGAGTAACTTGGACTACAAGCACAAGCCATCACACCTGGCTAGTTTTTTTTTTAAGAGATGGGGTCTTGCTATCCTGCCCAGGCTGGTCTTGAACTCTTGGCCTCAAGCCCTCAAAGCCACTGGGATTACAGGCATGAGCCACTGCACCCAGAAATTTATTTCTTTATTATGTTTTTGTTCTCCACTGTCTACTTTTCCCCAACAGAATTCTGTTTTGTTCACCAATGCATCTCAGATGTCTAGAGCAGTAAGCAGTACCTGGTACATAGTAGGAACCCGATAAATAATTGTGGAATGAGTAAATGAAATGCTGAACAAAATTTCAACATATTTGTAGAAGATAAAGGAGTAAGAAGAATAGTCATTGATGAAATAGGTGGAAGAGGCTGAAGGACAGCACCTAGGAGGGTAAACCCTTGGATTGAATAAGGCTCAGAAAATAACATTTCTTAAGAAGGACGTGAGAATCAAAAGAGAATTGAAAGGGAACCAGCTACTAGCTTCTTCCCTAACTGATTCACATATAATGCGATGGCCCTGAATCTCTTGCAATTGTGTTTTTTTGTTGTTGTTGTTGTTGTTTTGTTTTGTTTTGTTTTTTGCCTTTTGGGGAGAGCATTGGCCATGATCACAGCTCACTGCATCCTTGAACTCCTGGGCTCAAGAGAATCTCCCACATCAACTTCCTGAGAGACTATAGATGTGCGCCACCACGTCTGGCTAATTTTTTTATTTTTAGTTTTTTGTAGAGACAGAGTCTCAGTTTGTTGTCCAGGCTGGTCTTGAACTCCTGGCTTCAAGTGATCCCTCCACCTCAGCTTCTAAAAGTGCTGGAATTACAAGCATGAGCCACTGTACTTGGTTTCATCATGTCCCTGACCAGTATTGCCTAAAGATTATACTCCACACTTTGGGAGATTCAAGGATAATGGATACAGTATCTGTCTAGGATAGGTTGAAGCAGGATATTTTAAGGAAGACATTGCAAAAAGTTTCCTAGTAACCCTAGGAAAAACTTTTGTTAAATCTATTCACAGTATATTGCTTGGTTTGTAATGGACAACATTTATATAGTCTTAAAGTAAACACTTCATTGATTTATCTAATGCCAGTTATATAACAATATAAGGGAGAGGGGCTGAGGAGTGGTGTAACAGAGTTAAATCTTCATCTGCCATAGCCAGAAAACCAGTCAGAATTTGATTTTTTTAAAAATCAAAAGCAATATTAATATACCATTTAGTATATAGAGGTAATAACTAGAAAGAACAGCTAAGTTAAAAATGTTTGCCCCTGACTGGAACTACTGAAGGTGTGTGGGACAGAGGGCCATGGGATTATTGTTTTATAATGCAATGTTTAGGAAATTTAAAGTATCTAAAGTTTGTCTAGTTGATAGCCTTCTGAACAGGTGAAAAATTCTGACAAGAAAAATAGCAGAGCCGTGGCCTGACTTTGGTGGAGATGCTGATAGAGGAGATACAGCAAACATTATTCAGAGACGTTTGGTCACATATGCTCCAGAGCTGAACTGCCAGTTGATTGGAGAATCTGCAAATAACTGAAATTGTTTGCTTCGATGACCCTAGTCAGCCTGCTCAAGGGCAGCTGCTCAAACTGACCTGTCTTCTAGCTGTCAGCTTCTTTTAGCTTACTTTATCCCCCAAAATAAAACATCAGTCTACCAAAAAATACATCTATGTATATGTATGTATATGTACATGTGTGTTTGTATATGTGTATGTGTATATGTATGACTCACCCCACACAGTCAAATAAATATTCTTTCCTCTTTCCCTCATCTCTTTCCATCATTTCATCTCCTACTGATACTTTCATTGGTTCTTTGAATGGGGTCCTGTGTGGGATCCTTCACTGAAGCTTCCTTGATTCAGGCAGCACATCCCAGTGCTCCACAGTCTGCCCCCCTTACCCCTGTCTTGTTCTAGCAGTCCACACCCAGGGGTCTTCTCACCCTCCCAAGGGCACTCTGGAAAGAACTTAAAATGGTTCAGGACTGGCTGTTTCTCCCAGGTGGGTTATATCTGATCCATAAGAAACCCTCACACATCCTTTCCCATAGTCTGGGACGGCAGCTTGATCCCAGTGCAGCCACAGGTCACTTCAACCTTCTTAGGCATGAGGCGGGCCCCTGTGTTCTGTGTCCTCTGATTCTAAGGAAGGCACCTCACTAAGTTTGAGGTGATGAAGTAAACAACTCACTTGAGGAGGGCACACAGCACCTCATCAGTTCTCACCAAAGAGATCTCTTCACAAATCCTGGCCCTCTACACACTCTTCCTCATTCCTATGCCTTAGATCTGGGCAAAGGATCCAAGATTATAATTGATTCTCAGCTATTTCCTTCGTAAATCTGTATATCCACTGCCTCACTTTGGATTGCAGCATTCATTGTATCTTGGTGCTTTGGCACAAATTTCAATTTCAATAGGTTACACACATACCACTTTTGTGATAATATTTCCAATTTTGGAAAACTACAACACACAAGGGAGAATTTAATAAATCCTAGTAATAGAACTAGACTTAAGTAGGTGTACACTCCCCTGACATCTTCCCTGCCCCAGTGGGGGTGAGACTGTTGCTGAAGTCTTGTCCTCTTTGTACTCAAGCTCTTGGAGGACTAGAAATCTTCAGAGTCTAGTTCCTAAGGCTCTGAACCTACAGCCTGATTCCTCTTTTCCAAAAAGAGACTGACAAATGTTAGTGTGGTTTCAACAACATGCTCATCCCACTGTGCAAAGCTGCAACTTTCTCACCCTCTGATTTCTATGTAATGCTGTGTCTATGAACTGCCTATCTTCTGGCAAGTATTACCTAAAATTCCAACCCCACCTTTAGGGGAGCTTCAGGTATAATGAGCAGAGGATGAGCTCAGGAATTAGACTGATGGCAGATTGAATACAGGCTGCCACTTGTTCTATGGTATTGGTTAAGCTTCCAGAACCACAATTTAAAAAATCTATACAATGAAAATAACCCTCATCAACCTTAAAGGGTTGATATGAGGATCCAGTGAGAATGCACGTGAAATAAAGAACGAGTGAGGAAAAAGTTTATTTTGCACCTGCTATGTGCTAGGCAGTTTAGATACATTTGTTCCTGATTTTTAATATCCTTATAATATAGGAGTCCTCTACTTGTAACCTCTGCTTTCCCAACCAGATTTAGCCATAATCACCAAGGTCCTCTGACTATGGTAGGCAGCCCATTAGAAGCTCCCTGGCCACCATGAATGGGGGCTAGAATTGGTGTTGCAGCTCTATGTCTGATGCCCACCATGCCTGCAGTGACTGAGTCTTTGGGTACTTACATCCCTTGAATCCTCTGCTGTGTTTTCTCAGATCACGTGGCTGGTTGGTGTTACTGGTTTGTAACCTTTTTTACATTTGCTTCTCAGATGATCTTGAATTTCTGCCCTGAAACCAAGTTCTCTTTTCTGGAGCCCTGACCTGCTTAGCCATGGCTAATTCTCTCACACTCATATTCTTTTCCCACTGGAACCTGTTTCAAACTAGACTAACAAAGCAACAATATTCTTATCTACCAAGAAACATGTCACCATGTCAGATTGTACCCTCCCCAGGCCCTTTGGATTTCATCCATTAATGTGAATTAAGTGGGATATTTTCTTTTGAGCTCTGGTCACACCCTGTTTTGCCAGAGCCCCTATCCCCAAACCCTCCCTGACAGTCTCATAGTGAGATTGGTTCTGCTAGACTCGATACAGGTACATTCCCATACTCTTCTCTTCCCCATTGGCCTAGGCTGCTAAAGTCTCATCATTCTTTGTGCCCAAGCCCCAAAGGGTCTTGGAACCCTCAAGGTCCACACGTACTCCCTCTAGATCTTAGTCTCTAGATTTCACAAGAACAGTTAGGATAATATTAAAATGAAATAGGTTACTTTGAAATCCATGAGACTTAGCCATCTTTTTAACAGCATCCATGTCTAAGGTGTTGAGCCGAATATTCACTGTAAGGTGGTGATAGGGAATGAAGTCCCTGCTTCGGCAGTGGTCACATCTGTGGGCATTTTCTTCTAAAAAGCGGGCACATTTCAAATGCATGGCTTTTCTCTGGTCCTTGAGCCACAGCTCGTAGGCTGTTTTCTGCATGATAGGGCTACAGAATCGGAGGATGTGGCACTCAATCACTTCGCTCTGCAGTTCACGAAGCTCTTCCTCTTCCTCGTGATCTAGAGAGAGCAGTGGCCAACAGATCAGCCAGGCAGGGGCCTACAGATCAGCCCCTTCTACCTAATATAGGTCAATTCTTTGACCTAGGTGGGTCTTAAGAGGAAATTAGGTCACTCCAGGTGCTACTCACCCATCCCTTCACTGGGTCTCAGAGACAAGGAGCGATAATGCACCTCAAATGAGGCCTCGTTCTGTTTCAGAGCTGTTTGAAGCTCTTTGCCAGTCCGGAAACAATAAAAAATGTTAGATTCTACTAGGGTTGCCAGGGCCTTGATCATCATCTTCATATTCCAACAGGGGAGAATCTCAAACAACAGCTCAGTAGTGAAGGTCACGCCAATGATGGCAGCACATCTCACCAGCATTTGGTGGGAAAGGCTCATGCTATCCAGCTGGACCAGAGAGATTTCTGCAGGTAGAAGGCCACACAGTAGAGAACTAGTTATTTGTCTTTATCAAATACAAGAGGAGGTGGACAACCATCCTGTTCTACAGTTCTGTTGAAAGAAACTCAGACAAGCTAAGTCAAAAGAAGTATTTGTTTAGCACCTAATTTGTGGATAGCACTTGTACTGGGAGCACTGAAGATGCAGGCATATGGCCTGGAAAGACACATGGCACGATGACCTGACAAAATTAAGATCGATTACATGGTGTTCTGATTTAGTGCTAAAGTGTGGCAAGCACATTTGAGGAGAGGAGAGGACATTGTAATCACTGTTTTCAGAAGGAGCAGGGCCTGCCATTCCTGTGCCTTCCTCCACTGATGCTTCTATCTTCTTCTCTGGCTCCTCTTTCTCCTAGAAACTCCTAGCTTCTATCTTCCCTAAAAATTTTTGTATTCTCATGACATACGTTATCATCTCTGAGTCATAACCGAGTGTCAGAGTTCCCAGCTCCTATCCCAACTTTTCATCTAAGCTTGAATATCATAGCTCATGTGGCTTCCTGGACATTTTGACCAGGATATCCTTCTGTTAGGGACAAAATTGGAACTTTTCAACTTCTCCAAAGAACGAAGTAGAAGCCTAAGCTAGTCCACCTCCTTCCTTCCTTCCTTTTTTCTGTCTTTCCGTTTTTTTGTTTTGTTTTGTTTTGTTTTGTTTGTTTTTTGTTTTTTTTTTTTGACGATGTTTCACTCTTGTTGCCCAGGCTGGAGTGCAATGGTGCAATCTTGGCCCACTGCAACCTCTGCCTCCCAGATTCAAGTGATTCTCTTGCCTTAGCCTCCTGAGTTGCTGGGATTACAGACACTCTCCACCATGCCCATCTAATTTTTTGTATTTTTTGGGGAGACGGGGTTTCACCATGTTGGCCAGGCTGGTCTTGAACTCCTGACCTCAGGTGATCCACCTGCCTCGGCCTCCCAAAGTGCTGGGATTACAGGTGTGAGCCACCACCTTCTTATATTAGTAGACACAGTGAACAAAACATAAATGCCACTCTTTTAAAGATTGAGGACCTTGAGATGTCCCTAGGCCATCTTTCTAAACATTTAAAGTCACTTATGGATGGCAGGAATTAGAGTTGAGTTCATACTAAAACATTCCTTGAAAATCATTTTTCTTTAAAAGAATAATAATACATCTTTCATATAAAACTCTTGTCATTTCTTTCTCATAAAAATGGATGGCAGGAAATATCTCAGTATTATATTTTCCTCCCTCATTATTTGGTTTCTGTTGAATTGAAAATGTACAATACTTCATTCTTTTATGCAGATCCCAGAATCTGGGGGAGAGATGGCTCTTAACTAGAAGAAAAGCCAAGCCTACCCTGAAGCCTTCTCACTGCTTCAGGCAGTACAGAGCAAACAGACAAATAACCTATGTTGCTGTTTTTCTTTTTCCTTTTAAAAACAGACATTCTAGAGAAAGCCAAAGTGGAGTTTACGAACTAGAAAATAAATAGCAGGTCAGATTTCCTTACCTTTTAATGACTCTGGGGGTGACATATTTTTCAATCTGACCCCACTTGCAAGGTGACAGACTTCTTCACAGTTCCTATTACTATGGGAAGTAAACATTTTTAACTTCTCTGTGGGCTTAATGAAAGTGTCTCCTGGGGTACAAAAGGGAAGAAAAATTGAGTCATTATTCTGTCTTACAAGGTCTGATTTTCTAATGAACTTTGAGACAGATCTCATGTGAGGAAGCGTGGGCAGAGATGTATACTGGCTCATCAAATATTCTAGAAACGTTGGGTTTTTACATTTTTATTTATTTTTTTGAGATGGAGTCTCTGTTGCCCAGGCTGGAGTGCAGTGGTGCAATCTTGGTTCACTGCAACCTCCACCTCCCAGTTCCAAGTGATTCTCCTGCCTTAGCCTCCCGAGTAGCTGGGATTACAGGTGCCCACCACTATGCCTAGCTAATTTTTGTAGATACAGGTTTCACCATGTTGGCCAGGCTGGTCTTGAACTCCTGACCTCAAGTGAACTGCCTCCTTCGGCCTCCTAAAGTTCTGGGATTACAGGTGTGAGCCACACCGCACCGGGCCCCTGGAAACCCTGTTTTAAGTAAAACTGATTTATGAAAATTTAGATGTACTCAAAAATGCTTTGTCTCCCTCTGCTAACCCTGCCCAACCTAAATAATTGGCACTAACTATTGATGTCTTCCATAGGATATAAGGTTTTACAAACATTTGATTCACAGATTATCAGAACATATTACAGTATACAGTAACATATATTTGTATGTATAGATTTACATACCCACACTCAGATACGAACACATTCTGTGGGGCACTGTACTCTAATTAAGACATGGCTGCTATCAGAAAGATATTTTAAATGGTGAAGTTTGAATAGTAAATGTGCCTAGTAATTTGGTTTCCTGGTACTCCAAAATGCATGATTTTTCTCTTCCATCAGCCATTCATGTCCTTGGTAGCTGCAAGACTGTGCTAGGTGAAGTGGAAATAGGAAGGTGAATAACACCAAGTTTCTTATTTCCTGGAGCTCTCCGTCATGTACACAAAGAGCTAGACTGCCAGGCAGTAAATGAGTGCCATGTGACTGGACACAAACAGTAAGCATCAGAGATTTCAACTCAATACAGGATGTATTTATTAAGGACTTTCTGTGCATCATATCCAGTGAAGGCTATAAACATGAATAACACATGCTTCCAGCCCTCAAGAGGCTTAAAAATCTATGGAGACTGATATATAAGTAACTAATCATAACACCAGGATGAGTTACTTAAGAACCGAAAAGCAAAGAGTAACATGTTGAGGGAACAGAAAATAACAATTAAATCAGACGTGGTGGATTCAGAAAGGCTTGACAGAGGAGGTAGTATTTTGATTGATCTTTGAAGGATGAAGAGATATTCTAAGAGGAAAGTGGTGGAGAGGCCAACACAAAGGCACAGGAGCCTCAGAGTACTTAGCGAGTTAGGGGAATGGAGTGGCCCAACGTGGCTAAAGTGCTATGTGTTCGGGGAGTTAGTTTGGGAACAGAGCATGGAGGGCATTAAACCCCATACTATGAAGACTGGACTTTATAGATAACAGGGAAAGATCACAGATTTCCAAACAGGAGATAGTAGTAATCCAACCAGCCATATTTAGGAAGGTAGCACTGGAAGCAGCGTATGGGAAAGGCCAGAGACTAGGACAGGGAAGACTATGTATGTAAGGAGCTATGACAATGGAATGTCAAGAAGTGAGGATGGATAGAACCAGGTAAGTGGTTCAGCAAGGAGAAAGCAAGTACTAAAGATATGGAGGAAACGAGGCCTAAACAAGACAGTGATAGAAGTGACAGAGACATGGAGTACAGAGGGAGGGGTGGTTGAGAAGGGAGGATAATGCATGAAGTTTTAGATGTATTAAGTGCAAGGGAATCTGTGGAATAGTTCAATGGGCAATTGGAAATATGAGTGTGGAATTAAGGGTGAGGTTAGGGTTGGAGAAACACACACACACACACACACACACACACACAGGCTGAGAAATGATGAGTAAATGAAAACAACTGGGGAAATAGTTGTTTCTAATTCTAGAAAGCTAGCAAAAGGAGAGGGTTAAGGATAGAACTTGAAGAATGTCCTCCCAGGAGGAGTAGACCCAGGAAGAGAGCCAAGGAACATCTGAGGACTGGTCAGAGAGGTGAGAGAGGAGAATGGGAGGAATATGGGGTCCGGGAAGCCAAGGTAGGGTAGCATACCAAAAAAGGGGTTGTGTGTGTGCATGTGTGTGTGTGTGTGTGTGTGTGTGTGTGTGTGTGTGTGTGTGTTGGGAATAGGAGGGTGGGGCTCAAAGGTACAATGTGGTCCATGCTCTCTTATGCTTATTTCTCCTTCCAGGACCTAGCACTGACACAATTATTCTTTCCATCACTCAACCAGTATTGACTGAGTGCCTCTAGGTATTAGGACTCTTCCTAGGACTGGGGATTCAGGAGAGCACAAGACTCCTTGCCTCACAGAGCTCCCATTCTAATGGGAGACAAACATTAAACAATAAATAAATAAATAGGATAATCTCATAATGTAATTCAATTGTGTGAAAGAAATAAAAGTGTGATAGACAACAGTGTACTCTTCACTCAGATTCACCTGTTGTCAGCCTTTGCCCCATTTGCTATAGCCTTGATCCTCTACTTTCTATCTTGTATTCTTACCCCATTCTCTGGCCCCCACCCTTCTCCCTGCACTAAAATTATTTTCCTAAAAATTCCAAATGGTCTCCTTCATGCCATTACTTCATATTTCATTCCTGTGTACATTTCTATAGCATGGGATCTTTGTTGATAACTTACTTTGTAGTAGAAATTTTACCTCTAGCAAGAAAGGAAAGGTTTTTTTGAAGATAATAATGAAGCTGGCCTTCAGTTCTGGACCTTAATATTTGTCAATGTTCTGTCATTTCTACTATAGTTACATATTTTGTTTTTGCGATTGAGTCTCACTCTGTTGCCCAGGCTGGAGTGCAGTGGCACCATCTTGGCTCACTTCAACCTCCGCCTCTTGGGCTCAAGTGATTCTCCTGCGTCAGCCTCTGAAGTAGCTGGGATTACAGGTGCCCACCACCACACCTGGCTAATTTTTGTATTTTTAGTACAGACAAGTTTCACCATGTTGGCCAGGCTAGTCTTGAACTTCTGATCTCAAGTGATCCGCCTGCCTTGGCCTCCCAATGTGCTGAGATTCAGGCATGTGCTGCTATGCCTGACCATACTTATGCATTCTTTAGCCCAGTCCAGTGAGTCCCAGGCAATGCTAAGTTCTCTTAAAATCTGGTATATCAGATCCAATAATTCTTGGTTCCCCAGAGCCCTCTGACTCTACAGGAAGCAGCCTATGGAATAGCCCTTTCTTCCTACCTTCTCTGAATGAAGACTTAAGCCATGCAGAACAGAGTAAAAAAGAACCATTGACACAGGACTTACCAAACAGGCTATTCCAGGTCATATTTGTCTTTTCCTCAGACTCCATTTGTTGGAAAATGAGTACATTGTGATGTTCAAGGCTTTTAAGCAATTCTTCACAGTAAAATGGAATCCCACCACTTTTCTCCACCAGGTACCTGTAGTGAAAACAAGGCAATCTGTTTACATTGAAGATACATCTTTTAGGAAGGAAAAACATTTGAGTCTTCTCAATCACTTGAAAATAATTTCTTCTCATTCTTTGTTTGTTTCTGTTTGTTTTCCATTTTGAGGCATTGCTTTTTATTTCACTTATGTGTGAACGCATTAAGTGTACATACACTTTATATTTTTTAAAAGAGACATTGGAAGGATAAGCCAAAAATCCAAATGGTTACTTATAGGATAAGGGAGGGAAACAAGACTAAGGATGTACCTTTTTGGCTTTGGAAAGATATATGCGTTTTATATAATTTAAACAGAGAGAGACCAGGCACGGTGGCTCATGCCTGTAATCCTAGCACTTTGGGAGGCCGAGGTGGGCGGATCATGAGGTCAGGAAATCGAGACCATCCTGGCTAACACGGTAAAACCCCGTCTCTACTAAAAATACAAAAAGGCAGGAGAATCACTTGAACCTGGGAGGAGGAGGTTGCAGTGAGCCAAGATCCCGCCACTGCACTCCAGTGACGGAGCAAGACTCTGTCTCAAAAAAAAAAAAAAAAAAAAAAGGCCAAATTGTGCCTGGAGTTATCTTAAATGAGCCTTTGTCCAAGACACCTTTCTTCCAGAAGCAACAACCTCATTGCAGATACTAAGATGAGCTGTAAACAGCCAGCTAAAGAAGAAACACTGTCTATGTTGTTAAGGTGACTGCTGTCAAGACCCCAGGAGAGGAATCACTGAAAAGCTCAGAGACAACTCACCAGTGAATCAGCTTTCCACATCTGCCAGAGAACACCAATACCAGACCACACCATTGTCAGCCAGATAAGACCTTGCTTAGTTGCAGGTTGTGGTCTTTAAGGCTTACCAGTTTGCCTTTCCTGTCACTTGCCCATGACAATGCTCTTAGTCACTGTATGTTCAAGCGAGTATACCCAGAGCCCCCAGGATGAAAGTGAAATAAACCCACTAAGCAGAGTTTGAGAAGGCATAACAGGGAGACAACATGGAAAAGGTGAGCAACATCTATCCTATCAAGCATTATGAATGGCCCATTCAAAAGGAGGACCAGGCCAAACATAGTGGCTCATGCCTGTAATCTCAGCATCTTGGGAGGCTGAGAAAAGGATTGCTTGAGTCCAGGAATTCAAGACCAGCCTGGGCAGCACTGCGAGACCCCATTTCTACAGAAATCAAAAAGTTACCAGGGGTGCACACCTGTAGTCCTAGCTACTTGGAAAGCTGAGAGAGGAGGATGGCTTGAGCCCAGGAGGTTGAGGCTACAGTGAGCCATGATGGCACCACCACATTCCAGCCTAGGTGACAAAGCGACACCCTGTCTCAAAAGAAAAAAAGAAAAGATAATTTTTATAAAAGATGGGGCTGGCCAGGCACAGTGGCCCACACCTGTAATCCCAGCACTTTGGGAGGCTGAGGCATCAGATCACCTGAGGTCAGGAGTTCGAGACCAGCCTGACCAACATGGAGAAACCCCATCTCTACTAAAAATACAAAATTAACTGGGTATGGTGACACATGTGTGTAATTCCAACTACTTGGGACGCTGAGGCAGGAGACACTTGAACCTGGGCGAAAGAGGATTGAACCATCATACTCCAGCCTTGGAAACAGAGTGAGACTTTTTTCTCAAAAAAACAAAAACAAAAACAAATGGTGGGGCCAGAAAAGATACTGAAATACACACTTCAAGACACACACTAAGAAATCTGATGAAGTCTGGACCCAGGGAATGAATGCACATGTCAAGAGTTCAGAATAGAAAGAGGTTACTTACGAGTCCAGTTCGTTGGGGATGCTGCTTACATTGAGGTAAAGACAGACCTTGGTGCAGATGTCTTCAGGCTGTATTGGACCAATGGTGATGTAGGTGGTGTTCCTGTTCTTCATTATGGCAGTGGCAGCTGCACAGGGAATTTCAACAAAGGGACACAGGGACATAATGATGAAGATAGGAACAGTCCGGATAAGCTTCTCCATAAATGCCCAGGAGGTCGGATCCACATATTGGGCCTCATCAATGATAAAAATAATCCTTTCCTCTTTCACTGTCTGGACAGGATAGAGAAATAGAAACACTATAGGATGTCAGGTTTTTTTTTTTACATGTGTACGGGTATGCGTATGTATCCATTGAGTTTTGTGGTTTGCTTATGATGCAGTGAAAACACTAGCTAAGTTCAATCTTTTTTTTTTTTTTTTTTTTTTTGAGACGGAGTTTCGCTCTTGTTACCCAGGCTGGAGTGCAGTGGCACGATCTCGGCTCACCGCAACCTCCGCCTCCTGGGTTCAGGCAATTCTCCTGCCTCAGCCTCCTAAGTAGCTGGGATTATAGGCACATGCCACCATGCCCAGCTAATTTTTTGTATTTTTAGTAGAGACGGGGTTTCACCATGTTGACCAGGTTGGTCTTGATCTCTCGACCTTGTGATCCACCCGCCTCGGCCTCCCAAAGTGCTGGGATTACAGGCTTGAGCCACCGCGCCCGGCTAGTTCAATCTTTACTTTCCGGTAACTTTGCATTAATTTATATTCCATTAACTTAGAATTTGTGGCTATTTGGACAGAGCTGGCTGGAATGGACTGTTACTTGGTCAAAACTTTGTGTAAAGATAGTGCAGATTTGTAGGATAGATGGGATTTTAGGGGTACTCGCAAAAGCCAACTGAAAGTGCCCATTACATAAAAAGAACTGATTTGTTAATCACGAGTCATTTAAATCTATTGAACAATGAAGTTCTCCTGGGGAAATCTACTTGACATTTATTCACCCAACATGTATTCAACACATGCTTACTGACCACCCCTACTGGGCTAGGTGCTAAATGAAACTAGTCCTCACCCTGTGGGCAGCTGATGCTATTCTAGTTTGAACTGTAGTATGTGTTACACTTAAAACACAGATCATGTGTCCTTTTCTCATATACACTACCCTTCCCTAAGTAGTCTGAAGTATTTATTCACTCATTTAGCATTTATTGTGCATCTATTAGGGTTAGGTGCTGTTCTAAGTAGTGGGAATACAGTCTCAAACAAAACATGGAGCCTACATTTTAGGGTCAACCACTTGCGTAGCAGGCTCTGCCTTACCACTGTGTATGATGTCACAATGGAGAAAACCCTCTCCCCAGTTCTCACTGCTCCTGACTGCTAATGCCTGCTTTTTGTTTCCCTCTGAGAAGAGATTGGGTTAGCCCATTCTTTCTCTTTGTGCTTGATAGTCATTATAAAGTGTTACAACCTGCCTTGTTCACATACACATAAGTCTACTCCTACAGTCCCATTCTGTCACCAAATACTTAGCCCTTGACTAACCCTGAGAACAGTTTAATTAATGAGGAGGTTAGCACTACATTGTTTTGATTTTCACTGGTATCTTTAAAGATGGGGCAGATAGAAATGTAAGTTTTAATTTTAGGATAGCCTTGCTAATGAATAATTCATATATTGAAGAGAATAAAGCATGAACAAAAAACCCCATGAATTCAATAATTAAACATTGGCCTGGTTTCCTCCAATTTAAAATGAGGATTGGGTTCTCTCTAATGTGAAAAAAAGCCAACACTTACATTGTACTTTGTTCCAAGCACTCCAGGATGCTCTTTATATAATTAACTAATTTAATCCTCACAACATCCATATAAAGTGGTACTATTGAATCTATTTCCTGAGAAAATTTGGGCACAGAGAGGTTAAGTAATTTGGCCAGGGTCACACAGATAGTTAATGGTCCAAAGACTTGTCAGCACCGAAAGCACAACCTTAGTAGCGGTTTCCAAACAAGATTCTTCTTCAGTACTAACTGAAAAGTTTTAAAACAAAAGTAAACAACTAAATAGATTCCTAGGCCCAATCCAAATCCTATTTTTTTAGTCTTCAGAGTTAGAACTCTCAAATCCATATTTTAAAAGGAGCTTCCTGTAAATACTTGTGATGCAAACAGTCTAAAGCCTGATATTTAGAAACTACTGATGTTCTCTTGCCTATGACCTGAAGCGGAGAAGAAGACTGTATTACAAGTATAATACAATGCCACAAATTTATTTCGATCATTTATTATGTACCAGGCACATTGCTCATCAATAGTGATACAGAAATGTTAAGAGACTCTCTGTTCTTAAGAAGCTTGCAGGCCGGGTACGGTGGCTCATGCCTGTAATCCCAGCTGCGGTGGGCAGATCATGAGGTCAGGAGTTTGGGAGGCTGAGGTGGGCAGATCATGAGGTCAGGAATTTGATACTAGCCTGGCTAACATGGTAAAACCCTGTCTCTACTAAAAATACAAAAATTAGCTAGGTGTAGTGGCGCACGCCTGTAGTCCCAGCTACTTGAGAGGCTAAGGCAGGAGAATCACTTGAACCCAGGAGGCAGAGGTTGCAGTGAGCTGAGACCATGACATTGTACTCCAGCCTGGACAACAGGAGTGAAGTTCCATCTCAAAATAAATAAATAAAAATAAAGCTCACAATTTCCTGAGGGAGAGACAAACAGATATACATGTAATGAATGACAACATACCATAATAGTATCAAGTGTATAGTTTATCAGGAAATGTATTCAAAGCTTTATGGAAGCCTGGTGGAAAAAGAATTAGTCATGCCTAGTGATCTGGGGAAGTTCTCACCAAAGAGGTGACCTTGAAGGATGAGTGGCATTTCTCTAGGTTAAAAGGAAATCTTTTGGCTTTTATCTTATTACCACTGGGACTTACTTGGAGAGTATAAAGTATGGGTTGGTGTGATTTGCATGTACTCTGATAATTATACGAAGGATGAATTGGAGTGGAGAGGTATGAAACACAGAGATTATTTGGAAATCTATGGAAATAGTCCAGGAAAGATGATAAGAGCCTGAAATATGGCAATAGGAAGAGAGGACAAGAAGATTCCAGAGACTGTCTCAAGTAAAAATAGTAGGTCTTGGCAGTGAGTAAATATGGGAATGTGGGTGAAAAAGAAGGCAAGAATAACTTTAAGTGATGCAGGATGGCACAATTTGCTATTAATGAAATCAAGGATCAGGATCAGGATAAGGAAGAAAGGGCATTATAGTAAAAATATGAATTTGGCATTAGACACTCAACTCAGCATGAGTCACTACATCCAAGGGGAATATATAGAAGATTCTTGGGGATATGGTTCTGGTGTTTATAAGAGGCGTGGAGACTGAAAATTTGGTGATCAACGTAGAGTAGACAGTCATGAGATTACTGGGAGAGAGAGAGTTAACACTGGTTGAGTGTTTCTCATCAAAGAGGCACTATTCTAAGTGTTTCTACATATAATTTAGTCATTTAAACCTTACATCCCTGTGAGCTAGGTACTATTATTTTCTTTCATTTGATAGATGATAAAACAAAAACATAGAGAGGGTAAGTCACTGCTCAGGGTTGCTCAAGTAGCAAGTGATAGGCCTAGGGGTTCAAACCTCAGTAGTCTGACTACAGAGCATGCATATGTAACCACTTTGGTACATTACATCTCAGCAAAGGATGAAAAAAAAGGAGTGCTGAGAGAGGTCAAACTCCTAGGAGTAATGTTAAATAACTATTTTCAAGGCATCTAAATTCTTTTTTTTTTTTTTTGAGACGGAGTTTCGCTCTTGTCACCCAGGCTGGAGTGCAATGGCACCATCTCGGCTCACCGCAACCTCCGCCTCCTGGGTTCAGGCAATTCTCCTGCCTCAGCCTCCTGAGTAGCTGGGATTACAGGCACGTGCCACCATGCCCAGCTAATTTTTTGTATTTTTAGTAGAGACGGGGTTTCACCATGTTGACCAGGTTGGTCTCGATCTCTCGACCTTGTGATCCACCCGCCTCGGCCTCCCAAAGTGCTGGGATTACAGGCTTGAGCCACCGCGCCCGGCTCAAGGCATCTAAATTCTAAACAGACCTTTAGCTTGAGGTTTGGGAGGTTGGAGGACAATGAAGCACTTTAAGATAAAGCCTTCACATACTTCAGAAGCCTCTTGCCAATGTGGTCTGAACCCCTCAAACCACCTGGCTTTGTGGTGATTTGCCCAGTTTTATTCCCCCAACTTCTTGACCCACAGATGCTCTTACCTGCTCCAAGATCTTCATAAACAATACTTCCAACTGCTTTTGCTTTTTCAAGGTGCTCATCCTGGAAATCTCCCGAGAAATAGGGAACTATACAAAGAATTTTGAGAATATTGAGTATGGGAAAATAGCAAAGGAAACTATTGGCTGTGCAACTTTGGGCAAAACGCTTAACTGGTCTGTGTCTTAAAAGTCCTCATGTGTTAGATAAGTGGTCCTAACCTTTTTGGCACCAGGGACCAGTTTTGTGGAAGATAACTTTTCCATGAACTGGGGCAAGGGGGATGATTTGGGGATGATTCAGTTGCATTACATTTGTTGTGCACTTTACTTCTATTATTGCATTGTAATATATAATGAAATAATTATACAACTCATCATAATGTAGATAGAATTCATGGAAGCCCTGAATTTGTTTCCTTGCAACTAGATGGTCCCATCTAGGGGTGATGGGATTCAGTGACAGATCATCAGGCATTAGATTCTCATAAGGAGCACACAGTCTAATATTTCTTGCATGCGTAGTTCACAATAGGGTTCATGCTCCTACGAGAATCTAATGCTGTTGCTGATAGACAAGCGGAGGAGCTTAGGTGGCAGTGTAAGCAGTGAGGAGCGGCTATAAATAGAGATGAAGCTTCACTTGCTCACCCACTGCTTACCTCCTGCTGTGTGGTCTGGTTTCTAACAGGCCATGATCTGGCACCAGGGCTTGGGGACCCCTATGTTAGATAATTCAGGAAAAAGCAGGGCACAGCCTGCATTGACATCACTTGTAGGAACAGACTGACTTTGTTCCCCAGAGTAGCTAGTATAGGGTAGCTATGATAGAAAGGTAAGAAAAGAATGAGTCAGCAAATGGCCATTTGGATTTTCTTGACCGTGGTATTTCTAGATACCTCTAATATGTCAAGAATGTGGATGCACATCCAAAGAGGATTCCATTTACTCACCATCTGAATACTCCAGATATATAGACCAAAGAGAGGCTAAGTCACAAAGCACCAGGGAGGAGTTGCTGTGCCTGCCCATGGCTGTTTGTGCAGAAGTATAAAACTAGCTAGTTACCTGAACAAGGAAAACATCATTAAGAAGACAGTAGAACTTTTCATCCAACAGTGTCATGACTTTATTTCGAAGGTTGGTCTGCCGTTCTTTATAATGTTTACAAGTGTCCAGGCCTAGGACACTGGCTATGAGCATCTGGATGGTATGCAAAGTCTGATGGAAGCTGATCTTAGTCAATTCAATGGCAATAATCCTGTTTGTGAGAAAATCAAGAATCAGAAGAGAGTTTTTAAATATATTTTTTTTGAAAATAATAAAGATTGAAGGAAAGCTCTGTCTTCTCATATTCAGCTGTAATGATGGAGATTTTCCAAGCTATCTGGCAATGGTTTTTTATTGCTCCTTCTGAAATACTCCCTTATTCTCCTGTTCCTAAGCCCTGATTAATTTAACCTAGCTAATTCTCTCCTTTCTAGTCCTACTGCCACCCTATACTACCACAATAGCAAGCCACCACCCCCATCCAGGATCATGACCCTCTGACTGGGAGCTCCTATTGCCTAAAGACATGAACCCAGGCCTCCTTTATGTGACACATAAGACACCCAAAGCCTCATTCTGTCCTTTCTTGCCACTCTCTGCCTAGCAATCTGCCCTTTACCAACAGCACACAGGTGAGAATTCCGTGTACACTCAGACCTGTTTCTCCTCTCCATGCCTTTGCTTATGCTGTCTCCTCAGCCCAGAGTGCCATCACTTCTTACTGCCCCTCAGCTGATGATGAGCTAAGTCTTAGCTCAGGTGTAGCCTCCTGGAAACTGTCATTGATGCCCCAAGGTTGGCTACATAGCCTTTCTCCTCTGAACTTCCACAATTCTCTACCGCATGTCTCTATCATTGCCCTCACTATATTCTACTTATATTGTTATTTGATATGATTTGGCTCTGTGTCCTCACCCAAATCTCATCTCAAATTGTAATCCCCGACTGTCAGGGGAGAGACCTGTTGGGAGGTTATTGGGGTGATTGGATCAGGAGGGTGGTTCCCCCATGGTGTTCTCATGATATTGAGGGAGTTCTCATGAGATCTGATGGTTTAAAAGTTCGGCACTTCCTCCTTTGCTCGCTCTCTCATGCTGCCATGTAAGACATTCCTTGCTTCTCTTTTGCCTTCTGTCACAATTGCAATTTTTCTGAGGCCTCCCCAGCCATGTGGAACTGTGAGTCAATTAAACCTCTTTTCTTTATAAATTACCCAGTTTCAGGTAGTTCTTCATAGCAGTGTGAAAATGGACTAATACATTATTCTCTCCTCCTCTTCTGTGAGAGCTCCTTAAGAGCAGAGATCGACTTTATTCATATTCAGGGCTTTGGTACTTGTTATGGGTTGACACATGTCCCCACAAAATTCGTATGTTATATTCTTAGCCTCTAGGACAGGCGTCCCCAAACTTTTTACACAGGGGGCCAGTTCACTGACCCTCAGACCATTGGAGGGCCGCCACATACTGTGCTCCTCTCACTGACCACCAATGAAAGAGGTGCCCCTTCCTGAAGTGCGGCGGGGCGGGTGGGGGGGGGATAAATGGCCTCAGGGGGCCGCATGTGGCCTTTGGGCCATAGTTTGGAGACGCCTGCTCTAGGACGTCAAAGTATGACTTTATTTGAAAACAGGGTAGTTGCAGATATAATTAGTTAAGATGAAACCATGCTGGAGTAGGTGGACCTCTAATCCAATATGACTGATGCCCTTAGAAAAAGAAGAAATTTGGACACAAATGACACACAGGGAGAATGCCATGTGAAATGAAGGCAGAGATCAGGGTGATGCTTCTACAAGCCATCTTTGGAACATCAAAGATTGCCAGCAACCACCAGAAGCTAGCAGACGGGCATGAAACAGATTCTTCCTCATGGTCCAGAAAAGAAAAAAAAAATGTCTTGATCTCAGACTCCTACCTCTGAGAACTATGAGACAAGTTTCTATTGTAAGCCACCCATTTATAGTACTTTTTTACAGTAGCCCTGGCTAATGAATACAGCACTTAGTACTTCCTGAACATAGTAGGAATTCAATAAATGATTGAATACGTAAATAAGCAAATGCTTTCTGACTGTTGTGAATTATCCCCTCAGCTATGGTAAAGAGGTTTTAAAACTGGCCTTTCTCAGGCCTGACTTTAATGTGGGATAGAGATATAGAGATACAACTAAAAATAATATAGATTAACAAGCATTTTCCCCTCATACTGTTTAGGTTAGATGGGGAAAAGATTTGAGACATCATCCTTATTGTCCTGGTCATCACTACTGTTATTTAATACTGTATTAACTACTTCCATGAGGAAGTAGAACAGATTGTCCCAAAGATAGCCCTCATAATACTCCTTATATGAAAATAAATAAACATGAGTCAAGTATATTAGCTCTATCTTCCAGGGAAAAATCCAAAGACCTGTCATTCTCTATCCCACAGTCTCAGGACTAAATAGTTTGAACTAGTGATTCCCTGTCAGCTAGCTAAATAAACTTATGTATTTGTTCTGCAGACCAAATCTAGCCTTGATCTCAACATCTATGCCAGTGTTTCTCTATCTGTCTGACTATTGGGACTACTTAAAAACCTTTGACTAACCAAGCCCTACCTGGCATTAAATCAGGATATCCATGGGCCAATCCAGTTTCTCTTTTTCTTAGTTCTGTATGTTTATTGTTAGTTACCTATTTAGCACAAGGGTCATGGGACCCAATAAATGTAGATTATGGATAATTTACATAAGGCAAATTATAGGAAGGAGAGAAACATCCAGATAAATCGGGATTCTGAGTTCACACTGAATGATTATTCCAAGACACTTACCTGTGGTTCTCACCGTGGGCCAGGTATCCAATTTCCGTAAGTATCTTGCTTTTTCCATATCCCGTTAATGCCTCATACATTAAGACTCGGCTGCTGTTAGACATCAAAAATTCATTCATAGTATCAATGAAGTATTTGATCTCTTTATCACGTCCTGTAATTTTTAGTGTTAAAAAAGAGCAAACTCATCAACATAAAATAGTCTACGGATATTTTAAAAAACACATAAAAACACTTCTAAAAATATCCTTGGGCTGGGCACGGTGGCTCCCGCCTGTAATCCCAGCATTTAGGGAGGCCGAGGTGGGTGGATCATCTGCGGTCAGAAGTTTGAGACCAGCCTGATGAACATGGTGAAACCCCATCTCTACTAAAAACACACACAAAAAATGACGAGGTGGTGGGTGCCTGTAGTCCCAGCTACTCAGGAAGCTGAGGCTAGAAAATTACTTGAACCCAGGAGGCAGAGGTTGCAGTGAGCCGGGATCACACCATTGCACTCCAGCCGGGGCAACAAGAGCGAAACTCTGTCTCGAAAAAAAAAAAAAAAAAAAAAAAAAAATCCTTGAAATTTCCATGGCATTGTTCAGACTTTCTTGAAGCCCTATGAACTTTCAAAATGTTTTAAGTCTTCCCGGGAGCTTTTTAGCTAACCATGTGGTTTTGCAGTGTTATTTGATTAGAGGCCGTGAGGGAAATTATTCTTATAATGCTCATTATAACATTTAATTATAGTGTAGAAAACTCAGATTTGCTTAGATTACACAACCAGGAAGTAGTAAGCCAAGGCTATCTAACTTACGTAAAGCTTGTTTTTTTAAATAACACACTAGAAGTAATCTGTAGACTATTACATTAGGAAATAAATTTATCAAAGTTAAGTTTTCTACATTAAACAATTATGGATAAAATAATTTTACTTCTGATTCTGTAATAAAGAAAACTTGCCCTCTATAAATGAAAACTATACTAATTTAGGTCTACAAAAAGCCTTGCCAGGAATAAAATTCAATTTGCCTTCAGAAATCATGTATAGATTATTTCTATCATAAAAGTAATGTAAATTCTTAATGAAAATAAATTGTAGATTTTTTCTGATTATAAAACTAACATATGCTTACTGTAGAAAATATGGAAAACTTGGAAAAGAAAAAGAAAAAAAATCACTTTGGGTTACAATCCTTATTTTTCTTGTGTGTTTTTAAATACTGTAACAGGATGCCCAGGCTGAAATCTGAAACTCAGCTCACAGTCTTTGCAATCTGGGTGGACAGGAAGGAGCTGGAAGAATTGTAATTTCTAAGCAGTGAGCAATTTTTGTCAAAAAAGTTGGAGACTCATTCAGAGCCAACTATTCCTTCTTTGCTCTGATAATATACAGGTATTAGCTAATGTCTTTGTTGAAGGACTGTTAATACAAGTGTAGATGTTTAATAAAAAGAAGCTAAGTGCTTTGCTTGGTAATATAAATTTCTGAGTAAGGATTAGTGAGAACTACTTAGCAGATTGTATTGCTTCTTTTGAGTGAAATATTCCCTTTCTGAAAATGCATTTGAACCTCAATTTTGTGAGATCTTTTTTCTTTGGCCTGGAGCTCACATAGGAACTCATAAGATGAGGCTTAAAAGGCTGCATAGTGCTACACCTACAGGTAGGACCTTTAGCTGGATTCTAAAATGGGTTGTCTCTTTAACTTAAAATGCATGCCCCTTGTTTCTTTTTCTTTTTTTTTTTTTGAGACAGAGTTTCGCTCTTGTTACCCAGGCTGGAGTGCAATGGTGCTGTCTTGGCTCACTGCAACCTCCGCCTCCCAGGTTCAGGCAATTCTCCTGCCTCAGCCTCCTGAGTAGCTGGGATTACAGGCACGTGCCACCATGTCCAGCTAATTTTTTGTATTTTTAGTAGAGATGGGGTTTCACCATGTTGACCAGGATGGTCTCGATCTCTTGACCTCGTGATCCACCCGCCTTGGCCTCCCAAAGTGCTGGGATTACAGGCTTGAGCCACCGCGCCTGGCCAGCATGCGCCTTGTTTCTATCTAAGCAAAGTGTCAATATCAGGGACTGTTGTATGCATTTTTTTTTTTACCCTAAAAAGCCACAATTAATTAATTAATTTAGGAATGACAAGTAGTGAAGTTTATTGGAGAATAACAGTAGACAGGAGATTATTAGTGTAGATTATGTCCAAGCACTCCATCTATGTATATGTCAGGTAAGTGATGTAATTCTTACTTTACCAGTGAGGAAATGGGCTTGGAGTAATGAAGTCAGGTGCCCAAGGCCTAATGGCTTTGATCATAGATCCACTGGATTTCCTAAGCTCACTCTCAACTAGGGTAAGCCTTGATGGGTGGATGTGACAGAGTGAAGGGGCTGACAGAATCTAGGGTGTTTTGTAAGAACAGAGTTGAAGTGATTGAGTAATAAATTAAAACTAGATTGGGTGAGGAGGGCCACTAAGTGTTACCCAGGCTGGAGAAGCCAGTGAAATAGGTTTGTACTTTTTTTTCCTTTTTTAACTTTCATCTTACTTTCTTTTTTTTTTTTTTGAGATGGAGTTTTGCTCTTGTTGCCCAGGCTGGAGTGCAATGGCGCGATCTCGGCTCACTGCAACCTCCGCCTCCTGGGTTCAGGCAATTCTCCTGCCTCAGCCTCCTGAGTAGCTGGGATTACAGGCACACGCCACCATGCCCAGCTAATTTTTAGTATTTTTAGTAGAGACGGGGTTTCACCATGTTGACCAGGATGGTCTCGATCTCTTGACCTCGTGATCCACCCACCTTGGCCTCCCAAAGTGCTGGGATTACAGGTTTGAGCCACCGCGCCCGGCTTCATCTTACTTTCTTAAACATTGTTTGTATTACCATACTTTCTTACCAGTAAGACTTTTTACTGTTGAGCTGACACTTCTATTTAGGTAGATCATGAATGAGTGTTTTGGTTTAGCGAATTTTTCATTCCTTGTTCATCCCTACCTACCTTGCCTACATTGTTTACATCCTAGCATGCTTTTTCCACTTTATTCAACTTTTCAAAAGCAGCTCCATTCTCTCCAGGGAGCATCTAGATTATTTTTTGTTTGACAGAAGCCACTTCAGGGATGCTATCGAAATATCCTTAGAATTTATAGATGTGTAGTTTGTTGTGTTACTATTTTTAATGACTATTTAAATGCATTATTAACATAAAATTTTTTCTCTGTTTTCATTAGATTACAAATGAATATAATTATATTCTATTAAATTACACCCAATTTGTGGGCCTCATTATTAAAATAGAACCTTTTTCTAAGGAACATAAGGAGCATAATATCACACAATTTATTTATTATAGTTTTGTTGTCAACCATGTTGTTGCAATTTCATTTATAGCAGTTCTTGTGAAAGAATGGCATTTCCCATGCTGCTAGCCTCTGACAATCTGTGTTTGGTTAAAACTTCAAGGAAAGGTATGTGGGCCTGTTCTTTATGTCATACTGGTGGAATCAGGGCAAAAAGACAATTAGATCAGACTGAGAAATAGACGCATAGGCTGGGCTCAGTGGCTCACACCTGTAATCCCAACACTTTGGGAGGCTGAGGTGGCTGGATCACCTGAGGTCAGGAGTTCAAGACCAGCCTGGCCAACATGGTGAAACCCCACCTCTACTAAGAATACAAAAATTAGTCAGGTGTGGTGACACACATCTCTAGTCCCAGCTACTTGGGAGGCTGAGGCAAAAGAATAGCTTGAACCTGGGAGGTGGAGGTTGCAGTAAGCCAAGATTGCGCCACTGCACTCCAGCCGGGGGGACAGAGCGAGACTGTGTCTCAAAAAAAAAAAAAAAAAGAAAAGAAATATACACATAATGTATTCTAATGTGACTGTTGTATTGGGTCTGCGATCTTGTAGAAAGAAGGTTAGGATTCCATTGCTGTCAATCATTAAAATAAGCATATCCCAGGATGAAAAGGCCTCAAAGAAGGGTGAGAGTGGGTATTCCTTCTCTCTTGTAGCTTAAGGAGTTTGGGAATCTGGACTTAAATGAAGTGATTGGCTTGATTCTGAAAAGGGCCTGAAGTGAAAATTGGGCATTTCTGCTGGCCCAAGCATTTTTTGCAGTCTGGAACTGTTACCCTCCTTTAGGCTCTGCTGACACCAAGACTGTGGCCTGATATTTCTCCAAAGTGTGAGACAGAGCCTTCTCTTAATTGCCCTATCACAGTGAGGACCAAGATTTAACTTATGATAAGACTTTCAGGGATGTTCGTATCTGACAGAAGGAAATTACAAGTGCTGCTAGAAGTGGCTGCCTTTGGAATCCACAGGCCAATCTTTATTGGGTCTCTTCTCTCATAGGTATATCCTTGCCTCATTTTAGGTCAACTCCCCTGTCTAATCTCAAGTTATCTCTTATACAATAAGGTCTCTATCACCAGGAATCACAAAAATATCACTTCCAAATTGATTGTAGACTTAAATATAAAAGGTAAAAACAACATTTCTGAAAAAAATGGTAGAAAAATATCTTCATGACTTGTAGGTGAGAAAGGATATCTCAGATACAGACAGAAGCACTAACTATAATAGACAGGTAAATTTGATTACATTAAAATTAAGAGCTCTGTTTATTAAATGTGTAATTGAGAGAGTAAAAAGGCAAGCACAGAGTTGGAAGAGTGATATACAGTGCAAACAAATGACAAAAGACCCATTTCTAGGATGTGTAAATAATTCCAAAAGATAATCAAAATACAACCCAGTTGAAAAATTGGTGAAAAATTGTACAGATACTTTGAGAAAAAGGTTTGGGCTGGGGCAGTGGCTCATGCCTGTAATCCCAACACTTTGGGAGGCCAGGGCGGGCAGATCACTTGAAATTAGGAATTCAAGACCATCCTGGCCAACATGGTGAAACCCTATCTCCACTAAAAATATAAAAATTACCTGGGCATGGTGGTGGGCGCCTGTAATCCCAGCTACTCAGGAGGCTGAGGCACAAGAATTGCTTGAACCCAGGAGGTGGAGGTTTCAGTGAGATGAGATCACACCACTGCACTCCAGCCTGGGTGAGACTCTGCCTCAAAATAAATAAATAAATAAACCCAAATGGCCAATAAACTTATGAAAAAGGAGCTCAACTACATTAGGGAAATACAAATGGAAACCACAATAAAATACCACTATATACCCAACAGAATTATTGAAAGGATTAAGATTGATAAAACTAAGTTATTGACAAAGATGAAGAACAAGTGGAACTCTCTTAACATTCTTGGTCAGCATATATATAAATACAAGCACTTTGGAAAACCATTTGGCATCATCTCCCAAAATTGCGCTCTTTGTCCCAACAATTTCACTCCTACATTGTACTCAACAGAAATGCATACATGTGTTCACCAAAAGACTAGTGTAAGAACGCTAATGGCAATATTATTCATAAGAACCAAAAGCTAGAAATAACCTAAATGTTGTACAACAACAGAATGGGCAAATTGTTTTATATGTATAAATGTGGAATACTACATAGTAATTACAGAGAATGAATTATAGCTACACCCAACAATATGGATGAATTATATAACATACCATTGAGTAAGAGAAAGTAGATATAAGGCATATATAATTATACAATGTATGATTCCATCTGTATGAATTTTTTAAACAGGCATAAGTAATCAAGGGTGTTGGAAGTCTTGGGGAAAGGAAGTAGGAAAGAGCAATCTTGGTGTATTGCTCTTTTTCTATTTCCTACCCTGGATGATGATTATGTTTTCATTTTGTGATAATTCATTAAACACACACTTATCATTGATGTACTTTTCTGCAGGTTTTGTTATAGTTTAGTAAAGAAGTTTAAAATCAAGGCCTACTACCTACCAAGCAAAGGGCCGCCCTCATTTCTGTCGCAGATGACGTACGACACACCAACCATGCTGAAGAGAAGAAAAAAAGAACAGATGTTAGATTCAAAACAGGGAAATATTAGAGCAAAAGTGACTAGTTCTTAGTTCCCAGAAAGTTTCCTTCTTAATCGCTAACAAGAGTCTATCCCCTGACTCAAGAGTTGCAAATACCGAAAGAAGGAGAAAGGAGGAGAAAGTCTTACTTGAATTCCAAAGAACTCAAATAGCATCTGTTTACCATAGTACTGGCATATTGTTCAATAAATGCTTGTTGATTCTGTACTGGTAGAGGAAACCCCTTTCTGGGGAGATCAGACACCTGCTATATGACCTAGTAGACTTTAATGTGGGGCAGAGTCACACATCCTGCAAAGATTCCACCAATTGCTCAAACAATAATAACGTACCTTTTTTGAGCACGTTATGTGTTTGGCGCAAAGTGCTTTTTATATGCATCATTTTTAAAATCCTGACAAAAACACTGTAAAAAAGTACTACTGGCTGGGCACAAGGCCTCATGCTTGTAAACCCCGCACTTTGGGAGGTTGAGGTGGGTATATCATCTGCGGTCAGGAATTCAACACTAGCCTGACCAACATGGTGAAACCCCATTTCTACTAAAAATACAAAAATTAGCTAGTGTGGTGCTGTAATCCCAGCACTCTGGAGGCTGAGGCAGGAGAATCACATGAACCCAGGAGGCGGAGGTTGCAGTGAGCCGAGATCACGCCATTGCACTCCAGCCTGGGCAACAAGAGCAAAGCTCCATCTCAAACCAACAAAGAAGTACTATTATTAAGTTCATTTTACCAGTGAGGAAATTCAGGCACAAGGCGTTTAGCTACCAAGTTCCCATAGCATGTGGTAATACAGGATACTGACAGTATCCAAACGTAGGCCAGGCTGCAGATGTTTGCTCACTCCATAGTACTATCTCTCGAAGAAGCCCTTTAGTCAAAATGCATTATGCCTTTCTCTGAACTACAATACTACTTTGTTATGCCTCTCTTATAGCATATATCAAAGGTTCCCATGTAACGTACAGCTAACTTTCTGTATGTCGGTCTTCCCTACTTGATTGTGAATTTTCAGGGCAGTAACTAGGCCCTGTTCATAACTGTATGTGTATACACTCTTTTATCTACAGAGATGGTACCAAAAAAAATCTTGAAGAGTGCAGGCTTTGGGATCATGTAGTCCTGGGTTTGCATAGTAAACCGACTGCATTAATGGCCCCAGTGCCTGTTCTATGCCTCTTGCTATGTAACTTGGCAGAGTCCTCTCGTTCTGGACTCAAGCCTTGTGGATGCTTTTGTCAATGGAATATCTGCAAACATAGACATAGGAAGAGGCTTGAAAAATGCTTTTGCATTGGACCTGTTCTCTTGGTCCTCCAATATTGCTGGGACAAACATGCCGGGTGGAAGATGAGATGCGTAGAGCCAAATTGCCCCAGTTATACAAATTGAGGCCATCCTAGGTTGGCCAACAGGCTGTTGAACCCCAGGCATGTGAATAAGGCAAGACACGATCAACCAAATCCAGCCAAGAACAATTGAATCCCACATTTGTGAGAAAAATAAATGTTTATTTTTGCACACCACAGAGGCTTTGTGATTGCCTGTAAGGCCACATTATTGTGACTAAATCTTGGCTCCATTGCTCAGTAATGGCCATAGACAAGTCCTTTAACATCTCTGAGCCTCAGTTTTCAAATTTATAAAATGAAAATTTTAATAGTTTCTATCTCATATAGTCAATATTAAGAATAAATTGGCTGGGTGCTGTGGCTCATGCCTATATCCTTAGCACTTTGGGAGGCCAAGGTGGGCGGATCACAAGGTCAAGAGATCCAGACCATCTCCTGGCCAACATGGTGAAACCCCATCTCTACCAAAAATACAAAAATTAGCTGGGCGTGGTGGTGCATGCCTGTAGTCCCAGCTACTCAGGAGGTTGAGGCAGGAGAATCACTTGAACCTGGGAGGCAGAGGTTGCAGTGAGCCAAGAACACACCACTGCACTCCAGCCTGGTGACAGAGCAAGACTCCATCTAAAAAAAAAAATGACTTAATTATACATTTTGAGATAAAGTAACTGATGTTTAATAAATATTAAAAATATTATTCATTCATTTATTCAACTTGCACTTTATTGATGGCCTACATATGCCAAGCACAGTGCTAAGCCTCAGGAATACTGAAGTGAGTAATAAAGACACCTTGACCCAACTGCAGCCCTGATTCTGTTATCTGACCCTTGAAGACCTCGATTCTAGCTTGCTAATATAAAGAATAACAACTTTCTGCTTTCCATGCTATTTATTTGTTCATCATTATTGAGGACCTACGGAATACCAACCACTGGGGAGATAAGAATAAATAAATAATTAGTATCTTCAGAGTTCACAGTGTAACAAGTGAAAAGTATATCAAGTGAATAATTGTGATATAGGGTGAGGAGTGCTCTACTATAGATATATGCTGTCAGAGGAAAAAAGGAAGAGGAAAAAGGATGACAAAGGAGGAAAGAGCTTAACTGTCTAGTTGAGATGGAGAATTCATAGAGGAATGTCTATGAAACCCTTGAGCTGGGTTTCAAAAATTGACTGTGATTTTCCCAGTAGACCAGGGATGGGTGGGTGCTGATGAGGACAATCTACTTAAACATCCCAGAGGAGGGAGCACAGGAAGAGATGAGGTTGTATATCACTGCAAAGAATTTGATCATCACCATGAAAATGACTAGAAGCCACTGAAGGATTTTAAGCTTCAAAGTAACACCCACAAATCTATACTGAGATTTTGGGGAATGTATTTCTCTAAAGACTTAGAGGAGATATAATATCTTATACTCTTCTAACCCTAACAGTGCCTGGGCATATGGTTGGTATCATTAGTAAATATTTAACAGTTGAGGATTGGGTCCATTGTGTGTAAATAGATACTCAGATGGGAGGATTCTTTGGTTTATACAACCTTTGAAGAGTCACCCCTCAGATTCTCAGATCTGAGGAGAGAATGGGATCTTCCACCATGCCATAATGTCAGTCGGATGGAGAAAAGATGAAGGATTTTGAAGTCTAGGCCTTGGTCTGGGGAAAGCACAGATTTCAACTTCTTGAATTAGCTCCAAATCTTAAACGGTTGACGCTTTGCTATCATAATTCTCCCTCTTCTTTACTAAAATATACTTCCAAAATTAATGCCCCACACTCACACTTGTTCATTAAGGCCCAAGCACTGATAGAATGGTCCAGAATCTCCAACACCTTTCATAACTTTCTTTGGAAGCTCTTTAAAAAAGTAGGCTGGTAGGTTGCTGCCACTATAGGTGACAGAGTCACAGGTCACAATTCCTGGGAAGTACATCATCATCCTGGCAGCTATGTTGACTTTTTGACCAATAACTATAACAAGAAAGAGAAAGTGAAAGATCAGGGAAATAACCGCCATTGAACTGAACGTAATCTGAAACATACTGTCTCCAAATAGCATTTTTACCCTTTACTCCCTTTGCCTCTCATAAATGATACACAAGTCTAGCCTCAAGATCCATATTCAGCCAATGGCTATTAACAAAATATGCAGGGAGGTAGCCATTAACAAAGTTTCTGCCTCACTTGGGAGGCCAAGAGAATGACCTGCTCAGGGATGGAAGGGCCTTGAGCATGGAGCGGGCTCTGTAAGTGGGGTGACCACAGGACTGAAGTCTCTCAGAGAAGGCATAAACTGGTCTTCGGCTACAAGGTGAACAAGCGCAAGCTGGGGCCTGGGGTACTGATCCCCATGTGACACACAAAATTGTGTCTGTATGCTCCTGTGAATGAACCTTCATTTGTCAATTTCTCGATTTAGTGAACGGCCTTAGAAGATGTGTGCATGGAGGATTGAAGCAAAGCTCTGAAGGCAGACTGTGCAGGGCTGAACACCAGCTCTACCTCTAACTACTATGTGCAAATTAATTGGGACAATTACTTTAAATAATTGCCATGCCTTCGTTCTCTAACCCATAAAATAGGGATGATAATAGTATCTATCATAGAGGGTAGTTTATGAAGATTAATGAGTTAATACATGTTTATCACTTTGAACAGCAGCTGCCTGCTTGTAAGCCCTCAATTATATTACTACAAATAAGGTAGCAAATGTGTCACTTTGCCATAAGCTTGAATACTTCCAAACAAGATACTTTTTAAAAAAACTATTTATTGTGGAGAAATTTGACTATAAAATAAAATATAATGAACTTCCATATACCCATCACCCCATCCCAACAAGCCGTTAACCCATGGCTAATCCTGCTCCATCTTCAACCGCATACATTCCCCACCCTGTGTACTGTTGAAGAAAATCTCAGACATTGTATCATTTCAGACATAACTATTTTGGTATTTTACATATATTCAGTATTTTAGATGCATTATTGCTGAAAATCATAAACACTGATAGGATTGAAGAGGGAAGTAATAAAGTAGTGAAATCTGGAGATATTTACTTATTACTGCTCTCTTATTTTTCAGTAATACCAATATTCATAATTTTTTTTTTTAATGGAGTCTTGCTCTGTCATCAGGCTGGAGTGCAGTGGCACGATCTTGGCTCACTGCAACCTCTGCCTCCCAGGTTCAAGCTATTCCCCTGCCTCAGCTTCCCGAGTAGCTGGGAATACAGGCACACATTTTTAGTGGCTAATTTTTTGCATTTTAGTAGGGACGGGGTTTCACTATGTTGACCAGGATGGCCTCAATCTCCTGATCTCACCTCAGATTCCCAAAGTGCTGGGATTACAGGCGTGAGCCACCACGCCGAGCCAATATTCATAATTTTTTTTTTTTTTTTTTTTTTTGAGACGGAGTTTCGCTCTTGTTAACCCAGGCTGGAGTGCAATGGCACGATCTCGGCTCACCGCAACCTCCGCCTCCTGGGTTCAGGCAATTCTTCTGCCTCAGCCTCCTGAGTAGCTGGGATTACAGGCACACGCCACCATGCCCAGCTAATTTTTTGTATTTTTAGTAGAGACGGGGTTTCACCATGTTGACCAGGCTGGTCTCGATCTCTTGACCTCGTGATCCACCCGCCTCGGCCTCCCAAAGTGCTGGGATTACAGGCTTGAGCCACTGCGCCCGGCCAATATTCATAATTTTTAAGGAGTTCTAACTTATTCCAGGAATTAAGAGAAGTAACTAATGTTAACAGGAAATTATTATAAGAGCCCCTCATTCCAACAGCATATAGCCTCCCACTGCTCTCCTCCCATGACTACGTATTTCTCATACTCATGCATAGCCCCAGAAATGCACACTCTGCAACCACTGAGAGCTCCAGGGCTTGGCTTTATCTGGATAAACTTTCTGAAGGCAGGGCTCATGTCTCACTCATTTTTGTGCTTCGTTCCACAAAGCCCAGTGGCAAGGTGCTGTGTTTGCTAAAAGTGGAGATGAGCTGACTCAGCACACCTGTGTACTCATGTCTCAAAGTGTGTCCAACGATCCCACAGAAGACAGTCCCACTGGCAACACCGATGGATACAGTTCTGGTGCAGGGGAGACAAGATTTGTAGGGAAAGAGATAAAGATACTGAGTGCAGAAAAAGTGGGAAGGGTGGGAAATAATGCATGGGTTGGCAAAGGGTGGGAAAGGATTTTCTCTACCCATTTTACTTAGTTTATGGCATTTGTACGTGGCCTGGAGACGCGAAGGAGGAACAACAGTTTGAGATACAGGACTAAATTCTCTTTTTTTTTTTGAGATGGAGTTTCGCTCTTGTTACCCAGGCTGGATCCGCCTCCTGGGTTCAGGCAATTCTCCTGCCTCAGCCTCCTGAGTAGCTGGGATTACAGGCACGTGCCACCATGCCCAGCTAATTTTTTGTATTTTTAGTAGAGACGGGGTTTCACCATGTTGACCAGGATGGTCTCGATCTCTCGACCTCGTGATCCACCCGCCTCCGCCTCCCAAAGTGCTGGGATTACAGGCTTGAGCCACCGCGCCCGGCAGGACTAAATTCTTAATTAATTGTTCTTTCTTTCCTGTTCCCTGCATGCCCTCCCTACTTATGCTTCAAAAGGGTCAGGGACTACTGGGTGGGCCAGGGTCAATACTCACTGGATTTTGTGGACTTGAGAGCAGAAGTGAAATATATCCATAGCGCATTCCAGAGCATGAGTGACTTCATCAGGTACCTTTTCCCCAGGGAAGCCAAAGACACAGAGGAAGGAGCAGCCCTGTGACGGAGAGAGACAGCAACCACGGTTGTGGACAGTGTGCTTTAAACTGGACTGGCAAGAAGGCTCAACAGAAAGCCAGAGACAATTTTCAGTTTCGGAATCAGATTTCATCATGATTTCTCTCACAGTATTTTATTTTTAGTACACTTCAATCACTTCTACTGCACCATTGATAGAAGGGCTTGTTTTTGCTCCAGAGACAGTGAACAGGGCTGAGCTATCTGTGTGCATGCTCTGGCCTACTCTCTCCTGTGGCCAAGGTCCCACGTGGCAAGGTGCTCGGTTTAAGTCTATGAAGCAGCAGCACAGAGCAGTGGAAAAGACACCAGCTCTGGAATCAGAAAGTCTCTGTTCTCAAGCTGTTTCTGAGCTGTGGAAACTTAGAGAAGTCAATTATAATCTAGGAACTTGAGTTTATCAATCTGAAAATGGATATACTGTAGAGCTGCTGAGATGTTTTTGGCTGCTAAAAGAATTAATGCGTTATATATATTCAAAAAGTCATAAACCAGAAAGCACTTTTCAGATACTGTTATCATTCTTAGGGATAAATGCTTAGGTTGTGAGTAGGTTTTCTTATCATAAAGCTAACTGTTCCAAGCAATGATTCAACTCTAAAGCTTGGCATTTGTAGTATTAGTCACGTAAAAAAATGACCTCAGTCAGGTGCTGTTGTCCGTAAGAAAAGGGTATTGTGAATAAAGGGCGATGGATTAAAATTTTGACTTTTTGACATGTTACATCCTGATAAAATGCAAAAAACACTAAAATACCTCCTTTTCTTTAACCCTCTTCAAAAGAATTTCATCAACTGTTAGATCTTAAAAGGGACTGGGATCTGGCTTCACATGAAGGGGGAAACCCTGCTTCCAGGCGTGTGTAAAGAGGGCAACCCCTTTGGGGGAAGCAAAGAGTCCTTTTGCCTGAAACTTTATGTAGTGGCTTGACAAGAGCTTTTGATTCCCCCAGTAATGTATTGGCAGCTCTCATTTATTGAGTGCTGACTCTAAGACAGGCATTACATCAAAGTGCCTCTCACATACTACATTATTTAAAACTTTCCACAGTCATTTGAGGCAAATACTATCCCCATTCAAAGAGGAATAAATCAAGGCTCAGAGAAGTTCAATGACTCGTTAAGTCTAACAGCTAGGAATCTTTGGAGCCATGTCTGTAAGACACGAAAGATTTCTCTTAGATTATTCACTATTTTCTTATGATACTCACGAGTCAATATTGAAGAAAATACTGGAGGCACCAGGCTGTAAGTAGTCCCTTTCCCAGAACTCCCATAACACAGAGTTAGTTTATCTCATGTGGAATGAGTACTTCCTGCCTGGTTGTGTAGCAATGTGTATGTTACTCATCTCTGCTGCCCAGCCCTAGCTTTCTGTCTTCTAAGAAATGCTCAATAAATGCTTGTTGAATTAGTGAATGAGTGGATGTGGGGCAGTAATTAAGTGCTCTGCTTTAATACACAAAAACGATTGAGATGGGAAATCAGTTCTCACATATGCACCTGTGGTCATTTCTTCATCACATCGCTTTCCTCTGAATTAACAGAGTGAAAACACCTAGGAGCCGGAGGGAGTCCCCTCCCTTCCATGGATGGAAATAAAAGGGGAACTGGAGGTGTTGACATGGCAAGTGAGCATTCTTGGAAACAAGCTTCTGGGGTGTGAAGATTACTAGACTCCTGACCGGAAACCCCTGGGTAATACACCATGTGCTGGGCTGGAGACTTACGTGTAGTGAGAGGTAGCCTGGCATAGTGAGCTCAGACAGGGACCGCAGACTGCCTGGGTTTGAATCTCAGCCTCCCCCTTACTAGCTGGATGATCATGAGGAAAATGTAATCTCACCTTGTCCTGGTATCCTCTTCTCTGTCTCAGCATCCTCATCTACATAATGCGGATAATGACAGGAGTACCTACTACTCAGAGTGGTCATGAGGATGAAATGAGCCAATACACGTTGAGTGCTGAGAACAGTGCCTGGCACATAATAAGCGCAATATCCACCATAGAAGTTATTATAATTATAAATAAAGACTGGATTTCTAGGTTAAATTTCCTTTTTTTTTTTTTTTTTGAGGCTGAGTCTCACTTTATCGCCCAGGCTGGAGTGCAGTGGCTCGATCTTGGCTCACTGAAACCTCTGCCTCCTGGGTTCAACCCATTCTCCTGCCTCAACTTCCTAAGTAGCTGAGATTATAGGTGCATGCCACCACACCTGGCTAATTTTGTTTTATTTTTAGTAGAGATGGGGTTCCACCATGTTGGCCAGGCTGGTCTTGAACTCCTGACCTCAAGTGATCTGCCTGCCTCAGGCCTCCAAAAGTGCTGGGATTACAGGCATGAGCCACTGCGCCTGGCCTCTAGGTTAAATTTCTAGAATCTATTCTCTCTGGCTCACCAGTATACTTGTCCATGAATGCTAACCTGAAACTATTGGTAGGTTCCCATCCCATAGCTCACACTTACCTTGTCAAACATGAAGACCTTATTGATTTGGCCTCGGAAGACCTTCAGGACAGACATGATGTGCACATAGGCATCCTGGATGGCTGGGCCTATCTCTTCTGCTTTGTCTTGGTCTTTAAACATCAGGTTCACAAACACAATCGTCACTGGGCGAAGCTCAGACAAATAGCCCTGAAGCTGTTTGTCATCAATCTGCAAAGGAGAGAGCAGCTTTCTGTAGCAGGTGTCCTTGGCAGTGTCCCTCCCCCAGCTCCGCCCCCACCTCATACCCGTAATCATCTAGGGAATGTCTACCTCAGAATGTGTGAGATACAACACGGCAGAGCCAGCAGGCCTGAATTCAGGCAGATGGAAATAGAATCAAAATCCCTCTCTTGCAATGGGGACTCACGTATGTGCTAATTTTTGGCCAGCAACCACTCCATTACCCCAACTGCTGGCTCCCTCATGCCAATATGAGCCATTGCAATAAGGGAAAGAACTACTGTTCTTTTTGGCTCTCTTATTTAAAAAAAAATTGAAAATTTTAATTTTTTTAAGTCTATAGTAGATGTATATATTTACATGTTACATGAGAGAGAGACATATTTTTACAGATGGTAGGTTTATTAAAATCTATTGAGTACAGCAGAAATTATGTGTTCTGAGAAGAAACAAGCTTTACAGATAAAATTCTAGCTGGAAATACTGTTGCTTGGCAAGTTAGTGCTAAGATTTTACTATTTAATTTACATGGAAAAATTATTTGTGGCATCTGCTGAAAGCATAGATAGATTTATATCTATCTATCTATCTACCTATCTATCTACCTATCTGCCATTCTAGTACTGCCTAATTATATTTGTTTTTGGTGTTGATGTCAACTTTGATTTAACCCAGGAACTGTTGGATATAGCACTTCTGGTTACATAATATCATGAAATGATTTATTTTGCATAATGAGACAGGGTTAACTGAATGGTTTACTGTACAGTGGTCAAATTAGCAAGATACAGTATTGATGCTACTGTTGGTGTTAAAGTGATTTACTAAGAAACTAACCCATACAGTGGTAACATTTTGTAACAATGTAGAATTTTAGCTCATGTAGCACATTATGAACTAGTTTTTAAAATATTTTTTGTTTTAAAGTTGTAACTGGACAATACTATGAACTTAGCAATGAACTCCATGAGCTCATTATGCTTCTGTAACTTTCATCAAGGTGATATTGCTGAATAAACTGGATGTGAAGCACTACACAGAGTTTAGGTGGCTTTGTTATGACAAAGCATTGTAGAGGGTTTTATCTGTTGAAAGACATTGACTTACTAATGCATCTGTGGTTGCAAAGATTACATTAATGATTTGACCACTTTAATTGCCAGTATGACTGGTCTAACCACTGAATAGTCATAGGAATGCATATTTCAGTGGTCCATTCATCCTGAAATCATATATTTTGAGATGTTATTTGGGAAGAAATAAATTGGTAAATCTTTATATGCTAATATTAGTTATGCAAATGCAACTGAATAACATTCTCCATACTATGGTTTTGACAGCTGATCTTTAACAGGATTACTTGTTACGTGAGATATTTTGATACAGGCATGCAATATGTAATAACCACATCAGGGTAAATGGCTTATTCATTCCCTCAAGCATTTATCCTTTGTGTTACAAACAATCCAATTATACTCTTTTTGTTATTTTAAAAATGTATGATTGTATTAGTCCATTCTCGAACTGCTATAAAGAACTACTGAGACTGGGTAATTTACAAAGAAAAGAGGTTTAATTGACTCACAGTTCCATGGGCTGTACAGGAAGCATGGCTGGGGAGGACTCAAACTTATAATCATGGTGGAAGACGAAGGAGAAGCAGGCATGTCTTACATGGCCAGAGGAAAGCAGGGGGAGGTGCTATATACTTTTAAACAACCAGATCCTGTGAGAATTCATTCACTATCATGAGAATAGTAAGGGGGTAATCCACTCTTATGATCGAGTCACCTCCCACCACACCCCTCCTCCAACACTGAGGATCATAATTCAACATGAGATTTGGTAGTGAGATGTTGACCACCACCTGCAGAAGTCTGGCCTGCAGACCCTGACTCAATGATGGATGAATGAATGCACTCTCACACCATTAGAGTGATACCAGTGGGCTAGGGATGGCCATTGGCTGCTTTCAGAGTGTGAAATGCAACCAATCAACCAAGACTCTCTGTTCATCCACACTTTTATTCCATAGATTTTACAATAGAGGTTCTAAGTTAACACACTTGTGGATAATTAACATGGTTAAGAGAATGGTTTTACAACTGATAAAAGCTTTAGGTTCTGGGGACACAGAGTAAACATTATTAACAGGTAATTCCCCTTTGGTCTCTCCCTGAGAGGACCATCCAGCACAAAGTTTACATGAGTAAACAGTTCAGAGTAGAGACAAAGGGATGTGGGGTAAAGCCTTTGATTGTCTCTATTTCTTTCCTATGCTAATGTTAATGAGGCGGCTGCCTTCAGCATGCCTCAGTAAAGGCATTTCAGCCTTCCAAAAGGTTCGAGATTACAATCTATAACTTTTCCTAATGGTTAACATTTTGCCAGCCACCCCAACATGGAAGGGGATACAAATCCAAACCATATCAGTGATTAAATTATTTTTTACTATAGTTACCCTATTTTGCTAGCAAATACTAGGACTTCCTCATTCTTTCTATTTTTTGTACTCATTGACCATCCGCCATTCCTCCTCACCCCTCACTATGCTTCCCAGTCTTTGGTAACCATCCTTATACTTTCTATCCCTATGAGTTCAATTGCTTCAATTTTTAGCTCCTACAAATAAGTGAGAACGTGCAGTTTCTCTTTCTGTACCTGGTTTATTTCACTTAATATAATGACCTCCAGTTCCATCCATGTTCCTGCAAATTACAGAATCTCATTCTTTTTAATGGCTGAATAGTACTCTATTGTGTGTATGTACCACATTTTCTTTATCCATTTCTCTGTTGATGGACACTTAAATTGCTTCCAAGTCTTGGCTATTTTGAAGAGCTCTACAATAAACATGGGACTGTAGATATCTCTTCAACATATTGATTTCTTTTCTTTCGAGTATGTATCTGGGGGTGGAATTTCTAGATTGTATGGTAGCTCTATTTTTAGCTTTTTGAGGAACTTTCAGACTGTTTTCCAGAGTGGTTGTGCTAATTTATATTAGCACTAATAGTGTGCAAGGATCCCCTTTTTTCCACATTTTGGCCAGGATTTATTGCCTGTCTTTTGGATAAAAGTCATTTTGGCCTGGTGCAGCAGCTCACACCTGTAATCCCAACACTTTGGGAGGCCATGGCAGGTGGATCACCTGAGGTTGGGAGTTTGAGACCAGCCTGACCAACGTGAAGAAACTCTGTCTCTACTAAAAATACAAACTTAGCTGGATGTGGTGGTGCATGCCTGTAATCCCAGCTACTCAGGAGGCTAAGGCAGGATAATCACTAGAACTCAGGAGGCAGAGGTTGTGGTGAGCCGAGACTGTGCTATTGCATTCCAGCCTGGGCAGCAAGAGCGAAACTCCATATATATATTTAAAAAAAGTTATTTTAACTGGAGATGATAATCTTATTATAGCTTTGATTTGCACTTCTCTGATAATCAATGATGTTGAGCACCTTTTCACATATTTGTTTGCCATTTGTATGTCTTCCTTTGAGAAATTTCTATTCAGATATTTTACCCATTTTTAATTGGATTATTAGATTTTTTTTCTATAGAGCTGTTAGAGTTCCTTATGTATTCTGGTGATTAATCCTTTGTCAGATAGGTAGTTTGCAAATATTTAATCCTATCTCTTCACTTTGTTGACTGTTTCTTTTGCTGTGCAGAAACTTTTAAAACTTGGTGTTATCCCATCTGTTCATTTTTGCTTTGGTTGCCTGTGCTTGTGGGGTATTGTTCAGGAAATCTTTGCCCACTCTAGTGTCCTTGAAAGTTTCTCCAATGTTTTCTTGTAGTAGTTTCATAGTTTGAGGTCTCAAAATCTTTAATCCATTTTGACTTGATTTTTGTAAACAGCGAGAGATAGGAGTCTAGTTTTATTCTTCTGCATATGGATATCCAGTTTTCCCAGTACCATTTATTGAAGAGATTGTCTTTTCTGCAATGTATATTCTTGGCTCTTTTGTCAAAAATGAGTTCACTGTAGACATATGAATTTATTTCTGGGATCTCTGTTCTGTTCCACTGGTCTATGTGTCTGTTTTTACGCCAGTACTATGCTATTTGGGTTGCTATAGCTCTGGGTATAATTTGAAACCAGATAATATGATTCCTCCTGATTTATTCTTTTTGCTTAGGATAGCTTTGGCTTCTCTGGGTCTTCTGTGGTTCCATGTAAATTTCAGAATTCTTTTTCTTTTTCTTTTTTTTTTTGAGACGGAGTTTCGCTCTTGTTACCCAGGCTGGAGTGCAATGGCACGATCTCGGCTCACCTCAACCTCCACCTCCTGGGTTCAGGCAATTCTCCTGCCTCAGCCTCATAAGTAGCTGGGATTACAGGCACGTGCCACCATGCCCAGCTAATTTTTTGTATTTTTAGTAGAGACGAGGTTTCACCATGTTGACCAGGATGGTCTTGATCTCTTGACCTTGTGATCCACCCGCCTCGGCCTCCCAAAGTGCTGGGATTACAGGCTTGAGCTGCCGCGCCCGGCCAGAATTATTTTTCTATTTCTGTGAAGAATGTCACCGGTATTTTGATAGGTATTGTATTGAATCTGTAGATTGCTTTGGGTAGTATGGACATTCTACCAATCTATGAGCGTGGAATATCTTTCATTTTGGTGGGGGGGGGCTCCTCAATTTTTTGCATCTATGTTTTATAGTTTTCATAATAGAGATCTTTCACTTCTTTGGTTAATTACTAGGTACTTTATTTGTAGCTATTGTTAACAAAATTATTTTCTTAATTTCTTTTTTAGATTGTTCACTGTTAGCATCTAGAAATGCTGGGCCGGGCGCGGTGGCTCATGCCTGTAATCCCAGCACTTTGTGAGGCTGAGGCAGGTGGATCACCTGAGGTCAGGAGTTCAAGACCAGCCTGGCCAACATGTTGAAACCCCACCTCTACTAAAAATACAAAAATTAGCTGGGTGCAGTGGTGCATGCCTGTAATCCCAGCTATTTAGGAGTCTGAGGCAGGAGAGTCGCTTGAGCCTGGGAAGTGGAGGTTGCAGTGACCTGAGATTGCACCATTGCACTCCAGCCTGGGCAGCAGAGCAAGGCACTGTTTAAAAAAAAAAAAAAAAAAAAAAAAAAAAATCCAGAAGAATTCTTGGGATTACCAGGCAGAGACTTTTGTTCTCTTCCCTTACTTTCTCCCAAACAAACGAGTCTCTGTTTCTCTGTGCTGAGCTGCTTGGAGCTGGAGGTGGGGTCACACAAGCACCCTTGTGGCTACGATCACTGGGATTGCATTGGTCAGAACTGAAGCCAGCACAGACTGGATATTGCCCAAGGCCCACTGTGATTACTATCAGGCTACCACCTATTTTTGTTCAAGGCCTCAGGGCTCTACAATCAACAGGTGGAAAAGCCAGCCAGGCTTGTATCATTCCCCTCAGGGTGACGAGTTCCCCCAGGCCCCAGGCAGGTCCACAGATGCCATCTGGGAGTCTGACTGTCTTATTTTTCTAATTAGGGATAAGGATAGCATGCTATGTAATTCAACCTTCTGGAATGTTTTCACATTCTCTTTTACTCTATGTTTAAACAAAATGAAATCACTATTATTATCCCCATTTTACTGACTAGGTAACTGATGTGTGAAGAAGTAACACAGTTTTCCCAAGGTCACATAAGGACCCAGCAAACTAGAACCCAAATCTCCAGACTCCTCATCCAACATTTAATTTGCCACATACTCCTGCCCCTCTGGGGTGGTATATTTCATTTAGGTCCCCTCTTCTCTCCAAGCCTACCCAAAACAGGCACAGGGAAAAGAAAGGAGAGTGTTCCCAAACTATCCCTGCCAATTATCATCCGTGAATTTTGTTAATTAAGTACATAGCAAGCCAATGGGGAAAAATCACTGCACTTTCTCCCACAGAAGTGTCAGATTCTCCACTGACAACATGAAGCACATTTTCTAGACTAAAGAAGGAACTGGTATAGGGAATAATGCAGTTATGCTTCCTGACTGCCTAGGATGGTCCTAGTTTCATGTAATTTTATTCTTTTTATATAAGGGGATTTAATAATTTCTAATTAACTGATACACTGAGTTTTTTCTTTCTTTTTTTTTTTTTAGAGACAGGGTCTTGCTTTGTTCCCAAGGCTGGAGTGCAAAGGCTCCATCGTGGCTCACTGCAACCTCCATCTCCTTGCTCAAGTGATCTTCTCACCTCAGCCTCCCAAGTAGCTGAGATTACAGGCATACGCCATCACACCCAACTAATTTTTGTATTTTTGTAGAGACAGGGTTTTGCCATGTTGCCCAGGCTGGTCTTGAACTCCTGGGCTCAAGTGATCCACTTGTCTGGGCCTCCCAAAGTGCTGGGATTATAGGCATGAGCCACCACACCTGGCCCTGATTTTTCAAATAAAAGCATTCACAAATAAATAAAAAGCTTCTGTCAGATGATATATTCTGAGTTTTGGCTTGGAAAAGACCGCAGTATCTTTAAGGACCGTTCTTCTTTAGGTGCAGGGGCTGGCCTTGGTAAAGTTGTACAAGGTTGTCTTTGGTCTTGTTTTCAACCCTCTTAGCTGTACCTCTTCACCAGGTAAACATTTTTCCTACCTGGAATTTTCCCAGTGACTCACAGAGTCCATCTAATATTCCAGTGCTAAAGACCTTGCTTTTGGCTGGTTGCAAACAAAGAAGCATAATATATTATATCTCTTGAGAATGGCCAGAGGAGCATGGGGAGACTTTTTTAAGCGTCGAAAGCCATGAAGAGTCAAGCAATTGCAGGCACTAGAGGTAATGTTTTTACAATGGGCTGGAGGTGGAAGGGTGCATTCTGATACCTCTCCAATTTACTCTATGAAGGCAGCTACCCACTGGACAGGCCTTCCTTACAAAGATTTCCTCCAAGACACAACAGCATTTTGATGGACTAAGAACTAAAGCAGGCATGTATTAGGAGGGTAGATAGCCTGTGTCAAAATTGTAGAATTGAGACAGACCAGGGTTTAAATCCTAGCTGTATCTTTTACTTTACAACCTCAGGAAAGGTTCTAGTGCCCTCTGGGTTTCAGTTTTCTTATACATACAAAGTGAGGATAAAAATATCTACCAAGGGCTCAAGCCTGTAATCCCAGCACTTTGGGAGGCCGAGGCGGGTGGATCACGAGGTCAAGAGATCGAGACCATCCTGGTCAACATGGTGAAACCCCGTCTCTACTAAAACTACAAAAAAATTAGCTGGGCATGGTGGTGCGTGCCTGTAATTACAGCTACTCAGGAGGCTGAGGCAGGAGAATTGCCTGAACCCAGGAGGCGGAGGTTGCGGTGAGCCGAGATCGCGCCATTGCACTCCAGCCTGGGTAACAAGAGCGAAACTCCGTCTCAAAAAAAAAAAAAAAAAAAAATCTACCAAGGACTGTGAAGAATAGTGGAAATATTCTTATACATACAAAGTGAGGATAAAAATATCTACCAAGGACTGTGAAATAGCAGAGTGACTAGCATATGGTGAGTGCTAAGAGACAGTTATAATTCACATGGATTAATAAATTTGAGAGAACCAAGATTAAGAGAATAAAAAGAGAAAACACTGGAGGATGGAAGTAGCTCAGAGTATTCTAATTACCTGTGTTGTTAAATCTCAAAACTTAAGATCTAATGCAAATGACTTGGAGAAAGAGTGTACCAGTGTTCATCCACTTGAAGTCTTCTGCTATGTGTCATATAGAGAGGGTGCCCATATGAGCTCATATGCTTGCAACAGCTTCCATCTGCCCAATTATATAAGGCAACACAGTTCTAGTTTATGCCTGTTGTCACAGTATAATGATGAATAATGCCCTCTTTAAAATTACCGAGATTTGAAAAATGACACATAGAGAATGTCTTTTTAGCCTCGGCATGGTGGCTCATGCCTGTAATCGCAGCACTTTGGGAGGACAAGGCGGGCAGATCACTTGAGGTCAGGAGTTTGAGGCCAGTCTGGCCAACATGGTGAAACTCTATTTACTAAAAATCCAGAAAGTTAGCTGAGTGTGGTGGTGCATGCCTGTAGTCTCAGCTATTTGGAAGGCTGAGGCGGGAGAATAGCTTGAACCCAGGAAGCAGAGGTTGCAGTGTGCCGAGATCGTGCCACTGCACTCCAGTCTGGGTGACAGCGAGACTCTGTCTCAAAAGAAAAAAGAATGTCTTAGCCAGGTGCAGTGGCTCACTCCTGTAATCCCAGCACTTTGGGAGGCTGAGGTGGGCGGATCACGAGGTCAGGGGATTGAGACCAGCCTGACCAACATGGTGAAACCTCATCTCTACTTAAAAATACAAAAATGAGCCGGGTGTGGTGGCACGTACCTGTAACCCCAGCTACTTGGGAGGCTGAGGCAGGAGAATTGCTTGAACCTGGGAAGTGGAGGTTGCAGTGAGCCTAGAGCACACCATTGCACTCCAGCCTGGGTGACAGATTGAGACTCTGTCTTAAAAAAAAAAAAAAAAGAAAAAAGAATGTCTTTTTATTTTAATGGGACATTTTACTATTTGCTAACAGCTGCTGGGTTTTTTTCTTACATCTTAAAATTCCAGTTGTCCAGATCCTTGACATCCCCAAAGCCAATAGATTCAATTATGAAAATACCTGCTTCCAAATGCTTTCCATCACATACTTTTGTAGGGACAACTCCAGTTCAGGATCAGGCTTCAATGTGCATGCAAGCCTCAGGATATCTAAGAAGGCAGAAGGAGGATGCAGGTTCAGAGAGGGAAGCTTGGCTCTGCAGTGCTAGTGAGAGGAGACTCCCAGTCCCTATTCCCTTGGGCAGTGGGCTGTCCTGTCCTTACAGTTGTCAGGAGATGCTGGGAGACCTAGGGGCTGAAAGGGCAGGGGTAATCCAAAGAAGAACTCTCAGAGGTTGCAGGTTTCCCAAAATTCAGTCACATGTAGTTCAAAACCCTGTTCAAAATGACATATGCTTTGGAACTTAGGGAGATTTTCACTTCTGAACTTGGTTTACAACTAGTACAACAGGAGATGGGAACAAACAAATGAGGGAATGACAAGGGAGGAGCATGGTCACAGAAGGAAGGGGATGTAGAGTTGGAAGAGCAGCAGGAATAATATTAAGAAGACTAGCTTCTGATCTCAGGCTTGATACCACTTCACTGTGTGACCCTTGAGAAGTCACTTTGCTGCCCTGGTTGCCTCCTATTTCCTCAGCTGGGGAAAAAGTAGTTGAGTTTCATGATCTCTATGGTTCCCTTCACTGTAGAGGCTGACAGTTTAAGCTCTAGGTTAGACTGATAAGAGATGGTAGGAATGAGCTTGAGGAAATCAAAAAATAAGGGAGACAGAGAATGATAATGTGAAAAAAATGTGTGTGTGGCTTTTTATAGTTTGGCTGGTCCTAATTTATATCCTTTATAATAAAACCGTAACTGTAAGTATAGCACTTTGCTGAGTTCTGTGAGTCATTTCAGTGAATTTTTGAACCTGAGGGCATTTTAAAGGGATCTCCAAATTTGTAGGCAGTTGGTCAGAAGTTCCCGTGGTTTGATGTTCCCAGAGCTTGCAGCTGGTGTCTGAAGTTTGTAGAGGATTCAACCGATGAAGTCCTGCACTAACTCCAGGTGGTTATTACATCAGAATTTCATTGTAGGCCAGGTATGGTGGCTCACGCTTGTAATCCCAGCACTTTGGGAGGCCAAGGCAGGCAGATCATGAGGTCAAGAGATTGAGACCATCCTGGCCAACATGGTGAAACCCCATCTCTACTAAAAATTAGCTAGGCATGGTGCCGCATGCCTTAGTCCCAGCTACTTGGGAGGCTGAGGCAAGAGAATAGCTTGACCCCAGAAGGTGGAGGTTGCAGTGAGCCGAGATCGCACCACTGTATCCCAACCTGGCAACAGAGTGAGATTCTGTCTCAAAAAAAAAAAAAGAAAGAAAAAGAAAAAAAGAATTGCATTGCAGTATTATGGTGCTCAAAATAAGGCCTAAAGAAACTCTTTAATAGAAGATACCATTAAGACCCAGGAGATGGCACTGGTAAAGCTCAAGAAGTGGGTAATGTCATGAGGCTTTCTCCTTGATCTCTGGAACATCTGAGGTTCTTGGCCTTTCCTGATCAGTGTTTGTACAGTCTCCCCACTTCCTACCCCACTACATATTGTGGCTTTGTAAAAGTACAATCTACTATTTATAACATCTAAAATATTCCAGACCTGTACATAAATGATGAGAAAAAATGATTCAAAATGTTTGCGGGCTAGGCATGGTGTCTCATGCCTGTAATCCCAGTACTTTGGGAGGCTGAGGCGGGTAGATCATGAGGTCAGGAGTTCAAGATCAGCCTGGCCAAGATGGTAAAACCCTGTCTCTACTAAACATATGAAAATTAGCTGGGTGTGGTGGCATGTGCCTGTAATCCCAGCTACTCAGGAGGCTGAGAGAGAGACTTGCTTAAACCCAGGAGGCAGAGGTTGCAGTGAGCCAAGATAGCACCACTGCACTGCAGCTTGGGTGACAGAGCGAGACTCCATCTCGAAAGAAAGAGAAAGAAAGAAGAGAAAGAAAAAGAAGAAAGAAAGAAAAAAGGAAAGAAAGGCAAAATGTTTCTGATGTTTCTCATTTGGATGGGGTTTTCAGGGAAGGATAAGTAGCTAAAGTTTGGATATGTTAATATTAGATGCCTGCTTGAATCCAGTGGAAGTGGCCCATAGGCAGGGTATTTTGTTTGTTTGTTTTTTATAAATTCAGGACAAAAATCTGTCCTAGAATTCAGGACAAAAGACTGAAATGAATTCTGGCAGTTAGGTCTGGGACTTGGGTGATGTAAGCAACCTGCAGGACCTTGAGAGTGAATGTCTGCTTAAGATTTGTGACACTGGCTTCTCGCTTGCCTCATCTTACTCATATGGAAAGTAAGCATGAGTGAATGGTTCACTAAGAAGTGAGTAGAGATCCCTGAAGTCACCAACATTTAAGGAATGGGAAGGAAACTAAGCAAAAGGGATCGAAAATAGGTGATTTGAGAGGTAAAAGCAAAACTAGAAAAGAATACTCTTGAACCCAAGGAAAAAGGAGAAAGTAGTATCCAAGAAAAGAGCATAAGCTATGGTCAACGACCTACGATGAGGCCTGAGAAGAGGTCAACTGGTTTGGCAAATTTTATGGTCCTTGGTGGCCTTGACATAAACAGTCTTCAGTAGACAGCAGGGGACTGGGGTCAAAGCTAGATGTCAGGGGTACAAGATTGAAGAGCAGGTGAGTACAGACGTAAGGTGCTTGCAATCAATATTTATTGGATGAATAAGTAAATAAGGGGTTAGGAGAACAGGTATAAATGCATTTACAGATTACTGAGAAGTTTGTTGGTGAAGGTTAGGAGGGGAAAGCAGCATGCAAAGAAGCTTTATTTTTTTTTTTTTCGTTCATCCTAGGGAAGACTTATTAATGTTTGGTGGGTGAGGGAAAGGAGTCAGTGCTTAGGGAGAGGTGAAGGTTGTGGGGAGTGTCATACTTAGAATCGCTGTCCCGGAGAATGGGAAGTAGGTCCCCTTTGTGTGCTGGTAAGGACCAGGAGCTGTGTTGAAGAGACCACCCACTAGTGAAGCTGTGCGCATTGGTATAAGACCCTACTGACCACTAGTAGAGTTGAAGGCTTCTTTCCATGGTGGGTACTTACTTTTGTGCTTACCAGAAGGATAATAATTCATGAAGGTCATACACTTCGTGAAAAATTCATCAAAGTTAAAATTAGGGGGTGGTTTTAAGAAGTTAACCTAAGTAAAAGAAAATGAGAAGTTTCCAGTTGTTCCAAGAACTATTTAATCCTCAGTGTGACTTCTCAGCAGAAAGTCAGGGAGTACACTTTTGACTATCTATAAAATGGTAAACAGTATTGGCATACTTAAACACCAAAAACATCTTTGATTTGTAAAATGAAAATTTAAATTGAAAATTTAAAGTCTTTCCAGTTACAGTCTTCACTTAGATCTCAGAGTTTGGTGTATGTACAGAGAGGGTCATTCCAAGGGGGACTAATCTTATACTTTTCTGCCTTTAGAACTTTCTTTTTCTCCTTCATAATATTTTAATTCAAATAAAACCTGGTTTAACTGCATACTATTTCTTTTTTTTTCCCCCCCGAGACAAAGGCTTGCCTTGTCACTCAGGCTGATCTTGGCTCACTGCAACCTCCACCTCCTGGGTTCAAACTATTCTCCTGCTTCAGCCTCTTGAGTAGCTGGGATTACAGGCACCCGCCACCACACCCAGCTAATTTTTATATTTTTAGTAGAGACGGGGTTTCACCATGTTGGCCAGGTTGGTCTTGAACTCCTGAACTCATTATCTGCCCACTTCAGCCTCCCAAAGTGCTGGGATTACAGGTGTGATCCACCTCGCCTAGCCATACCATTTTTTTCTTATAATTGTTAAAAGACAGGGGGCTGATGGCCTAAAAGGTATTAGGAGCATCACCAGTTATAAGACATCAAGATTATGAGCCACATGTGATGATAATGATACACTGAGAATGGCATGACCTCATTTTTGTGGTCTTCTTCCCCGCCCCCACCAAAAAGCATACACTTAGTCCAATAAAAAGAAAACATCTGGCCTGTAATCCCAGCACTTTGGGAGGCTGATGCGGGCAGATTACTTGAGCTCAGGTGTTCAAGACCAACCTGGGTAACAATGGTAAAATCCTGTCTCTACCAAAAATACACACACACACACACACAAATTAGCCAAGCATAGTGGCACATGTTTGTGGTCCTAGTTACTCAGGAGGCTGCAGTGGGAGAATCACTCGAGCCTGGGAGTTAGAGGTTGCAGTGAGCTGAGATTATGCCACCGCACTCCACCCTGGGTGACAGAGTGAGACTCCATCTCAAAAAAAAAAAAGAGAAGGAGAGGAAAAAAAACATCAGGCAAAACTAAATGGAGAGATGTGTGACAAAATAACTGTCAACTCTAAAGTTTCAAGGTCATAAAAGACAAGGGAAGACTGAAGTAGTGTTACAGACTGCAGGAGGCTAAGCAAAAATAACAACAAAATGCAATGTGAGATCATGCACACAATCCTGCAACATTCCACCAAGGACTGCAGTGGGAAAACTGGTGACATTCAAATAAGGTCTTTTTTGTTTGGTTTTGTTTTAAGGAATAGAGAGTTTATTAGGCAAGAAAGAAGAAAGGAAGAAGAAAACAGCTCCCCCATACAGAGTCAGAGGGAGGGGGGATTAGAACAAAGAGAAACCCCAAAATAAGGTCTTTAATTAGTGAGTAGTATTGTACCAGTTAATTCCCTGGTTTTGACTATTGCACTCTTGTTATAAAAGATGGTAATATTAGGGGAAGGAAGGTGAGGGATATACGGAAACCCTGTATATTTTCAACTTTTCTGTAAGTCTAAAATAAATTCAAGTTAAAACACTTATTAAAGGTATAAAGAATGATTGAAGAGGTTGGGAATGGGCTATTGCTATGAGCCAGCTAGGCCATGCAGACTGGATGTGCCTTGCTGGAAGAGTGAGGAGGGGTTGGGGGTGGTGAGGGCGTAGACTGATGCATGAGTGTGGGCGTGCCTCCTATCTTGGCCAGCATCTGCAAGGATTCTCTGTCTGTCTTTCTTTCTGCCATGCAGTCTCATTCCTTTGGCTCTTTTAGCAGCACCCCTCTCTTCCACTTTCATACCTCAAAGCACAGCTTTTCTAATTGGCCATATCCCAGGGACAGTTCTGCTTATAGTTAATCTACAGCTTAACCACAATGTTTCCTACTAGGCAGAGCCACAGGAAAAGTCGCTCTTCCTTCACTGAACTTCACTGCACTTGCCCAACTCCAGTCTTTACCCTCAGTGATCCCTCATCCTAGGTTAGGAGGGTGTTGGGTAAAGAAAGTAAGGGTCAATGAGAGCTTTTAAAATTATTCCCCCCTGCTCCTGAGGCAACCAGCAGACCCTTGTTGTTCCTTAAGCAAGGTTACTAGCCCCTCAAAAGGCCTCAATCCCCAAATTCCATATGCTCAGTTACACACAGAGAAGCCTAATTATTTCTACCTCAAGCTCACCAGCCCTGGCTCTTCCCAGAGTAGTTGATCCAGACTAAAGCTTCTGTAGCCTAACCCAGACTGACCCCATCCAAGTCTCCAGCCCAGGAGCTTTATGAAACCAGTGTATCCAGTGACTTTTCTGGCAGGGGACCTCTGTTACAGGCTGGAAGAACTTCTGCAAGCAGCAGCATCACACCCACCTTAACTGCTCTCTCGTCTGGAATCCTCTCAATTTCAATCATGTTCCGGTCACAGAGCTGCCAGCAGTTTGGTGACAGAATAACATCATTTATCTGAGCCATACTCTGTGCAAGGCGCACATCGTCTACTGGCTGACCAGCCACCAGAAAGTGGTTTCGTGTTTCATCTCCAAAGACCAGTATGCTGATGTGGCCAGCAGCCAGTCCTGGCAAGAAGGCAAGGAATAGGTTTGCGGGAGAAGTTCTGGATTATTTCCCAGCAGCACAGGTTCTTGGAAAAAGCATAATCTTGGTGGGACTATACTATCTCAGAGCAAAATCTCACTTCTAAAACTTTACATAGGAATTATGGAATACCTCTTTCGGGCCTGGGCCTTCCAAAACTCCCCTTCTGCCAAAGCTAGAAAGTTCTGCCACTAATTTTTGCTTTTCTGTGACATTTATCTCCCTACATGGTCCTACCAGTCCCCAAAGTTATTTTACCTTTTCTTCCATTATGTATACTTATGGGCAACAGGGAATACCTTTAATAATTCTTATTTTGGGAGAATTTGCATTTTAGCAGAGATTGAAGTTGTAACTAAAAATAATCCCTTAGGGTTGAATTTTAGTTGACAGAGTTTGGGTGAAAAGAAGTAGGCATTTGACAGTTACACATCCCATCTCAACGACAGCTTCTCTAATTGTTTTTTTTTTTTTTTTTTTTTTTTGAGACAGAGTTTCGCTCTTGTTACCCAGGCTGGAGTGCAATGGCGCGATCTCGGCTCACCGCAACCTCCGCCTCCTGGGTTCAGGCAATTCTCCTGCCTCAGCCTCCTGAGTAGCTGAGATTACAGGCACGAGCCACCATGCCCAGCTAATTTCTTGTATTTTTAGTAGAGACGGGGTTTCACCATGTCGACCAGGATGGTCTCGAACTCTCGACCTCGTGATCCACCCGCCTCGGCCTCCCAAAGTGCTGGGATTACAGGCTTGAGCCACCGCGCCCGGCCTCTAATTGTTTTTAAGTTGGCAAATGAAGGTTTTGGTATCTGAATCATAGAAGACCGATGTTGTATAATATGACATGTAAGAAAAATATATGTATAAGTGAATCATAAGTGACACACATTCCTTTTAAATGACTAGTACAATCAAAGTTTATGTTTTCTCTTTGCTCTCTGCTGTGCTGATTTGTCAGGGCTGATTTCCCCCTGATACTACCTACAGTTTATTTTCTATCTGAAACACACTGATGTTTGGACTTACTCTAAAAAAAGGTGCTGAGGGGCCCAGGTGCTGTGGCTCACACCTGTAATCCCAGCACTTTGGGGGGCCAAGGTGGGCAGATCACTAGAGCAGGAGTTTGAGACCAGCCTGGCCAACTTGGTAAAACCCTGTCTCTACTAAAAATATAAAAATTAGCCAGGCGTGGTAGCGGTTGCCTGTAATCCCAGCTACTTGGGATTATCCCGAGTCAGATACAGAAAGAGGCAGGAGAATCACTTGAAACCAGAAGGTGGAGGTTGCAGTGAGCCGAGATCACACCACTGCAATCTGCCTGGGCAACAAGAGCAGAATGAAACTTGTCTCAAAAAAAAAAAAAAAAAAAAAAAAAAGTGCTGAGACTCACCTCTCTAACAGCCAATCAGCATGCAAGAGGTGGCTGGGTTTCATCATTCTCAAGAAGGATAACACATCAGACTCCCTGGGGTGCTAACTTAGAAAAAATATTCAGTATTATAATAACTTTGATTTTTTTTTTCAACAAAATATTTAACTTTTTTGGGGAAATTTTTAACAACATCAAAAGGGAACATAGGTTAAAGATGGCTGAGAAACAGCTAATTGTATAACTGGTGATGATCCTGTCAGTTATAACCTGGGAATTCTAAGTTTTGCAAAGTTTAGTTAGGCAGAAGCTAACACCAACAGCACCAACCATAACTCTAGCTGTTACTCATTACTTCACACCTCTCAGAATCTCATTTTTCTTTTTTTTTTTTTGAGACGGAGTTTCACTCTTGTTACCCAGGCTGGAGTGCAATGGCGAGATCTCGGCTCACCGCAACCTCCGCCTCCTGGGTTCAGGCAATTCTCCTGCCTCAGCCTCCTGAGTAGCTGGGATTACAGGCACCTGCCACCATGCCCAGCTGATTTTTTGTATTTTTAGTAGAGACGGGGTTTCACCATGTCGACCAGGATGGTCTCGAACTCTCGACCTCGTGATCCACCCGCCTCGGCCTCCCAAAGTGCTGGGATTACAGGCTTGAGCCACCACGCCCGGCACAGAATCTCATTTTTCATCTGTGAAATGGATACAAGGATGCCTGTATCTCAGGACTGTGATATAGTATGTGTAATGTTTGCACATGCATAGTGTGTAATGTCTGCAATGTAATAAGGAAATATGTGTGATTGTTACTATATTATATGTACAATCTTTTTTTTTTTTTTTGGAGATGGAGTCTCACCCTGTCACCCAGGCTGGAGTGCAATGGTGTGATCTCCGCTCATTGCAACTTCCGCCTCCAGGGTTCAAATGAGTCTCTTGCCTCAGCCACCTGAGAAGCTGGGATTACAGATGCCCCCAACACACCCAGCTAATTTTTTTTGTATTCTTAGCAGAGACGGGGTTTTTACCATATTGGCCAGGCTGGTCTTGAACTCCTAACCTCAGGCGATCCGCCTGCCTTGGCCTCCCAAAATGCTGGGATTACAGGCGTGAGCCACTGCATCTGGCCTATGTATAATCGTAAGAAGCCTTATAAAGCTGCAGCTGTGTTGCAGGCTGACCTGTCAAACTTTTCTTGCACATCATCCTTATGAGGTATGGGGTGACCAGTCTCATGTAATTGCTGAAGCTATGTAATGGCAAGCTAGTGTCTATTTTGTTTTATACTTCACAACTTTGACAAGCAGCAAGTTGTAATAATAATAACAGCAGTAGCAGTAATAAAGACTATTTTGTTGAGTGGTTCCTATGCATCAACCATCATACCAACTAATTTATTTTTGTAATAGCTTATTAGGTAGATATTTTAATTAGCCCAAATACTCTCAACGGTAAGTGAGGAAGCCAAGATTCACATTCTGATTGTCCCGATTCCAAAGTTCAGGGCATGATGGGGCTAAGCCACCATGTTCTACTACTTCTCTTTGGAAGAGAGAGATGTCCCAGGAGTCAAGACCCCTATCCCACTGCCATAGGATTTGCTCCTTCTCAAATGCTTACCTATCTTGACTCGGATGTCTAGGCCTTCTTGACACTCCTGGGTCTCAAACAATCCGTGGATCTCCAGGCTACATTTAATTACCACTGTGATAATGTTTTTCAGCTGCTTTCGCTCCACCTTCCACAGGGCTAGGAGTGCATCACCTTTCAGAGAGAGGAGAGACATACCGAAGGCTTTTGACCTGCCTGCCCTAGGGATCAGTCTACTTTGTATGAGATTTGTATAGGAACTTACTCATCAGCTGGGCACGGTGGCTCAAACCTGTAATTCCAGCATTTCGGGAGGCAGTGGTGGGTGGATCACAAGGTCAGGAGTTCAAGACCAGCCTGGCCAAGATGGTGAACTCCTATCTCTACTAAAAACTACAAAAATTAGCCAAGTGCAGTGGCAGGTGCCTGTAATCCAGCTACTCAGGAGGCTGAGGCAGGAGAATCGCTTGAACCTGGGCAGCAGAGGTTGCAGTGAGCCGAGATCCCCACTCCAGTCTGGGTGACAGAGTGAGACTCCGTCTCAAAAAAAAAAAAAAAAAAAAGAAATTTACTCATCAAGCATTCCTTAGCCCCTGGCCACTCCCTTCTCTGGGATGCCTCCTTTGTCCCAGTGCAGGAGCAGGGGCACCTCAGCACTCCTTTCTTTCCCCTCCCATCTTAGTAAGCCCCCATACCTGCAAATTTCAGGATGTCTCCTCCAAAAATTAACACTTCTGAGAAAAAGAAGAAAAATAAATTAAACAAAGAACAAATTTTTTCTTTTTTTACATAGAAACTAGGTCAAAAGAACAGTGATTCAGAGAATCACCAGTTTATGTCTGTGCTCCACTTCCGTGAATGGGGAAAGACAGGAGAAAGGAAGGTAGGGTTTCTGATGAAGCCTGAAGACAGCTGCCCTCCTTCCACGATGATGGCATGCTTTTAATTAATTTATTGATCAATATATGTTATAGGCTGTGGCTTGCGTAAGCATGGGTGAGTGGATGAATGACAGGACTCCATAAAAACTAGGAGTCAGGAAATAGGGAAATCACAACCGTAGTCACTTGCATTCTCGGTTAATTACCAACTTTGCATTTTCTTTATTTAGACTGTATGAAGTAAATGGCCATTCTCTCTTTTAGTTCTGCATCATCATGGACTGGTTAAGCACCTACTGTGGCAAGTCAGATACAGAAAGGAATCAACCATAGTTTCTGCTTTTATGAAGCATTAAATTTTGTCTAGTGGGTAACATCAAGATATTAGTAAGGACCTCAGAACCTGATGAAACACTAGGCCAGGAGTTTACTGTACCAGAGTAAACCCTTCTCTTCATGAATAGTTTGAATTAACAATGCAAACAAGATGGCAGCAGAGGTTGACAAGGGACTAAAATTTTCAGTTCACTGTGAGTGCTTCAGTGTCCATCATTAGGAGACAAATCATTGAGAAGTTAATTATAAATCGTGTATCTACTCATACAACACTCTCTTAATGACTATGTTTGGGTTATATAGATGTTAGCTTTTAAAAATACCTGGATAGGCCGGGCACAGTGGTTCTTGCCTGTAATCCCAGCACTTTGGGAAGCTAAAGCAGGCAGATAACTTGAGGTCAGGAATTTGAGGCTAGCCTGGCCAACATGGTGAGACCACCCCCCCCAACCAATCTCTAGTAAAAATACAGCAATTAAGCTGGGCGTGCTGGTGCGTGCCTGTAATCCCATCTACTCAGGAGGCTGAAGCAGGAGGAACTGCTTGAACCTGGGAGGCGGAGGTTGTCGTGAGCTGAGATCGTGCCATTGCACTCCAGCCTGGGCAACAAGAGCAAAACTCTGTCTAAAAAAAAAACAAACAAAAAACTAAAAACAAAAAACCCACAAATTAGTTGCGCGTTGTGGCAGGCACCAGTAATCTTAACTTTGGCAGGAGAATCATTGAACCCAGGAGACAGGGGTTGCAGTGAGCCAAGATTGTGCCACTGCACTCCAGCCTGGGCGACAGAGCAAGACTCTGTCTCAGAAAGAAAAAAGGCTAGGCTCAGCACTTTGGGAGGCCAAGGTGGGTGGATCATTTGAGGGCAGGAGTTCAAGACCAGCTTGGCCAACATGGTGAAATCCCATCTCTACTAAAAATACAAAAATAAGCCGGGTGGAAGTAGCACACGCCTATGATCCCAGCTACTGAGGAGGCTGAGGCAGGAGGATCGCTTGAGCCTGGCAGGCAGAGGTTGTAGTGAGCCGAGATTGAGCCACTTCACTCCAGTTTGGGCGACAGAATGAGACCCTGTCTCAAAAACTAGTAATAATAGTAACAATAAAATATAAATAAAAATACTTGGATATATAATAAAACTAAAAATATTACACTACAGTTATTTTAAAAGCAGTCTATAATTCAGCCCTTTAACACAAAACATCCCCTCCCTCAAAAACTCTGTATTAGTGAAGTCTGACTATATTTATTTCTTCAGTTATACTACGTCATATTTCAAAAAAGACTAGTTTCATACACATTTTATGGGGAAGAGGAGCAGTGCTAAGCAATTGTACTCTATCAGGTTACAATTGACAACTACAGAAAAAAACAATGAATTGAAATATTCTCAAGCCAGAAACCTATGGGAACACTTACTCTCCACGATTGCACTTAAGTGGTAATTGAGGATCTCCACCAACTGCTCAGCCCCTCGGTCCATGTACATGGATGTACTGAACTTCTCAGTCATTGCAGTAAAACCTGGAATAAATGTGCAGCTGGTTTTCTTGGCTGCTTGGGGGAATCAAGCAGAGCCAGAAGAGGGCTACACTGGAAGGCAGTGGGCCTCAGCTTTTAAAAACGGGCAGAATTTCTTCTTAAGGATCTCTGTGGCTGTTCCAAGTGTCAGACATGCAGCTTCCTCTATGTTTATTATTTTAAGGGTCAGGAAAAGGCTCCAGATATTTTTTGCTTCCACATTCTTAATGGTGCAGTGATAACTGCAACTTCTTTAACTAGGAATGGAATTTTCCTTCCGTGGTAACAAAAACACACATTTTTTAAACACTTGTGAAGAGGTGGCAAGTTTATTATTAAGATCTAGGGAGATCATCTAGGGAGATCAATTTCAATTCAATTTCCGGAGATCAATTTCAATTTTTAATTTCCTGAGGTCAATTTTCACTGGGATGGGTGTGAGCCTTGGGGCTGGGGAGGATGAGTCAGTGAAGTTGGGGCAGAGATACTGGAGCAAGGAATGGGACTTGAGCATCTTAAAGATATGCCCATGATTGGCAGTGCTGGGTAAGAGAGGATGAGAGAGAGCCAAGGCCACAAGTTGTCTTCTCCCTCCCTCTTGTGTTCTCAATGGAGCACATCTGCTGTGACAGCCTAGGGGTTCCATAATGGCCTCACTACTCTACAATCAAGCTCTGCATGTAAACTCCCACAGGAGCCTGTTGCCCATCCACATTAAACAAACATCCCTTTTGCACTTGCCTGAAATATCAACAAACATCAGGACTCCATCAAAAGAATCTATAAAGGGTCGGTCTGGGGAGAAACGTCCGTAGACAATGAGATCTGGTAGATGAGCTGCGATTCTGACTATGGCCCAGTCCTGGAATTCTTCGCTTGGAGTGCTCATGTTCAAGACGAATGTTCAGGATTTTGTGGTGACAGGAAGCAGTCTCCAAACAGGTCTTCTAAAAAGAAAATGAAGATAGAGGAAATCTGACATTCGTTTGTCCATTTTCCTATTGCTCTTTCTCTGTTTGTGTGGTTCTAACCTGTGGCCTGCTGATTTAAGTGACTGAGTGGTGAAAATGCCAGAGTTGTTAAGTCACACTTCAAAAGGGCCAGCGTCTATATGGAGAAAGAGCCCTCCCACCCTGAACAGCTGTTGTGTAAGCGAGCACCGTTACAAAGAGGCTGGGGTGAAAGGGTAGCTGATCGGCTCCACTCATTTGCAGGAAGGGGTAGGCCCTCACAGCGCAAGTCCTGGTGTAGTGGGCTGCGAGCTCTATTCACTCAGGCCAGATTTTTTTTCCTTCTGTCCTCATGTTTCCTTTTCTTCTCTCTCTACCTCGATCTTTTACTTTTTTCTCTCTTTTTTTTTTTTAAATTAAAAAAGTGTAGATGTGATTTGTGTTTGTGTGTATTTATATGTAGGTGAGTATTAAAGTTTTGTATATAGGCAAGAGATTATGGCAATAAAGGTGTAATGTTAAATAAATAGAGGAAAAGAGTTCAGAAGGGTGTGTGTGTGTGGCAGCTGGAAAGATGGAAAGCCTTAAATAAGTAGAAATGTTGAAATTTCAATTTGCTGCCCAGTTGGTTCTGAGAAAACTAGGATTTCCTAAGGCCTTCCTGGAGCTGCTGGGGCAGATTAAATGCTCATGCCCAAATGTTGTAAAAATCATGCCCTACCAGCCTGAACAGTAAAAGCAAACACCTTCTACTTTTTCAGAGCAATCCAAGTTCCTGGAATGGGTTATACAGAAAATAAGAGTTGTTTTGTTTTGTTTTCTTTTCTTTTTTTTTTGAGACGGAGTTTCGCTCTTGTTACCCAGGCTGGAGTGCAATGGCACAATCTCGGCTCACCGCAACCTCCGCCTCCTGGGTTCAGGCAATTCTCCTGCCTCAGCCTCCTGAGTAGCTGGGATTACAGGCACGCGCCACCATGCCCAACTAATTTTTTGTATTTTTAGTAGAGACGGGGTTTCACCATGTTGACCAGGATGGTCTCGATCTCTCAACCTCGTGATCCACCCGCCTCAGCCTCCCAAAGTGCTGGGATTACAGGCTTGAGCCACCGCGCCCGGCCTTGTTTTGTTTTGTTTTTAAGGAACTGTTATTTTTACTTTAATTCTGACCCTCAGAGAGGAACTGGTTAGTAATTTCAAGCAGACATAAGTCTTATTGGGATATATAAGAGTATTAGAGGAAAAAATGAGACAGTCACTTATATCCCTTAGACTTAAGAGAAGAATTAAAAAAAAAAAAATCTCAGGGAAAACATTTGTATATTTAACAGACAAACTAAAATGTATATAGTATACATACATTTAAAAATATATTTAGTATTCTAAAAAATGAGTGCTAAATGTTAGATATTGGATAGCCATTAAAAGGAAAAGTCCTGGCAAACTCAAATGTTAAGAAGTAAACAAAACATAGAAGCATATGACTAAGGTTAAAAAAAGGGTAGCATTAAAAATGCAACAAAAAACCACAGCATGTACCAGAAACAGTCAATAGATAAAATTAAATCAAATAAATAATTTCAGATAGTGAATTTGGTGCTATATGAATTTTTAAGAAGCGTGTGAGAGGTTAGGTACAGTGGCTCTGCCTATAATCCCAGTACTTTGGGAGGCCCACACAGGAGTATTGCTTGAATCCAAGAGTTAGAGACCAGCTTGGGCAACATAGTGAAATCCCATATGTACAAAAAATAAAAAACAAAATTTGCCAGGTGTGGTGGCATGTGGCTGTAGTCCCAGCTATTCAGGAGGCTGAGGTGGGAGGATGGCTTGAGCCAGGGAGGTTGAGGCTGCAGGAAGCTGAGATTGCGCCACTGCATTCTATTTTAGGTGACAGAGTGAGAGCCCCTCTCTAAAATAATAATAATGATAATAATAAAAAGAGAGGAGTGAGAAAACTGAATGTCCAGATTGAAAGACTTACAAAAAATGCTAAAGTTAAGAAAGCCTAGAGGGATTTTTAAAGGCTTTCTTGAAAGCAAGGTAATAAAAGAGGAATAAAGATGAAGCTTAAGTATGGGGTAGTATCCAACTTTTCTTTTGTTTCTACCTTCTCCACCATGGAGAATTGAAAAGTATAACAAGTATTGCTAAGAAAGAATTGAAATCTAAGATAAGTAGTGCTAAAGCACACAGTCATTTTAAATAAATTCAAGTTGCTAGTCCTGGACAACATATATCCACAGATACTGAAAGAACTGACGGGTGTAATGTCAGTAATCTTAAAAAATCATGGAGAACAAGAGATGGGCTGGAACACCACAGTTGGGCACATTCTCTCCTGAATTTCTAAACATGAGGCTACTCATGGATCCCAGAAAACACAGACCGGTAAACATAATGTATTTGTTGAGATAATATAGGTTATGTTTCATTAACAATACCAAAATCTCAGTGGCTTGAAATAACAAAGTCGTCTTTCTTTTCTTTCTCTCTTTCTTTCCTTTGAAGGAGTTTTGCTCTTATTGCCCAGGCTGGAGCTGTCTCGGCTCACTGCAACCTCAGCCTCCCGGGTTCAAGCAATTCTCCTGCCTCAACCTCTGGAGTAGCTGGGATTACAGGCATGCACCACCACGCCTGGCTAATTTTGTATTTTTTGTAGAGATGAGGTTTCTCCATATTGGTCAGGGTGGCCTCAAACTCCCGACCTCATGTGATCCACCTGCCTTGGCCTCCCCAAGTGCTGGGATTACAGGCATGAGCCACCATGCCTGGCTAACAAAGGCTTATTTCTTGTTAATTTTTTGCTCATACGACATTTCTCTTATGAGTCGTATGGGGCTCGCCTCTGTTGTTGCCTTCACTTTGGGACCCACGCTGGACCATTCTGGTTGTCAAAGCAGTGGGAAGGAGGATGCAGTGGAGTATAGTCATTCTACTCCCAGAAGTGATGTATTTCACTTTTACTCATGGCATTGACCAAAGCAAGTTCCATGACCATGCCTAGTTTCAAGCAGGCAGGGAAGTACACCTCTACATGTGCACAATAGGAAAGAGAGAATATTTGGGAGCATCCTCAATGGTTATTTAGATTAGCAAGAGGTGATTAAATGGAGTCAAATGGATTCAGAGTCAAGAACAAGCCAACATTATTTCCTTTTTTTGGGAGTTATTAAACTTTTAAATCAAGAGAATGTTATAGAAAATGTACATATTAAGGCCGGGTGCGGTGGCTCACGCCTGTAATCCCAGCACTTTGGGAAGCCGAGGTGGGTGGACGAGGTCAAGAGATCGAGACCATCCTGGTCAACATGGTGAAACCCCGTCTCTACTAAAAATACTGAAAATTAGCTGGGCATGGTGGCACGTGCCTGTAATCCCAGCTACTCTCGAGGCTGAGGCAGGAGAATTGCTTGAATCCAGGAGGCGGAGGTTGCAGTGAGCCGAGATCGCGCCATTGCACTCCAGCCTGGGTAAGAAGAGCGAAACCCCGTCTCAAAAAAAAAAAAGAAAAAAGAAAATATACATATTGACTGTAAGGCATTTGGCCAAATTTCTAATATCCTTGTGAGTAAAATATACAAAATTATAGGAATAAAGAAAATATAATTGGCTGGTTAACAATCACACCTAACAGAAATTGATTAGTATTCTGGTGTCAACTCACAGGTAAGCCTCCATGGGCATGATAGAGGACTTTGATAGATATAATTGGAAGTACAGCCATTATGGAAAACAATATGTGGGTTCTCAAAAAGTTAAAAATAGAACAACCGTATGATCTAGCAATCCCACATCTGGGTATATACTCAAAGGAATTGAAATCAGTATGCCTGCATTCCCATGTTTATTTCAGCACTATTTACAATAGCCAAGATATGGAACCAACCCAAGTGTTTATCAACATATGAATGGATAAAGAAAACATTGGATAGCATATATAATGGAATACTATTCAACCCGAAAACAGAAGGAAATCTTTTCCTGTATTATGGCATGGATGACTGGAGGGCTTCATGTTAAGTGAAATAAGCCAGGAACAGAAAGACAAAACTATTGAATGAGCTCACTTTGATATAGTATCTGAAAAAGTCAAAATCATAGAAGCAGAGTAGATTGTGGTGCCAGGGGCTGGGGTTGGGTGGAGGGGAATGAAATGTGGGTGGTTGAAGGATAAAAAGGTTCAATTAGACATGTTGAAAAAGTACTGGAGATGTAACCTAGAGCATGGTGACTATATTTAATGAAGTGTTGTATACTTCAAAGTTGCTAAGAGCGTAGATCTTAAATGTTCTCACCACACAAAAATGAAAAATATGAGATATGTTAATTAGCTTGATTTAATTATTTCACAACATATACATATATTAAAACATCACATTGTACACCATAAATATGTACAATTTTTGTCATTTTTGCCTTAATAAAACTGAGGGAAAATAAAATTTGAAACTATAGTGAGATAACTAATGCACTGATGACAAAACTAGGAACTTAAAATATCTTTTTTTTTTTTTTTTTTTTTTTTTGAGGCGGAGTTTCACTCTTGTTACCCAGGCTGGAGTGCAATGGCACGATCTCGGCTCATCGCAACCTCCGCCTCCTGGGTTCAGGCAATTCTCCTGCCTCAGCCTCCTGAGTAGCTGGAATTACAGGCACACGCCACCATGCCCAGCTAATTTTTTGTATTTTTAGTAGAGACGGGGTTTCACCATGTTGACCAGGCTGGTCTCGATCTCTTGACCTCGTGATCCACCCGCCTCGGCCTCCCAAAGTGCTGGGATTACAGGCTTGAGCCACCGCGCCCGGCCCGAACTTAAAATATCTTAATCAACCAAAATAATGAAATTTCAAAGGAATAAGTGTAAAATGCTGTATTTAGAGTTTATAACAAAATTAAATGCATAAGCACAAGGTGTTAAAAAACTAGATTTACTGCAAATTAATGCTATCTTTAAAAAAATTTATTGAAGCATAACATACATGTAGAAGAATATACAAATCAAAATATATAGCTTGAATTACTCTAAGGTGAACAAATCCATGTAATACCCATTCATAGCCAGAAGGAAACATTACCAGCAGTCCAGAAGTTTTTCCCATGCTACCTTCAAGTCACTACCCCTCTCTTCTCCCTGGAGGTAACCTTTCTTATTTCTAACAACATAGATCACCTTTGCCAGTTTTCAAACTTTATATAAATGAAATCATACTACATCTTTTCTGTTTATGATATTCATCCATGTTGTTGTGATATTCATCCATGTCTATCAATAATTGTTCATTTTCGATGCTATATAGTATTCCATCACCTGATTATACCACAAAACATCCACCATACTATTGACTATAGGTTGTTCTCAGTTTTACACCATTATGAATAATGCTGCTAAGAACATTCTTTTTTTTTGAGACAGAGTTTCGCTCTTGTTACCCAGGCTGGAGTGCAATGGCACAATCTCGGCTCACCGCAACCTCCGCCTCCTGGATTCAAGCAGTTCTCCTGCCTCAGCCTCCTGAGTAGCTGGGATTACAGGCACGCGCCACCATGCCCAGCTAATTTTTTGTATTTTTAGTAGAGACGGGGTTCCACCATGTTGACCAGGATGGTCTCGATCTCTTGACCTCGTGATCCACCCGCCCCGGCCTCCCAAAGTGCTGGGATTACAGGCTTGAGCCACCGCGCCAGGCAAGAACATTCTTATTTATGTGTTTTGGTGAACAGATGTATGCATTTCTCTTGGGTTTATACATAGGAGTAGAATTACTGGGTCATAGGATATACACGTTAAGCTTTAGTACAGGATTGTCCAACCTATAGCCTGTGGGCCACATGCAGTCCAGGATGGCTTTGAATGTGGCCCAACACAAATTTGTAAACTTTCTTAAAACATTGTTGAGTTTTTTTTTGTAATTTTCTTTTTCTTAGCTCATCAGCTATTAGCGTTAGTGTTATTTTATGTGTGGCCCAAGACAATTCTTCCAATGTGCCCCAGGGAAGCCAAAAGATTGGATACCGCTGCTTGAGTAGATCTTGCCAAACAGCTTTCCAAAGTGATGGTACCAATTTGCACTCCCTCAGGCAAGGTATGACAGCTCAGTTGCTACATATCTCAGACAACACTTAGTATTGTCAGTCTTTCCAAATTTTAGTCATCTTGCTAGTTAAGTGGTGGTATCTGTGGTTTTGTGTTTCCTTGTTGGTACTAATGAGATTAAGCACCTTTTCATATGTTAATTAGCTCTTTGGATGCAACGCAATTTTAAGGTACATTAAAGTGTTCAAATCTAATCCAGAGGATTGAAGTTCATTGACCTCTTTGAAGTTTATCGACTCTAGAATGTGAGGAATGATGGGAGGGATTGGAAATAAGTCAGGAAATTACGACATTTTGGTTAAAATGGTAGTTGTCTTCAACTACTCAACTTCAACCCCAAATAGGGCTGAACTGTGAAAGTTGAGGGGTAAGTAGGGGACAAAGGTCCATATGCAAAGTGTAATGTGGGCCTCTGAAGTGGCTTCCACAGATGTGCTGAGCAGCCAGAGAACTGAGACAGGACAGAGCAGAACTGAGTAGAGTGTAGCTTTATTCTTCCCTCTCCTGCCCCCAGCTCACTAGCTCAGCTTTGATTTCTTTAGCTACCACTTGTAAGATTGACAGATTGAGCTAATAAAAATAGAGGATGCTCAAACTTTATATAAATTTGAATTTTAAATAAACAACCACTTTTTAGTATAAATATATTTCAAACATTGCATTCTTTCTAGCAGCCCTACTATCAGCCCCTTCAATCTTGGCAATACCCTACTCTCCTCACATGCACAATATAGACTGTTTTGCTAAAGTTGTTAACACTGGATGGAAAGTGGGTTAGATTTATTTTTTGTTTTTCAGGATCAACTAGGATCAACGACTGGTGATCACTGAAGGACAAATATAAACAATGTAAGAATGAATGCTCAAACTGGGCAGTTTAGGAAGTACTGGATAGCTATCTACCTGTGAGGGTAGAGGTGATTTTAGTCAGTGTAGAGATGATTAGATGATTGCTAAGATTCTATTGTTTTAATTAAGGTGATTTGAGAACTTGGACAGATTTTTCTGTTTATGATTACCAAACAAGGAAAGTAGATGCATTTTGCTATTACAATGGCATATGCAGATGTGAAACTAAAAGAAGAAAATTATAGGTTTAAAAGGCAGGGGCATCTAAGATGAATACCTGGGTGTTTCTTATGAACACTCACAAAAAATAATAGAAATTTTCTATTTTTGAAGATACAGTTTTCTGCTTGAAGTTCCGCAACATCACAGAATGATTAGTGATAGCAATATTTACCTTTCTATAGGCACATACCACGTTGTAATAATAATTTATGACCTTTTAATGTGAAGCATTCTGTTGTAGGAGTTATTAAGAAATTACTTTAGGCAGATGGAGAGGAAAAGGGGTCCTTGGGAAGTTTTCGTTTTTTTTTTTTTTTTGAGACGTAGTTTCACTCTTGTTACCCAGGCTGGAGTGCATTGGCGCGATCTCGGCTCACCGCAACCTCTGCCTCCTGGATTCAGGCAATTCTCCTGCCTCAGCCTCCTGAGTAGCTGGGATTACAGGCACACGCCACCATGCCCAGCTAATTTTTTGTATTTTTAGTAGAGACAGGGTTTCACCATGTTGCCCAGGATGGTCTCGATCTCTTGACCTCGTGATCCACCCGCCTCGGCCTCCCAAAGTGCTGGGATTACAGGCTTGAGCCACCGAGCCCGGCCAAGTTTTTGTTTTTTAAAGCACTTCCAGAAAAGTTTCTGGTAAAGCCCCAGCTCTTAGAGCAAGGCCAGCAACATTTGATATGCAGGCCATTAGAAACTGGGTCTGCCCAACATGGCAATTCCCGTGGCCTTCTTGTACTTGCCCTACATGTTCCTGGCAACATGGCCGCCCCCAAATACCTCCACACGTGTAGAACATCTTGGCACCCTGTATTTGCATATTAAAAGGCTAGGGTGGGAGGGCCAGCTTTTTCACGGGCTTCATGAATTATGTGCCTGGTCAAACTAATCCCCTGAACCCTATGCAAATCAGACACTGCCTCCTTCAGCCTCTGTAATATATACCTGGCTGATGTTCACCACACTGGAGGTTCCCTCTTTCAGCTTTGGAGCCCCCCTCCCTTTATCTCTGTATGGGGGAGCTTCTTCCTTCTTGCCTATTAAACTCTTTGCTCCTTAAAACCACTCCACGCATGTCTGTATCATTTTATCTAAACTGGCATGAGGACCAAGAACCCTGGTGTTCCTCTACTTATTGGAGCCATATCGATTCTACATAAGTTGCATCATTTAATCCTCAGAACAGCACTGTGAAGCAGACCTGATCCCTTCTATAGATATGACAACTGAGGCATAGAGATATTAACTTGCCCTAGGTTATACAGCTGGAATACCCAGGTCTGTGGGAATTGAAAGTTGATATTCTACTGTATCGTGCTATATCCCATTTGTATATGCTTTATAGCAACTTTGGGGATGTATATGACCTAGAGAAAAGATGTATTTAATTTAAGAGCATTTTCAATGCATGTTGATGGCACCCTTACCAATTGTTTGGCCGATTCTATCATTAAGAATAAAGCATAAACAGCATGGGTACTGACAAAGCATGGAAGAACCTAGGAATGAGACACCTGAGTCAAAAGGCAAGCAGGTGAATGAGGCCCTAAAGATAAACCAAGGATTCCTCAATGAAGAGAGTAGTTGTGCAAAAGAAAACTCAGTAGTATTCAAAAATTAAAAGAGAAATTATGGTTTGATTATATCCATTAGTTTCTTTTTTTTTTTTTGAGACGGAGTTTCGCTCTTGCTGCCCAGGCTGGAGTGCAATGGTGCGATCTCGGCTCACCGCAACCTCCGCCTCCTGGGTTCAGGCAATTCTCCTGCCTCAGCCTCCTGAGTAGCTGGGATTACAGGCACGCGCCACCATGCCCAGCTAATTTTTAGTATTTTTAGTAGAGACGGGGTTTCACCATGTTGACCAGGATGGTCTCGATCTCTTGATCTCGTGATCCACCCGCCTCGGCCTCCCAAAGTGCTGGGATTACAGGCTTGAGCCACCGCGCCCGGCCCATTAGTTTCTCTAAATCTCTCCTCTAGAATTTCCTAATAGATTTTAGTTTATATTCAACTTTTCATCTGTATGTAAAGTCAGGTTTCACAAGAGTCCAAAGAGGGAAATACTCTGAACTTAAAGGCACAGTGTTATCTGTCATGAAAGCTTGCTTGCCTACTCTAGCCATGGTAATTTTTCTTCTGAGCTATTATGCTGTTAATGTCTACACTTAAGTGGCTCATTTCCCATACAAATACCCTTGATTATCTTTTGAACTGCTTCTATTTGTCTTCCTCTGAATTGTAAGCTCCCTGTTTCAACCCATGTTCTACATATCCTTGTTTCCTCCACAGCGTCTTCCTAGAACCCCCTTCAAGTGGTAGGCACTTGGTAGTTGTTGACTGATAAAAAGGAGGATGTCAGTGAGAAACTGCAGAAGAGGCAAATAAAGAGAGTAAGCTAGAAAGAAAGAGCATCCAGGATAAATGAGGCAATATTTAAGCCTTCAAGCTTCTAAGCTCATGTAAAGGACTGACACAGAGGTATACACAAGTTTGGATCCTGACATCTAGCCCCAGGCTTTCCCACTCCTCTGCACTCCACTAGCTGTCTTCTTTCCTGATGGTCGCCCTCATCTTCAGCTCTGCAGCCATTCTTTCTGCTGAGACTCTTACTTCCACATACCTTTACTTCATCCAAGGCTGAGGAAAAGCCAGACCTCAATTAGAGACTGAGTCTTTTAAGACTGCAGAAGACAGGAGAGGGGCAGGGTGACATTATTCTGAAGACAGCCGAAGTGCCATGTCTGTCTATATAAATGACCCATAAAATGACAGTTTTGTCTAAAAGCCGTTTCCCAGGCCACACCCTCATCAGCAGCTCATTGTTCCACGGGCACTGACTATGCTTCCGATTGGGTGGCACTGCCCTCCCCTCCCCCGCCAATCTGAATGGCCTACTACTGTACAAGGACTGGCTGTTTCAGGTTCTCTTACCTGCACATTTGGGACAAAAGTCAGAGGAGACTGACATGACCCCAGAGTAGTTTACACAACTCTTTCCTTGGCCACGTGGAAGATGGTTGAAATCAGGCAATAGTTGGTAGGTGATTATCAGGTATCTCCAGAGCAAGCAAACACCTAATTTTAGCCAATAGTGCTTGCAGCTTGTACCAGGACTATGAAATGTACCAGTTACAATAAATTCACTACTTACCTCCAGACATATTTGTGAGGTAAATTTTTGTTTGAATAATTATATATCTGTCCTTTCTGACTGGTCAAGTATACTATACACTTTTAGCCAAATTTATCCCAAAGGTAACTTCAAATCCAAAGGGCACTGGATTTGAGTTTTCTTTATCCGATGTGACACTGGAAAAATGTGTTTTAAGAGGGTGGCGTGTTTTCTAACATCTTAAATCATATATTGATTTTCTAAATGTTCTTATGTTTATCACAACCACAATTAACATTTAGGGGCACAGCTTTTAAAATTTGAATTTAAAAAGTCTTATTTAAAAACCTGTGTATGTTTTTATATAAAGCTCCGCTTTATAAGTTTACTGTGTGCTTCAAAATGTTGTAAAACACAGTTTTCTTAGGTGGGAAAAAAAGAGGGTCATTTAGTTTGTTGAGTGAATTTTCTGGTGTGAGTTGTGGAAACCAGTCTTATAATTAGAATCATACCTCATATAATTAAACAATCCCCTTTGGGAGAGAGCCATTTTTAATAAATGCCAGTGTTTTCTATTTCTGCTTCGTTATATAAACAGGCTCCAGAAGAGATCTTCATTTTACAGAAAGGAACCTGAGCTTTGAGGTCCATCCTCGTTAACATTCAGCCTTTCACTATTACTTTATAACTTGGAAAAGAAAATGTTTACTATGAGCAAACAGTAGCACTGATGTACCTAGGATCAAAGTTTCCTTAAAAGAAATGTCATACCACAAAAAAAAAAGACGAGGTTAAAGAATTTCTCTCTTACTGAGCATTGTCAACCCCACCTCCTACTCCTCTACTCCAAGCAGCTTGTTTTCTGCTATAAATTTATTAGTTCAGAAACCGTCCGAGTAGGGTAACGCAGTATATCCTTTTAGTAGTGAAGTTAAAACTTCCTTAGTCTAAGAAAGTACTTTCTGGGTCTACCTTCAACTAGTAAAATTACCATTTTCTGAACTTTCTACATCTTTAACATTCACTGTGAACCAGGCACTGTGTTAAAACATTATCTCAATATTTAGAACAAGCCTATGAAGCAAGTACTATGATTATCCTCATTTTACTCTTGAAAATACTGAAGGGCAGAGACAGAGGTTAACACAGTCTCACAGTTAATGCATGGCAGAGTTGAGCTGAAACTCTGGCCTGTCAGACCTGGCATTGAGAAAGAAAACTTACCTAGTGAAGCTCTCAGTAAGGCCTATCAGAAAGTTGTGATAAAGAATTCAACTGTACTAATCAAGTGATTTGCACCATTGTGGAAGTTATTTTTATGGAGTTCAGTAACTTCATTGATAGTAAGGACGTGTGTGTGTGTGTGTGTGTGTGTGTGTGTGTGTGTGTGTGATGCAGTCTTGCTCTGTTGCCAAGGCTGGAGTGCAGTGGCAGAATCTTGGCTCACTGCAACTTCCACCTCCCAGGTTCAAGCAATTCTCCTGTCTCAATATCCCAAGTAGCTGGGACTACAGTCGCCTGCCACCATGCCCAGCTAATTTTTGTATTTTTAGTAGAGACAGGGTTTGGCCATATTGGTCAGGCTGGTCTCGAACTCCTGACCTCAGGTGATCTGCCCACCTTGGCCTCCCAAGGTGCTGGGATTACAGGCATGAGCCACTGTGCTCAGCCAGGACTTCATTATATACATTCTTCCTACTAAGTCTTTGAGAATAGTTGTGAAACGGATAACTAGACAATGTGTTCCAAGTAGCAATTAGAGTTTTTGACAGGATACATATTATTATTATTATTTGAGATGGAGTTTTGCACTTGTCACCCAGGCTGGAGTGCAATGGCGAGATCTCGGCTCACTGCAACTTCCGTTTCTCAGGTTCAAGCAATTCTCTTACCTCATTCTCTGGAGTAGCTGGGATTACAGGCATGCACCACCATGCCCAGATAATTTTTTTTTTTTTTTTTTGAGACAGAGTTTTGCTCTTGTTACCCAGGCTGGAGTGCAATGGCGCAATCTCGGCTCACCGCAACCTCCGCCTCCTGGGTTCAGGCAATTCTCCTGCCTCAGCCTCCTGAGTAGCTGGGATTACAGGTATGAGCCACCATGCCCAGCTAATTTTTTTTTTGTATTTTTAGTAGAAACGGGGTTTCACCATGTTGACCAGGATGGTCTTGATCTCTCGACCTCGTGATCCACCCGCCTCGGCCTCCCAAAGTGCTGGGATTACAGGCTTGAGCCACCGCGCCCGGCCAATTTTTGTATTATTAGTAGAGACAGAGTTTTACTATGTTGGCCAGGCTGGTCTCGAATTCTTGACTTCAGGCGATCCACCCGCCTCAGCCTCCCAAAGTGCTGGGATTACAGGAGTAAGCCATGGCGCCTGGCTCCACATACACATTTTTTTGTTTTTTTTTTTGTTTTTTTTTGAGACAGAGTTTCGCTCTTGTTACCCAGGCTGGAGTGCAATGGCGTGATCTCGGCTCACTGCAACCTCCGCCTCCTGGGTTCAGGCAATTCTCCTGCCTCAGCCTCCTGAGTAGCTGGGACTACAGGCACACACCACCATGCCCAGCTAATTTTTTGTATTTTTAGTAGAGACGGGGTTTCACCAGGATGACCAGGATGGTCTCGATCTCTCGACCTCATGATCCACCCGCCTCGGCCTCCCAAAGTGCTGGGATTACAGGCGTGAGCCACCGCGCCCGGCCACATACACATTTTTAATAAACTTTTTTGTGTCTATGTCATTTCATAATATGTTTTTCCTAAATGCTTAACCTAGGAAACACATACATGTGTGCATACCCATACCAAACACACAAATGAATTTAACAGTGTGGTTTATGAAATGAAAGCAACAATAATTTGACTCTTTAGAAACTCCTCATTTTGCCCTATGTCAAAGTCTCTAATCTTTTATCCTCCATGGTGGGCCATGGTTAAGGGACAAATGATAAAGTACAAGGTTTTCAACTGCTGACAAATTTCATATGTTAAAGTATTACTCAAAAAGTTGTTTTGTCTCGTTTCTTCAAATCTTGAAACAACTTGCTTTGCTGTCTTATCTATTTTTTTTTTTGAGTCTTGCTCTGTTGCCCAGGCTGGAGTGCAGTGGTGCGATCTTGGCTCACTGCAACCTCTGCCTCCCGGGTTCAAGTGATTCTCCTGCCTCAGCCTCCCGAGTAGCTGGGACTACAGGTGTGCGCCACCACACCTAGCTAATTTTTGTACTTTTCATAGAGATGGGGTTTCACCATGTTGGCCCGGATGGTCTTGATCTCTTGACCTTGTGATCCGACCACCTTAGCCTCCCAAACTGCTGGGATTACAAGCATAAGCCACCGCACCAAACCTCATCTGACTGTATTTTTAACGAGGACTGACTTTACTAGCACTTTCAGAAAAAAGCTCAGCACTCTACATTGAAAGCCAAATCAAACAGATGGTTAATTATTTCTTTCTATGGAGTGATATATGTTCAGTCTCTCCTCACAATGGGGCCAAAGGTCACAAACATTTACAGAAAATCTACTTATGTCCCAGGTACTTTGCTAGGCACTCTCCTAACTTGTCTAAAGTCATTGCATACGCTGGGTTTGGTGGCTCATGCCTGTAATCTCAGCACTTTGAGAGGATGAGGTGGGCACACTACCTGAGCTCAGGAGCTGGAGATCAGCCTGGGAAACATGACAAAAACCTTACCTCTAAAAAATACAAACATTAACTGGGCATGGTGGTGCGTGCCTATAGTCCCAGCTGCTTGGGAGGCTGAGGCAGGAGGATTGCTTGAGCCCAGGAGGTAGGGTTTGCAATGAGCCAAGGCTGTGCCACTGCACTCCATCCTGGGCAACAGAATGAGACCCTGTCTCAAAAAAAAAAAAAAAAAAAGTCACAACATATAAGTCATAGAGCTGGGATTCAAATTCAGGTCTGTCTGAATATAGAATACTTTCTGCTACATTATACCAGTTACTGAGGGTAACTGAAAAATTTAACGCTTATCATGGACCAGGGACTATGTGACCATGTTAAAACATTATTAATCTTTACAATGATCCTATTTAAAAATCTGTAGCTGTAAAAGAAATTTATACAACATTTATTAAAAAATCATCAAGATTCTTCAGGGCATGTTAAAATGTTTTAAAATAGTCTGAAGTCATCTTGATAGTCATTCCACTACCCATTTCTCAGTCTCTTCGGCAAAATTTCCTTTCACTTACAGCTACCTGACCATCCTACACTAAATATGCAGATAATTTAACCTTTCAACTTCTTGAATTTGTGTGCTCTTTTATGTACATATATGTTGGCTGACTGGAACAGGAGGAGGCTGGGGTATATATGGGCAAGTACCGCTTATTGTGGACAAATGGTGAGAAAATGTTACTGATATCCACAGATAAGTTCCTTAAGTCATGTAAAGACAGACTGCTATTAAAAGTTTGCTTTATTTTGTTGCTGAATCAAGCACTAGCTGCTAGTTACAGTTAGTTTTATTGTGCCTTCCAAACTCACAGTTAGCTTAGCCTTATCAATAACCAAATAATAAACTAGGTCCCAATGGTTATTTCCACATCTAGATTGTTCAGGTGATCAGGAACTCTTTTATTTGTGTTCTTTAGCTTTTAGTTCTTGCTTATATCTATAAAGAAAACAGAAAGAAAAATAATCATCAATAATCATAGATACATTTATGGTAAAGAGAGAATGGGAAGCATACTCCATTTCTTCTTTCCTGGTAGTCAAGTAGCTACACAGTTGTAAACTGAATCTTCTGAGAGGCTTACAGGTAGAAACAGGCAGAAGCAAAAGAATTCAAAGAGTTCATTTGCATCTGGTTTCTGTTCAGATAATAAGATCACAACTGCCAAAAACTTGTAACAGCTTAGCTGACATATAGTTTCCTGTGCAAAAGTATTATTTTATTAAATATTCTCATTCTTGAATTCTACAAGAGTATGACAAACATGTGATCATATGTGTAATATTTAGTAAAATGTGGTCATCTAGAATTTTTAAGTTTATACTCACAAAGCACCTTTACTAAGAATACGATCAACAGGGAATGGGGTAAAGTAAAATATACTAAAGTAATAACCAAAGTAAAATGTCACCAAAGTAAAACATACTTCTAACCACTAAAGTAAAATATACTTCCGTGATGCAGGCAGGCAATTAGGTAAACAGTAACACTTAAGTTCACTAACACTAGGGAACATTTCCTCAATACTCAGTCCAAAGAAGTAACCACAGAGCCATAGTCTTTCCTTCCCTTCTACCACACCTTAGACTTCATTTATTATTCCTCCCCATTTATAATAGAATGGAGAATAGTATAAGCACAAGAAGAAACTTATTCTATGAAGCCAACCATACCTCCTAAGTTTCTCAAAAGATCCTGATTTCAAATATTTGATCATAATATCATTGCCATAAATCACTGACAAATAATATTAACTACCGAGTAATTTAAAAAATTTCCAGTGCTCATGGAACACTTTCCTAATGAAAGCAAAGACCTCACTGTAATATCATTACCAATACTACATAACAATACATTTCAGTTCCACTTTATTATATACAATTTAAAGTAGGCTGAGTGTGGTGGCTCATGCCTGTAATTCCAGCACTTCGGGAGGCCAAGGTGGGCGGATCATGAGGTCAAAAGATGGAGACCATCCTGGCCAACATGGTGAAACCCTGTCTCTACTAAAAATACGAAAATTAGCTGGGTGTGGTAGCAGATGCCTGTAGTCCCAGCTACTTGGGAGGGAGGCTGAGGCAGGAGAATCGCTTGAACCCAGGAAGTAGAGGTTGCAGTGAGCCAAGATCGTGCCACTGCACTCCAGCCTGGCGACAGAGTGAGACTCCATCTCAAGGGAAAAAAAAAAAAGAAAGTAAGTAATAAAAGGTTCACATAGGAAATTAATAAATCATAAACTGTATATGTTGTCTTAATAAAAGAGATTATGTGAAATGGTTAACCATCTAAACGTACACAGTTAAATCTAAAAACTAGGTAACATACTGCTGAACTGGTTTTAACTTATTTGTAAACCCCTGGACTTTTCTAGAAATGTTAAATTTCTACTTCAGGTACTTGTCTTAGCATTATATGTGAATCTTTAAAAAAAAATTAGTGCTATCTGAGTAGCTATTGAAGGAGTTTTAAAAATATCTCTGGTAGGCTTACCTCCAAATGCGAAAAAGCTGAGAGGCTCCTGCTGCCCCCACAAAGAAATTAACAGCAAACAGACTCCAATTTTTTGGAATAATTACTAGTGAGTATCTTGACCAAATAAACCCTGTTGAAACAAAATGTTATTTTAAAAAGCATACATACTGCTGCAATAACTTCAGTGAATACTTAATATTGAGTAAAATAATTACAAACATAATGCAGGATGAAGGACAAAGAAATGCTATACTCTTAATTTTCAATAATGTTTCTGTAACACACAAAATATTCAATTCTTACATTAAAGAGGAATCTTTAGAGTAAGTAAATATGAACTGTAATTTTCTTCCTACTTATAAAAATATATGTTCATAGCACAAACCTGAAAAACAAAAGCCCATTCAGATACTTACTCTTTTTCCAACTCCTCCATCCGTAATTTAATAACTTCCTAGACATAATGCAGTTAATTTCTTTGTGTGTGGGTGTATTTCAAACACTAAGCCATTAAATAAACTGATATAAAACTACACAAAAATCATTTATATTCTACAAGGAACACAGAAGATACTTATTTAATTTACCTGTAGCCATCAAAACAGTGGATTGAGCTGTGCTAAGTTTTTCTGCAGGTCTGGCCATATCAGCTAATCCAGCACACACCAACCCCTGGGAATACATATTAACACATAGAAAGAAAAAAAGTATCATGAGTGTGGAGTAATAGTTTTTAATTTTAGTTAAGCACAAAACATTTTTGAGATTTCCATAAGTTAGCAGCTATAATTTTAGTATCCATGCATTAAGAAAATGTAGATTACAACAAAAAAGCACAATGAATTAAAAAACTGCTTTTTGAACTAATTTTATTTTGTTAAGCACACTAAGCAATCTCATATATCTGAAAGTTGGTAGTATATATATAGATAAGATATATATGTATGCATTATATGTACATACATATTTTGGGGTTTTCTCTATTTATTTCATATATGAATTTATATTCTTTATATATGTTGGGAACTACTACCTACTGGCATGGAGGATACCTGAAAGCTGTTAAGGTTATTTGTGTAGATTCTTCCTTTGATGTTTTCTAACTATGTTATTATTTTTAAATTGAATTAAAGTTTTGATTCAGGGGTACATGTGCAGGTTTGTTACATGGGTATATTGTATGATGCTGAGGTTTGGGCTTCTAATGAATTATTTTTTTTGAAGTGTAAATATCAGAAAAATTGTTATCATTTTAGTTTTTTGGTTAGATCTTTTTTTTTTTTTTTTTTTTTTGAGACAGCATCTGGCTCTGTCACGACCCAGGCCGGAGTGCAAAGGCACGATCTCAGCTCACTGAAACCTCCTCCTCCCATGTTCAAGCAATTCTCATGCCTCAGCTTCCAAGTAGCTGGGATTACAGACATGCGCCACCACACCTGAATAATTTTTGTATTTTTAGTAGAGATGGGATTTCACCATGTTGGCCAGGCTGGTCTCAAACTCCTGACCTCAAGTGATCTGCCTACCTTGGTCTCCCAAAGCGCTGGGATTACAGGTGTAAGCCACCACACCTGGCCATTAGATCATTTTTCTTTAACATCAGCATATAAATGGTCATTTCTTTTCTGTGTTTTTGACACTCTCTATTGTACTTATGGGTTTTGCTCCCACCAGATGAGCTGGTATTTTTACCAAGTCACTATGTTTGCCCCCAAATCTGTTTATGCCAGTTTTACTCGTTAATGTAATTTATGATTTAACAAATTGTTTTAAAGAAAACTAAGTGGGCGAGCACGGTGGCTCATGCCTGTAATCCCAGCACTTTGGGAGGCTGAGGTGGACAGATCACCTGAGGTCAGGAGTTTGAGACCAGCCTGACCAATATGGTGAAACCCCATCTCTACTAAAAATAAAAAAATCAGCCAGTGTGGTGGCAGGCACCAGTAATCCCAGCTACTTGGGAGGCTGAGGCAGGAGAATCACTTGAACCTGGAAGGCGGAGGTTGCAGTGAGCCGAGATCACACCACTGCACTCTAGCCTGGGTGACAAGAGCAAGACTGTCTCAAAACAACAACAACAACAAAAAGAAAGAAAGAAAGAAAGAAAACTAAGCTGGAAATTATATGGGATGCACTATAGTGTAATTTATCCAGGATAGAAAATATGAAACTCAAAAATCCATACACAAATAAAAGCTTTAGCTTTAAAGAAGACTGATTGTTAGTGAATACATATTTATTTATAACCTTTAGGTTAAAATAAAATACTTAAGGTACATAGGTTTTTTTTTTTTTTTTTTTTAGGATTATCCACTTTGACCTTTATGATTAGCTACGTGGTTTCAACTAAAGTGATTACAAAGGACTCTACTATAGTTATATTTTTGAAGGCATATGGCCTGAGAGTCTTAATGTTACAGAACATATGTGGCTTTCAGAAGCAACTATTATGTATCATGTACAGAATTCTACAGATTAATTATCAAATGCCCTGGGATAAGAAAACACAATAAGAGGTACATAAGGTAAGTATCTAATAGAAGAAGTCTCTTCACCAGAGAACAAAACAAAGAAGTTTCTATTGCTATGCTGTCATCTGGAGACTATGTATGACTACAACATGTACTTAAAATAGATGTTCTTAAAGAGACAGATGGTCAAGAATGCACTTATGAGTATATAATGCTGTCAACATCTCACAGCAGTAATGAATGAGGTCAAATAAACACCAAAGCTATTGATAAATTCAATAAACTCCTAAACTATGGTAAATTTGAGGTCAAAGAGGCCCCTAAATTTATTGTGAATAGATGAAATCACTCAAACACTTTTAATGATTGAATACTTCGGCAATAAATTCCACTATAAAGATATATAATTACTATATAATTTTAAGTGCAGGTAGGGAGAGAAGAAGGAAATGGTAATGTAACTTCCATTAGTCTAAGGGATTCTAGGTTTTTCTCTCAATAGGTAGATATGAAAAAAAAAAAACAAACCAAAACTGCTCCCTAGATCTCTGTAATATACAGCTCCAAAATCTCTTATATTCTAATCTTGTCACTTTATCGTTTAAGAGACAAAATGACAGAGACTAAACGTGCCCAAGGCCATAAGATTGAGTCATACCCAATTCCAACTCTAACATTCTCAACCACTTGAATTTACAACTGAGTTTCTGAATTGTTCTAACCATTTTAAAAATACATTTGGCTGGGTATAATGGCTCACATTTGTAATCCCAGCACTTTGGGAGGCCGAGGTGGGTGGATCATTTGAGGTCAGGAGTTCAAGACCAGCCTGACGAACATGGTGAAAACCCGTCTCTACTAAAAATTCAAAAAAATGAGGTAGGCATAGTGGTGGGTGCCTGTAATCCCAGCTGCTCAGGAGGCTGAGGCAGGAGAATCGCTTGAGCCAGGGGGGCAGAGGTTGCAGTGAGCCGAGATGTAACCGAGATGGAGTGTAGACTCCAGCCTGGGTGACAAAGCAAGACTCCGACTCAAAAAAATTAAAAAAAAAAAAAAAGTACATTAAGAGAATTACAATAGCCTACAACTCAACAACAGCAAAAAAACAAACAACTTGATTAAATTAAAAACTCGGCAAAGGACTTGAATAAACACTTCTCCAAAGAATATACACAACTGACCAATAAGTACAGTAAGTGTACGTTCAACATGACTAATCATTAGGAAAATGCAAATAAAAGTAACAAGATCTCTAACACCCATTAGGTGCCTATCATAAAACAAAAACCAAAACACTCCCTCATCAAAAGCAACAAGTGTGGGTGAGGATGTGGAGAAATTAGAACCCTTATGAATTGCTGGTAGAAATGCAAAATAATGTAGCTGCTGAGGAAAATAAAAAATATTAAGCAGAATTATCATATGATCCAGCAATTCAACTTCTGGGTATATACTTTTAATTTAAGAAGAATTAAAAGTATGGACTTAAACAGATACTTGTGCATCAATTATTCATTCATTATTCACAACAGCAAAAATGTGGAAGCAAACCAATTGTCCAATCAACATATAGATGAATTTTTAAAATGTGGTAAATACATACAATGGAATGCTATTCAGCCCTAAAAAGAAAGGAAATTCTGACACAAGTGACAACATGAATATACCTTGTGGACATTATGCTAGGTGAAATAAGCCAACTACAAAAAGACAAATAATATTTGATTCCATTTACATGAGGTACTTAGAGTAGTGAAATTCACAGAGACAGAAGGTCGAATGGTGGTTGCCAGGGACTGGGAGAAGGAGAATGGGGACTTATGGGTACAGAGTCTTACTTTTGAAAGATTAAAAAAAGTTCTGGAGATTGGTTAATAATGTTATTAATGTACTTAACACTACTGAACTATACACTTTGAAAATGGTTAAGATAGTAAATTTTATGTGTATTTTATCACATTAAAAAATAGGCCGGGCACGGTGGCTCAAGCCTGTAATCCCAGCACTTTGGGAGGCCGAGGCGGGTGGATCACAAGGTCGAGAGATCAAGACCATCCTGGTCAACATGGTGAAATCCCGTCTCTACTAAAGATACAAAAAATTAGCTGGGCATGGTGGCACGTGCCTGTAATCCCAGCTACTCAGGAGGCTGAGGCAGGAGAATTGCTTGAACCCAGGAGGTGGAGGTTGCGGTGAGCCAAGATCGTGCCATTGCACTCCAGCCTGGGTAACAAGAGCGAAACTCTGTCTTTAAAAAAAAAAAAAAAAAAAAAAAAAAAAAAAAAAAAAAAAAGCCTACAGACCAGTAGTTTTCAAAAACTTTAGAGGGCATCAGAGAATCACATGAAGATGTTATGAAAACATAGCTCACTAGACTCCGCGTCTAGAGTTTTAGATTTAGTAGGTCTGTGATGGGGCCTAACAAGTTCTCAAATTATGCCACCGCAGGTCCAGAGAGATGACACTTTTGAGAGGCACAGTTATAGACCCAAACTGGCCCTTTCAACATAAAATTAATGATTTGCTACAAACAGCCACAATTGTTTCTTTTCAGCTAAGTGAGAACTTTGAGAAAGAAAACTCTGGGGAAGAAGAAAAGCACTGGGTTTGGAGTCAGAAGTCCTAGGTTCTCTTACTTACTAAATGCTGGTATTTATACTTAAATAAATCCGTCTACTTTCTGAGACTAACTTTCCTCACCTATATTTTGGTGTTAGGACCTTCAGTTCTCATACTAAATTAATAATAAAAGTTAACTTTGGGGTTCTAACTACTTTAATGTTTTACTTAGTAATAAAATTTTAGAATAAAATTTCATGTCCCTATGGCACACAATTGTAAGTTTTCTGATAACAACTATGTTCCCAGAAGGCCTCTTATCTAAAGAGTTCAGAAAAACTAGATAGTTACTTTATGTAGAAAATAATGTCTGAGAATTGATTTTCATGAAATCATCTAGGCGTACCAAGAATATTCTAAAGTATATCCTTCATACAAGTTACTTTAAATTAGTAAATTCCTATTAAGGAATTTTTCTTTCAGTAGCTTCTGCAAAAACTCAAGACTTACCCATTTCATAATTGGAGCCCAGAAAAACACTGTTCTGGGACCTGAAAAAAAAAAAGAAAGAAAGAAAAGAAAAATTCAGGAATAAACCAAATATCTTATACATGTCTTTTAAAAGCTGTCACCAAACTTTAAAAACCAAAGGATTTATTAATCTATTTTTAACCACTTTTTACTATGCTTTTTGCATACTCTGTATTTCAGTTAACATTTAGAGAGGCACCACAGTATCACAGTACCGTTCACCCTTGAATAGGTTTGAACTACACAGGTCCAACTATATGCAGATTTTTTACAATAAATATACTGCTGTATAAAAACATTTTAGGGAAACGGTTCCAATGTACTTTCATACCAGTTTTACACTCAAGTAATATTCTTATCCCAAGTGAAAATGAACCCAGTGATAACACCCCATTTTTGTGTATTTTATGCATTGTGTAATTCAACTATAAAAAATAGTTGGTCAATCTTTTTTTTTTTTTTTTTTTTAAAGACAGAGTTTCGCTCTTGTTGTCCAGGCTAGAGTGCAATGGTGTGATCTCAGCTCACTGCAACCTCCACCTCCCAAGTTCAAGCAATTCTCCTGCCTCAGCCTCCTTAGTAGCTGGGATTACAGGTGGCTGCCACCATGCCCAGCTAATTTTTTTTTATTTTTAGTAGAGACAGGGTTTCATTATGTTGGCCAGGCTGGTCTCAAACTCCTGACCTCAGGAGACCCACCTGCCTCAGCTGCCCAAAGTGCTGGGATTACAGGTATGAGCTACCGTGCCCACCTAAGGTTAATCTTAACATTAAGCAGCAAAATTTGAAAAATGTAAAAGTGACAATTGCTGCCCTGTGACTTTTTTTTGCTTAGTAAGCAGGTTTAGAAAAGTATCACCAGATAGTGCAAACTACTTGCCTTCAGCTTTAAGTGATAGCAATGCTACACATTCTATCTTCTATAATTTAACATAGTCCTTGATATTTTTTATCCCTCTCAAACTAATTCATATTATTCTCACAGCAAAATTCATTAATTCAATGTCATTTAAAAACCTACGACAGTGCATTTTACATATTTTACTCTAGTTATTTGTAAGTCTATGTACCTATCAAGATTATAACTTCCTTGAGGCTAGTGGCTCAATATTATTCATACTTGTACCCCTACTACCTAATAGAATGTAGAATGTTAAATAAAAAGGAAAGTTAGCTAGTAGAATTGGAAGCAGTTTATACTAATTGAAGTTTATTACCCTAATATACAATATGTATGTGTATATATAATATAAAGACATATATATGCATGTATATAAATACACATATACAGATAACTTTTAAAGTACTTTAAAATCATAAGTTGTTTTTATCAGCCTGATACTTAAAAATTGTTAAGTCTGGCTTATGCTTTTAACAGTTATTTTTTTCCCCCTGAGACAGAGTCTTGCTCTGTTGTCCAGGCTGGAGTGCAGTGGTGCGATCTTGGCTCACTGCAACCTCCACCTCCTGGGTTCAAGTGAGTCTTCTGATTCAGCCTCCCAAGTAGCAGGGACTACAGGCACACGCCACCACGCCTGGCTAATTTTTGTATATTTTCGTAGAGATGGGGTTTCACCATATTGGCCGGGCTGGTGTGCAACTCCTGACCTTGTGATCCACTAGCATTGGTCTCCCAAAATGCTTAAATTACAGGTGTGAGCCACTGCACCCAGCTGCTTTTATAGTTTTAAAAAAGTATGCTTGCTGATTTTCTAATTTAATCCTAAAGTCCTAGAGCAATCTAAGTTTCATCTTCTCATTTTTCAAAGAAGCTGGGTATCATCATTAGAATAATTCTTCAAACGCTAGAAAGAAGATCATGGCACAAATCCTATTGTTCCTTGTGGGCCTGAGTAATTATGATGCTAAACTTTATTTTCTCACATACATCTGGTATCTAATCATTTTTACATTTTCTTGTGTACAATCGAATTTTCTGTATTGTAAGCTTTAGAATAAATCTAGAAACAGTGCTGAAACAGCTGCTGAGAGAAATAAAACTATCATGGAGTCTAAATTTTGATGTTCTTATAACTGAGTGAAAAACCTATCTATATTCAGTTTCTGGTTATCCAGTTCTCTAAAAAGCATTGAGTGGTCACAGCCACCATACACATAGAACTCTCACCACATCTTTTTCTCTCCACAAGATATGAAAATAATTTAGTTTCTTCTTTGATTAAGGCTAGGGTGGAATTTGAAAAGAATTTTTTACAAAAGGAAAAGGGGAATATAAAAGAAAACAATCTAGGTTTCATTTTCTCATTCTTCAAAGAAACTGGGTGAAGCCACTGAGTTTCAGAATATATAATCCAAATTTAACCAAATTTTAGCCCAGGTCAGTGGTTATCACTGGGAGTGTCCCCCAACTGGGGCAGATGTGGCCGCTGCCGCTGCTGCTGCTATCTAGTGGCTATGGGCCTTGGATGCTGTTAAACATCCTCCAATGCAGAGGACAGCTGCTCCCAGTAAGTAGAAGGTTAAGAAATCCTGGCCTAGGGAGAATGATAAGCTCGGCAAACATTCAACTAGTTTCATGCTATTTTATGACTCTTTAGTTTATACTGTCCTTTCTCAATATTCTGCTTTGTCTTTATCTGATTCCTATCCATCAGAAACTCTTCTCAGGTTTCATCTCCTCAAGGAAGCCTTAAAAAGAAATCCAGGTTAGGCTGAATGCTCCTTCTCTTAACTACCAAAGCAGTCTTTATATCCTTCTATTGTTTTCTGTTAAAATGATTATTTATGCATCTGTCACATTAACCCAAAAACAAGGTCCATTTCACAGGGCACAGTGGCGCGTGCCTGTAGTCCCAGCTACTCAGGAGGCTGAGGTGGGAGGATCACTTGAGCCCAGGAGTTCTGGGCTGTAGTACGTTATGCCGATAGGGTGTCCACACTAAGCTTGGCATCAATATAGTGACTTCCCGGGAGTGGAGGATCACCAGGTTGCCTAAGGAGGGGTGAACCCGCCCTGGTGGGAAATGGAGCAGGTCAAAACTCCGGTGCTGATCAGTAGTGGGATTGCGCCTGTGAATAGCCACTGCACTCCAGCCTGGGCAACATCCCGAGACCCCTTCTCTTAAAAAACAACAACAGCAACAACAAAAAACCAAAACAACAACAACAAAAAACAAGGTCGATTTCTTAATCTTCCTTGACAAATAATAAGTATGTGCCAGAAGAACTGAGCTGGATTCACCATGTCCAGTATAGATGCTAATCAAAGATATTAAAACTTTCTGTCTGACCCAGATTTGCTTCAACACTGCTTTATCCTTAAGGCCAGAATTTACTGTCTACTCATGTCTAGGCACATCAGGTTCCCTTAATAACAAGGATATATTAGATTTCACTCACTAGTTACTCTACTCTTAGACCACAGCTCTCTTCCTCTGAGTCTGATGCCATAATGCACTAATCCTATAAATCAGTCTTTTCAAACTTTCTGGAAATTTAGGGTGAGATTCTGGGATTCTGATCATCACACCTGGTTCATTTTTCTTTGTCATACACAGTGTCTCTGGCTCATATGCAGTATCAATTACTAAATTTAATTTTTATCCTCGCATGGAGTTTTGGTTCATCAATCAAAAGTCAGTTAGCATATTGTTTCAGTCTCTGGCTGAATGGGTGTTCATTTTTACTTTGAACTCTTCAGCAGACTTCTCTTTTTCTTTTTCTTTTTTTTTGAGATGGCATCTCACTCTGTCGCCCAGGCTGGAGTGCAGTGGTGCGATCTTGGCTTACTGTAACCTCTGCCTTCCGGGTTCAAGTAATTCTCCTGTCTTACCCTCCAGAGTAGGTGGTACTACAGGCACATGCCACCAGGCCCAGCTTATTTTTTGTATTTTTAGTAGAGATAGGGTTTCATCGTGTTAGCCAGAATGGTCTTGATCTCCTGACCTCATGATCCGCCTGTCTTGACCTCCCAAAGTGCTGAAATTACAGGTGTGAACCACCTCACCCATAGAGTTCTCTTGTTCTATTTCAAAGCTGATGTTTTTTTGTCACCCCAAAATTGTTTTCTGAGTAAAGCCTCTAGATTCTGGTTCCAAGCTTAAATGGTTGACAAGCTTAAATGATTGATCCTTGGGGTTAATAGTCAATTTTTCAGTAGGTTTGACTAGTAACTAATTTACTAAACTGCCCAGAGCTAGGTAATAGTTTTATAATATTAACAGCATGCCCTTCCCTGCCAAACCAAACAAGAACTGAAAAAACTTCAAACATCAAATTATGGTTGCTAGAACCTGGATCAAGAGAGGTATTTTAGTGAGTGAATAATTTTAAACTATGAAAACAAACTCTAATTTTAGTTTAATAACTGTTACATACTAAATAGAAAAATAGCAATAGCAAATACATAAGACCTTCTAAATTGCTAATTTTTCTGAGATACTAGAGGATGCTGACAAACGATGAAAAAAATCAGTTTAATATCTATATATGCAAACAAGTAGTGTTTTCTTAATTGCTAAAAAAAAAAAAAAAGAAAATGGTCACACAATGGGTTAACAACATTTTTAAAGAAAACTAAGACCGGGTGTGGTGGCTTACGCCTATAATCCCAGCACTTAGGGAGGCTGAGGCGCCCGGCACTTAGGGAGGCTGAGGCGAGCAAATCACGAGGTCAAGAGATCGAGACCATTATGGCCAACATGGTGAAACCCTCTCCCTACCAAAAATGCAAAAATTAGCTGGGTGTGGTGGCAAGTGCCTGTAGTCCCAGCTACTCAGGGAGGCTGAGGCAGGAGAATCACTTGAACCTGGGAGGCAGAGGTTGCAATGAGCCAAGATCGTGCCACAGCACTTCCAGACTGGCAACAGAGTAAGACTCCATCTGGGGGGAGGAAAAAAAAAAAAAAAGAAAACTTAAGCCTTTCATTTTAGCTAATTAGCATTCAACTAACATTTCTTAGCTTTTTTTTTCTGTAAGAGTAAATAATAAGTCAAAGGCCGGGCGCGGTGGCTCAAGCCTGTAATCCCAGCACTTTGGGAGGCCGAGGCGGGTGGATCACGAGGTCGAGAGATCGAGACCATCCTGGTCAACGTGGTGAAACCCCGTCTCTACTAAAAATACAAAAAAACATTAGCTGGGCATGGTGGTGCGTGCCTGTAGTCCCAGCTACTCAGGAGGCTGAGGCAGGAGAATTGCTTGAACCCAGGAGGCGGAGGTTGCGGTGAGCCGAGATCGCGCCATTGCACCCCAGCCTGGGTAACAAGAGCGACACTCTGTCTCAAAAAAAAAAAAAAAAAAAAAAAAAAAAAAAATTCAAAATAATAAGTCAAAGTAAGACAAATAAATTTAAACATATGTAAATTCAGATACAGAGGTTGTCTTCCAGAAAACAAAAACTGATCATCAGTGCATATGGTAGTGAAAAAACCTTCCAACTTACTTCAAAATTTCTAAACATAAAGTTTTGACAAAACAAAGCATTTAGAAATAGGAATCACTCAAATAGTGACAATATAATGTCACGTGTCATTCTAGACCTGGAAAACACAGGCTTATGTTCTGTACAATGACACAGCTACTCTCATGAGAAAGCATAAAAATAGATAATTATGACACTAGAAGTGATTATAATACCTTAATATTAGAATAAGCAGATGTATAAACTAACAGATACTGGCTAACTTCTATTATGATAAATGAAATAACTTGATTAGGTGGAAAATTCAAACTGTTGAAAATATACTGAAGAAAAATTGCATTAATTTATAGCCCAAGATGAAGGAAATCGTCCACATCAGACATACTATATATTCTTCTTTTTTGAGATAGAGTCTAGCTCTGTCACCCAGACTGGAGTGCAGTAGCACGATCTCAGCTTACTGCAACCTCCACCTCCCAGGTTCAAGCGATTTTCCTGCCTCAGTCTCCTAAATAGCTGGGATTACAGGCATGTGCCACCACGCCCAACTAAGTTTTTGTATTTTTAGTAGAGATGGGTTTCACCATGTTAACCAGGAGGATCTCCATCTCCTGACTTTGTGATCCACCCACCTTGGCCTCCCAAAGTGCTGGGATTACAGGCATGAGCCACCATGCCCAGCCCTATACTATATATTCTTTTAGACAAGGAATTAACACATTTTCATCTTGTTTCTTAGAACACTACTACTGGATGTTGAAGACGGCCTCAAATGCTGACAATAAGGAAACATCAAACCAGCTGTTTAAAATGTCTATACATTTAAAACTATTAACTATTTTCAAGAATAATGAAAAATACAGACTATAAGTTATTTTGTGTTTTATTGCCTTATTTTTAAAGTGAAATCGATGTGTCTAAATTCAGACTTTCCATAGAATTTGAGAAATTCTGCAAGTGAATATCATAAGCAAATAGCAGAAAATTTCAAATTAACAAACTTAGTTTGCTTTGAACTTCAATGAACCTATTGGTAAACTGACATAAACTTCCTAATTTCCTTATCTGAGAGAAATGACTGTTAACAAAGTATGAATTCTACCCAGAAAGTAGGCCACCTATTGTGTATATGATTCCTTCCCTATGTAAAGACTTAATTTTTGGAACAGAATATGTAATTTTTACTCTCAAGCACATATACACACTTACCACAAATACTGAATTGAGGTAATCATTATGTCCCTTTGTGAAAGATAAAGTTTCTTATTGAATGCTAAGAGGTCATAAATCATTACATTTCCCTTCCTGTTCCCATCCCTTTCATGCCACTCCTCTATGGTTTGTTACTTTTTAATACCCCTCTTAATTCTTTACATTACACAAGTCCACCTGTTTGCTGTCATGTGACAAATTAGATACAAATCCTTAGAATATGTAAAGGTTAATCTTTGACATGGATACTGACTGTCAAAAATCATTCATTTTTATTTGTGTCAAAGCTAGTTCTAATTTAACACTAAGAACATGACTGAGCTACAATTTTAGAATCATATAATTTTAATATTGTCCACAATGCCTTGGAAATAGCTATCACTAAAATAGTATCAAAACACTATGGGTAGATAATGTTTTTAAATATGTTGATTAAGGCTGGGAATGAGTGGCTCACACCTGTAATCCCAGCACTTTTGGAGGCCAAAGCGGGCAGATCACCTGAAGTCAGGACTTCAAGACCACCTGGCAAACATGGTGAAACTCTGTCTCTACTAAAAATACAAACAAATTAGCTGGGCGTAGTGGCAGGCACCTGAAATCCCAGCTTCTTGGGAGGCTGAGGCAGGAGAATCACTTTACTTGGGAGGCAGAGGTTGCAGTGAGCTGAGATCACACCATTGCACTCCAGCTTGGGCAACAAGAGCAAAACTCCGTCCCAAAAAAAATGTTGACTGAAAATATACTTTGGCTTGAAATTCCAAGGTAAAGAACAGGTAAAGAGATGATACATTTTAAATTTACTTATTTCTTCAGGTACAAAGAATCAATTACTTTTAGATTTAGAAAGACTGCTTAAATCATCTACTGTAGGAGCTTCATAAATGAGGTAAATGAGGCCTATCTACTGTAGGCACTCATAAATCAGGTATATGAGGCCCAGTAAACAAATTACTTGTTTAGAATACATAACTCAGCAAGGATACAAAACTAGATCCCTAAATCCTAATCAAATAATAATTATATGACCTTCCCCAATGAAATCTGAGATTCCCAAAGGTTCTGAATGTACGAAAAGTCCTAAGAGAATACCAACTTGTAGATTATTAGTTGAAAAAGACTTTAAGGAAAGTCCAAGCTCCCTCATTTTTACAAATGAAAAAGATGAGGCACTTACCAGTTAACTCATTTGTCTTACACTCAAAAGAGTTTTGGATAGAGCAAGGACTAGAATACAAGCTTCTTTGATCCCAGTCCTCTTTCTACTATATCATACTGGACTTTAAACATATTTCATACTCTGTTATAAGCAAAATTAATATTTTTACATGACCTGGAAATAATAAACTACAGCTTTTCTTAGGGCTTTCTTCTCCTTTAGCACATCTAATGAATCTAGTTAGGTGAGGCATATACAGTTCTAATTGATTAAAATTAGTTAAAAGCAGGATAGCACACAAAAAGTATGTTAAGTGTTGAACAACTACATCAAGGATGATATTTCTCTCTGTCGTCCAGGCTGGAGTGCAGTGGCACAATCTCGGCTCACCGCAACCTCCGCTTCCTGGGTTTAAGCGATTCTCCCACCTCAGCCTCCTGAGTAGCTAGGATTACAGGTGCACACCACCATGCCCAGCTAATTTTTGTATTTTTAGTAGAGACAGGTTTCCCCATGTTGCCCAAGCTGGTCTTGAACTCCTGACCTCAGGTGATCCATTTGCCTTGGCCTCCCAAGGTGCTGGGATTACAGGAGTGAGCCACTATGCCCGACCGATATTTCTTTTATGAACTCTTCTGAGAATACAATCTCTGTGTGTGGGGGTTTTGTTATTTTATCCACTGATTTATATCCTGAGTGCTAGAACAGTGTCTAATACACAATAGGCCCTCAAAAAATACTGAATAATTCAACTTTCTTGCTGGCTGATTGAAGATATTCTATTTTTCACCAATATTTTACAATTGTATTTGAAATTCCAATTTTATATCTAGTTCTTATCTCTTAACTTTAAAGTAATAAAAGTTATTACTTTAAAAAATTATATATATTTAGTGTAAATATTTAAACAATATATTAAATATACACTTAAGAATATATATCAACATATATTAATATCTTAGACTGGCATTAAGTTTCTTCACTGACAATCTGTGGCAAGAAAGTAAGTTATAAAAGAGATGCTAAAGAACTGTGTAATTCAAACTATGTAGATACGTACACTGATTATTTGATCCACATTTGATTTTTTTTTTTTTTTTAGAGTCTCGCTCTGTCGCCCAGGCTGGAATGCAGTGGTGCCATCTTGGCTCACTGCAACCTCTGCCTCCCAGGTTAAATTGATTCTCCTGCCTCAGCCTCCCAAATAGCTAGGACTACAGGCACACACAACCAACCCAGCTTATTTTTTGTATTTTTAGTAGAGACGGGATTTCACCATGTTAGCCAGGATGGTCTTGATCCCCTGACCTCGTGATCTGCCCGCATTGGCCTCCCAAAGTGCTGAGATTGTAGGCATGAGCCACCGTGCCTGGCCCCAGTATTCGATTTTTATTTACATACAATAAAACAATACATATTAAAACTAAGTTGTATTTATCTATCATAACATCAATTATCTTAGCATTGAATTTAAAATGTTTATGATACAGATATTCCCTAGTAAACAGTGCTAACATTGCTTCATTTAGTTTATTTATATTTAAAAAGAAATATCCTCTAGGTTTTTAAAATTAAACAAGCTAATTCTCTTATCTAGGAAAAAGGCAAATATTCTTCTCATCTAGACTTTAAAGTAACTTTTCCCATGAGTCTTCAGAGGGAACCCATGTAATGTTGAGAATGATATTCTCAGCACCAGCACACTAAGCACTGCAACAAGTTTCACAGAACTATTTTTTCAAATGCTCTTCCACTTAAGCCAAAATGTAATTCAATAAAACGAGAACTACAATGAGTTAAAATCATATGGTTCAGATAGCTGTTTTGGGAACTAACTTCACCAAGGATTGTTTTTAGACTCTTTAGAGCTGTGGTCTTCCAACTCCTTTTGAATATATGCTACATCAGTAAAAAACAATTTGAGCATACATCCTCTTTATAAATCATTTATATATCTATAAATTATATAGAATTACTGCACTAATATATATTTGCATTACAAAATATACATTCAATGAAAAATGTAAATGGATGAAATAATAGTAAGCCTTAATAGAAGTTCTATTATTTTCTTCCTATATTCCAATGTTTCATTTGTGCGCCTCTTGGGGTGACTCGTTCCATCTGGAGCTCACAAATACAAATAAATGACACTTCTTCACCGATGAATTTTCTTTAACTAAAGAAAACACTGGGGGCGGGCATGGTTGCGCACTCCTGTAATCCCAGCACTTTGGGAAGCCAAGCTGGGCTGATCACCTGAGGTCAGGAGTTTGAGATCAGCCTGACCAACATGGGGGAAACCTTGTCTCTACTAAAAATACAAAAATTAGTTGGGTACAGTGGCGCGCACCAGTAATCCCAACTGCTCAGGAGGCTAAGGCAGGAGAATCGCTTGAACCAGGAGGCGGAGGTTGCAGTCAGCCCAGATCGCGCCACTGCACTCCAACCTCTGCAACAAGCGACACTCCGTCTCAAAAAAAAAAAAAAAAAGAAAAAAAAGAAAAACACTGGGCAACATAACTTCAAGGTTATTTCTTTGACAAATACTGGAGTACAGCTATGCAGCTGACTAGTGTGGAGTCACATACTTTTATAGTCAGGTGGGGGATAATGAGGCGAGTGCCATTCTTTTTGAGTTGAAAGACTTGACCAGGACACACATTTGGCTAGAATGCTATTCCTTCTCTACAGAGGCAGATCACGACATGCCAGAAACAACACATAGGTAAATGGATAATGAGAGCCTCAAAATTCTGGGTCACAGGTCAGAGATGCAATATTGTGACTAAAATATGTATCTATACATAAAAGCACATCTTTGTTACCTGTTGAGACATACAATGTTAGTGATAAAATTAAATCTCAAAAATTTAGAATCAGCAATGTATGATTTCCAACTTAATATTCTAGCATTTCATATCATTTAATAAACTCCATGTATGTGAATCTAGACAAATGTTTCAATAGTAATTCAATAATAAATACTGTTAGGCAAAACAGTATGCAAAATCCTTTAATATTTACTCTGGATAACTCTTAGGACAATAATCAGTGTTTCCTCAGATTTTACTCAATACTTATTAGTCAATGTAGTTTTCAAGCTTCTCCATCTCTACACTGGTGTGCCTCCAACTTGTCAATTAGAAATCATTTTGCTGTAATAGATATCCTTACTCTGTATATTGTTCAAATCTTAGAACTGACAGTTATTGAGAGTCAAAGTGCAAAGGCTGTGCTACATGTTTTGGAGACATTAGATCATCTAATTGTCACAACAATCCTTAAATCATGATAATTACTCCCATTTTATAGATAAGATAACTAAGGCAGGAATTTAGGGACAAGGTCACACAGCTAAGGCTGAAACATAGGTCTATCTTCCTTCAAAGCCTAGCTCCTTTTACTGCACTGAAAAAGGTGGTTTAAATAACTGAATGAATCCAAGGATTTTCAGATGAAATGCACATCCTACAAGTGAAAGGTAATTCCTTTTCATTCTGAAAACTGAGTAGTATTTTAAGCAGTAATTACAGGTGGCTAAAAACTAAAGCCTTGGAAAAGATCAAGATAAGACTACCCTCCAATTTCGTATTATTTTCAGTAGTTTAAAATTACTCTTACTCTGCCATGCCCTTATCCTACACCCCAAACACAAAGCTTATGAGGGTCAGAGGTGACCTCACAAAATTCAGTTGACTCAGTAAAGCCCAGATCATTACAGAAGCATAGCTCAACCCTCCTTCCTGAAAATCTTTGCCACAAAACACAGCATAATTCTGAAAAAATTGAATGTTAAAAGAACTAAAAGGCAAATAAACAAAAACTTTTAAAATCAGTAACAAACTCCTTAATGATCAGTTTTATAATGGGTTCAATATTACAGTAAATAATATTAAGGGTTAAACTAAAGTATAATCCAGATGTTCAATTCATTCCATTATCAAACTGGAGATCATATTTAGTAACCAGTTCACTCTGCAGAGAGCTGTTTCATAATCAGATAATGAGGGAAACAGACAACCTTCCTAATGATACCAACTGCAGAATACAGATTTTAACTATGTAGGAGAAAAGCCACTTTTTGGGTAGCACTCAGTCTTTCAATTTACAACACATTTTCTAGTTTGCCAAGTCTTAGGCTTGAAAGAAACCTCAGAATATGTCTGATGTTAGCCTCTAGCCAAATAAATATTACTACAACCCACTTTATAGAAGAGGTAACAGAATTCTAGATATTTAATAAAGGGATTGGAATCTTTCCGTTTCTTACAGAGTAGCTTCTCCCCCACCCCCCCCAAAAAGAACACAGTTTTCCAGTAGGCCAAGAGAGAACTAACATTTACTGAGCATTTACAAAGAGTCAAGCACATATGTTATCTGTCATTCTCGCAGATCACACATTCACAGAAACGGAGATCTAGGCTTTTGCTCAAGGTCACAACTCTAGTAAGTGGTAGAAGAGAATGATATCCAGGTCTCTCCACACACACAAAAAGCTCTGGGTAGAGCTTGTTCAACAATTTCATAAATAAGAATAGACTTAAAGGAACACACTGGACCTATGGGATGAGAAATGACACTGACTCAAGCCTGGGTAAAGTAAAGCATGTAGTTTGGGGGAGGGCTCAGTCTGCAGGCCTCTGCCAGCAGAAGCTGAATAAAGTGTGACCTTTACTCCAAACCCTCCAGTGCGACAAGCCACCCATCCAGCTCTGCCTCGTGTGGGTTAATATGCCACAATTCGCGAAGAGAAAAGAGAAGAGTTTCATGGTGCCCCAGACCCTCTGGTGGCAGCAGAAGTTGAGAAGGCTCACATTTGGAGACCAGGTTTGGGTTGGGAGTCGTGCGTAAGGGAGAGGATGCCACATAGGTCGGCAAGGGCACTAACTAACTTGAGATTCGTTGGCTTAGGAACAGATGTTGCAGGAGAGAGGTGAACTGCGGGAGGTTAGGAAAGCAGACGGCTTCCCTTGAAGGGAAGGGGTTGGGGTTGTGGGATGCCTCTAGTGGCAGTTGTTAGCGGGCCTCTAAAAGGTCCATTTTAGAGGAAGGGGGATAAGAAGCCATTCCGGGTCCATTACCTGCTGGATGGTTATACAACGGCCTCAGTTTCTCCGGAAGCATCAGCTCCACTTTATCGAGGAGCCGGTGGTAGGTGGCCCGCAGGCCTCGGGCTCCGGCGGCCGACATCGCCGCCGAGGGACCCTGGGCAGCCGGGTGGGAGCGTGGCTGTGTTCTCGACCCTGGCTGACAACGAAGGGCAGCTAGTCACTTCTTGCCACAGCGCCTCGCGTCCCCCTCTTCTGGAGTGCCCTTCCCGCAGCTCTCCCCGCCCGGCAATGAACCTACAAGCTGCGGCCCGCACCCCAGGAAGGTTGAGGGGGCGGGGGCTGTCGAGGGCCCGCCCCGGGCCCGCCTCCGGCCCCCCGCGGGAGAGAGGGAGGAGGAGCCTTGGCAACAGGTGCCGAAATGATCACCTCACCGAGTCCACCCAGCGCCCTGCTGTCAGCGCGCTTGCGCAGGCCGAGCTGCGCGCCTGGATTGGCCCGCCCCGAGGGGCGGGCGGAGTCGAGAGGGAAACTCCTTCTCCTCCCTGCCCTCGAGGCCATGTTGGAGAAGGGAAAGTGAAGCTGCGCCGGCTCTATTGCCCCTTCACTTTGATTAACCAGGCCCGTAGTTAAAATGGGCTTTTCGGGCCTTCCGTGCCTCAACTAAAAAGGATGCCGTACAATTCTCTCGCTCCTTTTGACTGAAGACTCGAGAGCGAAAGACCGCAAACCTGCGTCTCTTCTCTCTCTACTCCTGTTTTATCCCTAGCGACTTAAGGATCTAGCTAGAATGGCCTGAATGCACTCTTCCAGGGTGAGGGCAGCCGCGGCGCGCACTGGCCTCAGTCCCCAGGTGGTCGTCATCTCGCGAGAAAGCCTTGGCGGGGAGGGTGTCCAGGACGAGGAGAGGGAGGAGTCGCCATCACCTCCGCCTCGCCTCCGCCTCCGCCTCCTCCTGTTGGAGGGTGGCTGAGGGAGGAGACTGTTGCTGATCTTTGGATGTTCTGGTTAGTCTGAGAAGGAGAGTATGAGGCGAGCTCCGGCCCGGGTGCGGCCGGGCTTCGGGGGCCCAGGCGCCGACGCTGCCACCGCCATCTAACGCTGCGCCCTGGAGGCCCGGCGCGCGGATGGTGCCGGTGCGGCTCGGGTGTTGATCCGGGTGTCCCCTCCCCCTCCTCCCCTCCCCCACGCGGTGGTCTCCCCTCCCACCCGGCTCAGGCAGAGCCATGTCTCGGGGTGGGTCCTGCCCACACCTGTTGTGGGACGTGAGGAAAAGGTCCCTCGGGCTGGAGGACCCGTCCCGGCTGCGGAGCCGCTACCTGGGTGAGCGGGGGCCCCGGGGCGGAGGCGCTGAGGTCGCCGCCCAGAGTGGGGGAGGGGGCGCGCCTCTGGGGCTGTTGGAGGTGGGACAGCGCCTCGGCGGGGGCGCCCCGAGACTCTGGGGTGTTGGGTGGAGCTTCGGTCGCCGAACCCCGCGCCTCCCACAGTCAAGCCCCCTGTGCCTGCTGCCAGCCGCCGCCCTTGCTGGGTTTCCCTCGGAGGGCCGGGCGGTGGGCAGAGGTGTTGGGGTCGCTAAAGGGTTAGGACTCCGGAGACTTGCGGAACCTCCAGGAGCTTGCGGCGTTTAGAGCAAAAGTTGGGTCTTTTGCTCTTTTCCAGGGCGTTTTCCTCGCTCAGCCGAAAAACCTAAGTTGTTGTTGCCCACCTTCGCCTTCAGTCTCCAGGGGGTTTAGGTGTCGGCTGCGACGCGTTGGCCACCCTCAGGGACTTCACGTTCCACACAGAATCCGTGTAAACTGGTTTTGCGGCGCTGAGCCAAAACCTAAAAGTGATAGCTGAGCTCTCCCCACCCCCGCGCGCTCTTCCAGTTCCACTCTGCTCTTCAGTTCGTTTTGACCGCTTAAAGGTGGTGTTGTGTTTCACGTTCCTCTTCCCACCCCTGGAAAACACACTTGGCATTTACAGTTTCTTAGTTAAGCTTTCTAAAAACAACCTTCAGTACTTGAGGGAGCAGTATTCCACTTTTTTTCGTTTTGCATAACATGTCTTTTTTGTTTTTGAGGATTCTGGGTCACGCCCGAGTCAACGAAAAAGTTTGGTGTCTTAAAAATGGACGTACTTAGTAAAAGGTCTTTTTTGTTTCTTCCTGTATACTCTTACTCTTTTTATTTGGAGATACGGCAAAATCAAATAAAAATTTTTCTTTCCAGTTTTGCCATTTGGTGGGTAAAAAGTGTTTGTTGCTGTTATTTGTTTTTGGTTTCAAGTAAATAGAAGAAAATGAAACCTCATTACAGCCACCAGTTCTGGTTTGTAAATTATTTAAGGAAAGTTAGCATGCAGTTTTAAAATTCTTTCTTTTTAGTGTCTCAAGTAACATATGAATACATTTTGTTTGTAAAAACTCAAAAATGAACCAAAAATCCCTTTGATTCCTCCCACTTAATTTCACTCCGCCACCCTTAGAAATATTTTGTTTTCTGAATATTCTTCCAGACCATTTTCTTTGCATTGTTTCAAGCACATGAGTACATGTACAAATGCTAGGGGGAGTGTGTGTGTTGTGTGTGTGTGAGAGACACCTGAATACATGGTGGCATGTTGTAAATATTGTTTTCACTTCTTCACGTTTTGGAAATCTTAAAGAGATTCATTCTGTCTTTTAAATTATTATGTAGTGTTTAACATTATGAAGTACCATAATATGTACTCAGCCTTTCTTCTTTAAGTGGATGTTCGCCACTGCTGGGATTACAGGCATGAGCCCCTGTGCCCTGCCCAATCCTATCCTAGCACTTAGAAAGGCCAAGGCAGATGGATTACTTGAGGTCAGGAGTTCAAGACCAGCCTGGCCAACATGCTGAAACCCCGTCTCTACTAAAAATACAGAAATTAACCCGGTGTGGTGGAATGTGCCTGTAGCCCCACCTCTGAGGGAGGCTGAGGCAGGAGAATCGCTTGAGCCATGGAGGCTGAGGTTGCAGTGAGCCAAGATCGCAGCAATGCACTCCAACCTGGGCGACAGAGGGAGATTCTGCCTCAAAAAAAAAAAAAAAAAAAAAAAAAAAAAAAGGTCAAATTCCATGTTAGGATTTTACTATGGAAATAAGATTCTTTTTTAGGACTTCAGTATTTAAACATTATGATGGTCGTAGGGTTGTAGAGTATTTTTCTGATACAATTTCGTTATTTTTATTTCTTCGAATTTTTAGCAGTGAATTACTGCTAAATAGTAAAATTAGGATAGGGCAAATGGATAATTATGGATAATTTTTCTTGTAGATTTACATTTCCAGTTATTTCATCATAGCATGTACCCTTTCAGTAACTATTCAAACTTTGTAATTGATTTTACTTAAACTGATTGATTACCTCCTTTCTTCCCATCAAAGAAAATTATACTTCACAAAACTTCCTATTGTGTTGTGGGAATGAAGGTGAATACTTTCCCATATGTTATTTAGGACAAAAAGATGTGTTTACTTACAACTCCCAAATTCACAAGATTCACCTGGGCCAATTGAGCATGGATTTAGAGGATAGGACAGGGATTTTAATCTTTGTGAGCCTCATCTAAATTTCAATGTAGGATTCTTTTTTCCAAGGGAGGTGGGGTGGGGGGACAGGGCGAGGCCAGGTCTTGCTGTGTCCCCCAGGCTGTAGTACAGTGGCACCATCGTGGCTCACTGCAGCCCCCACCTCCTGGGCTCAAGGCCATTCTCCCACCTCAGCCTCCTGGAATTTTTGTTTTGAAGAATAATTATCAAAGTCTGGAGTCAGAGATACCTGTAGGTTTAAATGTTTAAATGTAATAGTTTCTCAGATTACTTTATACTAGGTGTAGAGTAGTGCTTTTGGAAATCAGTTATTTATTAGCCACACACATTTTATTTTCCCATGTATATACAGTTTTGTAAAGATAAACATTGTTAATAAAAGAAAGTATTATTTCAATACATTGTTTCTACTCGTATTTCTTTCCTTTTGGACAGACTCCTACAACTTTCTAACCCTTCTAAATTAAAAGATAGTAATTGATGAAAAAGTAATTTTAAGGTACTTTTCAAGGGAGTTATCTATTATAATGTATAAAATGTGTAAGTTATGATTAGGCAGCCAGTGACGATTTTTTAGTGGAGATTAAAATCTCATCTTATTATGAAGTCAATGTCTTTTAAGTATCCTTAGAGTCAGTATGTTCTGAAATGGTTAATTTTGCATGTAGATTACTCTTTAGTGCATCTTGAATACATCTACATTCTAGATTACCAGGTTCTTCATAATGTGTTGCCAAGTTACAGTATATTATGCAAAGATTAGTAACTTCTGACTTTTGCCTCCTTTTTTAGCTATTGGGGAAAAGTTAGTGGAATATTCGTATTTTGTTTCCTTAGTCTTGAAATTTCAATGAAAGCTGAAAAATGTATGATTTTAGTATTGAAAAATCACTATCAATTGTAACAAACAGAATATGCTGATAATTCCTTAAGGCAAGATACCAAAGGCATATTAACAATCATAACAACTATAGACACTGTGATAGCTCTACTGTGGGTTTCACTGCTTCCTAAAATAGGATGAATCAAGTTAGAAGTGCTTAGAAGGTTTAGAAGCTTCTGGTAGCATAGAGCTTATGTTGCAGGTATGCTGTAGATCAGTGTTTTTAAAATGTTTTTAAAATGATCCATGATAAAAATACATTTATGTGGCAACCTGTGATATACACAACAAAAACAAAGGATTCTCTAGATGTAAATTAAGGCTTACTAGATGGGATGCATTCTGTTCTTTTTCCTGTTCCTCAAACTGTTGGTATTGAAACAGTAGAATATGCACTACTGAGTCTCAGCTTGAGGTTTGGAAAATTGTTCTAGATAGTGTGTAGTTCTTTTAGTTATAATTTAATGTTGCTTCAGGTTTAGGATAGGTGGGCTTCCCCAAGTACTTGAAGGAGATTAAAGAAAAAAATTTTTTAAACACTCCTGATGGCTAACACGGAAGATGTAACTAGTGAAACTTAAAGTACATTTTGAAAAAAAAACAACTAGGGTGGAACACTTTTAAATCTTCATTTCTTGGGTAGATATCAACTGTATGATTCCTGAGTTGTATAAGTATGTTTAACTTTATAAGCAACTTTTAGGCTGTCTTCCAAAATGCTTGTACCATAGTACATTCCCACCAGCAGTATACGAGAGTTCCAATTGCTCCACGTTCTCATCAGCATTTGGTATAGTGAGTCCTCCTAATTGTAGCCTTCTTGGTAGGTGTGTAGAAATGTATCTTGTTTTCATTTGCATTTCTCTCTCTCTCTCTTTTTTTTTTTTTTTTTTGAGTCAGTTTCCCTCTGTTGCCCAGGCTGGAGTGCAATGGCACAATCTCGGCTCACTGCAACCTCCACCTCCCAGGTTCAAGCTATTCTCCTGCTCAACACTGGTCTCCCCCTGCCCCCCTCCCCCACCCACCGACTTCCAAATAGTTTAAATTACAGGCATGTGCCACCACACCTGCTTAATTTTGTAATCGAGATGGGGGTTTCTCCAGGTGGTCAGGCTGGTCTCAAACTCCTAACCTCAGGTGATCCGCCCTCCTTGGCCTCCCAAAGTGCTGGGATTACAGGTGTGAGCCACCAATTTGCATTTCTCTAATAATTAATGATGTTGAGTATACTTTCGTGGGTTTTGTTTTGTCATCTGTATACTTTGGTTAAGTGTTCAGGTTTACCTTTTTAATACTGTAAGAATTCTGTAATTCTTTATATAACAAGTCCTTAATCAGCTATGTGTTTTACGAATATGTTCTCCCAGTTTGTGTCTTTTTCTTAACAGGTTCTTTTTTTTTTTTGAGACCAAGTTTTACTCTTGTTACTCAGGCTGGAGTGCAATGGCGCGATCTCAGCTCACCGCAACCTCTGCCTCTTGGGTTCAAGCAATTCTCCTGCCTCAGCCTCCTTCCTGAGTAGCTGGGACTACAGGCACGCACCACCATGCCCAGCTAATTTTTGTATTTTTAGTAGAGACGGGATTTCACCATGTTGACCAGGATGGTCTCGATCTCTTGACCTCGTGATCCACCAGCCTCGGCCTCCCAAAGTGCTGGGATTACAGGCGTGAGCCACCGCGCTTGGCCCAACAGGTTCTTTTATAGTTCATACTTTTTATGTCCTAAGAATCTTTACCTAATCCAAGGTAACAAAGATTTTTATTTTTTTTCCTGGAGAGTTTTCTCTTTTTAACTCTTACGTTTAGGTCCGTGAACAATTTTGAGTTAAGTTTTGCATATGTTGTGAGAGTCAAGTTTCATTTCTTTGCATATTAATGTGCATTTGATCCAGCAGTATGTGTGAAAAGACTGTCTTTTTTTCTTTGTTAAAAATCAATTGACCGTAATGTATAAGTCAATTTCTTAGCCACAGTCCATTGATCTAGCTTCGTGTCTTTATAGTGAGTGTTGAAATCAGCTAGTGTGATACTTTAAACTTGGTCTTTTTTGTTTTTTCATTGATAATTATTCTGGCTATTCTTAACCCTTTAAAACTGCATGAAAATTTTAGAACCAGCTTGTCAAAAAGACTTGGGATTTTGTGTTGAATCTATATATTATTTTAGGGATAATTGACATGTTTACAATAGTGAATCTTCTCATCTATGATTCTGGTTTATCTCCATGTATTAAGCATTTTTTGATTCTCTCAGCAGTGATTTATATTTTTGAGTGTTAGGTTTATCCTTAAATATTTCATATTTTTAATGATATTTTAGATGACATTTTTATATATTTTTACTTTTTATTGGTACAGATTTACAGAGTACATATGCAATTTTGATATATGTATAGATTGTGCTGTGGTCAAGTGAGGGCTTTTAGGGTATCTATCACCTGAATAACCTTCTTTATACCCACTAACTAATTTCTCATCATCCTCCTACCTCCTACTTCCTTACTCTTCCACTCCATTATGTATCATTCCACTGCCTGTGTCTATGTGAACACATTTTTTTAGCATACACTTACGAGTCAGAACATGTCATACTTGTGTTTGTGTGCCTAGCTTGTTTAACTTTAGATAATGACCTCCGGTTCATCCATATTGTTGTATATGACATGATTTCATTCTTTCTTATGGCTAAATAGTATTTCATTGTGTATATATACCACATTTTCTTTACCCATTCATCCATTGATGGACACTTAGGTTGATTCCATATCTTTGCTATTGTAACTAGTGCTACAGTAAACATACTAGTGCACATATCTTTTTGATATGTTACTTTCTTTTTTGTACAAACCTGGTAGTGGGATTGCTGGATGGAAAGGTAGGTCTATTTTTAATTCTTGGAGAAATCTCCCTGCTGTTTTGCATAGAGGCTGTACTAATTTGCATTCCCACCAGTGATGTATAAGAGTTTCTGGATATTAGTCTCCTGTTGGATGAATAATTTGCAAATATTTTCTGTTATTCAACAGAGTTGGTTGTCTCTTTATTCTGTTGATTATTTCTTTTGCCATACAGAAACTTTTTAGTTTAATTGAGTCCCATTTGTCTGTTTTCTAGTATCTTTATAGTTTTGAGTCTTACATTTAAGTCTTTAATCCATCTTAAGTTGATTTTTATATTTTGGTGAGAGATAGGAGTTCAATTTCATCTTCTGCATATGTATATCTAATTTTCTAAGCACCATTGATTGAAGAGAGTTTCCTTTCCACAATATATGTTCTTGTTGGCTTTGTCAAACGTCAGTTGGCTGCAAGTATGTGGCTTTATTTCTGGGTTCTCTATTCTATTCCATTGACCTGTGTGTCTTATTTTTATAACAGTAACATGCTGTTTTGGTTAGTATTGTCTTGTAATATAAAGTCAGGTAATATGATGTCTCCAGGTTTATTCTTTTGGCTCAGCATTACTTTGGCTATTGGGATTCCTTTTTGGTTCCATATGATTTTTAGAAATTTTTTTTCTAATTTTGCAAAAAATGATCTTGGTATTTTGATAAGGATTGCATTAAATCTGTAGATTGCTTTGGATAGTATGGTCATTTTAATGATATTCTTCTGAATATCCAGTGATCATGGGATGTTTTTTCATTTGTGTCATGTGTCATTTCTTTTAGCAGTGTTTTGTAATTCTCCTTGTAGGGATTTTTAACCTCTGGTTAAATATATTCCTAGGGTTTTGTTGTTGTTATTTGTAGCTATTGTAAATGGGATTGTGTTCTTGATTTGGTTCTCATCTTGAATTATTATTGGTGTGTAGAAACACTACTGATTTTTGTATGTTCATTTTGTATCTTGCAACTTTACTGAATTCATTTACCAAGTCTAAGAGTTTTCGTGTGGAGTCTTTTCCTAGATATAATATCATGTCATCAGTAAACAGGGATAATTTGACTTCTTCCTTTATAATTTTGATGCCTTTTGTTTCATTACCTTGCCTGATTGCTCTGGTTAGGACTTCCAGTACTAGATTGAAGCATGGTGAAAGTAGGCATCCTTGTTTTCTTCCAGTTCTTTATTTTTGAGGTGGAGTTTTTTTGCTCTAGTTGCTGAGGCTGGAGTGCAGTGGCGCCATCTCGGCTCACTGTAAACTTCGTTTCCTGTGTTGAAGCGATTCTCCTGCCTCAGCCTCCTGAGTAGCTGGGATTACAGACATGTGCCACCACACCTGGCTAATTTTTTGTATTTTTAGTAGAGATGAGATTCCTCCATGTTGGTCAGGCTGGTCTCAAACTCTTTACCTCAGGTGATCTGCCCACCTCGGCCTTCCAAAGTGCTGGGATTACAGGTGTCAGCCACTGTGCCCAGCTTCTTCCAGTTTTTTAAGGAATGCTTTCTACTTTTCCCCATTTGGTATGATGTTAGGTTTGTCATATATGGCCTTTATTATTTTGAGATACAATCTTTCTATGCCTGGTTTATCTAGGGTTTTTATTATGGAGGTTGAATTTTATTAAATGCTTTTTTCATGTCTGTTATGATCATATGGTTTTTGTCCTTCATTCTGTTGATGTATCACATTTATTGGTTTGCATATGTTGACCCATCCTTGCATTCCTGGTAAAAACCCCACTTGATCGTCTTTTTGATTTGATGTTGGATTTGGTTTGCTAGTATTTTTGCATCGGTGTTGAGGATTTTTGCATCTGTGTTCATTAGTCTGTAGTTTTCTTTTTATTCTGTGTCCTTTGTTTTGTATCCTTTTCTGGTTTTGGTATCAGGGTAATAATGGCCTTATAGAATAAGTTAGGGAGAGATCTGTTCTTGATTTTTTTTGAAATAGTTTCAGGAGTATTGATACTATTTCTTCTTTGTACATTGGTAGAATTCAGCTGTGAAGCCATCTGGTACTAGGCTTTTCTTTGTTGGGGGATTGCAAGAATTACTGATTAATTCTTGCTGCTCATTATTGGTCTGTTCAGATTTTCTGTTTCTTCCTGGTTCAATCTTGGTAGGTTGTATTTTTCTGGGAATATATCTATTTCCTGTGGGCTTTCTAGTTTGTGAGCATATCACTTATTATAGTCTATGATGATCATTGTACTTCTGTGGAATCAATTGTAATGTCTCATTTTTCATTTCTGATTTTATTTGGCTCTTCTCCTTTCCTTTCTTGGTTAGTCTGGCTAGTGGTTTATCAGTTTTTTTTTTTTTAATCTCTTTGAAAAACCAGCTTTTCATTTCGTTGACTTGTGGCTTTTCTTAGTCCATATTTCATTTAGTTCTGCTCTGATCTTTATTTCTTTTCTTCTGCTAGTTTTGGTTGTGGTTTGTTCTTTCTTTTCTAGTTCCCTGAGGTGCATTCTTAGATTATTAATTTGTAATCTTTCTACTTTTTTGTTTTAGGAATTTATTGCTGTGTTCTTCTTAGCACTGCTTTTGCTGTATCCCACAGGTTTTGGTATGTTGTGTTTCCATTTTCATTTGTTTCAAAAATTTTTTAAAAAATATCTGTCTTAATTGCTTGATTGACCCTATTGTTATTCAGGAGCATATTGTTTAATTTCTATGTATTTGTATGGTTTGTAAAGTTTCTTTTGGTGTTGGTTTCTGGTTTTATTCTGCTATTGTCTGAGAAGGTACTTGATGTGATTTCAGTTATAAAAAATTTGTTGAGCCTTTGTTTTGTAGCTTAACATGAGTTCCATGTGCTGACAAAAATATTGTATATTCTGCAGTTGTTGGATAGAACATTTTGTAAATGTCTGTTAAGACCATTTGATCTTAAGTTTAAGTCCATTGTTTCTTTGCTGATTCTTCATCTAGATTATCTGTCTAATGCTGTAAGTAGGGTGTTGAAGTTTCCCACTATTGTATTACAGTGTATCTCTTTCTTTAGGTCTAGTAATATTTGTTTTGTGACTCGAAGTACTCCAGTGTTGGGTGCAAATATGTATTTAGAATTGTTATATATTCTTGCTGAGTTGGTCTCTTTAATATTATGTAATGACTTTCTTAGTCCTTTTTTTTTTTTTTTTTTAACTGTTTTTAGATACTTTTTTCTGTTGCGGTTTTTAGGATTCACTCTTTCTCTTTGACTTCAGACAGTCTGGTTATAATGTTGCCATGGTGAAGACCTTTTTTACATTGTATTTCTTTGGTGATTGCTGAGCTTCTCATATCTGGATCTCTGAATCTCTTAACTAGCAGTCACCTGTCCTGTGCTGTGCCAAGGATGAAATAATTCTGTGTTTTGTCTCTCTTTGGTAGAGTTTGTCACCCCCAAGTGAGAACTGAGGCTCGGAGAAAATAAGTTTGCCCAGCGTAAGTGTAGTATGTTTCAAGTCGGAAATTAAACTTAATTCTAACATTTCTTGCCCCAAGCATCTATATAAGTAATTATTAATTCTCAACTAGTCTAGTAAAGGAGATAGGTATGTGAATAAATAAATTACAAAGTTGTAATTTATTTAATGGTTTAATGATTACACAAACATTAAAAATTAGCAATAGCTGTGTGTTTATTGTCATTGAAATACATTCATCATGTGTTATTGAATGATAATACAGATTCCAGAATAGAATGAATATCATGATCCCAGTCATTTATTCACTGATTCAGCAAATGTATGTTGAACGCACACTTAGTGGTAGGCCCTGTATTAGGCATTTGGAATACATGAGTGAACGAAGGTGTGTTCTTCTTATGGAGTTTATAACCTATTAATATAGAAGGAATGCCAGAGTAGAGACAGAATTATAAGAGGAAGCTTGAAGTGCAGAAAGACTTGAGTTGGAAGCTGCAGTGGCAAGTTCATCCTTAACAAATGTGTAATTCTCAGAAGAAGATTCTTCATAGCTTTTTGGCATTTCTGCACATCTTGTGAGCAGAGGAACTAGTTGTTTTGTTCTGGACTATATTCTTAGTGAGGGTTATATAGTGAATAGCTTTGGAAGATACACCATCTCCCTCTCAAGCCAAGGACAAGTTTGTTGTTCAGTTTGATAATGTCTTCTTAGGGATAAAGGTCAGGCAGTTTTGCTTGATGTAAGATTTGGGGGCCGGGTGCGGTGGCTCAAGCCTGTAATCCCAGCACTTTGGGAGGCCGAGGCGGGTGGATCACGAGGTCGAGAGATCGAGACCATCCTGGTCAACATGGTGAAACCCCGTCTCTACTAAAAAAGTACAAAAAAATTAGCTGGGCATGGTGGCACGTGCCTGTAATCCCAGCTACTCAGGAGGCTGAGGCAGGAGAATTGCCTGAGCCCAGGAGGCGGAGGTTGCGGTAAGCTGAGATCGCGCCATTGCACTCCAGCCTGGGTAACAAGGGCGAAACTCCGTCTCAAAAAAAAAAAAAAAAAAGATTTGGGTTCACCCAATTCAAGATTTCTCAGCTGTGATTAAAACCCATTACATGCATGGTATCCATCCAGCCCTCTCCAAGTTGCCCTATGGGACTTGGAGGTCAAGAGGAACCAATGGGAACTTGAAGCTCATACTGCTTGCTGTACATGAGTAGTAAAATCGTTTTTTGCCTCTGACTTAGGAGTCTAGTGTCTTTTGCTAGCATCTAAGAAATGGTAGCAGTCTAATTGGTTACCTTGCAAATAGGCCAGACCCTTTGCAGCTTTTTTTTTTTTTTTTTTTTTTTTGAGACGGAGTTTTGCTCTTGTCACCCAGGCTGGAGTGCAATGGCGCGATCTTGGCTCACCGCAACCTCCGCCTCCTGGGTTCAGGCAATTCTCCTGCCTCAGCCTCCTGAATAGCTGGGATTACAGGCACACGCCACCATGCCCAGCTAATTTTTTGTATTTTTAGTAGAGACGGGGTTTCACCATGTTGACCGGGATGGTCTCGATCTCTCGACCTCGTGATCCACCCGCCTCAGCCTCCCAAAGTGCTGGGATTACAGGCTTGAGCCACCGCGCCCGGCCCTTTGCAGCTTTTAATAGCATTCAGATATGAGTTTATTTTTATTTTAATTTGAGGAGGTTCAGTTTTATTAATGTACCATTCTTATTTTATGGTGGCTTTTAGCTTCTATTTCTTGGTATTAACATTTAATTACTAAAAGGGTAGTGGATATTTTTGCTAGTTTATTCTAGAAGCACACTTTATGAGATGTCTGGACGATGCAATCAATTTTATCTCCAAAGTCACATATAAAAATATCATTCAAATGCTATCTATTCAACTACAATATATTCGGCCTCTGTACATGTTCTAATGTACAAATGTCATATATAAGAGTTCTTGCTAAAACAACTTACTTTATCTTCTGTTCTTATGTTCTGCAACCATTTTTCTCCAAACTGAGATGGCTAGAGTCATGTTTTCAAACCCACGTTTTAAAATTTTGACAAAAGAAGTTTCCAATACTTTAATATTTTAATGAGTTTTAATTGCTGTCATATTTTAATTTTAATACTTTGTTTCTTAACTCTTAATTTGTAACTCAGTGCGATTACCAAGCCATTGGCCAAAAGGAAATGATTTTTAAAAAATTTATATCTTTATTGCAGTTCTAATCTTTTTACAAGGAAAAATCAGATTTGAAAAGTTAAATATCTAAAGTACAACCTAGTTCATGAAAACACTTTACTGAATGTCTCTAGGTTGTTTTATTCCAGTAAATTTAGAAACCATAGAGCATCTCTCTCACCAAAATAAAAGCCCCCATAATTATCCATAATTATTTTTTAACCTATATGTTCATCCTTTACCTTGCCATCTTAGCAGTTAAATAACATGGAGACAGAAATAAAACAAACTGGCTTCAAGAGGCTCTTGATCTTTACATGGAATGGCAAGAAAGCCTAATAGAGAAATCTGCCCCTTGTGACAGTATATAGAAAGTATAGGCAGATTTAATTTTATGAGAGATCTCATCAGCCTGATTACTTAATTATTGTTCTTTGTTGTAAATTCAGCTTTCTTTCATTACAGCTTCTGAATAAACATGTTTTTTGATCTGTGTTTGGTAAAGATGTTTCATTCTTTAAAGGGACAGACTTCTCTTTTTCGAAGAAGGAACTTAATCTGTTTTTGCAGTATTTAAACTATTCTGCTATTGATGGACATTTAGGCTGATTTTTAATGCCAAATTTCATCATCGTAATGTTAACTTTAACATTTCTGAAATTGAGAGATGTTTAAAAATAGTTGGTGCTTACTGTTGCTTTATGCCATCCTATTTAAAATTAAAAACTTTACTCCCTACCTCCAGTCATCTTTTATCTCTTTTTTCTGCTTCATTTTTCTCCATAGCACTTATACCAATTGTTTATTGTTTTTCTCCTCTTATAAGCAGGCAGAAATCTTTTTGTTTTACCACTGTAAAATATACTTTATCTGACACAGAGTGAGTACTCAATAAATATTTGTTGAATGAATGAAAGAATGAAGGAATGTATGAGTGTTTATTGTGGCACAGATACTGTGCTAAGCCCTTTCGGTCCTTGCATCATTTTGTTCTTAAAATAACTGCATACTGGGCACAGTGGCTCACACCTGTAATCCTAGCACTTTGGGAGGCTGATGTGGGAGGATCACTTGAGGTAAGGAGTTTGAGACCAGCCTGGCCAACGTGGTCAAATCCCATCTCTACTAAAAATACAAAAATTAGCTGGGCATGTTGCTGTGTGCCTGTGATCCCTGCTACTCAGGAGGCTGAGGCAGGAGAATTGCTTTAACCTGGGAGGCGGAGGTTGCAGTGAGCTGAGGTCATGCTACTGCACTCCAGCCTGGGCAACAGAGAGAGACTCTGTCTCAAAAAACAAACAAACAAACACATTGCATGAGGCAGAGGTATTCTAATGAGAAAACTTAAGTCCTAGGAGGAGGTTAAATTGCCCAATATCACTCAGTTTATAAATGGTGGAGCTGAAATTAGAGCATGAATTTACCTTGTCATGCCAGATCCTAGGCTCCTAATTTCAATGTTATATTTTTCTCAGCAACAAATCGTGTGATTTATTTAATTTTTTTTTTTAACAGGAAGAAGAGAATTTATCCAAAGATTAAAACTTGAAGCAACCCTAAATGTGCATGATGGCTGTGTAAGTAATAGTTAATTCTCAACTATGAAGGGCTTTGATACTAAGTGGTTAAGTGTTTGATGAAATGTCCCAATCCTCCCAGAAGGGATTGTGAGTATAATAAAATGAGAGAATAAAGTTTTACATTAAAATAGAAAATTATATTTTGAATTTAGAAGAGTATATGCAAGATTTTTTAAAGTGCAGATGAGTTTTCTAATATTATCAAAACGCTTCCATCTCATTCACTCTACTGAAACTACTTTCATGACTTCATGTCTGCAAATGTAGTGGCCACTTCTTAGAAACTTTAGACATATCACTCAAACATATCCTCTTTTTTGAAATACTTTTTCTCTTGGCTTTTGCTAACACCACACACTCTTGGTTTTATTCCTATTCCAATCTGTGGACTCACCACATCTCTGTCTTAGCTGACTCCTCCACTTCTTGTACTTCAAATGTTGGTTGCACAAGGACTCTGACCTGGTACCTCTCACCCTCTTTTCTCTCCAGCTCAAAGTGACCCTATCTAGTTCCATGGCTAAAATTAAAAAAAATGACTTCTCCCTCTTCCCAGAGTTTATATATCCAACGCTCTACTTAACGTATCCAGTTGCATGTTTAATAGGCACCCCAAATTTAGCAGATCCAATTAACAGAGCCCTTTTCTTTTTAACTTTTATTATAAAAATTTCAGGCTGGGCGATGTGGCTTATGCCTGTTAGGAGTCCGAGGTGGGTGGATCACCTGAGGTCAGGAGTTCAAGACTAGCCTGGCCATTGTCGTGAAACCCCACCTTTAAAAAAAAAAAAAATTCAAATGTACTTTTCACATACTTATCACCTAGACTTAGTAATTATCAAGATTTTGCCACATTTTCTTTTCTGTTTTATTTTTTTCCACCATCCACCTTGTTGAAGCCTTGCTAAAGATATCATATTATTTTACCCCTATATGTAAGCCTAAAAAGCAATTGACATTTTCTTATATAACCAAAATGCCATTATGTAATTTAATAATATTGACTATTATCTTAGTATTATCTAATATATAGTCCATGTTTTTCTTATTTTAAGATGTCTTTTTATAGTTACTTGCTCAAAAGATTATCCAAGGACACCTCTGCCTTGTCTATTTTATGCCTTTTACCTAGAATTCTCTTCTCCCACTTACCTGTAAAGCTTACCTTCTCTTTTTATTTAGCTCTCTTTTCAAATGTTGCCTACCAAAGCAGCATTCTCTGACCACCCTAATTAAATAGCATGCCAGTCCTGGTCAGTATCTTTCTCTTTATATTAGTAATTTTTTGATACTGTTTACTGTGTGGCATTATAGTTAACAAACCCATTTATTTGTTCATAGTCTACACTTTTGCCCCCTGCCCTGGCATACTGGACCAAGAAAATACCTTCATGGATTTATTTATTTTTTAAATTTAGTATCAACAGGAATACCTAAAACATATGTGGCACTTTATGAATTATTCATTGATGAGACAAAGAGTATATATTTTTTAGATTAATTAGTATTATCATTTTTTTTTTTTTTTTGAGATGGAGTCTTGCTCTGTCACCAAGGCTGGAATGCAGCGGTGTGATCTTGGCTCACTACAACCTCCATCTCTCAGGTTCAAGCAGTTCTCCTGCCTCAGCTTCCTGATCATGGGCATCCACAACCATGCCTAATTAATTTTTGTATCTTTAGTAGAAATGGAGTTTCACCATGTTGGCCAGGCTGATCTTGAAACTCCTGGCCTCAGGTGAACCGTCCGCCTTGGCCTCCCAAAATGCTGGGATTACAGGCGTGAGCCACCATGCTTGGCCCAACATTTTTTAACAAATTTAAATGTACCTTTTTTCTCTGCTTTTATACTTGATTGGTGATCTGAGTGGACACAGGATTCTAGGTTGGACATTATTTTCACTCTGTAGTTTGTTTTTTTTTCTTTGAGATTGAGTCTCATTCTGTCTCCCAGGCTGGAGTGGAGTGGCCCAATCTCGGCTCACTGCAACCTCTACCTCCTGGGTTCAAGTGATTCTCGTGCCTCAGCCTCCTGAGAAGCTGGGATTGTGGTCTGTGCCATAATGCCAAGCTGATTTTTGAATTTTTAGTAGAGATGGCATTTCGCCATGTTGACTAGGCTGGCTTCAAACTCCTGGCTTCAAGTGATCTGCCAGTCTTAGCCTTTCTAAGTGCTGGGATTACATGTTTGAGCCACTGTGCCCTGCCCTCTCTGTAGCTTTGAAGGTCTTTTACAAATGTTTACTGACTGGCATTCACTGTGGCTGGTAAGAATGTTGCCAGCTTAATTACTTTTTGTTATTGTATAATAACTTTTACCTTTGTGAATTACCTCTTAGATTTGTGTTTAAATTTTCGGAGATTTTAAAGAGCTTTATAGAGATATAATTAGCTGTGCATAGAGTGTACTATATGTATGTTTAACACATGTAAGCATACACAAACTCATCAGCACATTCTAGATGATGTACATATCAGTTATCCCCTAAAAGTTTGCTCATGTGCCCTCTCATTCCTTATCATTTCCCTCAACCCCAGTCAACCAATGATCTTTATTCTGTCATATAAATCAGTTTGCATTTTCTAGAAGTTTATATAAATGGAATCATTGACTATGTATCCTTTTCTCATTTGGCTTCTATTACTTTAAATTTTACTTAGAATAATTATTTTGGGATTCATGTTGTTGTGTGTATCAATAATTTTTTACTTTTTATTGCTGAGGATCATTTATTATATGAATAAATCATAATTTTTATATGTGTTCACCTGTCAGTGGACATTGGGTTGTATCCAGTTGAGGACTATTACAGATAAAATTGCCATGAATATTTGCGTACAGTCTTTGTATGGACATATGCTTTTATTGTTTTTTGATAAATACCTTTGAGTGGAATAAATGGGTCATATGGTAGGTCCCGGCTTAACTTGTTAAGAAACCATTTGTTTTCCAGTGTCATTGTACCATTTAACATTTCACTGTTAGTATATAGAATTCCAGGTGGTCTGCATTTGGTGTGGTCAGTTTTTTTTTTTTTTTTTTTTTTTTTTTAGGACATTCTAATAGACATCTATTAGTATCACATTCTGGTTACATTTTCTGCCCCATTTATTTTTACATATTCATCTGTATTATGGAAACTTCCCAAACTCTTATATTCATTCAATAGCTTTTTTTTTTTTGTATATAAAAACCTTAAGATTTTATAGGATATTCTATGTAAATAATCAAGTCATCTGAGAATTAAGATAGTTTTATGTCTTTTCTAGTCTGGATTCCTTTTATTTCATTTTCTTGACTTATTTCACTGGTTAGTATTCTACTATAAAATTGAACTGAAGGAGTGGGATCAGACAACCTTGCCTTGTTCTGATCTTAGAGGGGAAACAGGGTCTCCCTTTGTTACTCAGATTGGAGTGCAGTGGCACAGTCATGGCTCACTGTAGCCTTGACCTCCTGGGCTCAAGCTATCTAACCACCTCAACCTCCTGAGTTAGCTGGGACCATAGGTGCATGACACCACACCAACGAATTTCTTTTTTTTTTTTGTAGAGATAGGGTTTCATTATGTTGCCCAGTCTGGTCTTGAACTCCTGGGCTCAAGTGATACCTCCTACCTCAGCTTCCGAAAGTGCTGGGATTACAAGTATGAGCCGCTGTGCCTGGCCTAAGAACATTTAGTATAATATCAGCAGTTTCTTCAGGGATGCTTGTTGTCAGGTTGAGGATGTTCTCTATTCCTAACTTGCTAAGAGCTATCATCATGAATCACTGATGGATTTTGCCAAGTGGGTCTTTTTTTTCCTGGGAAATGTCTAACTATAATTCCATTTATTTAGTAAAAGTAAACTATTCAAGGTATCTGTGTCTTGAGTGAACCTTGTTTAATATGCGTGCTTCACTGAATTTATTTTATGTAAATTGTTGAATTTATTGACATAAAATTGTTCATAATATTACATTATGTCTTTAAATATCTGTAAAATCTGTAGTGTATGTTACTGTGTTTTTCATTACTGATATTATGTGTTCTCCCCTTTTTTTTCCTGATTAGCCTGGCTAGAGGCTTATTAATTTTGCCTTCTCAAAAGAACCAGCCTCTGGTCTCATTAATTGTCTCTGTTGTTTTAATATTTTTTTGGGTTTCATTTGCTCTTTGTTTTGTAATTTTTTGAGTGGAAGCTGAGGTTGTTGATATGAGACTGATGTCTTTTCTAATAGAGGTTTTTTTTTTTTTTGGTGCTGTAAATTATCTTCTAAATACTGTTTTAGCTGTAATCCATAAATTGAGATATGTTGCATTTTTATTTTCATTGAGTTCAAAATACTTTTTAATTTATTTTATAATTTCTTCTTTGACCATCTGTTATTTCTATGGCCATCTGTTATTTCTTAGTTTTCAAACGTATCTTTATGTTAATTATTTGTAATTTAATTTCATTTTGGTCAGAGAACATACTTTCAATGACTTGTAGTCTTTTTTTTTTTTAAGATGGGGTTTCACCATGATGGCCAGGCTGGTTTTGAACTCCTGACCTCAGGTGATCCACCCACTTCAGCCTCCTAAAGTGCTAGGATTACAGGCGTGAGCCACCGCACCCGGCTTGACTTGTAGTCTTTTATTTAAATATATTAAGATTTGTTTTGTGGCCCAGAATATCATCTCTTGATAAATATTTCTTGTGCATGTAAAAAGAATGTGTATTTTGCTGTTTTTTAGTTGTTACAAGCGTGATGATAAATCTGGTCTTTATGATGACATCTTGACTAGAAGTGGACATTTATTTTTTTAAAATTTAGATGCAGCTCATATACTATAAAATTCACCCATTTTAAGTGTTCCATTTGGTGGTTTTTAGTGTATTTGTAAAGTTGAGAAGCCATTACCACTATTTAATTCCATTAATTTTGTCATTTGAAAAAGTACCAATTATCAGTCACCATTTTTCCTCCATTTAGCAGTTAGCAATCACTAATCTGCTTTCTATCTCTACCACTGTGCATATTCTGCGCATTTCATATAAATGGAGTCATACAATATATGGCTGTTAATGTCAGGGTTCTTTCACTTAGTGTGATGTTTTCAAGGTTCATCCATGTAATATGTGTCAGTATTTCATTCCTTTTTATGACTGAGTAAATATTTTATTGTACAGATACACCACATTTAATCTGTTCATCAGTTGTTGGATATTTGGGTTGTTTCTATTTTTTGCCGATTATGAATATTGCTACTGTGAACATTTGCTTTGTGTTGTAAGTTTTCGGTTCTCTTGGCTGTATACCTAGATGTAGACTTGTTAGGTCATATGGTAAATGGATATTTCACTTTTTGGGTAGGTATCAAACTGTTTTCCAAAGAATGGTATTGTTTTACATTCCAACATATAGGATTCCAGTTTCTTGACATCTTTGCCAACTCTTGTTATTTTCTGTTTCTTTAAAAAATTATAATCATCCTAATGTATATGAAGTGGTACTTCGTTGTGATTTTGGTTTTTATTTCCCTGATGGCTAATGATGTTGAGCATCTTTTTATATGCATATGAGTCACTTACATGCCTTCTTGGAGAAATGTCTATTTAAATCCTTTACTTATTTTTAATTGGATTGTTTGTCTCTTTGTTGTTGAGTTGTGTTTGTATTTTCTGGGACTCTTATCAGATACATGATTTGCAAATATTGCCCTTCATTTTATGGGTTGTCTTTTCACTTTCTTCATAGTGTCCTTTAATGTACAAAAGTTTTTACATTAAAGGACACTAAAAAGTCTAATTTCTTTTTGTTGTTTGCTTGGGCTGTTGGTGCCATATTTAAGAAACTTGATTATTCACTGGTTGAGAAGATTTATACCTATGTTTTCTTCTAAGAGTTGTATAGTTTTAGCACTTCTGTTTAGATTTTTTGTCTATTTTCAGTTAATTTTTATTTGGTATAAAGTAAGGGTCCAAGTTTATTTATTTATTTTTATTGGTAATTTCTAGTTGTCTCAGCACCATTTTGTAAAAAGACTTTTCTTTCACTGAATGGTCTTGGATCTCGTCAAAAATCACTTGACTATAAATATAAGAGTTTATTTTCGAACTCTTAATTCCATAACATTGATCTATAAGTCTTTGTTTTTGCCAGTACCACAGTCTTGATTACTATAGTTTTGTAATAAGTTTTTATAATTTTATTTTTTTGTAATCGAGTTTTTTTCTGTAATTTATTTTTTTGTAATTGAGTTTTATTTCTGTGAACATTAAATGAATTCAAATAAGGAAATTTATACAATAAAGCTTAGTGGCTCAGATATTTCATTGTAAAATATCAGAACATTGTGTTTACTAAATGACAGTCAATTTTTAATGCTTCAATTTTTATTTTTTAGAGAAGTTTTAGGTTCATAGCAAAATTGAGAGGAAGGTATGGCAATTTTCCATATATTTCCTGCCCACATACTTGCATAGCATCTTTCATTATCAACATCTTCCACCAGAGTGGTACATTTGCTGTATTTCATGAGGCTACATTAATACATCATAATCCACCCAAAGTCCTTAATTTACAATAGGACTTACTCTTGGTCTCAGACATCTGATGAGTTTGGACAAATGTATAATGATATATATCCACCATGATACTGTCCTATGTTGTTGTACTGCCTTAAAAATCTGTGCTCTGCCAATTTATCACTCACCTCCTGAAATCCTGATGACCACTGATCTTTTTGTAGTCTCCATAGTTTAGTCTTTTCCAGAATGTCATATAATTTGAATCACATAGTATGTAGCCTTTTCAGATTAGTTTCACTCAGTAATATACATTTAAGTTTGCTCTATCTTTTCATGGCTTCATAGCTCATTTCTTTTTAGTGCTAAATAATACTTCATTCTGTAGATATACCACAGTTTATCCATTTGCCTGCTGAAGGACAAGATATCTTGAGTGCTTCCAAAATTTGGCAGTTATGAGTAAAGTAGCCATAAATGCCTGTGTGCAGGTGTTTGTGTGGAGATACGTTTTTAGCTCCTTTGGATAAATACCAAGGAGCATGATTGCTGTATTGTACATTTGGAGTATGTTTAGTTTTTGTAAGAAATTACTAGCTGTCTTTCAAAGTGACTGTACAATTTTGCATTCCCACCAGCAGTGAATATAAGTTCCTGATGCTCCAGATCCTTGCCAATATTTGGGATTGTCAGTGTTCTGTATTTTGGCCATTCTAGGTATGTCGTATACTGTGTATGTAGTATATTTCCCTGTTAACATAGGATGTGGATTATCTTTTCTTCTGCTTGCTTGTAATCTGTATATCTTCTTGGCTGAGATGCAAAGAAGGTTATGGCCTTTGGCTCATTTTTTAATCAGATTGTTTCTTACTGTTGTGTTTTAAGAGTTCTTTATGTATTTTAGATAACAGCACTTTATCAGATATGTCTTTTACAAGTATTTTCCCTGTCTGTGTCTTGTCTTCTCATTTTCTTGACATTGTCTTTTGCAAAGTTGAAGTTTTTAATTTTAATGAAGTCAGGCTTATTACTGATTTTTTTTTTTATGAATCTTGCCTTGTTGTTGTACTCAATAAATCATCACCATACCTGGTCATCTCAGTTTTTTCCTATGTTATCTTCTCAGAGGTTTATAGTTTTGCATTTATATTTAGGTCTGTGATCTATTTTGAATTAATTATTGTGAAGGGTGTAAGTTATGATATTTAGATTTTTTTTTGTTTGGCATGTGGCTATCCAGTCATACCACCACCATTTGTTGAATAGTCTAGCTGCATTGTATTGCCTTTACTCTTTGGTCAAATATCCATTGACTGTGTTTATGTGGGTTTGTTTCTAGGCTCTGAATTCTGTTTCATAATGTGTTTGCCCTTTTGCCAATACCACACTGTCTTATTTACTGTAACCTTATACTAAGTAGTAAGACTTTTTGTTTCTTGAGACGGAGTCTCACCCTGTCGCCCCTACTGGAGTGCAGTGGTGCAGTCTCGGCTCACTGCAGCCTCTGCCTCCTGGGTTCAAGCAGTTCTCCTGCTTCAGCCTCCTGAGTAGCTGGGATTACAGGCATGTGCCACCACGCCCAGCTAATTTTTTGTGTCTTTAGTAGAGATGCAGTTTCATCATGTTGGCCAGGCTGGTCTTGAACTCCTGACCTCATGATCTGCCTGCCTCAGCCTCCCAGAGTGCTGGCATTACAGGCACCTTATAGTAAGTCTTGAAATTGGGTAGTGTCAGCTATCTTGGGATTTTCCACTTATCTTACTGTTACTGATTTTAGTTTAATTCAATTGTGGTCTAAAAGTAGATATACTGTGTGATTTCTATTCTTTTAAATTTTTTAAAGTGTATTTTAAGACCTCAAATGTGGTCTGTCTTGGTAAATGTTTCATGTGAGTTTGAGAAGAAGAACTTTGTTCTTCTCCCTTAATATGTGTTGGCTAGCCCAAGTCTTTGGCATCTCTTGTAAACTTTAGAATCAGTTTGTCAATACCCGCAAAATAATTTGCTGAGATTTTGATATGAATTGCATTGAATCTATAGAACAAGTTGGGAAGAACTGACATCTTGAAAATATTGAATCTTTCTATTTATTAATACAGAATAGCTCTTCATTTATTTAATTCTTTGATTTCCTTTACCAGAGTTTTATAATTTTCCTCATGGAAATCTTACACATATTTTATTTGATTTATACCTAAGTATTTCATGTTTTGGAGTGCTAATGTAATGGCATTGTGTTTTCAAATTCAAATTCTACTCGTTCATTTCTGGTATATAGGAAAATAATAGACTTTTTAATATTAACTTTGTATCTTGTTACTTTGCTATAATCACTTATTAGTTCCAGGAGGGTTTTTAAAATTTTATTTTCCATATAGGTGATCTTGTTATCTGCGAAGACAGTTTTATTTCTTCCTTTCCAATCTTCATACTTTTCCTTTGCTTTTCTTTCCTTTTCTTTTATTACTGCATTAGCTAGGACTTACAGTATGGTGTTGAAACGAAGTGGTGAGAGAGGATGTCCTTGCCTTGTTTTTGATATTAGCGGGAAATCTTCTACAGGTTGACTGTCTTTAATCTGAACCTCTGAAAATAGAAATGCTCCAAAATTTGAAACTTTTGAGTGCCAACGTGATGCTCAAAGCAGTCTGGATTTCAGAAATGGTGTAAATTTCTGTGCTGTGAAATTTCCTCTGAGAACTACTTTGTTGCACCTCACAGATTAGCTGTGTTTTGATTTTTCAGTGAATTCAAAATCTTTTAAAATTTCTCTTAAGATTTATTCTTTGACCCATGTGTTGTTTTGAACTTCTGTGTATTTTGGGATTTTCCAGTTACCTTCTGTTACTGATTTTAGTTTAATTCCACTGTGGTCTAAGAGTACATACTGTTTGATTTTTATTCTTTTAAATTTGATAACGTGTATTTTGAAGCCTCAAATTGGTCTGTCTTGGTAAATGTTCCATGTAAGTTTGAAAGGACTGTGAATTCTGCTATTGTTGAATGAAGTATATAAATGTCACTTATATACAGATAATTGATGGTGTTGAGTTTAACTGTGTCCTTACTGATTTTCTGCCTGCTAGATCTGTCCATTTCTGATAGAGGGAATTGGAGTCTCCAGACATCATAGTAGATTCATCTGTTTCTCCTATAGTTTTATCAGTTTTTGTCTCACATATTTTGATGCTCTGTTGTTAAGCACATACATGTTAGGGATGGGGAAACTGACCTCTTTATTGTTGTGAAATACCCTTCCTTTTTTCCTGATGATTTTTCTTGCTTTGAAGTCTGGTCTGTCTGACATTAATATAACTACTCTTATTTAGTTCTTTTGATTTGTATTAATATGGTTTATTTTCTCAATCCATTTATGTTTAATCTATATGGATCTTGATATTTAAAATGGATTTCTTGTAAACAACATATATTTGGGTCTCGTTTTTTGATCCACTCCAACAGTCTCTTTTTTTTTTCTGAACTGGAGTCTCGCTCTGTTGCTGAGTAGCTGGGATACAGCCATGGACCACCATTCTCGGCTAGTTGTTTTTTTGTATTTTTGGTAGAGACAGGGTTTCACCATGTGGACCAGGCTGGTCTTGAACTCCTGGCCTCAAGTTATCCTCCCACCTTGGCCTCCCAAAGTACTGGGATTACAGGCGCGAGCCGCTGTGCCTGGCCCACAGTCTCTCTCTCTCTCTCTCTTTTTTTTAAACAATAACACTTTTATTTATTTATTTATTTTACAAAGATGGGGTTTTACCATGATGGCCAGGCTTGTCTTGAACTCCTGACCTCAGGTGATCCACCCACCTAGGCCTCCCAAAGTGCTAGGATTACAGGCGTGAGCCACTGCACCTGGCCCGCAGTCTCTCTTAACTTTTAGGCTGGACATGGTGGCTCATAGCTGTAATCCCAGCACTTTGGGAGGCTGAGGTGGGGGATCACTTGAAGTCAGGAGTTTGAGACCAGCCTGGCCAACATGGCAAAACTCTGTCTCTACTAAAAATAGAAAAATTAGCCAGGCATGGTGGCAGGCACCTGTAATCCTAGCTATCTGGGAGGCTGAGGCAGGAGAATTGCTTGAACCCAGGAGGTGGAGGATTGCAGTGAGCTAAGACAGTACTATTTACTCCAGCCTGGGTGACAGAGTGAGACTCCTGTCTCAAAAAAAAAAAAAAAAAAATCCAGGCATGGTGGCTTACGCCTGTAATCTCAGCACTTTGGGAGGCTGAGGTGGGTGGATCACCTGAGGTCAGGAGTTTGAGAACAGCCTAGCCAACATGGCAAAACCCTGTCTCTACTAAAAATAGAAAAATTAGCCAGGCATGGTGGCAGGCGCCTGTAATCCTAGCTACTCAGGAGATTGAGGCAGGATAATGGCTTTAACCATTGTGGGAGTTGGTGGAGGGGGCGGTGGTGGGTGACAGGAGTTGCAGTCAGCTGAGATCACACTGCTTTGCTCCAGCCTGGGCAAAAGAGTGAAACTCTGTCTTAAAAGAAAATCATAATAATTTTTTAACTTAGACTATTGACATTCAAAGTGATTACTGGTATAGTTTGATTAACATTTCCCATATTTGTTACTGTTTTCTGCTTATTGTCCTTGTTCTTTGTTCCTATTTTTGTTTTTCATTCTTCTACCTTGTGTGTATGTCTATGTGTGGTTATTTTTTAAATTTATTTTATTTTTTTGAGTTGTTCTGCCTCCCAGGCTGGAGTGCAGTGCCGCAATCTCGGCTCACTGCTACCTCTGCCTCCTGGGTTCAAGTGATTCTCTGCCTTAGCCTCCCAAGTAGCTGGGATTACAGGTGCCTGCCACCATGCCCAGCTAATTTTTGTATTTTAGTAGAAACGGAGTTTCACCATGTTGGCCAAGCTGGTCTCAAACTCCTGACCTCAAGTGATCTGTCCGTCTACCTTGGCCTGCCAAAGTGCTGGAATTACAGGCATGAGCCACCAGCCCTGGCCCTTCTGTGGTTTTAATTGAGCATTTCATATAATTTTTTTCCTCTCCTTCCTTAGTATTTATCAGTTACACTTATTTTTTAAACTTTTTAAGTAGTTGCTCTAAAGTTTTCAATATACGTATATAACAAATCTAAGTCGACTTATTTCAAATAACACTGTACGGCTTCACACAGCGAGTGTGAGTACAAACTATTTCACTGTGCTTCACATAGCGAGTGTGAGTACAAAATATTTTTAAATCTTCCATCTTATACGTTGTACTCTTTCTCTTATTCATTTTACTTATTTATAATTACTAATAAGCATATTTTTATAAATGTGATAGCTGTAAATATACCTGATTGAATACAATGTTGCTGTTATTTTGAAAAATATAATAATTTGTTAGATCAATTAAAAATAAGTTAAAGTTTGTGTTTTATCTTCACTTATTCCTCCTTCACTGCTCTCTCTTTCTGTATGTAGATGCATGTCTCTGACTTAAAATTTATTTTCTTTTTCTTTTTTTTTTCTTTTTTGAGACAGTTTTGCTCTTGTTACCCAGGCTGGAGTGCAATGGCGCAATCTCGGCTCACTGCAACCTCCGCCTCCTGGGTTCAAGCAATTCTCCTGCCTCACCCTCCCAGATAGCTGGGACTACAGGTGTGCGCCACCATGCCCAGCTAGTTTTTGTATTTTTAGTAGAGACGGGGTTTCACGTTGTTGACCAGGATGGTCTTGATCTCTTGACCTCGTGATCCACCCGCCTCGGCCTCCCAAAGTGCTGGGATTACAGGCTTGAGCCACCACGCCCAGCCCATTTTCTTTTTCTTTAAAGAACTCCTTTCATAATTTCTTGCTGGTAGGTCAAGAAATTGATTGACCTAATAATTGGTAGGTCTGCTGGCAACTAATTGCCTCAGTGCTTATCTGAGAAAAGCTTTATTTCTCCTTTAGTTTTGAAGGATAATTTTGCAGGGTACAGTATTCTATGTTGGTTTTTTGTTTTGTTTTGTTTCTGTTACTGCTTTCAATATTACACTCTTCTTGCTTAAATGATTTCTGAGGAGATGTTGGGTGTAATTCTTATCTTTGGTCCTCTGTAGATAGTGTTTTTTCCTCCAGGTTCCTTCAGGATTTTTTCTTAGTTTGAAAAATACTCGCTGGCCGGGCGTGGTGGTTCACGCCTCTAATCCCAGCACTTTGGGAAGCTGAGGCGGATGGATCACAAGGTCAGGAGTTCAAGATCAAGACTCAGCCTGGCCAAGGTGATGAAACCCTGTCTCTACTAAAAATACAGAAATTAGCTGGGCCTGGTGGTGGGTGCCTGTAATCCCAGCTACTTGGGAGACTGAGGCAGAGAATTGCTTGAACCTGGGAGACGGAGGTTGTAGTGAGCCAAGATCACACAGCTGCACTCCAGCCTGGGCAGCAGGGTGAGCCTCCGTCTCAAAAAAAAAAAAAAAGAAAAAGAAAGAAAGAAAGAAAAATACTTGCCTAGGTGTAGTTCTTTCTGTATTTATCCTGATTGATGTTCTCTGAGCTTACTGGATCTATGGTTTTGTTTCTGACATTCATTTGGAGGAAATTATCAGTCATTATTGTTTCAGATATTCTATTCTTTTCTCATTCTCCTCTGGTAGTCCCTTTTGCATGAGTTATGCCTTTTGTAGTTGTCCCACATTCCTTGAACATTATGTTCATTTTTTTTTTTCTTTTAGTCTTTGTTCCTTTTGCTTTTCAGTTTTGTAGGTTTTTATTGATATATCCTCAAGGTCAGAGATTGTTTCCTCAACTGTGTCAAGTCTACTAGTGTTGTTCATTTCTGTTACATTGTTTTTGACTGCTAACATTTCCTTTTTATTCTTAGGATTTCTCTTTCTGGTGACGTTGCCCATCTGTTCTTACATGCTGTCTACTTTATCCACTGGAACTCTTAGCATACTAACCATAGTTGTTTCAAATTCCTGGTCTTATAGTTCCAACAGCCCTGCTATGTTTGGTTCTGATGCTGGCTTTATTTCTTCAAATTGTATTTTTGCCTTTTAGTATGGCTTGTAATTTTTCTTAAAACTGGACATGAAATACTGATTAAAAGTAATGGCATAAATAGGTCCTTAGGAATTTACTGGCAAAATGTAGGAGGTGTAGGAGGAAAGGAAGTGTTCTACAGGCCTATGATTACGTCTCTGTCTCTTAAAGAGCCTATATTTCTGAACTGTGGACTTCACAAGGGATTATCAGAACCTTCCTACTCCCTTAAGGTGGAACAGGTAGCTTAGGCTGGAGTTACGTGTTTTCCTTCCCCAATGTGGAAGGCTTGCATTGGCTATTTCTCTTTGCTAGGTCAGTTAGGCTCTGATAAAACCTCAGTAGGTAGGCTGTGGTTAAATAGCTTTTCTTGAGGGCAGATCTTGTTAAGAAGGGCAGAGTACTCCAGTATATTCAAAATGGTTTCTGTTTCCCTCCCTCTGGTGGATGCACAAGGCAATTTTAATCTGAAATTAACTGTGAAAATCTGGTTGAGCCCTGAGGTTAAAATCAAATCACAAAAACACCCTCCATGCTGTAGCCCCTGGCCCATGACCGGGTTTCTTGGAGTATTTTGTTTGTTTGCTTTTTTTTTGAGATGGAGTCTTACTTTGTCGCCCAGGTGGGAGTGCAGTGGCACAATCTTGGCTCACTGCAACCTCTGCCTTTTGGATTCAAGCAATTATCCTGTCTTAGCCTCCTGGGTAGCTGGGACTATAGGTGCATGCCACCACGCCTGGCTAATTTTTAGAGACAGGGTTTCACCATATTGGTCAGGCTGGTCTCGAACTTCTGACCTTAGGTGATCCACCCGCCTCAGCCTTCAAAAGTGCTGAGATTACAGGCATGAGCCACTGTGCCGAGCCTTCCCTGGAGTTTTTAACAGTCAGACTTGTGCTTTCTGAACCTCCAGCAGTTCATAAATTATCATTCAGATTTTCCTCTCCGTCCCTGTTTCTCACAGAGGTTTCTGCTCATGAGTCTGTGCTCCAGTAAGCCAAGACTCCTTGTGTTCACCTGTTCATCTCTCCAATCTATGGGGTAGCATTTTGTTCTGTAACCTTACCTCTCTGAAGGATCCAAGATCAGTTACTGATTGTATAGTCTGTTAACTTTTTATTTGTTGTTATAATGGAGTGGCAACTGCTAAGCTTCTTACATGTGGAATTGGAAACTGGAAGCTTGTTTCTGAAATACATAACTGTTAAATCAAGTTTGTCCAACACAAGGCCATGGGCTGCATGTGGCCCAGAACAGCTTCAAATATGGCCCACACAAATTCATACACTTTCTTTAAACATTATGAGATTTTTTTGGAAATTTTTTTTAGCTCATCAGCTGTCATTAGTGTTAGTGTATTTTATGTGTGGCCTGTTAGAATTCTTCTTCTTCCACTGTGGCCCATTGAAACCAAAAGATTAAATACCCCTGTGTTAAATACTTTTTAACATATAACCTCATTAATGGTATAAGTTTTGTACCACCAGGTGAATGGAAGATGGCATATTTTCTTTTATGTCCAGTTTGCTTATGTTTCTTTTTTCTTTTTAGGTTAATACAATCTGCTGGAATGACACTGGAGAATATATTTTATCTGGCTCAGATGACACCAAATTAGTAATTAGTAATCCTTACAGCAGAAAGGTAAAGTAGTTTAAAAACTCTGTAATTTAATGAGAGAAAAAAATGAAGAAAGCAGAAATGAAGAAATTGTAAACAATTATAGAATGGGTATTTATAATAGAATATCCTCCTTATTTTGCTGAAGTTAATTGTATAACTTAGAGGGTCTTAGGTATATGTGGGTCTCTTAGACTCCCAGGAAAATAGAAGATTTTATTCAGCCTTAGGCTCTAGAAAATTTTAAATATACTTTATTTAAGTGGATAGTAATTGGTACAAGTGACATTATTTCATTAACATTGTTTGGGGGGAAATGTGCCATATATAAAGTATGAGTTAATGAAAAAATTACTTTTTTGTGTAACCTTAATATATTATCTTAACGTTCTAAAAAGTTATTTATTTTAATGTTAAGAATAGTGTGGATAAAGCTGCCAACTTTAGTCATGGTTTCATTTTCTTAAAAATTTGAAATTTTGTCTTTTAGTAAATTTAGTTGCATTTAAAACGTTTAAAGACACAAACAGCCAAATGACTGTTGTGTGAATAGTTCTTGAGGTATAGAGAAGATTAAAAGTGGTTTTTAACGAAGAAAAAATACCAGAAGCTAATAAACTCCCTCACTAGAAGGCAAGAGCTCGCTGAAGTAACTTTAATTACTGTTTCAAATAACAGTCCGTTATATCCACAGAATGTTTCCTTTACAAGGATGGTTTCAGGGAAATTCAGTACTGAATGATAACACTATAAACAGCTGACTGATTGTAATAAAAGAAAGTGTGTGATGTCCTTTGTACTTGATATACCAGTCAAATGAGAAACCTTCTGTTTTAGAAATATGGCTGAATAGTTATTTTAAAATTTGTAAGATCCTAACACATCATTTAACGTTCAGTTAAGAATAGGAATATGTATATTTCCTAGCTGCCTCCCAATTCAAATGATACATTTTTCTTGCTTGTCTTAAATTTCCTTTTTTTTTTTTTTTTTTTGGCAGGGTCTCACCTCTCACCTTGTTACCCAGTCTGGAGTGCAGTGGTGCGATCTCTGCTCACTGCAACCTCCGCCTCCTGGGCTCAAGCAATTCTCCTGTGTCAGCCTCCCCCGAAGCTGGGATTACAAGCATGCGCCACCATGCCCAGCTAATTTTTGTATTTTTGGTAGAGACAGGGTTTTACCATGTTGGCCAGGCTGGTCTTGAACTCCTGACCTCAAGTGATCTGCCTGTCTCAACCTCCCAAAGTTCTGGGATTACAGGCTTCAGCCACCACACCTGACCCAAATTTTCTATATCTTAAGTCTTTTAACATCTATTCTTTTAATACTAATTCCAAAAATATACTCTAGCTTTAAAAGAACTTTTTATCTTTTGCGGTAGGAGCAACTGTGTACTGTTGATTCTATCAGTCAGGGTCTAGTCAGAGAAACCACACAGTAATTTCAATAGGGAAAATGTAATAGAATTACTACCTATGCCAGGAGACTGGAGTAATAAAGGCTTGGCTACTAAAAAGTAAAGAGGACTCTATAAAATACAGGAATAACAGATAATATGAACTGCTGCTAACCCTGGGACTGAGATAAAGCACCCAAAGGAAGAGACCCCCCCCCACCCACTGCTGAGATTTAGACCTTATTGAAGAGGGTGTCAGGGCTCACTGGATGGCGAGGAAGTCTCTGATGCCATGCTAGTGGAACTTGTTGGGAATTCCCCTCTGGAACTTGCTGGAATACCTCTCTCTAGGGCACTGAGAAAGACTTTTTAAGGAGAGGTGTCTCATCAGAGGTAGTGTGCTACAGAATGTCTGGGGATGGGGGAAATGATGAGGCAGGAGAAGCTGCTGGGTGTTGCACTGTTCATTCAGTAGGTGGGCCCTGGTGAAGCTGATTGCAGGACTCTGGTGCTATGGTGCTGGGGAAACTGCCCACACTGGAAGACCTTAACACTGGAGAACCTGTACATGGTTGCAGGAGTCTGCTGAAGGAAACCCATTAGAGATAGGAAGCAAACTCCTTTTTCCTGCATTATCCTTTCAGTGCTTTTTACTGACAAAGCTTAACATTATGCTACTGGCAAAGGAAAAATATTTAAAGGACTCAGCTCCATTGCATAGTATATAAAAGTGAAGGATAAATTAGGAACTGAGAGGAGATAATTTGGTAAGTGACACAATAATCTTACCTCTATCTGCTTTTTGGTATTATTGCAATGTGAAATTTACTTCATTAATATTTAGATCTTTGAATGAAGAACAATTCCATGAAAATTTTTAAGTTACTTTATGATTACTCTAATGACATATATAGATTTATATGTTGGGTTTGTACCATTCTGATCAAGTTATTTAAACTTTCCTTAGCCCTTTTCTTCATATATTAAGAGAGTCTTAATGTCTAAAGTACTTTCGAATATTAATATTTTATATTTGTTTCTAAAAATATTTTAAAATATTTTTGTTTATTAATTTAGGTTATATAGTGATGTATGAATGGGCCTGGCTGGCTGTTTGAAGCTGGATCTTACAGGTTATGATTTATTCTTTTAGGCTTACAGAATCTAATCTTCAGCCTTGTAGTTTAAGAAACTGGATTTGTAACAGTTTGCAAACATTGGCTAGGTTCTAGTGAAATGCTTCATTACTACAGTTTAGTAAGCTGGGATAACATACTGAGTTTTAATTAGGATTATGTTTTGATTTTCACAGGCTCTTAGCTTCTGAGTTCATATATAGAGGAAGTATACAAGTAATTTTTTTTTTTTTAGATGTAGTCTCACTCTGTCACCCAGGCTGGAGTGCAATGACATGGTCTTAGCTCCCTGCAACCTCTGCCTCCCAGGTTCAAGCGATTCTCCTGCTTCAACCTCCCGAGTAGCTGGGAATACAGGCATGCGCCACCATGCCCAGCTAATTTTAGTATTGTTAGTAGAGACAGAGTTTCACTATGCTGGTCAGGGTGATCTTGAACTCCTGACCTTGTGATCTGGCTGCCTGGGCCTACCAGAGTGCTGGGATTGCAGGCGTGAGCCACCGCGCCTGGCACAACTATTTTTATGTCAGTGAAAACATGGTATTGGCAGTCCAAAGTCTTATTTAAAATTTTCAGTCTTACAGAATAAATTGTTTGTGTATTTCTTGTTTTTCCACATTTAAACAATAAGATATTTAAATAAGTGACTATCATCTATCAGCTGAAAAAGAAGTTCATATCGAGGCTGTCTTTAATAGGTCATAGTTTTATTTAAGTAAGTTTTACTTAATTGCCGTGGCTTAGCAAAAAAAGCTTGATGTTTTCAATTCTTACTTCTCGGAGGTCAGTAATTACTAGGATAACCCTTTTCTTTTTCTTTTTTTTTTTTTTTGAGACAGTTTTGCTATGTTGCCCAGGCTGGAGTGCAATGGTGTGATCTTGGCTCACTGCATCCTCTGCCTCCCTTGTTCAAGCCATTCTCCTGCCGCAGCCTCCCGAATAGCTGGGATTATAGGCCCATGCCACCACGGCCAGCTAATTTTTGTATTTTTAGTAGAGATGGGGTTTCACCATGTTGATCAGGCTGGTCTCAAACTCCTAACCTTGTATTCCACCCACCTCTGCCTCCCAAAGTTCTGGGATTACAGGCATGAGCCACTGTGCCCCAGCCTTCCTTTTCTTTTTTATTATTCTTTTTTGAGACAAAGTCTTGCTCTGTTGCCCAGGCTGGAGTGCAGTGGTACAGTCTCAGCCCGCTGGAAACTCTGCTTCGCAGATTCAAGAGATTCTCCTGCCTCAGCCTTCTGAGTAGCTGAGACTACAAGTGTGTGCCACCACACCCAGCTAGTTTTTGTATAATTTGTAGAGAGGGTGTTTCATTATGTTGGCCAGCTTGGAACCCTTGAGCTGAAGTGATCCACCTGTCTTGGCTTACCAAAGTGCTGGGATTACAGGCGTGAACTATCACGCCCAGCCCTCTTTTCTTATAATAAAGAAAATTTCCTGGAATAATGTATATGTAGAATGCTTTTTGATTATCACTATTCAGAATTTAACTCTTAAACATTATACAAAATAATCACTTGGGTACCAAAGGAATGATTCTTAAAAGACCTGTTTCTCTTTTAATTGCTTGCCTTTTAAAGAAATGATAATCCCTTTGATGTATGATTTCCTTTAGAATATCTATATTTGGGCCAGGTGCAGTGGCTCACACCTGTAATCCCAGCACGTTGGGAGGCCGAGGCGGGCAGATCACGAGGTCAGGAGATTGAGACCATCCTGGCCAACACAGTGAAACGCTCTCTGTACTAAAAATATAAAAATCAGCTGGGCTCAGGCAGCCACCTATAATCCAAGCTACTTGGGAGGCCAAGGCAGGAGAATCACTTGAACCAGGGAGGCAGAGGTTGTAGTGAGCCGAGATCACACCACTACACTCCAGCCTGGAACAGAGTGAGACTCCATCTAAAAAAAAAAAAAAGAATATGTATATTTGAAAAAGTGACTACACTTTCTCATTTCCAGCTTGAGAAATGATTAGTCAGATTTTCTTCTTAAAGATTATAATCATAGGCCAAGCATATGGCTCACACTTATAATCTGGGTTTTAATTAGGAGGCCTAAGGTGGGAAGATTGCTTAAGGCCAGGAGTTAAAGACCAGCCTGGGAAATGTAATGAGGCTCTGTCTCTACAAAAAAATTTTAAAATTAGCTGCACGTGGTGGCACATGCCTGTAGTCCCCATTACTTGGGTGGCAGAGGCAGGAGGATCACTTGAGCCTAGGAGTTCAAGGCTGCAGTGAGCTGGGATTCCACCACTGCACTTCAAGTCTGGATGACAAAGCAAGAGTTCGTATCTAATCTGACATATATACGTGTGTGTGTGTGTGTGTGTGTGTGTGTGATGTAATTATTATAATAAGCCTTTATAGGGCTTTTTTTTTTTTTTAACACTAATGATTCATTATGTAGGAGAAAAAGCTCTTTGCTCATGAGTCAAATATTACCTGTTTATATAGCTGGATTATTTTTAGGTCCTATGATTTTGTGGGCTAATAAATTTATTGCAAATAAGGGTTTTGAAACATTATTTTTTTATAGATTTAAGAGACTGGAGATATTCCTTATTAGTGCAATTATATTTTAATTACATATAGCATAGAGGCTCCACATCATAATACTGGGGGGTTGCATTAGGGTACCCCATTATGGCATAGGTGAAAGAGAAGAAAGCCCAGAGATGGTCTTGCAATATCTTTTGTAAAATAAATCCCAAGTGTATAGTGTATACATGATTCTTGATTTGGCCTCAACCTGCTACTTGTAGTCCTCAGAGCTTAAAATGTTTTCATTACTGTATGCTTTTTCTTATACTCTTCTTTCTTTGTGAGATGACCTGCTTTCTCAGGTATCTCTCATCTACTTGGTAAATGTAAAACTCATCTTTCAAGTCTCGGCTCTTTTTTGTGATATTTCTCTTGCTTTCCTAGACACACGTAGCTACTTCTTCCTCTGTTTTTGTCTTATGGATAACTATATTATTATATTTTATTATATTTGTTTTCATGTTGTACTTAGACAACAACTTATTTGAGATAATGACAATTTCCTTTTTCTTTTTGTATCCTTAACACTTAACAAATTATTTATTTACCCGTTGTATAGTTGGAGCCCAATAAATCTTAGTAAAAGAAGTGTAAGGCCGGGCACGGTGGCTCACGCCTGTAATTCCAGCACTTTGGGAGGCCGAGGTGGGTGGATCACGAGGTCAAGAGATTGAGACCATCCTGGTCAACATGGTGAAACCCTTTCTCTACTAAAAATACAAAAATTAGCTGGGCATGGTGGCGCACGCCTGTAGTCCCAGCTACTCGGGAGGCTGAGGCAGGAGAATTGCTTGAACCCAGGAGGTGGAGGTTGTGGTGAGCTGAGATTGCCCCATTGCACTCCAGCCTGGGTAACAAGAGCAAAACTCAGTCTCAAAAAAAAAAAAAGGAAGTATATAAATTTGTGCATTTGATACCTCAGACAGGGTTGTGGGTCAGGATTGAAGGGGGAGATTTTTAACAAAGGATTAAAAAACTATCCTCTACTATCTGAATACATTTGGACCAAACTTCAGGTTTTGGGAGTGTTGTATGTGACATGATAAAGAAGGAAAGAGATTCCAACTTGGCCAGCTATTTAATCAAAATAACCTGGTAATCAGCAGAGTGATAGATGTTACAACTACACCACCTTAACATTTAGTAATCATTGCAGTTATCAATATGTTATTTTCATCTCAGATTAAGTTACTCTGGCAATTATACCTCTCTAGGACATTATCCTTAGGGTATTTTCAGATACCATAATGCATTGATCCAAGCAAGGAAAGCACAACTAAGAAGATAGCAATAAAAGAAATTATTATTATTATTATTATTTTTGAAACCGAGTCTTGCCCTGTCACCCAGGCTGGAGTCCAGTGGCACATTCTTAGCTCACTACAGCCTCCACTTCCTGGGTTCAAGTGATTCTCCTGCCTCAGCCTCCCAAGTAGAGACTACAGGCATGTGCCACCATGTCCAGCTAAGTTTCGTATTTTTAGTGGAGATGGGCTTTTGCAATGTTGGCCAGGCTGGTCTTGAACTCCTGACTTCAGGTGATCCGCCCTCCTTGGCCTCCCAAAGTGCTGAGATTACAAGGCATGAGACACCAGGCCTGGCCTAGCTATCAATGATTATAACTTCCTAGCTGGGCGCGGTGGCTAATGCCTGTAATCCCAGCACTTTGGGAGGCCCAGGTGGGCAAATCACAAGGTCAGTAGTTTGAGACCAGCCTGGCCAACACGGCGAAACCCTGTCTCTACTAGAAATACAAAAATTAGCCGGGCCTGGTGGCATGCACCAGTAATCCCAGACTTGGGAGGCTGAGGCAGGAGAATCGCTTGGACCCAGGAGGTGGAGGTTGCAGTGAGCCAAGTTTGTGCCGTTGCACTCCAGCTGGGCAACAATGTTTTATAATCTACCACCGATGTTATTCGCTCAAACTTTCCTAAATTTGTTCCATGAACCTTTCAAGCCAACTTAGTATTTGTGTTTTGACATACTTCTCTTTTTTCTTAGCACTTTACAAAAGCACAACAGATATTCCCCACTCACCTTGTACTCTATTATATATCTATCTATTATGGGGATATGCTGTAGTTTATTCAACCAGTCTCCTGTGTTTTGCTATTATAAATAACACAGTAAATAATCTTTTACATATTTTTTTTGGTCTTGTTGGAGGCATATCTTTGGGGTAAATTTCTAGAAATAGATTTGCCTAATCAAAGGGGAAGCACATATGTAGTTTTGTGAGATATTACTGCTAACTTCCCCTCCACTGGTATTACACCATTTAGTGTTCCTGCCAGCAGTGTTTAAAAACCTGTTTCTGCATAGTCTTGTTTGTAGAGTCTGTTGTCAGGCTCTTGAATTTTTGCCAATCTGTTAAGTGGGAATTGATATCTCAGTATAATTTCAATTTGCATTTCCCTTATCAATGATCCAAGTTGAGTATATACGTATTTTTTACTGTTTTTAAGGGTCATTTGTACATCTGCATATGTACTGTCTGCTTGGGTGCCTTGCCCATTAAAAAGAAAGTCAGGTCTTGTCCATTGTTTTTTCTCTCAACTTTAAAACACTAGGAAAATTAGTTTTTTATCTGCAATAAATTATGTAAATATTAAAATATTAATTTAAAACTTTATTAGTGTCAGTAATTATGGTCTTTTAAATATTATTATTTGGATGTAGGGACTTCTGCTGTGTCTTATCTGTACCATTTAATTACTTCGATTTTATGAAAATCATTAAAATTCCATTTGTTGTTATTTTGTCATGATGAAAAGGAATAACTTAATCATTTAGTGTACAGTAAATTTCAAAAGTCAAAGTAGTTCTTTCTTATTGAGATTTCATGAGTGAGTCACATAAACTAAATAAATGGAAATAGCTATATTTTATTTTCATGACACTATTCCTATTGATGGTACGCCATCTTAGTCACATCTCACAGGGAACAAAAAGGAAATATATGGGATTCTGATTTTTTAAAAATTATAATAGCTTTCAATCTAGTAGTAATCTTTCACTGAGATGAGAATGTTAATGAGACTATATTACTGACTATGATTATATTAAAAATGAATATTTCTAGGAAATAGTAAGTTACCATTAACCACTTTCTCTGTGTGTTTTAGGTTTTGACAACAATTCGTTCAGGGCACCGAGCAAACATATTTAGTGCAAAGTTCTTACCTTGCACAAATGATAAACAGATTGTATCCTGCTCTGGAGATGGAGTAATATTTTATACCAATGTTGAGCAAGATGCAGAAACCAACAGACAATGCCAATTTACGTGCCATTATGGAACTACCTATGAGGTATGGTATTATGATTATATGATATATATATATAAGAGTGTATATTTTTTATTAAGTGTACATGCATGTGTAGATGCATGTGTGTACATATACAGATGTGTGTGTATGCACATTTCATGTGTATAAGTTGACAATATCTAGGTGTCAGCAAAGAATTTGAGAAAATATATCTTGATAGGCTTGTGGGTAAAGTAAAGAAATAAGATGCAAGTAATAGTACTATAAGATGGGTTTGTAATTGCTTGAGCAACCATGCTCTAAGCAAACAGATGTTTACCTTTAAAGATGCTTTTGTTATTGTGCTGCATGACGCTGTACTAGGCTTTATCCTTTTAAACACTTAATCGCTGGCTTGTGTAAAGTCATTGCTAACATGCTTATCAAATTTTTGTATGGTAGAAGGGACTCTAGTGCAATAAACAAAAGAATCAGATTCCTAAAAGATATTAATGAGTTTAAGACCTGAGCTGAATTAAATAAGGAGGAATAAATTTAAGACTCAATTATAGTGCTTTATTTGGTTTAGAAAAAATGCTTACACAACTGAGTGCACTTTTGTTTTACTTGTGAGACAAAGTCACACTCTGTCACTCACGCTGGAGTGCAGTGGGCATGACCATGGCTCACTGCAGCCTCAACCTCCCAGGCTCAAGCACTCTTCCCACCTCAGCCTCCTGAGTAGCTGGGACTACAGGGGTATGCCGCCATGCCCAGCTAATTGAATTTTTTTTTCTTTTTTTTTTTTTGGTGGAGACAGGGTTTCACTATGTTGCGGGGGCTGGTCTCCAACTCCTGAGCTCATGCAGTCCTTCTGCTTTGGCCTCTCTTGGTGCTAAGGTTACAGATGTGAACCACTGGACCAGCCTACAGAGTACAAATATTTGCATGTTATTTCTTTGTATCAAATTATTGATCAAAGTTTCCCATTTTTGTGTTAAACTGGTATATTTTTGCCATCATTTGAATTCCAGTACTTTTATGTTTTCATGTTTTTGTGTGTACTTATATGAGTAATATATAACTAGATTTTGTTTTCTTAACCAATTTCACAGTTTCAGGGTTTTACTGGAGATTTTCGAATTTACATTTTTTTTTTTTAAGGAGTGAGGGTTTTAAAAATGCTTTATTTTTAATTTTTGTGAGTTGCGAATTTACATTTATTGTGAGTACTGATATATTTGGATTTATTTCTATCCTCTATTCTGTGTTTTCTCTTTTAAAAAAAAAACAAATTCCAATCTTTATTAACCCTCCTCTTTTTTTGAAAGTCTACCTTTTCAGGCCACATGTGGTGGCTTACACCTGTAATCCCAGCACTTTGGGAGGCTGAGGCAGGCAGATCACTTGAGGCCAGGAATTCAAGACCGGCCTGGCCAACATGGTGAAACTCTGTCTCTACTAAAAATACCAAAGTCAGCTGGGCATAGTGGCACACACCTGTAATCCCAGCTACTTGGGAGGCTGAGGCTGGAGAGTTGCTTGAACAACCCTGGAGGCAGAGGTTGCAATGAGCCAAGATTGCTCCACTGTACTGCAACCCGGGTGACAGAGTGAGACTCTTGTCTCAAAAATAAAAAATTAAAATAAAATCTACCTTTTGCATTACTGGAGTATTTTACTTTTTTACCCATTGTGTTTTTGTTTCTTGCTTGTAAGACATTCATATCTGTTATTCTGGAGATTACTGCAGCTACTTTCATAAGAATATTTAACAAAGCCAAATATCAGTAAATATTTCTACCCTTCTCTTGAATAAAGGAACTTAAACATACCTTGTTCAATTTTATATGATTATATTGCTCAGGATTTAGTAATGTCCTGTTTTTTCTCATGCATTAGATTTATCATTGTTTTACTGTTGGTGTTTGTGATTTACCTGCATATGTACTAATACCTTTGGCTTACCACTCCTTCTTCCCATCACAGATTTTCCATGTGGCATCATTTTGTACCTAAGGTACACCATTTAGCAGAGTTTTTGTTTTTGTTTTCGAGATAGAGTTTTGCTCTTGTTGTCCAGGCTGAAGTGCAAAGGTGCAGTCTTGGCTCACTGCAACTTCTGCCTCCTGGGTTCAAGCAGTTCTCCTGTCTCAGCCTCCCAAGTAGCTGGGATTACAGGTATGTGCTGCCTTGCCTGGGTAATTATATATATATATTTTTTAGAAATGGGGTTTCTTCATGTTAGTCAGGCTGGTCTTGAACCCCTGACCTCAGTTGATCCGCCCACCTCGGCTTCCCAAAGCGCTAGAATTACAGGTGGGAGCCACTACATTTAGCCCGCAGTTTTTCTTTAAATGAGAGTTTGTTGATAGAAAACAATTTCAGTTTCCTTTTCTTTCCTTCCTTCCTTTTTCTTTCCTTTGTGAAAAATATCTTTTTTTTTCAATGCCAGTTCTTCAAAGATAGTTTTGCTGGGTATGGACTTTATTTGATAGTATTTCAGATGATACTTCATTGTATTCTGACTTCCATTGTTGAAGTTACAAAGTTAGTTATCAGTCTAATTGTGGTTCTTCTATAGGTAACCTGTTTCTTTTCCTAGAATGCTTTTAATTTTGTTTTTCTTTCCTGGATTTTTTTTTCTTATTTTATATCACAATAGTGTATCTCGATGTGGATTGGTTTTATTTTTTATACTTGGGATTTATTGAAGTTCTTGATGTGAGCAATTAGCATCTTGAAAAATGTAGGAAATTTTAGTCAGTAGGTCTTTGGTTTACTGCTTCATTATTCTCTCAATTTTTTTTTTTAGTTGGGGAAAATTTTCATTAGCCTTATCAGACTTGCTTATTATACCTTATTCCATCCACTATTTAAAAATTTTAAAATTAAAGTACAAAACATATAGGAAGAGTACATAAATCCTAAGTATATGGCTTAGTGAATTATCACAAAGCAAATCTATTCATGAAACTACGACCTAGCACATTAAATATCTCAAAAGCTCCCTTTATCCTGAGTTCTAACACTCTGGATTTTTCTATTTTTCTAATATCCTTGTTTTTCTATTTTTGGATGTTATATAAATAGAAACATACTTTGTGGCTTTTTGTGTCTTTGCTGTTTTTGTATATGGCTTCTTTTGCTGAGCAAAATCTTACCTCATTTGTGAAATTCATCCATGTTGTTTGCAACTGTAATTTGCCCATTTTTATTGCTGTATAGTGTTCCATTATATAAATATACCATAATTGATTTATCTCATATGCTGATGGAAGTTTGGAGAGCATTCTTTTACATATCTTTCAGTACACAGATACATACATTTGTTTGGATGTATACTTAGTGGTAAAATTGCTGGGTCATAGAATATGTATTTGATTATTTTAGAGATAATGCCAAATAGCTTTCCAAAGTGTAGTAATGACTTAAATTTCCTCCAACTGCATCTAAGAGGTCCTCTTGCTTCTCATTTTTGCCATTAGTATTTTAATCTCTACTTTGGTGGATGTATAGTATCATCTTAGTTGGTTTCCATTTGCCTTTCTGTGCTGAGATTGCTGAGATTGAGCATCTCTTCAAGTTTTTTGGTTATTTGGATGTACTCTTGTGAAATGTGTAATCAAATCTCTTGTCTATTTTTTTCCGTTGGGTTGTTTGTCTTTGTTGTTGCTATGGATTTATAGGAATTTTTTTTTTTTGAAATATATGTATCTTCTGCACATGAGCCTGTCTTCCTATTCTGTGGTTGTATTTTCACTCTCCAAATGGTGGTGGGCGGGGGTGGGGGTGGTTGTTTGTTTTGAGAATTGGGTCTTAATTTCTCACCCAGGGTGGAGGGCAGTGGCATTATTATAGCTCCCTGCTGCCTCAAACTCTGGGTTCAAGGGATCCTCTTGCCTCTCAAGTAGCTGGGACTACAGGCATGTACTACCGCACCTGGGTAAATTTTTTTTTTTTTTTTTTTTTTTTTTTTGTAGAGATGGGGCTTTGCCATCTTGCCTAGGCTTGTTAGGACTCCTGGGCTCAAGCAATCCTCCTGCCTTGGCCTCTTTTTATTTTTATTTTTTTTTGAGACGGAGTTTCACTCTTATTACCCAGGCTGGAGTGCAATGGCACGATCTTGGCTCACCGCAACCTCCGCCTCCTGGGTTCAGGCAATTCTCCTGCCTCAGCCTCCTGAGTAGCTGGGATTACAGGCACGCGCCACCATGCCCAGCTAATTTTTTGTATTTTTAGTAGAGATGGGGTTTCACCATGTTGACCAGAATGGTCTCGATCTCTTGACCTCGTGATCCACCCGCCTCGGCCTCCCAAAGTGCTGGGATTACAGGCTTGAGCCACCGCGCCTGGCTCTGCCTTGGCCTCATAAAGTGCTGGGATTTCAACCTAAAATGGTCTCTTTCGATGAAGAAAAGTATTTAATGTTGTCTAATATATTGATCTGTTCCTTTATGATTAGTACCTTTTGCATCCTGATTAAGAAATCCTTTCCTATCCAAATGGTATGAAGATATTCTTCTACTTTCTTTTATAAATTTCATGATTTTGTCTTTAGCGTCTAGATCTATAATCCATCTGGATTTGACTTGTGTTATAGTATGACTTACTTCAACTTTTTTTTTTTAACTCCATATGAAATTTTTTGTGTTAACCTTTATTTATTTATTTAAGACAGAGTCTTGCTCTGTCACCCAGGCTGGAGTGCGATGGCAAGGTCTTGGCTTACTGCAACCTCCACCTCCTGGGTTCAAGTGATTCTCCTGCCTCAGCCTCCTCAGTAGCTGGGATTACAGGCACCTGCCGCCATGCCCAGCTAATTTTTGTATTTTTAGTAGAGATGGGGTTTTATCATGTTGACCAGGCTGATGTTGAACTCCTGACCTCGTGATTCACCCATCTTGGCCTCTCAAAGTGTTGGGATTACAGGTGTAAGCCACCGTGCCTGGCCAACATAAATTTTTTTTTTTTTTTTTTTTTTGAGACGGAGTTTCGCTCTTGTTACCCAGGCTGGAGTGCAATGGCGCGATCTCGACTCACCGCAACCTCCGCCTCCTGGGTTCAGGCAATTCTCCTGCCTCAGCCTCCTGAGTAGCTGGGATTACAGGCATGCGCCACCATGCCCAGCTAATTTTTTTTGTATTTTTAGTAGAGACGGGGTTTCACCATGTTGACCAGGATGGTCTCGATCTTTTGACCTTGTGATCCACCCGCCTCGGCCTCCCAAAGTGCTGGGATTACAGGCTTGAGCCACCGCGCCCGGCCATAAATTTATTTTTTAGAAGACTAAATCAAAATCCAAAGCAGCACACAAACAAAAGACAGGCCATTTTAACATGATAGACCCATTTACCCAAGATATTTTTTGCCAAATACATATACACACTTTAATCAGTATAGAATTTTTTTTTTTTTTTCAAAACTGATACTCTGCATCTATCAACAGCTTTCTTCCTTATCCTAGTCCCTGGCAGCCATCATTCTACTTTCTGTTTCTAAGAATTTGACTATTTTAGGCCAGGTAAGGTGGCTCACAGCAATAATCCCAGCACTTTGGGAGGCTGAGGTGGGCAGATCATGAGATCAGGAGTTCGAGACCAGCCTGGCCAACATAGTGAAACCCATCTTTTCTAAAAATACAAAAAATTAGCTGGGCGTGGTGGCAGGCACCTGTAATGCCAACTACTCAGCAGGCTGGGGCAGGAGAGTTGCTTGAACCCAGGAGGCAGAGGTTACAGAGAGCCGAGATCATGCTATTGCACTCCAGCCCAGGTGACAGTGCAAGACTCTGTCCCAAAAATAATAATAAAAAAAAAGAATTTGATGTTTTAGATACCTCGTGTAATTGTAATCATGCAGTATTTGATTTTGATGATTGACTTATTTCACTTAGCATGATCATATTGTAGCATGTGTCCAAATTTATTTCCTTTTTAAGGCAGAAGAATATTCCATTGTATGTATATGCCACATTTTCTTTATTCATTTATCTAGGCTTGGTGCAGTGGTTCATGCCTGTGATCTCAGCACCTTGGGAGGCCAAGGTGGGCAGATCACTTGAGGTTAGAAATTCAAGACTAGCCTGGACAATATGATGAAACCCCCACTCTATTAAAACTACAAAAATTAGCCAGGTATAGTGGCAGGTGCCTGTCACTACACCTGGAGGCTGAGGCAGGAGAACCACTTGAACCCGAGAGGTAGAGGATACAGTAAGCCAAGATCATGCCACTGCACTGCAGCCTGGGTGACAGAGCGAGACTCTGTCTCAAAATAAATAAACAGGCCAGGTGTGGTGGCTCACACCTGTAATCCCAACACTTTGGGAGGCCAAGGCGGGTGGATTCCGAAGTCAAGAGATGGAGACCATCCTGGCCAACATGGTGAAACCCTGTCTATACTAAAAATGCAAAAATAAGCTGGGTTTGGTGGCGCGTACCTGTAATCCCAGCTACTCAGGAGGCTGAGGCAGAATGGCTTGAACCCGGGAGTTGGAGGTTGCGGTGAGCTGAGATTGTGCACTATACTCCAGCCTGGTGACAGAGTGAGACTCTGTCAAATAAATAAATAAATAAATAATAAATCGAGTTATGGTTATTTAGATTGCTTCTACCCCTTGGCTCTTGTGAATAACACTGCAATGAACATGGGTGTGCAAATATCTCTTAGAGATCCCGTTTCCAGTTGTTTTGTATCTATACCCAGAAGTAGAGATTGGTGGATCATGTGGTAATTACATTTTTAAGTTTTTGAGGATCCTCCATACCATTTTCCATAGCAGCTCCACTGTTTTACATGCCTACTAGCTATGTGTAAAGGTGCCAGTTTCTCCATTTCCTTGCCAACACTTACTCCTTTTCTTAGTGGGTATTCCATTGGGCTTGAAATTTTATCTTACTGTGGTTGTGATTTGCATTTCCCCAAAGATTAATGAAGTTGAGCTTCTTTTCATATGTTTCTTGGCCATATGTGTATCTTTGGAGAAATCTCCTTTGCCTGTTTTTTTTTTTTTTAATCTCAGTTGGAGCCTCACTCTGTTGCTGAGGCTGGAGTGCAGTGGCTCGATCTTGGCTCAACCATACCCAGCTAATTTTTGTATTTTTAGTAGAGATGGGGTTTTGCCATGTTGGCCCGGTCTTGAGCTCCTGACTTCAGGTGATCCACTCACCTCGGCCTTCCAAAGTGCTAGGATTACAGGCGTGAGGCACTGTGCCCACCCCTTTGCCTATTTTTTAACTGTATTATTTTTTGTTGTTTAAAATAGAATTTCATTATATATTCTGAATATTAACTTTTCGTCAGATACATGGTTCACAAATATTTTCACCCATTTCATAGATTGCCTTTTTAACATGTTAAGTTAGATGTAGTTCTATTTGTCTTTTACTGCTTTGTTAACTGATTTTGTCATTATATCTAAGAAATCATTGGGAAATCCAATGTCATGAAGCTTTTCCCCCATGTTTCCTTCCTTCTTTCCCTCCTTTCTTTCTTCCTTTCCTCCTTTCCTTTCCTTTTTCTTTCTCTCTCTATTTCTTTCTTTCTCTCCCTCTACTCTTTCTTTCTCTCTCTCTCTCTTTCTCTCTTTCTTTCTCTCAAGACCCTGTTGCCCAGGCTGGAGTGCAGTGGCACAATCTCAGCTCACTGCAACCTCTGCCTCCCAGGTTCAAGCGATTGTCCTGTCTCAACCTCATGAGTAGCTGGGATTACAGGCACATGCCAGCTCGCCTGGGTAATTTTTTTTGTATTTTAATAGAGATGGGGTTTCACTGTGTTGTCCAGGCTGGTCTCAAACTCCTGAGCTCAGGCAATCTGCCCGGCTCAGCCTCCCAAAGTGTTGGGATTACAGGCATGAGCCACTGCTCCGGGCCTCCCCTGTGTTTTCTTCTAGGCATTTTGTACTTCAGATCTTATGTTTAGATCTTTAATCTATTTTGAATTAATTTTTGAATATGTAAGGTAAGGGCCCAACTTCATTCTTTTGGATGTAGATAACTAGTTTTTCCAATAGCTTTTTTCTTTATGCATTCATTTTTTTCCCTCAACTTCTATTTTAAATTCAAGGAGTACATGCACAGGTTTGTTTCCTAGGTATATTGCATGATGCTGAGGTTTGGGGTACAAATGATCTCATTACCCAGGTATTGAGCATAGTGCCCGGTAGTTAGTTTTTCACCCCTTCCTTCCCTTCCTGCCTCTCCACTCTACTAGTTCACAGTTTCTGTTGTTGCCATTTTTATGTTCACAAGTACCCAATGTGTAGTTCTTACTTATAAGTGAGAATATGTTATATTTGGTTTTCTGTTCCTGTGTTAATTTTGGTTAGGATAGTGCTTAGGATAATGGCCTCCAGCTACATCTTTGTTGCTGCAAAGGACATGATTTCATTGCTTTTTTTTGTGGCTGCATAGTGTTACATGTATATGTACCACATTTGCTTCATTCAGTCCACCGTTGGTGGTGATTCCATGTCTTTGTTATTGTGAATAGTACTCTGATGAACTGCATGTGTCTTTTTTGCAGAACAACTTTTTTGTTGTTGTTTTTTTTTTTGTTTGTTTGTTTTTTGAGACGGAGTTTCGCTCTTGTTACCCAGGCTGGAGTGCAATGTCGCAATCTCGGCTCACCGCAACCTCCGCCTCCTGGGTTCAGGCAATTCTCCTGCCTCAGCCTCCTGAGTAGCTGGGATTACAGGCACGCGCCACCACGCCCAGCTAATTTTTGGTATTTTTAGTAGAGACGGGGTTTCACCAAGTTGACCAGGATGGTCTCGATCTCTCGACCTCATGACCCACCCGCCTCAGCCTCCCAAAGTGCTGGGATTACAGGCTTGAGCCACAGCGCCAGGCTAATTTTTTTTTTTTTTAATTT